>NT_037436.4:5114766-7614766 GCF_000001215.4 Drosophila melanogaster | reverse complement strand
TTCCAGGGGCCTGAAGAGGTTGCCCGATCGAAATCCATTCAAACAGAAAATGATCAATTTTGTCATTTGATCAAAGCCGCAGCAACGATCGCAACGCATCGTTTACAATCGATTGAACAAAATGATCATCGCCGATCAACCGAACCACACAACGACAACAACGCAACCACTTCCTTCGCTCGAAAGCCATCTCCCTCACCCCACTTGCTGTCCCCCTCTGTATGATATATCGGACCTGCACTGAAAAAAAAATGTACATACAATTCATGGCTTATGTGCCTACCAATTCATTGTAAAGATACTTTTAAAGCCTTATTTAAAGTAAAATGCATAAGAGGTATTAGAACACTTTTTTTTGTATGTAAATAAGGAAAATCATCCCTTTTTCTTTCAGTGTGTTTCAGGGAGGTATCGTTGTATAAGCCCCTGTCGCCACATGCTAAAATAATGATTTTCGTAACATTTTCTGCATGATCGCTCCCAGACCCAGCTCCATGCCAAGTACCATGTTCCATTGGCGGTGGCGATGACGATGCCGGTGCCTTCCCCATCTCCATCTCAGATTCGATCTGTTCCGATCGGATCCAATCCCATCCGAGGGGGTTCTAAATCATTGGAAGCGTTTCAGTTTCGTCGTCATTGACCCAAATGCGCGCGTCGCTCGGACGCCGCTTGTCATTGTCGTCGATGTTGCTGAATTGTTTGTTAGTTTTAGTTGTCGTTTGTTTTCGATGGTGTCGCCTACACTGAACGTTATACCAACCCTCCATCAAACAATATACGATTTAATGTCCAAAGACAAGTCACTGGAAACTATGGTTACTATAAGAATTACTTTGAAGGACAGCAAGTGGTCAAGTTAGGTGAGTTATATATACTTAAATGCCATAAGTAAACCTTAAAGGTGGGCTTACGGAAAAAAGCAGTATAAGTACTTCAAAATCCCAACTATGTTTTGTTAGTTTCACAACTTCTTCAAGAATTCTATACTTCTTGAAGGTCAGCAAATGGTTAATGGACCATATCTGAGCTAGAACAAAACTACTTCCCCCAAAAATATTCCATAAATTTAGTGGTTTTGTGTCTCTTCCCAGAATTGTAGAGACAAAAAATAAAAAAAAACGAACGAAGGGTATTTCACCACAAAGATACAAAAGTATCTTTTTTGTTCTTCAGCTTGGCTCGTTTTCAATTTGCTGAGGGGCGACAAATTTCCGTTCCATTGGCGGCTTTCGGCTTTCGAGTGCCTGAATGCCATAAATCTGCGGGCAGATTTTGTCGAGGATTTGTCTGAATCCTTGCCCGGATCAGAGCATATATCATTCCATCATGGTTTGTTGTTCAATTTTTTATATATACTTTGTTGTATTTTTTTTCAACATTCCCACGCCTTTGATGTTGAAAACTAAATTACCGACCGGCAGCCGCAAAAAACGAAACGGAATGAAACAAAAACCCATCAACAGGCGGCGAAGTCAGCGAATCGACGGGCCGTATATATATGAGTAATCAAGCCGACATGGCCCGGCATTAGCATATATGCAGATATAAACATATCTGTATCTGAATATATATATATATATATATATATGTATGTATATGTGAGTGGTGTGTGGCCGAGGAAACCGAGTATGAATGGGCCATGTCCCGGCGTGTGGCGCCCAGCCTATGGCAATTATTCAATGCGGGTGCAGTCGTACACGGATTTGGATTTTGGACTTCGCTTTTGGATATTGAAAGAATCATGGGGACCACCATCGGTGCCGACAACATTACGCATGCGAAGGAGCACAGGGCGCGTTGCACAAAAATAAAACGAAATGAAATAAATCGACACATTCACATGCACTTGGCTGGCTTGTTGTCTTAACAAATTGTAGGCAAAAAATGTGCGCTGCTGGGGCTTAAATTTCGTTTATTGCCAATTTTCGGCTACACATATGTATGTATATATAAAGTTTTTTTCTTAATTTCTCAGCTCGAGTCGTAATTAATTTGTTGGGAAAGAAGGGCCACACCTGGTCAAAAGCGCCGCCAGCAATTGATAATTATGATGTGTAAGCGGCGGCCTCGGCATTTTATATATTTTGTATTTAAGCGTTTTTATTTTGGGTGGGATGTCCAATGTTTGATTTTGGCCGGCGATTCCGTTACTTTTGGCCAAATGATGTTTGATGGCTAACAATTGATATTTGGCTATTTGTTATTAAAGTTTTAAATTGCCGCTGGTGGGTTGACCAACGAGGCGGAATTTCATCTGGCAGGAAAAAATGGCTTGAAAATTAAATAACACACTTCTTTGTCGGGAGGAACATTGCAAAAGATTATATAAGCCAATACGAGAAATTTGGGATATTAATGGCAAAAAATAAACTTTCTTCACCGGCATTTGTGTTAATAAATAAACATACAACGAGAAAAGAAATGTGCCATAAATCACCTGCCGAAGTAGTTAAAAAAGTAATTTGAGTGCTTATTAGCAATTGCTTTTTCGAATTACTTATACGATGGCTGTGAAAAATTGCAAATAAATAGAGCTATAAATAAAGCAATAAGCTGGCCAACTTGTGTTATATATTTAAAGTTTAAAAATGTGAGCTTATTATTTGGATAATTTAATAAATTAAGGATAGGATTTGGAAAGGGGACTATAATAAAAAACAGAGGAGGAGGTTATTTACGATTACAGTTAATCGTTTTGCTGCTCCAAAAACGAAATCATTAAACTCATTGATCTTTTTTTTTTTTGAATAGAATAGCTGGCTATTTTCGCCATTTCCTATTTGGCTGCTCCAATTGATTTCCTACTCCACATGTTTCCTGTGTATCAATTACCATGCCAAATATTCTCGATTGTCTATTAATAGGCGTGTTATTTTGCACTCCCTCTCACTCGAATTTGTTTTTTTTTTTTTTTGTGAAATTTTTTGCAAGCTTTGAACTCTTGCAGCAACAGAGCGATTCACTTTATATTTATTGCCATCAACGTCACATTTCCGCTTGATCTGGCGCGGAATGGCCATCAACGGAACGTCATTGGCACCACCAACATTTGCAGTTGTATCCACAATGCACCACACATCCATGAACACATCCATGACCACGTCCCTGTAGATGCCACATTTGATTCGGATCACTCCGGCCACACCTACAAATTGTTTCTGCTCCCCCATAGTGTGTGTTTATGCGCGGCGGGGGCGGAGCAGAACCGCTATATACTTGTAAATATATAATATAAATATACACCGAGAAAAAAGATCTACAATCTTTACAAACCCATATAGATTCAGTTGTAAACTATTAATAGCTACTTAACGATAGGAAAGAGACAAATTGCTAACTAAATATTTCTATTGTCTTCAGATTTTATAGAATTTAAATGCTTGGTACTTTATTTCTTCAAGTGCTTCATATGAGCACCGCTTGTGTGGGGCACATTTTTCGCAATGCAGATGGAAGATGGCACCGGGAGTGAGACGAAAATAGATCAGGTCTAGGCTGTCATGGTAGCTGCACGGTCGGAATGCCACGGCAGCAGTGTTCTTGGAAGCCCCACACTGCCCCACTGAGTGTATCTGCAAATTTGTTGTATTTGTTTGCATTTCGGTGCAACGATCGGTGCAGCGAATTTATTTCGTCTGTTGATGCAGGAAGTTGCTGCTTACATTGGCCCTCGATGGGGTGTTGAAATGGGAATCAATATGGGAATGGGATTGAATTCTATCGGATCGCATTGGATCTGCTGTCACAGTTATGGGTTACGGCTTGAAGGGCTTGAGATAACAAAGACCGTTTCGATTTCGTGGCAACTTCAAAGGCCAGATGCTGGGGCAGGCACAGTCAGTTCTGTTGCAAGTTGCTGGTGGTTGGCCGTTGCAAGTTGCTGTTACATCAGCACAAGACTCTCTCAATTACGAGTTCAATTGGTGGAGGGGGGGTAGGGGCACGAGTAGCAAGTAACAGCAAAAACCGGTATCAGCACAGAGGTTCTTCTGGACCGTGCAGGCTACTCACTGCTCCAATCAACCACTTTCAGTTCACAGCTGATCATGAACTTCGGCTAAATCAGCTGAAAACGAGTTTTTATGGCATAATAACCAAAACGACCGGGAAAGAAGTTAAGGCTCCACACAACAATGATGACGATCTGATCTGAGCGAAGCTCTGTTGTCTGTGTTTGCTCAACTGCTTCGCTTTTCCAGCTTCGCTGGGTAGTTGGACTTGGACTTGGACTTGGACTGGGTAATTGAAAAAGTTGTTAGCCAGATCAATTCCAAAACGGCCGTAAACTTGTTAATGCAACCCAGACGGGCAGAAAACGCATTAAAACACCAATAAGCGTTGTGCCCGATAGAATCTCAACCATCATTTCCCAATTCAAAGGGTCTCGATATTCTGCTCTGGATTGAAAATCGTATTGACCAATAAGGAAGTACAAAACGGGTAGCACAAATATTTGTTTCTCTGATTGTTTTTGGTGGAAAATTCTGGGAAATATTCTAAGTTGCGACCACGAAATGTAATTCCTTGGAAGCAGTTGAAAAACTCAGCGAACTAAGGACAACTGTGCAGCGACAGAGCAACACGGCGAAACAAATCGAAATAAACTTTATGCACGTAAAATTTTAATGAGCACAGCACGAAGTCAATTTCAATGCTAATCCGGCGGCCAAAAGCCAGACGATGGACAAATGGACAAACGGACATTTGACCAGGAGTTTGGCGGACCACCGAGTTGATGTAGTCGCTGCTGCCAGTTGTTGCTTGCTAGCTGCAGTTGCCACTGCCGCTGTTGTTGCCGTTGTTGCACATGTGCCCTAAAGCCACAAATCACGAAGGTGGCGCGATCTGACATCCTACTCACAACGAAGGCCCTCGGGCAAGGTGTCGCTAACACTATGTAACCAACGAGGGGATTATCATAGCTCCTGCACGGAACAAGGGAGCTATAAAAAAGTGGTCATAAACTTTGAGTATTTCCGCAGCGATATGTATGTACGTATCCATATACGGAATATATCGGCAAAGATGTGCACGGAACTTTGCAGCTTTTTAGGTTCGGTCAGCTAGATTTAATAGACCTATTAACTGGTAAAAAGGAAACCCATTAATAAACTGTACTTAAGAATCGAAGCTGACTTTCTAATTTAATTTCAAATGTTTGGCAATGAGAGTATCATTATATGAACACTATATGTGTACAGCTTATCTTAGATAATGTTTGATACTAAGGATTGGTTACTGTTCAGTTCCCAGTTGACTAGTGTAGACATAGAGTTACGCTTGAACTTGACAAATGCCCAAATAACGTGATGCCGAAACAAATCCTGGAGGTGAACCTGAACCGGGAGGTAATTTATTATTGAACCATTTATTAGAGCGTGTCGTTGTCGTGGTCGTGGGCTCTTTGGCTTTTTGGCCGTTGCAGTTGGAGTACTTTGTGGCCAACTGGGCACAATTGTCGCTAGGGCTTGTCAGTCATTCATGGGATGATTTGACGGCTTCGTTTGTTCGCTGAACAATTTATAGGTAACTATTTGCTTTGCCCGGAGCGTTTCTGGCATTTGAAGCAGCCGATTCCCACCGACTACGTTCACGTCTGGCCAGAGGATTGGGAATGGGAGTGGGAATCGCGGGGTGGGAATGGGTCTGAAATGGGGATCGGGCACTGGTTGGATGGATGGATGGTTGGGACGCCTTTGTCTTGGTCTACCTGTTGGCATTGCAGGAAGCGTTCACCTCCACGCATACACCGAGCAATAGAGACATGCTCATAATGAGGATAATCACGATGGCGATGATGACACAAAGACAAAGCTAAAGGCAAACAAATAAGCAAACGGCAGACAGAAGACAGCGATACACAAAAAAAAAAAAACATAAAGGAACAAAAGTATCCATATATGCATGAGTGTTTCTGTGAGCGCCGCGGATTCGGATTCGGTGTCTGCCACTTGACGTGCCTGCCCCATACTGCTCCACCTCCATTCCCCCCACCCCTATATATGGCTACCATTCCAATCCCAATCCCTATCCCAAACCCAAGCAAAACCAAGCCAAGCCAAGCCAAATCGCGACTCATCGCTGGCCTGCGGCTTTTGTGCTGGGTTAATTACTAAGCGAGTCACACGCGCTTGAATTATTCAAGGCTATCTTCTGGATGCATTCGTATCTATTGCCAGCTGCGTTCAGATACAAAAGTCTGGAGATGCGCAGAATATGCTTATCTATGCGATACTTTTGTAAAGCCGGATAGCACGTTTTTTTTTAATTGTACAAAACATATTTATAAAAAAGTTGTATCGCTTTTAAAATTTTAGTTTTCTTTATATCAATTTTTAAATTTAATTGTTTGAATAAAAAGGAATACTATACAACCAGAAGTATTTTAAGAATTGATTATGAGTTTTCAAAACTATTTACTTAATTAATTTCTAATTTTTAAAAGATTAAATTATATTTATTTTTGCTTTATGAAGCAGATGCACTGAGCTTCATCTCTGAATAGTGCATAGTGCACACGCGTCTTGTAACTCAATCTGCTGAATTGCCAAAGGTGGAATTCAGAGGGACGAGGCATCTGGGTTTTTATTGTTCGGGGCGACAGCATTTATGACTAAGTATTTTATAATGAAGTGGCAAATGTGTAGCTGCGGAGTTGTCCGGCTGAATAATTGTTAACATTACACTGCAGATTGCTTGAATTTTTTTGCAGGGTGTATACTACAGTGTACAGGCATGCCGAGGAATTTATATAAAAACAATGGTATCTGTAGTGAAAACATATCTCTTTTAAAGCCACCCAGAGGGTTAGTTATTTAAAAGCGGCATAACATACTAGAAGTAATTATTATTTATTTGTTAAAATGGCAAGGGAGTGATTGTTTAATTGTTCATTTGTTCTGGCTAATTTTATAAGACTTCCAGGACACCCGTAATAAACTCATCAATGTAATGTGATTTCTCCGAGAATTGGTTCTTCAAGTCCCGGGGAAGTGAGCTCATTGACCCGTCAAATGCTATCTTAACGTCATGCCACATATTTCTGTCAAAATAATGTGCACATATTTAGCTGCATAATATTCCCATAGCGTGTATTTTATTTCGAATGTTTGCTCATTGGCAAGTCCAGTCACATATCATCCATATCCTGAACAGCGACTTCCACGGCGATCGTGTGCCTATATGCCTATATATACACACATATATATATATATATATAGACAGTCGGTTCAAACAACACGTGTTCGAATGGCGATTGCACTCACATGAACACACACAGCAAAATGCACAGAGACAAACAGACGGAGCGAGTGAATTTTACAAGTTATTTTATGCAAGCCATAAATATGCACTTTACACTTTGCACATTTTCCCCCCCGTCTAAATCACCGTTTGTCTTTCCCTGGGCGGGCAAAAACAAACCGCATACATATGCCTTGGTCAGATGCTCTTAGTTAGACCAACACAAATACTAGATATATCCAGGCATTCAGACACTTAGACAAGCAGACACATGGCAGACGCCATGGTACTCGGACTACGGACAACGGGCCATCGACTACGGAGTAGTGGACTCCAAAGTTGGGTCCATGAGTGGCGGCCCCCAGAGCCTGCATACAAATTATGTACAAACATGTTTTCAGAAATGTTCAATTCATTATCGCTAACAAATGCCGATCATGTTGTGTTCAACACAGTTCAAAGCACTTTTCTGCAAATTATTGCAAAGATCTGGCCGCTGGATTGATGGACCGTTTCAAATGGAACTCGGAAGCACAGACACTCACTTCATACTCGTAGGCACTTTTTTTTCTCGTTTTCCCCAGACTTTTCACTCTTGGCGCTGCGCTCCTAATCGTAATTGCTGTTTGGCTAAGTGATATGCCGTGTTCAGAGATTCTCAATTACACGGCAAGAAAAGTTCTGTTTGAAGATCGGCAAGCTGCATAGTTCTCAATAAAGCAAAGCACCAGTATATGACTTCTTTTTTATATGATCTTCTGCTTTTAAACACCTAATTAAAAATATCTATTTTGCGCACAAACTATTGGTGTAAAAAAATATCCAAAAGAGACCCTTAATATGTTTTTGTTCTCTGCAGATTTCGAGTTTATGCTGGAATCTGTTTAGCAGACTGTACGGCTTTACCCCATCGCTCCCTTTGCTCGAGAACACTTAATACACAATTTCCGCTTTCGGATCGGTAAAGGGGGAAAATCAAAATAAAACCAAGCCAAGCCAAAGCAATCCACACAAAAAAAAAACCCTATAAAGTACTTGCTCTTCGGCTGGGCCACTCTTTAGATGAGAACGCTGCTGCGTCTGCGCACAAAGGCGATTTAAATTACAGAACGTGCCCGGCTGCAGAGGGTATATAAAAAACAAAACAAAAAAAAAAAATATAAAAAATGCCAACTCGACGCAACTTCCATTGAGTTCTGAGGCGGCTCACAGAACGCAGCACACAAATTAAATAGCAATTAACATGCAGAGGCAGCTGCAAGTTAGCAGTTGCAACTGCGAATCGAGTTGCCACAGGTCAACCAGATGCCCGCCAGTTTACGACTCCAAATCAGCGGCAAATGTGCGCTGTGGCTGATTGATTCAAATAAGTTTATGTGGTTGGACCTAAGTGGGTCACGCCGAGCACTTTACAGCAGCATTTTTTTTTTTGTACTTATAGTAGTATTTTTTAGCTGCCTCCCACGGACAGAGCACCACATGCTCCACAGTGCGTATGCGTTACGAAAATGATTATAAATTACATTGCAAACGGAGCTGGGGAACTGATTAGTGGACCCAGAACCTCTGACAATTCGATTTAGAAGGGGCATAGCACGTAGTGCACAACCCACACTTGCCACCACTTTGTCATTGAAATGGCTAAAAAATAATACAAAGACCTCTCTCTGCGATTCTAACAAGTCCAAAAAGCGTAGGCTGACCCGAAGGACGCTTCCGTGGTTTGTCTTGTACTTTTCATGACTTTTGTCTCTGGCCATGTGTAATAAGTATGCAAATTGCCAATGCGAATGCGAATGCGAGTGGAAAACAATTGATTTTTAATGAATACTGAGGTCAGGGTCGTATTCAAACACTACACTATGCTACACCACACACTACAACATACAAATGAACAACGAAAAAAACACTCGACAATTATTGGCAATAAATGATAATGAACTTCAGACTTCGGGCTGCTTAGCTAATAAAATGTGAAACCAGAAATTACCTCAAAACTATTCGGCGAGGAAATCCTCTGATTTACGCTGATGTGACGGCTTTAAAGCGTTAACTTCTAGGCTGATAGCAGATATATGTGGCACTTGGGAAAGGAGTATATATTTATACTATACGAAGCTGATTCGCACTTTTACGATTATTTCTTGCAGATTGTAAAAAGATCACACATTAAGGCACTTTTATAACGTATTTGCAGGCACTATTCGGGCATCACTCTGTCGCGATTTCAATTTATTTGCATGTTAATTCAACGATACTTTGCACATTTCTTTCGGCGCACTCTGTTAGCTCCCAAATGGCGAAAAGATGCGATACTCTGAAACTACGAATTTACGTATTTAGTTGGCAGTGGCACGTTGCACTTGGTCACTTCTGTTTACTACTCTATACATTCGTCTTCGAGTCGCTTTTCTTTTTCAGGGCTTGTCAGTCGCTTTTTGCCGCTCACAAGACTGCGCGTCGCGAGTTCAAATGTTCAACTGACTTCAGAAAATCCGAACACAGACCCGTTAACAGTGCTTCGGCGTGCCACCAGCCGCTGTTAGCGCGCTGTTAGTTTTGACCATTTTTAACAGCTACTGTTAGGCGCCAGGGCTGCACAAGCAGCAGCTGTAACGTTACATGTTATAATGAACATCAATGTTATATGAAATTAGATTAGTTTTTGAGAAATTAGTGCTTGAAATTTAAAAGCCAATTAAGTGGGAATAACTATATTAAGTATTAACAAAAATATAATTTTGGAAACGTCCAAATAGGTGGGATGACTTTGGTTAAAGCTTAAATTTACATATGCATTTAAGTATGACTCCTGTCATACATTTAACAAATAGTCTTTAAGCTTTTATTTTAGTATTTACCAGTAAATACTTTATTTGCAAACGGCAAGATACTCCTCGTTCAACAAGAGGACACAAAACATTCCATTGCAAAGTGGGAACCTCAGTTGACTTTTGTTGATAAGGGCAAAACTCTGGTGAGTGTAGGTGATATAATCTTGAAAGATTAATTGCGCTGACGAAGAATGTGAGCTGCATGAAGTTCAATAATATGTTGCTGGATTTGATTATCATTGTTATTAATTACAAGCGAAAAGGTGCAAGTATTCGTGTCTCCATTAACAAAATATATAGATGGTATTTGGAGAATACATTTTTTGATTCCAAACAACTGAAAGTAGTTAAATAAATCGCTAATTTTTCCATACGATTTACTTTAAAGAAGCTAGATTAGCAATAGCCTCTAGCGAAGTTCTAAGCAACAAACAACTGCGCCCTTGTAATTTTCGCAACTATTTGCTACGGAGAACACTTATCGCCTGATGATCGACCAATCTCCCCCGGTGATTCCCCAATTTCCACAACGATTTCTCAACTCAATTGTTACCCAACCATTTCTTTTTGGCGGATAAAACCAAAGCAAACTATTTAGCTGCGATTAAAGAACTTCATTCGGGGAGAGCCAAACAAATTGCGGCTAATTTCGCCTGCTGCGAGTAACTGCCTTGTAAATGATATATCTTTTGCTCGGATTTCTGTGTTCTTTATAGGACTCTTACCTCGCCAATTTGATGGGCCGTGCGCAGAGTTGCGGCAATTTGCGCAAATTTGCATAGGAATCGCTGCTCGAAGCGAACCAAACTGCCGTCGAATCCGCACACGAGTCGCTCACGTGCCTGTTGGATTAAAATCGCACGCGTGCGTGCCCAGTAGACGGGATAAATGTGCGACAGATGGCTGTCAATCAGCCGGGCCAGCGTGGCGTCCACGTCGGCGGTAAGTCGAAATCGCTCTGGTGCAGGGATTCCTTCGGGGTTACTCTGCGGCGGAGGAGTTGAGGAAGGTTCCGTCAGCTGGGGACAAGAGAGAAAAATGTAGTAAACTTCATGATAATAAGGATGACTAGCAAGCAATGAAAGAGAATCATGAAATTAGTAATACTACAGCCTTATACAACATTTTTCAAATTTTTAAATTTAATAAATCGACAATGTTGCATGTCGTTTCATTTTCCCTCAGTGTAATTACGTACCTCTGTCTCCAGTGGGACTTCCTCCTCCTTTGGCGGCTCCAGCTCGTCGACCCCCTGCTGCTGCTCCTCGGCAATGCTGGCACTCAAACTGCATTCGATGGGCAGGGCGTCCGTGTAGGACCCGTTACTGCCCTCCGTCAGGTCTTCCACCTCCAAGAGCTCCTCCTCCTGCTCCGCCAGTGCCTGCTCGGATTCCCTCTCCGCGATTGTCGTGGGTGCTGGCTCATTCCTGATCAGTGTGATGGTGGTCGTGGTGGTGGAACTGCTCGTTGGCATCTTGGCCTGACCCGTTAGCCGCTGTTTGCACTTCTTGAGGTACTTTTGAACCCGCGACTTGCTGCGGTTCAATGTGTCTGCTGCGCCGGAGGTGGAGGAAGAGGTTGTTCCCGGGTATCGACAGCACACATAATTAGCATTCGCGGACAGTTGCTCCACCTCTGGTGGTTCCTCATCCTCCTCTTCTCCATGCTCCTCTGGATCCCCCGCCTCCTGATCCTCATCATCGCGAGCTATGGGCGCTGCTCTGGCCTCTTTCATGTCCCTGTCAGTGGACTCTAGGCTCGGAATCTGCCCTCCTGGGATTCCCCCACCCGGAACATCGATTTGCGTGTCACTCGGCACCAAGATCTCGGCTAATTCCGCTCCTGCTCCTGAACCAGTAACAGCTGCTTCTGCTCGCCCTGTCTCGATGTTCGTGTCAGCCTGCAAATGCAGAGGAAAAAAAAAGCTAAGAAAAAGACCTCAGACACGTGTGGAGTTCAGAGTGCGCTCGTGTATCCGCCAGATACACAATTGCCGCATTTCAAATGGGCCAAAGTTCTTTGGCTTGGCACATGCACAGGCAATGGGCCAATGCAAAGAGCCGCATTAAACACAATTGCTTCGGTTACCACTGGCAACAGGGGGCATACAGTGGAGCTAACCCACATATATTATTACTATTATTTAGTATCTACTGTACCAAGTAAAAATATGCATTAATTTAGAAGACAGAAATATTTTAATAATTTTAAATGAATGTTTAAATATCGCAAGCTATAAACCTATTTTACTTGATGTTAAGAAAAGTTTACATTAAAGCTGCTAAAGCGAAGAGTTATTGATTTAATACGCAGGACATTCTTTAAGTGACTAAATATGGAGAACAGGATACCCTAAGTTATAGAAATGCAACTGAAGATTCCAAGATTCGATCCACTTTCCCACAGCAAATAGTGTTTAGAGGAGGGAGTGTGGAGAGGCTCGGGTTGCCTTGTTGCATGTTAAAAGTTAAACAAAAATCAATTGGGGACAGCATTGATCCAAGAGACAAGACTAGGAAAAGGGAGTGCGAGGGGCCGCATTGCATGACAATCAAATGAAACGTCAAACGTTCGTTTCCAGTTGGTTGTTAGTTGGGTGGTTGTTGTTTTTGCCGCTGCCTCAGTTGTCGTTGTCATAGGTCAAGTGTAGCACAGTAGAATTCACTTTCTTTCAGATACGAACACACACAAATTTGCAGTGAAAGTGGATGTGGTTTTCGGTTCGAGGATTTCGAGGGGAGTATAGTGTGGGTATGCGGCCTAGCAAATAGCCAAACTTTGACCATAACACACATAACCAAAAACCTGGCATGTTAAACTTTTCGGTTGGCGAATCGAAATACTTTTGGTCTTTTGGCCAACAATGTGACATTGTGCGGTGCCGGCGCTTTTTCATTTATTTTCCCATTATCCACTCACTCGCCTTTCCACGCCCAAACGAATTTAGCTACTAACTTGGCCAAGGAATGCGGCTAGCTCTGCAAGTCCTGCCGCTAGCAGCTTTTGGTCCTTCGTGCCGGCCTCTCAAGCGCCAGGAATGGCCGCCAGATGTCGCAATCGGCGCCTGCGCATGCTCAATGAGTGGGCCGCATATCCATACCCATACCCATGCCCAAACTCGAACTTGAACCCCTAAACCCCTTCACTCCACTCATTTATTGGCAGTACCGACGAGCCCGCAGAGACACAGATTTCTGTTGTCGAAGCTTATAAATTTCCACAATTTGTTCAGGCCGGGCTTTTTGAAGTGCGGCCAAAGCGACGCCAATAAATACCAATAAATATATCATCAATATTTTCTTTTTGGGCCAGGCACTGAGGGAAAAACTTAGCTCGTATATATAAGAAAAATTACAAAATTAGGAAAAAGTAACTTTTCTTCTAGTTCAGTCGGAAAAGTAAACTAATAAGTTAATCTTTTCGAAACTAAATCTTTAGAAAGCATCACATTTTCTTGCAGTGCCTGATTCTGGGCCTGCATTCCGGCGATTGGCCACCGCTTGATGATCAGTGCCCAGTGGCCATGGCAGTGGCACGCACGATCTGGAAAAAAAAGAGGCAGAATCAGAGGCAAATGCAATTTGCTGTCATGCCAACTCTTGACCAAGTGCCGACCACTGCTCATCAATTAATTGCCCCGACTGGTCTGGTTTGGTTGGCTTTTGGCTGTGCTTTTGGTTTCGACTTGGAATGGGTTCGGCCCGCCCGGGGGCGTTTTGTCGGTGGGTTTCGGTGGGTTTTTATCGGCGGCGGTGGTGCGTGAGTCTTGGGCAGTGGGTCGTTCGGTGGTTGGAGCTGTGCTGCTAGCCCGCTGTTCAAATTATGGCCGCGCGTCAAAAGGAAATCGAAAATGTTGCACTAGTTGGCTGGACAAGCCATTAAAGGAAGGTCGCCTCACTGCACACCGACAGCACAACCTTGGGGCTATGCCATGTATCTAAAATATATGCCGATCTCCCATCTCCTATCCAATTCGATTCAGCACTCTCTCACGCATCTACGGTTTCACCTAACGCCGTCGTGACCCAAATCGGAATCGAACATCTACCAACCACCATCCAAGATACGCTCCCCTTTGATTTAGTGGACTCGGACAAGATTGGAAATTAATTTTTATGCATTTCTTGTCACATTTGTGTTAATCAAAACATTATGACTGCGTTTTCGTTTATTAATTGAACAACCTACTCCGGCAATCTAAACACCTGCGAAGGAGCTGGAGCCTAAAAGCAAAAAAGCTGAAAATGTCATTGCCATTGCCAGTTGGACGCACTGCCTCTGCCCACAAAGCAAATTTAATTTATTGCGTGTGATTTTGATAGCGTAGAGATATACAGAAATATTGCGTCAGTAACTAATTTGTTAGACGATCGTTGTTGCTCGTTGAAGATTGTAACGGGTCGAAAAACTAATATATTAACAAGAATTATAAATCTCATGGTTATTCCATTAAACGAAATACAATTACATCTCGATATGTTTATTAATCGTTGAAAGACCTTTTAAGTTAGTTTATTAACATTCGCATATAAATGGAATTAAAGCCTTAAGATTTAAAGTCGTATACCTTTAAAAAGTAATATAAAAGCCTTGTTTTAGCAGCATATAAAAATGTGAAATAAAATATGTTTATGTGGGAATATGTAAAGATAGTGTAGGTTGTGCAAATTGCATTTTTTAAGAGAAAGACTGAGTGTGTGCGTGTGTATCTGTGTGAAAATGCGTGGGCCAAAACTGCCACTGCTTCCAAATTAAAGTGACAGCTCCAAGAAATTGAAAATGACTGTGAATGCGTGTCGTTAATGGGCTGTCCTAACCCCAGACTAAGGTTAAAGAAAGAGAAACCGAAAGCTGGACAGGAAAACAGGTAAACTGGTAAACGGCGGGGGTGGCCAATATGAAAATGCATTTGCATGGGAGGTTGTCTGGAAAAAGGCCAAAATAAAAATTATAATCTTATATGATGGGTAGTGCTCTAAATGATATTTTACGAAACAAACTGTTTAATGATGAGCCAATATTAAGTGAATAAAAAGGCAATCAGAAAGCTAACATATGTTTTCAATTAATCAGAAAAACCTTCTTAGGTTTTACATCACCTAAACCTGTATCTCAGCTAACTCGACTGCCATAACTTTGAAATGATAAAGACATTGTTATTAAACAATTTCGCATTTAAAGGCGAACCATGCCATTGCACTTCCTTCCACTTATAGGTCAGATCGTCTTATTCGATTACAAAAAAACCCATTTCCTATATCAAATTTGCATCTCGTGCGTTGAATAACAGCTGCATGCCAATTGTCGGAGGTTTATGAAAGGTTCAATGTTTCAGCCTTTTCCGCGCTGAGATTGCAAATGCGTTGCAGATTTTGGTTTTGAGTTTTTAGTTTTCAGTTTTGAGTTGCATTTCGCTGTGGCCGACGAAGACGAACTCAAAGTCGCGAGTTGCAAAAATTCCCACGTCGTGCGTGAGTGCGCGGGAAAATATTAAACAGATTTTCATGTCGGAGGAAAAGCATACGAAAAATCGCTCTCAACTGCAGTTAACAGCTTCGGAGATTCGATTTGAAAGGCGTTCGTCGTCGACGATTTTTTTTTTTTTTTTTTTTGTTGGCAATCGCATGTTGCGGCGTTTTTGCATGATTTCTAGTTAAAATGCAAAACTCTGGCTGCGATAAATAAATATGCATGCCTCGGATGCAGCGAACAATGTGGAAAAAGGCAACCGAAAACTTAAACTGCACTTTGAATCGAAACTGACGAGCAGCGGATGCACAGCCCCCATCTATCCCATTCCAACCCATCCCCATTCCCATGCCATCCACCTATTTGGAATTGGCCAGCCAGCCAACCAAGTTAACAGCGGCAAAATCACCAAACAGGCGGCGCAATTAGCCACCGCTGCCTGCTGCTAGTTGCAATTGCTCTCTTGCTTTATTGGCCATTGAATGCACCGCTCCGCATCCACCTGTCCGTCCGTCCGTAAGTCCGTCCATCTGTCCGGCCAACAAATGAGCCACTGATAAATATTATTAGCGCACGGCCAGTCGCAGTGGCAGTTGCACCACCGAAACCACCGAAAACCAAGTGCAAGACCAGGTCCTGCACCCAGAGTACACTGAAAGCAATTTTACATATATTCAAGAAGAATGAAAGGCCATTTCTGATATGACCTATATAAGTCTCATTCTTCAATTGCACCTTAACATTTTAAAAATATTTTATATTTCACATTTGTTTAGACCTTTTATTGCAGTGCACAGTTCGGTGCACCGGCTGCCACATTTGCGGCATAATCGCAATTTATTTAAATGCGATCCGGGGACTG
Source organism: Drosophila melanogaster (assembly GCF_000001215.4). Classification (NCBI taxonomy): domain Eukaryota; kingdom Metazoa; phylum Arthropoda; class Insecta; order Diptera; family Drosophilidae; genus Drosophila; species Drosophila melanogaster. Next base: position 7,598,356 of record NT_037436.4, on the reverse strand, counting down.
CGGGGGATGGGACTATTTTGGCTACCACTTGAATTGTAGTCCTACCACAAGTGCTGCTGCCACTCTGCAATTAATATCGACATTTTAACACTTTACGTTGAAATATTGCATCTCTTACTCTTTCCGATTGTTATTATCAATGGGGGCAGACAGTCTTGCCGTCCGTTTATCTAGTTTGGTGGTCGTCCCTGATTCTGCGCAACAGCTTTTTGCCTTGTCTACTCTTATTTTGGCTCCTGCTTTTCCAAGCCGCCAAATCGCGGCTATTTCCTTTGCATTTTCGCTTTGACTTTTCCTATACCCCCGCTATCGTATTTCGTTAATGGGCGGGAAATGCAACTGTCGCCGCACACGAATGTCAAGGAAAACACCGGCGTACATAAGTAGAGATTGCCCTGGCTGCTGATTGAATAACTCCAATCGAGGTGTGATCGAACTAGTTCAGTGTCGGAAATTGCCAATCCTAAGCGTAGCAAATGCAGTCGTAAAGTTTTTCCTCAAACTGCTCGAGAAATGCAGTTAATTCGGTGCTAAAAAATGTGTTTTATGCAGGAGTATATACTGAGACTTTAAATACCTTAGAACCAAAAAGTAATAACTAAATTAAACGCAGCACCTGCAAAATTCCACAAAAACCTGTTGCTCGCATAAAAGTTCCCAAAACTCCTTGCAATGTTAAAAACTTTCGCCAACTTCCCTTAACGAACTGACCGAGCGTTTAATCACAAATCAACTTTCACGCCCCCCCAAAAAAGCGCAAATCACTTGAAAAATATGAACTAAAGCTAGCCACATTAATCTACAATTACTTTGTATGGCCAATGGTCAGAGCCGAGAAAAATGACTCAATTTAAATCAATAAAGGGCAGGCACTTTCGCAAAGGTACGTGGTGACCCCGAATGCTGTGGCGACTGAGGCATTCACTGGGATAGAGGGATAGAGAGTGACCCACCGTCTGAATGGCCGCATACGAGTGCCAGATCAACTTGGGACTGAGGGGCCGAGGATCGTAGTGCAGGCGGGCATATTGCTTCATGAATATTTTCCAGATTACATAAGCCATCGTCGAAGCGTCTCCGGTCATAAAGATCGATATCCACATGCAAATTATATGCGTGCCAGGAAATTGCCGGCACATCCACCTCCAATCCAGATTCGGGTACGGGTTTGGGTTCGGACTTGATGCGTAGTTTGTTGGATTGCGTTTATTGTTTTCATAAATAAAGCGCAGGCACACCGAAATTTGTCGGCTCGCATTATTATTATTATTATTGCTTATTATTATTGTTGCAATGGCGATATTCACTTGGCCAGACAGATTCACTTCATTTTTCACAGCACAATCGCACAAAAAAAAAAACGATTCGAACCGAACCGAATGGCTTAAACCAACAAAGGCAAAAGGCAAAAGGCTGGGCGCATACAAAAGGAAGGCAGTGTGGCAGATACTTTTGGCTCCCCCTTCTCGTGATCTTGTGTATTATTTTAATATTTATTTACATTTTGAGCATTTTGCATAACGCGCGGGTCACGACGGAAATCGTCGGCTGGCAATTTATCAATACATAGTTGTGTGGCCTAAAGGAAAAAGCCAGAGTTAAAGCCGCGGAAAAACTAAAAAAAAAAAAAATGGGCAGAAAGGTTCGCAGACGCGAAATCAAAACAAATGAAAAACGCGCCAAAAAATCAAAACGCGCACAAATTTTGCTTCACTGGGCGTACGTTTTCCTTTTTTGTGTTTTTGTATTTTTTTGTTGTTGTATTGCTGAATCGGTCGAAAAGATCAATATAGGAAAAACGTCAAGAGCCATGAAGTCCGTCTGTCCGGGAAACGAGTTCAAAGCGTTTGCGGCGGCCGCTTTGCGCCAACTAAATTGAAATGAGCGGAGCGCGAAATGGAAAAGCCCAGTCGGTATCGAGGGTGTAACTCACAGATACTCGTACTCACCCAAACCCATTTTCCACTGACTGCAGGCTTCAATGATTTTCCATGCGTGCGACGAAACGCTTGTTGTTTGCATTTCGCCTGGGCTTTTTCGCTTCATTTCAGCTTTTTTTGCTCAAATCGAGCCCAGTTCAGTTTACTTCAGCTCAGCTGACTCAACCGCTCGTTGGCCGGCAGAAAAACGCTCGCGGAACATCAATGGCAGCAACAACAATAAACACAGCACACCCACAATTATCGGTGATTTATAGTGGATGTGGATAGGGATATCTCCACTTTGACGTGCGCTTGGTCACCGATTGCATTAGAATACAATCAGCGAAGGAATACATTTACATACATTTCCGAGAACGTTGCTTTTCAATCTAATTGTTTGGACTTTCGACAACTCAAAAAATATACATATAAATAACCAAAGTATTATGCAGATCAATGCCCAATTATTGCGGGCTGCAAGATTGCTTGGTTATGCAAGGAAAATGATTAAAAAATTAAACAAAAACTGGACTATGTTCTATTTTATGTAGTAAAATCCCTGGCATTACTGCTACGTCTTCATTATCATAACTAAATTTTTTATCTTTATGTATTTGTATAGTTAATACTTCTCTTCCCAGTTCATAGAGTATCTTATAGTACAGTATCTTTCACTTCCATTTAGTCAGCATTTCCGACTGGGGACTGAGTTCTGTTTTATGCACAATGTTATTGTTTGCCCCGCTGAATAGCCGCCGCCCGTGTTTCATGCCCATCCCTCTGCCATAATTGTGGATACAATGCATCATATATAGACATCTTCAACTCCTGCCTTGAACTTGGCAAGTTCCCATATTATACATATGTATATACAAAATGAAGGGCTGGCTGTCCACATATATTTTGTTTGCTACTTTGTCGGTGTTTAGCTGAATGCCTTTTGACGGGCATTTGTTTACGATGCCAGACGCAGGCTTACCCTGGAACGCTAACGAGCTCGGGATTCCTTTGGTTCCTGGCTTCGAGATCCCCATGCGATTGCGTTATCCGGAACACGCGATGAGTGTTTACTTCGCTCTGGTTTCACGAAAAAAAAATCTGAGCAGTCGCTGAAACTTCAAGTGGTGCGAATAAACATTTGCCAGCGGGATAAACAATATATGGGCTCCACCGATGGCCCATAAATATAACTATTAAGTGCTCTTCCCGGTGGGTCTGCCATATATTCCACTTGCGAATGCGAACGGGCATTAGAATAAAGTTGCACAGCAAATTGGGTTGTGAGTAAGAGTATCAATATTTCCGCAGTCAATTAAAATCAATTAATTCCTAAGCTTTTTGTGATTCACTAGTTCGTGATTTGATTCCGGGCTTAATGACTACGTATATCATATATCATATGCCCTTTACAAATAGTTTTCTAATTTACGTTAATCATATGCATTATAATATTTTAGAATTTTACAATTAACTTTATGCATGCAATTGCCGCATTTCAGCTATTTGAAAATTCAGTTTCCCTTCAGACCAGTAACATAAAAATAAATCACCCATTTTGCAGTCTATTGGTTTATATCAGTTTGCAGCCTAAATATTAGAAAACTTTTTAATATGCCATGGGCGTTCAGCTTAACCCCTACGTGCTCTGTTTGAGATCCGCATTGTTACAAACACAAAAATTTCGAAATCGCACAAATGCCAGCTACAGATAATTGCCAAAAATCACCGGCAAAGTCAACTCAACTTTCATAAAACGGCATTCAATTTGATTTGCACAATTTGGAGGCCTCTTAGCGGCTCCTCGACTGTCGGTCGGTTTTCACATTTGTGGCATTTTGGCGTTTGTTTGAATTGATAACAGGCTGAAAGTGCCTTTCAAGCTGACAGCCATAATCGCTCAACGCCAACTGTTTGGCGGGCTAAAATAGTTGGGGGGTTGTTGGGGAGTTTTCCCGACTGCCAGGGGATGGAATTATATAGAACCAAGCCTATGTCTCCGCCAGGTCGATGGACACACCCATCCAGGCAGAGCGGGCGGAAAGCGGAAACGGAACAAAGCCTCAGACAGTGGCCAACTTGGGCTCAGACCAATTCAAACCAGCAACTCCGATGGAGAAATTATAGCGAGTCACGCGAGTGCTAAACTTTTCTAACCCTTCTTCAGCAGCCGGCTGTGCCCCGATTCGCAGGAAAACCAGAATTAGCTAAAAATTGCACCGAATGCCCGAAATGATTGTAGTTAATTGAATTTGCAGCCTGGCTGAATAACTTTTAATTGAATTCCAGCTAAAATCTAAAGGTTGTGAGCTGGAGTGATGACCCACTTGGGGATCTAGTGCAGGATGATCTAAGTTGGGTAATAAATACATAACTCTAATTGGATAGTCAGAAAAGGGACAAAAACATGTTCAGGGTTAGTAATTAGGCATACCTTGATAAAATACAAAACTTATTTTGCCGGCCTGTATAATAGAGCACTGACTTTATTGACTCTAGAAAGTGCTAAGTACTAAGGTAATGAAAAAAGTCACTTTTTGCGAATAATATTAATGACTACACAGATGCTTCTATTTATTAAGTTGTTCTTGTAGATTAATGGTACTCCTGTGATCAGTGTCAATTTCATTTTGGCTATGCAACTTCGTTAATATTCTGTTAAAGCTGGCTATTAAAAAAGTAGTAAACAGCTGTTTAGTAATGTCTAAAGCAGCCTTAAAATATTGAAATTCGAATAACACTCGCTCATTGGCTTTCGTAATTGATAAATTGAGCAACTACTTCAAGAGAATACCCTAAATACATAGCTATTCTATTTCCACATTGACTCTATCCAGTCAAGTCTATATATTTATTTGTTCACCAATGATCTCATTTCAAAGCCCATTAAATTCTGTAGCAACTGAGATTAAGTATATCAGTTTAATGGCTTTAGAAGTGGCTAAATGATGTGGTCACGTTGCTACTACCCTATTTCTTTCGGTGTACTCACGTGACACTGCCTTCTGGCCAGTCGGCGCCTAATCCACTTGAACGCCTCCTGGCGACGCCGGACAAAGGACATACTGGAGCGGTGCCACAGATGCAGGACGATGACGAGGACGCGCTGCACCCAGACTCCCAACCGCTCGCTCCACACTTCCCGGCGCAGCTGGAACATTAAGCACAGCACTCAGTCCGATTTTCAACGGAATCAAATACCATAACTTTCGCGAATGGCTAAGCACTGCGATATTCCTGGGCGGATTGGCCAAGACGGCGGGTAGCTAATAGAATTTCACTTTTGTTTTGGGGGCGGTACGCGGTACGGAACCGTTGTTACTTCAGTTGCGTTTGTTGTTTGACTGAGAATGCCGCCGAGTTTGTTTCTCCACCTCGGCAAACTTTGAGTGAGTGTGAGCAGTAGACTCCTCGACTTGAGACTCAAGACTTGAGACAGAGAGAGAGCCCTGCACTTGCGATTGTCACCGCTACTGATACTTATACTGTTTTTTTTTTTATTTTAACGTTTTTTTTTTTTTGTTGCTTTCCGCGTTTTGTTTATACAATTTTCTGGTGCGGACCGTGTGCGTGTGGCTTACTGGGGAACCCAGAAAAATCGTACTACTCGTACATAAATAATGCAATAAGTTGGGGCCCCACCGAATCGAGACAAAAACAGAAGGTGGAAAAATTGAAAAAAAAATCGAAACTGTTTTTGCATTCGCTGCACACATACACACACACCCATCAAACATCACACCTCTTCTGCTGTCCGAACACTCGAATACTTGAATACTCGGCTTTTAACCGAGCTTTGCACTCAATTTGATTGCCGGCAGAAGCGGCTGCAAAATCCACGGTAGTCACATGCGACACATGTGAAACACGCAGGGGAGGCCCATTTTACGGTGAAGGCGAAGGTGTTGCTTTTGTAATCGGCGGCCTAGGCACATTGGTCGCAAAACAACTAAAATGGGTGGTCAAATTTGGTATGTGACTCAGTTCAAAATATACAATATACATATATATCCAAATTAGATTATTAAATGGAATGTACAATTTGGAATAATCAAATATTTTTGAAATTATCTTCCTTGTCAAGTGGCAGTATACGACGTTTCATGTTAATATTTAATATGTTAATGTTAATGTTTAATATTTATTATTTAATTTAGAAATATTAAAACAAAGAAAGATTAACGCCCATGGTAGTGCAAAATTTGTTTTAAAATTAAAAAAAATATTTTATACACTTTTAATCGGGCATTTCTCCATATCATATTACCACTGTACTTGCACTAGTTCGTGTGTGGGCGTTTCTAGGCGATCCCTTGTACCGCGCCCAGTCTTCGAAGTGCAAGCGCCGCTAGGCGACGAAGGCAAACAAGTGTTTTGGGTGTCTGCTATACTCGTAAAATGCGAGGAGGATAAAAGCCCATGGAACGTCTATCGGAAAGCTTTTGGAGCGTAGATTAATGTTACTGGCTGTGGTCGGTCTGCTGGCCGTGTTGCTATTTTGTTATTTACCCGCTCGTTGCCAGTACGGTTATTTATTTATTTATGCTAATGTTGCTGGCAGAGCCGCTGACGCTGCATTTGCATTGTTTAGAATGAGAACAGCGAGAAAACGAGCGCAGCAACAAAAAGGGGGCACAGACAATAACAACAACTATAACAACAACATGTGCAACAGCAACTGCAGCTACAGCGGTAGCAACAAAAACACGACAAGTGGCACTCACGCGACAAAGGCCCATATATAAAGTGTTCTCATGGTTATCTCGTTGCCTGTGCGATACTTTCAAGTGTTTCACATGCAGAGGAAAAATTGATTTTTATCAATATAATAAACAATACACATATTCACATACATAATTCACTCACTGCAAATCATTTTCATTAAATCCAATTCATAGTTTTAAGATTTCACAAATTTGTTTAAGCACCCTAATAATATGTACCAAAAAAAAAATTTCTCACTGTGTGCGGATATTTTGGATACAAGCACATAGAAAGTTCGAAGTTCCCATCGCGTAGAAATTGATGGAAAATTCTCAGCACGTTCGTCAGTTGGTTCTGCTGCTCCGCTTGATTGACAACTGGGCGTCGGATCGCCCAGCTCAACTTGAATCGTTGAAGTATGGGCTTGAAATGCACCTGTGGCTCCAAACTTCGACGAAACCAGAGGCGAAGATGTCGCCGCTGGGCACGATGATCGATGGGGATCCAGATTCAAAACCAAGTTGATTTACCTCGACGATTCAGCGGATATCACCGAAAGTAACCACCTTTCACAAATGGCTAGAGTTAAGTTTGATAATAAGCAGAAATGGAAATCAGAACTAGCAGAAGTTAGGTGTACTCAGCACTAGCACCTATTGTTATAACAACCAAAAACTCTACTAACTTTACATATATTTAATTATTTAATTTCAATCTATCCAACATACCTTAGTTATTATAATCATTCAGAGAACACTTAAATAATTTTAAGCTTCGAAATCGATCTCTGTTCTTGATATATTTTCTTATTCACCATGAACTCCGACAAATCGGAAAGTGACTTCGCGAACAAAGTGCGCTTTCACCTCAGTAAGGACGAGCTGGAGCGGCAGATGAGGAAAATTCACGACCGTGAGGAATCCGTAGACGAAAAAATGCGTCCATCAGGAAGCGAAAACAGCGGTCATAATTGCAATACGAGCTCGTCCTCAAGTCTGCCACGGCAGGAGTCCTGGATCTTCGAGAGCGTTGGGGGTTACTTTCTCGCCAACGAAAATTTGGCCAAGATGAGTTTGCCTTGTCAGGAACAGTTGCTGATGAGGGATCTAATCTATGCCTTCTCGGGTGTTCCATCTGCATATGTAAAGCCTGATATTCAGATCGATCAGATTTCCGAAATGTCTGCAGTGGATATAGCCAAGATTCGCTTTCGATTGAAAAAGACCTTCACTGGGGCTTTTAGGGCTTTGGCCAATGAAACATTACCCCTGATAGGTTATTATATTAGTGTACAGAGCTATATAGAGGAGACCAATATGTCGCCTAACTGCGGAAGAACACGACTGACCTTAGCCACTGCCTTAAGTGATCAACTGCAGGACTATTATGATCTACAGTCCAAGTTGGAAACGGATTTGCAGGACAAGAAGTTGGATCTCAAGGATCTGGTGCGACAGGTGCGTCCTTGGTTGCCTATTTTGAAGACTTTTTCCAACATGGCCAGCAGTGCCCGTGGCAATTTGACCAGCGCCCAGGTCCTAACATTGCTGGACCAGTTCTACCGGGATCTGAAGGACACTGATATAGATCTAAAGGAACGAGTGAACAAAATTTTGACTTCGACTAGTCGAGCTTACATGAAAATTGTTCAGCTTTGGATGCAAAAGGGTGTTCTATTCGATACGCAGCATGAGTTTTTTGTGGAGGACACGGAGCCCTCGAGTACAATGAGCAGTACTCTTTTGGCGCCGGAGAAATGTTGCCACGCCTACTGGGCGGAACGGTACCGCCTTTTGCCAGACCGTTTGCCCGGTTTCTTGCTTTCCCAGGCGGATGATATTTTTCTGGCCGGAAAGTACCTAAACATTTTGAGGCAGTGCAATGTTTCATTGAAGCTGCTACAGCGGCCACTAGCTTATAGTCAAGGCGATTTGGGACATGAGGAGATCATTAAAACAAGCTATGAGCTGCCAGCACATAAGTTTCTCAAGGTTTTGGTGGAGGAGCACAATTTGCCTTTACACATTCGCAATTTGAAGTCCTATTTCCTGCTGCAGGAGGAAGGCTTCTCCGAAACTTTTCTGCACAAATGCCATGAGTACCTAAAGTACAATGTGGAAAGGTTAATTCCCGAGAAGCTACAGACTCTTCTAGCAGAGACCCTGCATAAGTCCAATGATTTCATTAAGGATAATGTTCGCTGTCAGCTTAAGGTTTGCGATGTAGCCACACTATTGGGTAGGCAACATAAAGCACAGAGAGCTGTAGAAGATGAAGAAGAGGAGGAGAAGGAGAGCTGCAGCGAGCAGGATCCTCCGGAGGTCCTGAATCTCTACGGCTACGAGGCATTAGCTCTTGGCTATGAAACAAAATGGCCACTAAGCTTTATTATCTACCCGGAGCTCCTAGAGCAATTGCAGATGTTACAGCGTGTCCTGTTTTTTTTGCACTATGTGAAACATCATTTGACAGTCCTTTGGCAAAGTCCTTGTGAGGGTACGGGTCTCCAGCTAACCAATCGATCTGGAAAACTTCGCCACCGCATGCTAATGTGTATGCTAAGTCTGGAAAACCACATCATCCAGGACATCACCGAACCCCGATGGCAATCTTTGACCTTAACGGTGGACAAGGCAAAATGTATCGACGAGGTACTAAACAAATTGGAGAGCACCGTAGAAGAATGCCTGCGTCTGGGGTTACTACCCACTGCCAACACGTTTGTGAAATCTCTATACACACTCGGTCATGTGTGTCTCAACTTTTGTGACTTTGTGGAATCCTCGATAGGAGAGAAAAGTACCAAAGAACTCGAGCAGGAAGTGGTCGAGTACGAAGAGGAATTTAAAAGCTTTTTGACCAGCATTTTGGAGTTGGTTAGCCAGTTGGCTAAGACGAAAGACATTGCGGAACGGGACTCCTGTAAACAATTGCTCAAACGACTTGGGGAGTTAATTGAGTTCTCCGATTTGGATAAGGATCAAATAGCTTCCAATATTTAATCAACGGCATCAAAACGTGTCCAACAGCTTCGCCAAATCACCCGTGCTTTTTACTCTCCATGACCCATGGAACATTTAGTGCTGTGTTTACTTAACTATATTATAAGAGCGTTCTTGCAAAATGAAGTTAACTCTTTCATTTACTTTATTAATCCTTTGAGATTCAAAAAGCTATCAATCCATTATCCACAAGTGTGAGCTTGTCTTATGCGTATGACACCTGTGGCGCTCTTCCACTTTTAAGTTATTGTTAAGTGGCGCACAATGGGCGTGAATAATCGATGTGTGCGTTTAATTTCTGGCCAACGAGCATTATGTCGAGTCACGGTGGCAAGTTTGGGGGCTAGTGCAACGAAAGCGGCGATTTGCATAAGATCGTAAATTATTTTAAATGGCGGTAAAGAGATTTTAATGCAGTCCCGCAGCCTCAGCCTCAGTCTGGGTATAGCCCGATTCGTTGGAGGGGCCAAAGCCCGCTGCCAATTTGAATTCAAAGGCCAATTGTTATGTAAATGCACTTGCCTCAGTTGCAGACGCACGCAAGCGCACGAAAATTGTATTAATAAATAAATGGGGGAAAAAAAAGGAAAACTCGCGAGCGGCTGTCCAGAAATCACTTAATACTTATCGCTTTAAGGACAACAGGTGGTCGACGTCGATGATGATGATGCAACGTAAAATGTATCTGCAACTTTGCATTCAACTGCCCAGAGCGGGCCAATAATAATGCACTCGAAATTATGGTAAAGTTCAGATGCATTGCTTCCGAAATGTATATCATTATCTGCTTGCGAAAATGATGGACTGCCGCTGTCGGTTTGCATTCAAATTTACCCCTACCTCAATGGCGTTTACCTGGAGTACTTTGGAGCGGATTGACCAGAGGTTGCATGGCCGTGGGAATTCCCCCAGCTCGGCTTGGAGACGGACCATGGTGTTTTCTTTCTCCGTTATGGGGGCAGGTTCATTAAACTCGGGAGACGCCTCGTCCACGGGATGACTTCATTTGTGCACACAAACCAAACATAATGCCTAGAAATGTCATAAACTTGAACCCGCCAGCTGGCCGTCAAGCGGAAGCGGCTCTTCAAGGTTCAATGGGCCCCTAATTGAGAGCCGAATTTTATTTGGCAAACGGCCAGAGGCAGTCAACCGTTTAGCACGATGGGTGGGTCACTTTGAATGGCCAACAGAGTAGTTAAAAATAGAGGGAAAACACCATCTGAAATGCCATTGCACATTTATCTAAAAACTTAGCATAAAAACGAACATTAAAATGGCGTTGAAAGTCAATACATAAAAATTGATTTTGTCTTCAATAGTATGATTAAGTTTCCGTTCATGAATTTTAACTTTCTACTTGCAAACAGGACGGTTGATTATAATTTAAAAGAACAGTTTTTGAATATATGCCAACCTATTCTTATTTTCCGTATTTTCACGCCGTCATTAATACTCGTAAAATTCCATAACGAAATCAATTGAAATTTAAATAGCAGAGTATTTAATGAAATTTACCAACTATACTGACGCATTACAAACTTTAACCCTCGAAATCGTCCACAATAATATCGCTGTTTGATTTGGACATAATTTTCTGAGGTGCCGCAAATTCGGGATGGCTGGACTCCTCCCCCTGAGATCCACTAATGGGTTCGTAGATGAACTGGCACTCGCCCAGTTCGCCCAATCTGACCCTTTCCTCGTACCACCGCAGTCGATCCGTATTTCCACCCAAGGATTGATCCAAAAGTTGACGCCTCTTGCGACCCCGTTCCAGAAACTCAATATAATCGATTGGCTCGAATTCTTTGAAGTTGTTCAGCATCTCGAAGGCATCTTCGCACACCTTTTCATAGGAGTCCGCGTTCTCAACCTCTCGTTTTACCCTCTCCGCGATCATCTCACTGCGCTGCATGTCCTGAAGCTCTAACGGCAGGATTCTGGACCTTATGTTAGCGATATCGTTTTCCACTGTGGCCAGGATATCCAAATGGGACTTTTTCTTGGCAGCCTCGTAGGCGTGACGCTCCTTCTCCAGTGCCGTCTCCCTGGCCAATTTCTCGGGATCCATTTGCTTGCGGGACATCAAAATAGTCATCATCCGGTTAAGATTAAGTTCGTCCCACTTGACAGCCATTTTTTCGTTGTAGTTCAAGCCGCTGTAGTTCTTCTTACCTCTGGGTAGTACAAAAATAGATTGAATATTAGCTGGCGATAATATTGATACCTACTTGATCTCTTCGCCGCCTTCTCCACCATCTTCTCCGGACTTTTGTCCCTTTTTCCTGCTGGCAAGCTGCTCCTCCTTTTCCTTTTTTTCCATTTCCTTGCGGATTTCCGCGGCAGCCTCCCGCTTTGCCTCTATAATGTCCTTGTTGAGTTCATAGTACTTTTGTTCCCACGACTGAATTCCCATCTTGCGGCGCTCCTCCTTCAGCACGTACTTTATCAGTTGATCGAGCTCATTGGGCAGGGGCACATCGAAGGAATGGGGCAGCTTTACCATTCTTATACTACTGTTATAATCACCAATGCCCAAGATCTTATGTGGAAGCGAGGGTCGATGCTCCGTTATCGCTGTAATGATACCACCGCCAAGGATTTCGGTGAGGCAAGCATCATCGTCGCGGGCTGTTCAGAGATATTGTAAATACCTTTGGTCCACACGTTAATGTACATGTATATATATACCCAGTATATCCCACGCCTCGAGAATTCCATCGATTCTAGTAAGGTACAAAACAGCCGGACGCGTTTCACTCCAGGCCACGGCGGTAAGGTCACAGGCTCTTTTCCGCCAAAAGATGGGTGAATAATTATAGTCCTCCTTCCAAATGGCCAGGATGGTCCGTCCAATGGAAGCGAACAACTCCGGATAGAAGGGATTCTTCTTCACCATCACCACAGGTCCATCATGGACCATGGCAAAGGGAATCGAACTGTTAATAACCTCCGTGGCCTCACCCTCCGTATATGTACCCTGCCAATCAATCCGGCTGACATGGCCATAAAATGTGGATACTATCATACTCTGGCGCATAGTGGGTGGATCCTTGGCTATGGTCTTGATAGGATAATTCGAGGGATTGGCTTGTATCAATTTGGCAACAGGAGTTAGGCACGACAAACACGAGGTGTCCGCTATGATACCAGTTATCGGTTCCGGAAAGTAAAGGTTGTAGGTGGGCTTAATGACCATGGATTTAAAAGCGGATTCACTCTGGGTCAACTCCTTAGGCAGCATCCGATTGCGCATCTTATCCTTAGCACTTTTCCCCCCTTTGCCATCCAAGTCCCAGAAGCTGATAGTGCCATCGAATGCACACGTTACAAAGAACTTGTGATGGTTTCGAATATCAGGGTCATTGTAAACCTTTCCAAATTGACTTAAATATATGGAACGACCCAGCCAATAAAATGCTGTTATGGCGCCTTTCGGTGAGCAATCCAACAAGGAAATAGTGGCCGGCACGATGACATTGTCCTCGATGTCAATGGTCCAATTGAGGAATTCCCCGATCATAATTCGGTATTTGGCCTGAGCCGCCGTCAAGTACTCCTCCTCATCCAGCTTCTCACAGCGACCTTGAAGATCCCACAACACCACCTGACCATTCTTACTACCTCCCAGCAAGATATCCCCATTAAAAGGGCAAAATGTCAAGGCGGTGGTCTCGATTGGGGCCTCGAATTCCAACTTATAGTTTAGGTTATCCGAAAAGCTCCACAAGAGCACCGGATTGGGCTCGAGAACTGCACGCTGCACATAGTCCACCCGGTTAGTTGCCTCATTTACGGTAGCTGGAGTACTGAATGCATATGAAACCGCTATGAGTCCGGATAGTTTGGGATACCAATCGTAGCCAGCCACAAAGCGCTTGTTGCTCTTCGAGATGTTGGCAAAACAGAGGAACTCCTGCAGATAGGGATTGGTGTACTGCACCACTTGTCGGGATGATATCAAGGAATAGTCATCGCTGTACAGAATTCCCTTCAGATAAATTTAAATCAAACTAAATCTATACTATACCCACCGATAGCTATCGATCTGATTGAATTCCAGGGTATTGAGCAGCATTTCAATCTGGGCGGACATTTCCGGGGGTTTCTTTTCCGGTTCCACATAGGTTCCCGGCTTAGCTTGGGCCTTCTTCTTCTCCTCCTCCTCGTCCACATCCGTTTCATCCAGCTCAAGGTCTTTAGATATATTTTGTATAATGTTATACTTTTAAACAAACGCGACCTACCTTCATCATCAATCTCATAAAGATATTGGGACCAGGCGTTCGACGGAAAAGTCGGGTTAGTTTGCTGCTCTCTTTCGATTTTTGGAGGAGCAGACTGCACCGACACATTAACCCGTTTTTTGGTCACGTTTTCCCATTTAATGTTTTCGTTGGGCAAAAGCTCGAGCACTCCATCCCGCACATCCCTTGTCATCCGGTAATCGAAGGCCACATGCCGCGGCATCTGAATGGGATATACACTCTGGATCTCCACATCGATGGGTTCGTCCTTGAATCGCTCCACCATGATGGTCATCTCCTCATCGGTGCCATGGCTCACCCATCGACGGGGCTTTTTTCTCAGACGTCGCTGCATTCGCCAACGCTCGAAGTGCTCCATATTCTGAATGATACTCATGGCCATTTTGGACTCCTTGATGGACGAGTAGAAGATGAAGGGTTCGCCCTCCGGCGGATCATCTTCCTGTTCGGTCAACAATGGACAGAAACCAATGAGGATAAAGTGCTCCGGATTAAAGTTCTTGAACTTCTTCATTAGCTCAGCTGAATTCTCCAGTTCGTCGAAGAGCACATCTCTAAGGTCCTTAAATTGCACCTGTTTCCATGGAAACTCCTGCGTCACATTGATGCCCACTTCAATCTTCAGGGCCTTTTGAGCTTTCTCACTGCATAAAAATCAAAATAGAGCTGGGTATTAAATGCTTCATAAGTTCTCTACATAACTTACGAGACCATGACCTTTTGGCAGCTGGAGAGAGACATGAGGGTTCGCCACGATTCCTGGACATTGAACAGCTGTCGCGGATCAGCGACATCTTCGTCGGAGTCTGGCTCCTTGAACTTTTTGAAGTAGGGCTTGCTTCGCCTGGATGATAAAGGTGCCGCAACATCGGTAACCTCCGAATCGATCGGCAAACCTTCTAAGTCACCATCTATTTCAGATTTTCCCGGGACCTCGATATCCGTGGTCGACATGGTCAGTGAGCCTTTCTATACCTTTTGATAAAGTGTCGTCCGATTAGTTTGTTTATATGTTTTATTTCTACTGACAAGCGACGATTCTGTCATGGCAATCCGGGAGCATGCGCAGAAATCAGCTAAATGATTTTATTGCCTACTTTTTCATAACAAAAGTTACATTTTTCCGTAAACCTTTAATTTTTATTTTTGTTAGTGCGAAGCTAGGGGCTGAATGGAGTTTCTCTTGGCCCCAACGTGAACGCACATAAACAGAATTAAGTTGAAACATTTTCACTCATTTACATGGACGATTCGCGTCGGCCTGGCAATTTTTCCTCAACGATTTTTGAGTGGGTGATTGCCTTGTTGTCGCTGTCGTTTCGCCGTTGTTGTTTTTTTTTTGGGGGGGATACGCTGTTGTTGCTGCATTTCACATCATTATCTTTGACCAAATACGGAACTATGCGCAAAAAACGCAATTGTGTGTCACTCACAGAGACTTCAAACCCGAACGAAAAAGCTACGAAATATGTGTTTCTTGTGCGATCTGTGGCAGTTGTTGTCCGAGTCCCAGTGCCAGGTCCAGTCCCAGTCCCAGTTCCTGACCCTCCTCACGTCTGCTATCTTTGCTAGCACAGAGAGAAAAAAAAATAGAGTCTGTATACTAAGACTATATCCTTTTCTTACCAGAAACCAGAATTTATATCCTCAAGGTTGGTTTTATTGTTGGTTGAGTGTTTTGGGTAACACTCCTTGCAGGGACCAATTTTTCAGATTTTCTTTTTCTCAATGTAGCCGAGATCGGTTCAACAAACGCCACAATGGAAAGTCTTCGAGTTGACGCACTACGCAATCGAAATCGAAAGTTCTCTGATGGACAGCTGCGAATGCGACTGCCGTGGTGCAGAGTGCACCGAGTCAATGCACCACCGCGATGTTGGTGATGGTGGTGGTGCCACATGAGTGGCACACATTTAATGGATGCACGTCGTTCACTTTCATTCTGGGCGTCTGCCCAACTTTCGATTTTAAATGCAATTTATGCACCTGTCACTCAGCCAGCTGATAACTGGCAACTCCGATTAGCCGCGGCTATTGTGCCCAGTGTTGCAGTGTTGCAGTGGCAAGTAGCTTGCAACCAACGCCACAAAAGCCAATAAATCAGTGGACAAATTGTTGACAAAACATTTCGTAATTTAAATAAGAGAAAAAACAGCGACAAGCTGCCGATAGTTGGTAGCATGCCACAAATGCAGCCCAGTCCAAAAAACTTCCTCATCCGTCTGCAGTCTGCAATGCAGCACCACAAAAGAAAAAAAAAAATAACAAAAAAAAAGAGAAACAATGACAATAGTTCACTCTAGCAACTGAAAAACCACAAAAATACAAAACAACATTGGGGCAGGCTGATAATTTTCTGATTGCCACTTTTGCACATGTGTGCATTTGTGTTGCAGCGAAAAGCTACACCTCCCCCATCCACAGATCCCCCCTTGACCTTATTGGCAACCCCAAAATCTTAAGGTTGTGCTGGGAAATGGAAGATAAGATACGCTGTATTAATTAATAATTAATGTACAGACAATATGATGAATTTTGTGGCTCATGAGTTAAATACATTTTTGTTTTCCTAAGTAAATAACCTGTATTCATTTCTAAACGAAAAACATGAAATCAATTAGTAATCCCCTGAAATCCCATAATTTTCCAACCCACCACGCAACTTTTACACGACACCAGGTTTCATCTTTGATGATTGATTGCCCAGAGGTAGGTGCTAAAATCCCATAATCCCCTTAGAGGGTATCGCCTGGTCCTGGGCTGGGTTTGCCATTGCCATCATAATCGCGAAAAGTCGTAGGCTGTGACCAACTCCGTGCAACACCGGCAACATTTGGCAGTCGGCATTCGGCAGCATTCAGGAGTTGTACAACCGGCGACAAAATGTTGCATGTTCGTGGCGCTGTCACCGGGGCTTAGAGCTCTTGGTGGCTTTGGATTTGGCTTTTGCCAGGACTGGGGGAATGTATGCAAAAAGGTGCTAAAAAGATCAGAGGCAGCGATTTATCTTCATTTGCATTTGACGTCGCTGGCTGTGTGTCAAAAAGGTGTTAAGTGCCAGGCAACAGCCCAAACCGATTCGATTCGACTCGACTCGAGTCGACTTTCGGCGCCGCTTTTGATGGCGGCCACAGTAGCCGATGCGCATAATTTTCTATATTTTATAACTTTGCGGTAACCAAAATGAAAATACCAGGGGGAGGGAGGTGGGAAAACTCGGCTGTTCACACAGAGGCACATCAATCCGTTGAACCGCGACCGCCCAATAAGGCGAAAACCCCCCAGCACGAAACGCTATTATGGCCAGGCAAATTTGACAAAAAAACCTCAAGCGACACCAACAATGGCTACTTCTAGCCGGGCCAACCAAAGCCAAAAAATAGAAATAAAAAAACAACCAAAACAAAACTAAATAGAAACCAAACGAAAACCAACCCATGCTCAAACTGAACTGAACTGAACCGCTAAGCGTTAGATAGTCGCACCGATAAAAGGGACATGAAATTCAAATTTGAGTGCTGCAAATTTGCCTGGCGACTTATCAGCCGAGTGAAATTTGCAACTAGAAACGGCTTCCGTATTACGGCGTTTTGTGAATTATGTGAGAAATTTGTTTGTGGGCTAAATAGTTTTCATGATTTGCCTCCGTCGCCGCCCGCGGATGCCCCCACATTCATGGTGGCGCAACACGGCGTATGGGTAATGGGACGAGAAGGAAGTGCCAAAGATGAAATCAAGATAGGGATACAGCTACACAAAAAATGAGTTCGCCGCAAGGCTTCCCTTAAAGGAGTGACTACAGTTGGCCTGGAAAGTGAGAAAACTTCACAAGGTTCTCAATGCACTAATTGCTTTTATGTTGGCTTATCAATTTTCCTGCCAAAAACACGCTACATTTTCTCTTTTCCCATGGAAAAAAAATTTTGCTAATAGCTTACAAGTATAACAAGCAACAGACTGTGAAAATATAACTTGATTTTAATAAGCAACTGCCAACGAAACATTGCAAAATATTAATGAGAGGAAGCGATGAAATTGGTGAAAGGGAAATTGCCGGCAAACGACGTTTTGGCTGTCCCTCTTGTAACTTAATATGAGGAAGCCAAAAGAAAACTGTAATAAGTTAGTTGACTTTATTGGAAAGACTTTCATGAATGTACATTAACTTAAGGGTTTTCGACACCAAAGATATTGAAAGGCACTTAATCGTTGTCAGATCCAATTATTGAAACAAAGGTCTAGATTAAAATTCTTTGAAAGACTGGCTAAACAAGAAGAAAAATAATAGATTCTTATGCTTTCCTAATCCTAAGTTAATAGGATTAGTTTTGTAAACAAGTTATTGTTCTTGTCAGTTCTGGCCTTTTCACTGCCATCTGTAAAATTCACAACCATATGACCAAGCTCCATCCACATCGGATTGTAATTGGAGTCCCCGAAAGAGGCAGAGATCGTTGCTGATTCGAGACTTGGTGGCGGGAGTGTGACAATGATAATCCCCCGAGAAATATGCACACAAATTAGGCATGCATGTGGCCCAGGTAGGATGTGGCATGTGTTTTTTTTTTTTTTACCATGGCTTGGGTGGAGGGGCTGTGGTTAGTGTGCCTTAGTGGCTTTCGGCCATTGTTGGCATATTTAAAGTTGTAAAATAGCAAACCAAACACGTTTGACCGACATTCGTGACCAAAGTGCGGCTGCCGATCCGTTTGGATCCGCAGCTTGGCTGGGGCTGAACCAGGATTTCAATTTCAATTTCGATTTCGCTTGGGCTGGCGACAAATGTGGTCCGCTCCCCAAATCACCAGATCAACAGATCCCCTCAGATCCGCCAATCCCCTCCAGCGATCCCTGCGACTCTATCCGCCAAGCTGACCGTGTGACTACTTTGGCAAATGAAAATGCTTAGAAGAAAAAATAAAAGTTGCGCTGATCGCAGCCGCAAAGGCAAAATAATTTATGATGCACTTTTTGAGACTGGGGCCCCCGTCTTCCAGCTCCCTTCATTTGTTCCGTCTCCACTTGGTCGCTGGATAACTCCGTGAGTCATGGGCATGGGCCGCTCCGCTCGCAGCCAGGTGTCGCTCAAACAAAAGTGAAACCATTCTGGTCGGTGGGTCCCCCACTTTATCGGTTGGGGGGGACTCAGGGACTTGGGACCAGAGACCAGCGACCACGGAGACCCTAAAATATGGCGCATTTGATATTTATGATTGTCTGCGTTTTAGCGTTTTAATCACATGCCCAGGGTGCACTGACCTGCCGCAACCTACGTACTTCGGCTTCAGCTACTTGCCGGCTACCGAATTGCGGTGAAAATCCCTCGCAGTTTCAGTTGGATTAGCAGGGCACTGCAAGAAATATCATAGTCCAAGGTCTACGGGCCAATTACTTAAGTTGGAGCAATCAATTTTAATTGCTCTGAACTTAAAATGTAGCAATTAGGAATAATTGACGAATTTCGGAAGATATATTTTTAAAACACATAGGACAATTTGGGACTTTGATCTATTTTGATTTGATAATTTATTTCTCCAAGTGACGGAGGTGGCCCACGGCCCAGCTAACTATGTTAAACAGCGAAATCAGGCTCGGGCCAAGACTAAAGACTGAAGACTGAAGACTGAAGCCTGAGGCCTCAAGACTCAAGACCAGGTTGGGGCTCATGACTCCCAGCGTCATCAAGATAAGGCGCATGACATACGGCGACAAGAAGCTACCAGAGCGTGCTCCATTCAGCGCCTTTTGGCCAGGAGGAGGTCGCTCCATCGCCCATCGTCAGCGTCACGGCCACAGCGGTGGACCAGGCTAAGTAAACAGAAAAAAAAATAAAAACAAAAACATAGTAGAAAGAAAAAAAGCCTTAGCCACAAAACGCTGCGACCAAATTTGGTCAAACGTGCAACATTTCAGCCGCATGCTGTCAAAGTTTTGGCGTAGAAAGCGAAATTTTGCGCGGCTGAGGTAATCCAGGCTACTGATGACGAGAATTACGAGAATGTGGCAACCGAAAAGGAAAGTATTTGTGCGGCCCAACTTTCGGTTGAACTCGTTTGTGGCAGCCACAGAAAAATTGTCAATCGATCTTGGGCACCCTCTCAAGGTCCAAATGGGCAAGACAATTTGTTTTATAATCGTTTAATGCGCTTGTTTTTCCGATGACATCACCAAGAGTTGGAGTTGCACTCATGTATACACACATATATATATCTTGGATCATTATAATCGCCATGGCGATTCCCTCGCTTGGCGACGTGGCAACATCAGCATTAACGCGGCCCACGCGGCGAATGTGTAATCAATCAACTGGCCATCGCGGAGGCCAACACAGGAGTGGTTCCCCTTCTCACAGATCTTGGCCAGCTATCGCTAATGGCTGCCACACAGTGTCAGGGGCATTGGTTGCAACTTGCAGGTTGCAGGTTGCAGATGGGGCATGTTGCCCATGTATAAGTTGCCCATTTGATAGACACCGAACAACGGGCTGATGAGGCTTCGCACTGCCGCATTGGAGGGCGTAATTACATTTTTATTGAAGCCTCCGCAACGCAGGTGCTGCATTTTGTGTTATTTCATCGCAGGCAGGCAGCCAAAGTGCCAAATGGAAAACTCCCATGAAAATTAAGGCTCGTTTCCGGCGTAAACAAAAATCGAAAATTTACATAGTTCACCGCCCCCGATGGCAATTTTAATGATTAATTTTCTCAGGCTCCAAATAAATGAAAAACCCATTGACAATAACGCTCAAATTGTTAACAACAGAAGCTGGTTAAAAAGAGAGCTAAACGATACTAAAATGCCCTTCCTTAGCTAAATAGTTCTGGAAAGGAACAAGAACATAACTAATTTGAGCTTAATGTGTGTGTTTAATTTTTCTGATAAGTGCAATTAAATTGCAAACAAAACAATTAAAATAATTGATCTGAAATCACTAAAGTTTACGAAAAGAGCAAAGTTTTCGTTATCCACCGAGAGTATCGTAATGCCTACAGTATTTTTCCAAGTATTTTGCCAAGCGCGAATTCAATCGATATAAATCTACAATTTTAATTTTATTTGGCAAGAACTCGCAGCAATATATGAATGCAATGGTCGATAAACATCGACGGGCACGACTCATACCCGGTGCCAGTGGCAGATCTTGGCCAGATTCGATTCCCCGGGCCCAGAACTAGCTGACATTTTCGTGGGTGTGGGCCTCCAAACAAAGCCAGATTGGGAACCAAATGAAATACAAAAAAGGTCAACAGGCAGCAATCAAAATAACTGAAAATAACTCAATTTTCTGGAGCAATTAACATGGTGCCGCGATCGCAGATAGGCCCACACACTCCTTTGGGGCGGCAAACTTGAATAATTCGCGCAGACGAAGAAAAATTGCATGTAATTAACAGTTAATAATCAAAAATTACGTATACGCATGCGCGGCCGAGTCGAGGCAATTAATTTGGCCATCGATTTTGGTCGGCACTCTGTGAGCTGTGAGCTGTGAGCTGTGAGCTTGGAGCCGTCATGAAAGCCACGTTTGGCCTCCCTGACATCCAGTGGCAGCTGGGCGAAGATGGCCAACAAGAAAGAGCTTCACCCGCAACGAAAGTTTCGCATTCTTGCCTTTGAGTGAAATGAAAAGTGAAATTATTTATTATTAATGAAATTAATATATAATCATGTTTTGGGTGCGTATGCGCTTTGTTTTTACGCGACAGCAGCACGTACATATGTTAAATCACAAAAAAAGCGACGATAAATAACCAACAAAATGCCGGGACCAACATGACCAAGTCCAACACGTTTCGCAGCATCCAGTGAAAAAGGCCAAAAAATATACAAAAAATATACGAAAAATACTTTTTGGCCAGGCTTTAAAAAGTTCACTTTCGTTTGTGTCCAAAAACTACGTCTTACATGGCATCTGCTCCCAACAGCCGTATGATAATGAACACGTAAAATTGGGGGGAAAATGTTCGAAAACTGTGCGCAAAAGCACAAGAGCACAGCAAAACCAGTTGCTGCACCAAAAATCATTGCAAATCGAAGGCAGATGCTCCATGTGGATGAGGATGTCTCCTGCCAGATGACAGGCTGAAGGTCGCCAATGTCACAGAATGTGTGCTCAGTCATAAATATGGACTGAAATATGAAGTTGGCTGTGAGAAATGGCCTGCCGAGCGCTGCCGAGTAATGATAAAGAAGTGCCATTAATTTATACCCACCAAAAAGTATTCCAGATGCAAGAAGTACACTTCATTGATGGCCATTACAATCAGTACAAGCCAGACAATTGGGGCTAACAATCTGAATTGGTTTAGTGGTTGATGGTATAAGACAGTCAATTGAACCGCCATTTCCCTATAGAATTGTACAATAAACCAACCGTATAATAAATAAATTTAAATCAAATAAAATATACCGCATTGGCATAAGTGGCCTCATCAGGAGGAAAATTTGCAAATTAAGTCTACCAATTTGGGTTGAGTAATTTGCCATAAAAAGTAAAGTAACTACATACAACTTAATTTGCCTTAATGGCATTCATAAATTGCACCCTATAAAAATCAAATGAAAACCAAGTGTTTCCTCCAGTCGCGTTACAAATTAAATGCGAAATTTATGCAATTTCAATTTCCTTGTGGCCTTTTTAATTAAAACATAAATATTTATATGGAATATTTCACATGGCTCGTACACTTGCCGCAGCCTGGCCAAAATTAATTCAGCAAATAAATAATAAAATCATTTACAATATAATTGCAACGGGCCAACAAAAACACTTTCACCTTCGCCACGAAGTCAAGTCTTTTCCCAATTTTTGTTTTTTTTTTTTTTTTCTCGGGGGAGGTGAGAGGGTCTGATTTTATTTTTTCGCTTGGTTTTGGCTTGGTTTTTTCACAGTTCGGGCCATTGCTGTTTTTATTTATGCTTTGTGGGTGTTCAACATGCACCATTTGACTTTTTACCACTGTTTTTCCTCGACTGCCGCATAAACATATTTATGCATCGCAGCGTTAGGCTTTTATGGGATGCCAGAGAGCCTGCAATTAGCCGGTGCCAAGTAACGTGGGTTATGCCAAGAAAAACAAATCGTCGCAAAATATGTGTGCTCGGAAATTGCATTTCATTTGGCCATTTGACACGGCCATGGCCCCACTCCCACCAAAAATCTTCGCTCAACATCATAATAGAATCTGGCATTATGCACCTGACTCCCCGTCGTCTTCAATTAATTAAGCCTTAAATGTTTGATTTGCACTAGGCACATACATAAAACATGGCTTACTTCGCTGGAAGGCGCGATCATGATGCCATCGAAATTTTGGCCAGATAGGCATTCCAAAACTCGGCACAGTGGTTTCAGTGGGTTGTATGCGGAAAACGGACATCGGATTGCTTCCTTATTACAACTCAAAACATGAACAAGAAGTGGTCCCATTTAATAGTATTAAACAATAAAGTCATTGCGTTACAAACCATATACGTAAGCCTAAAGTTGTTAGACATAATATATTACAAAGGAATCAAGCTTTCCTGATTTTTGGAACTTTACATTCAATTTTATTATAAATTGATGTTTCCTTGAGGTATACATATTCCAGTATATATCACTTTGAGGGATAATGACATTTTTGTATAGAATCTCATTTCGACCACTACATGAACTACTTTAAACTTGAGTTCCTAAAAACCAACAAAAATAACCCAAACCAAAGTGCAATTATCTGCTCCTTTTTCAGCTTAGAATGTGCAGTCGAATTCCGGAGAAACTTCCAATAACAGAACATAGAACAACCCATCCATTCTCAACCAGGTTAATGCCCACTCAATCGGCGTTGATCCAGTGTTCACTAGTTGCCTGCCTGCCTGCCTGCCTGACTGAATGACTGCCTCACTGGCTGTCTGGGTGGCTCATAACTCATTACTAAGTGGCAGGCTTTTGTTATGTGGCACAAAATGCCAATGAACTCCGGCATGGGTTTTATCAACGGTTCCCATTCCGCTTAGAAACACAATGAGCACAAAGAAAACGGAAGCGTCCTCGGCGCTTATAATTTGCGGCCACTAAGCATGCACTTCCAGTCGGAGATATATATCCAAATATATATATATATATATAAACGTATCTGAATCTGAACATGGCAGACGCATCCGAAGGCCGTTCGAAGAAAAACGGACCGATGGACCGGCGACGGAGGAGTGCATGCTTAAAGCGCGTTAAACGATGATTTAATGCCAATAAATAAGTGTAAACGTTCATTACAGATAATTAATGTATCTGCACAGAGGTCAGACAGTCAGGGAAAAAAAAGTGAAACTTCAATTAGACGGCTTAACAGCATTATGGCGTGGACGATTAAGACTTGAGTTACGTGGTGCGGTGCGGTAAATTGACATTTCACCTGTGCGAAGTGGTCGTGGTCGTCTCTGTGCATCTCAGCTCAGCTCAGTTCAGCCTGCCTTCCTGCCATTGATCTCTTTATCAGGTGGTTCGGGTCTTCAGTGTCTAGACCCTGGGGTTCCGGATTGGAGAATGGTGAATGAGGTGTGGAGGGGTAGCCCCAGAGGTTTCGGGGTCTTCGTCGTCTGGGATTTTGGACGGGCGTTAGTGCTGCACATGCCCCAAATCCCGGCAACAATCTCAACTCTGCCCGCCTGACAATGTCGCCCAATTCGTCTTGCACTTTTCATGCCCGCCGGCTGGAAATTTCGTATTTCTTATACATACATATATCTTTTCTCGGTTTTTTCCTCCATCGACGAGCTGGGTTTCAGTTTTCAGCGATCGTTTTTCGGTTCGGTTTTGGGTTTCGGTTTTGGTTTTGGTTAGCCTTTTCAATTTAAAATGTAAATCAAGTGTGAAAAACAAAATCTGCAGCGAAAGTGTTGCAATTGCAATTTGCTCGTTGCGATTTTTGACGTTTCTCGCTCCGAGGCTGTGTATTGATTTATTTTGATTGTTAATCAATTTGGCGAGCGCTGTCCCCCGAACACTGTCGCTCTGGTAATAGTTCAATGAAATTATAAATCAGTCGGCCAATTCCCGTCCACCCGATTCCGGAATCCCCCATCACCATCCACATCCTCATCCTCATTCCCATTCCCTCGATTTTCAGTTATCGCAAGCCAGTTGCATATCGAGTAATTCAAGACAAACTCGAAAGAATGCAAGTGACACACTTTTGATCTCTTTCACTGCGGCACCATTAACCCATTGAGGGTGGCACATACATAAATGGTCGTAAAACTAAGGGGTTTTAAGAAACATACATATTTTTTGTTAATCAAGGAAGACATCAACCTGCATAGCTACTTGTCTATTAATGTATATTTTTAGCTGACCATTAAATTCGATTTAAGTTTGGCCCATCAAGATTTATTCAATGGAATTTTCTGCAATTAAAATGATGGAGTTATGCACTTCAACGTTTCTGCATGAAGTTTTTCTCGTTTGAACAAGATATTTGCGACAGACAACCAATTTTTTCTAACCAATTTCAAATTTCCTAACATTTAGTGGTTTTGCCTTTACTAGGTCAGAATATTAACATGCAAGATACATTGCCAGGAAATTCTTAAAAACTCAAATATCTTTAGGTACTCGAACAGAACTTTTCTTTGCCACAACAAGAAGCAAACACCAGTGGGTTAAGCCGATGGGGAGGTGGGTCATTTGTCAGCAGGAAGCTGCTGGAATCGAGGAAAGCCACTGCCAATGCCGCTTTTGCTGCAAAAGCAAAAGCAAAAGGTTATGGCGCAATTTGCGCATGCGCACGCAAATTACGCGCCATAAATCATGCGACGGAACGCAAGGCGACTTTTGTGGCCATAAAGCTGGGAGGTTTTTTTCTTTCTGATTTTTCGCTTTGTGGCTCCCTGGGCTTGGCTTTTTGTGGGAGTTGCCCCAACTGTCACCGTTGCTGATTGCCGGTGGCTGCCGCATTGCGAGATTAGCGAGAAGCGATAAACACATAAACCAAAATAAATTGTAAAGAAAGTAGATGTGGCTGTGGATATGGATATGGATATAGTTGTGGACACACATTCGATGGTAGCGTGCGTAAGCAATTAATGGTCATATGGTGGCTCCAAGAGTTGGGCAAGCGGCTTCGACCATGTGTGCATCTGTGGTCGCTGTGACATTTGCTATCCTGACCCTGACCCACAAAAAGCTCAGCGGTTCGCTTTGGCAAATTGAAAAAGAAAACTCAACTAGAGGCATGTCAATCATTGTGGCACTCCATCGCCCACCCCCCCGCCACCCACTCAGGTGGCATGCAAATCTTCTGCTTTACCCCAGGTATTTCACTTCTTTGCCAATTTTTTGTCTTCGCCTTTATTTATTTATTTTTTTTAACACTTTTTGCACTTCTTGACGGTCGCGGTTGGCTGCTGTGCCCCCAAGGTTAACGGCGCAAACAAAGCGGGCCAAACAGCCAAATGGAACCGGCCAAAATGAAATGGAATGAAGCTCGTCATGGACCCCGAAAGCCAGCGGCTAGAGATGGCCGACTGACAAGCGCTCCGATTTGGATGGGAATCAATCCGAAATGTGGGAGCGGAACCGGGTTTATAGAGATCAAATATCGGTCAGTTTGGAAATAGTAGAAAATACAACTATAATGTTATTAAATGTATGCTATAATCCATTTTAATGTCAATGTAAATCTATGTTATACTATCTTGTCACCCAACGCAAGCATAAATCTCTTAACTATCTAGCCTAAACTGTAGTTCGGTACATTCTAAAATTCTATCTTATAAACTGAAGTATTTTACTGATATTTTTCTTTCAAAAAGTTCTAAGAATGGCATTTTACTTCTTAGTTTTGGTCCCCTTTCCATGTTCTTTCTTCAAGAACCCTTCAAACCAGTGCTAAATTTAATTGTCTAAATATATCAATTTCAGTTTGGCATTCACCTACTTTTTGCTCCCTTCGACTGACCTAGAATCACTGATCACTTCTGGCAGCCACAAGTGCTTTTGGGTATCCCAACTGCCGGCCGGGAAAATCACGAGACGAGTGCCATAACTCTCACGCTCCGATTTCGACCGTCTCTAGGCCCATGGGCACTTCGGCGCCGACTTTGTTCTTCTGGCTGCCACAGCCAGGCCCAAAACGTCACTCCAGCGAGCCAACACTCAGCTCGGTTCGCGTTCTTCTCATCGTGTTTATAGTTGTTTTCCGATTCGGATTCGGATTTGTTGAGTAGCAACGTCTGAGGAGCAGAGGCATTGGCTCCATCTGACAGCTCGTACTGCCTGGCATGTATGTTCATTTTTATGGATTTTTCGGGAAGATGAGGATGGGGATGGGGATGGAGCATTGGCCGTAGAACAGCTGCATTCTTGGAAGTCAAAAGCGAGACGTTCTATGGTTGTGTGGCTATGGTTTCTAACTGTTGCTGATTGAAGTGAAGACCCGTCTGGCGGCCAGTTTCGCAGGGCGTTGCAGAGGTTTCTGATTACAAATTGAATTTTATTAGTTTGCTTGCGCCCGCATTGATTTATGATTTTTCTACCAAAAGAAATCTATACATATATACAAAAAAAAAAAAATGCCCAAACTAGAACTGGGCTTTTGTAGGTTGTCTTTAATTAAGACCAAGTGTCAATATGATTTATGCTCCACACATACTCGTTGCTATAATTAAAGATTCGAAATCATCTCAGCTTGTTGTGGCTTTCCCTTTGGCCAATACCACATTTTTGTTTGGTATTTGTAGATTCGAGTGGTGGACACATTGCGTGCGATTGCATTACGAGTGAAATTTGCCAACTTTTACAAAAGATCTTGGGATATTGATAACCTTTTTGCCTAGGTTTTGGATTGCTGCCGCCTCCGACTTGGCTTTGCTGCTCCTTCTGCCGCCGCTGACATCATCAAATTCGAATCCAAGTCCAAGCTGGCAATTTCATTTCGATGGCATCCATTTGGTTTGGCTTTGATTACATAAATTTGGCGCCGTCTGCGATCGCGCTGCGATGCGATGCAAGGCGATGTGATGCGATGCCATGCGGTTCGGTTCCATTTGCATCTTCAAAGTCCAAGTGGGACCTGGAAATGTGGGTCAGCGGTCTTCGACTTGGGTGCGGCTCCTTGGCTCTGGACATCGCCATATGTAATTACAATAACTGCAACTTCCAATGCAACAACGGCGATGCAGCGGCATCAAAGCAAACAACACAGCACTATACACAACACTACACGACTCGATCTCAAAGTAAAATGTCTCGAAACCTGTCGCTTTTAATTAAAGGCCCCGCAAACTCCGACTCTAAGTAACTTTTCATGTTCCAAGTTATGCGCACAATTTTAAGCGACAGCCCCCACAAAGGCATTCAACATCAAAATAACTTTTGCATTTAGTCATAACTGCATTAAAAATGTTATTGTTGCGGTTAAGTATTGTAAATGTTTTCGCTGTTCGTATGCAAAAAAGAGGTGGTAGCATAGAAAAAACTGAGAAAATCTCACATTTTTCGGCTTGGGTTCGCTGCTCAGGTCCGACCGACCCACTTCTGTCATGTTGTACGATAAATAGTTTGAGATTTATTGTCTGCCGCGGTGGCAGGCATAATTACAATTTATGCCCAAGGTGGTCCCCCCAAGAGCACCCGGCCAAGTCCCGTCTTGTGCAATAGACCCCAAAGCGTCCAACTCCTCCCCGAGCCGCCAGCTTCATCTCAATCCCAGTCCAATACCCGCCAGCTTGCCAAGTTCAAAAGCATGTTTGAGGAAGCTGTCGCCAAAGACAAAGACCCATACAAATTGCCAGGGAAGCCGTCTAACAAGCCGACCCTCTGACAGCCACTTCGGTGTTTACCTGTCTCGCAATTGCCATTATTCTTGCTCGAATCGAAAGTGAACACCTCACAATATTGGGAATATGAAAGCTGGTAGTGCGGTTCGAAGATCGCATACCCCTTGTAAACTATTTTCAATCACTATACTGAGAAACAGGTTTCACGTCATAGCACATCTATTATTGCATCTTAAGAAAAATGTCAGGCATACAAAAGTCGTACAAAAATATTTATATAAAGTGCGCATCAAGCATTACATAATAATTTCGGGTATCAGAAATTTGTATACTGATGCCAAAGAGAAGTGAGCTTGCCGCGTTTCAGCTCTTTCGGGGATCTCGATTTTGGACGTATATTCTTCAGAGTGCAACCAACGGGCAGACTTACCTAAAAATTTTAATTTTTAATTAAAGTATAAATCAAAAGCATACGATTTATGGTAAGTCAGACTTACGGATTCGGCGGTTACCCGGACGGGCTCCTTATCCGGACAGACCACATAGGTTTGTGAAACATCGGAGAGAGTTTCGGGCTCGGAATCAAAACTGATCTTGGGTTCGGTGGGTGCAGGAGTGGGCTTGGCAGCTATTTAAACACCAAAAAAAAAATTGTTTAAATTAATAAATTTCCTTTAAATTTCCAATGAACTTAAAGACATAAAATTTATTGGTTTTTTATACTTACATCTGACGTATATAAAAAATGTGCAGCTTAAAGTTTTTCCATCGGTGGTGGTGGCTTCATATTTGATTGCGTGATCGCCGACTTTAAACAAAGAACCCGGAAACTGCAAATAGATACTTTAAGTAATAATATTCTAAAAGCCATTTGTTTTTCTTACATGTGACTTATATATCTTGAGCAGTTTTCCCTCGAATCGTGGCTCATCCCACACCACTGAACGCAGATTCTGATTCTCCTTCAGATATACTTCAATGGATGGAGGACAATAGTTGGAGGTATCCGAACCCAAATCCACCCGTGTGTTTTCACTAGAAGCAGGAGCAGCACTTATAAGCTTGGATGACTCGTGGAAAAGGGGCTCCAGCCTGAAGAAGGAAGATGACCCAAGTTTCGAGTGCTCTGATGACTCAGAATCTGGGAAAACTTGGAATTTGGTAAAGGAAACTGGTTTTGGAGTTGCATCCAGGGCTTTGAATGCAGGAAATGAGAATGAACTACCAGTGGACAAAGTCGCAAATGGAGCCGGTCTGGGAAGTGATGATCTTGAATAATCAGATATTCGAAACAAAGTAAATGGATTTGATTCTCTAGGTGTTGCAGCCTTAACAGTAATTATTGTGTGACATTTAATTGTGAGCTTGGTCTCCGGATCGTTAACTCTAAAGTCAACCTTATGGACTCCAGCTGGCAGATGACCCTGAAGTTGACCAGCCCAAGCGGGATGGGCGACCAATCGGCCATTCTTAACATTAGTTTGGGGTCTTTGAAGAGTCACATGAGCCTTCTGCTCACCGGCATGCAGTAGGATTACAACATTTTCCGGGCAATTGATATAGGGCCTAATCTGTTCCACATTCTGGATTTGATGAGGAGTCACTGTTTTCGGAGAATTCCACATCGGGGATAATTGATTTCCAAGCAAACCGTTTCCGAATGGCTGACAGTTGAGATCTGCACCGAACGACCAGCCCTGCAGCATCATGCAGGCGGTCAACAAGGATCCGGTGGACACGAAGCCAGCATTGCACTGAAGACGGCAAACGTCACCAAATCGAGATGGACCCTGAGTGCAGCTAGCTGGGAGTATAACTCCATTTTGGGCGGGCTTTAGAGCGGGGCAGATTCCAGGACTCTGTGCACGAGGTTGGTTGATGGCTGCGAAAAGGTACGGAAGAGGTACGGAATGCCAACTGTATAATCTATTACTTAACTTAATGACTCACCAACACACTTGGTTTCGGGCCCCTCCCAAATTCCATTGGCGTCACAGCTTTTGATCTCAGGACCCTGAAGAATATAGCCCGAATTGCATGAAATTCGGCAGCGACTGTAGTAGAAGAGCTTCTGCTTATGGCGATACCTATTGCAGTGGGACTTGCCATTTCGTGGTGCCTGAAATCGAGGGCACAGATCCCTGGGTTGCAACTGATTAACCCACAGACTTTTAGGCACTTCAGGACGCAGGGGAACGGGTGCTTTCGATGTAGGTATGTCAGCAAGGGGCGGAAGCTTTGGAAGACCTTCCCACTTAGGCAAAGATGGAAACTTGGGCTCTGGGTAATCGAACTCAGCTGGTTTCTTGGGATTCTCGGGTATTTCATTGGACAGCTCGGTGAAATCAGGATACTTTGGCGTCTTCAATTCAATTTTGGGCGATTCAGGCAGTGACGAAGCTGTGGGAATCTCCGGCAGAACGGGGAACTTGGGAAACTCGCAGCGGAAGCCTCCAATCTCGTTTATACAGGTTCCAGTGATACAACTAGTCTTGTCTTGGTCACACTCATCGATGTCCTGGCAAGTCTTTTGATCACTATCTAGTTCATAGCCCGGTGGACAGCTGCACTTGAATGAACCCTCGGTATTGGAGCAGCGATGCGAGCAGCCACCGTTCTGCTTCTGGCACTCATCGATGTCCACACACTTGTCGTCCGATCCCAGGGTATAACCCGGATTGCATTCAATTGGAGCACATCCATCCGCGGATCGCTGAGTTCCCGGTGGACAACCCACCAGAGCGGGACTACAGCTACGACCATCGTCGTTGAGTATGTAACCCAAGGGACATCCACACTCAAAGGTACCTGCCTTATTGATGCACTCGTGGCTGCAACCACCGGAAAGAAGGCCGGCACACTCATCCACATCCAGGCAACTTAGCTTGTCCTTGGCCAGCTCATAGCCCCTTTCGCAGGCACAGGCATGGGTACCTAAAAGATTGATGCAGATGTCGCTACAGTTTCCATAGTCCTGCGAGCACTCATCAATGTCGGCGCAACCGAATCCATCTGGAGTTAGCTCGAAACCCGTTTCACAAGCGCAGGCAAATCCCCCAGGTTGATTCAAGCAGAGCTGCGAGCATTGGCCATTGCTATCGAGGCACTCATCAATGTCCTGACAGGTGCGCATATCCTCGGATAGGGCATAGCCCAAGGGACAGGCGCACTGAAAGCCACCAGGCTCGTTCTGGCAAAAGTGGGAGCAATTCCCATTGGCCAGAGAGCACTCATCAATGTCCAAGCATGTATGCGCTGATGGGGTTTCGGATGAGGTTGAATCAGTAATGAATGAGCTGTTTAGTGATGTGACTATGTGGTTATCCAAGCCAAGGGCATATCCCGGTGGACAGAGGCAGGTGTACGAACCATTGAGGTTCTCGCAAAGCATTTGATCACTGCACCCATGAGTTCTCTGCGAGCACTCGTCGATGTCGAAGCAATAGCCGCGTATGCCATCAAGCTTGAGGAGCTCATAGCCGGCGGCACATATACACCCATACGAACCTGGAAGATTTCGGCACACCTGCTGGCAGCCACCGTTATTTACCAGACACTCATCCACGTCCTCGCAACTCTTGCCATCGGCACTTAATCGAAATCCCTCGCGACAGGCGCAAACTCCTCCTCGGGCAGTCAGGCAGATCTGTTCGCATCCGTTGTTGTTCACCTCGCAGAGATTCTCGGCCAAACAGGTGTACTCCTCGACCAGGTTGAGTCCTTCGGGACACTGGCACTGATAACCACCGGGTGTATTCTGGCAAGTGTGACTGCAAAGGTGTGTATCCTCTGCGCACTCATCAATGTCCTGGCAACTGAATGCCTCACTGCGGTAGCCCGTTGGGCAAATGCAACTGAAGCTGGTATTATCCTCACTGGCTAGACAGGTTCCCGGGGAGCACTTTTCAACTCCCTTTTCTGTGGAGCATGGAGATTCTTGCACCAAACAGGAATGCTGATCCTCTGATAGTTCATAACCCTTGGGACACACGCATCGGTAGCTTCCCTCTGGCAAATCCTGGCATTCGTGGGCACATCGAGTGCGATTCAACTGGGGATTCTCCAGATCCGTACAGCTATCCAATGCACAGCTTCGTTGATCTTCGAGCAGGTGGTATCCTTCAACGCAGGTGCAACGGAATGATCCAATAGTGTTCTCGCACTTTTGCTGACAGACTGCGTTATTATCAAGATCCTCAGGACCGTCTACCTCGCACTCATTAATGTCCTGGCAATCAGTGCCGTCGGCGGAAAGTTGAAAGCCAGAATTACATGTTTTTCCGGCGGGTTGTGATTCGGAAACGTTCACTGGGACTTCGTTGGTCTTCTCAATGGGATTCTCCACGACTTCCGTGATCTCGGGATTCTCCTCCAGCGGCTCCACACAGCGATATGAACCTGGCAGATTCTCGCAAGCACCCTGGCAATTCGATGACAGCTCGGGATTCGCACATTCATTAATGTCTGAAAACAAGTATATACCATTTAATGTGAATTTTTTTTCTTTTTAAATATCATTTATTAAAACATACCAACACAACTCTTTCCTGACTCGTCTAAGTAATAACCCTCTTGGCAGCTACATTTATATTCTCCTGGAAGGTTTTCGCAAATTTCCGAACAACCACCATTCGATTCCAGGCATTCGTCGATATCTTCAAAAAGAATAATATTGTCTAGCAAATTCTTTCAATTTAATTATATATAATACACCCACCGAGGCAGCTAGCATAATCGTTAGGATCCAGGGTATAACCCTCTCGACAATCGCACTTATTGATGGGCTGGTTTTCATCTGGATAAAGCAATCGCTTGCAAATGTGCGCACAGCCTCCATTGTCTTCGCCACAATTGTTATCCAAGAATGTTGGCTCATAAGGATCATTGGTGACCTTAACAGATGCATTGCTGGAGTTGAGTACATCAGTTTGGACTTCCGCTTTCAGGGGAGTTTCGTTTTCAAGGACCTCATTTTCAGTTTCAGTCTCCGCTAAAGCAGGTTCTGATTCAACGACTTCATTTGCATGATCATCATTAATTTCGATAACTATTTGTGGTTCAGGCTTGGAATCGGCTCCATCCACTACCGGTGGTGGTGGTGGCGGTGGTGGTTCCCTTTCACTAACCTCTTCATCATCATCCTCATCAATATCACTGTTCTCGACGTAATCGTTGGGCACAGTTTCGTCGGAATAATCTTCCAAATCGTAACCTACTTTCTCGTCGTGTTCTTCAAAATTCAATTGGGGAATGCAGGTGGGTATTTCATCCACCCATTTCTGGTTCGAGCAAAACATTTCTGAGATTCCGTTTTCAAAGTCGTAGTTATCATCGCATACGAAAAAGGCCACTAGGAAGACCTTCTTTCCCCTCCGGCGGCGATCGAAAACGGACACCCTACCATGATTAATCTCCGGCGGAAGGATTTTGGCCGACGAGCAGCTCATGTCCAAAGAAGCAGCCAAGGAGTCAGAAACTTTAGGATCCTCTGGAATATTCATGACATTTTTCCTTTTTCGCTCGGAGCTTGGAGAAGCTAAATGGAAATAGAAATACATTAATTTTTAAGATATAACCAGAAAATTAGCATAAAAGAAACCTGTTGAAATTTATAGGCCTATTTAATAGAAATTCCAGGGATTGGAGACATTAGTTCTAAAAGATTGTGCGATTTTATAACAATAAAGTTGTATGCAGATCAAAAAAAATGAACATGCCCATAACATAAACATAAACGGTTTTCCGTGTTATGCATCCAAAATTATTTAGTGCACTAAAAGATTTCTCACCAGAACTTAAAGGCAATAAAACATTTTATTGTTCGCTCCATACCACAAACAGCTGTTCACAATCACCCAAATATGTTTAAAAAAAAAAGCCCGATTGTATTATCCTAGAATCTTTGCCTTTAAGGGGAATCCCATAAAAACTAGGTGATTCAATCTTTTGAATCGTTGCCAAAAGATATTTCTTTGCCATATAGTCTTCACGGTTTTTTAATTTAATTTGTCATTTTGGGACTTGCTTTGTTTTGATTTACGATCAGTTTTTATATGTTCAGTTTTCATAAAGCCGGCCGGTAATTTGGTGAGTAATATTTCGCTAAAATATATAAGTGCCCCGTGTTAGCCATGACTATTTTGTGTTACACATTTTCCGGAGAACGTGTCATAAAACTATGAATATATGCTCCATTAGCTATAAACCAAACGGTTTTTATGACCATTTTGTGGACATTTTAATGGTCAATATATATACATACATTTCAAAAAAGCAAAATAATCAAAAAAAAAAAATGATTTAATTTAAGGCCTTAAGGCAAATAATTATAATTTCCAATTAAATATTACAATACTCAATAGGTCTGAATTGGAATACATTTTTACATTCTCTATTTAAATCTATTTAAATGATATATTTCGTAATACCCAACCGATTGCCATAATCTAAAGAAGCACAATCCAAACTATAATAATCTTTTACAATCCCCAAAATTCCTTGTAAGCTATCCAATAAATTTCCCATTTCCACAAAATCCGTGAAATATTTTCGATTTCCACCCACACTCACCTGAAGCAAATGCAACGCATGCTAGCGCGCATAAAACATATTTTGCCGCCCACATTCTGCAGCCCTATTTCCGATCCTTATAGAACAGCTGCCACACACCTTTCCACTCTCACTTGTATCGGGTTCTTGGGTTCAAATTTTATAAAAAAGAATACATTAATAAGATTTCACGACATTCGTTTCTTTTTTTTATTTGTTCTCCAACATATTTATGGGAGAAGATCTATATATGTAGCGGCATATAGAGGAGCAAAGCCATTAAGATTAAGGCGGGTTTATAAATAGCACATGTTCAACACTTTTTACATATATTCACAGGTCATTCGTGAAGTAAATGTGTCGGATTTACATCAAACGAAGGCACTTTTTGCAATTAGAGTTCACTGAGAATTTCACTACTTTAATTGATTTAAAACACATAAAAACAGTCTGTATATATACTTCTGTAGTTTAAGGAAAAACCAGGAATAGTATTTTTATTTTGGAAAACGCACCGATTCCGTCGAGAGCCCAGACAAGACTGAGGAGCCAAAGAAATTCTGACTTTTCTCGAAGGGAACGTGAAAACAGTTTTTCGATGTCTCCAAAGATATATATATATATATAAGTTTATGGGTGTATATATGCTGATATTTCATTGATATCATAAAGCAAATTAGTGCGAGAGCGCACAAATGTCACCAGAGGGGGACGCGTAGAGGAAAGCTATTTTTACCCATGGTATTATCATTAGCATTGGGCTGTGATAATTAATGAGGTTCCGTCATCCATTGAACTTGATCGCATTGATCCTTCAGCAGCTGTCAAATGCGGTAGTCTCTAACATAATTTATATTAGCTGGTACTATATAGAATAAATAGTCTGCTCGCTCAGCTACTCTGTAGATTATCACAAATGGTTTTTAATCGTAATTGTAATTGAATACAAAAGGACGTAGTTCGCCTTAAATATAAATAAAGTTTGATACTCGAAGTATTTATATGTCGGACATAATGGATTTACACCCACAACTACCTGTTTCAAATGCAAATACTCATAAAGCATTTTCGGCTCCCACACTCAACAACCGTCTATTCCATCTTTTTCATTTTGACTTTTCTGAATCAAATTTTACTCGTTTATTTACATTTAATATTCTTTTCAACATTTTTATGGAAAGGAAGCTATGTTAAGATGCGTATTAGAGATTAGGGTACCATTAAAAATAACTCATGATTATATTTTTTGATATTCTTTAGTAAATCAAATTGTTTAACTTATAAAAATAACGCGCTTATACAAGGTATGAAATTATTTAAGTATTAAGTATTAGTATTTATTTAAGTATTAAGTACACATAATTTCATAGATTTTTAAAGAGGACCATCAATAAACAAATTGCCCATCTAAGCTCAAGATATTGGCGGAGTGTTAAGAGGTGAAACTTTCGCATGGGGGAGGCCATTACATCACAAGATTGGTCGACTGGGTCTCGAGCACTTTTGCTCTATTGTTGAGCGCATTATTAAGCGCCGCTTAGCTTATGTAATTAATGTCAAGCCAAATGGCAGTGCCAAGAGCCCGAAGTGGAGAGTCTAATGAACCAGCTGCGTGTGCTGATTTATATGCGACTTTTTTAGCTGGTTTGTTTGTACACAAGTATGTTATAGGTCTGTCTATCTGTCCCTCCGTCTGTCTGACTGTTTGTTTGGCCTGGCCAAATTGTGTTTTGTCACCGTCACCATCACGGACGACGTCTCTCGATCGCGCACTTAGGCCTCGTTTATGCGCAGGCTCTGCTCGATACTCCAGTTTCTTGGGCCATGTGAATGTGACATAAGTCGCCGGGTGTACGGCCATGATATATGAATATGACAAAGCGACATGGACAACTTTATTGGCTCATGAAAAGCGCTGTCACTGCTTGACTGACATAAATCGCCGAACGGCAGAAATAGGCATTCAGCGCCACAAGAGCCAATCGATTGCTGCAAAAAAAAAAAAAAAAATTGTCCAAAAAAGTGTTTGGCCAAAATAAATCAAAAATCAATCTTTTCGAAGGGCCCCTCGACGATCATCTCTGTGCGGTGGTGTGGGCCACAGTGAAATCTAGCGCAATCGAGCGATTTGCATAGGACAGAATATGCCGAATCGATTGCATAGTTCTTATCTGATTGGAACTGTCAACCCAAGCGGATATTTCGCTTCATTCATGGGCACGGACAAAAACTCATATGGAAATTAGAGCAACAATTGGACATCGTGCAACGTTTCTAAAAATAATAACCGTGTGGAGCCTTCATTGACCAACAGACAAACACACAAGCCCACGTCAGGAATGTTAGCAAGCGAATGCACGCCACCTATCGGGCGAACTGGGCGTATCCCGACACGCTACCCCCTCACACACACACACACACACACACACACACACACACACACACACACACACACACACACACACACACACAGATTTTCGTATCTGAAGCCTTGTTCTTCACTTTCCCTTGTTGTGTTTTCACTTTGGTGACGGGTACTCATAGGCTACCAGGGTATGCCAGCCATTAAGTGATGCTCAGGATCGGTAAACATTCGATTACACATATAACCTTTAAGTATGTTATATTTAGGCAGCCCTAAATGGGACTGAACATTGAACTAAATATTGAAGCTCTATGATTATATCCTAAATATGTTAGATAAACCATCTTATATATAGTTCAGTAAATAAATATATACATGTGTTCAAGCAAACTGATTACACTGATTGGTCAACATCTGAACTAAATTTTGTATAATTCATCTCAGTAACAGGTACTCGCTGGTCTAAGCTCTCGCTCGTCGGTGCCCCACCTTATTTTGTTGCAGACCTAGAACCCTTTTAGCTTTTGGCCTATAACTACCTTAACTATGACTATGGTAAGTGTGCGCCCAACGCGCATGACCTCAGCAATTTCACTTCACTTGAAGTGCAAACGCACATGCAAACTGTGGGGCTCCAAGTGCTCCATGGGTCCGGTTGACCAGTCCAGCTCAGAACGGTCCGGTCCTGTTGCGTGCCCAGTAAATGGCAATGGTAGGGATGTGAATGGGGATTGTCGGCGGTGGTCGAGTGCCGAACTGACCCTTCACTTTAGCAGCGAATGTTTTGGGTCAGTGCTCAGTTGCGTTGAGTTCGTGACCAAAGGCGGGCGTATTTCTTATACCCAATTCATAATCATATTCATATTCGATATAAATAAATCCTCGGCTGTTGCTAAAGCAATCCACATCGATTCCCGCTCCGATCGGCATGGTTCCGCGATTGTCTGGCTCGAATTGAGAAGAAGTCATGGGCTGTGCCAGCAGCACTCCCATGGTTGCAACGGCGGGCAGCGAAATGCTGAAAGCCGCCAGCCATGTCAAACAGAAGGGCGAGGCCGTCGTGGAAGGTGTGTGTGCTTGTGCTTTAGTGTGTGTGTGTGTGTGTGTGTGTGTGTGTGTGTGTTACCAATCCGTGCTGGCCATTAGTTTAAGTGTTGGCCAGCAGATGACATTTAGGAGTGTGCGGTCGAAGGGCAGTTGCAAGCTGGCAGTCGGCGTATACTTGATATTTCGAGCGGATACTTAATTTTCGGCGAAGGACAGTCTTAGATCTAAAGTCAATTATTTGATGTTAAGGTTTCTAGAATTGCATTGGATTATTTTTAGTTGGCACTAAATGTGCTACTCATACTACTACAACTACTAGTAGTTCAACAATGATGGATGGCATTGAGCAACTACTCCTACTTCGATAAACTAAAGTCCTTGACCCCTGGCCCAAATCAATATTAAATCCATCTAATTACCGGCCACCAACAATCTAGTAAATTCCCACTTAATGCCAAAAAGAAATTCGATACATCCAGCCGCAATGTATGTAATAAATTTGGTCGTACTTCACATTATTATAATAACAAGCCACGTAATAAAGGACAATTGGCCAGCGCAATGCGTGCCGCGGAGCCTTTTTTGGCCTGATTTTTCGCCATTTGGCCGCCTTTCAGAGGGTCGCAAGTGAAAGCTGGCTCCATTGCCATCACCCGACCATATTTTTATACATTTATTTAACGCATATGAAGAAAAACGACTTGGTTGCGTGACCAGACGTCAACGAATTAGAGCAAAAACATTGACTTAAAAATATTATACTTACATGTGCACTGAGGGAAAGTACTATTATTAAATGCGGACTAAACTGTGCAAATTGGCTTCAATTATTCGAATATAATGTTTTTTTAAATGAAAATTCGACACCAATTCACGTTTCATGTCTCGTTTAAAAAATTATTAAAATTTTTTCTTTAAACTAGTCAAATGTGGTGTTATTACATTTATTATTTTCTTACTGCACATTTATATACTACTTATATATAAGCACTCCCCTGTCGGAATCGACAACTGAAAGTGCTTTCATTCCCGTGCTTTCCTTGCAGACGCCTCTGAAACACTGACCACCACTTTGGACACGGCCAAGGAGACCGTTGGCACGGCGGTGGCGGGAATTACCACTGAGCTGGGCAACGCCTTCAAGGAGGGCACTCAGGCTCTGGACGAGGCCAAGCACAAGGTAATGGAGGGTCTTCACCTGGAAGAGCCCCAGGTTTCCGAATCGAAAACAGATCCGGTAGAGGCAACGATGAGCAGTTCCCGAGCACCGACGCCCAAAATGCAGGAAGATACAGATAGCCTGAAGACCTCCACTCCAGAGCCGGAGATCGAACGGGCTCTGGCCAACGAGGAGGAGAGCCCACCGACTCCGAAACCCTCGCTGGAGGAGATGGTTCTGATAAGTGCCGAAGTCTCGCAGGCAACTGCTGCTGATGCGCCTGCAGTGGATGCACCTGCCTCGACTGCCGAGCCTTCATCAGCTACAGCAACAGAAGCAACCGAATCCTCCGCTGCCGTGGAGTAAGTAAGCCTAGAGAGCACCTGAAGCATCGCAAATCCGTAATCGCTAACCCGTAACCCCCGTAGCCCCATCGCAAATCCGTAACCTGTAGCGCCACTGCACCCTGAAGTTTTCGCGTAGTTTGTACCTGCAACGTTCGCTTATGATTCGTAGTTTCCGTCGTAGTATCCCGATATTTACATTTATTATGGCCTAATCAACATACTTTCTCCTCTCTCTTTTCTTGACTTGTATGTAAATTGTAAATAAACTTACTCTACTTCTATGTACATATCATATACCCTGCCTTTGTTTACTTGCGACCTCAGCAAATATAACTAACAAGAACATCAACAGCAAAGTCATGTGCGTAGTATTGTGGTAATATTTTAAATATATTTTATACGTTCATTAATATTTTATTCGGTTTGTCGAATAAGTGCGTAATTGCAGAACTAATGACCATAATATTAAAACCTAAAATACATTAACAATTATATCGTTTTGAGATCGTTAAAGATTTGCAAATACCACTTTTACACACACACAATCTCACTTATATACTAAAAAAAACTAAACACACCACCAAAAATTTAAAAAAAAAAATTAATACACTAAAAGACCATCCACACTTAAATTTTTATACACTGAATACTAATCCCCCAGAAGTCGTAAAGTGCGCCGCAAATTGGTCAAAACGAATAAAACGAATGATGAGGAGCATAGACCCAGCACCACCGAGTGGGAGAAATTCGCAGATCAGTTAGCCAAAAGCAAGAAGTTTAAGCCCTACGAAAGCTTCGCCCACGGTCAAAACAAGTTCTCCGTTTACCAGGATCACACCAGTCTGAGGGATAAGCCGAATCACTACGATGGTCATTTTAGCGGTGAAAACTCACAGAGTGCCTCCCAATCGGATTTGTCCAGCGGCCACATAACTCCAGCCCCCACTCGCAGAGGGCAACGGGAGTTTGCCAAATTCGTGGGTTCCGAACAGGCGGGTAGTATATCCCGGTCCAGTTCCAGGCTCTCGAATCCTGCCACTTCCAGGACCTTCGATTTCAATCCCCAACGCGAACGCATCAGTCTTTCCCTGGCCACTCGCATTGGTTCCGGTATTCAAAGATCTCCTGCCGAACGGGTTTCCGGTTGGGGTAGAGGAAGGCCGGCTCCCTTGGTGGAGGAACCTGGATACGGACGCAGAATGAGCACTGGAGTTATTCAACAACCCTTGATAGCCGGAAGAGAGAAATTTCTAGGCACTGGAAGTCGCCGGGCAGTAAAACCCATAACCCCGACAAGGGAAAAGTCTTCTAAGAAGCAGCCTTCCAGGATTATTTCTTCGCGAGAGTCATCTTATTTGGATTTCGATCCTCGCAGTCCACTAAGGATTACCAACACTTTACCAAAGGATGTAGTACGGTCCAGAGAACCATCTTTGAATGAGTTTGATTCCATTAAAGCTCAAAGGACGCCCTTAAAAGGACAAAAGCCCTTTACTAAGGCCGTAGTACCACTAAAGTCTTTGGAAACCAATCACAATCCTTTTAGGCTACACAAACCTTCAGTAAAGGAGACTGTTAAATCTAGAGAGCCATCCTACATAGAATTTGATTCTTTCAAGGAGGATAAAAGTCCTCGGAAATCACAAGCTATGGAAAAGAAAATGGTACGCTCAAGAGAGCATTCGTACCATGAATTTGATTCCTATAAAGCACAAACGAGTCCTTTTAGAACTTCTCTACCTATGCAATCAGATGAAGCCCCGAAACTACCTCAGAATCTCACCAAATCAAACAATATTCCAAAGGAGCAATTACCGCACAGAGATCGCAGTCCGAGTGAAGCAACTCAAACTTCAACAAATCAAAATCAATCCTCTGCACCTCAATCACCTAAAAAGACAGACACTCCAAAAGCTGTTGTTTCCAAATCAAAGATGTTATCACCACCGATTTCCAGGGCTTCCAGCGCTAAATCCTCAGACAGCAGCAATTTAGATGTGATAATCCGACCAATGAGCAGTCTGAATACACCTAGTATAAAGTCCTTTACTCAGTCACCGGATCAAGTTGTTATGGAAGGCTATGAAGATTGCGATTTGGAGGCTGCGCTAGCCAGACTGGAAATCTTGAGAGGATCAACGGCCACATTGCACTCCCTAAGATCCTGCAGTCCTGGCAGGCACACCTATACAGCCTCCTTACTAAGTTCTCGACGTACCTCTCCTTGGGTTATGAGAAAGAATTACGGAGGCACTCTTGGCCATAAAATAAAGCCAAAAGAATTGGTGGAGTCTCTGGAAACTCCACAGGCCACTCATAAAACCCTCGAACGCTGCGATATTTGCTACAATGAGTTTCTTATAAACTAGCTTATTCCATGACCGAGGATAATAGCAAATGTTGAGCTTGTAATTCTTTTGAAATTCTTATATATTTATTAAAATAAATTTATACACGAAATTACTGCCGTAAATAACTGAGAAGATTGCTCAAATCTACTACTTTTACTTTCATTTCGAAATATCATAAATGAAATTTTAGTTAGGTACTTAAGAAAATGTATATTTTTTATATAACATAGAATAACCACATGCCTCATTGGGTTATCTAAATAAATTCCACCTACATATTTACGCTGAAAATAAAAAATATATGTACTAATAGATTGTTTAATATTGTGCAATCTCACAAACTAAGAAGTTGTGTGCCATTGCAACGCTTTAATTACAAAATTTTTATGGCAGGCAATTTGTCTCCCGGGAGTTCAAATCAAAACCGAATCACCCTGCAGTAGGATTTGGGTTCCTCTAATTGATGACTTAATAACGAAATTGAAATGTTTATCTTGCCGTTCACTCAATTATTCTGCCACTTGTAGTTGCCTGCCTCGGCGGCAGGCGGTATGAAGTTCGATTTTACGTTTTACGGCTTCACGTTCCCCGTAGCCGTGATTCCACATGGCTTCCACATCCACATCTCCCGTCCGTGACTTAATGAACTATTAACAGCAATGATAGTAATTTGTTGCAGCAGCAGCGGTGGCGGCAGCGAATGAAATTGCTTTCGGGCAACAACGAGTTGTCTTCATGGCACTTTTTGGCAAACAAATAGACAATTCAACAAAGCGACATGCAGACAAATGGCTACAGTGGATACTACCAGCAGCAGACATATATCTGCTTGGCTTTTCGCGGGGGTGTTACCTATGTTTTCGTTTTACTCACCCCCCACCGCACTTTATGCACCTGCTTCAGCCTTTTGCCTGCAAATTGAGTTTGACACTGGCATCTATTTTGGCACGATTTTCAAATTACGTACATTGACTCGCAAAATGTTTGCTTTATGCCGCAATTAATTCCCAGGCGGAAGAAACAGTGCCCCACAGGGGTGAGCGGGTCCAAAAGTTGAAGGTCTTCGTCGGTCTCTGTGGCGTGACATTGAAAGTGAAAGAACAAGTTTTGATGGGCTTCGCTTTGTTTTCTATTTTTAATGACTTTGGCATGGCCACTTGGTTCAATGAACGTAGTGCCACGCACAAAAAAAAAAATAAGAAGAAAAACGAAAAGTAACCACCGCTAATGATCTATGAAGTGCAAGTGTCTGTACTTTTACTTTCATTTATCAAAAGTGGAGGCGTCATCTCTTTTGGCAAAAAAATAAACGTGGAAATTAGCAGCCGACCAAATGCAGAAAATGCATCTTAGCACTTCATTTTCTGGTTATATCTCTCGTTGCTCGTAAGTTTGTGGTAAAACGTGCTTTTAATCAAATTTACATGTGCCACTCATACGCACTGTAGGCAGGCGAAAACAAAAAATCCATGAAAAAAAAAACGGCAAATTTTCTGTGTGAAATTGATTTATGCAATTGTTGTTTGGAGCAAGCAGCAGCTGATTTGTTTATATGTTCAGGCGGCAGCAACAAGCATGGCAAATCAATAAGTTTATGCAACAGGCGGCGATAAAATCTATGAAATCAACGAAGACAATGCTTTAACAGAGCTTCCTGCTACAGTTTCGTTTTGACCAATTTTTACATACATTTTTCGACCAATTTTAACAGCGCCCACTGAGTTAACAGTGCTCTGTGCGCATGCGCATTTTTGGATTTTTTCGGATTTTCAATTAATGTCTTTCCTTTTCATTTCCATTTCAGTTAATGCGGCAACGCACTTGCTGCTGGCTGCAAATAGCAATCATTTGTTAGGCAAACATTTCTACTTTTCGGTTGCTTTCGTTTGGCCTTTTGCCAACATTTTGCATAACCTGGGTCAAGACGGAAATGCAG
The DNA here is from genome assembly GCF_000001215.4 of Drosophila melanogaster. Taxonomy (NCBI): domain Eukaryota; kingdom Metazoa; phylum Arthropoda; class Insecta; order Diptera; family Drosophilidae; genus Drosophila; species Drosophila melanogaster. Next base: position 7,553,949 of record NT_037436.4, on the reverse strand, counting down.
GAGGAGGCCGGCCATTAATAATCTTTGGCTCTCGGCATTGCGAGGCCTCAGCTGCCCGCTGCTGGTGACTTCTTCAATGCGTTTCGCCAAAGCCTTTTGTTTCTGCCGGTCGGCCAGTTGGCCCAAAACGTGCCCGTGCCACAAGCCAAGCTCAAATAGCAAAACCCTGTACCATTCACCCAGAAAGCAAAATACTCACAAACACTACACTTAAATTATCATTTAAAGTATTTACCCATCAGCAATGAAACAAATTGATTGAAATAGAACACAACTTTGAATTATCTAATTGCTTTATTTAATTAACAATTAATTGCTAAGAAAAAGCTATTAAAAAATTATGATGACAATGAAACACAGATGTTATTATTTCCTTCGCCTTATGCAATCGCAGTCCAGTCGGTGAACCAATCTTTTTCACCTCCGCCTTTTATCCGACCTGCACTCCCTGCTGCAACGAGCTGGTGTTCAGTAGCCTCCGCATAATCCAAATTAAATTGTCAAGAGAAATGACAATTCAATACACACAATCTTGTTAAGCAAATATGAAAGAAAATACCAAAACAAAAAGCACTCTGTCATCCGTGCTCTCCAACAAAAGCGGAGACAGCAGGAAAGAGTGAGAGTGAGGCGAAAATCAAAACTGAAAATCAAGACCCAGACAAAGATGGAGATGGAGGTTCCAAAAAGTGTCAAATTAAACTGTCAGAGCGACTTTTAACCCATTTTCGTGGGCTATTACATAAGCTACTTATCAGTTGATAACTGGGCTCTCGGGGTGTTGGAAATACTAATAGGGAAATAGAAATAGAAATGCGAGTGCGTAGGTGGTGCGACTGTGGAGCGGTCAGGCGCATAAATCAGCTTGGACACTCAGCCACTCGAGTTCATTCGCTCATGCGTCAGCCAAACAAAAGACTTAGGCAACGAACTCCAGCCGCTGTTGCAACAGAATGCATTCCTTTCGAGTGTGTGTGTGTGTGTATGTCAACAGCTGGGACTGCCACTGCATATTCTAAGCCATGTGTGTGTCTAGCCCTACCCTATTCAATGCCCACCCCCCCACGTTGCATTCCCATGTGAACTGCGCTAATTCGTGACTACTTTGTTGGGCGAATGCTGAGGACTCCAACAAACACATCGCCGGATGCACAGAGAGAAATGCCTCCACCTCGAATAAATTATACAACAACTTATAATTTCTCTAGGTAAAAAGTGCACTATGAAAAAAATCTTTTGGGCTTTAGTTTTAATTTCTTGTTGTAGACTTTGTAGCCACTCTTTATCGTCATGTAAATAATTAATTTTTCTCCCTCTGCCTATAACAACAAGAAAGAACACTTAATGCCCTATTCACACGCCCGTCACCCCAAATAAAACGAGGAGGGGGAAACCCTCTGTGATAGATTCGAATGACCCACTCCCAAGGCTCGAGGTTCGAGTCTGGAGCTACCGCCTCGAGGACTGGCGCTTGTGAGTCAGAGATCGGCTCGCTATATGTCCCATTTCGATGGCAGTACCCTGCCCACGCCGCAGGCTCAAACACTTTACTTTTGTTTTCGAAACGGTCGCAGTTGCAGTTGCAGTACCCAGTTAACTTGCAAGTTGCAGTCCCAAAATGAACTACCCAAATGAACGATGCAGGCACACAGCTCTCATTCTTCGTCGTCAATTGGATTCGGCTGTTTTCTGTTTCCATTCGAGGGGTTTTTCTTCTTCAGGGTTCGACAACGTTGCGGTTGTCGCTTTCGTAGTCACACAAAGATAGAAATCGCATGACACGATCTTGTAGCCCGAAACAGGCGCCAGTAACCCAGTTTTCAGGTTTCAGACGAACAGCAAAAGCAAAAGAAATACATACAGCAACAACGCCAACTACGATGACTCCCTTTGGCCAAAGCCAAATGAAAATGAAAATGAAACGTTTTGGGCATAAATAAATAATGACAACAGAGCAGCCACCAAAAAGGCAACAACAAATGATCAGACAGTCCTCCCTGGATTTGCATTTGTTTGCATACCTCTGCCACAAGGGTATAAACCGTTTATGGACGGGCTTGTTATAAATGAATACTCAAAATCATTGATAAGGCTTTTATAGCATAATCTAGCGTAAAATAAAACAATGATTGCGATTTATTGTTGGCTAGTTTATTCATATTTTTCTCATATGGAGAAATATACGAGTTTCGATATTCTTTCTCTCAACTACAATCGAATGATATAAATCGTTTCAATCTCCTCGCATGAAACTATAAAAGATGCACTTGGACTTTCTTTCAGTCTGTGAGGGTAAACTGGCTTCTGTTCACTAACCAAGCGATTTCTTGCTTACTTTTTTGTTATTGTTTGTTTGCTGCCTGTTATTTGTTTGGTTTTTTTTTTTTAACTGCGGCATTTTGGTTTGTTTGTTTCAAGTTGTTTGGGCTCAGCCTAACAAGCTGGCGACATCGACGTCTGCCCATTGTCTTTGTGCCCCACCGTTTCATGTGGCATTTTTCTAGATTCAACCAGCCAACCCAGCCCACCCCCTAAAAACATGCGCTGACCTTTGACATCGTCCCCTGGATAAATCCAGACGCTCTCGATCTTATTGGGCAGGGAGAAAACAATTTGTATTTTAGTGAATTTTCTTTTTTTGGGTTTAGAAAAATAGGTTTTTCTCTTTTTTTACCACATATAGCTATGTAGCTATTGTAAATCTAAATGCATTTATCTTTATTTCTTATATGGGTTATAAAATCTTCTTCCAAAGAAGAAAATCAATTTAATTTGATACTAAAGTTAAGACGCATAAACATTGTTTATGTGTAGCAACTGAACGGCGATGGCGAAAACAGTACATTGAACCGCAACTTCAAGGCAGACCCATAAATCGATAGATGCCGATGCATAAACGTCAAGTTTTCGCTCAACTTCAATTCTAAACAGTCGACGGCAAATTTCACTTTCATTGGCAGTCCGTCACCCACGACATCGGGATCGGCGATCCGCGCGTCTGGGAAAGCGATTCACCCTACGCATCGATGGATGGATGAATCGTCTGGGATCCGCGGATCGCCGGACTTTTTCGCAACGGTAGCCGAATGACGGGGGGCGACAGACCAACGAGCATGCCAAAAATTGCATTTTCTACAACAAATCAAGGTGACTGGACATCAAGATAAAAACATAACAAACGATTTGACTAAGCCAAATGGTAATAGGCCCCGGCAACACAACATCGCCAACATCATCAGCAGGAGCAGCGATCGTGGCCACGAGCTCTGGAGCTTTAGCTGGAGCTGGATTTTAGCCACTGGAGCGATCATCGAGCTGCTCCGCCGTTATTGTTATTGCCATGGCCAAAAGCCTGGCATCGCATCGGATGGCTGGAGCTCCTGGCTCCAAATTTGGTGCGAAACTGCGTTGTCGCGGGCGCTTTTTTCCCCTTCGTGGAACGGGCACAGTGGGACAAAGGACTCGGGATTGGCCAGGATAGTATTTTCCTAACCAAAAATATTGTATGTTTATTGAAAACAAAAAACTAAGTTTGAAAGTATCTTATACGGAAGAATTTAAATAGGTTAAGACCTGAGCTGACCTTCAAATAAACGTAAATGAATCAATCCACTGTGCTATGGTTGTCGTGCCTGTCGTCGTCGTCATATTGAAATTGAAAATAAGAATCGTATTTGGTAATTGCAATGAAAGCGAAAGGAGTGAAAACTTTTCTGCTGTTGTAGGTATGTTATTTTGGCCACTAAGATAGATCACCAAGGATAGCGGCCGAGCAGCGGTCACTTTCTATCTATCGAGCGGTTCAATGACACGGTCCCAAACGCCCCCGCCTTCTGTTCACAGACGATTTTTTGTTATTTCATTTGGTAGTATGTTCATGGGTTATAGGTGGGGAGGTATATATTTTTGTGAAGTGAACTCGAGCTGATGGCAACACTTATCGCTGGCTAAGCCGAGTGCCTAAGCGGCTAAACGGCAATAACCACATCAAAATGCCAATGAAAACCTTTTGACATTTTTATCACGCACAGTACCGCAGATCGAAGATCGTAGATGGAGCCCCGACCAAATGCTAATTGACCTTGACATGCGGAAGATTTGAATGCGACGATACAGCGCGCTCCGTTCCCCATGCCCCAATACCCCGTGCCACGACAGTGAATCAGATGCACTTCAAGAGCAAGTCGAGTGGCCGCTGCACTTGGCTTGGATGTCTGGGTTTTGGGTCTGGGTCTTACCACGACTGGATGGATGGATGTACATATGTACATGCATAAGAAGTAAGAGGTACGGGGCCCGAGGTCCGAGTTAAGTGGTAAGTGTTGCGGTTGCAACATCATCAGCGCCAGCATCGAAATGTGAATGCATATGCATAGTGTTAATTGCAATCGCCACTGCAATGTGACCGAGGTGCCTGCAGTTCAGCGAGTTAAGTGTAATTTATAAATAAATTAATCAAATTATGAAAGCTATTAGGCTTCCAGCTATTAGCTAATCAAATGTGTAAGATGTTAAGGGAGCGAGACCTTCTATCTTCAACAACCATTTAATACAAGATTGTTAATTGCCTAAATGTTTTCGATTTTCCATCTGAATTACAAAATTAAACAAGACCGATTTGGGGAGGTCTGCCCAAAGTAGGTGGATCCAAACATATTCAATTATCTTTTAACACTTGGAAATTCCAGCTCACTAGGCTGGATATTATAAATTATTAGTTTGTATTTTTTCCCTTCCTTTTTCCATTAAATCCATGCAATTTTAAATAAATCTTCCGGAATGGTTATGATATATTTATGCCTTGAATGAAAAGATACATTTTGTGTATCTTGAATTAAAAACTTGGAAACACTTTTAAAACAGCGCTCAGCTTCTCAGTCACACTTTAACAACATTTAACGAAATGATGTGCAGTGGGCCGCACCTGATTAAATGTCTGGTGAATAAACAACGAAAGTGCAACAAGTTAGGGGCCATAAAAATGACACCAGTTGGATCGGTCGTAGAGGGGGGGGGGGAGTGGCAGGAGGGGCAAGGCCGGGCGACACTTCACCTTGTGTTGTTCAAGTTGTTGTTTCTGCTGTTGGGAGCCAATGGTTATTATTTTACACGCTTTCAGCTACAACTTTATTTATTTTGCGCGCGGCGTCTTAATGCCTTGTGCTATAAAATGAAATTTTACGCACTAAGCGCGGCATTTTGTTAAATGCCAAACCGGCAGACAATTTCAGTTGTTTTTGTTTTTTTTTAATTTTTAATAGGCCATTGGGGGGAAGGTAATAAAAGTGAAACAGAAACTAAACCAAGGTTGCCCCACAAAGTGCCCACCTGCCACCTGCCACCGATTTTCACCGCTCACCGCCGAAATGCCACATGTTGGCCACTAAAATTGATAACTCTATTGCCCATTTTCTGATTTAGCTGACTTCGCTGCTGGCTGCCGCTCGTCAATTGCTCACCTGATGATTGATTTTGCTGATTGCCAACGAGTTTGCATCGCACATCTTGCATTTGCATTTCGCATCTTTGCATATTTACCGCGGCCAATTATAATTAATTTCCCCAGCTTGTCGCTCTCTCTGTCGCGTGAATATCGCAGAATCCGATGCATTTTGTCAACATCAACTTCAGCGCCGTTGGAAAACCGAAAACGAAAGTCCGCCAACTGACTGAGTGACCGACTGTCACCGTTTCAGGTGTCCATTTATTACCTGTCATAATCAATTGGGATGGGGAAACGTCAAGGTGCCGAAAGTTGGTAATAGGTTGGCCATAAAGGTGAAGAAAGGCGTTTAAGTTGCTCCAGAAAAACGACTCAGTGCCGCAGGTGTGCAAAAAAGGAATCTACACGATTAAAATCTAGATACATGAATATATATTACAAAATATAAAAACAATTGGAATAGAATAGAATGCTTACAAGTTAGGCTTTCAATTTTTATAAGCATTCATTCCACTTATGTATGTAACAAAAGGCAATTGTGCCGTTGATCGGCTATTAAAAATCTTATTTCAATTCAAGGATTCCCCGAAGAGAACTTTCAATTTCCCTGGAAAGAGAGAGTAGAGCTCCATATGGAAGTGGAAATGGCGAAGACCTTGTCCGTCACTCAGATGCGGTGAATGTGAGAGTACTGACCTGGCTATGCCTTCATCCGCTGGCTCACTGACTGACTTGCAAGTGATCAGTGATCACTGATCTGCTGGATGATGGGTTTCCTCAGGGGGGGTGTTCACTCCGAGGAGGTTTTCCGAGCCTTAAACGGATTGCAATTGCAATTGGGAATGGTGGGGCTTCGTGCCTAAAACATTTTGCATAATTTGTTTTGCTCACTTTTTATATGTATTCCAAGGCTTGTAATTTGATTGCGTTGTTGACTTTATTATGAAAGTTGCGAGACAACAATAAAAACAGCCAGATTAGCATTGCCCACTTTTCTTTGGAAACACAGAAAGAAATGGCAATCTATTCCTGCATATCATTTGTATATATAGTATCATGTAAAGATTACTTTACTGCATAAGTTGTATTATTTTTAATAGAATATCTAATTTTTGTACATTTATATTCTGAAAGTTACTGAAGATTTGTATACATTTAATTGATACATTTGCAAATTACTTATATCACTTTTATCACTCAATATCCATATATAAATATAGGACTGACTCACAAGCGCTTACATTTTTATTTGTATTTTATATTTCTTTTTTCATTTGCGGCGTAGCATGTTGCCAGCAATTGAATAAAAACCCTTTTCATGTCAATGCAACATTTGTTGCTCTGCCAGTCGCAGTTCGATGTGGACTAGCCAAGCTGCAACAATCGGCGGCGCTTGGCTTTGTACTTGTCTCTTTGGATTTGTATTTGGATTTGGCTGCTGCTGCTGCTGCAGTTGTTTCCTATTAACGATAAAAATCACATGACACGAACTGGTCGCTTGATCTGGCTCCATTTTCTGCACTTTTTCCCTGGGCCGTGCTTTGTTTTGGTTTTTTGCCCCGATGCCGCTTCAAGTTTTTGAATTTGGCGCCGGCGCCACTAACCCAGTTTAAGCCCAGTCGTTCGGGCCCAGTTTTAAATCCGACCTGGGCTGGCCAATTATGCCACATTATTGTCCAGTTGATTGCCGCTGTTATCGCCCTGGAATGACAGGATGCGGCGGCCAATTGGCAGGGCCACGGCCAATGCCTGGAGATTACGCAACGTCAACGTCAATTAAATCAGTTTTACTCCAAATATTTTAAGCCAATGTCAACCGAAAGAAACCGAAACGTTAAGGGTATGGGAAAATATATGGACATCGTCTGCGCATCGCACGTACACCTTTTGGTCGATCTCGATGTGGCAGTGGCCACGCCTGATTGAATTTATGGCCGATCGGCGGACCAACTGACCAACTGCAAATGGAGACCCTCGGGGGGATTTGGGGCTTTGTTTACACAAAACTTTCACAAATTAACCCAACCTGTGAACTGAAAAACTCAAAACTTAATGCATCCGAAAACGCATCGACTTGATTAAAATGCTGCAAACTTAATTGGGGCCCAGTTTGTCGCACATTCTGGGTGGCCCGGGTACAGTGGTCGCCAATTAAAGGAAATCCAGTAACTTTATATTTTAAGAAATGTTGGTAACTTGTGGCAGATTAAATAAGTCAACAGACTGCCTTTATAGTATTCACAGATACTCAGTTAAAGCTGATAACATGATCCTGGAAAACCTCGAAGATCCTATTTTCCATTTTGAAAATATTACTTAATTAAAATTTCACTTAACCACGTTTATTTCTGCTCACTGTTTATCCGTATCTATATGTGGTCTTCCTGGAGCACCTTGCCCATTCCGCCCGTCCCTGCCCTGCGGCATCTGCTCGGTCAAGTGCAAGTGGCAATTTAAAGAATCGAGCGAGGAGGCTCCGCTGGAGCGATGAATCGAGTGTCCCGGTGTACCAATGTTGGCGCCCCCATATGCGCATAATAATTTGGATGGAGTGCCGAAGAAAGTTGCCTGGTTCCTCGGCATCGTTTCATGTAGTTGAGGTTGTTTCGCAGCGCATGTTGCTTGTTGGCTGGTAAGTGAAATGAAAAGTGCATAAATCTGCCGATCTGGCAGCGGAGTGCAGCGTAAAAAGCGGGGCGATAAGAATCGATCCGAAGGAGCCTTTTTTCCCGTTTAGTTTTTGGTTAAACGCAAGACAAAAGAACTTTCGCTTTCGTTGCGCTCTTTTTTTCGGTGAGGTAAAAGTGGCCAGTGGTGGTGCATTATTTAACCAAATTTGGCCATTGAATGCAACCGGTCGGTAGTAGGTGCCCCAGCCATCGATATAACAATTATGTGCGTTTAATGAGCAGCGGGAGCAGATCGAGGAGTTGCCGATCATGCCGCTGACGGCTGAGATTGATTGCGTAAGTGCATAAGGAAAACGGTCTGCTGAGTTGCAACATTGTCACCCGCTCCCGTGGAGCGATCACTTTCACTGCTGCCCCCCCACACCAGAATCGCTTAGAAGAGTCAGCGATTTTCGCTTGTTAGCTTTATGGGATGGAGCAGTCGTCCGTTGTGCATTCGGTCGATCGATGGTAAAAGTGATAGTCGTTTCCAATTGGAGATTATTATGGCTTAAGTATTTTACGACTTATATAACCGCAAATACACACACACACACACACACACACACAACACCACGCACGAGACGTCAAAGCAATTAAGCTACCCAAACACACATGGCCGGCGATACAAATGCAGGCACTTTTCTAATTAATTTCAAAAAGAAGCAGGGGGTTTCGGTAAAAATCTCAATAAAATTTCATTTTCATTGACAGTCGCTTTTCAACTGCAGCTCCACCAATTCCAACGTCGCACTGCAGTGCCGCCCCAGTCGCATGATGAAGTGTGGAGACGGCAACAACAAGAGCCACCACTCGGTGCACTTAATTGACAAGTGTGAAACTTTCGATTTCTATACACCCATTGACATACAAAACGAGGCAGACACAGACACTCGGAAAAAAATCTAGATCACTCTTTTCTGACTAAAAACTTAAAGCATAGTCTGTATTAGGTGGCAAGTTGTTTGCCGAGATTAGGTATTTGCAAAAACCTAAGAGATATTTATAATATCACATCCATAATATATCATTTGTTAATGTAATTTAAAGAGCTTAGGAGACACAACTCCAAATAATCCCATTTATTTTCTTAAATTTATAGTAAAATCCAAAACTTTTTAGCTGTGCAACCTAATGATCTTGCCTGCTATGATTTGTTGTGTCTAAATGTCACAATTCTTCCAAGTGATGGGCGGATCCCGGGCGGACAGGACAGGAGGGTCTAAGGAGGAGGAGGTGGAGCTGATGCTGGGTGCGTCTGGCCAGATCCAAATGGCGTGGAGCTTGAAGTCTGGAGTACTTCGAGCTTGCTATCGCTATCGGCAGCTGATGGCTACGGCGATAATTGCCAATATCTGGCGACTGGTCGGGTGCGTCTCGCGTGCTGACTTGACAAAAAGGCAGCGCAATGCCATCAAATGATTAACTAACGGCTCGGATCGACATGAAACGTGCGAAATGGGTGAAATTTTCTTGGCGTGTTCGAGTGCCGGCCGGTGCGATTTTACACTACAAAAATTATGTTTCAATTATGCCAGAAAATGAAAGTTGGTGCAGAGACCACTGTAATGGCTTAATTGCTGCCACCGAATTGCGGGTAATCCAAGATATCATAACGAGATATCTTTATTTCTTTTACTACGAATTTGACGGCCAGATGACCTCATGCAGTCACAGTGCGACTTTGAATTTCGTTTTCTTCATAAATCACAACAACTTTTTTTTCGATATCCTGAAATTACAATTTATAACAACATTGTATAATATTATGATGATGAGAGTCGTTTCGGCTTTATATATATATGGAAAAGTTTAAGTATTGCCTGAAGTTTAAATTTAGATTCCAAAATACTCAAAAATTCATTAGAGCTTGTTCAGGGCCGCCTTTCAAAATCTGGAGTTCTCAAAGTTGCAACCTTCCCAGAACAGACAGCCCGTCAGTTTGGTATTTCAACATGTTTTTCGGCAAAGCCATAATTAAAAATCAATTTGGCCAAAAAGTTCCTATTATGCAAGAGCCGCCGCGACAGGCTCGTAATAACCAGGTTCGTTGCCTCAGTCTTTTGTTTGCCGTTTTGTCAAAGGTGCAGGCTGCCTGCCTGGTTGGCAGTTCCCCCATCTGCCGCCAGACATCAACGTGAGCCGCACATATCGAGCATAATATCGCGATGTGGAACGGCATGGTCTATTGGAACCCGGGTTCATGCTATGTCAAGCATGATTTCGCTGTTTGGGGGCCGTGCCTCAGAGACCCATTAATGAGCACACAAACTGGCATTTGACAGATTTTTTAATTAAACCATACAAATTGCGATTCTTCACGCTTTTCGCCACACGAAACAGTGCGGATATTATTGCTGGCCCACATGGCCGTAGGCATTGAAGCTCCTCCCGCTCCTTTCCTTTCGGGGACAAAAGGAAAAAAAACAGGCATTCCAGTTAGCGATAAGCGAGTAATCTCGGCAAGAAACGAATGAAATGCCACCGTTATCGGCTATCTGGCAGCTGGCAGCTCCCGCGTAAATGCAATTTAAGGAGCGGGGGCAAAAAGAAATTTGCATAGGCGCCGAGCTAATGAATTTTTGCTGCCTGCTTACATAATTATCGGCGGCACCATTATGGCCTAAACCTGGACCTCGTGCTCCAAGTCCAAGTGCTCCTTTCACTTTTGTGTGAGTGCGGCTGCCTAATTATTCCTGCCCGGCCGTGTCCACATCCATTGTGTCCCCTGTGATTTCGCACATAATTAAGCTGCGCAAAATTTACATTAAATTAATAGTTTTATTGTTTTGTCTCCGCCTGAGTTTGAATCGAGCTGGAGTTATGCGGAAACGGCGCCCTACCAAAAATGGGCAACTGAAACCTGCCACAAAAAATCCAGAAGTGAAAAGGGGTTATAAGCGATTACCACTAGCGGCAATAAATAAAGAAGAAGCCAAAGACCCCCTCGTATCACTTTCTTGACAAATCACGAAAGATTAGATTATTTAGTATGGTTTTAAAATTTCAAAACTTACCCATCTTTTCTACAGTTACATAAAACGAAATCCTTTGTATAATATAAGATTTCCTTAAATATTTGAATAAATTGATAATTTTATGATTCTGTGTACAAAAAGCTATTCATTCTGATGACTTCATTTGGAAGGTTCTCTGCTATCACCAAACTAAGTTCAAACGACAAGGCTTAAAAATTGCAAATTCAAAATTTGACCTATTTGGCGACTAATAAATGAAATGGCAAACTTAAAGACTGGTTTTTAGCTAAAGCGTAAAAACCATTAATGAAGGCTTAAGTCGGTTATCAAGAGGTCGAAAGGTAACTGGAAAGGTAACTCCTTTCAGTCAATTCGCGATCTTGGACTCGAGCGGTTATTGCAATGTATCAAAATTTCGGATCAGAAAGTGAGGGACGAGAAAGGGATCCTTCGTGGTCAGGATACTATAAGGACAATGGAACTCATTACTTGCTGTACGGAAAGCCAGAGGATATCGCACCAACACCCAACTTTGGAAATATATCCTCGAATCCTTTCATCAACGCCCTGGAAGCCCAGGAAAGTTTTCCAACTAGAATCGTTAATGGCAAAAGGATTCCGTGCACAGAAGCTCCCTTCCAGGGATCCCTACACTACGAAGGATACTTTGTTTGTGGCTGTGTGATCATCAATAAAATTTGGATACTCACTGCCCACCACTGCTTTTTTGGACCACCTGAAAAGTACACCGTGCGAGTGGGCTCGGATCAACAGAGACGAGGTGGTCAACTGCGTCATGTGAAGAAAATCGTGGCGTTGGCGGCCTACAATGACTACACCATGCGACACGATCTGGCCATGATGAAACTGAAATCCCCGGTCTACTTTGGCAAATGTGTTAGGCCTGTGAAGCTACCCTCTACCAAAACAACGAAATTTCCCAAGAAATTTGTAGTCAGCGGATGGGGTATTACCTCGGCTAATGCGCAGAATGTCCAGCGCTATCTTCGCCGCGTGCAAATTGACTATATAAAACGATCAAAGTGCCAAAAAATGTACAAAAAAGCCGGGCTAAAAATATACAAGGACATGATCTGCGCCAGTCGAACAAACAAGGATAGCTGTTCCGGAGATTCTGGTGGTCCCCTAACCAGCAGAGGCGTCCTTTATGGAATCGTGTCCTGGGGCATTGGTTGCGCCAACAAAAACTATCCCGGTGTTTATGTCAACTGCAAACGATACGTTCCTTGGATTAAAAAAGTCATTCACAAATATTAATATGGTTTAATACAATAAAAACTATATTACGCATGAGATCAACGTAATTTTGAACGCAGAAAAGTATTTCCATAATAATATTAAATTCAATAAAGTTCTAGCAATTTAAATGGTTTCTTTATATTATTTAATTATTACCCAAACTAATAAATGTTTGATTTAAGCTAAATTAATCACGTTTAGCTGAAAGGCCTGGCTTATGAAAAATGTTTGACAGCATTTCAAATACGATAAACGCTGCGGGTTAATTTTTTGCCAGAATCCGCTAATTAGCTTAACCTACTTCAACGGAGCTAAAGCTAAATGGTCAACAAGAACCGGGAACTAAGAGGTCAAAAGGTGAGCTTTTGTTCTAAGATGGCTCAGTCCAGAGGCGATCGTTGCTCCGATCGGTTATAAAAACGTCTTTTAGGATGACTTCAAATTTATCGGGAATAGTTGTTATTGCGAATCTGTGGATTCTGGTGGTAGGTGGTCAGTCAAAGAACTGGAGTGGCTACTATGTAGACAACGGTACCCACTATCTGCTTTATGAGGGCCCACGTATTAAGCCCCAGACTTTTTTACCCGGAAATATATCCACTAACCCCGCCATAAATGCTCTGGAGGCACAGGACTACCTGCCAACTCGAATTGTGAACGGCAAGAAGATCAAATGCTCCAGGGCACCATACCAGTGTGCTCTTCACTATAACAACTACTTCATTTGTGGTTGTGTTATACTTAATCGGCGATGGATTCTAACTGCCCAGCATTGCAAGATCGGCAATCCGGGAAGGTATACTGTTCGAGCGGGATCAACGCAGCAGAGAAGAGGCGGTCAACTTCGACATGTTCAGAAAACTGTGTGCCATCCAAACTATAGTGAATACACCATGAAGAACGATTTGTGCATGATGAAGCTAAAGACTCCACTGAATGTCGGCCGGTGTGTCCAGAAGGTGAAGCTTCCCTCCACGAGAACGAAGCGATTTCCTAAATGTTACCTGGCCAGCGGATGGGGTCTGACCTCAGCCAACGCCCAGAATGTCCAGCGATATCTGCGGGGCGTGATTGTGTGCAAGGTGAGCCGAGCCAAGTGTCAGCAAGATTATCGGGGCACCGGGATCAAGATATACAAGCAAATGATCTGCGCCAAACGAAAGAACCGAGATACTTGCTCCGGAGACTCCGGAGGTCCACTGGTCCATAATGGCGTGCTCTACGGAATAACATCGTTCGGAATCGGTTGTGCCAGTGCCAAATATCCGGGTGTATATGTCAATGTGTTGCAATATACTCGCTGGATTAAGAAAGTTGCAAAGAAGTATTAATCTCTGATTTGTGCAGAAAAGGTCAAACAAAAATTTCATCATTTTCTAGAGAGATTAAGTTTATTATAAATTGATCAGATGCTTTTGTGAGTTTACGTAAATATTAAGTTCGAAATTTTAAAATAAATTATAATAGTAAAGAAATTGCCTAAAAATTGTCTATGGTTAACAATATATTGAATTTACGCTCAAACAAAAAATCCATGCTTGAGATTGCGTTGTAAGGCACCCAAGAGAAAGAATATAGTATTTATTTAAAGCGTCAATTAATATTCATGCCAAATTCAGTAGGTCGCATGCCAAACCCGGAGGTCATTAGCATTCGTGATTCCCGGCTGGCTAGCAAAGAGTTCGCGCCCAAGGGTCAAGAAGTCAAATTTCAGTTATCGGCCAATATTGGTTCTTTACGGTCCATTTGTTTTTGTACGGATGATGAATATTTTGGCGTTGATTTTACTGCTCATTTGTGGCCATAAAACCAGTGCTTTATCGCCCCAGGAACGGATCGTGGGTGGAGTAGAGGTGCCCATTCATCTTACACCATGGTTGGCTTCGATCACGGTGCATGGCAACTATAGTTGCAGTTCGGCATTGATTACATCACTCTGGTTGGTGACGGCTGGACATTGTGTTCAGTATCCAGATAGCTACTCCGTTCGTGCAGGATCTACTTTCACTGATGGTGGTGGTCAGAGAAGGAACGTAGTGAGTGTTATCCTTCATCCAGATTTTAATCTACGTACTCTGGAAAACGACATCGCCTTGTTGAAGTTAGATAAATCCTTTACTTTGGGAGGAAATATTCAGGTGGTGAAGCTGCCGCTTCCGAGTCTTAATATACTTCCACGAACCCTTTTGGTTGCCGGTTGGGGCAATCCAGATGCCACTGACAGTGAATCGGAACCTAGACTACGTGGCACAGTGGTGAAAGTTATTAATCAGAGACTTTGCCAGCGACTTTACTCCCATCTGCATCGTCCCATCACGGATGATATGGTGTGTGCAGCTGGAGCTGGACGAGATCACTGCTACGGCGACTCAGGAGCTCCCTTGGTTCACCGCGGCAGTAGCTATGGAATCGTATCCTTTGCGCATGGATGTGCTGACCCACATTTTCCAGGCGTGTACACTAGGCTAGCCAACTATGTTACCTGGATATTCAATGTACTGGAAAATGATAGAAAAATTAATATGACATATAAAAATTAAACCATATAATGCACAAGATGTTTTTGTTTTGTTTGTTCTTATCGTGCCCCTCATCGAAAAACTATGTTTGGATGCCAGTTCTTCCTGCATCTGCTGGATGCTCATCGCTCCTGGAATACCCGATGCATTATACAATCCGCCAGCATTTTCCCAGCCATCTGAGGAGCCGCTCTTTTTCGTGCCCAACCGAGGCGATAAACTCGTACCGCAGCTCGACGGCAAATTTGTGTAAATTATGTATTTGTGCATTTTGATTTCATTTAAACGAAGTTTCCTGATGGCCCCTGGCGCATGTCAAATATCAAAACCGAAACCAGCCTGCCAGCTAGCTGGCCACTTGCGCAACAGCCACATCCAGCAATCCATATCCATATCCAGCCCCATCCCGATTCCATATCCATATCCCCATACACATCCACATCCCAGCTGGCCAAAATATCACTGCCATATGCGGTGGGCGTGCTCCGTTAATGCTGCACTCTGGCGGCCCCCGAAATTAACATAATCGTGCTGCCGTTGCTGCTGGGATCGGGATCGGGTTTGAGTTTGGGGGATTCGGATGCGGATTGCTATTGGGATTGTCTCTGCCTGTGCCCTGGCCCGATGTATCCGACATGAGTGTGATGATGCCCCAACAAAGTGTTGAATGCTGGCGCAGGCTGTCAAGTGGAGGCCCCCGGGCATTGGCACACTCAGTCGCCACCCGCTTAGTTGTGCAATGGGAGCATCGAAAGTGGTCTGACTTTTACATGGAGATTTTTTTCGCTTGTTTTTTTTTTTAGTTAAAATAAAGTTTTAATAATATGAAAATATGCTTAAAATTTGCAGTTTGCAAGTGTATATGTGATTTTTGGGGTTGTGTGTCTTCATATATATAAAAGGGTATCAGCGTTGTGGGGTGTATACGCTTGCTAGTCAGGCATGTAAATCTCTTAAGCATAATTTCACACCGAATCGGCTTTCTTTTATATATATATATATATGTATATTTTGTTTATCATTAAGTTACTCTTATACAATTCGTTACGTATTCTAGCCTAAATGTATACCATCATTTTATTTTGTTTTGTTTTAGTTTTCGATTTGCTCTTGTAATCTTGTTCTTTGTATATGTGTTCAAAGGTTTTTGTAAATTTTAAACTATTCGCTATAAAAATGTTCAACAGCAAACTCGCGTATGCATTGGTGACTTGAAGGTGGACCAAAAGCGAATGCACAAACAAATCAACTGTCAACTCGAAAAAATCGTAAAAATGTGTTTAAAAATCGATAGCCAAAAGCCATTAATAATTGTATTTGGTTTCTGCAACATGCGCGCACAATAAATTTTACAAAAATGAACGTAAAAAAATTTACAATTACAAGCACATATAATTTGTTTAACATGGTTTTAAACATATTCGCTTTACCAATGCATTCTTTAAAGCTATATAACAATTTTTTTAATTTCAATTTGCATCATTAGGTTGGACTCGATTGATCTCCTTTTGCGGCTGCCTTCTTGGTTCTTTCCCCAACAAGGATAGAAATTAATTAACAGTAAGTGATCAACTAAGGAAGTACTTGAAGACTGACAGTGAAGGATTCCCCAGCTGAAGGGCGTAAGGGGTTGCGATTTCTAATGGGTTGGTTTTTACAGATTTAATTATTGCAAATGTGTTAGACTCAAGTTCAGTTTACTTGTAAGCTTCCTGCGCACAACTTTTCTACTCATCTTGGCTGGGTGTCGTTGCTGTTTCTATTTAACTCCTCAATTTCTATTTCGCTGGATCTTGGCTTTCTCTCTCACATACATCACATATTTTACACTTTAATAATACTTCCTTACACATAATTTATTAATTAATTCATATTTCCCTCTCTGCAGTTATGTAGAGTCAAAGTTGGTTGCTTCTGCTGCTATTGTTGCTAACGCTATTGGACAGCTTCTTATACACCAGTCAGGCCTTTATTAGTTGACTTTCCCTTAATTGATGATCCCGCTGCTCCTTCTGCTTACATTGTTGTGATTGATCGACGCCAGTTTACGACAAAAACGGATTTGTTGCTGCTTCCGGCTTGATCCACGGCATGTTGTTATTTTGCTGCAAAATTCAATGTCGATTAGTTATATTTATTTCAATGTTTCATTTCGCGAAAGCTAATGTACTAATAATAAGCGACTGACATGCAGAGTTTTTAGTTTTCTAAGCCAACTACAGGGTTTTCATAAATTGTTTAATAGTTTTAGTTGTTAGAGGGTATTCTACGAGTTAAATAGCAGAACATGCACATTCGAAAAACATTTTACCCATTTGCATTTATTGCTTAGTGTATGTTTTATTTAAGCGTCCAAGCCTCCATTGATGGCTACAATTAGAAAATATTATGGATCAACTGGGTTTTAGCAGAGCTTTTGGTTAGGATGAGTATGTATTCTTTGGAAGGCAGCATGGCAAACCTTTTGCTGCACTCCCCATTCAGCAGCTCATAGTACTCATACTTGCAAAACAAACAAAAAGAAAACTAAATCAAAGAAATAAATTTCTAAATAAAAATGCAAACTAAACGATAAACAACAACTTCTGGCAAAGGTGGTAGTGTGGGATTGGCAGCAACGACAACTTTAGCGGCAGCAAACTCACTTCCAGCTTGCAGTTGGCCGACGAGGATGAGGGACCAAAACTCATGACAGTATCGGCCACAAAACCCAAGGGAGCAACACTAATTCCAGGAGTTTCGGCCAGAGAATCGGATAGGGCGCTGCTATAGCTGGCAGCAAAACTTGAATATAGACTGGGAGTACCATAGTTGCTGTTGATATTGTTATTATCCCTGCTGTTGTACATGTAGGTATCATCAGCAGGTGCTGTTGGACTATTATAGTAAGGACGTTCGGTGAATATATCCATGTTGCGAATGCCATCGACGCCCGGACTCGGACTTGCGTAACAGCTGTGTATGGTGCTGTTGCTGGTGGAGCTATTCATATTGGTCGGGATGTTGCTTTTTCCAAGGATATTAGTGCTGCTGCTACTTTGATACGCATTATTGTAGACCTGCAAATTGGGCTGTGGCTGGGGGATGTGGGCAATGGGAATGATGGGATTACTTAACGCACTCAACAGTTGAAATTCACCCACAGACGAGGGCCCCAAATTGAGGCTAGTGGGACGTACGGGAGGCGGAAGTTTTGGCTAGAATGTCGGGTTTTACATGCAACGGTTGCTCAAAACGAAATGACAGAAGGACAAACGATAGTAAAAGGAAACAAAATGCAGAGGTGAAATGATAAGATAGTTTTAAATAGTAAACAGAAATATCGATAAGTCATCAGAGGAGCAAACCCTCAAAAATAATCAAAATATAAGTACAAGTACGCAGAGTTTCCCTAACACCGCAGACGCACGAAATCCTCCAAATTCTGGCAACTCACCTGCGAAGTCGTACTAACTCCGCCCATTACAGGTGCCCAGGGATCTTGGTTCATGCTGACTGAAAACGGGGCCTGTTGTTTCAGCTGATTGATGGACGGCACCTAGAGGTAAACCACAAAAAAATAATAAGCAAATCTACAAATATCTATTTAAATCAAATCCAAAATTTAACTCACGGCTGGCTGCTGTTGCTGGAATAGATTCGTCTTGGGTGGCACTACGTTGTCGCTGAAGGGATTGTACGCCGGCTGATTACCCGTTTGCGTCTGTGGCGCAATCGGTTTGATCAGATTGTCTAGGTTAACAAGCGCAGAGTTCTCGCCGAGGAAAGAATGAGCATCCTTTATAGATTTCTTTGCCGTGGCCCCCGTCGACGGATGCATACTGCTATTTATACCTCCATTTCCGTAGTTCGCCGATAGCGGATCCATGTCATCGAGCAGAGAAGCTGGAAATGGTTTCATTGTGATAAGCTCGAAAGTGATGTTATCAAACGAAAAAGGCCTTACCATTGTTGTTGTTGGAGGCGTTAGAATTGCTGTGCTCACTCTTGTTTCGGTTGGTGATCAAGTCGAACTCATCAAACTCGGGGGATTGTTTCTGAAATTCACAAGAATGTTTTACATCATTTAAATATATACACAATGTGTAAAAAATTAAATTATATTATTGAATTAGCTCATAGTAAATCTAATTATCAATGCAATTCAATCAATTAAAAGATTAATATACCGCTTACCTTAATGGCGCCAGTTCCGAGTGCTTTCCATGGGTCATCCAGTGCCCCCGCACCCGTTTGAGATGCTGCTCCTGGCGCCCAGGGATCTGCCAAGCCAACTGCTGCTGCTCCTCCTGCCGCCGATGCTGCTGGCTCTGCTAGCCAGGGATCCGAAGATGAGCTACCATTATTTGCCGCATGATTAATTGGCGCAGCTCCCAAAGCTCCGACAGCAGTGGATTTTATCAGCCAGCCTTCAGCAGGAGGGCCGGCCGGAGTGGCTCCACGTCCGTTTTGGTTGGCATTACCATTACTTTGCAGCCAACCTTCGTTGGAGGAGCCCGAGGCCACCGAAGGCGACTGAGTGCGAGCTCCCCAGGCATCGTTTCCAGCTCCCAATGGCGCCGAAGTCATCGGCACTCCGGCACCCAAGATGGTTCGTGGGGCAGCGGAGGGATTCCAGGGATCCACTTGAGGCGAGGAAGTACCTGACCACGGATCGGACAACTGGCTGGGAGCTCTTGGACCTGGCATGGCCCAGGGATCGACAACAGCCGTGGGGGCGCCGCCTGCAGCGCCCAGCGGCGGACTTGAGATGCTCGTAGCCCCCAGAGAAATATCCAGCAGATCTAGCAAATGACTCTGTTGTTCCTCCTTCTTGGGCGCAGGAATAGGTCGTCCGTTTGGATCCCTAATAAATTGGAGGATTTGATTGGTATTGAAACCAGACGAGTTGTTTTATTAGACGTTCTCTACTCACTTGAAATCCTGCTCACTCTGGCTGAGGGCGAGTTGCAGACGCACATCATCACTGCGTCGCTTGGCCTCCTCCTGTTCCGCTTCCTCTCGTGACATGGCCATGGCCAGCTGCAGTTGAAGTTCCTCCTCGCCGGCCGTCTGGGGACGAACCATTTCCAGTTCGGATACCGATTTAGGCGGCTCCTCCTGCCAGCCTGGCGGCAAGTCTCGTTGCGATGGTCCATCAATATAGCCATCGCTGCCGAACCCACTCGGGTTCTGGGCGAATCTTTCCTTTGCCTTCTGCGCCTTCACACGCTCATTCTTCAGTCGCTCGTCATCCTTAAGAAGAGTGACCAGCTGCTTGGCCTTCTCACGGACATGGGTGCCCTGATCCTTGCCCTCTTCGAAATACACAAACTCTCGCAGGGTTTGAATGGCAAAGATGTTCTCCTTGCACTGCTGGGCGACCTTTTCCGAGCCGGTTTTAATCAGATACTCCAGCAAAATGAGTGCCTTGTACACATGTCGCCAGTTCTTGCCGTGGTCATTAAGACGCTTCCAGATCATCTGCATGATTTCCGAAAAGGCCACCACATTGTAGGTGAGTTCCGCTATCTCGCTCATGATGGCAGCCGAAGGACCCCAAGGGTCATTCGAGGTTGCCTCACGCACTTTAACCTGTGGATATCAATGTTGGTTTTAAATAGCTAAATTGGCTTATGGATCATGTAGATCACTCACCTGGGCATCGGAGTAGTTGTGCGCAAGGTTCTTGATGTTTCTGCGCAGACCAGCGACATTGACCTGCATATCGTCCTTTTGCTTTCTCACTGTGTGACAAGAAGGATGGAGAGGGGTGTTAACATGGCTATATCTTCGTGATCCAACCCGTTTAGTAGGATAGGGGGTTTTTTGGTTGGATTGTGAAAAGGGTTATTAGATCTTAGGTTTAGTCTTGCTATCGAAGAGTCCCGCTTTGATGTTAATGCGAATCAGTGTGTGGTAAATTTGGGATTTAGGCTTTCTTTTTGACAGTTTCTGTGAGGTTTTTTGAAATGTTTTCAAATCTAAAGTGTTAAGTGTGTTTCGGGCTACAAAATCTGAACAAAAACAAAGAAAAACGGTGAAGATGAGTCGGTACCAGTTGGTGTGGAACGTATGTGGAATGTGTTACGTGATCTTTTTGGTGAGTTTTGCTGCTCTGTGTTGCGGCTCGGTGTGGTGAGAGTTGAAACTTTAGTTTCAAATCAAATCAGATCGAATATTTTCAGTATGTCCCATTTATAATTGGCGGTTTTTTTTTTTTTGTGGAAAAGAAATTGAAGTTATATGAGATGAATTGACATTCAGACTTACTTTTCGTTTGTTTTTGCGTTTGACTTGGTTTTTTTTTTTTATTTGCTATACAGAAACTTTGGACTTTTGCTTGAATAGGCTTTAGACTTTTTTGCTCTTTTTGTTTTTAAATTCGTTTTGGTTTATGTTTATTGCTGTTTAAGTGCTCCAAAGCAAGCTATATATGAGATACAAGATAAATACAATCAAAATACATAGTAAGAGAGTACACATACGGATATACATATTTATATAGAGTCAAATGTCGGTTGTGTCTGTTGTTGCATCGGTGCAAAACACACAAATTAATAGATAAAGTAATCGCCAAACTCAAGTGCACCAAACAAAAAGAGTGAAAGCATATGTTGAAACCAAACTTGAGATACGAAACCCTGAGATTTTAAAGCGCTGCTTTAAAAACCGCACCAGACTTTACAATACTAGATACATCCAGCCCGAAAGCCTCTAGAAGAAATAATTCAATTTGCGGGCAAACAAAAAGCAAACGGAAAGGAAAAGCATGGCAAAAAAATAAAACAAAACATGGCAAAAGAGTATTTCCCTTGACATTTCAAAGTCGACTAGGGAATACACAGCACAAAACTAAATGAAGATATAATTTTTTACAAACTGAGCAAAATGAGCAATTAATGTCACATTTATTTGCCAGCGAAAGTGCTTGTAATCAATTGAATTTTAACCATTAACCATATATAGAATTTTATATTTACAAGAATATTATTTTTGCAGCAAACTCTTTGAGTATTACCAATCAATCTCATTTAACTCATAGAGACTCTGCTTGAACTTAACCCATGGCAGACCGAAACAAGAAGCCGCAAAAGTGCAAATAGCCTGGGCTCAAGAATCAGAAAGTGGACAGACAAACGTCTACGACTATGTCTGGATATGCAAATTTTCAGACCAAACTGCATTATGCATTAAATGGCGACCCACAAGCACAGCGAGAATTCATAGCAAATGAATTGATTTTCCACCGCCCTCTTTGCGCGGTTCCATCTATTTTTAAATGCGAAGAATGCTAATCAAATTGTTATCGATTTTGTTGCAAAAGCGAAGAAAGTTCTTTGAGAAGAATTTAGAGTAATGTGGTTCTCGACCATTAAGAATTTCAAATATATGTACATATATATTTATAGCTGATTAAGCATAAGATAATTACGTGCATGTGTACAAAGTAAGACCACGCGTTTTACGGCTTTGTTTGGAAAAAAGTAGATAAAACGCAAAGTACGTGTGTTACTATATTCACTATAAACACTTTATATTGTTGATAAATTTATTGAAAATAATATAATCGAGCAATAAATAAAAGAGGCAAACATATTCTTGATAAGCGAATACCAAATTTTATTAGGCTATCGATAAGACTAAGAAATCCAAATATATACCACTTTCTTGTTTCGAGATATAGTAATTTGATTAGATATCACTTTAAAAACAATTAATAAGGGCAATACTTTTATAACAACATATAACATAATGAGGCTTGTTAAGATATTTTTGTCTTTTCGGCAGTTAAGATAGCAATTAACCCCAGCTGGCCCCAGCAAAATCTCAGAAATACTGCTAAGTTAAGTGGCGTTTATTAACCAGTTTGTAGCTGAAGAATCGCTGTAGTTTCTGATATAACCACCGTTCTTTATGCGGTCCGACGGGTCTGCATTTATTTTTGTTTATTTTTCGTGTAAACAACGCACTTGACACATATCGAGAAGAGCCGGCTGTGGGGAAACTCCATCGAGAACCCGCCTCAAAACTGTATCTCACAGATAAACCCGTTCCGCAGGCATTCGAGCTATGCGAGAAATCGAGTTAATATTGGTATGAGGGGGGAATACTCATACTCGTAAATGGGCAGTGAAATTCATTGACCGATGATCGTAGTAACGATCCACTGCGAAAAAGGGCCGTTTGTCTGCCTCGTTTGTTTGTTTTCATTTGGCCAATGGAAGGCGAAATAATTTAATTAAATGTCGCGCAGTATAAGACGGGCGAAACAAAAAACACTACGCAAATGAAGTGCAAGAGTCAAGTAAAAGTGGGTGGTGGTGATGGTGACGGTCTGTTTTTGTTGTGGTGGTGGTCTGAACTTGAGCAAATTGAATGCCAGACAGAGGCAATGACGAAGCTTTCTTTGTGTTTCTGTGCACTTGACTTTCGGCAAAACGTCACCGCTTCGTTTTATTGCCAAAAAAATATACAGCTGCGCTTGTGTTGGTATCAAAACAAACAGAATGCCCAACGAGTTGCGAATCACTTTGTTCCAAAGGCTGCGAGCCTTGACGCCAGCCAGCGGTTCAATGAACGTATACACTCGTATAGCTAAGAGACGGAAAAAGCTCCCCAAACGCTCCAAACACCGAACTAAACTCGAAATGGGGAGCTGCAGCGTGTGCGTTGTTCGCCGATTGATATGCGCGGTGGTACTGATCAGTCTGCGATCACTCTCGTTATATCCAAACGCAATTAAATGCGAGCAAAATATTCCACATTCACGAGGCTATTTGACGTGCACTATTGTCAGACGTTTAGCATGTTTCCGCTAAGATGAAAAATATTGATGAAAGCCCGTCAGTAGCCCCACAATCTATGATTCCTAAATACATACTTTTTATCTCATCATTAAACAACGAGAAAGCTTTTCTATTTAAACCCTGCAGATTGAACTCAATTCTCTTACAATCTTGGGATTAACAAAACTTAAAAATTTAATACATATTTAAAAATTGAATTGAATTCGCAAAGATCTGAGGATTGGAAATTATAATTTTGGTTGTTTCGACTTAAGGAGAGAATACTGCAAACAAACATTGAAGATTGTACAACGAAAGACCATAATAATAATAAAATGTCTGTGTTAAACATCTGCTTATCTGGTATCTACGTTACTTTCGCAAATGAAATGTTTGCTTTTGGTTTATGGTTATCTTGAGATGTTTTTCTATTAGCACCTCAAACAGGTGGAAAGGGCTAGCCGCTGGTGACGAAGGTCACTGCTCGCTCGCTGATGCTGCCCACTGTGCCACACGATCGCCGGGCCCCTCCTCGATCCGCCTCGGCGTCCCCCATCACCTCCTCCATACCGCTGGCACTGTTGCATTTTCCAATGTTGCTGCATCTGTTGTAAATGCGGGCGTATATTAGGTATCATTTGTATATAATATATTAATGGCTACATGGGTGCTTTCTGTGGCTGTGTGCGTATGATAACGAGCCAGAAATGCGATTAGATTTCATTTGTGACACTAGAACTACTCGCACCTACACACACACGTATACGCACACGGACGCACTGATTGGGGGGCACACGAATGTGCGAAACTTCATTCATTACTCATCCGCCCCCCCTCGCAAACATAAACCCGTTTCCACCCACGCCCCTGGCAACCCTGGATCCACTATGACTAATCACTCGACCGGCTAACGGCAGTTATCAAATAAAAAAAAAAACAACAAAAAACAAAAGCCAAAGAAGCGCTATCAATAAGCATATGTTGTAAAAAACGGTTAGCGGGGAATTACGTTTAGACAAGGGGGATCTATAATTACGGAAAATTATTATTTAAGAAAAAGAAGCCCCAAAGAGAAAGAGAGACAGAAATATGTTTGTGGCCCCCTCCCACTTACTCTTTCGCTCACCTGCAATGTTTCTGTTATTGTTGGTTTTGTTGCTTCACTGCAGTTCGCCTTTGGTTGTGTGTGTGTGCGTGTGGGGGCTCCGCTCGGCTGTGTATGTGTGTGTCTGTGTGTGCGACTCCTCCTCCCCAACTAGTTTTCTTTTCTATATTTTACGACTTTCTTTTCTTTCTTTTTTCGGACTCGAATAGACACGGTCACAAGATGACGATGACGACAATGCGACGTCAACAAAGGGGGAAAATAGTATAGCTGCGCGCACGATATGGATATCCAAAAATCCTGGCACTCTATCGGGTTTATAGGGCTCTCGACTGCGATTGCGATGATATTGCAACTTATTTACCCTTTGCACTCTGCGCACAAAACACGAATTATTATTTCTTTCTCTGCTTTTCGCTTTGCACTAGTGGTGGACCAGAATTGATGGGCACTCGAAATATCGCGATATCGATTTATTCCTGAACCTATCGGTTCTTATCAGTTTGGAGTATAAGTATTTTAAAAATACTAGCTCACAGAAGAGCAAAATTATTCCTGTTATTTAATTATATTCATTTGCTTTTGGTATGTAAAATTTATAAAGGAATAACAATTTATCTTTGACCATCAACTACCGTCGTTCTTTTTATTTTTCTATATGTACAATAAATATTTAAGCTTTTAATTAGTAGAATGTTAAAATTATCTACAAGTTGTTTACATAGTAATTTAAATGTAACGCCGATATTTTTGAGTTGTCATCCCGATTTTTAAACATGATACTCGATGATATCGATAGCTGTGACAAATCACCTATCGATATCACTTGCATTCTCAAACTTACCAAACTGTGGTGAATTTGCTTGCGTGAAAGTGATAACTTTACTTCTCTAAAGTATTTACAGTTGTGCATGGATATTTTCAACATCAAGATTTAAAATTCTGTGTTCTTCTAAATATATTTTCTTATTGTTAAATTAGATAATCATTTGGTTTTTAGATTCTTGTTTTTGTGAGCTGCGAATATCTTAGTTCCCACCTCTACCGTTAGCGGTTACCCAAAATGGCGCCAACAGAACATTTTCAAAAACAAAAAAGGAACTTTGCACTTCCGTTTCAACCATTTTATGAAAAACAACGGCAAGAACATTGCCAAGTTCTTTAAGAAGAGAACAACAAACTCGACTTTTATTTATGATTTTATTTAGAATACCATTTTCATTTTCGTATAATTACACGCTAAAATCTATTTTCTCATTTTGTTAACGAACTGATAACAATATATTTTCTCGTTTTTTTTTATTCGTATTTTTTTCAGTTTGTGCATGTGCACGACTACGGCTGTGTTTGTGTGTGTGTGGTTTTGTGTGTTTGTATGTGAGTGAGTGCTTTTCGTTATTAACATTAGCTCGATGCGATTTGTTGTTGCTGTCGTTTAACTCTAAGTACCTACTTGTAGATGTTCAACGTTCATACGTGTATACAGTTATTAAATATATATAATGTGCATATGCAGTTGCATATTCGATATCGCCAACTTCCTGTTTCTATCGGTCTTGCTTTCGTTTTTTAATTTCACGGTTTGTTTCAATTTATTTTTTATGATCATACTAAACCAGCGGAAAATATATCACCCATTTCGATGTGTTTCAATGTATCAATGTATCAGCTCTAGATATTTAAGAGATTTTAAAATACATAATTTATATATTTGGATTGTTTTCTGCAAATAGTTTAAAATTCCGTGAAATTGAAAACCGAAAGAGTTCCGCTTGCCAACGCCAAAGCACACATACGCGAAATTGAGCCCCCAACAAATAAGCTTAAATCATAAGACTGTCCTCGTACGTTTGTCCCGAATGCAGGATTACATCAAAAACCCAGTAATCGTATCAAATTTTGCATAAAATCGACGAAAAAACTCAACAAAAAAGCGTTTGGTCTGACAAACTGTTCGATTTAGCGATGGCTTAAATAAAACATAAGAACTAAGTTAACTTAAGGCATACAAATCCGAAACTCGCTCCTTCCGCCGTTTGCATGCTGCTCCGTCCGCTCTCCATCGATTCCACCGCCTCCATCCCTCTGCGATTTACAGTAAAATAATGTGGTTATTTTCGGGGGATTCCCCCCGAGGAGCCAAACCCCCAGGCGGAGGACTCACTCCTCCGGCGGTTCCTCGGGAATCTGGAGGCTCTGCGCCGCGTGGGGATACTCCGCGTGCACTGAGTTAGAGTGCACCGACTCGGAGTCCTCCTCCAGCGCATTCGCCTTGCTCGGAGGCGGCGTCAGTGCATCACTGCCCACTGGAGGCTGCACCAGATTGGGGATGTACTCGACCGTCTCGTACTCGGTCTTGGCCACCGCCTCGTGGTCCAGATCCCGCTCTAGTTCTCGCTCCCTTTCGCGTTCCCTCTCCCTTTCCAGATCCTGCTGCAGGGGATCTAGAACCACTGGCGGAACGAGGGCAGTTTGATTGACTGTAGTGTCCGGTGGATTGGGATCCTGGAGTTCCACAATCACGGGCAGCGTTTCATTGGGTTTCGGTGTTGTGGTGCTGGTGGTAGTCGTCGTGGGTGCTGTAGTCGTAATAATCTCGATGGGAGCCACCTGACTACTGGTCTCCGTTGTTGTTGTCGTCGTTGTGGTACTTGTGGTTGTCGTGGTCTCCTGTGTGTAATTGGTTGGCACTGGATTCGCAGTGGTAGACTCATTCTTCTCAACTTCCGATTCCACAGGAAGTGGCAGAGGCGGTGGCGGCGTTGTGGTGGCCAGCAGAAGTGGTGGTGGTAGTGGCGATATCACCGGATTGACCAAATCGGTGCTAATGAGCACTGGATTACCCAGAGTGGCAATAAGTGGCGGTAATAGCTCATTATTGGCCTTGATCAGCGATGGTACGATC
Source organism: Drosophila melanogaster (assembly GCF_000001215.4). Taxonomy (NCBI): domain Eukaryota; kingdom Metazoa; phylum Arthropoda; class Insecta; order Diptera; family Drosophilidae; genus Drosophila; species Drosophila melanogaster. The sequence goes on along the minus strand of NT_037436.4, from coordinate 7,526,302 downwards.
ACCCGAACCATCGGCTTTGGAACCTCGCGGCCCGTCAACTTTAGATTGGTCACCATTATGGGCAGGTTCACATTGTATAGCATCGGGAGCACGGTGCACACCTCCTGGTCATTCTCAAAGCACTGGGATCGACCACGAATTCGTGCCTCCTGAACGGCCATCAATCGACACAGCTCGTTCAATCCCACGTCACACATTATGGGATTGTCTGGAAAAAGAATAATTGAGTTTATAGATTTATATTACATGATTATTATAAACACAAATGTATAGTACTTCAGCTTAAAACGAACGAGAAACTTGTTTGCATGCGCAGTTTCTATTCATTTAATACTCAATAAACCCTCTTTATTCTACCTTTTAAATAAAATCTTAATCTTCATGTGCACTGTAATATCGCAATTAAATTCTAAATTATTGTTTTGTAACTATTTACGATTCCCCCAGTCAATTGATAAGCCCTTGATAAAATATAAATTTCTATACTAGTTTTGAAAAAAGTAGAATCAATTCGAGTTCATAGGAAAGAAACCCATTGATGACATACCATCTAGATGTATCTCCAGTTTGCCGGGAACATTGTGATTTTTGCAGCGCGTGTTGGTGACGAGTTCACTCGATATGGTCGAAATCTGGTTATTGGTCAAGTTGGCCTGGCAAAGCACGGGCAGTCCCTTGAAGTCCTGTTCCAGCTTGGTGATATTGTTGTACGCAACCTTAAGGATTTTCAGGCTGGGCAACAAAGTCTACAAACAAATAATAAGAATTAGTGAACAATATATGTAATTCTAACATGTAGTAGCTTACCATTTCCAAGGGCTTGAGCTCCGCTAGCTGATTCCCGGTCAGGTCGAGGATGTCCAATCGAATCATGCCATCGAAATCGCCCACCTGGAGATGTTCCAATCGGTTTCCAGCCAAATTGAGTATCCGAAGATTGCCCAAGCCAGCCAAAGCTCCATTCAGAGAGTCGATTCTATTGTTATCCAGATCCAGATTGACAAGCATCAGCTCCTGCACTCCCCGGGGATCGGGCAGCAGTCGTTGGATGCGATTACTGGACAGCTGGAGTGTCTTCAGCGATCGCAATCCGTGCAGTTCCGCCATGGAGAACTCTTCGATGTCGTTGAACGAGAAGTTGGCATTCTTCAGCTTGAGGATGGGCAGTAGCGAGGAGTTGAGCGACTTGATGTGATTGCAGCCCATCTGCAGGGTCTCCACCTTGGAGCAGGAGGCGAATTCATCCTGGGCCAGGTACTCCAGCTCATTGTTATCGGCCATGACCTCGGACAGATTGACGGCATTGCGAAGTACACGGTCGAAGGATCTCAGCTGGTTGCAGTGTATGTGGACCGTCTCCAGGCTGTGCATACCGGCCATATTGGCCGGCAGGCGTTCCAACCTATTATTGTGAGCCATCAGGAGGCGCAACTGCCCTCCATCGGGTAGCTCATCATCCAGCGATGTGATATTATTCGCATTGATGAACAGAGACTCCAAGTTGTGCAGATCGTGAAGCGAGCCATTCAGCGACTCCAGTTGGTTTCTACCCAGATGCAGGATGAGGAGGCTCTTGGGAAAGGATCCTCGGTCCAGGCGCGTAATGATGTTGCTCACCAGAATCAGATTCGTTACCCGCTGTATGCCCCGGAAGTCCTCCTGCTGCACCGCCCGTATCTTGCACCGCCCAATGTCCAGAGTCAAAAGGCTCGGCATGTGGCTCAGGGCGTGCTTCGGGATCTCGTCGAGGTCGTTGTCGCCGATGCTTAGGTAGGTGACATTCGATAACCCGCGGAACGGCACCTCGGGCAGCGATCTATAAATAGCGGCAACAAAACAAATCCATTACAATTTCGTATTATTAGACGGAGGGAGCCGTATATTGGACACACGGCCAAAAAGGCAGTAGGATTATTCGGATATATTTCAGCAAAAAAGTTCATTTTCAGAAAAGGATTATCTTGCACTAAATGAAATCTAAGGGGAAGTACACAATTGTTATAAGATGACCTAACTTATGAGAATATCTTTTGAATCTGTTTTCGAACTGAATTGGTTTCATTCATTTGGGATTGAGTTTGGGTCTCCTGATCTCTTCTATTTTGCAGCACTTAAAAGTTATAGCAATTTTCTTGATTTGTTTGGTATTTCCCGATAATCTGACAACAAATATTAATTGTTTAGTAGATAACACTCGATCGCTGACGACATTTTTTCAAATTCTTCCGTATTCATTATTAAAGTATTTGTTTGCTTTCCCCATTGCTAAATCTGAAACCGCCAAATGTAACAACTGGATCACCTGCCAATTTTTGCCAATTACAATCTTGGTAATTTAGCAAAAATGTATGCTTTTATGAATGACTCTAATGATCGTTATAGTACTAGAGAGCAATGCCCCCTAAATCTGATTCACGCCATGAGAGTGATTCAAGCCGAACTGTAATTAGTTTTGAATGGGCCCATATCATGTTTCGCATCCCTGGTCTATCGGTCTATCTTTGGACCCGATGACGCAGCCTTATCAGGGGCTATGGCCCCATCCCGCTCCGCTGCACCTGATCAGTATCTTTATCGACGTCTGCAGGTGGCTATTAAGTTGTCGCCGTCGAGGCGCCAAACGTCCCCCAAGAACAGCAGATTCATGATGGGAACTGGGCTGGATGGCGTGCCAAGTGAATCCTTGGCGCCCGTTATTGGCATGGGGATGTTGACTGGATATGTGGATATATGGAATGGACATGTGTACAGTGGCCAGTGCAGCAGATTGATTGGCAGTCTCTATTTTTAGCCAGACGATCTTGATTGATTGCCGGCTCCAAAGAGAAGGAGGAGTGCTACTTTATCTGCGAGCTGCGCTTGTCAAGCCTTGATTATGTAATGAGTGAAGCTGGCCGAGATGGACGCTCTACGCAGAGATACTGAGATACTGTATCCATAATGAGCCCGTTGAACTTGAGCACATAGATATCGAGATAGATAGATAGATGGATGGATGGATGGATGGATGGATGACTGGTATGTGCGATCGTGCAGAGATGTATCCACAATTCCTTAACGTCAGCGGTATAATTGTCACACGACCTAAACTGGCCCCTTGATCATTGATTGAGCGTAATAATAAAATTCAATTGGACTGCCTGCTTCGCTCTTGACTGACCCCGGACCAAAGACCACGGAACACGGAGAGAGCACCCAATAGTATAGCATATATATGTAGTATATACTTATACCCCGAAATCGAAAACAAAAACAAGTTGGAAACATTCCATTTTAGAGTACTAGCAGCATTTGGTCTATTGAACATTGAAGCTATGTTATTGTTTACTATGCTTCCTGCAGCGATTGAGTAACTTATAGTAAATCCGTTTCCATCGGAAACATTATCTCTTTTTGGGCCCAGACAGATCGGCTGGAAATATTCCATGGAACACCCAATAAATTATGTACGAGTAGTTATCATAATTAATTGTCAGCCAGCCAGCGAATGAAGCCGTCAACATTTTTCGCACTTACTCAGGGCTGTGACTGCATGCCGATAATGCTGGTTATAATATGCGATCAAACAATTGTGCGAGTGATTGAACACATAATGCACATATAGTGGTCCCCGAGCATGAGACCATCTTATCGCCTGACAACGCACCAAAGACCAAAGACATCAATCCGTCCGAAAAGGCCACATAATACATAACATCTGGACGATCCCAGCCCCCAGATGTCCTTATGTCCATTCAATAGTTGCCCACACTTCACTCAAGTGCTCACTGATTGTGGGCAATCGTAAAAAGTGATCGTAAATTCGACTTGATTATAATTTGGCGCCAGCCATTAAACATATTTAATAGTAATACAAAAAAGAAATCAAATAAACAGAAGCTCTTATCACATATTGCTTTCAGCTGTGGTCTACATTTCGGCTAGCATGATATAGAAATGTGTACTTGGACGAGATCTATCAGTGCAATGGGATTCAACGTTTGATAACCAAGAGAAAGGCGAACTAACTGATATTTTCCGTATTTAGTGATTTCCCCAATTCCCCAGATGATTGGAAACACCAAAAAAGCTGAGTGGCAGAAATTAAAATTTCTTGGGAATTTCATGCATATTAGTATTTAAAAAAAATTGAGATTTCATGATGGCGCCACACAGGAAATAAATGATTTTAACTGATTAATAGAAATGGCTTTATAATTATAATAATAATTATTTTTACCCTTGAAGTATTTAAAATGCATAACTTGTATACCCAATATTAAAAATGTTTCTTGTCAGAAAGATAAGCCCGCCCAATTTCTCGCAGTGCATACGAATACACACATGTGTGCTGGCGATACTTTTCCTGGCTGGCTGGCATGATTTGGTCAAAGCACGATATTAAGGCAATAGGTCAATTGTTATAAATTGACATCAATGTAAAAAGCGTTCCCCGAGCAGCCAGAATCGAAGGCATTGCCACCAGAGGCACGCGCTCTCCGCTGGATTCTCGATGCTGGATGTTGGATGCTTGGTAGCTGGATTCTGGGGGAGATCGCCGATTGGGGAGATGGTGCATAACACTGATTCGATCAAGTCGGCTAATTAAATCATGCCGACTTCCATGCAAACACGCAAATTGCATTCGGAGAATGATAAATCGAATAGTTTAATCGTGGGGGTAGTCGCCGGGCAATTGCCATGATTTCAGAAAACTGATTCAAGGAATGGATTTTCCCAGAACTAAAAGGTCGCCATCGGTTGATTGGTGGAGCTTTCGCACTTTGTTACTCCAAATACTTTCGATGATTTGTGCTATATTACTAAAACGTGTTCCCGAATGTACGCCTAAACCCAGTTTCATCCCACACAGTCGCTATTAAATTTTTAATAGATTCCCAAAAACAATAAAGATAAGCGTTTTTTTTTTTTTTTTTGGAATATAAACATGAATGAGTCTAGTACTATGGATTGTAACAAAGAGATATTTCAATTCGGCTAACACAAAGATACAGTTGAATGAAGCTATTGATAAATTAAACAAACGCTTGTCCTTGTGATTGAATTCAGTTTTCGAAAACATTTTTTTTGGGGCTTTGGGCACAAAGAATCCCCTGAGTCATATTTTGTTTTGAATCGCGAATGTAAAATCGTGGCTGTAAAACAACGGAGTCAAATATCAATGAACCCGCGACAGGCGCTTATGAAATAGGCTCGAATGTTATTTCTATATTCGCAAGTGCAGATCAGTGGATCGACAGCATTTATTTATATGCATTAATTATAATTGTCAATATGTGTACATATAAAACACAATGCGACAGTGAATTGAAATTCATTGAGAGTCAGAGTCGGAAAACGTGCAGGCGCCGTTGAAAAGACGCCTTCAACAAACTGCAATTATCAATTTTGTGTACGCATTAAGTATACGTCGTATACCTCCAGTCAGCCATACGGCTAAGTACATAGGCGGAATCCTATATAAATACTTCGTAGGTGATAAGCGTTATCAGTTATCAATTGAACAAGAAGAAGATGTAGTAGAAGAAGAAGACGACGAGACTCAAGCTACGGCAGCACATCCCATAGTTGGGAATTAGCGGCAATTCAATGCTACTTCCTAATTGAAAAATTAAATCATCTGGGCGGCAATTAAGATGCGACTGCACCATCTCCAACCACATCCATCCATCTCCTTCGCAATTTGCCCAATTGAGCCATAGATAATGAGGCGGCACTGGGCTCTTTGACGTAAACAAACGACATTGTTATTGTTTTAGTATCTATGTAGTATGTATATGGCTGTAAACAAGATCTGGCCACCCGAACCGATCTGTGGAGCACATTTTTTCGTGCATTTACATAAGCGTATTGAAATTTGTGTACATTTTGCATTATTATTTTTCTCTCGGTTTTTATTGGGTTTAAGGAACCTAAATTGATAGCCGGCCGAGCGGAAAATTCTGCCTTTCTGCGGAACTTGGCTGTTGGCCTTGAACTCCCCGCCACAGTAAAGAAATTTTGATTGAATCTATAGCAGGAAAATTTCCCCAATACATCATTATACCTCGATCTACACAAATTGGCACACGCTACCAACGATATATCTGTACTGTACTTACATAAATGTATGCTATATGAAAAGGAGTGTTCCTCTTGTGAGCAATATATGGAATCTATCTATACTTGGCAAATGTAAAGTAGCGACTTTTTAGTCAGTTTCTAAAAATCTAGTGATTCAGCAAAGGAATTTGTATAGAATCTACACCACAGCTGGGAAACCCCTTATAGAGCTATTTGGCTCCTGCTCTCCAAAATTGCAAACCGAATCGATGACTCAACTCACTTTAGACTGTTCCACTGCATCCGTAGCTTGTACAAGTTGAAGTTCATATCCGTAAACGAGCGCATTTCCAGGTCGTCGAGTTGCGAGTGCGTGATCTTTAGGTCGATATTGGTGTCGGCATTGAGCTTATTGGCCAGGCTGTCCACGACGGCGTTGAAGGATTCCAACTTCTCGCAGGAGAGCTCCACATGATTCCAGGCTTTGCCCGTTTCGCAGGTGCAGGGCGAGATCTCCGGACGCACGGAACATTGCAGCGAGGCCAGGTGAAAGACGGTGTACACGAGGGAAGTCATTTTCGTAGAGTGATCTCAGTCACTCGGTGAATGCGATTTCACAATTCTTTGGCCAGAGCAATAATATATTTGTATATGTACACTTTTTCGCTATCTACGATATCTCAGTTCACAGTTCGGTTCACAGTTCACAAATCACGGTTTTCCGGCTCGAGACCAGGACACGTTGCATTCGCTCGGACGGCGGATTATCAACTGTTCGAGCAGGCAGCTCGGAAAACACGAAAGACTCGGGAAATTACCCACTAGGCGCACATATGCGTGCGTGCGGGGGTTTCCATGGCAGCTCGGTTTTCCAGCAGGATTTCGTTGATTCTCTGAACCGCTGGCATCGGATTTCAAAGCCGCACTGTCACTACTTTTGAAAGATCTTTCAAATAACACACGCGCACCGCACTTAAGGTTAAGTTCGGTCGATCGATCGATCGTATCGATCGTATCGAATCTTAACGGCTGGGATATGGAGAACTGGAGCTAGAGCTGGAGCTGCTACTCCTCCGCCTCCTCCTATCTGCTAGACCTTCTGACCCGCTTGTATATAGATCGCCGATGCTCGGAATTAATCTTCTAAAAAATTTTGTATTTGCCTGTTTGTTTGTCGAACACCGCGAGTATATCTCTATTGTATTTTTTTTTATTGATGGGCTGCTGATCACGTCTAGATTGCAGGGCGGTCTCTTTGCGACTGGGAGTGGAAATGCTAACGTTGAGGATTCGTATGTGCTGCTGCTAGCTGCTGCTGCTGCTGCTGCTGCTGCTGCCTACTGCTGTTGCTGCTGCCGGCAGCGCTGTTGCTGCTGCGGTGCGATATGTATTGCTGCTGCTGCTGCTGGTTTTACTCTCTCTCCGATCTCTTGGCGCTCCGGCGAGATGCTCGAGCGGCTTTTTGGCCAATTGGGGACTTGAGATGCGGCTATAATTGTCCACGACACTCAATTACATGTTCTGTCGGCGCCAGGCATCAATCTCCATCTATATCTGCAACTCAATCCCGATCGCGATGTGCGATGTGTTTGTGCCCCCATCGAGTGCTGATGTTTGTTGCTACTTGCTACATGCTACTTGCTTGCCCATGTTGCCGCTGGGATCTTCTTCGGAACCCAGTTCTATGTATGGGGCATCATTATATTATCGTGGACACATGTTGGTACTTACATATGTGCTGCTCTTGCTCTACGCACTCCCATCAAATTGTCCTTTTACATAGACACACATCTGGCACTCGCCTCGCTCGCTCTCAAGCTATGTTTTTAATTATGACTTTTTGGATCGTATCATATCGGAACGTATCGTATCTGATAGGATCGTTGGCAGTGTTTGAATGGAACCGGCTTGTTTAAGGATCTGCGCAGCCCAATTGAGATTGGGCCAAGTGAAAATTTTCCACTGGCGCCAGAGCGATTCCAAAACTCTGGCGGGGATGGGATCAGGCAGCAGGCAGCAGGCGACAGAGAGCAGGGAGCCGGGAGCAGGAGCCATGCATCAAAGTCCGCTGCCTTAATTTATCTCCAAGTTCTGGGACCGCATGCATAATTAAACACTGGGCGCCTTAAATGCGCTCGCCACAAATTCCGCAAATTCCACGGATTGCGCGTGCCAACGATGTCTCCTCCTCCTCGTCGTCGTCGTGGTCGTCGTCTGCAGTTCTGGCTGCAATTAATCATCGGGATCATCGGGGGGCGGCCACTGGCTGAGTGACTTCTGATGCCCAGCCAACACATCCATCTCCATTTTCCATGCAGACTGCAAGCTCCCGAGGAACCTTGGCACGATTATGTTATGTTTAGGGCCGTCGGAGAGATTAACTTAATTACATACAGCCGGGCTCACTCATTTAGAGGGATTTAAAAAATTAAATCTTATGACCGGCTTTTATTCGATCAATCCAATAATGTTTCAATTAATAATATTCCTCTCGTAATTGAACTACTTCCTGTTTTAGATCTGTTAATAAATGGGATAAACTCTTCTTTTATGAACATATTTTCCGAATTCCACAGTTTTTCCTATCAAATAATGTCCATATCTCTGGAAGGTTTTTTTAAATAAACTGTTTATAGTTTTCAAATTGTCATGATTCTTATGAATATATCTAACATAAATTTATTAGAACGCACGCAGAATAATTTTCTAAGAATTGCAGATAGTTATTTAAATTATGATCTAAACTGGCAGCTTGGAATAAACTAAAATGTTAAACTCTTTAGCACAGCAACTGCCGAGCTTAGCAGATGCCAATTGTGGTGTTACAGTGCTGAACCGCACTGTAATCAATAACTGTAGGTACGAAAATATACCTCGATTACGTAGCCAATCTATTTTTGGCGCCCAATCATCTCGAGTAAATATTTAAAGAAAAGCGGCAAATATTTATAATTATTATTTATTCATATGTTTTCTTTTCTTTACGGCTTCTTGGTATTTCTTTTTGTTTTTATTTTATTTTTTTTGCACATAAATATTCTCAACATTTTTATGTGACACATTTTCGTGTTTCGATTGCAGGCGACAACAATAACAAGAGTAGCGTAGGCTTCGGACTTCGATGACGATGAAATGGGATGGTGCGGGTTGCTGGTACGATGGGATGGTGTGGATATGCCTCCGGTAATGCTTCTGCTGAAGGCTTATCCACTTGAATAGATCTGCACATTCCGGATTGGTCGTCATCGGCCGTCCAGCAATCATGTGCCATCGGCTCACGTCAATGGCGATTTGGCGCCGGCCAAAATACTTGGCTGGAATTCGGAATTTGGCTGTCGTCACGGGTCTACGGGTCTGTTCTGATTTTGCAGCACGTCATCCGACGCGGGGACGCCACCGCCATTTGGGACAATTGAAAGCATTCCGCTCGGTGTGTGGTCTAATATCCAAGTCCATTTAATCCAATTCCAATCGCCATTGTTTCGGTTAATATGTGTGTTTATTTTGCTCATTCATGCACCGCAAAAATTGTTTTTGATTGGGCTCTGTTGCGTCTTGACCCATTGTGTGTGTGTATCTCTGTGTGTGTGTGGATAAATATCAGTTGGATATTATTATTCTAAATAGTTTGAAGCATTTGCTAAGGGTCCACTCCGTGTGTTGGTGTTGTCGCAATCTTCGTCGTCTTCTCGATTTAAACAGAACTTAACCATTAACTAAATTAAATACAATTTATTAAAGTAAAATGTACAAGAAGCATTAGGTGGCCAGGCTTCCGTCTCCGTATCTGCCCCCTACTTTTGCTCGGTGAACTTGGCAATCTGCGGATACTTGCTGGTCTTAAAATCCACATCCCGCTCGGTACGCTCTTTTAAACTATTGCGCACCGCATCCGTGTAGGCGGCCTGAATGGTGGAGTCGTGAGCAATGGATCCGATTACGGTATCCATACTGATCGACGCGTTTAAGGCGCTACCACCATTGCTTCCACCCAAGCCGACGCTCTGGATAGCCCTCTGCACTCCATTAGCAATGAGACACTCCACGCTGGCAGTCGGCTTTTCCGACTGAATTATCTTGCGGCGCTTGGCGGACATGCCCGAGATGTAGGCATCCGAGAAGGGCGGCTGGGGACGATTACTCTGCTGCAGGATACATAGATTGAGACATAGTTTAGTGTAATTCCAGAAAGTTGTACGGAATAACCTACCTCTGCCTGGGTCTGTAGGTCGCGCGTTATCACAGGCAACCAATCATTGGGGAAACTCATGTGCCAAGGCTCTGAGCCCACAATCACAGCTGGTAGCTCGTCTGCCGGTGAACTGTTGCTGCCGCTGGCGGTCACTTCGGACATCTCAACATCCGTGTCCAGAGTTTGCTCTTGCAGCTGCTGCTGTTGTGGGTTGAAAGCAAAAGGAGGCGGCGCCACAAATGGCTATTAGTGCATAAGTTTCTGGGCATGGAAAATAGTTTGGAAACCTACCTCGTCGGCAGCTGTTGGAGGAGCTGCTTGAATGCTGCGCAAGACCAGGAACTGTTGGGCATCCACTGTGTCAGTTTGGGCGGGAATCGTGGGGTCTATGTAGATGCACAAAAACTGCAGGGCTTCGTTGCGGAAGTCTGCAAAAGAAATATTGAGTTAACCAGTATACTTACGATCACTTTTGGTGTCAACTTACTGGATCGCATCGGTGCGCAAAGGAGGCGCATTAGCTGGCGCCAATAGAGCTCCGCATTCGCGCTTCCAAGGCACAGGAAGAGAACGCTGTATAGCCGCTTGCGGAATTGGTCACAAATCTGTTTGAGACTTTGCTCGAATTGAGCACTATCTACACCGGCCGGAGCTCCATTACAAAGCTCGATGATCAAACGGAGGCTGACACGCAGGATGTTGCACACAGAGTCGCGCGAGTTGTACTCCGGACGCTCGTACTGCGGCAGGTAGACCAGGCTCTCCCCGAACCAGTCTAGTGCGCGACCAATGGCCCCCGGAATAGTCTGCTCGTTGATGGGTACTCCGACAAACAGGCTGTCGTTGAGGAAGGTGCGCAGTTGCGAACGCAGGTTGTTCGAGTCTCCGCGAGGAGTGGGTGTGGATGTCGGCAAAACAGTTTGTAGCGGAGCAGCTGGCGTGGTTGAAGCAATTGGGGCAGCTTCTCCTGATGGTGAGGCGGCCGTATCTCCGACGGCGGCAACTGCACTGCCTACCGAAGCTGTTGGCGCATTATTTCTCATATTATTAATCAAAAAATTAGCGAGTTGGGTGGGTAAATGTCTGGACAGGCGACTGGTGGCGGCCTGTAGTCGCCCCCTTCGGCCAGAGGGCAAGCCTCCGTTGGTGCTGCCACCGCCAACGTGGGCCGTTCGAGTCGCCAGCCGATCACGATTGATGGTCGATCCTCCAACGGGCCGCACTCTCCCGGCTCCGACTCCGGCCCCATTGGTACTGCCAGCACCAACGTGGGCACTTGGTATATGAGTTGTTTGGGTCTGCGCCTGCGCCCAGGCTGCCGGTCCCAGGTTGCTTAGTTGCTCGCTGGCTGGTCGCTGGCGACGCGACGACCACATTGGGCGGATTGTGTTACTGCCGCGTTGGATGCGACCAGTGGTGACTAAATGATGATATGGATAAAATGGAAATTAATGTCAGAGATGGAGGCCAGTCGGAGGTCGAGATAGCAAATAAATAGTTCTTTAGTATAGTTAACTATTAAATTTTGTAAAAATTTTAAAATCGTATAGCATTTAAAGATTTATCGCGCCCTGATCCGACAGGTTTTTGATACACTTGGCTTTCCATCTCCGGTTGGTGAGTGTGCAAATGAAATGGATTGGTGGATTGGCGAAATGGATCGTGGACATAAGGTAGTGTTTGCTAGATTTCCCCGGATGGGAGCCGTACTCACCAGGACGAGTTACTGCAGCAGATGTGGGCGGAACAACGGTGGCTCCTCCTGCTGGTGCTGTCGAGGTGCTGCGACTGGTACTGTTGTTTTGGAGCAGCTGCTCTGGTTCCCGAATGTGATGACTATTGCAAGGCAGAAAGCGGTCGAATGCCGTGTGTGTCGGAGCAATGCGTCCGCCCCAGTTGTTGTTTCCGCCAATCTGAATCTGTGGTCTTGATGTCGAGCGCGTTTGGGTGGCCGTGGTGGGCAAGGTATTGGCCCTCTGATCGCCACTGCGTGTTCCACTTGATGTTGAAGCTGCATTTGGAGACTCTCCATTGCCCGACGCAGGCGCACTTTCAGGGGAGGAGGATTCGGACGCAGACTGATCTGCTGTTTCGTTCGATCCAGCTGCCGGAGCCTGTCGCACGGTCGTCATCACATGCACGGGCAAGTTAATCGACATGACGTTGGGGGCATTGAATTCCACATGGATATCGTTCGGTCGTTGACCATTGACCATTGCCTGAATAATTCGGGCCATTTCCAATTGGGGATCTGTAAAGCAGCAGTAACAGCTCTTTGAAGCGTTCAGTATAGCAAGGGTTAATTTGTTTAGGGCCGGGTCAGTAAAAGAATCAAACTAGCAAAGTGAAAGTGAAACCAAAGTAGGGATGCAGTGAGTGAGCAGCTAAGATTATGGTTAGTCTGCCATGACTGAGGCGTTGGATTCAACCGAACAATCAAAACATACTGGGCGGTGGCAAAGTCACTGGCACATAGACACGCAGCCTAGGCACTGGTCGGGTTTCTCGTTCGGGAGTTTCACTTTGAGCTTGATCGTGGTCGTGATCTAGAATATTTTCAACAAATAATACGGGAATATTTACGATTCAGAGACACGAATTCCTTGTCTAAGGCCATGAGTGAATTTGATTTTGCACAGCCTCATCTGCATACAGTGTTTGTATAAAGTTTCTTACCCATTTCGAGACGCTGTTGCTCTTGTGCTAGTGTTTCAGCACCTGCAGCATTTGGCCCCACCATAGGCTCGTCGATGGGATCCTCTACTTGATCACTGGATAAATCGCGAGCGGCGGCGGCAGCCGCATTCGCAGCTCCAGCAGCCGCACTGGCAGCTCCGGCAGCCATTTCCGCAGCGGCTCCAGCAGCTCGACTGGCGATCTCCGCCATGGCCGCTGCACTGCGACTGGCATCGGTGGCCGCCTGCAAATTGGCAGCCTGCGAAGGTGCCACAGCAGTTGGAGTGCCCGCGCTGGTGGGCGTTTGAGTGCCCGCTGTGGTGGCCGTTTGAGTGCCAGCTGCAGAGGCAGAACCAGGTGCTCTATTGCGGAAAGGCTCGTTGATAATACCCGAGGGCGGTGCCAAAAAGTTGGGCGTGAAGATGTTATTGGAGCGTATGTAACCGCTCTGCTCAACGAGAATGGGTCGGCAGGTGAGCACACGTGGCCCTGGCTGCGACAGGTCAAGCATTAAATCGGATATAGCGTGCTGGGCGTGCGAAAGGTAGTGGAAAGCCTCCGAGACGCGATCGAAGATGCGCTGTGCGTTCTCGCGACCATCGGTGTCCTAAAAAAGGAATTTAATGTTTTAATAGGCTTATAAGAGCTCGGCTTATTAACTTACACTCTCCTCAAAAGTGGGATCATTCTGGAGAATCTCATAGTACCGATCAACAAAAGGCGCCAAGCGAGCCTGTACGCCACGATAGTGCTGAATAACTTGGGCCAACACCTGAGGACGAGTGCGTCGCCTGGGTCCTGAGTTGTTGCCGCCTTCGGCAGCCGCGTCATTTGCTGATCCAACCGAGGATGTGGGAGTCTCTGCTGCAGTGACTTGCTGGCCACCAACTGCTCCTTCCGCCTCCGGCTCTGGTGTTGGCGTGACCGAACGATCTGATGCTCCATCGGCCACTTCGTCGTCCGTTTCGATAACATCCTCGATAATCACAGTAGCAGCTGTGGTTTCACCACTAGCATTACTTGCAGCTCCACTGGCTGCTCCCTCACTTGTTATAGCTTCGGCTGTTCTCTGCTGGCTCGTCTCGCCATTCTCATTGGTATAAACCGTGGGCAGCTGAACCACCGTATAGTTGCGTGCTCCTGTATGCGAAAGAGCAGCGGTCACGGCATCTTGGACCATATCGATGATGTTATTGTTGCGTGGCAGATCAGTCGAGGAGACACCTACTTCCACGACTGTGGACTCCATCGACCAGCGACCGCGCTGCAGAATGTCCAGTGATTGATTGTTCAGGCCAACGGCAGGATTTTCCAGATAAGCTGCTATATTGTCAGCGCAATCGATCATGTGCAGGGCGACCGTGATGCGGTTAATGCAGAAGGACGACGAGTTGGGATAACGATTCGGTGGAGGACGTGTCTGCTAAGATACGTTTAAATACGCGTGTTGAAAGAGCTTTCATCTTAATGGCTTACCCCAGCTACTGGACCATTGTTCACCGGTATGGCCATGGTGCCCACCAGCATTCCATCGAGGGCGCGGAAGTACGGAGAAGTACGCATTCCGGGCGGCGGCGGACGTGCCACATTGCGGAAGGTTCGCATGGGTTCATCATTGTTGCGGGCATTGGCTCCGCGCTGCGAGAATGGTGGTCGTTCGGCCACATGGAGCACCTTGCCATCCACATCTGCATGGGCATTGATATTGTTGTATTAGATATAAGTGCATATATATATGTGGGTGCTCCCGGGGGCATGACTCACCATATTCCTTCACCTGCTTATCATCGACCAGAACGCGACCCTGGTAGATGATACGCTGGTTTTCCGCCGCAATGTTAGTCTTCTCGGCTATTTGGTCCTTGAACTGGCGGATGGTGAGCTGGAAATGGGTGGGGTGCATGGATATAAAGAAGCCCCTAGACCTGGACACACAACCTCAAACATTACCTCATTGTCGATGCTGAATTCGTGGATGCGCGCATCTAAGGTCTTCACCTTAAGGTTTATGAGCATTTTCCGGCCGGACTGCGTCGCAAATCAATTGAAAATCTCGTTTTTCTTTCGGTTTTCCCCGTGCCGTGCAAAAAAACAGTCGAAAAGGGTTCGTTGGTGGAGGGGGGAAGGCGGGGAATCTTGTCGGTGTCGCTGTCACCTGCTCTCTCGCTCGCACTCGCTGTCGTTGGCCTTTGGCTTTTCCGGACACGTTTTCGCACTGCTCAACTAGCGGTAAATATGTATACGTTTTCACTGATCTCCGCCTGCTTTCGGATCGGGCAAATATATGCTGGGCTTCTATGCTAACGCGCCGAGCGACTTTGCAATTCAACAACAGCAGTGGACGAGAATAATTACTGGAATTTGACAGTGTGGCAGTGTTGCCAACTCTCGGAGTGAAAGAGCAGCCAAATGCCATCTTGTAAAAAGCTAAACTAGCAGGTATTGATAAATAAATTCCGTTTTAAAGCAAAAATTAAGCGATCTGTCAAAAATGATATGTATTGTATGGAGCAGTTGAAAATTATTTTATTGAGTTTGGTAACGATTACAAAAATTGGAATATGCAGATAAATAACCTTTTTTCTGAAGCTTAAAATATATTATAACAAAAATATATTATAACAACTTGTCTTAAGATTAAAATATAATATATTATATTAATTTGTCTGAAGTTTAAAATATAATAGCTGCATATGTCTACAAAATAGATAAGTTGCCAGCTCAGCATATAGTACACAAAATGTCCTAAAATACCCAAATTATTATTTCAGTGGCAAACACAAAGAAGAATACAGCACTGTTAGCATTGACTCAAACCAGAGTGCACGAATTTTTTTCTTGTCTGGCAGCCCTAAAAACCACTTAGGCGGTTCTTTTGAATTTGTACTAAATATATTAATCTGTTTTATTTATATTGTTTTTGAACATTCTTTGCTATCCTAACCTAACCGAAAGGTATAATATCTCCAGGGAATTGCCTAGACTCTTGCCCACAATGTAAAGCGTGTGGGGCATGAGCGAGATGAGCGCTATAAAAACGTTTAAAGAACTGCACATGTGAAATACAATTCACCCATCAACCTTTTCGCCCCTAACCCCACACCAACCCTTAATCACCCCACCGCCTTTGACTGCATCCTGTGGGAATTTTTGGGCACTGCACATGAAAAGCGGCGTTTGAATAATAAAGAAAAGAAAACACGGAAAACAGGGGAAAGTCAGCCAAGACGCAAAGGTGTAGGGCAACTTTTCGCTTTGAATATTTAAGTGGCGCTGTGGCATCGGTAGTGGAAGTAAAATAAGCAGAAGGCTGCGAAGGAAAGCCAACCGCAGCTAACACAATTTTTCGCATACCCCTTGCCGGAATTGTGCGGAAATTTGATTTAATGTCTGCGATTGTGAGCCTTTCCACGGGCTCAAAGTGATTGCGACGAGCCCTTATTTTCCGGACTGAAAAGATGCCACGGAAATGGGCAGTGGCAGATTGCCGAGTGCACCATTCTCTTTGAGGATTTTTTTTTTTTTTAACTGAGTTTTTAGCAAGCAATTGAATGATTAATTACAGTATTTTCAAAAAAATACCTTGCTTAAAGTTTGTAGATTTTTTTTTTAATAATAAAAGATGTTTTTGTAAGCTTGTTGTCAGGATATATGCTATGTTTAAATGTTTGATTCCCAATTAAGCATTTTGAGAAAATTGATGTACAAATTACAAACAGTTAATTGTATTAAAATGCTCAGCCTACATTTCGCTTACAATATGGATTATGCTTGGCGTGAAAGTATAAATAATAATTATTAACGTTTTTCACCGACTTTGCGCGGTCCAAGTGCAAGTTTTACAATTTACAAATTGCTTTTAAATGGGCTGTGAAAAGTTTTAATGAGTTTTCCACGCAGCCGTCCTTCATCTAAGCGCCCAGTACATTCCGCCCACCGCCTTGTCAACGATTTCTGTTTATGCATTTTCATTTTCATTATCATTCCCTTTTTTTCGACCAGCACTGCCCTCTCGTTTTCCGCTTTCCATTTGTTATTAAGCTAACGCTTTCCGTTACTTTTTATTACTTTTTTGCACCAAAAGTTTTTCCTGTCACAGTGGGTGGGCGTGGCACTACATTGAAAGTGTTTTTTTTTTTTTGTTGTTGTGGGCGGGGGCAAAGGTCGCCTTATGAAATTATATCAATCGGGCAGATTGATAAGTCGCTGCTCTTGGCAGCTGGTAAATGACATTTGCTTTTTCCAATTGTTCATATTTTCATTAAGCAACATTTGAATTTTCCCGAATGTAACCTGTAATCGCTTCACTTCAGAATCAGAATTAGAAATGTATTCAAGTACGAGTTTCCGCATTGCATGGCTACATTTCTAATTTCGGTCTGGTCAAGAACAGGGCCCCAGAGCAAGTCTCACGTCAAATTAAATCAAGCTGTAATATAAAGAAAATTGAAGCCAAGTCCCCTTTGTGCCATAAACTACGGATGGCCAAGGAGCATGCGGTGTGGGGGAAAATGAGACTGGCCTTGGTGTGCGAGTGGGTGGGGTGGTTTCCGCAGCTGATTGGCAATATAACACCAAGGAACCTTAGCATTCATGGCGGAATTTAACCCGTGTGCCAGTAGTTCAGATTCAACAGAGTTTTGTGGTTAATATTTTATTTCTCTCGTAATTTATAATATAGAAATTTGTTCAAACAAGTGCTTATCAAAATATGTACCTAAATATCACCAATGTACTGAAGAAATTTATGTTTATTACAAATATACACATTAAATCTTTAAACAAATGAACAACCACTTGTAATTGCCAGTATATAAATTCGACCTGCTAAATGGCAACTGCACTGGCCTCATAAATACAAGCGCCAACTAACCGTGCCAATTTATGGTCAACACTTAATCTAAGCTGTCAATGTGGATGCAACACCAGCGGTAAGAACTACAAAACTTGGCCAACAGAGGAGTGTGTGTAGTGGGTGACTAGTGGCTAGTATCGTAATTGGCGGGGATTACGACAAAACGTAAAAGTGCAGAACGGCATGTGAATGCGGAAGTCGAACTCGCAATTGGCCAAAGTGAAGAAGTCGTAAAGTTTTAGTTGCATTCTGCCGTCTTCGCCTCCGAATTGGACGCTTAATTTATGTTTCAATTCCAATTAGCCAGCGAGGCGCGGGCTTTTATGTTACTATTCCTTCTTTTCGCTTTCGAGTGCACAGAGAAAAATTTCCTTTTTGGTATTAGGTTAAGTGCTAAAATAAATTCGTATCATGAATTAAATACTCTAGTGTTTTAAATGGCTACTTATACATATGGTTTGGTGCTTAATGTAGGTTTTTCTTTATTGAGCAGTATAATGGCGTACTTTTTATTGCTCCCACTTTCAAGCAGCAGACTTATTGAAATTTTTTTTTTTAATTTCAAAAAAATCTACGTACTATTTCATTCATCCAAAATAGGTTAGAGGGAAGATCATTTCCCACCGTGCTCCCTGGTAATTGACTTTCGGCCTGGCCCTGACGCGTCATTTGTAATTGTATATCAGCACGAGGAGCGACGAGAATGGCGGCGTTTATTAGCCATGGCCAAATGCAGCTAATTGAAGTTCAAATTGCGTTGGCGCATGAGTTGAAATGGCAAAGGAAACCGTTGAAATGTAAGCACTCACATGTGATTCCTGTCGGTTCAATAAAACGTTAAGTTCAGTCAGACGACAATGCAGACGTAAACGAAGACGAATCCACTTAAGGCCAAAACGAAACTCAAAAAAAAAGGAAAAAAACAAGTAATGCGAAAGCCAATTCGACACTCAAACACAATCAGCAAAGAAAAGCAGAGTCGAAAGTTGGGCTGCGAAATAAAATCAAGCATAAATGCAATAATACAATTTATGTGCCGAATTTCATAAGGACCATAATGGACATACAAGCACACACTCTCCCCCCAAATCTCCCAAATAATCTGCACAATAAAGATATGTGTATCGAGTGGGACCAACAAAGGTGACTTTCTCAAGTTGGTCAGCAATCGCTGTTACCGTAATCACATTTGGCGCCGAGATGTTGATGCTATTTGCCAGTGTGTGTCATTTTCATTGCGCAAAAGTTTTCCTCCGCTTTTGATGGCAACAATGTCTCCAACACTTGCCCATCGGATATCCGGTCTCTCCATTCAGTTCAGTCCATCCATTCCATCCATCCATCTTCCCATTCTCTGTGTCGTTTGGCAAGTTAACAACATTTGCTTGACGTTTGCCAATTGCATTATGACTCAATTGTGAGTTGAACGATTTCACGGACCATCCAAAGAATCAAAGAGCGGCATCGCATCAATGAGGCAACTTCAAGTTGACTGGAGTGTCAGTCCGTTGAGAGAGAAACAGAAACGGAAACGGAAACAGGGAACTAAGTATAAAGCGGAAGTGAGGCGCAGTTCGATCGAAAATCAATGGAACTTTTAAGAAGTGATGCATTTGGAGGTTTAATAGTTGATATTAGATATATTTTTGATATATTCATATCTGCAAAATTTAAGTCATGGGATGGATATGTTATTTTCATACGTTTAAAACAGTGATGGTTCCTTTGCTGCAACTATTACCACTTCGGATGATACAACTATCCACATTAAGATGCATATATTCATGTGGAAGCGTAACACTCAGATTGAGATGCTTGAAGAGCGGTTGGAACTGAAATGCATTAACAATTTGGCAGCGGCGTTAATGCATCTCCGATGGGCAATAAATCGCGCTGGCCGCAATATGTTTTGGCCACTTGATGGCCCTTCAGCGGACAATTGTAAGTTGCCATCACCGCGAAATGTGGAGCAAGTGCGGCAAGTGCACAGACCTTACCTTATTCCGGGCATTATGCAATGTCTATGGGCCAAAGTCTTGGGCTTTATAAACTGGGTCGACGACACGCCCTTCTCCATTGCCTTCTCCGGCTGATAGGCTCACCCACACCGACTTTTGTGGCTGTCACTTGGAGCTGGGCAATTGTAAATTGATTTGCCACGATCGAGGGATAGAGAAATGGATTTCTGAAAGTCACGCAAAGCCAGACGGCAAAGCTGAAACGAGTTTGAGCTGTACGCCCGATTATGAGTAATTGGCATTGCGCTGGTCAGGTCTTCTATATATGGCCCAACCACCGAGTTATCCAGCACAGTTGTTCCAATTGCTCCAATCGACATGGCTTACTTCCAGTTCCTCAGCGTTGCCTCCAGCTTGCTTCTACTCCTGGCTCCCACCTGGGCAGGTCTGATTGCTCAGCCGACCATCACCTATGCTGGCAATGAGCACGCGGTGGCCCACACCCAACAGAATGTAGTAAGGAGCTTCGATGGCACCGTCTCCCACTACGCCAAGTCGCTGGCCACGCCCTACTCGCAGGTCCACAAGCAGGACACGCGGATCAGCAACAATGTCTACCAGCCGGCGGTGGCCAAGACCTTCAGTTATGCTACAGCTCCAGCTCCGGTTTACACGCACCAGGCTCATCAGGAACCAAAAAATCTGTTTACTCAGGCATCGCCAGTTTACCAGCAGGATGCTCATGTCCAGACTCCATCGGTTTACCAGCAGGCTGCTCATGTCCAGACTCCATCGGTTTACCATCAGCCCGCTCAGGTGCAGAGCTACCACCAACCTGGTCATGTGGAGGCACCTTCTGTTTACCAACAGAACGCCCACTACAGCCACCAGCCTGCTGTCATCCACTATTCTCCGGCGGAGACCGTCTCCCACATGAGCTTCGATGGTTTCGGTACCCACTACGGATTTTAAGTGATCAATACTTAAGTTAAGATTATAAAGAATAGCTTGTGTATGCTTGTTAAATAAATTGTTGAACTAAAACCTTAAATGTTTTTAAATACTTATAAAAACTGGACATTGTTTCTTATTCGATTTAATTTTTTATTTAGTTAAGCTCTGCAGTTAATAGTTGTTAACAGCTTGTTATATAATGTTCTTGCATAACCATATTTGCATCATGTACGCAGCATTTGCATTGGTTTTCTTGTACATCGTGTGGTTTATTCCCTGTTTATCACTCACGTTCGGAGGCAGCGTAAACAAATCATAAAAATCCACACAAAGTGCACCCTACAAATAGCCCCAAGTAGGACATTAGCTCTGGTCCTTACACCAGTCCGTGATCCTTAGATCCTAGGGCAGAAGGATGCAGAGGGCTTACGTGATTTGTGCAGCGCAAACTTAAAAATCGGACATGAAAGCTACGTGACTGGAATGGCAACCAAAGGAGCCAGGAGCATTTGAAAGGGCGAAGGACCATGAAGTGGCATGGCTTATGAACTAATAAGATTCTGCCCATCCTCGTAAATTATGCACATTGACAACTGTAATCGGGAAATTGAAATCAGATTTTTGCTGCCTCATTAATTTTGCAAAAGAAAAAGGAAAACTCCATACGCAGCCGGAAGCAAATCGAAAACTTATGAATGCCCGGAGTCAATAACCAATTTGTGTGCTCCTCTTTTTTCCATAGCCTATTTAAATGATAGCTTCATTAGCTGGCCATCAAAGTAATGGCCAAAATGATTACCAGAACAGGGCCAGCAACTTCTGGAGCGAATTTCCGAATTGAAAAACCGAGCAAAAGGCACAAAGTTGCGAAAAATGAAGCCATAAACTCCGCTTAGTCCGGCATCCTGCAGGACCTCCTGTCATTCCCCCTTTTTGAGCCACCACTTCTGTCCGCCACTTGAGTGCTAAAAGGCGCAATGATAAAATATTTGCCCGACCAGGGCTAGTAAATTTGTTGGCTGAAAAGTTGAAACAGCTAACAAAATGCAAAGGAGACGAAGAAAGGCCGAGCCGTTAGTTGTTGTTTTTATTTAGCTGTTGCGGCTAAAGTTTTCCCACTTTCCACAGCCAGGACATCGTCCAAAGGCAAGTTGGCGAAAAATAAAAATGCAAAATGCCCAGTAAGACGTATTTATCAACATAATTACATTTTTTAATGGCCCTTTAAACCGCAAAATGGCAAAGCCGCAAAGCAAGATAGAGTCATGGCGAAAACTTGCTTCAACATCTTGATACTTTCCGTGCTTCCAACAAATATTAAGTCAATTTGGGTGGCTTAAAAAAAATTGTGAAATAATTGTTAATGAGATAATTTACTAGAACTTCAATGATGATTTCAGTTTTACATGTTTAAATGGAAATACGTATTTGAAAGTACAAAAGGAAACATATAATATTACTAAAATATTAATAAGACTACCTTTGTTTGTTATTGTCTGATATAAATATCAAGTACCAGCTTTTTCCAAACAGTTAGGAGGTTCTAATATATGCGAATTGTTTCAGCGAATTATTTTCTTATCATATGCGGTATAAGTGCATCGCAACTTCCAACTGTAATTAATTGCCTTTAAACTTATAAAAGTTAATAAGTAGCACAAAACGATTAATAATATTGATAACACATAAAGAGAATATTCGCATGTGAAAATGTATACTGCATTTGTTTATTAGTTATAGCTTCCAGCACGATTTCCAGGTCTCTGGTTTATAATTAACTCTATGACGAGAGATACAAGAGAATTAAGAGAGCTCATTTTTTTTATTTCTCTTCATTTCATTGTTTATGCGATTGCATGCTTATTTAAAAAATTGCAAATTAATCAAATCGTTTTAACTAAAACCCGGTTTAAGTATCAAATATGTGCTACTCAAAAATTGTAAAAAAAAATGTTACTGTTTGTTAAAGAAGATCGTTAGAAGAGAGCCTTTCAACGTAAGAGAGAATACATTTGTTGTTATGACCTATCAAAAGCGTCAATATTTTAATAATGTAATAAGTAATATAATTTAACAGTGATAATCTGGAATTGAAGCAATTTTTTTTTTTTTTTTTTTTTTTTATTTTACTTTGCTTTTATTTATTGAATCTTCTTGTATAAGAACTAACAATAAGTTTAAAAATCTTAACTATAACAAGTATTTTTTGAACAGTTGTATTATTTTTCCAACTGTTCTATGTTTAAACGGCCCTAATAATTTATTCGCTGGGTTGGTAGGTCCTTTCGCCGGAGACGGGAACGGCTGCTGAGCTGGATTAGACCTCGCGCTAGGTGGTTGGGGTGCGTGTGAAGCTTGCTATGGTATTTTTCCTTAAGTTCCGTGATTGCGTTGGTAACTGATGGGATATTTAAGTCTCTTTGGATGTTTTCACTCCGAACGTACCACGGTGCCCCAGTGATGGTTCTCAGAATCTTTGATTGTGCTCGCTGAATGATGTCAATATTGCTGTTGCTGGCATTGCCCCATAACTGTGAGCCATAGGTCCAGATTGGTTTCAATATAGAATTGTAGAGCAAGACCTTGTGATCTAGGCTGAGCGGAGAACCAGAGTTGATGAGCCAGTGTAAGTTGTTGGCTTTGAGTTTAAGTTGGGTTTTTTTGGCTTCAATGTGCCTGCGCCATGTGAGTCTTCTGTCTAGGTGTACTCCTAGGTACGTTACCTCGTCTGCTTTCGGGAGTGGTATGCTGTTCAACAAGAGCGGAGGACAGTCTTGTCTGTTTAGCGTAAACGTCACGTGCTTGCATTTTTGCTCGTTTACTTTTATTCGCCAGTCAGAGAGCCACTTCTCAATGTCGATGAGGTACAGTGCCAACTGTGCTGTAGCTTGGATAGGGGACCTTGAACGGCTAAGGATAGCTGTATCGTCGGCAAATGTGGATACCGTTAAGCGACTATTTGTAGGGATGTCGGCTGTATAGATGAGGTATAAGGTTGGCCCAAGAACGCTGCCTTGGGGGACTCCAGCCTCAATTGTATGAACAGTGGAAGTGGCAGTGTTGCACCGCACTGCAAACTTTCTGTCATAGAGGTAAGACTTTAGAAGTTTGTGTGTGCTTTCGGGTAGGGATGTTTTAATTTTAAACATTAGGCCGTCGAGCCAGACTTTGTCGAATGCTTGGGATACGTCTAAAAATACTGCTGTACAGTATTCGCGATATTCAAATGCAGTTCTTATTTCCGTTGTAATACGATTCACCTGTTCAATGGTTCCGTGGCTTTCGCGAAATCCAAATTGGTGGGCTGGGATTATATTGTGGTATATCAGATGTTGATTAAGTCGGATCAGCAGGCATTTTTCGAATAGTTTCGAAATGCATGAGAGTAGACTTATTGGTCTGTAAGATGAAGCGACTGTGTGGTTCTTACCAGGCTTTGGAATCATTATGATCTTCATCATCTTCCATCGTTGTGGAAAGTAACCAAGTTTGGTGATGGCATTAAAGAGCTTGGTTATGTAGCGAACTGCAGAATGTGGCAGCTGGATGATCATTTCCGGTGTTATAAGGTCGTAGCCGGGGGATTTTTTCGGGTTGAGATTGTCTTTGATTATTTTAGTTATTTCTTTAGGACGAAACACAATTGGGGTGTGTTGCTGATGGCGGTTTACGGGATAGGACGGTAGCGCGAATGTGCTAGTAGCCTGGTTTGGCGTGAACACATTTTGTAGGTGAGCGGCAAATGTGTTGGCTCTGTCTTCATCACTACGGGCCCAGCCACCTGATGAATTCCTTATCGGCAAAACGGTTTCAGTCGGTGGGCGAAGAGTTGTGTGGGCTCGCCACAGTGACTTTTGTTTTGTGCCTGTTGGTGTGAGTTGCTCTATGTATCGGCGCTGATCGTCGTCCTCTTCTTGTTTCAGAGCGTTGGCCAGTTTCCGTGTGGCTACTTTTAGCTTTTGTTTTGCAGTTGGGGATCTGGAAGATTGCCATTCTCTGCGTAAGCGACGTTTTACGTGGACGAGTTGCTCGATTTGTACGTTGGTCTTTTTTGAATTAATTGTATTATTTGTTATTTTGGGTGTTGCAGTAAGAGCTGCTGCAGTAAGGATGGATTGCAATGCACACGTGCAGCTCTCTATATCAGATTCAGTATTGAGTTTTGGGCTTAGCTCAATATGTGAACTTATATATTTTTTATACCTGAGCCAGTTTGTTTTGCTAGAGGTCAATCTGGTTGGTGGTTTCACGTTTTCTGCGTATCGGCGGAGGTGAATTAGTACAGGCGAGTGATCAGATGAGAGATCCGGCAGACATTCAGCTTTAACCAAACTGCGGGAAATATTTTTCGTAACTGCGAAGTCGATCAGGTCTGGCAGCTTATTGAGGTCTGATGGCCAGTATGTAGGACTCCCGGGGGAAACATGGTCAAGTTTATTAGTGGCTTTTATTATCGTCTTATAAAGCTGTTTTCCTTTTGGGTTCACAAGTCGCGATCCCCAGTGAGTATGTTTAGCGTTGTAGTCGCCTGCTGCAATGAAGTGTGGCCCTAGTGCTTGGAAGAAATCCAGGAATTGAGCTTCTAATACTGTGAAACGGGGGGGGCAGTATACGGCCGCTAGTGTAAGGAGAGTGTTGTCATCCAGCTGAATGTTGATAGATGTGGCCTGAAGATGATTTTCCGCAAATTCTTTGTAAAAGTGGTGCTTCATACGGTTCCTTATGAGTATGGCGGTGCCACCGTGTGCTTTTCCGTCGGGATGATTTGTACCGTAGAAATGGTAGTCTCTTATTTGAAAATTGTATTTGCTTGTGAGATGAGTTTCCGAAAGAAGCATTACGTCGATATGCTTCTCATGTAGGAATTGAGCTAGCTCAAGTTTGCGCTGTGAGACGCCATTGGCGTTCCACGTAGCTATGCGTAAGGTAGCCATTATTTATTTGATTGTTGGGCTACAAGCATTTGTATCAAAAGGTTTTGATTACGCATCATGTCTTGAATGGTGGTCTTCATAAATGTCATAAATTCCATCATGCTCTGTTGTAAGGCTTGCATCATAGCTTCAGTTTTTGTTTCCTGCTGCGCAGCTGGGTGATAGTTTTGTTGTGTGTCTAATTTTGTGTGCACTTCATGTGGAGTTCGGGAGTTTTGGGTTGGAGGCGTCATACCTGATTTTAAAACGTTAGCAAATGTTGTCTTGTTAGTGTTGAATGTAGGCCAGGGAGCGAAACTAGCTGCTTTCGAGAAAATTACTTCAGGATTTGTCTCTGATGGTATCAGGGTAGCTGATCCTTGGTGTGCCCGCGCCGTGTTCATTCTTTTGTGAAGACGGATTTTCAGCTCTTTGTAGATTGGACAGCCTCTGTAGTTTGCTGTGTGATTGCCCCCACAGTTATTGCATTTTTTCTCGCATGCATTTTCTTTGTTAATTTGACACTGTTTGGAGTCGTGGAGATCTCCACAGACTACGCACACCGGGCGAAGTGTACAATATGACCTCGTGTGGCCATACTCTTGGCAGTTTGTACATTGTACAGGAGCGTTGCGTTTGTGCGGCTCTTCTACCGTGATCCTACGGTGCAAAAGGAGCTGGAGTTTGTAAATTGGGTGAACCTCGTTTTTTCTAGGAGGCTTGTTTTCTGGTTCAAGCTCAATCTTGAAGAGTGGTTGGGGCTGCCTGTTTCTGTTTTTGATATTGAACACGTTTTTGGCGTAAAATCCCTTTTCCTTTAGCGCCTCAGTTATCTCTTCGGGCGTAACATCAGACTCAATGCCCTTCAGGACTACTTGCAGGCCCTTGCTGCTTTTAAGCTGGTAGGTGTAGAAGCCTATTTTTTGTGCGGTAAAATAGTTTGTGACTTTTCTGTAGTCGTCCTCCGTTTTCGTCTGAAGTTTGATTTCGTTGATAGTACCTCTTACGAGGGGAATTATATGAAAGCTATCTTTCCCAATAAGGCCAATCAAAGTATTTACAAGACGGCTTGTGCTCTTCTCGCGGATGTATATTGGCGGAGGCTTTGTTTTCTTCGGTTCGATATCAACGGATCCCAGCGGCACGTCCTCAGCGGTATCTACCAGCAAGGCAAATCTGTTGGTATTTGCAGGGGCTACATTTTTGATCAAGGTAGAGTTGTCGCGTGTATTTTTCGGCTTGTTTCCCAAATCTGAATTTTCCGGGCTGAGCTTTCGCTTTATTGTAATGTAGCGGTCCATTCCAGTCTGCCAGGTCGACCCAGCTTTTTTGTTTACGTTTTCGTTTTGTTTTGCTGGCAGTGCAGCAGTACCGTTTATTGCTAGCGGTTTTGCTTTCGCTGACTTAGTCAGACCGTGAGCGGGTGCAGCCGATGACGAGGCAGAGCGGGCTGCCGGTCCCTCTCCAGCTGTTGTTGTTGGAGGTAGCGGGGCTTCTGTTGGAGCCAATAGAGCGGGAGAGCAGGAGCGCGCTCTTTCTTGATTTGTTGGTAGAAGAAGGTTTCCTGGGCTATGGGTTATTGACCGCTCGATGTCTGCGTTTGGGATTGTCGGTGAGACGTAGGAGAAGTACGCGTTGTTGCGCTGAATTGAGAGTCGGCGTTCGTCATGCTCGCGCTGACGCTGGGCGCGAGTGTCATTCTGACTCATAGTTTTATTATTTAAGATAACAATTCACTATGTATTTAAGCGATCTTGCATCGCATGGAGCGTCTCTTTCGCTTTCAGATTTTTTTATTTAGTTTATTTTATTTGGCGTTCACTTCACTCAAAACAACCGATTTTGTGCGGAGCACGATAAAAACGTCTTCACACGTCGGCGATCGAATTGTGAATTGTGAATTGAAGCAATACAATAAAAAAAAAGGGATGAACAATTATACAGGAAAAATTGATTACAATAGTACCTTGTCAGCATAAAACCCCCTTTATGGCATTATCTCTCCAAGCTTGAATATACTTATAAAACCGAACTCTGAGTGCTCAGAGTTAGTTCCCGGCACACTGGCATTCCGGCAACATGTGGAAAATTCTGTGCGGGATCGTCGTTCTCGTGACGATTGTGGTGAATCAGCTGTCTGAAGCAAGGGAAGTCCGCCGGCGAAGAGGCCTTATGCTCCAATTGGACAACTACCTTAGCTACGATGGAATAATGCAGTATCTGGATGAGCTGGCTCTGTCCCACAGTAACCGGGTGACCCTAAAGGATGTGGCTCGGACCTACGAGAACAGAGCCCTGAAAATGGCGATAATAACCAACGGAGATGGACGTCCCGGAAAGAGAGTGATATTCTTGGATGCTGCCCTCCATTCGCGTGAGTGGATGACTCCCGCCGCCGCCCTGCTCACCATCCATAAACTGGTGGTGGAGTTTGCGGAGAATTCCGACCTTTTGACTGATTACGATTGGCACATTATGCCACTGGCAAATCCAGATGGCTACGAGTATTCACGGAACACAGAGCGATACTGGAGAAACACGAGGACACCGAATGGCGGCAACTGTTTTGGCACCAATCTCAACAGGAATTTTGCCGTTGACTGGAATGTGGGTTTTCCAGAACTAAAGGATCCCTGCGATGAGAACTACGCTGGTAGTTCACCATTCTCAGAGGTGGAGGCACGTACAGTGCGCGACATAATGCACGGCCTAGTGGAAAGCAAACGGGCTGTAATGTATCTCTCACTGCACACGGCAAACCGATCGGTCTTCTATCCTTGGGTCTACGATACGTGAGTTGGAAGCTAATATCTTATTAAAGTATGACTATGACGATTTCAGATTTATAATTTACTTATATCATTTATATACGTAGAGATCCAGTGTCAAACCAAAAGGAGCATGACGAAATCGGAAGATTTGTTGCTGATAGAATTTTGCAAAGCACGGGCACCTTTATAAAGACGTGGCAATATGCTAAATATGCCGGAACATTTGGTGGCACCAGCATGGACTACGCACTGCTTGCAGGATTTCCACTATCCTTTGTGTTCGAGATGTCTGGAACGGGAAGGGATCATGTGGAGTACAAGTTCTTTCCTCCGGCCAGAGATATACGGCATTTGGCTGAAGAGTCCTGGACGGGAATTAAAGCGTTTGCCGAGAAGACCATTGAGAAATATCCTCCATCCAGGGTGATTTCTTATAACCCAATGGTTAAACTTGCTGAAAACGCTGCAACACGAAATTTGGGCTTTAATTCAATGGTTGCAACAGTTTGCCTCTTCTTTACATATTTGACCAACTGCAATTTTTTTTAAGCCAAACTGCCTAGATTAGAAAAGTTATCTAAAGCACTTATTGAGCTTGTTGATAAACTTTTTGTTGTATTGTAGTTTTTTTTCGTTATCTAGCAGTAACTATATAATTATAAAAACCAAATTAAATCTTGTAAAGTCTTGCTGTTTTTACACTGTAAGTTCTGTATTTTACCATATTTACCATATATTTTTTACCATATATACCTTCTGATATATCTTTTTTATCAGTCATTTTGCGAAATTTCACTTTCTCACTTGCGCTCTTTAAAATATTTTTAATATCCAGCAAGGGAAACCCATCGTCCCATCGCCCACCCTTTGCGGCTCTGGCATTACGCATACGCCTCGTTGTCCGCTTGTTTGCACTTGCTATCAATGGGTCTTGGCTGCTTCGCTGGCGTGGAAGAGGGCAGAGTTTTTCGGGTGGGGGGAAACCGGCATATCACTCGCATTGTCCGATACATTTCACATGCTGCAATTAACGCAACAAATTGCATTTTTAATATGCAAAATTAATGCGGAAAATCTTTCTGTGCGCGCGGACCAACGGAGATGAAACGAAAGCGAGATATATCCAAGTATTTTATTTATAACAGTCATTGTGAAAATTGAAAATTCACATCCACTGTCTACAATTAAAAACACTTCCCTCACTCTGCATTTTTGCGCTCTCGTTCTGCTGGATATTGTGGATATGGTGAGTATTTAAAATAATAAAATGCCATTACAAAGTCAAAGTTGCCTGGCCCAGGAAGTCGCTGTTAATTAGTTTTTTCGAAGGCAGCTCTTGGCCAGCTGACGAGTCGCCCAGCCATCTATCTGTCCATCTATCCATTCATGCACTTTCTGCGCGGGAGTTGGGTCAAATGTTTTAATTTCCGCACGAATGTCTCTAACGGAAATTACTTAAAAAAAAAAAGGAGAAAAATACACTTTACCACCCAGGGCGGAATGTCAATGGCCTGGAGAGCTTCTGGTTATCTTGTCCAGGGCCTGGATATAATTACTAGAAATGCAAGTACTTAATAAATTCACTCACTCTGGCCGACATAGAATATTTTACGCAGATTAGCGCAATTATCACTATCAAGCTTCGCCAACTGCACTTTGAGTTACATTTGAGTCCTACTCCGATTAGATATAGTATAGGCATTTCGCTCTCGGAACGCTCGGATCGTTCGGCTTGGTTGGCGATTCAGAGTGAAACATGCTGCTGTTTCTACTGGTTGTGCTGCTCTTCGGAGCGGGCTGGATCATTCATCTGGGCCAGGCCGATCGTCGGCGGAAAGTGGCCAATTTGCCGGGACCCATTTGTCCACCACTCATTGGCGCCATGCAACTCATGCTCCGTTTGAACCCCAAAAGTGAGTAGTGGCTAAAACATAATGTTTGATACGTTTAAATAGGCTTAGTATATTCGGTGGAATCTGAATTTCAAATTCAAAGGCCGCATAAGTATATTACTAATAGATTTAAATATTTTATATAAGCGGTAAAATTGTATGTGCATTGAGAAAAAAATATTAAAACTGCCATCAATAAATATGCAATTTACTTTATTTAATTGCTCCTCAGTAAAGATTTTGATATGTAAAACCAGTGAAGAGCAGCAGATTATTAGAAATAGATTTACAAAACTTGAAATAACTTTACTAAGTTAACATCCGATTAATTTACCTTAAAATGTATAATTTTTTGTAATATGTATGTATGTATTACTCATAACTGAAAAGCTGTTCGTGACTGCTGCTGTTTTAACACACTGATAAGAAATAACTAGGTTTCTGTTTTTCTTTTTTGTTCAAAAATTTCACGCAACCGGAAAATGAACAATTTATATTAGATGTCAACCGGTTTTCTCACACCCAGATCAACAATAAAATACATTAAATGAATTCACTTTAGCTAGCGAATAATAATTATGCACTTGGATCTTGCATAGCGGAAAATTTTGAATGGCTTAACATTATCAAGAAATTTTATTGGTTCTAACACTAAATATACTAAGTAATTTAAAAAACGAAGTACTTAATCTTAAGCTAATAATATTTTGTTATTCCGAACAAACATTCAGAATCTCACTTATTATCGCTAAGCTATTAATGAATGGCCACTGGCTAATAAGATTTCTTATCAATGAGAACTTTTGAGCAGAGAAAGAAAGAAAATGCATATCGCTACTACACATATAAGTAAATTATATGCATTCTTCTTTAATCATTGTAGTTGATTTATTTTGGTATTTAATATAATTACTTCTGGGTATATTTGTAAAAATATCAGCTTTCATAAAAGTGGGACGAGAGTACGTGCTGAAATTTGGTCACCTTCAACGAGTGTGGATCTTTAATCGCCTGCTGATAATGAGCGGCGATGCGGAATTAAATGAGCAGCTGCTAAGTAGCCAGGAGCATCTGGTGAAGCATCCGGTGTACAAAGTACTTGGCCAGTGGCTGGGCAATGGATTGCTCCTCAGCGATGGTAAAGTGTGGCACCAACGACGCAAGATCATCACACCCACGTTCCACTTCTCGATTCTGGAGCAGTTTGTCGAGGTATTCGATCAGCAATCGAACATTTGTGTCCAAAGATTGGCACAAAAGGCCAATGGAAATACGTTCGATGTTTATCGGAGCATTTGTGCAGCAGCATTGGACATAATAGCCGAAACAGCAATGGGCACAAAAATATATGCCCAGGCCAACGAGAGTACTCCATACGCTGAAGCAGTCAATGAGTAAGTGGTACCCCATACAATTTTGAAATAAATTATTGAAAAATGAAGTACCACTTTGTATTCCCACACAGATGCACTGCTCTGCTAAGTTGGCGATTCATGTCAGTTTATCTGCAGGTGGAGCTGCTTTTCACACTCACCCATCCTCACCTGAAATGGCGCCAAACGCAGCTCATTCGCACGATGCAGGAATTCACCATCAAGGTGATCGAGAAGCGGCGTCAGGCTTTAGAGGATCAACAATCCAAATTGATGGACACTGCCGATGAGGATGTGGGCTCCAAGCGGCGAATGGCCTTGCTGGACGTCCTGCTGATGTCCACTGTGGATGGCAGACCGCTGACCAACGATGAGATTCGCGAGGAGGTGGATACGTTCATGTTCGAGGGTCACGATACCACCACCAGTGCTTTGTCCTTCTGCCTGCACGAGCTTTCGAGGCATCCAGAGGTGCAGGCAAAGATGCTGGAGGAGATCGTTCAGGTGCTCGGCACCGATCGAAGCAGACCGGTTAGCATTCGTGACCTCGGGGAGCTCAAGTACATGGAGTGCGTCATCAAGGAGTCGCTGAGGATGTATCCACCAGTGCCCATCGTAGGGCGCAAATTGCAGACCGACTTCAAATACAGTAGGATTCCTATATTTAATCGCAGTTTTCATAATCGTAATTTATTTAATATTTTTTCAGCCCATTCCG
The DNA here is from genome assembly GCF_000001215.4 of Drosophila melanogaster. Taxonomy (NCBI): domain Eukaryota; kingdom Metazoa; phylum Arthropoda; class Insecta; order Diptera; family Drosophilidae; genus Drosophila; species Drosophila melanogaster. The sequence goes on along the minus strand of NT_037436.4, from coordinate 7,493,958 downwards.
TGCATGGAGATGGAGTAATTCCGGCTGGCTCAGAGATTATAATCGGAATCTTTGGTGTACATCGCCAACCAGAAACCTTTCCCAATCCGGACGAATTTATCCCTGAACGACATGAGAATGGAAGTCGCGTGGCTCCATTTAAAATGATTCCATTCAGTGCAGGACCCAGGAACTGTATAGGTCAGAAGTTCGCTCAGCTGGAGATGAAGATGATGCTGGCCAAGATTGTCAGGGAATACGAACTGCTTCCGATGGGTCAAAGGGTTGAGTGCATTGTTAATATCGTTTTGCGATCGGAAACGGGTTTTCAGCTGGGAATGCGGAAGCGAAAACATAACTAAGTACACCAACTAACTAGTTTAAGTGGTAAAATATAAACGGGTTCATATAGTATTATTCTATAATCATATGTTTAAGCGCATGTTAAATAATAATAGGCTTGATAACCATGACATTTTTTACTTTTCTAAAAATCTATCGTGGCTTTAATGCCAACTGAAATCCATTGGATGATCCCAAAACAAGTCGCAAATCCAAGCGCACCTCATCGCCATATGGTAACACTTCAAAGTTGGCCAAAATAGGAGCCAACAATGTTTTAAGTAGCTGCATGCTAAACTTTCTCGCTGGACAACATCGAGGACCTAGACTGTAGCTCAGGAGTTCCGGAGGAGAGTCCAAAAATCGCTGCGCATCAAAGTGGTTTGCTTTTGGATATCGAACCTCATTGCGCTGCAGTTCATAGAGATTAATATAGATCTCTGAACCGCAGGGAAGTTCTGCATCTCCCACGATGCTATGTGCTGTTGAAAATCGAATTAAGATGAGTGTGTTACAGACAAAATATTGCTCATACGCACTGTATGGAAAATCCTTTTTGAGTTGCCTCCCGACAATCACTTGTGGTGGGTAAAGACGCATAGTTTCGTGCAGAACAGCATCCAGATAATTTAGCTTTTCCAGGTCCCATCCTTGATCTTTGATCTGAGCCAAATTTAACTCATCCAAACACTTTTGTTGAACCGATGGATTTCTAGCAATTGTTACGAGGCAGAAACAGAGAGCTGGACTGCAAAGCTGGTACCCGAGGTAATTACAGGTATTTAGCTCTCCACAGATTTCTTCTCCTGTAAGTTGGGGATCTTTACTTTCCAAGAGAATTTCCAATAAGGATTTATGGTCCTTCAGAGGTATTGGCCTTAGCTGATATATGTCCAAACCATTCTCAATTTTCAATTGATTTTGACTTTGGTGCATGGCCATGAGATTGTTGTGTTCATCATTCAGTCTTTTTATTAATCGATTCTGACGTTTTCTCATAAAAGGAGAACTCAGCCAATAGTTAAATCTGTTTGCAGACTGTAGGCTCAAAAAACGTTTTCTATAGATCTCCGATAAACTGAAAAAGGTGAAAAAATTGAATTATTTGGGCCATCAAGTAACACCTATTATTACTTACTCCTTTAGATTCTTGGAATACTCCTCACTGGGTTTGGCACCACAGGTGGTCATTACCATTAGATCTAAAACAATAGGACTCACAGTATACCAGATATCAAACACCTTTTGATCCGCCTGTTTCGCTAATTTTTGGAGCAGCTGCTCCGTCTGGTGGCGACTTAAATCGATCAACTGTTCCAAGTTTCCCTTGTCGAAAAGACCACTAATAAGACTATGTCGCTTTTGCCATTGTTCTGACTGACACATGAGAACTCCTCCAACTAGCCAATCTTTCATCAGCTCATATCCCGTCTCCAAATGAGTGTCATTTTCCAGAAGCTGTCTGCTAAGTTCTAGATCTGCCAGAGGAATGAAAAGGCGATGGAAGACCCAACAACGACTGAAGGTACCATATTTGGTGAGGTATTCGGTGCTGCGCTGAAAGAAATCTGCCAGCATATTTATAAGAAATTATAAGTTTAGTTCAGTGAAACTTACTTATCGGCGTCAGAAATAGCAATTTGTGCATTGCTCCCATCAGCGGCCAGGTAAAGGGTCCTTTCAGATTTTTGATCAGCGACCTTTGTCGGCGGGCCCTGAAATAGTTGAAGGCCGAAGCCAGGCAGAAACAAATGAATGTGGCGGTCAAGATCATGGTGCCAACTGAACCAAAACACGGTCCCCGTCTGTCTATGCTAATCGCAGGTTATCGCAATCGCCTGCATCTATACTATCCACGGTTTATGAGCGTTCGAGGGGCAGTGCTAATCTCACAGGGGTCTTAAATTTCGTTTAATCTTATCGATGCTCGGACCCCCTTGTATGTCAAAAAATAACCAAGCGATAGTAAAATCTCCGGATAAGTTAAGATAAGTCTGCTATATCATTCTTCTGTAAATTAATTTGATTTAAAAAAGAAATTTTAATGTATTTTGTTCAATTTTAAAGGATTTTGTATTCAAAACATTTTATCGTTACAAAAATAAGATTTCCATTTCGTCGCTTGCAATGAGTTCCACAAAATGTTGCGAATGTATAAGCAACATGTTGCTACGTAAAATGCAACCTTCTATATATAGTACATCAATAAAAAGCGAAATATAGGTATTAACAACTCAGAATTATGCATGAATTATTATAAATTTAAGTAAAGTGTATATGGGCTGGCATAATTTGATTCTATTTCCACATCTCGTAAAGCTTAGATTTCATGTTAGTGAGCAAACTTGATTGGCCAAGTCAAGAATTGGCAATACCCGTTCGGGGATGGGATGCCATAGATAATTGCGTCATCTGTGCCATAAAAGATAGTTGTGACTAATAAATATTTAAATACTTACCCAACATTTATTGCTGCTGAGCCGGGTGACACGATTCGAAACTATTAAACAAACCAATTTGGGGGCAATCGAGTGGGGAGGACAGCAAAGGACGAAGGACGAACGCCTTGGGGCCATAAGCAGCTGTTGTCCCGGCGAGCAAACAAATCTTTTGTCTTTTGCCCGTTGCGGTTGCCGGGGTCAACGGAGAGGGTTGGTCAACCCTTTCAGGTTTCAGGAGTTTCCAGCACTCGGACTGTCAAAAGTACATTTGCCTTGGTTACGCCACAGAAATATCCCCCAAGCATGTAATGACAATATCAGCAGACCTTCCTGCCCTCCGACCGCCACTTGTGTATATCTCCTGTATCTTGTATATATCCTTGCCCTCGGGGAGTTGGCAAAACTGGGGTGTTCCTTCAAACCGAGCGGAGTTTGTTGTGTTCCATTTTCATTTTGCGGCGTTGATGAAACTTTAATGACACTCCGCACGCATTCAAGAGGCAAATGGCAGAAGGCAAGAAGGGCCATGTGTCCAGCTTCGTTTTTTGCTTCCAGCCCCGGCATTTTTCTGCACAATTTCACTTTGAGGCAACAAACAGACAAAGCCGGCTAATGGCGGCTAATGAAGCCAGTTTTATTGGGGATTTTGTGGGCCGTTGAACCCGGCTAGAGGCACTCCGAACCTCTGCAATACCGAACTTCCCGAAAGTTGCACATAGTGTGTGAATGTATTTATGAGGCCCAGGTATTCAGGCATTCATACGTCAATGTCACGAGTCGCAAGTACAAGGACTCTCCGCCTGGAGTCGAGTGCAATGGCCACTGGTTACACTGGCCACGTGACCAAACACCAAACACCGAACATTCCGTTCGCCACCGTCTCGCATATGCAAATGAACAAAAAATTTGATGACAGCGTCGCCGGTGACAATGAAAAGTAAGCGAACTACAAAGCCAACAGGACGACTGTTACGCAAAAACACAGAAAACACCAAACAAGGGAAATACAACAAAAATAAAAAATAAAAAATGAAAAAAAACCGAGACCGACAAACGTCGGCAGGACAAAAATCCTTTCACAAGCCTGCCGAATATGAGCTCCTGCGAAAAAATTTAAAACAAAGACATTGCAACAATTTACATTCCCATTGTTCGCCTCGGCGGCAGATACACAGGTTCGCAAAAAATGGCAGATAGTTAGATACAGGCATAGATACACATACAGTGCGATTCATAATTGATGTTCCATTTGAATATACTTTAATATATATGCAGCATTTCAAAGCGTGCTTGTTTTCAAACATGTATGCACTAAACAGTATAAAATATAAATTTCTCTCTAACTTTGGTAAAGAAAAAGCAACTAAAATATTTGTTCATTTCAAGATTAGTTAATTTATTTATTTATTTTAAAACATTTTTTATTTTTTGAGACGCAGTGTACGTTTTGCCCCTAAATTGCAAATGCAGTCGGTCAGCCGGCAAGTTAGAGGCAGAAATGAAGCACATACACACATGGAAAGTGATGACAATTGAAGTAGAGGATGTGGGCTGACAGGACTTAAGGAAGTGCATGATATAAAAAAATACAAATGTACATATATACAAACAATGCATTTTAAATATGGCTAAAGTAATAAAATATCTAAAATTTTGTTTAACTGGATGTTCTTTGATTACACTGACTAATAGGTACAAAATTAATATAATAAAACATTTTGATGAATATAAAGATTTTGAAAAAAAATCGTAATATTTTTTTAATAACAATAAATGTAAGAGCAACTATTGTAAGGTATTGCAAAGCCGTGCAGAGCGAAAAATTTTTCGCCGTATTCCACGTTGGCATCGTCCTTTTTCTTGGTGTTGTTGGCCACAGGAAGCATTTTGCATGAATTGCCCATAAAAATGATATGCACATCAAGATTGCCTGATGCGACTTCTGCGATAAGCGTGTAAATTTGCTTACTGCCACAGCTCATACCGACACACATGTTGGGAAACTTTAATGTGGAAGAATTCCTCAATTATAACAGCTAATCAGAATGAACGATACTTGGCTAGACATTTCATTTGGCTACTGAAGCTAAAAGGTTTCCATCAGTCTCAGGCACACGCCCCCACCGCCCACTAACCTGCTGTTATTCCAACTCTTAACCGCCACCCCCATTAACCATCACCCATTAGGTACCGCCCATTATAAGCTGCCGCTTGGATAATAATAGTACTTTTAATGCACAGTGAAAAAAAAGTTATTAGAACGTATTACTTCACAAGAGAATATCTACTATTTAATATAAAGTTTAATTTTTCGGTATGTGCGTTTTTTAAAAATATTTGCAGTGTTTCTTATCTACGATGAAACGAAGTTTTGAGACTTCCAAACGACAGTGACGTACTTATGTACATTTTTATTAAAACTTAAGTGATATGGTATATTCTCGCTGAATGAAAGCTCCTTCACACACTGGCATATTAATAGTACGCATACCTTTTCCTTGGTCCCTGAGCCCCCATTTTCCGCTTTCCCAGATGTCATATGTCAGGCGGCCGTAATATTACGAGCTGATGACTGCGTTATGATTACTGTCAGCGACAGGCACTCAATGAACGTGATGAGATGAGAGAGAGCCAGCCTCCCAGACTTTTTGTGCTTGTGGACTTTTCACGCATTTTCCGAGGAGAAAAGCACACGCCACCCAACCACCCACTCGCACCATCACCACATGTGACTTGAGGTGCCCCGCAGCGGCAGCAACTTTGACTCGGCAACAATTTATCACAGCCAATTTAACCACTTAAGTGCGAAAAAGGTTTCGGCAGACTGAACTTAACGTGGCTCAAAAGTGAAGTGCAATGCATGTGAGATAAAGTATTGAATGAATTTCAGGCTGCAATCTGGCCACTGACCACCGAATGTTCGAGTATCTGTGTGTCTGCCGGCGGCATTTATTTGTTTACAATCTGTTTGCGCAAAAGCTGCCGCAAGGCTTAAAAATCTGCATTTGCATTCTGACACCAGCCGAGGATTGTGGGGAAGGTGGAAGGATTTGGGGTCCTGGCGCGTATGCAAGGACTAATTGAAAAAGCGAGTTTCCATAAAAGTGCATATTTTCCTACGGAACTTGATTTTATTCACAAACACATATTTTTGATGACAATTGACATTTTGTTCTAACAAAAAAAAAAAAAATAAAAATATATTATTGATTAAATATCAATAATAAAGAATTTTTCAATAATAAGAAGATTATAAGCATTTATTGACCATAGAGGGACTGCTCTATACTAAACTTATAAAAAAAAAGAGCTCACTTATCTATAATTTGCATTTATTTAAACTAGTAGGTTGATCAAGATGCAGGTTGTTGTCTCCTCGGACCGCTGATTCTAAAATGATATTGATATAGTAACTTTAAAATCTATTAAGCAAAAAGCTCTTACCTCTCCATTATCATTTGAAATGTGCTGCGCTTAAGAATAAATAGCACAAATACGACTATACCGGAACCCAAATGGAAAAAATTTGGCACCCGAAGGACTTGTCGCCAAAATTTGTGCCGCTTGACGAAGTAAGTTATTACCTCAGAAATCCCAGTCACGCCCATCATCACCGACAGTCGTAGGTATAATAGAAAACTATAGTAAGAGAATGGAATTAGAAATAGTAAGTTATAAATACTTAAAGCTTACTCATTATTCTGTATACACTTTCGCTGCTGTTGGGTAGAACTCTTAACGCTACTCTTAATCTTCATTATGTGATTTACTGTCAGGATAAACGTGACCACATTGAATAAACTCAAGATCAGCATCGGTCCATATAGGTATATCATAGCAGACCAGTCATAGGCTGTTCAAAGAAAATCAATTACTGGTCTTAAACTGGCTTAAACACTCTACCCTAAAACCCACTGTTTATCCAGCATCGATATAAGCCAACACCGGGAATCCAATTCAGTTTGTCAGGTCTATCCTCCCAGGCCCAATCCACCAGATATGTAATTGCCGTCATGATAGCAGGTGTGCCCCAACCGTAGATGTTGTAGATGAGAAAGTGATAGCTACGTTCATCCCGATTGATTAACCTCAAGTTTTTCCATATTTGATGACTCATAACAGAGAGCCAAAAGTGAGAAGCCAAAGCAAAGAAATAGTTAGTGTAACCTGTTTAGAATAAACGCATATTTTAAGTCAAACTTTAATATGGATTCAACTAACCTGCTAGGGAGCAAATATTATTCCACAAGTTCAAATCTCCTCCTGCCCAGATAAGGTACTGCACAAACTTACAAAATACATAGCAAATGAAACATTTTCCAAGCAAATTTCGCAGTTTCTTTATGTAGAGATACACTGCAATCGTGAGAATACAACCAACCATGGAAATAGTACCGACTGGAAAAATCAGAGAATTAGATGAGATGAGATTAGATGATATAGTAGGTGCTTGCCCTGAGGTACGGCTGGCATTGACTTCGGTATATATACATGTTCCAGTATCCATATGGAATTCGGATCTTCCAAACGGGGATGGAGGCAGTACCACTGCTTGCTCAATGTCCAGTTTACATCGGGTTTAATCATAAAGCTGCCATTCTATAGATATCAAATTATACTGAGATACTTCAAAAAGATTGAAATCTTAACCTCATATAGCTTGTACTGATCCTCCTGTACCGAAACAACCTTCTCGCAATACCGAAACTCATATCTTAAGACGATCATGTCGGTGAGAAGGTAATATTTTCCTATAGTTCCATCCTCCAGTGTGATCTTCAAGTAGGGATTGATCCGCTTCAGATTCTCTGTGAGTCCATCGCTACAGCGACTATTCGGCATCATTTTGTTGCGGGGGCAGCAGAATCGGATACAAGGTTTTAGTTTGCAGATACATGCTCTTAAGTGACTCTTCACTGGCTCCTGTGATCCATCCGCCAGTTGCCTAAATGTATATAGACCCGTGAGATGAGCAGGAATGATTAGCTCCTCGTACGCATAGGAGTCATTTAGCTTTGGGATATGAGATATATCCACGGTGTCGAAGTAATCACATCCAGGAATAACTGCCTCCGATTGGCTTGAAATTACGAATACAAGAATTATAGCTAAAATATTCAGAAGCATTCTGCGCAAACTTTGGATCTCGACTGAACCGCATGAGCATATTTCACTCTAATCAAAAGCTCTCTTTCGGTATCACTTATTATTTTATCGGCATGCAATTGTTTTATTTTTCTAAATGAGATTGTATTAAAATTTGGCCAAGTCCCCTGATATTTATTATCAAAAACTGGCAAAAATATGCGTTTCATTTCATTTGAAATCTGGAAACAAAATGGTCCCGAAAAATTCTATTTATTTCACTTCATATGGTAGATATCTGTTATGTTCAAAAAACATTGGTCCCAGAAGTATCCGTTCTTAAAAGTTACAAATATATAGCTAATTATATTTTAATTGTACTGTTTCAGTACAGACGAATTCAAGTCTTAAATTAATGTTAATTTGCATTTACTTGACACTTTTGTGATGCTGCCTTTATCATACTTACGTTCCTTTACTACATTTAATGTGCCTGATATCAGCTTAAATGGCCTCGACCATATGCGAATCACGACCTAAAGGGCTTCAACTGAATGGCACCAAATCGGCTTTCGACGCTCTCCCTTTCAGTCATTTACAGACACACATATGTGTGTAAAAGTGCGAATTCATGTTTTGTTTGACAAAATCTGTATAAATCTAAAGACCGAATGCCAGCAGTAAGCTCAGTACAGAGCTCTCACATCGTAGGGATTAAATGGAAAATGGTTGGGTTGGTACGACGAATGCGACGAGCTATTGGTAGCCATGCAAATGGATTGCTTTGGGGCCTCTGGGGTCAAATGGAATTAGCTGGCATTTTTAGAGGGGTATGAGGGGTATAGAGATCCAAGGACCAAGACGCGAGCACTTGTTGCTCCGCGGAAACCATTTTCATAGTCATTAAAAATTTGCATAATTACGGCAGCCTGCCGGCTCATTAACACTTTCGAGGTAGAAAGGACTTAAGGACCCAGGACACTCGTAACCAAATGAGCTTTTCATAAGGCCGCGAGCGAATGTTGAATTATAAATGCATGGAAATTAAAAACAATTACATGATATTCCATTTTCCGCCCACGGCTCGTGCATGTATTAACAAATAACGATGCTAATCCTTTAAGCCACACCAAACTGTTCGTGGCTATGCGCCCCCACAGAAAGGGGGCGTGGCTGTCAAAAAAGGGCTATCAATTTGCATTGCGTTTGGCTCATTAGCGTCGCTGCCACTGACCACTTGTAAATTTGGCATGTCTATATGGGATATTCGGAAAATTTATAGCCTTGTGGATGACAATCATTCAGAGAGGGTTGATGCTTCCCATATAATATTGTAGAATTTTAAATAAATAAAATTAATTATTTAATTTTTATATATGAAATTATTGCTATTATTCTATTCATTCTATAATAGAGCGGTATACCTTTTGATTGAGTTTAGAACGAAACTCTTTAAGCACACCTCGCCGAGCCCGCCATTTGACAAAATAATGCGGTTTGAGCCCTGCTCGATGGCTCGAATATATTCGAAAAGCTTGAATTACAACGGCAAGCAGGAAAATATTTATATAAAATATTTTCAATGAGTCAGCTCTGGCCATAATAATATGAGTAATTAAATGTCAATAGAATTAAGCCAGACAAAGTGGCACAAACATTGAAATGGAGTAAACAGTAATTTCAATGAGAAAAGCCAAAAAAATATATGTGTAATTTTAATAGGAAACAATATTAACTTACACAATAATTTGAGACTACTGTGATTAACCAATATTGATTTACATTCAAGGCATTGAAGTGCCGCTGTCAAGTGAAGAAAGAATTGCTGAATCTGCTGGGGAAATTTGCTGTGTCGCTAAGCCGTAAGTCCAACAAGAAAAATCACTTTTCCCCGCCAGACGGGCAGGGTATTTTCCACTTTCTTTTTTTTTTTTTTGGTTGTGGGTGGCTTGGGATTTCCTTTCGATTTTGCAACGGCTTTGCCGAATGATTCCCGCTTAATATGCCAAACACAATTTGACTTTTATTCAATATGCAAAAGATACGCGTCAATTTGTTGCTTGTCTGTGCAGAACTTTTTAATCTGATCGATATCCATTTCTTCCTCCTCCGACTCAGACTCTTTAAATCTTCATTTCACGTGGCTGGCATTAACTTCTGGCGTCTAGTGGCAACATAAAAGATGTGTTGTGGCCAGATTTATGTTGGCAGTTTTACAGTCATTTTAAGCACCAACCCGCAGAACAGCTACTTAAGCCAGTGAGCTCGCGCTGAAAACTTTTGCAACTATTAAAGTCTTAAGTAGAAGTGGATAAAGAGAAGCTGCCGCAGTCAGCAAACTGTAAATGCATTTCTACCAACAGCAACAACGATATCACATTGCAAGGGAAAACTTTTCTTGGCCTGTTGTTCTACTTATGCGGCCTGGCCAACACTTTCCGTTCGTTTGTTTGTTTCTGCGAGGACAAGACAAGAACTGACTTAAGCCCACATCCCGAGTTTGGTATTGGTGCTCTTGAGTGGGTCAAAGGGTGTGCTTGCCACAGAGATACCAGGTGTGCTGAATAAAGAGATTAGGGATTCAGTTCAAAAAGTATCTGCAGTGTAAAGAAACTCTTTAAATAAATACGTGCAGCGTACAAGTAGCATATTTTAATCAAAAGTCTTTAGCTTGAGATGCTTTCTTTGACTTGGATATATATTCACGCTTTAGTTACCCATAAAGATACATTTTCACCTGATACTCCACACCTTGTAGGTTAAAACTTTATCCAAGTATTTAAAGCACCTGATAACACTTTTTCCATTTTTCTTTGGGGCTTAACATTTTTTGACTTATGGTAAAAGCAAACGAAATGTCAAATGATTTTCCAATTCCTCCCGCCATTCGTACTTTCCCATAATATGCACCCTCTTTAGCCTTAAATCAATGTTGACAAAAGTTTTATTGGATAAGTTTGTTTAACGACAAGCAAGAGTAGACGCACACAAAAGGGCAGGTAAAAAGGCAAAAGTTCTTGCTATTTTGCTGAAAAATCAAATTGAGCAAAAGTTGATCTTCAAACAGGATAGGGCCAATGGTAAGTGTAGAGTGCGGGATGTGGATGCTGGACAAGTTTTTTGCAAAAATCGTTGGACGCGGCAAGTTTGCAATTTGATTTGTGTTCAATGTGCGCGCAATTGATTAGGCATTCTGCGAGTTCATGAATGTCCACTTTCATCAAGAACAAATCAGGACCAATTTCAATATAATTTTTTGTATGTTTGCACATTCATTTCTGAAGCACATAAATCAATCTAATCATTAACCAGCAGTTGCATGAGCAGAATTGATCCTACTTGACTTCTTGGTTATTTTGGGCAGTTCGCTGAAGCTGTAGCTCTCTTTTCTAGTCATAATCTAGTCATGGTCTACAAGTCAATCGTATAAAGATTGTTCAATATATCTACTTAGTGGATATTTCCCAAATTAATTAATATTAATATTATACCTATTCCTTGTTGAATATTTGGTAGTCCCCAAACATTTTCATTATAATTTCCGCAGTGTGTTTACCTTGGAAGTATACCATACTATCTTCATCTGGAAGCTTGCCAAGTGTGGCACCCTGAAATTTTGCGGCAAGGACTAACAACTGTTGCAGGACTCGCACGGAATCCGAACTTCACACCATCGTATGCATAATGGCATTGTGGTTTTCCGGCCGCAGACTCCTGCTGTTATTATGCTGTTAAATTACATTAAAATTTGAAAAAGAGTTGGCTCTGCTGCTGGTTGGCTTCCTGATAAGCGCATTAAGAGCTGCAATCGCCAATAGTCGAACTTTCTCATGTGATCTAATGAATAAGCCAGGAAAAACCAGGAACTGCAGTTCCTTCAATGTCAGGCGGCAGTAATTGGCTGTCAAATAATTTAATGCAAAATCATGGAATGCCACGCCCCCGGGGCGGCCGTGTGTTGCACATTTAAAATGCAATAACCGGATTAGATTGTGCTGTTGTCATATCGGCGTGTCCTTTTTGGCCGCACTCCGTTGTTGTGTTGCATGTTACTCTCGTATTTATAGAGTTTTAACGCAATCGCAATTTCGGTTGACATTTTGCGCTCTCGGCCATTTCCCATTTTCCAACTTGCCCCAGCCTCTGGCTGTCGATAGACGTCATCTACAGGTAGTCCGCCCCCCAAAAAAGTGCCTCCCATCCACCTGAAATCTCTACCCATGGCGAAACCCAGGTATATATGCCCCATGCCCCCACTGTCTGCTTTATGAAAAATGCATTTTGTCTGTCGTCGGTGGTCCATGAACTGCGTACTGCGGCCGTGTGGCTAATGTTATTTCATTTGGCTTTTGAGTTCGTTAGTTGAAGTTCCCAATTCAGTGAAGCATTGGCAAATATCTATTCAATTAAGTGGCTTAAATGAAATCGCCCTTATTGGCCACTAAATGTTCCAGTTGCACACTTAATGGACATTTAAAATTAATTGAAAAAGTTAGGAATTTTAAGGAATATTGATTGTCATATGGACTTAAATTTGTCATTTCGTTGAGAATACCTAATGAAATCAAGTAGAGTGCTAATCAAACTTAGGAAAAAATCTCCTCCAGATTGTTTTTTTTTTTTTTTTTTGGAAATTGTTAAAAAAATCATTACCCCTGGTTCACATAAAAAACGTTGACGAATAAATCTCATAATTTTGTGTGCCTTCCATCAATCAAAAATGTGACATCTGCAACACCTGTGGCTGTGTCAGCCGCAACATCCCTTCAAATTTTCATTTTTTTTCGGATTGGTATTGATGTTCGTACAAATTAAACCGAATGCAAATAAGTCAATTTCAAATGAAACACGAAGCGAAATTAATGTGCTACAAAATAAATGCGACAAGATAAATGTTTTTGCCACTGAGCGGGTGGCAAGTAACAAGATAAACTGATGCAGGCGTATCTCACGGATGTGCGATGTGGTACTAATAAAAATACACGGACACGAGTCCTGCGAAGCGTCCTTGTGAAATGTGTGAAAAGCGCTTGTGGCTGTAGACGTTTGGGTGTATGGTTGTGCGTGTGTGTGTGAGTGCGGCACGTTTAGCATTTCAAAAGGCGTATTGTTTATTTTTTCGTTTTTCCCTTGTGTTTTCACATTCAATGTTATTTATCTGCGTTTTTCCTGCCCTCCAAAACTCCTACGATCTTTTCTCCTTTGTAACCCAAGTTCACTTTCCCACCGACCGCTTTTGTAGTTAACTTCTTTGTAGTTTCGTTTGCTTATTCATTTCCTTTTGCCCACATCACATATACACATACATGTACACATGAAAAGTTATTTTTTCATCGCACAATGAAAATGAAAATGGGTGTGCGGAGAATAAGCGCAAAACTGGAAAACTTGTCGCGTGATAAACTCGGAAAGCAAAAGAATGTCACGTACTGAGAAGCCCTGCGACAACCTTTGGCACTTAAAGTTTTGAGCTCGCAGCTCAGAAATATGTTTTAATTCCATAATCAGCTCGCACTTGGCCAAAAACCCGAAATCAATTCCCCATTGTTACCCTACTGTCCTGCCAAAAAGATGAAAAAATAGGGAAAATCCCAGCATTTCGGGGCGACGAATGCTGGTCACGTAGTGTTTTCCCCTCCTGGAAAAGTGGGGGACAGCTGTTTGGGTGCACTTAGCATTGCTACATAATTTCTGATGGCGTCATTTTAAGAATTATGAATGCCACGTGACTTCTGCTGGGCAAATAAAAGAAAATGGAAATCCGGAAATCAGGCAACAGGACCTTCAGTGTGAAGCTAAGGTGGGCATAATCGTTTTTGAAAAACTGAGGCAATTTGAAAGCGGGTTATTGACGCGAGGCAATTTTTTAAATTGAAAATTTATTCAAATTTATCACTTGACCGGAAATTAAAGAAATCGGTGTTCATTGGTTCAAGATAAGGAGGATACAATTCTTTAACATTTATAACTTACTAATTGTAATGATGAATGCTAATAGGTAACTTACTAAAAAGCTTATCATTTTAGTAATTATAACCAAATACTCTTCAGATACTGTGCTGTAATAAATGACCTTCTGTGATTTTAAGCCCACGATTTTAGTTTCCCCGGCTTGCAGGTGCAATTTAATTTATTTCGTCTGACCGGCGGAAACCTCCGCCAGAAAAACACCTCGGTGACCGGTCAAAGGTGTCACACATAAACCATTCAATCTGACAGCCAGCTGGGGGAGATATGTATGTATATACGAGCTGGTGGGGCTATATATACATATGTATTCGTAGTGATATGGAAAAGCGATAGACAATGACACTACCCAACGCTGACCGCAGTCAAACTTTCGATTTCACTTCGTTAACGTGGCGAGTTGGACACGTTTCCGCCCCTCAGCTGCTCACCTTTTCGTGTTCTGCAATTTATTTTCCCTGCACATTTGTCGAGAGTTTTCCCCCTGCGCTCCATATTCATTTCGGTGGTGCAAATTGCGCACGAAACATGCGAGTGGTGAGTGCACAAAACCAATTTGTAATAAAGACGACGATGGCGAGGAAAAGCTGGAAAAAGCGCAATGCCTTCATTTCATTGTCCATTGTTGCTATACCCAGTACTTGAAAGCTAGTATGCTAGTATGCTGTCTATGGGGTGACCTGTAAGAAAGTGGCCTAATTTCTTCTATCTATATCAATATTTTCCAGTTGTAACATTCCATACCTTAGCCTTCTAGCTTTGATCTCTCTACTTTCGCTCTCTATAAAATGTCTTAAATATAACACCAATAAAATGTTGTCCTTGCGTTTCAATCATTTTCATTTTCAGGCTGAGGATTTTCATTATGAGAAATGGAAGAGCTGGATATCCTTAAGTCCGAATCAGAGGCCAGTTCTTTATAGTGTTGAAGGAATAGGTAATGGGAATGGGTCAGTGGAACCGGAGTGGGATTATGCGGCATCAGAAGATGTTGACACATCACGCAGCCGTCCAGGCATTTGAATGCTTTCAATTAAGTTTATGTAGATAAATAGCCGCAACTAGCAGCGCTGACTGAGCCGTTGGAATTGCCTGAGTTGGCTTTAAAGGACGAAACCGAAGGACGCAACAAAAATGAAACATTGCACGGCTGTAAATTACGCCAGTGGCGTGGGGATAAAACGGGGTTCTTTGGCGGAAATTGCATTATCAGCGTCAAAAGGCAAAGGCATTTCAGACCCCACAACCCGCTTCCCAACTTCCCTCTTCTGGTGGCATGTTTTGCCGCCGGCTGCTGTTGCTGCCACTTCCTACTGCACTTCCTGCCCGCCGAGACAATGAGTTGTGATAGCACAACTTTTGCAGCGGCGTCGCGCGTTGCGCATAATTACCGTTCGGGCGGAATGCGAATGGGAGCGGCTGCTTTACCGCCCGCCCAAGACTGATGAGCTGTTTATGACTTGACGCTTTCGCAGTGCATTTAATACCGTTATTGTGGCGCATTTGTAACTAGCAGTTAATAACAGTGCACAGTGCAAACAGGACTTTCTACTTAGCCATGATAGTTTTGCTTACAGCAATATTAAACGAAGGTTACAGTCTATGATAGCAGACATTATATATATGCATATATTTATATTAAAATATATATTTTTTCAACTTAACAAGTTTTCATCGAAAATTTTGTTCTCTGTGCTGTTGCAGCTGCAAAATGGATTACGTTCGCTGGCCATTGTTCATGGTGTTTATATGAAATTTTAATGAATTGTAAAGCCAGGACATCTTGGAGCAACACACATGTGCCTTCGCCGCTCTATCAGACAAACATTATCGCAGTCCCTACTTCAAGTTCAATAAAGTTGAGTGCCTGGCACAAATGGAAATTTTACGCATACCCATCGAGGCGAAAGGAAAGTGCGGGAAAGTGCCCTTTAAAATCACTTTATTACGCCGGCGTGTGTGGGTGTTTTTCACCCCCCAATGAAGTTGAACAGCGGTGGCGGGGGGCTGGACACATTTGTTGGGGGGGGGCGACAATTTATAAGAAAATTCCCATCGAACTCCGGCATCGTTGGGCAAATGTCTTTCGGCCGATAAAAACGTACCCGGCACACGCTTTAATCATGAAAAATCATATTGAAAGCTTATGCCCTGCACATGCTGATAGCATAGGGCGTTTCGCAGATAGTGGGCGTGGCAGCCATTAAATGAATATTTCAACAAATTTACTTTACAAGTATATTTAAGAGCAGGCCAAAGAGTCTCACAATTCCACACACAAAACAGCTGCACAATTTCCGCTGAAAACTTTGGACTGCAAAGTTTTTGTGTGCGACTTTTGACAACAACAAGAACTGAGACATTTGGCATTTGGGGGAAAAATAAGTTTCAGAAAGCCCTCATTCGAAATACCCTAACCTAGGTATAATAGTTTTAACTTCAGCAGTCACATATAAAGATTAATAACATTGAACTGAACTTGTACTTCTGATAAATGTAACAAAAATAAATAAATGTTTCAATACATCTTCGTATGTGCTGAATAAAATATTTATACTGCTGATTGAATTGCTGATTTATTATATTGTTAAACGTTCTCTTAACCCACTGGCCCAGCATACCCTTCTTCGACAAGTTGAAAGTTTTTGCCGCATGCATTTCAATTGCGTAGCCGTCGCCGTCGTCATTTACATGGCAAGTCATTGGACAAAGTGAGCGCCCCGCTGGATGCCTTGCCACCCGGTGGCATGGAGAGCATCTACCGCCTGCTTAGTGTCTAACATCTCTTTGACTCTAATAGATTTTAATCAGCCGCAGGACATGCGCCCGGACGACAAGGACAACGGCAACGACAACGTCGACGACATGCTGTTATGGCCCCCCAAATTGCAGTCCAGCAATCCAATGAGAATCGCCGGGGGCCGATCAGGCCTCGTCTTTAATTATGCCAGTTGGGGGAATTAAAAAGAAATGAAATACTTATTTTTGGCCATTCATATTTTTGTTCGCATTTAAATTGGAGTCCAGAAAACAGAGAGGGCTTTGTTTGTAGCTAAAGGCTTTGAGCATTTCGGTGTAAAAGTGTCAGTTTAGAGCGCGTTTTTCCACACGATTTCCCGGCCAAAAGCTTCGGGGCAGCGCACACACACCTCTAATGAGCCACTTCACATCCATGAATTCTGCTGCATTTTCCACCACTTTGACACGTTCCATTCTGCATCATTTTTTTTTTTTCCATCCAAGAAGGGTGTGTACTTTTATTTGCGTAATTGGCCAAATGCTGAGTGATGTGGCCAGCGTCTTTATGGCTGAAACAAATTTAATGCCCTTATCGGCATCCGTTCTTGGCCATAAAATGACCCGCTTTTCCGCTTTCCATTCCACTTCGTTTCCATTGCCAATAAAAGTGTCAAGTGAAACGCGTGTAATGAGCATCGGACTTTTGCTCTGCCTGACTTCTGACCGAGTGGGAAAAGTGTTTTAAAATGCAAAGTATCATTATTTGTGGGCATCGTTAAACTTCATTTAAAGCTGCGCAAATGGAGCCAACAGATGACCCCGGCGGGTTCATAGCCTCTGCTCCTGTTGGCGCTTATCATGTCATTGTCATCTTTATTGGCTGCTATTATCGTCCTGCGGGTGTCCATAATGCCGCATGTAATTTGATTACCCACACAGCCCACAAATTGCCACGCCCGTCGATATCAACAGCTTCATCAGCACTTTGAGGTCACTTTCACGGAAGGAGGCGTTTTAAGATTAAAGTCGGAGAATTGATATTAAAGCATCAACCTCGTTTATATCATTTATATTAACAAATAGTGAGAGGAAATAAAAACGTATAATATATATAATAGAATATATTCAATATTAAACTGAAACTACGAAGTGGAAATTAAGAATTATCTATGGTCTAATAGCCCAATTGAAACTGGCGAGTTTGCTCATGCAGCCGCATACAGAAAATCACCGTCAGAACCGAACATGTTATCTATGAGGAAGTGAAATATGAATTACTTGATCGGTATATCTATAAATCGAACTTTCAGATACCGATAAGCCCGTGTTAAGCTGGAACCAAAAGTGGGTGACGTCCTCTGCTGACATTGGCGACAGATTCTTATACACTATCCACATGACTATCTTGAATAAGCAGAATGTAATCAACACGAACATCAGCTGAAATAATTTTAGAATATGCATATTACTGATTCAGAAGAACCCTATAAGGAGCTACCAATCGAATTATGAAGATTGTATTCATTATCGTTCCATAAATTCCAAATGCCAGAGATAGAAGTGCAATGAAGCATGCAACTAGGTTTAAGTTGATGGCAATCTGATGAGCTTCGGCTTTCGAGTTCACACCATTGTAAATTACTTCCATTATATTAACAGCCTGCGGATTTGATCAATGATATTTGTTCAGAATAACTAAAGTAGGTAACTTACGATGGTAGGGAATATAACCATCAGCAGAGCGATCTTAAGAAGGAGAGGCGGGCAAACGCACATCGTAAAATTTTACAAAATTCCAAAATAAAATGACAAGTTTTTCATGTCTGTAAATATAGCAAGAGAGAACTATTTCGTATGTATCTCGACTATAAGATACCTGTTACTTAGCCAAGTGCGGATAAGAATTTATTACACGGCCAGTGGTGTTGATAAAAATGTGACAACTTCTTCAACTTTAGCTAGTTATTCACAAGTGCTAAGCCGCAAGCTATTCAAGTGGCGGGAAGAGGACGAGGTCCTCGATGTTCTTCAAGTCCTGCCACATGTGGCTGAGTAACAGGGACGACAAAGCGGCCAACAGCAATGCCAACAACACTGTTGACATTTTCCAGTTGAACGCACAATAGCCCCCATTCCATTTGGAACCCGTTTGTTGTTTGCCGTCTTGTATCTTGTATCTGGTATCTGGTATCTGTCCTGTGTGTCCTACCGCTCTGCTAAAATAATCGCCACAATAATCTGTCAACGACAGCTGCTGATGTCATAAAAACCTTTTGAAGATGTCCTTGCTGTAGTCCTCTCCTTCTTGTTTGTGGACCCCAAACAGGCTAATGATAATTTGCCACAATTTACACTCAAACCAGCCGCAGCAACAGGACCTCCTGGCTGTGTGATAAAATCATTGATGGAGCCAAAAGCTAATTGAATGTTAATCGCTTGGCATTGACATTGCACGTGGCAGCCAATGGCGGGGTTGAAAACTGCCAAGGAAAATCGCAGGAAAACGGAGGAGTAGAACCCCTCAACCGAAGCTTTTCACAGATGTGCTGCGATAAAGCTCAAAGGTAAGCGGTCAATTTGCATAAAGTGATGATAAATCAACAGAAAAAAAGCGACCTTAAAGTTGCTTTTGTCTTCCCCCCACACGCCCAGCTGCACTTGTTTGTTTCGCCTCGTGGAGCAAATAGAAAACAAACGGTCTGTAATCTAAAAATTAAATTTTAATACACCCACCAGTTGGGTGGCAGAAAAATGTTATAGAGAAATGGGAGGGTATCCTCTTTGTCTACTTCTATGCGATATCGCAGATATCGTCGGTTTTCTTTATTATAATTTTGTATTACAGCATCAGTGATTAAGAAACTCATTTCATATAAAAGCCATTAATGGTCACGAAAAAAGAAAAACGCATAGAACATAGTAGGCCGAAAATAAGGCAACAAATTCGTTTGCTGTGCCTATGAAATGTTTCAAATGCAATCCATTCAAAGTGTGGCTGGTTCTGACAGAAGGACACATTAACTGCAGTCACAGTATGGCAGTTATAGCCGCAGTTAGGAAAACAGAATCTGGACCATGGGACGGCCCTTTTGTGGTTCGGTGGAGTCAAAGTTGCAATTGAAATGCCGGCACAAATGTAAATTCAAACGGGCGGGACGGGCACAACAGCCATAGCAGATGCATCAATTATCTAATTGTGTGCCGAGACAGAGTCGTCATAATGTCCATCAAAATTAGGGAAAAATGACCAGTACACAATGTGTCCTTGTTCCACGGAAGAAAATTATGTGCAGAATAATATGTAACGTTTAAAAAAGGTCTGAACAGGATGTTTCTAATCTCAATTTAAGTTTTTATTAGAAGTCTCTAAGCCAAATCAAGCTTTTAAGCAAGTTTAATATTTTATAAAAATAATATTAAATTTTTTTCGGTGCAACGTTGTCTATGGGAAACTGTGTCTGTGACGCCGTCTGGAGTGTCATGCTCGGCATGGACCCGTGGGATAGGTAAATTTGATTTATGACCTATTATGCGTCTTATGTCCAGCCATAATTTAATTATACCAGGACACACAGCCAGCCAGTCAGACAAAACACAAAATACCGAACGGCAAAGCGACAATGTCTGCAGTTTTTCAACCACATACACACACAATCTGCCGCACATAATGCTGTTATTTAAATCATGAAAATTCGCTTACCTAAATTGCATTGCAACAATTGCAGGATGGTCCCAGCAATTTGCCCCCTTGTCAGTCTCGTTTTTGTGGCAAAAACTAAAGCGACAATCTCAAGCCAAAATGTAAATGTAATTAAAGTGCAGTTAGGCTTTCCTTTTGGGGTGTTTTGTTTGTGTGTGTGTGCTTGGCATGCGAAATGAAATTGAAATAAATTATTGACTAATTGTCAACTCAGACGAGAACAATCTGGCACATTTTGGCATGTGGCACGGGGCGTATGCGCAATCAAATCACAAATCAAAGCGCCCGCCGAGAACAATAACAAATGCAACTAATTTGGCTGGCAAAAATTCCAAGACAGGGTCCTCGTTCTACTCTTTTTGGACACGTTTTCATTTAATTTGATTGTTCTTGTCTGGCCTGTCAATTGGCCAAGAGGGAATTAATCAGCTCGATTGCATGTCGCATTAGTGTCATGTCTTAGAAGGGCAAACTAAAGTTGAACATTTTTGACTTATTTTTGAGAAAATCTTAAACGAGTTTTAAGGAAGAATAACAAAAATTATTATCAATAGTAATAAGTTCAAAAGTTCATGAGGCATAAGTTAATGCTTATTAAGAGCTGATCCATGTCTTTAATAACTTTCCTGTCTTTTTGTCTTTTGTCTATTACCTCAGTCTCTCTATCATTTACCTTTCATTACGCAACTCGATCGCTGTTCAAGCAATCCCGTTAAAATATCACTGTCAAAACACGCATTCGGTCTATTAAACTCTACCTCTTGGCCGCCTGTCAATGGTTCCAATTGAACCCATTTAACTGGTACCCATTAATGTAGTACCACATATCTATCCACAGTCACTCTGAGCCAAGATGTCAATGTTAAGTTTGGGAGGCAAGCGTGTAAGCCATTTATGCGGAGTTGCGGTTATGCGAGCATAAATATCCGTTAATTAACTGACAATAAATATAACATGTGCACAAGTTGCTTTTGGGGGAAAGGTGTGCGAAAAATATTAAATCCAATTAAAGAGCCATAAAACACGACATGCCACGCCCCCACAGCTTATCACAAAGCCGCTTACCACCACGCCCACCGCCTTAGCACTTCAGGTAAGACCTCATAGAAGGCCAACGCATAACGATGAATTGGCAGAAACCAGTTTGGCCCATTGTTCACCCAGAAGGTCTACTTTACTCGGCTCATGTTTAATTTGCAACAATCGATCTCCGTCTTTATTGACCACCAAACATTAACAATTGCTTAAGCCCAAAGGCCAAGACTTATTTAGAAACCCCAGTGGGTTCCGAATCCATCGAAGCTCATGTGCGACACACTCTCTGCGGGGGAATAGTGAACCGTCTGGGAGCTTCCATAGCTGGAGACGCCCAGAGCTGGAGCATTGTGGGTGTAGGTGGTGGCAGCTGGTCCATGGTTCACATTGGTGGTGGCCAGTGGGGCGGCATAGGACACAGTCTTGGCCACAGCCGGTGCGGAAGCAGCATAAACTGGAGCTGGAGCAGAGTACACGGTCTTGGCCAGAACTGGAGCTGGTGCGGAGTACACGGTCTTGGCTACAACTGGAGCGGGTGCAGCATAAACTGGAGCAGGAGCAGCGTAAACTGGAGCAGGAGCAGAGTACACGGTCTTGGCCACAACTGGGGCGGCAGGAGCATAAACCTGAGCTGGAGCGGAATAAACGTGCTTGGCCACAACTGGAGCAGGAGCGGAGTAAACAGTCTTGGCCAGAACTGGAGCTGGAGCAGCAGCGTACACAGTCTTCTCAACAACGGGAGCTGGAGCATGGACCAGAGTCTTGGACACAATGGGAGTAGCCTGAGTGTACAGAGGAGCAGCACCATAAGTGGTCGTCTTAATAGCAGGAGTGTATACATTGTTCTGGATCCTCGTGTCGCTCTTCCTCACACTGGAGTAGGGGGTGTCCACCGCCTTCGAGTAGCTGGAAACAGTACCGGCAAAGGACCTCACCACATTCTGCTGAGTGGAGGCGACGGCATCCACCGACGGATTAGCAATGGCCACATGGCTGGCCAAGAGACCAGCATTGGCGCAGGCCACCAGGGCGCACAGAGAGATGAGATAGCGGAATGCCATGTTGAAGTACGGTGATGACTGGACGGTTTGCTCGAGTCAAGTTGAAAGCAGGCTGGTTGGGCTGCGACTGATGCTGATTTGGCCAAAATGTGCCGGCTTTTATACGCATCGGACGCGTGCCAGTTTTTGTCGGTTTTTGGTTGGTTTTCTGGTGATTTCCACAATGCGATGGCAGTTCACCTGCGTAACCGCTTGAAAGCCAATTTGCAGGCATGCATTAAACGCGGTAATTAGGTTTCGGTGTGGGGCTTCAGCGCCCCCCGTGTAAAATTAATAACAATTTGCCAAAAACAAAAACCAAAACAAAAAAATGCGCGCCAATAGAAGAAGGAAAAAGAGCGCAGAATTTGTGGCAGTAAGAAGCATCCCAAGTTGGCAACACAATTCAATTTGGAGTAGCGTCAACTTTGGTAATTTCAATAAATATTCATCATGCGCCCGTGAGCAGCAGAGCAGGAAAATTCATTTTCCAAACTTGGCCGAAACAAAAGAAAAACATCAAGAGTGGAAAAATGCACACAGAACGAAGTGGTAGTACTCTATGCGCAGTGTCAATAAAATGGGTGTTTCAATGAATTATAATATATCTATAAATAATATTATTTTTATGGCCAATCCATATAGGAACTTTATACTGAGCTATGCATATGGCATCTTTCTTGAACAGCTATTTAGGACGCACCAAAACTTTTCGACTTCTGATCATTAATTTCAACTTCAGATCTTCCTTCTGGAAGGGCACAAAAACTTCTCGGCTTCCCCTTGGAATAAAAACAAACAAAAATCATAAACAACTGACTGCCACCACTCCGAAAAGAAAGGAACCACTGACACCCCTGCTGATAAAGTTGACAGCAACAAGGAGCTAAGGAACATCCCCTTATTGAGGGGTTGCCTCATATTTGCTGCTCGAGTGGAACTCAATTTAATGGAAAAACACAGCGGGAAAATAAAAGTTTGCCCCACTCCGTTGCTGGAAAATTTATGAGCTGTTGATAGTACGAGTATTCAAAATAATTCACTTTCCTGATACATTTCGCATTTGGGGTGTGGGGCACTTGAGCTGGCCTCCAATTAAGACAGAGACGGAGCACGGAAAGAGGGAGAGAAAAGAGCGCAGTCATTTGTCGACCCATTGAACCAGTTTTTTTTTCTTCTTTTTTTTTTGTGGGGAGCTTAGGCCTAACTCAATCTGTCATACGAACAAACTATAATTTGCGAGTTGGCCGTGAAATTTGGCAAGCCATATGCGAGTTTTGGCTATAAAAACAGTCGCTTGCCAAGAGTTTAGCATCAGTAGCCACAGCAGCTCACTACAAACATCAGCTTAAGTTTTCAATTTTAAATTGTCAATCAATCAATTCAATCTTAGCCATGGCATTCAAGTACGTCCTGTTGTCCTTCTGCGCTCTGGTGGGTGTGGCCAGTGCTGGCTTCCTGGCTCCGGCCACCACCTATGCCGCTGCCTCCATTCCCGTGGTGGCCAAGGTGGCTCAGCCCCACTACGATGCCGTGGGAACCACCCAGCAGAATGTGGTGCGCTCCTTCGGCGGCACTGTGTCCACCTACTCCAAGAACGTGGTTACCCCGTACTCCAGTGTCAGCAAGGTGGACTCCCGCATCACCAACAATGTCTACACTCCCAAGACCCTGTACTCCGCACCTGCTCCAGTGATCACCAAGTCCTTCTACGCTGCTGCTCCTGCTCCCGTCGTGGCTAAGACCGTGTACTCTGCTCCCGTCGCCAAGGCTGTCTATGCCGCTCCAGCTCCAGTCTACGCCGCTCCAGCTCCAGTCGTGGCCAAGACCGTGTACTCTGCTCCCGTCGCCAAGGCTGTCTATGCCGCCCCAGCTCCAGTCTACTCCGCTCCAGCTCCAGTCGTGGCCAAGACCGTGTACTCCGCTCCTGCTCCAGTTTACCACGCTCCTGCTCCTCTGGTGGCTGCTGCTCCCGCCGCCTATGTGAAGTACTCGCCCGCCGCCGTGGTTGCCCACGCCAGCTTCGATGGATTCGGATCCCACTGGGGATACTAGGTCAGGTCATCCCAACCTTTGTTGACACTTTGTTGAATTGTCTGTACGAAATAAAATCCGTTTATAACTGAATCAAGCACGAATTATTATTTCCTGCAATTGCAAAGGTAAAAAGGTTGTTCAAGTAAGCAAAGAATTAAAGTTTAAACATTGTAAAAGGGGTCAGTCATAAATCTAATTTTATGATCATATATTCTGAAGAACTTCCCATATAAAACGATTTAATAACATCAATTTAAAGAAACACTTTCACCCTTTTTGTTTTAGCTCTTAACATATAATTTTTCTAGCGTTTAATGGGGCGTATGTGTGCTAAGAATTGTTGCAACCATTTTAAATCCCCGGAAACCATGGCCACTCACCTCAAAAACCCTTTTCATTCTGTTTTCCTAGTTTTTTTTTTTGCGAGGGCGCAAATATTTAGTGCAAAACTTTCTGTTTGTCTTTGCCGGTTGGGGGGTGCAACAAAAAATTGTTGGCCAAAGTTTAATGAGCCACATGACCCTTTTCGCCTGCGACTTCGTCTTTGTATCCCTTCCCTTTATCTATGAACTTTGCACTGGATATTTCAGCAGCTTGACCAAAGTGTGGTTGCTTTTGCTGCCGTTATTGTTATGGCGGCTAAAAAGTTTAC
This sequence comes from Drosophila melanogaster, assembly GCF_000001215.4. Taxonomy (NCBI): domain Eukaryota; kingdom Metazoa; phylum Arthropoda; class Insecta; order Diptera; family Drosophilidae; genus Drosophila; species Drosophila melanogaster. The sequence continues at coordinate 7,468,941 of NT_037436.4, read as the reverse complement.
CCAACACCCAAATACAACGCATAAAAAAGGCATTAACGATGTGGGCCGGAGCAAACTATTTAGCCATAAAGTTGGTCGTTCCGGCGGACAATTTCGTATGCATATTTTATGGATTTTCAAATGCTGCAAAATTGTTTTTCACGACTAGAATTTAATGTTGACAACAATAAAATTTATGCGCGGGACGAGGGACACAAAATGAATATATAAACTTGAGCGTTTGTTGAAGGGGGTGGGGCTGGATCGTCCTTGAATATTTTCTGCTTAGCTGCATTTGCATATTGTCCGGATTGGAGTCCAATTCCGTGTCCGAATCCCCAGCTATCCGGGGTATTTGCAATACTTTTTCAATCGCCCGACATGCTTTGTTGATTTCTTTATTGGCTCATCCATATGCATGCCGTTGTTGGACAGGATTCTGGACATTGGATTTGCGACTCAAGTGTTTATCGTTATTGATTGCAGTCCGTGAAATATGACGATAGCCGGCAGCATCCAATTTGTCTCGCCCGCCAGAATGCCAATACTCATGCCCGGTACAATGTGAATTGAAAACCGCACCCAAAATTGCAATTCACATGAAAATCTGCTGCTTAAGTTCCATGCAATGTTGGAAAATAGCCCTAAAGTTCAGAGATGTTCTTTAGGATTGCTTCCCAAATCCGAATAGAACTGCAAGTCACTTTTTTACACTACCAAACCTTTCGGTGACCCGCTCAGACCACATACTTGTGGGTTGGGATTTGCTCCTTAACAGGATAATAAGGAATACCTCAATGCATATGACTAAAACATACTAAAATGGTTTTTAGCGTTAGAATTCGAAACACCCGACCACTACTCACCTGAATTACGAAGGAGATCACATGGATGATGGGCGACGCGGGCTTTATGGAGCGCGTGGAGCAGCCTGATCGGTACAGGTCCTCATCCCTTTCACTGCCATTCTTGTAACAGGATTTTGGGATATTCAGATCGCCCAACTTGTAGTCGTCAGGTCCCAAAACTCCGCAGCACTGGCACTTTTAATAAACGAAGTGGGTAACTTTACTACTTAATATAATATTATTGCGAAACTCTTACGCGACTTTCGTAGAATTCCAAACTCTTGCGATTCATCCATATTCGAAGTACATCTCCAACAATTTGGTACTGTTGTGCAAACAGTATAGTCAGCATCATCTGCAACCATGTTGCCAGGAAGAGTACTGTGGCATACTGTAAAATTTAAATACAATCTTGGCAATCGCTGTGTTTTTAAAAATAATGTTTACAAACAATTACAATGCGTATTTCGCGGCATAAATGCGAATATATGAAGAAAAAACCGACTATCAGCAGCGGCGCCATTAGGGCATTTACGGTTAGAGCGATTATCATGTAGGACCTGAACAAACAATCCCAGCAAGGCATGTGTTCCTTCAGTATGAAATAGTATATGTAAATATCCGCACAGCTGAAAATCTGTGGGTGGGAACACCTTTGTAGTGGTTTTTTCTTCGCTTCCATGATATTACCTACGAAATTGACCAACCACACAAAGTAGATTATGAACTTGCAAATCTGTAGCTTTCCAACGCTGAGTAATCTTTGAAGGCATCCCGTTTCCTCATTATCCACCATATTTTATCCGAAAAATACGAATATATATATTTTTGACCTAAAATGACACTGCTTTCGATGGTATAACTGCTTTAAAAAAAAAAAACAGAATTTTTTCGGTTGACAATTAGCGATACTATGTTTTTCAATACCAATACGATGTCCATTATAATTTGCAAATTCAGCTAGCTTTTGGTATTAACTCCAATTGCTTACAAAAGACAAGATGTTAAGTTCTAAAATCCCAAGTTGACAGATACTTACAATTCATTAATGAAGTTTCCAGTGAGTTTCCGTTTTTGCTCTAATGCAGTTGGTTATTCGACATAGTTAATATCTTAACATTAATCACTGAAAATCACAATGACGGATCTAATGAGGAGGTAATACGATATTTTGCGTTTATGCCAGATAGTATTCATAGTATTCATAGTATTCATTTCAATACCAGTCTAATTGTCTTCGTTGGCAAGGTCATGTAGCCGAAGCCAGTATATTATTATAACGGCCATACATAAGAACTATTCAGTTGTCGGAAAAACTTGGTTAATACATAGTTATATAATTTGAATGTCTGTATAACCTTACCGTAAGGAGCCAGCATATCATAAATATGGGATGGGCTGTCGTCTTGTCAGGATTCAATTCAGTACTTAGACACACGAACAGAATTATCAGTTTCACCACGACGATGGCTACATAAACAAAGATCATCTGAAAATTACATCAAAAATTTAACTCAATGATTTTTAAAACCTCATGCTAACGAACCACTTTCAGAATTCGAATTTTATTACAGATCGCCGCATATATTAAAAGAACCAGAGTCGCCAGTATAACTACGGACAGGGATAGGCTTATAATAAGCATAATATAATGGTATCCCTTTAATAAATTCAATATAGAAACATCTTTGGCTATTTGAGCACCATTAATTCCCTGCCAATTGAATATTGAATTGGTTAATCAATCAAATGAGCATCCAACTTACTGCGGTTATAGGTATTACTAACAAAAGTACAATTTTGAGACCAAGTGTCGGACAAAAGCACATTCTGTCAAGATAGAATTTGAAAATATTTCGTTCGAAGAACTAAAACAAATGTGTGGAAAAAAGTTTAGAATTTTCTGAAAAGTTTACAAGTTTTACAAATCCTTACCACAATCAATACTCTTTATAAGAATTAGTCAGCTTGTCTTGAATTCTCTGTTAGCCGTATATAAAAGAATAGATTAAAGAGCATACAGCAACACTATTTTGAATTAATTAAGATTATTTTATCACCAATCCAATTAAATGAAATACGCACCGTGAATTTCCAGCATAGAAAGAACCAAAAATGTGCGGCAGTATTTTCAATACCTGTTTCTGCGGTTAATACGCAAACGATTACGATAATACCCTTTGCTACACACTTAAAAATCAAGAAAACAAGCGTCTGAAAAAGTTGTACAATATTTTGAATACAATAATTATTTTTGAATAATTCAAAGCTACGCACCACGTTTAAAGCCAATATATGATGACGAATAGCAGCAAAAATGGCAACTAAGAGAACAACTAGTATGATAACACATAGTGCTAGACTTATAGTAAGCATAACATGATGGTGACCCACCAGTTTATCCAGCAAAGTAATGTCCTTCGCTATTTGCGCGCCATTAAATCCCTTAAAAAAATGCGTCAACAGTAATTTGACATGAACGGGTGTCTATTCAACTCACTGCGGCAAGATGTATGAATGCCAAAAGAACGATTTTGAGTACACGAGTTGAGCAAATGCACATTATAGCTCAGATGAAAATAAAAAATTTAACATTTAGATTTTTGCAAATGGTAATCCAATTGACATTGTTCTCAAGTGTTAAATAAACAAATAAATTGGGTTATTTTCATAAATTTATACTTCTTTGCTTCATTCAACGTTCGAAGAGCTTGAAAAAGGACTTTAAGAAATCTGTGGAATTTGCATAGATTTATTCAGCATCGCAGCTTTTGACCGCGTTTGGTAATGGAAAACGGCTTGGGGGCGTGGAAAACTAGAACTAAAACCCGTACACATCCCTGCATGTTGAGCTGCTGTGGAATTTTTTAATCAAACAGTTGCCATTAATTACTGCAAAATTCTCTAGCCACATGACAGACATTTTTTCGACAGCCAGCCGCGCTGGAATGAATGAAAGAAAACAGGATGCGCTGCCGAGTCCTTCTTCGTGTGGGCGCCTGTATTTGTGAGCTAGAATCTGCGAGATGGCTTCAAATGCCATATGGGTGGGGCAGCTGCTGCTGCTGGGTATGGAATGCCAAGCGAACCGACCGCAGACTCGCCACCAAAAGGAGCAGCAACTAAAAATCAAATTAGGTGCAAACGAGCGCCTGTCGGCGGCAGGCGTTCATTTACTTGGCTCAAAAAAAAAAAAAAATGTGGGCGTGTCGCGGTTGCGTTTTCGTAATGAATAATTTATAATGCAAACGGGCGATGGATTTTATTTTCTTGTAAGCTCTTAGTTGAGATTAAAATTTTGCGGTTTGCCGAAAACCGGTGGAGTTAAAGTTCATGCTCCGCATGATTCGCCTGAATCGGCTGATAAATGTGCGTGGGCTGGTGTCATGTGCACGCTCGTGAATTCAATTTGATACACAAACTGATTTATCGACTCCAAAGCAGTGGCAGTAGCAGGAAATTCAAGGCACTTAAAAAATATACATGTAGTTCAAGTGTACTGCAATGTTTGTTCTCAGGTTAGGGGTACCTAAACAGTTTTTTGAATGAATCTTTAAAGTATCCTTCACATTACTAAATCATACTAAAATCATATAAATCTAATTGTATCATTTCTAGCGATACAAAAATAAGTTATTTTTTGTTGAACTATATATTATTATTTTTAAGCCCATACAATTTCTTCCAGTGCTTTGTCTCGACTCAACTTGGCACACGCCATTCATAAGTCAGTCGTCGTCAGTGGGAGAGTGGAGTCGAAAGTCGCAGACGATAAAAAATTACATACACTTGTAACTGGTGTCCTCGGGCCGGAGTCCTTGCCGTTACCACTGCTCCGGAGTTATGTCCTGGCCCCGCCTTTGCCTGTGCTGCAGCCTCTAACAAGGTTAATTTGTTGCGATCGCAGTTCTGTGTCATTTATCTTCGCTGTCAGCGGCAACTTCTCGCATAGAGCGCAGCTCCTGGCATCGTTCTAATTTGAATTTAACAAGCTCACTGGAGGAAAGGATGTGGACAGGGGTCCATCAGAGCATCAGTCTCTAGGGGAGCATTGAAAATTAAAAATTTATTGCCGGGCGTGGTGTCAATCATCGCTGGCATCATTCTCAGTTCAGCTGAGAACGTAATAAAGTATTGGAATAAAAATCACTGGGGATTTGTGCTACTCTATCAAAAGTGAAAATTCATATTTTTAATATAATTTTATGTTAACATTCTTCCAAAAATAGGTTAAGACAAGAGTACTTATAAATATTAAATGCATAAATAATATTTTGAGGCCCTGAAGCCCAAGTCAGGATGCATAAAAAATCTCGCATCCAGCATCCTGCCACACAGTTGCAGGCACACACACACTACATCATCATCAATTTGTGCCTGTGAGCTTCTAGAGCACCCTCATCCATCCTGTTTCCTTTCCACGCCCCTCTGTCCACATGCATCCTTTCAGGACTCCGCACTATCCATTGAACGTTTCAATTTCACTTGTTGGCTTCGATTGTCGCCTGTAGTTCCGAGTTTGGGGTAACAATTGAAAGCGACACTTTTATGGTTTTCAGATTTGTGTGATGTTTCCTCTTTCACCCAATTTTACCACACTCTATTCGGTATGTTTTTTTATTGTCCATCGTAGCACTTTTCCCCTCACTCTGTTACGTGCTTTATTACACGGATGCTGTGTTTTTCAGCTACTATTCTAATTGATAAATTCTTTGGAACGAGTGCCTTCAAGGGGTTTTTCACACTTACTTCCAAAGCATTGCCCAATATTATTTTTATGCCAGCCAAGGTCTTGAGCTCTTATTTCTGCAAATAAAATTTAGTTGCATATTTTGCGGCGCCAAATGGCAGCCACAAAAATGAATGAAATCGTAAAATTCAGACCCTGCTGGACCGCATCCACGCCCAGTGAGCTAATAACGTATACTCGAAAACCGGAAACGCCGCAGACCAATCCAATGCCACACAAAAGCTGACCCGCAGTTTAAACCCCTTTTTGACCCTCGACCCTAAAGATATTTCTTACTTTTTATGCAGAGAGAAAAATATATATTTTAAAGCATGCTCTCAGCCACCTTTACATGTAATTTAGAATTAGGATAAAACCCATTAAGATAACATATCATATTAACATATTCGTAGCCCCTGCCTGTTCTTGACCTTTCGAAACAGCTTTACCATTTTTTTACCCGCTAATAAGTTTTCACAATTGCAAGACAGACTTATGTCGATTTTTTTTCTTGTGTAACTCCATTCAAACTTGCATATGAGTGTGTTTTCCGAGCTTGTGTGCATTGGCATTTAAGTGCCGAAACAAATTTTGGAAAGAGCGGAAAGAGTTTGCAGCCAGGACGTCTAACATAACCTCGATTTGTATGCGTTGCTTCTTCCATTTTGGTTTTGTCTGTCTGTTTGTTTGCCTTTTGTCTCTGGGACTGCCGTCTATTGCCGTCTCTTTCGCGCGGGGAATTGCAATTGCATTGCCTCCTCTTTCCCACTAACCATTCAACGCCACAACGACTGTCCTTGTCCCGCATCCGCGCTGTGTAAATATTTGATTTTTGCATTAAAGTCAATTTGCTTTCATGATTCCGTAATTCATTGTTTACTTACGCCAACTTCTATTACGCCTTCTGCCGCCCGCTTTGATTGTTTATTTTTATATCCCCAGGCCCAGCAGTCTTTTGGTTCGGGGGTGGCGGCCATAGTCCCGGAATCCCGCATTTCCGCTGCACTTCCATATCCACTTCCATATAATATCCACAGACTCCAACACACCAGACCGAGCTCAGTGATATCCGCATCATCTTTGTTTGTTGCTCGCAGCAAGGTTTTCCTCCGCCTTTTGTCTGCTGCCGCCTCCCCTTGTTTTTCACCCGGAAAATCCCCGGTCACCACAATCACCACCATCCTCCAGTGACAGACTCATCCTCATCCTCTTCCCATCCTCCTCACTGTTTATGCGCACTCAACGTTAGAAATTAAATCTGGCTCTCAAATGTTATTTGCGCTTTTCGTTTATTTATTTATTTATTATTTGCTTACGCGACTGCCAGTTTTGTGCCTTGGTGCCTGGGTCCTTGGTCCTGGCCCAGTTTTCATTAGGTAATGCATAATAAGCTCGAAAACTTGCGCCAGTGAATTTAATTCATATTATTTTCTCTGGGTGCAGATTTTTCGGGCCTGGTCCCCGGCAAAAGCAATTATAAAACTGAATATGAATGGGCGTGTAAGGACTCCGGTTTCAATTGTTGAGGCCTTAGAAATTGGATTAGATATGGAATTTTACATAAAGAATGTCCGTTGCAGATTTAACAAATGGAATATATTTTTAGAAAAGTGGTGGAACTATAGAAAGATCTATAAAACCTAATGTTGATTCGAGAAATCATAAACTACAACAGGTTGCAAGCTCAAGACCTGCAAATTCTATTTATTTTATGCTACTCACTTACCATTAAGGATTTTATGTTTACTTTGCTCCACTCTCGGATTCACCATGAACCGCATCTAGAATCCTGCAGAGCCAAATCAATATGTCGCACCATCAATATCCTTCAGCTAACCGGCATCCTCAGTCAGCCATCGATTGCCATTATTATAAGAGGCGCGTCGCGTGCAATTTTAACGAGCTTACGCATTTTATCGCCCGAAGCGGGAAAAGCTGGAAAAGCGGGAAAATACACCCGGAGACCCTGTCATCGGCTCATCATCAAGCGAACGTTGTGGCTGCAGTAAAAAAGAATCTAATTTAGTGCGCGGTTTGCATACAAATGCCAAATACAAGTGCCAATGCCGCAGCGAATCTTGCGTGACAATGATGCCACATGCATAAGTATGTATGGAAGTATATGAGGGTGTTAATTCGCAATTGGTGTCACGATATACATTGATTCGCCATTTGGCTTATGCATTTTTCATTAATTGTCTCGTCCCATCTTGTCGCAGTAAATTGCCAAGAATCCCGCCTGGCAAGCAATTTAATCAAAAATTCTAATTCGCATCCAAAGTTGGGAGCAAGTTTTTAATGACTTTTCCAACTCCGGTTAAAGTTTTAGACGCGCTACAACTGCAATTACTGCAATCGATGCCGGTGTTTCGGTTCTCCGAGTTCCCAGGCTAAGGTGTTGCTCCACAGGACTTTCCTCGACTTGGGCACACAACAGCAAACAAAACAACGTTGAGCGCAAACCGCTAATCGCGTTACACAAAACTTCGCCTCCAAGGCAATCGAGTGCGAAATTCCACATACGCCCCGTGTGACGTGGCGATAGCGAAGGCATTCAAGTCATTTCCGCTTAAGCAATCAGTTCTAGGCAGCAGTCGTCATCCGTTCCACTCCCATCCCATTCCCCATCCAATCCAATCCAATCCAATCCTATCCTATCCGATCGGATCCCCTCCAGGTGGGCCACCACTTGACGTGACAGCCGCGTGCTGTAGTCACTCTGCATTTGAATGTCTGAATGCCGCAAAACGTTGCTCGGCAAACCGACATAAATACAAACAAACATGGCTGCCTGGCGGCCACTTCCTCATCCTTTCTGGCCATAGATTGTAAAGTGGTGAATAGTGCAATTCAAACTGGAAAAGTGGTTAAGAAAACCATTTTCAAAACATTTTAACACTTTTTCGACAGTACTTAGCCTGGATATCGTTCATAAGTTTAAAATGAGATTATTTTTCACTTACTAATTACACGTATTCAAGGTAAGACTAATATTGATCAGCGTATATATTTTATACTTCTATGACGTATGTAAAAAATATTAAAAATCTAAATTAAGTGTATTTTCTCTATATCCTTTTTTTTGTTCATATGCTAAACTACTGCTCAGTGAGATTCAGAATAAGTAACACGTTAGAGTCCAATCATGTATCTCTAATATTATTTGATATTCGCTGGTTGTGTTATTTTTGCTGTGGGTTCCTAAACCGGAAACAGGAAACCGGAAATTCAAAGCACCGCCGAGCAAATCAAACGGTTGGCCAAATGCAGCACGTCTTGCACTTTGTTATTGGTTGTTGCTATGCAGCTGATGGCTTTTTGTTACTGCTGCCAGACACTGCGGACAGTTTGAGTTGCATTGTGCAAAAGTTTAATTACAATTTGTACTTTTTTTTTTTGCGTGCCATTTCAGCAAAAAGCGAAGAAAACTTTTTATTGATATTGCTCGCGAGTGCACGATTCCCCGCCGACCTCCGGCTCAATGTCAAGTGTCATGTTATCCCGGACTTATTCATGTCCGCCATCACAAAGAGAGGAGAACTCAACCGGAACCGAGCAGAAATTACTTGCAAATTGATTACTGACACTGCCTGCCCCGACTTTGAGTAGGTTTTACTGCTTAATAGTCAATGTCACATTATCGGCGACTGAAACGAGAATATAATACAGTCTCAGTGCCCAAACAAAGATACTTGTATAAAATAAGAGTTTCGTCCTGCCAACGAGAGTTGGTGGATGCAATGACAAAAAGGGAACTTGACAAAAGAAAAAAGTATAAATTAAGTCAAGTCTGGGCATTTTAAGTTTGGCGAAATTAGGTAGTATTGTGAGCCTTATCAATATAACAACCAATGCTCTTAAGAATCATTTCAATATTTTGAAATCCACCCTCGCATTGTGTGAAATCAATAAAGCCCTCGAGACAGCCTTGGCAGCCATCAGTCGGAAATTGTCATAAATTCATTTTTATATGTGAATCAAATTGGCAGGCACGGAAAGTAAAAAGTGGCCCACAAAAGGCGAAAAGCAGCCGGTGGAGATGGAAAGTGCCAAAGTGCGGACACGGATGTGGACTGCGATTTCGTGCCCGATGTGCAATGTGCGATGCACTCCGTCGTGTGTGGGCATGAAAATTTTATTAGGCATATGCAAATGTGTCAACTTTATTTGCAATATTTCGACACATTTCGACACTTGTTGCCGTAATGAACTCCACGGCAAAATTCAGTAGTTTCATGGCCCGCACAACTGTTGCGCAACAATTTGGTGGAAAATGTACGTGGCGTACATAATGCAAACAGCCAATTGAATTAAACAAAATGACAGCCAATGCATGGCAACATTTTAAAGCCTACTTTGCAGCGCCTGCAGGTTGTGAAGTACCCGGGGGTTGGGTGTGCATAAATTGCTGCTATTGTTTAAATATTTGCCAACATAATTAACTTAATTCAATTGGATTTCCATTAGAGCCGCACGCACAACTTGAACGAAGGAGTGCCGGGATTGCCTCAGTGTTTGCCCAGCCAAGGTATCCCATACCTCCCATACCATGCCTCCCATACTCCTGGGATCAGGATACATTCGGATATACTTGGTCTGAATCAAAGGATTGGCCCTGCATAACATATGAGTTGGAAGTTGAGATGCGTAGCTCCCCTTTGACTTTGTCCACGACTCTTCGACGACGTTGTCTATTGACTTTCGAAATCGAATCGAATCGCATTGCATCGCATCGAAGGCAGCAGCAAATCACACAATAAAATAATTGATTCCATTTCAAATGCACACAGACTTACACACACACACATACAGAAGCACTGAGATGATTTGGCAGGATGCGGGTCGTATCGGAACAGATAGAGGACTGCATTTGCCGTCTAGTGCTGAGTACAACTTTATTTTCATTGTTTGCAGATTTAACATTTAACGCAGAACAAACACAGAGCAGCAGAGTCAGCTCAACTTTGGCTTCCAGTTTAGCTGGATTCACTGGATTCTGGATTATTTATGGGCCGTACAGGAGGTCCTTCGATTAGGCATCCTTGTTGACCGCCTTCAGCAGTTCCTTGCGGGTTTTGCGGCGCATCCTTAGGTTCGAGATGAGGCGCACGGTGCAGAAATAGATCAGTTCCACTATGCTCAGCATGGAGACGCCCATGAAGAGGCCAAGTAAGCCACCACAATTGGCAAGAAAGTCGGTGGTACCATAAAGCTCTGAGCGCCGAGAGGTCAGGAACTGGGCCTCCTTGAAAAAGATGGACACGCGCGACATCTTCATTCTGTCAAAGGGGATTTTTTAAGAAAATATGTCATATAATAGGTACAGTCATTTTAGCTGATGACTCAAATATATATATATATTGCGAAACATGTACGTTTTTAACAGAATGTTATATCTATCTAATGGAATTTCTTGTCCGACTTACCCTTGCCTCTTAGATTGCTCCTCCTTCCCCTCCGGAGAATCAGTATTAATTACTGTCTTATAGTCAAAATCAGCCTGGGAGATCTCAGCCTCGTAGGCAATCGAAGTACACGATGGAAGGCAGTTACACTCAGTTTCTCCCCGAGTATTTTCCCCTGCGTTAACCAAGCCCTGTGTGAATTCCCTGAGCAGCAGCTCATCCTCGGCTTGGTTATAGCACTTCAAACTGGCGTCACCACACACGGGCATATTAACATTACCTAAAACCAAACTGGTTAATTAAATCCCAATGGACAATACTGGGCTAAAACTTACGTGGCATGGAGAACTTAACACAGCCACATTTGGTCAAGGTGAAGTTGGCCAGGCACTCCAATTCGCAATTACTCTGCGAGTAGATATTGAAGTAACGTAATTCCCTTTCCTTTTGGAAATAGCACTGCCGTCGATTGGGTTCGTAGTGCTTCAGACCATCCGAAGTGGTAATGATCTTGGGACGAATGGATATAAGCACTTCCTGGTCGAACGGTATGCGGAAGTACTGCTTCGACACTTGGGCCACATCTCCAGGTGTGTGTAATAAAATCTAAGAGGATTCCCTTTGAACAACTATATCAAACATAATAGATTTTACCTTGAAACCCTGAACTGGACCACGACACATGTCATCGAAATCAATTTCCGCACCACCCATAAACAGATATAAACCAGCTCGAGCTCCGGGGCCCAAAACTCGATTTGGATAGGGAGATGTATCCGCACTGGCGCTATAACCATCCTCCACATTCCAGTCCATGGATAGTCGGTTTTCCTCGCGGAATATAAAATCGGGAATAATACTACAACAGAGCGCTAGTATCAGAATTTGAGTTTATCATAAACTTGATATCCAAGCTCACCCTTCCGCTCGGAAAATCTCCGCTGGACTGAGTGAATTGAAACTGAAGCAAACGCCATCCTCCGTCACAAATTTGTGGAAAATATCACTGCACTTAACCGGAGAGTTACGCCACTTACAGTTCAGATAGGTGTCATCGAAATGGGGGGATACTTCAGTCAGGGCATCAATGATTTCCATGCCCCTCCGGGTTTTATTACCCAGAGTTACATCATGCAAATGTGGCTCGCAAACCTGCGACACAGCGCCATATAATCCCTTTCTGTTAACAAATGTACTCTAATATACATTCGTTTTTAGGTGTGAAAAGGACAATTACTTACTGTTTATCGCTGAGGTCTACAATACCGCTGACATTACTTTGAAAATCACGCACTTGGTGATACGAATCCGTAAAATTGAATATCTCACGACGCGTTTTAGTCTCCGGACAAACTGTAACAGCGGGAAATGGGATTTGCCACACCGGAGTGGATTTCTCGGCGAAACTGACAATAACCGGATTGTTGTTCCACTTGTCCCAGATATTTAGGGTCAGCTTGACGCAGGTGAAAACCGATAGCACCAGGACACTGATCCAGAAGAGGCGCTCCAAGAGCGGTCTCTTCTTCTCGCCCAGATACCGGATGCCATGGATGGTCGTATAGTCGCAGTACTCGTGTATGATGGCCTTGGCCGCCTGGAAGCCGCTGCCGTATTTGATCTGCTTCTTGGTGTCCACCTCGTCCTCGCTGTCATCGGATACGGTCTCCCGGAATGCCGGAGCCATCCGGGCCATTAGTGCAGCCCGTTTCCACTGGTTGGCGGCACAGGGCGGCGGACGTACCGCCACCTCATGGCTGGGCGTATGGGGTTGTGTGCTGTCCGTCGACATCCGGTCCGGCGTGCTGGAGATGCGTTGACTAAGTCAGCGGTGCGCACGCAAGACTCCAGCCTTTATATACCCGTCCGTACGGGTGCAGGGTGCGGCTGCTGTCCTGCGATGGAACCGATGGTGGAGGACAGTCCCGACGGATCGCCAACGCGGCACGCATACTTTTCCACGAATTTTCGGCGTGGGTAGGTGGCGTTTTTGGTGGCGTTTCAATTACTTCATGTCGCTAAGCTGGCGTAATTTGCAAGCTCGCCCTGGAGCACCGGAATCCCCGTGGGGTTTAAAGAAACCCAGAGACTGGCAAACCTCATCCCTCACCTGCAGCTAACGTAATTGTCAACTCTGACCCAATGCCCGGCTAAATGTTACCTTTGAGCCGGCACTAGGCGAGGCATTCTAATTAGCCAGTGCGCACTTGTAGCTCACCAAGCCCCGGGTCACCAGCGCCACATCCTCGCCTGCAACTAGCCACCGCGACAGGTGCAGCCGCATGGCCATGGCCAAATTGAAAACGGCGACTTTCCGGCCACGCGGGCTTATGCATTTTAAATCCCGGCCACTTGACTGCAGGCGCTTAACTCGACCTCGAAACAAAACGGCAAACGGCTGCAGACGCCGACAATGTCGAGTCAAATCCTCACGTTAAACACGGCTAAACAATGGCAGTGCTGGAACATGACGAACAGCGACTAGAAAATGCTCTATCTAAATGCGAATGAATTGTTTTTAAGTCACTATTAAATACTTGAAAACCAGTATTACCCTTGAGCAGAGTGAACTTTTCCAATGCTTTGACTCTTATTTATTGAATTTGTTAATAGTAAACCTATAAAATACAATTATTATTTCTAACAATATTTCTTGCCTGAAAAATTACATAATTAAATTTTTGGACAATTAATTAAGCATTTTACAGAATGCTTGGCAAAGTGTAGCTACCCTTTAATGAGCGAACAAGCTAGAAGTGCATTGGCCAGCGGCAAGGACGCAACAAAGGGGAAGCAACGACAGGAGCAATACGGCGCAACACGATGCCGACCATTTTGGTTGCGCATTTTAACAAAGTGAACTGCATTCGGGGGCATTGTGTCTAAATTTTTCGGAGGTCCTGGAAAACGAGGAAAATGTGTCCCCTTTGTTGGGGGACCTTTCATTATTGTGACGCTGTGCCTTCAACAATGTTGGCATTGTCCTTGCACTTGCCGTTGTTACCTGTTACCTGTTCCTTTTGCCAGCCAGTAAACATTTACACACTTCTCGCTTCTGTCTGGCAAAAAAGTCTGGCGATCATTTATTTTAATGAGCTGCGAAATAGAATTTCTGATGCGTCTCCCGAAATTCAACTGGGGAAAAGTGACTTGATTTGGGAAAATCACTTTAGTTTAGCCACCCATTGCCCACCAAACCATTGAAAGGCTCAATAATTTATATATTTGTATATATATATATATATTTATATATATATATATATATTTGGTATTCTCATTTAGCATAATACATTCGTTTGTTGGTTTATATGCTTTAGTTGGAGGACATTGAATTGAATGTTGTTACTGTTTACAAATTGGTTTGCTTGGTAAGTACATAATACGTTGATTAACCTATTTACATAGCCGCTACTTTTGATATAGTTATTACAGAATATAGTCGCTATTAATATTACGCATATTTGATTATGATTCTAGATAATGTATAGCAAGTTACTCCGAATTTGTTTTTGAAACACCTGTTGTCACTATGCTACTTTTGATATACAATTTGCGTGGGTTAATTTGGTATTAACTACGATTAATTTGTTCCGTAAATTATATCGAAAATATTTAAACATCGGTTAAAGCCGGCACCAGACGATTGTCTGGTTAATAACAATGATCTTATAACTCCGTAATTTTTATCCATATTATTGGTATTAACTATATACAAAGCTCGATTACCGTTCAATTTGCACCGCCGACAGGCGATGACAGTTTAAGCTTTTCATAATTTTACCTATACGTTCACTTATGCAGTTTTGAAACCCAAATAAATACACTTCCGTTTGAAACGCTAAACCCAAAGGACATGCAAAAACAACACAAACACAAAGGCGTTTTGCAGTTACAATTACAATTACAATTACGATTACAAATACATTACATATAAACGTACACATGGATGTAATTGATATAAATATACATATATAGCACGCAGTACACTATATACTATACTATATCTGCTCATATTTCATATCTATGGCTAATTAAAAATGATATGTTTGCTGTAATTTACGTTATTCGTTCTTTTTTTCCTTCGGACTTATTAGTTCCCTCCAAGGTTAGTCTGTTATAAAAATACTGAAGAAATTGCACTTGTATCGCCATACGATAGCACAAATAACACCGCTCCAAAGGGAGTTTTCTGAACCCTTTCCATATGCTGTTGACCCTCCCCGCGAACTTTGACCTATTGCGGTGCGAGAGCCAGGCCTAAACTGTTGGACATCAGGCTCAAAGTATTGGCAGTTGGCGCTGTAGATGACCCGGCTGTTTCCTGGAAATAAAATTAAAAATGTGTTGATTAAATAGTTCTAAAGCTCTAACTAGAAAATAATCAGTTCTTGAGTTACATAAAAAGTGACTATTATAATTTATAGTATGATGCGACTGTGTAATTAGTTTGCCCAGGATCATCCATACTCACAATGCTTAAGGTACGGACAATGCAAGCCCTTGTGGCCGGCGGCTCATCCGCCTCCAATCCGGGCGAGCTGCCCCTCGAGGAGACGGAGCCATTCAGCAGCTTGACGTTCAGTTCGTCGGAGTGATGGGTCTGCTGGGAGCTGCTCGACATGCGTCCATCGAGGGAGAGATCATCCCTGTGCTGATCCTGTAACGGAATCACTGGGGAATGAGAACCACTGCCTGGTGCGGCGGTAATCATGTCACTCGCCTCCTTGGGACTGGCACTGGGGCTAAACTTAATGTCCAGACAGTTGGTCTCCATGTCGCTGGCCATTCCATTCTCAGCCGAAGATACCGATGCCATAATGATGCCCGTTCCCGAGGGCGACATGTGGCCATTGATGGCCCCACTGATGATATTGTTGTTGCTAATTTTATTATTGTTATTGGGCTCCTTGTTAAGTGTTGATGAGGCATCCGGCATCTGTGGCATCTGCTGCTTTGTGGCAGCCACATCGGCGATGGTATGGCCATTCTCCACGGCTGCATTTGCAACATTGTTGCTGCTGGCTGTGGTGGCATTGCTGTTGCTGCTGCCCTCATCATCGCCCAGCTCGTAAATGTTAACCATGTGGGCGGCCTGTGCGTGGACCATCAAATCCCAAGGATTGACGAACGCATCCTTGCAAACGGCGCACAGCAATTTGGCGCTCGTCGGCGGAGTCTCTGTAGGCGCAGGGGTGAAACATGCGAGAATTAATTAGTTATTTAAGTTGGAATTTGCAGAAGGACAGACATCGGAGGCTCTGGCGCATAAATAACTCAATTTTAAATGCATTTGCCAGCAGTCGCAGGACATGAATGCACAGACATCCTGCCGCCCGGCGACCAGATGTTGCTGACTGGCAAACAGTGGAGCGCCTACGACTTAGACAAACACTTTTGGGGCCGGGGCAAGGGCAAAAAGTGTTTAACAATCATAAATTAATTGCCAACAGACAGGCTGCCCCACGCCCCCCAAGGAGGCCCGTTTCGCCCACTTACTTGCACTTGCCGCAAAGGCAACATCCTGGCACTTGCATGTGAACCTCAGCTTGCAATAACTTTTCTTGTGGTCCAATAACTCAGACAGCTCGCCAAAGGATTCCCGGCAATTGCCGCAGATTAATGTATCCGGATTGCCTGTAAATATGCAAAGGGAAAGGTCTTGAAAACATGTTGAACGTAAGTGAAAAACTGTGAAAAAACTGTCTGCACAAGAAAAGTAATTTTAATGATTCCTAGTAGCTGCCTCGGTAATAAAATTAAAACAAAAAAACACTAATCTAGCTTCTGTAAGGCAAGCAGTTCAATTGTTTTAATTTTTTTTATTTTAATCATTGCATTAAAAAAATATATGAATATTGTGAACTTATTGCAATCGTTACACCGAATTAGATCTTATGCTAATCGGCCAAATCTTCAGTTCAGCCTGAAGCAGTTGCTTTTTGTCCAGGATCCTATCTCTTTTTCGTTTCGATCGGCTCTGCAACTGCAATTCATGATCCTTTTGTGAAGAAAAGGGTTTGGGATATGGAGCTACAGCCTGAGCCCTTTTTCTGCGATATCTTAACATGTTTGTAATGGCATTTATGCGCAAATCAGGCTGAATGGCGTGTCTACCACTTCGAGGTTGCTGTTGCAAAGACTTTGGCTGTTCCATATTTTCATTTTGTACATTCAGAGAAAAGCTGATGACATTTGGAGTCCCAGCGACACCGTGATTCTTTGGCTTGGTGCAACATGGAAGTTTTCTTGTCGTACTTTTGGTAGCACGCGTTGTCAAAGGTTTTTGGGTGGTAGTCTTGCCGATTGGAGGCTTAGTTGCCTTCGTTTTTGGAGCCAAAGATGGTTTAACAGTGCTTGTTGTTGTAGATTCCCGCTCCTCGTTCTTAACATCGACGGATATCGAATCCTCCTCTTCATTTTTATTGGAGTCACAAGCCTCGGTAGTCGCAAACGCTTCGCATTCTCCTTTTCCCTCATTTTGATCCACTTCAGCGCAATTCATTGCCTCCTGCGGTCGCACCTGTTGTTGCATCTGCTGTCGCTGGCCAAAGAACTCGGACAACTGTTGCAGCAACTCGAGCTGCTCGGCAGTTGGCGCCGGATCGTGTGTCTCCTGTCGTTCCTGCTGCTTTGGCAATGGCACAAATGGCGGCTGGAATAGATGAAAGGCGGGGAACTCCTGGTTATATCGATTCAACTTGGCCGACGGCATCTGGGATTGAAGGCTGCTCTGAGCTATCGCTGATGGCCTCAGATTGGCAACGGGTTCAACCTGAATCTCCTGCAACGGCTGGCTTTGCGTCTGCTGTACGTCCAACTGCTGTGTATATCGCATACCAGGTCTGATTCCGGATACGGAAGCGGGGCCGTTCACCTCCTGACTGGTGGCGTAACCCAAGGCCTGCTTGTTGGTCAGCAGACTGCTCTTCAGGCTAAGTATTCCCTTCACGTAATCCGCGGGCAGAGGCTGCGGTGAAGGGATTTCCGCCACGGGCTTTGGCATAACTTGCTGTTGACCCCGAACGACACTGAATACGCTTGCAATGGCCAAAAGAGTGGCAACGTGACTCATTTCTCTTTTTCAGAGACTCGGTAGTCAGGCGTCAGCATTTTTGACCCGTTCAACCAGGACAACTAGACGAAAATTTTTGGATAATTATTAAAAAAAATATATATAGTCCTATTCGTATTTATCGTAATTATCTTGAAGATGCCTACTCAAAAATGTCTTTTTAGTCAAGTAAGGAGAGAAAATCTAACCGCTGTTTTACTAACTTATAAAAGCTTACTGCTTTTTTGATAATCCCAAGATGAAACCACAGACAATCATTAAAATATACTTTTCCGGCTTTATCCCTCAATTGGCCAGCATCCTTTTGAGCAAACTGAAGTCAATACTCACTGTAGACTTTGAATGGTCCCCATTGCTGATGCAAACTTAATTGCTCCTGAGCATGTTGCTGCTGTTGGTTGTGCTGCTGCTGTTGTTGCTGTTGCTGCTGTTGCTGTTGCTGCTGATGTTGATGTTGCTGCATCAATTGGCTGTGCAATTGTAGTGGCGTTGCCGCCTGATGAGGCTGCGGTTGCTGTGGGGACAATGCCAGAGTCAACGGCTGCAGCAACGGTTGCTGATGCTGCTGCTGATGCTGATGTTGCTGCTGATGGGCGGCAAAGGCGGCGGCTCCAACCGGATATGGCTCGCCGAGCGCCGTTTGATTAGCAATTATTGCAGACTTTGCATTTTGCGGCGATGTCGTCGCCTGGACAGCCACGCTGCTCTTCAGCTGGAATCCGAACGGTTGCTGGTGGTGCGGGTGGTGCGCATGTGGGTGGTGCTGCTGCTCCTGTTTGTATTGCGACCAGTGAATGGAACTTGGAGCCGCCGTTACCGTTGTGGCCACCGCCGCATTCGATAGCAGATTCTGCTGATGCAGCAGCAACTGCTGCTGCGGCAACAAATTGGCCATGGCCGCCATCGCAACGGCAGCAACCTGCTGCTGGTGCTGTTGCTGTTGCTGCTGATGGTGTTGCTGTTGCTGCTGCTGCTGCACCTGCTGCTGTTGCTGATGGACGGCAGCTGCCGCAGCAGCGGCCACCGCGGCCGCACTGTGATGATGCTGCTGTTGTTGCTGTTGCACGGCCACAGCGAGACCGCCGCCGTTGGTCATCAGACGCTTTCGCTTCTTGGCCCGCACTCCATTCGAACCGCCCCCGCCTGCACCGCCGCCACCGCGCAACAGCGCCGAGGAGCAGTAGCTGTCGTAGAAGTAGTCCCTGCACGGAGAGAAAAGTAAAAGGTTGTTTAATAATCCCCAACTATCCAAATCTTGGTGCTTATATGTGTATAACTCATATTTTTATCAGTGCATTTAGTAAACTAGTGTCCATTTATAGCTCGTAATCTGCTCAACCAATATTTGTTCGCTAATTGAAGTGTCAGCAGCGTCAATCCCCAAAAGTATGCTATTCAGTAATGTGCAGGGAATAGGATAGTTGTGTGTTTTAGCGGAAACAACGAATTGTCAATACCCTGCTAATGGTTTAAAAAATAGTTTTACTATATGGTTTTTGTTACTTATAGTAACAAACCAAATTTCCCATTTAACCAAGACCAATGATAAATGTGATTTTTCTCTCATTAACTGCAAATGAAGAACCTGCCAACTGTTGCCCAACCTCAATGTCAGTCAGTCACTTGCTCAACCCATCAGTCCGTCAATATTTGTTTAGGCTGCCATTGCCATCGTTTGAATTGTCATTTGGCAATTGTGTTTGTGTGCCGAGGTCTCCCATTGGGTCATGTTACCAGTGATTGATACAAATGCCGTGCTAGGACGAAAATGAACACCCCCCCCACCACCGCCCAACGTTTTCCTGACGAAGCCAACCAATTGTGGTCAAATGAGTGGGGGCAGTGGGCTTGGGTGGTGGAGTGCAACAATTGTGGCTTTTTCGGTCAGTTTGTGTGCGGTCAGAGGATGGCAACCTCACCTGAGCAGCCGTTTAATGACAAACACAAGAGCACCTGGACATAGCTATGGGTTTTCGATAGAGCGGGGGGCCGTGACATGTTTGCGTTTTAATTACAATCAAGTCGATGTCAGTTGGGTTTTCCGCCCCAAACTCTCCTCTCTCTCCCCCCCCCCCCCCCCCTTCTCGTCGTCGTTCGCGTCGTTGGTCTTTTTAAAGCCAAAGCGAAAACGCATTCGACATTTCGTTTCGGCGTCATTAAGCTTAAATTAAATATTTCCACACGAGTGCTGGAAGGTCTGGAAGCTCAAGGCCCAAATAAATTGTGAATGTCGCTCAGTCATCATTAAGGCCGCGCCAACGACAAAGACAAACAAGTGCACATGTCAGCGCCAGGACATTATGGCATACATTGCAACTGTCACTCACAGGATCCGCAGGATACCCACACATAAATACTCGTATACGTAGTACGACTACGTTTGAAGCAGCGAACTCGAACACCAACTGACCCTCCACACACAGCAGAGAAAGTGAGTAGAGCAATGGAGACGAGAACTTGGCCTGAAGTGTCCTGGTTCCGGTTGGGCGCAAAAAGTCCGGCTAGCCGTTGACAGCCAAATATTTTATGCCGGACGGGCAGTTGAAACAAAGGGCGACCCCATCGCCTGATGAATGGTTTCTTATTTATTTATTTACTTGTGGGGCGGGCACTCGAAAAAAAAACCACCCGTTAAATGATATGTAAATACAGTCCAAGTGAATGGCCACATGGCGGCGTTAAATTGAGCAAAATTAACTTTTAGATTAAATTGAAATGAGGCTAGAACCAAATTGGTATCCTTGGTAACACAGCGTTGGACTCACCAATCGTTTCCGGTCTTGCTCACATTCTGCCTTTTCCTTCCGATCTGATGCGCTTTCGGTTCGGCCACCATGTTGACATCTGGAAATGGGAATTTGAAATGGGAAATTCTTAATGACAAAAGGCAATCTGTATTATATCCGAAAAATATAAGAATACAAAATTTCAGTGTTCTTTGAAGTCATTGTTTGGAAACACAAAAGGCAGTCCTTTATAAACCTACTCCTTTCATTATGCAAATGAATAGACAAAATGTGAGTGATTAAAAATGTTTTGTTTTTTCTTTCTACGTGCATTTCCATTGACCAGCTGCAGTTCTCGGTTAATTCAATCTGGCTGCATCCCAATCATTAATCTCAATAAAAGTGCGCCAAAGCCAGAAAGTACATTGTCAGTTATTGTTAATGCAAAAAAGCTATGATGCAAACCAAAATACAATATATGGTCGAAGAAGAATTGCTCTTTAACATTAAAAATCCATACTATATTACATGAGCTTTAAAAGTGATTTTCATGTAGTTCGAAAAATTATTATAATTCTGCGGAATTATTAAATCGTTAGATATTTCTATATTTAACACAGCTTAAGTATTTTATGCGGTATTTTCAATTCCCTAAGTGTATTCAAATAGCTTTATAAACCCAAACCGCATTTGATTTTTTTATGAAAAGGGTGGATACGGATAGCTTTTCGGAAAGAACCAGGATTTCGCAGCCCACGCTCGTTCATCATAATTCATGACAAAGTTTGAAGTGGGACGGCTGCGCCTCCAATCCGTTGGAAAATAGGTGGGCAGGGGTAAAATTCAGAGGAACCCAGAGCTATCTACAAATTGGTGGGTTTGGCTTACAAAAAGAGAAATACTGCAAGAAAAGCGGGCGTGAAGGCTTTGAGACTTTCTTTTTTCAGCTGCTCCATTTCCTTCTTGGCTTTTTTGTTATTTTTGTTTTTTTTCCTTTTACTGCCTCACTGTCCGACTGTTGGGCTGGCAGGCTATAATTAAGATTAAGGATAAAAGCGTAAGAAGGATTTGCACAAGTTCCAGCCAACCATCTCCACTGGGTAGCCCAGTGTAAATCGCTTTAGTTTGCCTGGCCGCTTCAAAGTCAATGGCGCGTAGCAATGAAATATTATGCCGGCCACTTCGTTGTCGTTGTTCTTCTTTTCCTAATCAGTGGAATTAGCATTCCACATTTTGCGATTCGCATTTGCATAAGCGGGAGAGTATTTTCCATGAGAGTCTGGAAATGGCGCTTTGTTTGCTTCGGCGAACGGGGCGTATGAATATGAAGCATCCGCCGCGTTGCCGCCAGAAGCAGAAGCATCATCATCATCATCAACCGACACAGAGCACTAAGTGCATTAACTTGTTCTCCACACGAGACACGCACTGCAGAAACGAAAAAAAAAAAATAGTAAATAAAAGAGTAAAAAAAAAAACAGAAAAGAGGATCACAGAATCGTCAACATGGCAGCTGCAACTGGCGTTGAATTATTTCATTAAACGCCGAACGACTAGACTGCCAGATAGTCAGGATAGTCAGGGTAAGAGGCAGATACAAAAGACAGTCGACTGTCTGGCATAACATTGAAATTTCATTAAAAGTATCGTGCCAAGATTTATGTCGGCCGCACTTTAAGTTTTTGCGGCCGGCAGCGACTTCCGCCCGTCGAAATACTCAGACATTAGTGCGGAGGGTGCCTGGAGATATGGCCACTACACATGCCAGGATCGTTGGCGGTTCCTTCATTACCATTGCCTACTATGTGTGTATGTAAGCCATAAGCCAGGACAGGCCATACCATCCGCACCTACTTCCTTTTCCCCGTCCGTCGCCTTTGTGGCTTTTTTCGCGCGTTTGTTCGATTTTAGTGCAACGCTTCCGCTGCCGGCGGCCATTAACCTGACGAATGCCCCAAACTCAAACTTTCAGAGCCACATAACTGGCGATATCCTGCGAACATGCAACTTTGGCCAAGGCGCGGACGAGGGTTAAGGTCTAAAATGTCTATGCAAAGCAGCAGCCTTCGTTAGCGGCGATTTCAAGGGACGCAGAAATTGCACAGATTTAAGACAACTTTTATGCACTTTAAAGGTAAACACTGTCTAGACTATCATATACCCGTTTTGAAGATGAAGGAAGTGAGAAGACTGCAGTTGGCTAACATCATAGAGGCTGTCTTCGATTATTTTTAAGGATTTCGTTCAAATAATAATGTTTTAAATAATTCCAGAAATCTTCGAAAAAAAAAAGTTTCTCTACTTAAATGTTCAATTTGCTTAACAGTGAAATTGATAAAATGAAATAATAACTAGGAGATGTCACCAGGATGTTGTAGGACATGTAAAGACCTAATTCCTTACCTAATGTCTGGCTGAGGACCGTCTTGCCATCCTCGCCGTGGCAGGCATTCCGAGCATCGAATGGATTGGTGAACTGCACAAAGGCATAGCCCTTATGCATGGATATGCCTGCAGGATGTTCGGGGAGTCAGATTTAGAGGGAATGAGGCTGGTTGCTGGATGACAAGGACTTACCCGCGAGGCGACCATAGATCTGAAACATGCGCTCCACGTCCGTTTTGGAGCACTGGAAGGTATTCAGATTGCCCACAAAGATGCGCGAGTTGACCGCCTGCGGATCCTGCGAGTTGGTCTGGTTGGACAGTTTGGACAGCTTCATGGTGGCTACTGGCAACGTCACAGATCCTGCCAAGGACACGGGCACGGGCGCAGCCGCGTCGCACCTGTGTTCAAAGAACAAGAACGCAATCCTGGCGAAAACCCTGTTGTTGTCCCCGTTTTTGATGCTGGCTTTTCCCTTTTTTTTTGTCTGTGGCTAAGACGGGGCTTTTGTTGACGGCTTATTGCATTTGCAGTCGGATTGTTTTCCCCTCAAACTCCGCCGGCTGATTTTTCACTTTTAACGAATCCAAATCTGTGAGCGGTCGCAGATTGTACGGTACCCTTGGAAAATCTGCCAAATAGGAGAAAAACGCATTGAACAATAAATAAAAATCACATTCGCTTTTGTTTGCCACTGGGCTTAAAAGTATCAATGGGCGTGTTTTTGTTTCATTTATTTATCTGTGTATATGAGTTTTACGCTGTCGTGTTGATTTTTGGGAATTTTTAACTTGATGCCAGGCAATTGAAATGCAAAAATGCCTTTTAATTGAAAAAACTTTTTCATCGGTTAATACTTTAATCTGCTTTCACAATTTCCTTTTATATAAACACTACATGTTCTTGATTCTTTGAAATACTTGTGTTTATTAATTAAGGAGTAGCTGTTCACACTTTTCCAATTATAAGGTTATTCTGTTATACTTCTAAATATCCTCTTCTTATTGATGTCCTTTTGCTTTCACTGGAAACATGTTTCGTGCTTGTTATTAAATTAAATAACTTTCAAATGGCTTATACAAGGAGACACACCCATTGACACACCCATTATCCTTCCTTTGAAAAAGGATGCAAAAGGATAAAAAATGGAGAAGAGGTGCCGAAGCGGCAACAACAAAGAAACTTTGCTCTCACTCGTGTAAAAGTGAAAAATTAAGCGTTTTTATTGCGCTTTCGATGCCAACAGTGTGCAGTGTGTCCTTGTCAGCCCCACTCACTCGCACCCACACTCAACAACAGCCACACCACCACACCCATTGTGGCAACATGTGTGTTCAATGTGTGCGTGTGTGGCTCCTTTGCATAGTGTGCGTGTGGTAGTGTGGGTAGCAAAGGGCATTAAAATGTACAAAAGACGTGCATGAAATAAAAATAAAACATGCAGCCATAAAAATAAAATACTCGTGTACTAGCAAATTGTTAATGTGATTTTTATGCAATCCCCATCCTAAAGAATTTATTGCGGATTTATGGGTGCGCCAGTTGGTGTTAATTGTGAAAGCTTTTGGCGCTTCAACTTGAATCTAATAATGGAAGGAGTCTGATAATAGACGCAGAGAAAAACCGAACAGTATCTATGAATTAAAAAGTTTATTTAGTGGTCAGTATATTAAAAATCCACAAGCATACTAATTAGGCAAATTGGTGAACTAAATTTTATTTTTTTTAGTAGAATATTGCATTCGACAATCATTGGGTGTTTAGAAAATGACATAGAACTGCATTACATTGCCGGCAGCTGCACGAAGTTGGTAAATATTCATTGATCGGTATCTACGGCTTTTCCCATCAGTTTTATTAAAAGCGTTTTTGCATTGTTTGGCATAAATCAAATGGAGGAACTAGAAAAGGAGTAGCAAGGAGTTGGGATATTCATGGCTTTGGCTGCATTGTGCGCCAGTTATGAGTGAAAGACTCTTTATTTATTATAATGGCATTCCTGCCTGCCAGTCTTCTGTCTGGTTTTCATCCATTCACTCACCCATTCAGGCATTCATTCACTCATTCAACGCTTTCTATTTTTGTGTCGCATTGTCCTTGCAAATGAAGGAACAACGCCGATGGCGAATGCACCGTGAACAAAACCCTCAGATGTGCCAAGTAGATAAGTTTCATATAACATTTGAATTCCAGACGATTAGTAGATAAGAATTTAATGAGTGTTTTATGATATTAAATGATCAATGATCATGCTAGTCACAGCAATTTTACACATTCCACAATTATGAGGAAAATGAATATGATTTTCCACAGTGCATGGCATAACAGCTTCCTTGAAGTCTGCTGTTCATCATTGTGAATATCCCACAACAATAGCAACAACCATTCCGGGTGAAGTCATATTGAATAAACGTTTGAATATGCAACAGTTTTGGTGGCCTACATTTCGGCGCTGCCGGCATATTAATGAACGCAACTTTAATTAAGACAACAATAAGGGTAGCTGACATATTAAAGTTGTCTGTGTCTTAATTCTGTGGACTAGCGAGTGTGGCAATAGAGATTCTCAAGTGCCTGCAAGTGGTTAGTTAACTTGGCTTAATTATAATTAACTGCACTGCGCAGCAAGTCAGCAGCCCAAGTTCAACCGCTAGAAAATGTGCAGGAAATTGCCGTAGTCTCCACTTTTCACAAACCCTTCCCATTCCCCTTTTCGAGTCCTGCCAGCCGTTTTAGGCCCAGGACAAAGGCTGCCAACGTTTGCACTTTTATTTTCCAGACGCCCGAGCGCAAAAGTAAATTAAGACGCCTCGTGGCAAGTGAGTTAGTAAAAGTCGTCGCCGGCTAAACTTCAGGATGCCAACGTGGAGCCTCCATGTGAGCTGAACTTTGTAATTGAGTGTGGTGAAAACACACAAACACGACACACGACTGAAAAGTCGCATATTTAATGCTCTACATGAGGTATAAAACCGAACAACAAATTAAATGCATTTCAATTATAGATGTCTAAGAAATTCCTAAGGCTTTTTAAATTAGTTTAAAGGAATCTTTACTTGGACAGTAGATTTGATATAAGCGATTCCTCCCTAAATATTGAAGCCACGTAAAATATACAAAACTAAAGCAGTTCAGATTTATTTCAACTGTTGAATTAAATGATCCTCTCACCTAAGTTGATGGACTCTGCCGCAAAGTGCTTAATTACTTTTGCTGCATCCGCTCAGGCTCGGGATGCCTAATGCCCCGCATTGTCTACGGCTTAAAGTCAACGACTCTGTGGACTACATTTCGCAGCCTCCTTGTTCGAGCATTTCGCACCCCGATACTTTTTACCCAGCAGTTCGTATTAAAGCGTTTTGATGGGGTCTCGACGTGCCATAAATAATGCAGAAACCCATTAAGCTGCCGGAGTTGTTGAAGAGCCAACGATGCGATGCTGTCAGGATTATCGGTGGCGAGCGATCAAATGTCAAAGGACACATTTCGTCGGCTGTCGCCTGTTGCTATTTACTGCCTACTGGTCGTATCATCTTGCGTTTTCTTTTTCCATCTCTACATATGTTTATATGGCAGACAACTTTTCATTTCAAATTGCTCGAGGTGGCCAAGGGGATGGTGTTGATGGCAGCCCCAATAGCGTAGCACAAAAAATGAATAGACGTCGTGGCCCATTGAAAGCCGAAAAGTCAACAAAGGGGCACTCACACCCACCGATCTGAAGCAGATAGAGCGACAAATAACCCCAATTGAAAGGGGGGCCAACCAAGGGGTATGGGTGTACCGAAATGTTAGAGGAATGATGATGATGCCATGTGTGCATTGACAAGCCAGCAAACAACTTTATTCATAAGCAGTCAAACAGGACGAAGTCGGGCCAGGACATGGCAGGCCAGGCCAACAAGGACCCGCAGACGTGACCCCGGTCGGACCGAATGGAATCCTTTCCGAAAAGCATAGAATCCACATGAATGCACTAAGAAAAGCAAACAAATATAAGTAGAATATTTCAAAATAATTTAAATAAATTTTGTAATATATAAACCTAACGTGAAGAAAAGCTTATCCCTTTTACTCAAAACCAAACAAACTTAATAACTAGATTTTTCATTATTCTGCTATTAAAAAAAATGAAGAAGTTCGGTTATTTCTCTCAGTGCATCGATATGATGGCCAGAGATGACTTCACGTCTGCTGGCGATAACTCTGCCGAGTTTATGGAACTCGGACTAGAGACCAGAATCGAATGAGTCTAACTTTTGGAAGCACCATGGTTTGAAATTCATACTTTGTACATGGTGAAAAGTTTAAAATTCCGGAAAAGTACTCAAAATTGTCGATAAGCGGAGAACGTGTCACCACCCGGCGCATTGTTGCTTTTTGTTTGCTGTTAATTTATCGTAATGCACAAAACAATTTACAATTTAAAGTGAGTGAGGGACAAACAAACAAAAAAAAATGGATACAAATATTTAAATATATTTACAGGCGTATTAAGTGCCAACTATTTGCATAAATAACAAGAAATTAATAACAAACACACGGCGCCATGGCAGCAGCCGCACAAAAGTTAATAATTGCTGCTGCTGTCAACAGGCTGTGGAAATGGAAGGAAAATGCTACTGACATGTGGACCACATTTAAATGAAAAATATGCCAAGGGGCGGGGTGGGGTACAAAAAAGGAAAACATCGCGCTTCGAAGCTGCAATACCGTTTTATCACTTGACAGTAAATGCGTTTTATTGCGATGCTCATTAAATAAATTAAATTTGCAATGGATAAAGTGCAGCGGGGAAATCGGAAAAGTATTTAAACAATTAAAAAGCCAAGGAATTCACGCTTTAAAATTTTGAGTGTACAAATTTTGCGGAAATATACGTGTTGATCATACCGAAATAAATAGCAATAATCACCGAGTTTTACTATAGAAAATGGAAAGGTACAAAAATGAATGCAAAATTAAATTAAGCAAATTAGTCGCACCAACATAAAATTGATTCGACACACCACGAATATTTTTCATAACTATGGCAATGGAGTAACATTTTTTTACTGTTTGGCGATGAAGCTTGTTGTGGCATTGTTAGTCTTATCACTAACTTTTTCGGTCTGTGAAAAAAATAAATTAAGCCCCAGGATCACCGGTGGATATCGCGCCAAGCCCTATACAATCATCTACCTAGTTGGAATCGTGTACGCCAAGAGTCCATTATCCTCACTCAAATTCGGAGCCGGCACCATAATTTCAAATCAATGGATACTCACAGTCAAGGAAGTTCTGATATTTAAATACATTGAGGCCCACTTCGGATCAAAGAGAGCCTTTTGGGGCTATGACATTTTACGGATCTACAGGGAAAACTTCTACTTTCACTATGATAAAACTCGCATTATTGCCCTGGTTAAGTGTCCGTACCAAAAGTTTGATCGTCGAATGAGCCGTGTTCGCGTTCCAGCTTATGGAGCAAGATTTGAACGATACGTGGGAAATATGACCATGGTCTGTGGCTGGGGAACTGATAAACGAAAGGTAAGGCTGCCCACATGGATGCGTTGCGTAGAAGTGGAGGTCATGAATAACACGGAGTGCGCCAAATACCATACGCCATTGAAATGGTATGAGATGTGCACCTCCGGCGAGGGCTTTAAAGGAGTTTGTGAGGGCGACATGGGTGGTGCGGTGGTCACAATGGGTCCAAATCCCACCTTTATTGGCATCATATGGCTAATGCCGACAAACTGCAGCATTGGATATCCTTCGGTACACATTCGCGTCAGCGATCACATAAAGTGGATAAAGCATGTATCCGGAGTAGGATTTTGTGAGTATCGCAAATATAATGCATCTATAGAAAGTGAGTGGCTAAATTGATTCATTTCAGAAAGCGATTAGATGGTATAATTATGCAGCTGGAGCAGTATAAGAGAGAAGGTTATAGTTGAGTTGCTCGACTATCAGATACCCGTTACTCAGATTGTGGAAGTACGAGGCAGACATTTCAAAATTGACACATCGATGGAAATGGGCAAAACAAAAAATTAATTGAAGAAATATCGATTTTTGGACAATACAATGGGCGTGACCAGGTGTCATTAGAATTGGCTTGTTGAATTTTGATTTTCTAGCTTTTTTAGTTTTTAAGATCACCAGAGCGGCATTGAGACATTCGGACAGACGGACGGACAGGCGGGCATGCCCAGAATGACTTAGCACATAATCCATCCCAAGAATACATACGGACACGATTGCCACTATCTGTTACATACTATCCAACGAATCGAGTATACCCTGTAGCTCTACAACTAATAGGAATAATAAAATTGATTCGACATACCACGAATATTATTCAAACCAACAGTAGTAAAGTAACAGATTGTTACTGTTTGGCAATGAAGCTCGTTGTGACATTGTTAGTCCTATCACTAACTGTTTCGGTCGGTGAAAAAAATAAATTGAGTCCCAGGATCGCCGGTGGCTATAGGGCCAAGACCTTTACAATCATATACCTAGTTGGAATCGTCTACTTCAAAAGTCAAACTTCATCCCTGAACTACGGAGCCGGCACCATCATTTCGAATCAATGGATCCTTACAGTCAAGACTGTTCTAAAATATAGCTACATTGAGGTCCACCTCGCATCAAGAAGATCGTATAGGGGCTTTGACATTATAAGGATCTACAAGGAAAACTTCCGCTTTCATTATGATAATGACCATGTAATTGCCCTGGTTAAGTGTCCCTACCAAAAGTTTGATCGTCGAATGGATCGTGTTCGCGTTCCAGCTTATGATACAAGATTCGAACGATACGTGGGAAATATGACCATGGTCTGTGGCTACGGAACCGAAAAACGACATGCTAAGCTGCCCGAATGGATGCGTTGCATAGAAGTGGAGGTCATGAATAACACGGAGTGCGCCAAATACTATACGCCATTGAAATGGTATGAGATGTGCACCTCCGGCGAGGGTTTTAAAGGAGTTTGTGAGGGTGACATTGGTGGTGCGGTGGTCACAATGGGGCCGAATCCAACCTTCATTGGCATCATATGGCTCATGCCCGAAAACTGCAGCATTGGATATCCTTCGGTACACATACGCGTCAGCGATCATATAAAGTGGATAAAGCGTGTATCCGGAGTGGGATTCTGTGAGTATTCCAAATATGAACTATTTTTTTTTTACTAATAAAGGTGAATGGCTAAATTGATTCATTGCAGAACAAGGATGTACGTTTTAATAATGCTGCCCATAAAATAAACAGAAAAATAAATCAAACAAAAATACAAAAAACAAAGTTTTTCTGGAAACAAAGCATGTCATGTCATGTCATGTTTTTAAAAAATATTAATAAAAATTATTGTAAATATTCTGCAAAATGCAGTTTCTTATCTTAACTCTGTTAGTTATTTGAGTACACAGTATCAAATATTTTACAGCTTGGGATTAGCACACCCAAAATACAGGACTCCTAAAAGTCTACTGCCGTATTTAAACTTATTAAACTAAAATAATTTGGTTTGTATTGCAATTTGGGGATATTATATATAACACAATCGTTAAAGTGTTAAATTTATTGTTATTGTAGCCCTGTTACAGTTGAAGTTGCACTATTTGCTTTATTTCGCTCTTTTCTGTTCAGGCTGCGGTTCTTTAGCGCACATTCATTCATTATCGCCATATATATATATATATATATATATATATATATGTGTGTGTATATATATGTATATCTGTATATGTAGTGTGCGGTTCGTCTGGTGTGGCAATAAAAATGGCTTGAATATTTTTCAGTTTGTTATGCATTTTCCTGCCACTTGGGCAGCAACAACAATTATGAATAACTCGCTGCATAATGGCCAGCAAGCTGTTCCCATGAAATTCCTGCATCGATTACCGGGGGTTGGGATATATATTCATATAAATGTATATATATGTATATGTGCATATATCACTCCGCCAATTACGTGGCAAAGGGAACTGAACTGGGAACTGGCAGTCCCGGCGACAGTAATCAAATAATTGTTGCACTCACTGTCATACGTATCGCACTTTGGCTTTAATTATTTGCACAGTTTTTCACTCCGCAATGGACACGTCGTAATAAGGATATGCGGATAAAGTCCTGAATATGCCAAAGATTACTCGATTAATGCAAAGCGGTTCAGTGCGGCATTTCAATTGCAATTGTTTACTATGCAGAGCAGCAAATTGTTAGTTAACTTCTGGTAATAAAAAATTCACATATATGTACCTAATCGATTTCGAAACGAAACAAGTAATCCGAAATTTGTTTTCGTATATGTCAGCAGCGCTTGTATTTCGAAATACACCGATTCGTAGATGTGATGTTAAATATTTGATAAAACACATTTCCCAGTGCCACGACTTTACCAAAATTATTGAGTTTCCTGATCATCTCGCCCGTGCCGCATAAAATTCGCCTCCATTCCCGGCATTCCGATGGACTACAGCTATAGCATTGGCTCCAAGTCGCCAGTGTTCATCAGCAAATGTGCCCCGTACAACTTTCTGCGGGAATACCGCCTAGGCTGCGATTGTAAGAATATACCAGCTGTCACACTGGTTAAGGAAGCCCGCAACGCTTGGCACGCACTCAGTGACCAGGAGCAGTCCTTGTTCGAGGAAGTCCCCTATTTGATGGCCCAATTCGGACCATCCATCGAGTCGGCAATGAGGTTAACCGTCAATGTCCTGTCGCCTCAGCAGGTCACAGTGCAAAGGACGCGCTCTGATGTTCAGTCAAGTAAGCGTAGAATCTGTCGTGGAAATGCCAAGACGCATAGGAAGAAGCGGCAGCAGAAGATGGGTGCAACGAGCCGGAAGCGAAGTCCAGGGATTGGAAGTACCAGGTGTACCAGGTATACATCCCAATTTCACTGGGAAAACCCGCCTCTTTAAAAACCTTGATGAACCCTTTTGACCACCGGATATGCTAGCAATGGAAAATATAGGTACACTGCAATCAAATGTTTTTTTTTTCTGGGAGCTTAAAGGCTCATTTGGGTTTCAAAATGTTATGGTTTAAGTAAATAACTTTGCTGAAAGGTAATTTGATAACTGCATTATTTGTTGCGCTTATCGCTTTTCAACTTAATTTAACACCATTGTTTTAGCCAAAAGCTTTCGATTGGTTAATCTATTAAATTACGCTGTAATTTGAAAATTAATTCGAAAAAGTGTTGTTTTTGTTTCACGCCCTGACCCGCTGATAACCTTGCGACGCCCACCCGCCCACTTGAAATCGAATACGAAATCGAATGATTCATCCACGCACAAACGGAAACAGAAACATTTATTCCACTTGAACGGACTTCATTGGCGATTTAATTGTTGCGGATTTTTTACAGTAAATTCCATTAAAAACTTTTTGAAAATGCATATTATTGAAATTCATATATTCGTGCTTGTTGTTCGGATTGCTGGAGAACAAATTTTGTGGCGCCTATTTAATTATCCAATTACAGCAGCACCATCAGCAGTGCGAGAAATTAACTTAAATGCGAAAATATTCGCCGACGGCACTTTAAACATTTCCATTTTAAAATCAATGCGAAAATGGGCGTGGCATGTGGAGGACGGGGGGGGGGGATGTTTTGGGCTTCTGGTTGGTGGGGCGGAAGCCAAAACACAAACACGAAATATTTCGGCTATCACTTTTGGCTGAATGCGGATGCGGCGGATTCGGTGGATTCGGTTTGGGTTCTGTTTTTGCTTTTCGGTTTTTACTGTCGATATTTTGCACTGTTTGCCAATGTTATTTGTTTGTTATTCCTTGGGCTTTGGTTTTTGCCGACACACGCAATTTTGTGGTCCATTAAAACAGTCAACGGCAGCAAATATCGCTGGTCATGAAAAATTTAATAATTCGTTTAAGAATTAGATGGGATGTAACGGTCGTAAATTAATATGGCCCGAATTAAGGAGAATTAAAAGTAATTCCAGAATCTAAATTTGAGTTTCCAATTTTAAAATATGAATACTTCCATTTAAGTATATTCATCCAAAGACTGTGACACATATTTAGGTCACATAATTGATTCATCAATAAAAAAAATATTGTTCAATTAATATTTATATCGCGCGATATCAACGTTTTGCTTGTTTTTGGTGTGGCACTGTAATTGTACCGCGATAAGCTACGGGCGATTTGTACCTGAGTTGGGTACCGCACATCTCTGATAGCCTCTAGTCGCGTGGAAATTGGCTCAAAACAACAGCAACGGTCGGGAAATTCGTGGAAAACCGTCGAACGAATATAGAAAACTCTACAAAAACGACCAAAGCAAGGTCAAGTAAAGAGACTCACTATCTCTGTCTCGCTCTGCTCTCTGTGGATTGCCACGACTAACGTCACCGAGCGAATGACTCACTGTGACTAATTTTATGGGACTGCACTGTGCCAGTGCCGCTCTCGCTCACGTTCGCTCGCTCGCTCTTTGTGTGGGAGAGCGTATGCGCGCAGCGCTTCGTTTAAGCGACTAACGCACGCGAACGAGCGAGACAGCCGTACAAGCCAGTTGAAAGAGCGAAAACTACAGTGAAAAAACAAGTACAACAACTGCCAGCGGAGGCAGAAATTTTCTTCAATCGCCGCGAAGATTTCACAGCGTTTGGGCGTGTTTTTTCCGTTTCTGCCACAGAAAATCAGCAAATCCCCACATATGCGGGCCCAATTAATTCATAAATAATATACCGACCGAACAGAAAGAACGCCGTCACGGTTCTGCTTTCAATTAAGAATATTGATTTGACAACTTTCGCGATAAATCAAACTCCACTTCAAATTCGCATCTCTCTCTGTACGCGATTGCTTGAATGTGTGTGTGTGTGTGGGCAGAATTTGTATTAGTGCGTGAGCAAATTATTGTATAATCGCCAAAAAAAAAAAACAATAAAAGCAAAACGCCAACGCGAAAAGCAAAAGCTATACAATTAGAAAAACTAGCTGAGCTGCGATACAAGGCAAAACTAAATTGTGTGACTAAAATTTGTCTGTTGAACAGAAAAAAGAAAAGTACAAAATAGTTCAAAAGTACAAATATCGAAGCATTCAAAAACTGTCTGACCTACTGAATTGAATGAATTACCCCAAAGTAATTATAAGTTAAGCTGCCACAAAGAAAACCAGTTGAGCCACTGGAAATCGAGCACGAAACCAGCTGATCCACTGAAAAACCCTCTGCCCCCAGCGCACAAGCAACCCATCGAGCTGCTGAACCCATCGATTGCCCAGTAGTACCACCAGTACAGTAGCCTTCATCATGCAGGCCATCAAGTGTGTGGTTGTGGGCGACGGAGCGGTGGGAAAGACCTGTCTGCTGATCAGCTATACGACCAACGCCTTCCCCGGCGAGTACATACCCACGGTGTTCGACAACTATTCGGCGAATGTGATGGTGGATGCCAAGCCCATCAATCTGGGCCTCTGGGATACGGCTGGACAGGAGGACTACGATCGCCTGAGGCCGCTATCCTATCCGCAAACGGATGTCTTTCTCATCTGTTTCTCACTGGTGAATCCGGCATCGTTTGAGAATGTGCGAGCCAAATGGTTTCCCGAGGTGCGTCATCATTGCCCGAGTGTGCCGATAATCCTGGTCGGCACCAAACTGGATCTGCGCGACGATAAGCAGACGATCGAGAAGCTGAAGGACAAGAAGCTAACACCGATCACCTATCCCCAAGGACTGGCGATGGCCAAGGAAATAGCTGCGGTCAAGTATCTGGAGTGCTCGGCCCTGACCCAAAAGGGTCTGAAGACGGTCTTCGACGAGGCCATACGATCCGTGCTATGTCCTGTCGTTCGAGGACCCAAGCGGCACAAGTGCGCCCTGCTCTAAGAACTTTGAACCCACCCAAAACAAAAACGCGAAGAACTTCAACAAAAACAAAAAAAAAAACGAGAAGAGAAGAGAACAAAGCGCAAAATTCTGTGCAAAATATTCATATTCGCTTTGTTGGGTCTTTAGTTACAGCAGATAGTGTGTGAGTGTGTGTATTGTGTGTGTGTGTGATGTGAGTGCAAGTGTGAGCGCGTCTCTGGGTTGCGAGTGTGACGGCATGAGTGTGTGAATGAGTGAGCGTAGTTTTGTTTTTATTGTCAGCTTTATGTGGGGGAGCAGCAGCCACAAAAACAACAACACAGCTATCAGCAAGGGGGCTACACAGGGTGGGGGCGGGGCCAGGGGTCTCTGGGGGGCAGATCACGGATAGAAAGATATACACATAAGCATATAAGTATGATATTGTGCGTACACAGTAAAATAAATGTGGAAGAACTTCTAAAACTTGAGATATTTGATGTAATATTGCTCAAATTAATTTCTATATTGCTCTAGATAACATGTTTAAATTTTTCTGTTCTGAGTTATTGTTTCGTAGTATTTTTAATGACTAACTTGTTTTAGAATTTAGATTAAGTACAACTCATACTTTTGCGCTTATGACATACAAGAATTAACATTTTAAAAATGATTTCGACTAATTAAAAAAACATTTTTTATATAATGTTAATTGCAAAAAAAGAAATTTTGATTTTCGCAAATAGTAATCCATAAATTGCCTTAAAACGCAAGTGCATTATATTAAACAGCAGAAATTAGAACTTTGCAAATGAAATTCGGCCTGAGAAACGTATGACAAATCAAATAAAATTAATTGTAAATAAATCTAGACGATTTATAGCCTTTAGCGCCCCAAACGCAGTCACTATAACCAGTACCAGATAGCCGTTATCTGGGTGTGGAAGAAAAACCCCAGGAAAGGCCCCGCCTATGGCCAATATCTGAACAATCGGGGAATGTGGGAAGCCGACAAAAAAAGAACTTTCATTTATACATATAGTATTTAGAGTTACGTGTGAATGTGTGTGTGTGTGTCTGATCAATGGTCTTCCCGCTCAACGCATTTGCCTGGACTTGATTTAATGTATACTAAATGCACAATTAGCCTCTACTTTGATGTTAATTTATATACTGATATTTATGTTAAATAAATGCATACATTTTGCCAATTTGTTTTAACGAAAGAGAGCGAGCGGTAAATTAAAAAAAAAGGAAACACTTTATTTATATTAACACATAATTTATCAATAAAGAGTGTAATATTAATCAACCAAAATAAACGTTTGTACAAAACTAAATAGTCGGATGAATTATGTTGGGAGCAAAGTGCAATTCAGATTTATGTCTATTATGGAAGTAATGTGGGTATATTTAAAGGTTTTCATAGTTGGCAATGCAATGGTGCTTGACCCCTGAACTGCTGCATACTTTTCGGCTAGTGGGGAAAATTGCACACGCCTGGCAACTTTAATCTTATCTGCACCCGCATTTGTCACAAATTTTAGATAATTATTTCCGATTGCCGGACACGCCGGAAGTTCTGATCCCCGGACCGGTTGACTAAGCAATTTGCCAGTTTCAGTCCTATCATACATACATACATACATATGCCTATATACTATAATGGCTACATCATATTTATTTATGTCTTTATGCTCCGCTTTCTTTCAATTCTATCTATATCTATAGAATACTTCGATTGTCATAATGAGCCAGCTGTTGATTGATTGCCCGCGGATACGAGTATGATGAGGGGCTGGTTTGGGTGATTTGGGTGTTTTGGGTGGGTGGTTTTCGATGGCTTTGCGGTCACCGTGTGTCTGCGGCTCGTTAGCGGATGTGGGCATGGCCCCACACTGCCGCTGCTCAGTGTGTGAATTTGACAAATAATTACATAAGACAACCTGCTGTGCGAATTGTGCCCATCCTCCCGCACATTTCAATGGCCACTGATGGATGTTTTTGCCACACCACCATCACCAACCCATCGTGTGGTTTTGTCTGTGACGCGACGAATCGCATAATTGACCCACATTTTGAACAAACACCGCGGCACCAGGCAGCAATCAAAACAGAGAGAGGCCGTAAAGGATAGGGAGACCAACGAAGTCAATTTAATTAGCAAAAACATTTGGCTAGCATCTAGAATTTGGCTGCACCTTTAGAATTTGCACTTTTGGCTCTAGAATGCACCGCTGAAGAAGCCGCTGAGTGAAGACGCGTTGACAGGCGTGGAATGTTCGGCATGTTCAGATACAATTGCCCTACTACATTGCATGCAGATACTTTGTAACAGAACAATACCAAATTCATTTATAATCAATTTCATAAACGAGATCCACGTGTTTGCAAGTTATACAAATAACAGTTTTAAATGTATAGGTTTCTTTGTGCTTCATGCTGGCTTCAATTAATTTCCAAATTTTCCTACGTCTTTAAAAAACATTTCATACAAAAAAGTCTGTATAGTTAGTTTATAAAATTCCTCTAAAATGCAAATGACTGTGCTTTTTCCAATGTGAAATTTATTTCTCACCTGTAAACAGCAGCATTCCAATGCTCTCATAAATAAAAGGCATATAATAAAATTGGCTTGATTTTCCCTTTAATTTTCCATTTACCAACCACAGTCCAAATTTTAGAATGTGAACGGTATTATTCCTTGATTATCACCCCATCCCCCTCCCATCAAATCGAAGTGGGAAAACTGCAGAATGGCCAATACCGCTAAGTGGACAACTGCTGTGCGATGCAAATCCATTGACAAGTGTCGCATAATCATGCCCCATGCCAAATGTAAATGCAAATGGAAATGGCAAATTTATGCACTGCATGCGTGAAATTAAAAGCTTCCCCGGCGGACTTACAGCTCCATTTGGTCCTGATTTTCCAGGGCCAGGTTTTGCAAAAGAGGCTTGCGCAATTTGTCCGTTTTCAAGCGGTTAACAATTTGGCTAAATCAATTATACGCTCGGTGAGCAACATGGAATCGTGGCGATTTTCAGCTTAATTGAGAGATTTCCAGCGAATTCGTGGCCGTTGGGAAAAGTGGAAAAATTTAATATGAAAATTTCCGAAAGAATTCCTTGCTGGCCACAAATTTCGTACAAAATGCCAATAAAATACGCTCCAGCGTAAAAATTCCATGCCACATAAGATGAAGGTAAATTCAGGTGAGCTTGGCGCTGGGGGAGGTCAAAATATTTCACACTTCCGGTGTGGAAAATGCTTGCACCTGATCCTCTGCCAACAGGATATGACAAGCTCGGACACCTTTTCACATCCCCGCCCAAACCACCCAGCTATTTTCTCAGCATATTTTCAGCGGCAACTTCCTGCCAGAAAACACATTGCAAATTATGATGCGAACGGAGAATGGGCGGAAATGTTGAGTTTTCCAAAACAGCCAACTAAAAAAAAATAAATTCATTTGTGCGCTGTGATGCTGCTATTGGTTTTGGCTGCTCATGGAAAAACAAAAAAATATAGGACAAATCGATTTTACTCAAACTGGAAACGACTTCAATACAGATCAATAAACGTTGAAATAATGAAAAACAATAGTTTCCAGCTTTTCCCAAGTTAACTCGAAATTACAACATTTTCAAATTTCACATTAAGATGCTGAATATTTAAGCGGAATAAAACGCGATGCTTGCTGTGAGCAAACAAAAGCTTGAGGACGCAATTGATATGGATGGCCAACAGGCAGGACACGCAGGACATTCAATGGGCTGTGGCGAAAGGAGCGAAGCCATCTAGTGGCGTAGCCAATATCCGTTGCAAGGATTACGCATGTGGGTATCTGCCTCGGACTTGTTATTGATAATCTTTGTCATGGCCAGCATGGCAACGTAAAGCATCGACAGCGGCTAACAAAAAAGCAAGGAGTCACAGGACAACAGCGTGCCGGCAAAGGATGCAGTCAACAAAATTTTAGTACTTCACATTACTTTAGCTTATGGTTTAAAAAATTGTATATACATACATTGAAATTTTTAAGAAGAATTTGCAAGTTTTGATACAAAACGTACTAAGAAAGTTGTGCGTTCCTATTGTGGAAATCAAAGATCGAGCATCTCAATATTTTTGATTGTGTAAAAGATGGGCCAGGATTATCGTCCTGCGGAGTAATGAACTGCGGCAGGACCAGACAGGCGACGAGCCTTGTTTGTCCCGTCGATCGATGCAGCTGGAGTTGAGGCGAGTCGAGTCGAGTGTATTAAAAACAAAGTCACACTGTGTGTCCTGCATCCTTGTACGCTGCCAAAGTCAATGAACAGCGACGTGGGACGCGGACGTGGATGTGGACCGGCTGCCAGGATATGAAGCGTGTGCGAAAGTTTTGCACAATTAGGATGCCTCCCCACCTCGGATCGCTCCTCCTTCTCGGTGCAATAAAAAAGTTTAAAGTTGCGTTTAAATATGCATTCCATAATTCATGGATGCAGGCGGTGGAGCTTTGATTTTCCAGTCGACGCCAGTCAGACAGCAACACGTTTCCGCCATTTTGTTGGCTGGCTGGCAACTTGTTGCATTTTCCACATTTGCATGGACGGAAAATGGTGATCGGGCGGGGGAAAGTGTAAGGGAAATGTTGACATCCCGAACACGTTGAAATTTCCGCCAGACGACGGGCGATGCTGAAAAGCTGAAAACTTGCCAGTCTGACATTCAAATCGACCAAACGTACGTGCGTGTGTGTTTAAGATTTCAGGTGTGCATTCTGAATTTGAGTATGATTCTATGTGAGGCTTTTCATTTTCAATTAAACACAATTACATGTCCAACTGTCAGCTTTCAGTTAATAATGAACACAAGGCACAACTAAAATCCCAAAATAGGTGTCACTTAGTTGCGCCACAGGTAGTGCTCAAAAGTATCTGAATCTTTTGCTACACTCTATTTTTGACCACCACCCTCAGCTATACAGTTCAAAGATTTTCGTATTTGTGTGTTTGGCTTTTGAAAAATTTATGTATATATCTACAATATATGTAAACAAAACACACACCGTCATGGTGTGCTTAGTATTTACATTTGCATATAAGGCTTTTTAGGTAAATAGATAGAATTCTCTGTGGGATCGAATCTAATGAAATCAAATGAACTTACTTTTTAATATATTTTCCTCGCCAAGAACGTTTCTAGAGCGGAGAAAAATTATTCACCCTCGGCGCAGATTGACATTAATTGTTTAAATTGAAGCGGATACGCTCGACTGGCCAGCGGAATTCTTATAAATTTTATTCCGGCATGGGTGAAATCCAGCGAAGGATTTACGCATCCCATTGGACTTTGGATTGCTGTGAGTTCGCAAAAATGCTTGAAGGGCTTAAGTAATGACGGAAACTTTAGGAATTTATGGAAAGAGGAAATTAGTAGCAAGGGGATTCTAAGATTTAGTGATGCAATTATTAACATGCTGCAAAGAAACCAAATTACTTTGGCCGGAAATTTACTTAAAGAGTTAAGTAGTTTATACTTAAACTTCGGACTCGTAACCAAAAACATTAGTCTTAATAAGATACACATACGTATCTATTTGTCACCCTAAAACCGCTAAGTGTTGAAATTATTCAAAAATGCTTCTTGCCCCCAAAAGTTCATGCATTTGACGCGAATTCGGGAATTCCCCTCGTCCTTTTATTTTTGGTAACTGATGTCTCTGAGGACACTTTATCATGGCTCGCGAGGCTCAAACAATTGTTGTAAATGGAGCTCAGCGACTAAGTGGTTTTATTTTAAGTCTTTCACGTTCAGCGTTCAGAGTCACCAAACAACAAAAAAAATAGAAAGCGCGGAAATCTGAAGCTTTATTACAACAAGTTGCTTTCAAAAACTCAACAGTCGCGACAAGTTGTAAGCGGAATAATTTGGTTTTTCTGTTTTGTCAGCTCTCCTTATTTTCTTTTTTTTTCCATCTGCAGCTCAATTGTTTGGTAAATGTCAGTCTTCATTTGTCAGCTACATTCAAAGTTGGCTTAAGTGGCTTCGTTGTTGGATGGATTTATATCTTCTGCCAGATTTATATCTTCATATAAAGCGATATGCGTTAAAGCTTTAAAGGTGCCCTATGCTACTCCACACCCATTGATGGACATTTAAAATTACAATTGAAATTGAAAAATTTCCAACGTAGCACTTGCAGTTGATTATCCTGGGGCGCAGCTAATACGTATCCTATAAATATTTAGTATAGCTTTTCAAGGACTAATTCTGATTAATTTATCAATCGATTTGCCGATGAGCCTTGACACGAAATGCCAGACTCTGGATTTATGGCCCAACATTACGAGCTGCCTAGCTAATTATTTCGCTGTGTTTGTGCCTTGACTTTTGCCCACTTAACAACTGCCTGTCTTTGTTTCATGGCAGTGAATCAAGCTGGAATCAATAAAATCCCGTGGCACATGAATTCAAACACGTAAACCCCAAAACAAAAGCCTGCAAATGTGCATGGCATCAAAATCAGAAAAGGGGCCAAAACAACAAAAGCCAACAGCGAACGAAAGTGAATTTCACGCCATTGGCCAAAACGATTTTCCGGTAGGAAGGCATCAATCAGATCGGAAAATATTTCGTTTTGCTTACTTATTTATGCGTCCCTGGCGTATGCGTAATATTTCAACGTTTTATTACAAGCTCATTGAATTCACAGAGCTGCATAACTAAAGCACGCCTAATATGAATATTAATTCATTCTAATTTATTGAATATATTAATTTAAAGATTTAATAGCTAAAAGTTTGCAGTTGGCAACTTTTTACATCTATGTAGCAAAGAATAAATTATCATACACGACAAAATATATATTTTTAGCTATTAGCAAATCTTAAAAGTTCATGAAAGTTAAATGTTTAAATTCGTTTAAACATTTTAAAGGGAATTGTAAAATGGAAAAGTATTCTTTTCCCTAGCCATTTAAGATAAATAACCCGAGACATCTGTGCCACAAAGGAATGCTAATCAAGTGGGAAGCCGGAGCAATGAAATTATCGACCGATTTCGAATTTCCCGTGGTTGGTTTCTCGTTCCCATGTTCGTGCTCCCTAAGCTCTAATTGAACTCTTTTACTTTAAATCCGCTTCCTCGTTTCTGTCAAATGGAGCATGTAAATGCAATCCACCGGAATTCGCCACCCACTCCATGCCACCTCGTTTCGCGTGACCTTGTGGCAGTGGTCGGGCGGTGGGGATCTTGGCCATCTTGTTTAACTCAAACCGCAATGGGCCATTTGTTGTTACATTAACCCACTATGCACAGCTCATAAATTAGAAGGCATCTCAACACCTGCGATTTGCAGTTGCAGTTGCATTCGCCCCCGGGCAGATGGCTTTAATATGCTCGGAATTTCGCAGCGATACCCCTTCATAAACA
Source organism: Drosophila melanogaster (assembly GCF_000001215.4). NCBI lineage: Eukaryota > Metazoa > Arthropoda > Insecta > Diptera > Drosophilidae > Drosophila > Drosophila melanogaster. The sequence goes on along the minus strand of NT_037436.4, from coordinate 7,426,548 downwards.
CTGATTTTCATTTTGACTGCGGAAAGCGTTAAATAGTTTTGTGGTTTTTGGCTGTTTAGATGAAAAGTTAATACGGCTGCGGCCTTTGATGCGTCAGCTGCCAAAAATTAACAGGTGAACTCTGCGCTGAAAAAATGCGTATTCAATCATTTCACAAAGGTTACAATTTTATTTCCTAGAAAACTAGTCTCTTGCTATTACAAATTCTGTATCATAAAATACGAACGCTTTTTGTTTATAGTATTCACTTTTACGCAGTTCTTTCGAAAACTTGAAGCTAGGTGACGACGACGAAGTTGTTGAAATTTTTATCATATTAATACAATTCCGATGGAACAAGGACGTGGAAATCGAAGCTAAGCAAAACTACTTGCATAAATTAAGCGCAGATAAATAAACACGATCGAGATGAATAAGTTTCAGGAACTGTACACATGTGACCGAGCTGTTAGGCAATCGAAAGTCTAAGCAATTAAAATGCTATAAAGTTTTTCACAGGCCAATCACCGGAACATAAACTCAGCGTGTAATCGAATGAAAATCCATCGCAGCTATAAAATATATGGTGCCAACAATTTGTTTGAACTATCGTCGCCTGCTAACTAATCGCCAAGGACAACGTATTGTATCTTACTATTTCTATCTATTTATTATGCTGACTTGGTACAGCCATAGAAAAGTCATAAAACCATTGCATACTCTGTGGCGTTCGATCGAGAGTAATTCGTTTTTGATAAACCGAATAGCAGCAGGCGCCATTTTCCCGGCAGCAGAGGAGACACTCAACAGGAATCACTATTCAGTTTGGTGCGGCAATAACCGAAAATCTAATAGCCATAAATGTGGCGATTTGTGGGCTTTCTGGCCCAAAAACGTGCCGTAAAAATGGTAGCCCCCATTTCGATTTAGTGCCGTGTGTTTAACAACATGTTAACATGTTGACTATTGCAATGAGCATTTCGTATGCGGGCGTGCCCGTAAATCAGGCAATCGACTATGAGCCGCAAGCCAAACATTAACCCCGGAAACCCCAAATCCGTTTCCCGCAGGATTCGGGCCTTTTTGCGGTCTGACGGGCCATAATGTGATTTAACTTGCGGTTTGCGTTTGCATTTGGTTTGATTACCGATTTTTGGTTTTGTTTGGGATAGTCTTCTCACTCACTGTGTTTGTTTGTTATAATAATTATAATATCAATACAAATTCACTTTCTGAACTAGCTGTAAAAATTGTTATTTCGGCTCAACACTTTTTAGTTGTATCTAGTTATATTGCTTATATATTTTATTAGCTTCTTCTAATCAGTTATCAATTGGCTAGATAATCTTCTTACTCTGTTGGCACTGTAATGTTTTTGTAATCTATGAAATTTAATTTTATAGATCCAGAATTAATTTATTGTTCCCATCACCATCCCAATCCCATTTCCAACCTATTCCGCTCATTTGTATCTGTTATTTATATTTCAGCGTAAAATTCTCAGTGCCCCCAAATGTTGCACAATTTTCGTGTTTTTTTCCGCCAGGTTTGTTTGTTTTTCTTTTCATTTTTTTTTTTTTTTTTTTTTTTTGTCATCAAACATGTTGCGTGTCTGGCCGCCGTGTGCAATTTAAGCGATGACTGGGGTTAAGGGGGTACAGAAATTCGGGGAGGGCTGACAAACTTTTGCCACGTAAATGATTTGTTTTGTCAATTATTTTGTTAGCCAACATGCAACAGCAACGGCATAGAGTCTCAGCTGATAACATCAAAACAAATGATCCCATCCCATACCCAGGGGAATAACTTTTTTGGTCTACGATTTAATTGAGAGGCGTGGCCGCACAAATTGCATCAAGATAAACAAACAATACTGAAAAAAAAAAGGAAACGGAGTTGATGTGTCCCAGATTGAAAGTCCGATATAGTCTGATTTTCTGATTTTCCGCAGATTTTATTAAGTGCTTGGTGATCGCTTCGTTTGAGATTGTCTGCGGCATCTGTTTAGACAAGTGAGTCCAATTGCATAAATATTTATCGCACTCGCAGCCAGCTGATTATTTATCGCCTGACGCAAGATTAAAAAAAATAATGAAACACATGTGCACTCGACTCCCTCTTGCTTCTCAAATTAAAATTAATGCACATTTGGCTTTCTGGCGGCCTACAAAAATAATAGAAAAACTGAGTTTTATGGGGGGAGAACGACAAAAAAAAAAAGATGGAATCCGTTGCTGAACTGGCAATTGAGTGATGGATGGATTGGCATTGGCCCCACTAACATTCGGCATTTCTTTTTTATGCCTCGTCTTAATTAACATGCGCGACATTCTGTTATTTCCTTTTTTTTTCATTTGTGACATATGTTTAGGGTCTGACGTTAGAGGACTAGATGATATTCGGTGAAAATTACCTTAGCACAACTGGAAATCGAACACTAATCAAAAACTCAGACTCACAAGAGCTCACTCACTAATAATAATATCTTTTTGGTAAATTCATTTGCTAATGATGCGCCTGGGCAGAGAAATAAATTTCCCAATTCATTGCACTAAATTTGTGGCACTAATTGCACTTAGCCGCAATCGCGATAACTCAAAATAACACACGCGGCACTCAAGATTCCAAATATTTAGAAGAATATTTCAAAAACACATAGACAAAGATCTCTTGAATTGTATTTGCTTGGCGGACTGAAAAAAGCGTACAGATGACCGTTTCACAGTGCGGGCCGTTGCCAACTGAATCGTTGGATAGGAATCGAAATAAAGCCAGCCCCGAATCGCTGGCAAAAGGCTCGTATATCTTTCGGATTTTCCGCTCGTTGTGTTTCGGCTATCTGTCGGATTTTGGCTTCGTGTGGAAAAGCCGGCAAAACAAAATGTAAATAACAGTGGGCAGGAGGGTATATCGGCTAGGGGGTTGGGGTTTGGGAAACCGGCTTTTGGTCTCAGTGTTGAGCTTTGCAGATTTTACGCCTTACGAGCCAAATGTCTGACGAATGGATGTGTGCCCCCTGCTCCATACAAAAAAAAACCCCCACCCACTGCGCCCACCCCCTCTGTTTGCTTTGTGGCTTTTCGGGGTTGTTGTTAGAGAAGTCTGTCGGTGTGTGTGTGTGTGCGTGCCACCGTTTGTTTGTAGATACTTCGGCTTGGCCTGCAATTGGCGGGAAATTTTGTGGATCGCATTTGGAGTGACTCCTTGAAGCCATTAATAATTTAGAAATTAAAATCTAATCTTGTAATAGAAATTAATTGGCCTTTAATTAGGTGTTTAAACAAGGAATTACTTATATTCGCTCCTATTTACTGAGTTGTATTAAGTTCAATATATTGTTTTTGTAACAAAAACATTCGTATAAAATTCTGAAATCCATGTGCTGAATTTTAAATATGAATTTTTAAATGTTATTGTCACAAGCTTAGAAACACTAAGCTATTTAAAAAATAGTATTGGTGTTGGTAGCTTCAAGCTTTAATCTTTGCATTATTTTAAAATACCTTAAAAATAATGTTGCCATGCGAAAAATTCATAATATGGAATTGTTTAAGTCTGGATAAAAACAACGCATTCTCAGAAATTTTGTTCATAAATATAATGTATTATTTTTAAGAATATAGATCAAAAACAGCTATTGGTTCCGTTTTGAATTCATACCTTGCTTATTTTACATTCCACCTTGTCAACATGTTGCAATGTCATCAAATGTTGCCAACACGCATCGCTCATGCGCCCTGTTGTCCCATTCGCCGAGTTCTTCGTTGTTTTTCTTTGTCTCCCCCTCACCACCGCCCCCCGGGTCGCCCCTTACCACCCAATTACCAACACCATTGCCTATCCCAACCAACACGAGCGACTGCCTAACGCTGCCAAAGTGACAACCTTTCAGTTTTATCGCTTCTACATAGCCAGGGTTTGTATGTTTGTCATTGTGTGCCAATGTTTGCAAGAGGGGGTATGTATATATATATGTGTGTGTGTGTATAAATAATGTAACAGTAAATTAGCGTGTTTGACACACTGTGGGCGTGGCCAAACGGTGCGTGCGTTGAACAATCTCAATCAAGTTAATATTGTAATTGAGGATAAGTAGAAAATGAAAAGGCTCTGGTGAATTAAAAATATCTTACATATTCTGCTAGGAAAATATTTTATCCCTTAATAATTAGAACAGACTAATATAATAAGACAGGCAACATTTAATATATAAACAAATGAACTTATTTGAGCATTCAGAGTCTTTAAAATCCTTTTTCTACGCAAAAGATAGCATTATATATGTATGATTACCAATTAAAAGTAATAAATTAGCTTAATTACTTAATCATGCTTATAATAGTTATTTGGCATAATTTAATATCATTATAAATAGAAGGAAATATTTTTCTGCTCATTAAATAATAATCCAAATTATGTGACTCAATTAAGAATAAATGTACGCCTATTCTCTAATTGAATCAAAATGTATATTCAATTTCACTCTTTTCATAAAGTCGAGAGGAAATTATTTTTATATTACCGCCCCTGGCCAATTACATGTTGCAACAACAACAACAATGAGCATCCGCTGCTGAATTCTATTCTGATTTTTAGTCTACTTAAAACGAAGGAAAACTGACCATTGGGAAAATCCAAAGCAAAAATGGGAAAACAACCAAAAAATAAAAATAAGACTTTATTCTGTGCATAATTCGAAAAAGCTCTACGCAATCGGGCGTTAGCAGAAAGAAATAAGAAATAATTAAATAAAAAATAATTATTACAAAAATTGTAAAGTGTTATATAAAGAGTATTATAAAGAAATATAATTGTTTTCGAAATCGAAATTAGAGTGTACATTAAAAGCAAGTCAACAAAATGAACTACTAACCAAGTAAACAAGCATTTTTTCCACCAGGAAAAATAATTAGAAGCCAAAGGAGAGCTACATTTACGAATAGAACGGGCCAAAATGACTTTCCCGCTCTGATTATATCCAGTTCGTGGAACATCAAATGGGCCAAGACGTAAATAAGATCGTCTTCCTCTCATTTTTGGGGAAAATCTTGAGAGTCCACAGCAGGCGCCACCAAAGGGCACTCGATGAGATGACGCGTTCGCAGAGTTCGCCTCACCTCCCAATGATCACAGACTTTTCGCACCTGTACAAATCAGTTGTTGTTGTTTTTCGCCTTATTGTAGAGTCTGCTGGCCAAAACGTATTTTTGGTTCATTGCCAAACAGGCTAGCAGCAAAAAAAGTGACTGACTATGCCAAAATCTTTTCAGACAGTCCGTTTTGAGTAGGTATTTGCTTGACTAAAACGTCTTTTTTTAGATGAACTCTAAGCAACTTCACTATTATATACAGTATCCTTTAATTATTAATCTGTTAAGTTTTCTAATACGTTTTACTTACTTGCTTGTAAATTTCCTTAAAAGTATGTAACGCACTGTACTAATGTTCAAGTCTACATTGCGTTCATGCGTGCGATCCAATAATTTTTATGCTCATTCCCAAGAATTTATTTTGCTTAATTTTATTTATTTAGTCTATGTTGGCTAAATTTCGTTGCTCATTGTTGCTGATCAGCTACCATAATTACAAAAAACATCCTAAAGTAATAAAATTCAATGATCAGTTAATAACAGATTGTTATCAGGCAAATTAAAGTAAATATTATTACCTATGACCCCAAATGGCCAAAGATTTTGCCAATTAAGTTTAATGGATTTTTTCCCTAATGAAATATATTTGCAATCCAATCGAGCACGTACAATAAATCTGTCTTTTATGTGCCTCAATTAAATATGATCGAAATAAAATCCTCGGCCATTTCGTCGTATTTTGGCCCAAAGGGATTTCAAGGGCCGTGACTTTTTGCCCAATTCTCACCGGCATTTTGGAAAGTGCGGTGTGTTTGTTGTTTCATTCTCCTTGGAAATTTTTGGCCGTAAATTGGCTCAACTGTATTTCATGTCGTGCTCTGAAATATGTGAAGCATTTTTAAGACTTAATTGTTATGGCTGTAAATTATACTTGGCGCTGATATATGGACTCTTCAATGGCGCCATAATCATAATTTCCGAATGACTAAGTGGATGCTAAATCTTTTGGAAGAAGCTAGTGCGCTGATTTTATATTGGTTTCTAATTGTTGCCATGTTTCACAAGAAAAAATGTTTATATCTTTAATAAATTCGGATAAGTTTATACGCTTGTGTAGACCAAATGCAATCTAATTTCAAAAAGCGTTGCTTAACATACTTGATGTTTTTTGGTAATTAAGTCGCATTTAATATCTCTACAAAAGCCTGGTTATTTTTCCCTGTCTAATTTATTAATCCCGTCACCCATCCATCTCAGCTGACCAAGCATTAACCCCATTTGGCCAAAATGGATTCCCGTTTGCCGTTTGCCTTGATGAATGCATTTCCCTGACGGCACGAAAGCCAAAGGAAATATCACTTACGAAAGTCATTCGAAATAATTGCATAATGAATAGGCAGGACAACGAGAGGGGTCAGAAGGGCATTGTTCCTGTTCCGGATCCTTTTCCTGTTCTCGTTCCGCTGCCAGTAACCCCCAAAAGCAATCCTGCTGGCTAGCTGCGTGTGGTTAATCAGTCCGATTAATCTACGCAGGACGAGTGCAAGTGTTTTGCGTAGGCGGAGGACACGAGCCAGCGAGCAGTCCTTGTTGATGATGATGTTAATTTGCACATAAGTTCCACGTGTAGCAAAACGGGAGCAGGTCCCAAGCAGGATCAAGGAGGTATATCCAGCAATTAATTTACTTTGGTAGGACATGCGACCGACCGCCTGCTGGTGCGGAACTCAGAGGGGGGGGTGGGTGGGGGGGTGTCCTTGCCGGCGGGCCAGCTCATTACGGTTTGGCCGATGGCATTGTCATATGGAAACTCTTGGCCGGATGACAATGTGAAAGCCGCATTTAATTGGCATTGGGAATTCGACGGAGTCGGTTTAAGAATGGTATGGAATGGAATGGTAGTGGGAATGACAAGCCAGCCAAACGAAGAAATGACAATGACTCCGGTTTTGACTACGACTCCGACTTCGGATCCTTCATTAATACAGGACGTTTCCTGCGGTGCAACTCACAGTTGGAGACTTTTGATTGGCATGTCCTACATACGGACAGTGCGTGCCACAACAATATGGCTTTAGCAAGTTGTTCACATATGTTCATCAAAGGGAACTGGAGCATGTGCATAATTTTAATATATAACATTTCTTTCTTATTTTTAGTATTTTATACAACTTATAAAATATTGCATTGTATTGCTTTATTTTCATTTAATAAGTCACATATCCATCCAAAATTAGGCTGATGTGTTAGTGAATACTTTTGTGTTGAGTCAACGCAAACGGAAGTGCAAATCACGAGTCTTATTAAAAGTTTATTTTTGATCATTAAGAGAATAATGCAAATAGCATAATGCCGCGATATATACGAGTCTTGAATATTTGCTCAGGTGCTCAAGGGAGGAGCAGGTGGAATGGGGTAAAAATAATTTGCATTTCATTTAGCCGCCAAATTTTTTCAAGTAAATTCTGCGCCTGAGGGGTAATGCGGATTGTGCGCTAAGATCCGGCGGAAATGACGGCTATAAAAGCCAACTGCCGTATGTGGGATACGTGTAGCTAAACAATCGTAAAATATATGCAAACCCCAGACATTCTGCCACCCCGCACGCACGCACAGCAAAGACAATTAGTGTAAGGCAAGCCATGCCACGCCCCCTCCCGCGCCCACTTCGTGACTTTTGGCGCTTCATCCTGGCAACGTTTGGTTTCCTGCCCCCCCCCCTCTTCAACCTCTTCAAAAACAAAAAAAATAAAGGAAAATACCACCCCGTGCCGCTGTTTTTCCTTTTCACACATGAGCATTTTCTTATTTGCACAATGCGAACTGAACGAATGAAATAAGGTGCGGCAGAGGCCATAAAGCGAAATTAAATAAAAAATACTTACATAAAAAGGCGGATGAACGGTGGAAAACCCCAAGGACACGCCACTCGTTGTTTGAAGATTTCATTTTCGTTGCAAATGTTTCTCAAATGTGGTGCGTAATGTGCCATTTTTGGGCTCCCCCCATCTCGAATCGAGTTTATTTTGAGACCTAATTAAATGCGGAGCTTAAAAAATGCGATTAAGGAATTGTGGCTTCACTTTGGTTACATGTACATACGAATTATAAGAACAATTGGAATTTCTTCACTTGTGTACACTTTGCAAGCACAGATCTCACAACTTAAATAGAAAACTCAATTAAAGCGTTTTCATTGATGAAATAAAAGTTAATTGCTTGAGCATATTTACTTAAAAGTAAGGCAAATCTTTTTGATTTATTAGCAAGAACAACACGATTGAAACCAATAGATTAACACACTTTCAGAACTTTAGCAACCACTTTTATATGAGAGTTGAGAAAACATAGTCTTCAATTTGCTCAGTTTTTTTATTTTTTCTAGAGCTAGAAACTTGGTAAAACTACTCCTTGAGTTAGCAATAACAATTACAATTATTTAAGCCATATACGTATATAACCAGATGCCAGACTATCCCAACACGCAATTGCCACCTCATACAAGTGATATAATTCCATTGGACTAAACCACGAAAAAGTGCCTTAAGAATTAATGATTTCCCAGGCTGACTGCTGATCCCTTAAGAACGAAATTCCTCTAATCGAATTAGTAGAATTAATTTTTGATGATATTGAAATTAGTTGCAGGCAGCACCACAAATTTCATGACTTCCAAGCAAAGGAAGTGGGTATTATTTGCACCGCAGGGGGTTGCTCGGTGAATCGTGAATCGAACTACAAAACACTTTTGGCTGTCCCCCGAATTCCTCGATGGCGTGTGGGTGCATAAATTTGCTTTGACATCCCGGGGTTGACTTTTGGCCCGTCGCCTTTCATTGTGCTCTTTTGGACCACTTGATTCTGGCATGTATATATATGTATCCTTAGGTAAAACTCAACTCCAACCCCCCAGTTTCAACGTCTTCCACCTTCATTATTAATGACTCTTTGACATGTGTGTCAGGTTCGGCGAGCGGAAGTTTTGTTGAAAAGCTATTTTATTTACTTTTATTTGCCGGAGTTGCAACAGCAACTGTTACTGCTGATATCCTTCGATTTGTGCTTATAAATTTGGTGGGTGGGGGTCTGCTATGTGTCATGTTATTATTTATTGTGTGCTGCAAATTAAATGCCAAAATACGTTGAATATTTAATGCAGTTGTGCTTAAAGTTTGCCGCCCCTCAACACGTGAGTTGGCGTTGAAGTTGCCAAGTTTTCGCTACATTTCCTACATTGTCCTTGTCCTTGGGGCACCCAGCCACCCATCCGACCATCCGACCATCCGCCCACCAGGACATGATAGCACTCTAACTGCTGGCGCCTGCAGGCGCGAGTGAGAGCGCAAGTGTTTGCATGTCAGCGAGTAATAAGCACAAGGGCCATAATAGTTTTGCCAGTTATTTTATTTTATTTTTTTTTTTTTCTCTCTCCGACCGAGAAGCATTTGCGACCGAAATTCCGCCACGATTACGCGGCCATGACTTGAAAGCCGCCAAGAGCCAACTGTTCCCTGCTGCAGATAGCAAAAAGTTGGAGGAGATCAATTTGGTATTGACCTATGACCTTCCAATATGTTAAAAAAAAAACATGGTTTTTATGAAGTTAGTTCTTATCTAAAGCAATGAAATGCTTCTTTGGCTCTAAGAACTTTATTTTTGAAGTTTCTATTCCCTGTGCCAATCCAAAATGGGACTTCCTAAATAGTCAATGAAAATTAAAGAGAATTCAATTCATAGTTTTTTATATTGAGTGAAAGATTTTCCAATCTCTTTTAAAATCAAAGAAACTGTTGACTAAATGCAACTATTTCTTTATAAGGTTCTCCATTAAGGGGTTATACTACTAAATTCTACCCATTTTCTCCATCTTAAAATCCCTTAAAATTCTCACATCTGTAGTAATTATTTGCAGTGTAGCCTAGACCAACTGAAGGAGGCCAAGCCAGGCCAAAACAGAAAAGAGCCGAACAGAAGAGGCGCCTCCACCTCGTTGAGCGTCTTGGGAGGCAGACATAAATGTTGGACATTAACGGGTAATTTTCTTGCAATTTTGTAGTCGTTAGCGTTTTGTGGCAAGGACGATGACGACGCGCCGCGTTGACAACAGCAGGCAAAAATTTAATTTTCGCCAAAAATGTTGAGCCACAATTCGCATAAATTGTGCAGCTAATTTCGGGTGGCAGCAACAGGAGCGGCTGCAGCCGCCCCGAAGAAAACTTCTACAAAAAATATATACTTCATCTGCAAATTATTTAACTTGCTGCCTTAAAGCGCAGCAGCAGCAGAGGCAAAAGCAATTCCGAATGGAAATCCATTAGTGGCGGACAAATTTGTAATTTCCGCTGTTGGGCACACGCACGCAGGACAGGGAGGACATCCAGGACACAGCTGGACACCCAACTCATCGCTGTTTTTGAGGTGTGTTCGGTCAGGTAATTTCATTTACCTTACTCATTTAGCACGTTTCTTTGAATGAGGGTCGCGATGGGGGTTGTGGGTGTCGGTCGGTGGGTGGTCCGGCTTTTTCCGGCTGTTTGCGTGATAAAAATCACATACACTCCTTAAATTTCAACAGCACGCGATGTCGGGTGATTATCCTTGAACAAAAAAAAAAAAAAAAACAAAATCAAAAGAAAAACACCAAAACCGAGAGGATACAGCATGAGCGGAGTGCAACCCACACCTCTTTTATGGCTTGGCCTTTGTCTCCTTTGCCGGGCAGCAGACACTCAACCTTTTTGACTTTCCTGATAGAAATTAATGCTCTGGCTTTTGTCCTCATAAAATTTTATTTGAAATAGTCTACTATTCATTTTCACAGCGCACGCAAGCTCCAGGAATCCAGCTTAAAGCTAAATCCTACTTCCCACCTTCCGGTTCTGGCAACTTTTTAATGAAATTCCATAACCTGGTAATCAAAATCCAGCACCCAAATGACCAGAAATATGCCCAAGCACTTGACGCCGGAGCGGCGACAAGATTGAACGGAAGTTGTCAATTATTTAGGCTCACACTACCAAATTTTATAGCCCCGAGGGTTGCCTCAAATTTTCTGCTTAAAATCCTTGCATAGAACACAAGAGATCCAAAAATTCAGAATTTAAATTATAAGAAAGCCTTAGAAAAAATGATATATCTACATCAATGGACAAACTATTGCATGCTCAATTTGCTTCAATCAGACTTGAAATTAAACCAACTTCTTTTCTGTCCGTAGCCTGCCAATCTGCAATCTGTTTCCACCTCCGGGAGCCAGTTCCTCTGAGTTTTGTGTCCCCGTTCTAGGCTCAGTTTAATTTACATTTATCCACACGTTTAACCAGTTTGCTGCCCCAAGACTCCAGGTGGAGTTCATTTGCCTATTCGGGAGTCGGAGTTCTGCTTTTGGTCCGACTTTTGGTCCTTGGTCCTTGGGCCAAAGTCCCCGTGGTGCCTTGGCACGCAGACACACACACACACACAAACACACAGTCTCGCACAAACAGGAAGCGACTGACACCGTACAAAATGTTAAACACTTTGGCAACATTTGCTTAAAACTTTTGCCAGTCCCTGACTTTTGGGGAGGATTTTTCCAGAAGGGAAAGGGATTCGGATGGCAAGCGTGTGCTTTCTAGTTGCGGTTGCTGCACACAAAAAGTCAACTGGCACATTGCAGTTAAACCAACAGTAGCGCCAGTAGCAGTTGGTATGCACTGAAAGAAATTCATAAGTATAAAAAACATGTGCAACAATACCTTTTAAGTACAATAGTCTTCACTACTAAAGTCTTCACTTACTAAAAAGGATACACTTAACTTAGGGAAAGAATCCAACACTGAACTATTTCAAAAAACTTAAAAAAATCTGTATAATTAGTAGTGTCAACAATAATTTCCACGAAATGCAATATTTTCCTCTCTGCAGCAGCAACAACAAAGGGCCAAAAGGTAAACGTGGCAAACAAAAGGCACGCCCGGAAATGGCAAAGCTGCTCGACTACAAAAACAACAGCAATGCGATCCTGCCGCAGGAACAGGAGCAGGTAGAGGATTGAGGAGCCTTATTCAGGAGCTGGAACAGCAGACGCCACTTGGCCACTCATTGTCGGTCGCCATGGTGAATCCTCAGGTGTTTTGCGCACAGTTTACTACGTTTTTCATTTAACCAACGTTGGGTTCAGGTCGTTTGTCCTGCTTTTTCCTGGATGATGTTGCTCCTGCCGCTTGTTGTTTGCTGCTGGTTGGTGTTTGGTTTGCGGTTGCCTGTGGACAGCAAAACGACACCTCTTGCTGTCCGAGCATAATTAAAAATTCACATAAATTTAGCTTAGCGTTGACGCACACACACACACGCATTCTAATTGGGTTAATTATGTGTCGCCTGGACCTTAAAAATGTCAGTGTGTGTTGCACTTGTATTATGGCAAAGTTGTCAGCTTCAGGTGGACAGGACAGCACAGGATTCTGAGTTCCAAGTACATTAACACCAAATTATGTTGTCGCATATGGGGTGAACGAAAGGGAGTTGAAAGGAGTTGGCTGTCCATGATGTGCAGGGAAAGTAAAATGGTTTAAATGTAATCCCCTGATGTTTTGCTCTTTCATGCTGACAAATTATTGGCTATTTATACAAGTCTGACCCACATTGAATCCAAATAAGGATTTCATTGCATATTTACACCATGCATTTATAAAGCTTGATTTCTTATCTTTATACCATTGGAAATAACATATTCCTACTTTTCCTAGCTTTCTCAAAATTTAATAAAACTTCTGTAAAGAGCTTACTTCTATATTTAAACCCTCTTTCCTAGATTTCTTTCTCCTACTCGCCTAACTCTAATGCTGATCCACTGTTTCAAGCTTAATTACACATACGCCCCGTTTGACATGCCCCGGACGGTTGTCCGTTTTTATGACCACCTTGTTGCATAATTTAGACCACAATTTCGGCTCGGCAACGGCTTAAGTAGCCAGAAAAGTTTTTATGTGACCCCGTCTACGTGTGCTTTCCCCTAAGACCAAACGTGAACTTGGCAATAAAACAGATTTAAGTCGGGAAAATGGCATGAAAAGTGTGACAAGATGGCCCATAAAATAATGAAACATAATCATAATAGTAATAATAGGGCGAGTTCTGCTTTTAATCCCGAAAGAAAGGCTCCGTGTGACACTCGAAGAAAGCAAAAAGGCACACAAAAGTATGCAACCTATAATGGCAAATGTCAACAGCATGAGCGCTGGGGAAAATCGGGAAATCCGGGTGGGAAAACGAAGGGGAAGCCAGCCAAGGCAAGACAAAATTAATTACTCGACGTGGAAATGTAATTACGAAAATATTTAGCCCAAGCTCAGCGGCATGCCAAGGCAACAAAATGCCATTTGTCAAGCGGTGTCCCACCGAGCGGATTTCTTCGGGTCAGGCTCAGGGGAAATCCTTGATATCCTTGTTGTGAGTGTGTGTATTTGGAACCAATACTATGCCGCATACTAAATTTAATGATTTATGAGCCGAGGCAATTAATCAAATCGAATTAATCAAAACCTCATTAAACTGTGGCGCAGTGCAGCAACGCCCATTTTTAAATGCCTAAAGTATGGATTCCCATTCTATATATCACTAATTTTTGTACATTTCCCCCCCCCCCCCCCCCCCCAACCCGTATTTTCTTTGACATTTGTGCGTGCCATATGCACATTAATTCCGCACAAGAAGAACTTTTCCGGGACGGCGTGTGGAAAAAAGTTCACTTTATGGCCCACTTATTTCAGAACGATGCGGTTTTCCTATAGCGCCAGTTCCGCGGTAATTATCCACTCACTATCCGTCCTACCAACTTGCGCAATTGCCATTCTATGTAAATCCGTTCGGACGGGAAATCAGAAATGGAACTACTTTTACAATTGCCTTGTAAATGCCATCCAATGGCCTAGATGCGTTTTCTCTTGGGAAAGAGACTAGCACATATTTATAATTAAAGAATATCCGTGCTGAAATTTAAAAATAAGTTAGATCTCCTTGTATCAGATACAATTACTGCATTTAATACTCGTACTCAGTTAAATTAATATACGAGTGAGAATCCTTAAGAACCTTATGCTCAAAGTATGTCACAATATTTGTTTTTTTGTTCCAGCCAGCCAAGCCGAGTAAATTGAATCCAAGCTACGGAAGGGATGACGACTGCGATGGTTATGGCCATGTCTCGCTTTCAGTGTTGACAGCTCCGCTGACAAGCTGGCCATAAACACAGCCAATGCCAGAAGGGAAATCATGGCGGGAAGATTGGCGAAAGGGCTTCGGCTTGGTTTTGTGTGCTGCCGCCAGCGTAAAACCGCAAAATTTAATTCCCTTATCAGAAAGTGACAAGCGTGCGTAGTTAATGCAATTTTGCAGCGCATTTAACATGACATAGCTGCCATCAAGGATGAAGGAAACCTTTGTTATGATGGAAAACGGTGGAGCACCATAACTGCAAACAAATATGCATAGCACAAAAAAATAAAAATAAAAAATATCGCAAAAAAAAATTTCATTGTTTTACGAATTTGGTTTCTACGCACATTCGATCTTGCATCCTTTTTCTAAAATCATTTAAAATATATATAATTTGATAACTTCTTTTTTTGTGTAATCTTGAAAAAAGGCAACGATCCGCATGGCATTTTCCATTATCCAGCGGAAGTTGTTTGCGTCCAGGATTCCCTTTATTCCATGGCCACATTTCTTCCTTTTGTCTTCAGCGTGGAAAAACCGCAAATTGCGCAGCTGGAACTTGCCCACTTTTGGGCCAAATTACAATTCCGCTGATTGCATTGCCCACTCTAGCCAGGATTTTCTTTGGGCCGCGAGTGAAAAGCGCCTTCGGCTCATTCACATTTTCCACGCGTTATTCACACTTTACGCCTAGATTTTGAACGCCATGAATCCTCCAACTGTTTTGCATATTTGCGTGCCTGATCCTTGCCCCGGACTCCCAAAGTCCGGACTCCATAGTCCGTAGTCCGCTGTTTTTTGTTTCGTTTGGTAGTTTTGCATTCATTGCGAAAGAGATAAAAATAATGAACATACCAAAGGCAAACTCGAATGGCGAAAAAAAAAATAGCGAAATGCCAACAAGCAACTCAGCACAACTGCAGATATAGCTCCTTCTGATCCGCCAACGCTAACTTCTAAGCCCCATTCCCATTCCGCCCACCGATTTTTTGTTTGTATGTGCGTGCAACGGAGCTGCGATTCAGCCAAGTTTTTGTTGGCTTAGATTTATGTGCACCGAATGCATACGCGTACAGTAGATACTGCGTTAAAGCAACCACAACTATAGATAAACTCCGTTAAATATTGAAATATATTATAATTTTATAGTATAATTTTATAGTATAGTTTTTTATAGTTATACTTATTTCTCTTTGTTGATCATTATTTATTTATTTATGTTTATTTTCTAGAGGTACCATCCCTGTATTTCTATACTTTAAAATCGCCTTCAGTTTGAGTGAGAAATGGGCGTTTTCCCTGCATTTTCCTGGGCGCCGTGCATAAGGCAAATTGCTTGTAAGTTCAACTCGTATTTTGCATTGTTCCTCACTTCCGACAGTTAAATTAAAGCCATTGTCTGAGTTGTTATGGCCGTTAGTTAGTTAGTTTTGTGCGCCTAACGTAACAATTGCCCGGCATTTTTATCTGCAACAAAACGCTGGAGCAACAAAAACAATATTAGCCGGGAAAAACAGGAACAGGATTAGAAGCCAAAACAGTTGAAATACGACAGCGAAAACAATTTGTTAGGCCAGAAGTGTTCTGCAAGTTTTGTTCTTGACCAAGTACCTTACCCACCATTGCCATTCCGTAATTTGGTTTGAATTCCGGCTTTTGGCCATGAAGTTGGGGGTTTTGGTTGCGGTTTTAATTAGTCAAGCACGCGTCGAAAGAAAAAGCTGCAATCAAATGCGGAAAATCTTGTTTTATACTCTGCATTGCGCGGAAATTACCTTTCTTAATTGAAGAAAAACATTAAGGATTTACATATGTACTTACATATATTTTTAAAGCTATATAATAAACAAATACCTATTTCATTACCTATTTTATTACATAGATTTTTAAATACTATAATTGCATGTAAAAAACGTCTGATTTTAATTGCTACATTTAGACCTCATCGAGACCCAACTGGCAGCCCACTCGATGTGGAAAAACAACAGCTGGAAAACGCATTAATTATGTGACTACGGAAAGAAGGTTAGTGCCTGGGGCAGAAGCACCCATCGACCCACCACCACAGGCACCACCAATGGCACCACCCACCGCAGACAACCAGCAGGATGACACAGAAAGTGTTGAGCTGCAAATGAGGCAACAATGCGACCAAAAGCGGGGCAGGGCAAAAATAAAAAATAAACAAAATAGGGGAAAAAGTGGGGAAAATGCAAAGTGGAAATGCTTCGAGTGCAGGCCATGCGTGGCGCAAACAAACTCGGAAAATGCAAAACGGATGTGTAAATAATTTAGACGAGTTGCCAGCACAACCGGCGAGTATCAGTGTGTGTATCTTTTTAGTTTATGTATCATTAAAAAATACTTACAGCAAAACAAAGCGCGAAGAAGCAGAGCATAATGAAAGGCAGTGGGAAAAGCGGAAAATGTGCCATTTGCGAACTGCAAAGCAAACAGAATGGAGGTTCCGTCCTATAGTATATACGTATATAAACATATATATAGTGGCTTCGTACTTTTCCGGAACGTGCGAGAAGTGCAATAATTATATGCATACAAAGGCACAAACATTTGTGTAGTTCCTTTTTTGACATGCTGCAAATTAAACAAGAGCAAAAAAAAAAGTAAAATAAAGAGGTTGAAAGACGCTTGCCGAAGTAAATTACTTTTTGCTACAACTGCACACAATCAAATGCAAGGGGATTAAAAACCAACAAGTAACATGTAACAGCGATATCACCTTTGGATTATGCACTAAAAAACACTCAGGATTAAAATCGATTCATTCTGCAAGTTAGAAAAATGCATCAAATTTCAGTTTTCCAGCCAAAATCCAAAGGAATGCTGAATGCATGAGACCATATTATTTCGATTTTCCAATCTTAATTGAATTTTGGATTTTGACAAATACTATACAATAGATATAATTTTTACTCTCAGTGTACGAAACGCTCAGTTGCGGCCTGTCAGTCTGGATAAAGGATGAGGTAAACACCCCAAAAAGAATGGAACTGGGTGCAACCTGGCAAACCTCCGGCGGCATTTGCATACCTGATGCTAAAAAACTATGTTAATGTGTGAGCTATCCGGGATTGAGGCGAGCTGGCAAGCAAGTTCCTCGCCCGAGAAGGAGAACCAGCTGTGAGTCCGCCGGCGGGACAAACCGCAGACATTGAAAGTGTCGCCCGCTCCGTTCGTTTCCTTTCGTCCTGTCTGCCTGTCTATCTCTATAAATCTCTACGGATGTGTTGTTAACTGCCGTCGGGCTTCTGAATTACTCCCCCTTGGATTTTTCCGCCTCCCAGACACGAAAGGGCGGCGGGGCGTGGCAGGGAGGTGGCGCCTCAATTTGCACGCTTCGTTATTCAATTAGACACTTGGCACACAAACACAGCGAGTGCAGAGAAGGAGAAAGGGCAAATTGGGAAGAGCAGCGACTACAAGGGACGCATAATTTTGATTGATGGCCCAATAATGGCGGTGATTTATCATATTTGCATGCTAACATTTAAGCCAACGAACGGCTGGTCTGCTCTTGAAGCCAGTTAGCGAATGTGTCTGCGAATTAGCTGCATATCATAATTGAATTTAACCCTTTCAATCTAGAAATTCAATGCATGGATTGTACAGAAACCCATAGAAATTACTTTAAAATCTGTATAAATTGAGTCTTATAATAGTTTTTTAAAAATATCTTAAAATATATATACTTTGTATATACCTTTTGAGTACATATCTTATATATCTTATAGTGCCCAGGTTAGCTATAAACTTTTTCTTTTACTGGCCACCGAAAAGTATGCTATGCAGCTGAGCAGTTGACACCAATACAACTGCAGTTGTGTGCGTGTGAATTGCACATATATACGCATGTATCCCGCTAATTGGTCTTTTGCTCTCTGCAAATGAAAGCGTTGCTCTGGCAACAGCCACGTGCGACTGTGGCTCCTGGGCGTATACGCAATATTTGTAGTTTTTTATTGCACTTTCTACATGTACGTGTATGCATGTCTATGTGTGTGAGTTTCCCCAGAGCGGCTGTATGTCTATAAAATCCGGCTTAAGCCGCTTGCTACCTGCGAAATGTATGAAATTTTTGCAGCCACTCAGCAGCCTTCACACACACACACACACACACACATACACATAGGTGTATATGTGGGGATAAAGCTAGCGACAATGCAACTTCCCACACGCAGAAGTACACAAAGGAAAATATATATATCTTAAATATTGATTTTTATAATATTATTGGACTACAAAAGCAAAGAAAAATATAAAATTGAAATAAACTTTGTAATACATATTTAAACAAGTTCAAAATACAGCTAAATGATATAGATTCAATGAAGTCGGAAATTAATGAAATATTTAAGCATAATAAAAATTACCAGAAATCATACTATTTTTATATTATTTTATATTATATAAGCAAGGCATTTGCTATTAAAATTTTTTTTCAATCACGGTTTATTTTTTTTTTGTAATGTACAAATACAAAAAAGCAAAAGTGGAACGCATTTTTGCCAGCAGGTTTAGCTGCCATTCCCGCTGCCTGTGGCTTTGCCGTCGGCTTGGGACGCTGGTAAACACTCAAATCCAATTAAATTTAATACGACTTACTTGGCTTTGTTGCAGGTGGGATGTGTGACAAAGGGAACGAGGGGAAAAACAGAACAGAACAGAACGACGTGTGCCGTTTGTTTGGCATTTGGTTGTTCTCGTTCTGGTTTTTCTTGTCGCTTTATTTCCACTCGCAGGTTGTTTTCTTTTCAGTTTTTATTTTGTGTTTCATTACATTACTTCTTGCTGTTTTTTACCAGGTACCTGTAGAGTATATAGCTTTCAGGCAGACATATTCTTCATCTGGCTTAAGGACTTAAATAAAATCCTGCCGCTGATCACTTACCTCATGCATCTAAATTACTCCAAGTTTAACATTGTTCTTGATTTATTGTTGTAAATAAACTACATATTTTTCATTTATGTGGTGATAGTAGAAAATGAGTAAATCTTTAAAATAAATTATCATTTATTTACATTTAAATCAAAGTAGCGAGCAATGTATAGTCGCAATACTTTCAAATCTTCTTTCCAGTTTTGTAATGATTTTGCGGAGTCTGCTTTCGTTTGGTTTACCCGAGTGCTTTTGGCTTAATTAAAGCAACATTTGCCAAATAAAATTGGCCTCTTCAAATGAGCTTAAGAGACCTAATTGAGTTTTGTGCCCCCAACTCGGAGAATCTGACTCTCCGGGAAGTTTAAAAATTGAATTCGCCGCAAAACCGGCTAAAAAAAAGCAGCAGTAACTCGAAAATGAGGCAATTAATATCGCTCCGACTGTCGGCGATCGATGCCATGCGCAACAATCCGGTCCGATTCGTTCAGTTTGAATGGGTTTATTCATTCCGCAACTTCTTTCCGGTTGTCGTAGGTTCCGTGGTGCCACTGGCATTGTAAATATGCATAAGCTCCAGAAACCCCTTGAAAATGAATATTCCAGGTGTGTAAAGTGCCAGGAGCTGCAATCTATGTCATATGCAAAACAAACTCCTTGATACGAAGGAGCACTCGTTGTGGCAGTCTCACATTTGCACAAAATCTATTTAACACAGCTGAAATGGTTTGTTTAATACTTTAAATCGCGCAATCATTAGGAAAATTCATATATGATGCATTTATTTATAATTTAATAAGTTACTGAACTGAGGCGGTGGTTTGTCATAAGTCTTAATTATAAATCTCAATTTTTGTTAACAGCAACAGTATTAATGTCCTTTTATCCAAGGCCCTTCAGACTTTCCAGGGTTCGTGATCCCACTCTTGCAGCATTTGGAGGCGCCACCTTTGTCGCTTTTGCTCGATTAACTGACGGAAAATTAATAGGTGCATTTTCGGCCATGAAAAGTGGCAGCAGCAAAATCAGGCAGAGCAGAGCCAAAACTCGTTTCATCTTGAGTCAAATCGAACTGGCAAGTAACTGGCAATTGAAAGTCGAATCGGTCTTTTATACAAGCGATTACATTTTGCGAATACACTCGAACAAAGCACAGCTTCGGGGCCAGTTTGCGTTCCAAATTTAAGTGGAAATCGTATACAAGTTGGATTTCCGGCTGGCAATTAAGAAAATTGGCCAACGCAACGCTGCTGGCTGGCAACGAGTACATAATGGATTGTAAATATTTGACACCTGCCACCCACTTAACCCCAGCCCCAAGCTGGGACTGGATCCCCATCCAACCCAACCCATTGATGTGGCCTTAATCCAAACGCAGAACAATGCCAACAATTTACTCAACTTAAACTGCCACCCAGCGCAAGTTCTTCGTCCAATTACTTTTTGCACGATTTGATTTTACATTTAACGATTTTTCGCACTTAATTAGAAGCCAGTGTCGATGTCAGTGGCAGGCGGAGGTGGATGTTGGAGTTGGAGGTATCCAGCCAAGGGGTTGCCATGATTTGATTAAATGTGAAGATGAATTTTAATTAAAATCCTCCCCCCCCAAGCTCCTCCACCATCGCTGGGCCCCTTCACCCTTTTGTGGCCAAGTTTTTGACACTCAACGCTTTTCCGACACTCCCCCGAAAATCACCCCACTCCTAATAGAGCAATAAAAGCCGCAAGTTCATGCCAGACTTAGTCATCGTAATTTATGCAAAATGAAAATTAAAGATCCATCGTGCAAAAGTTTTTAATGCAAATGACTACTTACAAGCAATTTGGCAGAAAATCTACACATCTCGACCATCTATTTCCATTAATGGCTTTAAGGCTCTGATTATCATCAATCCCAGGGACAAACAGTGAATTATTTGGCATAATTTCCCTTTAAATGGGCTGCATGGCAAACAATGCCGCTTTGTCCAGGCGTAAAAAGCCAGCTGGAAGACTTTAGTTAAAGTTTTTTACCAAAAACAAAAAAGTAAGCACAAAGGAAAACAAATACAGCCGAGCAATCACACACTCATTCGCACAAAATTTTTACGGGCAGTCACATACAGTCCACAAAAAGTATAAAATACGAACAGGAATCTCTGCCCACAGTGCGAATACTTGATGCCCTTCATTTTATTGATTGATCTTATTTTAAATATGTTTTAAATGTTATGAAGTAACTAAAATGTTTGTTTCTTATTGTATATTTTGGATAACAAATTATTGTCATTTAAGGGACAGGTTATCTTCTAAAAATAGACTTTCTTTCACCTATCTTTCAAAGTTTAAAGGACTTTCCATCATGAGTAAAAGTATTCAAAGATAGCCCAGGTTTTCGACGATATATGCCAAATTTTCACAACGTGGCTTAGAGGGAGGAGGGGTTTTGGCTGTCTCTGCCAATGGGCCATTCAAAATTACGAGCCAACAGTTTCCGCAGTGTTTTTTGTCATTTCCATGCGCTCATTGTCAGTTTTAAGTAAGCAACTTCCTCGTTGTCTTTTTCATTTTTCGAAGCAGCAGCCGAAAGTTTTGTGACCAAAACTCTGCCTACAAATGCAGACAAATATGGAAAAACTCATGAAATGCAATAAATTTTCAAATATATTTTGTGTGCGCGGCAGCCGGAGTTTTTAGTTAGTTGTTTTTGATTTTTTTGTTTTTGCGTTAGTTTTTCTTTTTGTTTTTGTACGGACTTTCATTGTTTTAAACCGAAAACTTTTTTCTTGGTGCAGTGCACAGAGCACACTGATAAAGCCACGTTTTGCAAACAAATTCAAATACCAAAAAAAAAATAAAGATAGAGACTGCGACTGGCGCACTCCAAGAATTGACGGAGTCTAAGGCCGAAAAGGCCATATAAATCAAATGTTGATTGCGCAAAGTCAGAAGACCAAATTTACGAGTCGCTCCAAAGCCGTCTAAAAATGTCAGATATCTTCGGTGAATGACATATACAAAATTGACCCAAGCACATAGTTGTTTATTTAAAAATTTGCAATTCACAATCAAAACGGTTTACTTTAAATGCGTTTTATTCATTGACTCAACTTATTTTCCAGCCATTAACGTAACAAAACAAAATGTTTTAAAACCCTGCCGAGTAGTCATGAGTTAGTCAAGTGAAAAACTTTTACTACGAGCCAGTCTGTCATACTCTTGTCAATGAGTATAAATTTTGAGAGATTTTTTTTTAGAATTTCTCCATCGCTCGGCGAAGACACAACAACAAATCAAATCAAATGAAATCGAACATCGCCCATCATCTGCGCACTGATAACTGCTCTTTACCGATAGAGTTCTTCATTGATAAGAAGCCCAAAAGGGGTGGTGGGCTGTGAATGATCGCTGAGCTGGCAGTTGGCTATATAAGCCACAATCTGTGTATTCGAGCCACATTAGAAGCCCTGGGCCCAAACGGAACGGAGCGGACTGAAAAATGTTGAAACTATTTGCTGTGGTGCTCCTGCTGGCCAGCGTGGCCTTGGCGGTGGAAAACTACGATGGGTGAGTGAGCCGGCGGAGGAGGAGTGGTTCCACGGGCAATTAACCATTTAGTCTGTAACTTGCACAAAACCTCTTAGCCAGCGTGATTCAATTAAATCAAGGGGTGCAAGCTGATTTTAATAGGATATTTTAAAAATATCAACTTTTAAAGCTCGTGAAACTCTAAAAAAAAAAATAAGTTCGAAGCAACTTAAAATGGATTTTTTTTTATCTACAGCTACAAGATCTACGACATCAATGCTCGCAACGCTTTTGAGAAGCAGCTGCTGCTGCGTTTGTCCGGAAATGAGGCATACGACTTCTTTGACCTGCCCCGTTCCCTGGACGCGTCCAGTCGCGTGATGGTCAAGCCCGAGGATCAGGAGGGATTCGAGCACCTGCTGGAGAAGTACGGCGTAAACTACTCGGTGATCAACGAGAATTTCGGTGAGTCGCTGCGTCAGGAGCGCGATGAGAACCAGAACCAGAGGTTGATGAACCTGCGATCCGCTGAACGCAGCGTTAGCTTCAAGGCGTTCCATCGTCATGCCGAGATCAATGCCTACCTGGATGAACTGGCTGCTGCCTATCCCAGCCGTGTATCCGTCCAGGTGGCTGGCAAGTCGTATGAGAATCGTGACATCAAGACCATCACTATCACCAATGGCGATGGTAAGACCGGCAAGAATGTTGTCTTCCTGGATGCTGGTATCCATGCTCGCGAATGGATCGCCCATGCTGGAGCTCTGTATGTGATCCATCAGCTGGTGGAGAACTTTGCTGCCAACTCGGAACTGCTGAAGGACTTTGACTGGGTTATCCTGCCGGTGGTGAATCCCGATGGCTATGAATACTCTCACACCACCACCCGTATGTGGCGCAAGACCAGAAAGCCAATCAGCAGTGCCTGCTATGGAACCGATGCCAATCGCAACTTCGATTTCCATTGGGGAGAGGTTGGTGCCTCCAGCTACTCCTGCTCTGATACCTTCAAGGGTGAGACGGCCTTCTCCGAGCCGGAGACTCAGTTGATTCGCGATATCCTGCTCAGTCTGACCGGACGTGGCAAGTTCTACCTGACCCTCCACTCCTATGGCAACTACCTGCTGTATCCTTGGGGCTGGACGTCGTAAGTATCTTTGTTAAATACTCGCATCTAGTCCCTCATTGCTAAACCATCGCCAATCTTATTGCAGTGCTCTGCCCAGCAGCTGGCGCGACAACGATGAGGTGGCCCAGGGTGGAGCGGATGCCATCAAGAGTGCGACCGGAACGAAGTATACCGTGGGCAGTTCCACCAACGTTCTGTACGCTGCTGCCGGCGGCAGTGACGACTATGCCTTCGGAGTGGCCAACTTCCCGGTGTCGATTACCATGGAACTGCCGGCCGGCGGTACTGGCTTCAATCCCAGCACCAGCCAGATCGAGGGCTTCGTTTCCGAGACCTGGGTGGGCATCAAGGCCATGGCCCAGAAGGTTGCCGATAAGTACTAGGCGCGTACAATAAATGTCATTGATATTTTCTAATCGCACAGTCTTCTTACTAATTGGGCATTCTATTCCCGTTCCTTTCATTTGCACGCATGGCCAGATAGGCGGGCGTCCCATCGGGCATGGCGCCCATATCACTCGAGCTTTGCCATTGACACAGTATTCTAATTGGGCGGGGCACTCGAGTCCGGGATACTACGGACTTATCGCTAATTGGGTTCCTCGAGTGGAACGGATCTCAAGTGGCGGTCGCGATTATCACGGTTACTCGGACATTAACTGCCTTTTAGCTTTATATTGTAGTATTTTTTTTTTTTTTTCGTCTGAATAAGTACGAACTCCAAAATGATTCAAAACAAATGAGGCATTTGACTCGTCAATATTATTTAAAATGTAAATAAATACAAAATAATTTTCATTTGCTCAGAAAGATCCTTAGGCCTCCGGGGCTTTCTTCTTATATAAATATTTTTGACACCCACTTTTTCTATTCCATACGGAACTTAATCTCGCTATTTTTATTTTTGCTGAATTCCATTTGGGTGACCCACTCACTTGAGATCGAAACCCCTCTACCATAAAATCATTCATAAACCGCTGAAAACATATCATTGTTATGCGAAATGGATTACAAAACGATTTGTCAACCCAGTTAGCTTGAGTTACTATAACATAACTTTGCAGTTCGATGTTTAACAAAAATACAGTTTAATGCTCTTCATTTATTTGCAAAAATAACCAAAGACTTTATCGTTTAGATAGCACAAACATGCTATCGAACCGACGTTCTCCCGGTTTAGTTTATAATGGTCCGGAAATCAATAAACTGAATAATCGAAACACTTTGTTGGCATAGTATTCACGATTATGCAAGCGGATACTTTTGTATTACTTTCCGGGCCATGGCCGCAATGCCCACCCAGGTCTCCTTGACTATGCTATCTATATCCGATGCCGGAGGATCGAATCCTGTACCACCGAAGGGCAGTTCCATGGTGAATGATATGGGGAAGCCAGCATTGAAGGCATAATCATCGCTAGCTCCGGATGCCGCATAATTAATGGTTGTGGCAGAGGGTCCAATCTTATAGATAGTGCCAGTGGCCTCCTGAATGGCACTTTGACCTGCTGCAGCAACCTCATGCAGATCCTCTTCTGTGTCGGGAACAGCTCTGGTAATTAGAAAATTTTATAATATATAAAAAAAATTACAAAAAATATGGCACTTAAGATACTTACGCCGTCCAACCCCAAGGATACAGAATAAGTGATCCATACGAATGCAAAGTCAAATACATCTGTCCGCGGTCCACATAGCTATGGATGAGATCCCCAACGACCAGAGCCTCTGGTTCTGAAAAAGGCTTTGCACCAGCATATATGTTATCACAGGGATCATCCGAGGCACCCTCCTCGTTCCAGTGGAAGTCAAAGTTACGGTTGGGATCGGTGCCAATGCAATCCGAACTGCTGGGTTTCCTGGTTTTGCGCCACATGCGAGTATCCTCCGATAACTGGGTGTACTCATAGCCATCGGGATTGACCACAGGGAGGATCACCCAATCGAAGTCCAGCAGAAGATCCGCATTATCTTCGAGATTATACACCAGCTGGTTAATCAGATAAGTAGCAGCTGCCGGTGAGATCCATTCTCGTGCATGGAAGCCACCATCTACGAGGATCACATTCTTATTGCGCCTGGCATCGCCATTGGTGATTGTGATGGTTTTCAGCCAGCGACCTTCGTAACTTCTGCCTACGGTTTTTAGGAAAACCCTACGCGGATGTTCCCCAGCCAAATCCTCAATGAACTGGTTGATCTCCTCATGGTTGTAGTATCTCTCAGTGCCCAATCTTCCATTGTAGGGAAACCAATGTCGTAACATCCGGTTCGTTTCGAATTGACGGCTCAGAGTAAGACCCACATTTCGGTTGATAATATCATACTTCACATTATTCTCCTCCATCAGCTGCACAAAGTTCACCTGTTCGTGAGGATGCACCATAATCTTGCCTGGATTACCAGCATTCAATTCCGAGAACACCTCATAATATGACGCATTCTTGACCAGTTCGGACAGAGCTTCTGAAAAGGCTACAGAACGCGCTTCACTAGAGACCTCATAGATTTTATAACTAAGAAAAAAACGTTAGTTTAAATTACAATTTTAATTTTTTTTTTTTTTTATACCCTTCGTATTTATTGGTTCTCTGCAGTCCAGCTGACAAGCTCAGGCAGCTTAGTGCCAGAATGACCCAAACAACTGTCATCTTTCAAATTCGATCCCTATCTGAGCACTAGCAATTCCAAGCTATCGAAGAAACTTTTGTTGGCGACATTCTTAATTCGTTATCAGTAAATCGCACTGTGTATATGGATGGTGGTAAAATCAAGAGAAATCGATCGAAGAGTAAGATTGCTAACAACAATAATAAAGAGCCATTATCAATTTGGTTCCCAATTACGTTTTCTCTGAAAGTCAAGTGAATCTAATTCGATTTTAATTGAATACTATTTTCCATAACAAAGAAAGCTTATAAACAATCCACTGAAAAATATTTGAAATATTGTAACGTTTACGTCTCTATCATCAGTGGGTATATTGTGTATATTGTGTGTTTTATAGATTAATTTATTTATTTAATACATCTCGATCACTTTCTCGGCCATGGCACGGATGCCAATCCAGGTTTCGGTGACAAACTCATCGATTCGGGTGACTGGAGGATTGAATCCAATGGAGCCAGCACCGGGCAACTCCATGGTGATGGACACATTGAAGCCGGCATAGTAGCCATAGTCATCACTGGCTCCAGCAGCAATATACAGGACATTTGTGGAGGATCCATAGGTGTACACCGTACCAGTGGCGTTCTCAATGGCCTCAGCTCCAGTGCGGGCTACCGCATCCAGATCCTCCCAATTCTCGGGCAGATCGCTGTGAATTATTAGTTATTTGTTAAAGTATATCATTTAAAATACGATAGCTATGTCTTACGACGTCCATCCCCATGGATACAGCAGATAGTTGCCGTAGGAGTGGAGGGTGAGGTACATAATTCCCCGATCGGCCAGTGAGTGCATCAGATCCCGGACGGTAATCGTCTCCGGTTCGGAAAAGGCCGTCGGTCCAGCATAGGTGTCCGCACATGGATTCGAGGAGGCGCCCTCCTCGTTCCAATGGAAGTCGAAATTCCGGTTGGGATCAGCTCCGTAACACGTCTGTCCAGCGTACGTGTATGGCTGACGGGTTTTGCGCCACATTCGAGCAAGTGTTCCGGTCTGGGTGTGCTCATAGCCATCGGCATTGACCAGTGGCAGGATGACCCAGTCGTAGTCCTTCAGCAGATGAGCGTTCTCCTCGAACTGCTCCACCAATTGATCGATGACGTAGAGGACTGCTGCTGGAGAAATCCATTCCCTAGCATGGAAACCACCATCCATGAAGATCACTTTCTTGTTAGCCTTGCCATCGCCATTGGTGATGGTGATGGTTTTCAGGACTCGCTGTTCATAGGACCAGCCAACGGTCTTAACGAAGACTCGGCTGGGAAAACGCTGGGCCAGGTCATCGATATAGTTGATAATCTCCTCGTGCGTATAGTAGCGCTCCGTGCTCAAGCGACCCTTTCCCGTGATGGGCGCCAAAAGGCGCTGCATCTGTCGCTGGGCAAACTCCTCGGCTATGGAGGCGCCCAGGTTGGAGTTCACCAGAGTAAGTGTCATTTTCTCTGCCTCAACCAGCTGCTGGAAGTGCTTCAACTGAGCGGGACTCACAATCACACGAGAAGGATGACCCAATAGACGAGTCTCACTGATGAAATCGTATCCCTGCAGACTTAGTTGGTGCAAAAGGTCAGCCTGGTCGGCAGTCGATGGAATCACCTCATAGATGCGGTAACTGAAAGCGAATATTTTAAATATACAATTTTATATCTAAACCCTGGCGGATATCCTTGATAGGTCCAGGTAGATCCAATACTTACCCCTCGTAATCCTGTTCGGCAGCCACAAGAGTGGCGCCCAAAAAGAGGACTAACAAACCCAGAGAGAACTTCATCTTCGCACGAACTGAGCAACCGCGTGGATGTGCCGGGCCACTTAAATAGCTAGACACATTCAACTGGCCACATATCTAATCGACAAATGGATCCATAAATAATAAACCACTCCAAAACTCCCGCACGAGTGACCCGCAAATCAGAGCTGGCGCAACTCGACGCTAATGTCTATTTATTTACAGCCCGATTACGACGGATAGCGTCTTATCACCTCTGCGGCCATGGCTCGCACTCCCACCCAACTTTCCGTGACCAATCGCTCGATTTGGGAAATCCAGGGATCGAATCCCTGGAAACCTGCAGCCGGCAGCTCCATGGTCATGGCAACTGTGGCATTCACCACTCCAAACGCAAAGTCTGTCGTATCGCCGGATGTTGGATATAGCACATAATATGTACTTCCGTAGCTATATATTCCATTCGTTGAGTAAATGATCGCCTTGGCACCCGCATCCGCAACGGACATCATGTCCTGATAGGTATCCGGAAAGTCGCTGGGTGAATTAAATAACAATAATTATTATTTTATTACATATAAAGATTAAGAAGAGAAATATTGCTTTAGAAACTAGGCAAGTAAAAAAACAATTGTTTAATTTCTAATAGTTTTGATAGGCCTAATAATATTTAGATGGTTTACTTAGAAACTGCCTTAATTGTACTTGTTATGTAAGCACAAAGAAATAACTTTTTGATTGAGATAAAGTCGCATTTTGCTATCTAAGCCACCAATAAATTATATCGTTATCAATTAAAAGAAAAATCTAATTTACTATCAACAAAAGCTTACATAATATCTGGAAAATATTGTTCCATAAAAAACCAAAATTTATAATCAGTTATTTCAATTTTGAATACAATATCTATTGAATTTAAAATATTTGTAAGTGATAATTTAAATCTAAAAATATAGAGCATATTGATAACCCAAAGGAGCTAGTCATTCTTGCCATATCTTGAGATTTCTTTAATCAAGTTGATAAATATCATAGTAAATAGCAGCTATCTTAAAAATTAACTGCTATCTCAGTGGTCACTTAAAAACGAATTACTTTTCTATCAAGCAGTTACCATCAATGAATTAAAAATTATAAATGATAACAAACATACCTTGTATAACCCCATGGTAATAGAAAATAGTTTCCATAGGAGTGTAATGAGAGATAAAAGTTGAGTCGTCCTTTATAATGGAGCATCACATCGCGCAGGACCTGCGACTCGGATTGGTCGAATGGTCGCTCTCCTCGGTAAATATTTTCGCACGGATCCGAGGAAGATCCCTCATCGTGACCCCATTCGTAGCCAAAATTCCGATTGATATCCGTGCCAATGCATTCCGGATTGCTGGTGGGTCGACGGGATTTACGCCAGTAACGAGAATCCGTGTGTGTGTACTCATATCCATCCGCATTGACCACTGGCATAATCACCCAGTCGTAGTCCTGTAAGAGCTCCTGGTTATCCCCATAGTTGTCCAACAGCTGCTGGATGATATAAAGCGCCATCGATGGTGATATCCATTCCCGGGCATGGACAGTGCCATCAATTAGGATCACCGGCTTATTCCGCCTACCATCTCCATTTGTTATAGTCAAAACTTTGAGGGGGCGTCTCTCGTAACTCCAGCCAAATTGCTTCACCTGAACTCGTTTCGGAAATCTTTCGAGTAAACTATCCAGATAATCATTAATTTCTGAATGTGTATAAAATGCTGATAGTACATCAATGTGTGGCCATTGGATGAGCAGCTTCTTTCTAAGATTTTCAGCTCGTTGGGCATGCACCAAAGGAGCCAGATCCTCGATCAGAACCTTATACTCCAAGTGATAGTTTCTCATAGTTTCAATAAACCTATTAGCTTCCTCAGGCGGTATGCTTACGATACCAAAATGACGGATCGCTTTTATGATACACAGACCAAGTAAGTAGTTCCCCCTCTTATATTCAGGGCTCGAGAGAACCCACTAGTTCCAGTTCATTTAAACTTAAATTTAAATCGAAATTTAAAGCTATAAAACAGAAATAAAATAGCGAAAATACCTCCGTATTTTATTAGTCGTTGAATATAAGTGAAGAAAAATCAAATTTTGTTTCAAAATCAAGTCCGCAATAACTGTTGTTCACTTTCATATATTCAATTAACATTCTTTTCATTTTTTGGCTACACTAATTTTAATTAACAGCAATCTGCAATTCATTCAGCAAATGCATATAAAATCAACGAATATATGCGCATAAATAAATATGCATTCCTTTCGGGTGATAAAAAAATATTTAAACGACAATATTTATTCACTATTCATCTCTTTAATGCTTAACAACGAGGTGACTTATAATTTTAGTTTTTAACAAACAATAAATTCAATTGCTTTAGGGCTTAGGAAATACAGTGGCGCCTTCTAGTAAAGGCTGACGTGCCGGATGAACTCGATGAAGCCGGCGAATGTCTCCTTGCAGACGTGGATGATGTCGTGGGCGGGCACATGGAACTCGTCACCGGGCAGCTCGAGCGTGTAGGACAGCGGGATTCCCAGATTGCCATAGGCGAAGTCGTCCAAGCTGCCGGAGGCCTCGTACAAAATGGAGGCGGAGGTGCCGGTGGTGTAGCGCGTTCCACGGTACCTGCCGATCTGGTTGGCGGCCCTCAGAGCCACCGAGCGCAGCGTTCCCACGGTTGGTGGCACGGTGTTTCTACACAGAGAGAAATTATAGATTATATACAAAATTTAAAACATATTAGCAGCTGAATGGTAAAACAATGTATCTAATGTACAATAATAACGTTGAACAGTTTAATAAGAAATATTTCTTTTCATCAAATTTAAAATATTATTTTTTAAGTGTTAAAAATTTCAAGTAACATTTATATTAACTTTTTGCAATCAAAGAAAACCTGGCATATTTTAAAAGATTTTAATTATGACTTGAAATAATATTACAAATTATTAAAAAAAATGTACTTTGCCTGTCATATTTCAAGACATCAGTTTAAACTTTAGTATTCAACGAGCAGTGCAACAAAAATGAATTAAATGGTTGCATTGGCAGAAATATTCGCGTTTAATTGCTTTTAGCAAATAATTGAAAAGTAAATTGAATTTCTTTCTGGGCCACCCGCTGGTGACGCCTTCACCCGCAGCCGAGGATTTTCGGACATGGAACATGCAACATGGAAATCAGGGTGGCTGCACTCCACTTTCCGCCCGTACTCACTTCGCATAGCCGTAGGGATAAAAAATGAATTTGCCAAATGAGTGAACATCCAGGCTGAGTTTCACACGGTTTCGATTGAATTCCAGATACCGCACCACCGCCGAGGTCTCCGGCTCCGAATTGGGCGCAGTGCCCGAGTACACCTCCGAGCAGAGCTGTTGGATTTGGGAGTGAAAAGGGTTTTGGCGAGGATTACGTGGCTCAATGGCGAAGGTCAATGTCGGGGTCAATGTGTGACTTACGTTCTGGCTGGCTCCCTGATAGTTCCAGTGATTGCCAAAGTTACGATTGATGTCCACGCCGGAGCAGGAATGACCCGCATAACGATGACGGTTCTTGCGCCAGAAACGATCCTGCAATGGATTCAATTAAAATATTTATTAAATTCAATAAACAACAAACATAACAGCAATTGAATATTGTGTGAAATATTTATTTTTCAGTTCCTTATGCTCAAAATTTATTTGTTCATTTAGACTGGCAGTTTATGGGCACGCAAGAACATTAAATATATATTTCAAATGTATTTTAAATCCCGTGACATCCAAGCACTTTTTAAATGACACTTTTCTCTAAAATAATTAATGTGTTTTCCCTAAGCTTTTCAATGGATATTTAAAGCGTATATGTATTACAAGATAAATGAGCAAGACTTGTTTAACACATGTTTGAATCTTTGATATTTCGTTGTATAATTAAATAAATTTAAGTTTTTTTTTGCGCAAAAAATACTTATTAGTTGCCCTAGCTGATATAACAAATGTATCTAACTTATTTGGATTATAAGCATTAGTAAATAAGTCAGTTAAACCCCTCACTTACCGTTGTGTGCGTGTATTCATAGCCATCGGGATTGACCAGCGGCACCAGAAAGATCTCCACATCCTGCAGGACCCTCGTGAAGGCGCGCAGATTGCTCAGCAGTTCGTAGGCCAAGTAGAGAACGGTCTGCGTAGTAATCCACTCCCTACCGTGGGTGGCTGCCTGGATATAGGCCACTCGACGAGGACGTACCCTACTGTTCAGTGAAATGGAGAGAGCAGCTATGTGGCGACCCTCGTTGGAACGACCCAAGGATTCATAGCGGCAGAACTGAGGATATCTGGCGGCCAAGCCACTCATGAAGCTGAGCACCTCATGATACCGCGGATAGTGCGAGAAGAAGCCGCGAGCCTGACGACGAGTCCTTCGACGTGGTCGCTCCGCCTGCTCGCACTCATCCTGCTGGCACTCCTCGTACTCCCCATCGTAGTTGTCATCCGCAAAGGAACTGTTCGCTTGAAGGGCCGCCATCAGCTCCATGAGCGGCTGCATCTCGTAGCTAACTCCCAAACTGGAAAGACTCGCCTCGAACTGTGTCTTCCGCCGGGGACTCACTGTCAGCACGGAGGAGTTTCTGGTCAGCAACCAAAAGTCCAGCTCCGCGTCATTCGTCTGCAGGTCGACCATGTACTTGAAGGCATTCTCGTCTCCATGTTGCACCGTGTATTTTGTATAACTGAAATAAGGATTTTTAAATTTACTAAAATGCTGTCAATTTTTATAATAATTAAAATTAAAATTACAAGTTTAGATAAAGTGCTATAAGTCTAATTTATATTATTCATTAAAAGATGGTTTATACTGCCATATTTTATGCACTGCCAATTTAGCCAAAATTTAATAAGATTAACTTAATTTTGCTAACAATTTTAAAGCCATAATTTCCAGTGAGTATGTCAAGGTTGGAGTATAAATTGTTTTGCTGGATACGTGTTAATTAATTCATTGTAGAGATACGCGTTGTTTGGACAAATAAATATTAACATTTAGTTGGCAGGCGTTTAATTAATTTAACAGCAAAACATTTTCGAACTTTTTGCTAGTTTTCTTTTTTGTTTGAAACTAATAGTGTGATGTGGTCATTAGTGGTTTCTAATTAACTGATACACCAATAGCCAGATAATCATAATCTAGCGGCGGGAAATCCCGATGATTGCTCCACATGTCTCAAACTAATTGGACAACAAATTAATTTATGGCTCGCCCTCGCCTGGCGTCAAAATGAGTTGTTGATTCATAAATTTATGCAAAACGTCTGCTGGCCGCTGTTTGTTGGCTCTTTGCCACCTCGCAGCGAATCGGTGGCCAATTTATCATCTCTCGAAATTCCACACAAACACACATTTATAAGAAAATAGATGAAAATATGTGAATAGTGAAGCAACAAGACTTAGGTCCCCCTACATTCATACATATTTATCTCGTTTGCATTATGCGATTTCGTGGGTGGCAGGGAGTGAGGGGCATTGTTGCATTACGATATGCTATTCATATGCCACACAAAAGCTAATCACGTGAGCCGGCCAACGGCATTCGATGATAATTTAAAAAGACGCCCCGAACAGTTGGCCAAAATAAAATAGCCAGCGGGGCGCATTTTTCAGCTTTAAAAGTTACGATTTTTTTCGAAATTTTCCCAACGCCTATTTAAGCAAATCAAAGCCTATTGTCCAACGAAACTTGGCCTTGTGAAAATTTTTATTTATCACTCTGCATGCATATCTTTATGTTTTTGAACTTGAAAACGGTTAGGAAACCAAACATCTGGCCAGTATTAATCGGAAGTATGATTTTCATTTCGATACGGTCTTCCAGTCGGAAGTTCTGCAACCACAAAGCCATCATTACTCATACGCCACATGGTCCAATGACAGGAGGGGAGGTATGCGCGATTGGGGGCGTGGCATGTTTGGCAAACAGTTTGCACTGCGATCGCTTGCCAATTGCAAATGTCTGGCAATTATCAACGGAATTGCTGAATGTATGTATGTATGTACATCTGTTTGTTGGTTTGTTGGTCACCAAACGACAAAACGTTTAGCCCTGCTCATTATGATGACTTCTAATCACGGCCAATGACCATGGATTCGGTTAACAATAAGAAAAAAAAAATTGTTTAAAAACATACAGCTTTTGTTTATCCTATGATTAGATGCGGCTTTATGGCGTTTGCATATCTTAAGATGTTCAACAAAGTGCACTAGTAGTCAAAACACAAATCAAGTTTTTCATTGGTCAACGAAAAGCACACAATCAAAATATTTCTAAATCAGAGCAATATTCTTTACAAAAATTATAAATATTAAATAAGTGAGCTAACTATCTCAAAATAACAAGCATGAGAAATTTTCTAAAAATAAGAAGCAACAAAATGCCGCAATTTCTAAAAGACTCCTTCGATTTAATCTATTGCAATCATTACTATTTTTGGATTACATTCCTAATGATCTCTATGTATCTAATCTGGATATCCAAATATGATAAATGCAATATGAAGGACTTTAAATTTTATGTTCTTTAAAGTTGTATACCTGATACGGGCCATTAGCAAAACCAGCTAAAAAAGCCCTGATCATGGATGAGATGCGAAAACCAGTTAATCAGCTAGAAACAACACTCGTCCACTGACCAACATAAAAACGTTTTAAATTGATGTGTATTACGTATTTCGTCTTTTTTGCTACCTTTTGGTAACGTTGTAATTTAAAATTAATTTAAAATTAATGCAAGTAGCCGCTGATGATATTACCCTTCGTAGCCGGCGAGATTGTTGGCGATGCCGAGACCCGCCAATCCGACGAGGCATAAAGCCAAGCTGCACACGATTCCCTGCCACATTTTTACCAATTATATGTAAATTTTATATATATATACTGTATATACTGTGCACATGCACCGAGATGCTTCCACGATCTCTGGCTAATTATGTATTAAAATATGCTGTTGCATGGACAGCCGCACGTATTTGTAAGATTTTTTGTTGATTTTTTTTTTTTTTGCACTTTTGTTTGGCTGTTTGTTTGTTTTATTGTTTGCACGCTGCACACTGACGCCGATTGGGTAAGAGTTTCAGTTCTTCAAGAGCTCTTAGTTTTAAGTGATTAGCTTGGGGGAAAATATTATAATACTAAAAGAAACTCTGTTCAGCGGACGCGATCCGTGCGTTCCATCTCCGGTCCGGCGGAAGACTGACGGGCGGTTTGTAAAGCGGCCAAGAAAGAAGACGAGATCTTGGCCAAAAAATTGTCTCGGATCCGAGAGTCGATTGTTTAGAAAAGTGAGTGTCAAGGTCGGGCTTTGCGACCAGTTTTTTAAAGTTCCGAAATAAAGCGGCAAACGCGTCACGAGACGAGATTTTGGGCACGCGTCTTGACCATTATAAATACTTTGACTTTCGGCTAAGAACTTTTGTGATATTTTTGCATAATTTATTCACCGATTCGATTCCCTTTAATCTGTACTTTTTCTTTTCTTTAATTGATTGGGAATTTTATTTATTATTTATTTTTCTTTTTTTTAGATCGAAAACTTGTTTGTCTCGAAATCACTTTTGATCACTTTGGGCCGCACTAACAATTTGTTCTGGCTTATTTTGTGGCTTTTGCATCCGCATATGTCGATTCGTGAATCGATTCTGAAGCCGCTGCTAGTTAATTTTCTGGTTTTTATAGACAAACTCGCTTCCTAATGTCATGATGATGTGTGTTCCTCAGCGTTTCGATTTGAAAGTTCAAGATGTGCTCGTGCTGGAGATGGTCCAGCACTATTGGAGCACTGAACTTTCGAATATTTGGCCAAAAACGGACAAGGTCACTGGTCCCAAAATAGCCGGAAGCAATAGTTCAATTCATTACAGTTACCATTTGGCGTCTAAATACGCATTTATTGAGTTGATTAATTCGTGAAGAGATCATCATCATTGTGATCGCCGCCAGAAGCCAGGTCACTCAATGTCCAACTCATCGTCTGATATTTATATTTGCTTTCGGCACCATTCGTTTCGGACCGCTTTTGTGTGTAATTATAACACTTGGCCATAGCTGCGGGCACTTCCGCCTGCAGTTTTTTCGATAGGGAATCTGACAGATAAACAATCGATGAACCGCCACTCGCATATTTCCGGTGCTAAACCGATCCGAAAACACAACTTGTTTGACTGAAATAATTTACATTTGAAATTTGGTGCGACTTCTGTGGCTTAATGGCACCACTTGGCTTAATGCCAGCCCTCTTTAGTCGGTTTCTAAATCATTTTAGTTTATTTATTAACCCAATCCAGACACATCTTCACAGCAGCCCAAAGGGCATTCAACTTCTACAGCAAATTAATTCACAATCTCCACTCAACGATCGCATTAGCTTAAAGGCTTATATGTACATGATTATATGTTCGTATATGGAGCTATCTATTTGGCTTTCGTTATTGTTCGACTCAAGGCATGGCTATTGTTTTTGTCGCGTTTTCGACCGAATTATTTGCATCTGAAAACCCACTGGTGACAATAGATGCGTTTTGGCCTTAACCATGAACATGAAAACTTAAATCTTCGCATGGGAACGGAACTGCGAGCAAAATATTTTAACACTCAGTATCAACTAATTTATACTTGAATTCCAGCTTATTTCTGCCTATTTAATAGAGTGTTTACTGTATATATAGGGGTGAGTATGTGATCAAAGTAATCAGAATATTGGCTCACAAACTATGCCAAATTGCACAAAGTTAAATTGCCCTGCCACATGACAAAAATCCAGCTCATTGGGGCAGGTCCAGGCAAACACAACTTTGCCAACAAATTCGTATTCGTTTGGGCATAATTGTTTGGAATTTCGTTAATTCGTAAACAGTTTTATGCTACATTACATTTCGTCATCGCAACTCGAACAAAAGACAGGAGACAGCTGTCATTCTGGCAAGAAAAAAAAAAGAACGGCACCGAATTCAACAAAGTTTTACCCTTTATATTGGCCAACATGCTAATGACATAATGCATACTTGAAAAGGGGTTTCCCCTTTAACTTTTACCCCCGCAGAAGGACGACCGACAACCGACTGACTTACTGACTGGGAAAGGCTTCACTTGTTCCATTCATCCATTTGGTTTTAGTCCTTGCGTGTTTATGCATAGTTCCACACTGAAAAAACGCAGGAAATTATTTCCAAAGAGTATTTTTTAAAAGGGCTACTTATGTAAATTGCCTTTTCCAGCTACCAATTTGCTCTACAAAAATATAATTTTATATCTTATGTAAAAAGAATGAATAGAAAATGTACTTAACATAATTATAAATAAATAGGCATTTCGATTACACAAATGTTCAATAACTAACCAAGTTTCTAAGCATCTAAGAATAATTTAATTTAACTTTAGTAAAAGGGTATACAACCGGAAAGGAAATAGCAAAGTTTTATGTAGACATAGCTAGACGTAAATATATGGCAGTCACTGTGTCAGGAAGTTGACTAAAAGACCGTTAAATGAAAATCAACACGAACATGCTTCCTGTATAAATCAACTGGTTGCGTTGCTCCCGCTATATGCCATACATATTTATACCAATTTATATGGATTCAGTTAAGGACTCCATGAATTTTTGTGGGTGGTCCTGCACCGAACTGGCGCGCACTTTTGACTTTTGCGTTGACATGACATTTGCCAGGACATAGGAAGCATATTACACTAGGCAACAAGTTGTCGAAAAAGTTTGGGCAACTTGAGGTGAAATATCACTCAAATATGTGGAAAATATTATTGCTGTACAATAAGAGTAGGTAACTATTTTAAAGAATACTTTCTAAGATTTTAAAAATATTTTAAATACATTATTCATACATTAAACCAACATTTTATGTGTAAAATAATAAAAAAAAAACAATTATAGACGTACATATTACATATTAAAGCATTTCATATGACAAATGCCTGATAGCGAAACTAAAAGATTAAATTATGATTTTATATATATTATATTTCATATGACAAATGCCTGATAGCGAAACTAAAAGATGAATATATTTGCCTGCAGCTCAGTGTAATCAGGAAGCACAGCTCCACAAATGAACTTCGCTGCAAAACGCTTAACCGGAGAAGGACAGCAACGGCTCCTCCTCCAAATCCTCGTGGCTCGTTTCCCAGGCTGCACGCCAGCAACTGGAGTCCCTGTTTATTTGCATTAGTAGGCGCCTCCTGCGCTTTTGGACGCCCACGTCGCTGCTCCGCAAGCGCCCATTCTCAGCCAGTCAAGCCACCCCGTCCTCCTGTCTGACATTTAGCATATTTGCGTTTTGTGGCAGCTGCAGCCGGGTTGGGGGATTCCGATTCCGAGCCGGAATCCAAATCCAATTCCGCATTACATGCTACCGTGCCCAACTTATTAAACGTTGACGCTGTCCCATTTACCCACTGCGAAATGTACACTCGAAGAAAAAACCTACAAATGTGCACTTACAAATGAGCCCAATTTGGTAAGAGAGAAATATTATAGAATGATTTTTCATACTATAGTGATAAAAGTTATATGTAATACAATTAGTTACTTAATCTTGAGACATTCTATCTATAGCCAATAGAGGCTATCCCAATTAAACGATCTTACCAACAACTTGTATCGATTTTCTTGCAGTGCATCAGCAGGAGCAACTCATTTGGGAGAGTTGGACTTTCTGTGGGAGTACGAATTTCGCCATTCAGGAGTACAAAACCCAAGCGTCCGCTGCTCCAGGCCCGCACAATGGAGGACAAACCCAAGCAGGGCACACGGCTGGCTCTGCTCGTGGTCGAGCGGCTGCACCTGAACATCAAGTGCCAGGTGAGTGTGGCACCCAGCAGGCCTGGGTGATTCCACTTAGGTGTCACTGCCGACCGAAATCTCAGTTTTCATTTGTGCTTCTAGCATACGAAAGGCAAAAATACTTAAATTCTCAAGTGATAAATCGTTTTCTCGTTTGTTTCTCTGTTAAA
Organism: Drosophila melanogaster; assembly: GCF_000001215.4. NCBI lineage: Eukaryota > Metazoa > Arthropoda > Insecta > Diptera > Drosophilidae > Drosophila > Drosophila melanogaster. The sequence continues at coordinate 7,387,306 of NT_037436.4, read as the reverse complement.
ATTCTATCGTTCGCTCTGCGATGGCCACCATAACGAAACGTAAAAATCAGACAGCAAAGGATCGGAGCCGTACAGATGCCACTACCGCGCTTCGCAGGCTGGTTATCCCTCGACCGGACATCCTGCACACCTATCTGGATTACAAGCAGGTCAATCAGTATCTGCAGTATCTCGCACAGCGGTATGCCCACTTCGTACACGTCCACATCCTGGGCCACACGCACGAGAAGCGGGAGATCCGAGCTTTGGAGATCAACTGGATGAACTCGGAGAATGTGGAGCTCTCGCCGCAAATGCGGGAGCACTCACCCCGGCTCTTCGATATCGGGCCCAATGGACGATTCACCGTTCCGGTGATTCACGTGGGTGAGCATTGCCGAAAAACTGTCTTCATAGAGGCTGGCACACATGCCCGCGAATGGATAAGCGTCTCCACGGCCCTCAATTGCATCTACCAGCTGACGGAGCGCTACACCAGGAACATCGAGGTGCTACGGAAGCTGCGCTTCATCATCGTTCCGCTGGTCAATCCCGATGGTTACGAGTACTCTCGCACCAAGGTAAGAAAAGATTTCACCAGATTAACCAATTACGATTCATCACATTTTCCAACTTCATGGTTAGAATCCCAAGTGGCGCAAAAACCGCCGGCCACACAAGTCCGCCAAATTTGTGGGCACTGATTGCAACCGAAATTACGACATCTTCTGGAACAGCGGACCCAGCAAGATCAACCGTAATACATACAAGGGTGAAAGTCCGTTTTCCGAGCCGGAAACGCGGGCCATGAGATGCATTCTCGACAGGATGAGTTCGAACCTCCTGTTCTTTTTGTCCCTGCACTCGTATGGCCAAAGTATCATGTACCCTTGGGGCTACTGCCGTGACAATCCGATTTATTGGCGTGAATTGAGCTCCCTGGCGAATTCCGGCAAGAGTGCAATCAAGTCCTACAATGGCCGGGAGTACCGAACGGGTAGCATCAGCTGTCTGACCAAGCGAACCATTGCCGGTTCCGTTGTGGACTACGTATATGGAGTGTTGAAAGTACCGATGGCATTGGTAATGGAGCTGCCATCTCGAGAGCTCGGCTTTCAGCCGCCAGTGGAGATGATCAGTCAAATTGGCCATGAAAGTTGGTACGGTATACGAGAGATGTGCAAGCGCTCCTTTGATCTGCGACATCAGATTGTCCGTGAAAAGGAGCCACCACTGCCGTGGCCGTCTCGTCACGAAAGCAGTAATGAGGGCGTGGCAATCGAGAATACGTCAACGACCACGGAAGAGACCAATACGGCTGGTGGCGATTTTGCCAAAACCACGTCCAAGAAGAAGCGATCGAAGCGCACAACGATTCGCGCGCAGCACGAGAACATCTTACGGCTGCAAAGGAGTTTAAAGGCACGTGAAGCCCTAGATCTGCCCGAGGGCATTCAAGCCCTGCCGCCCGGACTCTTCCCGCGACAAATGGAGCCTCAGTATCCACCGATAAAACAATCCGGACTTAGTCGTGATGGACAGGGCGGTGGAGATGGCGCGATTCTGACCAGCCGTGGCAAACCTACCATTTCTTCGCCAGTGTCGCTGGTGCTCCTATAAGCTTAGAACTTTGTTTTGTGATTAGTGTGGCAACGTGAAATTAAATGTGTAAGTCAAACTAAACTGCGATGAACCCAAATAGTTTAACTTTTATTTTGTAAGATACTACAAAAAATTAAAACAATCCAAAAACTAAATACATATCTCTTCTACGCATTTTACAAGATAGATTAAATGGTTTTGTTTTTTTGGGTAACATATCGCATTTTGTATCGAAAATTAAAAGTTAATTTTCGAAACTTACAATTAAATTGATTCGCGATGGTGCTAAATCAACAAACTCATTATTGTTGATCGGTTTACTTATCATTTAGAGTGGGTACCCTTGGTGCAGCATATTTCAGGCGCAGTTTATCGTATATTTTGCGGTCCTGTTTATTAAATAAATACATGTTAAACAATTATAATTAACAATGTACTGGGGCATTCTTACCTGTTCGTTAACTGAGGGCCGAAGTTGCTGCAAAGCTTCCTGGAAATGCTGGCTGCGTACGCACAAATCGTCGAGATTTGTGTCGCCGTTGTTTAGAGATTGTCGCAGGGAGAACATGGAGGCCTGCTTGACCAATCCTGCCAAATCTGCGCCAGTATAGCCCTCGGTTTGGGCAGCAATTTCATCGAGATCTACATCATCGGCCAGAACCGGACGCTTTCCGTTCTGCGATGGAAAAGAACAAAAAATAGATTTCAATTTACCGAATAAAATATGTAACCACAATATTCTACCTTTGTGGTGGCCTTCAAAATCTCGGTACGTTCGCTCTGCTCGGGGAAACCCACGTACAAAATGGTGTCCAGGCGACCCGGTCGCAGGATGGCCGGATCAATGATATCCGGTCTGTTGGTGGCCGCCAATATGTATACACCCTTGCGCTCCTCGACGCCATCCATTTCGGTCAGCAGTTGGTTAACGATACGAGTGCCCGAATTATTACCATCGCCACCATCCGATCGCTTGGGGCACAAGGAGTCGAACTCGTCGAAGAAGATGACGCAGGGTGCAGAGTTCCGGGCACGTTGGAAACAGGCACGCACAGCTCGTTCGCTCTCGCCGACATACTATACAATATACGGACATGATGAGCAATGCAAGAAATATACAACATTTCAATTATCTTACCATGTTCATAAGTTCGGGGCCCTTCACCGATATGAAATTGATGCCAGCCTCATTGGCAATAGCCTTGGCCAAAAGAGTTTTGCCGCAACCCGGCGGACCGCATAGCAGAACGCCTGACGGAGCTGTCAGCCCAAGACGTTCCAGCATCTCTGGATACTTAACTGGTGCCAAGACAGCCAACTTAAGCTCTTCGCGAATTTTCTCTAGGGCACCAATGTCATCCCAAGTGGTATCTGGTACTGTTATAAAGCCCTCGCGCTTGGCCGAAGGCTGCATCACCTTAATGGCATCTACGAAATCAATGAGAGTGAGGCAAAAGTTTGGGTCGGCGAACTCTTCAGGGGGGTTGTCAAGAAAATTGGTCAGTTCGGCCAGTGTGGGTTCGTAGTACTCGTCGTTGGAGGAGGAGGAATCCACCTCCTGCTCAACGGCTTTTTTCGGCTCCTCGGGAGCAACATTGTCTACATCCATCGCTGCGTCAGTTGGTTTCTCCGCTGATTTCTTCGGTGTTTTCTGCGGCGACTTTATCGATGAGTTGCCGTTGGTCGCTTTCTTGGGGGTTTCAATATTTGGCGAGTCGCCTTCTGATTTATCCTTAGCAGATGTTTCCTTGTCACCATCTACCTTTTGTTCTGCCTCTGCATCTTTTGCAGTTTCTTCACCTTTTGAATCAGGCACAGGTGTTTCACCTGCGTCCTCGCTGGGCTCGTCGTCATCCAAAGTGACCGTTGTCATATTCTTTTCACTAGCAGCGTGCAGTTCACGGAACTTCTTCATGGACCTACGCTTTACGGCCACAGAAGCTGCACGACTTACGAGAGCCATTAGATCAGCACCGACATATCCCGGTGTTAGCTCTGCAATCTTATCATAATTTAGCTTGGGATCGACGGACAAGCCCTCGCACTGGATGCGCAAGATTTCACGCCGCTCTTTCCGCGATGGGATGTGTATGGCAATTTCGTGATCGAAGCGACCGATGCGACGTAGTCCAGGGTCGAGGACATCGGGACGCGTGGTGGCCGCTATGACGACTACTGATTGGCCAAACTCGTTGGCCTTCAGGTTGTCCAGACTGCTTATCAGCTGCGAGACAATGCGACGTTCCATATCCTTGGACGCCCACTGACGATTTCCTCCGATGGCGTCGATTTCATCGATGAAAAGCACACAAGGCGAGTAGCCAATGGCCTGGTCAAAGACCTCGCGAATCCGTTCTTCCGACTCACCAGAGATGCCACCAATTAGCTCTGTGGCCGGAATTTCCATTAGAGGCATTTTTAGTTGCTGTGTCGTAAAGCAGAGATGATTAATATATGAATTAACGATTCAATGTTCATTTATAAAACTCACCCCGCTAATGGCACGAGCAAGAAAGGTTTTGCCACAGCCTGGCGGCCCATGAAGCAATAAACCTCTCGAAGGCAATAGACCCAATTGAAAGTAGAACTCCGGCGACTTAATATGGATCAGCATTTCACACAACTCCTTAAGAGTGCTATCCATGCCACCAATGTCCCGGAAACTTTCCGTTGGGTGCTGCACCTCCAGATCCCTTTTGAACTTCCGAAGGCGATCGCGACTTTGGTTTTGGTGCAACTGCTGATATAAGCCAGGCACATTACGGTGATCTTTGGAACGCGGAACGGCGTCCTCTGAAAGATTTTTCGCTCTGTTGCCCACAACTTGGTGCACTAAAACAAAAAGTTTAGGTTTCATTGATTTTACAAAAGTATTTAAAAAAAAACTCACGCTTTTGAATGGCCTCCGAACTGCTAACGTGAATAGTATTCGGTTTAGCTACTAATGAAGAATGTCATTTAACCAAGTCATAGACTAATGGATTGATAACCCACCTTTCTTTGCAGCCACTGCGATCTCCGGCACTTCCTCCATCAGGCGTTTCAAAGCACTGCCCTGCACTGCTGGAGTAGGAGGAGGAGGAGCAGCAGCAGCAGCTACCCCATCTCCGTTGGTGGTTTTTGTATTGGAGTCATCTTCGTTCTCGTCTCCACTGGATATATCGATGGGCTCGCTGATTGGCTTGGGCGCCAGCGGCTTTCTTGGTTGACTATACAGGCTGTTCATCATATTGTTCATCACACTATTCGTGGGTGGTGGCTCGGAGTCCTCGCTAACACAATCTTCCTCGGAACTGCTTACCTTGTCCAAGTTATAGCTTTCCGAAATGATCGAGAATGCTGTAATAGAAATATTTGTTAAAAACAAATAACCACAATGTTCCATGTTTACCTTGGTGCACCAGCTGTCTGAATGGTCCGAATTTGCGTCGTGAATATTCCGGATACTTTTGCATCAACTCCCTGGTCATCTGTTTCACATCCAGGTAGGTTTCCCCGATGTGCTCCTCCAGATACTGAAATCGAAAGTAGAACGCAATTAGCACACGATGCGGGTAGCCTGCGACCTAACCTTGTTTTCCCTTGCCCAAAATCGCCGCCCTGCAAAGGGTTTTTGTGTGTTTTTTTTTTTTTTTTTGTGCTGCTTTCATGGGAATTTACCGGCTATCGGGCAGCTGGCTAGTTTGTGGATATAAACAACGGATTTGGACACACCTTCTTTACTCGGATCGTTATTAGATGGTCGTGCAGCAGCGGCTTGGCTTTCTTCATATTATTCGAGGATTACTTCTGTCTAGACATTCGCACGAGGACAATTAAATCACTTTGCCGCTCGCAAAATGCTAACGAAGCGAAGCTGTGGCTTCGATATCTTCGCTTTGGAGGCCGTTTCCACTCTTCCACATTTTCACCATGGTTTCGTATATATCGAACGAGATTTATATCAGTCAAGCGTTAATATTTAAATAATTTCTACTCGCCAGACACCTCAAATTGTTTTATTTAAAATAATATTAAGCTAACGATAAGAGTTTTAAACCTTTTGACTTTTACGAGAGCGAAATTCTCGAAAATTTTTCGGTGTGAACACGCAGTTAAGACCGAAGTAACTGTTCATCGATAGCGTTGGCGTTGTCCAAAAACTATCGATGGCCGAAGTCAGCTGTTCGGCCTTGTTATCTCGCTCCCGCCCCCAGCATAGTTGCTGACTCCGCTCTGCTCTCTCGCTTGCTCTCTGAACGGAACAACTGAGTAGTCTGAATTTAACAAGTAACCAAACCAAAAATTAAATGTGCTTTTACATCAACAAACGCTGGACGCGCAATAAGTGAGGTGTTAATTATGCGCCGCAGCAGCAACAGCAGCCAGCAGTGAAAAAATGTTGCACTCCATCTGAGTTCGGCCGCACAATTGTTTTGGATTTTGGATAAATCGCAAAATTGGAACGAATAAGAAACAGCCAGAAGAACATCGAACGGAAAAAAAAGAAAGCGCGATGTGCGACGGTGAAATTGGCGATCCGGTGACTCAGCCACGTTCCGAGGGCGGTGGATTGGTCACAATGGATCAGGAGACCCGGACGCACTACCTCGACGCGGCGACAGATAAGCACCTGACCAATGGATCGCCAGATCCAGAGCCCGTGGATCCGCTACTCGTGGCCCAGTGGTCCATCGAGAATGTGACCAGTTGGGCCACCTGCATGGAGCACTTTTCGAGAACACTGCTCGACTGCCTGCGCCAGGAGGCCATCGACGGCGAGGTGCTGCTCTCCCTCACCGAGGAGGATGTACGTGATATGCGCTACAAACTGGGCTACAAACTCACCTTCGGCGAGCTCAAGAAATTCTGGATAGCCGTGCTCAAGCTGCAGCTACTGGTGAAGAACAGCTCTGCGGAATCCGTAATACTGGGCATCGAGTGCCATGGGAACGGGAACTCGGTATACATGCCACTAGCCAGCACCGGCTGCGGTCCACCGTCCTCATCCACGTGCCCCTGTCCGCAGGCCGAATGCCCCAGCTATGTGTCCGATTGCGATACCTATTTGCGCATGGGCGGACGCTATGTTCCGCCGGAATACTTCAAGACCGCCATGAGCTTAGGTGAGTGGTCCACAACCTGCCCCCCTTCAATTACGAAGGTCAATTGTCCATTGATTGCTTCGGCGGGCTTATCGGTCGTGTGCCAATTCTCGAGAGCTTTTCGCTTTTCTCTATATAGCGCAGTTCAGGCATATACTTTCCTTGCGATAGCCGAGAAGTAAGAGGTTTCCCCATGGGTATGACTATTATGTAGTATATATATAGTAAAATTGTTGTTTTATTTATGAGTCGAACTAATGTCCCGTCAGTTGACTAAGGACAACGCCAAGAAATAAAAAATAGTTTTTAGGAGAAATAGTTTCACGACTTTATTCTTTGGATCTCAGCTTAAGACTAAAAATCAAATGCAAATTGGATTGAGGAGAAGCCTCAGTATTTGAACAATATTTGTATTTCGGGAGAGCCTCGCTCTTGGGTTCTTAAGATTAGGTAGCGTTGAAAGAGGGCAGTCAAATCTGCTTAGGTCAGGCTTTAGGATGTTTACAAGAACGGCTGCGCTGCCAAAGATAAACGAATGCTGCGCAGCTGGGATACGTTATGGAAAATTACTAGAGTGCATTACTGATTTCTTTGAAATAATGGAAGTGGCTGGTTTGGACCACCCAAATACGTCACTCCCCTTCCCTTAAAGAGAAGCCTATACTTGGGCTGGGATTGATGGATATAGTGTGGGAAATGGAGTTTCTTCTATTTCTGTTTGTTGTGGTGTGTTTTGATTTTGATTTTTTCTTATTTTAAGTTTTGCATACAGCATCATAAATGGTTTAAATGATACATATCTTAAATATGAGTACAACAAAATTAGTGCGATTATTACAATGATCATTTGTATGTAAAGTGTAATATTGTTCTCTGAAATCATCTCAACAATGTCGTTGTGTTTTACAATTTTTATTTTTGTTATATTAAGTGGTGTGTATAGTGGTGTCAAATCTATTTCTGGTTCTAACAGATTTTCACTTAAAATTATATTATTGATTTCTATTTTGCATTGCGTTACTCTTATCATTTTGTTTCCTTCTATTTTTATTTTATTAATTGAATTTTGGCAATTTTGGTTAAGAATTGTTTGGGTTAAGTTCCAGGTTACAATTGTGTTTGGTTCTATGTATTTTATTATTTCGTTCGTGTGTACTGGCTTAAAATTACAAATTGGATTTAAGTGTTTAATAATATTGGTGACACATTCATTTTTTACTTCTTTATTTTCGGTATTATAAACTTTATTTTCTTTTTCAAAATATGATTGTGTGTCTGTGTAATCTAGCTGATAGCCGTTGGAGTCTGGGTAAGGAATTATTTTAATTGTGCTTATTAGTGAAAGGTAAATGGGTATGTGGGATATGATTAATACTTGGTTATCATTGTAGTTAATCCAAGTGGATGTTTTAATGTTCAAAATGTTTTGGCTGTTCACATTTTCAAGTTTGTCGTAGTTTAGTAATTTGGGGTTAAACAGTCCAAGTCTGGAAAGCTGCATAGCCATTTCCAAATCTTCTATGTATTCCGTAAACTGCATTAGTTCGAACAAAAGACTGTCAATGATGGTGTGGTTATTTTCATAATTCTGTATTTTTTTGCATTCCGTCATTTATCAATCGTATGGCGTCGTTGAGTTCATGTAATTTTACTGAGTTATGGACGTTGATTTCAAGTTTTTTCTGTATTTCGACTCGATCATTTTCATCTAGTGTTCCAAATAGGTATTTAAAACCTGAACCCACAATGTTAATAAGACCCCGTTTGTTTCTATGTTTCAGGGTTATTCCGGCTAGTTCTCTTTTTATTTTATTGTATAAAAAATTGATCTGGGGTGCATGGTAATCGGTTCGTAGTCTTTGCTCAAAATAGTCAACCACGATGTCTATTTCAGTTAAATTGATTTTTAAGGAGTGATGTTCAAAGGAGGATGGTATCTGTACTGGCTTATCAGAAAAAAGGAGATATCCGTGGTTGGTGTCAATATTATTAATTTGAATTTGTTGTCCATGAACAGCTGTGATCAGTATAAACAATAGTGTTATCGGGTACCAGGTGCCTTCCAGGTGTAGTTTCGAAATTAGTAATTGACGTCGTCTCTCCGCTTCTTCGCAGAATGCTCTTAGGCTTCCTCTGTATGGTGTCTCCCTGAAGTTCTCCAGAAGTTTGTAGTTTGGTGTTTGAATTTTAAATTCCGCGATGAGTCTTGCTTTAAGGGTAGGCCAATCTTCGATGTTCGGAAGTCCCAAAGATCGTGTAATTTGTCCGTCCAAGTTCCTTTCGATGGCTCCCAGTAGAATCCTCTGTTGTCGGACATCATTTGTTTGGTAGAGCGAAATTACGTAATCCACTCTGCTGATAAAGGTGTGAAGGGTTTCTGGATCACCCTTGAATGGCATAATGTCTTTAAGCTGCCGACGGGCTTCGGCAAGGTTTATGTCGCTCAGCGCAATAATTGGTTGTGACATTTTTATTGTAAAATTTTTAACTTTTGTGTTTTATTTTTTTGTTTTGTTTCGGATTCAATGTTATTATTATTTTTAAGCTTTCTAGTTTCACTTGTTTGTTTTTTTTTGTTTTGTAAATTTTTGTGTTGTATTATTAAAATTCTATATTGTTTTAATTTTTTATTTTTATATGTTGGTTTTAAAACTTAGTTGCCTTTGGACTTAATATTTTTGTTTCGTATTTCACTTCCACTTATTATTGGATAACCGAATTGGAATTATAATCCAAGTTGAAGAGTTTTCACGAATTTATTTTGGGAGATGTTTCGAGCACTGGACTATAAAATTTAACTTATTTTCCACTCGAAGGTTCTTTTTTTCGGATACTTTTGTATCCTACCGACTGCGCCAGTAAAATTGTTGTTTTATTTATGAGTCGAACTAATGTCCCGTCAGTTGACTAAGGACAACGCCAAGAAATAAAAAATAGTTTTTAGGAGAAATAGTTTCACGACTTTATTCTTTGGATCTCAGCTTAAGACTAAAAATCAAATGCAAATTGGATTGAGGAGAAGCCTCAGTATTTGAACAATATTTGTATTTCGGGAGAGCCTCGCTCTTGGGTTCTTAAGATTAGGTAGCGTTGAAAGAGGGCAGTCAAATCTGCTTAGGTCAGGCTTTAGGATGTTTACAAGAACGGCTGCGCTGCCAAAGATAAACGAATGCTGCGCAGCTGGGATACGTTATGGAAAATTACTAGAGTGCATTACTGATTTCTTTGAAATAATGGAAGTGGCTGGTTTGGACCACCCAAATACGTCACTATATACATATGCATATCTAGATAAGAAGCTCTGGCATATGGCAGTTAACTTTCAAAGGAAATAATATATTATATAAACCTCTGCTCCATTTTATCAGACTTTTGCTATCATTTGCCTTAATAATCCCAACAAGCTACGAAAAAATATCATACATATCACACTTTGATCTTTTTAAACATTAAACATTTAGTTCTTGTCATGTCTGCCAGCATTAATAATTCTAAAATTCTGTAACCAGAAATAAACGCTTTCCATGTGAGAAACATTGCTTTAATTAGTAAATCTAATTCTAGAGTATATCACTCAATCCAATCACTACCTCAGCGATAGGCCAATAATAATGGTTTCAATGTCACGCGTGTTATAAATGTTTAATCAGACCATACGTCATTAAATCCCATTTATAGTTTCTGTACTACTACCTATTCTACGAAAGTAAACGAATTTACCTTCGAGTTCATGGGTTCATTAGCTATGACTTCTAGAGATACGTCACACTCTAAGTTTAATAATGTTTACTGGTCACTGGCGACGCGTTACTATTATTTATTTTGAGCACTTCGGAGGTTATTTGTGTAGACGCCGCTCGCATTTATTTGTGTACTCATATGCCTCTCATTCTGGCTAACTGGTTTTGTTATTTTTGTGTAACTTTGCGTGCATTAAATTTCAAATTCCCATTTGTTTATGATACCCTTCAAACGGCTGGTTTTACTTAACGGGTAAATTTTCAAAAAATTGAACGGCAAAGGAAAACCTAAAAACAGTAGCCAATCGAGTGTTGAATTTTATGTATTATGTTATGTATTTATTTATCTATCTGACAAGTTTTAGCTGATTATTCAAAAAAGGATTGTTCTGTAAAATAATGTTTCACTTGAGTTATAATATTTAAGTGATCAAAGTTCAAACGAAACAATGGGCTTATCTAGGCTAATTTGCTATCAGTGGCTTTTTATTTCGATAATGCATTTATCATTACAGACTATGCTTGTTTTTCTATTGTCATGGCCATTTCAATAGATAAGTCTACATTTTGGCAGATAAAGCTGCTGAAAGATAATTCTTTTGGTAGTAAATATTACACTTTTATCACTTTCGGAACGGGGTCAAACACACTACCAATAATAATACGAAAATAAAATGGTTTCCTTTTCTTTGTTAAAAGGTTTCCGCATTATATACTAAATTATTATACAAACAAAGATGACTATCAGAATAAAGTACATACGTTTATTTGCTCTGATATCTCAAGTTTAGTCATCATTGTGATTCAACTTCATAAATTCGACATCTTGAGATCAATTTGAAATACAAACGTTTTTAGAAATTATATATAGAGAGTTTATAGATTATGGTTGCAAATGACCGATTCCATAACTATTTTTTTTCCGCCTGCTGAGCCAAATTAGTCACACTCTAAATCCGCATGGTAACATCATATTTTTTGTACCATCAACAGGCTACTCGTTCGTTGTCACCTGGATAACATCGTTAACAATGGTTATTGTGCACGAGCGGGTTCCGGATATGAAGCGCTATCCGCCGCTGCCGGACATCTTCCTGGACAACGTGCCGCATATTCCGTGGGCCTTTAATATGTGCGAAATAACCGGCTCACTATTGTTCACCATTTGGGTGGTCGTGCTAACCTTCCACAAGTATAGATTGGTCCTACTGAGGCGATTCTTTGCTCTGGCGGGCACGGTTTTCCTGCTGCGCTGCGTCACCATGTTGATCACGTCGCTGAGCGTACCGGGAACGCATCTGCAGTGCAGCCAGAAGGACTTTGCCATCGATGATCCCAATGTGGACATGGTGGGCGCCTTGATTATCCGCATGTCACGAGCCTATCGCATCTGGAGCGGCCTGGGCATGTCCATTCAGGGAGTGCGGACCTGCGGCGATTATATGTTTAGTGGTCACACGGTGGCCTTGACCCTGCTCAACTTCTTTATCACAGAATGTGTGTTATTTATTTATATTTCCTATGCTGCTTACTGACTTACACTCTGATCTTTCAGACACGCCGCGGAATCTGTACTTCCTGCACACGCTGACCTGGCTGCTCAACATGTTTGGCATATTCTTCATCCTGGCTGCCCACGAGCACTACTCCATCGATGTGTTTGTGGCCTTCTATATCACCTCACGTCTGTTTCTGTACTATCATACTCTAGCAAATAACAGGGTGAGCATTTAACAGCTTCGTTTTTGTTTAGAAAGGGCATTCTAATAATAATTTATTTCCACAGGCTCTCATGCAAAGCGACTCCAAGAGGACGCGTGTTTGGTTTCCCATGTTTAGCTACTTCGAGAGCAGTGTCGATGGAATGGTGCCCAATGAATACGATACACTTGGCTCCCTCATCGATGGGATTATTGAGCAGATCTTCAAGGCCAAGGATCAATTGGCCATATCCGTGAAGCGCTGCTGGCTGGATGCCCCGCTGTCCGGCAATTCATCGGCTCACATGTTTGGCGGAGAATCTGAACAATGTTTGCGCAATGGCACAGCATCGGCCGCTTTCTTTAGTCCTCACCAGTCGCTGATCGGAGGATTGGGTGGTCAGAGGAGCCAGACGCATTTGAATAGCGCCCAATCCGGGTCCTCCACACCCACACCAGCTACATCGGCGCCGACCAAGAGTTTGCCGACCCAAAAGAAGACCTTCAGGGATGCGAGTGTGGATCCCTTTTCGCGCACGACGTTCGCTGCGGTCCAGCAGGCAGAAAACGTCAAGGATTCGCCGATGAAGGAAAAGAAGCATCTCTGATTCTCACAGCCATTCGCTCTTCCACATTCGTATATCGATATCGATGTCGCTCTTCGAAAAGCAAACATGCAGAAACTAACCATACCGACTGATATTTTTATTTCGAAATTTCCATCGATCCCCTTCCTTTCACAGCTCTCCCCTGTATTATTGACAGCATTCTACCATTTGTAGTGCCTTCCGGGTCAGATCCCCCCAGATCATCCACCCACCATTTAGAAAGTCGTTGTGTCCCCCAAGAGCCTTTCCTTAGTTTACTTGTGGAATTTTATGAATATCGAAGTTTTTTTTAGCCGGGAGATGCTCCACGTCGGCTTTGAATTGATTATGATGATAAGATAGCCCTCCTCATTCCGTTCAATTGAGTTTTGAACTAAATGTATTTATTATTGAAGACTTTTTAATGCATTATTATGTAATTGTAAGCATGTGAATCAAGCGTATTTTTAGTTAACTAGTGTTAAGTTTGGAAAGTTTCTGTTGAACGCACAAACACATTAAATAAATCAAAATGAATATTCTCAGAGTCTGGAGAAGCCACTGTAAAGGTTATTCATAATTTTATTCACAAATGGAAAGTTTTGCACAAAAGGTATCTCTCATTTTGCTCAGTCTTTTCCCCACCTATGGCAGTTTTGCTAGATTCGCAAATTATATTGAAAAACCTGGTTAATCATTTAGCATTAGCTGGATTTGGAGCAACCAGAACCAATTGAGTTTTATTCGGATAATACGGGTTGGTATAAAAAAAAGAATATTGTGGTTTATAAACGGATGAAATTAAGAGTTCGCTTCACAAACAGAATAAAAAGCTTTAAAAAGAAAAGACCAGCGGGCATCTACAATTCATCATTTTATTTTTGTTTGTTTTAATATAAAAATGGCATTTCTTTACTAATTTTAAGTTTAAATTACTAATATAAAGTAGTATGTATGATTGCGGTAATTGAAAAATATATATATATATATATATCATATATTCTCGTATATATTCTTCAAGGTGTGAAAAAATAATTGCAATGAACATGAAACATCTTCTGTCAAGCGTATTTTATAAGAAAGCGTTCAATTTAACTTAATGAATAACTTTTATACCTTTTTTGTTGTTTGCCTTTTCTTTTCGTTATTCATTTTTGTATGGTGTAAAGCAAATCGAAACATTTCAATTGTTTTGTGTGTTTACATTACTTTGCAATAATTCGCATCAAAGGAAGAAACAATTAACAAACGATACTCGAGAAAATAGGCAAATTCAAGCGTTCGTTTCTCGCCTTAGTGTTACAACTAATATGCAAAAATAAACTATGAAAAGTGTTCTTCATGAGTTGTGAGTTATCTTTGTTGCTTCGCTTCATAAATTACAATTTCCAAAAAAACAATATATGTAGTTTGATAGGTTTTACATCATACCTTATATGCTACATCATGTGCCTAACATTATATATTTGCCAATTCTGTCGGTCTGTTATGTACGAAGCTACGTTTGAGGTTTCATTGAATCGTTCTCTCTACGGATGCACCCATATGTATATGTCTGCAGTGGCGGTGTGCTTATAGTTCATATAGTTCATAATTTGATATTTGTCATTTTATTTAGAATTTGCGTTATGTGAAAAACATAAATTTAACAAGTTGGTTTGTTGGTTTCTCTCTTTTGTGGTTTTTGCTTGCTTTTAAATAATTCATCCCTTTGCTGCTAACCGATACAATATATATATGTAAATCTAGGCATAAACTATAACCGTTTTCTTCGCGTGTATTTCAAAATATATTAAACACGATGTATGTTGTAGTTTGTTTTTTTTTTTTTGTTTGTTTTTAGGTTTTTTGCTTTTTAGGTTTTTTTTTTTTGTTGGTTTGTTTTGCGTTTGCTTTAGTTTCCTTATTTGTTGTTTGTTATAGTTTATGAGGGCTGTTGTTGTCGCGGTAGATCTACCGTCACATAAGATCGTAGTGCAATTATTAATTTCTTCTTTCTGAGGCTACAGCTGTGTACACAGCTTTACGACAGGTCTGAAATAAAAATATAATGTAATTAGCACTATAACCATGACCGATGGTAACTTGAACTCACAGCTAGGCGCTGCCTCGTAGCGACGCTGTATCTGATCATATGTGAACTTGACAAAGGCATCGTACTGCTCGGCCAGCTTGGTGGTCAGCACGGACTCGTAGCGCTCCCTTAGCTGATTCTCGCGCTCCTTGATCATGCTCTCGCAAATGAGCTGCACCTGCTTGAACGTGAACAGGGCCTTTTCGCCGTGGCGCATCAGGTTCTGTGGACTGTCCGGGCGGCGCGGACTCTCTGGACCCATCTCCGATCCGCTGGACTCCGAATCCTGCATGCGTTCCAAGGCCGACGAAGTGATCGGCAGCTGTTTGCGCTTGTGCAGTCTCTTGATCTCATTGCACAAGCTCTCGGCCATTTTGTCTGTGTTTCGAAAAGAAGAAAGGTGTATTAAGGTAATATGCATAAAAGGAATCCGACGTCCCTTTTCCAGCATCGACCTGATTTACTAACCTGGTGACATTTTGGCCAGCGACGACTCACTGAACGGACTAGGTTCGGTGCTATCCTTGGCGAATCGGTTGCTGGGCGTGTGGGGCAGACCAGCCGAGGTGCTGGGACCGTCGCGGGATGGCGACGCTGGACCTGCATTGCTCCCAGCCTGGCCAAAGGGATTGCAACGCCGGCGCTTCGGAGGCCGCTGGTTCATCGACTCCCAGTCTAGGGCTCGTTTCAGGGTTGCACAGGCCATCGCTATGATTGAGGTTCTACTACCCGGTGGTCTTCTGATAGATAGATGGCTTGCTTGATTGTCGGTAGATGCTGATTATTGCCTCGATTCCAAATGATGGATGCTGCAGATGGAAGATCAAGCGTCGGCTGCAATGGGCAAACAAACAATGAATGAGTAAGGTGAAGTGAACACCTTGCTGGCAAAGAAAAGACGGACGCAAACTGGTTTCAAGGAAAAAACAGGATTCACAGGCGTGCACTCACGCACACGCAGCCGATAAAAGAAAATGGTGCAGCGATTTATGGCCGCCAATGCTGGCAATTTGGACTTTTTCTCGCCTTGTATGTATCGTGGGCAACAATTGTACGCTCTCTTATCTTATCGCTTATGGGGCGTGATTTTGGAAATAATTTGAGGCTTCAACGCTACAAAACAAGGGCCTTTGCTTAAAAAGAGCGCCGAAAATAGGAAGGTACAAAAATTTTTAGTAAATACTTTTCGCTAGTCAAAGTTGCTAGCAATGCATAATTTGAAAAGCTATTATCCGATATTTTCCCCAGAAAGCTATTAAAAATAGAAATGCCAGTAAAAAACTTTTAAATGCGAAGTTCGCGTAAGTTTAATGACTTTGATGACGTCCGTTTTACCTAAATAATCATGACAAGAGAGGAAAAAAAATTCAAGACAACAAAAAAATGTTTTTTTTCCCCCATTTCGTCACGATTAAATTATATTGTTCAATAAAATTAGTAAGCAATTAAACATATTGTTATATTCTTATATTCATAGCTTTTTCTAGAATAGAATGACAAAACCATTTTAAAAACCTAATTTTTATGAGACTATTATAGTTTCCACGACAATTAAAAGGATGTTGGCTTCCTTGGGGTTTCTAGCTTCTTTCGGCTATCGCCGACAGCTCCGATACCGTGCACCCAGCTGCTGTTGTCGCAGGAAAAGGGCGATACCGAATCGGAATACGAATCCAGAAACTCCGAAGAGAAGGAGAAACCAGCCAAAGAAAGCGACGAAACGAAGTGGCGCAGCGCAATTAAAGGACGACCGACAATGAAAATAAAAAAAACCACCACGCAAAGGCAAAATGCATAGCAATGCAGAGGGAAAATAAAGAAAACAGAGAAAAGTGTAAACTGTAACCCAATAGCAGAACAACCACCGATAAAAGAAAACTACGCAGGATAATAATGCGTGTTCTTCTCACTCTTCCCCTTTCTTTCTTTTCTTCTTCTTCGTCGCTGCAGCGGCAGCTGTACCAGCTGTTTTCCGCACTAACACACGCACACTGCCCTCTCGATAAACCGCAACACGTGTGTATGCGTCTGCTGCTGGTGTTGCTGTCTCTGCCCACAATTATTAAATATTTAAAGCCATATACAAAACGTTTTTGGGTTTAACGTTATACTCTTTTACGTGACAAATGCCAGAGATTAGTTTAAAAAAAAGCAAACGAAATGGCAGCAGCCAAAGCGATCACACTGGTTGTCCCACTCTAGCCTGCACACGCACGCACACAAAGAAACGCACACGCACACCGTTGTGAGTTGGAATGTTGATTTCATGAAATTTTAAAAATGGTCGCATCGCATATCATTATCAGCTTTTCAGAGGAACAAAAAGTTAAACAGCTTTTCCAACAATCGCACTTACATTAATGCGTATTTTGATTTTTCCTTCCGACTGCTTTTTTGCTTTCTGCACCACTTCACACGCGCTTTATTTACTTTTTTATTGTGCCACTAGTCCGCTGGCACATACCCACTTACATTCACGTCCGTACTTCAGTTTGGGTGATTAATTTAGGTTTTCGGTTAGATATAAGTAATGTTATTGCTTGCTGGTTGTTTGAGCAGTATTCCAAAGGCCACTGAAATGCACTGTCAATAGTTGTTCGTCCTCGGCGACTCGCTAGATATAATTTACAAATTTTCGTCTCGCTTCTTAGCAAAAATGGACGACGATGCTTGCGTGACGGGACGTGAACAGAGTGACCGCATGGCGACCGCTAATATTGGTTGCCCTGCTAACGGATCTATACCAAAAAATACTTTATGGTTCTACCAAATATAGCAAAAACTTCAAATAACCGAAAAGTCTGGGGAGAACATTTTTCAATTGCATATTCTATGTACTTTCTTGAGTCCTATAACCTTAAGTCGTTTGTAGAAAGTTAGCATTATTGCATTTTTATTTTTATGGAATTCAACTCCAAGTAACAAAAAATTAATAAATAAAAAACACCCTCATGTTCTAAATTCCACCGTTCCTTGAAGCCGCTAACTCATCGACGCCAAATTAAAAATAATTTGTTCTATAATAAGAATCCTTTTCTTCTATCTTTTAAAAAACCTTAAAAAGCCTATCTTATGCTTTTTATAAATTATTATTTTATTATTACGATTATTAATCGAAGAACGTTTAAAAAATGAAAACCTTACATGGGAGCATAATAAAATTTAAGTTGTCTTAAAAATATTTAATTTTGAAATATCACTTAAGTTCAAAGTTTTTAGTATTTTAATCAAGCATCATATTTAGTATATTTGATAAGCCGGAAGGTTTTCTATAGCCGTCAATGCGCGGTCCCACCATTCAATTCAACGACAAAGTAGGAAATATTTTCCACTCCTGATATCAAATATTTTTGCACTTTTATAAGCGTCGCCAGGCAATTTTTTTATCCGCGTCTTTGCCGTTTTTACAGCCAATAAAACCAACGACCTTGCCCAGTGCGTGTGCCTTCGTCACCAGTGGAAAAACATTACGTAGGGGCGCAGGACGGAAGAAAGCAGGAAAAGAAAAGATCTATAAATATTTTTAATCGCCGTGAAAGTAGCCAGCAGATTTTAGTTGCAAAATATTATTTCATTTGCGGTGCGAGGACACAGTAATCTGCGAAAATGGTCTTGAAAGTCTACGTCAGCGGCATGTCCGGCAATAAGGAGGTGAGTTTGTGGGCGTGGCGGGCTTAAAACCGAAATAGTGTCATGTTATTGGAATGTTTGGCCCTGGTATTAGCGACAAACAGATAAAAAGGAAAAGAAGCAAACTAAAGTGGTGACGAACGCATTGCAAATTCTATTTCTTCTGCTGCGTTTCGTCTTTGTGTGTATGTACGTGAGTTGGACAATGATGATGATGTAGTGTGTGGTATGTAAGTCTGTATGTCTGTACAGTCAAAGAAAAACAAGTGGGTATTTTCGTGAGTGCCCTTGTGTGCGAGTGTTAGTGGTGGCAAGAAGCAGAACAAACATACATTTCATTGCCCATATAAGCTCATTCCACTGTGAACTGTAAATTGTTCATGGAAGAGAGGGATTTCCATTGATCGCAGTTGCGTGGGTGCGTGTGCATGTGTGTGTGTGTGTACATGCGTGAGGGGTGATTCACTTCCCCCTCTCACTCTTTCGGTGCCTTTGTTCAATTGGCAATCTTCCTCTTCCAATAAGAACAAAAACATAACGGTCATTGTACGGTTCACAATTATTTGTTTTTGTCCTGTCTTTGTACACTTTAAAAAAGCGTTGGGAAACACATATTCTTATCGTAAGATAAATGCTGGGGTGCAACAAACCATTTTAATTAGCCTTATCATATCGCGTGGTTCTGGCGTTCTTTTTACGTACATATGTTTATATCGGCGGGGAGTTGGCTTTGTGTGCGCTTGTGTGCGTTTGGGCTTGCCGGTAACACTTCATTAGCGATTTGTCATCGCTGTAATTAACAGCGTTGTCAAAGGTAGCTACACTGAACAAAACGATACATGTTAAAGGTATTTTATATACTTTAATTTTTAACTTTCTTTTCAAATTTAAATGCTTTCACTGACCGTCGAAATCCAATTTTACAGGTGAAGAAGCGCCAGCAGCGCGTTCTGATGATCCTGGACAGCAAGAACATCAAGTACGACACGGTGGACATCACGGAGCCCGGCAAGGAATCCGAGAAGGAGCTGATGCAAAACAAATCGACAAGCAACGGTGGAACGGTCAGCGATCCAGAGCCCCGTCATCCGCTTCCTCCGCAGCTGTTCAACGACGACGAGTACTGCGGTGATTACGACGCCTTTGACATGGCCAACGAGATCGATACCCTGGAGGTGTTCCTCAAGCTGGCTCCAGCCGACACCACGGCAGTTAGTACCGCCCAAATCGAACTGAAGCAGGAGAACGGCGATGCCAAGAAGGAGGAGGCGGAAACGGAGGCGGAGGATAAGAAAACGGAGGCCGGCGATGGCGATGTGGATGTCAAGGAGGAGGCTGCTGAGAAGGCCGAGGTTTGAACTTGAGCTATTTTCACGTATTTTCCGTTAACTGTTACGACGCAACAAACGCAGCCAGCAATCATCTGCAGCAGAGCAATAGAATTAACAACAACAGCAATGTCTTGAAACTAAAGCCCTTACACTTAACAGCAGAAATAACACCCAATGTTTACCTAACAGCACAGATACTACCAACTTTCTACATACATATATCAATATTTTATGGAGCCCGTCTTCGATTTCTATGCCCATAGGGATTTGGGGGAGTTGTATAGATAATTGCAGAATATGAAGTGCAATCTTCCTTTTAAATTATACAAAATTTACAAAACTAACTTTTAAAACTACGAGATTTATTTAGAGACTTTTTAGACCTTCATCGGTAGAGCATGAAATCGAAGATCTTTCAATTTTTAACGAATTCATTATGACTACTGCGGTTCTTAAGCTAAGTTCATGAGCGTATTTAAACGAGGGCATTCGATTGTGTTGGCCCCCGGTGAAAAGACAATTTTAATCAAAATATTTATATTCATTAACTGACATCCAAACAACTTGTATGTACCATTTATACACACCTGTAATAAGGACTCGGAATACTTACTCGGAGCACTTAAGCCTAAGTTGGAGTAGTGTAGAGAGCTGAAATTTATTGTGCAGCCGTTATGTTAATGCTAAAACATAAAAAAGCGCTGCCCCTGTAATAAAAGGAAATATATTTGTATTAACTAAAAAAAAAAACTATAACCAATCGCAAGCTTGTTTTTCTAACACTATGCAACACACTCAAACTCTAACACCAACTTATCAACGGCTAGTTTAACAATGAGAATGTGACAACTTAATTTACAAAAAGGCTTTTTTAATACCAAATATCTATAGAGAGATTTTCCAAAGTTGGTCTTTAGGTTTGACGAAAAAAACTTTTCACGAAAAGTACAGGAATATGGTGAATTTCAATATTCTTGAGCAATTTTGTTGCCTTAAAGACCGACTTTTTCGAAACAGTTTCGTAATGTAAAAACATTACTAACAATTGAGTGATTCTCTAAAGAACGAAGACGGCAAGGACAAGGAGAATTCAAAGGGCGAGGATGAAGACGCAGATGAAGAGAATGCCGAGCAAAAGGTAATAGATCGATAGATCCTGCATGACCGAACCATAACTCTAGGCTTTTAGAGCTTATAGGAGCTAACAAAGGCATGATCTCTTGCACTGTAGTAGCCTAGCGATTGTCTGATCTTGTAAATACAACTTCCACTTTACCCCCCCCCCCCCCAAAAAAAAAAAAAAAACGAAAAACCACCAATCAACAACCCACAAAACATTCGCACCCCTAATCCCACCACCCACAAAAAGACTGAAACCGAAGAATCTGGGGACAAGAAAACGGAGGAGAAAACTACAGGTAAAGTAGGAAGATCGTCCCTAGACTCTAATCAAAATTTCTACCCCGTAAAGACGCTGAAGGTGAGACCCAAGAAAAGTCTGAGGAAGTGGATACCAAGGAAAAATCAGAGGTTGAGAGTACCAAAGATGATGAGGTTGGAAAATCCGAGGATGTTAAAGATGATGAGGATGAAAAATCCGAGATTGTAAAAGATGATAAGGAAAACTCCCAGGATGTTAAGGATGATAAAACTGAAAAATCCGAGGATGTTAAAGATAAATTAGAGGGAAGTGAGGAGACCGCAGAAACATCGGAGGATGCTGACACTACTGAGAAACCAGATGTTGAGGCCACCAATGATGATGGGGATACAAAATCGGAGAAAAACGAGACGCAAGAAAAGTCCGAGGAAGTTGATGCCGTTGAAGAATCAGAGGCCGAAAGCTCCAAGGAAAAAACGGAGGAAAATGACACCAAAGGCACCAAAGTCAATGAGAATGATAAAGACGAGGATGTTGAAGAAAAGACCGAGGAAAATGCAACAGAAGAGTCCGCGGACTCGGATAGTGCTACCAAATCAGAGGTTAAAAGTACCGAAGATGATGAGGTTGTAGAATCGGAGGATGTGAAAGATGAATTCGAAGAAAATGAGACCAACAAAAAGGTCGAGGAAGTTGGTAGTACTGAAATATCCGAGGTTGTAAGTACGGAAAACGAAAAATTTGAAGATATTAAAGAAAATCCTAATGAAAATGAGGCTCAAGAAAAGCCCGAAGAAGTTATGACTGCCGAAAGATCTGTAGAGGAAACCAAAGAGGAAGAACCAATCGACGAGGAAAAACCTGCAGAAACGAAGACAGAAGACACGCCCGAAAATGAAGAAAGCAAACCGGATGGCGAGAATTCCTCTTCCGAAGAAAGCGAAGAAGAGTAAAAGAAAATCGATTGAACGACAACAAAAAACGCACTGACATCCGCATCACAAACACCAATGCACAAAACGCACACATACACACACACGCACATAAAAAAACGCACATTTAGCCAAATAATACCAAAAATGTTTTGTAAATAGAAACAAGAACCCACTAATAACGAGTCTGGTGACGGGTAATGAACCCTAGTTTAGGCCTTTATGTGACTTATTTACAATTTTTACTCCTTTCCCAAAACAAACAACAAAAAACTCGCTGCTGTCTACAACAACAATGAAAGAAGTTACCAGCGACCACAACAACAACAGCAGCATCAGCTAAGAAGACTTCAGATTCCCAATCGGATCTCTTATTGGACAGCGAGCGGGCAGCGGCTGCGCAGTAGGCGTCGACGTCAGCGCAGACAGAGGCAGCGCCAACTTTGATTTAAATTATTTTTATGATTTCCACAAACTATTCGGGCTTGTTGCAATTCTCACTTGTTTTTGCTGATTTATTATTTTATGTGTCGATACTCTAACAATGATACAACCGTTTTTTATTTATTACAAAATTAATTTACTTTTGCGCTAAAATATATTCAAATTCTAAAAGCTGTAAGCAATTAGTTTATCCAAAGGCTTAGCAAAAATGTAATAAAAAAAAAAACTTAAAAATTGCTAAGGTTTAGGCGTGGTCAATAACTTGAATGGTTTAAATTAAAGTAATTGTGATGCTATTTATTTAATTGAATAAAATGTTAATCTAGAAATTCAGCAAATTGTGCAGTAAATTTATGTTAATTCAGCATTAAAGTGAGCGAAAGTAGCAACAAGCCCGTGGGTTTTTCTTTCTCAGTTTATAACACAACAAAAGAGTAGTAATATCAATAGACTTTTGTATTTACGTGTCTCACTTTTAGTTCTTGTATCCAAATAATTAAATATACAGTACATTATAATTATGTTTAGTACAGTACACGGTAAAATGAAGTTATAGTTATTTACGCACTAGTTCGGGGTCTTTTCCATTACAAAACTAGTAAAAATGCGAAGGAAGGGTTCGCATTGGTGTGCCTCCGCCACGCGCCACGCGAAACTCATTTACTAAAAGGAAAACAAAGAGGCTTCTCTTCCGTCCCAGTGAATTAGAGAGGAGGTTGAGGTTGATTGGGGTTCAGGACGTCTATCCATCCGTCCGTCCGTCCGTCGCACTGTCCATGTAGACAGTGGATTTATTCGCCGTCCTCCTCATCGGACGTATCTGTTGTATAGTCGCTCAGGTTCTCCTGCTGATCGGTGTGCTCCGGTTCCGATTCGCTCAGATCCCACTGAGGATGATCCGTCGGTGGTGCGGGAGCCTTCTGTACATCCAACTTCAGCTCCTGCTGCTGATCCATACCCAAATACGAGTCTGAAACAGAGGAAACATTGTGTGAGAATCCCCCCTTCGAATGCCAATGTACTATGCAATCCAAACTCTTTTAGAAACTCACCCGATCTCAGGCAAACGGTGAACGTGTAGACGCCCGGCCAGCGCGGCGCGGTAAACTTCAGCTGGATCTCCTCCTTCTCGACCAGATTGGTCACATGATAGGGCGCTGTGAGCAGGGTGCGCGACTTGCGATCGCATATGTAGGTCCACCAGTACTCCTGCTTCTCCTCGGGGAAGTAGGGGCAGTGGACGGTGTGCGACAGCCGAGACTTGCCCTCGAGACGCTCCCTCTTGTTAAGCTTAGCTTGCAGTCGCTCCCACTCCTCGTCATCGTCGTCGTCCAGCGAGGAGTTGTTCTTGCCCTTCTCCTCATCCTCGCTGCCACTGCCGGCAGCCGATTCCACATCGCTGCCATCCGCATTTCCAGCCTCCGATTCGGCATCGGAGTTACCCGCCGCCGCTTGATCCTCGGATGCCGTGATCGTAGCTGTTGTCGCAGCCTTGGCCGGCACCTTCTTCTGGTTCTTTTGGTTCTGGGCTGGTTTCTTACCACCCTTTCCCTTGCCACCCTTACGTGGCTTGGCCCAGGCAGAAGCCTTCTTGACCGGCGCAGCGGCAGCAGCCTCATCCTCATCACCGGCAGCCTCCTCATTGGTCTCATCCTTGATGCCCTGCTTCTCAGGCGCCTTTGTGTCACCGAATAGCGTCTTCATGTCCTTGCGCTCCAGCGTAACCGTGACCGTAACTATGGCCCCGGCGGTCACCACATTGGTGTTCTCATCGTCGATAACCTCGCAGCGAATGGAGAAGTCAATCAGCGGCATCTTGCCCAGCACTTTCATCGTGTTCTCGTACTCAAAGTCAGATAGGTTCTTCAGAAGCTGACGGCTCTCCTCCGGCTTGAGCTGGGCGAATTGCTGCAGGTTCTTGACGTGCCTCTTCTTGTTCATAAAGTACAGATGGTCCTCGGTGAGATGGGGCAGCTGCAGCAGTGGCGATTTGAACTCCCACAGGCCTTGGATAATCATCGGCGACATTTTCATGCAGTTCTCAATCGTTTCGATGCTGGGCAGGCGGGGCACACGTCGGGCATAGGCCATCATGACCAGCTGGTGAACGCAGGAGACCATTTCTTGCACCAAATACGGGCACTTCTTCACCACAAACTGGCGATCGCGCTCCAGAGTTTCCGGATTGAGGGGCATGCGACTGAGATGGGCATGCAGGATGGCGCGAGCCTTGATGGAGTACATGCGGCACAGCGGATGCTCCTTGCACTTCTCATTCAGATTGGGCAGCTGTCTAATCAGCTGTATTCGAAAAGGAAGTGTTATTAGTGAGCGAACAACGAATGGAAATTCCAATAAAATGCACTCACCGCCGGCACCTCGTCATTGTCCGACTGCCGCTCCTGGACCTGCGAGTTGTGTCGCTTGTCAAACTCCAAACTGGCTGCCAGAACCATAAGTGCCCGCTTGAGCAGCATGTGCGGTGTCTTGTGGATGAAGTAAAAGTACATCTGAGTGGTATCGAGCAGCACTTTGTCGCCACTGAAGCGGATGGAGCGGTACCACCAAACACCCACTGCCGAGGGCATGGCCACCATGAAGACCAGGCCGTACAGACCCAAAACCCAAACGCTATTCTCCTTCTCCACAATCCACGAGGGCAGGGCGATGCCAAAGGACATGGCACCCGGTCCATCCGGATTACCATACTTCTCGTAGTTCTCCTTTGCCACATCGTCGGTCAGCGCCTGGTACGCTTTGCTCAGCATCATGAAGGACTTCTCGTCACCCGTCTCCTTGTCGGGATGGAGCACCTTGGACAGCCGGTAGTAGGCCTTCTTGATCTCGGCCTGCGACGACGTCGGCGGCACATTCAGGATCTCGAAGGGATCGAAGCTGGCCATCTCGTAGTCGAACTGCGAGACGCGGTACGTGAGGAAGAGCAGTAGGGCCCACCCCAGCACTATGGTCAGCTTGATGGTCCATGACGTGAGAGCTCTGTACGGCTCGGCATTGGCCAAGATGGTCTTCTTTTTCTGGCAGTCGGCGCACTGACATTCCTCTTTAAGTTTGCTGTTATCTGCAAGTATGTGTACGAAAATTGGGTCAGTACGGGGATTATATAGGCTATTTTAAAATATTTGAAATTTATCATTTTCACTTAAGATGGCTAATAAAATGATTTAAAAAAAAAACGATCTTTACAGGTACCTGCTAACCTGATTACGATTAAAATTAGTTGAGGTCTGTCTACGCATATTGCATTTTTTTTTTTACCGGGAATGCCAGCGCTACAGAAATGAAAATCTCGCGAGAGGAAAATCGTGAGAGAGCAGCCGATTGGTCAGTGAGCGTGTGTGCAAAGTGCACAAGCACAGCATGATCGCGATAAGTCAAAGGTAACTTGCTCATAATCACTCCTCCTCCACCGATCACGATGATAGGTAAGTTATCACGATATTAGCGACGCATGGACGCTTGTGGAGCGTTGAGTGCGCTGTCCCAATTGGAAAACGAAGAGAGCTCGACTTGCGGTAATCGCAGCGCAGCTTTCACCCATACGAAGACGATGAGCTGACGTTGTTAGAATAACTTATTGGAACGTGTCCATTTAGTTTGTTGGTGGCGGCGGGAGGGTTAGAGCAGGAGAGCGTGGTAATCACATGTATGTCTATGCCTTCGCCTTACTGGCACTCACTTACACACATACACACGCGCACAGCTGCAGGTGGAAAATTAAAAAACAAGAGCGGAGAGAGTGCGATTTAAATCGGCTGGCAAGCGGCACTTACCTTGTTTCTTTTTACGTGGCCAATAGTAAATGGTGGTCGGTATCAATATTAGCGCCAAGAACGATAACACAAAGTAGTAGAACGTTCCGCCGCTCTCATCATACTGAAACTTTTGACCCGCCATCTCCGACAGCGACTATATGTATTTTGTATTTTGTCTGGCACTGCCTTTTGGCTCCGTTCCGTTCCGTTCCTTTCTCTGCCGCCGCTTTCCCCTGCACTTTTCCTCCGGCAGATCCAGCTGATGTTGCTGTCGCGTTGGAGTTATCGCTACAATCGCTGCGCCCCGTGGATTCTCGATCGACACGCGGCGATCTGCGAGATTCGAATGGGGCAGGAGCTGGTGTTGTTGCTGCTGCTGCTGCAAGATATCGCGAGATTGGCACGCCGCGAACTTAAAAAACTCTGTATTTACACCGACGCATGAGACTGACACGTAGGGTTGTTTGGCTCGTGCTGGAACCGATAGGCGTAGCTGGAGCGGAGCCGGTTCGATTGCACGGCTATCGATAGGCGGGAGGCAGCATTCATAGTTTAGGGTTGCCAAAGCTGGCAGTACTAAGTTTAGAATCTGATTTTTTAGGTCACCAAGTACTAAAAATGTTTGCAAGCAAAACTTTTGTCAGCAAGTTTTCAATGTAAATGTATATTTTTAAATGGATTTGCCTATATATATATATATATATATTTTTTTTTTTTATAATATAATATGTGCTCGCTAGAAATACAAAGCAAATATCTGATTAGCATGAGCTCATCGTCTCGTTACATTTTGGGTTTAGCACGCTAGCAGCTTTTTAAATTTTGCTCACCAAAGAAGGTGACGGTGGAATACGGGGTATTCATATAAAGGTATGATCCCTAGAGAGCTTTTCTGCCGTCTTGCCTTTTCGGTATTTCGAGTACGATCGTTCAATTAGTGTGCGCCTTAACTTAAAAGCTGGTGATTCCGTGGCACAACTCCATTAGCAGCACAACTGTGGCAACGGAAAGGTGACAACTTAGGGATGGCGAATAGATTAGGAAACCATGAAGTTACCCGCACCGCACGTGAAGTGCAGCAAAACTTTGCCGAGTCGCTCGGCTACGCGGAAGAGATAATCTGGGATCTGTAAGTACTGCTACTGCGCATTAGAATTTTGAATTCAAAGTATTTGGGGTAATGACGTAACCCCTTACAGGTTGTCCCATGAACAACATGACGTGCTAAGGGGCAAACTCTGTCAATTGATTCGTGATTCTCCGGAACCGAAAACTGCAACGGAAACTGAAAAAGACAGAAAAATCCGGCTGAAGGTCAACGCAGATAATGAGCGCGCCCGTCAGATCATTTTCGATTCCGTTTGGCAGCAACGTGAGTTGGACTTACAGATTGTATATAGTATAGTACATTTTTTCGCTGCCTTAACTGCGTACAATTGTTTTCCAGGAAAGTATACCAACCGTCAATCGCTGACGGCGATCATTTACGTAATGGTGGTAACTGACGAAACGGACGTCAATCGCGCCGAGGACGCCAGAGTCTTCAGCGTGCACCCAGTCTTTCGGGCCCGTCGATGCGTCGGTGAGTCATCCTTTGCATACGTATGCAATTTACAATATATTTCCTATCTATCTATCAATGGATCCATTTAATACTCAGTTGGCAGTAGTGGCACCAGCAGCGTCAGCTCGAATTGCTGCAATCTGTTTATCGACGAGCTTGGTCGGGTCTACCAAAACTGGGAGATGTATGTGACCACCAACGAGTTGCCTGCCGGAGTGATGGTGGCCCCAGAGAAGGGTATTTACCGCTTGGTCAGGGATCAAGTACGTCTGGATAAGTACACAACGCCGGCGGGCACGACCAACAGGAAGGTGCTGGGCTACCTGGATACTGGGTCGGCAGTCGGAGGATTTTTTGCTGCCTGTGTGCCCATTGCTGCCCTGCTAACGCTGCCCGTATCCGCTCCGCTGATGGGCGCAGCGGGAGTAGTAGGTTTGGCCAGTGCTGGATACGCCGCATCGCGGTCTGGCAGCAAGCTATTCGATCGCAGCCAACATGAGCAGTCTATCAATGTGACGGACCGCGAAGCGCGTGGTCACTGGTTGGGCGTGGCTGGTGGCACTGTGGGATTGGCAGCGGCTGGGGCCACCACAGTCTTGACAACGGCCACAAATGCTGGACGCGAGGTGGGAGCGGTGAGTCCTTAAACCCCCCCCCCCACGCAATCAACAATGGAATAAAAATGTTAAATATGTACTCACATAGATCACCCAACTGACTGTGAATAGCATGAACATATCCTCGATTGTGGTATCGGGCACTGGAGTTGCCAATGGTGTGCTGGATCTGATATTGGCAAGTCTCGAAACTTAGACTGTGATTAGATTAGGCTAGATAGATTAAACTTATGAAATTTATGATCTTCCACAGAAAGCAAAAGACGGTGACGAAATAGTTGCGATGGATGTTTTGCAATTGTCCGCTTCGTTGGTGCTGCTCACGCACAGCGTCTACAACTTTAAATTGGCTTCGACCATAATTAATGAGACAAGCAATGCTAATATTGCCGACTATCGTAAAAACCTTTCTAATAGGCAGCGGTAAAAAACGTTCAATGAGATACATTCTGTCGTAAACAAGAGTTTCTACTTGTATTTTTTTTACCATCAGGCGAACCTTTGACAAGGCTGCCAAGGAGACCGTTCGGATGCAAGGCAACACTCGCGGCAAACTGGACATTATACGCAACGTAAACGAAATTTCGCCACAAGAGTTTAATGATCTTTTTAAGATCAACAAAAACTTGAATCAGGAGGGCGTGCGATACTCATTCGCACCCGATGGCAAAGGATTTTTACTAAATGGCGATGTGCAGACGACGGGTGCGGAATTGCGAGCTAGTGTACAACATAACCAAGGAGGGAATGTCCTAGGCAAAGTTAGTCAGCCCATTCCCGGTAGCCATGCGGGTTCTGGTCGCCTTCAACTGGGCGGCGTTAATCAGGTTTCCCGTCTAATCGGACCGCTGCCCACATCCCATCCTCGACAGGAACCCAGTACCTATGCCGCCGGCGTGTTCGCCTTGGAGCTAAGCTCTGTGTTGGTGGGCGGTGTTGTTTTCGTACTGGAGAAATACGGAAAAATCATATTTGAGCACGTGATCAATGCTGAAAGTTTTGAGAGCCTAATCAACATCATGGCCAATAAGCTTGATCCAAAAGTCTTTGACCATATAATGCTATTGACCAGAGCCTTCATGGACACCATGCTGGAAGACCTCACCTCGGTGCTAAAGTTCTTTATATCAACGGAATCCGTTCTTTACCGCATTTTGTTGTACATTTTACGGAACTTCGAGGACGTGCAACTTTCGGTTATTGCGGATCACACTTGTGAGATCGTAGAAGCCGTAAGGGTGTACTTCATGTCCCTGAATCCAAATGCGTTCCCGGGTCTCCTTCAGAAGTGTCCGAAATGTATCGGCCACTTCAGCGTTTGTCCCTTGTAAGTGTTTAACGAAATGGTTCGTTTAACATTAGAATTCAAGGGCCATCAGCATGTCATAATTGATGCCCAATTGTTTAACCACAAAGAAACGTTAGCTAGTTCCGCAAATAATCAATGGGATAACTTACTTAATATGAGCACAAATTGACAAAGATGAAATTGTTTTAGCATTTAAATAAAGATTTTATTAACCCTGTTGAAATAATTGTAATAAAAGGAGAATTTTGAACCGGAATGGTTCTGATTTCCGGTTTTCGAACACAGAATATGTGAATCATTCATTGTGTAAAGGGGATTTTTTTTAATCTTTAAGAGTAATTCCTAAATTTACAATCTGATGTCATCTATACTATGGTATAATAGCAACAGCCATACCACCAAATCATTGAATGCCTTAGAATATAAGTCATAAATTCAAGTATCCCATAAGAACAACCCCAATTCTGGTGACAATAACAAATCCAGCCTGCCCTAATGTAACCATTAACATCTGCTGCCGAATCCGTTATTCCCACCAAAGGGTCAAAACCGCTAACGCAGCTCAAGTTCTCGGCTGATCAGTACCCATGAGCGATCCATCCACTCAAGAGGGCACCCAATCCAACAGACATAAACATCCGCAGGGGCTTTCGCGACATCAAAACCGCTTACGCAGCCCAAATCCTTGGCTTATCCAGTATCCAAAAGAATACAGATTATATTTTTTATCTAATAAATTACCGTGGATTCGTTATTATATATTTTCTGTTATCAAGAATTAAAGATAGTTTATATAGAGATGACAAGATACGAAACCAATCGAACTATCGATAGCTGGCGGTACTGATGCTACATGTCGCCATCTTTTATTAGAAATGGGCAGCTGTTTCATGTGGACGCAAATTAAATTGTAGATTTAACAACAATAACGACAACCGGCGTCCCTTTCAACATATTTTTTATTGGCAACCAAGTGTCGGTAGG
Source organism: Drosophila melanogaster (assembly GCF_000001215.4). Lineage (NCBI taxonomy): Eukaryota > Metazoa > Arthropoda > Insecta > Diptera > Drosophilidae > Drosophila > Drosophila melanogaster. The sequence continues at coordinate 7,356,575 of NT_037436.4, read as the reverse complement.
TGAATTGAATCAAGCGGGATTACAATTGGTCGTTGCGAGAAATCGATAAGCGCCCTCTTCGGGATCCCGGTCATCCGCTGTGGGTCGCCACCAAAACAAATCCAATTTGTCCATAGGAATGCCAAGGAGGACAAAAAAGGACGAGGACCCCGAGGATCTGCAGACCTTCCTCAACAATTTCCATAAGGAGATCGAAGGCAACAGCGATGAGAAGGTGGTAAACACGATTTTGGAGGCCATCAGCGCCGAGGCCATCGACTTGGATGAAAATGGTGCGGAGGCTGGTGGATCGAAACCGATGGAGGAGGCGGAGGCTGATTTGGATCATGCGGAGGAAGCGGAGGAGGAGGAGGAGGACGACGAGGATAAGTATTTCATAGATGACGAGGGCAACTGCTATATCAAGACTACGCCCAAGAAGCAAAAGGAGCTACAAAAGAAGCTCAAACAGGCGGCTGCCAAGCCGGGGAAAGCTACACGTTCCGTGGTCAGTACAGCCACCAATAAATGTGAGTTACCCTTTGCCATATATGTGCGTGCATTTGTATCACTTGCTCGACTCTTTTTAAGCCATCAATTTGCGGCCAGCCAAATCGACACCGAAAGCGACTACTTCGAAGCCTCCCCCAGAACCCAAGGCAATTAGCGTTCGACCAGCCCGAGCAGCTGCAGCCAAGGCGAAGCAATCGGCGATGCCACCGCCACCGGCATTAGTGGTCAAAGTACCGGCACCCAGGGGCAGGCCTAGAAAGAACCCTGTCATACCGAAGCCTGAACCCATGGACTTGGAGCGGGAGCTCGAGGAGCTGGTAGATGAGCCCGACATCAGTTCAATGGTGACAGAATTGTCGGACTATACCGTAGACGAAGCTGCCGTAGAGGCAGCAACAGCTACGCTGACGCCAAACGAGGCTGAGGTCTACGAATTTGAGGACAATGCGACGACAGAGGATGAGAATGCCGACAAGAAGGACGTAGACTTTGTGCTAAGCAACAAGGAGGTGAAGCTGAAGACAGCTTCTTCTACCAGCCAGAATTCGAATGCATCGGGACATAAGTACTCATGCCCACACTGCCCGTATACGGCGAGCAAGAAGTTTCTGATCACGCGCCACTCACGAAGTCATGACGTCGAGCCATCCTTCAAGTGCTCCATCTGCGAGAGGTCCTTTCGATCGAACGTGGGCCTGCAAAACCACATAAACACGCACATGGGCAATAAGCCGCACAAGTGCAAGCTCTGCGAAAGCGCCTTCACCACCAGCGGCGAGCTGGTCCGTCACACTCGCTACAAGCACACTAAGGAAAAACCGCACAAGTGCACGGAGTGCACATACGCCAGCGTGGAACTGACCAAACTGCGCCGCCACATGACCTGCCATACGGGCGAGAGACCATATCAATGTCCGCACTGCACCTACGCATCGCAGGACATGTTCAAGCTGAAGCGACACATGGTTATCCACACCGGCGAGAAGAAGTACCAATGCGACATCTGCAAGTCGCGATTTACGCAATCTAACTCACTAAAGGCCCACAAGCTCATCCACAGCGTGGTCGACAAGCCCGTCTTTCAGTGCAACTACTGCCCGACGACTTGCGGTCGGAAGGCTGACCTGCGCGTTCACATTAAACACATGCACACCTCTGATGTGCCAATGACATGCCGGCGCTGTGGCCAGCAGCTGCCCGATCGCTATCAATACAAGCTGCACGTTAAGTCACACGAGGGCGAAAAGTGTTACAGCTGCAAGCTGTGCAGCTACGCTTCGGTCACCCAACGCCATTTGGCCTCACACATGCTCATCCACCTGGACGAAAAGCCGTTCCATTGCGATCAGTGCCCGCAGGCCTTCCGGCAGCGTCAATTGCTGCGCCGCCATATGAATCTCGTGCACAACGAAGAGTATCAGCCACCAGAACCGCGCGAGAAACTGCACAAGTGTCCGAGTTGTCCGCGGGAGTTTACCCACAAGGGTAATCTAATGAGACACATGGAGACTCACGATGATTCGGCGAATGCTCGCGAAAAGCGGCGTCGCCTTAAATTGGGCCGCAATGTGCGGCTGCAGAAAGATGGCACTGTCATCACGTTGATCAAGGATCAGTATGTGGATATGGACCGGGACCAGGAGGAAAACGAAGAGGATGACAACCCAGAGAGCTATGACTTGGCTGAAATCGAGCCGGAGAACTCGGAGGCTGAAGACGCCGATGATGATGTGGAAACCATAGTCAGTGATCCGATCCGTCAGAGAATCAAGCCAGCACCTATCATTATCAACAAACAGGCCAGGCTTGCCGCCTCCGAAAAGCAGCCGATGATCATCAATCAACGCCTCCGAAGTCAACGGGGCACCAAGACGTTCCACATCAAGGAGGAGCCGGACAACTCGGACTTCACCGTGGAATGGCAAGGGGATGATGGCGAGGTAATGGTCGTAGAGCTGGTTAATGGCGACGAGGAGGTGTTGGTCAAGCACGAACCGAGCGCCAACTCCAAGATCAGTGCCAAAAACTGCTTTGGTTTCGAGGTTAGTTGCAAAAACTTTAGCTGGCATTTGTTCCATTACTCAAAAATTTGGTTTTCATGCAGGACGACGATGATTATGAGGAGTATGGCGATGGGGAAAACGAGGTCGATGGCGCTTCCCAGGAGTTTCTGCAGCTGATGGATATGATTGAGCAGGACTCTTAGTCTCCTGAAAACAAAAGCTAATGGATAAGTAATTATGACTAACTTATGTACATACCAAGCATACAATAACGTATTTCTACGTTACATTGTTTTCTATTTAAATACACATTTAAAACAGTTAGGAAACCTATTTTTACTAGGTTAAGAAATGGATATTAAAAATGTATTCTTTCTAAATGAATGTATAATTCTGGATAAGCAGTTAACATGCCGATATGGCGACTATTTGTAAATGATCCCCGACACTTAAACTTTAGTTGACAACTTGGCATAAATATTTATTTAAATACATTTACATATATTTCAATGTTTTCATTAGTAGTATATAGTATATGGGCAAAATGTTAGGTGCGTTTGCGTTTAGCTGCATCTGGGCGTGCACTGTAAATTCTCGGCTATTAGTTGTCGTTTCTACCGTAAAATGTTCGCATAGTTTATAGTTTTCCATTTCCACTTCAGCAATCTGGTTAATTTTCTTGTTATTTTTCCGGTTTCTCTTGCCGTTTATTTCTTTTTGTTTCTTTCATGTGTATAACTACAATAAAAATATATATATTTTTATATATAATATATGTATATATTTTTTAGGTGGTGCAATGTGCAAAAACCTGCCGTGCAGTGCATCATTATCATTATTTCAATATATATAGTTGCGTTCATTTGTGTTGATTTTATAGTGTCTGCATAAAACATTAACAATTTGTCGTTAATAGTACATATGTATGTATGTATACGAATCGCATTTGTATAACAATTAAAATGGAACAACGTCGATAAAGGAAGTGCACATTGAGTTCCGAGTGAGTTAGATTTGATAAAATGACACTTAGAAATTGAAAATTGCTTGCAGAATTGAGTTACGAATACGAAACACACTTAGAAATACAAGAGCTAAAAAATTGCATATTCTATAATTCAGTAATGCTCTGCGAGATTTGCTTGATCCCCACCCCCCCCCCCCTCTCCCATTCGTTGGGCGAAACTAAAACTGGGGAAACTAAACGAGCTAACTAACTACGTAACTTTGAAGCAAAACTAAATTAAAAGTATAAAGTAAAATGTAAAAGTAAAAAAACAAATTCTTGGAAAGCTGTAATATGGCTCTTTGCTAGCTCAACGATAAGCTTGGCTTATATCAATTTACTTTTGGCTTAACAATTTTCTGTAAGGCTGCTGTTGGTTTTGTTATCCATCCCATTTCATCCGATTCACTATCAAATCCAAATCCTATCCTCCTCCTATTTCCGTTCTCATCGCTCTGGTTTCGGTTGACAGTAAGGTAGGGGTTCTCTGTGGGCTTTTCGGTTTGGCAAAGGGTAACATAAATCTCAGAATATCTTCAGCTTCTGCAGGAAACGCAACAGGGGCGCACTGAGGCACGCAGGCGTCGGCTGGCTGCTGGCCTGCTGCTGTCCCGGATTGGCGGCAAAAGAGGCTCTGCCGTTCGCAATTCACGACTGCTCCCTCTTTTGCCTCTTTGGCTGCTAATTGCAATTGAGCGTGTTCTGGTTGGGGCTGCTGCGTGAGACGTTGTTGTGATTGATCTGGTTCGACTGCGTGATGCTGGCGCTATCGCTCGTCTTCCACGACAGCAGCTTGTTGAGCAGGCGGTCCATGTACGGATTGCTACCCAAACGAGCCACCTGTGTGGGTTGAGAGATTACTTTAGTTTAGCACAAAACACGTAGCAACGATGGGATGTGTGCGAATTTCTACTTTTAACATCATCAAGACTTCCAAGCAACTTCCACTTCCCATTGCTTGTCTTCAAGTACTAACCTCCGACCGAGCCTCTGCGTCGAGCGACTCCAGAACCTTGCGTGTATACTGAAAGCTGCCCAGCTTTTCCAACAAGGTGATGCAGTACTTCTTGACCTCAATGTCGTGCGTGCGCTGGCGTAATATGTCTGTGGATATAACCATAAGCCATCAGCTTAATGAGTGAAAAGCCTTTGGTTGAGGTCAAGACGTTGGACTTACGTAGAACCTGTTTATCCTGCTTTTGGGTGCGAACCGCATGGATTACCGGGAAGCCGAACTTGCCCTCCGTCAAGTCCTCGGCGAAGCTCTTGTTCTCCGTGTACTACATCGGAATGTTATCACAGATTAACAATGACTTATGCATATTGCCAACCAATCTATACACTCACCTCTTTCAGACTCAGATTGCAATAGTCGTCGCGTATCTGAAAGTACAGGCCCAATATAGCCGTCAACTTCGAATAGTCCTCCTTGTTGGAGCTGAACAGCTGCATAAGGCGAATGGCCAGCATAAAGAGGCCGCCAGTTTTGCGCACAGTCATCAGCTTGTAATCCGACTCGGATGGACACGTGAAGCTGTCGCGCCAATAGATCTCCATGCCCTGTCCACGGTGCAGCTCCAGCAATTGTTCGGTGTACACCTTGGTAGCCTGCAAGAAACGCGGATTACTTTGAGCTTCATAGTAGAGGTGGATTTGCGTACCTCCGGATGATCCAGCTGCTGCACCTTCTCCAGCGCCAGAAAGAGTGCATAGTTGGCCGCATTTATGGTGCTGGCCACGCCGTAGATGGAATGCGCCACGGGCACACCTCTGCGAAGGATCGAATTGTCTTCAATATCATCAATGCTGTAAGTTAGTATCAAGAACATACATGTATATAATTTGCCGTGAGTTAATTGTGTACTTGTATTCAAGCTTAATATACTTTCAAGCATTAGATACTACAATTTTACTACCTTACAATCAACTTAGCAAAGAAAGAATTCGAGCCAGTAATGTTTTGAAATTAGAATAAATGTGAAAATATGTTCTTGGTTTTAAGATTCAATAGTTTACTTATCAGCAGATGTTTTTGTATAGCAATTAATTCAGAATTGCACTATATGAACACGTACTGCATAGAAAAGTATGGGTTTTTAAATAGAATTTCACAATTCGAGCGAAGGGAGCCGCGGATTCCATGTGTCCACCATCCACATTCATATTTATAAACATACGTTGGCGCTCCTCATTCCACCAAAATAATGGATGTGTAAATTTAAGCCTCGCTTAAAGGCCGCCATCGCTTCAATAACTACGATGCCCGGCGGGTAAAACGAGCTGGGCAGCCCAACATTTGCGTAATTAAAAAATGTTTGCGCTCCGCCAAAGCTGGCAAAGTCATTGGTAGGGAATATGGATGGTATGGGGACGGGACGGGATTGGATGGCTTGGCACGAAGGCGTGGGCGTTGAAGCGACAACGCACAAAGGGGCCGGGATATGGAAAGGATGGGATGAGGAATGGTATGGTATGGGATGGGGATTGGGTGCAAAGGAGGCTGGTTGGTGTTGGGGAAAATGAGGAAAATGGGCTGCGTGGCAAGAGTTGTGACAATGCCTGTCGACTGGCGACGGCCTGACTAACTGACAATGGGCATAAGTGCATGAATGACGAACGGACGGACGAGGGTCGTACGAGGAGGCACTATGGCTGCAACTGCTGGCGTCGTTGTAAAAACTAAGTTTTTTGCCAATATGAAAATGCATTACTAAAAACGTAAAAAAAAAAAAAAAAGTAGGGAACACCAAGAACATGCAGGCCACTTGGCGGAGGAATGAGACTGCCTGCTGTCTCGAGGAACAATGCTGGGGATTTTAAGCAGAATTAAGGCCATTCCTGAGTGTTTGCCTCCGAATGGTTAATGGCGACAGGTGGCCGGAGGCAGGACGGGATTAGCTTGAAAGCGAGATGAATACTTCCATAGCTGCTGCCTGAAGATAGGCGAAAATCCCTGGTCACTTCGACTCACTTTACTGCCTTCAATTGAAAAGCGGCGCAGACACTTCAATTGGCTGAGTTCAAAGTTTAATTGCGACTGTTTTGTTGGCAAGCCAACATCATCTTATTCATCGCTTTTCCTCCGTAGGCCGCCCTGGGGGAAAAATCTAAATAATTTATGCAATTTCCGAATCCACATTGGATTGCAAAGAAATTCAATTGTAAACAGAGAAACCTGCGGGCTCATGATGAAATTTGAAAATTGATTTGAGGCCAGCGTACAACGCTCTGGCCAAATAATCCACAAATGTGCGAGACTGTGTATATGGTCAAATCCAATTGGGAAAAGAGTGCGAGTGAGTCAACGAAATGATAAAGCAAAGTTCTATATAACATATGCGCGTTGTGGAAACGAACTGAGCTGATGATGATAAGAGTTTCTTCAACGAGCATATGGCAGCATTTTCACATTTTTGGAGCGTGGAGTCTCTACTGTTTTCATCACTTGCCCAAAAGAACTTTACACTCGATTAGGCATTTAACTGGAATCCATCTGAACGAAAGCAAATAAGCCAAATGTATACAAATACAGACTCTGCAAGTGTGAATTGAGATAAAACATGCAGGAGAAGTGGCCAAAACGGGGTGGGGGTCAAACGTTCGGGTGTTTTGTGTTTGAAGGGGGGGGGGGGGCACAAACAAAGCGTAAACAAAGCCAAATAATGGGGAGCAGAAAAACGAAGGAAGGCAAAGGTCAAAACTAAAAAGTAAAGCACGACTAGCATGATTAGTTGGCTGGCAATAAATCGACAGGTATTTAAACTAGCGCTGATTTTATATGGTTTCTTACAGACATATTTTTAGTGAGTACAAAAGTATGTATTGTGATATTTTAGTAAAATATTTTGTTTTAATATTGATATGCCAGTTAGTCAGTACTTTGTTATGATAATATTTATCGCTTAAGTTAACTTTGCTAAACTTTTTAATAGAGTATATACGCAGTATATACACTTTTGGGCCAAAAACACTGCATTGTCTGTAGTTTCATGCTGATTTATTGGCGTGCTATTAATCTGATATAGGGCTATTAATCAGATAATTGATATATACTCACAGCAAACTGGAATTGTGCAGCATCTGCACAATGTCTCCGATCTGCGCCAACTTTTCGCCCGGTATGAGCAACCAGTGATTGAAGGCCAAGGCCAACTCAGAGCGGAATTGCTTGCCAGGAATCTGTTGTATGTATGTAAAGGGCTGCAGCAGAATCTGGATAGCGTTTTGCGTGCGTGGGCCACATGTAAATAAAGCCCAAAATGAAGTGGGTCGAAAAAGAAGGAGAACGGAAGGAAGGCCAAAATAGCTGGTTAGTTTGCTGTTGTGTCTCTCGTTCGCTTGCCACTTTCGAATGTCAAAGTTCACGGGGTCCGGAAGGATTAAGCCGTGGGATAAGTACCTCATCCTGCTCCTTTTGCGTTGATTTATCTTTGGTCTTCTGTAATATGATGTTCAGTTCTTCCATTGTTGTCGCCGTTGTTGTTGTTTTTCTTGTTGCTGCTCCGCCGTGGCCTTGCGTGTGTGCTTTTGTTGTTTTGATAGAGCGCGGGGGGTGGTGGTGTTGGTGTTGATGGAGGGGGGTCACTGCGGTGTGGGGCGTGCTTTTTGTTTACCGCTTGGCTTCGCGACACGCGTGACTAGAATTGCTGGCCGACGCTCGTCGATTGGTTTTTCGCGTTATCCGCACAACTCAAATCAATTACACCACGGAAAGACCAAAAACAGACTGTTATTGAAGTTCTTCCGCGGCCTGCATATTGGAGATGATCGCAAGTCGATGTTTCTATCGATAGGGTTAGGAGGGCTTTTTGTAGAGGTATCATCGATATGACAAGAGATGGGAAATGTGGCTTAATAGATGTTGGCTATTTTCCGCCAACTTCTATTAAACCAGATAAGCCAAAAATTAAAATTACCTAAAATAATTTATTTCATGTACTCTTTTAATTTAAGTCGCTTATAAATAACCTCTTACGTAGTAGCCAGAAAAAGCCATATAATTATTGGCTTCCTCGCTAAATATCGATTACTCGGCCAGCTGCACGTGCCATCCCTATTTCAATTGGGTTGCTTGCGTGGAAAATAGCTTTCTAGCTCATTTTTTGTTAATTACACAGGAATTGCAATAAACCAACCAAGAATTCACTGAAAGAATGGCGACAGCAGTTCCCATGAAAAAAAACTGGAGCCCCAGCATGAAACACAACGATATGGAGCGGTAGGAACCAGGCACTGGCCAACAAAACACAAAGTTCGATTTCGCATGTAACTCTTATTGTTGTTAACACAGATGGATTTGCATATATCCCGCCTACATCAATAGGAAAAAGACACGCCAGGAGGGTCGACGGCTGCCCAAGGAGAACTGTGTAGACAATCCCAGCTATATTGAGATTCGCGATGTGCTGTCCGTTTCCAACTTGCAGTTCCTCATGGAGAACAAGAAGTACTGTCGCGAGAACAGCAGCGAGATGGAGTTCCGTGGTCGTGTGCGCGTCCAGCTGCGTAATGTCGATGGCACTTTGTACAATAATGACTTTCCCACGCGCGAGTCCATCATGCTGCATATCGCCAGCAAGATACCGCAGCTGAAGACGCGACAGAACAAATCCGGCGACTCGTACCACCAGCAGTCGCAGCCACAGTCGAATGCATCCGGATCTGGGGGTGGTGGTGGCGGCAAGAAGGGAAAGGGCAAGCGCCGCTAATGACTTCAGTGGCAACTCGTTGTTTGGTTTCTTTTGTAATAAACGCTGTAAACAAAGATTTATGTGTGTTCTGGGCCAAGTTCAAGTGCGGGAATTCGGCCTTGGCACGCCGAAGTGTGCCAAAAAAAACCGGCACAAAGAACTCAATTAGAGAACCCAATTGGGAAATGTCTCAAGATCACACGAAGTCAGCATAAATTCCGGCGAACTGTAAGCTAGAATCAACTGTCAGTCACGAACATCTACGATTTCACCTGGTCAGCGTTATAAAATCGGTTGCGCATCGCAATTGGCCAGACAGTTTGAACTGGAGCACCCACAATGATGACGGAAAAGATACGGAAGAGCAGCCTCAGTGGCTATACGGTGATACTTCTACTGGCTGCTATTCAGTTCCAAGCAAGTGTAGTGTCCAGCACGACAACCAAACCGCCATCGACATTGGCCACATCCACGAAAGCTAGTCGCAATGTGAATCCCCTGACGGAGTCGAAGCTCGAGAAGAATTGCAAGGCGCTGTGTGAGCATTGCGGCTGTTTGGGCTTCTACTGCGGCGAGGAGTGCCTGTGCGAGTGTAATGACGACCAATCCGATACTGAGTGCATTCGCACCATGCAGATGAATGCCAAGACGTTGAATCTACCATTCGAAATCGTCATCCAGGGACCGAGCAGCAATCGCTTTGTGCGCAACGCACAGCAGTTCGAGCAGAAGCGAGATCTGGTGGCCAGGAGCGCCAGCACTTCAATGCAGTCGCCTCGAAATCGTCGCTCAAACATAACCATCTACAAGCCCTCCACAAAGTTGGTCATTCAACGTACGGCCAATGGCTTAGAAACGCCATCCAAGGCTTCGGAGCAGATAAGGCACAAGAGGTCCGTCGATCACCTGGAGTGGTTCAATGACTTTGCCAGTTCCTTGGTGCGTCCCTCGCCACTGGGCACTAGAGCCCAGAAGCAGCAGCGTGCATCAGCCAAGCCATCGGCATTCAAGCGTCAGGCTGAGCTGGAGGAGCCGGCTCGTCGGGAACCATGGTTCCTGGAGCAGTCAGCTTCGCGACTGACTCGCCCCGCTCCACTTAAGAAGGATGCACTCTCGCGGAAGAACAAGAAGAGTCCTTTGTTCCGAAAGAGCGCCAAGAGCAAGGCGTCCAAGGAGCAGTCGCGCAAGCAACCGGAGCGAGAGATTCGGCCACTCCGCGATGCCTTGCAGGTGGTGGAGCGGATACCCAAGGTGCTTCAAGATACGGTCAGTCATCTGTCCTCCGATCCACGCACTGGGGATGTCTTTAGCCTGAATATTAGAAACGAGGATGTGCCGCAGAAAAAGGATCGCCAGCCTGAGGATCGTGTGCCACGCAGGCCTAGCGCCACCTTCCGTGGTTTCCGGCGCAATGAGATCATCCCCGAAGCCGTCACCCTGGCTGCCCCAATGGACCTTGCCCCACGAGCTCCACTTCCCGGCCAGCGTCCAGGTGGACTCCTGCTGCCCTGGCTGAGGCAGCGGCGACTGATGCGTTTGCAGCAGGCACAGGGAAATCTGTAGACCCAACATACCCAATTTACTTTCACTTTTATTATTATAATCATTTGTTGTATATTTATAAGGCATTTTGGTCTCTCAAAAATAAATATAAATTTGCACATTATAGTGTTCTGCAGTAGCAGCGAAGATAGAAGCGTTCGAAATTAAAGTATCTGAAGTAGTAAGATCTTTATGTACCTGTAACAATATGAAGGCGTTCTTAAAGATCGTTTTCCAATGAGTCATTATAGTATTCACACACGCAGGTAGAAGTTTGGTAGGTTAGACAGGTTTCTATAGAACTCCATTCTTCAGTTTCCCTATTATTTCAATTGGATCTCGAATCGAATCTCAAAGATACATCTATTCTACTGATGATCTAGTATAATAATGATAATTTGAAGAAGGAGTATTGGTGTTACATGGATTGTGGATTGATAACAAGTTACTATACTATGCTTAGGAATATTTTGCCTGAATAGAAAACCCTTGCGATCTATCTTACAGATGCCATAGATTTCGGAGTATCTAAGTAGCATACTTTCGGGCGCGGGTGCTATCTGCCGTTGGCTCCTCTCTCTCTTCGGGCAGCTCCATCACGCTCTGTGGCGACGCGTCGTCCGATTTGTTGGCAACAGGCGCTGCCGCGTCAGTTCAGTTCAGTCCGTCGCGTTCGTTCATCTCCAGTGGTCGTCGCTGTTCCGCTGCAACAGGTAGTTAAAAAGACATAGCCCGATTGGTAAAAGGTGCATTACCCGCTGGAAGCCCCACAAATAGGATGCGCGCGGTAGGGGGGTGCCCTTGAGTTCTAGATGCACAGAAAGATACATGCACGCAGATACAGATACAGATACAGATATAGCCATTGGCAGAGGGAGAAAAGCGCTTTCTTTGCGTTTGGTTAAATATTACAAAAATCGAGTGAGAGGAAGCGGGAGAGCGAGAGTGAGACAAAGAAAGAGTAATTTAAAAAAAAACAAAGAGTGCATGTTTCCATTTAATTTACATAGTTTTGCTTCAGTGTGTGACGAAAAACAAAATACAACTTAGTAAGCTAAGTAATTTGAAAATCAAAGCAAGGAGTGCAAAGGCAAAGTAGCTTAACGAAAAAAACAATAGGCAGCCAAAGATCAACGGTCGCTATCTCATATCTAGTATCTTGTATCTGAAAGATGTGTGTGTGTGTGTTTGGGTACTTCGAGAACGAGAATCTGGCGCTCAACTAAAAAAAAAAAGAAAAAAAAAAAACCAACTGCATCAATTGGCAATTGGTATAATCAATTAGAAATTGATTTGCGACGGAGTGATCTTCAACCAGTGATGATTTGATTGATGTAGGAAGTGGACAAGTCTGATTGATATGGCTAATCGCTGCACTTGTTGCACTATCGAAAACTAAAGTTATAACAAAATGTTTTTATTTCGTACCCTGTACTGGGGCGAATCAATTTCTTTTGCTCTGATAAATGAAATCATGTAATAAACTGACGTTCTGTACGAACCTTATCATGCCATATAAACAAAAACAATGGCATACTCACAGTGATAGTGGCTCTTACTAAAGAAAAACGACATACAGACACCCGCACATGGCAACGAATAACTACAAACAGCTTTATTTCGGCACCGATTGCCTTTATCTTCCGCAATTTGTGTGATAAGTTCAGCAAACTGTTTTCCATATCTGTGGTTTTTTCGGAGGAGGATAATCACGCGACGTCTGGCAGATAATCCACTCCATCCATATTCAAGTAATTGAAGGCACCGCCGATTAGAGACATACTCTACTCTGAATCATTAATAGTTACAAGACTTTAAAAGCGTGTCTAACAACTGACACATCGATTCACAAAAAGCTCCATAAAGAAAAAAAAAACTCATTCGAATCCATTTACAGAATGACTCAGTGGCGGTGAAATCCAGCAAACACACATCCATCGCAGCCAACCAACCCATCAAACATCACAGCCAAGCAAACCAATTATGGAGTTTGCCCGCCGAGTTTCCGCTCGCTTTGAAACCAAAAGACTGCCGGAGGATGTGGACGATGGCCTGGAGACGCTGGAGGAGTACAAGCAGCGCTGGCGCTCCGTCCGCATCATCTACTTTACGATGTTTCTGATGGCGCTTGGCTTCAGCATCATACTCACAGGCATTTGGCCCTACCTCAACAAGGTGCGTACCCATTTTGGTCACGCTATCCAGCTGCTTTTCAATCTCATCTCTCTTCAGCTAGATCCCGATGCGGGCAAGGAGTTTATGGGACTGATTGTGGCCGCCAATCCGCTGGGACAAATGATCTTCAGTCCGATCTTTGGGTGGTGGGGCAACAAGCTGGGCAAGATTCGTCTGCCACTGCTGCTATCGCTGTCTCTATTCACGCTGGCCAGTGGCATATACTCCTCGCTGGAACTGCGTCCGGACAATGTGAAGTACTGGATGCTCTCCTCGCGGTTCCTCATCGGTGTCAGCTCGGCGAATATTGCCCTGTGCCGCTCCTATTTGTCCGCTGCGACACGAATCAGCGAACGCACACATGCCGTTGCAATGGTTTCGCTGGCACAGGTCCTTGGATTCATCATTGGTCCAACTCTGCAGGCGGCAGTCACACCGCTGGGAGATCAGGGACACGTCTGGCTGTGGGGCAAGATGCACTTCAACATGTACACGGCATCCGGATGGATCAATGTGCTGATGAGCATTGGAAACTTCATGATGTTCCTGCCCGGAGTGTTTGAGGTGAGTGGCCAGGTTACTTGGTTCGCTCTAAAGTGTCATTAAATTTGAACACTCCTTCAGGAGCACAAAATTGCAGCTCGCGAGGTGATGGTGATGCAGGGCGGCACATCCGAGAAGGAGACTTGGAAAGGCATCAAGCCCAGCTATTTATCCGCATGGACTTTGATCGTCGCCTTCTTTGTTCTGGTATTCAACTTTGTGCTGTTGGAGACGTGAGTAATCCTCAGAGTGGGTTTTTTTTTTTTTAAACTATTGCTTCCTCGCCTTGCAGTCTGGGCACATCCCTGACAATGGATATGTTCGCTTGGTCCAACGACGAGGCCCTATGGTACATGGGCATCATGATGACCACCGCAGCTATTGTCTCCCTGGTCACGTTCGTTTTGATTGAGCCCATGTGCAAGATTATAGCCGAGCGTTATGTGCTCATCTGGGGCGGATTCTCGCTGATGTTTCTCGGTCGCGTGCTCTTCGTGCCTTGGGGTCCGGATCCGCCAAAGTTGGCGCAGCCATTCAATGCCAGCTGGAACCTAAGCGAAAGCGATCCCATCTTCTTGGGCTGCCCCACAACGCAGAAATGGTGCGGCGAACTGCCGGCCTTGACCTTAACGCAGTTCATCATTGGATTTGCCTTCACATCGATAGGATATCCCATTGGGGTGACTCTCATCCAGACCATATTCTCCAAAGTTCTGGGACCTCGGCCGCAGGGCGTCTGGATGGGCTGGATGACCGGTTCGGGTTGTCTGTCCCGCGTCCTTGGTCCAGTCTTCGTGGGATCCATCTACACGCGCCTAGGTACGTTCTGGACCTTCGGCGTTACTTCGGCCATGATGCTGGTCTCCATGTTTTGGCTACAGTGCAGCAAGTAAGCTGAAATACTATTCGTTTTTAAGGCGGTTCCCCACAATAAATAACATGTTATCTTTTCAGTCGATTACTAATCCCGCCAACATTCGAAAAGACCACACCTGTCGAGCTGAAAGAACTGAACAAGCACAATGGTAGCAAGCTGCTGGACGACCACTCACCGGACACGCACAATGGTAGCCCACCGGAAGATCTGTCTCCTGATCAGCCCATTTTGGGCAAGCACGGCAGCCAGCACTCGATTTCACATGCGTAACGACGGCTGGCTATGGAGCATCCGTAGATCTAAGACACATCGTTGCAATACTGCCCCTTAAACTAGCTTTAAAATACAGTGTTTATTTTTGCACAGTTTCGACTGATTATGCGTTTATTGGTACTACGGTTGAATGTGTAGAGGTTGCACGTCGTTGTCTAGTTCTTTTTTTTTTTTGGCGTGTTTTGCATATAGGGAGGATGCTTAAACACGTATTTCCATCTTCTTGTTTAAGTGTACGAGTAATGGTTAGTTTGGGTTTAGTAACATGTATGTGGTTTACCAAGGCGGCAGCCACAGTTGTGAAATTGTCGTCGGCATCAGCATGTGCTGCTGGTGTGCTTGGTGGTGATGGTAGTAGGCCGCCGCTGGCGACCAGCAGAGCAGCCAGCAGTCCACAGGCGCCGTTCTTCGATTGCTGGTCGTGTGGTAGAATGTGTGACCCATTGGCAGGGGCATGGGTAGTGCAACCGCTACTCAGCTGCTGCCGTGATAGTAAAACTCATCTCAGTAGGGCGCATATCTGCGACCCGGCGGCGATGGACCGCGCATTCCGCGCGACGAAATCATGCGTTCGTCGAATGCATCGCGACTAAAGTCCTCGTAACCGTGTGGAGTGGGCGAGCTGGGAGGAGATAGAAAATAATTCATTAAAAACTGATTTCAAAATAGGTTCGATGGAGATATACGAATGTTATCTTTCATCGTTTCATTTTATAATTTCATCATATAAGCAAAGCACTATCTAGGTCTTAATATGTAAGTAAGTATGGAAAACGTAGTCATCTGATAAGAATTAACTTTAGTACACACATATTTGGAAAAGAAAGTGCGACATTTCATCCACTTGCAGGGTTACCTACCCGTAGCGACTCATTCCATTGCTGCTACGCGGCGGCGGAGGCGAGCGCCGGCTGAACATAGTGTCGTATCCACGAGAAACGCTGCAGGAGCGCAGGCTGCCGCTTAAGGTGGGCGGTAGAGGCATGGGTTCGCGGCGAGAGATGGGCGGCGGTGGGAAGTCGCGCATTCGCGAGGTCTGATAGCGACGCTCATACAGATCGCGTGAGTCCTCGAAGCGGCGGTCATAGTAGTCATAGTCCTGCGGGCGGGAAAACAAGATTTAGATTAGTAGCAGCACAGAATGTGAATAATACTTGGCACAATGGATGATTTGATCGGGGGGGCAAATGGATGCTGAATTTACCCTAAAGCCATCCATGATGCGGTCACGCAGGAACGGCGGCGGCGGTGGTGGCGGCGGATACGGGTCACGACCGTACATGCGATCTCTGTAGCCGCCGGCGCTGAGGGGCGATGGCGGCTCGCGTCCGCCTCCGGCACTGCCGTACAGTCGCGGACACTCTTTCGACCAATGCCCGGATCTTCCGCACCGATAGCACTGCTCCGGATCGCCCATGCCCGGCTTGGGGCGGACCCGACTGGTCGACACTTGAACCTTGAGCGGCTGGCCATCGACAACGCGACCGTTCAGCTCCTTAATGGCGTCCTGCACATCACCGACACAGTCCAGATGGACAAAACCATAGTTGCGCACAATGTCGCATTCGACGACGGTGCCGTATTTCTGAAACAGTTCCCGCACCTCCGGCGCCCGCGTCTTGTCCGTTAGATTTCCCACGAAGATTTTCGTGGTCGGCGTATTGGGCGCCCGCCGGCTCTTGGCCGCCTCCACCTTGATGGCGAACTCGTTCAGCGTATAACCGTTCAGATTCTGTATGGCATCGCGACCCTGCTGCTCCGTCTCCATGTGAACGAAGCCATAGTTCTTCACCACGTCGCACTCGACGACGGTACCGTACTTCTCGAACAGTGCACGCAGCTCGGTGGCCTGTGTCTTCTCGTCAAGATTCCCGATGAATAACTTGAACGTGCCGGCTCCGGGCATGGCGGCAGCGGGTTCCGCTGCGTGGTCGTCCACGGTTATATCGTTTATATCACTCTGGGTGGGGTAATCCCGGAAAATGGATATCTACGCGGCGGCGGCGGCGGCGGCTGCGTCGAAAATATATTTATATATATTTGCCTATATGTTTGTATGTATATACCGCGGTTGGAGGACGACAACGGCGACGAACAAACGCGATACCTCAAGAGAAGAGAGAAGACAGTGCAATTGTTTTCTATTTTAACCAATACGAGCAAAGGATAAACATTAAGGCAGCAGCACAAGGAGCGCGAGTAATCTTAATAAACTCGGTTTTAAATCGCATTATTGGCGTTGTGGCCTAACGCATACATAAAAAAAGATGGCGGCGGCTAGAGTTCACATTTTCTCACGGTTCTCGTTGGCGTGGCTTTCAAATGGCGGTACGGATAATGTGGGGGAGCTAACTTACCTGATCGGCAGCGGGCTTTGGCTGCAAATTAAATTATAAACGCAGAGCTTTATACTTTCTACTTTCCAGGCCGAGCAGCAGATTTTTCCAAATCGATTCGCACTTCGTCCGCAATATGACCGTGTGACGTCTGGAAGAGTGTGACTGAGTCTGACTTGGGTGGAAATACCAGATAGAGTTTTCCCGTTATATGATCACCTTAGCTCTGTAAAAATACCGGATAGTTAAAATAATACGGAAATCTTTAAAATATATGAAGATTAGAAAACATAGAATGTCTAGCGATCATGATCGTAACTCGTTAAGTGGTACTATATTGAATACTTTGTCTTGGATCAAGAATATAATTAACATTACTTATTTATTTTACAGAAATCGTAGAATAAGTCCAAATAATTTACGAAAAACTGCAAGCTGACTTGATCGCTTCGAAGAAAAATGTTAAATGTAAAATGTGGTAAAAAAATTATAACTAACAGAAAATATTTACATTGCAATGTATTTGATTTTTATAAACATTGATGTAAAAAAAATTTAAAAACAATGTAATGCATTTAATATATATAAACATTGCAGTAAAAACATAGACGATCTGGCATGTGTTGGCAAACGACCGAAGAGACCCTGAACGATCCAACCACCCCCAACACTAGGCAGCTACAAAAAAGCGCGAAGGAGTCACAATTTGGACAAAGTTAATGCGAAATAAAAGATTTGCGCGCGATCATGGAGACCCCGACGGGTAGTGGGCGTCCCAGTCGCATGGCCACTCCGCGCCTTTCGGAGCGCAAGCGGCAACTGTTTGGCAGTCCCAGATCCAGGCTGCGCCAAATCAACGACGACGAGGATGATGCGGACGTAGACAGTCTGGGTGTCTTGCCATTAAAGACCCATGTGGCGGCCAACAGGAAGGGCAGGAGTCTCTTCGCCGCAGTCCCCGGCAAGTCAAGCAGCAGTGCGAACAGCAGCCCGGAAACCAACAAGGAGAACAAAAAAACCCGTGGCGGAGTCATGACTGCCACGGCGGAGCAGCTGCCCCAATTGTTTACAGCCACCATGCGGCTAAATAGCAACAGCAGCAGCAATAGTCGCAACAGCAGCCCCCGTCAGACGAGGGTCCAAAGAAAGCGAGCGGATTCTTCAATGTCGTCGCCCACCTCTTCCTCTGAAGGAACTCCTTCTTCCAGAGCCAGAAATAGCATCAGACGCAGTCCACGAACCTTCAGTGCGCAAAAGGATCCAGATGCGTTCTCCTCGCCAGAATCTTTTCAGACTAGGCTAAGCAAGGTGGCAGCTATGCTAATGAAGGGTCAGGATTCAAGATCAATGTTAGAAAAATCAAAGAAGAAACACAACCACAGCCTAAAGACCACTGCCCAAGTGCATACAACTAAACCGAAGAAAACGAGCCCAGCTGAAGAGTCCCAGTCGGACGACGAGAAACCTTCTAGCAGTAAGAACTCCAGGAAGAATACAGAAGTTCGTGAAACAAGGAGCTCGCAAATCATCAGTCCAAAAACCAGGAATAGGCGAAGACCCTTCACGTCGGCGGATATAAACTGCAAGACGCTGAAGGCTGCTGCCCATCTACATGAGAACATGAGGTCGTATGATGAAGAAAAAACAGCAGCAGTTAAGCTAGAAAACAGCAGAAGCAGATCCAAGTCCCCGGTAGAAGTGTTCAAGTCAAATGACGATGCAGTAAAACGAAACACAGGAAACACCAACAATAAAACAGCGAAATCTTCCGAAGTTGCCACAGCAAAAAGGCCAGAAAGCCCAGGAAGTAGTATGAAGATTGATGTCGAAGTGCCCGAATCGGACGAAGAAGCATCCAATCATAAGCCTCAAAAGCGACAGCACCCAGAAACGTCCACCCCGGTTGCTCCTTCAGCGGACGCCGACTCTGGTTCGCCGCAGAGCAAGATGCGCAAGGTGACGCTGAGCAGCAGCATTCCCACCATGGCCTTCTATTCCCACAGTGGAGAAGCGGTCACAAAGTCAAGAAGGCGGCCGTCCATATCCAAGAATTCGCTTAAACAACCAACGAAAATCTCGCCAACCTCCCGTCCACTATTGGGCATTAATAAGGGAGTTCACCACAAAATACGCAAGCGTCACGGTTTTGCCAACCGACTGCCAGCCACCGATATGGACAACATTCTCAACTCGCTGAGCAACGAACGGCTCAAGAACCTGATCACCACCAAGCGTGAAGAGCGCGCCAAAGTGGAGGAAGTCCACCAGATTCTCCGTAATGCCAAGGACCCGATCAAAATGGCCAAACCATTGAGTGTGATTGAAGCCGACGATGCTAACAACAATAACAATCTGCCAGCAACCGCATGGCAAGAAACTTCCGCCGATTTCTCCGATCTTAGTGATGTCGAAGACATTGATCCCATCATCGAGGTGGAGCCTATCATACCAATAATTCGCCACGAGCCGGTCCAGAAATCCCCAACCGCCGAGCCAGCCGATCTAAGCAAACGAAAGTTCTTCAAATCGGGCCGCCGTAGTAGCACCTGCATGGAGGTGAGAATCACGGACAACATCCGGGCCAGCGTCAGCCAGGGCAAGATTGAACTCGTCCAAACGATACGCCGTAAGCCGCGGCAAGTGCGCGTCAAGTCGGCCACGATATTTTCCGCCGAGCAGGCGACTGTGGATGCGATCCTAAAGAATCTGGACGATACGGTGGTTGATGAGATTGTAGAAGCGAATCCGGTGGTACAGGCAACGCCCATTGATGCGGAGGAGACGACCATGGAAACGGAGTCGCTACCGGATATAATTGAGTATGCCCCAGAGGCGAACGATGTGGAAATTGATCCCTTTGCTGAGTTCCGTCAACGTTTGCCATACCAAACCGATGATCCCAATGTCGTGGAGCAACAGCAAATTTTACTAGAGTTTCTCATTAGCAACAATATTTGCACCGAAAAGAACTTTGAGATATTTATTGCAAATCCGGATGACTACAAGGACGAGGCCAATCAAATTGTGGACAATTTATACATGGTGGTGAACAGCGAGGAGGCTGCGCAGCTTGCTCAGATGGAAACAGTGGAAAATACAGCGGTGGCCATTGCACCAAAACAGGATGCGCCAGCAGTAGAGGAAGTTCAGCCAAAGCTTTTCCCCATATTCACTCAACGCTTACAGCCCGTTGTCCAGAAATCGTTGCGGCGTCGGCCGGATACATCGATGAGATTGCTAACGGCGGCGGGTGGATCGAATCAGTACCAGATCGATGCTGGTCAAAAGGCCTTCGGAGCACGGCAGTGCCAGCAGTGCGGATTGGTGTACACCGTGCACGAGCCGGAGGAGGAGCTGCTTCATCGCGAGTACCACAATTCCATCCATGTGCTGCGCTTCAAGGGCTGGATCGACGAGGACATTGTGTCCGTTTATCCAGAATGGGCCAGCGACGGGCGCATCATACGGATCAACGAACGCGCTCCGACAGCTCGGCTCGACAGACTGCGGGATCTCATTGGTGTGGTGGACAAAGAGCTGGGCTATTCCTCGTACATTGTGCCAAAGATCTTTGTAGCCTTCATAGCAGTGCGCAAGCAGCAGATCGTAGGCTTCTGCCTGGTGCAGCCCCTCTCGCAGGCCCATCGTTTCATCCAGGTCGATGGCACGGACTACTTCAGCGAGGAAAGCTACCCGGCCAGGTAAGACATCCCCTACTGCATGCCCCTTCCCTTGTCAACGGCTAAAATGTGCCTTCTTTCAGCTGCGGCGTCTCACGCATCTGGGTTTCTCCGCTGCAGCGACGCAGCGGGATCGCCAGCAAGCTGCTGCGAGTCGTCCAGTGCCACACGGTGCTCGGTCAAGAGATCGCTAGGGAGTGCATTGCCTTCAGTACGCCCACCGACGATGGTCGGGCTCTGGCACGCCAGTTCACCGGGTTGGATAACTTCCTCACCTACGACCAGTGATCGGGGAAATCTATTGAAGCTATTGAATAGCTGGATTGTTTTTGAGTTAGGATTGCTTCGAAACCTGTAATAGTTGATAAGCAAGTGCGATTATGTTACTAGCGGCACGAAGACGCGCAATTTAACATGTTTACAATGGTGGTTTAATATGCCTGTTTTTACGCAATGAACACGATATTTTCTTCGAGTCGCATTAATTTTGAAAATATAGATTAATATTGTTTATCTTACGTGTCGGGTTTTAAAACATGTAAATTTGGTGTTACAAAAATAGCACATACGTTAATTTTTAAATTGTATGTTTATAAACATTGTTTAATATATTTAAATTCTAACAAATAACTTAATGTCTAAATGTATGCAGTAAAAAATTTACACAACCTGCACTTGCGATCGATGAATGGTTATCGATCGCTTGCAACCATGCGGCGAGTCCACAAAGTGCCATCACTAGCACACTGAGCCTGGCTTTTGGGCGTTGTTTTCGTAGCAGCAAAGTGGCTGAAATTAATAACATTTAAGAGCAGAAGTGTGTAACACACCTGAATGGGACTTGTGCCAATCTCAGTGACCACCAATCGCGCGCAAATGGTAAGTGCAATCCGCATATAAGCTGCTAAGTGGGGAGCTGCTGGTGCTGCTAGTTAGTTTACTTTGGTGACGCCACGCCCAATGTGACAAATTGGAATCGGTGGCAATTGGTTTCGGGGTGCAAGTGGCATGCAGCGTGGTGGTTGAACCGCTTTCTCACTCTTCTTCCCCTGCCCTCCAGACCATTGAGCATTGTGCAGCAGGCTATTGAGGCTCTTGCAAGTGACCACACCCCTATAAGACTATGTCCACAATCGAAGAGGAACGCAAGGCGTACGAAAAGAATCCCTACTTCACCGGCCACATCTACGGCAACTTCTCGCCGTTTTATGTGACCATTGCCATCTGCACGGTTGTCCTGGGCACGATCATAATACTGAACATTATCTTGGGCTGCTGCTCCAAGCATCGCAAGTACTGGCAGGACAGGCACACGGGCAATCGCTGGTTGGTTTCCATTTGGTCTGCCACGCCCCACAATCAGCCGCCATTGGATTTCACTGAGCTGAAGGACGCCTCATACTTTCAGCGCTTCCATGTGAGTATTCGGTTTTTTGGCCAGAGCCCGAAAAATCGTGGCTTATTGTTTGGAAACTATTACTTTTTCTAGCCCACAACCCATCAGCAAGTGTTCCCCGACGACGTTGTCATCGGCGTTGACGACTTGGAGCCCGTGCACTCGGCGCACCATCATCATCACCAGCAGCAGCACCAGCGTCCACCACGTCCAGAGGGTCGCACTTTGCACCAGCAGCGCCAGCGCGAGGAATACGTGGAGTTGCAGAAGCGCGAGAGCGACATCTAAGTAGCAATGGCTCTTTACTTCCTTTATCCCGCCGTGGCCGCCGTCGCCCTGTTCATCGTGGGCGTTATCATTGTCATGCTGCGCTACGGACCGCGTTTGTGCGGTTTGCGCCACCATGCGCTTCCCGATGACGAGGATCTGCGGGGAAAGACGTATGAGCATGAGATTAGCTATGCCTAATATTGGGGTGTTCAGGGGTGTCCCATTAATCCCATTCAACCAATGGGTATTGTTGGTGATTTCTTGGACAGCCCTGCCTTTAATTTACATACTTATACATGCCGGCAATGCTACGAATTGCTTCTTATATATCTCTCTCCCCCCAAAACTAATCCTAGCTACTGTAAGAGCCCACTAACCCGTCTGCACCCACCAACCATATCAGTTTTGCATGCAGTACAAATAGTTTCATTAGCAACCAGTTTTGTTCGAGCCGATTCCATTCCATTAATCGCAATCTGACAATGTGCCTTTCACGTAGAGACTCGTAAGAAATTTATACCGTCCAAGTGTCTTTTCTAGCGCCGTAAGATCGAATTGTATTTTTACATTTAATACCCATTTAGGGTAGTCTGTCTACAGATGCTGCATTTAATGTTGTCCAATATTCTACTCGTATGAAAATATCAGTGTCTTGTATCTACTACAAACTCTATACATTTGTATTCGTCCATTAGTTTTGTAATATTGTATTTTGAAGTTGCATCAAATAAATCTACGGCCCCCAAAATAATATTGTGTTTTTTAATCGTAGATGCTAGTGGGTAGCTTGAAATGGCAAATAGGAATGGTTAACAATGCTTCAAACAAAAGTGTTGAATGTATTTGAGTTTTATCAATTTTACATACAATAAATTTAGATCGCAAAATACCAAGTAACAATATCTTATTCAATAATACAATATAAGGTAAATACTAGAAAATAATTCAATGCATTCAAAGTTAGGTATAAGTACAATGAAATTCCATAACTTGTAGAATCTACTTCCTTTTAGAAGGCTTTTTTGTGTGCCTTCGCACATGACGCTCTGCTTGCTTGCCGGGAGCACCCAGTTCATAGCGAAAGATAATGCAACGCCGGTCGAAGAAGGTCTTCAGGTCCTTTGGATCGTATCGATGCCCCATGTGCTTCAGGTGCAAGTAAACTGCCTGCAAATCAATGGGTTCGTACGTGAGTACACTTTCGTGCAGTTGGGGATTGGCGCAGATGAGATTGTGCCAGGCGATGTGCAGTGGCACCAGCGGCTGTGGTGTCTTCTTGGTAACGTTCGTTTGCATGACAAAGGTCTCGAAGTCATCGCAAAGACTCGGGGCAAGGGATTGGGAAAAGCGCAGCAATTCCTCGCCCGTGGCATCGTTAAATGTTAAATCCTTTTTTGTCCCAATTGCCTTCAATGTTTTAGAGGTTGACTTTGCTACTTGCGAATGTGGTCTCTCCATAATCACAGGAGTTGACTTGGAACGCACAATTGGCTCAGATCTGGCTGGTAAATCCTGAACAGCAGCTGTCTTCATTATGGGATGCGTTTGATTGTAGATGAATTCGAGCATTTTCACTGCCTGTTTGCGTTTTAGTGGCTTTATGCCGTACTTGTAGAGCTGCTGGAGGATCTCCGATTCCGGGAGGGTGGCGAAATCTGGCTTAGGTGTGTGACAAACACGCACGGAGTAGACATTGCCGTCAACATCTACTTGCTGCGGTTCAATCGGAGTTTGGTTGCCTGGAGCTCTTGTCTCCGGGATCGCTGTCGTTTTTATCTCTCCCTTCAACAAAAGGTCCAATCCCTGAGGCATGTCACTTGTTTCGCCAGCACTGGAGGCGGCTTCCTTGGTGCTTTGGAAAACCATCTGATCGAATTCGTCAAAGTCGTCGCCAGAGTTATGCGCTGGTTTGCTTATTTTCGCCAAGAGCTCATTAAATTTGTGGCTGCTCCTGCGTGACAATGGCTTTGCTGGTGCATCCAAAAATGAAGCTTCTGCCCAGTTGATTTCGTTATCCGATGACTTCTCTTTGTCGGCGTGACTCTGAAGTTCAGATAGACTGAAGGGTTGAGACGGAGCAGCATCCAGTATTCCGAATTCAGCACGCTCCTTGCTAAGAGCACTCTTGTTGGGAGAATGTGAACCTTGCGATCCATTGCCATCCGTGGAAAAGTCCATCAAGAAGGCATCCAGATCCTCCTCAGTTTGGAACTGTGGGATAGCTCGCTTTTTCGTCACCGGAGATGCAAAGCAACTGTCTGAGCTATCGTCCCCGATATCCAAATCTTTTACGGTCTTATTGCCCTTCCAAATGGAGTAATTGATTTCCTCGTCGGAGAGCAGAATTGCGTCGTTTTCGTCATCGCTGTTCTGGGTTAAGTCCACACTAGCATCCGACTGTTTGTAAGGAGAAGCAGCCGGCGAGACCCTCTTCTCGGCTGATGAGTTCATTTTCCAGTTAAGCGGACTTTTGAAACTGAGATCCGTTGATAGACTAACGCTCCTCCGAAGCGAGTTCCTCGAGAAATTCAATTCACTGAAGCTTGAACTGTGTTCGGTGTCATTTGGAGTGGTTAATATGCCGAGCTGATGCGACGATTGCTCGGAACTCTTCAAATCTCTTTCCATGCTTAAGGAAAACTCAATTTTATCCTCCTCTTCTGCTGCTGCATTCCACACAGGGAATGTTTCCACCTTGGCATACTTTGCGTACAATTCCTTGGAGATGGGACAACTTACCTCCTGGGAACTAAAATCTAGAATTGTATCACCATTTAGGTTGTCTACATTGGAATCTGTTTCCGATGATGCAATTAAGTTTGGGGTTCTAGGCTTTGATTCATTAAATTCTACCATATCGAACTCTTGTGTTAGGTCTATAAAGTCATCTATGGGTTTGTCTGGAAATTAAAATATGAATGAGATTTTGGTATCGAACTTTTCTGTGTTTACTCACCATCAAAAGAAATCTTCTCCTGCGTAGCGTTGGAAACAGTCTTTACTGAAAGCAAATTGAAATACTCTTAAGGGGTGTGCTGTCTATATGAATGGAGATTCTCACCTTCGTCGCTGGAAAACACTTCATACGTGGTTATCTGAGAAGGTTCATCATTGCTGGACACAATTTCTATTTCAGCGACCGAAGATGATCGTTCGCTAATGCTGACATTCTTGTAAACTTTCATTGAAAGATTCCTAACGTCTTCGGGTTCATTGGATATAGCAGTCGTTACTATATCCGGCTCATCTTCGGAGTCCGCAAAGAGATCCGGCGAGGTGCAGCGGGTTGACTGGGCGGGAACAGTCAAGCTGGCTTTTGATGTTGTTGGCTGCAGGTTTTCCTTATCTTCCATTGTCATTTTTGGACGCTTATCCGGCGGCTCCTTTGATGGACTGCTACCAGTCGACGATGATTCTGCCTCCACAATATTTATCACTACAGAATCATCTTCGATCATGTTATCTGCCACCAGTTTTTCCAATTCATCCAGTTCCTGCATCACCTCCTCTTCTAACTTCTGTGGATCACCGTAGTACCTTTCCAACTCAGCGTAGACAAGCTCATGTTGTTGCCTTAATTGGCGGCATTTTTGGGTCTCACGCTCTGGCGAAAAATCCCTTCCCTGTATCGCTGCCCAATTCTTCAAAAGATGGTGTGCCGGCGTGCGACTAACTTCAAACAAGTCGGTTACGTAGTATGATTCTAGGTCATCTATGGGCCCTTCGCTTGGTTCCCGAAGGATGCGAGATTCACCCTCAGCTCTGAGTTCCTTCAATGCTGCGGTGATCACAGTGTATGGTGTCAGACAACAGTCTTCCCCGTTGGGCTCCTTGCCGCGCATTTCTTGGCCAAGCAATGCAGACACTTTCTCCTCGAGCTTCTTCTGTTGCACATCCGGATTTCTTAAAGTTAGGGAAGTAAACCTATTGGCCCACTTGCCACGTCTACCTCCTTTGCTGGCCACCACGGGCAGGACCGCCAGAGATTTATAATCTAAATGGGGATAAAACGTAAGTCCAATCTTACCGTTTACACTTTATAAGATGACTTACCTTCCTTGGCGGCTGTGCGGAAGCCATACTTCTGCAGTTTATGACGTATTCTCTCAGTGGACTTCTCTTCATCATCCAGTAGGTCAACCACCGCATCGTCATCGTCATGCAGACGAAGGCGTCCATGCTTCTCACTCTCCGATTTGGACAGCGCCAGCGCCATTTCAATGTCATCCGCACTAAAGTTGTCCGCCATGCAATGCTGGGCGGTAACCTCCGCGAAGATCTGCTCGTTGCGTAGAAAGTTGCTGATACTGGGCTGTTGTTTGCTCTTTCCGCGTCCACGACGCGCCCCACTCGACGTTGACACAGTGCTGGCCTTGAGCTTGGGTGCCTTTTTGGGCTTGGGCCCAGGTTTTTCGAACACATTGCTGGTGCGTATTGGTTTGATTTTTGGCGCAGGAGGATCGGGCTGAACAGGAATGTCGGCGAGACATGACGGAACTTCTTCAGCATTTTCGGGTGTGGCAAAGAAGTTGGATAACGATAATGTATCTGCGGCTGCTTTGGTGCTTCGCGTCAAACTTCGGATGAAAGGAAAACAAAGTGTTCGGTTAGATAATGACATTCATTTTATTGGCCTTTATTTCAATTAAAATTACCGAGGCTGCAGGTTTTTGAAGTTGGCTCGCCGCGTCTTGCGATCCATTATTTGTTCCTCTGCTCCTCGCTCTCCTTGATGGCGTCCCTGATGAACTGCGAAGTCCTTGGTGCGCCGAACTCAAAGAGTCCTTTCCTATCGCGCTCCTGTTCGGTTTGGGCCACCGCCTGGGACAGCTTCTCGTTGGCAATGCGCTGGATGGGAGTCAGGCTGAAAACGAGGCGGTGGCAAGCATTAAAACCACATTTATACGTTAAGTTCGAAGATCTGCTCACCTCCAAATGCCGAAGAGCACAGTTCCGGCGGCCAAGAGGGCATAGGCAAATCGATTGCGATACGTGTAGGATGGCGTGCCGTAGGTGCGTCTGGGCTTTCGCTTGGTGGTGTCGATGGGATCCATTGCTGCAAGGGCCGCTGAATTATATAATTAAATACATTTTACCCGGTAAAAAGTATGAAAACATGCTTCAACTCGGCGTTGCTGGATTAGGGTTGTCAGGCTATACTAAATTAAATCAAAACAAGATGCAAGAGATTTCTGCGTCGTTGAGCTCTTGTACTTAAATAGTTTCTCAATTAATGATTATCTTGTTTTATTAATATAATCAAGCGTTTTTATTTTTATTTATATAATTCTATTATATAAATAATCATGGCTTACTAAAATTTGCATTTCAATTAGAGTAAACTTTCGATTATAATGGAGAGCAAAACAGGAATACCGTTCATATTTGTGATCGTTATCGCCTGCCAGCTGTTCGAATGCACCTGTAGCTGCGTCGACAACCCTGCTCTACAGCGAGTTGGCAGCCCCGCCATTGTATATGCGTAATTAACGTTAATTAGGCAGAGGAAAGAATTTAGTTTTATTCGATCAGCAATAAAGTGCGGTTGCACACGTCACCGAACATTTGTTGCCCAACACCGCACTGCGAACTTCAGCTGCAAGTGGAGTGGAAAAACTGCTGATAACCAGTGAACCCAGAGACAACTAACTAGCCCACACAGCCAACAACAACAATAGTTGTTAGACAAAGGGTACTAGTACAGTAAACAAAAACAAAAGCAGCGAGATAAGCCAAGACAAAGCAGAAGAGTTCAACTCGCTCACTCGTTCGCAGAAATTGATACAAATATTTTGCAGAAACGGCAAATACGAAAAGAGAAAAACGAAAGCAAAAGAAAAAACAACTGCGGCAGGAAATCAGAAAGCCGATTAATCATATCACATAGTTTTGCATACGCCCATTCTGCGGGATTCGGCTCCACATCCAACTGGTCAGTGCGGATTGTGCCAGCGGTGAGTGGAGATGGCGCGCGAGGACGAGGAACGCATCGTGGACAATGAGGAGGTGTCGCGACCGACGGAGGAGGACCAAGTGGTCAGTCGGGCCGGTCGGCGTGACAATGAACTGAGCCTTCCGTCCGGCGGCTGCTGCATGCCCTCGAGCACGAGCCACCGGTTCATGGCTCTGGTGTTCATGTGCCTGCTGGGATTCGGCTCCTATTTCTGTTACGATGCACCCGGCGCCCTGCAGAACTATTTCAAGAAAGATCTTAATCTGACCTCCGCCCAGTTCACACTCATCTACTCGATTTACTCGTGGCCCAATGTCGTCCTGTGCTTCGTGGGAGGTTTCCTGATCGATCGACTGTTTGGCATTCGACTGGGCACGATTATCTACATGATGATCCTGCTGGTGGGTCAGTTGATCTTTGCCTGCGGCGGCATTCTGGACGCCTTCTGGATGATGATCCTGGGACGGTTTATCTTCGGCATTGGCGCCGAATCACTGGCGGTGGCCCAGAACAGCTATGCGGTGCTCTGGTTTAAGGGCAAGGAACTGAACATGGTATTCGGCCTGCAGCTGTCGGTTGCCCGATTCGGCAGCACCGTCAACTTCTGGGTGATGCAGCCCATCTATGAGTATGTGAGCAATTTTTACAAGGGACATACCGCTCTAGGCGTCGTCTTATTGCTGGCTACCCTCACCTGTGTGATGTCGATGACCTGTGCCCTCATCCTCGGCTGGATGGACAAGAGGGCCGAGCGGATTTTGCAGCGTAACAACAACCCGGCTGGACAGATACCGAAACTCACCGATGTCTTTTCGTTCAAACCACCCTTTTGGATGGTATCCATCATTTGCGTCGCCTACTATGTGGCCATCTTCCCATTCATTGCCCTCGGACAGAATTTCTTTGTTGATCGCTTCGGGCTTTCGCCTGCTGAGGCCAACACCGTGGACTCGCTGGTGTATCTAATTGCAGCCGTATCGTCTCCGGTCTTTGGTTTCATCATCGACAAACTGGGTAGGAATGTGACCTGGGTGTTCACAGCGACACTGACCACCATTGGAGCCCATGCCCTGCTTACGTTCACCCAGCTGACACCCTATGTGGGCATGATCATCATGGGACTGTCGTATTCCATGCTGGCCGCAAGCCTGTGGCCTCTGGTGGCTCTCATCATTCCGGAATACCAATTGGGCACGGCCTACGGCTTCTGCCAATCGATACAGAATCTTGGCTTGGCGGTCATCACTATCGTGGCTGGAATTATCGTGGATCACAGCGGCGGCGAGCACATGTGGCTGCAGTTGTTCTTCATGGGCTGGCTGACCATTGCCCTGATCTCCACCGGCGTCATCTGGGCCTACAACAACAAGAACCGCGGTAATCTCAACATGACACCCCAGCAACGGGCACAGTTCGTCAGCGCCGAGAATTATCAGAACTTTGAATAGAAAGGGGGGGATACAAAGGCGAACGGCGCCCGCAGATCGGATTATTATCGGTTATTTAGTGTAGACATAAAAGTTACTCTCTGCGGGCAATGCGCCTTGGTCCGTTCCACGATGTGATGATGATGTGTGATGTGCGTCTCGAGTCGCAAATTGGTATTTACTAACTGCAATTGTTTGTCATCCGACGATAGGGATATACAATACGCCCTGATCAGCCATGAATCAGTATTGATATGCGATTCGAGCCCGATCAGGCCGGTTTATATGCTATTTTACGCTATGTATTTTTAGATCAATTTATTATTAAAGTTAAAGTTACCGCATGTTTTTGTGTCAACGTTTTACAAATTAAACCAAACATTGAGACCACAATTCCAACTAAATGTTTAATTATCACAAAAAACATTCAAGACTTGTGCGCCTAGAGCAACGAATTGCTATTTAATTGTAAATATGTACTCAAAATTATATCTCATTCATACAACTTGGTCGTTTGTTACTAGCATTCGCACGAGTTCGAAACTGTGTCCTGGTTAAATACAAATTAGTTAAATCTCCGTCATGATAACTATGTTTATACACATGCCTTTCTTCAAATAAAATGAATGTAAATTACGATAAACATCTTTTAACTTTCATTTTGGGTGTTAATGATTTTATTTCGCAAAAAAACGGCGTCCGAACGTTGTATATCATTTCAAAAGTTCCTAGGGCCCAATTAACTAGCTTAAATTAATTTCCATCACCTAAAACATCTTTATGTCCATCCTCCGCTCCAGAACCTCAATGCACTGTTTGCTGTCCATGCTGAGCACATGCAGTTCCCTCAGCGGCTTCGTCTTCTCCTCCACCGATTGATTACCACGCAGCGTTTCCAGCAGCAACAAAGCTGTTCCTCGTGCCGCCGCCAGCAGCTTGCAGGCATCGTGTGTTCTGGCGAATCGAATGGAAATGAAAGGTGTCAGATTTATGTTTATTGTGCACCATAGCAAATGTAGAGATGACTCACCGCTTGAAGAGCAGCTCGGGACGACGTGTATACTGTCCAAAGAGCGCGAATAAATTGCGTGTCATGTCATAATTGAATTGCGCTGCTCCCGCAGCTGAGAACTTCGTGTTCATGACCATGCTCTCGAGCATGAAGTCATCGATTTGATGGGCTATCAAACGGAGCGTTTGGGTGAACAGATTGGCGGAGAGTTCCCGTTCCAGATTGTGTAGCAGGGTGACCAGCACCTGGAACATTTCGCCACCACTGGGCGAAAGGATGAACGGCTCCCGGCTGTTTTGTTCGGGCATAGTCGGCCACGCGTCACGGCGATAGCTCATCGATTTCGCCTTCATTTCATTGGTTGCCTTGGTGGCCAGATTCCGCATTAGTTGTCTGGCCCAGTGTTCCAACTCAGCGACGGCATGCTCGAACACTGAATTAATCTCCGTGGCATTTGGACCGGCAAGTGCCGCATGCAGGTGCAGATAATGCACGTTTTCGCCCCATTCACGGAGCACCATTACCAAATAGTTGATGGCATTCAGTATGGGAATGCTTGGCACCGCTCCACTGCTGTGCAGTTGCACCAGGCGTTGTCGGAAGCTATCGATCAGCTCCAGTTGCAGGTGCAGGAACTGCAGCTGGTGGCCCGGTTGAATCAGACCATAGTAACGATCCTTAATGGCGTCCAGCAGTCGCATAAACTGATCCGCACACTTGGGTATTTTCAGATCGTTCTCGAATGAGTTGGGATCGATTAGCTGGAATGGCGTCTCCGCCTGCAGAATGTCATCCATTTTTTCCGCACAAACTAGGTAAGCACATTATTAAATAACAGCAATCGAGGGCAGCGACCATATCTCACATCGTTCTTCCAGTGAAATCCAGCGTAGCAAATACATGGGTTGTGTGATTACAGAAATCGCGCTGGGAAAACTAGCCGGATACCCAAATGTTTCCCGTAACTCGGATTCGAAGGCCAGCGTCTCATCAAGTAGATGGGCAAATAGTATCTGGTCCTGGGCAATCTGTTCTATGTCCACCGCCAACTTTTCAATGGCTAACTGCACCAGTCCTCGAATAAACTCCAGCTAAAAGAGTAACACAATTAGAATTTTGAGTGGTCTGGTAAGACACCGAGACACTTACCCTGAGATTGTAGTCCAGCTTACCCGCTTTAATGGCAGCTGGCTGAAATGTTTTGCCTACAAAGAAATGCGTCTCCTTGCCCCAGTTGAGAATTTGCGTATAGAACCACTCGGGCTTGTCTAATCTATTGGTTTGTCTGGTGCCTGTGAAGTGAAATTGGAAACGCTGGCGATACGGCGCCAATAGGAGCTGCACCACCCGGTTGATGGGCTGGCACACGATGCTGGGCGTGATGCTTTGCAGTGGCGCCCGCTCTTCGGCTGGAGATTTGATGAGGAACATGTACTCCGCTAGCAGTTGCGCCTTGGCAGTGTCTCGTGCGGACGAATAGTTAAGGGCCTGCTGTTCTAGATGCGCCCAGCGCATGCTCTTCAGTACAGCCTCGAATGCGCTGGACAGGCGCTTGAGGAGCAGCTTGTGCCAGTAGATGGCAGTGCGTTCGGCAAAGGATTTCAGCGACTGTGCCTGCACAGCATGCAGGCGACCCACTACGCTGTGCTCGCAGTCGTTGCCCTCGTAGAGGGTTAGGTAGATATTAACCAGTTTGTCCTCGTCCTTGCCATTGATGGCATTGCCTAGGGCAGCGCTTATCTCCTGAATGTCCTGCACCAGGAGCAGATACTGTTGCAAACGCTGCAGTTGTCGCACCTTGTCTAAATCCTCTGCCACTCCCTCAAGCACGGGCTGGCACTCCTTTAGCTTTCTTTTCAGCTTGTCCTCGAAGTGAGCCAGCTTTTCCAGCTCGAAGTCGATGCTCTCGCAAACCTGTTGCTGGCATTGGAAGGCGGTTTTGTAGCAGGACACGTTCTGGGGATCCTCGTAGTCGAGCTGTTGAAATATATGGATCAAAATCATGATCTAGATAGATAGATATTCGTCCAACCGTTTGGGACAAAACTTGGAGGTGCTTTTTGTAGTGGCTAACGAGGTGGCTGGCCCGGTGTAGCTGGCTGGCATCCTTTCCGATCTCCTCGTTTAGTCGCGCCACTATGCGCAACTCCATTTCGCTGAGTTCTGCATGCATTTCGGTGCAGCAATAGCTAAAACAACATTTAAATTAAAAGCTAAACGGGCCACGAACCACGTATAAAAAATAAATAATTTAGCCAGTGTGACCATGTCGCAATACAATAGGCTAGACTGGTGCAACGCATACGCGGGCACAAAAGTTTTAAATGAAATTAATTTAATATTACAATTTTTATAAGATCTATAATAACCACAGCCAAGATGAATAGAAAGCTACAAAAATAGACAAGATTATATTATAGTTTGCTTAACTTTTTCTTATTCTTCAATCTCCCCTCGCCAATGCGGTCTTACACTTTCCAGTGTGGCTGCCACTAACAAACGGTAACACTGCAGAAGCGGCATTGTTCAAATTGAACAGGTGTGGCGTCGTTTTCTTTTTGGATCTTCTTTCCAGAAAGTCGATTGGAAAATGTTTACGCCCAGGCAGAAAGGATACGGGAATGGCTTCATTCACTCGCCACAAACACCTCTCAGCTTCAGCCGGGAACTGCGGCAGGTGCTGCAGGAGCGGAATCTTCTAACTGCCAAGTCGCGTAGGAAAGGTGAGCAGCACACAAAGGCGGCGCCAGGTGTTCAACAACTAATTGTGACCATTCGGTTCATGCAGTTTGCTCCATGCTGGACAGCAACAACAGCAGTCCGATTGGCTCCCCCAATCCGGACGCGGGAAAAAGATTGGGTTTCCGTCGCCAGGCCATCCAGGAGATTATTTCGTCGGAGAAATCGTATCTGGAGCAGCTGGAGCTGCTGATGAACTTTTTTGTGCGTCCCTTGAAGGAACAGGCTATCATCGATTGCTCCAATCACACGCTGCTCTTCGGTCAAATCGAGATGATTCACAATCTTAACGGAGAATTCCTGCGCGAACTGGAGGCGAACATGGAGAATGTTGCGCACGCATTCCTGAAAATGGCTCCTTTCTTCAAACTGTACTCGGTGTACGCCTTTGACTACCGCGGAGCTCTGTTCATCATCCAGGATTTGATCAGCAAGAATCCGGTGTTCCGAAAGTTTCTGGAGCAGACCGAGAGTCGTCCGGAGGTGCAACGCAAGCTAAATTCGCTGATGATTGTGCCCATCCAGCGGGTACCGCGGTATAAGCTTCTTCTGGAGCAGGTACTGCTCTACACGAGTCCCGCAGATGCTGACTATAAGTTGTTGAAAGGTATGATCTTGAAGTTAATGTTAATCAGATATCGAATAATTGCGCTCATCCTTACAGAATCCGTCAAGGAGATCGAGGCCACCGCCAGTCACATAAACACCTGTGTGGAGGAGCAGGAAATTACCCAGTATCTGATTCATTTGCAGAACTCTTTGGTGAATCGCACACCGAACATTGTGAAGCCCTCGCGACGGGTAATCAAGGAGGGTGTACTGCAGAAGATCACTCACAAGGGCACGGAAATCAAGCGCTACTGTGTTCTCATGTCCGACATCTTCATGTACTGCAAGATGATCAAGGAACGTGCGCCCAACACCGTTGTGGAAAACTCACTGGAGTGTTGCTGTATTTTTCCGTTGAAAAAATGCAAAGTGTACGAAATGCTGCCGGGCAACTTTAAGCTTACTTGCCAAAGTGATGGCATAATCTTCGGTAGCGGCGATGTGCAGCTGTCGCGCACTTGGGTGGGCTTCATCCGCGATGCCATCGATCTGCACGTTCAGTGCCGAAAGACACTGCGAAAGGACTCGAGCAAAAGAACGCCCATACGCAAGAAGGACATGAAGAAGTTCGGAGCTGATTATGTACTGAGTCCCAATAAGCGCAAATGCGTAAGTACCAAACAGTCACATTTACAAGATAAACATTCATGTTTCTAAATAATCTATAGGAATATGATACGGTTTTCCGCAATAAGAATCGCAGCACGGATTCCGAAGAGGAGACCGAGGACAGTGCTTGCTTTTCTCGAAAGCGAAAAGTGGCCAGTGGAATTTTAAGGGCTCCAAATGGAAATCCAATGGGAAAGGCCTCCTCCTCCTCCTCCTCCTCTGTTTCCATGAAACGTGTTGCACCACCACCACCAGCTCCTCCACCGCCTCCGGCAGTGCAGATGCGCCACCAGCCGGGAAGGCCTGGAGAGCTGGCCACCGCCAGCAAGGAGAACCGCATCTCAAAGTTGTACAAAAAGATTGCTGCCGGTGACAAGGTGGCCAATGTACGCGGCATCCTCAAACGCAGCAATGTACCGGCGCCTAACAATGATCACGATCCAAGCTACGGCTTTGCCAGTCGCTACTCCGATTCCAAATCGTATTTCAGGGCCCACAATGTGGACAACACCATACCAACATTTGTAAAGCGAGAGGATCTGTTCAACGGGGACAATATGTTCCCTGTGCATTTAAAGAGTCATGAGGAGATCTGCACGCCGCCGCAGAAAAAGCGCGTCAAGTTCGACGACACCTTGGATGCAGTGTCTCCGGTTTTGGTCGAGAAGCCTTTTGCTTTCTCCAGCGAGTCGTCCTCCGCCCTAAAACCCACATCTTTGCGTGAGCGGATTTATGATTTCTTTGCTAATCTATTCTAGAACTAGATGACATCAAACTAAATCGTATACAAACATATATCATCGTTTACAACATTTATACACATCAATAAATCCATTAACAATTATAATCATTTCGAGTGTCGCAGTTGGCAAATCTTTTGCATGAATTCATCCACAGCTGGTTCACTGATCTCTTCCAGCCAGTTGCCATTTCGCTTAAAATGCGACCCAATTATCACTGCGTGCGCATCTTTGTAGTAACTGTCGATATTATCCCTGGTCACCCCAGAGCCAATTATCAGGGGAACCTTAACCCTGCCGGATAGCTGCTGCAGATCTTCGGGACTGGCTGCATGACCCGTCGCTGTACCCGTAATGATGATACCATCGGTCATGAAGAACTCTGCCGCATGGGCCGTTTCCAAGAGACTGACATCGGCGGTTATGGCATGTGAGCTGTGCTTCTTCTTCAGATCCGTGAAGATGAGCACATCCTCGGCATCGATGAGCTTCCGGTAGCGCAGCAAATCGCCCGCACAGGCATCCGTGAAACCCTCATCCGCCACGTGGCCAAAGACGAATCCCTCAGCGCGTATAAACTGCAGCTGACTGGCTTTGGCAATGGCCAGTGCTTGTTTATTGCCGCAGGCGAGCACTTGGACACCACACGGAATCTCCTGGGGGATCACCTCGCGCACCGCCCGTCCCAGCCGAGTCATGCAGGCGACTATCTCGGCGCCAAGAAGACGCTCCGGCACATAGGGAATGTCGTGCATGTTCTCGATGAGCACGGCATCCTGCAAAAGGACTTGCCGTCAGTTTAAACAGCATGGAATATCACTTATGTATGTACATCCTACCAGTTGGTGTTTCTTATACAGATTCGCCTCGTAGATGGCATTCTCAATTGTCTGCTTCCAGTTGCCGGCGTATCGTGGCGTTCCTGGTGTTGTGTTTCCCGGATTAGTAGCAATCGGATTTGTTGGTTTCTGAGGCTTTGGTGTAGCTTCTCTCACCTGGCAGCGCATCCACGTGTATCATGCCGATTATTTTGCATGTTTGCTGTTTGAATACCTTCAGGAATCGTTGCATATTTGATTTTAAAGCGAAGCGAATGGTAGGAAAACCAAAGTAGTTTGCCGGCAAACAGCTGATAAGCGAACCAGGGATGGATGACATTTGTTTATGTTTTTTTTTGTAGATTAATTACTACAAATTAAAGCTAAAATAAAGAAAGTAACTTAAAAAACATTCAAAGCTTTTTAAAGTAAGCTAAAGTTAAAAATTCCAGATTTTTTAACACAAATCATATTTCATAAAGTAAAGTGATAAGTTTTCTCTTTTTGAGCAAAGACACTAGAATATAGTTATACATAGTTATTCTAGTGTCTTTGTTTTGAGTGATACACTTTGGAAGTTTTAAGTACTCAAAATCATTTAAAATATATATATTTTTTAAATTCAAAACAAAAACATCACGAAGTGACACTTTAAATAAATGGCGAGTGCCAGCGAAAACAATAATGACACTTTGGCGTAACAATGAGGACCGCTAACGGCGGCAAGGAAACCGGAAGTGGACTGAAAGCAGCCGGGAAAGAGGCACTGGGAATAGTAACCGGGGAAATCCGCCTACAAAGTCTCGCCGAATGAAAGGCTTCCCCATTTGGGCGGTGCACAGCTTCTGTTTTGTTCCTGTCGCCACTCAATTACATTGTTTCAGGCGCCAGGAGCCCGTCGTCCTTGAGTTTGATTTGGTTTGCAGTGGGTGGGGTTAGGTTGGAATGTGATTGTGTGGGTGTGGGTGTGGTATATAGGATGTGCTCCTAACTGGCTGGGCCCAGCGGAAACGAGTGTGCGCGACAGAATTTCAATTAACAAAGCGTGCGTACTTCTCCACCTTCGATTTGCATAACCCATACCCTGTAACCCGCATCCATTTCATAGTCGCCATTTGTTTGTTTACGCGCCATTGTTTTCCTCGCCATCGATGTTCTGCGATATCCTTTGTGCCAGCAACAATTGCGCTTTGTCCTGTTTGTAATATGCAAAAACGATTGTTGTAATGTACTCCAGTGCTGCGGTTCCGATTGATCGAGTTCCCATAAGAATGTGCAATCAAATTGAATTTTGTTTGGCACCTGATTGGCCAGCAAGGTCGAGCAAAGTTCGACACGGCAAACAATCAGGATATGTCAGTTAATTGATATGGAAAATAAATATGTTTGTTCCTTGCTAAAATACATTTGGATTTTTTCCTATCCCAAGTACCTGGCTTGCTGATTAAATCGACTTTCGTTTCGCTCGGCAAAGGACCTGTGCAAATATCCTGGGCCAAGTGGAAACTCTTTACCTGTTTGGCAAACAGTATAAATAATTTATAATCTGAGACCAGTGTCCTTTCGCACTTCCAGCCCACTTCCGCCGCACCAGTTCCCACTTCCCCAGCTGGTCCGCAGGATCTGTGTCCTTTGGCGTCGCCTCACACACATGAGTGTGTGTGTGTGTGTACCCACTTTGTTCGGCTTGTAGTTGCAACAAGTTGTTTCCGTGTTTGCCTTTTGTGCACCCGCCCTTGATTATGCGAGCTGCTAACAACCTTCATCTGTATGTTTGTCTGCACCGCACGGCATGGCAAACAGAAAACATAATGTCCAGGATATCCTCCCATCACGACCACACCCCCACTCCCCACAAAGAAACGCTCTTTTTCTAATTAGCTTTTGGAGCGGAGTGCAGAATAAAAACACTATAGGAGCGTCAAAAAAAGGATGTATTATCTCTGAAGGTTTTGAAAATATGCAGTTAAGTTAAAAGCATATTTTAAATGGGAATTATTAATTATTCGGATATAACTTTTGATAATTTGCTGTTTCAGTGTACCTCTACTTCTATTTTCTTCAGCGCCGAGTTGAATGCCAACTTTATGCTGACGAGGCCAAAGAACCAATTACTGATCAACTGATGGAAGTTTGCCAAAAGGGAGAGCTTCTCGAATTCGCACTAATTAAGCAGCCTGGCTGCAAGTGCATAAAATATATAACGCATTGTGCAATAACAAAAGGCTCTTCAAAAGTCAAAAACAAGCTGTAGATAGCCATGTGGACGTGGCCGAAAACAATTGAATTATTTAGCAGGAAGCAGGATAAACTTTTTATAGTCTCTAATTGAAAAGTTGCCGTCAGTCGTGGATTGCCAGTTTGCCTTCACCTGCATTCAGCCTGCTCCTTCTCCTCCGAATTTATCCCTCAACTGTCAACTGCAGAAGATTGGGCGAAACAGTTGGGTAGTAGGTAGCCCATTTTCCTGACCGCAAAAACTTGCCGACATTCATTTGACAGGAGACAGTCGTCCTGGCGAAACTAAATCGCTAGAACCCCTCCCCCCTAAAAAAAAAAGAAGGAAAACTCCAGTCGGAAGTCGGCCTAACGAGTTTTCCATTAATCTGCGCGTAAATTACATTTTCACACCTAATGCCGCTCCAAGTGGGCGAAGCTCTTTATCATTGTCGAATCAGCGGCGACCATTTTACAAATTAGCATTTCAAATATTCGGGCCACATTGCGACGTTGATTTTTCGAGCTATCGCAGGACGAAGGACTCGATGGGCGCGTGAGAGAATTTGATAAATTTGCCATTTTATTTGACATTTGAGCGTTTTTCATTAGCCAGTGTAAATGCAATTAGTCAATAAATCGAGTGAATATTACCAATTTTCATGCGAGCCACGTCGGCCGGCCAAATGCTGAAGGGCAAGGACGTTCCTGCGAAATGTGCGTGCTGTCGCTATCGGTGACCATAACTCCTGGACGCCACCGGCAGCGCATCGATCATCATTGGGCAGCTAAGGGTGGGTTGAGCGTAACATGGCCAACACGCAACCAGGCTGCGCTGCAAATTGCTAAATGAGCGAAAACATGGCCAAAATGTGTGTGCACAGAGGGCGGCTTGTAAGTGGCCAAAACTGCAAATCGATGGAGCACAGTAGGTGGCTATTCTCTTGGCCAAAATGGGCACAGCAAGAGGTGCTTACCTTAAGGGAGCTGATTTATTGAAACATTATCTTGTTAAGTTTACATAGCTAAGCACTAATGTTTTATATTCTAAACAAAATTGAAATTATAGCTTAGAGCAATATTAATACAAATTAAAATCAAAAAGTAGCTGGTCAAATTCAGAGAAAAGCTAAGTGCTTTTGCAAACTGACAACTTTAAATGCTTATTTAAATGCATCAGTGAATATTACCTTTTGGCGACACCTTTAAGACTTGAAACTTCTCCAGCGTTATAGCCATATTTTTCCAGACTCAATGTCTTGCATCTTCGCAGTTTAACCCACTTTATGGCTCTTTTCATAATGAGCAGTGCTAAATTTTCACAATTTCTCAGCGGTTGGTGCTTACCAGGCACTTCGTTTAATGTTGACTGCTTTACAGCCCCAGCAATATTCCACTAAATGATTTAGGTGACAAAAAGTTTGCAGACGCCAAGAGAGCTATGCCAAAAAAAAAAAACAAGAGACAACTTTTTTACTTGGTTGTTTTGGCTATGAAAATATAAATATGCCACAACAAGCAAGGAGGAGTGCAAATGATGCCATAAACTGAAATTGCAAGCGCTGCATGAACAATTAAAGGTGAACAACACGTAAACGCCACGTGTGCACAATTTGCTGCAGCTGCTCAGGGAGCAAATAAATTACTCAATTCGCCGTTTCAACTGGCAGGCAGTCCAGCCAGTCGGGCCAAACAAATAGGCCATAATACGAACAACGTCGAATTTTCAAGAGAACTTTAATTAAACTAAGCCACAGCCACTAAGAGTAAGCGACGTTTTCGTGACCTCAGGTGGCAAATATACGTTGGCGCACCCAGTCACACCAGTCGCCAGTCGGACAGCCAGTGGTTGACCAAAAAAAAAAAAAGAAAAGAAGAATAAACCCGATGAGCAGACAGCTGGATTCGGGGAGTGGCCACTGTTCCAGACGTGGCTAGTTGGACTATCGACTCGCTTTATCTTGGTCAGCCAAAAACAAATTGTCGCACCTTGAACTGCCCGCAAAAGTATGCTATGCTTTTTCATTTCACTTTTATTTATTGGATTTCGCTGCAGAACGAAGCGAGACTACAGATACTGTATGTGAGGAGTCAAACCCTTTTGCTGCCAACTAGAACATGGCGCACATACATTATAATTCCCTGAATTACGGAAAGAAGAACCTAATATACCAGCTGCGACTTTCCGCTTAATTTTTTCTGCGTGTCCTTTAGCCTTTAAGCCGGACTCCATAGATAACTGGGCGGTCATCAGTGGAAAGGGATAATTAGTGAAAGTGATTTGTGTCGGTGGTTGACTTGATCGCTCTGAAAATCAGTGGCACTTCAAGAGCTGTTTTCCGTCCATTTAATTTGCATTCCCTGCCCGACAGTCGACGACTCCTTTTACAACATCCTTAAGCTGCGCTTTATCCTGGAATTAAAAGGCAAGCAGGTATTAAAGTGGAGCTGCAATGTACCCGGCTTTTGTCTTTCCCAGCCGACTAATGAAGCTGGGCAAATGCATTTTGCTGAAATTCCTAAAGGATATAATTTGCATTCCATTCAAGTGGGTCGGGTATTTGAGGCATTTGCTTGGCTATTTGTATTTTTAATCAAGCAACATTCTGTTTGCCTTGCTTGTCTACAAACTAAACATGCAGTTCTTTTTTTTAATTTAATGGATTAATTCAGTAAGCTCTTTACGGATTTCGAAGCCAAGTTAGCTAACATTTTAAATAATTACACACTTTACTGTGTTGGCATTTTAATTATGGTAATTTAATCTCGGCTTTATATCTAAACTAATTACACAATATTCTGGCATTGCTTTGAAAAGCCAAACTAAAAGCTGGTTAAGCCTAAAATTAAAGCGCTTGAAGGTGTGCAATCCTCACCGTCTATGGGTGTATGGGTGTGTGCGTGTGTTTTTGGGGCAACCAATCAAAGTTCAAAAGTTCACATCATTGACAGCGAACAACTTTGGCTGCTTTGGCCCAACTCAAATTAAGAAAAGATAGCTGGCAAGCAGTAGAGACGCACAAAACTTTTATCATTTTCACAGTCCAAGAGAGAAACGAGAATAGTTAGTTACGAAGTACATACTTACCACCCCAAGCACCCGCAGTCCTGCGACAAGGACTCTTGTTCACCTTCTCGATATTGTCGCTTATTTAAGCTGCTTAATTCCGTTGCCAATGGCATTCGTATTCTTTTTATGCCCTTCCGAGCTAACAATCAATCACAGCCTGGCTGACGTCTGTTGACTCCCGGCCAACAATGCATGATGCAAAAATGCGTCGCATTCGCACCTCCATTCCATGGAGCAAAGGCCCACAGGACCAACAGGACTCGCAAATGCCAAAGCCCCAAGCCAATCAGGCGGAAGGTATGGGTGCGACTGCAGATCTGTGGGCACGGAAAATGCCTTCGATGCCCGGACACACACACACACACACTGCCTACCAGTGCTGCCCTTCCGCCACCTCGTTGGATGAATCTGCGTTCTGCGTTCTCCGTTCCTGAGCGCCGTGTACGTGGAGGCATGAAATTGGGTCGCCTGGCGAAAGGCGGGGTTCTGGGTCATCGTCGTGGCGGAGCGTTCCGCACGGATTCGGTCTCGGATTCGGGCAGCCGCAGTTGGAAAAGGAAAATGCCAACCATGAGACAAAGATTGCGGAACTAAATTCCTAAATAACATGGAAATCTATTTTGGGTATTTAAGAGGAATGTGTAGTCCTTGCATATGCAATTTTGCAATTGACAATTTTTGGTTGCTATCGGTGTACACTTCAAAAAAATCATGTTAAAAAAATAAGCAAAAATAGCAAAAGTAACTTTAAAAAATATATTACTGATATTTTACAATAAAAAATCAATAAAGTTGATTAATCTAGAAATGTTTATACCGTTTCATTAAATTTAGTTTCATGAATTTATACCATGTTAAAAATTGTGATAATTATTTATTAAGAGAAAATTATTTCTTATGAAATAATTGGGAATACGTTTGCTGAACTTTTTTAGTGTGTAATCTTTAGTGGCAGGATGCGAGTGGTTCGGTTCGGATTGTGGCGTTTGCTGGGCGTTGGGTGGTGAGTGGCCAAGGAAGGAAGCCAACGCGCGCTAAGCGCCGTCGCTTGATGGAGCTCATCATAATTTTTGGGGCGCCATGGTGGAAAGCAGAAGGGAAACAAAACAAATCGAAGTGGAGCGAACAAGAGCAACATGTTGAAGAGCGCGCGACAAAAGAGAGAACGGCGAGAGCGAAAGCTTTTTCGCAGCTTTTCGAGTTTTCGGCACTAACCTTCATCTTGAACTTCACGGAGAGGAGAGCCATATGTTTGTGTGCGTGTGTGTGTGTGGGTGTGTGAGTGGGTGGGTGGTTCGGTTGGACGTATGCTCCATTTCTAGGCCAAGTCTCGACCCCCTTTTACCATCCTTGGCCGTAAAAACATATGCAACAGGAGGGAATTCATTCATGACCAACCCACACCATTAAGCAGCGGATAATCGTAGTAACAGACGGAGCTTTGGTAGAGCAAGTTTCGTATTGCCCAAAGAAGTGCCATTATGTTATAGTTCTATAATAAATACTTATTAAAATCTTCTTGAAAGTGCAATACGCATATGATATTCACAATATGTTTATTAAAAGACTAATAATATACTTTTAAAATGGTAAAAAAATTTAAAAAAAAATAATTTCATCAAAACATTGAAGTTAAATTTGAATAAATTAATTTTAAGGTTTGAAGTACTAATTAACCACTTAAACATTAGACAAATATTTCTTAAAGAATATTTTTATAACAAATAACATCTTTTTTATACGACCATGTTAAAACTTCTTTGTTTTATGCTAGAGGAAACACAATAGTAATTTAAATTCTTAACTTGACACAAACTTATGCTATATATTCTGAATTTATTAAATAAAATATGTCAGTCTTTGCAGAAAGCATAAAAAAAATTTGAAATTCAAATGTTCCTAACGGTAGAACTCCCTGTTGAGCTTTGTTGAAGAGAGTCGGGATGTTGGGAAAAACTGAAGACTGAACCGACCGAGCTTTCCACACACACTCTCGCTCTCTGCGGCTCTCGCGCTCTCACGCACACCATTGCCAGCTCTTATCAAAGGACAACGGCTGGCTGGAAGCCAAGCCAGCCAGCAGGACTCGCATTGAGGATAGCACAGGAGCAGCAGCAGGAGCAACAGCAACAGTGCGATGGATGCACGGCTTATAAGGTAAAGACCGAAACTGGAGCAGCTCAGTTCGCTGTGGGCAGGCGTCGCAGAAGGTAGTAGCACTATTCACCCAGCGGCAACAGAGGAAGTCCAGTCGGCAGCCGAGGGACCAGTCAGTCTCCCAGCCAGGAGTCAATCGAATCAAACAAAAACCCAAAAAGAAAAAGAAAGATCCTAGAGCAAAACCGACGGCGGTGTGAAAGTGAGTGCGCGAGTGCCAAATGAAACGTAAACGTAACGAAACGAATAAGCCAAGCAAAGCAAACTCCTCGTCCCTAAACTAAAACAAATTGAATTGAATTAAATTGGGAGAGAGGTGGAGCTGCAGCAGCAATTAAAACCAAATTGCTTGCAGCTAAACGACGAAGGATAAAAGGGGCCAACCGACGGGATCCGCCCGTTTATGTCACGCTGCATTTGCACATAATTGCAAACTGTTGCGCGGCCTGCAGTTTCGCCTTTTATTGCCAGGCAATAAAATAAAAATCCATTTGCCCGAAACCATTACACTCCCTTTAAAAAAAAAAAAATAAATCCCACGACAACTGTTGCACACAGGACACAGTATACACCACATAGGACTTAGGACGGACACACTGAACGCCATACTACACCACACTGCACTTGGGGGCCACAGGACATAACCATTTGTTTTACGATCTCAGCCTTGGTCATGCCCCATTAAATATGCTTCTCAATGTTTTGTTCAAGTTGAAACGGAAAGCGAGAAATGAGAAATGAAAAACGAAAAACGACATGAGAAATACCAAATACGAAAAGTGCACAATCGAAAATTA
Organism: Drosophila melanogaster; assembly: GCF_000001215.4. NCBI lineage: Eukaryota > Metazoa > Arthropoda > Insecta > Diptera > Drosophilidae > Drosophila > Drosophila melanogaster. Next base: position 7,312,144 of record NT_037436.4, on the reverse strand, counting down.
TGCTAAAATAAATATTACAAAAGAGATCCGCATAAAAGCGAAGTAGACTAACACAAAAAAGAAAAAGTACAACAAAAAAATCCTGAAAGCAGAAGCAATTTGCATCAGAAATTCCGTGTTCTGGTCAAAACGGAGCAGCGTGTCAATTTATGCAGCCATAAAAGTTGAAGGCGAACTCGAGAGCAACCGAAACGGAAAAGGATTCCCATTCACCAGGTGAGTCCTTGAAACAGTTTTGCACTATTCACTCGAAATGGTTAATAAATCGACAGTCTGCCAGCGACATTCGCAGTGCAATTAATGATAACAACCAAAGCATTCAATGCTCTTTAATTATTCATGCCAGTCTTCATTATTGATTTAATCCTTGTAAATTCCGCGCACGACTAACATATGTACATATGTGCGATATAATAGTGAATACATGTATTATTTACACCTGAGGGTCCTTTGGGATTGCGAATGTCCGGCTGAAAGTAATAACATCAGACTGAAGGGGCGAATCGATGATATAAAATCCGTTTTATTATTGCAATAAAGTATTCACGCAATTTTTGCAAATCAATATTTATGTTCGCACTCAGTCGGCGAACGATGCATTTGTTGTTAGGATAAATCCCGGAAAGTCGAAACGGCGCACATGGCGTATACGTAATGCGTATTTTCTTTAATCATGGCAAACAAATATTGACGCAACGCAAGCGAGCTGGCCGTAATATTTTGATGATGTGGATGCCTTGGGCGCATTTAATGACCACCGCTTCCTTATCGTACCAAACTATTATGGCCACGTACACGAGTATTACGCGTATTAAATGGAATATGTCGTCTAATTTGCTGCCGTATATCATTTAACCGCGCTGCCTGCGAAATGTGCAGCTGTTGTTTTTATGGCTTTTGCTCGGTTGGTTGGCTTGGATCGGTTGCATGGCCTAGTGGGGTATATAGAATAACAAGTGTCTGCCAAGCAAAAACGTAAACAAAAACAGCAACAGGCCGATGGGATCGGTACATCCGCAGTTAATTAAAACTCAACTTCAATTTGGCAACTGTTCAGTCGCGGCTGGCTAATTAAATTTATGCAAAATCCGTGTCAATAGCACACACACACACATACACACACGCAGCTGTAGCGGAATGCAAATTTCAAATCAAATTAAGCAAGTAATTCCACGGTGGCCCACCTGGCGTATGAGTGCTGCGGCTCAAGTGGTGCCATCTGTTTAGCTTTGCTCCATAGCAAAGGCAAACAATTAGGAGGCAAGTTAAAGCTGAAGGACTGTGAATGGGGCAGGTTCATTTGAATACCCTTAAAAGTGATTAATTTTCCTGTCTAACAATATAACCCTCAATCAGCTCTAAAAATAATCTTGAAACTTTTCCCCACAGACACTAAGAATTGTTTACGAATATAAGCTTCACTTACCAACAAAGGATGTGACCTTTGATAAGTTAGGGTATTGATAAAAGGCGGCACGGTGAACAAACGAAAAGTGTGGCACCGTGCTTTCATGTCAACTTTGTTAATTAAATGAAGCACTTAACATCGGCGGACATATTTCACCCTTTTTGGGGTGAGCTGCGTTTTGTTTTCCCTGTTTATTTTTTTTTTCGTTTTTCTTTTTTATTTCGCTGACTACATAATTCGGTGTACCAGTTCCATTTTAATGACTGTCCAGTTCCGTACTTCTTATCATAATTTCCATTTTGACTTCCGTTCGCCGTGCTGCCACTTCTGTGCTTTATTGCTCGTCCTTGTGCCGCCCATTCCAAAGATTTTTCGAAATATTGTCCTTAGACTGGGCAACTTCAAAGGATTCCGTGGGCCACTGTGACTTTTGCCTTTTTCCGCTGCTGTTTTGCATAATGGTTACAAACAAGTTGTTTTTCAATTTCATTCTTCCGACGCTAATTGCAAGAAAAATGTTTAGTTTCGATGAGAGCACAACTTTTGCTACACTTTATTATTTACAGTTTATTGCTGTTGGACAATTTGTGCTATTTTTTCGGGCTATTTCCATTGTTTTTGACATTCCCTGTTTGTTTTGCCAGCTGCAATTGTTGTGGTTTCTGTGGTAAGTTTGTTAGGGAATGGCTTAAGGGTAGTGAAAAAAAAAAACAAATGCACACTGTTTGCAACGCAAACCACAACTTTATTGCATTCAAATTTGTATTTCCAACAAGTTTTTTTTTGTTTAAATTGAATAAGAACAAAGCGAAAACAAATAAAAAACCAATTCTATGCAATATGGGCAATCGTAAAAATGTAAAAACAAATGAGTTTTGTATTTCTTGAAGAATTTATTTTGTTCGTACGGACATGAACCATAATTGATAAGGATTTGAGTTCTTGGTCTAGATAATCTTCAAATATTTTTTACTTTTGGTACATAAATTAAAATGGATAGTTTGGATAGTATCTTGTAAACTTTAATCCTTTAAGGTCCTGGTAAAAAGTTTTAGCTCGTATTCGTTTGGCCTTTCGTATGCCATTAGTAATAGGATCTAATTTGGTTTTGTTAAATTTCGAAACTACCTACATGATGGGTCCTTTTTGTGCGAAGCTTCTCTGTAAGGTTGCCATGTCAATGAGCTCACTTAGATTCAGTATTCCATTCATATTGCTCTAATATGCGACAACAAGTATCCATCATTAGCTTGATATTCCCATATCGAGTTTCCACCTCCTTCCCCTTTCAATTTCCGATGACCTCTGGCAGAAATGTCGCAAAATATTGTCGCCTGCTGTGTTCCCAAATATTTGTGTTATGTCGCCGACGATGAGCGTCAAATCAGAATTCGATATGTTCAACAGCCAAAAGACGGTTGGCTATGTGCTAAAAGCAAATGGAATTCGCAGCTGAATCGAATCGAAAATACCCTTGTCACAGCAGACGACATTACATCAAAGAGTCCTTGAAGGAGTTATTAGCATGCCCACTGAGTTATGAAGGGTATGACAAAAATGGGCAATTAACCTTATCAAGACGCTGCGTGCTAGTAAAACAAGGAATGCCAGCGAAGATGTTTCCTTAACATCGTTAAGATTTCGCAGTAAGTAAAAGCGACACGGCGAAATGAAAGGAAAAAACAAATAAAACAGGACGAAACCGAAGCCGTAGCCTAAAATATACGCCATTAGACAGACGGAATGCCAAAGCAAAGGCAAAAAAAAAGTAAAAAAAAAAAAACAAGGAGTGGGCGAAGGGTCCTTCAACGGGGTGGCAAAGGCAAAAAGCAATTTCAAATATTTTCGTTACCTGCTTGTAGAAATTTTTACGTTTTTCTGATTACGGAGCCAAGCTTTCGTTGCCTGCTGCCTCTTTTTTTTATTGTTGTTGTGTAATTGTGCGCACCAAAAAAAGGGGGGAAAAGTGGGGGAGTTGCCCAAAAGACGACGGTGAAATGGGTTAAGGGGACAGGCAAGCTGTGGAGCAGGAGAACCTGAAACAGCTGAGTGGTTGGCAGCACTTAAGGTCCGACTCCAAGGCTCCATTCTAGACATTTGAAATGCAAAGAAGCATTGCATACTTTTCCACATCCAGCGAAACAGCATGGAGGCAAAAAAAAAAACACTGCATATTATAGCAGGTGCACTGGCATTTCGATGCAGCCCAGAATGGCAGCGAATGTTCCTTTCGAGGACCGGATTTGTCAACCAGCCAACAGGACGAAGAGGTTTGCTTATTAACCATAGCATACTTAGCAGCTGAAATGGAAATGCTGGCCAAAGTATGCTGAAGAAGTCGTTGAGTTGTCGTGGCAAAACTTCAGATATAATTGAGATTTGTTTTAATATTTGTGAAATGCTCAGAGAAATTTGCGTACTAAATGCACACGTGAATTGGGTTGAAGAGGCAAGTTGGCAGTCATCAAAGGATTGAAGGAAAAGTTGGTTAGAACTTTTCTAAGGATTAAAGAGCTGTGCAAAAAATATTCTTTGCTGTAGCTTTGAAATCCAGAATAAGTGATTAAGTTCAAGCTGAGTAAGGCATTTATTAAAGTGGTAAAAAGAGCTGTCATAATAGAATGGCGCCCAAATGTATGCAACATATTTTAATTTTGCTCAAAATTCAAAGCATACTTTTAAACATTTTTAAAAGTGCCTATATTTTGAAATATCAAAATAGTAGCCATATATTTCCAATTTAAATGGAGTTCCATCCGCATGTCTGGCTCTGTTTATATTTAGCTCTGCGGCTTAATAGCTTCATGTTCATGCAAAACCGGAATTATCCTGCGGAAAAGCTGCTCGCCTACTGCTCTTTTCGATCTATAAATAGATTCAGCTCCAGCTTCAACTGTTGCGCAGCAACCGCCAACTAAAAATAGCAGCCAGCTGTGCTCCATCGCCGAACGGCACAAAATCCAATAAATTCAGCTGCGGACAAAGCCGAATTACTCGACACGTCCTGCGTCCTACACAAATGTCGACGTGTTTTAGTGTAAACACACACACACACCATACCGCTTCGCTTTAGCACTCGAATACATATTTGTTTAGCTGTTGGATGTTTATCAGCTTGTCGCAAGATTGATTTATATGCCCTCTGGATTATTAATGGACGGGGCCAAGTCAATTGAAAGGACTCCACAGGACTCGGCTCATTCATTATTGATACCCTGCATGAAAGTGACACACACGCGCACCGTCATAAATACAAAAGAAAAAAAAAACCATCGGAATTGGACATCCATTTGCTTTTTTATCATATTCAAATGCTATCCATTATATCATAAGTAAACTACATAATTCTGCAGAGATGAAAGTTGAAAAAGAACCAAACTTATAAAAAGGATAGTTGCAATAATGGCTAAATTATAGGGTCCACTACGCTTTTGGTTTAACAAACATACTAACGTTATTACCCTGTTAAATGGAAGTACTGGCATTGTTATGTTTTCTCTCCCACACATAAAAAATGGGGGAAATTGTAGGTAGCTCGTCGCTTAATTGCTACTCCACTGGGAGCAGGAGCAAGCATCGTCCGGTTAACTTTGTTTGCTCAAGCAGAGCTGGGAAATGGAAAATGCCATGGAGGCAGTGGGCAGAAGATGATGCAAGCGCCGGAAAGCGGGACAAAGTGAAAACTTCCTTTTGTTTTTGCTAGCAGTTTTTACCTACCACCCCCAAATCACATCGTCTCCGAAAAATAAAGAAAAACTTTCAGCCGAGCAGATGGGGAAAAAACAAACGCATGTGACAATTCTCTGGAGGACCTTAGGAAACCTGGTGGGCGCAGCTGACTGTTTTATGGCTCAATCATAATTTTTCACACTGTTAATGTGCAAATGCGCCGCCAGACAAAAAGTGATAAAGGGAGGGGGGGGGGTGGGGGTGGGGAAGGGCACTTGGAAAAGCGGCAAACACTCAGACAGAACAAACACACACACCAACGAGCAAGTAAGTGTGTGCATGTGTGTGTGTGGAAAAGTTTTTCAAGTGTTAAATGAGATAACGTAAACATTGTGAGGTTCTCTCTTCACAGGACGTGAATTCCAGGACAATGGCTGGCAGTTCTCATCTCTTTGCAACACGCTGACAGACTGACAGCTCCCTTTAGCTACCCTCCCCTTCCGCCCACCTCAAGGTCATAATAATTATTAAAAATAGCTCGCGCTTCTCGAAAGTTCTTAGGCAAAATGAAAATTTTGATGGCCTCGAGCCTGCCAGCTGCAAAAAGTTCTCCTTTCGTTCGGTGTAATTTATTGTTCAAGTGACGTTTTGATTGCGCCTCTTACTTCACCAATTTTTTTTTTTTTTTTTTTTTTTGCTGTGTGTGGCAAGTATCTTCAAATATATGTGAGCCTCCTTTGACATTCGCAGGCGCAACACTTTCGGTCCTCCAAGTTAATTGAGTTTCAACAAGTGGCTATGTCCTTGGCTCCTTAGGCGGCTGGAAAGTGCACAAATCGCTGTGGATTAAGCTCTTCAAGTGGTTGGAGCCTAATGAATGGCCCTGGCATGCAATCGGTTTCACTTGGTTAATGAAGTGCTCGTCTGGTGGATTTGATTGCAGTTCGTTTCAATCTGAATGGATCAGGTAGGCAGCTTAGTTTGCTCAAGGCAGACTGACATAGTTGCATCGATTTCTATTTGCCGATTACTATTTGCCGACTATGCTAATAGCAAATATCGATGGCTAGGGAGTATTACACTGGGCAAAACAGGCGATGAGTACAAATTTGTATAAGTTATGAAATATAAAATCTATTAAGATGTTATTATTATTTGTCATTGAAATTCTTTATTATGTTTTCATTTAATATTAAATATTAAATACATTTATTGTACAGAAATCTTGACTTGCTCGAAACAACATATTACTTTTATTATTTTACCTTTTTATTGCACTCGTATTTTTTTTACGATTTTCACACAACGGAATCAATGATTTCGTTGCGTGATGGATATTCTGTTGCCTCGGATGCCTCTGAATTCCGTATTCATATGTGTTTGGTTACAAAAGGATATATACGAGTATATACATCAGAACGCAGACCCCTGCAACGCCAAATGTCAATTTCAATTTATTGAATATGTAAAGAGATCAGGCGCTGAAAGAGAGGGTAAAACTGAAATAAATGGGCGTCAGAATGAAAATTGAAAACGATGCCAGCTGCGAGGACCTCGACTGCGTTCTGGTTGTCAGCCTCGTTGGCTGCTTATTAGTTTAAATTGTAAACAGGAAGTGTTGCGGCACCGGATATAAGGCCAAGACGCTTTTAGGCCAAGGAAAAGCCAGGCAAGGAAAGGAAACGAAAGGCATGGGTGGCATTTTGATATTTAGATGGAGCACCAAAGAAGCGACTGGCGACTTGCGACTTGCGACTGGATTCAACTTGCCTTTCGCCTGTCAGCGGCAGGCGAGGAATAAACTTTTAAGCGAATGACAACAGCGGAAGCACTGCGCCAAGAGATGCCTCTTCACTTGGCCTTGGCTGCCTGCCCACTGCCTCACTTCCACTTCCTCATCCACGACCCCCCCTCTGCCTCACCTCTTTGTTTGCCGTTTGTTGCAACTGTCGAGCATTTAGTTAACTCTTGGCGGTGTCCTTGTCGTTCTCAGTCAGTCGGTCGTCAGTCAGTCAGCCAGCCAGCCAGTCAGTTGGAGGAAGTCTTGAGTAGTCAGTTAGCCACGCCGACGGCTTAAGACTCAATGGGAACTTTAATTCGCTCCTGGAGCAGCTGGCACTACCAACTTCGCCCCTGGCCAATCCCCCTGCTATATTCAGCATTTTTCTGCATTTTGCATGAGCTGCTCATTGTTGTTGCTGATGTTATGGTGATAGTGTTCGTGTATGAGGAAAAGAGTGATAAAAATAAGTTTTATTAAGTCTAAGAAAGCCAGGTGCTTTAGTACTTTAACTATATGCTAAAATGTATTATATATTGACCATTACATTTAATGTGATCTTTTGAAATGAGTTCTTAATACCTAAAAAGTTCGCAAATTATAGCCTGCAATGGATGAGTATGTTTTCTCTCACTGCACTTGCTTTCCCCATTTTGGCATAGTAAAACGCACAAACGTTTCCATTTATTTCGAATAGCTTGTGAAGCCAGGCCAACGGGGCGGATGGATAATATACGAGCAGTCGGAAATCAACGGATGGGGAAACAAACACGGGGGGCTGGGGGGCATTAAAACCAACAAGACAACAGAAATTAATTTAAAAATCCTCGAGTGAAGTGAAGGAGAACAAAATCGCTTAATTATATTAGCAAACATTAAGTTTAAAGCTTAAGTGGGTGGCAGCAGATTTGTTCGCTGGGGCTCAAAGTCAAGCTTCCGCCTGTTTCATTCGCTTTCATGGCGAATTGACAAAAGAAAATTGTTGCTATAACAATGACAGAGCACCACCACCAGCCCCCTTTCCTCTTCACCTGCCCCCAGGACGGCTTTGGGTCTATTGTTTCGCTTTTATTCGTCACAATCCAAGCGCAACAATGCGACATTTTGGGCATTTATGGTGTTCCAAAGTTGTTGCCAAAGCCCGATGATATAGACATTGTATCCCCACACCCCTCTCACCATTCAATGGTAATTGAAGTTGCTTTTGCCGTGGGAAAGCTACAAGGTCCTGGCCATCGGGCCGATATCAATCATATTTATGCAGTTACACGTACGACGGGACAGGCACCTTTTGTCCCCCCCCTGAACACCCGCACACCCCACAAGCCAGTTTGCGTGATTTATGCGTCCCATTCCTGGAAAATCCTGTGAATGCCCCATGCCCCAATCCCTGTGGTAGTCTCCTGCTTATTTTATTTCTTTTTTTGCCAAGCTGATAACCAAATTTTGAACAACATAAAAGTTGCTTTTGTCAGTTGACAAACAATGCGCATAATGCATGAGCAAAAGGCCCCCAATCCCCAGCATGCTACCAATCTCGACCTCGGGCCACACCTACTGGCCAAAAATTTGAATGCTTCTGTTGGCACGAACATGTCGGAGAATAATGGACAGCTTACATGCGCATTAAGCTGCTTTCAATAACGTTGGTCCAAGTACAAGTTTGATTGGAAAACTCTCGATGGCAATGGCAATAGCGATGTCGATTGCGATGGTCAAAAGCTGGTGAGAAACTGGAGCAGCAGCCATTGTCCATCAATTTGTTGTTATCATATTTTGGTCATTTTTGTTGCTTTTCGCCGCGGCGATCCTTGGCACATCAATTTGCAGGCACAGGACAATGGACAATGTCATTAAAAAAAGGCAAACCAATTGTGCATTGTTTATTCAGGAGCCCTTAAAGAGCGTATTGTCATTTAAATTGTCATTAATTTCACTGATAACATTATATATTATTAACTTGGTAAAATACTTTGTAGCACTTACTTTACACTCGTCTAGACTGTGGTTCGCAAATAAATCTTTTCTTTGGACCTAATGGGATAATTTTCGGTATCATAACTTTCTTGGCCGACTTAATCTGACTTTCTGCTCGTTTATAGTTGAAATTCGGTTTACTTGTGAGGCTTTGGCATATATGTATACTATGGCCAGAATATTTATGTGCTATATGTTGGTCACGCTCAGCACTCCATAAAGGTTAAAACTTTATAACTGACAAAAGCAAGCGCCAGACAAATGGCCAACTTTTTTTTACCTCCATTTTGCCCTGTTCCATTTCATTTTTTTCCATTTGTCCACGATTTTGATCTGGGCGCCGAGGGGGGACCAAAAGGACTAAAGGACCAACACGAAGACAGTTTAATGGGCTTTGACAACAAAAACATAAAAATTTAACTGACATAGACGAGCTACGACAGCGTTGCTAGAAGGAGATAAACACACATAATATTTATTTATTTTCCCTCGATTGTATTTGTTTGTATTACAGAATTGTGCTTTGGTAATTTGTAAATTTGAATGTGGAATGCGGGAGATTGCTCATTTTAACAGGCACATTTCGGAGCAGGCAAATGGTTGTCCATTAAAGAGCATGTGTTTTTGGAGATGTTTGTGCGGCGCACTTATTATTGTTGGTTTTCAAAAGATTGCTATGAATATCGCATTTAAAATATACTTAAAAAAAGTCAATAGCAACTATTTGCATTTAATCGAAAAGATATAGTATCGAGATCTTTAGATTAGCAATAATTAAGGTAGTTTAAAAGTAATGGCAAATATCCTGTGATTCCTCTGGAATCACTTCCAGACCGTTTAAGCCATTATCGTAAAGCAGCTTCCGCATAAACGAGTCGCGAGTGCTGCGTCCTTGGCTGTCTGCCTGCCAGTCTGTTGCTTACCATTTTTTTGATAGAGCCTGTCTGTCAGTCGTCCTTTCGCTGAAACAATCGCCTCGCCCCCGCACCGCCCCTCTACCCGCTGCTCCGTTGCCTTTGTCCTTTTCATTTTCTCTGTTTGTCTAGGCAGCCATTTTGAGTGTTGTTTTTGTTTCTGCCGTTGCTACCGCATTTCTAATTGAATTGCTTGCTACGTAAACGTTGCCATTGCCATTGCCGGTGCTTCTGACACGAATAGGCTGCCACCAGAATCTCCAGGACCTGCACAAGGCACACAGACAAAAAGGCAGCAACACATACACAACGGAGCACACAGCGACACCCGCTCACGGCCATAATCGAATTAGATAAGTTAATAACTTGATAAAAAGTTACAGCGTGCTGGTGCTATATGGCTGCCTGAATTTGCCTTTGTTGGGCGACCGTTTGTCATTCATTGCTTGTCAGTTGTCGCTGTCAATAAACGGTACGAAATGAAGTTGCCAAACAAAATTTGTTTCGAAAAAATCGGACGAAACAAACATTGAATTTGCAAGTTTTTCAAGTTTGCCGACGGGTTGGTCTCAGGGCTTAAATAAATATACGTAATAATAATAGAACTTATAAATAAGGTTTATTTTTGGTAAATATAAAGAAATCTGTTAAAAGGGATTAGGTTACCCCGTTTAAATAATAAAAAGGAAATTTTATATAAAACCTTCTTGGGCTCTTGGGCTTCAAAACATCAACAAGGAAATAATCATGCAGAGAAAGCAACAAACCAAGAACCAACAAACAAATAAACAAGCAGCAAGAGAAATGAGAAGGGAAAATGGTGGCTGGAATTATTCCCTGAATTATTAGCCTCGTTATGGCAGGGGCGTGGCATAATTTACGAGCCATCACCCTCAATTCGGCAGGACCGCAATGTCCTTATCGATTTCGTTGCCGAATTTATGCATGATAATATCGTCTGAAATCTGCCTGTGCGCGACCATATGGCTTTAAGCGACGTGATGAGGCTGACCAAAACTTCAGTTAACCGCCGAGTGTTGGCCGCTTTAAGCCAAAAGCCCTTGATCAGGTTGTGGCCAGGAAACGGGCCACTGCCACTAGACTGACACTAATCAGTTCAAAGCACATTGACCCAATTTTCCACAGAGGGGCGAAGAACCACGACAGCGCTTTGAGCCCATCAAATGTAAACACAACGGCTGAAAGGGGAGACACGCCGATGTAGATGGCCATTCAGGACAGGAATGGCCGTGGGCCAACGCTGCGTATGCGTATGCAGGCCACAAAAGCCGTCAAGGCGAACCAATCGGCCATATGGACTGGACCATGGCCACGACTTTATTGACAGCTCTCCAGCGCTCCAGCTCACCAGTTGTCCTAGCCGGTGCATTTTAATGAGTTTATTATGCCCATAATAGCTAGCTGGCGAAGGGCAGCAGACGCGGTGGAGCCAAAAGGAGCGAGCAAAGCAAACATATTTAGCCGACTGGGCGATAAATTAAATAGCAAGGAACCAGCTCCACTGGGCAGCTCAAACTGGGGCACATAATAATAATGATGTGTGCATAGGTGGACTCCGCCCGCGGGAACTTCGCAGTTAAGTTTCCCTAAGTCCGTATTGGGGTTACAGTAGAAGAAAATGTTGTCTAATATTTCTATTGATTTAAATGGGTATTTGCTTATTTCTATTGATTTAAATGGGTATTTGCTTTTATTGCTATCTGACTTGAAGCACTACCGATTCCTTTGATGTTATGTGGTGATGTTCTTACTACATTTTTTTAAGTGTATTTTCCTGGTTAAAGTCCAGCCGGGAGCTCCTGGCAAAACAATAAGCTCACCTGCCCTGTCTGACTGCCAAAGCTCTAGGGCGTTTCCTGAGCTCATTAAAGTCACGTCGTCAACAAGCAAAGCTCATTTAAAGGTGTTGCTAGTATTCAATTCCTGAAATATTCATGAAAGTGCTAGAAATGATTATTATTAAATTCAGCGGTATTAAACACGAACGCATCGCGAATGGCCGTGAATCGCAGTTTGCTGGCCAGACACAAGTAATATTTATGTATTGTACATAAAAATGGCTGTGAAGTGCGAGGGTGAAAGTAGGCCAAGTTTTTAATAAACACCCGACACGCAAAAGTTTTTTGGCACGCACTCACACACACACACACACATCGCAACTAACACACTGACAAAGGAATATTTATATGATTACTCTGACGAACAAGTTTAGAGAGCAACAAAAGAACTCGACGAAGAATAGAGTGGCAATTTGGGGGCAGTGGTTGTAACCTGCACATGTGCCCTAAATACACAGAACCAAAAGTATTGTAGATTTTGTTTATGGATAAAATGTATTTGCATTAGGCAATTGTATGGCTAAAAGCTGGTTAAATTATGATATTCTTTGGTAGAAGAAATGGTTTTATACTCTATATAGATGACATTTAAAACGATCATTTTGATCATGAACTAATTTTTCTTGCTACTTATTGCTGTTGGTTAAAAGTGGCCACGTCGCGTTGCCTTATTAAATTAGTTAGTGCACTCAACTCGTGCTCGAAAGCAGCTGAAACGGAAGTCGAGCATATACAAGTTTTTCAATTTCCTGCGGCAAGTGTGTTGGTGTGAGTGTATGTGTGTGTGTGTGGTCGTTTGAGTAACGTGTGATACCACACCGTTTTTAGTGGCATTTACCAACGAGAGGAGAACTTAACAAGGGGCCAAGCCCCTGCGATAACCGCTGTTCTTGCTGCCAGGTCAACTAGTCGGGCTTATCCTGTCCCGCTTTTGGCTTAGCTAAATCAAAAAAAAAAAAAAAGAAGGAAAATAAAAGCAGGAAACCCCAAGCTGCCAGTTTGCTAATATACCAACTGAAATGCTGACCAGCTCACCTGGGCTCCGCCCCTCCATTTTCAGGCAACACAAGCACAAGCGTACACATATTTTATCTCATTTATTTCTGGTAATTTACTTTGATTCATCGATTTTGTAATATATATATACGTGATATGGACGAAAGGAGAGTTGAGGTAACACGCTTTTATTACACTAACTGTGGGTAGTATGACGTTTTTACGATGTTTGTTATTCGCTGGGGAGAGTCGTGTTTACACCAAAATGGTCTTAAAGTTTGCGAGCAGGCAAACGAGGTTGTAAAAGTTTTTAAGTTTAAACTCCTTGAAATGGGCTAAATTAAAGGGGCCAGCTTTGCCGAAGGACTCTTGTTCAACAACGTCAGAGTTAAAGAATTAAATGAATACAGATATCAGATATAGCCACTTTTGAATGTTTTCATTTTTGGTGCTTCGTTTAGGGTATTAAATAACACATCCTCAATCGCCTTTGGTCTCTATAGTATATCAATTGGTTGTTGTTTTTCGTTTGGCTTGGGCAATGTATCAAAATGTTTCAATCCTCCAGTTGGTGTGTGTGTGCGTGTGTGTGTGTATCTCGTGTGTCGAAATCTGATTGAGTTATTGAGCGAAAATTCCCTTTAGCTTTCAGATATTTTCGTTGCTCGCAATTGTGCACATCCCAATCGTAATAATAATCGTATCTTTTTATGTGGCAGATAGAAGTTCGGAGTCCATAAAAAGCCAGCAGTGGATTACGTTATATTCGAAGGTCTGTGAAAGGCTTTAACGCGATTTGTGCACATTAATCATACGCCATGATGCACAGTATTGAAACCAATAATAAACATTATTCCTTTGGCATGGGCATGTTGGGGAAAACTTATGACGGTCATTTTGGCAAATGTGTGGCAGACAATGAAATCGAATTTCATTAAATTAGCAGAGGCGACTTGAACAAGGACACGACTCTGGATGCTCGAATCAATGAGCATAAAACAACAACAAGAACGGGCGCCATTAACAAAAGCAAATACGAAGAACTTTGCTAAAGGTAAAAACAATCGATTGAGGTGGCATGGACAACATCTTTCCCAGAGGGCGATTCATTGACAATTTGCCAGGCAGGAAAACTCTCAAGTTTTTGGCACCTGATTGGGGAGCTTGGATAGGATGTGTGTTTGGGTGGACCTTATGCCTGTCGCTTTATTGTTTGCAATTTGTTTCTAGCTGCCCAAACAAAACTTTATTTTTATGGCTAAGCCTTAAGGCTACCACGACACGCCCCATTTTTGTCCACCCCAAAGGCTAAAAATAACCGAAACGTGCCGCTCTATTTATAGCCAACAGCATATAGCGACTATAACACTTGGTGGCAGCAACTAATACCGATTGCCATAACCGAGAAATCGTGGATGAATGCCATTGACATTTAAGCTGCCACAAAATTGGTTTTCTGCGGCAGCAACTCCTTGGCTTCTGCCACACCTCATCCATGTTTTTTTTTCTTTTTTTTTGGCCTGGTCATGTGTTCTCCTTGTATTTTCTTTTCATTCGTCTCTGTGTGGCTTATCGAGCGAATTTACATAACGAAAAATGAAATTTTCAAATTATAACAAATTGAATTTCCCCAAAGCGTAGCAAACAGAGAACCGAATTGGAAATGGTAGAAAAAAAGCCGGCTAAAGAGGATAACCAACAATCGGAGAGCTCTAAATATTGACATATGCCATAGCCTTCAAAGGAGAAAAAAATAAAACAGGTGGAGCACAAAATGTCTAAGGGGATTTACCAGGGGATTTGACCATTCGGCCATAGTTTAGCAAAGTACATTGACATACCAATAAAATTCGGGCAAGGCAAAGTTACCTTTATTTTATAAAATATTTTAATTTGTTATAAATGAAAGCAGCATTCTCCTTGCTACAAATAAATTGGCCCCATTCGAAACTTAAGGTGCTGCAATTTCAATCTGTGCTCCAGTTCAATGAATCCTCAAGCGTTCGCTGTCTGCAACTGCGAATCCAGCATCCAATCGGATGCACTCCGCATCCTTGTATCCTTGTAGTCCAATCAGTCACCCGCCTACGTGTTCGATTCGACGAATTCAACATGTTGTGGCGCCGCCTTGGCATCGCATTTGCGGCACATTGTGTTGTCTTTTGATCGGCGGATGCCATTTCTTTGCCGTCTGTTCGACAGGCTCAACTTCAACTTGGCGAGTCGAGTTCTTGTTTGGCTTTTTGTTGTTGTTGTATTTATACGTTGATGTTTTACGTGCTTGAAATGCCAATATCCTAGCCATCGTGGCCATCCGAAATGTATGTGCGAATATTGACGATCCGTATGTGCAATGATTGTACGTGCCACGTTTATATTGTGTAAATGGTGGCTGGTAGAGTGAAAAGGCTGCGAGAGGCAACTTGGTTAGATGTTGCCAAAAATTGTATGTATGACCCTGGAAAAAGGGGTTAGCATGCCAAATGAATTTATGTGGTTTGTGCCGGGTTTCTCCCATTTCGACTCGGGTTACATTCATATTTGGCATTCGAATCCATTCGTCAAATGCAGAAAGTGAATTTAGCGCTTTTTGTGGCTTTCATTTTGTATTTCCCCCCCTTTTTTTTTTCTTTTTCTTTTTCGTTTTCGATTTTATTTCTCATTTTGCGATTTCCGTTTTTTGGTTCTCCGGTTTCGCTGCCGGTTTTCACTGTTATTAAAGCGTGGCAAAATATTGACGCAACCATTAACAAAAGCTTTTAGTGCAAATAAAGCTGGCAGTGGCACATGGCCATCGGCGATGCCATCGTGCCCGTCGTGGAAAAGCCAGTCGTCCAGTGAAAGTCCAGCGAGAGTCCAGTTAAAAGGGCGGTCGTCAGTTTGACAGTCCTGTCGTTTTGTAGCCCCGCTTTGTATGCCGCGCTGCGTTGCACATTTCCATTTGCATTGTCCTGCCTCGTGCCTTATACCCACCCCCTTCCCCCTCTCGCCCAACAGGGCCAAGTGAGCTGGTCAACGGGCTATCTATTTTTGCTGCCCTGCGGGTCCGCTGTCCTGCTGAGCACTTTCAGCCGTTCCCAATTCGCTTCGGCATGTGCAATTGCCTGGGACAACCAAGCTGCAGCAGCAACATCGAAGCATGCAACAGCAACAGCAACACACATTATTGTCCTGCATTTGTGTTTTGTGTCATGCCGGCTCTGCCTGTGGCATTGATTTGACTTTTCAGTTGCCAATGCAAAACGTTTCTCGCCAAGGACAAAACGCAAGCTTTAAATCCGAACTCTGACAGCATTGTGATGGGTTATATGAAAAGGATATTCAGACAGCTCAGCTCAGCTAGCACATGAATATTCACAACAGATGCTTGATTTGATTTGCGAAAGGAAATTAATTACACTGACTTATTTTGATCATCGGGATTCTCTAAGTCCTTGAGCCAATTTCCATCAATTATGTAATTAAAAGTGTTAAGATGCAACTTTAATTTGATTTGAACAGAAAACTGCATAAAATGAATTTCATATTTGATTTTGTGGCCGCAGGGTAAAGAAAAATCAAATAAATATATTGGCACTTGAATAATTCAATTACAACTCGATTAAGATTGCATTACGCATTTATAATTGAAAGTAAACAATATTTTTATAAATACTAGTATTTTATGTACATATAAGCTTTATTATAATGCTTATTGCGAATTTTCGCAAAATACAAACTGGCAACTTAATTATTTATAGATTTAAAGCCTACATCATAATGGATATGAAATCCATTTGCAGATTGAATTTCTATTTCTTTTCATTCCAATTGCGTTCAGATTGTGTTTTGAAAATGGGAATGAATTAATTTCAAGAATATTTGAAATATTAAATATTCACCAATTGCTATAAAAGTATCAGAGAAATGTAGTGCATTTGAGTAATTTGCCGCTTTGAATTCCACCGAATTCCAATTTCGACAATCCTACAATCCCATTCCGTCAATCTTTCCGCTGCCAAGGCAATCAAACATGGATTTTGGCTGCCCTTCGAGGAGCACCCTCAATCTTAAACAGGCAAACACAATTAATGGCATAAAAAACGAACTCGAACTGGGAGTCGCGCACTCTAATTTACTTTATTTTTGGACACGAATGGCGGACCAAGTTAAGTGCGTGGCCTCAGCAAAACGGAAACGGATACTCATGCAACCGAAAGCGGAAATGTTACGGCGACGACAGCGAATAAGATGGTGTGTGTATGTGTGTGCGCGAGCCAAAAAAGGCAAAAAAGGACGAAAATAAGACAGACACAGACACACAGGGTCGAGTCGTGTCGAGCGAAGCATTTCTAGCATTAAATTTATGTACATGTCATTTGGGGGCGTATACGTAACGTGCCCGAAGGGTATCACGGTATTTTTGGCCCGGCTGTCCATAAAGTGTTGCGAATTTCTTACCTGCACGGTGCCTTTGTCTGCGCCTGTATTTCGGCGCCATTTGATGGCCGGGCTTAAAAAAATATTTGCTACCGCACCGCGCCTTAAATCCACACAAATTAAGCCCTAAATTAGAAAGCCATCACTTGAAGTAATTGCCGGGCCGATTTTTATGCTTTATATCTTGGTTTTTATCTTTGCAGTCGCAGCATTAGCGGACGTGCCCCGCATGATGTAGTAGACTCGATAGTCCCCAGCAAGGACAACTCAACTCAACTCAACTCAACTGATGATGCCCTCTTTCTCGTGCCATCGAATTGTTTGCGCCAACGGTATGTGTTTAAAATTTCATTTTTACGGTACGGGTTTTTATTTCGCATTTAATGGGCTTCCTAGGTCTTTTTCTTTCGGTTTTTTTTTTCTTTTTTTGAGCGTGGCAACAAAGTAAAGTTGTTGGGCTGCCCACATGAAACTTTAATTTATTTTTGCATAATTTTCAAGGTGTGTGTGTGTGTGGAAAAATGTTCATTAAACACCCGCAGGAATGTGTCTCTCGACTGCGCCGAAATGTTTTTGTTTTAAATTGAGATAGTCGCCGCATGGGTGCGATGGTCCCAGGGCTTCGTTGTCCTTGTCCCTGTTGGGAAACGAGTGGGATGCCGGTCTGGGTGACAGTGACACCAATTATGCATAATTTTGATGGCAGTCACGGGACGAAAGAGGAGGGATAACAACCATAACAAATGCCAACCTTATTAATCATGCATAACGCTAGCCTATGAGGATAATAAACAGCGGAGTTATCGTTATTATAATGATTGCTGGTAATGGACAGGAAAATGAGGAAGTCCGATGGAATTATCTCATTAGTGCGGGTGAATTAAAAGATTATTGTTGGAAAAACTATGCTGATTTGAAGGATTTCATAATTGAAACATATATATTAACGTTGTAATAACGTTGACTTATCAAATATAGTTATACTTCTGTGTTTTGTATTCTCTACATTCTACATTGATTCTATTCTCAAATGTTTTCCTTTGGCCTTTGCTACTTTTTCGACCTGCGTCATTAAAACAACACCCAACTTCGTTAGCTCCACGGGGCTTAGTTGTGTTTATTATTATATTCAAATGCCACGCCCACAAACAGGCCATAACATGCACCACAAGGACGCCCCCGTGTGGCACATCATCCCTCATCCCGCCAGGAGTGATAATATTTTCCTTCGGTCCGACCGCAGTTTTAATGCCTTTTTCATTGTCTTTTCATCGTCATCGCCATGGTCGAGGCCCATGTCGCTGGTCACGCCCCTGGTTGTCCACATTGGGTCCTGGATCCTCGATCCCTTTGCATTCATGCTGGTGGAGCTTTCAGGAGGACCGAGACTGAGTGGCTCTGGCAAATTGACGTCATGTCATCAATCAATCTTGCTGCAGAGCTGCGAGCCGCACGCCAACGCATCATCACGCTTTTTCTTTTCCCGCCCTGACAAGCTGTGAATTTTGTTGTTTTTTTTTGCATTTTCCCGCCGCACATCGCTGCTTAAATCCAAGTTTGTCCGAGCAATTTCAATTTACTACGAAATACTGTTTTTCGCTCGGACAATTTTCATTATGCATTGCGATAGCTTTTAACTGCAGGCCGTTGGAGTGCGGCTTGATTTATGTTTTTTTAATGAGTCCCAACGACGGTTTAGCTATTGTCTGACCAAGCGTGAAGCCCTCGCAAATTTCAGACCTTTAAGTGGTCTCTTTGAGCGTGGTTACGGGGCAAAGGGTTCAAGGCCATAGCATTGACCTTTGCCACAATAAATATTCAGAGGACGTACTGTTGAATGGAAAACAAAATAAGAAATAGGCAACGAAATGCGTCGGGTGCCGTTAAATTTTAATTGCGTCGCAGGACACGGCCATCATGGCGTATACGTTATGCATGTGACCAGGAGAAGTTGTCGCTGCTAATTTCCCATTTAACATGGCTCCCTTTTTCTGTGAGCGAATGTGTGTGTTTGTGTGTGTTCGTTCGTTGCGCTGTTTTATTGCTCGGTTATTTTAATTAAAAACTTTGCTCAGCTGACAGTAGCAATTGGACCATCCGCCCATCCTTAACCCATTTTGCCTGCCTACTCAGCAACTTTCCACCGCTTTCTTGGGCCGAAGTTTCCTGCGCATTTTGGCTGCCTCGAGCAGCGTGTGGCATCCAGACAACAAAGCTGTCGGTACAAGAGCCACTTTTGTGCGAGTATCTTCCTTTGTCTTGGCCTTGTTTTCGCCACCACCCATACACACACATCCAGTCATCCGGCGTTTTAGCGACTTTTGCTATTTTTACGCTGCTAAGCCGCCATTAAAGCCATATGCAAAATATGGCCACGTTAAGAGCGTTAGAATGTGAGGCGCAATCTTGTGCCTTCGTTCTTTTTTTTTGGATTTTATTTGTTCACTCCTCTTATGTCACCTTGTTGATGATGTTGGCGACATTCGGAAAAACAAAAGCGCAAAGCGGCGGTCCTAATCCCGCTTAACGTTCTGTTGACATCGCCGTGCCAACCGAATGCCATCAGGCATTTCGTCACATAAAAATACATGGCCAATATATATGTGAAAAGCAGAATAATGAAAAATGTATATGAGGGCCGAACACAACAAAAATAAAGGGTCCTTAACGAAAATAAATCATAAAAACCGAATGGAATGAAATACAGATTACTTGGGCACGAACCAAGCCCCTCTTTAAGCGGAATTTCGCCGCCAATCGGCTAATGGTTTGTCGCAGAAATGTTAAAGGATATTTTACCAAGGGAATTACTGTTGCATTCAGAGAAACTTTAATTCAGTTCGCTTTAAGCAATTAACTTAAACGTTAGTTAACCAAAACATTAAGATGACTATAATGCTGCTGGCCAAATTGCATTTCAACGTTAGTGATAATAATTAAGCATAAAGCAAACATTGTGCGAAATTAGTTTCCCATTTAAGTCTGCCTGGCATTTCGAGTGCCAGAATGCACCTGACCTTAGCAAAAATCCCACATAGTTTGCGAAAATTCCGCACTGTACCACTGGCACCAACACGTTTTAATTACCAAGCATTTAAGCAAACAAAAGCCTGAATGTGCAGTACAAAAATACATTTTCATTGCTCCGCACGCGATGTGTGCATTGCGCATACGCCGCGTACGCCGGCCAAGTTCGTAAATAAGCCGCAGCGCCCTTAATTGCAGACTTTGTACTTTGAACGGGGCAAACGGGAATGGGTTAATACAAAACGCAATGAAAGCAAACAATAAACCCGGTCGGCATAAAGGCCAATGGAGAAAAAATCCAGAACAGTACCGAACAGAACGAAGCAGAAGCAGAAGCTGAAAAGCAATTTTTATGATGGTCCTTTGGTAACCCAGTAAAAATGAACTTAAAGCCGAGCTCAACGAGTTGGAAACATTGAACGTCTGGCAGAACCATAACCCATCTTCGCCCCACTCACCCCTCAAGTCTGTCATGCCCCCACCCCCCTCAACCTTCAACCCCGAATCACCCCTTATGCCCCCAGGAGATGTTGTGCATTGAGCCGTTTTGGATTTTCTTGTAATTTGCAACAATGTTGAGCTGTGGAAGCTGCTGGTGCTACTGCAACATCTTCGTTCTGTTGCGTTCGTTCCTTTGCCCCCACTTTTGTTGTTCGCTGTTTGACATGTCAAAGCCAAACAAAGCGCTGCTAGACCCATACACACATTTATTGTTGGGGGGATCTTAACCATTAGCACTCCCCATGGCGTTGATTGGCGTCAAAAAACGCATCAAACAAAGGCAAGGTGACTTTCAAGTTCAGCGCACATGGTCAAGAGGTGGGTTGGAAATTGAAAGGGGAGAGATATTTTGGGGGTTCTAAACGCTTAAAGGCCAATTAGTATAACAAATTATTAAATCAAACAAATTTAAAGGGACCTTAAAAATGGTAATAAAAGAAATTATAAGAAAGCGAGTCTTTTCTTAAAATGAGAAATCGATGAATTCGGGAATGGATATCATAGTTACTGCTTTAGAAGTTTTTTCATCACACAATTTTAAGACTTGTACAAAATTTTGAAATTTTGACTTTTTACTCATTAAGTCTTATGCTCTTTATCCAAATTAGAGTAAAAACGAAAAATTCAAAAGAAAACTCCTAAAAGTTGCTTGGCCAGTGCTTCACAAATTTCAGCCATTCTATGCATTAATTAGCAGCATAAAGAGTTTATCGAAAGTTTGTACTTAGTTTTGGGGCCACAACCAGTACGAACAAATGCAGGCGTAATTTCCCCATCGATTTTGAATAAGCCAAGCATGCTTGGAATTTGTAATTAAAGGCGGCCAAAGCATCTGTGGCAGGAGTGTTCAAGCGGCAGGCACTTTCAAATTGTTGCAATATCAAAGGCGACAATTAAACGTTGACTCGGCCTGTGTGTGTCGCTTCAGCCACTCCGTGGTTTTGGCCACACTTCACAATTAGCCGAAATAGGACACACATACCACACACAAACACACACAAGCACACGCACACATAGATATACAAGGCACATTAATTATGCATGCGTATGTGTGTGACGCGCCTCCAATTTCCAGGGCCACACATTCCTCATTGGCGGAAACATTTTTGCGCCAACCGCAAATATAGTCAATGGATGGATCCAGTGTCCTCTGGGAGTGGGAGGACACTGAGAGAAATTTAAAGTGTTTGATATATTTTAAAAATTCTTTTACAGTATACCTTACAGTAGTAACCAGTCTTGCATATATAAATTTACTTTCAATAATTTACCAAACGCAATAAAGTTAACGCCAAAATCAGTATTGTTAAATTTTGAGCTTATTTGTTTGAGTGTACCTTGTAAGATGCCTTACTTGAGTTTTGTTCAAGACCTGCGTCTAATTAGGCAGCCTGCGTACGCCTCGCTAGGCTTATACGTAATTTGATAGTTTTAATTGGCCATTCCATGGTCCCCTTAGACATGCGATGAAGCTGGCAGGGTAAGAAACCCTCTTACATATGGAAATTTCGATTGAAAGCCGAGCCATATTTAATTACATTCCTTACAGTACGCAAAACTTGCATTAATGTTTCTGCGGAAAGTGGAAAGTGCTCGACTCTTGAGATCTTCTGTTGATTTTCCCCCTGACTGGTTATTCTTAAGAACGATGGTCCAAAGGTTTCTCGCATCCGCCATAAGTGCAGCATGTTTTGATGGCAAACCTTTGTAATTGATAGCCGCAAATCCAGCAAGTTAATTGAATTTCTGTTGCATTTGCGCAAATTGCTCATACGCCCCGTTGTTCGAAGGATTGCGTGTAACGCTTGTGCTTTCCCTTAGCTCTCTGCTTTTCGCCCTAACAAATTAAGCAATTTAACAGACAGCTGCACAAGGCAGGTGACCCTTCTTGGGCGAATTTATCAAAGGGAACTCCTGCTCCGGCCTTTCAGTTCGTTCAGTTCGGCACTTTTGCATGCTCGATGCCCATTACTCATTGCCCCTCTGACCATTGTCCTGGCCAGTTAGTTCTGCTGTAGTTGCTATTGCTTGGCCGACATCTTATAGTACCCACACATACACACAAAAGGATCTCTGGTTTATTGCATTTGACAGAGAAATAGAGCTCGAGTCCTTGCTTTTCGGCCCGGCAACATGCTGACTACAAATTGCCAAAGCAAACAATGATCGGCGGTGTAGGGAAAGTGCGGAGTGCGATGCATATGCTGCACTTTTGTGATTTATGGTGATGACGATGGTGCTGATGATGATGCCAATACTGATGAAGCGGAAAAACGAGAAAATCCCTGTGGGCGGACACACAATCCCCTTCTTTTCTGGTCTCTGTGGTGAATGCAATTTTTTCGCATCTCGTTTAATGCAATTCATGCTTATCTCATCACCTTTCATCACTTTTCAACGGCTTTATTACAGAAAGTACAACAATAGTTTTCTATCTTTACAGAAAGAGCAAACAATTACAAGCAGCTACTAAGTAACATCTGTAAAAATTATAAATACTTGTACTTTAAAATTTCAAGTTGTGTTTTGCAATTATAATTTCTAAGCATATTTTTTTTCTAAATTTATTTATCCATCTATCTTATTACAAATTGCACGTGGTTTCTAAAGAAACATTTTAAATTTGGTTATTTTTTGAACAGTATGTTTGCTAATGGCCATGGTTCCTGCTGTTAAAGCCATAATTATTACCATTATTGGTTGCCATTAACCTGGCTGGTTGCCACAGTTGCTGATGGCAATTAAATTATATTTGGCCACAATTGCAGCATTGTTAGGGCCGTTTTGCTCCCTGAATTTCGATGTGAGCCCGTGCGTAAAATAATTTATGTTTTGCCACGCCCACGCACACACAACTAAGGCAGACATTTGAATGCCACACATTTGTTTGGCTCAGTTTTTAGCCCAAGCCATGGCAATTTTTGCCTTTTGAGATGTCGAATCTGGAATATCTGCCGCAATGTAAACGACTTTTTTCTCTCGATTTTTTTTCATGTCGGTTTACTGGCTTTTTCTTCGTTCGTTCGTTCGTTCCTTTCTTTTTCTGGCAGATATTTAAAGCCACATATCATGTGCGGGCCAGGAGTGAAAAATAAATTTTATGCCATAGCATGCGTTGCCGTTTGTTGTTGAGCAGCTGCTTTGTCATTTTCACGTACAACCGTGCACCCTAAAATCCCCATATTCGTTGCCCCAAAAACATCCTGAACTTCACCCCCATCTTCGTTTTTTTTTTTTTTTTTCAGCGGTATGCGCAACACATTCATCTGCCAGTTGCCTGGGAAAAACTTGGCTTTCGCAAAAAAAAAAAATGACATAAAGCGACATAATAATTTTGCCTTTGAAATTGCCTTACAATTGCTTTTTTTTTTGCGGATGTGCGCGAATTCCTTTCGTTTTTTTGGGAACTCTGCGTTTTTTACACAGCTTATTTATAGCTGTGGCTTTTGTGTGATGTGAGGTATATGATGAAACATTAAAATTGCAAACACCCTGCACTTATATTTATATCCTGCTCAAGGATACCTCATATTAGTGATTAATTTATTATTCATCTTTGCTTTTTTACAATTACAATCTTTCAAGCTTTGGTTAGCGTATTTCAAATTCTTCTTGCTAAAATCCACGAGGGTGTTTTTCAATTTTCCGCCTTCTATTTGGTTTTCGCAACTTTTTGTGTGCAACTTGCTACCGCAGGAGTGTTTGCACAGGTGGGTGGATGCCCGACGAAATGTTCTCAAAATTATGCATGGCAACCAAATCAGCTCACAAAATGTGTCTAAAATTGACTAAACCCTTGTCTCAGTTCATTTCGGGGCACAAAAAAAAAAAACGATAATTACTGCGAGTTGATGGAGAGCGCTGTGTTGTGACAGCTCTTCAGAGCATTCGGGAAGTCACATTAGTGCAATCCACATTTAATTTAGTTTTTTCGCCCTGCGAACGAAGAAAAGTTTTGCGAACAAGGGTTGCTGACGGCAACCGAAAACCCACGCTAGCACCATTCTTCTCACTCGGTCCACATGTCGTATGCGCAATCATTAATAAAAACTAAATAGATTGAAGCAACAGCGGGAAGGAAATGGCATGTGGCCTTCCCTTATGGCTTACATTAGTGCACTGAAAAAATATATATGCTTAAATGACGATTAATTACGTTTTTCATATTCTATATTAGGAAGGGTTTTATTGGAACAGAGAGCTAGCTCTTCAAGATAGTATATCAAATATTTTGTTGAGGAATATAGAACTTTCCGTCATTTCTGTGCATATTACCACCTAGTAACTCACACATGGCACAATGACTTGGCCAGTGACTAATTAATCTTAATTAAAGCCAAGTTGGCTGCGTATTTATGGCCCCTTTCCTTCACACACATGCATGTGGCTATATCTATGTATATATATATATCAAGGTGGTGGGCAGCTGTTGCTGTTGTGGCTCCGCTTCCATTTCATTTAATTGCAATACATTTGTCTGTCGCTTAATGGCAAATTTACGTGCACCATATAAATCAACTTTTGTGTGTTGGTTGATTTATTTTTAGCGTTTTTGGGAAAGCAAAACCAAAACCCAATAAACCCAGCCACACACAAACACATATAATACAATGAGATAACAGAAATGGTTTGCAAATTATTTTCAGAGTTCGCTAATTATGGCACCAGTTGTAAGCAGGATAACATGCGGAAGCTAATGCTGCCTAGAAAGAGACGGGTAGAGAGAGAGAGACAGCACCATGCATGAATGCGCTGATTACGCCCACAAACGCAGTGGCTTACACATCGCAATATCATCGCTGTTTTGGCCATTGTTTTTGCTCGATGCGAGTTGTTTGCCAACTGTAGTAGTTCCTGTTGCTATGACTGCTGGCCATTTAAGGCCATATCCTGGCACAGCTCGCTTTTATGGCATTTAAAGCCACTCAGCACAGCACATAATACCTTTCATTGTCCCCGAGAGTACTCGACTACACTATCCGGCATGTTGCCAGCCACGATAATGTTGAGAATTTAATCAGTTTTGTTCTTATGACAACAGTAAACAGGTTGACAATAATCAAATATTTTATTGTGGGCCAGCTTAACAACAGATAGTTCGTGAAATGTTATTGATTTCGTCGAAATCCTATTATGACATTTGAATGGCTTATTTTCATATTTATTAGAATTTTTGGCATCCAGTAGTTCATTTGTAGGATTAAATACCAGCATGTTATAGAAAATATTTAGCTAGAAAATTAAATAATTATAAGGCACGGCTTTGGAGTTTAATCCAAACTTTTGCATAAAACCGATTTCGCAAATAATATTTTTGATTAGAAAGGCTGGAAGTATAAAATCCTTTAATTTTCTACGCTTTTCATCCAAGTTTAAGCCACTTCATTCTTATTGCCAAAACGAAATGGCCCAAGAGCCTTTATCCGGATACATTTCCATGGAAATTTCAACGGAAGGAAAAGACGGACAACAACTAAGCCGGTCACGTTTTGGATGGCTGGGGGAAAAGCTGGTCCCAAAACTGTTTGGTGTTCAATTTGCAATTTCATTTTCGCCAGCCGATTTGCTCATCCATAAATGAGGGCCAAAACCTGGCAAACTAATTAATTAACTACTTTTCTGCTTGGTCCAGCGTTTATTTTTGTTCGTATAATTATTGTTATTATTTTATGTGCGATGCCATATATGAGGGCTAATTTATGGA
This sequence comes from Drosophila melanogaster, assembly GCF_000001215.4. Taxonomy (NCBI): domain Eukaryota; kingdom Metazoa; phylum Arthropoda; class Insecta; order Diptera; family Drosophilidae; genus Drosophila; species Drosophila melanogaster. Next base: position 7,285,890 of record NT_037436.4, on the reverse strand, counting down.
CAAGGACAACTCGTCCTTGTTACCTTTTGCCCAATTATTCATGCAGATCGATTAGCCGTGAATCCAAAAACGGCTCATTAGGCTCAGCTGATTAAAGGTTAATTAGGCCAGCGATACTGGGGGCGTACTTCAAAAGAAATTTAATTAAGAGCTGTGCCTTGAAGTGAACAAAACGACGCTTCAATCAATCGATGAATGTCTGTCTAAATGCAATCGTCCTTCCATCCCACCTTCTTGATATTTGTACAGAATTTGAATGAGCAAATAGGAGAGGCGGGGCGGGGTAGGTCAACAAAACTGCTGACGAAACGAATCAAAGACAAATATAATGTTTGACTGGGAAATCGGGGACATTGGGGAACTCGATTCGAATCACAGTCCTAGAATGCATTGGCTATAAAAGTGCCAAACAAGTTGGCTTAATTAATTTTTTTATTTTATGTTTGGCTCCCATGGAATTTCTAGAGCAGTATGTCGAAAAGGCAAATGAAAAGCATTTCGTTTGGCTGTTCTACTTTGAAAACGAAAATGTTTACATACATACACATAATTCCGTTCAAGTCCCTGGGTCGAAGTTCAATTATTGCCCGAAAATAGCTGAATACAATTCACCAGCGGATTGCAGAAGTTTTCCACCTTAAACAAACATCTCGTTTCGTCTTTATTCTTGCAGAGCCTCGATAAGCGAAAAACGGCGCGAGTCTGGAACAATTTATAATCGGGGTAGGCAAATCCCGGGCGCAAGTTTCCAACTGATTAATTTCGCAAAAAAAAAAAAAAAAAAACGACGCGGAGGAGGAGTAACAAGTTGAGCCAATTACCAGCCAGCCAGATAAGAAAGCCAGATGCCGCCATGAGTTTCCTCAGCTCCATGCAGCAATATGTAACAAGTGGCATCTCGAGTTTGGGCCTGGGCAATCGACGCTTCTCGCTTTCCCGCCAGGAGTCCAGTGAACAGCAGTCGGGGATCGGAGGCGCCATACCTGGCGGCCTCGTTTCCGGCCAGGCGCAGCAGCAGCAGCAACAGCAGGTGCCGTTTCCGCAGCAGCCATTACAGCAGTCACTTCCGCAGCAACAGCAACAGCAACAACAGCAACAACAACAGCAGTTGCAGCAACAACATGGCCACGCCCCCTTGCAGCAACAGGCGAGCATTGGCAGCGGACTGGGCGTCTATGGAACCCCTGCCCCGCCCACCGGAGTGGTGGCATCTTCGACGTGCGGCAGTAATTACCCATCCGGCGGGGTGGTAATCGGCAATCCAAATGCCACCAATCCATTACTGGGTGAGTTCTGATACTAATATATATATATATATTTTTTTTTTTGTATATTTACTAATGTACTTTATTTAAACATGGGAAAATACATTTAAAGTAAATATTAGTTATTGGAAAAACATTGATTTATTTTAATCCGATTACAGTTAATAGGTTACAACATATTTTTAAGAATTACTATTTAAATCATTCTAATTGAGGCTTTTGTGTGCATATTATATTTAGTTTTTCCCATATTCGATTTGCATGTTTTCTGGACATTTTTTTCCAGTATAAAAGCTTAAGCTTCTTAAGCGCCTTGCCAAAGGTCATATACTCGCCGAAAGTAAGAATGGGTTGGCTGGTTTCCAAACAAAAATAAAACAGCCTTGCTAATAGAGTTTTCCGATGTGGTTTTAACCCTCCGGACTTATCGAGAAATCGTGTACAGAATTACGCATAAAAAGTACCCAAGATGCACTTAACTTGGCTCTCAGTTGACTTTTACTTTCCATCAGCTGCCATAACTTGGCCAAAAAAAAAAATAAATAAAAACAATTTGTTTGGTTATGCGTGCCGCAAAGATGGTAAACATGGAAAAGTTTATTGAATCCGCCAGACGCTATCGTCTCAATATGAAAATTACATTACATGTCTTGGCATCCGCCAAATGCGCCCAAAGTTTCCCAATCGGCGAATGTTTTTGGCCAGCAACGCCTCTCGCATATGGATCAACAAATGTGCAGACAAAACCACCGCAATGGGGTGCCAGTTGGTTCTGGTGGCTGATAGTGGCTTATACACAAAGAATTAAAATTTGGAAAAAATTTGTATAATAGCAAAAACCATTCCAAGCCAACTAAATTGCATCTAAAGATATAAGAGCACAACTATTAGGATCTTCTATCTTTAATTTAAATAAACAAAACTATCTTGCTCGTGCAGCACTTGTTTCTCTCAGTGTATGATAGCTGGCGAAGCGAAAGCAATCAGCATGCATATGTGACTTCTTGTGCGGCTTCGTTTCCGCTTTGGCTCCGTTTGGCTATGCAAAACTTGTTTGCCAAGCTAAACGATGTACAAGGTTGTTGTTTCTATAGCAGTTGGCAAATGCAAACACATTTAAATGTCAAGACGCAGCAGTGGCATCAGCATCAGCAGGACCACAAACCGCCGGATCCTGAACTTTCCGCCATAGCCATCACATGCCCATCGCCATTGCCAACGACATTGACTTGCCATTTGGCTGGGATTTTGATTCACCGACGTCTGCAGCATTTGAATCAAACTTGAAATTGGCTTATCTTGTTGCACGAGCGGCGAACGAGCGGTTTTTCCTGGCCAAACAGCTGCCAACGGGGAATTGTCGTTTCCATGAAAAAAAAAAAAAAAAATATCCCATCAACGTGTGTAAGCGCTTTTCCCAATTCCGCAGTCCAATGCAGTCCAACTTTGACTTTACGCCTTGTGCACACTTTTAAACCAAACCGAAATTCGAGCGCATATTCGTATTCTTCTCTTTGCTTTTCTTTGAAATTTTTTAGTTGGCCCGGCTTCACCGCTACTTGGCCAGACAAAAAAAAATAAAACATTCTTTTCATAGCCACATCAATGGTTAGCTATTTCCATCCGAAACCCCGCACCACAGGCACTCTCTGCCTCCGTAGTCATAGTCCTTGGCAGCCAGGAGTGGCAACCAGGACCAGCTGCAGGAGCCGCAGCACCCACACAGATGCATGTCAAGGTTGCGGGCTGCGGTTGCATTGCCGTTGCAGTTGCCACTACCGTTGCCTTCAGCACGGACCACTGCACCACACGGAACCACATCGCACCACATTGACTTTGACTGCGTCGTTCCTTACACACCTGACTTTCCATGAGCGCGGTGCCATCAGCTAGCTGTATTCCATAGATATTTGCATGTTGCGGGAAATTATAGGATATTGCACAGGGCAAATAGTTTCGAAGATCAAACTTTTCGTATGACTTTGTTCAATCTTCTTATTTCGATGTGAAGAAAGTTCACAGAAGCATGGTGAAAACTAAGGGAAAACAAACACGTGTCTATTTTCTTTGTACCTTTTGAAGATTTATATTTTTGCATGAAAGTCAAACCAAATACAAACCATATTATTGTAAATAAGTATATTAACTTTTGCTCACCTGCTCCATATTGATTTATGTAATTCAGCTCATGCTTTTACCCCTTCTCATGTTTCCCCAAAAAGGTTACCCCAAAATACCAGGTGGTGCCGCGGGACCCGGCAGTCCCTCGACATCCGGCTCCGTTGGGCCAGGTGGCACGCCCCAGTCGCGTCGCCAGTCACGGGCCCTGGAATGCCTGGCTCCACCCCGCACCGGATCCTTCAGGCAGCGCAATTCGCCACTGCATCAACCGGATCCGCCGCCACGTCCGCCGCTGGCCTTCTGCAAACGCCGCCTGAGCTGGCCCGAAGTGGATCCGCGCTCCAATTCCGGGTAAGTCGAAAGTCATAATCATAGCCAGAACCGAGACCAAATCCAAGTCCGGTGCCCTTAATGCATAGTTGATGAAGTGCCAATGGATTTGGCAAATTTAATGCCTGTCTGCTGGCGGAGATTGGGTCGCAGATGGAATGGGTGGAGGCGCATGTTTGCTGGAGGTAATTAACCCACAGATGAATATGCTAATATTTTGCCCCAACTTGGCTGCCAGATATTTACACACCAAAACACACACATACATACACACATGCAAAAGGTATTCGAATGTGAAATGCATAAATTAAACATTGCGGCATAATGAGCTTCTTTGGGGATTTGAAGGGCGGGGCGCTTGAAGTCAAATCTAAAATAAATTACATACATACCAATTAATTAATGTACTTCAATTTCACAGTTGTGTTTTTCGATTTGTTTTTTTGAATTGCCAAACAAAAACTTTATCGCTCGACCTTCATAATTACGTAATTACAAAAGTTCCTTCAGTTAGTTGGGCGTCGAAATTGGAAAGAAACTTCAGCAGCCGCCCACTTTCCTAGGACCATGGCAACTTTGGATGCGGGCGAAAAAAACCTTTGAGTGTCGAAAAGTTTGTTTGCGAATAACCTACACAAACACACGCACACATACAAATACAGAAGGTCTTGTTCGTTGGGCTTAAAGGTGCCTCTTTTGGGTCCTTGGATTGCTCTCAATGCAGCCGAGAATCATCTGGCATCCAGGTGCAACATCCTCCAGTCGCTGCAGCACCATCTTTGTGGTCTCAAAAGGCAGCTTTTCCAGCACTTTGCATAAATCGGCATCTGCTTAACCGGGAAATGTGCGCTCAACGCGAGTGCGGATCACAGGTTACATTTAATTAAACCCGAAAATGAGGTTTACTCTGGAGATTGCTTAAAGAAATATGAGTTTTTGATGAGCCGAAAGTGTGAAATGCGTCCTGAAGAGCCCGAGCTGCCAGCGAAGTTTTACCATCCTGGTTTAACATGGCTGGCTTTGGCTTTCCGGCATAATTGGTCTCGTAAAGTATACCAAAGTTGTTCAAGGATGAAATTAATTTTCACCGCTTTGTAAACTCATGACCTGGGGCGCAGTCCATTGGATATTGTGCGCATATTTACCAATATTGAAATTAATTTTTCACATTTGCACAGCAATTTGATTTATTAACATTTAATTGCACGCTAGTTGAAAAGAAACAATTTCTCTGCCATTTGGAAGTCAAACCAAAAATTGAGCATATTAAAATGCAATTGATGCGCGAAAACTCATATTTTATGCATTAACAACTAATTGCCACAACATGGGTTTGTCACCACAGCCAATAAATTTTTAGCAAAACGAAAATAAATTGCTCGCAGTGGGACTGATTAATTTATATTTCATAAGAGCCCTTAACATAAAGCCGCTGCTTATCAATTATTTAGTATCAATTGGCAGTCAGACAAATAAAAACCAATATTAATTATGTGCTGGAAAAAAAAAACAAAAACTTTTGCGCCCTTAAAATTGTTTACCTTAAGTTAAATACAAAATAAATATTTGCGACTAAATAAATACCAACGAAATATAAAAAAGTTCAGTGAAAACTTTTTCCTCAGCCCAAAAAAAAAAAAAGAAAATGACAAGAGTACTGTGGAAAAATCTTAAAAATTGAAACCAAAATTGAGCGTTCTCGGAGGCGATGAAATCACAAAGCAAGACAGCAAGAAGAAAAATAAAAGCAACTCAAACATCTGGGCGAAAACTTTAAAATTAAATTTTTTCACAAAACAACTTTAGAGTGGAACAACTTTAGACAACGCAGTTAGTCTACCCTATCATTTACGGCAATTATGTTGACCATTTTCGCACGAACACGCCTTCCGGCCCAAACACTCACCCACATATATATGAGTATATATATATATATTTATTTATATATTTGTCTAGATGAACACCGAAAGGTGTTCCCAACATTTCGGGGTCGACAGGAAAAAGTGCCGACAGAAATTGTTGCCTACTTTCGTGAGCTCTTCAGTTTATTTTGTGCCATAAACGTAAACGTAAAAAATCATCAACGCCGGCGACAAAGTTAAGCCGCTTAGCTGTTTTCCCTGCTGAGTGGACAAAGTTTTTGGCAAAAATTTTCTTTTTCCTGCCACAGCTGCTCGAATAAATCCGATGGGCTTTTGCCCGAGTGCGGGGCATGCAAATCAAATGATTAGGAGCATCCACTATCGGGAATAGTCCTAGTTAGGAGCAAAGCTAAAAAGTTTCAATCTAGCATGCACTGGAAACAAATAGTTTGGAAAAAGTTTACTGGGCTTTAAGCACCCATCCTTGTATAATTTTCAGCAAACTTCAGTTGGAGAATTTGTAAATCTCTCGAAATGTATTACATATTTTTTTTAATGAGTAACTCAGTTGGGTTCACAGACTTTTTTTCTTCTGTGTGCAAACGGCTGAATATTTGTATACAATTAGCGGCTCAAGGCAAGCCTCTGGTTCGGTGGCATCAAGCATACGCCGAGTGGTACGCGGCAACAGGCGACGACCCTTATCAAAATTGAAATAGGTACGGCACTGTCACATTTGTATGTCGGCAACGGCATATTGACAGTGCCAATTAAAGTTGGACATCCAACTGACAGCGGCAGCAGTTGATTTGAATATCCCCTTTGATATCGAATCAGCATAGAGAGAGATAGATAGATAGTGAGTGAGTGAGTGAGACTCCATAAAAGTGCACACATATGTATTCCAATATATAACCCTATTTTATACCCTTATTGCATGTTTCCCTTCACACAGAGTTCAGGAAACGGACGGCTCGTACTTTGAGAACTTTACATCGCTGGGCTGGAAACGTGAAAATCGTCGCATGTCGGCCACGCGTGCCGCCGAAGCACGTGCCGAGGCTAATCCCGAAAACGAACGTGATCCGCCGGCGGGTGAGGAGTCCATTGACCGCCAGGACGAGAAGGAGAAGCTGTATGCGGAGGTGCTGCACACCATTGCCAATACGGTGGGCGCACCGGCTCCAGGTGGACAGGTAAATAAATCAATATTCTGGGATGAGTAGTTAGTTAGCCTGCCGCAGCTGCTTCGAATACAATTATGATTTGAAAGATTTTTGGGATGGAGCTTAGGTTTGGGTCACGGGGACTTATGCAAATAGTTGCAAATTACACAAATTAGGGCGATTTAGGAGATACCGAAAACATTTTTGCTTCGGGGCGGGGACACCACATGATTGAAAGGCTTAATCGCCGGCATTACGCTTTGAGACGTTTTGCAATTTGAATGATTAATGCTTTGGGTTTCGGGCAGCACAAAGGCAAGGAAGCACATTCTGGGATTTGGAGATTTTGCAATTGAACGAAATCAAGGGGGTGGATGGGGATATTTCATTCCATTTCCCAGCACTCAAGCTCCCAAGTCATTGTTGAGGGTAGCAAAATTCAATTAAAAATGTGCTACTTTTTCTCCTCATTTCTGATTGCCATTTCAAAAGGAATTTCCCAATAATTCTGCCATGGCCGAGCCCGGCTTAACACGAGTTCATTTTTCAATTATCGTTTTTAATTTAGCAGTAAGAAAATTGTTAGACGCCCAGTGCACAACTAATGAAACTTGAGCAGCAACCCAGTGGGAATGAAAGTGGGTGGATGGCAAGGTTACGCCATCATAACAAAAGTTTCAACTAGTAGCGGAAAATAAGGTTGCTTCTCTCCTGCTGTGATTGAGTTGAAACCGGTCAAATCTCGCGGGTCTCCGCAAAGCGGATCGAGAAATGAGAAAACAGGACGAAGGACGAAGTAGTGAGTTGGCCAAGTCAGTAAAGTTATTGCCTGGCCGACTCTGCGGGCGTCCCCAATGCTCGAGTTTTTTGCATTTAATGGTAAATAATTACAAATAAATGCGATTTGCTTGGCGGGTCTCCGCAAAGCGGATCGAGAAATGAGAAAACAGGACGAAGGACGAAGTAGTGAGTTGGCCAAGTCAGTAAAGTTATTGCCTGGCCGACTCTGCGGGCGTCCCCAATGCTCGAGTTTTTTGCATTTAATGGTAAATAATTACAAATAAATGCGATTTGCTTGGCCAGCGAGCCATCAGAGGGTTAAACCTGCCCTAATGGAAATTAATGAAAAGCGGAAAAAAATAAAATAAAAGTAATAACGAAATGGAATGCGGGTAAGTTGCAGAAACAGTTTGCTGAATTGTGAAGGTTGCTTAGTAACAATCTGGCCAAGTGGTGTGCCATTTAAAAGATAAACAAACCGAGCTGAGCTCCGATTATTTTCAATTATAAAGACTTTAGTTGCAGTAGCAGTAAGAGGTATATTAAATGAAGGCGCCATTTCATTTTTTGCTTAACGAGTATAAATGTAACTGGGATCATCGGACCAATTCACTGATTTAGCTAAGCACACAGAAGGAATATTTAATTTTCTCACTTAAAAACACCCCATACCCAAATCAATCCAAGTTCTTTTCATCCAAAACAGCGTATTACAAGTAAATGTAATTAAATTTTTAAAATATTGCTGGCTTAATGGAGATTGTGTGCACCATTCTATCGAGTAAATTTAATGAAAGTCAAGATTATTCATAATTTCGACTGCAGCGAAAGCAATCAAATTATAATAACATCCCAGTAGTGGGGAAAATGATGAAAGCGTTTTTCGAAGCGTGATTGAAATCAAAAGACGGCAGGCTAATAAATTCAACGGGAATAAATCAATACAGGCGATGGAGAAAAGAGAGTGAAAAGAAAGTGGATTTTGTTCGATGAGATGAGGTCGGGTTAGTCAATAAACGAAATTTCAGCCAAAAGCGAAATATGCAAATTTTTGTCCCAAAAATGATATTATAATTTTGTTGACTTGCAAAATATTTACAAATGAATGACAATATAATTAAATTAAATTTTTACAAAATATTTACTCTCTCACTGTGCGCGCCACATGCGGCGTATACGTAATGTGACGCAACATGCTATATGCTCTATACTACTTGCGAAATCCGGAGCACAGTTTGCACACTACAAGGACGAAATGTATCTGCACGCACAGCGCGCCTTCGGTGTCAATCCGGATCGTCATTATCGCCTGCTGCACGCCTCCGCCGAGGATAAACCAAAGATAATCGTACTCTCTGCGGTGGTAATCGAGGCTGATGGCCTCGAGGCAAAGGATGCCAATGGTAAGCTAACACAATCGGCACTTTGACGCACTTTTCCACAAATTTCCACACTTTTCCGCCCGACTAGCATCCACCTGCCACCGTCCCCCTTCCCACTATTCAATGTTTCAATCTGCCTATCCATCTACCGTGCGTAAATATTTTTAGTTTGTAAATTGATTTTGCGGCTATTGCGGTAATTGCATTATGTGGCGTGTTTGTGAGTATGTGTATGTGCGAGTGTGTGTGTGTGCACTTGGGCAAATCAAAAAGCCAAACGAGCCATCTATAGCACTGAGCACCATGTGCGTTGACTATTTCCACCAATTATCCCACATTTTCCGTGCAGCGTTTGTGTTGCTGTCCTGTCCCATCGACCAAGTCAAAGTTACAGTTTTGGTTATGCCCCAACTTGTTCCTTCGGCTCCGTGTGCGTTCAATAAATTTGCAATTTAATGCTTCCCATTTTTGTTCATTATGCTCAAGAGCCAGAAGCCCCTACGACCAGAAATATAAATGCACAGAGGGAAATGTTTGTGGCAGCAAGTGAAGCATTACTTTTAATTACATCTAAAGGTGTTATTTCGGAAACACGAGAAAAAAGTTGGTAGTTACATGGAATTCTGCAAGCAATGTAGTTGGAAGTTCAGCTAAAAGTTTATTGCATTTTTAAGCTATCATTCTAATTTCATTTAACAAATTTTGAAATAATTCTGTTGAATTCTGTTGAAACAAAATTGTTATAGTAATGATTAGATATTGGATGGCTTCTACGAAATGATTAGCACCATTTCTTTACATTTCAAGAATTGTAGGAATTCTTCTCTGTGTAGTAGCAGCAGCAGCAGCAGCCTCATCGAAGGCAACGCAATTTCGCATTTTAATGTGCTCAAGGATGTGTAAGGAATACGTTGAGTGCTCCTTCGTCTGCGTCTGCTTCAGTTGAAGCATTTTTCTATCGCTCGACTGGCCGGGTGGCCACATCACCATCCCCATTCCCATTCACATCACCATCACCATCACCATGCCCAATCCGTGAAGAAGTAGTGCAGTATTAGTGTGCCGTCTGCCATCTGTTAAATGTACTGATGATGACGGCCAACGTCTGCAGGCAGGGGGCACAGCAAATAGGCTAGAATGAGGCATCCTTTTGGATGGAATGGGCGGTTTTGTGGACCCGGGGCCCCGTGGGCAGATGGCAAACAACTCGTTGCCAATGAAACGTGGCCGATGAGAGCGGTCTGCTTTTGTTTGGGCCCATTCTCGATGGGCCAAATAAGCTGGCAAGGCTGAGAATCAGGTTCAGTTCCGTGCGATTCGATGCGATTCGATTCGGGTCGGCTTGGTTCGATTTTCATTAGCAGCCAGCCAGTGGATGCCCTTCCCTTCCAGCAACTGGTCAAGCATGAAAGACAACAATCGAATTGGCCATTACAATGAGTGGCTTCAATGTACGAGTACGAATTTCAAATGAATCGTTTCAGCGGCGTAATCGATTTACCGGCGCAAAAACACACTAAATGTAAATCGAATTCGGAAGGAATCCGTTTTAGTACATAATCAGCCAGCATTGGCAATCGGATATTGCTACGCTTATTTGCTGTCCACTTTGAACCCAATTAAATTAATCGCCCTGAAATCATATCGTGTCGCGTGGAGAAATTGTCCTCAAGGCTGCGTAATTGTTTCAATTATGTAGATCTTTGTGCAAAAATCTTAATCTTGGCATCTGTGGCAAGCGTAGAGCTCTGCGTTGTACGCGTAAATCACAGGCACTCAATAATTGAGCGTCACTTTATGCAAATGAAATGTTAATCATACGCAATGTGTGACTGGGACCAGCTGACGCGCCACGTTGTCCCCGCCGGCAGTGCCATTAATTGCCATTTAATGTCATCAGGCGACCTCTTCATTAATGCGCCACCATTTCCCACTCCACATTATTTATACCCCCTGTCTGCCGTCATCCATCTTTTTGTATCTTGGTCCGCTCGGAGATAAAAAATATAATATCAGTTACATTAATTGAATTATTATTGTTTTTATAAGTGCAACACTTGATTAAAAAATTACAAAATTATATTATCTTCTTGTGGAGCTATCTGTGAGCTTAAGACATCAACATTGCTTTATTGTATTTCTGTCAATTAACTAATTTATGTTGATTCTTGCCTTTAAATACTATTTTATTTGCTAACCTACCTAACAAATTTTTAAGTTTTTGTTGGATGAAACTTTCTCTCTCTATCTCTCTGCAAAACCCAAAACTTTGTTCCATGTTTACTTAATTATTTATTGTCCGCTCGTCTAGGTTTCTCGGATCCGTACTGCATGTTGGGCATTCAGCCGGACGAAAACGGCGGTCCGCCCGTGTCGCCGCTGCCGCTGCCGCCGACGCCGCGTGCCCTTTCGGCGGACATGAGCGGCGGCTTTGATAATAGCGCCACGGACTCGCCGCCGCACCGGAAGCACAGCTTCCGGTTGAGCTTCAAGCGGCGGGAGGCGGGACGGCGGGAGCAGCGCGACTCACTGGGCGGACCGGTACCGGCCAAACTCATTAAGGCGACCAGCATTAAGCCGCACACGCTGACGCCCAAGTGGAACGAGAAGTTCAAATTGTAAGTAAATCCATTAATCTAACATTTAATGATTGATTTGTGTAATCGAACCGAAGCACTAAGCATCAAAAGACAGGCATTTTTGTTTCCGCCTGGCTGACTGATAAATGTGAAATCCTGGCAACAGCAAAATGAAATTTAAACAAATCATTGGCATTTGTGGTCCCTGTCACATGCTCAACAATTCGATTGTATTTTACGATTTGTAAGCCATAAAAGAAAACAAATTCATTGCATTTTCCATAAATGAAGCACAAATGCACATAAGAAATGGAATAAAGTTTATATTGCAACTGCAATAAAAATGAAAGAGATGCAAGGATAGCAAATTTAAAAAGCCCTTTTCATAACAATTGAGTGATTCGTGGTATAATTAGTACAACAAAGAGATTGTTTTTTTTTTTCGTATTTTTCATGGAATAACAAATTAGTACACATAGCGCAAGACATAATTGGTTTATTGTTTCTCAGAATTCTTGTATCATTGCCTTCATTAAATGAAAACCGCGTGTTCCAAGAAATATGAATCTTTTCGCAATAATTACCCAAGGTTTTCAAATGAAACAAATTACGTGTTATTCCTGGGAAATCAACCACAAGGGTAGGGAAAATATTGTTTCAGCTTAAAAGCAAGAATAAATCGAGCTATAAATTAAATCGGGCAGAAAAGCTTAGCACCCAAAATAACCATAAATCTTTGGTTATAAACAAATCACTTGAATTTAAATTGCAATTCCCTATATTATTACTTCCCGCAGCGACATAGATGACATCAATACGGACACCTTTCACCTGGACATTTGGGACCACGACGACGAAAGCTGCGTCATGGACGCCGTTTCGCGACTGAACGAGGTCCGTGGCGTCCGTGGACTGGGTCGCTTCTTCAAACAGGTGTGCCAATCCGCTCGCCAGGGCTCACAGGACGATTTCCTCGGCTCCGTGAACATTCCGCTGTCGGAGATCCCGTCCACCGGACTGGATGCCTGGTTCAAGCTGGAAGCACGCAGTCATCGCAGCACCGTGCAAGGTCGCATCCGGCTCAAGTTGTGGCTATCGACTCGCGAGGATCGGAACACTGTTAGCGAGGAGAACCATGAGCAGCAGATCCATAAGGTGGAGCAGCTCCAAAGGGTGTTCATGCAGCACGAGGTTACCACGCACGAGCCTTCGTGGACCTGGTGTGGTGACCTTCCGGGTCCGGCTCTGACCATTCTGCATCAGCTGGCCGTGCAGTCGGATCTCTCGGACTTACACTGCGCCATGGCCAGGTGGGTTACTCTAGATTATTTCATTATTAAATATATATATATACAAATAGCTAAATTATTTAACTTAAACTTTTTTGTGCTTTTGTAAACTCCTAAATCCCTTTCCAGATATGTGGCTGCTGCCAAACTGAATCGATCTACACCGCTGGACCCCAAGTTCCTGCATCGCCTGCTGAGCGACGTGGAGAAGCAGTGGAATCAGCCCAACCAGGAGGCACTCAGTCGAGATCTGGAGCAATGGCTGGCGGATGCGATGAATGGCTTCGTGGAGCGCTCTCTCAACCAAATCCGTCGGCACAGGGACATCTTCCCAGCCCTCAATCCGCCATCTCTAATTCGACTGGAATTCCTGCTGCGCTGCCTGGGACTCCTCGGCTCCATGCGGGCCTTTCGCGCCGTCTGTCCATTCAATAAGGGCGTAAGGGGCGAGGTGGTCAATGCCCTGCGCAAAGGGTCCGTGATGTGGGGACAAACGGTGATGCGGGAATCGCAGTCAATGCCCAATCCATTATCGAATTTCGTAACAACATTAACGGCGGACATTCAGCTGGGGCAGACGTACTACCATGCCCTCTTCGACAAGTGAGTAGATTTTAGGATCACTTTTAGTCGTCGGTTTCGGTTAGTTACCTTTGTCCAACACCCACACCCACACGCATCGGTTTGGATCGAATTGAGTATGTGGCACACGTGTTGCCCATTAAATAGCTGGTCCAAGGTCCACGCACCCACTATCCTCAACGTAGACATATGTACATAAAATGTGCTCGGAACGTTTAACAAAACAAGCTGGATACCAATCGATCCCATCCCAGGATCCCGGGTAACCATGCGAACTCCGCGTACTACGCGTTGACCCAATTGAATTGTGACCTCCACGCAAGTGGCGTCACTTCGATACCAACTAATACGCCATCGGCGCCGGGGGCGGAGCACTTTACAGTTGCCGGTTTCTAATCAGCTTGTGCATTTGTCAAATGGCCAAGTCAAAGTCATAAAGCTAACGAGCATTAATGAGGGCCACAAAATGTTGTCATGACAGATTGCCAGCAGCGTTGGAAGTGACTGAACTAGTTCAAGCCCAAAGGGGCGTGTTCAAGTGGTGCAAGTGTTTCTCACCTAACTTCTCAAATAAATGTAACCGGAAGCGTGCATTTCCATCCGGAAGTTACCAACTGTTTAATGTGGTGTAGACTTTATGAGATACCTGTAACATTTATATAATCAATTCAGCTGCCAGCACTGGTTCCTATCACAATTTCGGAATGTCCCTCAAGTGAAATGATAAATCGAACCACCTAATGGCTGAGATCACGTTACGGCCGTAAACGCAACCGGAAGTGCTTCCATAACGGCTCATTTATAGGTGCATAGTGCCGCATCCTTGGCCATCCCGCCGGACTAATCAGTCACATATTTGCCAGTTAGCGCGGCCATAAAAGGTCCTTAATGAGGACATCAAGTGGCTTACACACATAAGCCCCAAATTAATTGCGCTGTCATAAAAATGCTCTCACGTTGCCCTTCTTCTCTTTTTCGGCCCGGCGAACAACCCGGCCATCCTGACGAGGCATTTAACAAATGTCCAGGGGCTGTCAGCCAAAGTGTTGAGTGCTGAGTCCTGGAGTCGGGTAGCATTAGCAAAATTTACTTGCCGGCTAATTGCTCCATTTTCTCGCTTTAAACTCTCGGCAGGCCATTATTCGCAACTCTTTGGGCGGAAAGGCAGCTTAAGTGGTGATGACTGTGTCAGGTGTTTACACCATACAAAGTTAGTTTATTTTTGAGCTTTAAGATTAGTAAATAATATTATTTTAATGAGTACTTTGGCTAGGAACGAAATCTCCAGTTCCTATCACACTAAATAACGTTCAAAAAAAGAGTCCCTTGTGCAATAAAACAAAGAGAGAAGAAAAGTCCGCCACAAATAATTAAAGCAATAACAAACCGAGCGAACGAACACCTGAGATCCCATAAATCCCATAAATCGATGTCCAGCCACGTAAACGTTTCTATCTTTCTCGGCAGCACGAATGGCATACAGTACTTCAGCATCATCTACAAACAATACGATGCGATGGTGGGCGAGGAGGTGTACAGCCGAATGGCCGCTGGCCAGGTGCCCGGGGTGCGAATGAACCTATCCCAGTATGCCGTGCTCGAAGGCGATGCGGAGCCGGTGGACACCAAGCCGTTCGAATTGTTCCTGGCCCTGCAGGAATTCTGTCAGCTAAAGCGACACCTGTCCGCCCAGCCTCAGCCACCGGAGAAGCCATTGGCGTTGAGCAACAGCCACGAGTGGTTCATACCCACGCTGGAGCGCTGGATGATGGTGAGCAAGGCCAAGGCGCTGCAGAGGATTAGGGCGGCCATACGCATGGATGCCATATGCGAGGGTGAGCGAATTGTGCGGTACAGCAGCTCCTCGGTGGATACGGCCAGCACGCTGCTGAACATCAAGGAGTTCTGGAAAGTGCTCAATTGGCCGGATGAGGATACGGCCATCATGATGGAGTCACAGCTCATCGATGTGGTCTGCTCGGCGGCCATGCACTATTGCGATCTAATTCATACCGCACTGGCGGACAGTGGCTACTATGAGCAGCAGGGTCCATTCCGGTGTTCGGATGACATGTGTGTGACCGTCAACAATGTGGAGTATGTGCGTCGCACTCTGGCGGAGTTCCGATCGGATGAGCAGCCGCTGGAGGAGTCAGCCGATAATCTTCTCGAGTCCAGTCTCACTCACATGGAGAACAGGTGTGAGCGAATACTATCCAAGTTGGCTCCACTCATGCAGATGTCACTGCAAAAGGCCATGTTCCATCTGGCCTGGTCACCCGACTCGTTGCCCGCAAATCAAGCCATTGTACCACTGCTGGAGTATTTGGATTGCCACTTGGCTGCTCTGAACAGCGCCCTGCTCACCAAAAACTTCAATCGATCGTTGCGATTTATTTGGAAGACGGTTCTGGGCGAGATGTCCCGCCAAATGGAAACTGGTGATGAGACGGACAAGCCGACTCATTTCCACAAGCGACTCTATGAGGCACTGCAACTGCTCATCGATTTCTTTCATGCCGAGGGTCAGGGACTGCTCCTGGAGTGCCTGCACACCGAGGACTTCTGGCGCATCGAGCAGCGGCTGCAGTTCCATAAAACGGACACGGATCGACTGATCGACATGTTCTATATGCAACGTTTGAGGGAGCAGCTGATGGCCGTCATGCCCTCGCCATATGGATCGCTGGCGGTGAGGGCCTACTTCAACCACGACTCGCTCTGCGTGGAGGTCCTGCATGCCAGGGATGTTGTGCCCCTGGATCCGAATGGCTTCAGCGATCCCTTCGTGGTCATTGAACTACTGCCGCGAAGGGTTTTCTTGCACTGCATGGAACAGCAGACGAATGTGCATAAGGTAGGATATCAATTAACTACATTCATTAACTTAACATTCAGCTAACATAAAACATATTTCCTACATAGAACCAATAGTTTGTAAAGATATATGTTCTGATTTTTGAAATATTCATATATTTAGCGTACTCTTAACCCCGTTTTCGATGAGTGCTTTGAGTTCTCCGTGACCCTGGAGCAATGTTTGACCGAAGGAGCCATGATCTGTTTCACGGTGATGGATCACGATGTCCTGACGGCGAATGATTTCGGTGGAGAGGCCTATTTGGCACTGGGAAACATACCCGGCGTAGCTGACTACAGTACGAGTGTGGACAACTTTCATGGACTGAAACAAATCGAGCTGCCACTCATGGAGCAAAAGGATAAATGTGAGTAGAAAATACCCAAATAGCCCAGTTATCCTTTGATGCTATGTAAATTATTCTACCCCCCACGAAGGCAATCCCATTTTGCAAATCCTCGAAGTGCGCGTCAATGACAAGCAGGCTCAGGACTTTGTGCGCAAACAGAAATCGCGGTTTATCAATTGATTCTAGAAAGGATAAGAAAGGAAACAGGACTACCGAACGAACCGTTTGTAAAACGTTGAAAAGTGCGGATCGAGCAATGTAATTGCATCGATAGTGTTGATGTTGATATAACTTAACCAATCTAAATTGTATCCAAACCAGCATTGTATGTATTGTACTTAATCTAGTTGTTCGACAAAGACTCCCCCTTCTCTTCAGTTTGTAAATGTTAGCAAGGAATCGAAATTCAAATGGTGCAAATGTGACGAGTGACTAAAAATCGGGGAATTCAGATTCCCCAGCTCTACACACAAAAAGTTGCTTGAACAAAATTATGAATAAATTGAAACACAAATTAGGGACTTATTAGAAGCCTAGCATTGCTGAAATTGTCACAAATTGGCAATCAAACCAAAGTTATCTACAGCAAAAAACTCATATGCGAAACACACACAAAAAACTCGAGCTATCTACTCCAGCACCCAGATGCGTTTTGAAGACTTTTACCAGAAAAACACTATATACATTGTTGAAAACTCGCAAAATATCACTTGTACACTGAAACACTATTTGGGTCAATTTAAACGAAATACGAATATATATCAGCAACAAGTATACCTAATTATACAAGCCACAATTCAGCGTCACATATTTTCTACCATACGTCAAGAAACAATCAAAAACTGCGTAACTCTGAGCTTCTTTGAAAAACCCCACAAAAAGAAACATAAGACACGATGACACACTTACTATACACAGGACAGGAGAAAGCTATTTACAATATAAATATTAAATATGAGATATGTGTACATGATTTGTACATTTTATATCACGCCCAAAGGACAGTGTAACTAAGTCTAAAGTATATTTGTAAACTATTTTCTGAGCACAGATTTTGTATACATTTATTAGACACGCGCTTGTCCCCAGTGAGGCAGCCTTCAGCTCTTTTGCTTATACACAACTTAGGGCGTTCCTTCCCATTACCCCACCCACTTTTATGAATCCAGTCTCCTTCAAAAAAAAAAAAAAAAACCCCAAACCCCAATTGGTTTAACCCACCCAGAAGGACTCGCTTCTATTGTAAATTTTGTACTATATACAAGGGTCTCTATGATGATGGAATGTAAAACCTATGCACGCGGTTAGCTGTGTGTGTGTTATAAATAATTGAAGAAATTGTTGAAACTGTAACTCTTAACTGTAAACTGTAGCAAGAACTTTTTATACCTGTCGCTAGGGAGGCAGTGGGCGTGGCTGAGGACAATTTAAGTGGGTAAAAACTGAGTATAAAACCAAACTAAACTAAACTAAACTACTAAAAGATGCACAACAAAAATGAAAATCCAAGTCAAATTACAACTAAATATTTTTAATATTTACACTTAACTCAAGAGATCTGCAAAGAAATTTCATGATTGTTAATCACAAGTAAATGGAGTATTATGCAAAGATGATATACATAACTATATATATAGATAAATGGATACAAACTTATTCGGTAATCAAGTATTTAGTTTGTAAGATAATTTTCTTGGTTTCTCATCACTGCACAGCCATTCAACCTCTTTCACTACAAAAACTATTTTTTTTGAGTTTGGTTTTTCTATAGTTATTTTAGTCTGCCATCGCCAAGACATCGACAGTGATCAGTGACAATCCTGGACGCAGGGAAGTTAGGATCCCGAAAAAAAAAGATATGAAACATCGAAGTAGAGTCAACGCTGTACGATCATAATTTCTTCTAAGTACTCACACTTTCACTCAGTATCTTCCAAAGGGCACTCGTTATTTTCGAAAACTACCCACTTCAAACTGCTATCTTCCAGAATGCTTGTGCAGCAAAAAGCCAGTAAGGAGACAAATAGTTAATTGGATAAATAATTAAATATATAGGCCAGAGTTTGCTGTACTAACCAACCATTAACTACTACTGTGTTGATATATGTACCTATGATAATTTCACAAATTCAAACACACACACGCGATTGAAGAAGAATAAATGAAATGAAATCAAATCAAATTAAATTATTCATGTTACTAGCACTATTTAACAAAAAATAAAAAAGAAAATGTGAAAAATATATGAAGCAGGCAGAGTAGGATAATTTTAAACAAATGTAAAATTTCATTTCAAAGCGAAACTAATAGAAGAATGCGGAAATTGGCCAAACAATGAGACCAAACGCATTTCCCAACCGCAACAAACCCAACAAGCAACTGAAACTGTGGAAAATCAAGGCCAAAAAACGCATAAACCTAAACTAGAACTATATATATATGAATATATGTATACATACATATTTGAATGTGCAATTGTTGTGCTAGTTACAGAATACAAAGGAAACCTACAAAGAGCCCTCCTACAGATATATACAGATTGCAAATGCAAATACGAAACACTTTTAATTGCCACATTTACAAGCGACCAGCAGCTGAGACAAAAAAAAAACTGCAACTATTTTCGATGATAAAAAAAGGTAACATGTATTTATTTCCCCGTTTTATTCAGGGCACATAATTCCCAACCAACAAAACAAAAAAAAAAAGATACTAGGGACTTGAAACTATTTTTTGTATGCCATAACAGAACTAATTAAACAATCCACCGCCGAATCTTGATATCAATATTTTGAAGGAAACTACTTGAAACCAAGCGTAAAGAATATAGTTTTTTAAATGTGAATGCAAATACCAATGGGCCGCAATTCAGGTTCCTAAGCTCCCCTCCGTAAATATCTGAATGGATGTATCTGAATAGCAAACAACTCTAAACTATAGCTAAGTACATAAATGTGTGTCTGTGCCACAGTTAATATCAAATCAAAAAGGAATCGATACGAAAGCGATAGGGAAACTAAGAATGAAAACGAGGACGAAACCCCCTAAAACATATTCAATGTAAATTCAACAAATGCTGCAGAAAATAAAAAAAAACATTATCAAATTCAATCAATAAATGTCAATGAATAATTAACTAGCAAGTGTCTTTTATTCAGCGTGCAATTCGTTGGAAATTCAAAGGGGTTCCAAAATAGGTGGGAAATGGTAAATATGGAATGGCTATGAAATGGAATACAGATGGTGCATTTCAACTAACTGTAGACGACATTTTACGTAGTGACGAAGCGCACCAATTGACAAGCAGAAATCAATCATCACTTCTATCCGTTTTAATTGATAAGTAATTGCTGCTAGACGAGTAAGATTTGTTATCAGCTTGCAGGTAATTTATTTTTGTTAGTAATTTAATTTTCCAGAGAACTTTCATCTACTGATAAGCTAGAATCAATCCCAACGACAGTCCAAATGTCAGAGGTATGAAAACAAATTGTCGTCTTGCTGTCGGGGTTGCGGCCGGGAAAATGTTTACGGAATTGATTTGAGGCATTATCTGGTGCACGTCAAAGGTCCGGAGTGAAAGTGTGGAAAAGCTTTTATCTAAATTAAATCCCGACACATGCGAACCCGTCGATTTTTCCCAGTCTTTTTTCAGCCATTTTAAGCACATGACGTACGAACGACTTTGCCACTTAAAGGGGTCACCTTAAAGCGATCCTTTGAGACGATACATATGTAAGTGTACATATGTAGATGGTCTCATTGTATTTAAGGCACAATCTAAACTTTTTCACGACACTCACGACTGAGAAATCTGTGCAGTTTTATGCAACTTTTATGACACCAGCCGAGGACGAAAAAACTTTTTACGACTTGCAGTGCCAAAGAACAAACACCAGACCTTCTCGAGCTGCGCCTGATGCGTAAAGTCAACAAAAAGTAACGAACGAACTACTACGAACTACTACTACCCTAAGGAACCGAGTGAGGGATTTAACAAAAAAAAAGTCCATCCACCTCTGCACACTGAATGTGTGTGCAAAAAAAAAAGTGCTGGCAGGAGAAAAACCTGAAATAGACAATGCACAAAGTATGCACAGGATCCTGTTCGTGTCAGAATCAAAGATATCCAACTTAGAACAGGACGACATTCGCTGTACGGAGCAAATAAAAAAATTAGTAAGGATTTGACACGCTGGAGATGGTGAACAAATATTTCACATATCTCTGTTTCAGAGGAAAGTTAAACAACTGCTGGTAAGTACACTTTTCAGTCCAGTTGGAAGCCATATTAAATGAAAATTAAATTTTTAAATAATATATACATTATTTATATTTTTTCAAATTATAATTGCAAAATAGAAAATAAACTAATGCTAACTGCGCAAACGGAAGTTGCACGAAAGTTGTTTGAAAATTTCGCGCAATATTTTCACACAAATGCATACAATGTACGAAAAATATGGCATGTAATATTTTTTTTTTACATGACTGACTATTTTGAATACCATTCAGCGTATAAATTGCAACCTTAAACGTTTACAGAGAGAGGGGGATGTGCGGGGAAAAGTGACCCAGAGAGTTGGGCCTCTGGCCCCATTATCGATGCCACTCATCCTAATGACATGATGCAAATTAAGCCCCCAACTTCTGCCGCCAGCCAACATGACCCCCAATGCTCCAGCCAGCAGTCAAAAGCATTGCACAGTCACGTGCGGCAGCTGGCCAACAGCGGTGCCTGTCAGCCAGTGGAGCCTAATGTAGTAAGCCCCCAATACAGTTCACCTCCCTGTAACCCCTGTAACGCTCCCTCACTACCACAACCAACACCAACTCCTCCCACCACCCACTTTACCTCCCGGTGCACTGAAAAAATATTCATAGGGAGATAATGTGACAAATTATAAGCAAGATGATTATATTTTATGTTAAAGTAAAAGTATCAAAGTCTATGATTTAAATAAAGATAAAAATAAAAAACATCTTTTAAATATTTTCTTATAAAACTAACCATAAGTTTACTTATCATACCACCACCAAAAAATTCTAAACTTCTATCTAAGAATTTCATAGAAAGAGAATCTTTCGTCACCTTTTTTTTCTCTGTGTGCGAATGCAGTGCACGTGTTGCAGAAGTTTCGGTTAACGGTTATTAAATGCAGTTTTTGCAGTTTGACAACAAAATGCAGTCGCCAAAAGTGCAAAGTGCAGATGGTGGAGACCGGCACGGCCAGGCCAAGAAAGCCACAGAGAGTGAGAGAGATGGGGAGAGTATAGTTGGGAAAGAGCCCGAAGAGTCGATAGTGAGGATTGAGTTGGCCAAGAGCGCAACCGGTTCGAGACGCGTTTTAGACCAGTTTAGACCACTCTCACAGGTGCTGGAACATTGTCGCAACTCTCGAGCGATCAGTTTGAGCCGTGATCGCAACGCGTTCGCTTCGATTTTTCCCACCGGACCACGGTGCATTTTGCAATCTCCGCGATTGCCAAACAAACAAAACAAAGTTTTACTCCAACGAAAAAAAAAAAAAAAAATCTGAGATAAATAACGCGCAGCAAAAGCAACTATTTTTAGCGGATTACGTGAGTGTCATTTGAATTTTTTCGACGTGAAGTATACGCCCGATCTGTTGGCGAGAAAAATAAGAAAAAGAAAAGAACAAACAGAGTGCTGGCCAAATTTGCTCGCCATCTGTATGTGTCTGTGTCTAAGCCAAAGTGTGTGCGAGTGTGTTTGTGTGTGTATTTGTGTGTTGGCCAGCTCCAAAACCTGCTGCTATTATTAGCCTTAGCCAAGATTATGGGCGATTTCATTATGGCGCTGCAATTTGCTGTGCCGCCGCAAAAAGCGAAACAAAAATGTAAAACAGTGCCTGGGCCAAGAAGATTTGAGCCGAGTTAGACGAGTTCCGATGTCTTGGCCATTGTGTTTAGGCCGCCTCGCACCGACCGATTCGAGCCAACTTGCGAGAAGCTGCAACGCCTTTCATTCATTCATTCATGGCGGCGCTGGCGATTATATCATTCCGTGTATTAATGTGTTGGCTGCCATTTTGGTCAGAACTAGTAAAGGTTTTTGGCCCACACACACACACACACGCGCACAAGCACATTTGCAAAGCGTCAGCGGCGACGATGTCATCGCCTTCATATTTCCAATTTACATTAATATTTTTCTCCACACAACCAAATCACATTGGCAATGTTTGTTTTCTCGATTTTCGGTGCAGCAGCAGCCAAGTGAAGTGTAATGAAATGTGTACAGCGGCCAAAAACTAACAACCTGTCGCATTGGCTGGCAAAAAGCGTTAACAATAAATAAGCGAAACAATACCAACAGCACGGCCAGTTCAACTGTATAACAATGAGGAGAGAAGGTAAGCCAGTTTTTGTATTTTTATTTATTTTGTAGCCCACAACCATGCCGCGGAATACATTCCCATATCTCTATATATGTATATATGTATATGAAGGGAAGTTGTGTGGATGCATAGACGAGAATACAGAGAGAAAAATCCAAGGACACATGTCTCATATCTAAATTAGATCATCTGAACATAAGCTAAACTCACTTGAGAATATAAATTACAATCAAATTAAAACGAAGTGCTTAAACTTTTAAGTGTGTTCAATACTACTACAATATGTTTAATGATTTCGTTTTTAAATGACTTAGGATCAAGCTGATTTATAACTAAATATTAAAATTCATCTAGTATTTTCATCTTATTGTAGTATTTTTCGGGCACATCAATTTTTCCAGTGCATGCTCAACTCGCTTATTTGCCAACAATTTGCTTTTTGGCGCAGTGTAATTGCATTTCGAGCATCTTAAGACTGCCATCCACCTTCAGTTTCAATTTCCGCAAAACGTTGAACCGAACTCAGCTTTTGCCTTTGCGTGGGTGGGTGATTCCATTGATTACGCACCGGTTGACCCTGAAAGTATCAGCCAAATGTTGGCTGGTACACTGGCCTTATATGAGCACGATTTTCGGTCTTTTGTCGTTCAGTTTGTTCGCCTTTCGATGGCCGCAGGAGGAGTGCTTATGTCATTTGTCAACGGACCAAAAATGATACTCGCTACCGAAATCCGTTGGAAATTCGAGTGAAAAGGCCACTCTTTGGTCATTTGGCAGCAAGACTGCAATCTGGGGAATTGCCTTTAGGCGATAGTGAGACCAGTACAAATGCCAATACCAAATGGATCAATGAGTGAAATTTAATGTGCTTATATGCATTTCATTTATTGCTTTCACTTTTCGCCCGAATGTGACAATCGTGATGGCAAAAGGCATATCGAGGAAATGCTTTGACATAAGCCCTTATCCAACCAGTATTATCATTAAGCTAGGAAAAGCGTTTTCAATGGGCTTATCTATATGGTGTATCTGCAGCTCCCATAGTTACCATAGTTCAGATATGAGAGTAAAAACCCCCCATGTAACTAACCCACTGTGCATAACAGAACTTGCTTTTGGTTTTGGTTTTGCTTGTTCAGTTGGTTGGATTTTTCTTCGGCACTATTTCTTCGTGTCTTCGCCGTTGGCCATGTTTATGCTTAAAAGCCAGCCATGCTTAGCACGCTGGCCATCCAATAAAAGTTGCAGCTAGAAATTCAAAACCAACGCCAGCGGCCAAGTGTTTCTAGTTTTTCTCTTAGCCCCCTTGTTTTTTTTTTTCTTTTGGTTTGATGACAATGTTTTGATAATAATGATAATTTTCTGTGTCTCTTATTGTGCTGGGGTTTTTTTTTCGTTTTTATTTTTTATTTTTGGTTTGGGGTCAACATGAAGTTATGAGTTTCGTGATTGCGCCGAATTCGGTAACAATTAGAGTTTTGGCAAAGATAGCTTTTCAGCTATCAGCTAAAAACCGATGCTCATGGTCAGCAGCGTAATTCGCAAGATACAGGGAAAGTTACGTAATCCTGCTGCGGCTGTTGCGGTTCAGCGCAGACAGGTTTTAAACGGCCAATTTGCAGCTGCACACGGTGCGTATACGTGTTAAGCGAGAAACTAGCGATTCATTGACTCCAAGCCACAGTAAAATTTAACCGAAGAGGGTATATACCCAAATGTATATATGCAAAATACTCATCAGAAAACACAAATCAATCAAAGCTAATCACTTTCGGCACGTTGGTTATATAAAGTCAAGTTACTATACACAAATATGCAAAAAAAAATAAATCAACTCCCAGCTTTCGCAGTCTTACTCATTTTTCGATGTTTGCGTGTGAATCGGAAAGACAACTAAAAACTGAACCTAAAAACCAAACCAACTATTATGCAGGTACGAATTATCCAACCAACTGCAACTTTCATCTGACATTTGAGGCGACTGCATGCAATTGAAATCTGCAAACCAACAGATGACTTGGTGATGGTGATGTCATCATCACATATATGTAATTAATGTCTCGTGTTGCTTGCACATTCATTGCGTGCAAATTATACGAAAAAGTATCCGACATTCAAACATTCAGACATTCAGGCATTCCGCGGTTGCATTCGTGCTATATAAATCAGCTATCGACTCGCAGATCGATGCTAAGTTGAATGCTTATTGAATCAATGATGCCAACCGGTTTTGGCTCCGATTTCTGATTTCTGATGGCTGATTCGATTTTTTAGGGTATCAGTTAGAAGCAAATTATGGGTTTCATTAGACTCTGAACAGCTATTTCAAAGGCCATTACTGGCATTCTTATTATATTGTTTACAACGCTTATGCATAATTCTAAAGAATATTGACTGGTGAAATTTAATTGCCAGCTTTAGGTTGCTAAACATTTATTCAGAAATATATATATATATATAATTGCCTAAGAGCATCTTAATAACTTTTAAAAATCTGTATTAGAAACTAATACTATACTTCTTCTCTAATTCCCACAAGTTTCAGCCCCAAATAAATCCTATCACATTTCATTTGGCCTGGGAAACAATTAGAAGTGGATAAACAATAAACAAAGCTCCATATGCAAAACCTCTTCACTGCTCAATCCATAATTCAATCGGAGGCAAATTCCAAGCCATGGCAACGTCCTCAGTTCCAACATCTAATTGAGTGAACAAGCATTTGATGAAATGTGCCCAAAACAGAGAAGCAATCAAAAAATGGCAAAAGAAGCAAAAGTTTTTTGGCTTCTCGAGTGCCTTAAGCTTAAACAATGCCAGCAAAACCGAGATTCTGTGAGCCACACTTGACATTAAAGCATTTTCTCAGGGGCCACATAATACGCCCCCACAAATCTTCGACGTGGCTACGAAATTATACATGTATTTCGAGCAAAAGCAAATAATATACAACATCAAGTTGGTTGGCCAAATTATAAAAGGCAACACCCATCTCATAAATCGCTGTCTGCGTTTCGCCGCCAAAAGACCTTGACGGCCAGCCAAAATACATTAACTTTATATACAAATATACAATGGGGAGAAAAAAAAAGAAGTCTCAAGATTGTGCTTGATATTTAGCGAAGATTCGTTAAGTTCAACATATTTAGTTTATTTACTACTTCTATGATCTAAGCTCATCTTGAACACGAGAGTCGCGTCATCGTATAATACGATGATTACACGGAGATGTCATGCAAACATTAGGGTGTAATTACATAAGTCAAGTTTTTTTTTTTGGGGGGGGGACCCAAATGGAGTTCCTGAATAGAGAAAAACTGGTGTTGGAATTTCCGCGATATAATTGTGAAACAATGAATGTGCACAAACAAAAAAAAAACGGCCTAGCGAGTTGCAATATTAATTAATCTCCATCCGTGTCCCGGCTGCATTAGAATACTGGTATCCGCCACCAACTGGGCATTCTCAACACCGATCCATGGCGATCCATTCCGATCCGATCCGATCCAATCCAATCCGTTGCGATCGGAGCAGCTGCAGCCTAGCGTGGGAAACCGATGGCGATGCAAACTGGCCAAGGCGGACATTGGTGGTCCGGGATGCCAAAGTGGAGTGGTGGATGTGGATATATAGCCACGATCTGGACTTCGGTGTTTCGAGTTTGCATATGCTCATGTGTGGATTGCTGCCGCTGCATTGGCTTATTATTATTTGATATTTAAGGTCTGCTTTTATTTGTTTCCACCACTTTTTTCATTTGCCCTGTCAAGTGTACTTACAAACTTTATTGTCAACCTGGCCTGTTGTGCAATGGAAATTAATGTAACAGATTGATACCAAAGCGCAAGTACAGGCGATACTCAGTACAATCAACCTGCATATAGCACTTTTTGGAGGAAGCAATCATATTCATTAATTGAAAGTACTTTGTTTTTCAAGTTAACATCTGGCTTAAATTGTGTGTTTTTAATTAACTCGATGACTCAAAACTGAGTCTTATGAATCAACTCTGTAGGATCATTAAAAATGCATATATATCTCTTTCTAATTGGTTGGAACGATATGTCAGAAAAAGAAAGTACAACTAGTTTTTAAAACCAAGCCAAAAATTTCGTTTTTTTATTATAGGTGCAACTCCCATATGTTTATAGTTTAAAAAAAGGCATAATAATACCAAATTGGCTTAGGTAGTTTCGCCCGTATTTGCATTGCACCACTTGTTTGCAACTCGATCTTTATGTTAGTCTGTAGATCAATAGATTACTGCGACTATGGGGTTTACGAGGTCGTAAAAGTGGCGCAGTGTTTAGTTTAGTGGGTCTGCCTTTGATGTTCAGTCGAGAGAGGCACTTGTGCAGTTATTTGAACTACGTGTATTAATGAAACCGAATTATGTGCACAGGCGGACGTCGGAAAGGAAAATGGAAAAGCGGTGGCACCCGGGGAGGGGGGGGGGGTGGTGCGGTTGGCAGAACTAAAGAAAAGCTATAACGGTGCGGCTGTGTAGCGGTGGCATGCAGTCAAAGAGATACATTTTGGGCTCCCTACTGCCTTGGCTGACTGCCCATAAATAAGGCAAACAGGTTTACCCATGGCAGCCCCCCCAAACCAAAAAAAAACCACCGAAACCACCAGCGAACGACTGGAGCCACCACCACTTCAACCCAAAAGCAAGAATATTTATTATGCGCATTGTTTTGGGTGCCATTTAGACCGTGTGCCACAGATACGTATCCGTGCGGACTAAAGAACGCAGTTAGAATTATACTAAAGTACTGTAAACACCTGACGATCTCTATCTGCATCGGTTCTGCTCGGGGACCTGGTTAATGTGGCACAACAGCATTGGTAATATGACCACAAATCCAAACGCCTGTCTGAGCAGATCATTCATTGTGCTGTTACCAATCGAACGACACCCTTGTTTGCACTCAAGCCAAAGTGAAAATCAATTTACTTATGCCATATGGCAGGGAAGGCAACCTATGCCACTGGAGTGCAATTATGCCGGAAGACGACACCATTAGCCCAGAAGCTAGGCACCCACATGACCATATTGGAAATGTGGGCTAATGAAGTGCGAATGGCTAAGTGTGCCCTCCACCACATATTGATGCGGATTGTGTTGGTGGAAAGGAAAGGCGGGCATAGAAAGACTTAGCTACTGGTTACTTTTAGTACTTAAAGAAAATATACCATGTAATTAAGTATAAGTATAAGTACGCACATATCTGCTAATATAATCTTGACCGCATTTCAAATGAGCTTCAAAGAACTACAAATCAATGAGTAATTTTTTTCAATCAGCGGATTAGCTTGATCCCCCAGTAAAAAAAAAGTAGAACAATGAAACTTAACTCTGTGCCAAATCCGCAAATCATCTTAGACCTTTTGTACTTTCAAGTGTGCCTGCTCATGTTCTAAGCCCTTGAATCCAAATGTTGTGTTTTTGGTGGAGTTTGGAGCCCAAAGACAACTGTTGCGTTTGATGTGCAAAATGGGCGCATGTGGAGTCATACATACATATGTGGCAAAAATGGGAAGAGGAAAGAGGATGGAGTTGATTGAAATTGATGTGGCAAACGTGACGCAGTCGAAAAACGGGACCTTTTTAGACACCTCACATGACCACTTCATCGTTTCTTGGCCAACAAACAACAGCTTCATTTTGGCCCTTGCCAGTTACCACAAAATATAAATAAAAAAACAAAAGAACCGAAGGTTGTAAACAATTTTTGCTGTTGCTTCAAGTGAGCTTGCAAAATATAAAAAAAACAAAATAAAAGAATCAAAGGGAAAAAATTGAAAGCGGATGATGAAGGAGGAAGTGGCCTAGCTAAGGCCGTTAAGTCAACTTTCTCCACTCAATTGTTGGGATTTAATATTATTTGCACCGCCACAAAAGCAATGCCAATTGTAAACTTCTTTTCGAGTCCGTTTCTGTGCAATTCTTTTTCCGCCTCAAATCGGCCATTGATTTTAATGGCTTACTCGACGCGGCGCAACATTAGAAACACGCAGCAATAAATGGCTTAAAAATTAATAAAAGAAATATGGCATCTTTATCGCACTTTCATCGCCCAATGCCCGCACTTGGCCATAATTAATTTCGTTCCCTTGCCATTGGCATTACCTTTGCCTTTTTGGCCAAAAAGCCTGACGACATGAGCGGGCATTTGATGGCTAGAAAGTTTTTGAGGGGGTGTCTGGTTGGTTTTTTTTTTTCGGCCATTGTCGTTGTCAAAATGTTTTGCCAACTGACCGCCCATTTGAATTCTTTTTGGCCAACTTGTTGGATTACCATGGGTCGCTTTGTAAGGGCCGCAGTGAAATTACTACTTGCCCATTTTATGCGTTGAAAGTTTAAGCCCTGTTAGTTTCGAAGTTCGGAATAACTTGCCCATGTTGCTTTATGAATAATATATGATATTGTATAATGTTTTTGTAATAAAGGATCCTGCCCATTGTACAATACAACTGAATAATTTTAAACGCTGCTCATTTTTCAAGTCTGCGCGCCCTTTTCGGAATCCGCGGCGGCCTCTTTTCTACGTTCGTTTGTGTCTTTAATAGCCGGCAGGGTTAAAAATTTAATGGAAAAACGTTTTAATAAATCAGTTAAGTGGTCTTGCCGCTTTTTTTTTTACCCCTTCCCTTCTCCTGCTCTTTGCGGCTAATTACACGCATTAGTGTTGGCCAGTCCCACATCCCCAGGTCGTTTTCTTTGGCGTGTTAACAGCCGCACCGGTGTCTCCAGCTTCAGCTTCAGCTCCATCTCCCATGGACCCGACTCCGAGCTCCACATCTGGAACTCCATATACACACATATGTATATATATATATATGTATATATAGGCCCATATAGCCTGCAGACCATCGTCGCAATGTCGGCCATGCAGCGCGTAATTTAGCAATTAAAAGCGATTAACGCGCAGCAGACATGGCTACTTAGTGTCTAAGATCGGCGACTAGACTACGCATTATATAGATGCATACGTACACGGTTATATATAAGTGGATCTGGCCAGTTTGAAGAGCGCGGCAAATCAGCATTATGTGTCTGACTACCAACAATGCAATCAAATTTTATGCTGATTATCGAAAACATGCAGCCAAAGTTAATAGTCGTGCGCAATTAAGCGAAGCTATTCTGTTCGAATGCATTTGAGTGTTTTTGATTCGAGACTCGAATATTCATAAATTCCCAGCGGTATACTTGCTTATATGCTCTCGCTTAACGACTTATGAAATGGGTTTTAAAGCTTGGAAAACACCAAACTATTTGGGTTGCTATTATGCAGAAGGCTTTAAATTTTGGGTTATATTTAAAGCTCAGATTCCAGATACATCAGGTTATACATTCACAAATTCCTTACCGTTTTTTTAACTAAACAAAAAATGTCTAAAAACTCATTACATTTGCTGATTTATGGATATTAAAAGATATTGCAGCGAATGGTAATGGTAATTGTAAAATGCATATCACAGAGACTCAAATTTCGCAGAATGACATGGTAGTAAAGTGTGTTATTATTTATTCTAGCGAATTCTGGGGGATATTTATTGCAACTTTTGGCCAACTCCACATCCTTCGGCCGATCATCACCAGGTTTTTGTGTTTTTTTTTTTTATTTTGTGAAAGGCGAACCAATGCGGGTTGACTGTTACAGATTTGTTCGATGGCAACTGGCCTGGCCTGCAGTTCTAGTGAATGCCATGGCCCAGTTTTTTTTTTTTTTTTTTGGCCACATCCATGGCATGGAGGGGGAGCACAACTTTCTAAACCGCGCCCCCAAAAAAAATATGCCGCTCTGGCCATGAAATTTGCATGCTGACCACAAGTTTTCTGCTCCACCAGCAAGTTCAAGTCGTTCAACCTTTACGACACTTGACCACAACTCTTGCAGCGGAGTGCATTTTTGTGGTCATTCACTTGGCGGTGGCGCCTCGCCTGGTTTCTCACCTGGGCGTTGGTGTTACACAAATTGCCGCGAATTAACTTCTCGTTTTCAGCGACGAGCAACGACTTCCGCTCTTAACCCATTGTTGCCCCTGCGCCAGCGGAAGCAGCGAAAGTGGTGAAATCCATCGAAGACAATGGTGGAGGCGCCACCACTTCAACGGTCGGTCGAATGACAAAATGCAAATTTCTTGTAACCCGGTCCATCTAAAATGCTTTACGAGTGATGGGGCAAGAGCATACAGTACACAGAAAGAAAAAAATGGGTAAAGTTTGTCAGGCAATATGGTATTCTGTTAACTTCAAAAACTATCTTCTATCTTTGAGATACTATATGTTGGTACATAAGCATTTCAGTGCCAATTTGATACTTTAATTAACTTTTTTTTTTTAAGTGTTATATATGGTTGCCTCCTTATAAGTAACATGCATATATAGTACATATATAAATATATATATGAAACTAACGGTGCTCTCGAGTGAGTTCTCGAGGCTTTCACGGTTTATTAAGGCTGTTTATGTGGCGTTAAATGTTAAGGCCTCTCGGAGTGCCAAGGTAAATGGTAAATGGTAAATGCGGGAACAAATACATTTTAATGGCATTCGCATTCCATTTGCTTGGAACCCGCCCCGTCGCCGCCGCAAAAGGAAAAGGCTTTAATATAAGTCAGGCCTAACAAAACAAACCCCAAAAACCGCATAAACAAATCAATGTGCGGAGTGGAAATCCGACGCATGGGAGTTGCAAGTCCGTCGTCTTTGATGGCCGCCAAGTGATAGAAGTGGTCAGAAATCAGTGGAAATACATACATACATACTCGCAGCCAAAGAGGCCAAATGGAGCGGTTCAAATCCAAGCCAGAGCCACGGGGACCACACAGATGAAAGGGTCGCTCGCCCTTTCAGTTTCCTTCTTTTTAAATTTTTTTTTGTTTTCTCCTAAGGTTCCTTGTCTCCCAAACTCCCCGAACCGCGCACCCAATTCGATTTTTCATTTGACGACGTACCCGCCCACACCATAAATGTATGTATGTTTGTGTCCCCAGGCACAGAAATCACCGCATTGAACTTGAAAGTTGGCTATGGAGTGGAGAGGACTGGACCGAACTGAACCGCAAAGAGACCCCCACACGAATTCACAGATCCAGATCCCAACTGACAATTGTATCGCGATTGACCGCCGGGCAGGGCACAAATGTAAATGCACTCGGCGATTGGCTTCAGCTGAAATAATAAGAAGGCTGGTCGCCATTTCTGTGGAGGATTGGCAAGCGGAGCAGGAGGAGCAGGCAGCCCATCCTAGCTGGACCAACATGGCCCGATAACGACACCCTTTAATTGGCCTAATCGAGGCAATAACTCAATTTTATCAGCTGCCAGGCGTTAATTATATGCTGCGAGAAAAGGAAGCTGGTAAATTATAAACAGCCAGATTCGTTAAAAATAAATATATAAAAAAAATGTATCTGATTACGGACAGTTGTGTTGTGCAGCTGATTAATACTTCAAAGCATTATGCTAATAATAAGAGGCTGGCATAATATGGGCACAAATCTCAAACAGGTTCGTTAAAATTCTTGGCAAAAACATCTAAATGTGAGAAGAACTCTTGTTTTTCCAATATATGGTTACTTTTGATTGACACATTCGAGTGTCATAAGTAGAACTCATAGTTGGCAAGGGGTTAATGATGCACAGAGGAAAATCAGGTACCTAAACATAGTAAAACCTTTGTTTTGCTAAACTATCTTACCTGTTGATTGACATATACGAGTGTGATAGAAATGCTGATTTATGAGCAACTGGGGTGCGTAAACAAATGCATGGTAACATCGGGCAGAGATTAAGTTTGCGGCCGATGTAACCAGTTTGCCCTTAACCCGCTGGCGCTCCCTTTTAACAACTGTCACCTCGGTTCGGTTGGGTCGGGTTGGCTTGGATTGGAGTGACGCACCCAGAACCGAGCACTACGTGACCAAGTGACAAATTGCCGGCGAATGGCGAATGCGAAGGACGGGCAACTTCAATTTCTCTGCCATGAACTTGAAAGAACGAACGAACGAATTTCTCCAACTTGGCTGAGTGCCTGCGGTGTTCCTGGTGGCCAGGATGGTTGGCATTGGTATGGGATATGGGGGCGAATTTAACGGAAAAGTGCAACGAACTGCCATTCCAATCATTAAGCTGGGTGTGTCCTCCGCTCGGGAACCATAAATTGATATAAGTTATGCAAGGCGTAAGGGAAGTTTAAGGTCTGTTTTGATTGCAAAATGGAATTCATGGATGCAGAGAATCTACTCCATGGACGGCCAGCTTATCGAAATACCTCCTTCTTTATGATCCTTTGTCGCGTGTTTAATATTAGCAGGGTATCGCATTATTTTCAATTAAAAAACATTTTCTCTGGAGTTGCTTAAAATTTTTAATGATCCAGATGTTGCTCTCGAGTTTATGTGTAATTTTAATAAATATTAACTATTAAACTTTTACAACGAGCAGAGAACCCAGAGCCATGAAACTTTACGTTACGCTTGTGAAATTCAAACAAACCAGTTATTTTATTGAATATGGCTGCTGTCTGCAGTCGAATAAAACTTTCATCGCTCTAATTAAAAGTTCTAAGCTAGTCGATAAAGTGAAGCCAAAACCTAATTGCCATGAAGTCGAGCTCATCGTGTGTTTGTTTTGCTTTACTTACCCATTGCAGGCACCTCGAGGAATTGCTAGACGGGTCCATTAGCAGTCAATCAGCCGCAGAGAAGAGCCAGCAAAAGATACAGATACAGGCGGAGCAAAAGATACAGGATGCACGAGAGACAAGTGAAGAAGTGAGTAGCGCGGATGGGCCACTTAACGGCTAATACAGCGGCGATAACATTTGCGATCCAATTACAGGTTGAAGGGCAGCCATTATGTGGCCACGCACGGTCGCCTCACTCCGGATCCGCCCTACGTCCACTCGAACCGCGGCTATTCCACCGACGGCGATGAGACCCACTCCCACCGGGCGCCCTCGGAGCGCACCTATTCGGAGTACACGTTGACCCACGAGCGCATCTCGCCGCAGTACAATGGTTCGCGCAAGAAGCGCTCCTCATCCTCGAATGGAAACCATCAGCATCAGCACCTGCAGAGCAGCTACAGCCACAGTCAGATGGGCCTCTCCAGTTCGCCGGACAACGGAGGACCTCGCTCCCTCAGCGGACCGCCGCCCACGCGCCAGCCACCGCGTGCTCCGTCCGCCCTGAGCTATGACCAGGCTGGTGACGCCGGCAGCGACATCTATGTGACCAGTGCCGCCTACAAGGCGCCCTCCGAGATCAGGTGCGTTGTTACAACTATATAGCATATAACCCATATCTAAACTATCTATCATCCATTACAGTCGCTACAGTCAGCGTCCAGTGTCGCGAGGAGCTCCACGGAGTGTTTACTCCGTGGCCAGTACGGCCAAAACCGGACGCAGTGCGCGCTCGACGACTCGGCGAGGCGCCAAAGTGGAAACCATGTCCGCGCCGAATCCATTTTGCCCCAATGTCAAGGGCGTGTGCTGTCTGATGCTGTTGCTCAACTTGGGCCTGATCCTGGTGACGCTAGGATTCGTCATTGTGGTGCAGTTCTATGAGCCACTGTACGTGTGGATACTGGGAATTGTGTTCCTGGTCTTCGGCTTCCTCACGCTAATCGGCTGCATGATCTACTGTGTGTACGTGTTCCGGGATGCGAAGACGCCATCGCAGGTGCGCAACGAGGATCTCTACTGGACGCGGCACTGGCAGAAGAATATCGGATACACGCCGCAGGAGATCAACTACAAGGCGGACAAGTACGATGCCTACTCGGATCGCTATTCGGTTAGCAAGCTGAGTGGCAAATACTCGGATCGCGAGAGCCAGCGATACTGATTGTTATGCATATGTACATATGTATGTATGTACATACATATGCGGTTTGATGAAAGGGGATCCTTTGGGCGGAGAAGAAATATGAATAGCCACATATAAACCACTTATATCTTAACTAATTGTAAGACTATCTACTAGTTCTAAACGGTTATTAACAAGGCCCCTCCAACGTACCTGCTGCAAGTTGCTTGCTGGTTTGTATGTTTTAAGAGTGAAACTGACGGGAGACGCGAACGCGAGGATGCAACAGAGTATTGTAATCTGCCATATTTGAGAAGGTTTGTTAGGTTTGATTTGGCTAATCAACAGAAGAGTTTTATGCTAAAATTGTAACTGCAATTGTAACACACGAGAAATAAACAAGCAAATAATACCTACTAGAGATAACGCTGCGAATTTGTTTTATTTTTGAACAGTCTCTTCTACTCTTTGCTTTTGAGTACTTGATTCCCTTTTTTTTGAGTGTATGAAATAACCCATGTGGCAACTCCTATTAGTCTGGCAACCTCTCTGTTACGGTATTTTTACAACGTGGTATTAACAGCGCTCCGGAATACTATACGGTATATTTCAGCAATCGAAGAACGGCCACATTGCGGTGTGGAAAATAAACAAATTGCAATTATTGCTTAGCACAAACGATTTGCCGTGATAATGTCGTTTCATTTGAGCACAAAAGAGCGCCTTCTGCTCCTGATCGACGACATTGAGATGATTGCCAAGGAGTTGATCGAGCAGGCGCACCAGAAGATCTCCAGCACCGAATTGGTGGACCTGTTGGATTTGCTGGTGGCCAAAGATGAGGAATTTCGCAAAATGCTGGAACTGGCGGAGGAGCAGGCGAAAGTGGAGGAGGCGATGGACCAACTGCGCGCTAAGGTCGAGGTGCACGTAAGTAGAAGTTTTGCATTCCCCAAAAATAAGGTATAATCTGGATTTTCCCGCTTAGGACCGTGAGATCCAGAAGCTGCAAAAGTCGCTAAAGGATGCGGAGCTCATACTGTCCACGGCCATCTTCCAAGCGCGACAGAAACTGGCCAGCATCAATCAGGCCAACAAACGACCGGTTTCATCCGAGGAGCTCATCAAATACGCACATCGGATTAGCTCCGCCAATGCGGTCAGTGCTCCGCTCACCTGGTGCATAGGTGACCTGCGGCGTCCCTATCCCACGGACATTGAGATGCGCAACGGGCTGCTGGGTAAATCCGAGCAGAACATCAACGGCGGAACAGTGACCCACCAGAACAGCGGCATGCCCTCGGAGCAGCAGCGAACGCTGTCCGGTAGCGCAGGAAGTGGGAGTGGCAGTGGCGCCGGCGGCGAGGTGCCCAATGCCTTCCAGAACCAGTTTAACTGGAATCTCGGAGAGCTGCACATGACCATGGGCGCCTCTGGGAACACAGTGGCCCTGGAGACGCGCGCCCAGGACGATGTGGAGGTCATGTCCACGGATAGCTCAAGCTCCAGTTCCAGCGATTCGCAGTAGAATTGGATAAAAAACTATAACTAAATCTCGTTTAAGCTAGTAGTATTAGGTATTTAATAAAAGCGCGCTGTAAGGAAGTCTAGTTATGTATATATTTGAGTAGCTGGGATACATATCTAATTTTATGACCTTCTTTAATGATATTAATTTACAATTTAAATTGGCATTTAAAAAAATGCAAAGTTATGTATCAGTGGAAACAGCTTATAATAGCTTCGTGTCAAGAGCTTGGTACTTTTGCGCTAGTGCGATACGGTCCTCCTCAACCATATAAACAATCGATTGGCAGGGTCGCGTGCAATCGATACTTTGACAGCTCGCAATTATTTTAGCTTTGGTTTTTCAAATAAAATGGAATGCAACGCGTATGCAGCGTGTTTCAAGTAGCTAAAATGTGGCCAAGGTGTAGTCCAGTGTCGCCGCCAATCGCAGATCAGCCCCGTGTGCGTCTTTAACGAGAGATAAGCCCCGAAAACGATAGTAGAAAACCGACCCCCCGTTCGCAGTGTGTGTGTACAGAGGGCGAAGCGAAGCGAAGGCTCGACTCAAACCAATTGCAATATCAAATATAAAGAAAAAGTGGAAGTGGAAGGTGGAGTGGAGTGGAGGCCAGGGAGCGAGAGACACCGCCATCGCCACTTGCATCGCCGCATCCGCAATCGGGTTACATACGACACTCACATACCACACAGCCAGCCAGCACACAGGCCAAACTTTTACTTTTTCCCATTCGATATTGTTGGAAAAAATTTGGCCAAAAGAAAACAATTCGAATACAAATACAAACAGAAGAGTGTACGAGTGGGGGGCGACATGATAGTTTGTTTGAGTTCTACACACTGCATGTTTGAATTATTGTAAAGCCCTGAAGTACAGTGAACGTACATCTCATAGAGCGCCCCTAGAAAGTCGCACATACCGCCCAGACATGATGATTCAAGAGCCCGTGCAGGTAAATCAATAGCTCCTCGGTCCACCTGGCCTCTATAAAAAACCAAATTTTCTCCCTTCTTTTTTTTCGCTCCCAAAGGCCGCCATATGGCATTGCCTGAACTACTACGACTTCAAGGATGCCGTTTTCCTGTCGGAACGCCTGTGCTCAGAAGGTATAGGTCAAGGTCTCGTTTGTCTGACCGGGTATATCACTGATTTTCTCTTTCACCGTGTCCTTGCAGTGGAGAGCGACGAGACGATATTCCTGCTGGCCACCAGCTACTTCCGCTCCAATCAGGTGCACCAGGCATATTGGCTGCTCAAGGAGAAGGCACGCCGCTCGCCGCAGTGCCGCTTTCTGCAGGCCAAATGTGCCTACGAGCTGAAAAAATACGCTGAGGCGGAGAGTGCCCTGATCTCCACGGGATTCGCGGACGCCAAGAACTGCGATGAGCTGCAGCGGGACTTCGGGGATCTGGCCTGCTTCGCCTATCAGCTAATGGCCCAGATCTGCATGAGGACCGAGCGCAATAAACTGGCCGTTAGTGCTTTAAGGCGCGCCCTCAAACTGAACCCCTTCATGTGGCACGCATTCGCGGATCTGTGCCTGCTGGGCCAGGATACAGATGCGGCGGCCATATTCCAAATCCACAGCACAGATGTGTTCAATACCTGCCAGGGCAGCAGCGTAAATGCCAATGCAATGGTGCTGTTCGGAGCCGAGCAGCAGGGTCAACAGCATCAGGAGCGCCAGTCGCTGATCACCAACCTAAGCAATGTCTCCAACTACATTCTGACCACGCCCGTGGATCAGCAGCAACAACAGATCAACCAGAATCAGAACCAGCACCACAACAGCAACATGGTGACGCCCATCAACAATAATAATAATAACAACAATCTCAATAGTTCGATCAGCATGCTGCGCGGGGGTTTGGTACAAAACTCCAGCATGCTGGCGATGCTGGAGGACACACCTATGGGAGCTCCGCAGGACCCGGCCGGCCAGTATCAGCAGAACCAGCAGCTCTACGACATGAGCAGCGGTACTCCGTTTCGCAAACAGTTCAAATACCTATCGGCCATCTCACCGCCAACACCGAGCTTCGGCATCATGCCTTTAACTAGTCCGTGCACCGGCAACGATGGATCCTTCATTGGCAACCACACGCCCGTTATGAATATAAGCTATTCGCCGATGCCACAGATGTTGGTCGAGGTCAACCAGGAGCCGAAGATGATGGGCAAAAAGCTAAAGACACATGTGGGCGGACTCATCAATCGCAAAGAGGGCAGCCTTAATAAACCCGCCGTCTTTACGCAAGCCGGAAACATAACGCCCCGCACTCCGAACAACAATAATGTGGGCAACAATGGCAATATGAATGTGCCGCCCAATCCGAATGCTGCAGTGCGTCGCAGTTCGCGGCTGTTCAGCAACTCGTATTCGGTGAAGGAGAACAATAAATCGCCCAACATAGCCAACAAGTTCGTGCAGCCACGTTCGCCGCCCCGCAAAGCCAAGTCACGGATGACCAAGATCTGCCTAAATAACGAACTGATCGAGGATAAGTCCCACCACCTCTCCGAGAAGCGCAAGGAGAAGGTGGAGACTATTACTTCCTCGGGAGCGAATAACAACAGCGGTGGACGCAGTGCCGCCGAGGAGGCCAAAGTACTGCTGAACAATAGCCTAAACAATGCCCAGACGATGGCCCACCAGCTGATGGGACTCAAGAAACAATCGGCCGATGGGCTGATGGCCCTGCTGCGGGGTTTAGCTGAAGCCTATCAGCTGCTCTCGAACTTCCAGTGCAAGGCGGCCATAAAGCAGCTGGAGACGACGATACCAAAGCACCACCTGAACTCCAGCTGGGTGCAGTCGCTCATCGGACTGGCCAGGTACGAGATGCGTGAGTATGAGGCGGCGGTGGCGATATTTGAGACCATCCACAAGACAGAGCCATGTCGCTTGGACTACATGGAGATATACTCGTCATCCCTGTGGCATTTGCAGCGCGAGGTTGAGCTGTCAGCTCTCGCCCAGGATCTGATTAACCAGGACAAAACCAGCCCGGTTACCTGGTGTGTGTCCGGCAATTGCTTTTCGCTGCAAAAGGAGCACGAAACCGCGATCAAGTTCTTCAAGCGGGCTGTCCAAGTGGATCCAGACTTCGTCTACAGCTACACACTGTTGGGCCACGAACTCGTACTCACCGAAGAATTTGATAAGGCCATGGACTACTTCCGTGCAGCAGTGGTTAGAGATCCGCGGCATTACAATGCTTGGTACGGCATCGGCACCATCTACTCCAAGCAGGAGAAATACGAGCTGGCTGAGATTCACTACGTGAAGGCGCTGAAAATCAATCCACAGAACTCGGTTATTCTCGTGCACATCGGCGCCATGCAATTCTACATGAAGAAGAAGGATCTGTCGCTGCAGACGCTAAACACGGCCGCCACGCTGGACCCCAAGAACCCGCTGACGCGATTCCATCGCGGCTCCATCTACTTCTCGCTGGGCAAGTACCAGGAGGCGCTGCGCGAACTGGAGGAGCTCAAGGAAGTCGTGCCCAAGGAGTCGGTGGTGTTCTATCTGATCGGCAAAATCCACAAGACGCTCGGCAACATGGATCTGGCGCTGATGCACTTCAGCTGGGCCACCGACCTAGATCCCAAAGGTGCCAACAATCAAATCAAAGATGCCTTCGACTCAATGGCTCATCCCAGCTGCTGTCCGGCCAACACTACGGCCCTGGACGTTGATCTGGAGCCCACTTCGGAGCGTTCCGATGACTCGACGCAGGCGCAGCAGGACGGAAGCTACGACAGCGACTACTAGGGAGCTGCAACTCCAAATTCACGCGGTTGTATATACGTTAAATGAGAAACACAGTAAACAAAAAAGAAAACTTAGTAACAGATACAAAAAAAAACCCCGATCGATTGCTGCTGTATTGTCGTGGAGGAAAGGAAACCAATTATGAAGTATGATAAAGTCTAGATAACGTTTAGCATTAGTAATTTAAAATATACAAAAAAGTAAATGGTTTAAACAAAAATTGTGCACTCTGAAAGTCTAAGGCAAAATAACGAAAAAGAAACAACAACAACAAAAAACAACAACAATTAAATACCACTTAAAAATATACAAAAAAAAAGGGAGATATACATTTTAAATGTTAAGTTAAAGCAACAAGGATCTTATGGGAATTAAATATGTTGGACTTGGACATTAAAACTATTCAAAGTGAAAACATTATACTACTGCTATAAGTTCCCCATCATATCTAAGGTACTTCCAATTCATCCTCTTCATGTTTTATCGGAAAGCGCAGGATTTGCTCGTGGCTCAAGCCCTGAGTGATATCCAGCACGCAGCGCAGTCGCTCCAAGTCAACGTTCAACATGGTGGCCAGTGTGGGCAGATGCTCCTCCAGCAAAATGTACTGACGCGGCCGCTGCATGGTCAGAATGCTGCTGATGTCCTTGGTGCCGAAGATCTCGCCAATGGAATCGGACAGCGAGAAGTTCAAGGAGACATCGGAGTCGAGATCCGATGGCGATTTGTTTACGATTTCACCGCGCCGCTCCGGAGTTTGGATCTCATCGGGTGTGAGGCTTAGATCGCTAAGTTGCATAGCTGGAGCAGATAAGGATCGTCTTCGAGTGGCACAGCTGGAATCCTCAGCGGGCGGAAGTTGATGAACAAAATGGGCGGGATATTTGGCAGGCAGCTTGGATGGCGATGGTGTGCTTCCTAGCTGATCGGTGGAAATTCTTGACTGCAGTTTCTTAGCCGGTTGCTTTGGTTTTCGACCACGTTTTTTGGGAGTGCATTGAATGCTTCTCCTTTGTGAATTCCTTTGATGAACTTCTTTCTGAATATTATTCTTCTTCTTTACGGTCTTTTCAACTTCATCTAAACTTTTGAGGTGGATAATCTTATATGGAGGCTTCAGGTGAACGATTCTATTGGAAGTTTTCAAGGGGACAACTTTATCCCGGGATCCAAGATGGACTAGATTATCCGAGGATCTCACGGGCACCAACTTAGCTGCAGGCTTCAGGTGAACCACTTTCCCTTGCTGCAACAATAGTTCACTGTAATCATCTTCAGTGTTTCCAAATAACTGAGGAGAAAGACTTTTGGGCGGAATCTTCTGCAGATCCCGGTTTTCCTTGTCGATGAGGCGCTGTGATCGCCGCAATGGGGAGTGCTGGGAGCCACCCATAAAGGAGCAGTAGGTGGAGGCCGGACTCGGGACAACTGTTGTCCTGTCCATACTGTTTTATACTACATAAAGAACACCAATGTAGTTTAAAACTATTATTCAATGCAAAATTATAAAAAAATAACAGTTGGCGCGATAGCAGGACTTATCAATTGAATAACAGGACCTTATTATCGACAAAAGCTTAGAGCTGCCACGCAATTTAATAAAGTTATCGTTCGTAAAGTTATGTCGAATTTAGATTTAAATTGAAATTGATGAGGTAATATATTTTTAAAATAAAATCCTATCACTTATTGTTGCTTAAACTAAAATTTGTTTCAAGAAAGACTATTATGAGATAGATCTTCGACTAAAAATAACTCAATACTCATAATGTTTTCATTTTTTTTAAGTTTGTTTATAAATTTAACAGTGGGTAAACAGTGAGTCCACCTGGCAACGCTCAATGCAGTATTTTTGTGTTACCATCTCCTTACCTGTAAGTATAGTGAATATATTTTCAGTATTGACTGCCATGCCGCATTGTTTTCAATCTGGTCACATCCAATGGCAGCGATTTTACGTAAAACCCTAATTGTAAGTAAAAAATAATAAAAATGTTCACTTAAAATCCAATGCCACCATGAATTTAGCTTGCGGGAAGCCTGCATAGGAGTTTTGCCTCCGCCGCCAAGGCCGCAAAAGCAAAGCCCGTCAAAACCAGCACCATTTCAGCTGTCGGCGAGTCCATCGCCGCCAAGGGGTAAGCACTTTCTTTAATTTATTTACATAAAAACCAAGTAAATATTCTCCTGATTGTAGCTTCTTGCGTCCCCATAAGCCGTACTCCCCACCTGCAGATGCCGCCGAACGTATTCGAACCGTAGCCGCCTCGCTTCAACTGAAATCCGACCAGTTGGGGAATCTCTCCGAGAAATTCGAATTCCTGAACGCGTGCTTCCAGGAGCTGCAGCACGGAGTGCCCAACTCCCAGGTACATGAACTGCGCACCGTCAGCGATGTTATCGCTTTCTACCAAACAGCTGTGGACACCACCGTGCCGTTTGATGCACTGAAGCGCATCGAGCTGCCGGAGAATTTGCACATCCAGTACGAGTACGTGCGATTCCATCCCGAGACAGATACCAAATTCGACGGCAAAACGGCTTTCCCCAAGAGCTCCACCCTAGTCACCGGTCTCAAGTACCGTGGAAAGTACGAGGGACACGAAGCCAAGCGATCCTGGCCTTAGAAACAGCCAATTGTTAGTTGTTAATGTCTTACACTTATTAAATGCATTCTGGAAGCCCGAGATTTACGTCATATATATTAGGTATTACATTTATTAAATGTTAAATATGCTTAATGGCTAAAATTAATGAATACTACTAAGTATTGGTAGTCTATAAATACTCGGCTAAAATCTGTCTGAGATCCGAGTTGTAAACACTTTCCAGGGCCGCCAACACTCGATCGTCAGCAAGTAGCTCCATTAGCCTTCTGTCCTCCTTGACTGCCTCGAAAGTGGGATACATGAGCTCGCTGGTGACATCGGTTACTGCCGGCTTGTTCATGATGCTAAGAATCTTCTTCTGCAGCTCGATCTCTGGATCGGGAGCTTTTAGCTTGGCCAGAGCATTGGCCTCGCCCACCTCTCGCTTCAGTTGCTCCTCGCGTTCGCCTTCGAGGTACTTAAGAATCACCTCGTACTGCGACGCGGTCAATGGATGATTGTCTGCCAGCCTTTCCAGCAGCCCCTGCATTTCCTGGGGATGTCGTCGCTGTCCCTTGTGTATGGATGTTGACGGCGGTAAGACGACAGCGTCGCGCTGTTTTTTGAGCCTAAAATCGGTGGAGATCAGGGTGATGGCGTCCTCCAGCGGCATGTTGCGATGCTCAGCGGGTACGCCATACAAAATGTTTACTGTGATGCTGTTGTGTTCCTCGTGCTGCGGCGTGACCAATACCGCATACAAGCAGCCGCGCGAAGAGATGTTGGCCAGGACCTTGCCTAGCAAGACGTCCTCGTTGGGAAAGAGTACATCCACGCGCAGACTGGAATTCTTTAGCCGCTCCTCAATGTATTCTGCGTATTTGCTGCAGGTAATGAAAGCCATGAGTATCGTCTGGAGTTATAAGGTATTGGGGATCATAACTTACGTATTCTCGCGATTTTGGACTATGATCTCGCAATCATTGATGAGGGGTTGACCTGCTGCCGCTGCCGCCGCTGACATCACAAGTCCACCCTGAACTGTCACCTGGCCTCCTTGATTTGAATTTCTTTTGGCGATAGCATTGGCCGCCTTCGATTTAATGCTGGCGTTGCGTACGGTGAGCATGTTTTGCTTAAAAGTGGACTTGTGCAGGGCGGAGGCGGCTTTATTGGCCAGCTCCTCCGTTTCAAACTGCACGAATCCGTAGTTCTTCTGGACCATCGAACCGAGCACTTTGCCATATGGCTGGCAAATGCTCACCAGCTCCTCGCGCGTGCAAACCGGCAGGT
The DNA here is from genome assembly GCF_000001215.4 of Drosophila melanogaster. Taxonomy (NCBI): domain Eukaryota; kingdom Metazoa; phylum Arthropoda; class Insecta; order Diptera; family Drosophilidae; genus Drosophila; species Drosophila melanogaster. The sequence goes on along the minus strand of NT_037436.4, from coordinate 7,241,950 downwards.
TGCCCAAGAAGATTCGACTCTTTGCCAGGGCCGGATCCTTGGTTATGTTGTAGCCGGCGCTTCCTGGATCAGACATAGATATTTGAAGCTTTCTACTGCACACAAACCCGAAACTGAAGATTCTAGTGTGACCCGACGAGGCAATGCAAAAATACACACCGCTGAATAGTTATTATTCAGAATTGGCATCAGTTTTAATAAAAAAAAAGGGTCGCTTGATTTCCGAACCTTCTTGCATTAACTTGCTTATTAGAAATTCAATTTACAAAAATGCCATGTAAAAAATCAGATACTATTAATATTTTGTTGTACCCCCCTAATATTAAAAAAAAATCCTATGGTCATACTAATGATGTTATTAGCGGCGTTGCCACACTTGTATATCAAGCAAATAAGAGCTTTCACATATAATTTTGTTTTAATTTGATTTAGAGGTTTGGAAGTTTTACCCACAGTATTATTAATGCTAGAAATTTTGTTTATAAACTTAGGATATCGCTTAGAAAATAAATGAAGCTTGCGCCTTAACAGCACGCTGTTATCATAACAGCACAATTGGATATTTTAGCGTCTTGCTTGTGATCGGTGCAGCCACACTATTTTCTTTCTTTTGGCTTTCGTTTCCGGCGAGGTACGTGCAAGAAATTGATGCTCCACGTTTTTAGCTTAAATTAATGTCCAATTCTCTATTTTAGCGTTGATTAATACATTCAACAGAAGAAATGGTGGGTTACCGATAAAAGTGCGGCAATGATTCCAGCAGGAAACTGACAAATAACCTAAAACGCCAACTGTGGCTCAGCCCACGTGCATTGCGAAGCTTCCTGGCGACGGAATGAAATAAAAACAAATTTGTGTGGGCGGCATCTAGTTTGTGAAGCTAAAATACCATGAAATAAGCAGTTTAACTGATCGGTTCCATGGATATGTAGTAAACATACGCTCGAATGCCGACCAATTGTTTTTCCGATCATAAACACCAGTTCTAATACGTGTGTTTCGTTTGCAGGGTATTGATATCAACCACAAGTACGATCGCAAGGTTCGCAGAACCGAGCCCAAATCCCAGGATGTGTACCTGCGCCTGCTGGTCAAGGTGAGGCTTTCGATGGCGTTGACTACCAGCTGAATGTGGAGATTAATCTGTTTTTTTTTCTTTGTTTGCCCCCGCAGCTGTACCGCTTCCTTCAGCGCCGCACCAACAAGAAGTTCAACCGCATCATCCTGAAGCGTTTGTTCATGAGCAAGATCAACAGGCCGCCGCTATCGCTTCAGCGCATCGCTCGCTTCTTCAAGGCCGCCAACCAGCCGGAGTCTACCATCGTGGTCGTCGGCACCGTCACCGACGATGCCCGCCTCCTGGTGGTGCCCAAGCTCACCGTGTGCGCCCTGCACGTCACGCAGACCGCCAGGGAGCGCATCCTGAAGGCCGGCGGTGAGGTCCTGACCTTCGATCAACTGGCTCTCCGATCGCCCACCGGCAAGAACACGCTGCTGCTGCAGGGCAGGCGTACCGCCCGCACCGCCTGCAAGCACTTCGGCAAGGCTCCCGGTGTGCCCCACTCGCACACCCGCCCCTATGTCCGCTCTAAGGGACGCAAGTTCGAGCGTGCTCGTGGTCGTCGCTCCAGCTGCGGCTACAAGAAGTAAGCGACTGGCTGACTGGACTGGATTCGGCATCCTTTTGGTTAAGATAATGATTTTTCTCGCCATCGCACGGCAATAAAAGAGTTTTATTCCAAAAGGTGAAAAAGAAAGTCCTTAATCTGTGCGGTAATCGGTTGTACTAGTGAAGGTGTGTGCTCCAGTAGTTAATAATCGGCTGATCGTGCGGCTGCACGCCAAGCACCTTCTTAAGTTTGCCCTGCACGCTGGTGGATTTGGCATGGTTGAGGCAGGTCACTTTGCTGTAGATGGAATTCAATTGAGTTCGGATCTGTGCAGCAAAATAGGACGGCTACTCACTTTTTCCACTCTTCGATGAGCACCTTGGTCTGCTTGTTCAGCACGAGTTCTGTGAAGTTTTTCTCCTCCACCGCCTTTAAAAGTTTCACCATAAGATCTGGCACTAAAGTGGGAGAATCAATAGAATCAATATCAATATCCCCGACTCGTTTTTATCAGTGAAAGCGGGAACGGATTGGATGTGAAGCTTACATTTTCGTGGCAGCTCTCCTGGCCATTTGACCGACACCTCGTGTCCGTTGACGTGTTTGTCCAGAAAATCGATCCGATAAACGGAGCTACTGGCCATTGGCACGGCTATGTCATTGGACACGGATATGATTTTGTACTCGGAGCTGATGGAGTGTTGATGTTGGGCATCGATTCGCATTAGATTGTGCATGGGCTCGGGCAGGAGTTTCTTCAGGCAGACCATGAAACGGAAGGTCTTTCTGGGATCACCTCTGACCACAATCTTCACCCCAGTCAAGGCACAATAGCAGACCGTGGCAAACTCCTCCTTGCGGACGACACTCTTGAGATGGCGCAACGAGAAGAACTCCTCCAGATCGGGATCGTCGATGCTCTCTATCATTGGCAGTGTGGAACTGTTGTAGGTGAGTCGCTGTGCGGGAGGACGGCCACTACTTTGTGGCGGTAGCCACGGTAGGTTGCCGAAGGTCACGTGCTCGGTGAGGAAGCGGGATCCGGCTAGCAGGAGCCACGAGAAGTGTGAGTGCAACTGGGCGAAGATGTGCTCCTCGCCTGTTAGCTCCAGCAAGGCACGGGAAGTGGGCATCAGGAACTGAGCGCCGGACAGACGCCTCTGTCGCTCTGAGTACGTCTGCTCCTCCGTCTCCTTGGTCTTTTTGGCAGCTGCCTGCAGCTCCGACGACACCTTCTTCAGGTGCTCCGCCAGAAAGGGCTTGATGTTAAGCAGGAAATACTTGTCCTTCATCAGCACAATGATGGAGAACAGCTGCGAGTAGCCGCGGGCCTGCAGGTCGCTCACTCGGAAGGTGTGACTCAGGATGTGACCCCTGGACGAATCGCCAAAGAACACGAACTCGCCATCCTTGCTGGCATCCGTACCATTGCTCAGACTGAGCACCGCCGCCTGCTTGACCAGACTGGCCACCTCCGGCAGCACCGCCACCTTGGTGCTGACGAATGTGGCCCCGCTTTCCGTGTCCCTGCTGTAGATCGCATTGTTATTCTTGCCCATGGAGTAATTGCAGGCGGAGCAGGTCTTTTGCGTCTGCTGTTCCAGTGACAGGTCCTCCAGCTTGGTGTCCCTCAGTGTCTGGGTGCAGAAGATGGCGCAGGGACCGTGCGCCTCGCAAAAGTGGCACAGCGCTATCACGGCGTTCATCGCTGCTCTACAGTTTCCTTTATATCCTTGGTTATGTTATTGTTTATTTTGTTAGTTAATAATACTAGAGTGACCAGTTGCGTACATTCACTGAAATACCAGAAATGGCGGTAAGAACATAGAAAACATTGCAGGGATTTCTTAAGCGATATTTTAAATTTTGCGGGAATATACATTTTATTCTTGTTTTGTATATGTAAAATATAAATACTAAACTATAAATCAATGTGCTATGACGACATAATATTAAATAAATACACATGACAATAAATTCCTTATGTTAATAGAAGTTCAAATTAAGAAAGAATTTTTGAATTGTGTTTTTAAGATATGTAGAAATGTATCTGTAATTATTTACCCAATTAATTATGCAGAACGAAAATGTAAAGCAGATCTGGATGTCTTTATAACCCAATTTGGATGCTAATTGCTTGAGTCCATAATGCTTTAATTTTCAGCATCACAAATGGGTATCGATTCCAGTGAGTTTCATTCTCGAAAGTTATTGTGCCACCTACAGACGTTTTTCCACACAATGCAACTGGTTTCTTGGATATATTTATTGGCCTGTTCATTACCTGTGGTTAGGAGTGCGTATATGTTAGTAGCTGCTCCAGTTGGCCAAAATATTACGGAGTATATGCATGCGCGCCAGAAGAGGCATCAGTTGATCTACCGGAATGGAGGAACCATCCGTTTGGTAGTGGGTCCCGTGCTGTCCACTCAGCTCGAGGATCCCGTGGTCTGGCGCAGTTTGGTCTACTACTATGTGCTGCATTTCGGGGCATTTACCCTGCCATCGGCACCACTATATCCCTGGGACAAATGGGAGACGATATATGCGCGTTCGTTGCAGGAGAAGATCAGGAGCTTGGATGAGACGCACGAGGACGACACTCGCCTGTTCGTATATGCCGCCTTGGAGAACTATATGGACCAAGTGAGTGGATCTCCTGGTCGAGGTCGTCACTGTTTGCTGCGAGGGATCTGTGAAAATGCGCAGGTGCATCACCATGTGGGCATCATGGCGGAGCTACTAGTCGTTCTACTCACGTAAGTTGCAGTTTTAGAATGCTATTACTTGAATGGAAGAATTATAAATCTATATAAACTTAATAGACCTGGTAAAACGCGCTTGGATGTGGCCTACAAGGAGGCTTTAGCAGCTGGCCAGGCTGGAATCGATTGCCTAGCTCGCTATTCGGATTGTCCAAGGGGTGAAAGTGTGCTGGATGCATATGCTCTGGATGTGGAGTATTGAAAAGGGTTTTTTTTTAAACTGATGTTACGACTTGAATAAATCAAGTTAATTCAATGATTACCACTGATAGTGCTTTTCAGTAAGATCAACTGGAATCACTGTCAACTTTCGAGTATATCTGCTCACATGAACAATCTAGTTACTCCGTTGAATTTTTAACACTAATTGCAAGTGATTTGCGCCCTTGTCGTCGCCACGCCCCCTTTAACTCCACCGACTGGAGGATGTCGCCTTTGGTAAACCAGAAACACGAGTGCATCCATGCCAACATCCTACCCCAGAATCTAGGCGAAAAATGCGTTAACATTAATGGCTTGTGGCTGGTGCAAGTTGGGCTTGGAAAGCGGTGCAGCGAAAGCCAACACACGACCGCCATTTTGTCAACAATGGCGTCAATTAAATGGAAAATGCGGCACCACCAACAGCCGCCGCGCGGCAAGAACGCCGGCAGCAGCAACGAAAGACAATAAATGCGTCTTAAGTGGCACATTAGGCTCGCAGACGGTGCCAAGCGGATGGAATGGGCTTTCCAACAGGGTGCAGCAGATACTATTTTAGTCAGAGATTTCCCTAGAATAACTAACTAATTTTGAATCGTTGAATTCAAAGAAATAAATAAAAGTATATTAAGTTATATTTTTACTTTGTCTACTTCGATAGTATGTTAAATATTACTTTTTTATTCCTATCACATAAAAATATAATTTCCATTCTAGTATAAATATATATAAAAATATAAATTTAGCTTCAAATATATTTTAATGAATGTTCTCTATTGTGACGAATGAAATGATATAAATATTTGTATATATAGGTGGAATAAAGTAAATCTGTGAATCGTATTTGTACATTATAAATTCATATCTTCGTTTATTTTATTTGTCTTATCAATTATTAATTTTACTATTATTCATTTATGCACCCTGTTCAGAATCCTCAGCTGCGCCTCGTGTGCACAGCTAATTCAAATGCGATTATGACAACGCGAACAACGAAGGAGCTAAGCGGCGTAGAAGGCGAGGGGAGTGCGGTGAAAGCGGAGAAAGTGGGGCGAAGGAACCTGCCAGAGTGCAGTTGGCGCAGCAAAGAAGTGGGGGGGGAGGAAGGTAGGGGAAGGGGGCGGTGGCTTGGGGGGAATGCCTGCACAACTTTGCGGTGTTTGAACTTGTGATGGTGCAGTGGAATAGGTAACTAATGTCTGCGGCTGTCATGTTTATGCGGCAGCCATATCGTAAATTCAAAAATATCAACTAAATATTAAGAAAACAAAGCGGGAAAATAATTTAAAGTAAGCTTAAATAACTACAAAATGATCGAGTTAGTTACATAGCTTTCGAGAAATGTTCTTACGGTGCGTATGATTAATATTATTATATATTTCTATTATTTGTTATTTTTTTTATAGGTGAAATTATTCAGTTATATAATTTTAGTTTTCCATTTTCGTGTTAGCAATAATATTATCTTTTATTTATATTTAATTCCAACACTTTAAATGGCCCACAATGCGTTGTTTTTAGAGCAAGACACCCGCATAAACGCTTCAGCATGGTGGGTTGCCTGCATCGATGTGCACACATGCTCATCCTGGAGCCGAGTCAACACAGTTTCCTGCCCCCTCAGACATGCTTCCGTGCATTTCCGCCCCAAATTATGCAGCAAGAACAAGCGGAATCCGACATCAGGACAAGAACCATTAGACATGCACTTTGATTTGGTTGAAAACTTTATTGCGGATCCCCATTCTCTTCCGTACTCGACAGCAATCCGCAGCAGTAGCTGTAGCAGGAGCAGCAGTAAATCAATCATCTTCCACAATCAAAAGCCCGTCGAGGAAGTTGTGTCCCCGAGGACAGGCACTGTACAGGCCCAAGCAATTGGCTCCAGCTCTTCCCGCGGCGTAGGCATCATGGTAGTCATTGTCCAGATCCGCTTTGCCGGGACTAAAATGATTGGCAGATTAAAGTAGCATTTATGGGGATTCGTGTAAGTGTTTGAAAATGAATGAGAAATGATGAGGGAGCACTTAATATTTATCGTATTCCTTAAACTTGAAGACTCTTTTCTTTTACCTGAGTACAATATCCATAATTTCCGAGAACACACCGATATGATGATGGATCTGAGCATTCTCGCATATGGAGCGCAGCAGACATTGTCTGCCCATGGAGCGGTCATTGTTCCTCCTGCCCATATACTCCTCCAGTGCAGTGTAGACCAAGAGCCTGGCATCGTCCGCATATCGCACTCCGCCATTGGCCACATGGCGCTCAATATTCCTTCGCATTTGCATCAAGGAACGAGCGAAGGTGCCTTCCCACTTATCCCACGGCCAGATGGGTGATGTGGGCAGGGAATAGGAACCACCTTGGAGCGTGTAGGAGAGCACACAGGAACGGAAGGTCACCTTGTCCCCCAAGGGTATGGGCATCGAGGGACCAATACTAAACTTCAAAGACCCACTATTCTGGTAGATCAGCCAGCGCTTCTGTCGATGTCCCATGAATTCCGTGAGATTTCGGGATGAATCTCCCCGAGATGGCAGGCTGAGCATGGCCACCGCCAAGAGCAGACCCGTTGTCCACTTCATGCTCCCAACGACTACTAACTAGCTGCAGGTGTAGGCGTCACGGACTTAACTCGTTCTGAAGTGAGCCATCAACGCAAGATGACAAGTGGAAATTTCGGAGGCACAAACATTTGGCCAGGCAATTAGCATTATGAATTTGTCAAGAACTGGATTACACTGACCCAAAAAGGTGCATGTATGCATAAATATTCAAAGTATACTAACAAGTATATGATTTACAAATTATTTTTTTGATTTAAAAGTAAAAACATATTTAATAAATTGAATAGAATGTCAATATATAAAACAAATATCTATCACTAGGCCAAGTTGATTTTAGGCATGCAGAACACATTATTTTTCAATGTGTTCCCAATCCGTTTTGGTTTTCTATTTGCACACGTGAGTGGAAAACTGAGTGGACAACAGCCACCTAATTGGATTCGGCCCAACTAGAGTGACCCAAAACGTGGGGCAGATCGAGATGAAAGGTCACAGAAATATGGTGAAAGACCCACTTAGAAGACCATTAAAATACGGAAAATCTCAGCACACAATCAGCTGGCAGAGCGATGAAACGAAAAATGTTTTGCAAATTATTTATACAAATACGGGAAGTAGCACCAACTGTCTGGGCGACCGCCTCAAGGCGAAGATAATATCCTTTTTCGGGTTGTTTTCTGATTTGTCGACGTGGCCGGAAATGAAAAGCAAATAGCTGTTGCAGGAAAAGCAGTTGGCAAGCGAATTTGCTTATATCACAGCCCGGGCATGGCAACCGTGGTGGCAACAATCGGAGTGCTGCAAACACGTCTACAAGCCGCAAAGATGAAGACGTAGGAAATGGGTTCCGACCACGAATAGTGGTTACACGCTACCGAGAACCCATGTGGGTGGATAGGTCTGACAAATTCCCAGTGCCGCGAAACTTTTGCCATCCACCTAAATCTCGGACACTTCCGCTTTCTAGCGAATAACATACAACAAATTGTAGAAGATATAAATTCATGTTGACAATTGAATTATTTATAAAAAATGCGTGCAGACGAAATTTTCACATTTCTCAAATGGCTGTCCAAAAAAAAGTATATATATGGAGGCCCAAGTGTAGGCGTGAATAAAAAGATCAACAAAACCTTCCGATTCGGAGCAATAAACCCATTTAATAAACACGTGACTAGCTCATTATTCATATGAAAGACGAACTCCTGTCAATTGTGCAGTCATTGTTGATTTTATAGTCTAGAAAGTGTCTATGCCATTTATGCAAATGCCATTTTAAAAATATATTTTTAGCTGACAAAATATTTGTTCAAAAGTAATTGATCTAACTTTACTTTGAAAAATCAGGTTTTTAAAAGATTGCAAGAATGCAAAGACATACATATTTGAATGATTTCTATTTGCAATTGGCTGATTTCTAATTTGTTACCAATGATTATGTTTCGTTTGAATAAGTAAAATTTTAAAGTTTTCTTTAGACAACCACATCAGATTTTGAAGTCTAGAATTCTCTTGCGGTACACTTCGTCACTGCCTTACTGCCATTCATAGTGATGTAAGTAGCATTTCATCCAAAGAGGAAGTGCACAATATGCATTTGTTAGGCAAAATAATTCCCGACCTAATAGAGAGATTTTGGATTGCCTATTATTACTTGGGTACCCTGTGACCAGCAAGCCATTTTTGAGTGCTCTGTTGCATCTGCATTACTTAGCAGTAGTCCTGATTTATGGTTGCATATGTGCACTTGTTTGCAATATTTTTGGCAAAAGCTTGTTTCATGCCGACATTGCCGTATCTCATGCTCAGTCCTATGACATTGCACATGTTTTTCCCCATTTTCACTTGGCCCGTTCGCCAGCTCCTTTTGCCCAATTTGGCACAGCCAGAAACTTTATTTTTCTTGGCCGCAATTAGGCAGCGGGTGGCCAAAGGAGTGAATTCTCGGGAAAAACAATATCTGAAGTAGGGCGTGGCAGAGCTACCCGCAAGGAGCATTACTCCAACTGTCAAAGGCAGTGTGAAAAGGACGAAGGACGAAGGGAAAATGGAAGTAACTGTGACACCCAATGGACTCGTAGCTACCTCATTCGACCTTCTGCCTCCCACCCAAAAAAAAAAAACGACTCCCCAGTGCGAAGTTCTTCTTCTTCAATTTCTCACACAAACTGTATATAATATTTATTATGTTGGCATAATAAATTGCAACATGAGGCAGATTCATTTTCGCACTTGCGGACATTTTTCATTTTGTTGCCCGCCGGGCAGCAGCTGCTTGGACTTTGACGGTGCGACGGGTGAGGTGAATGGGCGGTTTGTGGGCGGTATGGTTTCCTTTTTTTTGGCCGCCAGTTTAGTGGGTGGTTGCGGGCGAAGTAATGGATGTAAGAAGCGTTGGCGCCACATCCATGTCGCCACTGTTGTCCGCGTTGCGGTGTTGCAACTGATGAGCAAAAAATACTTGTTGCCCATCATCTAGTTCCGTTCGAGCTGCCTTTGAATACAAATGGAATTTGAAGACCGACTTGATTTATTTATAATCATTCCCATTCTCTATCTCTCGCTATTCATATCAGTAGATTCAGAAAAATTAGGAAGTTTATAAAAATTTAATATACAGACTTATAGATACATCCTTAAACGTTTTAACAGATTTTAACACGATGGTTTATTTTATAATATAATTTAAAGTACACTTTATTAAGTCTATTGTATACATTGTTTTGAATAATTCTATCAATATTTTGATTTGAATCTATAAGATGGTAATTAATTAAATATCTTTAATTATAGCCAAGAAGTGCAATTGAAAGTATCTAAAAAATTAAGAATTTTTCACCACAATGATTTATGTAGTTTTCTCTAAATAAGTTTCCAAGCTAGTACCTTCCTTGGCGGCACTGCATCACCTGTTCTTCCTTCGCCTTGGCATGTGCACATTTTAAAAGGGAAATTTAATAAACCTTGTCCTATTTCACGCTCATTAGTGTCATGATAAATTGTGGACCCACACAGCCCCACGTAACCGGAGCGCAAAGGAGCCCACCGGATCCGGGGCCATTTCTCAGGTGAGAAACGCCGTTGAGATGGTTATCGCGATGGCCATGTAAATGTGTAAATGTGGCCCGGTTGTGAAGTTCAAAGGGCAGCGGGGCTTAACTGTTGCACAATGCATAGGACCCCGCACAGAAATGGCCATAAATTAGAAAAGTTCGCCGCTGATGCGGACAAGTTGCCTTTGATTTGCCAGTTTTGTTCGCCATTTTATGGCCATTTAATGTGCTGACATGTCGGCAATTACAAGAGAAAGATCGCCGCGAAATGTAAATGCAGATGGGCCGGGGGGTGTACAAGTTCACAGAGCTCACATAAATTTCAGGCAATAATCTCATTGTTTTTCCATGCGCTTCATTGCGCGCTTTTTATCACGCTTCAGGGGGGTTCAAGAGGGGATCAAGGGGGTGGGGGTGGCTGTCAGTGGGGCGGTAACTGAAAATCGAGACACTTTTCCCCATCTGTTTGCGTTTGCTCATTGCCTTCCTGTTTTCCTTTTTCCTTTGTTGTCAACAAAGTTTTGCAGACACAATATGTCTGCGGCAGTCGGTTGTCTATATATATATATATGTATATATATATATGGTATATCTACACATGGTGTGTCCCAACCACTTCGGTTCGGCTGTCCGTCCGTCTAACTGAGCTTTGTCCGTCCCGCCAGTTGCTTCCATCTGCCATCTGATGTAGCTACTTTTATGGTTGATGTTATTACTTTTTTCTTGTTGTCCCCACTGACGCCTCGCTTTTCCATTGCCCTGCGTACTCCCGCCCCAGTTTTTCCCGCCAACTGATACTGCGGCATGCAACAGCATAAAAAGTTGAAGGTTGAAGGCAATCTGATGAGCAGAGTGGTAGGATATTCGTAGATGCACTAAAGAGTATTGAAAAAAGATATATTTTTATATATAGATATATAGATTATTTTACTTGAAATTATCTATACTATATATTTATTTATTTTTGCCTATATATTTTTATATATTAAAACTCATTTCTCTTTAAAGAAAAGTTTAAATTGCATTGACGATATCCTAAGTTAAAAAGTGTATATACCCTTTTTGCAGGGTATCATCTAACATAACTAACTTCAGCAGCTGGTTATTGTTTTTTATGCTAGTTGCAGCATTGCTTTTTGCCTTTGTGGCTGCCACTGCACTTCAGACGTCGCCATCCTCGTGGCTTGGCGACGACATTTAAAGCGCCATGAATATGCAAAACTTTTACACTTGCTTTTTATGCGCAAATGTATAAATTGAGGGAAAAATGAAGAGGCAAGGCAAACAAACGCCGCTGGCAGCAAGGATATTTTTTGTCCTCTCCGGGCTCAGCACTATTAGTCGCCAGCATTGGCAACTGGCAACTTGTGCCGCCAGGATGTTGGAAAGCTGGGATGTTGCAATGCTGGGATTCTAGTATCCTGCGATCCTGGGTTGTTAAAATGTCCACCCCCCTCACCCCTTCGTCGCGTAATAATTCTTCAATAATAACAGAGCTGAGTTGGTGGAGGCCAAAGCGTTTGTCGGTTAGGTGGGAAAATGTGTTCCGGCGGAATCGGAGTTCCTGGCCTTCCACTTTCCACCATCCATCGTTGCAGCCAACTCCATTGCGGGCTATAAAATAAACACTCACTCACTGCTGCCCCAGCTCCTTGTCCCGTTATCCTTTTTCCAGCAGCTTCTCATGGAGCACTGAGAGAAATCAGACAGTACTCTGATAGTATTCCATATAAAAAATACTTACACTGTTTTGCAGTTTGTTGCTTAGGATATATGTGCACACTTATAATTATTAATAAAAATGCCTAACAAAATATTCATAATGAAAATGTATCCTTCGTTGAGTGATGGTAAAAAGTTATATATAAGATGTTTCAAATTTGGTAGAACCTTTTCACGAATTTCTTTAAATAGTGCAGAATATGTAAATGAAATTGCAATATGAATTGATTATTAATGAATATCCCATTTATTTTTAGTGTTCAGCGCCTTGCCAGCGTTTTTTTTGTCACTAGCTGCGGTTGAAGTTTTCGTCCTTCCTTCTCGGCTTTTCCCCATTTTTTGTTCGCAACTGCGGCTTGCTGAAATTTGTTTGCATTTGCAATGCTGAATTAAATTATTGCTTCCCCGTATACCCAACGTATTCTAACTTTTTGTCTGCTGCTGTTGCGGTTTTTCCATGTTGCTGCTACTGCTGCTGCGTGTTGCTGTTGCACGTTGTTGTTTTGCGCACCGCAGCAATATTATCGCCGGGTTTTGGCTTGTTATTTGAACGTCGCTTTGAGACACGAAACTTTGGGCCGCAAAGCACTGCGGTGTGAGGGCCATATTGATTGGAAGGCGCTTAAAGTCGCCAAGAAGCTGGCCAGGATACTGTGGTCCCCGGGCGAAGTTCAAGTTGCCGCCGCAGGATGTTATTGATAGCGATCTCATCTATTAAACGCTTTCGAGAGTAATTGCGGTGCGGAAATGGGGGGGTCTAATAAAATCCTTGAGCACGAGCAAGTTGGGAATTTTCTTGGCTCGCGAGCAATTTCAAGTGGAAATCCAATTATGTAATACTTCTTAATAGCTAGAAAAGATAAGATATGCAATCAATATGCATTTTACTATACACAAGAAAGATAATAATAAGAAAGCAACAACTTAAAGCCCACTGTTAAAAACGAACCCTATTTATTTGGTAAACTTGAGCAATTTCTCAGCAAAATAAGCATGGCATTCCGTGGGTTTTTGCTTATTTGTGCGCCATTTTTTTTGGCACATCCTGAATCTGTCGCTGTCCTGTCCGCTTACTTGCCGCTTTGCATTCATTCCAAATATTTGCCGGTACATTTTCACAAACAATTTTCGCATGCATACTTTGGCAGGGTTAGAGTTAAAAAAAAAAAACGGCGTGACTCCAGCTGGAAGCCAAATCCGGCAATAACTGTCTTGAGTCGGGAATCAGGAATCACCAAGGATGCGATGACTATCGCACACCAACAACAGGACACCCGGTCGCAGCACCCAAGGTTCCCTAATGCGTTCGTCTAAATTAAGTTGGGAAATAAAAAAATGATCAAGGACGAAACTTTAATACACTTTCAGCTATTGAGAACATATCAAGAGCAAGGAAATCTATTGACAGATTTAGATTATATTTAAATTTCTCTTATGTTTAAGTGAAGTATCAGACTTTTTTACAAAATGTAGTGCACTAAACTTTAAAATTGGAATTTACATTGAGTTTGGAAAAGATGGATGAGTGATTATAAGTGACTTTCTACTGATGTTTACTGTAGTAAGTTTCAATATCCCTGATCTTCCAATCAAAAAATGCATAGGACACAACCTGTAAAGGGTATTAAAAGTATAAGAAGAGAAGCTAAACTCAAGGAAGGAAAAGGCGGCGACGAGGTAACAGCTCGGATCCTGGCTGGCGAAGTTTGCCAGCTTGCAGGCAGTAGTCTCAGTCTCGTGCCCATGGATGAGTTGGCCCGGGCATGAACTGTGACCCCGGAATGGGGGGGCCAGAAGTCAGAGAGTGTGCGGGGGTTAAATATGTTTTTTGTTATTTATGCAAATTCGTTTCTGTGTTGCCAGCGACCTGGGCATTGTTGTAAGTCATAATGGCGTACACGCCATTACGGGGTGGCGGGGCATTCCGAAGGGGTTTCCACAGGCTTCTAACCTGTTGGCATTTGGGGGGCTTCGTGTTTATGTGCCAAACACTCGTGCTTTCCCCTTGTTTTATGCAAATTTCCTAACCAGCCGCATTTTCTCGACCATTTTTCACAGCATCTCGGTGGCTGAGCTATAGTCGTGGTACTTGGTCTACAACTTTGTTGCAAGTTGTTCATTGCCGGCATTCTATTTTACCTTGCTACATATTTAATGCCCAACAATAGGCTTGAATAATGAATACGTTGCCCTGTGTCACCCGAACTCACACACACACTTAAATTCGCAAGGACTCACATTCAGGTTCAATATTTGACACTTTGGGGCAGCACTTTAATCTCAAATTTGTGCCTGCGCCCAGTTTATTACATTTAATGTCATAATTTATTATATTTGTTTGGTATACAAAGTCGGGCCTACGAAATACTCAAGGACGAACGAGAGCCAGGCCCCAAAGTTGGCTGCTCGAGGACATGGGTAATTCTAGCCGTTTCTGGCTGCATAATCACGAAAAACACTCGAAACATTTTTAATTAAAATTTTGTGTTATGCTTGGTGCGAAGTGTTGGGTCGACTTAATGGGTTACCCGGTGTTTGCTGCAGGTCAGCTCTGCTCACATTAATTTACGTAACCGAAAGGTGTGCCCATTATATTAAATCAATTAAAACGAATTCGCTTACATGGTCATTAAATAGAAACTAATTAATCAGATTGGGCTTAATAAGCGAAAGGTTGTAAATCAAATGGAAGTTTACTAGTTTATTCCAGGAGATTCAATGCAGTTTTAAACGTCATTTATCTATAAAGGATGATTCTGAAATTTTATAGTTTTATTTAATACACACATTTATTTAATTCATTTTGGTTATAATGATTGTTGCTATGATAAGCTTCTTTTGTGTTCTGATATATGTATTCTGAGAAATGTATTCTTATACAACTTCAGTTAATATAAAAGGATCCACCTTTCAGACGCTCAAATGTTGATTCGGGTAGTTACTCTTTCCATCTCCGCATGTGGGTTAATTTATTTAAATCTCACCTGTAATTCATATTCCAGAGGTAACGTTGGCTGCATAATAAGCAACATATTTGGGTAATACTGAGCTACGAACTTCCGCAAAAACAGCCAGCATCTGAGTTCCTTGGCTGATTTTGCTTAGTATCCTTGTACATGGGTGCGTGTGCGAATATTTGAGACATAAATTTGGCAAATTTTGTGGAGCTACGTGTTGTTGGTTGTTAGGTTGGTTGGTTGGTTGGATTTCGTGTCCGTGCAGCATTCGTGTCGGGTGTAAATTTGCAGATAAGTACCATTAGTTGGGCCTTCCATCCTGGCGCCTTTAGCACGGTTATTATGTAGTTAACGAGTGTTTATTAGCATTTTAATTACCTTTTGGGCGCGTGAAAGCTGCGCGCATTAGCAAACCCTTAGTCGCACATATATATGCCGGCGGGCTGGCAATTTGCCCCTGGGACTTGGCTGACAATATATGGCTAAAACTTTAATTATGTTTTTAAAGTTTAATGAGCGGCAGCGGCTTTGAGCTTTGAGTGCTTTCAAAATATTTGCTCATTTCAGCAGGTGCAAGAAAAAACTTAAAAATCATTTCATTACAAATTCAAACTATTCTACACACGCTTACGGATACAGTGAAAACGATTTAAAACATACATAATAAATACATTTAATCGAAATATTGTTCAATGACATAAGCATAAAGGAAATAAATTGGTTTATTTTTTGTATTAGTTATACACTTTAAGGGTATTTAAACTTTGTTTTAGAATCTAAAAGATTTTGAATTATCTTGTGTAACTTGCGTTTTTGAACCTCAACTTGAAAATGATAGATATTCCAGAACTTTAAGGTAAAAGTTAAAATTATAACTTATTGTGGTAGTACTATAAAAAACATGTTAAGCACAAACTATTTTTTGCATGTTGCCATTTGAACGCAAAGGGTTTCATTTAGATGGACTTTGCTACAACATTTTCCATACGGTACAATAGTAGAGAAATATTTGCATTGCTCTAATAAAAACAAGGGAAAAATTGCAAAAACTAATTGGATGTGCTGGGCGGAAAAAAAATTGCACCACGCAGCGGTAAGCGTAGGATACGATGGGCGTGGCCGTTACGGAAAAAAAGGGGCGGATAGCTGGTTGCTTGTTAAAAGTTCATTAAACTCATAGAATGCTTGTAAAGCGAGATGATAAATTAATCTACAGCAGGCAACGAAGCGCGCTATTGAGTGGGCGCAGCGAAAGGGACGGCAAATAAGGAGTGTGCAACAGAGAGGGGAGTAAGGTGGAGTAAGCAAGAGGGGGAGAGAGAAAGAGAGAGCGGTGCAGATGGAGAGCTAACATAAATGACGAGTTTAATTTGTATGCAAACAAGTTGGCGGCGTCGTCTCGACACAAACACGCTGCTGATGTTGACGGCGATGAGTATGATGTTGGACCCACAGTAATTACGCACACATTTAAAGAAGTGCAGCGGACACACACTCGCACGCTCGCTGGCGGAAAGAGAGCGGGAGAGAGAGAAAGCAAGATGGCGAGGTAGCCATGATGGTTGCTAACTGTTTCCGCTTGATGCTGAGTGACGTGCGAATGCCAGGAATGAAGAAGCATTGCACTGCAGCCAGAGACAGAGAGAGAGAGAGGGAGAGGGAGGGAGTGAGTGAGGAAGAGAGAGCGGGAAAAAAGTGCTGAGAGAATTATTGTGATGAAATAGCATGTGCATTAGTTAAAGTTGGGGGAAAGCATTTCACTGGGGTGCACGATAATGCCAGCGAGGGGACTCCAAAGTAATGATGCAGAAAACATGGCAGCTTTGTCATTCGGTCGTCTTCTTTGAATGGCAAGGATATTTCAACGCAAGCTGCATACAATTTTGGATTTGATTAAATAGGTCAGTATTGTGATGGACTCACTGCCCTGCACTTGTAATTCAAAGTTTATGTTTTGCTTAATATAAGCAAAAACTTAATTATTAAATTCATACATCCCATTTATGTCAGGCCATACAGTTGTATTACCAAACAAACAAATGCAATTAATAATTAACCAAACGAATGAGCAGAGTAATCCAATTAGAAAGTACTCGGACTCTGTGGCGTATGCGTTATATTTCAAAGAAGCGCTGCGATCAACCTTTTAATTGGATTCTCGGCAATAAAATGATTCGCTCGACTAGCAGCGTGTAATTAGCATAAACTCCAACAGTTAATTAGCGTAATAATTGCGTTCATTCAAACAAAAACAAAGGCAGAGGGGATTTTAGCACCAAAGGGAAAATAAACTAAAGCAAAACAAAGAAGCAAAGCAAAAGCCAAATCCAAAATCCAAAGTGGAACAAAAACTAAAACTATTGGCGTCTTAATTAGCGTGCGTGTTCAATTACAATCGAGAGAGCTACTGTTGCCACGAGTTTCCTTAGATTCCTGGCCAAAGTTGACTGAGAGTGGGTGGCGTTGGTTGAAGTGTAATTCCTGGTAATAAGCCATTATCAGCTGCTGTTACTTGAATTTATTTGCCAGACAAAATACGCTGAAACAAAGCAGAAGACCCGGCCAGCACGTAATGCCAGAAGGAGGTGGGCGTTGCGGAAGGACGAGTGCCGGAGGACAGGCTGTCATTCATGAATTTCAAATAATGTCGATGTCGAACACTTTGACTTTGTCCTGCTGCCATGCCATGCAATGCGATGCGATTGAGGCGAAAACCACCTCGTCCTCGTTCTCCTCCTGCTGCGCACAATGTCGTGATTCCATTCCGTGATGCCTGGCATGCCAAAATCCAATGAAAGACGTTTAGTTTGCCTCGGTGTCGTAGTCCTGCGACGTCTCGAGGAATTCGCAAAGAAAACAAGCAATGAAATCGCATAACTAACAATGAATTCCTAACTTGAAGCTACTTGAGCAGCCAGCCAGCCACCAGCAGAAAGAAGCCCTGAGATGAGTTGAACGTGGTCTATGTCTGTGTTTCTACGGTTCTGCCCCGCACGCCCCTCTTTCATCAGCCACACACACGTAACTATACAGAGAAAATATAAATCACTAAAAATGGTTATCAATTGGATTCATGCTTATTAGCAACTAAATACGAAAGGTTTGTGTGTCTACAAAGCTGTCTTAGTTCAAAGAACTCTTAAGTAGTGCACAATATTTATGCTGACTATTAAACCATTTAAATAACCAATTACTTGTACAATACATTTTAATCAAGATTTTCTTCTTGTGCATGGTGTGCAAAAGTCGACTGGGAGTTCCTTAGAGATTTCATGGTGAAAAAATAACTTGAAGCGTGCTTTTCTCCCGTGTGTCCTGCGGGCGGGCCTTCATTCCTATGCTGCCTGTGTGCTGCCGGTCGCGATTTGCTTTTCCTTCTGCTTTTCCATTTTCCTGCTGCTCCGGATGGAACGTGAATTCTTTGCTTTGCTTTCTGTCCGCCGCTTGGTTTACTTGTGGGCGCATATTTGATTTCTGTTCGCTAGAATTTCAAGGAGTCATCAGCGCCAGTTCCGGCTTCAGATTCATATTGCAGCTCAGTTTTTACGCCATTTGAGCAAATGCAGTCGATTGCATTGCATAACACTGAATTTATCTTATCGCCATGCTATTCTCATGAGTCAGCAAATATTTATGGAAACTGACGTTGGGCAACGATAGTTTCACAGCCAAGAGAAATGCTTCCTTGGAAAGGTAATTTATTGCTTATCATTTAATTGTTTGCCATTAAATTGATGGCCAAAATATTGATGGTGCTATCTGATTGGGTTATCAACTGGGGCCAGGCTAAACCAATTTGTACAGCTGCACATAAGAGTAGATATATATTTTCTCATGTGCTACTTTCAAACGGACACATACATATGTGCTAGCTTGTTGCCCACAAAGCCAATAAACATGCGAGTAATTTCATCGACAAACAAGGCACAAATCCCTCGATGTTTTGCTTACTTTTAGCTAGCAAAGAACAACAAACGAAAGCAATACGAATTGTGAAGGTTTTCGAGTTCAATGGAAGCGATTTCCAGCTACGATCCCAAATCCAAAATCCATTGCATACTTCAAGGGGTGGCTGGCTCTCGGATCGTATGCAACTGCTCTTGACTTGCATTTCAAGTGCATGTTGGTTTGCTGTGGCTGCTGTTCCACCATTGTTCCATCGCATTGTGGTCTTCTTCTTGGCCAGCTTCTAGTTTTAACAATGCCACTGACTGCGGATGACAGCATTTCGTGTTCCAGTTGTTGTTGTCTTAACGCCACAGCCTGCGGGCTTTCCAGCTATTGTGGCCATGCGGATATATGTAGATATATATACACATGTATGTGTAGACACACATACGTGTGTATGTAGACAGGCACTTCTATGACAAGCTGAAAAACATGTTAATTTTTGCTCCCAAAAGAAGGGAGGGGATGCGGGGAATCGATTATCGCAGTCTAATGCAAAACGCCGCAACTGCTGATGCATAATTTAGACGGCAGACTGTGCTCCAAATGAAAAGTCGGCTTATCAGCAGCGCCTGTAATCAGGGCAAGGTAACAAATCCTTCGCAAGAAAAAAAAATATATATTCCAACAGCGCGGCAGGCAAATAAGCATTATAAAAGCACGGGGAAGACTGCAAAAAAGTGTGTACAAAATAATTCCACAACAGACAGAGGGTAAAGAATAAACAACGTTAAGGCAAAGGTGCAAGCCAGGTCGCAACCATGGGTGATGAACAAAAATTAAAACCCAAAAGCTTATACTTAAATATGTGAGACACATATTTCTAAGATTATTTATTAAATTGGGTATGAAAATATTTCTATCCTTATGACTGTATTTTTATATACACTGCTGATTTTGTTTAAATATTTGAATAATCACACCCATGGTGTCTGAGCCATTTGGTGTGCCGTTCCTGTTGTCGCCAACGACTTGTTGGCAAAAGGCATTTAACGACACCTAAACAGAAGACGTCCGCCCAGCTAGGAGAACAGGACAGCTCCGGGACAGGATACAGAAGACAGGACTCGGAACTGGAGACGGCGAAGAAGACGCTGTTTACATACAGCGATGCAGGGTGTGGGTGAAACATTTTTGAGGGAGGCGAGGAAATGGGTGAGCGACTGCTCGCAAATTCTAATAAATGTAAAAGAAATTGAATGAGGTTATGGGGAAGGTTATGCCACGGCAGCTGCGAAAATGGCAGAAATTGCCAGGCAAACGCAATTTTTAGACTCATCGTTCTACTTTTCTTTTTTTTTTTGCTTTTTTTTTTTATTTTTAGCTCTGTGGGTAAAATGAAAACTAAACGAGTTTGTGCTGGCCTAGGCAACATCATCCTTGACTTGGATTTGATGGCAGTCAGCAAATTGGCAAATGCACTGCGGAATCGTGGTGCTGTCGGCGACAGTGAAAATTGCTGAGCCAAAATGGATATCGTTTTAATTTTTTCAAATTGGGGACTCAACATCGTTACGCGGATAGACAGGCCGCAGGCAGGCGGGCTGGCAGGAAGATTTGTGTGTAGAATTTTTGACCAGGAATTTAAATTATAATTGTAAGCGTTGAGGATCTGACTGCAGCTGACCAGCCATTGAAACCCGATAATGTTGCGAAGAGGAATTCCCGATTTGCCAATCGGATATGCAGTTGCAATTTGGAAACGATTTAAATTGGGCTGGCTAGGACGCCACATGGTGCACTAGTAGTGGTAGCAGTGGTACAGTGTCCTGCTGGCTGACTGACTTTACATAATGCCTGCCTGATTAGGGCAAAGGGCATGCCCCATACCCCCTGCCAGTCAGCCTGTACTGGCCACAGTTAATGGCGCCTGCATCTAGGCCTCAAAATATATAACCCGAGCATGTGGCCAGTTACGTGTATGGGCATGTGTGCGTTTGTAACTACATAATGCCCAAAATGTGTATTTGCATGGCAGTATGTATGCCAGTGTGTGTGTGTGTGTGCCGAGTGCGTACGCAAAATTCATGTCTCTATACGCACAGGCGGCAACATTGGCGAATCAATAATGATGACCTGAATACGCAAAAGCTGCAGCCGATTAACTCTGGACCCTGCCATACGCACACACGCACACAGCCATGCATTCAGATATTGCGTATACGTATACGCACACAGATATTACGTATACGCACGCCTCGAAGTAGGCAACGGAAATGGTATTTGTTTTGTATGGCCTGCTGACGTTTTTTCTATTCTTTCTCCTTTTCCCTTTCTTTTTTTTTGTTTCCTATTTCAATTGCTGTTTTGCTTCAATTTGCCAGCTCCCCAGTTTCATTTGCGCTCTCGCCAGCGTCTTGTTTTTCAGCTCTGTGTTCTGTGTTTTCATTGTCTTGCCGCTTGATTGTTCAAAGCGCAGCTTTCGGCTGAAACATTTGCAAAGTACTATTGGACACCCAGTCCCCGTTCCCCGCCCATAGTCACCTGCCAGCGCGTTTTACTACGATACGAGGGATATACGTTCGTATATACGAGAATGGTCTGGTTGTGGTGCCAGTACATAGGCCTCTCCCTCGCCGGTAAATGTGTGTGCTATATTTATAGGCATGTGCATTCCATGTGCAGTCCGTTTTCATTGTGGGTCACTCCCGTTCCCAGTCCCATTCGGTCTCTCCATTCTCCGCCGCACCCTTCTGCTCTCACATTTTTATGTTTTCGACGCCTGCCTGCTTCCATTTGCATTCGCACAGTGCACACGAAATCCGCTTTGCCCACTCACACAGATGCACAGACAGATACAGCTGCGTATACATACATACATACGTACATACATGCAATCCTCCGTCCAGTCTCCGTCTGACATGTGTGCCTGTGTTGCGTATACGCCGCGTGGCCCATTGTGAGCCGCGCCTCGGTTCGTTCACCAACACACATTGCCCGCCCTCCTTGCCGCCTGTCCACTTGCATTACTCATATGGAACAGCAGCCAACGAAATACCGACAAATAAAAAAAGGAACGTCGAGCAAAAAGAGGATCGCAAGCGAAGAAGTAATAAAAAAAATTGCACAAATAATTTATTCATTTACGTGGCAAACCAGGGCTGCACCACAGCAGACGATAAACGGACTGAAAGTCGAACGAAACTGGGTCAGCAATCGAAACCTTTAAACTGCATTACAAATTGATGAAGTCCCACTCGAAAATATTTTAATTTTAATGTGCAAACATGCCGTTGGGTCTCAGGATGCCAACAAAGGGCATACACGATGCCAGTGTTATCAGAATATCGTATTACAGAAATAAATGAAGTTATTGTCCAATTACATGTTATATAAGGAAAACATTGAAAATTGCTTAAAAAGTTTACATAAGAGAATAATATATAAGTTTCATTTGTGACAAATTCACTTGTCTAAATTGTAATAGTTTTTCCTTAGCTTTAAATGCTCAAATATTCTCATTGTGTGCGGGCAGTCTTTTAACGGGTTATTTTGCTTGAGTGCGAGCCATCAAATATTTAACTTGAATTTGATGGGGCTGCATTCTGCCATCTATTACCATCTAATTCTGCTGCATATTTCTGCGATATGCCATTTATCTTTGTTATGCATAACAGGGCGACTTTTTGCCCTTCCCTTGGATGCCCATTTTCCATCTTCGGTCTTACTTAACCCATTTGTTATGGCTCTTAAAGCCTGACCCCTTATTGCATTCTACGGACAAACAATCACACACACACACACACAGACTTGCGGGGCATACAAGTGTGTACATATACGTTTGCTGCAGCCCTGTGTGTTTGCTCTGTGTGTGTGTGTACTGGTCGTCATTTGGTGCTTCTTCTTTTTGTTCATCTTCTTTGAAATGCATTTTGCTGCATTTTATTTATTGTTCCACAGGCTGGATGTTGTTGCATGCATACATTTTGCATTGCCACCTCTGCATGCGTGTGCGTGTGTATCTCTCTCCCACTTTGCCTCTGCGTGTGTATGCGTGTGTGTATGCATTTCGTATTTACGCCTGCTCCAATTTATTTATTGTATGTATATTTGTTTATATCGTATATAGAACTCTCAACAAATTGCCGCTCCTGCTGCTGCTGATGTTGCTGTTGCTGTTGCTGTTGCCATTGCAGCTGCAATTTTTTCGACATTTTTTATTGGGCGTTGGCCGTTTTATCGATTGGTTTTCAAGTGTTTTGCGGCTGCCTTCGCACCGCCTCGCAATTGATCCAATTTCAATTATGCACGCACAAATAATTAAATTGTTTTAATTGCCAGAAACGAAATTTGCCATGTTGTTAATTAACGGCGGAGGAGCTGGAATACTAAATATTTATCAGTGGTCAGCCACACAGGACACACATGTCCATCTCACCTTTAAACGATCTTGAATGGAATGTATCTGTATTCTGTAATTTCACAAAGGTCATGTTCAGTGTAATAATAGAGAACATAATTTTCATACCCAAACGTAGCTATTGAAACACGTTTCTCGCAAATAAATTGCCTCCTTCTCAACAACAAAATAACTATAGGTACTTTAATTTCAGTTGATTAATTTACTTTCTGTGTACATTTACGAAAGGGATACATTCGCATAAGCAATGGGCATGAAACTTTTCATTTTCATTCCCTTTGCTTCGTTTTCAGCTTATCTAAAATTACTCCTTCACACACACACTTGCACTTACGCAAAGGGGAAAAGGGAGAGCAATGTGTGGATAGCCTGGCAGCCAGATTAGAAAATATTAAGGTCAACAGGTTAGTGTGCTGTCCCCAAAGGACACAAAAAACGGCAGCTCCGGCAAAACTGTTTTCTAAAAATTCTTCTCTAAAAAAAGTAGGTTGTATCCCGCCCGTTTCCATTTAGTGTTGATGTATGTGTGTATTTTGATTACTGCCTAATTTGGTGACGGAGCGAATGTAACATGGCGTATACTTAACGCAGCGTCTGTAGCTTGGCTCTTTCATGTGAAGTGCGGTTTCTTGCTTGAGTGAATGAGCGAAACCTTTCCTCTTATCTGCCAATCCCCATCCCGTGCCGCCCCCCGCCCAACGCAATTTACGTACAATTGCTCCATGCGTGTGTGTGTGTGTGTTAGTCAGAGGGTTGAGTGTGTGCGTGCTGATGACGATGCCAGCGACGTTTCAGCAACACTTGTCGCAAAATGCCGCATTAAGCAACGTGCGTGGTATATAAAGTCGCCATGGGTGTTAGGCCATGTTAAGGCAAAGTGCTGGAATACACAAAACTTTTCGGATGGCGTGTGGTGGCTACGGAACTTGGCCAGGACGAAAAGCTGATGAGAGGCGAGTGCGCTCCGTTTGCCCGGGACGGGAAATGTTTGTGCTGCTCGAGTGGAGTCGGTTTGATGGGCGCCCGGCCACGATCGGTTAACACTAAGTGGTCGGCCACCGGATTATCGAAAATCAAGCGTGAAAGGAATGCCATGAGTTGGAGTATTCATGTTAGAAAAATCAAAGGTCCAAATGTTGGATAAGTTTAATAAGCTAAATTTAAATTTGCATAATTTTTTATAAAAGATCAATTGAAACTAGTTAGTGATTTATTTCAATTTCAATTTTTTTTTATTCTTTCTAAAGATTTTTCTTATATTTTTTAACAGTGATTTTCCCAAAACGTTTATACAAAAGCGTCTTTTGCCTTCCTGCCAAGGAATACAATGCATACACACTTGGACAAAAACGTTGGGGCTGAGAAATCCTTGCAGGACTAAGGAACTGAGTTACTGAGACCGCCTCACGGACAAAATGTTAGCATAATTTTAGGCACGAATGCGCTGCCACCGTCCTCCATCTGTCTCAGTGTCTTCCGACGTCCTCCGCCTGTTTCCGCTCCTTCATCACCCATCCCGCCCTCCCTACCCTCCTCAAACCCACTGTGTTTGTGGTCGTTTCCCTGCTTCAAAAGGACGAAATTGTGTAACCGAGAGGAGAGTGCATTCGGGGAAAATGTGGGCGAAAATGTTGGGGGCTGCGGAGAGAGGTGAGCATCTGAGCATAACTCAACGAGTCAATGACTTCTTGGTGGCAACGTTGATGTGCCTTAATATTAACAACATCATGGGCAGGAGCACTGGCACATGAGGCGGCATTTGAAGAGGCACATTGCGCATCAAACTGCCACTTACCCGAGCACACACAAATAAATTTGCAAATGAACACGTTCCAAACGATGCTTGATGGCGGGCTGGTGGGGTTGTGGGCTGGTCGTTGCTAGCCACGCTCCACTGTAGATGTCTGATAAGTGTGTCAACAGCTCTGTTTCGCCACCGCATCTCATCCAGAGAGAGAAAAACAATTTTGGGCACAAGACGATTTGATTTGAGAAATTAAATTCGTAAGTACACTTACCTTAATTAAGGTAGAAACTTCCTGGTAAATTGTATATTCCACAAAGCATCCTTTCACTTTTATAAGATATTTTGGCTACGCTTTTATATCTTTTTCCAGTGCCCAACTAAACTAAATCTGCAAATTGGCTCCACTTGACTCGTTTTCGCTCCCTTTGGCCGGAGCCTGCTTATTAATAATCATAATTTTTTTTTCGGGTCTCCTCTTTGGGGAATGGTAATTAAGCAACACAATAATAATTATAATCTTCATCTGGCAAGAGATGCATAAATCAGCAAATTACCAGCGAATGCCGCCGCCGCTGCTGCTGCTGCTGCATAATTAAATAAAAGGCGAACGTGATAAATAACAATCTTTCAGCAAATACGCCTGGGAGATTTTTGCATTAAATTGATTAAATGCGCAGCACATGCAAAATGATAACAACTACAGAAGCGCCAGAGAAGCAGCAGAAATTATCAACTTGGACCGAAAACCCGTTGAGACTCATAAAAATGTGCCACTTAGCAGGGAAGTTGGGTGGCCAACGGGGGAATTGGTTAAAAGGAGGAGCAATGGAGGCTGGTGGATTGATAGGGGGTGGCGATGGGTATGATAGGGTATGGGGATGGATGTTGCACGCACACTGCGGCATAATATGTTGCCTGTTGGTGTTGGCCTTATGCGGCTATGTGGCTTTCAAGAGCGTTCGTTGCTTCTCTTTGTGTCATGGTGAGCATGCGCAGTGGCCTCAATTGCCAAAATGGCGGCCTACACCAACAAGAGAAATGTGACAAGATTCCGGGGAGTTTGGCGGGACGATTCTAGCCAAGTTAACAAGAGAGTTGAGTTTATGCTGCAGTTCCGTGGCGTAAATGTCAAGTGTAATGTCACAATCAGCAGCAATCAAATACGCAAACACACACACGCACCATCTTACATGCATGCACGCATACTATTAATGTGTGCGTATGCACAGGAAATGGAAAGGCAACAACATCGAGTAACGGAGAATATAATCCAAATATTATCCAAATTCACACATTTGTAACCTAGAATCCTATGAAAGAAGCAAACAATTTGGCTATGTGTTGATCACAGAACCCAACGATGCTCAAATTAAAGCAAAAGTGGTTCTTTAATTGAAAGATCTTTTCTAACAAATTCACTACTTTTTTATACTGACAGTACTTCTTTAGATTGAGGTTGTCCGTTCAAGAGAGCGTCCGTTAAAATTTCATATTTTTTGTAGACCAAATTAAATATGATATATTATGCATATACATATTTAATGGTTTAATTAGTAATAGTATAACATTTTCTTGGTCCTTGAAAGAAATTGGGATTTTTTGACTTCGCCCTTTGAAAGCGCGCCAAAAAAGTCCCACTCATTATGTGAGTTTTGTTGGCCTTTCCTTTGGCGCATTTTTTCTTCTTCTTGTTCCTCTTGATGAAAAACTTTTTTAGTGAAAATCATAGTGTGCTAGTCACAAAAAAAAAGGGAAGGAAAAAAAGCTGCTACCCAGCTGGGCAATCTTCTCTGGGGTCAACCTCAAGTCTTGGCTCTCAAGTTTTTCGATGGTCAGAGGGGATGGTTTGTTTTGCAGAGGCAGTGAAGATGGGTTTTGGGGTGTAAGGGCCAAAAGTGTTATTAGTTTTTGCGGTTCATGCTCATAAAATGTTGTTCTTTTTCAAGTGGCCGCTGCGCGAAGTTTGAAACGTTCTTTTTGTTTGATTTTTTTTTGTCGGCGGCTTGCAAAAGGGGAAATAATTAAAAATTTGAAATAGCTTGAAGCCTCTTAGTTAGAAAGTTTCAAAGAGCTGATGCAAGCGGATATCTGCTTTGGTCATGCCGGAAATAATACGAAATATGTGACTGGAAGAACAAATGGGATTATCTTAGTAAATACTGAAACTTTAAGGATTAACATCTGCAATTACAAATAAAAATTGTATTATTTATTGTATTAATTTCATCGTTGACTGTAATGAAGCACCGACATTAGCTTTAATTAATCTACACGTGGGCTTGCCCTTAGGCTTTTTTGATTGATTGCCTATCATTAATCTTCCAGTGCTCTCTTGACATTTCACACAAATATATTCGTTAAGTATACGCCGCCAAAGCCCAAGGATATCTTTATTATGTTTGCTTAAATTGAATAACATTATTGTTGTTTATATATATTTTTGAAAGCAATAACTTTTTGTACTAAAAGGATAGCTTTATAAAATGGTTCATTTCTTAATAGAGTTTAACCCTTGTTACAAACTCTAACTTAAAAGTCCCCCAATGTTTTTCTTCGCTTATTGACAATTTTGTTGCACTTCGTTTCAAGCTGTTTATGTTTGGTTTGTAATGCGGGAGTTGAATTTTTGTCATCACATTACAGGGACACTTGTACACTTTAAGAAAAGAAGAGTTTCCCAATATGTATGTGCATATGGCATATGCATGTCCTAGCCCATTTCCTTTTCTTTTTGGACGAATTCCTTGAGTCGGCCAAGCGAAACTATTGTGAACATCCATGGGACGCCCGAAGGGAAGCCCATCGTTCTGAGTCCTTTCACTGGCCACTCAAGGATCGTTGAAGTGTGCCACCCTGTGTATGTGTGTGTGTGTGTGTTTGTGTTTGCCTGGGAATACATAGACATGAGTGTCAAAAGCCTTTGTGGCAACACAGAAAAGCGTTAGATTTTAAGAATTGCATGGCACCCCCTGCCCTAACTGTACAGTTTTCCCCCAAGTGGTTAGCTTAAAATTTCAGTCCGCTCACATTTGCAGTAATTAACAAACCCTCTTCGCGGGAAATAAAGTTGAAGGGTATGAAACTGAAGAAGTTCGCTATTTTCTTTCATTTTCCAACGTTTCTCTCGCATCATACTTTTTTTGTTTTGCTTGGCTTCTATTTGGCCTCCTGCTGGCACTTCGTGGGCTTTGCCACACCCACTGGGGGCTTAAAACCCTCAGTTGTGGCATTTGCCAACGTCAACTACAACTTCAACGCCAAAGCGGAAGTTTTATTGTTATTTCCCCCAAGTGCGTGCAGGAGCGTCGCTCCTATATTGGCCATAAAATATGTCGTATGAAAAATGTCAGCATGCTGGATCCTGGACGGTGGATCCCCTAGTTTTATGGCAACAACATCATCCACTTACCTCTTACACACTCTCTTTCCACGACATTTTACAGTTCAATCAACTGTTCAATGCCCCTCTTTTGTGCGCAAATTGTTTACAAATGCAACAGCAATTATGCAATCATTTGTGGCCGGCAAATGAAAAGAGATTTACATGCTGGCTTCCTCGGCAGGCGCTTCCACCCTCCCCACCAAAAAAAAAAAATCACAAATCGATGGTGCAATAGAGCAAATATATATCGAGCTGTGCGGTTGTGTGTGTACGAGTGCTTCTGACCAATGTTCCAATGAGCCAGGTCAGTATTCAGCCGGCCAACGCCCAAGCCTCCTCATCGTCCTCGAACCCGATCATGGGTCCACATTCTGCCGGCCTGTTCTCTCTGATTGTATGCAATTGTGTTATGCGTATGAATGACCAGAGACCACACTGCGAATGAGTGCTCCTGACTCGGCCTCCACTCCACTCCACACCAGCCCATCCTTTCACCTTTTCACCCACCATCGCATCGCATTGCATTGCATGGCATTGCAGTGCCCGTCCACCCACTCCGAGCCACTCCACGTCCATGTGCATGTGCTTATTTGTATGTATTGTATTAGCCAACATAATGGCCGCAACAGCAGCAGCATACAGCTGAAATGGCAATAGCAAAAGGACACTGAAAGGAAACTATTCCAGAAAGAAGAATATCAAATCAAATAATACATAACAAATTAAATTCAGCAGAGAGGTAATATGCAGGTCCACTTAAAATGAGCTAAAGGTAAAAAAAAACTTGTATAAAAAATATTATTTATAAAACACTGAAAGTATGAATACTTTTAATCAGTTATTTATTCACTTAGCTAGTAAACACATTTTCGTGCGGTGCAGCAAAACAGCATCCTGCTGGCAGCAATTTCGCATTGGTCATAATGCGAAGCACCAGCTTCCGTTTCCGGCTGGTGCCTGTTGGTCCTGGCATCCGTGGCCATTGCCATTGGAGATGTGCTGGGGGGCTTGCTTTAGGTGGGCGGAAGTGGGCTGGATGGTGGCGTAGGTGCCCGGCTGCCCTTACTGCAATCCAATTTTCGTTGCTGCTATGTTTTTGACACTTACAAAGTGGTTACGGCTTTTGCTTTGGCATTTCTCACTTCAGCAACCGCACAAGCAGCGCACAGAACCCACACGGCACCCAAACACAAACGCAAACACAGAGCAAACACAAACACGAATACAAATACAAATACATAGGACAACAAACAATGTCGAGCGGGCCGAGCAATTTACCAAATGTGTGTCAAAATCCACCCCCCGGCTCTGTGCCACTCGGTATTCCACCCATTTCCCATTGACGAGGTCAGTTCTTAGCAAGTTATTGGATTGCCATTATCAGGCGGCCCTCCTCATTCCAATTAATTTGCTTATGGCCAGATCCGTGATTGATTTATCTTGGCCAACAATTGACAGAAGTGGTTTCTGGTAGCTGGTTGCTTTGAAGTCTTTGCAGAAAATGAAATTAATTTAATCAATTTCTGACCTTGAAGTCATGAGATTAAAGGGGAACATGTAAAAGTTATTTATATTGAAAGCCAGGCTCAATAAGCAAAAAAGAATTTAAAACATATCTAAATCGATAAAATACATTGATGTTTAAATACCATTTTGTGTAAGCTGATTTTATATGTTGATTGTGCCATAAAATTGACATTTAAAGCTTCCCCAATTAAATTTGCTAACAATGTTTGTCGTTGTACTGATGAAGAATGTAGGCCATAAATTTATTTTGAAAGTTTCAAGCTAAGACAGCAAATACTTAATCAAAGATTTGGTAAGTTTTATCTCGAAAGTACAATTTATGTGCGTATTTCAGAATGTCTGTGTTGTTTAATTTGAAAAAATGTAACGCTGAACGCTAGCCAACTCACATATTACAAATTTTGTGCATTAGGGGCATTAATTTTACACACTTATGACACCCAAGCGTCTCGTAAAAGTGAACCACACGCAAATGACATTGGGCGAAGATGTTATGCGTTGAGAGGAAATGCGGGTGGGAAAATGGGGAAATGTGGAAATGGGGGGCAGTTCCGGGCTGTCGGGGCTGTCAGCTAAGCTGTGGCATTTATTAGAGTTGCCGCGCGACAGTCGCAGGATCCGCAGCCACAACCACAACCGCATAAGCTCATTTCCAATGGCTGTCCATGTGACAGCTATGAAAAAGCAACGGCAAGGACACACCATCAGGCCAACGTCTTATTGTTTAGCAAGAAGGGGATAGCCCGAGGCTCAAGATAGGATGCGGTTACCCGGGAGGCTCACATCCCACATCCCGGTTCCCAGATCCCAATTCGCAGAACCGAGGACCCAGATCCCTGGAAGTTGCTAACAAGCCAGCCAAATTGTATTTGCATGCAAGGCGCTACATCCTTCGTCCTGTCAGCTACAAATGTATGCAGATGCCTGCAGAAACCAAAACAACGCACACGACAGCCACGACATTTTAAGTGAATTTTATGTCGAAAAGTTTGAGAAGGGTAGCAGCAGGGACGGCCGGGCGCCTTTCTCTGGCAAGTCGGCCAGGACATCCTCCAGTTTCCATCCTCCTCTGGCATGCACATATCCTGGAGGCAGAAGGCGCAACAAGTGCTCTGCCGCATGTTGCAACATGCCGTGAGTCGCTGGGTGGCAGTGGCAGTGGTCGTAGTCTGGCCCTGTTGCGGCATTTGCATTTTCGACTTTCCTGCTCTCGTTTCGGGAGTTGTGAATTATGTAAATGCTTAAATAATAAGATTCACCCTGGCCTCTATTACCCTCTGGTCCTTCGCCCGCATCCTTTTAAGCGGCGTGTGGCTTGAGCTAATTGAAATAACAAATTTGATGCAAGATAGCCCCAAATAAGGTCGCAAATTTAATGTAATGCAGTCTAAAGGTTGGCCATATATAGAAAACCATGGGTATTCACAATGATTGCATAAGGAAGAAGCAAACTTTACATTCGTGAGGTAACGATGAAAAAATTCTATAAAATGCTCACCTTGTTAAGAGTTTATATATATAACTTTATAGTCAAACTGTACTTTATATAAATGCAACAGAGTATTTAAGAAAGAAAGCAATCGTGAAACCCATAAAGATAACAGCCATTTAATGTTATGAAGCTCAGATGAGAAATGCCATTAAAAGCTCCATACGCACTGATTTAGTGGGTCGGAATCCCATGCCACGCATGCCAAAACTCCAAGTGGAGCTGGACACCCTCCAAAACAGCTGTCACATAACAAGTTGGGCTAATTAGAAATATTCCGAGCCATAAACAACATTTGTTGGCCAAATCGCTAAGCGAGTCCTTTGGCATGTTTCAGTTTTTATTAAATTACGCGTACGCGCTGTTTTGCGACAATAATTTCCTTAGCTGTCGTCTAATGAAACGCCATAAAATATGAAACAGCCTGTGGACTCAAAAAGGCTTCAAAGGTTTTCCTGTTTCATCCTTATTTTGTATGAAATTGTTAATGAGTCTACATTTTTAATGCTGCAAGTTAATCAAGGATGAAAGGGGTGAAAGCTTAACTTAAATATTGTTATACATTTGTTAAATGAAGCTGCGGCTTTTCTAAGTAAATTCTTTAAGTCTATAAAATGAAAATTGGAAAGTTTCTATCTTAATATAAATGTTTTTATAGCTACCAGTTATCTGTGGGCTTAAGTTCTTAGAGATGTTCGTCTTAAAACAAGATTAGATCTTCCCCGAACAGTTTAAAATTCATATATGCGTCAGCATTGATCACAAAACCAGTTGAGCACCGACTAATCGTAAGCAGTCCTCCATGGGAATAACTGGCTAAAGACTTCCAGAAACCCCCATGTGGACCAGCCCCACCCATTCGGTCATGTGGTCCAAACACTTCCTCAGTTTTGGGTTCTTGGTACGCATGCTGCATATTTAATGGATTTTGACAGCCTAATCCATTGCACACAGGCCCAGGATGTCTGGACTCCTCGGTTGGGTTATGCCCGGAATTTCAAGCATAATTTGCCGCATATTTCTGGTCTACTGTATTATTTAACTATTAACGTTCAATTGCCGCCAAGATTTATCGTCGAGCTTACAGTCTCGGCATTTTTCCATCCCACTCCGCCCATTTCTTCCCGCTGCCACGCCGGGTGGCAAAAAAGAAGAGTGTATCCGTATCCGTCTCAGTCTGAGCTCCACGAACAAAAAGGTAATTCAATATCTTAATATCCGCATAGATCAAGTGCAGGTACGTGCAGGTTTGCACAGTTTGACTCGGGCGCCGTTTAACGTGGGCTGTCTCATTGCTGGGGCTTCCTTCTCCATCGGATTCCAGCTGGCTTACAAGTCGCACAAGTGGGTGGGGAAAATGCTGGGAAAACACCTTGCCTTCCGGCCCCATTTTCCTAGTACTGTTTGCCGGCACAAGAACAAATTTGAGCAAGTCATTATTGCAAGTCGTATTTAGAACTATCCAGAGTTGTTTCAGGACTTAAACCAAAAATAGTTCAGACTATTTTAAATGCGAATCTCAGAGATTTTCAGGCTAGATCGTAAGAAACACTAAATCCTTTTCTTTTTTTGGATTTTCATTTTAAATATGTTTTGTTTTAAGGCTTACCTTTTCTTAACTATTTAGCAAGTGGATTGCTCTGCCTTGATTTTCAAATGAAGCTCAAGTAAAAAGTGTTTTTCCTTACTGCCTTCTTTTGGCCGTCAATTGTAAGCGAAAATGATTGTGCGGTTATTATTATACATTTACGTATTTCCTTTGTAAACTTGTGTATTTTTTTTGTGGGCTGCTTTGGTCTTTTTGTATTTTGTTTCGACCGAAAATCTCGTCGAAAGTTTCGCAATAAAACTAAAAGTTTCAACGTTTATTGTCGCCAACTTGAAAGTTTAAACAATGAGCACAGTTCATGAGCCACAATTTTTGAGGCTGCTTTCTGGTGGCTGGTGGGTGTGGTGCAGTTTGAGAATTGAGTTTTGTGGCCAAAGGGTTGTGCCGGCATCATCAGGACCAACCAGGATAATTAAAAGCTACAGCCCCAAGTGTGGGCCCCAAAAAAGTTTATGCAATTCTAGTTTTTACTCTCATCCTTTTTTGTGCCATAAGGGGGATCAATTAATTCAGAAGGGGTATGATAAGCCGCAGTAAAGCGGCTGAGGCATTATAAAGTTTTTTATGAATATTGCGGAAATTATGAATTTTAAAAAACGTCATAGATTCAGTACGTTTCGCATATCGGGCTTATGTTTAATTTAAAACGACAAAATTATTGCTGTCGCTGACGTTTTTATTGACCCAAATGCTGGTCGCAGTTCGCATGGCATGAGTTTAACAAAACGAGTTAACAAAATGCCAACTAAAATTGCCATTTGCGGCATCTGAATCGTTATACTCCGCGGCTTATATGCACATACACATGGTGCTCCACCATCTCTACACATATATATCGCTTTAAATCTCAATTTTTTTTTGTCTGAATAAAAATAAAATTTATTTATTTAATTTGCTGTTTGCCGCTGCGTTTTGTGCAAACAAATGTGCGAACAATTCATTTAAAATGTAAC
The DNA here is from genome assembly GCF_000001215.4 of Drosophila melanogaster. Classification (NCBI taxonomy): domain Eukaryota; kingdom Metazoa; phylum Arthropoda; class Insecta; order Diptera; family Drosophilidae; genus Drosophila; species Drosophila melanogaster. The sequence goes on along the minus strand of NT_037436.4, from coordinate 7,208,054 downwards.
ACTCACACACATATATACAGATCGTAGGCGAATGCATTAAGCGAAGTGCAATTGCACACACACACACACACAGGTGCTTATATATGTGCATACGGTACACATACACACACACGTGCATAAATTGCAATCGCGTTATTTGCATTTAAAATTGCCAGGCAACGGAAAGCCAACTTTTTACGAGGTTTTTGGCATATTTTTTCGAGGTTTATTTGCGGCAATTTTTTGCTCCATTTTGAAATTGATTTTTTTTCTTTTTACCAAATACATACGATGTGTTTGCTTAGTTTCATTTTAATTGAATGATACGGATGATTTGGACTTGGGTTTGTAGTTGGGTATGCAAAACCCGATTAAATAATTATTTAGATATTTAAAAGCACTATGCAGGAACTGCAATATTAATTGAATTACTTTTTAGTTGAAAGTGCTTACAACAATATGTTAGAAATGGATTATATGTGTGCTTATGTAATTCTTATTGAAATGGTTTTCGGAAATTTCGAGCCCTATGACGAGCACTTGGATTAAGTTTGTTTAAATACCAAACCAATTCAATCTAGATTCCTACTGAATTTATTCACATACATACACAAGAGGTTTTGCTTTTCTCGACCTGTCCGAATTTGATTATCTGCTCCTCATTTTTTCAATCCCCAACCCCCAGATTCAACATGATTTCGTTCTCACGTCAAGCAAAACTAATAACATCCGTTTGCGGTTTGCTCGTTTTGATTTCAATTCTGATGCTTCAACGGCGAGTGCAAAGCGCCTGTCAATTACACACAATTAAGCCCGATTTCTATGTATTTGGATTTCCATTTCCGCTGCGTGCTTCGATATTAAACGTCCGCCGCAAATCCACAAACAAAACGGAACGAGATCTAAGCCCCTGTCTGGATTTCTGTTTGTACATTTAACGAAGAGCGGAAATTGATTTGGTTTTTATTTGTTGTTATGGAAAATCAACTTTGTTTAGGTAACATTTTTCGATTTGCCCGGCCCGCATGAGGGCTTGGGTCAATGAACTCGGGTCAATTCAATAAGCATATTATAATAATCAGACCACAATGATGATGACCAATCCCAAATGCACATAAAAGATGTTGGCAGAGGGCGAATTAGGGGGGCGGTTGTGGTTTGCGATGAGTGAATGGAAAAACTTTTTGATATATTTTGCAAACAATAATGCCCAAGGCAAATTGCGAATGTGGGTGGTTCGAGGAGCCGAGCAAAATCGACAGATGGAAGTGCAAAAAGCAACGAGAAGGCGAACGAAAGTGGACATTTCGCATCTGGGAATGCGTATCATACGGAAACCCATCGGGATTACCCGAAACATAAGCTACACAACCAACACAAAAAAAAGTTATACAAATGAAACAAGGAAAAAGTAAAACAATCATAAGCAGCCCAACTTTTCCATATTTCGCCAGTCGTCGTGTCCTAACTATCTCCCATTTTCGCCACCCAATTTTCCGACCGACTTTTCCAGAAGTTTGTAGCATACATTAGGGCGTGTTGAAGCGCATTGAATTGTGTATTGGGAATTGTTTACAATGCTGCAAAAGTTTTTACGTTCGCTTAGCCAACGGCAAAGCGACTCGAAAGTTTCTTATGCAGTTGCCAGGACCATCCAGAACAAAGGGGCAGCAAAAGGATGGCCGTCGAGTAGGAGTTTTTGGCATTTATTAGACGCCCAACCCCCAGCGATTCTACCCTATCTTTTAGCCCGATCCTTTAGCTCTGGGCCATGACATAACTTTTTAGCCACAGCATTTCGCTTTGCGGTCGTCGCCAAAGGACTTTTGGGCCTGGGTTTTGGTCTTTGGGTGCGCTTTTAATTTATTTAAAATACTTTTAGCTGCAGCTCGGCGAAAAGTTGCAGTGCAACAAGTTGTAACAAACAGAACAAAGGCATCTGTGCTCAATGGTTATGACATTGCAAGGACCAGCTAAACAACTTCAACGTTGCTTGCGAAATTTATGCAAAATGTGCCCAATTATGTATATGTTCTTCGTTCTGTCTGGCGAGCTCAACCTCCGATCTTCGATAATAAATCCAACAAATTAGTCTGTGTTCAGTCAATTTCGCCTTGACTTTCAGCTAATATCCTGTCGCCGAAACTATAATCGAGCTGGACCATCGCAAAATGCTGTTTGGATTTGTAATTGCTTTTGCTGCGGGCCATGTCCTCTTAATTATATCCGAATGGCTTTTTTCCAGGACCTGGCAATTATTTTGATTGCCTTCAACGTGCCACTGTTTTGGCCATGTTAATTTTTGTTAAAAACTTCTACGGCACACGTCGCAATATTGCTTTTTATGGCCATTAATTAGAAATACAATTTGTCCCGTGGCCATGTGGCTGTGTATGTGTGCTAGGATTCGAACCGGATGCAGGACCCTCTGGGGCTACTCTTGACACCTGAACAACACAACAGATTTCTCGGTCTGGGTCTAAGTCTCAGTTACATCCGCCCGAAGGAAAACGATGCGAAAACTCTGGCTCTGATGCTGACTGATGAGATTAATTAAGCAAGGCAAACAAAAGGATTTCAGTTTCATGTAGATATAGATACTTCTGGCACACATATGCTACGAGCGCAAATTGTTGTTATTGCTGCTGTTGCTATTGCTGTTATCCTTGTTGGATTGACAAGCGGCATTGCGTATGCCTGTTGGCATTTTTATTGACAAGGACACATTAATTACTCAATGACATTGTAATCAAATATAAGCATTGCCTGAAAGCATTTGCTAGTTCATGTTCGCCTTCTGTTTGTTGTTGTTTCTGCCATTATCCTGGGCGCTCTGACTTGGCCAACGTGTGCGTGTCTGCGTGTGATATGTGTGCCGAAGTTCACCGTGGGTTCCAGTAAATCTTTCTCCGATGTCAATATTGCGCATACGCCACCGACAACGCCACGATGCACGAGTGTTTATTTAAGCTACACCGCTGCTGTCCTATGAGCCTGGACACGCCCTTATCTACATGCACGTGGTCGTGTCTGTGTGTGTGTTTGCCCTTAGGTCCTGTGTTTTATTAATTACGTAATTATGTAACAAATTAAATGCATGTACAGGCGCTGCGAACAGGAATGGAAGCTGAGACTCGAAGCTACTTAGACCGCTCGCTGGCATGTCGATATGGAGCCAAGTGGGTTAACTTGTGCCCCAGCGTGCTCCATATGATACGATGCATCTGCTGACACACATCCATCTCAAAGGATTGCCGCTCCAGGAGAGTGCTTCTTGTTTACTTGGTCCGCAGCACGGAGTTCGCAGCCTGGAAGCTCTGGTACAAAGTGAAAAACATGTTTTGAAAACGAGCCATGAATGGCATGCTCCAAAATGCGAATACTTGAAATTTAGGATAAGAGCTTGGCAAACAAGATGAAGCTAAATGAAAATTGTATATAAACATGTCTTGGTAATGTTTAAAATTAAGTGAGTGGGCCTAATAAATAAGTTCGATTTTCTAATTAGATGTGGGTAAAAAATAGATGTCTTATAATTAATGTAAGTTTGTTTTAATCAAACAAATTAAAAGAGAAATTAACCAAACTGATTTCAGCTTCCAGCTAAACAATGATAAACAACCTGAAGACCACAAATCTTCAACCAGCAGAATTCCCACAACTCCTCGAAAAGAAATCTGAGTAATTACAGATCCGACACTCAAAGTTTATCCAGTCCTGCACCTGCGATGGCAAGGACATCCAAACTCCATTCAACAGCCATAAAAAAGTTTCGCTCGACGTTTTTCGCTGCGTGAGTGTATGTGTGTGTGTGTGTGTAAGTGTGGGCTACAACATTTGTCTCATTTTCCCCATCGCCGTCAAGAGTCTCCGGTACTTGGCATCTCCATCGCGTCGCTGGTCCTGGTTTCACATAACACCACGCGGCACGCATTTAAAATCCAAATTAAATATTTCCGCATGAAACTCAAATCTTACAACTGATTAAATAACCCACGACCGGAAGAGAAAGAGAGAGACAGAGCGAGAGAGAGAGTAACAGAGAAAGAGAGAGATGGCAGAAGAGTCCTTGTTGTTGGTGGTGTTGAAATACTGCGGGGCAAGTCAAAAAGGCAGTGAAGGCAGCAAGAACTTAAAATGTGACAAATTTGTGTGCACACAACGAAAACAATTCTTATTTAATTTGTAAATTAATTTTATTGATAGTCGCAATAAAAATGGTTTTCTCCCTTAAAAAATGCGTTAGTCATAATGGTTGATAAATATAAATAACGTTAAACTTAAAAAAAAAACTTTTTCTTTGGATTTTTTGTTTGCTTGAAAGAAATAACAGATTCTTAAGTTAAAATAAAAATATTTTAATTTTAAGTTTGTTTTTTCCTCAGTGCTCCAGTGTTAAATGTGTTTGTATAATTGGCATGCCAGCAGACATACGTTTGCGGCAAGCTTCTACACCCATCTCTTTCCCCCAGATCTGTCCCTCTCTTTCTTTCAGCTTTTGCTATATGGCTGGAATTTTTACCATTTAACAAAACACTGCACAGGCGTCGTTGTCCTGGGGTAATTGCGTTGTTATTTGCCATCGCCCGAAATTCGCTCGCTCCTCGCCTTGCGTGAAAACTCATTTGGATTCTGGCCAGGAGAAGGAGCACCTGGCTAGATGTGTGTCTGATTGTGCGTTTTATGAATGAATTTAGTCTCCTGCCGGCGGCTCCTTCCAACACACCTTGCTGATTGCGGAAAAGGACGAGTGCATGATGATAGCGAAGGGAGCGGCGCAAAACTTCGTCCTTAGCTTCTGGCCAACTTGCGTCCTTGCGCTGTCACTCACTCGCCCATTGCTTACAGTTACAACCTTTTCAAGGAACTTACCAACTTACCAACTTCCCAACTAAGCGAAAAATATTTTTTTAGCATAAAGAGGGTTTAGCCTAGCATTATTGAATATTAATTAAAAGAGAACTGACAAAGACACGTACTCCTTATAAATTAAATGATTTTTTACGATAAGTGTGAAGCCTTCGACTCAATTTAAATATTTTATTATTAATTCCGAGCTTATGGTAATTTTTTACCGTGTTTTTACCGTGGCTAAGATTGTCCTGCACTTCTGGCCGTCATGGGCCAAAGTGAAAATCATTTGCACGGTAAAACGTTTTTCGGTAAACTCGACTTGACTTGGATTTCGGATTACAAAAATAAAATTACCAACAAATTGAAAATTGCATCCTGCGTGCATCCTGCCCTTGCCATTCCTTTCCAAATCCCAAGGCGCCCGTTCAAGTTGGTACACGAAAAGTTTTCTATTTTATACCCAAGGATTATGCTATGAATATAAAATCTTGCGAAATTACACTGGCACAGACACAGGCACACGTGCCAAAATCTACACGTAGAAAGTAACTGAAAGTTGCGGTCGTGACTTTGCAGTGGGCGAACCAAAGGTTATGACTGTGCGAATGTGATTTCAGATTGTGTGCCTTAGTTAGGGACTCACTGAGAAAAAAAATGTGCCTTTTCCTACAAATTGTAATACTTATTAAAGATTGAAGAAAGAAAATTTCATAGTTGCATTCACTTGAAAGAGCTCTGTTGAAACTCAGGACTCTTTAAGGCATGTAATACTACCTAAAAATGCTTTTCACCTCTCGCGCGGAAGGGTTCTGCCTTTTCCTTTTGCCAATGCAAAATGAAACTTATTATCCGATCGAAAACTTGATGCTTGCCAACAAGTTTTGTATCCCCGCGGCAAAGTGCAACAGCTGGAATTTGGCTGAAAGCTTCAACTTTGTGTTGGCCCCGGGCAAAAAGCGCTCAGTGTAGCTATCACATTTGCAGCAATTTGAGAAACTTACTTGCAGTTTCTTCCGCTGCAGCCTGCATCCTGGGGCAACCTGGCGAGGATGAGCAGAAAAGTAGCATCTGGCAGGGCAGCTGGAAGCGCAATCATAAGCCAACACCTAAGCACGTCAACAACACGGCTCCACTAGAAAGGAGAAAGGGGAAGGCCCACGCCCTCATCAGCTAACACTGTTTAGTGTGAGAAGAAGCGAAACTTTTTGCAGCTACTACAAGTAAAACTAAAATTTGCCAGATCATTGCTTCCGCTACGTGAACGGGTTCAGGACTGAGGATGTTGGATGCAGGAATCGCAGGACTGCAACATCTAGTTGCATGCCCCTGGGAGCCGTAATGTTATTATGCATATGGAGTCCTTGCTGGCGTAGCATCCTTGTGTTGTGATTGGCACTGCGAGCGAAAAACTTAATTCGAATGCAGGCGGCAGACTGCGTGGCTTTGTTTTTGCTGACTCCATGTGCGGATTTGGCTAGGCACAACTTTCAGCCCAAATTAAATGTTAATTAAAACGTTATCAGCCGGGTTGAGGCGAGTATAAAAAAAGTGGTCGGAACAGTTGTTGAGCATTACTCTAATTGTCGGGGCTTTGAAACTAAAGTTAAACATAATTTCTGCACCAATTGCCACTTGGCGCAAGTCTTCGCTGGCTGCTTACTACTTACTGCACGCTGTTTGCTGCCTGCTACTTGAGCGTAAATTGCACAGCTCCAGCTACCCGAAGTCGGAGTCAGTTTCAGAGCCACAAACACACATACTCACACCCACATCCTGGCACACACCAACACACATACACACACACACAAAGGCGGGCAGTCAGGCGAGTAAAGCCCAAGGGGTCGGTCCAAAAGGGCAGCAAATGAAATAAACGTGAGACCAAGGAAGGAATCGAGGCGAGTTCCAGTTTCAGTTCTTAGTTCATGCACTGAAAACAATTCAATACAATAAAAAGGAATAGTTTTATTGTTCCTTACATATTTTATTTGTTACCTACTGAATTTAAGGCTGCAGATATAAGGCTGAAGGCTGAAAACAGGAGATAAACATCACTTTAGATGATTGCTCATGGAAAACTTATACATGCATTGATTGAATATAAAATCTTTTGAATGGGCTCACTTTGTTTTGCTAAGTGCAACGCTCCCATTGAGCCACTAGAAAACTGCAATGAATGGTTAATCAAGCAGCCGGCTTGAACAGCTTTTGGCTTCATTTTACAGCAAGTTGCACTGGGATTGGGAAGGGGAATGGAATGGAATGGTAGCGACCAGGCCCGTTTTGTGGGCTGGTTTTTGGGTGGTGGAGAGTTCCAAGTGGCGGCTGCTTAAATGCAGAAAGTGCAGGAACGGGTATATTATGTGCAGAAAACGCACATAAACAAAAGCGCCAAGCCGGAGCTAAATAGGCCGAGTGCAAAAAGGCAAATGGTGGCCCGGCAAAGGTGTTCCATGCTTGACATGGCCATGGACAGGCCGCAAAAAGGACCTGCCAACTATACGGGAATTAGTATAATGCCTGGCTAAACTTTTAAGTATACGTCAGGGGCGGCAAGGGGCCATTGTGCACTGATATGTAATTGATGGATGCACTTGACAGGTGGCTGAAACTGAGACTTTGAACCACTTCGGTCGGTCAATAAAAGGAAGTTGATGAGCTGTGCTAGGCGCAGTAAATTATAATTTCGCCTTCCTTAAAACTTCACATTCTGACGTGTTTTATGGCGTGGAAGCTTGGTTAAGTTCCTTTTAAAGCTGAGATTAACGTAGCCTGACATTCAAGTGACGGGTTCTAAATCAAAAACATAATATTTATCGGCACCGAACTGTATTCCAGCTGGAAATATATATTTTTACGACTGCACTAAGCTGCTTTAGGCAAAAACGGAATAAATAAGACCAGATGCAGCCGTAAATTCAGCAACTAACCAGAATTACCTCTGGCCATATAACTGACAGTTTAACTATCTGTTAAAAAAGGTAAGAAAGAATAAAAGGTGGATGAATATAAATTTTTTACCCGTTTTATTGGCGAAAGAGCTTAAAAACGTTGAATATCTATTAAATATCTGGCGCACACGTCGTATACGTAATATCAGATTACGGCAACGGCTTAAAGGCAAACGAAAAAAAAAAATGAAAAGGGCTTTAGAAATGGGTGGGTGGGAAAAACAACAAAGCGCGGAAACAAAACAAAATAACAAAACAACAAAGGTAAATACAGAAAAGAAGAGAGTGCAGCAAAAACAAAAAACAAAAAAAAAACGCCAGGCATAAAATAAAATGGAAATTACACGGAGTGAGATGGGAGTTGGTTTGCTATAAAGGTGCTTACGTTTTTTAATTACCTCGTTTAAGGTTATAACTGTATGTGTGTGTGTGTGTTAGCCAGCTCTACGACTTGTGTGTGTGTGTGTGCGCGCGCTTTTATCAACTCGTTTCGCCGTGTTTTACTCACTCGCAGACGTTGCCATAAGTTTTAATTAAAATTACTTTGCTCGCTGCCTGCCGGCTGATGATGGTTGCTGCTGCTGCCGCTACAGCCACTTTTCCATTTTCCATTTTCCATTGCAAGCTACCAAAAGCTACCAATGCTGCCCGCTCCTTGTGATTCCTGTGCTCCTTCTGCGGCCCGAGTGTTTTGCCGTGTGCTTTTTGTTATTTGCTGTTTGGCTCCTCTCACTCATCACTTTTGGCCACTGTTTACGGCGGAGTTTTTGCGGTTCCATCCATCAAGCCAGGTCGGCTGTGTTTTTGTTTTTGCCCTTGCATAGGCCCTGCGGCAGTGTTTTCTTTTCTTTTTTTTTTTTGCCAGGACTGCATACACCGGCATTTGCAGCCTACGCCTCTGACATTGCCCCATTACAATGACAATGCCACTCGCTGGTTGCTGGTCATTGGCCGCATTTGGTTTCGGGCCGGATATTAAAACGCAGCGGAAGTTGGCAAAATATTGAACACTTATCACCACAGGATGGAAATTCGAAAAAAGGGTTCAAAATCGGGTGAACCTTAGTACCTAAGTAATTCATAAATTATAGATTAGATTGAAAGAAAGAAAGATATTTCATATATTTAATCTATAATATAGTTAATTTAAGCTCGTTTAAATGCTGTTCTGAAGCAATGAATTTATCTTAAGAATTAAGTATACTTTGCAACACATTGTATATATTTAAGTGTACTATTTTACAATAACCGAAATACATAATTTCAAAACGGCCATTAAGGCTCCAGCTGAAATTATTAATGGCGGACGTAGTACTTATTGAGCGCTGATATTCAACTGGGCATGACAGCCCAGACTGGCATTTAGTTTCCAAGCTGGGCTTTATGGACTCCGGATTCCGGATTCCAGAGTGCGACTCCCCAGCGTCTTCGTCATCATTCAAACAATCAGCCAACTGTGAAGCTGCGGAGCAGCCAAACGAGCGGCTCTAAACGCGCAGTTCAACGCTTGGCTTGTGTTGGCCCCAAACGCGCGGGGGGTCCAAATGGTCGGTGGGGCTAGTGGTGCTGCTGGATCTGGTGGATGTGGTGGATCCGGGGGTATATTTGCCACATGCTGATAAGCAGACATAATAATAAAAAATGTATGAGCTGCCTGGCAAGCGGCAGTCATAATAAAATGTGCAAAATAAAATGGAATGGCGAGCAAACCACAGCGAGGGAGCCCCGAATGCCAGGACTTAGGATGAGGACCACCACTACCAGGACGAGGACCAGCATCAGGAGCAGGAGCTGGAGCAGGACGAGAATGTTGGCGGCACCGGATGTGCGGCAAAAGCGGCAACGGAAACGTTGCACAATTTTGCGGCGACGGGCGTTAAGATGAAGGGGGCGTGGCTGGGGACAAATGCGACATAATGAAGTCAAAAGTTGTGGCGGCAACCCGGCCCAAAAGAGTTTTGAACGTTTTGCTAATGAGAGCTCAGAAAGCTGGCTGCGATTATCAGGGCCAGCACACCGATGCAGGCGGTCTGGGGACAAGATGATGGCTAATACCATCCCTCATCTCTCTCAACTGGTCCATCGCAATTTTGGCGGAATATATTTTTGAAGAGACCATAAGTTGGTTAGGACGCACTGCGAAAAAATTATACTTTTATCAGTTTTACACTTACAAATATATGGTTTTGATGCGTAAGAACATTATAGCATAATAACATATTAATATGTTCTTCACTCAAGACAGGAAATATAATATTTCCACAAGATTTAGGTTTTGCTAGCTTTTCATTCCAAACGATTGATTCTTAGAATAGACCAAGCACTTAAATAGTTTAATGAAATAGCGCATGGCCAACTTTGGCTAACAATTGTTCGCTGTGTAATGCAGCTGGGCAAAACAACATGTTAGTTGCATAACTTGCTTAATACGAAAAACCAACAGGGAGAAGCAGCAAAAATATCTGCACATTATGCCACTCAACGCCGTTCTGTTGCTCAGCTCCTCGATGTTCCCCGATGTCGATGTTCCTCGATGCTGTTCATATTTTGCGACAGGGGCGACAACATTCATGGCCTTTGGCATTAAGAACCTTCATAAATTCCAGAGAGCAGCCAATGAGCAGTGGAGCATCCCATGACCCCCTCCCCCCCCTCCATTTGCTCCAGCATCCAAGAGATGCTGTCGTTTTCTGGCAGCAAAGTCTGCATTTGATTGATACTCGGATGGGTGGCAAGTAGGAGCTGGTGGGTGGTAGGGATGAGTGGCACCAAAATGTGCGACCAGGCGATGGTGTTGATGTTGTTTACGTTGCTCATGTTGTTGTTTGTTTGCCCCAGCGCCAGGACTGGTTTTTGTTGTCTGTGGCAACAACAATTTAATAATAGATTCATTACACATACACACATGTCGAAACTCGGTTCAATCTCCACTCCCATGGCTAGCAAAATAACGAAACATCTTTCAGATGACAGTCGGGCTGGCTTGACGCCTCATGCGTATCATTATGTCAACAGAATATAAGTGTCTCTATATCGAATATAATAAATTGAATAAATTTTCATCAGCAATGGGGGCGAAAACAGGCGCAATAATAATATTGCCAGCGGCAACATCATGTTAACAAATAAAGTCGCCAGTCGGAGGTTTCTAGGATCGGAAAATTTGCGTGGAAAGTTTATTGATATGATAAGCGAATGGTTCGACAAGTGATGTGTGGTAAACAATTGAAGAACAGTGACATACTAATAATATGTATAACTTATTTAAAGTGAGTAATAGAATTAAATTCAAATAGGAATATAGGTAATTTAAGATATATATTAGCCTTACTTTTGACTTCAGTACACTAACAAAAATTTTGTTCAAAACTAACCATACCATCAATGTGTTAGTTTAAAACCTATGACATTTATTTCCGCACTAAAAATGTCTTGCGAACAAGTAGCAAAAACATTGGTCATGTCCTCCATTCGGATCCTGGATCCTGTATCCTGTCAGGACAGCTAAACTTAGTGGAGGCGTTGAGGCGCTAACAGTTTGGAAGTTTATTTGGCATGTGGCAATATTCGAGAGGAGTCATGAGTGGCGGCTTCTGTTCATCGATGTCGGAGGATTATTATCTCCGAGCAGTCAGTCGCTGGAAGGATATATCCCAGTACGACCCTTCGTTGGCGACCCTTTCGTTGTTTTTCAATAACGTTTTCTGCGGAGGAAAAAGCATAAAAATTTCATAGAAACTTGCTTTGATATTTTATTTATTTTTATTTGCTCAGCCACAGCGAGCTTTATCTTCCACTCGTCTTGGCTCATTTTTCCTGCTTCTTGCTGTTTCTAATCAATTCCAAATCATTTAGCACACGCATGAGCTGTCAGTGTCTGCATTAGTGTGCGTACTTTCGTCCTTCCTTATGTGTATGTGTATTGGTGTGTGTGTGTGTGTGTGTGGACGGCACTTTGATTGCGTTAAAGTTGTGTGGCTTTAAGCCGCTCAAAGGCAAATGACGGTCATAAATCAGGAGCGTGACTGGGCGCAAAAGCCAGCTGACAAAACCCGAAAGCTGTGCTGGTAATTATGGCTAATTAACGTGCCCAAAAGCCAAAGGCAGTGTCGACCAGTCGATATTACGAACCGAATATCGCAAAACTTCTTCTTTTAATAAAATCATCAAATTCGCCTCGAGGCGGCATAAAAGGCTTTTGCGGCAGCCATAAAAACGTCGTCGTTGAATGGCGAATGGCGAATGTCCAAGTCGAAGTCGAAGTTGGAGTCCCAGAACCTCGAATGTTTATGGCCAGCACATGTTTCCAACTGGAGTAGTAGTGCCTTCAATGGGTCTGTAATTTAAGTGGCGTAAATTATGGTCAAGAGGTTGTTCGCCGCCTTGAACCCTTGAACCGAAAAAAAGGGCAGCACGATGGACCATTATTCTGGTCCCAGGATATTTTGTTGGTTCCGTGCTTTGTTACATGTGTGAATCTCCTGCGAGCCAAGTATGCGTGTATGTATCTCTGACCAAGGCAATTTCTGGTCATTTTATGTGCGTACCAGACCAGGACATACCAAATATGACAGTTCACCCCCACCTCCCCAAACCCGCACAGAATGTAATTTCAGCAAAGAAATTATAAACAGCAGGGACATTTTCCAGTCTCAGTTTTCACATCTTTTTTGTCCACCAGCAAGGAAACTTCGGCCGAAGTATTTTCTCTTATTTACTTTCGTCCGCTGCGAAATGCGCAATTCAGCACGTTCCCATTGTTCATAATAAATGTTCATAAATAAGTTGATTAGTTTTTTATGTGGTTAGCTGGTGGAAAGAGTGGCATTTCGGGCGCCATCTTTCGTCCTGATTCCTTGAAGACGGTAATTGAAAATGGCTCTTAGTGCGTGATTATTATATTTTTTTTTTGGCCTTGCCATATTACAACGTGATAGGACAAAAACGATAGGACAAAAACGACATCCAGGATATTTATTGTGTATTAACTTAAAATGGAAAAGTGCACAGTAAGCTGCTTTTGTGCTGACCGAAATGGGAAGGGTCCTTTAAAATTATATTTAAAATTGCATTATCACAGCTTACTAACTTACCAACTAATCATTTGGTTTGGTAAACATATTTCCAAGCAAATGTTATAAGTTTTATTGCGTCGAAGGATTGACTAGTTAAATAAAGTTAGCTACAGCAAACAAACTTTTTAATTTACTTAACATGAATATTTTCAGTCACATATTTGGGTTTTCCTTTCATGTATTTCCCAAATTTCTATGCTTAATCAAGTTTTCATTTCGAACTTAGACTTGCAATCGTTTTGCTTGCTTTCACAAAACTTCGTCTGTTTGAAAGTGTCCTGTTTTATGACCCAATCACTTCAAATAAACTTTTCTTTAATAGACTTCTCTGTTGAGCCGTTATAGTTTTCCCAATTGTCTCTGCCTAAAACGGAAACTAAGTAACGGTTATTTCATCTTTAAGTGTGCATTTGTGTATGTTATTTTGGCCATGTTCATCGCAATTTCCGCTCCGCCAATAGAAATGCTGAATTCAGAGGAAAACTTTAGAAAACTTTGGCACATTCGGCAAGAATATCTGCTCGAAATGCTCAACAACTACTTGGCAAATTGTTTGCCATTCCAATTTCCGTTTGATAGAGACAAAAACGATCTTAAAACAATCTATTTTTTATAGCTGGTAATAGATTTTCTTTCGGTCTGTTTAGTTTAACTGTTTGACTGGGTAGTTTGACAATTGGATTGGGTTTGCAGAAATTTTCTTTTTTTGGTTTGACATTAACGAAAATTGATAGCTTAACATAATTTTTGTTTTATGCTTTTAGTTTTTAGGTATTTAATAGCTCGGTTTGCATTTCTTCGCCTAAATTCAGCTGTTGCTTTCATACTTGCAACATGCTGGGATATTGAGTGATTATTGCGACATCTTTTAATTATTTAACGTGCTACGTTTGGCGCACACAATGCCATCTTCGAGTTTGGCTGCAAATGCATTTTACATAATTTGTTTGTGCGCTGAGGCGTGCGCAGGCTTCATCATTGTCATTCACCAGCGCATACCCATACCCATTGTCATACCCAAACTCAACCCATACCCATGCCCATTTCCATTCCCGTCGTCATCGCTGGAGCTTGTCATATCAATCTCCTGGCTCAACCCATTTGACTACTGTCAACACGGGGAGGGTGCAATTGAGGAGTCCATATATATGTAGACACCCCCCACCTGAGCACATGTGTGTGTGGCAAACATCAACCCTCTCCTGCCACACACACTTACACTCTCACTTTAATTTATGTGCCACGACCCTCCGTGGCCCAAACAATGTCACTTGGCTTTTGTAAGCTCACGTGTTACATGCAAATGCGCTTCCTGACTTGCCAGCCAGCCTTTGTTTTGTCTCTTATCCTGCGAGGGGTTAAGTGTGGGTAAATATTGTAATGATGTATGTAATACGCGAGTCCTTTGTACCAGTGCCTCCCTCGCCTATCATCAGTTGATTGAAATCACTCCTTATCCCATCTACAACTTCCCAGCTACCAGATTTCTTCAAGTACTTCCAACCACTTGAAGAAATTTTTGCAACATTTTGCAAGCATCTCGCTTAATGAAGTAACAACATGGCTGAGGTCCACAAAAAAAAAAAAGTCATTAAAAAATGCTAAATGCAAGTGCCTGGCACAAAAAATCAATAAACAATCAACGGTGTGGTGAGGAGAGGAAAAATAAAAAAAATATATATATGTATGCCTGCTGCAGGCCTCAAGGCTGCAATTATGCTGAATGACGTTTGCCATGTTGTCAAAGAAATTGCGGCAAAATAAAAATAAAAAAACGCCGCAAAAGGATGAATTTCTTTCTGCGGATGAAATTGAAAAACATGTAAAACGCGTTGACGATTGCGTTTTTCAAGTGCAGCCGAGAGCCGCGGCCGTCGTCGCATTTTCAACTCACATGAGTTCGCGCACGGCCAGCTGTATACCAATTAAAAATGCAGTGGACAACGCCCAAAAAAGTATGCTACAAAACGGGTTGGCCGAGTGGGCGAGTGCAGCAGGAAAAGCACTCACACTCACAATCTGCTGGCGACTGCTGTCAATGACAGGGCAAATAAAATGCAACAAAGCTTGTTGTAAAACGCGCAAAAATGAAAATCAATAGTGAATGCGCCTACATATACATATATATACATATACATGTTTGTATATAGATATGTGTTGGTGTTGCACATATATATATTGGTGCTATATAACGCACAATTCATACGATGGTGCGGCAGGTTTGGTCTTGGTCAGCTGCTGCTTTTACATAGGCATCGTGGGTGTTTGCCATAACAACGAGAGCAGCGAAAATGGGGCGTTGGGAGGTGTTGCAGCAACAGCAACATAAACACGGGAAACGGAAACGGACAAGGATGGGTGGCACACAGGATAATGGGTAAGATGGGTGAGGCCGGGTGGCAGGACATTCCCGGTCCATGTTGACGTCAGTCATAGAGCGTGCAAATGTTGACCTACATACAAAACGTTGAGCAAACAGGCGCATAAATGCCACGTTAAACAACTGCAACAACAACGGCATCAACAGCACCGCGCTCCCTGCAGATAAGTCCGCCTTTTTGCCCAGCTGCCAACGCATTGTTAGAAATTGTCGGAGGACATGGCCAGCCGGCACAGTTAATAGCCCATGGTTATGGCCGTAGTCCGAGCCAAATCTATCGTTTTGCATGCATGCACTGTCAAAAGAAGATATGAAATCGAGCTGGGATTGCACAAAACAATCTTCAAGATATGCAAATGGCCTAGAGAATACGTATTAGTTTAATTGTTAATGTCTTCAATTCTCGAGCAAGATGAACTGATCTAGTAACCCCAAATAAGTACTTACTTATATGATAAAAAGTTACTGATACATATTTTGAATGTATTAACGAAATCAATATATAGTAAACAAATACCGATTTTGTACTGAAATACCTAGAGACAAAATGGTTTTAATTTCCCGTAGTCTGCATATAAATTTAACTTATATTCCGTGCACTCCCCTACTTCCTATCGATTCTAAAACTTACCAGCATCATAATTGTTATGCAGATTTATAGAAGTGGGTTGACAGGCCAACAGTGACCAGTGGCCAGCATCGGATATGAGCCAGTGCATTGAATGCATCCGAACAAAGCCTGGCATTGCATTGCATTGTGAGCCAAGAAACGAATGACCAACTGAACTGAATAGACTAGAATTTTAAAGGAGCTGCCTCGAAAGTTACTTTTCTGCTCCCAAATTTATAGCCCCGCTGGGGAGTCCTTTTTCCTGTATCCCTTTGGCACGATGCATGGACATGGGGAGCGGTCGAAAGTGCCAAGGCACCTGGCGGGCCTACAAAACCCACCCAAGCCCACCAATGTACACAATCCACCAACCCACCAACACACTAGCTGCCACCCCCCCACCTGACCCAACTCTAATGATGACAGAGTGGGGCGAGTGGCAAAAATGAAACAGTGGCCATAACGGAGCGCTGTTGTTTTTGCTGCCCGTTGACTGCATTTACTCCGGTTAAAGCTGCCAACGTGTGCAGACACGCATTGGCAGTCAGTCAGTTTGCCATTTTGCCAGTTTGTTAGTTCGTCAGTTTGTTAGTTTGTCAGTTTGTCAGCCAGCCAACCAGGCAACCAACAAACAAACACGATAACGCTGCTTGAGCCAAAGAGTGTGACGGCAAACGGAAAGTTGAAAGAAGTGGGGCAGCCTAAGATCGAATATTTATATACCCTCTATTATTTACACTATTATGCAAAGACATATTGAACCATATCTATACATTAGCGTAACAACTAATTTAGTTAGTAAGTATCCAAAACTATTTGTATAAATATCAGTGTATATTTAAGTCTAGGGTATGCAAAGGGTCTGCCTTGCAACTTCCGATAGCACATATACATGCACAAATGCTCACCGGGACAAAACTCAATGAGTCAATGACTTTTTGGTGTCGTTCGTTGATGCGCAACGCGGTCCCGTTGTCATTAGCAGCGACACCAGTACCAATACTAACACCAATACCAACAGCAACACCATTACCATTACCACCACGGACAACGTCACGCTCACAAATGCAAGTCACACTCGCTGGCACACACACACACACACACACTCTCACAGACTGAATGGCATACAGGACTCATGAATATGGTTACTGTTGCTTGTTGTCTGTTGTTTGCTGCCTGACTGTTTGGTGTTTGGCATTCGGTGTTGCCGTGGGAAATGCTAACGGGTCCAAAATAAATTTGGCAAGCAAACACGTTTCGGCTTATGTTTTATTGTTGCTGCCTTTGTTGCGGCGGCGGCTGCGGCATCCACTGTCCTTGGCACGCCTAATGTGGGCCAAAACCCGATCCAAAGCCCCCATTCGCCGCTTTTTACGCGCTCACGCGTCCCAAAAACAAGAAATTGGCCAGCGCCAAATGTACACAAATAATTCAGTGCACTGAAAATTGCAAAATGGGGAAAGTTATATAAAATGTATCTGTCAAATTGAATCATAGAACATTTTTTTATGACATTATTGTTATATTATATATATTACATTATATACGTATATACCCTTGTTATTAAATCTTTTCTTAGTGTTTTTTCTCTGAGTGCTAAAAACTTGAAATAGCACACTTTGGCGCTTAACATAATGAATCTTGGCAGCTGGCTGAATGCGTTGTTGTGGTGGCACTTTTTTCCTGGTACGAGCAAAGACCCGACCTTGTTGGCCATAATTTCCCCTGATGCTCATTAGGCGAAATGGCCAAAAAGTAGACAACATTTATGCGCTGGCAGGAAGGGACTTAAGTGTAAAATTGCTATGCATAATGCCAAGTAAATTATGCTGGCAAAGTCGATGTTGAACTTAACAAATTGCGTTATTAATTGAAAGCAAATTTATGGGATGATGCTCGATTAATTGAAAGTAAATGAGATTCTTAGCCCATTCCAATTCGATTTCGAAAGAGTCATCATCAGTCTAGCTGAATTCATGATGCCTAATCTATGGCAAGGCAAGATGGAGCTGGCCGAAATAATTGAAACATTCAACTAGGCACTCACGCATGTGGCCGCACCACTGCCCAACCACCCAACCGCCTATTTTCCTCTGTGGCCGCACCACCCAAGTGGTCCAGTGTAAACACAGCTGTTTCTTCGACGACGCTCCAAAAAGGTCGTACCTAACCACAGACAACAAATGGTGGTGCGCATGCGCTGAGAGCAGCCACTGGCGGTGCTGCCAACTGCACCACTGAAATGAGCCATCAAAGAGCTGGTGGTCGCCGCATCCGGCAGTTGCTGTTCGAGGCTCGAAGGATACGCACGGCTCTGGTGGACGACGGAAGTTGGATTGAAAATGCATCGGGACTGAGTGCCGAAAGTGACTGCGTGTGGTGAATTCTCGCCGAAGAGAGCGTGGAAGAGAGCCGCGGAGTGCGTGTGTGTGTGTGTGTGAAAGTGCTTCTACTTTATGGTGTAAGAGCTCCTAACTTGGCCAACACTTCGGTTCCGGCGGCGCGCAGTCAAGTCGAGTCCTTGCTGGCAGTCGGTTGTCCTGGCGGGAGAGTGCCTAGTTTTCGTATAGCAAAGTGTGCCGGCACCGGGCCATGCAGTCCCCTAAAACATAACAAAACATCAAATCATGCAAACACCAAATCACCAAAGTGA
The DNA here is from genome assembly GCF_000001215.4 of Drosophila melanogaster. Taxonomy (NCBI): domain Eukaryota; kingdom Metazoa; phylum Arthropoda; class Insecta; order Diptera; family Drosophilidae; genus Drosophila; species Drosophila melanogaster. The sequence continues at coordinate 7,189,555 of NT_037436.4, read as the reverse complement.
ATAGAAAGAATCTGAAAGATACATAAGTGCCAAAAATATGTGAGAAGAGGAGTCAAGTGTCTGCAATGTAAAATCGCTCGAAAGCAAAAGCCAAATCAAAATTGTACAGCTCACTGCCCACGAAAAATTCCTGAAAAAAAAAAGCTCAGCTAAAAACCCAGCAAATCAAAAAAGATAACAAATAATAAAACAAAAATTTCAACGAAATTCAAATCAGAATCAAAACAGAAGCCGGTAAACATGTGGATTAGTAGCCGCTTCTTTGTGATTCTCCTGCTGCTCAATCTGGGTAGGTGCCACCATCAACTTTTCTCCGGGAAAACTCTTAAGCCGGCCTGCCGGCATTTTAGGCGCCTCTTCTTGGTTTTCCCTAAGTCGCTCGGCACGCGCCGCAAAGTATTGCTATGCTTAGTGCTTTTTGTTTTTCCGGCACCGGCAGTGTGCGTGCGATTTTCCAACCATAAGCCCCAACAGCTGTCGGCGTGTTATTTTTCCCTTTTCGTAACTCGGCTTACGCCTCCGAAACGGAACTTATTATTAAGTCTTGCGAGTAAAACAAAAGGATTTGGGGGCTTTTGCGGGATACTCTTGGCGGCTTAGGCGGCAAAGAGAAAAGAGTCGGCCAAGAATTATCTTCAGTCAAGGCAATTACTCAGTTTATTATCATTTAAAGGCAAATCTTCAGTGGCGCAGAAAGACCTGAATTTATGGTGATTCATGCGTGTGAGGAGGTGCTATAATTTATATGTTATATACGAGTGTCGCTAGCCCAGAACTAAGTGCAAATGACTTGGTCTCTTTATGGAGCAGTCAGGACCAGGGCCAGGACCAAGACCGGAGACCATAAAATTGCCAGAAAAACTAAAGCCGAAATGCCCAAGCATAATATAAAATTGCCTTATGATAAAAACCAGGCGTCAATTTATGCCACACAAAACGACTATCCCATCTACTCGTTATATGTGTGTATACACAGAGAGAATAAATGCCAAAGAAATGGGAGTTCAAAATGTCAAAATTTTTTTAAAACGTTATCCGTTTAAAATTTATTATATTAAAAATATATTTTGTCTAAATAATTTTTTTTTAAATTGTATATCAATCGGATAACCATGTTTTTGTCGTGTCTATGCCAAAATCTAACAAAATGCTTTTTAAATAGGTTTTTCACCTCAGTCACAATCTTTGTAATATTTTCTCTCTGTGCATTTGAATGTGTGTGTGGGACAGGCTAATGAAATGTGTCAGGAGCAGAACACTCGATCGACCCACCGACCTTTTCATATCCGAAGAGCCATGAGTGTGGGGCGAAAACCTCTTTTGGAAATTTGATATTTTCCAGTTTTCATTGCCCAGCTCTGGCATTCGTTGCTGACTGGCTTACATGTCTATTCGCTAACCAAAAAAAAAAAATAATAATAATAAAAATATAAAAAAATATCGAAATGCCGCACAGATATTTCATGATTCATACTCGTCCACAAACGTATTTATTCGCACCCTCGATGGAGCCAGGAGCAAATGAAAAATATGCAAATGAAATTGTTGCTCAACGTCTAAGCGTACACACTTTTTTGCTCCGGCGTTGTGAGAGATGGCTCACATTTTTCGGTGTTGTTATTCCATTTTCATGCAGATAATCATAAAATATAATACGTTATATAAAATCACCAGCACCCGACAACAACAATGGCGAAAATCCGATTAGATTCGAGCTGGGGGAAAAACGGTACGAGTTTGTGATGGGAAAATTATGAAAAATTATGGCCAAAGCAAAAGTTTTACCGCACACTATGATTGATTATGTTTTAAACCGTTTATGACAAACGCTTTAATTTGTTGTAGGATTAATGAAGTGCAAGGGATAAAGTTTATATTAAATGTTCACCAGATGGCAATTTAACTTGGAAAGTCCGCTTATACCCGAAAATCTTAGTTTCTGTTGCTGGCATTATTAATGATTTAGCCTAACAAAAAAAAGTTTAGTGAATTTGCGGTTTCTCAAAAGATTTTATACTTTCACAGAAGTTTTAACTTCGGGACCATAGTAAATTAACATTTAGTAAAAATTGATTGTAATAAACTTAAAAGAATTTACTTTAAAGGTGTTCTTCGCAACCTAACTTGGGGTTCTTGTAATATTCATAAGAAAATCTTTTAATTTGTAAAATTTCTCAGATAGGATATATAAATTAAGTATATTCTAATCTTTATCTATACCCTATTATCTATATTCCAAACATTATTGAAAGAACAAACACACTTAAGCATCAATATTAAAGTTCCAAGTGAACTGCTAGATTTTCCCAAATTCAATCTCAACTTCCCAATGTATTCGATTTTATTTTTTGCTCTCGTTGTGCAAAACAATTCGGCCAACAAAAGATTTCGAACGTCTTATTGGAATCGTCCTGGCCTCCATGCCAGTCCTCTGTGCACTTTGGGCCAACTGGAGCACATCTTACTGGGACCAGGACTTTGGCCAAGGCAGCAGGAAAATCAAGTTATTTACAATTATTATTCGTTTCGTGGCCGTGTTGTTGTTGGGCGGCGCGTTGGTCTGTAAACGTTTTAACTTCTTTCAAGTTTTCCTTCTTTGGCCAAGCAATATTGAGTCCGATATCTTTGGGTGTTTGGGTCACGCCTTCCTGCCGCTTGTTTTTTGCGCATAAAAATTGAATTTCCTGTACTTTTCGAGCTGATTGCTTACAAGGTTCGTCGCCCATTTCCGGCGAAGCCCCTAGAATTTCTGTGGTCTTAAAGTCTGCTATAAATATACAATCCCATATTTTTTTTTTGTGTTGCTTTAATGGGTGACTTGGACTGTCCCTAGGATCGGGGCCCATTAGAAATATAACCACTGCATTGCCAGCCGAGTGCAGACACATTGCAGCCACACAACATGTATCACAAGCCGCCCGCCTGGAGGCAACGAAATAATTTCGAAAAGTGCCAAAAGGGCATAATCCAAACAGAAAAAAAATATATATACATATATATATTTTTCGAGGAGCAGGAAAAAGGAGTAAAAAAAAAAAACACACACAGACACACAGGGAAAATAATGTCTGAGAAGCTTGGCAAAGTAACCCCTCAAGACTCGCACAAGTGGATGGGAAACACATTCGGAGTGAACGGAGTGAAATGTGAAATGTACGACACAAAACGAGCGGAAATGCGAGCCAAAGGAAAAAAGGGTTTTTTTTTTTGGTGGGGAATAAGGTGCAGGACGGAAGCGGGGGCGGTGCTGGGAAAAGTGGGCGGGACCCAGGGGCCAGTTGCACATGGAGTCGCATGTAGAGTGCTGCAGGTGTTGCAGAAAACCAAGCTGGAAAAACAATTTGCGAAAGAAATTTGTGGAAAATGTAGACAGCTCAAATGCGCTTTTCCATTGACCAAAAAATCCTGTCTCAATTGATTGAGAAACACTCAATTGTGACAACACAAAGGTGATGGAATTGCTATCGACTATGTAAATGTGAAGATAATAGCATTGGGAAATTACCATACTAGAATTTTATCTGGATAACCAGAAATCTGCAAGCAAGCAAGAGAAAGAAATTAAATTAAAAGCATAGTACAGCTGATTAAGCTTTAAACGTACAGAGTCTGAATAAAATTTCAAATAATTTAATTTTTAAAAGTTTTTTTTTTTGAAAACGATCTTAAAATCGTTCAATTTCCTAAAGCTTTTTTTGAAATTTTTTTAAAAATTCATCAACTTTTTTGTCAAATTTGAACGTAGTACCTTGGCAAAATGCATTGAATAAAGTTTTTTTTTTGATTTTGCCATTGGAGCATTGGAATAGGCCGGAAGGCAAGAAGAACATGAGTTCGAGTCGGCATGATGCTCACCCACACATGCATACATGCAGGACGTTCAGAAATAGCAGACGCACAGGAGCACGGATAGGGTGGACTTTTTGTTTTTGCAGGAAAGAATAAAACCCCTACAAGTGGATGTACACATGCACCAGGCCACACATACACATATGCAGCACATACTTACACACATGGGATCCTGCTCAAAGGCACAAAACTCGTAAAACATACCCTTTCCAACCGAAAAGCTGAAAAAATGAGAAACGAGTGCCAAGCATCCTCAAGACATACTTGCAATAATTTTATGGCCTGGCAGAGGCCTCGTCCTTATCCGCATCCTGGTCCAGGAGCCATGATTGCACAGTGGAAAATAAATTAGGCATATTCTGATTTAAGTCAATCATTGCTGACAGAATTTCTTAGATAGGATTTTAAATATATAAATTTTCAACTGAATCAAATATTAATTTTATGCATTAAATCAGTAATTAGAAAGCTTGTTTGTTAATTGCAAACATTTAGTGTGTTAAATATAGTTTGGTGATGATTCTTTGCTAAATATTTTGATATAACTAAAGATCGATTTTAGTCAATTTTTTTGCGTGTGATCCTTACCGCTGGAGAAGCAATGTAAAGCCATGAAATCAGCGGAGAAAAGCGAAACGAGGCGATGAGACAGACGGAGGCGAAACCAGAAAGCAGTTACATAAAAATCCATGCTGTCGAGCGTAAAACAAAAAGCGCCTGGCCAGGCACAACAAAAAGCGTACAAAGCCAAAAAGAACAAAACACAGAAAAGCAAAAAAAAATAGAAATAAAAAAAGAAAAAGGGGGAATAAATGGAGGGAAAACAAAACCAACAAAAACAACTCTAATTGCAGACACAATGACTTCTAGGGACGAGGGCGGACGGATCGGGAGTCCTGGTGTCCTGAAGTCCCGGGCAGGACGAATGCTGGGATAGATTGAACGAGTTGCAAGGATTTGCACAGCGCCGCAGGGAAAGATGCCCGCTTCGGTGGCAGACAGACAGCCGAGGCGCATTCATGTGGAATATGAAACGAAATGTCAATTTGGAGAAATATACATATACATGCAGATATATAGATATATATATATATATATACCCCCAACCCCACTCGACATACATACATACTCGTAGTATATGTATTTGGGTCTGGGGGCCATTGGGAACATGTAGAAGAACAGCCCGATCTAAACACCAAAAGTGTTATTCTAATTTGGGATAAGGCTAAATCTGTTTGCTCGCAAAACGAGCTCTCCAATGTAAGGAAAACTCCGACTTTCGAATGCGACAATGGCCGGGCATTATAAAAAATGTAAAATGCTTATTAAAGTGCAAAAAGGTCTCAAGGGATTTGCGCACCCGAGAAGGCCAGCGGCCCTTTATGAATTTTTGATATCTCCCCGGGATTATTGCTTTTGTTTATGCCAGCTCACAATTTTAATGCATGATTGGGGATTATTTTTCTGCATTTTTATGCGGCATGTAAATGATGTATGGGGTAGTAAAATATTTTACGATCATAAATGCATTTATTCAGCTGAAAATCTAGAGCAGCCATTGCTGAATTCATTTATACTTAAAGGGTTTTTACTGATTTCGGTCTTTGGCAAGGAATTCAACTCCATCTTGCTTTCAAAAATTGAGTTTGGTCAGAAAGATATTGTGAACCTAAAGGCATACAAAACATAATTTTGATGCAATTTAAATATTTGTTATTTACTTTTTCCCAATTATGTTCTATACTTTCCAGATAACACCTGCAGTGAACCGTTCGAAGCCCACCTGCGCGGTCCCGGATTCGTTATGGAGCCACCCGGTCGTGTGGAGTTTTCGAACTCCTCCGGCGGCTGGCTGGACTGCTCGGCCTCCGGAAGTCCGCAGCCGACGGTCGACTGGGTGCACGCGGATGGCTCGGCGGTGACCGAGATCCATGGAGTGCGACGTGTCCTGCGTAACGGAACGCTCGTCCTGATGCCATTCGCCGCGGCCGCCTACCACCAGGATGTGCACAACACGATCTATCGCTGTATTGCCAGCAATTCGGTGGGTCGTATCGTCTCGCGGGACGTGCAAGTGAGGGCGGGTGAGTGGCTACAGTGCAATGTGTGGGCGTGGCAGCATTATATAATATATATATATATTTTTTTTTTTCATACTCCGCTGCAGTTGTGGCCCAGGCCTACAAAGTGGACGTAGAGGTGCTATCTGCCGCAAGGGGATGCACCGCCATTCTGCGCTGCGTGGTGCCCACGTTCGTCAAGGAATTGGTACGAGTGGTCTCGTGGGTTCATGAACCCGCTATCTACATCTATCCCTCGTTGCAAGGCGGTAAGTTAACTCTGTCGTCCTTATGCCAGAAACCGAAAGGAAACGCAACGATGAGGAGCTCAGCTCAGCTCAGTTCAGTTCAGTCTGCATCTGCATCCTTGTCCGTGCGACAAGCCAACAAAGTGCATTGTTTGTTTGCAGTATTTGCCTCACATGTTTGCCTGCTTAACTGCCATTTGCGTCCGCACCTGCCCCTCAGTTTTCAGTTTCCTTTTGGTCCTTTGGTGCATAATTAACATTGTCCTTTAGCAATTTGAGACGAGCTTTTGGCTTGCCTTAACCCACTCCACAAAGAGCTGGCGTTTCCGGTTGTCTATATTACAAAGAGCGTGTTTCCCCTTCTGTTTTTTCAAAATTCCACCGGCTTTTGTGGCGAGTAAACTATCCGGAAAGGTCAAGAGTGTCTGGCAGAAGATTTGAATCAGAAGCATGCGACAGAATGAAGGCATCCATCTTGATTAATCCTGTCAGCAGGAATGCCAATGCAGAGACTGAGAGTTTCCTTTTTATATCCAAGTTTTAACTTCGAGAATATATATATATTTTTTTTTGCAACTTGGCTTAACTTCTAGTGGAACTTTAACCCTTCTCTTTTATGTGTATACTTGGTTGGTTTTTGAGTTGAGTTTAGGCAACAGTTCATCGTAGGGAAATGTACTCATAGCTTTTTTTGCATTTCCCTTCCACCAGATGGCAAATTCCACTTGCTGCCCACCGGCGAGCTGCTCATCCACAATCTGCAGGAGAGCGATGAGTCGCAGTCCTTCCGCTGCCGCAGCATGCACCGCCTCACCCGTCAGGTGGTCGTCAGTTCACCCACCCGACTGCGTATTAATTGTGAGTATACCCATGCCCAGGCCCAGGCCCATGGCCAAAAGCCCCAAAAACCCCGATTCCAGGACCACACCAATGCCACATATATCTCCATCAACTCTATCATCTCTCGCCGCAGCGCATCGCGGCATCATTTCGCCGAGCGTGGTGGAGCACACGGCTCATGTGCAGGTGTCGCAGGACGAGGGCGCGGTGCTCCTGTGCGTCGCCCAGGGCTGTCCTTCGCCCGAATACAGGTGTGTATGGGTATAGGTGGCGCAAATCGATGCTATCCACTGGCATCCGCCCACTCCCACTCCCCAAAGGACTCTTCCCCCCCCCCCTTTCGCACTCACTCACTCATTCGGTCGCTGAGAGCTTTAGCACACATTTCTGGCGAAACTTTTGACGTTGACAGGTCCTGGCCGCACAAACGCTATAACGCTGGGCTCTCAGTTATTAGTGCACTGGGGAAAACTATCAGGATCTTAACTGAGTGTCCTTGAAGTAGCCAAAGTTTTGCATATGTTAAATCTAAAAAAGTATATTATTCTTTTGAAATATATATATATTCAACATTTAGACATGCCAATCAAATTTAAAACTCTTCACGGAGTATTTATTATACTTGTCTGTACAAACTATTAGATTATGATATATTTATAGTCAGAATACATTTTCCCCTGTGCAAAGCCAGTTATGCCATGGTGGTGCAAGTTAATTGAAACGCATACATCTAAAGTGTGTGGCCAGGGCATTTAGTTTAGTTTGGCAGCCAAATAAATAAACAACCGCTCCAGGGGTCAGAATATGAGAGATGCGGAGACTGTTAGCTGACGTTCATATTATATTGTAAAATGTGTCTAAAGAGTTGGTAATGTGTGGCCTTAATTGAAATGTGAGCTAAAAGCGTTAGTTAACTTTCTCGACAGCCGATGGGTCGTATGCGCAATGCAACGTAACATACACCATCTCGTTCGACAACAATGGCCTAGGTAATGATGTGAATGTAGTCGGGATGGAAAAAAAAAAACTCTACTGCCACATCGAGAACAGAGAACAGAGTGTATGTGGCCATAATTACGCTTTGATAAGCAGACAAGTAATGTAAGATCCGATGGTCTAGTGAGGGTAGGTGGAAACAGGCACAATGTCAGCCTGATGACAGAAAACAAAAGAATCTATAAGCGACTGCATGGTGGGGCACCTACATATACTCGTATAGATAGATTGCTGTGCCAAGGGGAAAATATTGTAGCCATTTCATAATTAATACGGCAGAGCGGGACGAGGTCCTGCGAGAAGAGGGATAATGAGCGAGGCAAAGGATTAATGCAACATTAAACAAAGGCACCATCAACACAGACAGACAGGGGATGGGCAAAAAAAAAAAAAAAACAGGATAAAGAATGCCAAAGGTAGTCAGTCCATCAGGCCTTGAACTTTGTTTCGTTCCCTGATAGTTATAGTTGAAATACCCTTTCAATAATTTCACAAACTTTGACAGCCATCAGATGTTAGATTTGTTATGGGGCAACCAGATGGTACATGATAAATGGACTACAATTGTTCAAGAGCTCAACACTATTAATTTAAGTCTGTCTGATTCGGAGCATTCTGAGCTCAAATTACTAAGCGAAATTTTCAATTATAAATCTAGAATGCACTTTGCACAAATGTTTCTCACTTGAAATTGGTGTCATTCAACTTTAATGTTATATTTTAACTTTAAATTATTTATATATTTCTAAGCAAAATTTGTTACTAGATTAGATTTTTAGATTTAATTTATATTTGTAGTGGCATAACGAATGCTCCTCTGACTGCCCCGAAGAATAAAATAGATTGCAATAACCACAGTTGCTCAGTTTGTTCGCTTTTTTAAAATCTACCAATTGAAAATGGCGATTAATGGAGTCGATTTACAATAGTCTGATCCACACAAATCTTTTCATTTTTCCACGCTCCTCCAACGCAGCTGGTTCACCCACAATGGAGCCGGACCCCTGCCCGTGCTGAGTGGCCCACGTGTCCGACTGCTTGGCCCCATCCTGGCCATTGAGGCTGTGACTGGCGAGGATTCCGGCGTCTACAAGTGCACGGCCGGCAATGTGGGCGGCGAAGCTAGTGCCGAGCTCCGGCTCACGGTGGCCACGCCCATCCAAGTGGAAATCTCACCGAACGTTCTCAGCGTTCACATGGGCGGCACCGCGGAGTTCCGGTGCCTGGTCACCAGCAACGGCAGTCCCGTGGGCATGCAGAACATCCTGTGGTACAAAGACGGCCGGCAGCTGCCCTCATCGGGCCGCGTCGAGGACACCCTGGTTGTGCCTCGCGTGAGTCGCGAGAACCGCGGTATGTACCAGTGCGTGGTGCGACGACCCGAAGGCGATACGTTCCAGGCCACCGCCGAGCTGCAACTGGGTGGTGAGTCCATCTAAGCTGTAAATATTAGTGGGCAAAAGGAATTTAAATTTATGATTTGAACCATAACTCTATTGTGAAGTAAAATCTTTAATATCTATTCCCATTTTTATTGTAAGCCGCTTATTTTAATTCCTTCTCCGACTTACAAACAATTCTATTCCCCACTTTGAAATCCTTTATGTATTAGAGCATCTAATCCCCCTCCCGGATTGGACCAGCTTATGGTTAAATTATTAATGTGACCTCTTGCCACCACATTCTGCTCCCCAGATGCGCCGCCCGTGTTACTCTACAGCTTTATCGAGCAGACCCTGCAGCCAGGACCAGCTGTAAGCCTCAAGTGCTCCGCTGCCGGCAATCCTACGCCGCAAATTTCATGGACACTGGACGGATTTCCGCTGCCATCAAACGGAAGGTAATTGAACTTGTTGAAAAGGGGCGAAATGGGGGCATAGTAGGGGCTTTGAAGGGGGCCTGCCAGTGGGGTGGGGTTTCCGTGATGGGCTTGGCAATGGCAACGGCAGAGGCGGCGCTGCGGGCGCCCAGCAAAAATTTATCTCAACTGCGGCTCCCGACTGTGGCTGCGGTTGCATTTATTGCACTCGTTGTGTGCGTTTGTTTGCCTTTTGCTTTTTCCCTCCATAACTTTTTTTCTCATTTTCTGTATTTTTTGTTTTTTTTTTTTTTTGTTGCTGCTGCCTGCGCTTTCCTTTCAAAAACATTGCCCCACGAATATATAGAAAAACATATACACACATATAGAAAGTGGCTGCCGCGCCTACAAAGTTGGGTGGTTTGGGTCGGCCTCGTCTGCTCCAGCGTTCATTCACTCCTGTTCCGGCGACTGTAAGTGTATCTGTATCTGAATCTGGTACTGAATCTGTGTATCCGTGTTTGCTGTGTCTGGTCCAAGGTTCCGGACTTTGCCTTTCTATTTGTTAATTAAGTGGCCGCTCGCCAAGCAAAACCTTACGCATTTAATTGCATTTTTAGCTGGCCCGCTGCCAACTGAATTGAATCTCTTTAATGACATTGACATTTGCATTGGCCGCATAAAATCGAAGCGATCGGCTCAAATCGAGACCAGACTTGACAAACAGTTGGTTGCCTCCATTCGTTTGCTAGCAAATAAAATGCAGCAGCGAATCGATTGATTGGCAATTTGGTCGGCGACATTGTCAGTTGCCATTCATTTGGCTTTTATCTCAGTCCCTTACCTGCTGGAAAATAAAAACCCTTCTTTTTGTTTTGTATTTCGTTTTTTTTTTTTCCGGCAGTCCTGCTTCATTTGCAGTCCGTTGGCAGCTGCCACTAATTGTTTGAGTTACGTCTGTAATGATTTGCAAGTCAAACTTCTGTTGACTTTTCTTGTTGATTAAAAAATACCAGCAGCATCATGAAAATCAGCAGCGTTTTATTTGCACTCCTCGCTTTTTCGAAATTCCATTCTCGGTGGAAAGCTGTAGAATGAGGTAAAAAAAGGGAAACTAAGGCAACCGTGTCCTGATTGTTGTCCTGCGTCGCCCAGCTGTGCTATATTTTAATTAAAACTTAAGCAATATGTCGAACGCAGGAGACGAAATCCCATCAACTTGATAGGTTGCGGGTTTTTGCAAGAAAATGTTTCGCTCTCAGGATACCTTTTAGTTTTGTTATTTATGAGATATAATTATGGATAGTACTTTCGGTTAAAGTTCTAGAAAGTTTGAGCTTAATTTATTTATATTATGAATATCCTTTACATAAACCGATAGACAGATGGCTCCATTAGTCTGAAACCATTTAAAAGTTCATAAAAAATGTGACTAGATTTTATGCATGTAAAGCACTTGAAGCTGTAACTTGGAGCTGTCGAGGACATTGCCATGCATTTGGTTTGCTCAAGTGGTCATCCTGGGGTCCTTGGCTCCTCTTGGTCCTGGCCACTTCGGTCGGGGAGAGAGGGAGCAGGAAGATGGCTTGACCACAAGGCAAAATTGATTACAAAAATTTGTGTGTTATGTGGTCGGTGTGAAAATTTGCTTTCGGAAACTTGTGCGGACATGCAGACGCCGATGGCCTTAATTTAAAAGTTATCTGAGCAACACAATTTTGACACATAATACCCGCTGGCGTTATCCTGGCGTCGCTGGCAACCTAATTTGCCAGGAAGCAGCAGCATCCTTCGCAATGCAGAAGAAATTCTCTTGCTGTTTGCGTTGTTATTGCCGAGTTTTAAGTGGTTTACATTATTCGGTTTAAAGGTATATCAACTTGGTAAGTGTATTTATTTAATACACAGACACACAAACGCAAACACACACACACACACACAAACAAGTTGAAGTGGCAGACAGACAGGCAAACAGGCATGTCGGTGGAAGTGCTGGGAAATGGCCGGAAAAGCATGGGGGCGGGGTGCGGTGGTAGATGGTGGATGGTGGATGGGGGGCAGACGCCTCGAGGCGGAAATTAAATGATTGCGCGCACGAGGTAACGCAACACTCAAACGCTCATTTTACGCCATTCTCAAAAGTTTGTCTGCGGCGGTACCAGAAACTCGGGCTAAGGCAGTTGAGCAGGCAGGTCTTCCCACAGCTTTTCCTCCGCTTTTCCTTAGATTTTCCCCTCAGATTTCCTCAGCTTTTCCTGCGGAGCTGCTAAGAACGTCGACGGAGGCGTGTGTGCGTGATGCGTTTGTCTACAACTGCAGGCGTTATGGAAATATGTGTAATTTTTGCCTAAATGAGAAAGCGCTTAAGCTGCAGAAGGAACGCCTTTTGAGCGACACAAAGCCATGTGAACTTAAGTGAACTCTGTGTGCCGGCGGGACAGTCGTTTTATATTGTTATTGCTTGAATGCTACTTTTTCGGCTATATGTTTATATAATCGGATCAAGGTCCACCCTATCGCCTTTTTATGATACCTTAAGCTGTGCCTGCAAAACTAACCTGATTGCAATCCAAGTGCAAACTCGATTAGGCTAAATTGAAATTCATAATTTTTCATAAACTTTTGCCACGAAACTTTTCGCTTCTGCAACTTGAAAGTGTGGCAGGGGCCAAGATGCAAGTGGCACCCAGTGAAATTCTTATTCCTGCCACCCCTTTTTTCGGCTGGCTGGAATTAAGCCACCCACTGAGCCGGGCACTCACACTGCAATCAGCTAAAACAGCACACAAAAGCCGCGCCACGCTATTAGGTTTATATTGTTGCAGGCAAAGCGTTTTACGCTCCACACACTGGCGAGCACACACACTCAAACACACACCGTTAAACTTCTGCAATGCCGCTTAAGCCGGCGTTGTGCGGATGTGAATGTGGATGAGGATACGGACATGGGGATGCGGATGCGGATGTGTGCGACTTTGTTGCAACTCGGTCCTTGCCATTGTTTCCATTGCTCGCTCACAAGTGCTGCAGCCAACGACTGAGTGTCTCCCTTCCGAATGCGACTGTATATTTTTGCACCCAGCTTCATTTTCATTTAACTACAGTTACTACTGTTTCTTTTTTTTTTGGCCTGGGCACACTCCATAAAGATTTTTCGGCTTGACTTGGCCACACTTTCTGGGGAAATCAGCGCTTCTCGCGACTGGCTTATGCATTCATAAGCCCCAAGCCACGTCGTTGAATCCCCTCTAGCCACAGGATGCGGCTGCTGCAAAAGTTAATTAAAATTGTAATTACTTTGCCTCCGCCATTATTGTTCTCCGACTCCAACTACAACTACAACTCTGGCTCCAACTTCCAACTGCGGCCGTAATGCCAATTGAAAAGTTGCCACCGAGCCGGGCCACAAACTAATGAGCCGGCGGGTGGTGTGCTGGCTTAGATCGCAATCCCCGCATATCCCCAACACTCATACACTCATACACTAATACAATCGTACATATACATTCACATCGCTGTAAGATGCCGCAAAAGCCGATTGTGCGAGTGCCACATGGCGTATGCGTAACAATGTTGCCTGTAATTAATGCGTCTGTGCCAATAAGAAAGCGTGGCAAACAATGGAACAAACGCAGAACTTAATGCCAACTTGAGCGCCTTGTGAAATCCTTTTTTCCCATCATTATTCGAGTCGTGGCGTAACGGCCTGGCATTAAGTGGATGTCGTATTCGCATTCGTGGGCGTGGCACATGACATTGACAGCAATATGGAAACTATGCTAAGCCCCGACAGCTCGACTGACAGCCTTCATTACGACTAAATGTGGCATAGAAAAAAAAACTAATGTTTAAAAAAAAGTCGAAAAAAAACTAGCGCAAAAATACGACAAAAACAAAATGAAGCCTACAGTCAAAAGGGATTTGGGTCAGGCTGCATTTTTGAAGTGTGCCTAGCTGATGAGTGTGCAGCGGTGTGTGTGTGTGTGTGTGCGTGAATGTTGGGTTGTGTGGTACGCTTAAATATGCAGCGGCAGCTCGAAAACAAGAAAACAATTGTAGAACACCAAGCTAGCAAACATTCGCACATTGCGCATACGCCGCGTGCAACCATCGCAAAAATCGCAACCAAGCAAATATTAATGTGTTTTTTGTGCTCTCATCCAAAACCATCCCTTTTTGCCATTTCAGATTTATGATCGGACAATACATCACCGTGCATGGCGATGTAATTAGTCATGTTAACATAAGCCACGTCATGGTCGAGGATGGTGGCGAGTACGCCTGCATCGCGGAGAATCGGGCTGGACGAGTGCAGCATGCGGCGCGCTTGAATATTTATGGTACGTTGTATTCACACACCCATGGCATGCACTCAAAACATACAGATGCACATATGAGAAAAATGTTAATGGCTTAGTAAGTGGTTTAGAATTCATGAGAAGGTCTGCCAGGATCTAGTATCTGGTATATCAGGGTTATTTATAGCAATATACAATAATTAATTAAGGACAAACTAGACAGTAAGCTCGGATAACTTTCTTATAGTCCCTTGGTGATTCTAGAAGGCCATTCAAGATATGTTACTGAACAATTTTCCCCTGTGCATATACAAATATGGCCGGCTACTTACACATGCACTTAAACGTTCTTCGCGCTCGAGGCTGGCTGCTCTTCCTTTTTGGCATTTGCCTACTTTTGCTTGATTTTGTTTTACAACACGTTTGCCATGTTCTTACCATTGCCACATCCTCGCCAGTTTGCTGGCCAGATCCTTTGGGCCCATGTCCCATCCTCCTTCAGCAAGTTTACTTTTGTGCCTTTGCAGCAGTGAAGTGTTGTTCGAGGCGCACACTTCTGTTGAACATGGCTCTCGGCTGGTTGCAGTGCTTTTCCCCAGCACAAAGTTCCCTCCGACAGGACGAGTCGTCCACCCAAAAATCCACCCATTTTCCAGTGCCGGTTCCCAGCAGCACGCGCACCATCTGCCTTGTTTTTGCAAGAAATCAAATATTTTTGTGTCGCCAGGCAAACAAAATGGCGTTGCCAGCGAGAAAGAAGCAGGAGCAGGAGTGCAAACACAAAACGACAGCGGCGGCAAAAACTGCGCCATGTTTACAAAGTTTTGCAGTGAAAAAGTTGAAAAATAAAGTCAAGTAAATTCACGAAAAATCCTTTCTCGACTAAACGATGCTCTACTGGTTTGAACAGAAAAGAAAATGAAGAAAAGCAAGGGGAAAAACCCTCAACACTCAGCTATCCCCGTTCGACATTTATCACTCAAATCAAATAAACTTGGGGATGGCTTGGATCCTTGGACGAAAGTTTAAGACCCCAGTGATTTGGTATGATAATCAAATAAATGCAAAAAAGTATGTCAGAAGTACCTGCTCATACCTCTCGTCCTTTCGACTCCTTTGACAATTTCCGCATACCCTGCAAACATTGTTTGCCGCCGGAGCTCGAAAAAAGGAGCAAATGAATCCCACTCCCACTACCATCATCATTTAGTTTAAAGCTCGGCGATGTCGCTGATTGCGCGACTTGGTAATGGCGGTGATTACAAAAATCCCCATCCACTCCAACCCGCAAAAAAACACACTCACAGAGACCACGTATGACGTGCTCGGGAATTATGCATATTCCGCAGAAAAAAAAAGAATGGAAGAAAAACTCAGCCCACAAGGCAACCGGAGGAGCGGCTCCTTCAGCGGCTGCTGCTGCCTCCACCGACCGACAGTTGCTGCATTATTTCCTTCCACGTTCCCGAAAAGTGTTTTGGCGAAGGGCACTGGAGACAGGACGAAACCAGCCAGGATATGCATATTACATTGTGCTCCGCTTCCCGTTGTCTGCACAGAAAAAAAAGAGTTACGATTTGTAGGAATATCAAACGTTATTGGTTCTGAACCTATAGCTAGGCAATATACTTATATTATATATACTTATATACATACTTACATATACTTATATTCACACCCTAAGATATTTAAAGTAGTCTTCTTTTTGGTGATATTTCTTCTCAGTGCAACTGCTCTTTGTGGCACCAGTTTTTTGCCGCTGTATGTGTCGTTGTTTACTGCATTATTAAAAAAGCAACGTACGCGCAAATCTGTTAAGCATTTACATTCGCCCAAAAGCACCATATCCCCAACTCACAACTAACTCACCAGCTGGCGCTTTTTTTTCCGCTCATTTTCAATTCCGTCACAGGTCTTCCATACATTCGACTGATTCCGAAGGTAACCGCCGTCTCCGGCGAGACATTGAATCTGAAGTGCCCGGTGGCCGGCTACCCCATCGAAGAGATCCACTGGGAGCGCGGAGGACGAGAGCTGCCGGATGACATACGGCAACGTGTCCAGCCGGACGGCTCGCTGACCATCAGTCCCGTGCAGAAGAACTCCGATTCCGGCGTGTATACGTGCTGGGCGAGGAACAAACAGGGTCACAGTGCCCGGCGGAGTGGCGAGGTGACGGTCATAGGTTAGTATGTGAAAGGAGAAGCCGAAAAATAATGAAAACCAACTCAAAGAAAGGCCGAGGAAAAAAAAGTGAACATGAAAACCCAGTGAAATAGATAAACAAGAGGAGGTCGAGGTTGGTTTCTTTCACAGCTCTTCATCCCCGAACGATGACATCAAGCAGCGGGCTACGAAACGAAGTGAAAATTGCATTTTAATTATTAACAGCAAACTAAGTAGTTTCCTATGGCGCTTCAAGTTGTTCCCTTTTGCCAACCTTTTTGCATTTATTTTCCCATTCCTTTTTTTTTTTTTTTAGATTCTGCTTAATTTTGTTTTGTTTTGGCTTTCAGCCGGGTACATGTACTTTTTGCTTCTGCTCTAATTAAATATGCGCAATAATCTAAGCTTAAAAGTTGGTAAATTGAAAAAAAAAAGTGGTATGAAAAAAGGAAGCTGAAGGAGAGCAAGGACGAACTGGACCCCGTTTTTTTCATTAGTGCTAATGTTAATGAATTCGCGCCCTAATGAGGCGCCGTGCTGATTAAATTTTCATAAATCGCAACCTTTTCAACCGGCCACTCTGTGCTCCTTTTGCTTCCCTTTTGGCTCATCAATCCTTGGCTGATCCCTTGCAGTGCCGCCGAAGCTCAGTCCCTTCCAAACGAACATCCTGCAGCTGAACATGGGCGATCGGGCCTCGCTCACCTGTTCGGTGGTGAAGGGCGATCTCCCGCTGACCATCAACTGGCGCAAGGACGGCCGTCCCATCGATCCCACCCAGCACATGTCCGTGAAGCAGGTGGACCAGTACAACAGCATCCTGGTCATCGAGAATCTGGGCAGCGACCACACCGGCAACTATTCCTGTGTGGTGCGCAATTCTGCCGCCGAGGTGGAGAACTCGCAGGCCCTGCTGGTCAATGGTAAAAACAATGAGGAACTCGAGTCCTTCGAATCCAGTAATCCAGTTATCCAGTATTTGTAATCCCGTTTAGTTGCAAGTAGTTGAGTTTCCTTTCGTATGCACTTTGATTCATGTACCATGTAACACAGAACCATTGAATTGCATATACATACATATTATCTTATATATTTATATATATATACGATCCTTGCTATCCTTTGTAAATGATGTTTCCACTTTCGGAATGTTTGTAACAAGATTAAGTAGCGTTTTTCGATTCGAATGTGTTAACAAAACTGCGAAGGTTTACAGAGCGTACAAATTGACAATCAGCAATCATCATCAGTTGCTGCATCAACGTGGGAATTTCGCGTCTGCCAGGTGTCTTCGCTCAGCTGTGCCAATCTTAACCCGTTTCGCCTGATCTTTCCTCTTGCAGTGCCGCCGAGCATAGAACCGTTCGCCTTCCAGGAGGGTTTGGCCGAGGGCATGCGGACGAGGACCGTCTGCGGGGTGTCCAGGGGCGATCCGCCGCTGAAGCTCATCTGGCTGAAGGACGGTGATCCGCTGCCCGACCTTTTGGGGGCCAATGTCACCATGCTAGACCAGTACAGCTCCCTGCTGAGCATTCCGTCGCTGTCGGCCACGCATTCCGGCGAGTACACGTGCGTGGCCAAGAATCCGGCGGCCGAGATCAAGTATACGGCCCTCTTGCAGGTCAAAGGTAGCGTACTAGCGTACCCATCGCAAAAGCTAAACACTGAACACAAAAAGAGAAAACCTCACAAATATCGAAGCCATTTGCTATCAAAATTGAAATTAAGTCAATGTTCATTAACTTTGGCAGCTTCTTTAAAACCATTTATATAAAAAGCAAACTAAATACTGATCAATCAAATTTCGATGCCTACCTAATAGGATCAATATAAGTCTTTAGAAACTTAAGAAAACCCACGTTTTCTATATGAAATTTCAAAAAATTAATAATTAAACATTTAATACTATTCGATACAAGAAACCGCTATGGCGATATTATTTCTCTGAAAACACAATACACAATATCACACTACATATAATACAAACTAAGCGAACTTCACTTGCCCCTCAATAACTTTTTGCTTTCCCGCTGATGTATTCAAGAACAGCTTCTTAATGGTATTTTCAGTTGTTGATGATATTTTTGGTTGATTTTTAACAACAAATAACAATGGGCTGGCCAAGTTTTTTTCGAGTTCTATGTAACTGAGCCGCGGTGCAACTGAACGTTGCGCAGCCCGAAGGCGCTTTGATTTTTTGACTCTCACTAAGAAAACCACCCATAACTCCAATAAAAAAACAAAAAAATCGTACCGCTTAAAAACCCCCGAAAACCCCTACTAATCTACAATTAAGAGTTCCCCCGTCACCTTTAAGTCGCTTTGGCACGCTGTGGGTTTTTTTGACAACCGTCTCACCAGGTAAAACGTTTTAACTGCACTGCTTTTTATGCGCTTCGTAACCAAAAATCTAACAAATTACCTATAAAGCTTATGAATATCTCTTTTGATTTGCTGCCTATTATTTGAAACGCTTCTTACACGACAAGTCGGGCTTTAGCTGCATAAGTTAAGTGTGCGCTCTCCCATCAAAAAAAAAAAAAAGTGAAATATTGGTGGTTCTTCAATTTTGTCGAGCTCACGGAGGGCGCACGGCTTTGTGATTAGCTGTAATTTTTAATTTATACAAATACTCCTGCATAAACATGGATAATAAGCTGCTTTAAGATTCGTTTGCCTTATTCGCAATGCCCCAGTTATTTTTTGGTTTGCCGGCCAGTGCGATGCTGCTCGGTCTGCAGGATACATGCAGAATATCCTTTGTTACCCTTGGCTCCTCTCTTCATTTTTGACTTGCAGCTTTCGAAAACTCCACTTCATCTACTATGCTCAATGTGCTGTGCTTAATTAACGAACGAATAAACAAGGCGAACGCTGAAAATGAATGAGTTCGTACAAAAAAAGCTACGAATCCACCGAGAAATCCTTCGAAGATGAAACTCGCGCTTACGCTTCAAATTTGATTTTGGCCTCTCTAATCGCTTACTATATTTCCACACCGAAAAAATGGAACAGGGGATTCAAATTGTTTTGATAATTAATACGAGATTTTATTAACACTTCTCTTATGCTCAAAAATTAAAATCCATTTTGAATAGAAATGATAGTTTTAAAATATAAATAATTTTCTTTTGAGAAATTCAAAAGAGCATCTTCAGAATTTGCTGACGCAAAATTAAATTCCAATTATTAAACTTATATTATGATAGATCGCTTTGATCCCCGACTATTTTTTTCGGTGTAGCCACCCCTTTCGCTTGTGTGTGTGCCTGGTTGCCTGTGTGTGTGCGTGTGACTGAGAAACCGCTTAAACATAATCTTATTGCAGAGCAATGTGAACTAAACCGCAAAAATAAAGAAAATATCTGCCGGAGATCCGACCGAGAAACTAAATGGATAAGAAACTTAAAGCTTCGCAGTATTTGCTAATGTAGTTGAGAATGGTTGTTTTTTTTTTTGCTAGAGAAGCGGCTGCCAACATGCTGCATTTTTCATTTCTGCACGTCTTTTTGTACAGATTAGAAATGCAATTTTTTTAGTTTTGCCCGTTGCCATCTTGCTTGCGCGTAGTGCTGTGACAAATGAATTTTAATTTCAATTTATTTATGATTTGCTTGCTCTCCGTTCAGTTTCGTTCTTAAGCTCTCGTTTTAATTCGTTTTTCGGTTTTCCTCCTTTCACACACAGATTGCTCCGTTAAGCTTTTTCCGCCCAATTTCCAGCCAGCCACCAGCTTGGGGTGTGGGCAATTATATTTATTTTCGAGCAGAGCTCGACGCACACAGTTTTCCAAAAATTTAATTTATTTATATTTATTTTGCCAATGCTCCATTTCCCAGGCTGACGCTGCTGTTGTTGTGTGCAAAGATTTTTTCCGTATTCGAATTAGACACGCTGCTACCCCCAAATAAAACCAACCCCAAACTATACGAAAACAATCCTTGAAAAACCCAAAAGAATGAAAAAAAAAAAAAATAAACGATTATGCCATAATCACCAGAAATCATTTTAATTAATACTGGGCCCTGGGCCAGCTGATAATTTCATTTGGAGCTCTATAATTTGCTCCTTGTTCGGGTTTAATTTTTAATTAACATTTTTTAATTCGTTATTGCTGCACAAACAAAGGCTGGCAATTAAATGCAGCCGCTAAGTAAACAGTTTATAATTTATTGAAAATGTCGGTGGGAGTTTTTTTTTTTTTTGCATTGAAATCCCATTTTATTGTTTCGCTTTTTTCGTGTTTTGTTAGCTGCGTGTCCAACTATGAAACTCACACCACCACGTTCACATTTATGTTGCGCATTCTATAATTTCTATGCAAATATATTTTCAATTTCGCTTCTGGCATGCCTTTGTCATTTAATTTATGCGCCGAATATACAAGAACATATTAAGCCTTTTTTGCGATTTTTTCGAAACAGTGAGGCACAGAGCGTGGGCGAATCAAAGAAAACACACAAAAGAGAAAGCGATCAATTTGAATAAACGAAACGAAAAGATATAAAAATAAAGTCCTTGCACACCAACAAAAACGAAAAGAATTCATTTTCCCCCACGGACATTCCTAAATGATTTTCCTTAAAACATGATGACATCAAAGAATTTACATTATTTTTATTCCATTTTTGACTGAGTTGCATATGAAATTATTTTTTGTATTTAATTTCAAAGCAATCCAACAAAAAAAAAAAAAAAAAAAAACAAATATCCTTTTGTATATTAGTTGAAAAGTTCCTACCATATTGCTACCACTATTCAACCAGTTTTTACATTTGTGCTAGGCACAATGAAAATCTTAAGATCGTAAACAGCAAAAAATTATTTTATGCCGTTTTTTACTTTGCCAGAAATCTTCACTTTTCCTCTCTGTCTCTCTCTATATCTCTATCTAAGAACCACTACTCTTACTGTATGTCTTAGCAGTTTTGATTTCAATCATTCGTTCTGAACTCCCAGCTATTTTCCGAGTTAGCTAACCATTTCTTCATATCACGCATACGCCCCGTAGTGCCGCCTCGCTGGATCGTCGAGCCCGTGGACGCAAATGTGGAGCGCAATCGCCACATTATGCTGCATTGCCAGGCACAGGGTGTTCCCACACCCAGCATAGTGTGGAAGAAGGCTACAGGTTAGACACTGCAAATTACATATAAACTATAAAATTATATGAGAAAATATGTCCGGAGAAAGGGAATAATATTTCATAGTACAATCTAGTATATTTCCAAGTAGAACTTACCAATTCCCATTCGGTTTTTTAATGTCTCCCCCCACAGGCAGTAAATCGGGAGAGTACGAGGAAGTCCGCGAACGTCCCTTCACCAAGCTACTGGGCAATGGCTCCCTGCTGCTGCAACACGTTAAGGAAGATCGCGAGGGCTTCTATCTGTGCCAGGCCAACAATGGCATCGGCACCGGCATCGGAAAGGTCATCCAGCTGAAAGTGAACTGTGAGTATATTTGGCTAAAATGATGATGGTGGCTGCCCTGGCAATTTGGTTAATTGCAATGCTGTGTCCCCGGAGGAATCGACGTCGTAATTAAAATGGAAAAAATGCTCGCCGTTTTCAGCCTCGCCGTACTTCTCATCCACTTCGCGGTCCGTGATGGTGAAAAAGGGCGACACGGCACTGCTCCAATGTGCCGTCAGTGGGGACAAGCCGATTAACATTGTTTGGATGCGCTCGGGCAAGAACACGCTGAATCCGTCAACCAATTACAAGTGAGTGCACTCAGCCGGATCTGTGGGAAACGAAAGTAATACAACTGCACTTTGCATTCGTTTTCAGGATCTCGGTGAAGCAGGAGGCCACACCAGACGGAGTGTCCGCCGAGTTGCAAATCCGCACGGTGGACGCCACCGACAGTGGTCCTTACTTCTGTCGGGCCAGCAATTTGTATGGCAATGACCAGCAGCTGGTGCAGCTGCAGGTCCAGGAGCCACCACTGCCACCCAGTGTCCTGGAGGCGGCCATGATCAGCAGTCGATCGGTGAACATCAAGTGGCAGCCCAAAACCTTGGGCACTGGCGATGTGACCAAGTACATAGTGGAGTTCCGCGAGGCAGATCGTACGTATAGTCTGGATTGGATTTAAAGAGTTTGAAGAGATGGTAAAGTTTCCATCATAATTAGATTCTCTCCCACCAGCTTTGTTTGTGGACCAATGGCAGCAGATCGAGGTCAAGGATCCGCCACATTTCAATGCAATGATCGAGAACCTCAAGCCGGCGACACGTTACGCTTTCCGGGTGATTGCTGAGGGTTCGGCCGGACGCAGTGCACCCAGTCAGGAGCTGATTGTTCGCACGGAACCACAGCGACCCGCTGGACCTCCTCTAAGTCTCTCCGCCAGACCTTTGTCTTCCACCGAGCTGCTCATCAGTTGGGTAGCTCCATTGCCAGAACTGCGACATGGTGACATTCAGGGCTACAATGTGGGCTACAAGCTGTCCAGTTCAGGAAATACGGCATATAACTTTACTTCCGTTTCCGGAGACGGCGATGGAGGCAATGGGGAGCTACTACTCAGCGGACTGGCTAAGTTTGCCAGATACACCGTGGTGGTGCAGGCCTTCAATCAAGTGGGGCCAGGACCTCTTTCGGAACCCACCGCTGCTCAGACTATGGAAGATGGTAAGACGGTTTTTAGGAAATAACTTGATATATCGATTTCATTTGACATTTGTTTATTCAGTTCCAAGTCGACCACCGGAGGACGTTCGCTGTGCCGCCTTATCCTCCCAATCGCTTCAGGTGTCCTGGCAACCACCGCCAATTTACCACACCAATGGCCTGCTGCAGGGATACAAGCTGATATTCGAGCCCATCATCGATGACATTCAGCCCAGCAAGGACGAAGTGGAGTCGAGGAAAACGACAGCACTCACCATGGTGCTGACAGGACTTCGCAAATACACCAACTACAGCATTCAGGTTTTGGCCCACACGCGTATGGGCGATGGAGTGGTATCGAAGCCATTGTTTTGCCACAGCGAAGAGGATGTGCCTGAGGCTCCGGCAGATATCAAAGTTGTGTCCAGCTCATCTCAATCACTGTATATCTCTTGGTTGCCACCCAATGAACCGAACGGTGTGATCACCAAGTACAGTCTTTACACTCGCGTAGTGAACGGTCGCGAGGAACTGAACAATGAGAAACGTAGTCTGCCATCACAGCAGGCGTATTACGAAGCCAAAGGACTGCATCCGCATATGGAGTATCAGTTCTGGGTGACGGCCAGCACTCGAGTGGGCGAGGGCAAGAGTTCCCGTGTTTCCTCACAAATCACCACGAATCGCATACCGGCGAGGATCATATCCTTCGGTGGTCCAGTGGTCAGACCTTGGCGATCCACCGTTACTCTACCCTGCACGGCGGTCGGCAAACCCAAACGCGAGTGGTTCAAATCGGATGTGGCACTGCGGCAGGGTGGACTGCATAACTCCCAGCTGCTGGACAGTGGGGATCTGATCATCTCCAGCCTGCAACTGGCGGATGGTGGCAACTACAGCTGTCAGGTTGACAACGGCATTGGAACTGATCGACTGACGCACACCTTAATCGTTCAAGTGCCACCTACAGCTCCGGTTCTTTATGTAACAAGTGCCACCTCGAGCAGCATCCTCATGCACTGGAAATGCGGCTTCACGGGCAATGCACCCATCACCGGCTATACCTTGTTCTACCGGCGAGCCAATGGCAACACGGACGAGATGCAATTGTCGCGACATGCTTCCAGTCATGAACTTAAGGGTCTGATGTGTGGCAGCACGTACCAGATCCACCTGAGTGCCCAGAACAAGGTGGGCACCTCGCCCACCAGCACCATTCTGCACGTGCGCACTCAGGGTCAATCGCCTGGTCATCCTGCCTCCACCGCCCTCTTGGCACCCAACTCGACCTCGCTGTTGGTTCGACTGCACTCTTGGCCGGATAATGGATGTCCTTTGCTCTACTTCGTCCTGCAGTACCGAGCGGTGACCGACGATCCGGATGCAGAATGGGTTCTAGGTAAGCGCATCGACCTTTATTACAAATATATAAAACGAACTACATATTTTGCCCAATAATGTACCGCAGTATCCAATGCTTTGAAGCCGCAGCGTCGCATAGTAATCAACAATCTGCAACCATCGACGCTCTATCAACTCCGCATGGAGGCGCACAATGTGGCTGGAATCTCGCAGGCGGAGTTCAACTTCGTGACCCTGACCAAGGATGGAGATCCACCGCCGCCGGAAATCATGCATCGTGGCCGTAGTGGTCAAACCACGGTCATATTCGCCAATATTAACCTGCTCATCCCAACCATAGCGGCAGTGTCCGGAATGTTCTGCACAATCATTATGATCATCGTTTGCTACAGACACAGTAAGTATACAATCTCTATAGGATCCAGAGCTCCACTAATTGAATCAGTGCTTAAAAATGCACCACCGCTCGCAGAGCAAAGTCAAATTCAAAAGGAATCACTCGAGAATCGAGCCAATTCCGAGGCTGCCCAGCGGGAGCGGTATTATGCCACCATTCACAAGGTGTCCATGCAGAACAACGATAAGATTCCGGGTGAGTGATTGATTGGGGTCGGGGTGCCCAGAAATCTCAACTGAAAGAGTACTTGTAAACGTCCATCAATGGAATATGAATAATGTCCCGAAATGAAACCCTTGAGCATGAAGTTCTTTATCCAACTGAAAGCAATAAAGCTCTTGAGATTTCTGTGACCCCTGTTGCCTTGCTACTTGATCAGCTGCGCTAATCGCCCGAGGACTTGTTCCACAGAAACCTCCGAGGACATCTCGCCGTATGCCACCTTCCAGCTGTCGGAGGCTGGGGGCAACATGTCGCAGCCGCACCACGGCGGTCCGGCCAACACGCTGCTCCACTCGTTCATGTACCACGAGCGGGCCCTGGCCGAGGGCTGCTCGTCGCCACCACCAGCCGCGGTACTGAACCCACCAACAACCACCACCCATCACCACCACCACCACCAACGTCCACTAAAGACAATTCATAATTATTATCAGACCTCACCGTTCCATAATATCGTGCGTTTGTTTATTCATTTCTTTGATTTAGCTCTCTATCTCTCTCCTTCTACTAAGTACTTCGATTGATCGAATGTGGTCCTGCCACACATTAGTGTTTTTCTGAGTGTACTACTACGTGCTTTTTATGTTGTTCCATGTTGCTCGTGTATTTGTTTGCCCTTCAGTTCACATTAATTGCAATGCCGTAAATCATGCTAAGGGGCTTCAACGCCCTGGATCCATGTCACCTGCCAATCTTGAGTTAACCATTCTTTTGTTCGAGAAGCGTTCCAACCCCAGGCGCTTTGTAGTCGCTAGCTGCATAAATTCACCGCACTGAGATGCCGATCCAGACTAATTTTTCGCTGTTCCATGTTCCATGTGCAGTCCAAGAATCGGAGGCGCCACTCCAGGAAGACGGAGCCGGAGAGCGAGGAGTCGGAATCGGACCAGGACCAGCTCACCTCCAGTCGCACCGAGTCCTCCAACCAGCACGAGGGCAAGATTAAGCACAGTAAGTCAGGGATGGGGAAAGTTCAATATATTATTTTATTGTATTTGAAACGAATAATAAGAAAGTCCCACGCTTTTTGATTCATCTGCAGTGAACGTCCTCTCAAAACTGAAATTCTGCTTATGTTATATAAGTTATATAGAGATAGCTTTCACTGCAGACGTCCTTTGTTCTAAACTCCCAGGCTTTTATCCTAAAGTATTCTGCCAGCTGAACTCTCTTTTTGTGTTGCTTTGTTTTTGCAGACTCTAGACTAATACAACACTTTCCAAACCACAATATCTCGATAACATATCTGTAGTAGGCCAAACTGCACCAAACAAAACTCCACACGAAATACTCAGATCAGGCCAACCAATAAGACTAAGACACCCAATTTTGTAATTGATAGTGCTAAGTTAGTTGTTAAGTTTTGTTAACGTTTGTTATCTATGTATTGTATCTATCCCTGCCAAAGAAAAAAAACTCTCTATCAGCCCGCTCTTTGTTTTTCTGTTCTTTTCTTCCCCACTAACATCTCCGTCTGCGCTGCGATTGATACACCATTGATCCGTTGATCCATTCCGCCGTAGGCATCATCTACCATGGAGCACAATCAAGCACCTCCTCCGATCTGTCACCAATGTCCGAACAGAAATCATTGCCCCGCCGCGGTCGCTCCAGGTATCATCATCAGCAATATCAGTTTTCCACCAATACCACACCGCGCCACCACAACAGCAACAAAATGAACAACAACACCACCAGCAACACGAACACCACAGCC
Source organism: Drosophila melanogaster (assembly GCF_000001215.4). Lineage (NCBI taxonomy): Eukaryota > Metazoa > Arthropoda > Insecta > Diptera > Drosophilidae > Drosophila > Drosophila melanogaster. The sequence continues at coordinate 7,162,985 of NT_037436.4, read as the reverse complement.
ACCAATACGACAGCCACACCATCGACATCCAGCAATTCGAACAAAATTCTATCGCCGCGCGGCGGAAATCTGAAATCCATATCGAGCACGTTCAAATCGCAAGACTCCATACAGTGCCACATACCCACATTGGTCAAGTCGCCATCGATCAGTACACAGCAGCAGAAACAGTTCCATAAGCAGCAGTTGCAGAATAGTAGTACCAATAATTCCCAGCATAGTAGCTCTAATCCGAACAGTAGTAGTTTGAAGCAACAGCAGCCCCTACTGATCACGCCCAAGCTCCATCAGCTGGAGGCCAATGGCCAGGAGCTTTTGGGGCTGGACGGGATCGGCAATAGCCCGTTGGTAGCCTGCATGCCGCCCTCTTCACAATTCCGCCCCATACCCCACAAGTCCATAATGCCCGCGCATGAGCCACCGCACCACCACAACCACAGCCAGCAATCGCATCCCCACCAGCAGCAGCAGCAGCAGCAGCATCCGGGCACGCTGCTCAACCCATCGACGGCCATGCTCTCCTCCAAGTTCTTCACAGCGCCAACGCTGCCCAAATAGGATACGGCCAATGGGGGGAGTGAATACGTTGGTGGTGCCATGGAGGCCATGGACGGTTTCGGCTATGATAGCGGCGAGATCTCCTGCACCTACATGGACCCAATCGATCAGACATGAGACCTGGCCTACGGTGAGGTGTGTGGTCCCCCCGAGGGGGCCCGTTAAGGACCCTTTTCACGACCTGGTGGCTCAGCTGAGTGCCTGGATAGCATAACCTAGAAATTTCTATGGATTCGAAACCATTTTAAAAGGTTCCTAAGAGTATGCCATAAAAAGTTTAAAGCTGTTTCGTTTTTGAAACATGTTGTAGCATACTTTTGGACACTTTTATACGAGTCTAGGGTTTTCTGTGAATCAAACTTAAAAGAGAATAACCTTAAATCAAAATTTGAAGCCTTTAAGGTACAAGCTGATACAACAGGTCGTGAAATTTGTGCCCACCCACGCACACCCAACCACACAACCAGACTAGAACTACACCACTAGGTCTATAAACGAATGAATGCTTGAATGCTGTGGTTGCAATCAGAAAACCAACTCTGGACCCTTTCTTGTACTTGCACCCCCATCACCCCCCAACGATTGCCACCCACCACCCTCCCACTCCCCGAATGAAAACACGCATCCAGGGCCGGCATCCTGCGCACGCTGCATCCGCTCCAGCTGCAGGCCGAGTGCAACCTCGGCGCCTTCCATCGCACAGAGGACGGCGGCCTGGGCGAACGGATCGAGCTGGCCGAGGTTGAGGTCGATGTGGATACGATTAAGAAGCTAAAGCTGGGTCAGAGGTCATCGCTCTGGTCCCGACCCTCATCCACCACCTCCCAGCTGCAGCAGGAGCACCAGCAGCAGCAACAGCAGCAGAAGCACCACCAGCAGCAGCAGCAGCAACACCACCAACAGCAGCAGCAGCAGCAGCAGCAGGCACCACAGCAACCACACAAACGAGCGCATTCAAAGTCACCGCAGCCACAACAACAACAGCCACTGCAACAACAACGCCAACAACATTCACCCGCTCCTGGCCAAAAATTGCTTAGCGAGAAATCGGATTATTCGATATCCGTCTGAGACATTGGTAAGATCTGATCGCAAGATCAGCAGATTGGATGAGACCGGGCCCCCCGATAGCCACAAATTTAGCAGCAGCCGGGCCGTTTTTGTACATTTTTGTAATGCATTTGTTACCTTACCAAGACGCCCCCCCCCCCCCTAAACCCCCTAAAAACCATTACACCACTCTTGAAATGATAAACCTCAATTCCAAACTTTCGGAACAGCCCCGCACCAAGTAATACCCTTCTCTCTCCCCAAAAGAAACAACCAGATGAACACTCAGTAAACTTTCGGACAATCAGTATCAAAATTCTGCACCAACCATCCAAAAACCAAAACATACCGAATCGAAACACTTCCCATTATGAACTCCTGCCCGTATTTATAGAGGTCATACTATATCTAAGTATTAACGATTGTGCATGCTATATACCCACGTATGTATGAATATGGCATGTGTCCAAAAAGAACCCAGGTCAGTTGTCGAACTTCCAGAAATGTTGTATGTACATATATATACTAACGTAGTCTATTAAGTATCCGTAACGACTAATGCGTATATCACTCGAAACTGTAACTCAAACTACTAACTGCAAAACTATCGCAAACTATCGTATCGAATCGATTCGAATCGAACTGTTTTTCATCGTATGTAGAAAGAACGAACTTCTTCTAGATGTGGAAGTCTCGAATAGCATTGAGTGTTTGGCCTATGAAAAGCTACTCCTAAAGTAGTTCTATAAGTTTCGGTTTTGTGGGTACACCAGGGCGATGAAACGAGGAATTTAATCTTGAAATTTTCAACTAAGCCGAAAACTCAGATATACATATATGCTGTGTACAAATTTATATGAATGTATATTGATGTATGTCCCCGTGTGCGTGTCTACGTTATGAGGCAGTCGTGTGCTCATCTATGTATATAGGATATATACCGAGATATACAATCGAAGAATACTCATTTAGTTGTTAGCGAATCCACGTACATGTAGAGTATTGAGCAAATGCTGTAAATAATCAAAAAAGTAAAACCCTCAAAGGACTGACAATGTTGCATGACTCACATAGAAAAAAAAAAAAAAACAAAAGACAAGTAAAGCCACAATGAAAATGTTAACTAAATGTATTCGATATAGCCGATGTACACAAACTCGAATATGTCGCCAGCTGAATTTGAATTCAAGAAAGCAGTATTCATAGATAATCTGACATGATATCGCATACATTAGTGTTTCCATTACAATAAACTGTCATTCGTCGAGTTGTAGATAAATGTTTTTAAAAACGAATTAATGAAAGTAAATTGAATGAGCCTGTAGGAGAATCAAATACCAGTCGTAATTAAATTTCGAATTATCATAAAAACTCAATCAAGCAGACGCGAATGGAACGAAAGCCAAGTTAGGAGCAGACAAACAAACTACAAATTAATATAACTCTTAGTTCGTATCGAATAATCCAAAAGTAATACGAGTACATAGCTGTATTTTAACTAGCCTAAAAAAGCATAAGGAAACCAATTAAACAGTCAAATAAAATCGATGAGGATTAGAAGGAGGATCAGAGGGACGAATTGAACCCATTTCGGAAACCATGTGCCAAAATTTGTTTTTAGACAAAGCTCTCTTAAATTACGGATATACAATAAATAATGCAAGCCATGAAAAGCGAGTAAATAGCAGCCACTAAATATGAACATACCAATTAGAGCCACAGAAATCACAAAATAAAGTCGCAGATTAAGGTGTTCACTTGGGTAAAATTTATTCCAACCCGAGCCAGACAGCATAATTCTTTAGTGTCTCATTTGAAATAAAAGCAAAAAACAAAATCGAAAATTTACGAGCCAGCAGCACTCTTTGTTTATATAGCGATTAACGCGATTTTAGTCGGTTTTTATATGCATTTATTTGTACGAAGCAATGAAATGGTTTATTACATTTAACATCGAATTTTACGAATTTATTAAGAACAACAGAAAAGTTGCGACTGCAAGGAGCAAACTCACAGCAAAGTCTACAAATCAAAAGATGAAATTAACTTAATAGATCACAATCAAAACGAGAACAAACCGAGTAATTATACGAGAGGGAGAAACAATTTTTATGTTTAACATATAATTAGCACAACAACTACAAAATAAAAACTATTAATGTAAAAACAAACGGCATTTAAAAAATATAAGAAATATTTAAAAATAACAAACGATTGTTTATTTGTTAATCGGCTGATGGAGGTAAGATAAAAACTTCTTTTTACAGTTCCAAAACTTTGAACTTTATTTTCTCAGAAAAATGGTTCAAATATTTCACAACTTTGGTAAATATGAATGCTAAATTAAATCAGCATTTCATCAACGAATGTAACTTATTATCTTGAATACCTGAACAGTATGTATTATTTGCACCCAAAATAAAGATAAGCCCACCCTCCATTAAAAAGAATTCATTTGAATATTTTTTTCATATTTTATATATTTTATTATTTTTTTTTTTTTGGTTTTTTTATGCGCACTTAATATATAAAATGAATATTGAATAATACTGAATGAAGCCAGATACTCACACTGAAATCCGAACGGGCAGAGCCAGGGGTAGTGCTCGAGATCGTCGGGAATCGGTGTAGGACCTGGAACGAGAACGCCCATGAGAACGACCACGCGAGTGACCACGGGAGCGACCGCGAGACCGGGAACGATCCCGCTTGCGGTCATCTCGCGTGTGTCTTCTCCGCGGCATGTGCCCCTCCTTCTCCGCCAGGATCAGCTCGCAGTCACTGTGGTCGGAACTGGAACTGGAAGATGAGCTAGTGTGATGACTATGACTATGATGTTTGCGTCCTCTGTGTCGTCGTTTACCTCCATCGGAGCTGCGGTGCTTGGACTTGGTCTCCTTGATGGAGAGTTGAGATTCCTGCTGCTGCTGCTTCTGGATCTGTTTCATCACATCGTTCAGCATTTTCTGGGCCATGTTGGCCTTTCGAATGAGACGCTCCATCGACGGCAAGGCCATGTCCTCGACTTCCACGGGCGTGGCATTTGGCAATTGGCCGCGGCATCCTTGACATGCATCCGGCCCTGCATTTGCCGCAGTTTGCTCACGTGCCACGTTATCGGATTGCGACATTTTTGCACTAGTTTACAACTGACCCGATAAGAAATTCACTCAACACTTTAATTACTGATTAACTACTGTTTCTCTGAACTGGATATAACTGCTGCGGAATCTGTTGCTTATGTTTCGACTGCTTCACTTGAACACTTGAATTTGACTGGCTTCTGCGGCATTCGGTCGATGAGCTTTTATAGGCAACTTTGGCGCCAAGCTAATCGCGACTTTCGGACTGTAAACATTTGCCTTTCTTTATCAGTCACATACTCATACAAACCACACGATAAATGTGACGTCATCTGAGCTATTTTTAACCAAATCGCATTCATGGGTTTTTGGGAAATTACTTCCATTGATCACGTGTTTTTAATGTTACATAATTTCATTGCCGAACGTAACCTCAAACATATTTCATATTTTTGCGAAATTCTTCTTACTTTTGTATTTCTGCATATTATATGCATTATAAATATTCTGCGTATTTTTATAAGCATACCTTTTATTATTTTTTACGATTTTGTGAAATATGACATTATTTTGATATAATTTTAATTTTGAATTTCGTCCAAGTGTGTAATTTTAAAACAATTATTTTATCGTTTTAAATCATCGAAAATTTTAAGAATATAAAGTATTAAGAAATTTACACAATTTTTTGAAAATGTTTTGGGATCTTAATAATTGCATAAATCAGGTTTAGCACATTATTTTAGAAATACTAAACGGTTAAATATTTTACAGAACTGCTATTTAATTTTAAGGTATAAGACTACGTATAAGACATTACCGCTTGAGACTAGTATTTTTATTGTGGTATTTTCATGATTGCTTTTGAATTGTGCCCGCCAAAATATGCAGTCTTAACCACAAGCGGTTAAAATCATTCCTTACGTTTACTTATATTTAAAAATCGACAAAAGGTATAATAATTCAAAACTATTAAAAAATTTTAAATAAAACTAAACGAGTCTAAGTTTTCTTAATCAAAATAGCTGTTAATATGGATAAGATATATTTGGCGCATCCAATAGATACATTTAACCGCTGAAGAGAATTAACAGTGTGATACGCCAGACTGTTAACAGACTGTTAAAACGCGATTTCCCGGCTTTGGTATTTTTACATTACCATCATTTGGTTTCTCTGATATTTTAAAAATCTATATAAGCAGCTCGCAACGCATTCTCTCTGTAATTTTTCGGGAGAGCGCAGCAGCGCGCGCTGTTTTTTCGGTTACCATTAAAAAATATTATTAAAGAAACATCGTTATAACTTTAATGCCAACGGAGTTGCGGCAATTGAAACTGATTTTTTAAGCAAACGAACAATAAATTCGACGTGGAGTGTGCTTCTGCTCGCCTACATGAAGTAATAGCGATGTATATTATGATTTAGTAAATATAAATCGATTTAATTAATATTTAAACTTGTTGTTTTCCGCGAGTGGGCGCGTTTTGTTACCAAGCCGCTATACGATTTTCGTTTTTCCGACTTTCCTGCGCGCCGAACGGGTTTTTCAACGAAGCCTTGCTGTCTTTTTCCTCGTAAGCAGCAAAAACAAGGCTGAAAAACTAAATTAAAGCGACTCGCTTCAGCTGCAGATTAATCGATGTGCGGCTATAGACTTTTAATTCGCAGATTCATCATCGATTTTTCCTTTGGGCTCAGCTGCAGTGCGCTAGTGTACGTGTATGTGCGTGTGTGTGAGTTGGTCCTGACAATACAAATAAGCCGTTGTGTTAGGTAAACGGAACAACAAAAGGAAGTGAACCAGAGAGAGAAAGAGAGAGAGGAAACGGCAGGACGATACCGAGTCCTTGAGCGATCATTCATGCTCTTCTTCTTCTCCAGCTGCAGCTGTCACGAAATTTCGCGCGTGCACGTGTATGTGTGTGTGTGGGAGACAGGGAGAACGCCGAAGTTAGTAATTTCTCTCCACTTCTCAGTGTTTGTGCATTCAATTTGCACAAAATTGAAGCGACGCGCTAAATTCGCAAATTTCCGTCCGCGAATTGCCATCCATTATTTTGCACTCCCCCCCAAGAGAGCGAGAGCAATAATAGAATTATCAGGCAAAGCAAAAAAAAAAATCAAAACTCAAGCGAAAAGAGAATGCCCTGGGAGGCCGTAATACCAATACCGCGACCCTCTGACATTTCCATCGTCGCCCACCAAAGGAACAACAACTGAGCGACAAAGACAGCAACAATCCGACAAACAAACAAACAAAACAGCAAACGAGCGAATCAACGAACGAAACTCCAGCAGCAGCCTCAACCTCCTCAACCGCTGGCACAGTTTTCCTCCTTCAACTCCAGCTCCGTGGGTGAGTAGCTACAGTGGAACGCCACTAAGTAGAACATTCTGCGAGTTCTAAGTTAAATTGCAGAGAATATCGCTTTGAGCACAAACTGATTAGAAATTGCCTTCACTTGGTCTTAGAAAGTTTACTAATACCAACTGATACATCGTTTTTTTGTTTGTTAATGTCAGTTTTAAATTGAAATCGATTAACAAATCTTAATGTCCTTTTTATATTTTTTTATAATGGATGTGGGATATGGGGGAAAGGCAAATGGCTCTTACGTGTAAAATTTTATAGTTTTTCCATAGCATTTAAGTACAATTAATTTTCTTTACGAAGAAAATGAAAGTTTTGCTTATGTAACAAGCCAAATTTAAGCAAATATTTTGTTTTTTGTATCAGGATAAAAGTTAAGCTTACCCAATCTCCACTGTAACTCATTGGCGGGTAGAAAGTGGTTATCGAATATGAGCTGCGTCTTATGTTGAAGCCACATCGTCGTGTGGGCGAGAGGGTGGTTGTGGTGGGTCAGAGGTGTGTTGGCGTCGTGCGGCTTTGGTTTTTAGCTGAAATTAAAAAGGTCAGGACCGCCGGACTGAGGGGCTTCCGGATTTTGTATCCTAGCCACGTAGTCCGCTTCATTATGCAGCGTTAACTTTGTATGTAAAAGCGTATATACGTATGTACATATGTACATACATATATGGATGTGGCAAGCGGTGAATATAATTTCAGTTGCATGACTTCGGCGATAATCGATTTTGAAGCGACGAAGCAATCAGGAAGAGTGCAATTTAATGTCAGTCCGTCACTCAGTCAGTCAAACAGTCACAACTTGACACACTGCAAAAAGTTATGCTGCAAAATGGAGGTCAGCATGACGTTTTTGCATTAAAGATACAAAGGGAAATGTAGCAAAAACCAAACTTTTTGCTTAAAAAGTTTGGTAATACTTAATGTTTGCATGGATTTAGGCAAGCAATTGCGTTTTAAGTTTACTTAGAAAAGTATATACATTTGTCAAGTAAATAGTATCAATGTGCTCAATCGATTCCCATTTCCTTGAATTAATAATTGGTATATGCTACCATTTTTCCGGCCTGCTTAAATGGCGTTTACCATATTCATAAGCGCCCCGGTTGATGGAGCAGCGGACATGTTAGCCGTTACTCCATAATGCGACAACTTGGCGACTTGAAGTGGGGGATGTCGTAATGGAGAGTGAGCTGAGGAAATCGCTAATTAAGCATCAATTAGTGCAGTTTCCGGTGCAAGAGCCGCTAGAAGCAAGCAAGCCACCGTTCTTGTACTTTCCACTCGTCGAACAAATCGTGTGACACATTTCGCTTTCCCACACACCAATTGGCGATAGGAGTTATCAGCACTTTTCAGCTTTAGCACTTCTTACCACTTTGGCTGGCCTGCCCCCTATCCCAAAAGATAATAACACATTGCATTTTCAATGTGTTTCCCCTGATATACATATACAAATGTGCCCGATTAGCGGGTATCTCAATAACAATGGCCGTAATTTATGATAAACAAGTTTTTGAAGTGTGCGAAATTTAGCAGCTCACTGATTTGAGCCTGTTTTTGGCGACACACCACACTCCGCTTGGTACCCCTTGTTCAAATGTTGCATTGTTTATAATCAGTAACGGACTCATAAGCGAACACATGTCTGGGTTGGTTTTCAAGGTCAGTTGAATGGCCAGATTCGCCTCGTTTGTGATTTGGCAACCCCATGGAAACACGATAAACGAGGGCAAACAGAGCTGAATTCAAGCTGCAGCCTCATCATCTCGTCTTTCTCCAGACAATGGCCATTCGGCTATACCATTTCAGAGGTTTATGCCTTGAGAGAACGCTTCTGGAGACGAAAACCCGGCCTGGACTGGAACCTTGCCAAGACACACTCGAGACGCGCGTTGACAATGAGCGAGGCTCTCAGGCGAGACTTTCAGGCGTCTCCAGATGCTTTCCATTCCATTCGCTTTGTCTGTGCCGCTTTCGGCGTTGCATGCACTGCGAGAAAAAATTGAATTTGTATGGGTGTTCTATTCTAATGGTTTGGTTGTATGTATATCTACAGTTCACTTTTCTTATATCGAAAATACAGACACTTATCTACAGTGAGAGTATATTGTTATCATATCAAAGTAATTAAAAGTCTAAAAATATATTGAAAGTCATTACTTAGCCATATATATCGATTTGAGTTTAGCATTACTGAGAATTACGTTGATAAGGCATACATTTTTTGCGGTGTGCTTTCATGGCTTTGGCTCGGCTTTATGGATTGCCTCCAGTCAAGCTCAACTCTGAGCGTTGCTGGTCAATGGTCAAGACCGCCCCGCCCCTCTTCCACCCCCTTTAGGCCACTTTTGGCAGCGGAGTGTCGTGTGGCGCATGCCGCTGAAAAACTTTGCAGAGCGTGAAGTACACCACTCATTGTTTCTACTCGCATTGGTATGAAAACTATGTGTATTATGGCATGTCGTAAAGAGCCATTTTCTTTGATACCCAAACTGTTAAAAGACCAACGAAGACCAGCCATAGGCCATAGTATCCGAACGCCGCGTTGGAGATCAGGCCGCAATCTCTACTTTCTCCGCCATATGACAAATAATTTTAGTAGTTGGCGTAATTGCCAACGCAATGGGTTGTTAATTAAGCCGGAGAGTTTCACAAAGAGCTCACTAGTCACCATTTCAATTTCATTCCGGTCTTCGTCGGTCTATTCCGGTTCGCATTTGGACCAGGCCAACAAACGATATTCCGCCCTCGGCGGTTCAGCACATCTGAAACAAATCAAGTGCGGCACATTTGTCACAAAAGACTCCATTCCGTTGGCGGAATACATTTCAATCGCTGTCAGCCTAATAAAAACCTATTTTTAGACATATGCGCGAAAACGTGATTAATGCGTTCCTTAGGTTACAAAAAGAGTTTCTAGGGTTTAAAGGAATATTATGCACATCTCTTGAAGCATTTAAACACTTTTGAAGGCAGTTTAATCCTCAGAATTTGAAGTAGTTTCCAGCTCTTGGAGCTACCTTTCCTTTCAATTTTGCCCAATCTGTTTTTCGAAAAAACTTTCCAGTAAATGAAAAGCGAAACATTTGCGTGCCGTTGCTGTTGACTGAGAAGCCGCCAAAAATTGTTTATAGTTTTACGGCACCAAAGAAAACAACAACAGCAACATTGCTGCGTCTGAATCAAACAACAACACACCACCAGAGGCAAACTTTGAAACTTCAAAAGCGATGAGCGATTCAGTCGGCCGATTCTTCCTGCTACGCCGACTACTCGTACTATTATTGTTGCCCAATATCTGATGGCTAGTGCCGAATTCCCGATCACCGTTACCCAATATTCCCGATCCCCGAGAGCGCCCAAAAAACCCGCCTTCGTGACAGCCAGCTGGAACCGCTATAAGACCCGGCCACGCCCCCCAATCCCCAGATTTTTCTACCCCGCCCCTTTTCGCTTTCAGTTCTTTCTTTGATACCCCAAACACATACAACAGCGATGGAGGGAGTTAGCCCCAAAACAAATTGAAACTGTTTTGGAAAAAAAACAAAGAAATAATAATAAAAAAAAAAGAATGAAAAATGAAGAAAAGCCGCAAAGTCGAGACAGGGGAATCGGCTAAAAATTAGAAAATCATGCTTACACTTTTCTGGTTCGCTCTGTGTGCATAATGCGCGATAAGTCGGCAGGTGCAATACAGAACGAAAACACCAAAATATAGGCGAAGCCAGATAGTCAGAGGGCGGTGAAGGGGGGAGGGATGGGGGAAGAACCCGGAAGAGTCGGAAAGTTCTTCGACTTCCCCAACTGCCCACTGCGACGACTCCTGCCCCTTCTGCCAATAAAAACTGCTCCGTGCACTGAGGGAAAATCGTTATAAATCTTATTTACAATGCTATATCTCCAATATTTGTTAGCCAGACTTAAAAAGTTAGGTTGTAATAGATTTCAATTATATTTTGTAGTGCGATTTTTTTTTTTTTTTTTTTTCTATTTATTTATATCACAATTTTTTTGTGTGCTCAGTTTTGAATTGACGTTCGTCCCCCAGACGAAAACTATGCGCACAACTTGCAACTGCAACTCATTATAACTGCACCGGGTGGGGGCGGAGAGGATGGTGTTTGCTTTTGGGGTGGGGCAAGGGGAATGGGCATGGGCTGTTCGGCAGATGCGGGCGGCAACTCTAAAAGGGGGGGGGGGGTGTGTGTGTGGATGGGGCAGGGGCACCGACCGGGGGCAACTCGATTGTAATTCGCGGCACAAATGTTTCACTTCATTTGAGTTTCGTGGATCCGCTGGCAGCACAGGAAGTGCTTTGACAAACAACAAAACGTTTTTCGGGGAGTGGACTTCGCCGCGTGGGCGTGGCAGTCACCCACGCACGACCACCTGTTTTGACTGTTAGAACATAACACCCGTTTCCATATCAATTAACCAATCGCCAGAAGTAACTCCCGCCCAAAGGGAAGCCCCATCAATTGAGCATCGAGTATCTGGAATTCCAGTTCCAGAATGTGGGCATTGGGCCATGAAAGGGGTTCCGCTAATCCCCCCATTTTCAATCTGCGACACAAAAAAAAAATAAATTGCCGTAGATACTCACTGCATGTATGGGGAAATAAATTGTTTTCAATGCAACTGCCGCCACAACAGACGAAATAAAATGGGCGGAGAAATTTATGCAAGTGAACGTTTGTATTTCCCCCATTTCTCGAACATGTGGCACAGCATCAGTGGCCAAGGAACTGCGATCGCATAAATAATCATATGCACATGCAGACAGTGCGTTTCGGTAATGTATGACCAGATACTAAAATATTCCCAAACAAATTAGCATTTTATAAGTTCTCGTGAGTGCTAGATTTTTGGTAAATAAATTTTTACAATAGCTTGAATTAAAGTGTTATATCCACATTGCTTTATAGTCATAGAGCGCGCTGTCTATGCAGATTCTGGTCTGAATTGTCATGCGATTTGCACATACTCTCATATATCTATTTGTATGAGAATGCATAATTGAGGAGCAAATTGCTGAGCGCTTCCCAGAAAATAGCCATGGTCGCCTATGCGATAACCCTTTCAATTCTGCAGATCAGCAAATAAACTTGAGGAGAAATAAAAGTAAAAACTCTGGTTTCACTGCAGTCCGACTGGGAAATTTCGATTGGAAAAAGCGAGAGTTAATTGCTGTAACTTTTCTTAATCCAGCTTATCTTAACGATCCCAAACTCTGCTCATTGAGTGGGTTGTAAAATCAGCGAAATCGTTGAGACGAGGCCTCCTCCTTCTGGTCAACGAATGGATGCTAATCCGAGATGAATGAAAGATGTCTGCGATGTGGCAAGATTGGTGTGTGACCGTTGACAGTCACCAGCAGACGCATCAGGGACATCAAACGTTGCAATTAATGCCGAGCGAAGCGTTAAGCGCGCCACTTGTGGCACATGCATCTCTTGCAACTTTTCCCCATTTTCCATTTCCCAGCCGCACAACACGGCTAAGTGCAATTAACTTGGCAAAGTCAGCGACATTGCGACGACGTCGAGTCGCAGTGCTGGGGCTACATATTCTTGCTCTGCCAAGCGCCTTAATCGAATTAGTGAACCCCTTCCGAAAGGGGAATACTCACTCTGTCTATTGATTGGAGTTAATGTGCCGTGACGAAATCGCCCTCAAGGGTTTCTATTCACCGCGCTCAACGAGCGTGGGTTAGTATGTATTTATATAGCTTTCGCCTTGAACTATTATGCGCTAAAACAATGTTGCATTCTGCAACATTATCCAGAGACAAATGGGGGTATTTCTTGGTAGCTCACTGTGAGATCTTTCATTTACACAAAACAAGCGAATAATGTGTTTTAATGGCATATTCTTAACGTTTCGAGATACAGTTTGTAAAGATCTAGAATTAATATTATTAATTATTAATATACATAAATCGATTGAGTCAACTTTCTCATGCATTACAATCATTACAGAGATATATGAATAGCCGTTTCTACGATTTATGGAACGATAATATTTTCAAATGTGGCAATCGTTTCTCGCAGTGCATTTATGCAGCGTCAGTTCCGGTTTATTCAAATAATTCCGCGACTGCGACTTCAACTTCGATAAGACCTCAGCCGCCTCGGATGCAAAACTAGTTTTTTCCGGCCTCTCGGCAGACTTGCATCTTTCACTGCCAGGGCCATGGCATTTCGATCGATTCGTGGATTAGCGGCGACAACTTCATTGCCGTTCCCGTTGCCACATTCAATCCCAATCCCGACTTGCCATCCTTTCCCTTCTATTTCTCTACCACGATGTGTATCCAGCAGATATGTACATTGTATGTGTGTGTGTGTGTGTGTGTGTGTGTGTTTATCTTTGTGTGGACATGTGGCTGTTTATGGCTTCGCCTTGCCTTGGTTTTTTTTAGCACCCAGCAGGGGGGGTGACCAGTGAGGAGGCGCTTGGCTTGGAGTCTTCCCCATCAGCGCTTTCGAGTGGTCTTCATTAGGTGGCTGTCTGTCTTGTCTGGATGTCTAAATGTCTAGATGGGAAGATGGGAAAACGAGCCAAGCCGGCTGCAACGTCTCTTTAAAGTCAACTCGAGCATCGACCGAGTGGCGGGCACGACTTGAGACAGCCTTTAACATATCGTAAACAAGGTCGTTTGCAGGATCTTCCATTCTGGCTGAAGAAAATTGAAAAAAAAATAATGCTGGTTGAGGAAAAGAGCATGAAGGGCATTCCTGCCAAACCGGTTGGCAATTGGCCAAGTCTGGGTCTGGCCAGCAATTTACTGTAATTCGCTTCAAATAAATTTCCAATTTGCTGAAAACTGGAGCAACGTCATTAAGATCTCCCTTCGCAGTCACCTCACCTGCGTGATGAAATCATCAAAATTGGCCCAAAATCTCTGGGAGATCGCATAACAAACATGACGCTAATGACGTGTGTCTAACTGGGACTGTAATGCAAAGCCAAACAAGCGGGAAATTTCAAACTTAAATCACTTAAATTGGTGATGAAGCCGAAATACCCATACACTACAGGATATATGCCCTTATATGAAGGATTTAAAAATGGATATAGAAATATTGAAAAATTTGTTTACCCAAGTCAGGATCAGAACAAACCATTAACTAAAAATAAATACACCCTTTACTTAGCACTATTTACACCTTTTAAATTAAAATCCACTTTTCGATAAACAACAACACCTCTATGACCTGGTCTCGTATGAATCTTAATGTGACTCAACTAGAATGATGATGGATGTGATAAAGTGCGAATTGCGAAGCGGATTTCTGGCACAACAATGTGGCATGCCAAATTGGATGCGAGTTTGGAAAGTTCCGCAATGATGGCCCACAGCCGTCTGTCAGTTGGGTCAACGTGCCACACACAGCCACACAAATGTGTAAAATGTGTGGTGGCAATCTCAATTATTTCGACGATGACGACCCCACGAGACAATGCTCCTCATAATTTATTTACGACAGACCCCCGGCGATGGCCCACTTTGTTGTAATGTCGGCAGGTGCACATTTCGTGTCGTGTCACTCTCCGAAACGGAAACTAGTTCAAGTCAATCGTAGCCTGGGGGCCAAACGTTTCGTCCTGGTCACAATGCATGCAACCACATCCACCCGTCCATCGTCCATCTGTTTTGGGTTGCGTGCCGGGCAACTTGACCGAAAAAATGAATTGTATTCGCAAATCCTATTTTTGCATTTCGGAAAAAGGTCGGTGGCATGCAACTTGTTTGTGTCGCATGCCGAGAGAATGGGAGCGGGAAAATGGGGATCGGTCCGAAATGCCAGCATCCCAAAAATACGCATCCCGAAATGTGGGTCATCTTAAGTGAATCACTGCACTGCACAAAATAAATCATCTTTAATCTTCGAAGATTTTATGCTGGTCCAGCTTTTAGAGTGTGGGTTGTCACATTAATTCATTGTTTTTATACCAATATGATAATATAGAGAATATTAGCATGCTTTATTACTTTATTTTCCTCAGTGCTCTGACTAACTATCTCCCATTTTCTCCTTTATTGCATGCACAGGCGACTAGTGGTCGGCCATGTCCGCCACTCTCTTTGAGATGGATTCGCAAACGGAGGAACAGCAGCAAACAGTGTGCCTGGAGGAGCAGCAGCTGGTCGTGGGCATGACCAGCTTGGAGCTGAGCGAATCTGTTGTCACCCCGGGCAATTGCGATGGCAGCGACAGTGGTTTGGATGTAGCCAGTTGTTGCCATTCGCGGATCACCCTGCAACGTGGCCTGAGCAGCACCAGTGGGGGCTACACCAGTAGCAATGGTCTGGAGGAGATCTACGACAGCTGCGAACTGAAGGTGACCACGGTAGCCCAGACTCCCAGTGAAACGGGCAGTGAGAAGACATCGCCTCCGAGGAGAACCGGTTCGGTGAAGAAGAAAGTGGCCATGTTTGAGCCGGAGCCAACGGGAACTCCTGCCAAGGATCAATTACGAGGCAGGGTGGCCAACTTAAAGAGAGCTGAGAGTCTGCCTAGAAATAGTGCGGCACCAGGAACTCCTGGCACACCCTCAACTCACAGGGACAAGGCGCGCCTTTCGACGTCCTCATTTCGAGTGCCCAGTACAACGGGCACACCCTCTTCCTCCCGCCTGGCTAGACCTCAAAAACCGGACACACTGCCCAATGCCCTGAATAGGGCGCAGTCTGTACAACGGCTCACCCAGGTGCAGAGAACACCATCGCTGAGTCGAGCCAGGACACCGGGCACCCCCTCCGACGATGGTCGCTGGCCAGCGAATCGAGGAGCAGCTCGTCGCGGAATGTCAGTGACTCCGGAAGTTACGACAAATCGAATGCGAGGAAGCCCTGCACCCGGCGGAACACTGCCACGTCGCCGGAAGCAGCAGTCCGTGGAGGATCTCACTGGGGGACGACTATCGAGGAGCAACTCTATCAGCCGTGCAGCAATTGTAGATGCCCGCATGACTTCCTCGGTAATGGTGGTTCCTACGAGTCGTAGAAGCTTGGCTCCCGCCGCAGCTAAGGTCAATTCCCTAAGAAGACCTCAACCGGCAACGCCCAGGACGCGAATCTATCACGAGACTGCAGTGCAAACGGCACTGACCAGTGAGGATTTGGAGCAAGTCCTGGGCGGCGGACTATTGCAAACTCGTGCCGTGGACGCCGTAGAGCAGCGGAATCAAAGCACCCAAGCGGAGCCAGACCAAAGGGAATTCGAGTTGGAGCAACTGCGTCATGAGGTGCGCCAACTCAGTGGAAAACTGCAGCGGGAGCGGGAGGAGAAACTGGCCATGCAGCAGGAGCTGCATCTGAACACAGAGCGAGTGATGGGTATGTTGGAGCTGGCTCGAGTGGTCAGTGCCAGTGCGGGAACACCCACGTCGGAGGACAGTGGTGATGGCAGTGGTCATGACAGTCTACTCATGCTGGAGTCCCAGATCCAAATCAGTGGCCATGAGCTTTTCGAGCGCCAGCAGGAGATAGGTCAGCTAAGGTCCATGTGTCGCGCTCTGCAGTTGGAGATGCGAAGATCCTTGGCCACGCAACAGTTGCTGCTCCAAGAGAAGGCCGCCATCGAACAGGAATCAAGTGAACTGCAGGACTTCCTGCAGCACGAGAAGGCAGCTCAGTGCGATGCTCTGCGTGATCTGGAAGCGGATTATCAAGCCGTCAAATTGCAGTTGGCCAATCGCGAGGAGGAGGCGAAGGTACTGCGGGATGAGTGCAGGCATCTTGTGCGACTCAATGAGCAGAGGCGCCAGGAGAACCGTCTGCTCCAGACCAAGTTTACCGCTTTGGAGAACAAATCTCGGGAGCTCATCCACCAGCAGAATGCCTCTGTAGCTGGAGCATCCACAGCCCTTTCGGGACTACACTCCCGTTTGGATGGTCTAGTGGAACAGCTCGTCTACTCCTACAGTATTTCCGAACAGGACTTGGAGGTGGGTTTTTATTTTCTAAACACCATAAGTTATATGCATCATATATAATTCCCTTTTTCTTCACAGGACATTCGTTTCCAAGCAGAAACGGAGCACGTTCAGAACGGACAAAGGCCCAATGGCCTGGACCTGCCCATTTGTCCTGCAGCTAGTGGCGATGCCATTCACACTCTGGTCCTGGCCAGCGATGGTTCCTTATCCCCGCAACGCAATCAGTCCTTCATAGCCGCTGTCATCGGTGCCATTCGTCAAGCCACCACCCATTCCGGCAAGCGCTTGTCCCTTCGACAGGCGGGAAAAAAGAATGGAGTGGGATTAGGATCAGCTCAAGCGGTTTCCGCCGGAACTCAGGGTCAGGAGCCTCAGGGAAATGGAGGTAATGTAAACAATTGCCTTTTTAAAAGCGTAAAATATTAATATTCCATCTATACTCTGTAGACGATTCCGATTCAACGGAAATGCTGGACTCGGAGACGGAACCCTGCCTGCTGATGATGGACAATGTGTTGGAGGATGTGGTACACCATGATTCGCATTCGCACAACATGGTCTCATCCTGCACGGGGATGATCTCGCAAATAGAGCTGCCCACGGAATTGATTAGTCAATGTAGCCATCAGAACAATATTAATGGGGGAGCCGGTGGGGATGATTCCCTGCAGCAATTATCCCAGGCCATCACCAATCGCCAGCAAATGGAGCTGCACATGCACAAGATGAATGGCATGCCCATGAAGTAGGTTATCATTGACGTTACTTTATCCGACTTATACCTTATGTAACTCTCATTCCAGTCCTCGCGATCAATGCAACACGGAGGAGCTGAGTTGCCATGACTCGCTGGCGGAACTGACGGAATTGCCCTCGCTAATGGAGTACAGCACCGCCCAGGCTGTGGTGGACCAGGTGATCGAAGTGGACACCCTGGTGACCAAATTGCTCAAAGTCCTGCGATTGGTTCAGCTGGACAACGACAACTGCATACAACAATTGATAGTTGATAAGTGAGTTTTAGTTATATTTTGAGTAGCAACTCATTAATAAATTATGTGTTTCAGGAACAAACTGCAGCAGCACAAGGAGGACATGCTGGAGAAACTAAAAGACTTGGAGGACGTTAACCTGAAGCTGCAGGACGAACTCATGGATGCCACCCAGGAGCTGATGATCAAGGGCAGCGACTTAAGTGGCGCCAAGGCCGAAATGCAGCGCCATCGCAACGAGATCGACGTAAGGTTTTAAGACTTGATTGCCGCTAAGCATTTTGTGGACTTTTCTGTTGCGCATCCTTCGAAGACATTTCTATATATATCCGTTATCGTTTACCGTCAGATATATACTCTCATATTTTGTATACCAATCTCGATCGCGATCTTATTTTATTTGATTGATTTAGTTTAGTTGTAGTTCTAATTTTGAATAAATTACTTGGCTTATTGACATCTTGAGTTGTGCCTTAGTCGTAGCTATTGAACGAACTTTCGATATAATTTCTTTCGCCTTATTTCATCATCACCTGAATCATCGAACAATCATCAAACAAACGACATCTCGATGGTACGACAGTCCCAAATCAAGTTTAAAAGTGCACTATTTCGTTTAAAATGAGAACCCAAACTAATTGCCATGTAACCACCACGCTGCTGCTTCTTCACAACTGCATATCATCCAATAATCCTGACCAGCGCCTCAACGAGGACATCTGCACACTGAGCACACTCTGCAGCAGCTACAAGAAGCTGTCGCCCACCACCGAGTTCCCGCCCATGCGCCTGCTCTCTCCCAACCAGGATTCCGACCAGGGCGATGTCCTCGGTATTCTAAATCTGCTCAAAATGTGGCAGGCGGGTGGGCAGCTGAAGGACCCACGGGTGCGTGGATATCTCGAAATAGCCAATGGTACTCAGGTGAGTCGTGATCATCTATACCTAAATTGAATTTAAAATAGTATATTTTGCAGGTCCAATCTCCTCATCAGCATAACAACAATGTGGAACGCCTTAGGATCTATGCCAATCAATTGGAGCACGTCTCCCGCGTCCTTGACAATGCGTTGCCGACGGAGTTGCATGCTCCGCTCCAGCAACTGCGTCAGGACATTGAGGTGGTCAGGACGAATGCCAACTGGACGCAGCTACTCGAATCGAACGAAACGGATCACAATGCCAACGGCGATGTGGCCACGCCTTGAATTGTGTCAAAAACTGTTGTTAATTGTCTAGTTAACTATTACATCTTGAGCGTTGTTTACTTTTACGTAGTTAGTTAAAAATGTTTGCGTCCAATTTGAAAGGCATCGATTGCGGCTCTAGATGTTTTAACCACGTCCAAAAGAAAGAATATTTTAAAGAACGCATTCCATTCCATACTGCAACTAGACTTATGAAAGCCGCTGCACACAAGTGCTCTAGAATTCCATTTGAGTTGGTTTTGCATTTAGCTAATATAGCATACCCTGCAGCATTTAGACTTTCAATGCTGCATACTTTTCGTCTGAAAATCTATTTCTCAAGCCCTGCAGTAATGGGCTACCAAGTATTCGGATTCAAGTATTATGAAAATTGCTAGAACTAAATTTTTTCCTAGAGTTAAGTTCGACTTTGTTGAGTAGCACTTCAAACTAAAGAACTCCATCATGCCACACCATTTAAGATAATATAGCGCAACAGATTAAGAATAAGTTTAGCTTGATATTGAAAGCGAACAATTGCTTATGTGAAATTGCCTCAAATATCCTTTGAGATATGGCACACCTCAAACCGATGAATTCCTTGCCGCATTGCCAAAATTATGATTGCAGCTACAATTCGCCATTCAGTCATTAGTTGGAGATTAAAAACGGGTTTGTTAAAGCCAAACCTCGCGCACTGAAAATAACTGAAGCATTCGATTGCGAAAGCAAGCTGTTTGTTTAATACACGTACAATAAATAAGCATAAACTAAATACATATGTATAAAAATCAACTATAAATGATAAAAACAATTTCGCAAAATTTTTGAAATCCCTTGAAATGGTAAGTACATGCTAGTTAAGTCTAAGGACATAGGCCCAAGGTATATATAATATATATATAATGATATATTGTATATATATGGTGTGTATATAGTCGGCAGAGTCCTGTGCTCGCCGATCCTTTGTCTGTTTGTCTTTTGTGTGTTGCCGTTGCTCTGTCTTTACATTTACAAATAATCTCACATGGGGTTTTTGGATGCCATCGCATCCTAGAATCCTAGAAGGAGGGCTTGCTGCTGCCTATGCTGCGGGCGGGCAGGCTGTTCGTCTTGGCCGTGGGATTATCTCGGGCCTGCGAGTGGGCTACCACGATGCTGAGGCACTGCACCCACTCCTCGGCATTCTTGCCGTCCTTGGGCTTGAGTATTAATGTCTGGTCGGCGGTGAAGATTTCGAAGGCCTTCGGTATGTTACGGGCACCACGAGATACCTTTACCGAACGTATCTGATTCACATCGATGCTCTCACCTCCGCTCTGAAATAATTTAAGATTTAGTAAGATTTAAGATTAAGTTTGTCTATCGATATACTCACAGAGCCTTTGCAGGACAAGTGCGCTCCGGACAAAGTGAAGTAGCGCGTTCGCCAGCGCCTGAATAGTCGCCACTTGCCCTTCTTCTCCTTCAGCTGGCCCTCGATCATGGGCTGATTGCTGCCATTGAGAAAGCCCACCGCCTTGTCCGGATGATTGCAGAGGAAGCAGCCCCACTGGTATTCCAACTCATTGCAGTTTGGGTTGGACTTGTCTGTCTTGGAGACCTCGAACACATCCAGAAAGCCCGAGTGACGCAGCTCGTTCACCAGGATCTCGCGGTCCTGAAAAATTATATTGTATAAGAGATACTATAGCTTATGGCATTTTGAAGAGGTATTGACCCACCTTAACCTGAGGAAACTGACTGGTAACCAGCTCGGTGAAGCTGCGGTTCTCGCACTTGAGTATCTGCCAAATATTCTTGAGATTGCTAATGCCGGACTCCCGCGTGCTAAGCACGCACTTCTCCTTCACCTAAATTTTAAAAATCATACAAAATTAAAAGGACCTAATGCAGGTGAAAAGTTGAGAGCACTCACAAAATGGCGCACTTGAAAGTCCAGGAACATCATATGTATCCAGGTCTTGGGGTTCCGAGTTCGCATCGTGAAGCAAGTTTTGGAGTACAGGCAATGGGGACCACGAATCTGGCAGGCGAAATGCAGTTTGGCCACCTTTTTGGTACGACGCTCTGCAAATTCATTGGAAACTGTGTGATGTGTTTGTGTGTGTATGTTGGGATGTGTGTTTATGTGCGGGATGTACGGGGAAGGAGTTAGAGATTGAGGGAAAGGATTGCGGCTCCAAGGACTTACCCTCAATGCTGCAACGTGTGGGCGGCGGCAGATGCTGCGATACCTCATCCATGTAGGACTTGATCGAATTGAAGTTCTTCTCGCAGAATTGCTGAACAGGATCACGCATAATCTGGTATGGCTCAAAGGTGCTCATCCGCTGGTCCATGACACTGTTGGCATTCAGTAGGGTCCTGCTGGTATTATCGCTGCGCCGAGGTGCCACATTGGTGGTGGGTCCCGAAACGATTACCTCGCTCTGGAAAATAGATTTAACATCACTTAATATTCTTCTTTATCCTTTTGATGTATCTTACATTTCCGTTGACTGGCAGTTTCATCACTGACTTGGCATGACCATTGCTGGCGGATTGGGGCAGCGCCGGCGAGGCATGATGGACGGATACCGCATTCTGTGTCTGCGTCGATGGCAAAGTGGCCACCGCTGCCGACTGTGGTATGGAGATCGAGCCCACCGATTGATTCAGTGCATCCGTGCTGTACTTCATCAGCACCGTGCTCGAGTTGAGCAGCGTTGATGGTCCTTGGGAGTGTGGTCGCACCTTCGAGGGCGACGTGGTCACAGTCACTCCTCCAGAGGTAACAGGTATACCATGTCGATTGTGTCCAGTTATGACCACGTTGTTGCTCAAGGGCGGCACTGGTGTCACAGGCGGATTGCTTAGACCAGTTGGGGTCTTCGGAGTAGCCCCCGATTGCACCACGACATTCCCATTGGAGCTGCCTCCAGGTTGCTGGTTAATCTGCGAGTTACTCAGCCGAGTCATGCTCTTGTGAAGTCCTCCCACGGATCCGCTGGCCACATTCAACCGGGTCACACTCCGGTGCGTATTGCTGGCGGGATGCAGGCGACCTGTGCTCCGGGAATCGCCTAGCTTCACCCGCCGCGTGTATCCCGCATGCTGGGGAGTGGGCGTGGCAGCCGATACGGGCGTGGAGCTGGCAATGGGCGCCGAGGCGGAGGATGGAGGTGGTGTGGGCGTGGCACTGACTACGCTGGCCGGCTGGACGATTGTGGTGTTAATAGCTGGTGCGCCAACTGGAACTTTAAGGTTTTTGTTTAGTATATATTTTATTTAAGCTTATCATAATTGATCTTACCTGGCTTAAGCGGCGGACTGGGACTGGAGCTATTCAAGCTGACAATGGTGACACCACCAGAGGTCTTGTTCGCCAAGCCATTCCCCACATCCTGTTGCGAGCTGAGAGCTGCGTTCTTCTGCCGCACGCAGGCCAGTACTTTGTCGGTGAACAAAACCGGATAGGCGGAACAGAGGCGAGTGGCCTCCTGTTGCAGGAGTGCCTGCGTGGGCAGGTGCTCCAGCACAAAGTCCAAAGCCTGCTGGGCCGTCTCCTTGCTCCCGATTCCCGCGGTAGTCATAATCTGGGCACAAAGCGGAATCGTTCCAGGATTGGTTTTAGCTGCCAGGCGCAATTGCTCGAAATGGTCGACAAGAAGGCTGGGCGAGTGCTGGGAAAGCTTCAGCAGAATCTGCATGGTTATGCTAGAAGTGTCGCTATCGAGCAGGGAGCCACAAAGTTGCGGAACGCAAGATTCCAGAACCTCTGGTGACTTCTGAACGATCAGCAGATACAGCTGGAACACCGCCATTCTCTCCTGCGGATCACACTGTGGCAGCAGGGGCATGAGAAGTGGTGCATGTGGCGTCACCGCCTCCGGAGCCACCTCGTACACCTGTGAAAGCACTCGGAGTAGACCATAGTTTCCGGACAGAATGGACTCCATCACGGACTCCGTATGAGGGCTCAGCAAGCCGGCGTGATCGATGGCCGCCAGTGAGAGGTAACTGGCCAAGTTTCGCGATAGCTCACGGTTTCCCTTCGGAAGGAACTGCACGGCGACGGGAAGGGCTATTTTCATCAGTTCTTTTTTGTCATAGTTCTAGTAAAAATAAAGAAAATAGTTATTAAATGAAATCTAATCTAGAAAGATGCTTGTCTTACCAGGAAAATGCTAGAGATGATATCGGCAGCAATCTTGGCATGGGGTGGCTCTTCCTTTGTTGTTCCCGAGGGTTGGAGGTTCCATAGCAGACAGGTCCTCAGAAGATCCACCAGAGCAGCACAGTATCGCTCCGCAGTTTTCGTTTCCCGGATGCAGGATAGCACCCGTGTCACACAGATCTCCACCACACTCTGGTCATTGTTGTTCTTCACATAGTCCGCGTGCGAGATGATCGGACTGATCTCGGAAAGCTTTAAGGGATTTCATACAATTAGTTTCGATTTGAGAACAATGCTGAAGATAACCTACCACCTCCGTGATGTCGTCGACTATATCTGCATCCGGCACGGAAAAGAGATCTCCGGCTCTTGAGAGATCGCGTTTGGCGAGCACTTTGTTGAAAAGTTCGTGCATCGTGGAGAATTCCCCAATTAGTATTCGTCAAAATTCTTCATCTGCAGCAACTAAAAAAAATATGAATTCCATATTAACAAGGATCTTTGTAAAAATTGCATCCGATTTATATATTCTTATATGCAGTTATTGCTTAATATTTTAGTATTGCAAAAGAAATCACGATCCATTGAAATTGACTATATCCAATGAGAATTAGTCGGGTGTATTTGTTTATTTTAGTCAGTGCATTTTTTCACTGCCATGTTTGGAATTGGCCCATTGCCAAAGTTCAGGCGCCTCTGGCAGCCACTTTTTATCTTATCGCCGGGCATTTGTATAGAGGTTTCGCCAAAATATTTACTTGTTGCTCCAGAGCAGTTCTATTCTCGATTGTCCCGAAAGTGCATATATAAGTTGCTGTAGTTGTATAAATATAGATATTCCGCGGACACCAAATACTTGTTGCACTGCCTCGATGTTTATCTAAGATACTCTCAGGCAGAATTGCCCTTGCTCAGCCTCTGATGGAATGTATATTTCATGTTATACGAGTATGTATGCAGCCCAGCCAGAGAACTTGTGATATCGGAAATCCAAGCGAAATATACTAGCTAAAACAACTATCTTTATGGCAAACAAATTTGGGTCAATTATCTTTATGGAACCTTCAACTAATACGCATTGAGTCCATGATTGGCCCACATTAATTGCACAAGCTAGTTTGTTTACCCAAGAATCTGCACCGTATGGCCGGCCAGAAATTCTGCGAAAATGATTCGGCGGCTCTGTTTTCCGTGGGGTTTCCCGCAAACGCTATTTGTGTTTGCCCACTTGCAGTTGGCCGCTTGTTGGTTCCGCTGATAGCACCGGTAAATTCTTGGCCAACTTGCCGTCGAGTTCTTTGGACCTTCGTGGAATGCAGGTCTTTTGATTAGATGAGCAAAATTCCGGCAAGGGATTAGACGCGACTTAGCGGATCAGCCGGGAATTTGCTGGCTGGCCAAATCCGTGGGCGCTAAAAAAAAAACATGAAATGAAAAGAGCTGGCAGAAAAGTCATTTCGCGCGGCTGTCGCGCCATCAAGGAAGCAGACGCTAACGCCAACGCGCCTGGGTTATTAAATTTTCAAATAAAAACTGAAAACTGAAAGCCGAAAACCGAAAACTAAAAACCAAAACCAAGAGTTGCATAATCCATAGAGGCCAGTCAGGCGGGCAAAGCGGCTCTGCACGCGAATTGCAGACGGGACGGGTTGCTTTGGGTTTGGGTTCGGGCCTCTCGACGGGCGGACAAGCCGACAAGCGGACGGACGGACGGACAGACATTTGCTTCCTGGAAATCGGGACAGAAGACAGCGACTGGGCTGCTGTGGTTGTTGTTATTTATGGCTCATTCGCGCTCAGGTTGCAGCACCAACAACAAACAGAAAAACTGGTTAAAAAATAAATAAAGAAGCAGCAACAAGTCGCAGCAACAGCAGCGGCAGCAGCAGCAGCAGCAGCAACTTTGAGCGCCCGAGAGAAAATTAAAAGAGAAATAGAAACACACATATGTATGAAAAAAGGGGTTCGAGCTCGGGTATAAGTAATGGATGATGGCGTTGGCTAAAACATAAACCGAAACCGGTGCGGCAGGTTAATACACACGAAGCCCCGGGCCCAAGATCGCAGGGGGGGGGAGGTTTAGAGGAGGGCATGGTCTCCAGATTTCGGAGACAGAGTGGAAACAAAGGCTGTGCCAAAATTCGGGGCCCCATAACTCTTCGCTTAGATTCTATTTGCATTGCTCCACAAAATGGCAGAGTTCAGGAACGGAATAAAGCCAGCCACTAAATATCTTAGTTCGTCAAGCCTTTCTATTACAGTCGAACTTCTTGGACTCTTGGACAGCAATTTGGGTCAATTATTGTGATTACTCAAGCTTTAAGCATTTCAAAATCACGAAATGTATATGTTTTGAAACTACAATCCATTTTAGGTAATGAAATGTATTTTGAATCAGTATTTTTGAAGAATTTGTTAAACCCACAATAAGACTTCTAGGACTAGGCGGCTCACGGGGTGATATTTGAATATACTCGATGACGCAAAGTTCGTGAATATTCGGAGTGAAAAAGATATGCACGCAATTTGTAGATCTTGAACGTGACAAGATCACAGTTCGACTTACAGAAGTCTGTCTGTGCTTTTCGAAGAGCGTGCGAATGACTCAATTCCCAGATGGCGACACAGATACAGAGATGCCTCGCTATGAGTAACCCTACCTGTTGGCCAGGGCTGGACTAGCCGACCAAGTGGCACGGCCTTCGTGGATCTCCTTGTTGGGAGTTTCCGCGAACCGGGCAGCCGGCTCACATAACCGTCACACTGGACGTATACGTATTCTGATCCAGCGAGCATTCCGAGCTTTTCCGAAACCGAGTCGCATTGCGTGCTTGGCAAGTGTTTGGTTCTTGTTTGTGCATTCCATTGTCATACCTGGACAATCCAATGTGGCCCGAGGAGCGTCAAGTGTCTCGACTGCCAGCCACTAGTCGCTGGCCACTGGCAACTTGCAACCTGCAACTTGCAACTTGCGACTGCAATTACACGTCGGTTCAAAGTCTGCAAGGCGCCTCGGGGGAAAAAGGAGTTTTTGGCGGCTTATAGTCGCAAAACATACATAACTAGTATTAGTCGATGTCGCTGGAAAACTCGTTTTCCTCTAACTCCGATCGCACAATCCGTTTTTGCGTCTGTTTTGGTTTCTGACTACCTGGTGGTGGGTTGGGTTTGGCTGACTGGGATGCCTCCGATTGGAAATATATTTATCTAGTCAATTTGAAATCTGGGTTGCAAATGTCATCAATAACTATTGGTTAAGGTTGAGTAGTAGTAAGGCTCTTGTGTGGGAACTATCTCAACAATGAGCGAAGTATGTATCTTTTCAATTGCATGCATTTAATATCAGTTTCACAATGTAGATCTCTTATAAGCAAAACTGAATTGCCAAGTCAGCTGTTTTGATCGATCCATGAGTTAAATAGAGAGACGATCATGTTCGACAACATTTATTCAAAATCAGTATGCATTTAAAATCAAACTTATACGTTCTTAGCCAATTCATATTTAAGTGTATTGCATCACCAGGTAAATTATGTTATCTACCCCACCGAAAGCCGAAAACTACCTACATGTACGAATTAGCAAAAAATTATAATTTATTCGTACCGCTTCTCCTTTACCTTCCCCCCTTGCCAAGTATTTGGGGACTGCGAAAAGTAAAGACAACATCAACACGGTAATCCGATCCGCAGACGAGGTGATTCCGGGGACAGGAGTGCGAGTATGTTGAAAAATGAGCGGCGCGTGAAACTTATTAATGAAAAGGCCGCGAACGAAGAAATTGCTGCGAATTAGCCCAACAACAAGAAGCGGGCACACGGGAATATATACAAATATCGCCACAGATACTAACGCTCACATTTTGGCACATTTTAATGGGATTGGCGGAGTCTGCGATCGGAGATTTTCTGGATTTCTGGCTACCTGGGCAACTTTTTATTGAAATATCTGGTGAAATTGCGGCATAAAATCGTTTGAATTTAGCGAATAACACTGATCTTGTGGTATTATTAACTCTGCTTTAAAGCTATAAGCTCTCTTCTGAAAAGTCTAAGATTAAACTTAAGTTGAGAATTTAGTTTCGAATTTAATATATGAATTATAAATGCATACATTATTAACATACGCGGAGATAGCAAAAGCATAACATTATACTTTATTATTAAGTTTGTAAGGTCAAACTTTAGTCACTCACGATTAGATAAATGTTACACTTTTAAAAAACCTATCACTGTTTGATTTGTCGAATTTCATATTATTGCTTTGATTATGTTTAAAGAGCACTAAACCCCATATAAAGTAAGTGGCTAACGAACGAAGTTTTAACTCGCAATCCAATCGAGGCAATTTCAAATTGTATCTTTCGGTCTGCGAATTTGAATGCGGCAACGGTGAATGGGCGAAACTCACCGAATTGCATCTGCGGCTGCTGGCAGACAGATGACCAGTCCGTATCACTTCGAAGTGTGGGCCTCGAATTCGGAGTCGGTTTCCGATTCGGAGCTAAGCCGCTCTCTCAATACATCGCTCTTGCAGCAGCAACACAAAATCCAAAAAAAAAAAATCAACAGACTTGAAAAGGTAAAAAAGGTAGACAACGTTTGTGGTTGTTGCTGCTGCCGCTATTGTTGTTGCGGCTGTGGTGTTGTATTTTTTTTATGGCTGCTACTTTTGTTAACTTTGGGTGTAGTTCAATATTAATTTAATTGTTGCTGCTGCTGCCGATAAAGCACAAAATTCAGAATTGTCGTTGGCGTTACTTATTTTTTTACGGCCGCGCTTTGTTGCCGCGCCAGCGCATTGCTTTTTATGCAAATTTTCGCATTTCGTGTATATCTCAAAAGATATGTTTCGTATGTACTATTATTAATATATGTATATGTGTATATTTTGTTGTTTTTTAGTGTCGACTGTTACTGCCGCCGACTGTTGTTTCAGCCACAATGCCTTGTTCCACTATGCCTGATTTCTTTGTATTTTTGCTAATCACATTTTGTTAACACACACACTCGCATGCACAGGCACACACGTAGGCAGGCGCACGCACACACCGATAGGCGAAGAAAGCGACGGATACGAGCCGCTGGCCAAGCGAACGCGTTTGGGCCCGAATGAAGACTGAACTGAGTTATTTTTCGGAATGGCCGAGACTGGTGTGGTGGTCGGTGTGCCTGTTGTTGTTGCCTGTTTGTTTTGCACGATCGCTCTCTCTTGGCTCTCTCTATCACTCTCTGGACTCTCTCTCAGCACCTTTGCTACCGTTTCGCAGAACAGGTGTATCGGTTTTCAAGGCAACTGTGATTTTTTAACTCAACATTCTATATCGAAAACTTGTAGAGGTCGGAATTTTTCTTGAGCGCCTAAAAGTGTGCAGTGAAATCATTTAATCCACTTCCGGTTGCAAAACAGGAATCACACATATGAAGTGATTAAAAATCATAGAAGGTTTGACACCTTCAAATAATAAGAAAACAAAAATTTGTAAACTGTGATAATTTATTTAATTGAAATCTTAATTTAATGGCCTACAAATCTGTTGAATATCCGTTGAATACACTTTTCCAGGGTGTGTCCTAGTCGGCTCCTCTTTGTTACCCCAGTTTGCTGGTCTTCTTAGCCGCACACCAGTTTATCGCTGTTTTGCCTTTGCGCTTTTCATTCATAAACAAAAAACAATGTTATTGTTATTGCGGTGGCTGTAGATGTAAATGTAAATGTAGATGTAGAGGCTGCTTCTTGTGTCTGCTTCCTTTTCTTTGCTGTTGCGATGTTGCTGATTCACCTGTTGCGCACGATTTAGCAACTGGCCACTAGCAACATGTTGCTATCGGCAGATGATGTTGCGATTGCATTTAAACAAACCCAACTTAATTCGTGAAAAATCGTGGCCAATTATCTAAAGCTTTTCGTTAAGTTAAACTACGTACGTCAAACAGGATAGATGGATGGCTCAAGGTCGAAGTTTTAGGAAATCTTCCCCTCGACTTTGAACCCCGTTCGAAGCGCGGTTTGGACAAACACACTCGAAGATCCATTAACGATGCACCGCTAACAAGCGCCACTGGCGGTTCAAAGTACTGCAAAGCGGTGCAGCCAGCCACTTCCTCTATTTGCCAGTTAAATAGCCCCAGGCCAGGCGTATGCACCTCTTGAGTCACCGGGTCAATATCTTTTAGTACAAAATTAACATACGAAGTTTATTCCGCATTAAAGGTAACATTACAATAGTCTCTAGCTGGTTTAAGATCGCTAATTGCTGGGATTGGGTTTTTAGGCATACTTGGCCACCAGGCCCTCCACAAAGGTGATGTACTCCTGCTGGGCGGCCTCGCTGCTCTTGCCCTTCTGCTTGTTCCAGGCCTCCCACTTGGCCTTGCCCTTCAGGTCCAGGAGACCCGGCTTGGCGGTGTCGTTGTCACCAACGCTGGCCTGCTTGAACAGGGCGTACAGCTGCAGGAACTCGTCATCACTGGGACGCTTGGTCAGGCTCTTCACCTTCTCGGCGGCGGCGTTGAATTGCTGAAGATAGACGGGATGATTTATTAGTGGAAAATCTATCAAGTGGGATCGTAAAATCTATTGAAAGTGGTATTATAAAAAAGGTTTGGAATATTAGTTGCAACAATATCTACTAACAAACTGTCATTAAAACTAACAAAAATAGTTGTGCGAGATAAAAATATTCTCTGGAAACTACAAAAAATTATAATTATCGATTTCAACCGAAAACGGTTATTACTTCAAAACAAAATCGTATTTGAACAGCTGTCCTTGCTTCAGCGGAAACACAATCTTATCTCATATTACGATTACAATTTTAAGATTGAAAAGTCAATCGCTTATGAATAGATTTCGCTCAGTGTATAGTAATCGAACAGGTGATTAGCAGCAAGGCTATCGCGCCCTAAATGTTGGTAGACTGTTGCTATCAGTGCATAATCTTTTGGGAAAAGTACTTACCTCGGAAACCATTCTGGGTTAGATTTTATCTGTAAGTAGTGGAATTGTAAAAAAAAATGTTTAATTAGTCATGTTTATGAAGTGGTCAGCTTAATGTTTATTAGCATAATAAGTAAAACCAGTTCCGAGTGAAGAGGCTGGCGTGTGCCAAACAGAGCCAGCTGGAAATGACCTTTGGCCCCGGGGGGCGATCTTGAAGACCCTACGAATGTTTGCTAATGGATAGATGTTTGTTCGACTTTCTCCCGGCTGAAATACATAATTCGAGTAGAACTGGGAAATTATGCTGCGGAAACAGCAGACGCAAATATTTGTCTCGACTGCGAGATTTTTGAAAGGGAGCGAGCGGGCAACCGTTAGCGGCCGCTATTGGCCGGCGAATTTCGACCAATTTGGATACGGACGTGGGCTTTGTACGTGTCTAGCACTGAGCAAAATATCTGGCACATACATATGGTCATGCTTAGTTATGGCCACGCCATCTTGCAGTTCTAAAATAAGTAATCATTTAAAAGGCACTCATTTAGTTTATGGGCGTTGGAAATTGCAATAGGTCAAGGTGACAAGTTTCGTTTAGCATGTTCCAGAATATGCGTTTCAAAAGCGATTTTTTGTACTATATTTTCATCAGTGCCTGTTGCCTGGCGAATTTCCATAATTGAGCTCTGCAGGTGTATAAACTCGCACGAAATGTCCACTTTATGTGTCACCAGCACTGATATTACCACCCATTAGCAGCTGGGTAATTGAATTTAAACTAAACACTTACTGTTGTGTGTTGTTTGCCACAGAACTAAACAGTGTCTGAATTCCAATCCGGCGGTGACTTTCAATTTAAGTCATTCCATATCGCACGATCGCCCGCAACGAGAAAGCTTCTCCCCAGTGAGCAAAATGAGCGGTTAAGCTCCACTCCGATTCTCAGTGGATCGGGAAGCTTTCGCTGAAGTGGGGCTAGGCATTCGCGTTGCTGATAATGCAGGCCTACGGATAACAGCTCCGATTTCGATTCCCTGATAATTCACCCCACCAAACACCACTGTCAAGACACGTAATCTCGTTCGGATCAAAGTTCGAGGGGTCCCACCGCTCCCAAATCTCCATCTCCATTTTAGTTCCATAATGCACGAAAGCTCCAATAAAATGCCGCTCAGCCGGACAAACACCTGATTATTGCTCATATATCTGGTAATCTTTATTGTCCAACTAAGTACTATAGTGGTGATGGCAGGTGCATGGGGGGTCCGCAATCGGAATCGGATTGGATCGGATTTGATCGGTTGCCGGCTTAGGCGTACTTGGGGGCGTACTTCTCGTACACCTTTACGTAGGCCTCCTTGGCAGCCTCCTTGGAGAGACCCTTGTTGGAGCTCCAGGCCTCGTACTTGGCCTTGTCCTTGAGAGCCAGAGCGCCGGGCTTCTCGATGTTCACATCGCCAACGGTGGCCTGCTTGAAGAGACCGTAGAATTCCAAGAACTCGGCATCCGTGGGCTTCTTGGTGAACTTGTTGGCGAGTTCAGTGGCTTCCTCGAACTGTTCAGCAAAGGAAAGTCGCAGTCAGGAAACTTTGTACTTATATAACACCATAAAAGTGTGAAAAATGGGAATTTCCTCTTATGCAATCTTTCACTAAATTGACGTTATATCCAAAGTGTAGAATACTCACCGACACCATGTTGCTAGTATAGGATTCTTGTTGGTAATGCTGAAAATTTGAAGGTAATAATCCCAATTAAATACTGAGTTGAACAAGGATCCTTGACTAATGTGCTTACCGGTGAAAAGGCAAAGACGATTGAAGGCTTTTGGGCCTTTCATTCGCGCTTATATAGTTTCGAGACCCTTTCGTTTCTCTGTTGGTTTATGGACGCACGGCAAATATTCCCATTTTGCTGGTAATCAGCAGATATCGATATCTTTATTTCGCTAATTTCGCTGCCCAACTACAAGCGGGCGACATTGTCAAAGGTAGCGATATTGGAGATAGCCCCCGGATACACTTGTCGTTTATGGTAGGTTCTGGGAGACCGCCCTTGGCACTACGGCCGGATTCACCTGCCAATTCGTCTCTGGACTTTAAAACTTTAACGATTAGCCATAAATAATGACGAACTCTGAAGTTCATTATCTCAAATTCGAGCTAATAATCTATTTCTGTGCAAGAGGTTGTGTGTCCTTGGTTAGCATCAGCTGATTACTGCTGAATTGTGCCCCTTTTTATTTTATAGTAAGTAAAGTAAAGTAAAGTAATTAGAATCTCTCTAATCACTTTAAGCACTTTGTTCCAGATAGTAATTATATATCAAATATTTCTGAATGTTTTAAACATTGCTTATAAATACATATGGGACCAAGTTGCAAACAATAGTTGAAAAAGTTGACCAAAATTTGATCTTCATTTAACGATTAACATTTTTTTCATTTAACGATTAATTTTTCTTCATTAACCATTTAATTTTCCGCAGGTGACCACTATAATTAACTCACCTCCTAAAAGTATGCTATAATTTTGAAGAACATTTTTCTACTTATTCTTTAACTAAGTCCTCACATGATTAGTGAGAGGTTTGGTTTTATCTTTTATATGTTAATTGCGCTGTTATGTTACTGTTATTGCATTGTATTGATTCATCGCTTCTAAATAAATAAATAAATAAAAAAAAAAACTTATTCTTTAATGTGTAAAATATTAATGCATACCACATTATCGTCATAACTATGATTATTAAATATATATACTTCTGTTAGTGTTGCTGACTAACAAACTTTTCTGTTTTTTTTTTTAATATTTAACAGGAAACATCCGCCACCCTATTGTTGATTAGAAATCCAGCCATATCAATCATTCACAATCTTACACGTAGTCTTTCGAATGAGTAACTTTTTCCCGAAAATATATTAGTAATAAAATATAAAATATATTAATTAATATGATAGCTGAGGTGGAAAATTACCAATATACATTTTTTGTTAGATAAAGTATAAACTAAAACTTTGAAGATTGTGCAAGGTTTTATTTTTTATGAATGGGACTGTCATATTATAACTTTTTTGCCATATTTGTACAGCCTTGAGTTACTCATATCGATCAGACTTAAGGCAAAGATATTATATTGATAAAATGAATTGTAGAAGAATCAGCTAAATGTGATATGGGTAATATTATTTCAATCATCGTATGCTTGTCAAACGAAAATAAAAAATAGTTAAGTACAATTTGCAATGCGATACAGCCTAATCACATTCAGATAAGCATGTTGTGAAAGAATGCTGGTTGCGTTCAGTTTAAATGCATACGTGTTTGGTTTATTATAAAATTACAATAAATACAGAATTACAACAATTATCCAACTTAAGCATCGTTAGATGATCAAGGGAATGGGTCTTGCACTAGGATAGCACTTATTCGTACTGGGGAGCGTACTTCTTGTAGACCTCGATGTAGTAGGCCTTGGCATCATCGGCGGTCAGACCGGCCTTGCTCTTCCAGGCGTTGTAGCGGGCCTTCTTCTCCTCATCTTCCGGCTCCTCGATGTTGCAGTCGCCGACGGTGGCCTGCTTGTAGTAGCCGTAGAACTCGAGGAACTCCTCCTTGCTAGGCAGGTTCTTGAAGTTCTTGGCCTTCTCGACGATCTCCTCAAACTGTAAGTTGGCCCAAGAAATGGTTGGTTACACAAACGATTTATCGGATGATTATTTGGCGGGGTAAGACTTACGGTGGGCATGTTGGTTAGTTGGCTAGTTGGCTTCGACAAACAAAAACAATCTGTGTGCGGATTTGGGGGTGAACACCGTTTATATATTGGCAAACATGGCTCACACCTTTCGCTAATCTTATCAGGCCCCCACTGCAATTGTAGTTCCCACTTGGGCTTATCATAAAAATGCGGGAAATCATGGAAAGTGAGAGTACCTCTTTGGAGCAGTGAAATATATAATTAGTCAGACGGCAGCTTATCAGTTGTGCTCTTGCACTTGCAAACAAAAAAAAAGTGAAGTGAGCCATATGCAGAAAGCTATATACCCACTATCTAATTGATTGATTGGGCCGAGCCCCAACAACAAATCTAAATACAGAAATCTGGATAGCCAAATGGCCAATACTTTAATTAATGGCTAGCCTATATTTTCCATAGTCATGGACTCTGATTTACACATAATTCACGTGAGTCAGGTGCTATTATTTGTTATCATGGTGAATTCGCACGATCTGTTACTAAGAATAGTTCTTCGGACTTTTGTGGTAGGTAGATAGTAGTATCTACTCGCAAGGTTCCCCAAAAAATATTAATTAAACCATTTTAGCGGCATTATGGATACCAAGTTGGCCAATTCACCTGTTCGTATTCAAACTAATTAAATTTCTCAATATCAATTGAAATGGCCTATATAAGAGCACGATTGGTAGAGTGGACTAACTTAGTATCTTTTACAAACTTATGACAAAATGGTCAGTTTTGAGGAAGCCGCCGAACTCGCCAAGAACTTCTCCAAGAAGCCCACCGACTCCGAGTTCCTGGAGTTCTACGGTCTCTTCAAGCAGGCTACCGTTGGTGATGTGAACATCGACAAGCCCGGCATTCTGGATCTCAAGAAGAAGGCCATGTACGAGGCCTGGAACGCCCACAAGGGTCTCTCCAAGGATGCCGCCAAGGAGGCCTACGTGAAGGTGTACGAGAAGTATGCCCCCAAGTACGCCTAAGGCCAGACTATTCTCCAGACTGTTCTCTATCTGACAAATAAACTCGAAATCTTATTATGAATATCCATAATGCTTACATATTTCGCTTAGAAGGCTGCCTCGGATTGGGGCATCGAAATGGCGGCTGCGATCAGTGGCTTGGCCTGGCCGGCCTTCATCAGCATAACCCGGATCAGCGAGTTATCCGGCGTGAGGCTGGCCGGTGGCAATTTGTCCATGGGATCCAATACCGCCACCACCTCGAAGTCCACCCGTAGAGGAACTCCTGGCAGGACACTCGGCAGTCGGGCCAGTGTCTGCGGAATGGTATAGTGACGCCGGTCCGCGTGAAGCAAAACCACCAGATTGGAGGCCATCTTAAAGGTGGACAGGTTTTGAACGGTGAGGTAGAGCCGAAAGGCGGGTCCACTGCCGCAGACCTCGGCGGATAGCTTTACGGGTGCGTGGGTCAGGTCTCCAGATATCGTGCTCTCCGACGAGTTGATGGCATCGATGGTTGCTCGGGCTGCTGTGTGGCGAAGACGCCACAGCTCCACTTGGAAACTTCCGTAGGTTGCTGGAATAGGAAATGAAAGAATAATCTTGATTAGAACAATAACTATATAAAATTGTGTTATGAAAATAAGAGGGTTACTTACATTTGGCCTGCTGCTTCTCCCTTGCCGCCTGCTCCACAAAGATGGAGCTCTTCTTGGGCTTATCCAAAATCGAGGCATCCACGATGGATTTGTTATCGCCCAATGCTCGCTTGTTCGCCAAATCACCGGCCTTGGGCTCAAAGCGGGACACACGTCTCAGGATCTTAACCACGATACCACCAGATTGAGTAACGAGCGTGAGGACGTGATCCTCCATGCCCATTCGTCCGTACAGCATGGCATCCACCGTCTCCTCGAGAACAAACTCGTCGACGAGGTAGCGCTGCAAATAAAACTTGACCACTCCTCCTCTAAGGGCAATGGCCACCAGGGTGAGTCCCAGATGGGTCAAGGGCAGCGGTAGGAGGCAAACGGGTAGATCGGACATGGGCACCTGGTATAACAGCTTGCCCCGCTTTGAGTAGCACAGATAGCGATTGTCCATGGTGGAGGCGATTATCGTCTGATCGATGGGCAGCAGTAGGAGGCCGGTTAGGGGGATGCCGAGCTTGAAGATCTCCTGTCCCTCCGATTGGCTTTTCCGCAGGAGGTAGACACCGCCATTTCGCGTGGCCACCACGATGCAGAAATCCGTCTCAAAGGTTCCCTGCACGGAGATCAGGCTCGGCACGGCCGTCTCATCATCGCAGGCCTTGCCCTGGTAAACCAAATTGAAGCCCTGCGGCTCCAGGATCATGATGTGCCCGGTATCGGTGGCCAGGACCAAGTGGGACGGGGGATTGGCATCGCTGGAGATGCGCTTTATGCAGCACATGGCCACAATGTTGCCAACCCGACCCACTGGGGAGTCCTTGTGCGTGGCAATGAAGTGCTCCCGCTCCTGCTCGCCCATTTGCAGAAGTCGCTGCGATTTCCGCGACAGCTTGGAGTGGTCTATGGTTTTTAGGGAGTCAAGCAGGGCGGGATGGGCACTTGGCTTCACAACCGGCAGTTTTCGCCATACCTCCAGCTCCAGATCCTCGGAGTCCTGTGCGGGAATCGTGTACTTGAAGTATGGCTTTAGGTGACGATAGAAGAGCACTGACTCAGCGATGGCCACGGCAATTACTGGAAAATTGTATTCATTATGGAATCTAATTTAAAAATATTAAAATGCAACGTTATTTCTACCCGGCGTCTTGGGCTCCGTTTCGTCGATGTAGAGACTTTCAATGGCCGCTGGAATCCCCGGCAGTGGCTGCTCGTGCTTGAGTTTAAGACCACGGAAAACCTTCAGCGTGGCAGTGGGCTCCTCGGCGGCATTGTCCAGTGAAATGTCCGCCGCCAGCAGCCGGACATATCCGTCGCACTGCACGTCGCTCAGGGCCATGCAACTGGTGAGGGTGGTGAGATGCGGTGGAGGAGCCTCCTCCGCCGTGTCCACGTGAAGCCAGTTGGGAGCACCGGCCATGGCAGGATCTTGGTGAAAAATTTGCAGCACAGTGTGAAAACGAACAGGTGATTCAGGACATGCTTTTGTTTTGGTTTTTCTTGTCCTTAGCAACCGGGATGACAGCACATTTTTTGTTACTTATTTGGGTTTTTTCTTAAAAACACAAAATGATCGTCAGCATTATTCTTAAATGCTAACAGGGTAAAGCTACGTATAACTAAAAAATCATTTGGCAAAAGGTAAAACTGTGATCAAATTACTGATGATAGAAAATTTTATTTAAATTGGCCGCCAAAAATGCATTTTGTCTGGTCACACTTAAGGCCGGCCTGCTAAAGACGTGCAAGCATCGACAGTATGTGTTATCGATAAGTGCGAGGGAATATTCGATACCCACGTCAATTGCTTATCGCAAAAAACATTCGTTATAAATATCATCTCAGCGACGCCAGCAGTTGAATTCAATATTTAACATTTTGTATACATAAGTGACTGACTACGGCCCTATTTAACTGCAAGTAATGACGGAGCTAAGGGACGAGACACCGCTCTTTCACAAGGGCGAGATAGTCCTTTGCTACGAGCCGGATAAATCGAAGGCCCGTGTTCTTTACACCAGCAAGGTAAATACACATGCACACACACACACACGCGCGCGCATTGAAATGTCAAGCAAACGTCGTAGGCGAAGTTTTCACAAATGATTTTCCGTTTCCCGCAATTTTCCGTACATGCCGCAGGTGCTAAACGTCTTTGAGCGCCGGAACGAGCATGGCCTGAGGTTCTACGAGTACAAGATTCACTTCCAGGGCTGGCGTCCATCCTACGATCGCTGTGTGCGCGCCACCGTTCTATTGAAAGACACCGAGGAGAATCGCCAGTTGCAAAGGGAGCTGGCCGAAGCTGCCAAGCTGCAAATGTAAGATAACCCCCTAGACATGCGTGGAATACCTCTCTAACGAGTTCCCCCTTCTTTTTCGCACAGTCGTGGTGACTACTCCTACAAGGGCACACCCGATAAGCCATCGGCCAAGAAGAAACGCGGCGGAAAAGCGGCCCACGTTGAGGAGCCAATAGTGGTTCCAATGGACACGGGACATCTTGAGGCGGAGCACGAAATGGCGCCCACTCCACGAGCAGCGGGCAACCGGACG
Organism: Drosophila melanogaster; assembly: GCF_000001215.4. Classification (NCBI taxonomy): domain Eukaryota; kingdom Metazoa; phylum Arthropoda; class Insecta; order Diptera; family Drosophilidae; genus Drosophila; species Drosophila melanogaster. Next base: position 7,124,789 of record NT_037436.4, on the reverse strand, counting down.
CGGGACAACAGCGGTGGCAAGCGAAAGGAAAAACCCCCGTCCGGAGATGGCCGATTAAAGGGAAACCGGGGCAGACAAACAGAGACCTTTTATAACAATGCCATAAATGATGTATCGGTCTATAACCATGTGCCACAGGAGGATCGCATTATGATGCGAGTCAGCGAGCGATTGCGAGAGCTTATAGAGTACGATCGGAATATGATCAAGGTACTAGGCAAACAGCACGCACTGCCCGCCCGCGTGCCCATCGTGACCATCATGGAAAACTTCGTCAAGCAGCAGGCCGTGGAGCTAGCCATTAGCATTAAACAGGACAGCTCGAGGGCCAGGAACACGCAGAGTCGCAATGCCAGAATGGAGCGGGAATACGATCGCGTTATGTCCACGTTGGTTACCACTCAATATCAGACTTAACAACCCACTTATACTCTTACTTATTAACAGTGTCTGCATGCTGAAGGAGGTGGTAGACGGATTGCGTATCTACTTTGAGTTCCACGTGGATGACCACTTGCTGTATACGGAGGAGAAGGAGTATGTCCACAACTACCTCACAGACGACAACATGCGCAACTGCAGCCTAATATTGAACAAGTCGTACGAGTATATCAATCCCAGCGGTGACACGGAACTGATCGGTCTGGACGGCACGCCAGTGGTAGAAGGGTCGGGCGACACCAATGGACAGATCGGAGTTATTAATATCGGCGGTCCGGAGTACGAGAAGCAGTTGCAAAAATGCCTGCTCTACATTGTTACCGCCAGCGGGAAAAACACTGCGCAGGCCTATGAGAGGACTTCCCCATATACGGCTGCCTACAAACTGCCCGTGGAGATGCGTGGATTTCTGAACGAAACATTCAAGTGGCGGCTTTTGTCAGCGGAATCGCCGCCAGAAAAGTCCATGGTCTTTGGCGCTCCCCACCTGGTTAGGCTAATGAGTATGTACAATCTTTCTTGCATTCTATAACACACATTAATTCATGGTACTTGCAGTTAAAATGCCCATGTTCTTAAACGCATCGCCGATCAGCAACAAGAAGCTAGAAGATCTACTTCCCCACCTCGACGCCTTCATCAAGTAAGTCTAAGACCCCTCCCTAGTCCATCACGAAGCTAATCTGTTGGTTTTTCAGCTACTTGGAGAACCACAGGGAGTGGTTCGACAGGGAAAACTTTGTTAACTCCACTGCCCTGCCCCAGGAAGATCTGCAGCGGGAGCTGTTGGACTCCCTGGATGGGATTGCTGCTTAGCTTTAGTTGATCGTAGTTATCTAGTTTATTTATTATTACGATTAAAGCTTATGCTCTTTTATTTAAAGATTTGTAATTGTCGTTTTGGTTTCTTCAACTACACACTTTGTAAACAACGCACTTCTATAAAAAAGTTTCCTAATGTGATCGTATAATCGAATAATGCCTATAACTATATATGTTAAATATTGAAAATACGATTTTAACATTTTTTTTTGTTTTTTTTTTTTTTTTTGCTTAACCTAAGTTTTAGTTGAGTAGTACATGCTAGTATTTTTGTCATGCCTTGTTTTTTGTGCTCAAATATATTTAAGAGTTGGAAAGTTGTTGTCTTTTGTATTAAGGATTTGCGGACCTTGAGTTGGAATGTGCAGGGAATTCTTAAGATTTGTATAATTTCTCAAAATATTGCAACTGTAACAACTATGTGTGTGCTGATTTGTGTTTCAGATCCTGCTTAGAAATTCGAAATTGTCGCTTGGACGGCTTGGAGTTGGATGCATTCGCGTTTGTAACATGTGTAAACTTGGGACGTTAACTTGGACGATGACTGAACTGGACTGGACTGCCGGCCCTCACTTCTGTCGCTTGGTGGCACTGCTGGCCGTGGGTCGCATGAAGCTGCTCACGGATCGACTGCTGCTAGTGCTCCTCTGCTGCGGACTGGGGTTCGCACTCATCCTGGCCTGCTGCTGCTGGTTCAGGGCATTTTTCACCAGCACCACGCTGCGAGCGGCGCTCATTCGGGACTGTGACTGGGGTTGGGACTGGGACTGGTTTTCCTTAAAACTGGTGCTACCATGGATACTCGATTTCGGAGCCGTGTTGGACATCTTGCTGCGCACCAAGATCACACTGGGTCCCACACTCGACCCGCTACTGCTGCTCCTGCTGGCGGGGACTCCACGTCCCTGGGTAGGTCGCAGATTCTGGGCGGCCAGTGGTCTTTTGCTGGGCGAGGAGTCAACGGACACAGTGGCTCCCGCTCGCTGAACGGCGGGCAGTCGTCTCACTACAGTTTGAGTGGAGGCTCCACTGTTGATGGACGATCGCGAGGAGCGCAGACTGTTTCTCGAACTGCTCCGCTCCACGCCGGCTAGAACCTGTTGCTCCTGCGGCGAGCGTCTCACAGTGGATGCGGATCTCAGCGGAGCTGCACTGGCCAACGGCTGACCGTTGGGCATGCGCAGCGGTCTGCTGGCGGAGAGGCTCCTCTTGACCGTTGCAGTTTGGGTGGCAGGGATTTGGTTTTGTGACTTGCTGGCTGCCGATCCTGAGGATCCGGAACTCTTCATCCTGGCCTGCTGCAGGCGATCGGCCAACCGACTGCCCATCTGGCTGATGCTGGTGGTTGTGGGCTTTTGCTTCTGCATCGGCCGCTGGCGGGCAGGAGTCTCGTTTACACCCTCGTTGCAGGAGGAGTTTGTGCTCTCGCCCTTTCCGTGAGACGGAGTGTCCGACACAAGACTCTGAGTCTCCTCGAAGCCTTCGTCATTCAGTTCGTGGTGACCACTGGCGGACAGTTTTAGCTTGGAGGGTGTGATATCCCGTGGCGGACTCCAAGGTCGTTCTGGAGTTCCCGTGGGTGATTTAAGATTCCGAATGGCCTCCCTTACATCCTCCTGATTGATGGAGCTTATGTGGCGACCCACCTTCTCCAGCTTGTTGATCGTGCGCTCCTTCTGCTTGGACTTCTCGGGTGCGGGTGGCTCTGGCTTCGATGGAGAAGTCTTTGCCTCTGCTGTGCTGGTGGTCAGCGCCTCCTCATTGCCACTGCTGTAGTCCGTGGGTCTTTTGTAGCGTCGTGTGCGGCGAGCCAGGGCATGGCGATCGAAGTGACCCGGCGCATCCTGTTCCGCTGGGTTGATCTTCTCCTCCGTCGCAGCCTTTGGTTTATCCGTCATGCTCACCGTGACCACTGTGGTGGTGGGCGTGGCTATGACCCGTCGGCTCACTGGTGGCGTCTCTATATTATCCGCATCCACGTCCTTGGAGGAGCCCTGCATCTCGTTTTGGGTCTTGTGGTGACTGAGCAGGCTGGCAAAGGTGTCGTCGGACACTTGTGGCTTTGGTGACTTGGGTGGCAGTGGATGCTCCTCCGTTTTCGCAGGCTGCAGTTCCCGGCTGGAGGATCGCCTGATATAGATTTGCAACCGCTCGTTGCTCTTGTCCCTTTCACCCTGTTTCTGAATAAGGGACTTTCGACGATCCTCCTCGGCTATCGATTGAAGTGCTATGGGACTCGGCTGTTCCTGCGATCGCTGTCGGCGATGTTGACGCAATGCATCGTGCGGCTGGGCATCGGCAATGGCCTGCAGATTGGCCACCACGTCCGTCTGCTCCAGCGTCCTCGAGGGCTTCCAGTCGGCATAGACGCGCTGATATTTGCCGGACTCCTGATCCATTCTATTAGTGGAGTTAGTGGGATTCGTGGTCGTAGGCGTATTCGTTGGCGTAGCTGTCGTCGTCGAAGGCAGGATCTTCTCCTCCGGCAAGGGGTCCAGTTTTCGTTCGTTTTCTGCGAACATAGAATATATCTAAGAGATCCATTTGGTCCTGAGTTTGTGAGGGGCATCTTACCAGTTTCGTTTTCGAGCGATCGCCTATTGGCGTTGACCAGACGACGCTTCCGCCTGTACTCCTCGTTTTGCTTCTCATCGCTCTCGTTGGATTGAAGCCACGTCTCGATCTTCTGGCGCCACTCACGGGATATTCTGTAAAATGTAAATGATAGATAGATATATAGATAGATACTATAAGATACTTAATGTGAATCTCTTACCTTGGTTTCGCATCCTCGTTATTAGATGGCGTCTGAGCAATCGCCGATCCACTGCCCGTGGGCGTATTCGCTGCCGTTGTGGGCGTTCCAGCTGTACTGGCCAATGGAGATTGCAGTCGCTCCTGGACATTTTGCTGCTGCTGCTGAAGAAGAGGAGCCGGGGAGCTGGCCCGTTCACGATCCATGCCAAAGTCAATGTTGAGCAAATCGGGTCGTTTGCGACTGGAACTTCCGGAGCGGGCACGACGAGCCCACGAGCGATCCAAGCTGCCGTAGGCCGCCTTCCGCTCCCTGCTATTGTGTCCATCGTGGTGAGGACCCGTCGAACTCCGAAGGAACTCCATCAGGTCATCCTCCTCGGCAAGAACTCGACTACGCCGACGCCTCAGACTTCCGTTGGGTGTGATGTCCGGAGAGGCTCCGTCTTGTTCCAGGCGGATGAAACCATTGCTGATCTCTCCGGATCCCAGGTGGCGGCGACTCAGCGCCGGACTAGCCCTAGGATCGAAGATAGCATCGCCCAAGAAGGAATGCTCCGAGTCCGAAACTGGCGTTCCAGCCTGACCAACTGCAGAATAACTAAGTAAGTAAATAAATTTCTTTCAAGTAGATGATGCACTTACTCTGTCTGGCTCTGCGGGCCAGCTGCTCCTCGCGCTGCTTCCTCCTAAGCGTGGCCTGTTGCTCCTGCTGCTGGCGGCGCTCGTTCTCCTTGACCGCCTGCTTGAATTTATCACAGAAATTGTGGAAGATCTTGAAGCACTCCTCCAGCCGGAAGGTGGCCGCATCGTCGCAGAAGAACTCGGACATTTTGAGCCGCATTGACTCCACTTGTTTCATGCCAGCTTGGAGGACGGATAGCTCGGATTCGGCGGCCTGCAAAAAGTCGGCCATTTGCTCCTTGATGTCCACATCCGTGGCAGGTTGTTCGATCTGTCTGGCTATTCTTCTGATCCTGCCGTCCAGTGTGTTGATTTCATTGTTGATCTGCTCTGATGTTGTTCTATAGAAATAAGAAAGTTGAGTAAAGGATAACATTTTATGGGATGAATGGATTCACTGACTTGCTGGCACTTTCGAGGTTGCTCAGTTGTCCTGTGAATTGAAGCAGTTCGGGATTGCGTTTCTCCGCCTGAAGAGCCACGAAGTGAATGAGGTTCATGCCCGGCTTATTCGCCCGGATATCAGTTAGCTTTTGCAGCGATGATAGCTTCACGCCCGCCGCATTTCCTGCATAGCCGCCGGAGTTAAGGAAATTTCCAGCCACAACGACCATGTAAAGGACCTCCTGAAGAGTCTTATTATTCAGTAGATCGTCGCCAGCATAGAGCATAGAATTGATACAGGGCTCCAGATAGGCCACATTCGCCGCAAACTCCTCCTTGAGCAACATGCTCTCGATCCGCAATTTGTAACTATACAAGTAAAAGGGTAAGGTGAGATAATAGTAATGTATATTTAAGGATAACTACTTACTTGGGCACCTCGAGCAGCTGCAGCAGGAACTTCTCGGCATTGCCCAGTCGTGCCTTATCCCCGTTGAATCCCTTCAGCATGTCCAGCTCATCCACCTCGGGCATTATCTTCAGCAAACCCCTCAATCTCTCCGCTCCGATCTCCTCGTGGGCTCCCTGCCGGATCAACTGGATGATGTCGTCGTTGCTGGTGCGGAATTGCTTCAGGAAGATATTCACATTCAGACTTCGCTTGCCGTCAAGCAGGGTGATCTCTGTGCTCTCCTTTTTGGACTTTCGGTCCAGGGTATCGCAGCCATTGGATCCGGCGGCGGCCTGACTGCCATCCCGTCCCAACTTTGGTGATCCCTGCGCACTGGCTGTTTGCAGGCAGAAGAGTCCCTCCATCTCGTTCCAGTCGATGTCCTGCATCGGGCTGTCCTGGTGATTGCTGGCCACAATACTCCAGATGTTCTGCTTGCCCAGGACCTTGTTGTGCGGTATCTTGCCCCAGTTAATGGTCTTCATCTTGGCCTTGGGAGCGGGTGTGTCCTGTTGCGGCAGCAGTATGGCAGTGGCCACCGCCTCCGCTGCCAAGGGATCTGGTGTCCTGGGCCGTGAGGCCATTTGCATAGAGGGCGGTGGTGGCGGCGGAGGCAATGCGCCACCATTGATCATGGGCGGTGGCGGTGGTGGCGGTGCTGCCCCATTTATCGGCGGTGGCGGAGGCGGTGGTGCTGCGGGTGCCATGGGTGGTGGGGGTGGTGGAGGCGTCGTCTTGGCCGACACGCCCACCGGCTGAGAGGGCTTGCGGGTGGGGCTGCTGGCATCGCTGCCGCGACAACTCTGGCAGGCGAACTTCTGGCTACTGGGCGTGCGCAGCAGGCGCACTGAATCCTCGTGACTTTCGAGGAGCGTGGCGCGGTGGACCAGACGCTCTGTGGTGTCCCAGATGATGTCGCTGAGCGGCTCCTTGGGATCGATGCGCAGCAGGTGCTGCAGTATGTTGAGGAATGGCACTTCCTGTGGCGTATCAGCCACCTGTGAAATATAATGTGATATAAGCTTTAATAATTCATAATTATAGCAAAAAATTGAAAAAAGTTACTTGGTGAAACTCAATAACATAAATAAATGATTCTCTTGCATGTTCATAGCCAACCACAATGCCAGTCGCAATAACCAATATAACACATACGTCCTGTTGCACACTCACCTGTCGCAAAATGGCGTAGAAGACATCAAGATGCGAGTTGAGATTGATGCCATCGGGCGCCTGAAGGCTCTGGGCCTCGTCGCATTCCTGCTGCTCCACGAATACGTCCAATTGTACAATGATATCGCCCACACTTTGTGCGACTTTTCTGTAATGCAGAATTTAACAATGATAATTCGTTCACTGGCAATTAGAGGGTTAAGCTCTGGAAAATCTTGGCATTCCGTCCGACAGTCCGCACTAATTATTCAAGCTGGCATTGCTGCTGGCAATTTGTAGTTTGTAGATTTTGTGTTGACACAACTCACTGGCTTTTAATTTATTTCCTATTTATGCATGGATTTTACAGATATATGTGAATAAATATATATATGAATTTATGGCCCAACAGGAGGAAGGGGCTTATCCACAAGTAGTTGACGCTTGCCAGAATCGATAGAGAACAACAAACTCCGCCTCTGACATTGAGTAACCTCCGGAGGCTGCCAACGACAAAAGGGGGTGGGGCAGATGCAAAAGGACCTTCGACTCGCTGCACACTCACTTGAGATTCTGCACCAGTTGCAAGGCGGCGCAGCTGTAACGGGACAGCGAGCCGCAAAATGTGAGCCGCCGCTGCAGGTGCAACGGCGATGGCGATGGCGTCACGGAAGTGGAAGCGGAACCGGAAACGGGTGACGTCGCCGATGAGGCGGACTCCGATGAGAGCGATGGCGGCGGCGAGGGCGATGCTGACGACTCCACGTTGCCTGCCTCGAGCAGCCTTGGCAATCAAAACAAAAAAAAAAAAAATCGCTTCTACAGGCACATCATTTCACACGCGGCGTGCAAAATCGTTAGCCTTGCGCAATGTCCTTGCTGGCAGCTCCGCTTTTGGCCTTTTGACAATTGATATCCATACATCGACTAGCACTTTTTTGTTGCCCGTTTTAATTGCTTGCCCCAATCGCTTTTGCGGTTCGAACGAGAGAACGGCCAGAATGGCAATAACGAGGACGAGACAGCCTGGCACTATACAATGTTTGAGCTACGGCCACGACTTGACGCTTTGGCGGCACGGAGAGCCTCGTCGCCAAATCCGAGTCCTTGTTGTTTTTGGCGGCCACGTGCTGCGCGCGCAGGAGTTTTCCTCACCATTTGCGAAGCGCCCAAGGCGGCCTCTTTCATTTTCCGGAGCAACTTCGTCAACATCCATCGTGCACATTGGACACGCGGACACTAGCACGTGATTTGTTTTGGCCAGCAGTTTCTATTTTGGTCCGTCACGGAAGTTGTTTAGGGCTTTTGGGAGTTACTTACTTGCGGGGGCACAAGGAAATTGGGTAACCGAAACGCCAAATTACAAAACTTTAAACGGAAGCTTCAACTAAGCGAAAGGGAAAAGTCAAAGCTGTGAAAATCCAACAAAATTTTAGCAGAATCTTCCTATTTTCCATTTAGAGTATAAAGACCAGAAATATATTTTTACCCAAGCTCTTATATTAATAATTTGCCTTGATCCCCAAGCTGTTGTTTCCAATTGTGTTTTCGACTCTTTGGACACTCCATAAAAATACTTCAGTAATCGAAAATGTCTATTCTTGACACGGTTCTAACAATCCCCCTGAAATGCGATACTTTGGAGTTTATTTTTAGCCAACATTTATGAGTTTGACGGTAATTCGATACTAGCACACATCCATCATTCTCGGGTTGATAAACAACATAGATTCGGATTTCGATTCGATTAGAACACATTATGTAGGAGAACAATTAAAATCCGCTTAAAGCATCTGGACAGCTTCCAAGCTACGCAGAATCGAGACTCGACTGAATCTCAATGGTTCTCCAACTCCTCCAAATCAAATAATTTAAGAGGCGGTCTCAAATCAAAGCGTTATGTGGCTGAATGAAAACGTTTAGGTCGATTCGAAATTCCAAATAAATTAAATAGCGCCAGCAAACTACGCATTTCGTTGATGTGTGCGCGTTAAAATTTTAATAACAATAGAACTGAAGGGGGGATCCTCGTCTGTTTGGGAATGGAAAAATGCCGCAAGACAAATGGGCTGGGACAATCAATTAGTCAACTCTGTGCTCCAAACTGACAAGCCGAGGAATCAGCCAGCTTGTTTGTTATTGTTCGCATTTGGGCTTGAACTATTTTCAAAATTAATTGAATTTGCTAGTTTGCCAGCTTGCTGGTTCTCTCTCTCGCGTTTTCGAGATCCACAAATTTGTCAAGCAGAGGGTCATAAACAAACCCGGTTTTGAAGGGTGAGTCGCAGATCCAACTAATTGATTTATTGTTAACTAATTAAATATTGAATTAATTGGTTTGCTCGCCAGCGGCGCAAATTATTTGCATAAGATCCGATCATCCATTCAAATGGTCATCTCCTCCAGTTTGAGGAACGTTTGACAATCAACCCAGCAATTTCTTGAATGGTCATTAGTGATCCGCCCCCAGATCCTCTCCTATTTTTCTTAATTTTTTATTTTTTTGGCAAAAAATTAAAAACGATTTCAAAATCAGCAAATACCTTGATCTTGTCTTGGTTATCGTATCGCCATGTAGTCGCATGCAAATTAAATGTGCGTCTGACTCGAATAAAACATAAAAGGCAGCAAACAGGCAAATGGCAATCGTTAAACTGTTTGTGATACTCATTCGCTTGATTGTGGGAGCCTTTCAGGGTTTTTTCACCCAACTCTTTTATTTATTTGAACTTCACACGATCGCGTCGAACTATGAACGACGCCCTCAGCAAATCTGGGTGCTTAAATATGTCTCGTCTTTGGCATTTCGATGAGCGTCCTCCTAATCGATGCACTTCAAATCAAAACTCACCTTAGGTTATTGAGCAGCGGCAAAACTTTGAGACCTGCAAGACAAAGGAGAAATTTGTGAATTGTGGGCGGTTTTGATGGGATCTTTGACTTACACTACAAAAAATGTTAAGCCATTTAAGTTATTATTATACAAATATATAGCACTTTTGATTTCTGTATCATACTTCTATCTTACTTCAAAGCTAAAAGTTTTTTTTTTTTTCAGAATAATATCTAAAATTTGAAGTTTGGCTAATGTGGTGATGATTCGTTGCCCCTTTGGACAAGCGAGATTGCCATAGACAGCGAGTCAACTGAGACCCGCCCAATGTCCACTGAATCCCGACCGACTTCCGGTCAAGCTCGTTTTTTCGCCTTTTTGCTTTTATTGGCGCACTCAGCGATCAATTTATGCACTCGTACACAGAGGCACACTTCTATCCGTGAGTTGTAAATACAAATAATACTAAAAATAATAATAATAAAAAATTTAATTGCGAAAAAGCTCGTGAAAGTCGTTGTCGCTTCTGTGCTATATAGCACATATAGCCTATGTCCCTCAGATCCCCTCGATCAGCCTTATTTGGTGCCTTGACGTTCATAATTTCATTTTACGACTTTTTCGCTCCGCTGTCATTTCATTTGTTTGAAATTGAAATCCATAAAAGGCGTACAATTAAAATGCGTGTGCGATTCCGTGTGTGAGTGTGTAGTAAAAGTTTCTTTGTCCCGATCTTTGTTTTTTTGGATATTCGGAAGTTGAGAGCTCCACAACTAGAAGGAGAGATCAATGATCATTGGATGTCAAGACTACCACCTTACATACTTAAATTTATTATGAACTTAGTATTTGTTCTCAGTAGAGGTCGCTTGACCATCTATGCCCTGCAGCCAAAAGATTGGGTATTTATGTGCCGCACAATAGTTGAGATCGGGGACACGCCCAAGTGCACAATTAATTGTTTAATAACATGCCAGGCTGTGGCCAAAGAAACTCAACAGCTCGAAAATCAATTCTCCACTAACGCGATTTAAATATTTCGCTCAATGGTGTAAATCTGTTGATGATTTATAAATCAATTGAAATTGAATTTTTGCCAGCGAAACAGTTGAGCAAATAAATTTATGGTCGACTATGGGAAAAACTGTTGCGTGCCAAAGTGGAAAATCATGGGGCATAAATCTCGTTCCCCAACAATATGCCTTCCAGCCTGACAGATGACATACAGCAGATATGATGGCTATATGGTTGGTCCGACGATCGGTCGTTTGGTTGATCGGTCGGTTGGTGGGTTAGTTGTCCGGAGAATGGGAATGATTCCGAGCCGATAATTGGGCACTTAAGTGGCATTAGCGACGAGCCTCGCAGACTTTTTGAATTGAAAAATGCAAATATTTGAAGGGGCGTTGCCGTGTCCGTTGTTCCTGGAAGTTCAAACAGTGGGCCGAGAAAACTGAAAAGAACTGAAAAGGCAAAGTCAAAGTCGGGCCAACAGCCTTGAAACTGAATACTTCGATTCATTGCCAAACGAAATGCGGCCGTTGCCTGTCAAATGTGTCGTTCAGGAATGCCCCAGGAGGAGCCCCATCGGAATGGGAATCGATGTTTGGGGCGCTTTTGTGGGTGGGCGTGACTTACATTTTGTACACAGCCGTTGAGATTTCGAATTTGTCTTGCTACTACAATACTTCGCTTTTGTCACTGCGCTCTTGTAATGCTGAAAAAGCGCAGCTCAATTTATTTTAATTAAGAACAATAAAAACGCCGCTTCTCGGTAAACTTGCCCCGTCAATACAGCAAACAACCCCCCCCCCCCACCGCCTCATTTCGCTGGCAAGTGCAGCCCCACATTTTGGTGCTGCGGCTGCGCAGAAGGAGTAGCGAGCATAAGAGCCACCACGCACGCACAACCGCGCTCAATCAAAGTCAGGGAGTCGGGTTGACGACTGGCAAGTACAGTGGAAACTTCCTAAGGTGTGCGCCTTTCGATGTAGAAAAATGTGGGGTCTTTTATAATGGAAGGATTCTGGAATTTAATCAGAACTTACAACAGATCTTAACGTACAGATCTTAGTACAGAATCCAATGGTGTTGAACATACACATATTGTTTTTAATAAGAAGTTTAATATTGCTTAACAATATCTTTATTTTGGAAGCTTGACTGTAAAAGGAGGTGGAGGTCAGCCCAAGTTGGTGGTCGCCAAGGGGTTTGGGGGTTGATGCAGTTCGTAGGCAGTTCATGAACTTTGAACAACTTGCAACGCCGAGTCGCCGATGAAAAAGGGAGTGGCATCTGCCACTGACAGGATGTAAATGAGTCCCTTGTTTGTCAACAGACATCTTGTTACATACATATAAAGTACATTTTGTTCATTGGGCGCCTGTTCCCCCCTTGCAACTCATCTGCAGATGAAGAAGTATTAAATTTAAAGGGGTTCAGCGAAGTTGCAGCACATTTGGGGCACGTTCGAAACATATTACTAAACTAACTACAAACACGATTTGGGGTTCAACTCTAGCGAAACAAGCATATCATTATCTATGCCAACCATCCAAAAATTTGTCACGTATCTTCGATTTGTTGCTTTGTCTTACAACTTTAAAGCTGCTGTAAAACTTTTTATGTTTCAATGTTCAAAAGTTTCTGAAAAATCATATAAATACTGTACCCTATATTACACAAATGTACAAAAAACGTGGGATTAATCGAATTACTTGCATAAGTAGATCAACTGTGATCGAAGATAAAGTTAAGTGCACCTTTTTAAGGCCATTTCACGAATCATTAAGGTGTAAATAAGCATTGAAAAGTCTTACAGTTACCCAGCAAGTCAACAAATCAGCAATTTAATTGTCAAAATCTGTGCCTGCAATCAAAACGTCCTCAATGACCCGACAACTTTTGCCACAATTAATAAATCAGCAATAAGTAAACAATGTTCGTTTGACCGATTTTCCAGCAGCTCCAGTTCAAATGACTCGCAGTGGGCAATTTAATGGCTTAAAGACGCGCCTCTAAATCGCCGGCACGTGCTAAGGTTACTCGGTTCGACAAAAGGCGATTTTGGCATTTTGGGGCTCTTCGAACCTATCATTATCTAACCTCAAGTCAACGAGCAGCCCCCGAGGGTCGCTGGTGTGGCTGCCTGAAATATGAATTAATATGGGAAGGGGACTTTGAATCTCTGCGACATGCAAACAGTGTTGTATCTGTGTATATACTATATGTATATGTATGTGTATGGGTATTGGCCAAACAGCCAGCCGGGCACATACGGTCAAGGGTAATGGCACTGGATCAGCGGGCACATCAATCAAATCAATGAAATCGAAGACAACACCAATGGCACCAAACAATCGCAGGGGAACAACCCGTTGACTTTTGCGGGCTTATCGCCATTGTAGCAAATTATCACTGTATTTATTTTTGGATATCGTCTTATGGGATTCGATCGCTCTTCTCACCTATAAATTCGTTGCGAATGCGAATCCGCTCCTGTAGAGTGGCCGCCGAGATGATGACACAGTTGATGAAGGCCAGCAGGGCGGCCTGGTAGTCCAGGGGCGGATGGGCAGCGGCACTCGACAGCTCCAGTTCGTTGATGACAATCTTGAAGCGGTATCGCTGCTTCTTGAGATTCTGCATGGATATTATGATTGAATTAGGACAAATTTAACATTTTATTGTAGATATATCCAGGATATTCATTGAGGGATTATATGTATATCTTGAGATTGGACATGAGTGCTTTTCCTAATCGTTTCTCACCCCCATCAAATGCGTTGTATTCCCACTTACCTTGTAAAATTCTAGGGTTTCGATGGCTCGTGCATATCCATCGGGGCTGTAGGCGCACAGCGCGGAGAGGAGCTCGAAGACCTGCTTCTTGACGGTGGCATTCTGGGTGTCCAGGGCAGCGCCCAGCTTAGCAATGTAGTCACGATTCTCGACAATGTAGTCCAGGCCGATGCGTGAGTCCATCGTGGTGGCTTGGGTTGTTTGGTTTCTACTTTTTTTTTCGGGGGATTCTTTTCTTGGAACGGATCACGTCCCCAAGATGGACGCTTTATTTTTGGGAGGGCAGCAATCGGATCGAATCGAAGTGAGACGATCGATTGGGGCGGCTAGTTGCAAAGGTTGGGGTGCTCGCATGGAATATCTAAGCAGTTCACGTCATGCCGAATGCTGCTCGTGTTCTGAATCTGAAAAACGGGGGAAAAACGGGGGAAAAACAGTGGAAAATTCAGTTAGTTGGGTTCAAGCTGTGATTGCATTTCCGATGATTTAGGCCCTTCAATTCTCGCCCTGTCACGCGTTGTTCCATATCTTGTGGGCCTTTGAAAACTACACCCAATCCCCCTCGATACCCATTTAATTAATTTACGATCGGTTCTCGGGGCACCGAGCTGCAATTGTCATAAATTAATTTCGACCAAGCAATCGCCAAGGGGCGTAACAGATTTTGAATTTTCTATCGGTTTTCGTTTTCGGATATTGGGATTACGTTTCGGAGGCACGATCAAAGGCAACCTTTGGCAATGGCGACGGGTTCCGCCTTCTAGATCGGCATCTCAATTACCAGCAAAAACGATCTCGTTAATTTGTTTACTTTCGATTAGTCGCCGTCTAAACTGCCGACAAAGTCTGTCATTTGGGTTCGCGCACATATTAAAATGCGATTTTTCATTAAAATACAAAGAGTGCCGATAAAATGCTTAACATTTTTGTTAAGAGCCCCGATCTCGAGTGGCACTTTGCGTTATTTGAAATTATAATTTGTGTGTGCGCTAAATGCTCATGTTATTGCCATTGTTGCTATTGTTTTCATTCCCATTGAGATGACTTTTTGAAAAAAAAAAAAACGAGACACATAGGCTGTGCGCTAATGAAATCACATACAACGACTTCGCAATTAATGGACAGACATCACAAAGTGACATCCTTGCGATATGCCTTATTGTCGTCCGTCCGTCACTTAACATGATATTTCCGATAATCCACTCAAGTGGACGGGCAAATTCTCTGGAGGAAAACAGAAAACGAGTTCTCAATCAAAACACAGATACATTCGCCACTTTGTATCTTGTTCTACGCCCGGCTTTCTCATTCCGATTTCGCTGACTTTAGATCTACACTGTGTCACACAACTGGGCTATGAGCTCTACCAATTAGCGAGTGATAGTAATCTCGTAGTTAACCTATGTAAATTTCGCTCTTTAAAGGCTTCGCTTTTATTTTACTGCGATCTAGTCGATATAGAAAAAAAAACAATTTTGGCATGCCATTGTGAATTGGCACAGATTAATAAGATAGATATATATGATTAGGTTTCATAAGGAGAGTTTGTATCTTACAAATCTTCGAGTTTGGTATAATTGATTTGGTAAGCCAAAGATGTTATTTAAGCATTAGCAAGATTTAAAACAAATAACAAAGATATGTGTAAAAAGTATTGAATTTAATTTGAATTTTGTGAGCTAGTGTGCTGCTGCGGCGACTCTAGATAACTTAGCACAACACCCGCACACTTTTAACATCCCAAAGTGATAGGACGATAAATTAATAATGCTTATCTGTAAACTGGTTCCATTAGCCCAGCCAACCAAGCAAGCAGCCAACGTGCTGGACATCACATTATTGTTGCTATTTATTGCAAAACAGCAGCCACCTAAAGGCCAATTGAGTTGTATTTTTTTTTTGTTTTTAAGGGATATTAGCGAAAGGGAACATATATATGCCTGGGAATCGAATTCGCAGTGGAATTGCTTTAGTGCCAGCCGAAATGTTAATGAACCCGCCCCATAACAAATGCGCCAGAGTCTAATTAGAATTTGAGTTGGCCATTTATCTTGCCACAGCGTTTCGGGTAAAAAGCGGGGCGTTGACAGGCGCAAATGACTTGCCCCCTCCGGAGGACAGGTGGCGACTCACTGGCGTCGTCAATAAAATGTCAACCACATGCCCACAAATTGCTGGCTGCCATTGTGGATATATTCACCTCGTCATCGCAACGATGCTGGCAGCCATGTTAAAGTGCAAGTAATAATTCACGAATTTCAAAAGTTTTCCGTCTCTCCGACTCGCGATCGTTTTCAATGCCTCGCGACATTATAATATTGTTGTATAAATTATGCGGTGGCCCACGGGGCGTATGGGGTATGGGCTATGGCGAATGGCTAAATGTGATTAAATGTTGTGCAAACTGCAGGTTTCTGGGCTGGGCCACTAGGCCGCTTTTCAAATCACTTGGGTTGGGCTGCGGAATTCATTTGCTCATCAGCAGGAAAACAGTGTCTAGGATACTTGACCAACTTGGCTGGGAAATCAAGACAAGTGCTTGAGTATATCTCTACAAAGGTAAACAGCTGAAGAGCAACTACCGTGGCCACATCACTTGCTGTTGCAATAGGCGCAAGGTCGTTCCACATATGTGTTTCTGATGTCTGGCACCTGTAACAAATTGTAGCAAATGAAGCTGCAGCCGGCCAAAGTGGTCGTCTCTGCGTTTTTTTTTTTCTCTTTTTAACCATTTTCAAACGGGTGTGTCTGCAGCTCTAATCTCGAAAAGCAACTGTTGCACAGTTTTCATAAATTTTTATTGAATTTTTATGGCTGCAGGCAGGCGTCATCGTCGCATTGAATTTGCATGTTGATGTATGCACACAAAGCCACACCAAATAAATAAACATAAACATAAAATATAAAATAAACAGCCATTGAGAAAAGTGTTCGGCACTCAATAGTAAATGCTGATGATAAAAGTGCTTCGAATATGGAAACTTGGTAAAAGTATCATTAGGCTAATAGCAATAATTTATCCCTGTCAGCCGCAGCGAACATCTTGATCTCTTGATTCAAATAGTTTAATCTCAGACCGAGCAACTTCATTTGAGTTGTTTATAAGCCAAGCTGCTTATCAACAAACGCCACGCAATTGTGAGAATGTGTCTGGGAACCGAACTGAAAACAGAACAGACTCTTTGTTGTGCAGCTTTTGAGATCAGTAAATTGAAAAAAAAAAAAACAGAAAAACAGACCGACTTGGAGTCATAACACTTGACGACGCATCAGCAGCAGCGGTCGCAGCAACATCTCGCAGCAGCCGCAACACGACGATGTCTCCGACTTCGAGTTGCAATCAAAACACGATCTTGGCGCTCAGCATTGACCTTATGACTTCTAAAATCGGTAATAACATCTTTACAGCGCCATGTGGCACTGCCGATGTGTTTCCAATATGAGCTAAAAATACGAAATTCAAGCTGCGAAACGGCGGTGTACTTGAAATTGGGATACATTTTATAGCCTTAATATATATATGTATGTACTATATGTACAGATTGCCATTTTCAATTCGATGCGACTCATTCATGGGGCCACAAAAGTGGAAGGCACTCTCGTGAGCTGTACAATCATTGTTAAAGGATACCTGCCTTGCACATTTCGGTTATATGTCAAGTTTAAGTGGCAGATGCGAAGGTCGCGACACGGAGCTGCAACTCGGAGGCGTTGCAAATTGAGCAATTAGGGCGTGGCCGGAGTACGCCTCATTTGCACTTACTTGACTTAATTCGTCAATTAGCCGCTGCTAAGGTAATCACAGACCAGCTGGCCAACTGGGAAACTGGACAACCTCATCCACTTCAGATTGAGATTCGAATTCGTGGGCGTTCAACAGCCAAATTCAAGAGCCACAACAAAGCAAATAAGTTTAATGATTTGCTCCGCGTGTATATTGTATGGTCAACAAAGAACATTTGACTACGAAAATAAATGAGATGCAGCCCACGGGTCCAAAAAACAGTCGAAAAAAAATTAGTAAAATAGTGCGTAGGTTTTGCATTTCGATGAAACAAAACCGCAAAGACCCCACAAAAAGCGAAGCTTGTTTGAAACTAAGATGATTCTATTTTCAATGGGATAGAGTCGTATTGTGATGACTATGTAAATTTCGAAATCTACCAGATATAACATCTTCACTGGCTTTAACGATAACAACATAAGTAATATTGCTGCCTTGTAATAATATTATTATTTACTTATGTAACAACTGGATATTTGTAAAGTATGTCTGCACTCTTGATTTATGTTAATTGAGATCTATGCTTATTTAAAGAATATGAGTACCTAAATTGTTAAATATTTTTTTTTTTTTTTGTAATCTACAAAGGTCCAAGTGAAATGTTATATTTCTATTAATATTTGTTCTTTTCGAAGCCTCCCCATTCCCATTTGAAAAGGGAGATTATCCGTGACTTTCTTGATTGGATTTCATTGGGTTCGCCGCGTGGCGCTAGTTGACATCTGACAGCAAAAAGCGGGCAGAGTCACAATTTTGGGAAACGAACACACTAGGGGGGAACTCCCCCAACTCTGTTTGCCATTGATGAGAATTTATGAACTCACAGTCACACGGACTTTCGGGTTAAATGGACTCAACTGGCAATGACGGAGCTGTGCACTTGGCTGCCAGTGAAAAACCCATCAAATGTGTCAAAAGCCGCTTCATTGGAAAATTTTCTATTGTTTTAGGGCTTGTGTTTTCGAATTCGGTGGATCTGTGCGCAAGCGCCGTTAAAAGTGTGAAAACGTAGCAAACACGCTGTTCGGTATCAGAAAATTGGGTCTGGGCCCGTTTTTTAAGCCTATAAAATATAAGGCGCTAATGGGCCATTTTCACGCTTATTTACACAATGGAAAAGCGAAAGTTTTATTTATTGGCGGGTCATGGATTTTCAAGCGTTCGCATGGTGCAGCTGTCAGAAATTCTGGGGCCACCAAAGTGCATAAATATGTTCAAAGGCTTGCACTTATGCACTTATGACAGCACCCAAAACATGCAACAAGTTTGGCCGCATTTACAGGTGCCCAGAAAAAAAAAATATTTAACAAATTGTGCGACATGCAAATGTACGTGTAAAGTGGTCAATGTCCACTTGAGTGCCCCCAAAAAAAAAAAAAAATCACAAAATATATTTGAAAAATAAAGTTACCTGGCATGCCGGCCAAAAAGACCCAGGGCCAATCGACAATGAGCGCTAATTATGCTGAGAGATCGCTTGCCAAAAAGGTTCAATGCACCGCTGCAGCATTTCAAATCCCTTGTTGACCTTAACTTTGAATTGTCAAAATACAAAAGTTCAAACAGACACAAAGCTTCGAACAATGAGCACAAAGCGAAAGACACACAAAAGAAGTGAGCCACGGAAACCTACATACTTTGGCCCAAACTCAAAAGGGTACACGCAAAATTAAGTTAGGACCACCTGGCATAAAGAGCCATGAAAACTTAAAGTTAATATCAATTAATAGTTAGACAATGATACTTTCAATATTGGTTTTTATGCGCTTATTAAGATTGATCGAGTTAAGAACAGATGGCATTCGCAACTAGTGTTTTAACCCATTTCTGTTTGGAGAAATGCTTAAACAATAGAATCATATTTTTTCCAGTGCATCGCTGATTCGTTTGAAAAGTGTTGGCCATATATGCAGGCTGCATAGATTCAGATTCTCGAGTTTGCCGCTCGGATGGATTTGGATGCTGCTGCCACCGCTTTGACATTGACTTGTGGTTTCAGTTGCCGCCACTGCCGCATTTCAAGTTTTCAGCTGCTCAGCTTTTCAGCTCTTTTTTTTTATTGTAGCTTCCAACAAAATAGTCGTGTGTGTGGGCTGGAATTGTTTTCCTCACTTCATTCATGGATTCGAAAACCCGCTAAAATGATTAGTCAGCTTCTTGGCTTTTGGGGAGCAGCTCGGCTGGCTTTGCAGCGATTTAGGTGCGATTCTTGCCACAATTCGTATTATTTTTGCGTGGTCTCTCTGTCGTTTGTCCTTCACAAACATTTGTTTGGACCGCAGCTCACACGAACTGCTATTGTGGTTTACGGCATCTGAGCCCGAACTTCCGCATGAATACTCGTAGATCATACATGGCTTATCGCTACATCTTGATACTATATTTAGCCCGCGAGATTAGGCGAGTTTATCTCGCCTTTGTGCCACAGAGGCAGCTTGTCATTGAGGCGCCCACAAATGGTGGCAATGAGTCACAGAGGGAGAAATTTGGCGTCATCAATTATGATCAATTATTCTAGAAAAAATATAGCTATGCTAGAACTAAAAGTTTGTATTTCAAATCACAACTAATCAGTGCATAATAAGATTGAGTTACTTTATAAATTCAAGGAATATATGTACCCATTTTAAATGTATAAATAATTTAGCATTTAACAAATCTAGTGAAATTTGTTCTCTGTGCTATCTCAATTTGGAGTTGGGCCACCAGTTGCCATTTATGTAAGTTCGACATTTTGCAGATCTATCCCCAGCAGCTGCACTTGACTATCGTTAGAATAACAAAGTTAAACAAAGCCCATACAGACTGCATAAATTAAGTGCCGAGGGGGTAAAAAAGATATCAGGTGACAAGCGTGAAAAGCGCTGTTCTGACAGACAGACATTCGTATATAGAGTCGAGATTAAAGGCCAGCCCAAGTGCCTTCGTTACTTTTCACCTTTTAGGCACCAGTCGCTGCACTTGCGCAATTCCCCGATCACCAGGCTACAATCCACAATCCTCAATCCCCAATCCGCGATCCACAACAATCGCAGCGATCCTCATCACAGCGCCAACTCGAACTTGAACTACATTGCATTGGACATCAAAATAAATACATAATCGTAAATATAAAAAAAAAACCATGCGCATTGCTCCCATTTCTTTGGCGGCACAGGCCACACCACGTGACTGGCGAATTTGTTGGTCAATGTTTGGCGGTCGTTGCTGTTTTTTATTTTTCTTAATTTTCCTCTCTTTTTTGGGGCACAAACCGTGGCAGATTGGCCAGCTTATGAGGGGCAGCCGAGTAAGAGAGATACATCCACTGATCTCCAGGCAGCCGCATCGCCCACAGCGCCGATGCTTTGGCTTTGTTGTTTTTAACACTGGGTGGCAGTGACACTGGCGGAAAAGTTGGGCCACAAGCAGCCAGCCTTCCAAGAAATATGTTTAAAATATATTGAAAATATTTTAAATAGTGAAAATAGCATAGTAGAACATTGAAAAACATAGGCATGCCTGAAAATGTCTCATTTCTTTTCAAGATCATTTAAAAATGTTACGTTTGGTATGTTTTCTTATTTTGAATTTTTCTGTTTTGCGATATTTTCATATAAAAAAGGGTATTCACAATTCGGTGCTGTGTCCCACAATGTTTACCTCATTGTTGCCTCGTGAACTTGTAACTGAATTGTAACCTGATATTTGCCAGCACTAACTTAACTATTTCGTTGCATTGTCTTCTTGTTGGCTTGGTTATGCGCTCGCTTTGGGCTATTTATAAAATGGTAAGCGTTTTAGCTGACTACGACCATTGTCTCGCAATTAAGATTTCATTGTGAGATTTCGTGGCATGGGCCACACGGCGTATGCGCGATTCGAATCAAACGCAATTTGCACAGCCACTTGCAGCAGCGCTCTGAGCATCAAACATGCAATAATTTGTTTAATTAGGCGTAAATGACGCTGACAGCGCTGCCAGCTCCGTCGGCATCGTGGCTCTAATGGAGCGTGGCTGATTTTAATAGCTTGTCGGGTTGGCTTTAACCTTACGGTGCAGTGCGGTGCGGTGCAGCTTGTGGTTGTGGCAAGTGATTCGCAATTGCAATTGCAACAGCCACACCCCAACGATCGCCCAGCCATGCTAATGCCATATTCTTGTTGCAAAGTTGCAGTTGCAACCGAAAATGCCATAAAAAAGTACAGAATTACAGATACACATGCCCCGGACACATGTCTGCCAATCGCACGGATCGTATCGTATCGGATCGCATTTGATTGCACCCCAATCGATCTTTGGATGCCTTTGCCATTCACGACGATAATTCAATTAATTGCGAAAATGTCCTAGAGACAAATTCATATTCACAGCAGACGGCGATGGCGACGGCGACGGCAATTGCAACAAAGTGCAAATGTAGCGGTCGTGTCTGCGATCGTGTAGCTTTTCATTAAATTTCATTAAATTCTTTTATGCGATGCCAAAGCAAAAATCAGCAACATTAAGCATTGCAACATTTTTGCCATTGGATTGGATTGCCACGGAGTGTGGAGTGTTGGTAGTTTGCAGTTGTAGACGGCTGGTGATCGCGATCGCTGGCTGATCTTCGCTCCTCCGATCTCTGTGCATTTTATGACTTTGATTTATTTGTGCAAATTATTTTTAAGCTGTTACATGACTAGCAGGGATCCCTGGCTCTCGAGGAAGTGTCTGCATGAGGAGCCGGCGATCGGGAATCGGTGATCAGTGATCAGTGCAATTTGCCATTTCCCATTTCTCATCGCTCATCGCTCATTGCCCGTCCAAGTTATTAGCTGTCTGCAATTGTCAGCGTTCGTTTGACGGCTTCGCTCCCAATTTCCAGCTCAAATCCAATCCGATTGCATCCCAAAACCCGCAGGCGCATTTCCAATTACGTAAGCCAGTGATCTCTCCATCTGTCTGGCTGAAGATCAGCTGCCTTAGCTGTGCATAATTTCAATTTGACAAAGCACATACGATCGATGGCTGTGCTGATAGGCGCCATAAAACTCGATCTCAGGCCCCCAGGCTACGGCATTTCCCTATCTCCCCCAAATTTACCCACCCATACTCCCCATCAAAAATTAAAATCTAAAAACTCAAGTCCATTGCATGCCCATTCAGCGTGCTTAATTACTTTTTGGGGGAGTTCGGCTATCTTCGATTATCGACGCCGTATGGGAACCGTGATTGGATATGGATTTGGGATGGGTATTGAGCACGGACATCCGCGTACGTGCCTGGCATTGGCAAACTCAGTTTCTGGACACGTCCAGATGGGCATGTCCGCACTATCTCCATTTAAGTTGTTGACCTATAAATTCTTAGCTAACACTATCGCTTGGAATTATAAATAGACCCTAACTGAACATAAAACTAATAAAGAAAAATGCCAGTTAATTAGTTTTGTTTTGATATAAGATTTTAGGAACATTTTAATGAAATCTTCCTAATCAACAGTTGATTTAAGCAAAGCACTTATCACAATTATTTCCACCCCCATTGTTTATGCACAAAAATGAAGTCTGAATGCTGTTGTTCACATGTTCACAACCACACAATTGGCCAAAGTAAACAAATCGACGGAGTTTGGACAGCGTTTAAAGTGGTGCAAAAATTACGCACCCACGATTTGAAGAGCATTCACGTTTCGTTGGCTTGTTTCCTTCCTGTCTGAGGCCTATAGGTATACGGTATACGCCTTCAAACCGCAAAAAAAAAAACTGTTGCTTAATGAAAACAAATGAATTTATGAGTTTTTGTTTCTTTATTCGTACGAGAGCTACCCCAAATCCCCCCATCGCAAACTTACTTATCCCATGGATCGCAGCATTGGCATTGGCTTTGTCTCCCACTCGGCGTTTTATGGCAAAAACTTGGATTACGCACTTTTGCGAGCGGAGAGCGCTTTATTAGCACCAATGACCGTGTTGTTATTACTTGAGTTATTGTAATGCCGATGAGGCGGTCGCATAAATTATTGTAATTTTGCCGTTACAGTTATATTCAGACAGTCGGTATTGGGGTCTAAGGTCCGACCCATTTGGCGACGATCGATGTGATTGATCGGTTTGTAATTGGCTGCGGCGATGTTTTGATGGGCACACCAAATAATAGGTAAGAAATCTCTGGATTTTCGCTTTTTGGTAGCAAAGTTCAAATGAGTTTCTTCCGATGAACCTTGGACCGATAGGCTGTTTGGTGTCACTTTGGTGTCGCGCGCAATTTGGCTAAGTGTATAGACGACAAGGAGATAGAAAATAACCATGATTGGAAAATATAATATATATATTTGAAACAAAGTTTTCTAGAACACATAATTGAATTTATGTTGGACAAAGTTTAATTGATATATTGCTCATTGTTTCAGAGCGATTTTCTGCTCAGTGTAGAGAGCAGCAAGAACAGCCCGCCGAGACCGAGATACAAAGATACTTTTAGCCGCACACGCAGCTGCGGAAACGTAAAGCAATGTAGGTGAAACAAGTTCCAGTTCCCGCAAATGCCAAACTCAAGAGCCCGGCCATCGGCAATCCGCAATCCACTCGCTCGTATAGATGCAAATCAATAGCAGATTTTGGGGCCTTAATAGAATTTTTTTTTTTCGAGACGGCAGTTGGAAACCGCAACGCCAAAACGGCAACCGCAGCTCAGACAAACAAACCCAAAGGCGCCGTCGCAAACACTTTGCTCACAGAGCACCGCAAAATACCCAATAAGAGCTAGAAAAAATTGGAAAATAAAATAAAATATAAACCCAGGGCGGCACTTGACTCGAGACAGAGGGATTAGAAAAATCCGAGAGCTGTTTGTTTTGTAAGCCAGACGCTCTAACTTATGCATATATGTATCTCGTCGATTAGCCGAGAATTTCCGCTTTCGATCGACTGAAGCTCGTAAATTAACGAAAATTTAATAAGAGTCCGCAACTGCAGCCGAGATGTTCCCAGAATAACCAGTGACCTTGGGCAAATAAAAATCTCAGACAAAAGCCAAACTGCCACATGTCGTTCGCCATTAAATAAATATTTATGCTCGTGGTCGAGGGTAATAAAACTACAGAAGTAGTCACAAATAAATCAGCTGAATTAGCAATGTGGAGGGGTACACCCTTTTTGCCCATTGATCATTGAATAGTATAGTATTATGCAACTTGTGGAGCTCTAAACGAGGCTTTATTAACCGATAATTGGAGCTCAAATAAGGCCTGATTCGCTTTTTGTACAAACAAGTTCGTTTCCATCGTATTGATTGATATTAGCCATCCATCCATAAGGCATCCAAATTTCGTCCGTGACATAAAATATTTTCGAGACCCCGCGTGATTCACAATGTTCTTTACACTAATGTTTTATTTGTTTACTTGTGCGGGAGGGTAATAACATTAAATAATGATTTTTTATACGCCATTCCTCAATTGTGTTTGCTCAACCTTCGATGTTCGCTTGACATTTTATTGACGCATTATTTGTCTGCGCTTTTTTTACGAATTTGCTGCTGTCTTCGATTTTTGCGAAGAATGCAAATTTCCGAGATCGGTGATTATGATTAAATTATGCAGAATAATAATACAAAAAAAAAAAAAAAACTGAAAAAATGGCAAGCAAACAAATTAGGCGGGCGTATAAAAATTTCACCTGCTGACAAGTCGGGCCAAGGTAATCGGCTTCGCCAGCCGCCAAATTTGGCCAAAGCCGCCCTAGAAATTGTTTTCAGATAAATGGCGAAAAACTTGGCTAATGGATATTGGGTATCTAGAAAGTGGAGTGGCGTAGCCCAAAAAGCAAACTGGGCCAGCTAATCGGGGGGCGGAAGTGCAAAACCATCGTCTCTCTCTCCCAATATCTACATATATATATTTCCATATCGGTTCTACGAATTATCCAACGATGTCGGTCGGCATCCAACAAAGTCAAAAGACTAAGTCAATAATTACACAGTAACCGGTGTGATGGGCGATTCCTCCAATGGCATTAAGCGTTTCAAAGCGTGAAAAGCGCTTCCTATTATTAGTTTAATTTGTTTTGGGCGCGCAATTTAATTTATATAACAATAATCGTTTATAAATGATAAATTAATATGGGAAACAAATTGTATGGGCGGTCGATAGCTTCGAGCTTAAAACTCAAAGCTGAAACCTGGGAGCTCTCATCTCTCGATCGTCGAAACGATGTTCCAGCGCCAAGTGGTCGACAAGTTGCCAAAATTGGCAAGGCTTAAATGGACAACAATGAGCAACAACAGCAACAACAGCTACAGCGGCTTGCAACTTGTAATCAGTATTGTTTTTGTTGGCCAACTTGGAGCTGGTTAGTTATTTCCTATCCGCCTTTGTTGCTCGTATATTTCACTAGACTGTGTGGGTTGCCTTTCGGATGGGTCAGCTGGCAGTAGTCGCTATTCAGTGGTCTTTGGTCTTTGGGCTTTGGGCTTTCGCATTACGCATACGCCATGCTGGCTTTGATTTCTTATTTGCTGAATGGACGGACAGGCGAGAACTTCCAAATAGGGAACGCAACTGAAGCATGGCGAATTTGGCTTTGTTGCGATTTCTTTTTTATTCAAATTTGTTTTTTCGGCCAACAAAAGGGTGAAACTTAAGTGAAGGCTCTCTCAACTCTCGACTTCCTGCATTAAGAATCCTAAAAAAAACTATTTATTTACAACATCCATACCTCTACCTTACGCCATTCGAAAATGACTTTAAGGGAACTTTAAATGGGCTGATTTATGGCTATTTGATGAGCACATTAACCGGAGGAGCAACACCCCCGCCCCCATCTCTTTCTACAGCCTTTAAAAGTTATTACATATTTAAGTTTATTGTTGCTGCTTTTGTATGCCAGGCACACGAAATAAAATAACCAGCAGCTTCAGTCAAATTCTTATGGGTTTTTTTTTTCATTCAATATTCAACTCTTTCGTTGATCGTAATATGTGTGTATAGTGTGTGTACCGAGTGTGTACTTTATTATTAATTTTAAACGTGGGCTCGCAACAACACGAAACACCCACAGCATTTGTCAAGTTGCTTGGATTCTTTTCTTCATCGGTTTCTCAGTTGTGTTTTTTCCTGTTTTTCGTTCTTGGCTGCTGGCCGCATTTGTTATTACTTTTTGTGGTTTTGTTGCAGCGTTTTTGAATGCTGTATGCTATATGCTGGATTCTGTGTTCTGTGTTCTTTGCAGATTAATACTTGCAATTTGAACATTTCAGCACGTCGACGTCGGCGCCTTTTTTTCTAATTGCAAACGCAAATTACTCATACGCCGCGTTGTGCTCGCATAATTATCGCTTATTGCCACATCAAATCACTGGCTGGCGTGGGCAGTTGGCTTGGCTAAAAAAAATTATAATGAATATGAATGAAACGCGGCAAAAAGCGCAAAGAATCATATAGCAGTTGCCAAGTGACAACTGCGCATCCTCCCGTCAGCTGCTGCATAACAATTATTCTCGCATTTAAGCAGCCATTTTACTTATTGTTTAGCAAATATCTTGGCTTCGCTCTCCCTGCAATGAATTGCCTTTATGCGCTCATTTGCATATTAAATAAGCGGCTGCCACTGCATCGGTGTTGGCTGCAATCGCCGTTGTTGTTTATACCTTATTTTGTTTTCTATCGTTTTCATTTAACCATTTTGTTTTTTTTTTTTGTTTTTTTTTTGTTGCTTGTTGGTTTCCAAGCGGCAGCAGCTGTCGTCAATGCAAAGAACGTTGTTGGCGCTGATCGTAGGTTGGCCAGCCGCGTTACGCGAGGGAGCCGCGATTTTTATTAGTATTCTCCATTTGGCTCGCTGACGCAAAGAATCGAAGCGATGTTGCATAAGTTGGAAGTGGTTTAGTATGCCCTTCGCACTCGAAAACCCACAGTATTGAATGAAATGTGATAATTTGATCGTAAATATCTAAACAATATGCTTTAGTCTAGCGTAAATACATCACAACTAACAGAAATGTATTGGTATTTATCATAAATACCTACCCACTTTTTATTCACGTTTGAGTGTCGAAGAATTTGTATAATTAATTTTTAAGAAGCAGGTGGAACATTCTGAGTAACTAAATACGCATGCAAAGAAATGTTGAAGGTGAAAATGAATAAAAAATTTGATGAAGCGATCAAATTTATCAAGATTAGCTAGCAACAATAAAATGCTGAATATTTGGGTTATGAATATATCAAATGGCATTCGCATACATTATAAAAAACTATAGCTAATTGGTCTTAATCTGGCGAGACCACTTCACTTTAGATTAAATCGGAAGCAGACAATAAATCAGTAATCCATAAAAACAGAAGCCCTGCGCAAATAAATTCTATTGCGGAATTTTATTGCAATCGAGTTAATTATTGACTAACTGCCTCATTGCCCATCCCTCACTAACCAGCGATCTCGATGCAATTAGTCAAGCTGCCCAAGCCAATTAGTCACAGAGAATTTCCAGTTAAAGCCAAGCTTGAGCTCAGCTCAGCTCTTTGTAAGCTGTTTTGGGTGGCTCGGCACACTCATCCGTAGATCGGGCTGGATTTGACTGCCTTTTTAGGCCCTCGGAGCTTAGATAACAATTAGAGAATAAATTCACTTGGACGCATGCTAATTTCAATATTTATTGGCCGACAGACAAAGGAAAGTCAGCTAGCGAAGCGCCAATGCTGGGTGACTATTTCAGTGAGTTTTTGGTGAAACAAGTAGTTGAATTTCCTTTTTCAAAGCCCAGCTATTGACAGGCAGAGAGTTATACTTATCTCTGGGCTGGTGTTAGTGTGTGAGTGTGACATTAAACCACACACAAACAAGTCCGCCATATTTGGCAATTGACTTTGCAGCCAGCCAGCAGTGCTATTCGCGATATATATATATCTACTATATATGCACGGGAAAATGGGAACAGGTCCTAATGGAAATTTGGTTAAAAAATCATAGAGCCATTTTGGAACATACAATGAAGAACGTCATTCAAAAGCCAATAAAATATCAACTTAAAATGCATATTTTACTGCAATCATAAAGTTGTAGTGATATTTCTCTCTCTGTACCCAGTTAACATATATGCGTGCTTGGGTTTTTTCTTCTTTTAACTGTTTGCGCTGCCCACATGCGATGGCCTGGGGTTGATAAATAATTTTAGTTTTATAAACACAAATTGACACTTCAAATTGTTTGCCAAAAAACCGAAACGCAACAGAGGTGCGGAGAGAACGAATCGAGAAATGAAATCAATTTGAATTAAGCCGCTCCGCTTTGAAGCGATTTCTTTGGCCTCGAGGGGTGGAACCTGCCTCGATTTTGGCCATATGATATTGGGCATATCATGACTGAAAACACTTCTCAGAATCGGAATCCGAAAGGCAGGTAGCCGCCCCACTTGTTCTTATTCTTTTTGGCCGCCCTGGGCTCCTCCGAAAAAAGAAAAAAAAACTGCGAATCCGATTCGTATCGGCAAAGATCTGAACACGGCTTCCAATTCCCTCAGGGCATCGAAATGGAACCAAAAACTCGCCTTTTGGCAGCTTAGGATTTTCAGATTTCAAAGAGCAACGCAATCGTTATTGCCGCATTATGCTCGCGTTAATTAATTGTTTATTTGTCTTGCGATTACCACCGATTTTCGTCATGCAAATGGGGTGTTTGTAATTACAGGCGGGCTTCGCTATAGGTAACTGATCGTGGGGTGATCATTTATTATTTTTTTATTAAATATTAAATAAACATATTTTGTTGTTTACAGCCCATAAATGTTGTATCTAAAGGCGCAATGATTTTTCGAATAATTTTGGGGAATCATTTTAAGATATTCAAAATACTTGAGTAATTCATTGAATATCAATACTGTTGTTCATAATATTGACATTTTTGATCATTTTTGTTCACTTTAAATATCGACTAAGTAATATAATAATTAAATAACTCAGGCTAGGAATGTTATGATTGGAGTGAGAAGTGTTCAGCACAATTTCTTAAAATAATCGTTATAATCGTTATTTTTTATAATTTTGATTGCTTTAAAAATATTTTGTGGGCGTCGCGGGGGAAACTCATTAGTGCCATGATTCATGGAGGGCGCCATTCTTATCAGCATTATGGTTCCGCGTAATTGATCTAGTTTTGTGGCGATCGCTGCATTCTACGCTGCATTGGAGGAAATGTTGTTGGTTGTGGTGATTGGTAGTAAATATTATCTCAGCTGACCGCGACTAACGGGCAAACAAAAAGGCGACTTAATAGGCCACAGATCGTCACTTCGATAGCGAGCGCGTGGAAATGGAAAACTCACCATGGGAAATGCGGTGGGGAAAAACACCTGCTGGCTGGCTGGCTGTCGATCCAATTGGGTGCGCAAATCGGGTTTGGATCGGGAATGAATTTCGTTTATCGTACTTATCGAATGCACTTTGTTTCGCTTTTATTCAGAGGTTCTTGCTGCTTGCTGTGTTTTTTTTTTTTTTGCCGCTTGCTGCCACTTTGCGGTTGCTCTTGCTGCCGTTTTAATTAGCAATACAAACACATTAGCTAATGCACACACGCGACACACAGCCACATGAAATTGGCGCCCACGCAGCAGAAAAGGCCAAAAGCAAACGCGTTTATTGAAAACGCAGCACAGAACTCGCGAATCGCGCTGCCTCAAAAGCCAAAATCAAAATCAAAAACCAAAACAAAATAAAGCTGTTGGCTGCACATGCACTTTGCATTTGCATTCGCAGTCGCCGCTGAGCGGAGAGTTCTCGGCTCAAAACAACTGAAAACAACGCGAAACAACACTAAACACCACGAGAAAACATCTCACACCTGCTGCCGGATGCCGAATGCCAAATGCCGGATAACCGATTCGTTCGAGTGATCGCGAGTGACTGAAGTAACGGCGAGCTTGCGCGGCTTGATTTTCTACCGATCGCCCGATTGCGCGCGCTCCAAACGCTGGTAACCGGTTCGCGAACCAGTTCCGAATAACAGAGAGGCACACAGTGAGCATAGTTGTAATTTTAAATAACCGTTAGGATTTGTCGATTTTAAAAAAGTAATTTATTAAACGTAATGTATGTTTCAATATTATCAATATTATGGAAATATAGCAGCTTAAAGTTAGTTACTTATTATTAATACTTATACTGTACGTAAACGATCAGCCAAAAGTGTTGTTCCTTTTCGGTAATACAAACTTTCAATTAACAATAGTACAAATTTAAATACGATTTTTAATGATTTTGATTTCATTTCGAAAAAAAAATAAAGAGATACCAACAGTATTAAAATGTACTATTTAATAAGGTTTCTAATATTTTGTATTTAATTCTAATCATTTTTACAATCAGTAATTTTTCTAGTTTTGCTTAACTTGATAGATCACAAATATTTTAAACGGCGCGCCAAACTCATCAACTGAGTTAAATAGATATCGATAGTTTTCTATCGTCTGCGTTTCGCTGTTACTGGCAATGAGCATTCACTGTAGTACCATAAACTTTTTAGGAGCCCTGGTTTCAACCAAACCGAAAATTGGCGCCAAAATTTGAATTCAAATTGAATTTAGAATTGTATGCTCCAAAAAAGAAGTAAGCATCCTTTAAATTGTAAGTAAAACACATATGAAACGCCAACTGAAATTGCGTAAAACTGTAAATTAAACTTAATTTGTACAAGCGTAAATGCACTCTACGTCGCAATACAATTATTAATAAAATGCAGTGCTAAATGCATGACTTTGAAGTACGTAAGTTAAAGAAAATGTCTTATTCGTAAGAACGAAATCACGAGTGTGATATTTTGGACTAGCAAATCCTTGCGTTGCCCCCGAATGCAATCTCTACCCAAATTCGACAACAGTCTCGACTTGTTTATGGAAATGGTTGATGGCTCAAACAAAGTTTATTTTCAAATGACTTAAAACTAGCTCGAATAACGCTCAACATGTGATGGTGGTGGTGGCAAGCCCATCTAGAATCGTCCTTGACCCTGGCGACTCTCCTGCTGGGGATGGGTGCGGATGTACTCCAGTGACTTCAGGATGGAAGCCGGGATTGGAGGAGGTGTGGGCAGATGGGCGCCGGCCGGGTGGTAGCCATTGCTGTCGGCGGTGTAGGTCAACTGGATGAGCTGGCCATCGGGGGCGTAGTAGGCGTTCGAGCCGCTGGCATAGTAACCACCCACGCCCGATTCCTGGCCAGCGATGCCATTGGACGTCTGGTACTGATAGGCATAGCTGCCATCCTCCTTCAGGTCGCTCTTATACTCGCGAGTCTCGGCTCGGGCGTCGAAGGAGTCGGCCTGGACACAGGAAACAGCCAGGGCGGCGACGGCAAGGACGAACTGTGGACGGATAAGGATAATGGTAGTTGAAAGAGTTTTCCTTCTGGTCGAACAAAAAAATCCTGAACTCACGAATTTGTTCATTTTTTTTTTTTTGTGAATTGGTGATTGGGCTGGGGGCTGACTTGTTGTCACTGTGAACTCGCAACGAGAATGAATATGACCGAATTGGCCTGGCATGGCATTTATAGCATTTTGGCACGCCAATCATTTTGGGCCGGGCACTCGCAGTCGCCGCAAAAACGCGTATAATTTGCAGCATTGAACCTGAACTGCCCCTCTCACAGATACGAAAAAATACCCACACACTGGCACTTAAAGACTCCGCTGGAGACTCTTCGCTGATTTTAGTGCTTTAGTGCTGTTGGTGTATGTGTGAGATAGTTTTTTGTTGCCCATAAACTTTATGCTCCTTTTTGTTCAACTTGTGGGTAGCCGGTTAATCAATTCTTGTGTCTGCGGCGAGGGGTTAATTTTTCATTAACACCTCCGCAAGTTGTTTTGGTTAGCGCAATTTGTAGCTGCCCCATCGCTTTATTTCCTTATAAAATGGTTAACCCGATTACTCGCAAATTATTTTAAAGCGCCTGGCTTTGTGGCAGGATCATTTATAAATGTTGCGCCTAGTCCCCGTTGCCAAATCATATGCGAAACTTTATAATAAATCGTTCGTAGAATCGGCGAAATCGATTAAGAACCTCACATGCTGGGTCAACGCATCCATTTATTACAAAATCACCAAGCGCGTCCAAAAATGGAAAAGCCAAAAAACCGAAACCGACGAAGTGGCAAGCAACCTTAGC
Organism: Drosophila melanogaster; assembly: GCF_000001215.4. Classification (NCBI taxonomy): domain Eukaryota; kingdom Metazoa; phylum Arthropoda; class Insecta; order Diptera; family Drosophilidae; genus Drosophila; species Drosophila melanogaster. Next base: position 7,092,564 of record NT_037436.4, on the reverse strand, counting down.
TTGCTGCAAAAGCCAGACGAACGACCTTGCCACCAATATTGGCAGACTGTCCGAAAGTACGACAGCTTATCGACAGCCAAGCCGGCGAGTTTGTATTAAGTTTTGATAAGAAAACTTGCGATGAACCAACGACGAAGATGACGTGACTCACGGGGATCACGAAGCTTTTGGGGGAAAATTGGGGCTTTAACCTCGTTTCAATCGGAAAGTCTGATGACCTTAGATATTTGGGCAGTAAATTAGGCTGGGTATTTGAAAAGTAAAATAGAGCACCTAAATAGCACGTAATATATACATACATATATAGGTGCTAAAGTATATTGTCATATTTTGAATTTAAAGATGTCAAGAAAGTACATTTTTTTGAAAATTATTATTTTTTTTTGAATATCTTTACTATATCTATATTGTGCCCTTATTAAATATTTCAATATAGAGTATATATATTTTAAAAAAATGTATCTTAAATTTAGTGGCAGCAAACATTTATAAGTGTTTTAAACACAAGTCCAGAAATGCCACAACTATTATAAAAATTTATATTTCCATTAACAAACTTGCCCTTTTTTATGTGGGCCATATTAAAGGTGTCAATCTGCCATCGCTAAAGTGGCCAAAAGGCATCGGCTAGCGGCAACGAGCAGAGCGCACGCTGTTTCCCTTACAAGATTTGTGTTGGCCTTTCATAAGTACATGGCTGGAACGACTAGGCTGGCCAGTCCGGACCAGACCAGACCAGACTGCGTCTGCTGCTCGGAATGAATCTGATTCCGAGCTGGGGGGAAAAGTGAATGTGATGAGGGGCGATGTCGCATGGAGGCAGAAGCAGCAGCATCGGGAGCAGCATTATCTGCCTTGTGTTGGCTGCCCTCTGTTTTGCTGGCCTTTTTGGTGTTACTTTCGGCTTTTATGCCCCAAACCGGCTGTCCGGCAATTGGGCATATATTTTTTCTGTACATTTCTTTATATACATATATAAATCTTTTTTTTTTTGGCCAATACAATTGTCCGGTGCCTGCCGCTTGGGCGGCTTTAAATGAAAAGCAAAAGTTGTTGCGATTCGTTGGAGTTTCCTCTTTGCCATTGCCGGTTGCCTTAAGCCGCTTCCGCTATACTTAACCATCCTGCCCCTCGAGGTTTTGTCATTGCTGTTACTCCTCCTCCTCCTTCGCCTCTTTCAACTGCTCCTTCTTCAGATCCCCATCCATCCATTAGGGCATCAATCTATCTTCGCGCGCATTAAGCTGAGACAAGGAGCACCAGTGGAAAATGTACAAAAAGAGAAATGAAAAAGGGGACTTGCTTTAGTGCAGCGACTCCTTGGCCAGTTCCTCACGCTCACCTGCTCCATATTAATTGACCCACATTCGGTGGCGGCCACTCGTCCAGTCCGTTTCAGACTGGTCCCATCCAGTCCAGCCGAAGGTCGTTTGGGCGCAGTGTTTTAGCCCTAATTTGGGCATGTCTTTGAATGTTTGCTCAACGACTAGTACCGCATCTGCACTGTGAGAAAATAATCATACAACATTGGTGGGAAAATAAGCTTTAAGAATCTAGGTGAATAATATTGCTACTTTCGTACTATTTAGTACAAATAATTGAAAGATAGCATAAACGTTTTTTAACTTAACTTAGTTAAGTTCATAACTAACAAGGTCCCTTTCTTTTCTCTCTCTGCACTTCGGCGATTGGCATTTGAATTTTTATGGCCAATCCGCCGCTCCACATTCACTCATCTGATACATTTAGTGATTTTAATTAACTAAAACACTGTCAACGAAATCGCCGCGTCGCCTGCAGACTGTCTGGCCACTTTTATGGTGAGTTTATGCAGTTTCATTTGAATGTTAGTCATCTGGCTTGGGCTTTAGCCGATTCTTCAGCAGATGTAACCCTATCTAACGCCCAAGAGTAGCGGACAAAATGCGTTGGCGTTGGGCGTGGAAGGTCGGCCCTTGGGGGATTTTTTTTTTAATGTAGTGATACAAATACAGATAGATGGATGGATTGCCGGCAAACAAAGTCAACGACTTTCGAAAATCTTGCCGCAACGACCTTCAATCCATAGAGACGAAATGGGTCTGCTAATTGCTTGTAGTTACAACTTTCATATCGATTCGCTTTGGAAATTCGGCTCGTGGTGGGGGTTTTGCTTTTTTTTTTTTTGGCAAGTTGGCACTTGTAGCTTCAATTTAAATCAGCACACGGCTTTATTGAATAACCCAATTAATTGGATTTTCATCCATTTTATTTTTTTGGCAATCCAACGGACTACATTTGTTCATGCATTTCTGGTGTGGCGAATATTTAAGGCTGGCTGATGGATTTTTAATCAAAAAGTTGATTCAATTTGCATGTTTCAAGTCCGTTTCCCTTCGCTGTTTGAATGGATCGCATCTTTTGACAATTCATTTGAATGCGTGAATAAGCCATAACATCGCACTACTAATTGATTTAGTTCGTAAGCTATTGGGGCTCTGGACAAATTAGAGCGCTAATGTCTGATATTTGCATCTTTGCCATTATTTCCTCTCAATTGAATTCAATTATGAGTTGCAAAGGCACGCAGAAGTAGACTAGTTTATGTAAACCTATCAAAACTGAGAGAATTTTTATGAACATGCATGTAAATGTTGCAGTAAAAAAAAATTACAGCACAAATATATTGGCTTTTTATGTCGGCAGTACATCAAATGTATATTTAATGCACTTTCACAGCTTTGCTGAGCATAACGAAAAATATGTGGACTTTACAGCCAACTTGAAAAGTGAAGATTAAACTATAGCACATATTTATATGTAAAGAATAGAGGAAAACATAATATGTTATTTGGTTTTGAAAATAAAATTCAGTCAGAAATAAGTCAATAAATACTTAATAATGGCTATCTCACTCACTGATTACAGAAATAAAACCAATAAATTAAGAATAATTTATTAAATTAATGCTTTTGACCAGTAGCACCGCAGTGGTGGTAAAATAAAACCATATTATCCATGACCTAATTGTTAACTAAAATTTATGAGCGTAACCCGTTGCCCGAAAACCATAGCCAGGTGCATTTTGCATGTGAGTTATGGGCAGACTGCTTTCAAATTCTGATTGATTAGCATCTCCCAAACTAGGGAAAAATTAGCGATAATTTGTGAGAGGGTAGGGCAAATCCATTGGCCATTTCACGCCCAGCGCACCCACCAAACCCAAAGCCACGCAGCACGAGCCATTCCATCCACTTATCTGGATCCACGGCATGGATAAATCTTTGGGCACAGTGAATCCATTACGGATTTCGTAAAAGTGGTCGTCTTACATACATACATACGAATTTGGTCCGATAAGTGTGCGCAACTTGGTCGTGGATAATTAATGAATTAACACAAACACTTAATTACTCAAGGGCCGGCAGCGAAGATCCGCGGTTTCTTGAATCGCGGGAAGTGGAGCTGCAGAAGGGGGTCATTCGACCAGGTGGCCTGAACCCGGTTGGATTCGGTTTCGGTTTCAGTTTCACTCAAAACTTTTGTTAATGGAACCCGCTGTGGAAGCCACCTGAAGTCGATATAATTGCCGGTTGCAAACGTTGCTGGCTCTCGGCTGTGAAATCCAAAATGAACTGCCACATGTGATGTGTGATGTGATGAGTTCCCCCAAGCTCCACCGCATCCACAATTATCATCACCATCAGGTCTAATGGCTGCACACCACTTTCCTCACTTTCGTTAGCAGATCAATTCGGATTTTCTGGGGTATAAAAGCGCCGGGTCGAGGTTACTGAGGCATCAAACATAGTTTAGCTCTTTGGGTCAAACCAGCAAATAAACCATAAACCAAATCTCAACCTAAGCCAGGCGAAAATGTCGAAGATCGTAAGTCAAAGGAGCAGGAGCCCCACGCATGAGCTCCCCAAGGGATATAATAACAATTCATGTGATTGCAGAACGTCGTTGTACTTGTGGCCATGTCCGTGCTGCTCGGTGTCCAGGCTCGGCCTTCCGATTCCCCGGATGCCCATGCCGAGATCCGGAGCTTTGTCAACGAACTGAAGCAGGAGGATGGCATCTACAATTACCAGTTCGAGACGTCCAACGGGATTGCGCAGCAGGAGCAGGGAGTGGGTGGTTACTACGCTAGCGGCTCATCACAGTACTACACACCCGAGGGCCAGCTCATCCAGTTGACCTACACGGCAGATGAGAACGGATTCCAGCCGCAGGGCGAGCACCTGCCCACGCCCCATCCCATTCCCGAGGCAATCCTGAAGTCGCTGGAGTACAATCGCAACCACCCGGAGGAGGATGGGGAGTACGAGCACCACGACCATCACCATGACCACCATGAGCATCACCAGAGCCATGGTCAGGAGCAGGGCAAGCAGTATCTGCAGCCAGCCGGTGCTCTGCTCGCACCTGCGTCATCGCCAGTGTTGTCTGTGGGTCAGGTCCTGCCCTACGACAGGAAGCTATAATGCTGCATCCGTCCATTGCATCCGTAGCCTCCGCATCCATCTTGTCCAGCTGTCCATGTTGTTGCCTGTCTGTTTGCATAGTCCATAGACCATCCAACATACGGCATCCAGCATATATAGTGCACATCAAGCAGCAGAAAGAACCATCGGAGCAACTACATCTGGACGCGGTGACACACCCACTCACACACACACACACACACACACACACTGTATATATATGTAGGAACCATCATACATTTCCATCAACATGCTCCCGGGCTCCTCAAAGGTCCTTCGTCCTCTGACCCCGGCTCCTTCTCCATTCCGTGTCCGTTGTCGGCTCGACTGACGTTGACATTTATTGCCAGAGATAATAATAATGTAATAAAAGAAAAATACAATTTAATATGCTTGTTTATACTATGAGTGCCTGTGCCGAGACGAGAGCATATGGCCGTGCCTGAAGCCATTGCACAGGAAAAAAAATATGCCGACTACGCGGTGAATAAATCATATCTGTGGCACAGTGATTCAAAAATATTTAAAAAGAAAAACGCCGGGGGTGGGGAGTACCCTCTACAGTGTGAGCAATATCAATTTTGGCAAAAACTTTAAGGGACTTCCCCTTCGCCAGCTAATTGTGACGGATTTGCTTACAAGCGTGAGAAACCAGTTTAATTTTCATTTAGGCATTAATATTTCTCTCTGTGTCAATGCCATCGCATCGCCCACATGCATCATCGCAGCAGCTAACCCCTTGAGTTTTTCCTACAAGTGTGCAGATCTGGGTTCAGTATTATCTATATATAAATTCAGACCGGAGGAAGTTCAATCAGAAATTAATAAATGCACGCTGGTATTTGTTGCTGCTCGGGAGTTTTGTATTATGCAAATTGGCATTGGCCCTTCGATTCCAAGTTGATTCGCGTCTCGAGCCGAAGAAATGTTGTAACTTCAATCATCATTGTTGGGTTGATTAAATTAACAAGTTGTAGTTGTTGTTGCCAATCTCGATGGCGTTTAGCATTGTTGATGTTTGCCGAAGAGCAACATTCGACTTTGATTTTGATGCATTGAGGTTGTGTCATCAGCGCTCCACCCAAGTTCATGATTTTTTAGGGTATAGCTAAGTTTAGGAGTGGATTTAATAATAATATTGCTAGTGCACGTTTTAAAAACATAACAGACTTTATATAAATCAATTAAGCTTTTACTGATTCATGTTTGTTTTTATGTTTAATTTTTATTGGCTTACTTATTAATCTACATTTATATAAATCTTAAAAAAAAGACTCAAAAGGGTATCCAAAAGTCGCTACTCTTCCATTGAACTCCATGCCTTGCATTAATGAATGAAAACGTGTGGCCAAAAGCAGTTTATTGGGCGAAATATGGGTCGCTCTGCATGCCCGACTTGTTTGCATATTCGGAGTCTGTGTCTGCATGTTGGCTTTGTCTTTGACTATCGGATCGGATCACTATAAATAGTCAATCGGGGGCCCAGAGTGACAGCATTAGCCACTCGGTCAACAAACCAGCAGCAGCAACATGTACAAGCTCGTAAGTGGACGGCAGATTCCTTTTGCATGGATCCAGTGATTTAATTGGACAATTCTATACCAATAGCTTCTCGTCGTCGCCCTTTTCGGATGCGCCCTGGCCGCGCCACTGAACGATGATACCATCACCAAGTTCTTGGCCAACCAGGATACGGACGGCACCTACGCCTATGATATCGAGCAGGCCAGCGGTATCCAGATCAAGGAGGAGGGTTTGGCCGGACACGAAGCTCACGGATCGTACTCCTACATCTCTCCCGAGGGTATTCCCGTCCAGGTGGTGTACACCGCCGATGAGTTCGGCTTCCACCCACAGTCCAACCTCCTGCCCACTCCACCACCAATCCCAGAGGAGATCCTGCGCTCCATCCGCTACATCCAGGAGCATCCCACTCCCGAGGAGCTGGCCGATCGTGCTGTTCGCGCCCAGCAGATCTAGAGCTGAATGGAAATTAGTAATCTTAAGTTTGCCAAAGTAGTCATCACACGATGTGTTCATCATCCCAGCCATCCGATTAAACCACAACCAGCTCTTGGCTGGTGTTAATTCCACTTATTTGCCCCGTCTATCTAATTCGCTTGGGAAAGAACTAATTAGTGGAGCAATATAATAGATCTTATTCTAGCCGAAGCGGAGACAATGCTCCGCACTTCATACTGAATATTTAACGCCAGTCTCGTGACATTTCCTTTGCTGTGAACAGTGGCTCGAAAGTTGCCAAAAATCCATTGAGTTTCGTTTCTTTGACTGCCAAATGATTTTCAAAAGTTCCCTATTGTTTAGGATTACAAAACGAAATCTGGACAACCGAAGAAACTTTCTGTGGCAATCTAAACAGCTGAAGGCCAAGGTCAACGTGGGCGAAAAGCGAAAACAATACCTTCGAGGGAGACTTTGTTTCAAATAACATGGAAAGTGCAAAGATATTGGGCTAAACTTGTTTGCGGCCAAAACAAGTCTGTGGACTTACTTTGTTGACTTTATTTTACCACAGGTGCGGATAGGCGAGAAATGGCGGTAAAATGGTAAAAAGCTTAAAAACAAAATGTAGTTTTTTTTAATAAAATCTAAAGTTAAATTTAAATATTCATAGAACTCCCAATAATAATCCGAATCACATTGTCCAATGAAAACACTGTGCGCTTGCTGCTCATTAACATTTGACATGAGGCAAGTTAATTTCTGCTTTTGGCTGCGATTTTATGGACGGGAATTGAATGAGTGTCTGCTGGAAATGGAAATTCATTAAGACACTTACATTCAGACGAGCAGGAGCAGCAGCAGACTCACACGGACGCACAGAAGAGACTTGGCTAACACGCACATAGCACCATTGAAGCGTGATGGTTTTTTGGCGGCGGAAAATGAGGGGAAAATCGGAGGAAAATTGGGGAAACTCTGGCAGCGGTTCTCTCATATCAATTAGGCACGCTCAGCAGCGGATATGAGTAGTTAATTAAAAAGATTGGGACGCAGGAAGAGTTAATATGCGATGTGTGAACTGCTATAAAATTTGGCAACCCCAAAAAAAAAGGACGAAGGACGATGCTGTAAGAGCTTATGTTTCGCTCTTCAATTTTCGGTCTTTAACAACGCTTATGTTAATGCGAACCCATTATATCTGTGGATCTGCGGTCACCACTTGAGGCACAGGTGCTTCAGGTGCTCCTGGTCCTGTGGATTCAACTGCTGCGTTGGACAACAGCACAAAGCTGCTGTGTAATCAAAAACTTTTATTTCTGATTTTGCTGAAAATCTAATTATAAATGCGATGTGGAAATGTGGCTCTTTTTTTTCCGGTTCACCTCCATTTTGGGTTCTGTGTCTTCTGGCAACATGCTGAATTGTTTGTGACTGTCGTATCCTGCTGTTTATTCCCGTCGATTGTCCTCCATGTGCCAAGTCGTAAACGGGAGCCTGTTGGGCTCCGATCTGCTTTTTGTCCTGAAAAGCAATAAATTTTTAAATAAATGCGTGATATCAGCGGAATCGTAAAGCACAAAATATGCATAAACGGTTTGTAAAGTTTGAATAATTGAAACGTGCTTACATTTCCATATATCTTAAAGCGTTAAAGTCTAAACAATTTATGTTGTGAAAAATCTGTGTAACTCATGTATTTACTCTTGAACCCTTGTATTTTAATCTGAAATCACTCGGGCTCGATTCGTTAAGCCTTTGAGTAATGCGGGTGCAGATAAGCCGGTGCACTTTTCCGGAAATTTTAGCCCGTATATTCAGGCATTAAACAAATGGGCCAATAACCCTAAGCTCAGTAGCCGTCCAATTTAGTTTTATGGTCGGTATAAACTATGAACAAAATTAGCTTCTCTGTGCGTCTTTTATTTGGCCATAACTCAACCAACTGTAGCGCATTTGGCCGAGTGTCTGGCCCACTTCTCCACTTTTTTTTCTTTTTTTTCCCCCTAACAAGGATAGACAAACAGAACTACCCTTTTGTGACCGTTTCAATGTAAATACGTTTGTGGGGAGGAATAGGGATACCTTTTCTATTTGTCGGGATTGCGAGCGGCCACGGGCGGAATTGAGGGGCCAAGCCATGTCCATATTTAAGCAGCCAAACAACGGCTGGGCGAAATAAAAAAAAAAAAAAAATTACTTTGTTTGCAGCTCGGTGAGAACATGGTCACGGCATGTGTCACGTAGCTGCCAAAATATGCGAGCGAGTGCTGGGAAATGACAAGGACCTACCAGGACTCCTTTTTTTTTTTGTTACTCACCAGCGGAAAGCATAACCCGGAACGGACGAGCATTTCAATTAAGCAAAAACTGAAGCGAGCAAAATGATGACCGGAGTGGGAGCCATTCAGCCCTTTTGTTGTATGCTTATTTATAGGGATTCGTAGGAAATTAATTTCACTTTAACATTCTTTAGCTGGCTAAAGGAAAATCCAACTTTAAAGCCTTACTTACTTTCCACTTTTCACTTTTCATTTGCTGTGCAATTTTTCTCACAACCAAAAAAAAAAAAGAAAACAGAGTGGGTATGGGCAACTCAACGCAAAAAACATTCACTGGCAGTATTAATAACAATAGTTCCGGCCATTCGAGATGGTCAGTTGATGGCGGCGAGGGGCTGAATGCCCTGACTTTTGCTAGCAAAATGAAAAATAATTTCCCACAATAATTGCTAAGGAAAACTTTCGGGTGAGTGAAGTGCTGAATTTTTCCTCATTCTGTAGAAATACCAATGCGAATGACAACGGCCATAGCTAAACAGACAAACGAAACCAATTTATTCCCAAGTAAAAATCAATAGTGTCAAGTGGCAGGAGAAGTGGGGGCCAACTAACGTGGAAATCGTAAAAAAACGTCAAATTCTTTAGAGGCGACAAAATCGTGTGTCCAAGTGTGTGCGTGTGCTTGTGTGTATGTGGCCCCATCAGCGATGTGTACGTGAAGATGCCACCTCGAATCGTCAGTTTTGCCGGACACTCAGCCGTCATTCTGTCCATCTTCCCTTCTTCACTGCCCTTTGCCGTATAGTGTGCACTTATATCCGTATCGGTTGTCCGCCTTCCGGAATCCGTTTTCGTTAACAACTGCGCCCCAAGTAGCGCACAAGGATGGCTGCAACAGCAACAGCAATAATGCCAGAAAGGACGACAAGGACAACAGCGGTGGCGCTTAATAGTAAAATATGCATTTGACATGCGATGAAGCACAGTGAATGCACAGAGAAAAGTGCGCACGAAAGGTGGTAGTTTTGCATATTTAAGTGCGTTGAATGTCAGCCTCGTATATTTGGAAATAAGAAAGCATTATTGTGGATATGATGGAGTGTTGAAAATTGTAACTGATGCCGTTTATATGTATTTGCAGCTCATATAAACTATTGTATTTAAAATGAAGTATTTATGTTAGTGTCTCAGCATTTGCTTTTGGAAGACTCTTTGCTATCAGTACTTTATATTTCAATTATTTAATCGATTTTAATTTGATTAATCGCTCATTGCTTAATTAATTAAGTATTGTGTTCAGTGCACCGCAACCCCATTCATGGCTTGCTTATTCGCGTTCATTTGTTTAAAGTTCCAATTAATTGGAACTCATTTTATGAATGAGCGAAGCGGACTGCCGATAAGCCAGAAGTATGTTCTTCACTTTAGATGTGACATTTTGATTGCTACCGCATATATACAATATTAATTTCCAGCGCCAGCTGAAAAGTATGCCACGTTTTTTCAGCTGCAATGTAATTATACGAGAATTTCAATACATGGAAATTTAATAATACCTTCTTAGTGTCACACATATGGCTGGCAGCACTAAATTTGATTTCAATAATTCAATATTAGACATAAAGTAACAGCCACGCTAAGAGCGACTGTTGTCCTAACAGCCGAGAGGTCCTTTTAGCTGGCCAACATCGAAGTCGAGTCCTCAGTTGTCTGCTGTTCGTGCGTGGAGCAGGTCTTTCCAAGCTACCCGGATTTTTACCAACCTTCGAAAGGCGAATCCCGCTTTCGTACGTAAATATTTGTGTTTGCGAAACTCGCGTTCCGAGTTCCCAGTTCCCAGTTGCGACTTCAAAGTTTGAGAGTGTGAGTGCGTATAAAAAACTACGAGTGCGTTAAAAAGTTGACACACAAATTGCATTATTTCCGCGCTGCGATATATTGGCGCGTTTTTCATGCTTTCGCATATTTTTTTTCGTCCTCGTAAGTGGAACAAAATCGTAATGTATATGCGGGAAAGAAAAAGTTTGGGCGATTGTTGTGGATGTGAATTTTGCATAAGGACATGAGGAGCAGCACCCAGGAGAACCAAAAAGCGGAAGGGGTCGCTTTCATTCCGGACATAAGCACTCAGAAAAATGATAACAATGTACTCTAATTGAGAGAATATTTTATTTTTAAATAATGGGTTATACATACATCTTAAACCTTTATTTTTAGTACATAAGTAATTAATATTTTTCCTTGATTTTTTTTTTTGGTGTTATCATTGAGCAAGCTGGTTTTTTTGTTTTTTTTTTTCTAACTGCATATGTCACATACTTTCTTGTGTGGCTGGCAGCTCGTTTGTTTTAAAATTTCCATTTAAACCCACTGACTTACTTGCCGCTGCCGTTGTTGTGGGGATCAAGTAACTTGTGATTCCTGGGGCCAAGTGGTTTCTCGCCACCTGAAAATTAGTGGGAAGCCCCCCGATTTACAGCGAATTTAAGTGTATTAAGGCATTAGGCCAGGTCTTAGCCTCGGGCGGAGAACTTCTCCCTTCCATGTGGCCAAAATGTAATTTTCTTAGCACTTTTGTTCACGCCCGACGACACATGTTGTGGTTCACACACCAACTCACCCGCATTTACCGCACCCACACAGATGACGGAAGAGACACACAAATACACACACAAAGAAACCGCAGACACCGATACGAATGCCCCCCGGCAGCATTTACATACTCGCCCAAACATAAGCATAAGCGCAACTTAGCTTGCCAAAGTTTTTTTGTTCAACTTTCCGTTGCCGCAGGCGAGCTTAGAATGGGTGTGCACTAAGCCTGACTAATTGATACCCTAACTGCTTGTGACAGGTGAAGAAAAGTATGAGGAATGGTATTTAATGGCTGAGCTAGGAGTGCCTATAAATATCACTCATACGTAGTGTGTACAAAATAAACTATCTACTCTTTTGCTTTGATATGGATATAAAACGAATTCTGGCAGATTACAAATAACTATTTATACCCGCAAGTAATGGTGAAATGTCTTAGGTACGGATAAATTCATTGAAATATAAATATTTTGCCTATTTTTAGTATCTTTTATTAGCTCGCAGCACCTTTTGACTTATTTGAGACGATAAAGCAGCAAACTAAAGTGCCCATTTCGTACCCTACCATTACTGCTGGCCATATTTAAATGCTCAAAGTCCGGAGTTCGAAAGTAGCTGGCAGAAATAATGCTTATAGCACAATCTCCGTCCTCAAATCGTCTGGTTGACGACACGCTTAGCTTTCGCCCCTGGGCTGTGGCACTTTGGCACTTTGCCACCCTGGGATTGTGGCGGCTTTAATCGATGGGCACGCTAATAGTTGGGTAGTGCGACATATGTGAGAATATCTGATGGGACTGCATTTCAACTCCTGCCTGCCAATCATTTCACGCTTGATTGCCGTTCACGGCCGGAGGCACCGGAATCCGGTGGCATCCGATGTTGTCCGTGGGATTTCGGGCTGGCAAGTCAGACATTAAGTCGATGGTAGCTGGGCCAGCCAAAATCCCCGGCTGAAATGCCGGCAATTCATCTAAATCAGGTCCGGCTGGCCGGCTCTGCGGTTGTGGCTTCCAATTAATTAAAACAAATTGTATTTGCCCATGGCCATGAAACTCGGCCGGCTGCTGATGGCCGGTCATCTGCCGTGTATATATTGTATATGCACACTCCCATTCTTTTTTCAATTAATTGTTATTTCATTAGCTTCCATTACCCGCCGAGCAAAACCAACCACGCGGGCTGTTAATGAAGTGGGCGCCCATTCACCTGGCAAGAAAGCGGAGCGAGTTGATCCTGGTTCCTGGGTAGATGTGCGTTATAATTTTCACTTTTATTGGCTTTTAATGAATGCGAAATTGCCAGGGATTATGAATACACTTGCCCATTATCTGCTGTAGGGCCATTAATTAGATTACAAAACGTTTTACGGGCTTTGGCTAGGGACTTATGAGATTTTCTCGCTTAAATGGAAGGTGTGTGCTTTGCAGCTTACCTTTTAGTGGTTTTAAACATATTAATTTTAAACCAATGGTTTTTAACCAATAAACTTATGAACGTGATTTAAATATGTAAGAAACTATAACTCGATGCTTTGACTTATATTTATATTAAATTCTCTTCATTTAGTGATTTTTTATCACACGAGCGTTCTTTTAATATTTTACTGTGAAATGGCAAGCTGTTGGTTGCAAATGAAATTGAAAACACTGCTGATGTCCTCGGGACGTCGGGCACATTGAACAAATGTGATCGCAATGGCATTGTTACCGATTCAGTGGTCTGTGGATAGTGGATATCTATGACCAGGTGCGAGTGGGTGTGCTCTGCATTCTGGTGCCGCTTGACTTGCATTCAGCAGCCGTCTCATTGACTTGTCAAGTGATGCTATCAAGCCGGGCTTGTGGTCGTTACACTGAATTTGCTTGTTTGTTTGTCCGCTCGGCTGCTGATTCACTTGTCTGCCGCCCGGCAATTGAATGCCACTCTGCGGCAAGGCACTCCTGTGGGCTCCTAGCTACTGGCTCCTGGCTGTCTGACTGCCATTCTGCGTGAGTCCTTTCAACACTTTGCACTTCCCGGCAAACAATCACATTCATTGACTTGCATTACGGTGTTTTGCAATGGTATTTCATTCACACATTGCGAGGCGCAAAGGTGGGTGGTTCGTGTGGTTATTCCCTTTCAACCACTCGGCTGATTATTGCTTACTTATTGATAGCGAAACTGATTCGCCAAGGATGCGGCAAAGGCAGCGATAAGTTTGTTCCCTGCGGAGGCAGTGGAGCGTGCCACTTGGCAGGAGATACTTTTTATCTGCCACATATATTTTTCTGTCTTTCAGTCTCACAAATACCCCACAGAGATACTAGATTAAATCTTCACCGAGTGGTAAAAGGTTATTAAATGAAAATTTCCCGTCATCATAATGTAGTTAAAACCGCAAATAATTCATATAAATCCATTTATAAAATGGCACTAAGCGTTTAAACTCACATTTTGGCTCTCAAATCAAAAGAGCAAATATTGCTTCCATCGCATTGCTATGCAAATTGTTATTTATTTCCATTTGGCATATTTATTTTCCGTTTTCGCAATATTGATTTACGATATAAATTGTGTTGAACGAGTAGTATCTTTATTGGTGTTTAGTTATAAATGTGAGATTTACGGAAAAATATTAAAAATGAAATAGAAAACAATCATGAATTTCAAGTATATTTTTCCGAACAATTTAAAGCCTGAAGTAAGCACACCGCTCTGCTCATCCAATGTCCTCCTGTGGCAGTTAACTTTTAATTTCCTCACCTGAGCACAGACACTTGCCACACAGCAGGGGATTCCCCCACGCTGTCGTGAATCAGAGCCACAAGCCGCAAAGGATACGCGGCAGACCGCATAAAAAAAAACACAAACAAAAACATCAGTTGAGCCCACTTTAGAGGTAATGAGGCGATGTTAGTGGGTCGGCGGCATTTGCCATTTACCATTAGCAATCCAGGCGCAAAGGAACTGGCTTATTTTCATAATTGCCGCGGCTTAGTCGCGTTCTTAGCGGCAAAAACAGCTAAAAACAGCAAGAGCGCAATTGTCGCTAATCAGGACATCCCGCCCCCGATTTTGTGGCCCACTCAATAAGCGACTTGATAAACATGCTGAAATGATTACAAAGTCAACAGCATATTTGCCATGCCAGAGACATTCAAATCCTCAACTCGCCACTCAACTGAATCAAAGTGCGTGGCGTAAGCACGATTTCTTAATTATGTGTACCCACGAGTGCACAGAAAGAAATTAAGATCTTAAAGATACATACTACATCCTCAAGTGGAAGGTGTCGAAAAAAAGGCAATGGAAAGTAACGTCCTTGGATCAAATAATGTTGTGGCACAATTTAAGACACCTTTAAAAATAATTCTTTAGAATTATCCCTTCATACGGTAAGTTTTTTTTTTATGAACGATTTTGGATGTTTCTGTGAAATTGCATTAGCACTATTTAATTTAAAAGTAAATGGCATAGAAAATTATTTTGTGTGTGCTGTGATGTGTTTACACTCAAGTTAGATGGCGAGAATAAAGTATCTATTGGGGGAGGAGATCAACCATACACCCGCTTGTTGCTGGCAAAAACTTTTCATTATATTTATGATACAGCTTGACTTTTGTTTTGTTTGTTTAACTTCTTGTCAACCTACATAATCTGGATCTCTCTTCGGCTCTCAACGACTCTGTTACGATTTTTGTGTGCTCTCTTCTGCTGTTAAGCGAGTGCGCAGGTCGCCGGAGTTGGCAATTGAATTTCACAGTAATTTCCTGGCCACGACTGGCATACGCTTCAGATAATCACTCGTCGGCCTGCGAGTCGGACGTGTTTTGGCCACGGAACATATACGATATATTATATTAAGGCGGGTGTGCGGTACCCGTTTGTTCATTCATAAAGCCGTGTCCTTTTACGCGAATTCCACAACAATCTCGCATCCTGGAGGACAACGACATCTCTCGTGTGTGAGTGCAAGTGCTCTTGTGTGTATTTTTGTGCCGACCGGAAATACTCGAC
Source organism: Drosophila melanogaster (assembly GCF_000001215.4). Classification (NCBI taxonomy): domain Eukaryota; kingdom Metazoa; phylum Arthropoda; class Insecta; order Diptera; family Drosophilidae; genus Drosophila; species Drosophila melanogaster. Next base: position 7,077,257 of record NT_037436.4, on the reverse strand, counting down.
CAAGGTGATAGAGAAACACACACAAACAAAATACAATAATTGCAAAGGACAACCAATTTAGTTGATGTCCATTCAGGTGAGCCAAAAATTTGTCGACAGGACATTGTTATCGCGGCGCCATTATATTGTGTGATTTCTTCTAATGCAATTTGGGGACTATTTTATTCGATTTGCTATTTCTATTATATATGATTTTATTGTTGCTGCCCATTTGATTTGTTGCCGGACACCTGCGGGCAAAGGGCGTATACATGGCGTATACTTAATGGCAAGACGAGCGACTGGCCCATAAAAGGCTTTCGGGGACTTGGGTTACCCGCACAACCAACCACATTACCCACTCGAGGAGGTCCAAAAATTTTATGGTCTGCCACTTAAGTGCATCGGTGTCTTGGCTTTTGTCTTGACTTTTATAGTTGCTACTTGAATTTTAAACGCCTGTCATGTGTCTCCTGTAAAGCTAAGTGAAGCTGAATTTTAACTTAAATCTCTGCTGATTAAGTTGCTCCTCCGACAGTTAGAAATTCAACCAGCCCAGCAGAAAATGTATACATTTGTGCGCCAGTAGACTCACATGCTTTGCATATTGCTTATCTAAATTGTTTTGTTCGTGCCTTGAGTGAAAAAATGAAAAACATATGGCCATTAAACCGAAGAAAACATACATACACACTCTCGGCTAGGCAATTTTTCAATGTCATTCCAAGGCAGCAGAATTTTGACATTGCCCATTAATAAATTAGTGAGCTGGGATAGTCACTGTGCTAATTGAGTGGTAAATGCAAGGATGCCTTGATGTCAGAGTCCTGTGAAGGACGAGGGCTGATATCGCAGCTCAGGAATCAGCATCACGCAACTCCAAATTAAAAGAAATGTTCAAGATCCAGGAGCTATCAACAGCTGCGCCCACACGCCCAACCCGCCCATCAAGAAAGTAATTTGAGGCGCTTTCCCTAACCTTTCACCCCCCATCCGGCCTTCACTTCCGTCGCAGCCTTTCGCAGCCTTTCACACATCTTTTAGCACTTTGGCCAAACTTTGCAGCCGCTTTGGTTCTTGGTATATAAATAAATATATATATATATGTATATATAAATATATATGTTGGAACTCTCGATGTGTGGGAGTTTGTGTTTGCACATCTTGTTTTTGAGCAAATCTTTTCAACAATTCAAAATGTTTACCGGAACGAATTTATGGGATCTCACATCTGTCCCCGTTTTTCGTCTTTCTTGACTTAAACCCTTCGAGGCCGTATACTCATTATATCCTTGTTGATTCTGTATTGAACGGATTTATACGAAAACATCAGGAAGTACATATCAAATGCAGAGCATGCGAATTCTAAGAAGTATTTTTCTGGCCATGAAAAACGTGTGCTTTATCCACTAAAAAGGTAAGACGAATCTTATAAAAAATTGAGGCATTTAAGAAAGACATTTCATGGAAAAATACTCTGTAACTTGAGATACTTGAAAATGAGCTTCATTTACGGGTGTAGCAAATTGTTGAGCACTCACAAAGCAGCGATAAAAATATACTTAAATCAGCTTCGAAGATGAGTAGATAAATCAACCTGCGCCATAATCCTTAAGACTTAGCCATTGAAAATCGAGCCATCTATCATTTGGGAAATCTATTCAATCTGAGTACAACAAGGATTCCCATCCCCAAAAAAGAAAAAAACAGAAACACAAAGAACTCCCTTTTGGCTGTCATGTGTTGCTGCCGTAATCATTTGATTTGGATACGCTTGCAAATTCCCTTAGAGTGAGTTATCTGCCGGAGTTTGGGGTATTGTTATGAGAAGAAAGAGGAATAAAATCCTTCAGATACTACCCCTTAAAATGCCAGATGTTTAAACCGCATGTGGCAGTTAGGTGAGCTGTAAGCTGCAGCAACAAATGCTTTGCGTGTCAGGTTTCTTTTGTGATTTTTCCGTTTTAACTCATTTTCTCCGCTCTAAATATTCTTTTGGCGTTTTAATTCACATTCACAAGTGGCCCCAGGATGGCGTCGTCTAGTTCTGGTGCTAACAATAAACCACCTCCAGTTCCACCTCGTCCAGTGAATTTGCCACGCCCAAGTATGCTGCATTCTGAGATTCAGTCTGAAAGCCAGATATCCTCTAGATGCAGATACATAGTTTTGGTGTATCTCCTAGTTGTGGTAATACTTCTGCTGGCCTTGGTTCAATGGGAACTTGTGTGCTACTAGTGAGTTGTGTTTAGAATCTTTATTTACTTGCTATATTAAACGGTATTTAACCCCTAGCAAACCATTAACAGATCTTTTCTTGGCCCAGTACTGGATTAGTGTATCCTGCATGCTGATCTCAGCTCCACTTTTGGCCATATTCCTTCTCATTCGACAAGTTCGATATTTACCAATTCTGGGATGCCTGCTAATGTGCTCCATTGTAGGTATATTTTAGAAGTATTTTGTCCAGAATGTAGCCCATATTTCAGATTACAGATAGAGTTAATGGTAATTGGTGTTTGTACCTTGGCAGCTTACTGTCATGCGCTCACCTTTCTGATTTACTTTACCATAACTGCGATTTTGGTGATCGTCCTTGTGCTGATTGGATCGTTTATTCCCTGCGACCTAACTGCTAATGTAGCTTCCTTGTTCATCGTAGGTGTTCTGATATTTCTGTATAGCATATATGTACTTATGATCTTCATGACGATTGATTCTGGCGATGGATTTTTTATATCCTTCGCTGTATTGGTTTTGGTTATAGTGTGTATGGTAAAGAAATATTTGCTGAATTCAGTACTTCCCTTAATTATTAGCTTCCCAGTTTATCATGTACCATGCCCAACTAATTCGCGGTTGGCGATACGCAGAACTATATTCCACCGATGGACTCTTTGCCGTGATCGTCCTTTTCTGTCACTTCTGCATTATCTTGATGCTTTTCTGCTTTTTGGACTGGTCACAAGCTGATGATGTTGATCATACTGATTCTTCTGAATTTGGTAAATCTTCAAGCACTTATGATTTAACTAAAGACCTGCGCAATGAATTCGGTATTGGAATTTTTAATACGGCCCAACCGTTTGAAGACGTAATAAATCTTTGACTGAAGTTAATATAAACTAATATATATACAATGTATATTGTATATATGTTTCCTTTAACGTTACCATGCCTCGTAAGTTGTTATAATCCTTTGAGTCCATTTAATTTGAATTTAAAACATGTATCCTGCAGGACGAAGGAAAGCATTTATTCGAATGACCAGCGGCAACAAAACTTATTATTCACTTATTATTGCCACGATAATCCCTATCTTGTTTTAATCAAATTGAGTCGGGACTTATCTCTCATTGGCATAACCAAGAGCAAAGGAGCAAGCAAGTAGTGGCCATCTGGCATGTGGCTTAAAGGATTCCCCCGGCTGGGAATATAAATTATCGCATTATGCTTGCAGCTCAGCTTTTTCGCCCGCCGTGCCATGATACCAATTAGTATAATTACCAGGGGAAGAAAAATGAAAACAGCACTCTTTAGTTGGTAAATACTTAATGAAAAGCGCAGTTCTACTCCGCATTTGCACATTGCTGTGCAGTGGGCATTAATTTTTATTAAATTGTTTTAACTTTTAAGCAGCTTACAGAGCTATGTGGCCATTGGTCTCCACAGCTGCCATTGAAGATGATTTTTTGGGTCAGACCACTCAGGACTTCGGGCGCCTGCTAAGCCCACTCGTCGACATTATAATAACATCCATCATTCTGGACCATACACAAATGACAACAACTGCCAAAAAGTAGCACAGTAGTAAAAATATAAACAAAACGGCCAAGGCACAGGGAAAACAAATAAAAAAAAATAAAAATAAAAGAAAGCCAAAAACAAGTTTTACTTGGACTGCTCACTGAGTAAACATGACATATTTTTGTTTACCGAAAACGTTTTCCTCGTTCTTCTTGTTAGAAAAGGTGGCTGATGGGCCTTTTAGGCGAGAAATGAATGGGCCCTTTGACCACCATTTAACCTGCCATTTCACCGCCTTCATACACTCGTCTTTATGCCTTCTTTTATATGTATATTAATATATATAGGAATATGTATAGGAATGTGTATGAGTGTTTATGCATCCAATAATAAGCAATTCGTGCACATAATTGGCAGTGGCATGAGCCGAAGCGGACAAAGTAAATAGCCATAATTAATGTATACAACATAAATGTGACCTGACCGAAATACGAAAAGCGGTCGAAGCTCACGAAACGACAGAGCCTTAAAAGAAATGTTTGTCTTCAATGGTGCACAGTGGTTCAAAATTACAGCTTACTTTCAGACATGTTTCCCATTTTCGATCTCATATAATAGCATTGGGGCTATAAGAATTATTATAATTTTTACCAAAAATCAAATTTAAAATTGATATTGCTGATTACACATATCCCATAACAAAGGTCTCCAAGCTATTCCATTGCCATCTGCTGCTGAACGTTGTACGCTGTAGAATGCGTATACGCCACGTTGTACGCAGTGGAAAATGTGCAATAAAGACGGGTTTTTCATTGATACGCAAAGCAGCGATATGGGCATCTATGTTGTATAATGCAAACTGTATATTGAGTGCGGAATGTTTAAGCCAGACATCGCTGGGAAATTGTGAAGGATGAAAAAAAGGGGACGAGTGCGGACGGAAAACGGAGCATCAGCCGCAAAATTGGCAGAAACAACAGGAAAATGTTTTTCGCCGGCGTCGCGATGCTGTTTCGCTGATGTTTCTCCGGCTGATTGCGTTGACGAAATCGCATTGACGGTCGAAAACACAGCGAAAAATAGTAATAAACCATTTTAATAAAATATTCAAAAATGACCATGAATAAAATTGAAAAACCAATCTTTCAACCGCAGGGACTACATCATTTTGAATTGACTATGATGCAAATACTTTTGGTACATTTCAAGTTCTATGTTATACATAAAAATAGTATAAATTATTAAAGGCGAGTTTTTTCCATACTTTTTATTATTTTTGATTTGTATTTTTTTCCGTGCTGAATCGGGAGCAACGACACATCCTGCGGATATTTGACGGCCTAGGGTGGCTCCACATTGCAGGAAGTGCTTCTCTGTGTGTGTGTGTGAGTGTTCCTGTACTTGGACACCCATCAAGGGTCTGAAGCATTCTCATTATTATAAAAAAGATGAGAGGCCGGTGGGTTGAGGACAAAATCCAAATTAGATTTGCACGTTGTGTCAATGACGGTTTGCTCAAAAACGCCGTCCGGGCGTCATTTAATTTTCATTTAATTTGGGAAAACACATTTTGGAGCGCGGCAAGCTCTAATCAGGCGCAAAGCCTTTTTATTCTGATAATAGTAAAATTAAATAAATGCAAACTGCTGTGAAAATTTGAATTTGAATTTTTGGCTGCTCGGGCACAAAAGACGTCTGCGAAATTTATGCGTTCCCCGCCGACGCGGTCCTTTAATTTTCCAAGGGAAGCCATTGTGATTGTCGAGCTACGGCGTTGACAGCTGCTCCCTTGGAAAACCATCGTTTTCCACAAAACCCAAAAATACCCCGCCCACTTGATGGCCGCCTTTTGTTGCCTGCATCGCTGTGACATTTTTATTACAAGGGCTCATGAATTTTATTTGGCTCGCGAGCAAAATGCTGTCGATTTTATGGGTATTTCGGCCCAGCGGCATCAAATTTTCGGACTCTGGAGAAAAACTATTCGCCCAAGACGATCGAAAAGAAATTGTGTGCACAATGCGCTGCCCGCAAACAACTCTAATTAAAAAAGTTTTACGTTTAACCACTTGAGTTGGCTCAAACACAACCGTACCGCACTGGGATGTTACACACATGTGCACTTAAGAAAAATTTTGCTATTAATCAAGAATTTGCTCGTGATAAAAAAAAGGCAAAAAGAATTGTATATAAGGAAAATTTAGAATATATTATAATATATTTTAACAAATATATATAGCAAAAACTATAAATTACTGAGTAATTGGTATAGCATTTATTCTCCGTGCTGCATGTTTGTGGCATGTGAGTGTGCGGCTAGACAATCAAAACTTTTGCTACAGCCGGCGGAACTTCAAAGCAAAGACAACAGGCGGCCTAGGCGAATTGTAAGTGTAGGTCCTCCAAAATGAGGAGGGGCGGAAAGGAGGGGAGAGCGGCGAGGGGCGGCAATAAAATTAATGAAGCGCCTCGGCTTTTAGCCGGCAGCCATGAGAGAGACATTAAAGCGGTTCGCCCGAACAGTTGTAGGTCATGTCATTGCCAATGTCTGCTTAAGTATGCGCTCAAAGAGTGCCGTTTGGCAGGAATTACGAGGGCGATGTGGATGGGGAACCAGGAGTGGGCGCCAAGACCCAGAAACCAGGACAATTTCCCCGCGGGACAGCGGCCGTCTTGCTTTTGTTGATGGCGGTGGCTAATCTCTGATGTACACTTAATTATGTGGCACACTTTTGATTGCCGGCGGGGACTTGAGCGGGGTGTCCAGGCGGGAAAATGGCAACCCTTTCAGGTTTAGTCGACCAACCCCCCACGCACACTTTTTGGCCATGTCATGTAAATTTCATTTGGCAAATGCTGTTAGCTTGGCAGTCGGAGAGTATGCTACACTTTTTGACATTTTCATTTGACTTGGCAATGCAAACAAGCGAAAGCTGGAAAATCATGAATGATAGAGGTTTGCAAAGGACTAACCAAGAGGGATAGAGAGAGAGAGAAAGAGATGGTTGAGGAGGAGCTCTCCTAATCCTTCTGCCAGCTGAAAAAGTTCCCAGCAAAGTTTCCAAGTTGAGCGCCAAAAAATCCTTATCACAACTGGCAGTGCATTCCATCAATTTTGCACCACTTTCAGTTCACCTCCATCTCTGCCATTCTATCTCCTCGCCGTACTGCAATAAAGCAATCAATTTCGAGAACACCCCCCGCGGCTTTTCCAGCCCCGGCTCAGCTTTCCCTCACACCCTTCCCATCGTGGATGAACGACACCTTTGACACGGACCAGTGAAAAAGAAAAATATCAGCGCACATCGAGTTATTCAACCGAATTGGTAATTGTTTTTAAATGAAACTCTTTTGTCCTTGGCCATGGCCAGTTGGCAGCAATTCAGCAGTTCAGCCGGTCGGTCCCCAATCAATCAAACAATCAAGCCATGTTTATCAACAGCGCTCAATATCGACAATAACTAATGAACACGAATCGCGAGTCTGAGTCGCTTCTTATCGGATTGTCTATGCCGCATATTGTCTGCTCATTTGGACTATTTCTGTTTGCAACATGCGCTATTTGCACATTTGATTGAATAAAGTTATGTACACTTGTCATGCAATCGAGAGATTAGGACTCAGGCGAGGCAGAAATCAACGTCATCGTCCTAGGGATAAACAATGCCGACTTACTTGGGCATTGATGTCGGTAAGGCTAAAATAATTAAATGTGAAATATAAAATACAGAGAAAAATATCTCGGTATTAAAACTCTGCCAACTTTATAAACATTGAAGTTGAATCATGAATTAACAAAAAGTTCTTAGATTTGTATTATAAGTATATGCAAACCTATGCCATAAGTCTCTTTATCCTGCGATTAAGAGTCCGACAAATCCTAGGTAGGCCATGATGGAAATCATAAATTTATGCATTGCGCATACGCACTGTTTGCCCGCTATCAGTCGCAACAAATTAATGCGACATGGCAGCAATTAGTCCGGCCCTGCTAAATGATTTAAAACTTGCGCCAAAACTTTTGTCTCCCCTCCGCTTGTTTGTCCGCTACATTTTGCGCAAACTTTTAATTATTACACACTTGCGAGTTGTTGTTCAATTTGTTCGCGATGCTGCCAGATTATAAAGTTTTGTCGAGTTCAATTATGTACGCCGAATCGTCGTCATTGTTTGTTCTAATTCGCTCCCATTAACTTTGTGCTCTGGACGGCCCATTTCGATGTGCAATTAGTGTGTCCATGCCGGGAATAGCGTAAATTTTTTATACGAATCTCAGAGTTACTTTGCCTCAGACGGCCTGGTGCCCAAAATCAAACTATTTTTTCTTTTGCCATGTTCGAGGCAGATATAACCATCTGGCCGTTTTTCCACTCGGAATCTGTGGATGATAGGCGAAGATATATCATAAAGGTTATTCTGGAGTTATGCGTCTTCATTGTGATAGGATTTGTTCACTGGATCCTGGTGCTAACCTTGCTGCAGTAAGATTTGGATAATAACTTTTTTACTTATGATTTATGTAATTACTACTAGCGAATGGTTTCTGGTCTTGGTAAACGAGCACTCATCTGCATTGCTCCTAGCCTTTGTATTTGGCATTTTCCTACTTTTCCTGTTTGCCCTAAGTATGCCGCTAAGGAAAATGTCCTGTGTCAACTGGCTGATTACGTTTATTATCGTGGGTATTCTAACAATTAAATTACCTAACAATGTAACCCCATAGCATATTAAGGTGGAATGTGTGGTAGTTTCTCTCAGTGTGCTGATCATATCATCGGGAGTACTTTATATGCTTGCCGGATTTCTGATTGTCAGCCTTGCATTTGTGTTATGTACACTTATAGCTGCTTTAATGGCGGTAAGCTAGTACAGATAAAGGATGTTAAATAATCAACCAAAATCTTGCCTAAGTATGACCTCACAGGCACCGGACTCTACCTATATGCCCTTGCAACTGGCACTTACTCACTGAGCATATACTCCCTGGTATTGTATGTGGTTCTCGACGTGATCTGGGGATTTTATCTCTTCGCATTCTGTATCGGCTGTGTGGTGATGATGGTAAGCATTTTTCGCATTTTACCAGCCTGCAACTGTCTGCCGCATAACCACAAATCACTTGCAGTTCCTGATGTATCATGTGCAGTGCATCATGGGCGGAAGAAGGGCCTCGACCAAGTTGTTCGATGACAAGTTCGCCGCCCTGCTGCTGTTCCACGAGTTCATAGGCCTCTTTGTGCTAACCCTCTACTGGCGGCCCATAATGCATCGCCTGCAGTTGAAACAATAAACGAACAATCGGTTTTAAGTAATCCCCCTGTATTTCAAGCAGTTTTCCAATCTCCTCTCAGACAGGCTCCCCAGTGGCTCCTGCCTGCGGCAGCCGCCGGGTCCTCTCATGTGCAGCCTCACATGATCCCGACACTCGATCCGTCCGTCTCCATTGCAATCCTCGCCACCATATCGCTGCACATAGCTACGCACAATACGCTCGGCGCACTGGACATCCACCACGCATCTTCCGTAGTCTGTGGGTTGAAGGGTGAGATGTAGGAAAAAGGGTTAGTCGGTGGACATTACACGCTTGTGGCAGCCTGGCAACAACAGGATACACATGAAGAAATTTACAACAAAATCTTGAAACTGAAGATGAAAAGCAAATTTAAAATTAATAGAGAAATGGAGAAATGGCTTATGCTTTCGACTTGTTGTAATTTTGTTGCCAAACATTTTTGCTCAGTGTATTCATTACCCCGGGCGAGTGAGTCGTCCGGGTCAATTATCCGGAGTGCGTCCTGCCAGTAGACGTGGGAGATGCGATAAATGCCGCACGGCTCCTCTGGTCGTCCTCGGTGCCTGCAGATTGCCGGAATATTATCCGTGGCAGTGGTGGCCATGCAGTCCAGGCACTTGGCACTGGGCTCTGGGGAGGATGTCGGAGGCGGCTGGAATGTTGTTATCGTCGAGGTCTGGGCATCTGCAAAATGCATTCCAAAGAGGGTCCAATTAGCCGTTTAATCGAAACTATTTACCACACAATATGGCTAACAGCATGCAGCATAGTTGGCAGTGAGTTATCCATAGTTCCCGTGGACGTAAATAGCTCCTAGACCTCACGTTTAAACCGCACTCTCCTCGTTAGTTGCAAAGTTTTTTGAGTATGTTTTATTAGCAGATTTACTGAAGCAACTTTAAACTGCACTTTTATGAACTTTAAATTGATGTAAAACATAGTTCCGACTATATTTTGGCCTTATAAGTGCAGAGGACGTTGCTAAACGAAACTTAAATTGAGTTCACATTTGGTGTTTACAAACTTCCTGTTACTTAATAAATATAAGTCTTCCGTCGGAAAAATAATTGTTTGAGACTAAAGTTTTCAAGTCGAACTTAAGGCGAATGTAGAAACTATAAATCTATATTGAATGCTGGCAAACTTTAGCAGATGTGTATTTATTATTTACAGTTTAATCTCAAACTTTTACGTGCTTGACATACTGTCGATGACTGTCACTTATTGAAATGATCGATTAAAATTTTTTATATACAATAAAAACAACTCACGCGTTGCATAGTTGTTGTGTAATAAATACAAGCTTTTATTTATTATCGCTATAATTTCGAAACGTTGAAATCTGCTGGTTCATCTAATGGCAATTCTAATCAGTCAGCTGGGAAAGAAAAAAAACAAAACAAAGAAAAAGAGAGAAAATACCACTATCCCAACAATATAAACCGCTTATAAAATTAACCGAAGTCTAAGAGCTTCTTAGCGATTGAACAAGAGTCCTTGTGGCACACTCACCCACTCCCGCAGCGGTGACCATGGGAAAGTCCTCCTCCAGGACCTCCACTTGCCCCCGATCCTTGAGATTGATGTGCAGTCGGCCCAGATGATGCTTCTGTCTTAAGTGCATGTAAATGGCGCCGATGATGAGCAGAAGGGCGATGAAAATGGCGCCCGTACTCAGGACTTGGCGAGTGCAGCAGGACCTTCGAGTCCATCGTTTCCGCTTACGACTTTCCCCGGACATTGACAGCGCTTCGGCATATTCCTGATGCTCCACCACCTTGGACTCATCCGTTTCCACATCATCCTCACTGTATTTGGCCAATTCCGCCACACTGCTGCTGCATGTGGGCTCCATGGCGAGCTGGCTTCTCCCTTTGCTATCGCAAACCGACTAACCCAAGCGAATAGCTGGAACACTCTGTGGCATTTGTACATGGTACCAAGTTACAGGTGCTGCTCGAGATAACCTCCCCTCGATTATCGCTCAATGTTGTCGGCGTAATTGATGCCCGGCGATTGCGGTTTCTACATTCCCAGCGTTTTTTTTTCCCCCGACCAGCTAATCTGTTCCAGCGTTTGTTCTCCATTCCTCCAGCATTTCGGTGATTTTTCTCTCGCATTCAAGTGGCGCTCAACATGGTGATTTTTCTCCAATTCCCGAACATCAGTAGTTGTACACCTCAACAAGTTTAAATTGCATGTGGTTTCATTCCTAAAAGTGGCACGAATTTAAACAAGTAGTGAGTTTATTTTAAAAGTACTATATTCGGCAGCATTGGCGACCAAGCCGTGCTTATTTTGCACATAATACTCAAACTAATATGATTGAAATTATTTCAGAAAGTGAATAAAAATATTATCAAAAATGTGGTATCTGCATTTAATTTTAAGCTTTGTATATTTTTAATTTCATTCTCTTATATTTCTTTGGCATTTGATTAATTATAACAGCTCTAATAAAGAACTGAATGTATGCACAATTTTTCATGGAAGCATAGTTTAATATATTTAATACATATGTTTTCGTGACATGGAACATAATTTTTTTTTTAAATTTCAGCAGTATGTAGTTTTTATTGATTTTATTACATATTCATTTGATTTTTTCACGTGTATCTTTAGATTGGGTGTCGGTGACACTCCGCTTCCATTTGCGACATGACAACTTATGGCAGCCGTCCATTGAAAGGGGGGAAATGGGTGGCGATATTTGCCAAATGGGTGGTGGTTGGGTGGCTGGTTTTGCTGATAACCTTGCGCATTTGTATGCGCGAATTGTAAACAAATATGAGAAATTGTTGAGACTCTTGCGGCGAAATTGGAACGAAAGTTGGGGCAGCAAACAACAGCAGCCGTTTGTGGCACCAGTATCCAGTGGAAGGAGCGTCATCCTTCGAGAAGGGGTGTGACCAGGACGTCCTCGAAGCCTCCTGAAGTGCCACTTCTTCATACGCAAACTTACTTCACGACCATCGAAATCTGTCAACAGCAAAGTGTGGGTGTACCCGTGCAATGCATCCTAAAATGCTGCAAATCTCTGTTTACTTCCCATTTATTTATATTATTTTTCTAGAATATCTTCGATCAAGTTTGTTTGCTATCAAGTGGGACAGCAAAGATTTTTCGAAAACTTTTCATTGAGATGAGAACAAAGTTGTTGACACCTTCCAATCACGCCTTGCATTCTTGGACTTTTGGCACTCAAACAATTTTTACAAACTGCTTCCAAAAGTGTAAATACAAAAGAATTCCATGTTTTGCGAAAATATCAAACAAATTAAAGATTTTAAGATTTTAAAATGGGAAAGAAGACTTTGAATTTATTTAAGTTGTTCATTTCCTATTTAAAGAAATATACAAGCAAATAATTTCCTTCTTTTGCCAGAGCATGCTCAAATATTCGTTAAGAATTTTTCCAAAACTATCGTCCCTTTTTTTTGGGGACGCCTCTGAACACATCCTGCACAGGTGCTCGGCAAATAAAAGAAATGCTCCGTCACTTAGTTGATTATTCTTTCAGTTTTTCTGTACAGCAGCCATTTCCACATTGCCTCGCCAATGTCGCCATTGTCTCAAGGCGTTTCCGTTTCCCATTTCGGTATGTTTTTCTTCACATACGGCCAAGGCAAAAACTCATTTGTATGTGTGGGGGTGCGTGAGGGTTTCCTGCCCCTGACTAACACATGGCCAGATGAAAGGACGAGCCAGACCGCAAGCCAAAATCAATTATGGAAAAATTACCAGTGGTTGGGCTAAATGGCCTTTATACCGTTTGGATTGGGATTGCTTTTGGGATACGAATGGGATGAGGGTGTCGCCATGCATGTGAAATAATATGCGGTGAATTCTTTTCTTGCAAATTTTCCACTCCAGTTCCTTTTGTGAGCTGGCATTTAAGACCTCGTCCTTCGGGTTTTCTCCGCGCGCGGAAAATGCACGAAAATGGGAAAGGAAAATGAAAATGAGCTGAAATCTGAACGCGAGTACGAGCACTTGGTGCACTCGATTATGGTGGGCGGCAAGCTGCCGTTCAGCGGTAACGGTAACGGCTCTTTCCGGTCTGATTTTGCCACCCACTTCCTCTTTCCGCCCAGTTTGACCACCTCGTCCTTTTGCCGCTGCCGCTGTTGCATGCGATATGCATGAGTTGAGCCAATGTGGCCATTCCGGCTGATGTACACGGGGCACGTAGCATGCTAAAACAAAGTTAATTAGATTTGCGGCAAGATGCCCATTATGGCTTAAATGAGAAGGGGGTGGTCAGGCAATAGCCCTTTTAATGTAAAGAGTGCAGCTGGTTTTTCAGAATTTCCTTTTCATTGGCTTTGGTGTGCTTGGGGGTTTGCCAATTTAACATCAATCTGCAGAAAATTCCGTTTTTAATGCCCTTTGCACTACTCATTCTGGACAGCTTGAAACGAAGACCGCTTTACTTTTTTATAGCCTTTTTTCTATATAACATTCTTATTATTTTAGTAGAGCTGAACGCAATTTAAAATTGTGAATTTGACCTAAGCCGATTGACAACCACAGCAAAAATTCAGCAAGAATTTGTTGTGCACTTCAAGTATGTGAAGACTTAATTAACTTAAGCTTAGTTTACCTACGATTTTAGTTTGCAAACTTTTCCAAACATTCCCATTTTTAAGACGGCTCATGTAGTTGGAATTTATCAGGCTTAAGGTAGGCAAGTATCAAAGTTCACTTATTTCCCCAAACATTTCATTTCCCCACAAAGTGGTAGAAATGTAAAGTTATTTTGCTAACAATCGGCTTATACCTGCATTTAGGCAACTTTTCCCAACTGCAGATAATCTGATTTCGGGTGACGGGTATGTGGTAGTCGAGGATTCGTTTTCCACTTACATTTTCCTCTTGCATTTTCCTCTGCTCTTTCATTGGTTTTTGTGTGGTTTATTCGTCTGGATGGGCCACGGGGCAATTACCGTGCTTAATGGCCTCCAAAATGTTTGCCACCACCACCACCAACACGTAGACTCGACTTTTTCTTGCCGGTTCCTTTGAGTAGATGGCGTAACTTTTTTTTTACATTTACGAGCTGAATGCGTTTTACATCTCTTTTTGCAGTTGGAAGGAAGCGAAGGCAGCGCATCTAATGCATTTCGTCCGGGATAAAGTTTATACCATTAGAGCGGCATGAGGTACATATGCAAATGTCAGCTTGTTAACGACAAAGTTGAATGATTGAAAATGCAAATTGCAACCGCAACTGCTAGGCTAAAGAACAACAAAAACTACAAGAACAACAAGAAGAAGTGTAATCGCGGTGCATCAACACCACAAATTAACCCACCGGTGGTGCCGACGACAACCATTTAAAGTGTCGGAAATGACACAGTCAAAATGTATCGCTGCAAAAATTGGTTTTGTGCGCGCAGCAACAACAACAACTACGTCGATGTGGCACTAAGCGAGGCACCACCCATCCATCCCAGTGCAGCCACAACAACCACACCGAATAGCCGCAACTTTAGCGCCAGCAACAATAATAACGTGCGAAGCAACAGCAGCAAAAGTAATCAGCAAACAGCGGCACATAGAGGCGCTACCACCCATCCCACCCAAATCCCCCACACACACCACCCAAGCACCACCCACTCGACCGATGAGGCTTCTCCGCCACAGGCCCACGTGGTTACCTTTCTGGACGAATCCACAGCAGGCGGGAGCAACGGTGCCGTGACCAGCAGCCGCCTGGTCACCACCGCCGAACTGCATCAGGCCCATATGCTGGAGCACCACTCGAATCTGGACGCCATCGAGCAGGCGGACGACTTCATCTACGGTCCTGGCGCAGGACTTTCGCTGTGCGACGACAGCCTGCCATCGGCCAAAAACTGCTATCGACTGGTTATGCTCGGGTACGTATACGACCCGTGGACGGGCACTGAAACTAGTAATATTAGCTAACTCCGAATAAATGTATGCAACTTTTTAAGGTCTAGTTTAAATGCAAAAGATTACCAAAATAACCTCAGCACTGTATTTAATATAACCAATATTTCCTTGATGTTCTTAAATTGAAATTTCTCTCACTGTATTAATCATCGAATGCATGCCGCCCATTCAAGTTAATTTTGAGCTTTTATTGGCGTTTCTTTGCATTCGATGAGTGGACAGGATGGCGTCAATTTCAAAATCCAATCTCGATTTGCAATTCTCCTTCCCATGCAGCTCATCACGCGCCGGCAAGTCATCGATTGTGGCACGTTTCCTGGGCAATCGGTTCGAGGAGGCCTACACGCCGACCATCGAGGAGTTCCACCGCAAATTGTATCGCATACGGAATGAAGTCTTTCAATTGGATATTTTGGATACTTCTGGCTATCATCCGTTTCCCGCAATGCGACGTTTATCATTTCTAACTGGTGAGTGTGACGTTTTGGCCATCAAATAGTTGCATGTGTGTGCGGCATTCCAAGGATATTTGGCAATCGCCTGGGAACGCACGTTCTATCACTTAAGTTGTCGACTGCCTTCATTGGGTGCCATTTAATGTCCTATAAATTATCATAAAAATCAGGCTCAGCTGCTGGTAAACAAAGTTGGGTTCCATACCCTTTCAACCGACTTCAATGGCATGGACACAGTTTTGGTAACATTCATTGGCCATAAGGGGTGTCACATTTATTTAAACTATGATAAATGGACCTGCGATTATGTTCAAGGACCTTTAAAATAGCTTTGCATAAATTAAATCTTGTTAGCTGTGCATAATTCATTTTAATAGTTTTATAGGACACTAATAAGTAAAGTTAGCCACACGACTAGTTATATATAGAACAATGTCCTTCCACACCCCAATATTTCTACGAATATCCTGATCATAATGAAAATACTTAGGTTTTTTGTCAAGTCACGCCCACCCAAGAAGTACTTCGTACTCATAAAAATATGTTTGAATGGCACCCAATAAGTAGGGTATTCATGTCTCAGTAGAATGCGTCTATTGATTTTCCCATTCCCAATTTTCGGGTTTCCGAATTACCCTAAACAACCCAGACCTCACACACAGTCTGAAATACATTAACGTGGTGGAGATGAGCTTCAGATGTCAGTATCGTTTTATATAGTGTCTGGAAAATTGCGAGTGCGTAGGTCATTGATGCGGAGCCATAAATAAGCAATAAATTTGCATTTGCTAAATCAAACGACGATTAATGTTCTCCTTTTATTGCAGGGGATCTCTTCATCCTCGTCTTCAGCATGGATTCCCGCGAGTCCTTCGAGGAGGTGGTTCGCCTGCGGGAGAACATTCTGGAGACCAAGTGGGCTGCACTAAATCCCGGCTCCGGGTTTAAGAAGAAGAGTCTTCCAAAGATACCCATGATATTGGCGGGAAATAAATGTGATCGAGACTTTAAGTGAGTATATCTGATTTGGACTGCGCAGTTCACTCAGGAATCATATTTAAAAATCATGGTTTCTTAGATTTCTGTAAAATGCAAACTCATCCCAGTAAATACTTTTCCCCCAGAACTGTTCAGGTGGACGAGGTGATGGGCTACATCGCTGGCCAGGACAACTGCTGCACCTTTGTGGAGTGCTCGGCTCGTCAGAATTACCGCATCGATGACCTATTCCACTCGCTGTTTACGGTCTCCAATCTGCCGCTGGAGATGACCCCCAATCATCATCGTCGATTGGTCTCCGTTTTTGGGGCGCCCTCGCCACTCCCACCACACGGATCTGCGGTGGGCGGGACCAAGAAGAATGCCCTGTCCATCAAGAGGAGATTCAGCGATGCCTGCGGTGTGGTGACGCCGAACGCGAGGAGACCCAGCATCCGCACCGATCTCAATCTGATGAGATCCAAGACGATGGCGCTCAATGAGGGCGAGGGTGTGCGGAGTCCTTCGCGTTGGAACCGCTGCGCCCTGATGTAGAAACCCAGGGCAGTGTGATAGTAGTGATGCGCGGATCCATCAGGGATATCAGGCGAAATTGCGATAGATGGAGCAGAAACTAATTATAAACGCAGCGATTGGGTGATTTCGATATTATAGTGTAAATACTCGATTAGTCAGGTAGTTTCAAGATGAAACTATTTATTAATTATGCATTTAGCACTTTCTCGCCAACTACGGACAAATGACAAAAGCCGCGCAAATTGTATTTTATTGCATAATTAATATCTGAAGGGATACTTGCATTGACTGCCCCTCACCTCTGCTTGCCCAAGTGTCCCCAAACTGAATAATTATATGCACTTGATGCTCAGTTTTTCCACTTCAGTTTTGCATTCAATTTCCCATTTTAATTGCATTTGTAATTCTGATCGTTGTAATTGCACATTTACTTGACGCACACACAAAAAAAAAAAACCAAAACGCAGAGGACAATAATGTTAAAACGTATTCGGAATTGCGGGATTCGTAATTGTTATTCAAATTTAATTTATAGATTTAGCCAATTGAATTTACATGAATTTATATTGAACTAATTTAATGTTATCGTTGATTGTTGAAGATACCAATTTGAAAATTTGACCCTCAGTAGGTCGTCCATATGTTATGACACATACTCAACTCAACTATCAGCCCACGAAAACCTTTCGAAAGATTGCATATCAGCCAAAACTGGAACAGAAATACACCGAATCAAAACTATTGAAGGGAATCTTGACCAAACTTGATACCAACTAACTCTACTGTAACACTTGTACACCGATCTAAGCGAATCTAAGCCCAACTATGGTTAACTATATGGCAAAATGAAAAACTATAAGCAAACACATTTCTAGCGTTAAACCGAATTTATCAGATCTGTTCTCGGCTTGATTTTTGGTCCCTTAGGGCGGAAATCTAATCGAGAACAGCTCCGTAAGTTTAGAAAATTCGAGTTTCAAATCTAACCTAAGCAACAGCAACAATTTTCGCGAGTTTAACATTTATAAAGTATTATCAATAATGGAAATAAAACATACGCGTTTCATCGCCAAATGAAACCAAGACCAAATGATTATTCTAGCTATACCAATGACATAAACGCTAATATAAAAAGGTATTACCTAAAAAGTTATTACAAATTCAAGCATACATATTTTAGGCAATTATCGTTAATGTAAAAACCAAAAAACAAAGTGCAAATATTTACAAAAATTCGCGTTGGGCCAAAGTGCACAAAATATAAATATAAATTGAACTAAGGATAGTACCCGAAATTCGGACGATTGTTCTCCAAAGTTATAATGATTTACGATTAACCATGAAAGCTAACTTTTTAATGCTTTGGATTTGCATTATTTATTTACATATTATGTATATTGTAAACAATTGAATTATGATTAAATAAAATTTAAAACAGACAGAATTGTGGTTTGGAAGTTTGGGTAAAAGCTTCGATAACATTGCAAAAGAAAACATCCTTTACGCTCTAAAGCTCTACGTTAAATAAACTTTTGTAAAGCTCTGCTGAATGTAAGGATAAAAGTTCAATAGTGATGCGATAAATAGTTCACGACGAACCAGTGGTAGCTCCGTAATTTTTTATTTGAATTTTTCTTATTTAAATTTATGATACATCTTTTTTATATTACATAGTACAATATGTACATCCAATAGAATTTTGACATGCACACAGACTGAGGTTTTTTTTCTTGCTGCTAGAATCAACAATCTAACTGCCTTTACATTTATATTATTCAAGTCTAGTTAGGACTTGGACTTTACTGTTCATTCTAAATGCCTAGATTGGGTTTATGCATAGGAAAAGCTTTCATGTTCAGGAAGTTTTGAAACCAAGATAAAAACTTCAAAGCTTCAATGTTTTTTTTCGAATCTTCTCTTTCTTCCACAAAAAATTAAACGGTATGACTGCGTTTGTTAACCATATAACCGCAAAATAATTGGTTTATAATTAAATGGGATAGCAAAACGTATATTTTACTCCACTCCATAGCCTGTACACCTTGCGTATACTTGATGTGACGACACATCCGTTCATATATTCTAGGACAACAAATCACAGCATATCCTGCCTCGTTGACAACAACAATCTGCCACACATTGGCCCAAATTACAAGACACTGGCTCTGAAAAAATGTATGTTTCACAGACGAGCCGGCCTGGTCCTAAATAATGGCCAGTTGCCATCCTGGAAAAATAACAGGAGCACGTGCACGTGGCGATGACGCCGACACATTTACGCCCAATTGAACAATTTTCCGGGAAAGCGGAGAAGCGGGAAATGGGGAGACGCAGGACGAAGGCGGTCCATGTGGCTGGAGGGCATTCGCTCAAAAGTGCAGTCAATTTTAATTGCTTGTCTGATCGCAGACAGGGGCTATTAATAGGCTTATGGCTTGCATGATATACCCACGCTATATCCCGATGCGAAAACCTACTCCATGTGGCTTTTGTTGGCGTTGCCAGTCGCTGGCTTATGCAAGTGAATTGTTTCAGCAGCTGGAACTGCAGATGGCCCCCGTAAGCCCCGCGATAATCACGTGGTTAGTTAGCCACCCCAGAATGGGTCATTGTTGAAAGCGGGAAGCGAAACTCCAGCTCCCCTGATACCTAATACAATTTGCATATGAAATTTTCCGTCTGCCAATTACGATTCGCCCAAAATAGATTAGTTCCCAAAAAGCCAAATCATAATTTTAATTATGTATTGGGACGCCGCTGCTCCACGCCTCGACTGCTAATTAAAAGTTAAGCATTTTAGCATTTTGATTTCATTGTTTTATTTCGATGATCCTGGCTAGTTTAATTAGTGGAAGATGTTTAAATGCTGTCATGGCCATTGCACCTGCATCTTTTCCAGGTGGTAAATGCCGATTGCTGAGGTGGCAAATATTTACCCAGCACCAAAATGGAAAAGTTATCGCACGTTTCTCAGCCAGACTTTGCTTAGCTCTATTTAACTATCAGTCGGCAGAGAGAAAATAAAACCAAGAGCGGGAAAACTTTCTATGTAAGCAGGACTCGTGTTGACGATGCCGTCTTTAAGTCAACTAAACCTGTTCACTAACAGGAAATATAAGCACTGAAAAAAATAGAATAAAAATAAAAAGAAATTGTAACTAATGAAATAAAAAAGCATATGGCTTAAAATTGTAAATCAAAAACATTCAAATTTATTTTAATTAATTTTTTTTATTTTGACTTAATTTTAGAACAATCTTCCAAACTAAAACGCAAGAATCTTTGTCAAAGTAATCACATTTAAATGAAATTAAAACGTTAGGGGTTATTTTTGGTTTTTTTCACAGTTTTATATATCAGTGCACTTGTTGGTGGCGCCACCATCGCTGGCGTATTTGCTTATTGTGTTTGTAAACATTGCTAACAACTTGAGTAATGCCGGCGACAATGCCAGTATTGCCACTTGCCACAGTGCCACGCCCACGCCACCAACGCCTGCAACTGCTAATAGGGCGGCATTGGTAGGGGGGTGCGGTGTGGATGTGAGGTAAGGTGAACCGAGGGGGATTCACCGCCACTTCCTTGCAAGTTGTAAGTGCCCAAGTTTTTCAATTAAAAGTTGCTACCTTTTGTGTGTTACTGCGGCGGCATAACATAAATACGCATGTGTGTACACACACATAAACAGCAACGAAGGTGGATTTGTATATTTCCTGACTTTTCGCCTAATCACGATGCCGCTGATATATCAATAAACCACACGGGCAGAATGGAGGAGGATTGTAAATCAGCAGCAACCAGAAAGCAAACTCCTGGCAAACCAAACAGCCAAACAAACAGAAAGCAAACAAACAACCGAATGAAACGAAAGAATGAACGGCAAACGACAGGTGTTGAAGTCGAGGGCATTATAAATGCATACGAAAAAATACCGAAACGTCAAACAAATTGCAAGTTTTCAGTTGCATTTCCGCAAAACGTAACTGAAATAATACGTTGCCGGCAACGCAGCAAAGTATGCAGCACAAAAGCCGGTGCTGTGCGGTTGGGCTTGCCTTTTGCCACGCCAAGCAAGCCATATACCAATCCCTCCTCCACGTGAAGTTGGTGGTTATCGGTTAGCGATGGGGCACACGAACAAATTGAAGGTAGGCCATGTAGCAGCCCGGGGCAACGTCTTCGACTTGGCAGCAAGGCCCGCTGACTAGGTCCCTCGACCCCCCCTCGACCGACGACCCACGAACCACCTTCACCTGTGCCCCCACGCCGCTCTTTTCACGATTTTCCCGCTCGCATGACAAGTTGAAATGTTGACGGCTCACTGACATTGTCTGCCAGTGTATACGTGCCCTGTGCCATGGGTGCACTGCGAGAAAATTGGGTAAGCCTTCTAGCTAGAATTATTTCCTAATTTTGTGATCTTTAAGATAAGCGTTTAAAGTGATTTATCTTTTTTTGTTGTTGCGTATTTCAATTATGCACTGTATAAATCTGTATGGATCTTGCTAGATCATTTGAAAATGAACTTTTTTTTCAGTGCACATGACTGCGCGCTGCATGCATGTATGAATGATATTGTGGCTCGACATGGCTGCGCTGCAAGAATCTCATACAAAGTTATGCAAATTCCGATTCCGTTGTCGCTGTCGCCGCTATGTTGACGTCGCGAGGACTCTGGGATGTGGCCTGTGGGCTGTGGACTGAGGGCCGTGGGCGTGGCATCGGTTTCTGCGGTCTGGCATGCATAATTGTTGGTTTTTAGTTACATGTGAGTCGGCCGTGCGGCCACGCCCCCGCAACTCTTGCCAACAGCCCTTTTCTAAGGCATATTCATTCATGCTATTTGTTCGACGTAATTGTCTATCTTGGGAACGATAGGAATCCCATTAAAAAGGATAAATTTCATGTGTTGTGAAATAAAAGCTTTTGGGGTATATAACATTATCCTGGAAAATATGTATAAATAACTGCATGCTCTGTACTATGGAATGGGGAAAAGGAGGTTAAGAAATATAATCTCCAATTTGCCTAAAGTTCAGTTCGCCTTTGGCATTTCTATTTCGGTTCTGTGTTAATGTTTAGATCTAGAACTCATTCACTGGACCATCTGCTTTGATTAGAACCCATTCATAACGCTGCGTAATTCGAAATTCCCAATGGCTATGATAGATTGTAAATCACATGCGGGCAGAACAATAATCATATCTCAGACATTTCCCATGTATTTTCGTGTTGCTTACCTAAAAACCCACAAAAAAAAGAAGGAGCAATAACTACAACTGGGGGCTATCATCAAAAAACAATTCTCTGCGTAGCGTCCGCAAAATAATGGACGTTAGGCTGCGCGTCTTGATAAGCTAAATGATAAATTGTTTTTACTCGTGACATATGTACGCCCTTCTGAATGTTTGTGTGTGTGTGTGTGTTAGCCAACTTGTTACGGATGCTGGCCTCGTATGTGCGGCTGGTAAAGTTGTTTTGTGTTTCAATAAAAAAGAAAACAGAACAGAATGGAACAGAACGAAAAAGAAAGGCAAGGAAGCTGGAAAACAAGCTTGGAAAACTTGTAAATGCGCCTGGGCACAAAAGTGGAATCTAATAAGCTCACGGCTAAATGTGTTATGATGAATGACATTGTCAGCCGTACACGGAATTTAAACTTTTTGGCCCTGGGACCACCTCAAGCAAGGCTTATAATTGAAAACTCAAAATACGTGGCCCCCGTCTTTTTTGGAGCATACCAATTTTTCCGAGGCGTGCAGAGGGTCTCAGATTTGAATTGGCTTCGCGGCTAATCAACTAATACAAGAGATCCGTATTCATTCATTAAATTAAAATTTCATCCCGCTCATCCGATTTGATTGCTTTGTGCCTAAGTGGCGGCCGTTCCTCCAGAAATTCAGCCCCCAACCGCCAGCTACCCTCCTCACCAAATATTCCCCATTATATGGCGGCTTCAATCACAATTGAAGCTGGCAGTCCCAGTCCCAAGCCGAATCGCAACTGTTGCCACTCGGCAGCTTCTTGGCCTGTTTGTTTATTTGCCTGATAGCAGCCATACAGCCCCATGCCTAAGTATCTGAATCCGAATCGGAATATGTATCTATATCTGCCGGGGTATCGCAGCTCACGACGAAATCTGTATCCGGAAACTATGTTGGCCAGCCATTGAAATTCATAAAGCATCAATGGTCCCGCCGAGCTTCGCAGGGGCGTGGCTCTTTTTGTTTGAAATCATTTGCTTTAATTCAAGTGAAAAATTATTTAAATTGGTTATCAAACGTGCAGCTCAGACAAGCTTCGATGGGGCTACGGATGCAGATACAGATAGAGATATAGATTGAGATACAAATACAATCACAAATACAGGTAAACGTGGAAATGGAAATGGCGCAATACTTTTTGTTTTCCCCAGCCCCCATCCATATATAAATACCTTTTGTTGCTCGTTGCTGGGCTGGCTGGGTTGGGAAATGAAAATTGATTCCAACTTAAATGAAAAATATTGAGCAAAGTAATTTCTAGGCATTTGCCCAGGTAGATGAATTTGTAATATTCTTTATTTACTGAAAAATGTATGAGCCATATAAAATATTTCGAATTCAGATAGACAACAATTGTGCCCGGATCGATGGGGGATTTGTCGATATGCCTAGTGTGTTCGGCTCACTACGAAAATTTCAATGCGTGTTTATGGATATTAATATTTTAAGGCCAAAACACCCAATAGCAATTTACCATGATTGCACCATGTGCAGCAAACTTTTCTGCTATTTTCCATATCCTTTAAATAAAATGCATTAAACGTGGGAGTAGAAAAGTTCCGAATGACAAGACTTTTGCTGCATTTGATAGTTTACTTTTTATTGTTTCATATTATTCAATTATATTATGCTATTATGTATCTCTGTTATGCACTCTCTCTGCTCTTCTTTTCTCTTCTCTTCGTGTTTTTACGCTTAGGACTAGAGGGTTCTGCACTTCAGTTTTGATTTCACTAAATTTATATTACTTTAATCGTACTATATAATGTCACCGTGCGATTGGCTAACGCGCCATTCGCTTTGTGTTCTGCGTTTGTGGTTTATTGTTTTAAATTAATACCTTAACTGTCATTACAATTACGTTTAATTACATTACAAATGTTGTAGTTGGAAATGCATTGGTTAAATGCAAAAAGAAATTATTACGTAACTAACTATCGGTAACTATAATTAGAATTTAGTTAAGTGTTCGTTATCGAATGACAATAAATTACGAATTTACCATCCACGGCTGTGTATGTACTTATGTGTGTTGATTATGCTATAATTTCATTATCGTTACTCATCTGATGCATATAAAAGAACTGCGCGATCCGAAAATGCAATTCGGAATTCGATAACGTGTATTGTGGTGAATCGCGAGCTACGCTGTAGAAAATCTCTGGCCTAAGATAGGAGTACAGTAGAAATCGGTCGTAAAACACATATGTATATCCTATATAAAGTTCAGATATATATATCGTATATAGACTGGGCAGAAAGGGCTGCATGCGATAGTTAAAAACGTTTTCGTATAGTAACCACGCGGGGCTTTCTTATAATGTACACACACCTAGAAGTCTTTTGACAAAAATACACATTTATACACGCATATACAGGGTCCTGTGAAGAGTTGCTCGCTTTTCGAATTGCTCGATTCTCGATTCTCGGGTGCATTGCCATACAAATCTAAGTAGGATACTAATTTGGCCAGTATTGCGTAGGCGGAGGCGACTGGGTGTTCCGCTGCTGTTTGTTTTTTTTTTTTTTTCTTTGTTTATTTTCTTATTTTTTTGTTGTGAATGATGAGCTTAGGTAATTACAAAATTAGATATTAGTTCGGTTACGGCTATCGGTAAGTTACAAATTACAGTTTACAAACTACAAATACGTTTCCTGCTTGTACAAAAATTGCTGCTTGCTCGTGCCGTGTCCTAAACATAAAGTACAACTCAAATATATATCCATGATATATATCTATTTGTGTTTATCATATACGTTTAGCAATATATTAGACATATTACCTACGAGTAGTGTGTATGCGTACTGGTAATATAAGTATGTATTTATATGCAACATCCATCTGCCGTCTGAGTATTTCTCTTTTTGGTTTTTGTTTGGAATTCGCTGATTATATGCATGGCCATGATTCACGTTGACATTCAATGTGTGCACGCATGTGTCTGTGTGTGGGTGTGTGCTGTGATTTGTTTTGTTTTATGCATGAGAATGTGTTCGGTGTGATGCCGCTCCTCTTCTTCCTTCCGTTTCCGCTTACAGCAGTAAATTTTCTAAATGCGCTGCATACTCATCGGCCGTCTTGAACTCCCTACTTTCACTTTCGCCGTGACTGTGAAATCAAACAAAGTGAAAAGACACAAAATTTAGTAATATAAAAAAAAGTCGTAAATCTATCTGCTGCTGAATTTAAACTTGCTACGCTTTATAATTCTTTGGCACAAAACTTGTGAGCAAATTAAAGGCTCAAAACAAAGTCGTATTTTATCACTGTGCACAAGTGCTTGTGGCCACGGAGGTAATGAGCAAAGTTGGCAAGTAATAAAACGTTAATGCCAAATCAATAGGACACGTGTATGTACAGACCTGCTGCCATCACCGATTTCCCGCTTCTTGCGTTTGCGATCCTGCGAGAGTGCCTCCACGCACAGGATGATCAGCTTGCTGTCGCAGGACTGGCGCTTCTGTTCGAGCAGCTTGTGGCCATCGAGATTGCTGGCAAAGCTGCCCTTCAAGTGGTCACCCGAGTGCCAGGCATCGCAGTAGGTGTCCATGGAACGCTCGCCATTGGGCAGCGAGCCGTGCCAGACCATCTTCATGGGCCTACAAGGGTTATTAAAAATATGAATTTTATTTTAAACGATTTGGGAGCAATTTAGAATCCTACCATGTAGAATCCGTCATCACATTCTTGCCACTGAAGCTGTAGATTCGCGGCGCCTGCGAGAAGAAGCCACCTTGGCCATTGAAGATGCCCTTCCACGAGTTGAAGAGCACATCGCCACGAGTGTTCACCACGGGCAGATCCCGGTCAGCCGGACGCACAATGGTGTCCAGATTCTGTACCCTGCAGACGAGAGTTAAGCATTCCGTTTATGCACAAGTTATTGCCAGCATACGAGCGGCAATTATACGCGAACAAACAAACTGCCATCAAAAGATGTCTGAAGGGCAGGTGCTGTGTTCGCTCTAGCTCTTTGTTCGTTTATTTATTTATGCTTTTTTTCCTTACACCCCCAAACACCGAAGCTCGGAAAACTCCTACTGCAAAGCCTGCCGGTAGCACTGGGTAAATAAATTGCACGAAATTGTTTTCACAAGCTTTTGTTTTCATACTTTTGGGCGCGCGCTTTTTTGCCGCGTTCGCCTCGCTTCAAATATCAAGATTATGCGGCAACTAATGAGTTCCCAAAGTGTCGGCTTAGGCGGGGAAACGTTGCGTATGAGCAATGCCCCGTGCATTGAAACGGAAAATTCCACGAACTTGATTTGTGAAAAAATCCAAATAGCCTGCGCCGAAAAAAACTAAACACGAAAACCGGCAAAGTACGCGTGAAAAATCTAAAGAGAGATAAGACACACCCGCCACCAAAAAAGACAACCAAGTACTCACCTGGATGAGAGGAATGCCTTGAAGGTGCCCAGGAGTCCTGCCCGTCGTCCCTGTCGATAGCAGGCGAAATCCGCCCCGCGAATCCCCTGCAAATCGCCAGTGGAGGGCTCATTCAGTGCGGCCACGCGTAGCTATTCCGGATCCAAGAAAATATGGCATGAAATTAATGCGGAATTTATGTCAAGCATTTTAAGATCTAATTAATACAGAATTTAATAGCCAGAAATTGTTTGCTTAACAAAGGGAGCGCAGGCCCAACCCCCGGGGACTCTGCAGAATAAATGGTACCATAGGTACGAGTAATGGATAGTAAAATATTTCAAATAATTGCAGGGGCTCTAAGGAAACAAAAACAAAAAATGACAAAACCTCCTTCCGGGCAATGAACGAAACAAAAAAAAACACAGAAGAAGAAAAACAGCACTCATAAAAATGTTACAATAAAACGTGGGCAGAGGAGCTCAAAGGTCGGATCTAGCTTAATTGAAGAACAGGGAAGAGAACTCACCATTCGCGGATACCACTGGAAATGCGATTTTAATTTGTTTATTATTTTCGATTCCATTTAATTTGTTTGAAGACGCAGCCATAAAATGGGGTACAAAAATGTTCATAATTTAATAAATCTAAATGGAAAATTCCGAGCATTCGAACGAACACCGAGACACAAAAAAGAAGCTCTCAACATTCTTGATTTTTGGTTTCGTTGAGAACTAAACTTTATGGATTACCCAAAAGCAAAGGACAAAATTCAATCAGAAAGCGTCTAGTTAAAAAAGCAAATCACATAGAAACACACAAGTATATGGAATCAAACATATAACTTATTTGTCTAGATAAAAAGTAAAGAGTTTCCATTGGCTTAGTGAATATATAAAATCATTGGATACAGACAAAAGCAGAAAATCAAACTACACCAATTGTTCCGTGTACAACAGAACTTCAAATGCAATTTTCGCTAATTAGAAATATTTCCATTGACCAGCAAGCCAAATCAAATTATTTATTCAACGAGTGTGCGTGTGCAAAAATTCGTTTGGCTATTTGAAAATATGCCCGTTCGGTTTTTGTTATTTTTTAGTCGACACTACGATATGCGAATATTATGGATTTAATTACCGTTTCGTATTCGGGCGCGGTTGTAAACTGCATTTAATGACAATTAATTATAAATAAGTTTAGTATGTTAAATCGATAGCATTTGCTTCAGTTCGTCTCACTGGAGTATTCAATGTGAAATTAGGAACAAGTAGTGTGCGGTGCATTTGTGTTGTAATTTAGTAGCTTTCTTGGATGAATGCTCGAGTTGGCGAATCATTGATAGTAAAATATGTACTTCATACAATACAATTTAGATAAATGGAGAATCTTAAAAAATCCGTTACAATCTGTATATAACTATCAATAGATCGCCAACTCAATTAGAGTAGAATACGTTTTTGTTAGATACTCTCGGCGGGAAATGACATTCGAATGGGAAAATCAGTGTCAGCGAGCTTTTCGATTCATAAATAATTCACATTGAGCACATCAAAGTCGAGTACAATTAATGCAGGCAAAGGGAATCCCAGCTAGGACTTCTGATTTCCCTTCGAAAACCTCGAAATTTTTTTTGCCCGCCATCAATGTCATTATCCCACCGATGGATGCGAATGCGATTCGAATGTGGCAAGCAAGTACGAGTAGATGTGGCAGCAAGATAATGACAATATTCCGGCATTTTCCACTCACCGTTGGCGTATTGAGAAGGGGTGGTGGACTGTTGAGCAGATTCTTCGACTGCAGGTCGAATCGCATCGATGGTGCCACCGTTGTGGGCGGAGCGGGCGTGGCAATCGGCACCAGAGTTCCCAGCTGAAGAAAGTGGAATGGATACAAAGGGAGAATTAAATGTGGAATCGCAATCGTAATTAAAAGACGCAGAGACAAACAAGCGTTTGGCGAATTTGTAATTAATAAAACAAGAGCTCTGCGCAAATATGCTCGTCAGAACCTTTCAAGTAGTTAATATTTCAGTGCTGGAACAGAAGGCAAACAGCCGGTGTTCGGCTCCATGCCATTATGCGATGAAATCAGCGTTGTATTGAAACTTTTGCTCAAATATTTGCATTACGTGTTGGGTAAATATATATGTAGCAACTGTCGCCCAGATAGATAGATCCCCAGTTCTCAGCCCTTATAGCCCATCTTTTTACCCATCCCAAAACTGTTCGCGGGCCCAGTGTATTAGGGTCAAATTTTCGACTGCCATAATGCGCGACGTCGTCTGACAAAAGTTTTAATTACTATTTTGAACTTTAAGTAGTCGACTCGTGTACTGAAATCTAATTAGGCTGGTGCTTCGGCTACCATCTCGGTATCTCGGCAGACAGCTGTGTACTTCTTGGCCCAGACGAATGCGAAATGCAAATGGGAGTCCCGACGACACTGGCAAAGAACTAGAATACTTTAAAAAAATATGTCCCGGAAATAAAAATAATATATTAACTCAAAAAATGCAATTATATTGTGTTCAATTTAGCACTTAGCAAATGGTCATGAATGTTGTATTTGAAAAAATAATATTATAATTATTTTGTGATACCCAACAAATGAACCCAATAAGATACAAATTGCTTTCATTAAACGTATTAGAAACTAGCCAACTATTTATTTCCGTGTAGCCAAACTCCTGGCTTGCTGATATTCCGGCAACAAAGGGTCCTTTGCTCTCGCCCGATTTTGCCATATTACTCGGCGCACCCTGACAGTTCATGGTCCTGTGTCGGGTTTTGTTGTCAAAAGTATTTAAATGGTGCCGTCAAAGGCAAGAGATTTCGTTTTCATTCCGGGCTGCCTTATGCACATGCCAGTTGCCAGGACTCGGGACTCAGTATCCAGGAACCTGGAGCCAAGAGGCACAACCCTGCTGTGCTGACTTTTGTGCCCTGCAACAACGGAAGCGGAAATCGAATCTCGAGCATTTTTTTTTTTTCGTCTTTTTTCGATGTTGTTGTGCACCAGCAACAGCTCCCCAATTCTGAGAATTTTGTACACTTTGGCACAATCGAGGCACTAGTTTCCCTTGGCCCGCTTTTCATTTTCCATTCTCTGATAATTTCAATAACGCAACAAGCAGTCGAAATTGTGGCCACTTTAATGTTTAAAAAAAGCTATTGAGAAATCGACCAATTTTGTGTGCAATTTCTGCTGACCCAAGCAAATTGTGTGGGCGAAAGTAGGGTAATAAAAGGCTCCCATAAGGCGCAAGTTCACCTTGAACGCTGGTCGAGATTAATTGGAAAATTTCGACATTTTAGGAGAATTGTCCAAAAGACGACAATAAAAACCTTCGATTTCCGTTTAATATTATTTTTAATCTGCCAAAGGAATTTATGGCCACAAGGAGCCATATGCCATGTGAAGCGATGCATGTTTTATGTTCCATCAATCAATGTTTTGAGCCTCCGACGGTCTGACTGACTCGACTGACTCAAATTGCCTGCCACATGCCACATGTCTCAGGACACTCGCACCCCTGTATCCTTATGTCCCTTAACCGGCTCAAGTGAAAAGCCAAGCGCAAGTCAATATAATTGAATAACGCAGATATACATATGTATGTATAGTATGTACACACATTCACGTTTCGGGTGGCAATCAGTCTGTACTTCTGCAACATTTAATGTGCAAATAAAAAACGAGTCGATACAAGGGCAATGCCAAACAAACCTTACTTTATGGCAGGCAAGAAAATAAATAAATAAATAAGTAAGACGAGCTTCTGCCACGCCTGTCTCATCTATTTTAGCATGCATTTGTATCTCCCAGTTTGTTTTTGCTCTTCTTTTCCAAAGAGGAGCTTATAGCCATAATGGCACAACAACGAAGGACTGGAACGGGATCTATAAAATAATAACCGCTTGCCGGCGGGCTCAGCGGCTGTCATATTTGGCATTTTAAAAGTCCCTCTGTTTGCTTAGGAGCCAGAAATCAAATTGCAGCCCCCAAACCAAAAAGGATTTGGCCCAAACTCACCGCAATGTACTGCCATCCCTTGTTTACGCGAACCAGCAGCGCCTCCTCCTCGGTGATGTAGGCCAATGTGCCCGGTGGATTCAGGGCCGATTTCTGCGGAATACGAACACATACATAGGTACATACATATCAGCGAAAGGGTTTTTTAAAAATACATGGCAGTTGCCAAATTTAACCAATCGACACCCACTTTTGTCATTTCATCGATGTTCTGGAAGGTGACTGCGCCGGGCACAATCTTCATGTTCATGTTCGATGAGGATGCCGAGAAGTATGGTTCCTCGCCATCGACAAGCCCCAGGGTCTCCTCATGCTTGTGGGAATGTCCTGGCTGGCGCGGTGGCTCTAAAAATGTATAATTCATGCATTATGACACATAATTTCATATCCTGCCTTAACTTATTTGGAATTTAACAAGTGCTAAATCACAATAGTGTTAAAATATTGGTTTCGAACATATATTTGTTTTTTAAGAGTTTCCTTTGCACACAAATACCTCTACAGCTCTATAGTATTTGTTATTTGAATAAATAAATCAATATTCGTGCACTTAACAATGTAATTATAATTAAAAAGCCTAGTTTAATAACAATGAAAATCGATATCCTGTTGCTCTACAATTTCAATATGAGTGATATTGTGCTTAAATATTACATCTGCACATTCACCTATTTTCTAACCGAATGACCGGATTTAGACTTCTGACCAAAATATTACTGGTAACTAAAATATTTAATATCTGTATGTGGGCAATGAGTCGTTGGTTTTTTCCATTTTTGACGCAGGAGGCAAATTCATGACGGTGTGAAAATTCACGCATAAAGAAAATGTTTACACGTTGTACTCCATCAATGGGCAAATGAGTTAATGATGATGTGCAAATATAAGGAACTCACTACCTATTAATGGAGCTGGCTCATGAAAATGCTAATAGAGAAGGTAATTTAGTAACTGAACGTTATAAGCTGGATCAAAAGGTAAGTCATGCAACATACAAAAGGACTAGAGCTACTCTAATGTGGTGAATGGAGTTTCGATTGTAGATTGTAGTTAGTTAGTTCGATTACCGGCTGTGCCATCGGGCCGATCGCGAAGATCTTGCAGTTCTCGCAGTGCTTTGAGTTCGTCCAAGGATGAGCGCGCTCCTTGATGACGAGGACGATGCAAATGACATGGATTGATAGCGGTTGGATAAGTAAGGTTTTTGGCTCTTGGGCAAGGATATTGCTAACTATTTACAGATATTGACCACTAGCTAACTAAGCTCACAAGTGACATATATACAATTTATGTTAGTAATATAGTTTTCATTGGCTTTCTCACCTGGTCGTCCGTAGTAGGATGCATCGCCGAAGAAGGAGCTTCGCGAATCCACTCCGGGTTCTCCTTTGGGGCCAGAAATGGAAAGACCCGGCAGACCTGGCGGTCCCGGAGGTCCTGGTGGTCCTGGCATTGGTATGTACTGCACGCCGCCGCTGTCACCATCGCCTCCACCAGTAGAGGGTAATCCTGGAGGTCCTGGCAAGCCATCGCGACCATCCTGACCTCGGTCTCCCTTATCACCCTTTAACTGCAAGAGAGTTTCAGTAGGTGAGTATATGGAGCACCCGTGGTGATCCATCAGCATTCTGTCGCCCCACGGGGCGTATACTTGACATCGACTTTTGGCACTTACCCCTTCGCGTCCGCCGGAATCACCCTTTGGTCCTTTGGGACCCATTTCACCCTTTGGTCCTGTCATGCCAGGACGACCCTGTGAATCAATTAAATTGGGGTCATAAAAATCAGCCAAATCAAACAAAAAATGGCTGCTGTAAACTTCTAAGGATTGTTTAAAATGCACTCAATTATTTGAATGTTGGACTAAATATCTCCAAAATGATATGAGCACGTATAAAAGTTTCCAGATGGCCAGCGAAAATCACACTCGTCTATTCAGAAGTAGGAAAGTTGGAGAGCAAATTATAAGATCATTGCCAGCAAAAGCCAACAGCCACATGGAATGCCTCGTGAGAAGTATATAACCTACTTGGCTCAAAAACAGTTCCTAACACTGGGAATCGGACCAACGGGGCAACTTGAACTATGGCCAAAAAAACGAGCTAACTTTGGCCGTTTTCAGAAAGTGCAACAATTCTCGTAGTTGCAACGCTTTTGTCTCTTTGCTCGTTCCAGCAATTGAGCCAAAGTTCCGTGCCCCACACCAAATTTGGCTGCAGAAATGGCAGCTCATGTAAATACGTTGCTTGATTTTGATTTTTCGGCGCGGTAAACGATGCCAGTTGGCACAGAGAATGCCATGGTGTCCTTTTGCATTGGCATACCGTACACACGCGCCTGCCTCTCAATTCAGTGACTCGGATCCAAAAAAAAAAATAAAAACGGAAACTTTCCTCCTTGCTGTCATTGCTTAGCTGTTGTTATTGCGAAATAATGGCGGAATTTCTGGGTAAACTGCAATTGGAAGCGTGCGATGCACCAACTGCCGCGTCCTGAATAACCGTGATGAAAATGCACTTAAAATACTTTTCGTTTGACTTTACTCCACCGCTTTTTGTCCTTTTTTTTGCAGTTCCTCTTGTTACGCGACTCAACCGCTTTCAGTGCCCTGATTGTCTAGATTGCGAGAGCGGCCAGGAAAATTCTGTTTGTCTGTGAACATTCTTAGCATCGAGGAATATATAGCCTAAGTCATGGGCGTAAGTTTAGGGAAACCTAGGTTGCAATGTAAATATTTAGTATTTAAAAACAATATATAATTCATAAATGAAAAAAAAAAAATTAAAAACATATTTTCCCTTATAAAAACTCACTGCCTGCACCCATGAAGTAATTTGTGGCTACGCTACTGGCCAGAATGGGTGAAAGCATGTGAAAGTTGGTCAATCTCATGAATATGCATGCGAAAGTTGTGAGTGGACGGGACTCTCTCAGTCGCTTTCCTCTCCCTTCACTTACCGAGTGTCCAATATCGCCCATGGGTCCGGGTTTTCCGGGCGGTCCAATTGGTCCAGTGGCACCCGTTCCGCCGCGCCGACCCCGCATGCCCTTCTCGCCTTTCTCGCCCTTCTCGCCCTTGGTCCCATTGGCACTGGCGAGGCCATCAAGTCCGCCGGGCTGTCCGACCTGTCCGGGCAATCCCGGCAGTCCGGGTGTTCCCGGTTCGCCAGGCTCACCCTTTGCGCCGCTGGGCCCGTGTGCACCTTTGTGACCCTGTTTTTTGGTGGAAAGATTTCGGTGAGAAAGGAACGCAAGTTGTGTGAAATGATTTACGGTCTTAAATATGTAGGCATACATGTGCCCAGGGGGGGAATAAAGGAACACAGGCAAATACATACGTGTATATATATAGGAGTGTATGCGTGTGGGAGCCTAGAAGCGGCAACAGCAGTTCTCTCGCCTAATTTGGCCGTAAAACTCAATTTCAAACGTTTTGTCGACTTCA
Source organism: Drosophila melanogaster (assembly GCF_000001215.4). Classification (NCBI taxonomy): domain Eukaryota; kingdom Metazoa; phylum Arthropoda; class Insecta; order Diptera; family Drosophilidae; genus Drosophila; species Drosophila melanogaster. The sequence goes on along the minus strand of NT_037436.4, from coordinate 7,043,233 downwards.
GAAAAAAAAAAATTCAATTCAAACTCATTTTGAAATCAAATCAATTCCGAAATCCCACACTCACACACGCAGGCCACACACGAACAGAGAAATTTATGCAATGCCTGGTGACAAGCCCGAAAACACAAAACCATATTCCTTTTTCGGGGCAGGGAGGTCCTTTTGTGGAAATTTGCTTCCTTCCATCGACTCAATTCATCCCCAGCGTCGTCTTCCACATCATCAGCGCCTTAAATGGTTCGCCATAAATTCGCACGCCTGCAGTTGGTTTTGGGGGAAAATTGGTGGAGCTGGCTGATCCGGCTGCTACTTTCCTCGGTTTTTACCAGTTTGCTGCGATGGCGAACCTTGCTCCACATCGCCAACTTAATACCAACTAATGAATAATTAATAAGGCAACGAATACACACACACATACACACACGACTGCTCTGCTCGGCGGCTGTCTTTTAAGATCCCTGTTTTTTAGGCTTAATGAAACGTACCTAATTGTGCGTGTATTCATACGTTTAAAATGCTAATTTCCATATTAGTTTTCTCCCCCGAAAATTGTAATGCAATAACGCCGTCTCCCTGACAAATTGGGCGTGAATTTATCATAAAATCCCAATCGATTTTTGTACTTTTTTGTATTTTCATCAAGTGTGTGTGTGCTGTTTGCATAATTTCTTTTTATTTCACGCACGATTAATTCCGGGTGTGGCCACCGAAGGGAATAACTTCTTAAAAACGACCTTGTTACGCCAGATTCCTTTGCCACAAGCCGCATAAATATTACTTATGTATATGTACACGTGTATATATATCAAAGGTCGTGGGTCCAATTTGGATGCTGTTTTTGGAAGAGTAATCTCGACACCCGGAAGGTAACCGAACTAAAACCTAAAGCCGGGAAAAAACCGACAAACAAACAGACTAACAACAAGCACATTATGCGAGTCCTGGTCAGAGATTTAAGTTTTGAGGTTGCAGGACATAAAAGAAATACCCTGCCAAAGGGAGCCGCAGAGTCCGAGGGTGCAAAGCCATCCCAACTAAGCTGCTAAATGGCATACAGGGTAATGGCTGGGAAGTAAGCGTCGCCTAAGCAGGATGAGCTTCCCAAATGGCCAAAACTTATTATGAAAGTAATGCCAAAACGAGAAGTGAAAAGAAACTGAAAGGAACCAAAATAGTTCCTGATGGGTATGTGCGTTGCCCCCCTTTAAGCTTGTGATCATATCATATCCACTGGGCGGGCCGTAATCATTATCGCACTGTTACGTTTATGAAAGTGTCAAGCTACTTGTGGCCCCCATCGTCGGACAGAAAAATCAGAAGACACATCCACATCGTCCCAACTGACGCATTTTTTGGCCAACTGCTGACTGATATTTATGTCCCAAATTGTGTATTTCCTGCACAAATGACTGCGACTGCCATAAATATGAAATTCGGGATAAAGGAGGGATAGAATGGTAGGAGCTCAACTGAAAGACTTATTACTATCTATCAAATTGGGTACAATTTAGCTTGAACTCAAGTAGTAATTTGTTAGATGGGGCGTTTATCCTTTCACGGGGTTAATCGCTTGGCATTTATGGGAGCACAAATTGCGTAAAGTATCTCATCTGAACATACCGAAGTCATAACAACTGAACTATTTTTTAATTTAAAAGACAATTTTTAGGTCTTAAAAACGATTTTATAGAGCTTTATAATTTATCAACACCTAAAATACATTATGGTCTTATGTCGGAAATGCAAACATCTTACCTTCTGCCCCCAAATTCCCGACCAAATACGATTATTTCCCGGCCCAATAGAAAATTATCGTCGTAGTCCTGTTTTGCTCATTTGGCAACCCGAAAAGCAACACAGTCCCTGACGCGATTGCCCTTTTAAGAAGCCTCAAAATCAATTGAGTAGTCAATAGAGCAGAAGTTATTATTATTATATATTTGAAACAACAATCGTGTAGGCGGGTGCCCCTTCAGAAACACTTTATAATGCAAACACACACGCACACACATCTACGGGACCCGGGAAATTGGGGGAGGTCAGGAGAATTTGGAGAAAACCCGGGCCATTTATTAGATGCCCCCATGCCCCCTCTGACTTACCGGATCGCCACGCTCTCCTTTCTGGCCGGCATCACCTTTCTCGCCGGGCACACCTTTGGCTCCTGGCTGCGTCGTGCCCCGGAATGCGCCCATCGAGTTGACCATTAGGGATTCCTGTGTGCGGGTATGTGTGTAGGCATAGTAATTTGTTAAATATTTGCTTGTTGTACAATTTATTTTCGATACATGTATTTTCGGGACCCCCCATTTTTCTGATCGTTTTTCTTCACAGCGGGCGTCCCCTTTTTGACGAAGGACACCACCAGGACACCACATGCAGCAAAACACACGGCGGTGTATCAACGGTAGAAATTTGATTAATGATCCTGTTTTTTTTTTTTTTTTGTGCGTGGGAGGACCTTCTGTTGGGGTCGTACCGCTTCTTAGATTTCGGGGCGGGGCTAATGATGCCAAGTGGTTCTAGTCCATTAAAGGCGGTGGCCATCGCTTAACCCCCGACAAACCTTTTTTTTCGATTTTTAGTTGTGTTTTATTAACGAGTAAGTGGTGGTGATGGTAGGTAGAACATAAGATGAAATTGTTAAAATGTTTATACCTTGAAGGTCCTGGTTGGATTCCAATTTATCTGTTATTTATGTGTTGATTGTTACAAGAATACATAGTTTTTTGGATACGAATATACGTTTAACAATAATATAGAGCAATGGGCGTGAAATTAAAGCGTATTAGTAGATGATTTCACTGGAATAAAATCAGGAAACGTTTCAAAATTGCAACTTTTACGGCGAAGCTCATATTTACATGGGCATGGGTAATTGAATTTCTGAATAAAACATTTGAAGAAATGAATGTCGTGTCGGCAATCAAAAGCCGTTCTAATAAACATAAAAGCATTTCCCTCCTAAGAACTCTAAATGTGGCTTTAGAAAAAGTTTGATTTTAATAACTTTCAACTAATTTGGTACCCTATATAGCGGTAGAAAATGTCATATATATTATTAAATTCCTTCTTTAACTTCTTTAGAAATATACCTTTACCCCTTTCTTTTCGATTTCTATCTTATTATCATATGCTTGAATTCAAACCCATTTTTTCAACTGCCGGTGGCTTCCTAGTCGTGTATCCTGGCACCGCCCAATCCGCAGGATAACGCCGAGGGTACGAGACTTTCTCTGGAAAGCTTTTAAAAAGACTCCGACTCTGGGGTGATGATAATAATGATAAACCCTCTGACATTAAACAATGGGAGGGCCGACAGGCGAGTGGCTGTCTGATTTTTACTGCCGCCTCGTCGACCACAAGTAGCTTGACACTTTCATAAACGTAACAGTGCGATAATGATTACGGCCCGCCCAACCACCACACCCACGCACACCGACGCACAGTTAGATGGAAAAGCGGGCAGCATACGGCGTTGAAATGCGGTGATAAAGCCGAGCGGCAAAAAGAAAAGTTTCACTCTTGCATAAAAGGGTTCAAAGTGGCAATGGTGCGGATGCCGGGAGTGATGTGTTTGCGTTTGTTTGGGTGACTAGCTGCGCCGGCTTCGACTCCGGCTCCTACTCCCTATTGCCCCCTAGCCCTATCTGTGTGTTGTATCTGTATCTGTGTGCGTGCCACCGCATTTAACCGCGTGAACTGCGCGCCATGATAACGGTAATTGCCACCAGCTGGAACACCGCCATCGACTTTGGCATGTGGCATGCGGCACCCCGAATCCTACCTGCTGAAAACTGAGCCCATGACTGCCGCCTAAGGGCAGTACGTCAGTAAGGGCCACAGTTGCACGGAAATATATTTCAAAGAAAGCTTGTTGTTAGCTTAAGAAAAAATTAATCTAAAATTTTAAGAGAGCTCTTCAGGCAGTTTTTTATTTTAGTTTACCATCAATTCTTTCGCTTGGTGTTTGGAAATACATCCCTACTTGAAATTTACCAAATCTATCATAAACTATTTTCAGAAAGAAAGAAAACCTGATTTTCCCCAGTGCAGACTCCACTTGACTTCGGTGTCGACACGACGACTCCACTTCAATTTGGGTGAGGTCCTGGCTTAGCTCGCGTGCTCAAGACGCTTACGTTTCGGCCCTTTCGCCAGGAGATGTTTTCGTGGTACCTCTGCGGTTTTAAGATTATTAGCAGAGATAGGCCATTTGTGGCATTCGCGACAACGACAATGGTGGCCACCGAACGTGCCCGCTTATGGCAGACTCTGACTCCCAGTTGCGGGTTCCCAGTTGGAATCGGAATAAGGATCCGAATCTGGAGCTGGCGTGACGCCACGAGCCACCAGCCACCAGGGTGGCAATTTTTCACAGTTACTGCGCGAACCAGGAAGGAAATTAGTTTAGGCAAATTGTGTGGCTTGTAAAACACGACGGACGTTTACCTTGGCCAGTCGCAATTCATAAAGATGTGCGTGATTGAAAAAACAGACGGACAAGGAGCGGCAGGACGAAACGACGGAAGGATACGCGACCAGACACCGAGCAACTGCATTAGCCATCCGACGCCTCTGTGTTTGCCCAGTGTAAAAGGTGCAATTTTGATCGAAAGCCAAATTGAAACGAAGCTAGGAAAGTTATGAATAATATAATCTTCGGTTAACCGAAGGCTGGATGCCCTCGTCCTCTATAAGAATAAAAAATAGATATAACATAATATATTATGTACCATACATAAGGGACGAAGGCATAAGACAAAGTAATAAATTTATATTTATACTTCGATCTTTGGATTATCCAAAGAAATTGTTGAGTGTTTCAGGAGATTTTTTACAATTTATGTATTCCTTGCTGTACAAATCAACTTTTAATAAATAAAAGTTGGTTTTAAAGTCTTGTTTAAAGTCAGACACTCGGACTAAAAGTGAGGACTACGTGAAACACTCAATACGACCTAAAATTGTTTAGTGATATTTTCGTGCAAGCCCGTTAGGGCATAATTAAAAATTTAAACTGGTAAATATATTCAAATACATTTTCTTTCTTTTTCTTGATATTTCCATTGGAATACTTACATCGTAATTCTCGGGCAAACCAGGCGGGCCCGGTGGTCCCGGCGGACCCATGACTCCGGGCAGCCCGTCGACGCCTGGCTCGCCCTTCAGCCCCTGGGCACCTTCGGACCCCCGGGCGCCTCTGGCTCCAGGCACTCCGGTGGCTCCCTGGATAAATGGAAGCGGAAGCGAGACATCCAGAAGCAGGACAAGAAGTGTATCGGCGGGGATGGAGCGGTATGAAAGGGAAGAAACGTCGCCGGCAGCGACAGAGAAATAAATCACATTAGTGGGCGTGCATATAACGTGTCCTGCGTCCTTAAAGCTACAAATCTACGTCTATAGGGCAAGTTCTACAGCGTCTACGGTCTGCGACTTCAAGGAGCTGTTTTCGGAGCCATAGCATTTGGGGCTGCCTAACTGGCTGCGGTCGATTTACATAATCGTTGCGTTTTAGTCCAAGCTCATTAATCTACGCGACCAGGGCCGTCCATGTGGCATGTGGTTCGGTTTTTTGGGGCCTTTGGGATTGGGATTAAGTTTGGGTTGTGGGGAGTCTACCGACATTCCAATAGGCTACATGGATGGGTACACACAAAAAATGTGTCTCCCGATGTTCTTAATCTTATGCAAAATGGTCACGCTGTGAGCCATTTGCGTGCCATGTTCTGCTTCTTGTTCTTGTTGCTATGTTGGCCTGTGTAGCTGTTGCTTATCGTCGTCCTTTAAATTAATTGCTATTAGTTAAGGGATTAGCAGTGGGGCAACAAAGTTGTCGCTGGAATTTCCGGTATGCGCGCCAGCTTGCCATATTTCACCGTGCCTGGCCAAAGGCCTTTTTGAGTGGGTTGGGCTTAAGGATTTTGGTGTGGGTCAGTGGGTTTTTCGGTGCGAGTAAAAAGGGGGGGTTTCGGGGCCCAAGCTGGCATATTTAGCTTCTGGCAATGGACCGCAGAATGCTGAGCATACCGCTTTCCTTTTGATGTATTGCATCGCATTGAAGAGGCTGCGTTCCACAGGTTGCTAAAGTGCCCCAGATAATGTCAGATTGAATGGAGACGGTGATGGGCTTTAGAAGAGAATGTCTTTGGCCTGCTTTCGCTTTTTGAATAATTCCAACCGAAGTAATGGACATGCATTCAAAGTTATTCTATATTTTCGGTAAGCTTCTCAAAGTTTTTTGGCCCTGTTGCGTGATAAGCACTTAAGTGAGTTGAGAGGAGAGCTTGTTACATTGTGGACTTTGCCTTTGACCCGCACACACACACACACACACACAGGCGCACTCGCATGAAGTAAATGGCAAGTACATAGTCAAGTGTAGTTCAGCACACATACAGGAAGACATAGAGACATGTCCTTTGTGTATCCACTGCGAACTCTTATGGTTGCCAAAGACGTTCCCAGCTGATGAGATAATATAACGAGTAGCACCCGGAGAGTGGATAAGTGTTTAAGCGTGAGCTGGCGCATAAAGAAATTTTTCGTTACGATTCGCTCCCATTTTCTCCTTTTTCTCATCTACCACGCGACTCTAAGTGTTCGTCTGTGTGTGTGCACGTTAACGTTTTTTCCATTTCCGGTTACACGCACAGCTATACGCACACTTTCTCTCACACACACACACACACATGGTGCACAGTGCAAATTATGATGTTTGACATAGGAAAACATGCAGCCCCTTCTGAAATTGCCCTCCCTCCTTTTGCCAATTCCCCAGTCCATCCTGCTTCAATCCACTCACTCTTGGAGATTAGACGATGTGTGTAATGAAATTGAAAATGTGTTAGATTCATGTCAAATATTGCCTTTTTGCGAACCCGTTGTAACTCGAAATTGCCGTACACACAGATAAGCCCAACGAACGGAAGAAAAACATGAAAGAAAGTTTAGCTCAAATACCTTCCAGCTCGATTATATACATAGTTCGCTTGGGTACAGCAACGACTTATCTTCAGACCTTCACTAAGACATCCAATAAAATTTAGACAATAGGAACTCATCTCTAGTCTTCCTATAGACAGGTATCACAAGACAACTATTATATTTATCATGGATTAGTTAAATATTTGATCATCTTAAAATATGTCATTCTTCTTGCATTGTATCTAACTTTATTATGTTGGTATATATGAAATATTACTCCCTAAATCTATCAGTACTCAGAAATATGAACTTTATAGAACTTCCTTTGTAATAAATATGTACATCTTGCCATAATGAAATATCCTTCGTTAAGGTAAGAAAATGGATAGAGAAAATCCTGCGAAATGGCATGGACTGGTACTTACGGTGTGTCCAGGGGTACCTGGCTTTCCATCCTTGCCCGGCGTGCCCGGTGCTCCTCGCAACGATTCCCGCAACGACTCATTGTCCTTGATGGCCTCTAGGATATCAGACGCATTACATGTACACTCGCCAGTGTATTTCTGCGAAGGGAAATGGAATACAAAACTTAGCACCTGGCTGTGGATCGGATCACATTACCGCGGCACATCGTTATGGGCAGGCAGGCAATTTCGTGTTGCCCACCACAACGGCACAGAGAAAAAAATTACACAATTCTAATTTCATTTATAAAAAAAAAAAATAGGTGAATGTGAATGTATGTATTTTCTGCATACTACTTGAATATTCGTACCATTTAACAAGCTGTCTAAACGTACGCTGTAAAAAACATAGCGTTGTCTAGATATTCAACAATTGTAGCATTTAGACACATTTAGCTCTCTAAATATTTTTGCATCTTATTTTGAAATGGTAAGTGGAATGTTTCAAGTTCAAGTTGTAATTATATCGAAATTCTTTTTTCTGTGCAGATGCCAGCGGCAAATAAGTCTCTATTTGCAATACTCACAGCCCCCGCACTCGTCGTCTCCACAAAGGGCGGATAGGGGGCCGTTTCGCCTTTGGGTCCTGGCGGACCCGGCGGTCCCGGCGGACCGCGAATGCTGTCGCCCTTGGGCCCCCGCTCTCCCTTCTCGCCCTTGATGCCGCGATACGCTGCCGAAACGGATGTGGAAATGAGATGGAAAGAAAAAACAAGTAATGAAAACCATTGCATTGGCATTGGACATATGTACAGTGGGTCACATTAGCCGAAGTGGTATGGATTCCGGCGGGTATGCACTTACGTCTCTCGTGCGTGTACTGCGTCTGTCCCGGGGGCTGCATTCCACTGGCGTCGAAGATGTCTGTCGCCTGCGAAGGGGGAGAGGGAAAAATTCATTAGGACTGAAGTGCAAACCGCTGTCAATTTTCATTGATTTTCCTGACATAAACTTATAACTGAATGTAAATATTTAATTATACAAAGCGCAGCCACACTGCTGACCAATATAACCATTTATACAGCACTTATAAGAGCACCGTCAATAGCACTAGTGCAAACTCATTTGTCCTTGCTTAATGCACCGCCAATTAATTTACTTAATTTTATACACTTTTACCAATAGCACTGCCGACTAACCTCATCGCCTGTATTCCAAAAATCATCACTTAAAATATTCGCTTCCGTTGAATCCTCGAAAAGAATATTCTTGGGACCAAAAATATGAAAAGGTGGAAAGGGAAACAGATAAAATTATAAGGGAACCAAAGGTTTAAGTAAATAATAATTTGGAAATCAACATACCTCTCCAGATCCTTCATAAAATATAGAACCATCATCCTTAAAAAAAATAAATAAAATATAATGCCAAATTTCAGGACAGAACAAACGAAATAATTTCAAGTTATTGTTACAAAAGAAAATGAAAACAAAATAAAATGAATAAATAACCAATAAGTTTGTATTCACGCAGTGAATTAAATGTGGTAAGTAACTAATATGTGTAAAAGGGATTTGCAAATATTTCATAGAACTGGCTTAAACATTTTTGTGCTAAATTTACAGCTGATAACCAACACGATTAGCCGCACTGAGCTCTTTAATTCACAAATATAACTTTATAGCACGGGGATTAAAAATGCATCATCACATATATAAGTGTATCCGATTACATGTTATTTGCAGCATTATTTGGTTGTCTCAATAAATGAACGCAAATCCCAATGCAAATATTCTCTCACTTATGCGAACATAATGCAATTTTAATGTAATTTATCAGTAAGATGATTTGCCCTGCTATTCATTAATTAATTTAAATGCCAACCAATGCATTCGGTTAGTCTGGTTTAGTGGTGACCTCCAAATGATGATGACTTACCGCCGTGGTGGGAGCAATCGTTGCCTTTGGCGGCGGCATGCATGTGACATTTATGGCATCGGGATTACCATAGACATTGATTTTTTCTAAATAGCCCTGGGTTAAATAGTAACGTGTTTGTTAGCAATAATCGCATATTTTATGTACATATATGCACACTGCGAGTGGAATAATTTTCGAAACGCTTTTCATCGAACCAAACGCACAATGAGTGCCCACAAACCACTACATAATAAATCAATCAATTTGTATATATACGTACATATGCCCGTACATCTGCAAAGTATATCCAATACCCGAGCCCCATTTGTAATTGCCGCAAATCGAAATTTATTATTGATGTTAATGTGCAACAGTGACTGCCGGCCGGCCGGATAACTAATGTGTGCCGTGGTTTCGGATTTAGAATTACAATTAAGCATGCATATTTCACATTAGCCATTAGAAAGGCGGGCCAGGATAAATAACCACTTGCGAGCAGTGAGTCGAACTGCTGGCCGCAGTAACTAACTACGAAATGCGGAGTATGGAATACGGAATGGGCCTATGAAGACAATGGACCACAAACAATATGCTGTCGGGTCCTGCTGTTGAATCCTGAGTCCTTAGTCCTTCGACCTCGCTACTGCTGTACACACTCACCTCCCCAGATAGAGAGACACACAAATGCTCAATGCACATTTGCCCATAAACTCAAGCACTGCAAATAAAAACGGCACAGCAAACACTCCGGCCCAGGACACCAGTTTCAGGAGCAGAAACAGGCGCAGCAGGACTCAGGACCAAAACCGGGTATCCCAGAACTAAGCCATCGTAATAGCAGTCGGGTGTTTTAGTTGCGGCTGCTACTGCTGCTTCGTCCTGTGAATGATAGTAATGGCCGTGCAGCTTTTATCCTGCCGCTCAGCTAAAAAAGTTTTGTCTGAGACGCTAACTCGTTGAGTTTCGGGTTAAAAGCGTCCTGGCACGGCTCACAATGGCTTAATATGCGCCGAGTCTGCGGCGGACTTACAATCTGGATTTTGGAACTCGAGTTTATGGGGGAAGAAAATCAAGTAGTTCCTTGGAATGGCATATTCTTATATTATATAATTTGTTTTACAATATATATTTATATATAGTATTATATATAATTTATATTTTATAAAACTCATAACACTTAATTTTTATTAGAAAAATCGAAACAACCAAATATCATGATCTGTTTTTGAGAGTCTCTGCCCGCAATACTGCAATTCTCAAGTATAAACGACACCAAACTTTGGTCAATGACAATGAGATGGTTTCATGGATGGAGGATATTCTAGCGAACAGAGGGGTAGTCAGGGAATGGGGCGGGGGTGTGTGTGTGTGCTGTAACACACACGTGGCCCATCAATAGACATTGAAGTGAGCATTGTTCGCCATGTAGCTTGTTACTGTTGTGCCATTGAGTGCGGATATTAAAGTTTTTGCTTTGTTTCTGGCTTGGCTTTGTTTTGCTTCAAGAAAACTATGCGCTAAACAAATGGCAAGCCGGCGAAAATCACTGGCTGGAGAGTCGGAGCATGAAAGCAATGTCCGTACTTGTGTCCGGGATTCGTGTCCGTCCGTATTTTCTGTCCGTCCACGGTTCTGTCCGTGTGGCCCAGTTTTCATTGGAGCACGTGTGTGTGTGTGTGTGCAACAAAATTAGCAGCAAGGAAATTCACTTGAAACGGAAATTAAGCCGCAGGAAGTGGCATTTTTTGGGCATGAGTCGACGTCGCCATTTTGGATGTTTTTTTTGCTCCCGCTGGCTTGACTCTCATTATTACCTGCATTTTTGGGGCTAAGTAAATTGACAGCTCTGCCATTGTGCAGTGGCCAAACAAAGGAAACGAGAATGTGCTTTCTGTATCACATTTCTGGGTTTGTAAAGTTACCCAATTTAAAGACCAACACACTTTTGGTTAGAATAATAATTACTGCGGCCATATTGTTACATGTTCATTCGCTTAGCCAAGTTTAAGCTTTCACAGTCCGACTTATCCCTCGTTTCGATGCGGATCTGGCAAAGAATAACTATCTGTGGGCATCGCAAAAAAGGCTTAACCTCGACGGCTCCGAGAACCCTTTTCGACCGCTCCTTGAGTACGACAGAAAATTCAGGGCGATGAACTGATAAGCGGACATCAAAGCCGGTCGCCTCCGCAATATTGTGCACGGCAACAAGCAGCTGCAAAGGCAACTGGCCAACGAAAAAGCGTAGGTAAATAGGTGTACGGAGAAAAATATATATATATAAGTTATATACCAAAATGGAAATGTGTCAATGCGGCTGGTCAAAAAGAACCGCAATTAAGCAAAGTTGAATGGAAAAATAATGAAGGATACAATAAAAGCAAAATTAAAGTAAAATTAAATTGCAAATGAAAAAGATATCTTAAAGAATTATCTAACGAGTTCAATTGAAATTATTATTTCACATACATTTGAAGGTGGTATTCTTAGAGAGTTGGGTACTTCTTAAAACTTGTACACAAAGCTGACCAGCGGTCAAAGAATTAAATTGATCAAATTCAGTTTTTCAGATTAAGTTCATAATTCTGTTCCAGTGTATACAGAAATGGCGAAGGCGCACGACAACAGGCGTTGCGACAGAGGGTCAAGCGCAGACAAAGGCCGTTTTAAATAACGAAAATCTGGCCGCAGGCAAAAGAAACATTTTCGGTGTCCTGGACATCCTGGCAGAATGTGATTTTAAGGTGGGCATTTAGTTTAAATAGTGTCAGGCGGAGAGCAACGGAGGTTGAGCGGTATGGGGAGGGGGTGGCAGTACAAATGGCTGACTTTCGCAGGATGTCTCGGCAGGTCGGTCAAGTGGCGCAGAGTGCTCCGAGTGTGCCGTGAGCAATTAACTGGGCTGAAAGTGCATGTGCACATATGCGCTGCTTGTGCATTTGTTGTTTATTCTGTGCCGCACATAATTAAGGCCAGAAATGAACTGAAATGCGAAAGAAGCGGAGCAAGGACACAACAGGCCAGCAAAAAGTGAGTGGGAGGAGAGGAGGCGAAAAGTGTGGTAATATTTGCGCAGCAGCAAGGCATCCATTGCCTAGCAATGAGTCCTTTTTGCTATTTTTTTTTCACTCTTTCTTTTGCTCCTGACAAGGGATCGCTATGCGTATTGAAAATAAAGCAAATAATACGCAAATCGTTGACCCTTTTCCATTTGCCATTACCACGAAAAAGCAGAAAGGTAGACCGGCCTCCTCAAAAATGCGAGACACGTTTCAGTTGCGAGTTACGGGACAAGGAAAAGGACTCCGCAAATCCAACACTGCGGCTATCTGGCAATTTGTCAAAAATGTGTCAATAATGGAGATCGATTGGGGCTCTTAAAAATTAACCGAAAATGGATTCACATTCGACTTGAAATCCATGGCCGTAACCCTGCAATTGTCTGAAACGGAAACTTGTGAAATGACTTCAATTGATATTTATAGGAACTATAGTATATAGATATATGTGCTTATATATTGGCACTTGTATATTACTTTACTATATTGTTTTTATCAAATTTGAGACAGTATTTCTAAGGTTATTTTATTTATCAGGACGGTAAAAGGTGGTATGACAGTTGCTTATCCATTATTTGAGACTTTAATAAATTTAAATCACTCCTTCACCTTATAAAAGTGTGTCAAACTTTTATTGAAGGTCGTAACTCAGCACACCCATCCTGACCTTAATTATGCATAATAAAACTTAAAGTCTAACTTGAACTATGCTTCCAATGCCATTAAAAATCTTGTACTGCCGTCACATTTCGCTTGTTGTGAAAGTTAAATTCTTAATTAAGCACAAATATTTAATAAGTGAAATTTACGGCATGCAGCGGCATCGAAACAAAGGAAAGCTTTAGGCATGAAGATTACCATAAACTTGTTTCCGCTGACGCTGCTTCTCTGTACCCTATAGTTCTGAAACCTATATTAAGGTATATGAACTATTTAAAACTTAAATTAATTAGAACGAAAGATATTCCATTCAACTACAAATAAATGATTATCGCAGTTGCTGAATCTGGTGATATAATCATATATATTAAATGTATTGTTTTATATATATTTATATATTTTGTATATATACCAAGGGTATTAACAAGTCCACCTGGATTCTGTGCAAATTTGAATTTTTCGCAGTTCGCTTTACCTCTTATATAATGACAATGGCAGCCACTGCCAGGACAAGAGCGGAAACGGATGTATATATTTTCGTTGGAGGCACCTAATTCACCCGCTTGTCTTGGTATTTGTATCTGTGGGTCTGTGTGTGTGCAATTGTTGGCGGTTCTGGATCCTGCGGATTCTGCACTCGCATCCAACGAAAAAGTTATGCTCAAGTTAATAGATAATTAACCATGCAAATTGCCGCGCAACAGTTTACAGATACGGGTCTCATCCTCATCCTCATCCCAACCACTAACCCCATCACCCCGTCGTCATCGTAATTTTCATTATCATTTTCATCCTCATCAGCTTCCAGATTCCAGATTCAGTTTCATTCTCACCATGAATCTCGCTGTGTCACCGGCTACATGCGTAAGCACTTCGTCTACCTGACTGTGCCAGGTGTCTCTGCTCGCTCAAGTACAAAAGAATTAACTCTAATTACTTTGTAATGTTGATTAAGCCTGTTAGAGCGCATTAAATATGTAAGCGACGTTTTGACATTTTCAGCATATTTGCCCGTGGCTTTTAAGTGGCAAAAACTATATGAGTTATGCGTATTTGCCACTTGACTCAGCGGCGAACTAACGCAATTTTAACTGGAATGTGGCTTCAATTATCTAACCGCAGTAATGTGCAAACAATTCGATTTCAATTCGTTTTCAAGGCATTTTCAAGAGCCGCACACAAAATGGTAATGGTAATGCCAATAGCCGAATAACAAAAATGCTAAATTCAAATTCAACTTTATGGCCAACGACGACAGGCGGCCGACAGCCGACAACAAACAAATGCCAATCCTGAACTCGGAACTCCAAACTGGGAGCTCGGAGAACTCGGTTCTCGACCTGGCCAAGGTAGCCGGGTCATAGCATAGTTTCTAAATCACTTTCTGACAGCCGTTTCGGCCCTCGCTAAAAGTCCAAAAAAACGCAAAAAAAAAAGCGCCCAAAAAAATAATCTGAAAAGGAAAACACCGGAGCAACGAGGATAACAATCGCAACGTCAGAAAGTTGCGCACTTTTTGTAATTTTATTTTATTTCCGTTTAAATGCGTGCACCGCCCCCTTGGTTACCACTTCTCACTTTTCGGATGAGCTGGGCTGAGGTTTGGTGCGATTTTAAAGCTAAATTATAGCAACATAAATTTTTACGGCCTCTTTTGCCTTTCAAGAGGCGGGATTCTTTTGGAAATACGAAAATAAAGCTGCCCAGGTGCAGGACTTAATTCACTTTACTCTGCACTTGACTCCAAAGCTCCTTTTTTTGACACTCGACGGCCGTTTCGCATTTTATTTGATGCCCATTTTCATTTTTGCGCCGGTTCTTGTTTTGCATATAATCAAAATAAATTACTTTGCACATTTTGCGGCACATAAATTATTTAAGAAACGGTCGCATCAAAGCGCAGAGAGCATATAACGCAAAACTTGTACATACAACATGTACACGCAACCTCGAGCACATATGGTTCTATGGGGCACCTCTGTATTTAATATACTTCAAAAACCTAATTTAAAATATTTTTATGATTAAAAACGAAAATTTTAGCATGACCATGCGGATATTAGCACCTGTTTCATAATAGGCTGAATAACATGAATCCCTATTTATTTTTAAGAATTTCCCAACTTGCTTCTAAGTCGTCGTTTCTTATAAAAGGTTCTATATTTGTGTAACATTATTTTTAATGTGTATATTTAGCAGTGTCCATGTGCAGCGAGCAGAAGTGACTGTCTAAATAGTGGCCGAGAAGTAGAAATGGAAACACAAGCCGAATATGAAAAGGAGCCGGAGCTGGGGATGTGGAAATGGAACTGAGACTGGAAAAGTGGGTGGAAATGGGGTAGCCGGGGGATCAAGGGCCCTGTTAGGGGACCGAAAAACAATGAGACGGCAAATGCCAACCGCATAGTGACAGATTTTTTTTAATTTTGCTAAAAACCTACGACTAATTCTCAAACGAGCTGACACAAATCTCGAAAAGTTTTTGCGCCAACATTTTTGCAGAAGCGTCTGTCTGCTGGTCCCTCAGTCACTTTGTCCTTCCGCCTCTCCGACTGTCACAGTTCCTTTCTGCCCGACTGTTTATCCTGCGGAGCATAAGCTTCATATATATACACACACATACAAATATACAGAACTGAATACATATATACTAGCTGCAGCAGAAGAACTCAGCGGAGAAGCTTTCGGGCTTATAGAAGAGGCAAAATAGGATTTTATACTGAATTGCTCCAGTTAGGATAGTAAATTATTAAAAAAAAAAAGGGATACTCCCTCAGAAAATTGAAGTTTATTTATTTACTTATTATTTATTTACTTAATCACAAGATTAACTCATTTGTTTCTGTGCACAAACAAAATCCCATAACAGAAAAAATGTAAACTATGCCTATGTAGCATATTTTGTCTAATAAATGTGTTAAGATGTTGTTACACTTTGTTTATTTAGGTTTTTGTGACACTTTTCTGCTCAATGAATTTATTTCTATATTTTCACCTTCATATTTATGCTGTTCTGACCCCAAGACCGAATACGAAAAGCAAAAGGGTTAAAATTGCATTTTATTGTGGGTCAAAAGTGCCAACTACAATTAGTTTAAAACGAGAAAACCTGTCAAATAAAAACAAAACCTAAAATGTAACATGCTAAAAAACGAACATATTATGACCAAGTTGAAGATTTTTTTTGTGTTTATGTTCCAGTGTGTTGGTTTATATGTTGATTTAGACAGTTTTATAAACCCAAAAGCAAACAGATAGTGTCAACGTTGCGTATACGCAGCGTAAGCCGTTCTCCCGCGGCAGCTGCAGTTAAGGCAAAATATGCACAATTTTAAATATATGTATATATGTATATAAAGAGGATGTGCATAACTGGTCCTGAAGTGCATGGTGAAAATTCAGGAGGCCAGGCGTTTTCTGAATTCTACTTCAAAACAAAAATTTTGGTGCTAATACAGCAATATTTTTACTCAAACTCGCAGCTTCAACTTGCCACATTATATTTTTTTTCCACCATGGAGTCTGCTAAAGTCCTAAATAAACTATTGAAGGAAGCTCCCAAAGATTCTAAAGGAAGCAAAGAGATTGAAGAGTTACGAAACCTGATCATAGAGCTGATGAAACCACGACTGGGACAACTACTTCAGATACTAAAGACTCGCATGATAGCTTCCACTCGAGATGAGTTTCAAGATGAAAATGAAGACTGGTGGCCAGATTATGAGCTATTATCAGCAGACTGGAGAGCCTTCACAGATATGAATGTAAGCAAGAGTTATTAAAAAAACGAAATAAGAAAAAACTAATAATATATTAATAAATTATACTACAGGGTCTTTTAGTCTGCACTCAGAATGCTTTAAAGGGACTACCGGGTGATCTTAAGGCCATTGGTGAAAAGTTCGATTATGCCTATTCCGTTGCAAAGCCTATAACTGCTCGAAATAAGACCAAAAACTATTTTTTAGTAGTGGAACTTATAGAGGACATGGAGGACTTTGTAACGCACCTCAGCCGCCTGTGTAGCAAGAATCTGGACGAGCGAAGGGACCTATACGATCTGGCTTCGATAACTAAAGATACTGGCGATAGAATCAAGGTGAAAGTCTTCGATGAACGCATCTTTGTGCAATTGCAGTCGCGAATTGCAAGTCTTAGGAACTACATAAGGGACTTCTGTGCCCTTTTCGATGCCCACTTGGAGTCCGAAGAGGAGGATGAATTCGAAACATTAGATATGTTGGCAAAACCCCAAGGACCACTTGCCACGGGAACCAATGCTGATAAGGCCCGGACTTAAGCCAAATCGATCAGGAAGTCATCTCACCGTCTATTCCCATGGCATGGCTTCCAACGGTTTTCATTGTACAATACCCACACTTGGAGCTACAGAACACAGAAACATGACTCCGGCATATGGGCGGTAATAAAGAGTTCGCCTCCAGTGTATTGGAGTATCTGGGAAAGCTTTTTATGCTTCAAAGTCAATATAGTAGTGTGCCATGTACAGAGCGCACAGTTTTAAAACGGTAAGTATGCCTTTCAGTTACGTGGTCGTGTGTGGTGACACACTTGCCCCTCCGCACCATCCACTGAACAGCCCTACGACCCTCCAACAGCCACCCACCCACTGCCCCTTGTCAATGGGCTGTTAGTTGCTCCGAGCACAGACGCCATTCAAGCGGAAATGCAGCACCGAAAGCCGGCTACAAGCTGCACTGAGCGAAATTCGTACAAATATTTGAGTGCTAAATGGTAAATGGTTAATTCGCTGCTTACATTGTAAGTACGACATATAAATTGTCATTGAAAAAGTTAGAAATAGGAATTGTTCAGAAATTTATGAGCTGTCGCTCTTAAGAGTTATATATATATAAGGAAGTATATATAAGGAAGCTAGTATGCGAAGGACTTACATCCAAAGCCATTTACATATTGATAAACCCTTGCTATTTACTGATTTTTATTAAAATCTTGCAAGTTTTAGCTGCCTTTTACTGTGTAAGTTCTATGAACGGGCGCACGGCAACGACCAAAAAAGAGCCAGAACCATAGCCAGAGGCAGAAACCTCCATGTGAAGTGTGTCATCAGTTTAAGGTTTTTGTGGGCAGCACTCGCACACAGACGGCAATCCACTCATACTAACACGCCGAACACGCACACAGATGCACAGGCACAGATACAGGCTCAGAGGGCCGGAGAAAACGATACGGAATACGGAGCTCCACTCACGAGACCGAGCAGCCCGTATTTTCATAATAAACAAATGGGTTGTATGGTTGGTTGGCTTAACTTTCGGGCTGCCAGCAAGTCGCAGATAGCAGATAGCGACAGCCACCGCTCCGCATTTGTTAGCGCAAATCAGTGCTATTTATATTGCGGCAGTGGAAAGGTATATGGCATGGTTTATCCTGGGCATATCTCGCGCCATATCTGAAGCACCAGGCCAGATCCCCAACGCCCCCGGGGGCATCACAGTGCGTGGTGCTTGTCAACACGCTTGCCAACTGCAGTTCGCCGCCGAGGGTTGCATCCAATTTGCTGAGATACTTGGCTACTGAGATGCAAATGCAGATGCATCCTTTCTTGAGAAAAAAAAAACAACCCTCCAGCTACCTATTTGCAATACTTATAGCGTGAAGCGTAACATTTGTCTTCAAAATACATTTTTTTTGGGAATGGTAGGACACAACTACGTAATAAAATAAGCATATTCACTCACAATTCTTATCTATACAATTTTCGAAGGTAAATAGGTTAAGATTGTGTTACGTTAATTTCAAATTTATAATAAGATATCAAATTGTTAGTTTACCCATAAAACCCAACCCAATTATTTGTAAAAGGTATCTTTAATTTACAGGCTGCGGGTTATCAGCATTCGCGATATGCACACAAAAGTTGCAATCTAAAGGGAGCAACTTCCGTTGCAGGTTGTCAATGCAACAAGTTCAAGAAGCGAAAACTTTACGTTGCCTATCGCAGCGTCAGAACCGCAAGAGACGGCTAAAAGTTGTGCTATCTATGCCATCAAAATTGAGATACCACCACCTACGCCATCGTCCTGCAACTTCTGTTCGGTTCGGTTCAGTTCGTTTCTGTTCTGGCTTCTGGTGCGGCACAATAATAAATTTATTACGAACTCTTTGGCGGGGCGTGTCGACGTCGTCATCGAGCTCCAGAGCTCCAAGTTCGCTCTGGATTTCGCCTACGATTCCTTGGGTGCGTGCAACTCAAACTCCTGCCATTTGGTTGCTAACCCGTAGTTATAGTGGCATGCTGCGCTTTAATAAAATATTATCATAAACGTAACGGAAGCTAGTTTTTCATATGCTTATATTCCCAGCCCGTGGAAGAAGCTTTCACAAATATCCGTATTTTTACTCCGGTTGTGTTTCTTTTCTCCGCCCTGTAGGATAGCAACGGGAGTAATATGTTTTCATAAATCAAATGTACGGAGCGTTGCTCAATATTTAATGTTTTGCCTTTCGGAATTTATACACATCAGGAATGTGGGGATTAAATTTGAATTTATCTCAAGTAAAGCCAGAGAGCACGACACTCATGAATATGAAAATCGTTTCTTTTAGTCAACTTCAGAATTTTTTTTTAGTTGAAGAAGGAAGCTATTTTTCAGGCCATTGACTTTGGATTAGCTTCTATTTAGTGCAGAAAATGAAATATTTTATAAATGACTTTTCAGTGGCTCCGAATAAGGAATTTAATTTTGAAATAAATTCAGCAGCCCAGTTTCGGGTTTATTTGCTAGTAAACTATGATTCGATTCCCAAGAATTCTCCACTGGCATTTCGTTTCTCTTTTAGCCGGAAACTTTCCTTCTGCTTCTGAGGCACTCGGATATTTTTATAATTTATTGCCAGCCACGAATGCACATATATGTACCTGTGTATTTGTCTAGCTAAATCTAGGGGAATGCTTTTCCGGTAGTTTTTTATTGCTCAATCGAGAATCGGATAGTGGGTGTGAGTTAATGGTTGGCTACTTTCTTTCCATTCGACAGAAATGTCGATGGGTTGTTCCTTTTGGAATATGTCTGAATGCGAGTGTGAATGGCTTTTTTATGCCCACAAGGATACCATGCCACATAATATATGCCTTATTAATTGGAAATGCGCAGCAGGATTATCGACTAATACGTGGTGTAACACAATGCTTGTCATCCCATAAATGTCCAACGAGTTTCGACGAGTCGAAATTGCTAAATGCATTAACTATAATTGGCTTTCGCCTAATTTCGCTTTTGGGTAATTAGACACTAATGAAACCTAATAGACCTCGCCGTGCCTCCAAAAGCCACATGTCTAAGCCTCGGGAATTCGGAGAAATCAGTCAATAAGCCAACAACCGCTGGCAGTGGATAACCACCTCGTATTAAACAAGGACAAATTGCCTGTCAATCTACGTGTAATTTTTATAAATTTCCAATTGTGTGCCAGGCATTTTTTCCTTTCATTCCCCACCGATTTTCCCCTTTTTTCCTGCCATTTTTATCGTGGGGTCGTAATTAACAGCACCAAGGAAACTAGGAAAATAGCGAAAAACAAGGAAAAGCTTGTGTAATGTAAGTCACTGCTAATGAACCCATCGCCGGTTGCTAGTGGATGGTGCTGGGAGAAAGTGGGTGGTTTCGGGCACCATTTAGTGGGTGGTGCTGTTTGGGTGGTGCCAGGTGAGACAGCCCATGCTAAAATGGCTTTATAAACAGACTGGCTACAACTCGCACTCCTTGTTTTAGATTTTTATTGCTAAACTTTGTTTCTTTGGTTGTTGGGCTTGATTTCATTTTTGCGCTCAGCACATTTATTTGGTTAGGCACTGGGAAAAATAATCAAGAATAGCGTGGAAAAGTGTTGATCGTGTTAATGAATTTTAATTCACTTTTCCATTAAAACCGATTCAATCCGAATCGACTTTTAATGCAAGATAGCGTAGTTTTTGCTTGCTTTTCATGCTGTTATCTTTTCCCATATAGAGATAGATGGTAATGGAAAAATAGCAAAATAGAGCCATCGACTATTTTCCATATCGAAGCCAGTCGTTAGCGCTTGTCGACTTTCACTTCGCCCATTCTCATGCGACACTTTGAATGTTTTAAATGGTTTTTTATTGCCTCGCCCCTCGCCGTTTCCTCGTTTTCCGCGAATCCTCGCCTGTATCCTTGTATTCGCCCTCGTCCTGCCTCGCTTCTGCATAAAATTAGTTTAATCACTGTTTTCAGACTCGAAAGGGGACTGGCAAAGGGGGGAGGTGAGGGCGAGCCAAACCCATAGGTAAGCGTAAATAATGTCAAAGCAGTGCAACTCTGGAAAAGGACATCGCCCAGCACCGCCCACCCGTCGGTGCCCCTTCGCCATCGTGCTTGGTGTCAATAGAAACATTAACTGGGCGTGCTGACAAAATTAGCACAACAATTATGCAGGTATTAGTCGAAGTTTTCTCGTATTGTGGCTCTGTATTGCCTGGACTGACTCCCTTTGGGAAAGGTCCTTCGGGGCGGAAACAATGGAAAATAACGTTTGACAGGAAAGAAAAGGTTCTATCAACACGGAAATAGGTGCCATTTGCTCTTTTGTACTTCTTTGAGTACATCATTTGTGTTTCTTATGACAAAACTTTAGAAATTGGGTGGGAAATTAGCACATTGCAAGGCGTGTTCAATTTAACACATTTTTAGTCATTGTATTTTACACAAAACTCTAATCAGTAGAAAGTCGCATTTGCATGTTTAGGAAACAGAAGAAACTTAATTAAGTTTAAGTGCGTTTCCCCACATTCCATTAATGTGAAATGCATTTGCTATTTTATAAATACGATTAAATCATTTCATCTCTGCATTTCCTTAGGTCATCATAAAGTCTGAAAATATTTTGTGGTAAACCAGTTAGGCAAGTTACATAAATGAATTTAGTCTATTTACCTTCATAAACATTTTTGAAATGCTGAGGATATTTACATTTTACCAGCCACAAAATGGAGAAATGATCGTCTGCCAACTACTTGTATACTTCTTTCGAGAAATGCAATATATGAAAAAGCAAGTTCATAGACGGGTAAAGTAAAAATACTCTGTAGAAATACCATTGGGCATTATAAACTGCAAACCACTCATTCACCAAATAGATTCTTTCAAGTAGTCGCAAAAACTGACATTGCGTATACGACACGTGGGCAGCAGTAAAAACTTAAAACGCAGCTCGTTAAACGGGACAAGAAGTACTATACGGAACAGGTGAGCGTACCCGTGTCAGTTTTATCAATTTATCTTGTGACCGAGCGTCGTCAACAAAATGCTTATAATGTGCTCCAATAATTGCAATGGTCTTTTATTCCTCTACTTCGCAACAACAATGGTGGTCTTTCACCTGGGGGAGAAAGTGGCAAGCGGAAGAGGCAGGTGTGCTCGACCAGAGCGAAATGTGCTGTTGTCATGAAACATTTGTCACAATAAACTTTATTTGTTTTCGTGTACTGCATGTATACCTGCACGGAAAATAATTGAATGGAAGTAATTACTGCATTTAAAAGGTTCACTTCGATTTTTTAATTACTTGTAATAATACTAATAAATAATTTATCAATTTTACTACTAATAGAGGCAATCTCCGATATAAATTTAACCTTACAACTTGTTTGATGTATTACTATGTACATTTTAATGAAAATGATTAAAAATCTCTTTTTAAGATCTAACAAATATTTTGCGAGACACAGTCGGTTTAAGTATTCTAGTAACCACATTGAAAATAATATCAAGAACTCCGCCATTCTTTATAAAACAAATGCTCATCTTCGTTTCCTGTGTACATCCTGGCGTGCTTTATTTGCTCTCCGCTCGCTGTGACTGCGACGATATTTGCGAGTATGTGTTTAAAAGTTTCCCTAACTTGTTGTGGGTGCTGGTTGTTAGTTCCAACTATATGTGTGTGTGTGTGTGTTGTGGTGTGTGTGCGTGCTGGACGCGCATAAGCCGCGCTATAGGCGAAACCTTCCCCTGCCCGACTTTAAGCCCACCTGGTCACCACGTGAGGAATCCCAGTCCAGGACCCCACAACGGTGACATTTGTTTGCATTTAAAAGGGGCAGGATGTCAAGCATTTAGCATTTACCATTTAGTATTACACATTACACAGTTCGTAATGTTTAGATGCTTGGCGAGCCTGGTAAAGTGGTTGTGGCAAACAAAAAATGTGAAAAGGAGAAATTGTGCGCCAGACACGTGTTGATAATGATTATAATTAATTGGCTAGTTCATTTTAATTAGACTGAAATGCCATTCGGTTTCATAAAAACGCAAACCCGGCAAAACTTGTTGCCGTCGAGGCTTGTGGGTTTATGTTAGTTACCTGAATCCTAGCTGCCACCCTTTCGCCGTTGTAGCGGTTGGGATTGAACCATCCCTTTGTGGAGCCCGTTACGAGGACGATGCCGAGCAGGAAGAACAGAATCAGCGCGGTAATCACGAGCTTGGCACGCGTCGATATAACCATTGCCATTTTGTACGATATTTACACGATTCCGATTCAACACCAATTCGATATACAACACTTAAAGCACTACGAGAAATCAACGCCAAACGAAATGAACAACAACAAACAACCGGCGACGAATAGAATTGCCTGAAAGAAAATGCATAAATTGGAATATTAATTAGCTGAGGGTGGGTATATTGCTTTGCCACCATCGACACACACAAATGGTTTGGTTTTCGCTTTCACTTCGATTTTAGTATAGTTTCGTGGTTCGGCAGTGATGGTAAGCTAATCCTGGGATTATTACATTTTCGAATTTAAGCCGTTTGATTTCTTTTTTATTTAATACAGTTCCCACGTTGGGCGCCATATACTGGTTCATGCTGAAGTGAGACCCTAAAAATTTGGTCTGTACCCTGTTATTTTCCCACGTACCGATAGCCTCTTGCCATCTCTGATTATTGAGATGTCGGCAAGTGTATTTGACCCGCTTGGACTTTGGCTTAGTGATATTGCTGGCGCTGATGCTGATGCCTAATGGCTTTTGTGGCCAAGTCTTAACCTTGTGAACTTCCCTTGCCGCGCCAACATGTTTCTGTTGCTGAGGAAGCAGGAAGGTGCTTTCCCTGCCACAAAGCGTTTTTGTACACATGCCACAAGCACTCGCACAAGGAGCTCACACCCTTACCCTCACCCACACTCATACTCATACTCACCCTCACACGCACACGCCCCTTAACAGGCACTCGACCAAGGACCCCCGACCCTCACGCTTACTTCCTGTAAACGCTACAAATGTAATACGTTTTATTTAATTCTGCTTCCCGTATTTTTTCCTTCCACCCGTCGCTTGTCAGCATTTTCTCACTGATTTGCGGCACCAGGGGTGGCGGCTGAAAAATATGGTTGTTTTGGTGGCGAAAAGGCCAATTGATACCCTCTAATAACAGATTTAAACAGCATAATGTTCCATTAACGTAACTTGACCATTAACGAAAAAATATGTATGGTTACTTTTAAAAACATCAAAAAAAGTATTTCGCCTTCAAATCACCACGAAAAATTCACAATCGAAACGGCAAAACCCAAAAAAAAACAGAGGTAGCAATTGAAGTAAACTTTTTAAAAAGTTAAGCTGCCAACAAGTTTGGTTGAAAAAAAAAAATATTGAATTATAGCAATGTCAAAGGCAAGGAATGAAGCTCTGAAAATTGGTCACATGTTCGCAAGATGTCTTGCTACGACTTTCGCTACATTTTGTGTAATTTCTTTTTTTCTTGGCAACCGCATAAAGGCATAAGCCAAATGTTTTGCAGCGGGTTCTGGTGCTTACGTCCTTGAGCCAGTGCACCCCCGAAAAAACTGAAAGTAAAATGAAAAAAGGCGAGCAGCAACTTCTGCCAACCTACATAATTGCGGCAAAAGTTGGGCCAACACACACACACACATACTCTTAAACGTACAGGAGATGCACAGATACACACACGCACTCACTCACACAACAACAACTTATTATGGGGCTAAGAGCTGGCTCACAAAAGTATGCTACAGTCAGCGCATAATTACGATAATCGTGTCAGTCTAGAGCCACCAGCAGCGTCCACGGGCTCACCTTAAGTCTTTAACACCCAACCACGCCCACAGCCCCATCTAACACGCCCACCTTTTGGGCCTTCTTCGACTTCGCTTCCCTTTTTTTTCGGTGCAGAGGGAGGAGTGAAGCCAACCAGTTATTGAGTCAACGAGTCGGCGGCGGCGTAACACAAAGTTTGTTGCGCGCCCAAAAAGTGGAAGCCCAAAAGGAAACTTTTTTTATGCCAAGTCAAGCGACTGGCCCACACCTTTGGATCGGATCCACCCATACTCCGCCCCTCCTAAACTTGGCATTCTTCATGCAGCATTAAAACTCTGCGACTGCAGGCACACAGGCAAGGAGTTTAAGCTTAAAGTTTTCTAATGAAATTACCTACACCCTGGCACTCAGACTTACTTTTAATGAAAAGGGGCAAGCTTGTGCTGCCAAAAAAAAAAATAAAAGGTGGCAGGACGATAAGAAGGAAATTTCATATCTTTTGCCAAATTAAGTACACAAAAATGAGTAACGACTTTTGAAGTTGTCATGGTAGTCAGAAAGTTAAATCCTGAAAAAGGCGAAAAAAAAACAAAGTTACAAAGGACAATAGTTTGAACGAAACCCTTTTTCGGACATTAGCGCCTAATGAAGATAATGGGGCGACATATTTAAAAAGGGTTCTTCCGTCCCCCAAAGCAACGAAATCTAAAAGCTTTTGTGCAAAGTCATCTCGTGTGAGTTTTGGGTTTCCTCTGCTGCCTTTCCGTTTGACATGTAATTTTTAATAAGCACCGTTTTCCGCACAAATTTCCCTTTTTTTATGTGGCCCCGTCTTTGTCTGCAGCTATCTGTGACAAGGTCGGAAAATGGTATAGGAATGTATCCACGGAGTGGGATATGTGTCACACATGTATCCTTAATATGAAGGCGGAACAAAACAAACCGTCAGTGCAAGAAATGTCTAATGCCTAACCTCAGGCCTTTGTGACTTTTGTAAGCGTTTGATCGATAAGCCCGACAGCTCCTCCCATCTACACGTGTACATATACTATATATATATTTATATATATCTACATAAGTATCCAAGATATCCCCATCATATGGGGTTTTCTTGAGACGCGTGTTCCCAATGATTAAAACGCGCTCATGAAGTCTCTGCCTAATTAATAACAACCCAAAAAATTATGGGCAGAAATATGGGGCGGTCCTATCAGCTCGTATAATTAAAGTCAAAAATTTGCATAATTTATGTTTATTGGTGACGCCCCATTTGGTTGGTTGGGCGGGCTTTTCGCCCCTTTGGGGTAGCTATAAAATTACAAAATAATCATAGTTTGTCATTGCTTCTGTAGCATAGCCTTGTGTCATTGAAGATGTGTTCGTTTGGTTCACATTATTTTGTAAGGGTTTTATGTGGTTACCAGAACTCAACAGCCCCCATTAAATTCATAAAAAATAGGTACCGAATATGTACGATTTTAACGGCCTGCAGCTCTAGACGTAATAAAAAACCCATTTATGGACATAAACACAAAAGGTATGTGCATGTGTTATTGCCTTGGGGTACGAACTCTCATGGCCGTCCATCAAGCGTAAATATATGCGGTAAATGAGTATCGAAAACCAGATCCGTCGTAAAATAATGCTCGAGGAATCAAAGCAACCGGCTGACTTTCAATTATTTATTACACCATTTCCAGTTGTAATGTATTGTCCACACATTTTTCAAAATGAGAAAAGAGAGAGAACACTTTTTGAACCAAGTTTTCCAACGCATAGAAAGCACACTGACCAACTAACAAACCACTAAAAACTATTCGATATCCGACGAGTGCAGAATGAACAGGACCTGAGTGTTTGTTGAAAACTAATTTCCAGCACAATTGATTGGCAGTGTGTGGATGGCTGTACTTGACCAAAATATGTAAATAAACATTGCGAATTGAATTTTGAAATTGTGCCAGCATAATGGATCCTAATATTCTATTATGATGATAAATTGTTAAATTTACAAATCAAAATTACATATTGCTGAAAGCGAAGCTGACGCAAGTCAATGTTACAAACAACAGCAAAAACAATCAGCCTGTGATATTTAAATGCATATTAGCAGTGAAAACACACAGACCCACATGCACCCAGTAGGATTTACATGAATATTTATGATCACTTTCGGCCAAGAAGATGTGCAGAGCAAAGTTTGTTTTGTAATTGAAATTTTGCTGTGCCTCTCGTGCAATTAAATGCAGTCAAAATGGCCAAGGACTTTAAAGTTTTAGCCATAGAGAGATACTTTTCAGTGCGCTTAGCATACTTTTCGGAAGGGTTAACTTTCGCTCTTTATGCCAAAGTGCCTTTTGTTTGATTCACCGCCCGATGCCTATTCAAATCCAGCGAGAGAGCGCCTCGTCTGCCAGCCCTATTTTATTTAATAAATAAAACGTATTTTCCTTTGCCTTTCGGCCATATGCGAAGAACGCGAGGCGCAGAAGTCAAAGACAAAGGCAGGCAGGACAGCCCACAATATTATAAATGTATACATACATATTACGCATACGCCCCGTGCTGCTTTAATATGCATATGCAGGAGCATAACGGAAAAGTGCGCGAGTTGGGGAGCTTGGATGTTGGGAGCTATGACGCGGGATTTGGCCAACTCTGTCAGTGGTTAGTGACGCGTCGGGGCAAAAACTGTTTTCGCCGAGCCCTAATGAGTTTGCCATTGATTTAGGCATGCCAGGGCAATCCATGCGGCGCTATATCCTGCCTATTTGAATCCTGGCCGGACTATGGGGTTTTATTTTCAGTCCCGACCTGGCTTGACACAATTTATGCGCTAACCATGCACACTTTGTTGGGCGACTGCCCAAACCATTTGTGTGTACGAAGTAGCTCTTATATCTGGCCAGCTAGCCATATTTACCTTTAAGCCGAACGCACTGGGACCATTCACAACTATTCACTTTAAATGATGGTATACGGGTTCGAATACGAAATATGGGGTTTAATCACGCGCACGCAAAATATTTAATATGTTGACAAAAATCACAGATAATTTAATTGCAAATACTTTGCTGTATTTATAGGTATGTGTGTTTTGCTTTAAAATTTATAGTAATTGTAAATTATGTATGCCCATTTTTTCATACTCATTTGTAATTACAAATGACAGTCGTGTCATGTGGGGTCTTTATTTGTAATTTTTATTCTTTATGGTTAAATTGCTGTTCGTTATGTTTCTTAGCTTTGACGTCGTGCTGTGCAATTAATTCACTTTTTCACACCGCCTGCATTCTGGCATTGTGCAATTGATTGATTTCCATTCGAACAAGCTCGCTGAGTGGAGTTTTTGGTGGGGGTTTTGGACAGTGTTTGGGTTTATATTCGTTTGTTTTCCACCACTATTTCTTGAACTTTTACAACCGGCAATCGCAACGCGAAGACAAGAAACGACGACGATAACAAGCAGAACAAGGATAAAAGTAATTGCAGTTTTGATATCTGGCGTATATCCTTGCCGTTGATAAGTCTCGCAAGTCTGAGACTTAACCCAGTTTTTGTTGCACGATATGTACTCAGTTATCCGCTTGTGATATGATCGATTGCTAGGATTATGCTTGGGGGAACACACTACAATGGCAGTTTAAACTTCCGGTTCAGTCAGGAGTTCAGCGGTCGAACGGTTTTCAAACGCTTACGCGGCCTCTCCTTCATCTTTGGTCGCATAATTGAATTTTAATTGACTCGATTCCGGGCCGGTCGGTTCACTTAGGCGAGCATATTTCATTTGGCCATATAAATCACTTTCATTTTTTGCGGCTAAGCCAGCACAAGGGCATCATTTGCAGTTGTTTTTGGGGCTATAATAGCTACGGCAGAAGTAGCAGTAGTAGTATTGGTAGTAGTAGTGCCAGCTGCCACCGCACTCACGACGTCCGAAAACCAGGACGAAGACGAGCAGGACGAAGACGACAAAGACGACGAGGATGTGGATATGGACGTGGACGAGGACGAGTACCGACCGCACGGCAGCAACGATAGGCTCATCTTTTAACCGGCCGCGTGGCCATCTGAACTGCTGGAAAACGCGAACGCAACTGAAAAGGTAAACGCACTCGCAGCCCAAGGAGGCCCATCAAATCACAGCAATCTGTTCGTGCCACAGACAACACATTGCTCCTCGTGCCAGCTCGAATCGTTCACTCGGTAGCTGAATCCCAACGAGCGCTGAATTCGCTCCATCGAGAGAATCGAGTGTCGAGAATCGAGTGAGTTATTCTCCGGCCAACGGGGGGTATACGCAATACTCAAGCCCACATGGCGTATACGAATCGCTAAGGGAAGTTTGAGCGCTTTTGAGTGCCTTTGAGAGGTTGCCAACTTTTTCCGCCAGATGGCCAAGTGGCGCCACTTTTGGGCTGACTCAAGTCTTAAGTGGTGAAAAGCTTTCAGCTATTGCTGAATGGAGTTGCACAGCAAGAAAAAAAAGTGCTACACGTTCTTTTACAAATAAAAACATTGTTCAAGATAAAATTAGATAATTCATAGAATGATTCAATGTTCTCCCTCGTATTAAACGAATTAATAATTTCAATGATATATAAATCACTTACTTAAGTTATAACTTTCTGGTATTATTGTATTATTACGCATAAATTTACATCAGCGACCTAAAGTATAGATAATTAGGTCATGTTTCAGTCCGCAAAATAATGTTTTCCAGGAATAAACCATTGTGCTTCTGACCACTAATTAAAAATCCACTTAAAATGGATTTCTAAACTCAACCCCTACGGTAATAAAATGGCACTTCAATTGAATATTGGGCAACTTTTAGGTGCTCGATAGCGTTTCGAAAATCATTCCCCTACAATAGATTGCAGATCAAAGGCATAATCAAATTGGCCGCCGCCAGAACTTACCTCGAATTTTCCGCCAATAATTGAGCCCGCCTGGCCAATATACAGAGTGGACGCCGAATCGAAGACCAATTCAATGGGCTCCCTGGTGACCAGAGTGGTATTGCGCAGCTCGCAATCGTAGTAGAAGGACACTTTGTCGCTGAGCACCTGGAGGGCAATCGAGTTCCACTTGTCCGGCACATGAGCCACGCCGAAGCTGGCCAACTTGCGGCCGATGTTCTGGTCCGCCTGCGTGTAGACCAGCGATACGTTGTAGCTGTTCTTCACGACGGGCGATAGGTGAACGCCCAGCTGGACGACCGTGTCCAGCGGATTCACCACGCTGAACAGGTAGCCGCCCTTCAGCGAGCTCTGCCGGAAAGTGATGAGAATGGCGAACTCGTAGAGCTTCTCCGGTAGGAGCATTCGATACGGCGACTTCACGTCCGCCGTCTGCAGGAAACGGAAGGCGGGGAAGCCGTCCTCCGCCTCACCGAACTCGATGCCCGCGAATTGGTTGTTGTTCATGATGTCGGTCAGTGTGTATTCGGCCAGGGCATCTGAAAAGGTAGCCAAGTATGTGTTATTGCCTTTATTACGAAATTTTTGGTTTTATTTTGGTTTTAGCGTTAGGTATAAAACAACTAACTTCAGAAACTATTTAATTGGCATGTTCGCAAACTTCTAATGGCTTGGAATTTTCTACAACTTTTTTTTTTTTTAATAATGTACTTTAAAGGCAATCGCCAGTATTTTTACAAATATTTCTTAATTGCTTTACATATTTCTTAAGACGGAAATATTACAGTTTGAGGTTCACTGGAGTGCAATGTGTGTGCCCAAAAGTATGCTACAGTTTTGAACCATTCCGCAATCGCAATGCAATATGAAATTTGCAGCACCTAAGCTCTTTTCTTCATTTCTATTTAATACTTATATATTACTAATAGATTTTCTTAAGTGCTAAAATTTAAAGTTAAAAAATAAAACAATAAAGAGTCGTACTAACCTTTAATGGACTGTCCAACCAGCTCAAAAGATCCTAGCACTGGAACCAGGAGCGTGCAAATCATTGCCAATGCAAACATTACGCCTTGTAGCACACGCATCTTGAACAGAGTGGGGAGTCTGTAAAAAAAAAGCAATAAAAACATAAGCTGCCATCCGTTTGAATCTGTAAAATTATGAGATTAAAGCGGCACTTCCGTTTCGCTGGGTAATCAATGCACAAATGTGGCCAGTTTGGGATTGCATTCGCAATTCCGCATATATGCATACAATTCCCCTCCACTTTTGCGGACACTTGTGCGTGGAAATAAACCAACCGCAGACACTTTATGCGCCGCCCGCAATTATGGGCACCAGTATTGGCAACACGAGTCGCACACTTGACTCAATGCCGAAATTATATGCACACGGGCATCCCTCCACACGGTTTTTGGCCAACTTGGCTGGCTGGCCATATTTTGTAATTACCTCCCCGGCAAAACCGCAATGCTCTTGTCCCATTCCCATTCTCATGCCCATACCCATGCCCTTTCCGATTCCGATTTCCATGCCATCGCACACACCCAAAAAGATAGTTCATCTGGAAGCCACACAACTTTGCGGTCGGTCTTCATTCATTCGCCAAACGAAAATCGTAGGCTTCGGTGGAAAAAACTATGATTCATTCATTGGGGATCGAAGTTGTCAGATTGCCGGGAAAGATTAACAAAATAATGGTAATTATGAAGGGCAGATCGCTGCACACAAATCAAATGAGAATGTTTGCTAAACTTCACGATCTTTTGATCATCGAAAAACAAGGTGGTCACACTCATATCGTTATATAAAAATATTTTGAGCAAATTCGTTTAAATAAAATATATTCAAGCTGTTCAAATGGGCAGTAATAAATATTTTTTTCATACTTTATGCTTAATGCTCGTTTGTGCCCAATTAAAATACATTGTCAAACAATAAGCGTTCAATAGCCCATTAAAAATAGTTTCCTGTGTGTCTGTTTACCTACAAAGTTTGGGGACACACCTAGAGCTCAAATGAGCCAAAGATTAAAATTACTTTGTTTATGAGGGGCACTGTGTCAGTTGAAATGTCGGAGATCAATGTGAATCATTATCCCACAGCTCTAATCGCTCAGCCTGTCTGTGACCAAGGGCAGCCTGATAGCCCCATTCTATTGAGAGTTTCCAAGAAAAGTTCAGCTGCTCCATACGTCATGTGTGAATAATTTGAACACAATAGTATTACACAATTAATGGGCGCCACTTGCCCAGCAAACTTAGATCCAATCTACAGATACAATTTACATTCGGAAACTATGTCGCTGACCCCGAAATGTCTGTGGACAATTAATATTTATCAAGCCCGACTTAGCAGCCCAACAAAAAGAATCGAAAAAGAGAAAAAAATATGTTTGAAGTCAACACTTTCACTCCACGTTTGCTGTGTATGAAATGCAAATTACTTTCAATTGTGAGCATCGTGAAAAAGTGTATTCTTGTCTCAATTTGTAGCTGACAACTGGCTCAAAATATTTCGGCAACCGATGTTCAACTAATTGGGCAATATAATCATCAATTCACATAAAAGAAGTCTTGCATCGAACCGCCGATCTATATCTTAATTATTCGGAATAATATGCATTTTTTACGATCATTTTTTAACAACAAATGTCATAAAATGGCAAGAAAATACACCGAAGATAAGATATTAATTGCATATTAATTTCATGAACTAACTTGTAGAAAATGGGAAGTATGCCATTTTTACTTTTCTATACCTTCCTCTAAAGTTTCTTTATCCCTTATGATTTTTTATAATTTCCATCAAATCAAATACAAACATGATTTGTGACTCACTGCCTTTGCAGTGTTTTATATTGCTTGGTAATTTCTTTAAAAATAGAAAACATGAGAATAGTGAACAATTGCGTCACGTATAAAAAAGAATTACTTCAGCTTTCGATGCGAACGCATTCTGAATGAAATATCGTACTCTTTTTTAAACCAACAACACACACTTCATGTGCTGCTGTCTACATTACATCATATTTGGCCAAAAGTCTTTCGACTCAAAATAGCATGTTCGGCAATCTGCTTCAGCCACTTAATGACATCATTAGGCGCCAAAAACAAACAGCCATACAAATTGAACAATCCCCCCTAAAAGGGGAATGTGATTTTCAAGCATTATCATACGAATTCCTGGCGATTTTGGTGGCGTGTCTTTCCTGTTTCTTGCTCTCCTCGCAATTGGCTCCCTGACATAATGAGGCAGCGTTTATGCAGTTCACAGACGGCGAGCCGCACATCACGTGCAACATGGACCGCGTGGCCAATGTCAGCGGCGACCCCTTTTGGCCAAGCTCCACCTCGAGATACAAGTTCTCCACTCCCCACTAGGAATCACCACTCCATACAGGCACAACTGGGGTTGCATTTATAGTTCGGATATTTCTATAAAATTAAATATGAAATATATTTCTTTATACATTCTAGTATTGGCGTAAAAACTATTTATTTAAGGTGAGAGAGAAATCATAGTTTAAAAATTTATTTATATATTACAGCATTTATAGGTATACGTTGCTTATGATAATCTAGAGTCACTATTTTATATTATATACAAATCATTTGTTTTAGGTGTGTGACTATTTAGGCTTTTATAAATTATAAAATTTATTTAAGTACCCATAATAGGCATTTAAATATACATTTAATTACCACTGCTCTGGTTCCGAATCCAATTATGCACACATATAAAAACAAAACAAACAATCAATCAGTAAAATCAGCTGCACCACTTCTGTAATTTTAAGACTTATATTCCCGAGACCTATTGCTGTGCCCTTATCTGTATATATATATATATGTGTATATATATATGCACCCGATTGTCTGACTCCCGGGAAGGCAAATAATAATACTCCCGGCTGTTTGTTTAGAATGCGACGCACGTACGACCGATTATTGAGGCCTAGTCGGCAAACTTGGGCGTGGACGGAGCTCGGCTCATGTAAATGCCCACGAAAGTGTCGAAAGAACGGTCATAATAAATAAAACACCCCCCGACTGGGCCAAAAAAAAAAAAAGAATAACCCAGCTCCCATGTATTTCACTTATGAATTTACGAGTCATTATGATTTTCCGCTTTTGCATCCGCTGCTCAGCATAACCATGGCAGGCCATTTGGCCCGAACCGTATGCAATTCCCAAAACCAATAAGCAATCAAATTTTATTCAAACTAGCAGCAACAGCTGGCACTTTTTTTGTTTTAAATCAAAATAGATCCCAGTGGTTAGTGTCGTAAAAAGTTGCGCACGTCAAATTCAAAAGTCGTCAGAGCGTTGCACATTCAAAGGCGGTAAGACTGTCAAAAAAAAAAAAGAAGTAAGAGATTCAATGAAGGGAAACTCCCGTAAAAAGCGCAAAAAAGTGAGGGAAAATTCTAATAAAATTTTATTTTCAATAGTAAATCGGCTCAATATGACTGAGGGGCATATGAAAGGGCTCTCTGGTCACAGACGACGACCAAGCAAAAGAACCAAAACTGTGCCACTATGTCACTTCAACCGGGTAGAGCGACCAAAGACGAAAGAAGCCGCAGTGAAATACCCTATGAAACGGTATAACAGAATTCTTAGAAAGTATGATTTTTGAAAAAAAAAACTATTAAAAGAAAATTAAATCTACTTGCAAAAAACTACGTGCATATTTCAATTATTTTTATATTGATAAAAATCGTTTAAAACTTCAGTTCGATTTTACAGTATCTATGTTCTAGAAATCAGTTCTTGCATTGTTATTTTACATGTGTTTATTAGAAAATTTAGAAAATTATATTTGTAGTTGACTATATTTGACTATAACTTATCAGAGAGTATTCCGCATTCGGCTTTCACTTAACAGATTTTCCCAGGGCCCTGTTTCGTTCGTCGCGCACTTTTTGTCGCCGGCTCTGCGACCCTAAGTGAACTATTAGCTTTGTTGATTTTATGTTTTCCAATTTGTTTTGTGATGTATTTGCTGTGCTGGGACTGGAATGGGGGGATGCAGTGATGGGGATTGGGGATCCGGATGGAGAAAAGAGTTGCCTGTCAGCTGGCGTGTCGCCTGCCGACGTTTATTGGCCTTGCTTTATTTGCTACGCCCCGAAACGCCCAATCCGCATTTTGTTTGATTTAAAGGATTTACATGCCAAATTTGGCTTTATACATTTTAAGGGTTAACACGTACACGCACATCCACACAAAGGCAAACAAGTGATTGGACTGACTGTTTAACATTTAAAGTGCCTTCATTTAAGGTGGGAAATATTGTACAAACAGCTTAGCATAAATAAACGACAATGCATTGAAATACAAGTTGCCAAATCCAGAGCAACAGTAACCACTTCCCCAAAAGACATTCAAGCCAACACCAACTGTTGCATGCTGGCCAAAAGTGTGTGAGTGTGAATTGGATGGATGAGCGATAAAGGCCCAAAGCGTAATTCGATATTGGCCAGCTGACAACCAAAATCGGAGGTGATGAGTGGGTTTTCGTTGCAG
This sequence comes from Drosophila melanogaster, assembly GCF_000001215.4. Classification (NCBI taxonomy): domain Eukaryota; kingdom Metazoa; phylum Arthropoda; class Insecta; order Diptera; family Drosophilidae; genus Drosophila; species Drosophila melanogaster. Next base: position 7,007,743 of record NT_037436.4, on the reverse strand, counting down.
AGGCATAATAATTATAAATTGATGATAGAGGCCCACATTCAGGCCAAGAAATTTAAATGACCCAGTGATATGTTCACAGAATGAGAAATTATGTTTCTCAGAAAACATTAAATTTAATTTTAAATCTCGCCAAAGAATAAATATCATAGGGAATATAGAGCATTTTTTAGCAATACCAAACCATATTGATCATGTCACTCGCAGCTGCAATATATTTTATTTTTTGTTTTTTGTATTAAAAAAATTCCTTTTGGTAATTTTCGACATATTTTTTCATAAGCTATTTATGTGCCAGAACAATGGCCAAGTATGCAAACAATCGAATTGCAGGTGCACTATTTACCAATCAAATTCTTTAGTACTCGGAACATTGAACTTGCAAGTTTTTCCTGGTAATTCCTCAAAAAGTCTACATCTCCTCACTGTTGGGGTCGTTGAAACATTTAGAGAAAAATGTGCAAAAATAATATATTTGACTTTCTGACAGAATCAATGGCAAACAATGAAATATAAATAACAAAATTCCTCTTATATTTAAAGGCTTACTGCCGCAGGCAAGCGATTAATAATGCCTCAAACAATGGCAAATAAATAAACAGAATTACGGACTAGGAACTTTTTGTGCCGGCTTGATGTAAATTTGGCTGTATATTTTCGTTAGTATAAATATCAGCGGTCCCCCCATTTACGACTCCATTTGATCCGCACAAAAAAAAACATCATCTCTGTGTTTGGCATTTGGGTTAATTCCCTTGATAATGATGCCGGCAAAATGGCAACATAAAAACTGAATCGCCAGACACAAAAAATGTTCAAAAAACAAAAAGTATAAATATGCAGCGATCTCGGTTTTGCTTTCCATAACCAATTACTTTTACTTTCTGACCCCGATCTCCTCAAGAACGTGGCTAAGTTGCAGTCCTACTAATTGGCCACATGCCTCGGAAGCCGAGGAGCAGTAGCTGAAACTGCCAATGTGCCACTTGCATCCCGCTTTTATTTTTCTACAAAGCACTTTCCCTTTTTATATACACTTGGAGAAAATAGTGTATTAAAGTGTCTAGACAAATCAGTCGAAACACTCTTCAAATAGAAGACAATACAAATAGTTTTTGAAATGCTTTAGAGTTTTGTTCTATTAAAGTTATTTTCTGATTATTGTGCAATTTTCCATTAAGAGCGATTGTTTTTTCCTATGCAAATAATTTATGATAGTTTCTAGATTCGTTTTTTTTTTGGTGCAACAGCTGCGGGCTAGTGATTTAAATGATCTCTAAGCGACGAGTGCTACTCATATTGCACTTAGCTGGAAGGCGGCCATGTGCAACATGTTGTCGCAATACCAAAAATAAAAAAATACGAAGGCGCAGACAGCGAAAAAGTTCAATGAAATGTGCATCATGAGGCGTCTCGGATACAGATTCAGAATGGGAATTCGAATGGAATTGGGATATCCAGATCTGCCGCTGTGGCCATGCGTGTCCCATCGAACTTGATGAATGGGGTGTGCCGAGGCATCAGTGTGTTCGTTATTGCTGTCATTATAATGCTTTGCATTTATTTATAGCTTCTTTGCCGCTTATCTCGCATGCAATATGTGTGTTTTTTTTTTTTTCACCGGACACTTCAGCCAAAGAGTATAAATAATGATCAGTGATCTTTTGGCAAACGCAAAAACCCAAAATAGGTAGTTGAACTCTTTCGTTGCAACACGGGATTCAAGGTTGACTGGGTGGCCCCTTCATTTCACGCAGTCTGGTATCGAAGATCGACTTCGTACATAGAGATGATGTTGCCTGTGAATATTTTTTCGTATTTCCATTCGCTGGCATTCAGCCAGCCACGCAATGCCAAAAAGTGCAACTCGAAATGGAGCAAAAGTTCATAAAATTCTGGCTAACAGTCGCCGCAAGAAAGCTGACTAATTATTTGTTGTGATATTCATGGAAAATTTTGTTTTGCTCATGAAGTAAGCTAAAATTTTGTCCTAAAATCTTTTCTATAACTTTCGAGACACACCGCGGCATTCCCAAGGGTCTAAAGAACGCAGAAACTCAAAAGTTTCACAACTCAAATTTTTATCGCTTTAAAAATAGGCATTAATGTTCACACTTCAACAGACGACAGCTGGCGGAAAGACAATTATTTGTCCGTCAGTCTGTCCAATTTTGATGGAATCATTTGTCTGCGATGACCTTGTGGCAGCAGATGTAGGACCAACTGCATGCTTTCCCATAAAAGACCTATAAACATTTCAGTTTATTTTCAAATTGCCATCTATGCTTGTTGTTATTGCTTATTTTCGCATAAAATTAAAATGTTGGCGGGAAAAATGTATTTTATTTGTGTGTGTGGTTGTGTATGTTGCGAGATGTCTCTTTTTTCCGCACAAAAAAAAATAACAAAAAACAAGAGTAATGGAATGCCCGGGAGATGGCAGTGGGTTAACATTCATCATGCTAGTTTTGTGGTCTAGGATTCGGTGGCGTATGCGTAATGCGGCCACTGATACGAGCTTGCCACTGGCTACAAAACGTATTTATGGCCAAAAGCCCGTTATCAGCTTGGCAACAGAAGTGCGGCAAGAAATCCGAATTAAAGCCAGGAATTAAAGCTGGCCGAACGAAACCCATTTGATTGCAGTTGATTGGCAATCAATGAGCTTGCTGCGTGCTCCCCCTGTCACCAGATAAGCACAAAAAAATCTATTAACCGGACTCGGTGTCCTGGCCAAACGAAATCTAATATCCATTTGGAATGGAAGGGGCAGCATCACCGTGCCAGGACACGCACACGAAAGGCGGCAATAAAGCGTCCCGGACTTCAGTTAATAATCAATGTGAGTGGATGGGTAGCGATGGGGTGGTTGGAGGTGCTGGGATTACTCCTTGAAAGGTTAAGTAGCGAGTTGTCGAGTGGCACTTGACTGCCAAAAGCAGGAAATGGGAAGCCAGGACACGATTGATGTCGATAAGTCACATCCTCGCCGGGCTAAAGGCGCATTACGCATACGTGGTACTGTTAGTCAAAGGTTTCTACTTCCACGCCTAATTGAAACGAGTTCCATTAGTGCCTACATGCTCCACAGAGGACGACTAAGTGACCCCCAACCCACCGACTGAGTGTCCCTGCCAGAGATAATGAAATGAAGTAATAAATAAATATATTAAAATGCACACACGTCTCGCGCATTTAGCTCATTGTCGCTGGCGATATACGCAAAAACAAAAAACAAAAAAAAATTAATTAATAAGTAGGTTTTACATATAGAGGAATGATTTCATAGTGTAATCTGGTAGCTAGTCTAGAATTTATTGGACAGCATCAAAGAGACGCCTTCTCATGCGAATTCAAAAGTGTATACCATATTTTGTAAGCATACACATTATATGTGAATTTATGACGATCACGCGACGAACAGGTTCATTGGATGAGTTTCCATCGCTGGACTGCGTATTTATAATTAACTTTGGGCACATGGAAACAGCAGAGTCAAGAAATGGCTTTCCCGATCGGTTTAAATGTATCAATATGCATGTGAAATATATACGAACTTCTTTTATCTTTTTATTTTATACATTGCGCAATCTGTTTCATCTGCTTAAGCATCTTAAAAGCTGAGATTAACATTAATGATCTACCAAGTCCGTTGGTAGCAAATTGATTCTTCCAAAGGCTTGATAAAAGAAACAGTCTTCAAGTTTACCTAATAGAGATTTAAGTTAATTATATAACTTATATACAAAATGTAGTCAAAACTTTTGTCGCACAAAAATTGCCTGATAAAACCAAAGCATATTTCGTTTTTCTTATTGCTTCTGATATCGCAAACTTTCCTATGGCACGTGTGGCATAAATAAACCATTTATTAGAGTAATTTATGTTTGTTCATGTTTCGCCGTATTTTATTTAGAAATTCAAATCATGGCTGAGAACTAACATCGTTAGACGGAGAACTAGTTTCCACTGATCGAGAATAAATATGTTCAGTAATTGCACTCAAACTTCGAAGCAAATTTAGTCGTAATATGTAAAGTAATTCCCATTACGTCAAAAAATTTACGTCTAGCCAATGAGTATGCATGAATTTCAATTTCCAAAGTGTGCATAAATTGTCGAATGAGAAGTTGGAAAAAAAAATCGCCGACTGGAGGACAACCGCAATCCGATGGAAACCAGACTCCAAATCCAAACGATCTGATAAAAAATCATTCGAGATTTATGATAAATGGCACAGAAAGATATTTTTCGAACCCGGTATGTTAGATGTGTTAGGATTGTTATTATTATTCTAATACATATATATAATATAACTACAGTACAATTAAATTTTAGTTACTTCAATTTAGTTTTTTTTTCAAGCTTCTTTCCTTTAACATTCGCCTTCTTTTCAGTGCTTTATTGCTGCCATTTGAATGCAAAATCTAACCTAATTTCGTGCAATTTCTCTCAGTGCACTGCGTTTTTGCATAACTTCTTTGCCGCGACAATCGAGGCGGATAATCGCTGCCAACTTGGCATCGCATCAAGTCGCCGGCACACACAATGAATGCCAATTAATTAAGACGCCGGCACGGGTACGATCTCTCTGCTGCCCGTCGACTTATTTGGCTAATTGTCTTTCGATCGATCAGATAGTGGCCGAAAATGAATATATATATACATATAATATATATTCCAGCCCACATTGAGTGAGCAAATTCAGATTAAACGGCTTGCGTTGCGCACGCGTTCAAAGGCAGCGGCCGGCAATTATTGTTAACACGGGGAATCGATCGAAAAAAAAAAACTGATTCAGAGGCGCCAAGCTCAGGTGACGGCGCTAAGCGTTTTGCATAAATTAAATTGACATGATTTAACTACAGATTGCCATCGTACACGGACAATTAGAAGGCGCAATTAAAGCGGGAAATATCCAAATGTCTTTCGCAGGTGACGAAAGTGCACTACAATCACTGAGAATTTTGATCAAAGACAATGTCTTTGTTTATGTATTTTCAATTCGTAGGCATAAACAACAGGAGACAATGGCCATTGTCCTGCATTTATAAACAATGACAACAAGTTCCGAAAAAAAAGCGGAACACAAGCAACGATAAAATATTTAATGGCAAGGTCAGCGAATTAATGTTGATTCACTGAAATTGCAGGCGATTTTATTCCGAGAATGCACAAAATGTAAATGCAATATTAACGTTATCAAAAAAATGCGACACTTTGGCCTGGGTATCGTGGGAAAGTAACCTCAAATGCAAATCGCTGATTAGACTAATCCCAATGCCCGCATGCCACGCCCACCGCAAATAATTCACGCCAATCTTTCACAACAATTATGCGCAACACTTGCCTAGCTAATATTTATGTAAACACGGACACGTATTTTCACTTGGAGCCCAAACATGAATCTGTGGGATGCAAATGCATCTGCATCTCGGCATTTCAGCATTAACATCTTAACATCTTGGCAACGGAAAGTCAATCTGAGTGTAAGGCCGCGTTAATGCCGCAAACCTGTTCGTCTTCTGGCTATTTATTTTGCGGCATATATTTTGTTAATTTTGTTACCTTTGGAGCTGCTTGGCTACTTGATTTAGTAGTTTACTACGGTTATGCACTGAGAAAAAATTATGATTAACGAATATCAAAACAAAAGATTTTATGAATACGAATCAATATCTGGAATAAATTTCATTAAATTTGATATATGTCAATATATACTTTCTGCCTAAAAGGTATTTATTTTTCAAATATTTTTTTTTTCAAGTGCATCATGACTTGCAGACAGACAGCTGCTTACCGAGGGACCCTCTTAGTCTTTCAACGCCAACTGTCTGCTTTCATTAAACAATATTATGATGAGATGCGAGTATGCGGCATTTATGAGGCAACAAGTTGTGCGGATACTGGGCATGTTTCTAATTTAAATATTTTGCAAGTGCGCGAATCGAACGAAAATCGCGCACTACCATTCACAAGTGACCTAATTGAGACGTAAGTTCCTCCAGTTATCACATCGGCGATTGTTCACTCACTTTTATGCCTGAGTCACTGCAAAGTGGCAACAAAAAACAAAAAAATATGACGACATCGAGGGGTGTGGGTGTGTGGGGGTCACATGCAAATTTGTAGCCAATTTTAATTAATTTCTACATGTTTGCATTTATTGCTTTTTTAGTGAAAAGTCGTACTTGTTTCGCTGCGACTGACTCATGAAGATTTATATTTGTTTTCGCTACGGAATCTCAAAATGGCACACATTGTTCTAGTTTCATCAACGAAGCCTACTACCATATTTTTAGGCATATTTTTTTCCTCTTGTTTTGCCGAGTTTTTTGTAACTTATACTGCTGACATTACCCCCTTTGCAAATGTTTATGTGTATTACATCAAAGTACATTTGCTTTTCGGCCAGTTGTCGCTGCCGGTTGCTGTTGCCGTGAATTAGAGTCGTCACACAGTGGCAACAAAATCGCAACAAAAGGGGAAACTTTCAACAGTCAAGCCCACGAATGTTAACACAAATGTGCGGCAAAAATGTTTGCTGTCACAACTTTTTTCCCTGCCAAATTCGGGGCATTTGTCATTTAATTAGGACAAGCTAGGTCAGTCCGCATGGAAATGAAAAAAAATCGTACTTGATACCGGTGGGTAAAAATTCAAAAAAAACTAGAATATTCTCAAAGTTCAATGATTGAATATCTTAAAATTTAAATACAACATTTTCCATGCATATCATGCAGTGCGTTACCATTAAGCAATAAGTCTTCAAAAAACCAATTACTTAGGGAGGTCAAATTTTTTCCTGTAACTGATGCAATTTGGATGCACTTCATGCTTCAATATATTTCAAATATTTCACCAGAAAACTCAAACTGTCACAGAAGCCACCCATGGAATAATTATAGATTCGCAGTCATGCGACAGCTCTCACTCAAGATTTATATGCAATAATTACAAGTTTATTTCGACATGATTGCAATATGCAATTATCGCGCTTTAGGTATGTATTTATATATAAAGCTGGGCCCCATAAATCGCGAAATTCGCAGGCGAATAAGTTGACTTATTGACTAGCCCCGTCGACAGCTTCAATTTCCGCTGCTCCATCGCAGACTTCATCGACATAATGCTGTTGAAAGATCATTAATGTGGGAACTCCTAATGCCGACAAAATATTGAAGCTAAAAAAAAAATATAAAGATAGGCAAAGAAAAACTGCAGATGGTATAGGGAAAACTTTAAAAGAAACTTTGCAGCAATAGAAACATTTAAATGTTCTTTTCTTTAGGCATAAATTAGAATGAGTTGTTGGTTTTCTTTAGCATTATAACCCTTTATATTTCCTTTTATGTAAGCAAATCAATAGTTATTTTCAGAAGTGCTGACTTATCCGTAAGTCAGTACCCTTAAACGTGAATATAATGTGCAAACATTTTGTATGATTTTAAATCAAGATTGCAGACATACTGCCAATATTTGAGCCAACAGATGGCCAAATAAATCCGTCAAGGGCAAACCAAAAGCCGAATATTGCTTCTTCTTTTAAACCAATAGACTCTTAGTTATATTTATTAATGAGCTGCGCAAATATGCATAGTTAATTTTCAGTTCATTGCCGTTGTTTTTGCTTTGTTTGTTTGTCGGCTATTTTGTTTGTCGTCATGAATGGGTCGATTATGATATCGGCAGAAATGGAGAAAAACTAAATGTTATTTAATAAGTAAATAAAAGCAAAGCTAATCGTTGGCCGAGATTACCACAAGCGAAAATGCATTTCCCGCACTTGCAATTATCATTACGAATGTCCGACTTCAAGTGGATTTGTTGGGCAATATGGAATTTTTGGACGTACACCCATTTACGTGACCATCAAAGGGTAATCGCTTAAAAATAGTTGGGCGGACTTACCTCAGTCTCCAGCTGAATGGCACTGAATATTTCCACGTATTTCCTGGCGGAAGTGGGCCTTTTTCACTGCTGCATAGTTTCGGGCGACAGTTTCCAGCAGCAGGACACTTTTCACAAAGCCTTCGGACACTTTTCTTTTGAGCCCCGGCTTCCTTTTCTATATATATACTCTCGGTTATTCCGTTCTTGTAATTCACTACACTACACAAAACGGGGGAACAAAACGGGGATTTATAAAGGGGTGTACTTGGGGAAGATCAATGGAAGTGACCAAATGGGCAGACAATGATTGGTCATTCGAGATGGCATTGACATTGGCCAGTCATTGTCCAATCCAATAATGGCACAAAGCAGGAGCCACAAAGGCAGCCCGAAGGATTTCTGAACACAAAACACAAAGTGGACCGATCGGCTGTGGGGGACAACTAAGTTTCGCAATCAAAAGTGCACTGAAAATTTAATTTGTCTTTTTTTCATAAAAAATGAGTGTTCAAGATTCACGGTTTGCTTGTCTGAAATGTTTTAAGAAAGAAATCGAAGCGGTATATATTTTGCGTTCATTAAAAGTTTGCCTCTACATCAAAAGCTTTATCAAAAATAATTGACATTAATATGAAATATAAATTATGTGACTTTTTGTTGATTAAAATTGTTTACGACTCTTAAAATGTATGTTTATTAGCACAATTTGTTCAGTGTGTTTGGTTTTAGTACGCTGAAGTCTACGAGTTTATTTAAAACGCTTTAAAATTGTATTTTTAATGCACTTTTTCTATGAATATTTTTAATATTTTCAAGCTACGTTTTTTTTTTCTTCTTTCATTTAACGCACAATCTCGTTTTATTTCGCAGTGTACCAATCTCAGCCGGCAAATTCGCGAGTTGTATGTTTTTCGTTTCGCAGGGGAGCACGCTTCGTTGTGGCCGGCACTCAATTCGCGTGTGGGTGCCCTGCGATGCGCTCCGTTCAGCGTTCAGACTGAGACTGAGACTGAGGCCTGAAAAGCTGGCAGCCGGCAGAGCAGCTGGCAGCGCAGTCGGCAGCGGGAGAATGCCGAAATCAAAATGCTACCGTTTGCCGTCTATGGTAAATACATTTTGGCAGATACTTTTGTCGCTGATACCTATACAGATACTAATGGAACGCGAAATTCGAAATGCAATTAAAAGCATTGTTTTAAGGCACTCGAAATGGTAGATAACTTTTAAATTTAAATGAATTTAAATCGAGTTTTCGATTTAGTAAACAGCTAGTGCAATTTTGTTTTGCTGAGCCAATATTTGAGGTGCAAACTGAACGAATTTAATTGACTTTCTACGAGTATCCTAAACGTTGTGTACGATGAGCAAAATTGCGGAAATGAAATGAAATTAAATTGAATTAATTATATTTAACAAAAAACCAACGATAGTTGTACTTCCGAAAACAATATTTTCAACAAAAAACTGATAAGCATTATTCTTAGTTTCTTTTCAAAGAAATTTGAATTTCTAGAATTTATGATTCTCACTCGATATAACTGGCGGTATACATGATATCATAAACCGTTTTATGAACAATATTTCCAGTAACGCGAATTTCCTGCAAGCCAAATCAAAGCGGCAATTTTCCGCTGCAAGGTGCAGCGACTGCAGGTGCTTATGGCTTCAGCATTTTCCGACTTCTCCCTGCTGTCGTCTTTGCACCGACCACTTGGCTATAAATAGGGCCAACTGGAGAGACGAACCATACGGGGCAACACTTTCGTTTAACTTTGGCAAGGGAAAGCGGGCAGGACAGCAGCGCAAATTAGTTCCCAAGCGGCTTTGAAAGGTACGTGGGCCATAGGAAAGTGATAAGGCTACAAGTGCGAAGAAGTCGACAAATTTTTGGAGGGGCGGGAAAACATAGTGAACACATGCCCCTGGTCCCACATGTGCTGTGGCAAGTTGGCCGTCTTAATTATTTATACGTAATAAAACTAAGCATAATTTTCCAGCAACAACTACGCACCGGCGCCTCATTTGAAATTCTATAAATAAATTGAAAAGCAGTTGATATAGTTGAATCGCAAAAGGCTCGAAAGGCTCAAAACTCAAAAAAGCCGGAAAAACTGAAAACACATTCATACAAGTTGTTGGGCAAAAAAAAATTGAGAGAGGAAAAGAGCCAGAGAGAAAGAGAGAGAGAGAGAGAGCGCGTGTGTGTGTTGGCAGAGAAAGAGAGCGCCGTCGACGTCGACTGCGACGCGGGCACATGCGGCGTATGCGTAATTTTGTCAGCCTTATCAGAAAGCCATTGCAAGCAAACTTTATTTTAAAGAGCCGGCCATTTATCGAACTTGCAACGTGTTGTCTCCACCCGGCCCTTCCCCTTTTGGATGGGGGTATTCCCCAAACACCCCCCCCCCCTCGACCATTTTCTGCCACAAGAGTCGCGTTGTTTGCACGCCGACTGCCCAAAGCCCGCCAATTGTTTATTCAAGCAGCATCACAGCATCGCAGCATCGCAGCTCATGTTGGCCATGTGCACTTGAACTGCCTTCGCCGGCATGCCTGTGCATCCATTTGGCCGGCGATGTGTTTGTCTGGCCATTTTTTTTCCAACTCCGAAGCCGGCCTGCGTCTCAGACACTGAGAAAAATGTTTTGCCTATAACATAAGGTTATCTACTAAAAGCAATTTCATTCAATAGCGCAATGATGTCAAAAAAATTTTTATTTCTTCGAATCAACTGCAAAGTTATTTTACGAATATGAATATATGAATATGAGTTATCTCCAAAAAAATACATACATATATTACGTTACATTAATAGATAACCAATATATGGAATGTCGCGCATATATTTTTCTCTGTGTAATACGCGCTGATTGCAGTTGTTATCGCGGCAGTTTGTTGTTGTCGCCGGGTTTAAGCGCCTCTTAGTGGCAGTGAATCAGTGGCCAAACATGTAATCTGTTTAATGGCCAACTGACCGTGCATCGGACCAACTGGTCCTTTACGCCCCTGTAGCATTTCAGCCCGTCGCGTATACGCACTGTGAGCCAGACAGAGCATTGGAATTTGCATAGATCTTTCGCCAAATACTTGTGTCTTTTTTTTTTGTGCGGCGGCTCTTGTAAATGCCCACCTGTTGAATACGGCAAACCGAGGCAGAAACAAAACAAAATAAAAGAATAACGAAACAAATGCCATTTGGACATTTTGGGCCAAACAAAAAACCGTGAGTAATCGTTAAACAAAATAACCGCCACAAAAAAACGAAGTTAGTCTCAAAGCGAACGTAAACTTGTTCAGCTGCTGATTTGCATAAAACGCTAAAACTGAAGCTGAAACAAATAAACATTAAGCGCATTTCTGAGAAAACAACAATAAATATAATCATTGCATTTAGTACTAGCTTAGCTGATTTTTCAATTAGTCTCGGAATCGAACGACTTCTTAAAACCCTTAATCTAAATCTCCGATCTTTTTGAGTATTTTTATTAAACTGGCGAAACCTGGCTTACAACATTCTTATCGGGTCTTTTGATTAGCACTTATGCCTCGTTTCAGACACCATTTATAGATATCCACAATTCTAGAGTAAATGACCCGAAAACCCGAAAATTCAAACCAAAACATGCAAAATTTACATAAATAACGACCTGATTTGCCTTGACTTTAATCATCGAAAGTTGAAGTTTATTTGCATTTAAGCAAGAATCCGATTGCATATAAGTTTGATTATATGATAGCCACATTTCCGCTTTTAGTCCTGAGATCAAGCAGATTTTATAGTGTGGCGCTCAAATTCGATGTTTGTTAACAAAAGAAGTCTGCTATGCACATATACTTGATGTTAACTAAAACTGATTATCACCAATAAAATGTCGCCTTATTTTTCTGGGTATTTCTAAACCTGCTGGACTCTTTTTTTATAGCCCAGTTTATTATTTCTTGAACGTTTATAGACCCAATATAAAAGCGCCTAATATGTGCTAAAAATTTGGATGCTGTTGATTAGCATCACACTGGATTCGCATCGATTGAGATAATCCATTTACCCTATTAAGTCAAGTGATAATTTGCATTTTGAATTTAAATATCAAAATAATTTTATTGCGTTTAGTTTCGTTGTTCAATATTCATTATTTGTATGCATGAAAAACTATATATGTGTGTATGTGCCACGGAGACTCACAAACAGCTAGGCAATTTTTATTCTGAAAATAACACGGCAAAGAAAAAGTGTTCTCACTGTTAAAATTCGATTTTCGTCCTTCGAATTCGCTTTTTGTACCTTTGCCCATTCGAATATATACTTTCTAAGACATAGATGGCGCTTTAAATTCGGGGAAATTAATATGGGTTTTAGTGAAGACTTTTTCAAAGGATGCAACAACTTCGATGGCTGTTAAACAGAAAAAGCACCATGACACTGAGAGCCAAAAGAGCAGTTTACGTCCACTGCGTAGCCCCGATCTGGCTGTACGGAATACAGATCTGGGGTATTGCAGCAAAATCCAACTACAACCGCATTCAGGTATTGCAAAATCGTGCCATGCGTGCAATTACAGACTGCCCATACTATGTACGTGGCACTACCCTTCACCGTGATCTGAATCTTCATACAGTGGAAGAGCAGATCTCCAGGCACACCAGCAGATATAGTGATAGACTAAGACGACACCACAGTATACTTGCTAGACGCTTACTCCCTGCTAGGCCTCTAAGGAGATTAAAAAGGAAGGGTTTCGCCAAAACACTTGGACAACCCTAAAGACCCCCTCGAAATATGAGACATAGTTGTAAGTCCTCACATGATTAGTGAGAGGTTTGGTTTTATCTTTTATATGTTAATTGCGCTGTTATGTTACTGTTACTGCATTGTATTGATTCATCGCTTCTAAATAAATAAATATATATAAAAAAGTGAAGACTTTTATGTGATATATATTAGAAGGCATATAAAAGTATGCAACAAAAAGATTGTTTTCGAAACTTACTTGAGCCCACAACAGATGGCGCCAAAAAATGGTTCGAGAATTAGCTAATGAGCTCTTACATCTTAAAGATGAAATTTTGTATGCGGCCTAATTTATTAATTTTTGAATTGTAATTTCCAGTAAGCTTCAAAATTAAATGTTTTGTTATTCTCCTTTAAAAGCAAAATGGCAACACCCAACATCCTTAGAAAATAGGATGGCAGCTCCCGGAATGGGAAAATATCAGGGTTGGCAACTGCGGAAATTGGCGCCGAAAATATGTTCTTTTCAAATTGTTACTTAAAATAATTTGTGTGATTAATTAATATGTATGTAGTTAATTACCGAAGAAATTTCTTTATATTATTTAAATTGCTATAGAATTTGGATGTATTTTAGTAACCGAAGATATAATAATTGAACTTTCTACGCAATGTTTGTCTTTTTATAAATAATTTGTGTTTATTTCTATTTATATTCATGTATATTATAGTTTCCCTTCTATGCGCTATGCAACTACTTTTACTGTGCCACTACTTAGAGCCTAATTAAACGTGATTATTGTGTCCTTTGAGGTAATATTGATGCACGCCATCCCAAGTTGAGGATGGCTAGTTGGCGTACTTGAGTCCCTCGTAGTATCCACCGCCCCCATTCAGAGCCACCATCATGGGGGGCGGGCTGATGGGCGGCAGGTAGGCCGGCTTGCGATCAATGGGCGAATGATCGATCCCATGGCTGCCACCGGACTGCGATGGTGGTGGCGTCGTGGATGATGTGCCGTGATTCTGGTGCATGGATCCGTGGCCCTGATGGCTGTGGCTGGGGTGGCTCGCATGGTGCTGATGGTGATGGTGGTGCGCCTGTGCTTGGGCCTGAGCCTGGGCATGCTGGATGCTGGACAATCCGGGCAGCTGCTGCAGCGAAATCGAACGGAGGCCTACGGACGGATTCAATTTAGAGAGGAAAAGCGATTAAACTGGCTGTTCGCGTTTTATGGACAAGCGCTAAAATTCACACTGCGCCGCGACGTCGGCGGCAACTATTAAAAGAGAGAGAGTTAAAAACGGAGTCGATCGAGTGCGGCATAGATTACCATATGTTGGTGCTACACCCGCCGCCCCCGCCCACTGTCCTTCGTAATTCGAGATGTGAAACGTCAGCAATTAAATTACCCTGATTGACGCGAACACCCAGGAACATTGTGATCCCCCTTCACAAAGTCGCCCGGCACCCTTCAAGTGGCTGCACTGCGAGAAATACTGGGTCATCTATCTACTTGAAATTTAATAAATTAAGGGCTTAACTTCCCTAAGAGCAGATTTAGATAGAACTAGATACATATTCACATCGGACTTTTCCCTATGATTTTGAATTTTTGTGATTTCTTTGAATCTATGTATACACCCCACCCACAATTTCTCGCTGTGTAGCTCAACCCTCGTCGCTTTCTCGAGCTGCTCACTTACCGTTGTCCAGGCTGCCGGCACTTGTTGCATAGGAATAGCCAGCGGCCACGAGACTCGCGGTTGGCGCATAATCGCTTTGAAGCGTCGCCGCCGCTCCCAGTGGCGAACTTGAGGATGATGCCGATGGGGCCATTCCCAGTGCGGAGTGGGCCAGCGGGGGCGTGGTAGCCGAGCCATTCACATTGCCTCCGGCTGCCAGGCAGGATATGTTCGTATACTGGGGCAGGGGACCCACGCCCATGCCCACGCCCACCGACGACGAGCCACTGTGGGCGGCATGGGCGTTCCAGGGATCGGCGAATCCTTGACCACCAGCCGGCGAGACGCCAGTGGCTCCAGCTGCACTGTAATCGTAGCTAGCAAAGGCAGGCGAGGCGTAATAGTTGCCATTGTCCTGGTGGGCAAAGAGAGAAGTACTATAGATATTATATGATCTTAAGTTGTTATGAAATCGATGGAGCTTACCATTCCCGCATCGCCATAGCCGCTGGCGTAGTATCCATTGGCATGGCCGGCATACGGCTTCACCTTGATCTTGGAGCGATAGCCACGCGGCCGGCGCCTCAGGCTGCCCTCGTCCTCGAAGAGATGAGCCGAGTTCTCGTCAATGGTCCAGTAGTTGCCCTTGCCCGGCTTGCCCACGCCCATGCCCTTTGGCAGCTTCTTGAAGCACTCGTTCAGGCTGAGATTGTGGCGCACCGAGTTCTTCCAGCCCACGTAGGGTCCTCGAAAGAATTCGTAGCTGCAATGATAAATATGAGTTTAACAACTGAGTTTCTAACACTCGCATAACTGCTTATACTTAATATCATGAATTCAAGATGTTCTTAAGGGCACATTATTATGTTTGTCTTTTGCATTGGAGCTTAAAAGCCAGCGAAAATTGATAATCAAGCGTTTATTTATTTTACTGAGCCTGTGAGGCTCAATTAAAATTTTTTTTTTTTTTTTATTTCGGTGGGATCAGAGTGTGGTGTCAAACAAACAAACGATGTCAGCTTAAAAGCCTCTCACGCATTTGGAATCCCCACCAGCCCCGGCTCTGTCCCTTCAACGCTCAAGTGGATTGGATCTCCGTCTCGTCGCCGAAATCGAAATCCAAACAAGCGTCGCGAAATATGAGACATTCTGAAGGATGCGCAAGTCGAGTTGGCCAAATAGAATCGGATGCCCATACAAAAAAAGGGCCAGCGACACATTTTTGCAGTTGTAGCGACCGATACGGATCGGTATTACTGGTATTAATAACCGTATGGGCCGTAGTGTCGATATCGCCAATTGGCTCCGCCTGAGATGCCGCCACCACTCTGGAGATCGTGTTAATCGAAGCGAAAGCGATGCGATTTTAAAGAAACTATTACTCTTTAAAACTGTGTAACTACAACTAAACATAAACAATACTGCAACTTTACTGGTACTGAACTTTAAAAGGAATTTGCTCCTGGTACCTATTTGATATTTATTAAACTGCAAGTTACCATTTCAATATTTCAGATATTTTCTAGACTCAATTTTTAACTGTTACTGTTTCCCCATCAATGCCTTACAATAGTTACCTCTTCTGCAAGTAGGCGTAGATCTCGGAGAGCGTTAGCTTTCCAGTTGGTGATTCCTTGATCGCATGCCCAATCATATTGATATAGCTGAGTGCTGGTTTCTCTGGCCGCCGGGTACCAGACTTCTTGGTGGTATCCGGAGTGCTCGGCGCATCCTGCTGACTGGAACCACCTGTACCAACCACCGCTGAGCCCGAAACCTTGTTCTCCAGATGATTCTGACTGGGCGGCGAGGATTCGGAACCGTTGAGCGACTTGGCAGGCGAGGAACTCGAGCTGGAGTAGTTTAGCACGGGCATGCCGTGCGCATTGCTGATCACCTGCGACGGCGATGTGGAAATGCGCGACATGTAGCCACCGCCTGGTGAATGCTGGAGCTGCTGGGCTGGCAACTGCTGCGGCTGCTGTTGCCCCGCCTGCTCCTGGCTGGTCAGCAATTGGTAGTCGTTCGCACTGAGTATGGTGTTGTTGGAGCAGTACTTAATGGTGGACGCGTACTGATGGTTGAGTGGCTGCAGCTGCACCTGCAATGGCTGCACCTTGGCGGTTGATGTGCTGGAGCTCGCATACTGCAAATCCTGCGGCAGATCCGTGGGCGTCTTCGAATTCGATTGCGGAGAAGCGGATCCAGCCGAATGGGCAGTCATTAGAACCCCGTACGGTGGTATGGGACTGGAGGATGCCGGCGGTGTACCCATGCTGTGCAGCGCACTTAGGCTATAATGTTGTGCTGCCGAAACGGGCGTGGCAGTGGGCGTAGCGTCCATATAATGCTTTAGCTCCATATACCCGATGTTCGGTTTCTCATCGATCAGCTCCGTGGGTGATTCTCCGCCACCCATTGCCTGGTAATTGCCACCGGTTAACAGATTCCCAGCTCTATATGGATGTCCAGTGTGGGTGTGTTGATGTGGGTGGGAGTGTGCATGTGGGTGGCTGAAAGGGGGATGGGCGCGGGGATCGTGGTAGTAGCCACCCAGCTGATCCATGGTCATAACCGAACGATCGGAGGCTTCTTCACTTTTAATCATTTTCACTGGGCTTTTCGGTTTCAAACACCGTGCGTTGTTTCAAAAATATTTTAAAAATATTTTTGGTTTTTTTTTTATCAATATTTCTCTTTGAAATAATTTTCACTATAATTTCGAATCGAAAGTACGCGCAATTCTTTCCGGCGGAGTGGGATTTTCTTTAACCACTGAAAGTACCGCACCGCTTGGCTATTCTCACTCAACTGAAACGGATGGCATATCGCTCCCGCTACTGGCACCACGATCCCATTCGATGCGATCCACTTGAGTTGCCATCGGCCGGAATTCTTTTTTTAGTACGCCCACGCCTTACGCAAATCGCTCGATTCTCTCTCTATTTCTCTCTCGGATTCCCCATATGTACCGTATGTATAGGTTCGGGCAATGCCGCCAATTGGCTCGTTTTCCCGGGGTTTTCCTCTCGGAGCAAAACGCAAAATATATAGAATTCAGGTCTGTGACTTGGGGACTGCGGTTATTGGAGTACGTTTAGATGGCGAAACTTCAGTATGCCAGGTATCTAAGAAACCCAAACGGAACTCAAGGGAAAATCGAGATCTATAAGATGGTATCAAAGAAAATAAAATGTAATGCGTGCTTGAATTTTCTTTGAATTAAAAAATAATATATAATGAAGAAAAGTATGAAAGTTTAAAATAATTATATTAATAATACCACATAAGATGAGGCTTGAATTACAATTGGGATCTATTTTGCACTTAGTCATTTCAGTCCGACTTTAGTTAGCTAAACTGCTAATTTCATAAACATGGCATCTGTGTTTAGTCGCAAAATTGGTTCAAAAGCGTATTTAAATCAATTCTGACCCCAAAAATCGCGAACGGAACCCACACACATTACTGACTCATTATCGCTATTGTTTCCGATGCGAATTCGGATTGAATTTGGATGCACCTCCCCGCTGGGAGTGTCTACCTTCAGCCACCGCCCCTCTGGCCAGTCAACAGTTAATAAATAGTCAAAGAACAGAGAAAGATCCTCGAAGATCGAACCCCGCAATTAGGCACAAATGAATTAACGTATTCGGCGGAAAAAAAGGAAGCTGCCGTTGCTGCTGTTGGCGGCATTCGGATTTCGAAACGAGCTGTTAATTGATTTAGTCGTTGCCTGGCACGGATCCGGACCAAGATCGGGCATGGGAATGGGTACGGGTATGGGTATGTGAATCCAGGGGGAGATGGGTAGGTGGCTGGAGCGGAACACCGCCGGAGAGCGGAACGTTTAGCAGCAACGCTGAGTGCCGCCATTGCTGTCAGCACTACGCCGACTCGTTGGCAGCAAGACGACCGTGACGGTGATGGAAACATGGGCGTCGAAGGGGGGGTATTATTAGTTAAAATAAATAAACATAGATAAAGCTAGAATTATAAATGAATTTTTAAGCCAATTTGTTAAACATACATACTATGTAAAACTGAGATTCAAAATAATTAAATTTTTTTTAAACAAAGATGCTTCACTTGAGTACTAAAGCATACAAAACTAGAATATCTTTCATTTCAGAAACTAAAAACTTTTTAGAGCTCATAATATATATTTCATTTCCTTTTCTAAGTTCCAACTGTTTATTTTTAATCGTTCCAATATCTCCATGTACAATCTCTAATTTCTCTTACCTAATCACTAGTAACTAATACTAAGATTAAGATCCCCCCTCACTGCGCCACTGAACGGCGACGATGGCGACGCGCCGCTCTGCTTCGCTCCCTCTCGCTCTAACCGTGTTGCCGGCTCGCTCTTGCCTTCGCTGTCGTCGTGGCAACGATTCAATTCGGTGCTCGGTGCCCCAAAACAAGATACGAGATACACAGGGGCGCGCACAAAGATACAGATACATTCTGTGTGGCGGGGACACACGGGGGCGGAGTTTTGTTTACATTTCACGAAATTCTATTTGTCGACGGCATCGGGCATTGATTGAGAAAATCGAAGGAGAGAAAATTCCGCTCGCTAGGTTACCATTTTCTTTTCCCATTTTTTTTTTTTTTGTTTTGTTTCTTTTTTGGCTGTCTTGCGGACGCGGCCTGAAAGATATTTTAATTCCATCCGCCACTTTTCTTACCCACTCGCCATTTTCTGCGAATTTCCCAGAACTGCCCATTCGGGTTTTCCGAATTCCGCCGTCTTTAGTAATTTCCAATCGGGCATACAGATATTTTTCACTTTTGGCCATTTTTCCCGCGGCTTCTGCGGTTTGGAGGCCATAAATTAATTTTACTTTTGATTATTATTACTTCTCCTTAATCGCTTTTTTTCTTATTTTTTTTTTTTTTTATTCTTTCGTTTTGCACGCTGTTTTTGTTTTGTGCCGACTCAGGAATTTCTCGGCGAGTGAGGAATAAATTAAGCAGGCCCCACCAATAGCTCACAGACCCTGAAATGGCGGCAAATTAATTAATTGCTCTGTTTGGCGATGGATTCGCAGAATCGGAAAAGTTATGTGCGACTTTGCATGTCGGTAAATTACAGAAATCCAGAAATCCTTAATGATTTATTATCATTGATTTTATGGTGTTAATGAAATGTGCGCAAATAGGTGATAATATGGTTTCATAGTGTTTTTATTTCATTTGTTGGATATTTTGACTTCTTATAAATATATTTTTATTTTTCCAAAAATTTCCCTCCACAATTTGATTTTACATTTACTGCCCACAGAATATTTACCGAAATACTGATCAAAGATTCGTAGACCACATTTGACAGTTTCCGTTTCAGAGAAATGTTTGCCAAGAAATTTCGTAAATGTTTTTCGCTGCTATGAAATTTTACTTTTGCATTTCCCGGTACGACATCTTGTCTTTATACCAGATTATTAATAGCCAGTGTCCGAGCAAGAAATGCAATGCCTTTGACCACCCACCCACCCAACCAGTGAGCAGATGCATCAGGCGCATCTTAACTGGGTCAACAGCTTCTCTTGGCCATCTTGACTTGGTCAATGGACTTTCCATACACCTACTAACTGTGAGAACGAGCTCTTCTTTTGGTCATAAGACAGATTCATAAACACTGGCAAGGGAATTCCCAAACAAAAGTCGTCATCAGTGTTCATGCCACATTGTTGTGCCAGTTTTCAAGTTCAGATAATCATAATAAAGATAAGTTGGCATAGACGAGAGGCGTGCTTCTTGTTTTGCTTTTAATTTTAATGTTAATGTTATTAAATGGCCGAAAATTGTTTACTATTATGGGTGTTTGTAAACAAAATTATGTATACGACGCGTTGAGCCGCCTGATCAGCGATCTTCTATTCCAGGCGATCCCATTGATGGGCTGCTCCTGGATGGGCAGCGGCGCAACTCAGGCATTGTTTAAACTGTAGTTTTAATAAACATTTAACAATTAAACGCTGTACTCTAAACACAACACAATCGAATCACCAGCACCATTCCAACATTTTGTATACAAGAAGAAGCCGCATTCGGATTTTTGTTTTTGCACACTGACCTACAACAACTGGTGAAAGCAAACAATTGCAACTAAGCCAAATTCAGCCAAGTTCCAGCGACCACGCCTCCCGCCCCATTAAACAGTCCACTAATAAATAATCAAATGGTGAAAATCGGGCTGATAGAGGAGATCGAGGGAGAAGTCGAATGAATTTTCAAAATATTTACATAGAGTTTTCGAACCGAAAATTATGCCGTCTAGTTAAACTCCGCTGCCCCGCTCCCCGCGCCACAATTCTCAGTTGGCCAAGACTTTGTTTAAATATTTACATTCGGCTGTGTGCAATTTGTTGCCTAGATCTCACTCAAAACGACTGTGAATGCGATTCGATCCGGTTTGTTGTTTATCACCATCTTGATTAGGATCACGTGTTGTGGCCAAAAACCAAAATCAAATACACAAACTTTGCTCTATATATTTTTTCTTTTGTTAACCAGCCACCGTTTAAGTTGTTATTGTTCTTTCCCACGACTGAGATTATGTGTTTGTAAATATTTATGAATTTCCACGTTTTATTTCCCATTAAATGCGAGCATTTCGCCTTAAGTGGATTCGATCTTGTTTGGGCCCAATGCGGTTGACAAACTTGAGTGGCATAAACACTGGCACGATGGCGCAAACTTCAAAAAGGTAAACTCAAAGGATTGGCTAGTATAAATAGGAAGGGAAATTGGCACGTGAAGCTAAACAGTGATGTTGGACAAAATATTATGGCCAGAAGTGAGCGGAAACGGAAATGGTTTAATATGTTCTTGAAATTATATTGTGCTATGTGGCTAAGAAAACATAAAATATGAAATAATAATGTTTATAATTACAAGACAGCAGAAATATAAGAAATAAATAAGATATTTATATATTTCATTTATTTCGAGTTACTAATTCCACGCGGAATGTTGTTAGTTTTGCCATACGAAAATGGAAAATTCCTTTACCAAATTACCAAATTCGGCTAATTGCATTTTCGGCTACCGCCTCCTGTTGTGACCAACGATTGCCACACTTTGGCACTTCAGTTGGCCATAAACACCTTGGCCGCTGTGGAAACCTGTGTGTGTGTGTGTGTGTGAATTCAAGATGGGGCGCCTTGCGCAAGATGGCCAAGAATCGCCCGCCTTCCAATCTCATCAGCGATGCCATTGCCAAACTATGCAAACTATGGACAGAGGCAGTAAAAGTTCAGAGACGCCTCCAACCCAACCCATCTCACATTTGGCGCTTTTGCGCCATTCAACTGTCGAAGCTGGCGCAATAAAATCGAACAATTTATAGACTGGCGATCCATTTGGTGCGCAATAATTGCGCCAAATGTACAAAAATTAAGACAAAGAGAGAGAGAGAGCGAGAGAGAGAGAGAGAGAGAGAAAGAATTACTGTGGAAAAGACCCACTTCGGTTGCCCGAAAAACCGATCGCATCCGATTCTACACTTGGACTGCTCTTGTTTGGCTTTTAGTTTAATGGCCGGTACTTAAAAACGCGTTGACTCACAGAACAGGAAGCTGAAATTGAATTGAATTTGAAATTGAGCATCTGATCGCAGCATCGATTTACTCGCTTTTCATCGAACCATCGATTCCGCAACGTTGGCAGTAATTAATCTTCCCGCTTAAGCACCCATTGCCAAAATGGCTGATCTACAGTCTTCGGACATCAGCTCGATTCTTCGGAGTTCCCCCAATCCCTCCAATCGATGATCTCGAACTGGGATTTTGTATCTTGTATCTGCGATCTGTGGCATCTGTTTCATTTCATTTGACGCCCATTGTCGTCAATGGTCCTCCGCTCTTCTGCAGTCTTCTCCGCTCTTCTCCGCCCACCAATTCTTCCGTGTCGTTTGCTTTGTTCTTCCAGGGCTTTTGTAGACGCGAATCGTTTTTTTTTACGAATCTCAGTCTTTGGCCTTCGAGGGCAGCGCACCTGTGGGGTTAAAAATATACGAATACACGGATGCGCGGGAAAATAAAGTTCACTTGCTCAACATTGAAATGTCATGGGGGGAATTGTGTTTTCCACCGCTTGACAGTCGAATGCCGAAACTATTTGCTTAAATGTTTTTCACGTGCCGAAGGTAAAATCAGCCTAATGATTTCTTGTGATCGGTATAGTGCAGTTGAAGGATTTTTTTTCACTTTCTCTACCCTTTGATGGATTTAACCATGCAGCAATGAATCAAAGTCAATTTTCTTGACAAGCCATCAGCAGCGGATCATTAGTAAACAGTTGAACAAGTTCAAAACCCCCAACTAAGATCATGTTCAAGTGGTTTTAGCGTTGGAAAATTCCCTTTTCTTTTCATTTTAATCAACGGCGACATCCTGACGCAGCAGTCGCCTAATTATCCGCACCATAAATCGTAGCAATTGAGGCGCTGACGACAAATATTTTGACGTGGCGCCGCCACGACGATTTCCCCGATTTTCCCCGCATTTCCAACTCCCTTTGCCCAAAAAAAAAAAGAAAAAAAATCCAGAGGTTCGTGGCAAATGTGTGGTCGGCACTTGAGTTCGATTTTGGAAGCGGTAGCCACGGGATACTGAAAACTCTCGGCTTGTAAATGCAACCGAAACCCAAAACAAAAAAAATGCAAGCCAAGCAATTGAGAGCCAAATCAGTCATGTTTCACATTACTAATCGATTTTTCCATACAATTCAGCAAAAAATTATGGCTTAAATATAGTTTTGACCAGTCAATTTTGGCAGGAGAGAAGAAAGTTTTTCAATGGAAAATCAGATATCCCTTGATTTCTGTGTTAAGCAGTAGCTTTGAAAACTCAGTTCAGCACACAGTTTGGACACTTATATTACCAAAATTTCTGTTAAAATTATTTGATAAAAAATTATTCAGTTCAATCATGTTCAAAGTGCGCAGCTTGGCGCTCATGAAATTGAGTGAAGGCGTTTTCGGCGCACGACTAATGGCCAAATCGCCGAAGGATTCGGGCAAGGATTCTTGCAAGGGTGCCGATTCCAAAAAGAAGAAAGACAAAAAGAAGAAGGATATGTGTGGCAGAAGTGGGTACGATATCACTAGAAAAGAATCCTGTTAATCTTTGAGTTTTATTTTTTTTTGCAAAGCTGTTGTTCCCACTTCACCACGTTGCAAAAACAAACCCGGCGGCTCAGACAAATCCAAAGATGAGTGCAAGAAAAAGTAGCAGAGTTCGAATAAATCATTTCAGCCCCTTAAACAAAATCACAGCAGGCCTTTAAACAAACTTCAAGCTGCTTTGGCCTAAGTCAAAATTAAAGTTACAAAAGAAAAAAAAACCATGTCCCGACTTTTGCTGCAGTGCCGCAGAACTTTGCTGATCCTTCGCCATCAAACGGCGGTGGAAAATGAGAAAGGACTCTTTGGCAAACTGCTGGGAAAGTGCCAGTCCTTTGGCAAGGATGAAAAGGATCTTGGCCAGCAGGAGGAGGAGGAATCAAAGAGATCTTAGTTAGGAAATTCAAATGGTTAGCTCTGTGTATACATTCAATTTTCGAAAATATAGATTTTCTTTCCAAACCCTTACAGTCTGCAGCTAAAGAAGCTACCCCGTTCCCATTGAAGATCATATAATGGGCAGCAAATTACCATATTGTTGCCGGAGATCCCAGATGAATCGGGTCCATTTTACGGGCAGCTCATAAAACGGATCGTGCACAGACATTATAAAGCCATAAAGCATCAACTAAAATCGGTCAAAAATAGCTTTGGAGGGGCACAGGCGATGGCCAGACTTAGACAAGTGATACAACATCCATTTCCCTGGTCGGTTTACGATGTCTGAAAATGCCAGGCATCGAAATTCGACGGCGAAGGGCAGAATGACCAGCAGCGAGATGTATCTAAATTTGAAGCGAACCAAATTGTTAGATAAAAGCAATTGTTTCTCACTGAATCATGGGAACTATCTTAAATTTGTTTGGGGGGAAAAACTGCACAATCTCAGCTGGCAGGTACTTAAAAGGTGCCACGTAGCAGTTGCAACCATAGTTGCAATCCACGAACTGCGATTTTCCAATCTCGCAGATACTCAGATGCATGACAAAGATGAGCCGCAATCCAGAAGCCCAACATCCGTGAGTGGGTGGATGTGGATATGGTTGGGATATGGCCCGATTTCTTGGTGCTTCTTTCCATTTTTATGGCAATTCAATTGCACCGCCAGTGACTTTTGTTTCCTGCCGCGAAGCGTTTCTTCCCCCCTCCCCTTTCTCCGCACTGCAGGTTGCAACCGTATGGCCATGTAAGATCTATATTTTCGGGTTTTCCTTTGCGGAATGTAAACAAAAGTGAGATATATATATATACCGACATAGTCACACTTGTCGGTTCAATAGTTGAAATACTATTTTCCCCAGCTCCATTCATTTATTTTTATATTTTTTGTTGCTTTGGGCTGCTTTTGAATTGATCGAATGAATCGGTGTAATATATGTTTTTTTTTTGGGCTAGTTATTAAAGTTATCGCAGTGTAAACAAATGCGATGCGGCTTATTTTAGTCGAAGAGATTATTCGCTCGGATTTTACGATTCTGCGGCCTCATTTCGCTGGCAAATCTTCGGAATTTATTGAATAATTGGGGTTACTCGCGGTCTGAGGTATCTTTCATGTTAGCTGTGCTAAGTAAATACATAGATGTTTTAAACATAAATCACTTTTATTAGTTAATTCTTTACAAGACAATCGATGGATCGGAACTTTTGGCGGAAAGAAACCGGACGAAAGATTTCCATGCTGATTAATATACATATATATTAGGCATTTTCCACAGCAACAAAACATGTTTCACTATATATTTAATTACCAATATATACATATATCCTCAATCAATGCAATGTAACTACCAATTTTGAACCCATTCCCCAACTCCATTCCACTTTTCCTGTCGATTAATTTTCCCCACTTGTCGGTTTTCCGACGTCGTTTTTGAAAAAGTGCCGAAAATCAATTGGATAATCCGACGATCGACGCCCAAAGGAATCCATCAGTGCTCTTTAAACTGCAGACTGCAACTTCACTTGGCGGCAGACTGCAGATTGAAGGGGCTGATTTTTGGTGGAAAATGAGCGCTTTTCCCGCCTGTCTGTTCCACCTTTCAACGGCCGGCGAGAGATTTCGTCCGAAACTACATTTTCCAGCCTGCCGAATTATCGGGGAAATTAATCTTTTCAATCTTGAGTTTGCCCAGGGCCACAACACAGCACACATGTGCCAAACTCAGCGCGCAGACACTGAGAGAAATAGGAACTACTTGCGTTAGGATCCTCAAAATGTTAAACTACATAAAATATATATAAAACTATTAATATTGGTTATTAAAGATTTAAGGATTTTCCAATTCGTGTAAATTATTTATTCATGGTTTTAAATCTATCTATTGTTATAAATTACTTGGAAATATTTGCATTTCTGAATCTACCAGCCACATACCAAATTTCATATCAATCACAACCGAATTCTCGCCAGAAATCAACTTGCTTGTATTGTACTATTTTCTCGCAGTGCATGGTATGTGTGGCCCGGCTAACGGTATATCTATTTCAAGGCCCATCCTTGTAATTGCTCCTCCATATCCATCTCTCTCTCTCTCTAGCCGCTGTTTTCCTGGCAGCTTGTTGTTTTTGGTTCTCCTTCCTTATTCATCTTCGTTTTCCCGATGGCGATTGAAGTTTTGGATGAAATGATGCCGACATTCGTCAAATTTGTTGGCATCAGCAAACAGTTTGGGATTCCGATTCCGATTCCGAATCCGACTGCAACAACAACAACAAGAGCAGCAATGTGGCAGCGTGCGCCGCATTTGCAGGCAGTAAGTGCGACAGAGATGGAATGAGAGCGACCACCCACAGTGCAGCATCACTGTATTTCTCTCTCGCTCGCACGCGCAGCGAAAACCGCATAAATCCATATTTCTCTAGCTTGTGCTTTTTACGATAAATTACAGAGGTTGCAGGGTGTTCGGTAGCGCACAAATGATCATTCATTCACAAGACAGCAGATACCCCCGCATGCCCCCTAATTCCTCACCGTCCCTCTCCCCGCCACTCCTACGCCCCTCTGCAAATGCCGCACTTTTCGTGTAAACATGTGTAAATCATGACCCGTTGATGGCCTTTATATTCATGGTAGAGCAAGAGGAGGGGTGGTGGATGTAGGGGGGTGGGGGTGTTTCTTGAGGAGGGGAGGGGGATGGTGGCCACATGTGACGTCCTCCGGCGGCGGCAAAACTTTTGCACTGCGACCCCATCCTCATCCTCATTCTCATTCTCATCTTTATCCGCATCCTCGTCTTCCTGCCTTCGCATCGCTTTGTTTAGATAAATTAGCTGCGGAAAGACCAGCCCCCCCCCCCCCCCCCCGTCACGTTCCATACCACAAAATTCACAAAATAGTTTCTTTTAATATCATCGATTTGGAAAAAAACAGAGGAGCTTCTATAAGTGGAATTATGCTAATGAAATTTTGAAATATTAATATTATTGCATTAATAAAGTTATTATTAATTATATGATCATTGCATATGCATGATTCTCTAAAAATAAGTTTAAAAAAAATGAAATTAAATATTACTAAAAATATAAGCTCAATAAAATATAAGCTCAGTTTAAATAAAAAGATTAACAGTGCAAACGAAAGTAATTTCTTTAGTTCTCATATGTTTTGTTATTTAAGAATTGACGTATTTATGTTATTTTTTAAAAAGTTCTGTTCTTCGAATTGACTTTAAATGATTCTAAATATTGTCAGTTTGTTAGAAAGGAGCTCCACTGTACCTGCGTCGCATGCAACTGCAGACATTTGGGATTCAAATCGAGAATGGAATGGAATTGTCCCAAAATAAAGGCAAATATTATTTATGCCAGGGCCCTGAGAACTTTTTCTCCAACGGCCTGCGTGCACATTGCATTGGTGTTGATGAGGGGGGAGTGGCGGGGCATGCATTTCAGAACAACATCATATTTTCGGCTATGTTTATTTACACTTAAAGCGCTATAACAACAAACTGAAATGCAAAGGGCAAGTTGGGCATAATGCATGTATGGCTCACGACTGAACAGCGGAAACAGGATCATATGAGTGGCATTCAAGCATAAAGTTTACAAAGTTGCGATAATTAAAATGCGTGTATATCAATTAAATTAATTTGAAATTTACCGCCCAAAAGTGACGTCACAGTTGCCTACAAGAAGATGCTAGCCAAGTCACACACCCCGCGAGTACTGCCAGACTGCAGCTAGCAGAGTACCACACCCGGCAGCGTTGCCACACAAACGATCGTGTGCAATGCACTAACGCCAGTGAGCAAGCGATCTGTGAACTTCGGCAAACAGTCACACCAATCCGACGCGAAGTGAATCATATTGCGCACAGCAAAATCAGCGGATAAGCAAATTAAAGCGACAAAAGAATATTAAATCGGCTCTGCCGCTGCAGCAAGAAGCGTGAAAACAGCAATGCAATCGGGCTAATCTCCAAAAAAAACCCAAAAACGTTTCAAGCCAGTGTGTGTGCGTGTGTTTGTGTGTGTGTGCTTGCGTGCGCTGCGCATGTGTGGTGTGTTTGTGTGAAAAGGAAGAGAGGTGGAAACGCACACAAAAAACGAAAAGAAAAAAAGTGTACAGCCGACGACGCGCAGACGCATCTCGAAATTGTTGGAAAAATCGCGTGTGAGAAGAGTGCGCGAAGTGAGAAAGGAGCAACAAATCGCTAAAGACATATTTCGAAGATGGGTTGTGCCGTGAGTACAGCACGCGATAAGGAGGCCATCGAGCGGTCGAAGAACATCGATCGCGCCCTGCGGGCGGAGGGCGAGCGGGCCGCCTCGGAGGTGAAACTGCTGCTGCTGGGTGCGTTCGCCTTCCATTTCACCTTTTCACCTCTCTAGCATTATTCCGGTATTTCCCCCCTTTGCGAATTCTTTGCTGAAATTCGCGTTGTGACCTCATTTTTTTTTCCATTCGCTCGCTTTGCTTGGGCGGGGTGGGTATCCGCTGGGTGCCGTTGCTTTGCGCTTTCGGCTGTGGTGAGTTGGGGCAAGGATTTTTGCCGGCTTTTCCAGTGCGAAAGGGTCTGGAAAAGGCTGGAAGGCATGGGATGAAACAATACAGTAGAGTTACAGTATAACGAATTAGTAAGACTAAAATTAGAAAAATGTAATTTATTTGTTTTTAAGATCACTCGTTATTATAAGACCATGTTATTCTAGCTAACAGTTTAACATAAAAGTCTAAAGTCCCCAACTATCCCATATTTCGACTATAAATATGCATGGAATGGAGTAAGTAGACTCCATGCAGCTCTGTTTATCTGGGAAAACCAATGTTTATGTGGCTGCTTGGGGCTAAACAAATCCGTCTGTTCGTAGATCGTGCATTATGCAATGTCTGTGTCCAATAATTCGTTGGCGATAAGGGAATTGAACGTAAATTGAAACCAAATGTCGGTTTGACTGTGCGGATACACTCGATTCTAGATTCTCGGTACTCAGTGCTCGTTTCTCATCTGCTGGCACGCACTTTTCAGATCTTTTGGATCGATGCAACAAGTGGATCGAATCGGATCCCATTGCCGCAATGGAAACATGTTTGTTGATAGCGCAGCGGTTTCCACTTTGCAGGAAAAACCATTCAAGCGACGAGGCGCCATCGTATCGCATATACAAACATACATGCATACATACATACATACATATATGATGTATGTATGGTTTTTGGTGACCCGACCTCTGCGGCAAATGCAGTGAAACTGAATGCCTCGCTGCGTTGCAACCTTCTGCAATTAAATTTCCACTCGCCGATTTATATGCACGGCATATGGGAACGATGATATATTTCACCGTCTGCGTGTGTACTTTTCATTTCATTGCCATTCATTTGCGAAAAACAATGCCGTGGAAGTTTTCCTCCAGCGCGGCTGATTGGCCAATGAATCGGGCCAAGATGACTAAGGCAACGAGTGGTAGGCTGGAAAGTACAGCAAAGACTGGCTATGCAACCTACACCTTTATTAAGTGAACTGATATATAGGGTTTACTGTACTAAATTAATTCATAATGTCAAATGTTATCATTTCAAAAGGATTTTTCTAAAAAAAAAAATGATGCACATTAGTAAATGATTTTTTTGGAACCTAGAACATAGTGTAGTTTTCATTTACACTGTAAAACATTTATCGAGCTTATCAGCAGCCACCGCACCTTGCACTATATTTGTTTGTGAGTAACCACTGTATTTGCAGGCTTAAAGATAATAAGGAAAACTGTTTGCCTCAATGAAAAACCTCGTAAACCGGTTTGGAAAATGCCCGCTAAAAGGTGCAGGAAAATTCTACCATTTTCATCCCCATTAAAAGATATCCCCTATTATCATTCAGTATCCCAGCTGTTTTCGTCCAAACCCCCGGTTGACCAGTGTAAATGCTTCTGGTTTACATAGCCAAGAAAACAGCTTGCACCAGTTGCATTTTGAAATTTAGCCCAACATTTTACACTTGATTCAATTGTTTGCACCTTGTGGGGCGTGTGTTCTGTAATTTCTGGATCATGATGAAAACCGATCTCTGATCTCCGATCTCCGAGCTGCTGCAGCTTTCCTCCGACTTCCAGCTGAGTAATTGGCTGTTTTTGTTGCTGCTTCGTTGTTTGTTCGCTGACATTTCAAGTGGGGTGAACGATATTAGCGCAAATAAATGGGCCCGCCATCAAATGCAACTGTCGCGGCTACACGGAAAGAAAAAGAAGAATGTACTAGTTTGCTAAAAAAAATATCTTTAAAAAATATAGTTTTCAAATTATGCAGTAAAGACATTGCTTATAATTTAGTATAAATATATATATTATTCATTGAATTTATTGGTAATTTCTACCAGTGTACAGCGACTACTTACTTGAATTGGAATCGGAATTGGCAGCCCCCAACGCTGCGCTTATTGAGTAGATTTAATAAAGCTGCTCAGCTGACACTCAATTTATATTACACTCTGCTGCCTCTCCCCTTTTCCTTACCCCCCCCCCTTTCCGCAAGCCTTTCAATTGAAAAGCACAACTTTTTCAACCGTTTTTCAACCAAACATATTGTGCTTAAGGGCAAAGATAGTGAATTACTGCATTATTTTGATGATATTTGCAAGGAAAGAGCAGCAAACCGAAGAGAGAAAACGAATTCCAATGGGGGGGGCATGAGTAAGAACTCGGATATCTGTAAAAAAAAAAAAAAAAAAAAAAATATGAAAAAAATGGGAAGAAAATAATATATAAACAAAATAGTGTCATGCTGCTGGCGCACCAATATCAAAATCGGCACTCAGACTGTCAACACACAGCAACTTAATAATCTACAATTATTTAAGAACTCGCTTACCAACACATTTAAACTGAAAGTATCATTGGGCTTATCAAAATTATCGCCAAGCGAGCGACCTTATACATATGTACGTCAATATACTATATGTGGTTAAATAATTGATGTACATATGTATGTACATCACATATAGGAAATTTCATGATAATCGAGAGATCTGCGTGAAAGTCACTACTAGGTGGGGGGCTTCCGTTTTGGGGCCGCATTTCATCTGATTTAATTGTTTACTTTTTCGGTGGGTCCGCTCAATTTCACACTCCCCGCTGATTAACACATTTCCCACTTCGATAACTGAGGCCAGGCGCCATTTAACTTGATTACTCATGGCGCAAACACTTTCTTACGATTCTCCTCCTCTTGCTGTCTACAGCTATTGTTCTTTCTTCTCCCCTCTTTTTTAAATCATCGCATGGCGTAGCCTTAGTCACCCTGTTTCCAATGAATATTCTAATTTCGATAAGTAATTATCTAACGAATTGGTTGGTGCAGTAAAAACTGCATGTCTTCCTTAAATTTCCTATCTAGCTAAATAGTGATTTTTTAATCATTTATGACAAATTGAACAAATATTTGAATGTTGTTTACAATTTCAAATTCTAATAAATATAATAAAAAGTTTTTTTAGCAACTTCTAACAACTATAAAATATATCAATAGAAGCTAGAATTCCTGCATTCCCCGCCGATTCTTTTTTCGCCGATATTCACTGTTTAATGATGTTAATTATAATACCGTTTGGTTGTGGCCATCGCGATGATAATGAGCTTGTAAACGCGGCTTTGTGCGTATCGCCGTTGTTCTGAGCCCGTCTCGCTCCAGCCCTATTGTTGGCCTCTCGCTCGCACCCGCAGTCGGCCGGGCGCGTGTTATGGCACAGCTAACGGTGCATTGATAAATGAAGGCCCAGCCACACCAACACACACGCACACACTCTTTCGCATTTTGTTAGTAGTGTTATTATTAAATTGACCTTTTTCCAGCCGCTCATTTGTGGATTGCTTTGTTCGCTACTTTTTTCCACACGGTGGCAAGTTTGAACATCGCCTTATGTCCATATTCGTATTCAAATCTGTCAATTTCATCATTATGCGGCGACCGTTGTTTGCCCATTATCAGCATTCAGCAGGCGTCTCTTTCGCTCCAACACTTTTTGGTGGCAAAATTAGTTAGCATTGTTCGGAATTGGTTAAAATTGAAGTCTTAACAATAACTCAAAAAAATTTATAAAACAAATTTAATGTAATATATATTGACAGTGAATGTAACAGTGGCCATTTAGTGTAATATATATTAACAGTAGGTGTAACAGTGGCCAGCACATTACAATTAGAGTGGACCCTATTCTAACACATTATGGTACCTAAAACTATAGGCTGAATTTCTTAATCTTCATAAATGTACGTAACATATGTATTAAACTTACCAATCTTCATTGAATGAGCACCATCCGCCCCAAGGGAACTTCAACCATGGCTGATTGATATACGTACGAATAGTAAAAACAATTAAAGTTTCAGTGCAAGTATCGAAGCCCTGAAAGTTGAGAAAAGTGAAAGTAAAGTCGCAGTTTTGGCTTTGGCAATTACCTAATCATCCGGTGGCTGGGAATGGACCCAACTACCAACTGCAGCAAAAAGTCGGCTTAATGCGCCATTGTTGCAATGCCCCAACATCGTGTATATATGTTTATATATAGCTATAGATATTCGAAATTACTTGGACCGGCAGATTTGCCAATTTTTGTATTTGCCCATTTGCTCTGCGATTTCAACTTCTTTAGTTTTCAGCGAAAAGGGAAACTGGCGAGCACGTAATGCGATTATGTTTCATATTTTTTTTTTTATCATTCGACGCAGCAGATAATATACATAGTACTACATATATAATAAACTGCCCAGACGAGCCCGTGTGTTTGTTGTTTATCAACGCTGACGGGTCAGGTCTCATTTAACAATTGAAGGCACTCGGCGAATAAAATTATGCCCAGTTAATTTTCTCCGCAATTTCCAACGCCTTTGATAACTAATGGGTGGGTGGTTCAACGAACTCCAGGGCTCGGCCATGCAAGTTAATAAATTATAATAAATTACAGAGTAGTACGCTTAGAAAATGCATATATCTATTTGGATTATCTTTAGCATGATGATGTGCATATAACTTGATCTGTTATCACAATATTATTGACCCTTATTTGGTGTTCATTTGATTCGTATTGAAATCCGACATGCTATATTAAATGACCATATACACGATGTTCATTCATTTCTCAACTAGACCAGCGCAATTAAGCGTGACCTCTTGAGTCGCGCAATTGAGCAACTTTTCTCGATCGTCTCATTCATAAATTCCACTTCCGTTCCCCTTGGCAAACTTAAAAGCCCCTTCCCGAAACCGAACTCATCGATTCATTCATTCAGTTTTACGCCCTGAACTTGGTGCATACAAATATTGAGCTCACACTTCCTTGGAATGATTCTTTATAAACTTTGATAGTACACCTTAACTAATAAACTCTGTTGAATTTCTTTTGTAGGAGCCGGAGAGTCGGGCAAGTCAACGATTGTGAAACAGATGAAGATCATCCATGACACGGGCTACTCGCAGGAGGAATGCGAGGAGTATCGTCGCGTCGTCTTCAGCAACACGGTGCAGAGTCTAATGGTGATCATCCGCGCAATGGGACGCCTGAAGATCGAGTTTGCCGATCCGAGCCGAACGGACATTGCCCGCCAGTTCTTCACACACGCCTCTGCCGCCGACGAGGGCATCCTGCTGCCCGAGATCGTGCTCCTGATGAAGAAACTCTGGGCAGACGGTGGCGTACAGCAGAGCTTCGCCCGATCGCGCGAATATCAGTTGAATGACTCGGCGGGATACTATCTAAATTCGCTGGATAGGATCGCGCAACCGAACTACATACCCACGCAGCAGGATGTGCTACGCACGCGGGTGAAGACCACTGGCATCATCGAGACACACTTCTCCTGCAAGCAGCTGCACTTCAAGTGAGTTGTCATTAATTGCCCACTTCCGGTTGATTCGATTCTAATGGTTATGTTTTTTTTTCGCCACAGACTTTTCGATGTGGGTGGCCAGCGATCGGAGCGCAAAAAGTGGATTCATTGCTTCGAGGGCGTTACGGCCATAATCTTCTGCGTCGCGCTATCAGGTAAGTCAAATATTCTACGAATCTTAGGAATCTAATGCAATTGTTATATATTTCGCTAGGTTACGATCTAGTATTGGCCGAGGACGAAGAGATGAATCGTATGATTGAGTCCCTGAAGCTGTTCGATTCCATCTGCAACTCCAAGTGGTTTGTGGAAACATCCATAATACTGTTCCTCAACAAGAAGGATCTGTTTGAGGAGAAGATCAAGAGATCTCCGCTGACGATATGCTTCCCAGAGTACACAGGTAAGATAAGAGTGTAGAAAACGATTACATTTTTGTTTAACTTGATATACTTTTAGGAACCAACACCTTCGAGGAGGCGGCCAACTACATTCGCATGAAGTTCGAAAACCTGAACAAGCGAAAAGACCAAAAGGAGATATACACGCATCTCACCTGCGCCACGGATACGAACAACGTGAAGTTCGTCTTCGATGCCGTCACCGATGTGATCATCAAGAACAATCTGAAACAAATTGGCTTATTCTGAGAGGGCGGCGGAGCACAAGATCATCATTATTTAGCTGGCGTCGTAGTATTAAAGGAAAACGCGCATAAACATTTCCATTAAACGCTAAGAACTCGATACATTTACGCTCGTACGATCCATATATGTTTTAAATGCGTTACATGCTTGACACACGTAATTTTAATAACCGATTTGGTTGCCAGTAGTCGCGGAACAAATAACCTAACCAGCTGCAATTTAGTTAACCGTGTCCATTAAATTGCACCCATAAGCTAACTAATTTAAACATTAGCCTAACCACACAAATGTAAAGTTCGACAAAGGACAGCCGGTGGGTTTTGTACATCCTAAAACCTCAACCCGATCGGCTCCCTTTGGAATTTAGTTAAGTTTCGCGGGCTAATGGCGGTGACCAAGGGGAGCACCACATCCAGAAATCCCCAGAGGTGTCTCCTTGGGCGCAAGCCATTTTCCGGACGTTTATTCTTTGCCAAGAGCTTGACAGCGTTATTTAAGGTGAACCTAAGGCCTGGAGTTGTAAGCCCTAAAATGTAACTAGTAAACTTACTAATATGTTTAGTAATAGCCTAAATAAAAGACAATTTATACAAAATAACCATTCGTACTTGAATGCTGCCAATGCTGCTTATTATTTCATGTGCGCTTACAGAGCTGACAACTTAGTAAAATAAATATTAGGATCCTTAAATTATGTTGATCATTGCTCAGTTAGTTTAGTGTATATTCCAATTTAGAGCTATAGCTTGTGCCTATTTTCATAAATATATTAGAAACAGTAATTTTGTTTTAGGTTTAGCTTTTTTGAACTTAGCGTTCTTTCCCAAAAAAAATGGGATTTTCTTCGGAAAGAGTTGCAACTCTGGCTGATGATTGTCAAGTTGGCCTTGCCGCATTCTGCTTTTTGTCAGGCATTTTGGATTAATTCGTTTGTTGAAATTGTCAATTGCTTCAGTGAAGAATTTTTAATCTGCTTAAACTTGGAAAATGATTCGCGCCATGGTAATGACCAAATGGAGTAAGTCGGTGGCGGGACCACTGGTCACAGCGTGGAGTAAGTGAAGCAGGCACGTGTTTTTTTCTTAGCAAACTTTAACGCCTTTTCCCACCATAAAGACTACTCCACATTGAATCGCCTCAATGGCAATACTGTGCGCCCGCGTGCTCTGTTCCTGAATCTCGACCGCAAGTTCTCCGCCGAAGGTGGCGGCGATGAGAAGCCCAAGAACGTGCCGCCTGGATTTGCGGCTCCAGGGTTTCCATCCACCTTGGGCAATAACCCAGAGAACACCACGCGTAAGGATGTGCCCATTGGCGAGGTGCAGGCGCCAACTATTTCCGTAGTGAACGCAGGCGGTAAACTGGGCAGAGCTGAGCCACTGGAGGCCAGCACCATCGTGCGCAGCAAGGGCACTTCGAACGAGGACAAGATGACCGAGGCGCAGAAGAAGGCATCGGAGGCCAAGGAGGCGGCCGCCAAGCAGTTGCAGGATGTCATGGCCAACTTGCCTAGCAAGGAGCAGACCGAAAAGTATTTCTTTCGCGTGGTTGCCTTCTTCTATGACTTGACCTACCTAACCGCCACCTGGTTGCTCAACTTTGTCGAGCACAATATCGTTCAAAATGCCAAGGTGCAGCACTACTGGAAGCGATTCCACGAAAAAATGGAGCAGGCCAAGAAGGATTAACTCCCAGCGGAGCCGAAAAATATATTATAAAACTCATGCGAAAGCAAAAAATAAAACAACTCGCTGACGAGTACAAAATTACACTTGACTTGGCCACTTTTCCATCAGATTAACGCCGAGGTGTAGCCATCCAGTAGTTTGGCCAAGAATTTGAGTATCTTGTTGCGAGCGGCCACCAGTTGTGGCGGATCGGTTTTCACCGGCTCATACATATTGGCGCAGTGAGCGGTTCCTAAAAAAAAAAACACAATAAATGCTTACATTACCCAAGTTATATGTGAAAAATGTGTTGGTAAGCACATACCTTCTATGTAAATGGTAGGAAGTGCTGCGTTCGTGGACTTGACCAAGCCCAAAGCATGCCAGGGATCAATGGAACCGTGCACGTACAACACATTTGTGGTCTTTGGCTTTAGGGCGCCATAGTTATCATTTGTGGCGGACACCACCAGTTTGAGGAACTTGGCGTTCATATTCTTGGAGAACACATCCATGCACTGGCGTATAAAGAAGTCGACACCGAAGCGATCACCAAATGTGTCAGCCGGGTTATCCGAGGTCTGATAGAAGCCGAATTCGTGGCAGGTCTGATATGTCCACTGGCGCATTCCCTTGGCCGTCTCCGAGTCCCAGGAAACGTTCTTCATGTCCGCCACCATCTTGTCGTACTTGTAGTCCAGGCAGGTGGTGTTCGATTCCTTCAATAGCATATCGTTGACCAGGCCCAAACGGGTCACAGGTGGACCAGCCGTGGTGTTTAGCATGACATCGCAGATCTATGGAGTTCAAACATTCTTAGTATGGACTTGATAGGGATCAAAGTGAGGATGAAACACACGTCGTCAATGGTGATGGTGGCATGGGGACTGTTGTCCTTGTTGTATTGCACCACTCCAGCAAAGTTGCCAGCCAGATTCTCAAAGAAATTGGCCATGTCCAGGTCGTTTTCAATGGAGTCCTTGATGGGAGTGCATGTTCTGAGTATAAAATGGTTTACAAAATTAAAATTTGTGCAGGACGATAGCCTAATCCACTCACTTGAACTTCTCGTCCAGGCTGCGTTGTCCAATCATGTGCTTGAGTAGAATCTCCACTTGCGCAAAGCTGCGGGTCACGGCGTCCACGCATTCGGGCTTGTAGGCAGCTAGAGAGGCTTTGACCACCTCGAAATACTCCTTGAAGTCAACCTCAGCCAGCAGAGGACCACTGGAGCTAATTGAACCGTAGATGAGCTCGGGATACTTCTCGCGTGCCCAGGCGGCCAGCGATCCCGGATAGGAGCCACCGAAAGCGATCCATTTCTGGCCATCGCCCAGATTGAACTTAACCTTCATGGCGGTTACAAAGCTGGCCAAGTCCTCCAGAGCCTGCTCCGAGCTGAGATAGTGCAGATTTTCGGTGGACAGATCAGCGGTGGGATGGCTCTTGCCATAGAAACGATGCTCCAACTGCAGACACAGCGCTCCAAAGTGCTCGGCATAGTGCACCCAGGCTCCTTCGCGCATCCACTTGGCCGACGCCTCGCCCTCGCCACCGATCATCAGGAATACGGGTGCGGAGCTGTCATTCCGATAGAAGTCGGCATTCACAAAGTATCGCTGCTGCCAGGTGCGCTTATCGCTCGACTTGAAGTGATCCAATCGCTGCTCGAACCACAGATCCTCCGAGTGCAGGCTCCTTTGCAGGGTTGGAATCTTGCTGGGCTCCCCGAGGAATCCCTTGGTCAGCCTTCCGCGTCGAAATCCCATTCCGGAAATGGGCGCAAGCAGTCCCAGGAGCAGAAGACCCACTCCCAAGGGCCTCAAAACGCCCCCAATGAAAAGCATATTTGCTTCCTTTGTTTGTTCGGGTCAAGTAGAATTTGCCAGTAATTGAAGTATTTAATTAGTTGGAACCTCGCACAGTGCCTAACTGTAAATAGCGACTGAAGGAGAGTGGTGTGTTCTATTTATATAGGCACCGTTATGTGTGTCGCACTCTCCTGATTATTCAGTTCTCGCTGTATTATCTATATTCGCAAAGCCGGCAAAGCAAAACTAAAACAGTAGGGGCATTCATAGTTATTGATTTCAATCATTAATTGAATTAATTTAATTTTAAGCAGAGAAAGATTTCTGTATGCTGTAAGTGTTCTGGTAACTTTACAAAACTTAATTTAGCTTTTTATTTATTTATATTATTTCCTAGCTAGATATTATCGATGAGCTTAATAGCACCGTAAATGTGAACGTGTTTTGCAAAATTTTTGTCAAGTAATTAAGAAAAGTATACATTCTTGCATGCTTTGATAATTTCCATCTGCGTGTAATTTTAAATTCTCACTGAACTAATTTAATGGAAGTTTCCTGAATTTCAAATGCTTTAGGTAGCTTTAATAAACAACATATAGTTTATTTGAATTATTCCATATATTAGGTAAATATTATTGTGGAGTTTCACTGTGCCGTTAATGCGAAAGCTTAATAAATGTATTTGTCAAAAATTTTAGGAAATTGTGCATGTGTATGCGTTGTTTTTATATTTTTCATCTGTATAGTCAGTTATAAGTAGCCAAATTTAGTAACTAGATTTTGTAGCTAAGTATGGCAGCACTGTTGCTGTGGTAGCATCTCTTTGTATTCTGAAAACGGTAACACTAATTGCGCGACAATTTGGATTGTTTACGTTTTTATCCAGTTTAATTGTAATATAATTTAAAAAAAATATTGTTGTTAACTGTCATAATGGACTTCAATAGCCTAGCCTACGATCAGAAGTTCTTCAATTTCACAGCGGCACAGTTGTCTGCAGAGCGTGAGTGCTACATCCTTATATCTCTGGATCAGCGTCCTTTATCCATTAATTCCTTTTAAATAGGCGAACATATTGTGCAGGACATAATTAAGAAGGGTATTGGTCAGATCATCGACAAGATCAAGACACCCGCCACAGCGGAATTGCTGGAAGCCGAGAAGGAGACCGTTGAGCGTCGTTTCCAGGCATCCGCCTCCAAGGGCCTAAAAGCCCTCAGGGAACTGGACAGCAAAGTGTTCCACGTTCCACCGCATGTGCTGCATCCGGAGCACATGTTCGTCGAGAATCAGTATACCAGCGAAGAGGAGGAGCAGAAGACAGCCAGGTTGGAGGAGCTGAAGGCCAAATACAGAGAGGTAACTTGTAGAACCAATGGAAACTATCTTGTATGCCTCATTTTAATCATTATAATGGGGAAAAGGATGCTTTATTTTATGTTTTAATAATGCTAAATCACATCAATTTCAGAACATGGCCATGCTGGCGCATTTGAAGATCGAGGAGGAGAAGTACGCCGCCATGGAGGATCTCATCCAGAAGGAGATCGAAATGCAGGATCGCGTGCAGCGAAGCTGCTCCTCCCTCAACATCACCAAGCTGAAGCAATTCTGGAATCAAGTGCCCCTGCAGATAAAGAAGGAGACTGATTAAATAAACTAACTGGATCAAGTTTTTTAATCTACATTTCCAATATCTTCTTTCGAAACTAGTTTTAACCCTGGAGTCATTTATAATCACTAAGACTCTTCTATATTCCACTTTACCTATTATTATGTCGTTAACTTAGTTTTAAACTTAAAATTAAATTAAATTAAAATTATTATGAATCCGAAACACCTAGATGATTACTTACTAGTTTTAAACCAATTTACCTTAGCATTATATTAGTTCCTTTGACAACAGCGGCAACCAAGCAACGGTCGCTGTTTAAATTTTCCAACTGCCTTGTTTTCAAACAGAAAACAAGCCGGTTAAAAAGTTTCAAGCACAGAACAGACACAAAAACCCCCTTATATGTTACATTTCGAATCGTATATTTTGCTATAAGCCTGGAAAAATGGGAGACTCGCACGATGTCTGCAGGCAGCTGCTGCCGCGCGCAATCTTCGGCATCAATGGCAAGGTGGAGAATGGAGTGCGCCAGCATCCGGTCACGGGATCCATCATCTTTGCGCTGGGCAACAAAATCGGCATCGCCGACTACAAGAAGAATACGCAGGAGTTTGTGGCCGGACACACGAACACCATATCGTGCCTGGATCTCAGCAAGAGTGGCAAATACATGGCCTCCGGTCAGATCAATCACATGGGCTTCCGCGGCTATGTGATCATCTGGAATTACGATCAGCGCAAGGAGATCGCTCGCCACGATCTGCACAAGGTATCTGTGCAGGCCATCTGCTTTACTGCCCAGGATAGATGCGTTGTGTCCATCGGTGGCGTGGATGATGGTTCCGTAATTGTCTTCGACATGGAGGCATTGTAAGTTGTTCATATCAGAGCTCATGCTTGAACTCCTTCAATGACTTCGTTTGCCATTACAGCTCTCCCATTTGCCAAACACCCGCATCGAGGGCCATCTCTGGAAATGCCTTGACTGTCCGGCCGTTGCACAACAATCCCTACTTCTTTGTGACCGCCGGCGATCGCCATCTGCGTCTGTGGAGCATCCTGCGTGAGGAGAAGAAGCTGTACGTACAGGATGTCCTAATGGCCAGCAAGACACGGGTTTTCTACTGTGCGCGCATCAATAAGACGGATGAGTTTGCCTATCTGGGCACCGGAACTGGGGACATTGTAAAGATCGTGCTCAACTGCTGCGATCGTGATCATGTGAGCAAACAAGGCTCAACCAGCTGCATCCTCGGAGCCTTCGGCACCCACAATCCCAGGAAGCCAACGGGCAGGGACTGCAATCGTTATGTGAATGGTGTGCGTGCACTGTATGTCCTGGAAGGCGGACGTCTGCTGATTGGAGCGGGAAATGGTGATATAGAGCTGGTGGAGGAGCGTACCGATGTGCCGCTCATTAACTTTCGCGATTATCCCGGACCCACATGGCCATATTTGCGCACCCTGAAAAAGACGCACGTTTCGGGCAGAATCTCGTCCTTTGTGCGCTCGAAAACGGACATGTTTTACATCTGCACGGACACCAACGAGATCTATGGGCTGAATATCAAGACTTGGGTGCTCAAGCTGCTGCGAACGTGCCACACCAAATCGGTCTACTGCATCACGTTTCCCAAGTGAGTTTGGATGGAACTAACCCTTCTACTTGCAATCTATTTGCTACAATTGATCATATATATGTATTTAAGGAACTACTCTGGTGTCTTTGCCACGTCGGGCAAGGAGTGCATCCGCATCTGGTCGTCTGGTCGCAAGCAGGAGCTGCTCCGCATCATGGTTTACAACTTCAACTGCGCCTGCGTGCGCTTTACCCACGATGGCACTAGCATAGTCTCCGTTTGGAACGATGGCATCATTCGCGCCTTCACTCCCATCACCGGTAGACTCATCTACGCCATACCCAACGCGCACAACAAAGGTGAACTTTGGGAATACCAATCCTTCTAAGCCTTCTTACTGAAATCCTCTCGTTCAACACAGGTTGCAGTGCATTGGCCGTGGCCTCGTCGGGTCGCTTGATCGTCACTGGCGGCATCGAGGGACAGGTGAGGGTGTGGAAGATCGATCCGTATCGCCAGGATCTCGTCGGCGTGCTGAAGGATCACTCGGGGCCCATAACCTCGCTGGATATCAACTATCTCGACACCGAAGTGATCTCCGCCTGCACCGATGGCTCTTGTGTAATCTGGGACATTAAGTGAGTTAATCTCAGTGGCAAAGTATAGCATGTATTCCTCATTCACCAAGTAATCCCCACCAGACGCATGACCCGCAAACAAGTGGTGACCGCTAATACGCAGTTCATGTCCGCATCCTACTTCCCAACTGGAGTGCAAGTGATCACCTGCGGCTCGGACGGCAGAATCATCTACTGGATGGTGTACAATGGAGCGTTGATCAGGGAACTAACTGCGTCCAAGAAATCGTCGGTCAACTGCTTGGCCATCAACGAAACGGGTGACTACTTCATCACCGTGGGCAGCGATCTGCAGGTGAAGCTGTGGGACTACAACAGTGGTGCTGTGGTGGGCATCGGATCGGAGCACGCCTCCTCCGTGATCAGTTGTGCGTACAGTCCCTGCATGACCATGTTTGTCACCGGCAGCACGGACGGATCGCTGATCATATGGGATGTGCCGCGTGACTTCTGGGGCAGGCCCAATCCGCCGGATGTCACCAAGTATTCGCTACCAAAGACATCGTCCAAAACCAGGATGAGTGACGTGCCGTCGCGGGTGAACTCGGGCACCAATCTAAAGACGACCAAGGGCGAGAACATCGATGGCCTGCTGAAGGCCACTCCCAAGGACGATCTCTGCTGCGTGGAGTGCCCGCCGTGCGCCAAAAAGGATACCAAGGGCGTGGATCCCTATGCCGAGTGCGGAATCGTTCCCGATGTCCGCAAGTGCTGAGATTTTCCTTTCCAATTTCTTTTTGTCGTGAAATAAAGGCAGTTGTCCTTTCTAAGCTTGATTTAACTGAGATTATTTATGGGAGCTTGATTTTCTAGGATAGATTGGCCTTCTCTTTTATAAATCGTATTGTAAGTCATAAGGAGATATGGCTTTGAATAATAGTCTTATTAGATTAAATTGATTGATTGCTGAAGGAAACCAATTTCAAATTCAATTTAATTTGATCAAATGAGTATTTGGTCACACTTAACAACTGTGTTGCATCAAACATGTTCGTCGAACCAATTTTCAAACATGAAAATGAGCAAGCAAAATATTTTAAACTTAAAATTAAGTCTCAATGAAACAAAGAATATGGTAGTTCATATGTTTATGAACTATTAATTTGTTTAGAAACGAAAGTTTTATATTTTAGATTCACAGTATGACCCTGCTGGCGTGTGGTGTAACGGGCGGCTCGCCCCGCGGTCACACTGAATTACTATTGGCCAGCCTTGTTGTTGTTGTTTTTCGTGTTCGTAAACTAAGAGTTCGTGTGCATGGATTTTTAGCCGCATTGGTAGTAGTTACTGTCGCTCCGCCGCCGCGTGAAGTCAGATTTCTCCGAGCGCTCAAACGAACAGCACGCGACATTCGCCGGAAAAAAAAACGAGAACCATAAGTTGTGGGAAATTCGCACAAGGGACAGAAGGAAGAAGAAGCAGCAGCAGACGAAAGGGACGAACGGCGAAGCAAAACAAATCGAGCGACGAATAGCGGTGTGCAACGAAATGAAGGTCTGCTGCATTGGCGCTGGTTATGTCGGCGGTCCGACCTGCGCGGTTATGGCGCTCAAATGCCCCGATATCGTGATAACTCTGGTGGACAAGAGCTCCGAGCGGATTGCCCAGTGGAATTCGGATAAGTTGCCCATTTACGAGGTACGTTCGCTTTCCTCCTTCTCATCGTTTGTATGTACATAGGAAGTGCCACTGTTCTGTGTGTGTGTGTGCTAGAGAGAGAGAGAGAGAGAGCGAGAGGGCACGATAGGTAGTGTGTGTGTGTGTGTGCTCACGCCTTAGCCTTGCAATTTGTGTTTTTTTCTGCTTTTCGGGGCTTCCACTAATCATAAACAAACAAGTCATCATCCCTCAATCAATTCCCGATCCGAACCATCGAGCACAAACTAAAACGTCGATGACCGCTCATATCCAAGTCGGTGAATACCCCACACCTCCCTCCACACTCCCCTTAAGTAAACCAGTTCCCTGCACACAGAAAATGCCAGATCTATTTGGAGATTTCTTGAATAATTCCATCCTATGAGATGGATTACATGGTTTATAGATATACTTAGCATTTATTTTGTAACACATTGAAATACTATTTGTAATTTAGCCATAAATAAGTTTGCTGCTATCCTGCTTGTTTTACTAGTAATCATTTGATATTTAGCCAGACCTACAAAACTCCATTGAGTTTTCGCGCAGTGTAGTCCGTCTTCACTTGAACAACGCTGCGTGTCCGGCATTCTACTAAACTTCAGGTGCTTAACGCACTTGGCCCACAACAAGGTCAATGGTCAGTCCATTAGTCACTCAAAATAAACCATGAAAAGCGCGCAGAGCCGTTTGATTGCTGAAATATGATTCGGAACGGAAAAGTAGCGTGGGAATCGATTTTACTTTCCAGACTGCGTGACCATCGGCGTCGCTCCATTAGGCCTAAAATTCCAGATACTACAAAATGCGCCAAACGAAGCCATAAGGTGCAAGCGGATTGCCTCCCATCCACCACACCACTGGCGCATTTCCGTCCTGGCTTCCGTCCGCCCTCATTTCCCACTGTACATATGTCGAGCTACCCACTCTTCTTATCGGCTCTGCGCCAAAACAAAGTCTCGGGTCGAGATAAGCTCGCTGGGCATGGCGTTTCTTTTCTTATATTTTTTTTTTTTGGTCTAGCGAGCGCACATTAGTTGGAAATTGTCCAATTACCCACGTTCCCGACAAACAGCCAGTATCTCTGGTGAAAAAAAGCACGAATAGAAGTATGTACAATCAGCCAAACACTCAGTATATATGTTTTGTTTTCAATTAGACAATAATTTGGTATTTGTATCCTATAGCAGTAGTAACCATTATCAGTTAAAAACCCATACATTTTGGAAGATGGTATAGGGCATATATTTAGTTCATTCTTATCGCCCTCCTATTGTATCCCTAAAAATAGTTAAAAACCCATTAAGAAAATACA
Organism: Drosophila melanogaster; assembly: GCF_000001215.4. Taxonomy (NCBI): domain Eukaryota; kingdom Metazoa; phylum Arthropoda; class Insecta; order Diptera; family Drosophilidae; genus Drosophila; species Drosophila melanogaster. The sequence continues at coordinate 6,963,081 of NT_037436.4, read as the reverse complement.
CTATTGACTGCAGTCTAGACCGTAAATGTTCTTACCTAGACCGAGTAATTCAAAAATATACTTTTCAAGATAAATTCCACTTAATGAAGTTCGATTGTAATCAATACCAATGTTATGTACGCAAAAAAAAAAAAAGATGCTGTTGGGTGCACTTGTAACCATTAGAGGAGGCTGTCTAGCCAGTTTGCCATTATCGCTACTCACCAAGATTGCAGCACCACAAGCAAACAATTATGGCCAGCACTTGGAGTACTTCAATGCAATTTGCTGGCGATGGCGATGTCAGGGCGAGCATGTCAACAACATCCTCTTGTTTATGGAATTTGCACAATTGGCGTACTTTCCATTGACACCGAAATATTGTCAACATTTCCTAATCGTTGCACTCATTAATGTTCCATTAGCTTTTTCGCACATCGCAAAAACTTATCGGGCAAACAGTTGATATATTTTTCTGTTTGATTTGCTTTTCTATCTAAGTTTTCAGCTAGAATTGTTTAGACTGATAGATTGTTTATCGCTTAGTCGTATCTCTCGATTGAAATGCGATGTAGAAAGACAGTTATTAACACCTGCCCTCCATGGAGAAATTCGTATAAATACGTATGCAAATTTGGCTGGGCACGCAAAACGAGTTCAATGAACATTCAAATCGTATCTGAAACGGAAACAAGTCTGGCTGAAACTGAATGCGTTGAATGAGAATGGTGAATGGGTGGGTGAATCAGGGGTTCGTGTGAATACACGTATTGCATAAGCGGCTTGGTCATGGGATAGGGTCTTCCATAGCTTCTAAATTAATCACTAAATGCCAACAAGTGGACCACTCCAAGTGCGATGGCAGCACGTAAACAGAAGTAGAGCAAAGTTAATTGTGAGATAGCTTTCTTGGGAAAGCCAATCGGATAAGATCGACGTACAAAGTATATATATATATATATATCCATACAGAATGGTTATAATCTTATCGGACGACGAAGTGGGAACGTCACCAAGTGCTCAGCTTTGGGCGCGGGTTGTCGTGATTGGCATTTTAAAGCACTGCAAAGCACTGACTGCAAACTAGGCCAACAACTTGTGGAATAACTTCTAAATTATATTAATGAGGCAATTTGGTTCTTCTTTGTGGCAGCCCGGCTTGGATGAGGTGGTGAAGAAGTGCCGCAATGTGAACCTCTTCTTCTCAACGGACATCGAGACGGCCATCAAGGAGGCGGACCTCATCTTCATCTCGGTGAACACGCCCACAAAAACCTGCGGCAATGGCAAGGGTAAGTACTAAGTAAACAAATATAAAAAAAATAGAGAAATTATCATATAATATAGCATTATTCCAATTTGAAGGCTACAATCTGTTGATCATAAAGCTTCACAAGCTTGAATTATGGCTAATATCATGTCATAGCTTAAAAATAACTGCCTATTAAAGCATAGATTTGTTAGTTAAATAGCCATAAAATAACCACAAATAGCTAAGCTAAGCTAACATAAATAATTACAGCATGAGTTAACACTTGAAAATATTAATTCTAAAAATAAAGAGCATAGTGCGAGTTTAATCAGAAATCGTTTGATAATCACACGCCACTAAAATCAAATTAATTGAAAAAGTAATTAAAGTCATCAAAATGTTGAACATTTCATGATTTCAAACACACGTTTATCATTGCTGGTGGAAAAATACTTTAAATTAGATCAAAAGTAAACATTGACATACTTAAGATCACTTAGTAATCCACTTTTTCAATCTGCAGGCCGAGCGGCGGACCTCAAGTACGTGGAGAGCGCAGCGCGGATGATCGCCGAGATCGCGCAGTCCAACAAGATTGTGGTGGAGAAGAGCACGGTGCCCGTGCGGGCGGCGGAGAGCATCATGCACATACTGCGAGCGAACCAGAAGCCGGGCATCCACTACGACATACTGTCCAATCCCGAGTTCCTCGCCGAGGGCACCGCCATCAATGACCTGCTAAATGCGGATCGTGTGCTGATCGGCGGCGAGGAGACGCCCGAGGGCCACCAGGCGGTGGAGAAGCTGTCGTGGATCTACGAGCACTGGATACCCAAGCAGAACATACTCACGACGAACACGTGGAGCAGCGAGCTGTCTAAGCTGGCGGCCAACGCATTCCTCGCCCAGCGAATCTCCAGCATCAATTCGCTGTCGGCAGTGTGCGAGGCCACGGGCGCAGATGTTTCCGAGGTGGCGAGGGCCGTGGGTCTAGACTCTCGCATCGGTTCCAAGTTCCTGCAGGCGTCGGTGGGCTTCGGCGGCAGTTGCTTTCAGAAGGACATCCTCAATCTGATTTACATCTGCGAGAACCTCAATCTGCCCGAGGTGGCCGCCTACTGGCAGCAGGTGATCGACATGAATGAGTACCAGAAGCGTCGATTCTCGCAGAAAATCATCGAGAGTCTGTTCAACACGGTGTCGGACAAGCGGATAGCGATCCTGGGCTTTGCCTTCAAGAAGAATACGGGCGATACGCGCGAAACAGCCGCCATTACCGTGTGCCAAACTCTGCTGGAGGAGGGCGCCGCGCTGGATATCTACGATCCGAAGGTGGAACCCGAGCAGATCATCGATGACCTCACGCATCCCAGTGTCACGGAATCGCCGGAGAAGGTGAAGAAGGCGGTGCAGATCCACAGTGATCCGTACAGCGCAGTGCGTGCCACACATGCGTTGGTCATCTGCACGGAGTGGGATGAGTTTGTTGATCTGGACTTTAAGCGCATATACCAATCGATGATGAAGCCAGCCTACATCTTCGACGGCCGCAAGATTCTCGACCACGAGCGCCTGCAGCAGATCGGCTTCCACGTCCAGACCATCGGCAAGAAGTACCAGCGCACCGGACTGCTCCGCTCGTGGGGCATTGTGCCGCAGCTTTAGGCGCGTCGGGCGGCGGAGGTGGTGGCATTTACACTTAAAGTTGGCGAAATTTCCAGTATTTGCGAGACTAAACTGTAAATATCCGTATTCTTTTCTGTAGCTGAGTGTATGTTAGATTGGGTCGATTAAGCTTAAGTTGAATCATGTTTAGGAGAATAGAATCGTTTCAAATCATCAGAGGACTCTGTCAGTTTTAAGTGAAAAGTAAAGTTGAATTCTTGCATTTTGTATATTAGTTTCTAAAGGATATAAGCTTTTAAAACATTTCTGTATATAACTAGAAAGCGAATTACTTATTTGAACAACATAAGGCAATGATTGATTAACCACAAAGTTATAAAACGTAGTAACTATTTTTGATCAGACAATATAATATTATGTAGCTTTCCCCATATCGACCCAAACTAACGAGTGTGTTTCTAAATAGTTAAAGTATTCAACTAGGCACACCCGCAAGGGAAACCCTCGAACCGTATTTGTATTCATATTCCTATTCCTATTCCCCTGTCGATCCGCCACTCGAGGATCGGTAGTTGCAATATTAAGTCCCAGCAGGACAATAATCCCCTCCTGCGGCGGGCCAATAAAAACCAGCATTTACACGAGAGCATGTAAATTTTTATAATAAAAATAACAACAGTGCGTTTGATTTGGGTTCCCTTTTTCAGAAGGGTATCCTCTTGACTATTTGGCGGTACCACAAAAAGGAGGTGGCCGCCGATAGACTGAACCAGGTCACCAGGTACGACAGATGATCGTTGCGCAGGGTAACGCGTGTCTGTCCACCGATTGGAGCATGTGCAGCCGTTTGCGGATCGTAGACGGCGTCCAGGAACACAGGAGCTGCTCCTGTGGCGGCGCACATGCGCGCCAAGTCGCGATAGAGATAGACATTGCCCTTGTGGTCGGGTGTGAACTGCGGACGCGCCTCTCCTTTGCGCACGACGGCGGTGAGCTCCACTTCCGCCTGTTGTTGGCCCAGCGGCCTGGTTTCCGGCTCCACTTGCTTGCGGGACACCCAGCCCCGATTGACGAGCACTATGTCGCTGGGGGCGAAACGATATTAAGATGATTCTATGGGATTTCCTTGAGCACAACTTACTCTCTATCTGCCAGCTGAAAAGGGGTTACTATTAGATAGCCATTGCCCGAGTCGCGCTGCGAGAAGAGTCCTCCTTGGGTTTCCACGCCATCGGGCCGTATCAGCGATCTCGGACCCAGGCGCATCTCCTTGTCGTGAAGGAAACGTCCACGGATCTTGACCAGGCGGTACTCCATTTGGGCCAAGTCAGTGAGACTACAGGAGGGAATACACTATAGTGGGTGGGTATATAGTGGAGAATATGTGGGCAAACCTACTCGTCTGGTAGAGCCACAGGCGCCGTGCTCAGCTGCTTGTTGAGATCCTTGATCAACTGCTCCTTCCAAATCTTGCGCTTCACTTGCCAGCAGCCCAAGCCAAAAGTGGTGGCCGGTATGAGCTGGGGATTGGTTAATGGACAACAAGGATTAGTTGTGTGTATAGGTAGAGGAGTTGGTGTCTACCCACCAGGAGGAACCATCCCAAAGGAGCTATCTTCTCCTTGTCCTTCGCCGCCTGATTGGGAATACTGGTTGTCCAATTCACCGGCGGTCGCTGTTGTGTCATCTTTCTGGTGATTAATCTCGGATTGTTCGCGGTGCCCGGGTTTCGGAATACAGTCTGTATATTAAAGGCCACTTGCCGGCACATTTGGTTCCCCAAACGTATCATACTTTCTTTTATTTTGCTCTAAATTTTCTATTTATTTATTTATTTACATTTCCAACTGGAAGTTGATAGTAAGACCGTTTTGCACTGTTATGAACGGATAATAACTTCATGCGGTCACACCACTTCCGAATGTAAGCTCTTCTTGATTTTATGAATTAAGACTGCAAAGGTTTAAAGTATATAAAAAATAAAGTAATAGTTATTACTTTTCACATGCAAAAAAAAAAACATTTTTCTTTCTTTACAAAGATTTGTATCTGTTACTGTTAATCATATGTTAGCAAGTCACTGTTAACATGTCGTTATACCCAAGTTGGCAGCCCCGTTACGATCAGCTGTTTTAGTCTGTTGTCGCGTGCAATTGGATTTTTTAAACGATTTTGTTTTAGTAAATTTAGGATACATTTAAGAATGCAGTGCACTCGTGCAGTTGCAAGACTGGCCGGCGGCCTAGCGAGAACCGCATGGGTATGTTTAAAGCAGGGGTTGTACTTTATTTAGTCAAAACACGGTCATCCGAATGCACCGCCATCAACTCTTATATAAACGGATATAAAATTTTTAAATTAAACATATTATAGGCAACACAACATACGTATAAGCACAGGCCAGCGATACTGGGACTGCTGGAGCAGCCATGCCGCTTGTGTTCATCCACCGGCGTTGTGGATAATACCAATAAAACGAAACCCGGCACAGCGGAAGCCGCAGAAGGCGGTATTCTGAAGAGAGTGCTCAACAAAGTGGGCTTCACACCGAACACAAAGGCGGTAGGACTCGGATTACTTTGCCCATTTGATTAATATTCATCGAAGTGATCCCATTTCAGCGCCTCAAGGTAACCAGTCATCTGCTGTACGAAAGCGTCGCCGACAAGATCAACTATGTGACCTTTTTCCGCGACTTCAATCTGCCCAATACCTTTAACTCCTGGTTCTTGGTCACCGAACTGCATGTTTGGCTACTCCTGATGCGCTCCATGGCCGAGGGCTCCGAAACGGGCGAGGATGGACGCTTCCTGCGCAACTGCATTGTGGAGGCGATGTGGGGAGATGTTAACACACGCGCCAAGAAATTGGGAGTAGGTTTTACTTTAGTTCACCTTTATATATATAATCTTTATGCTCTTCATATGTGTTTCCCAACAGGCTCACAATCCTTCACGCACCCGTCAGCAAATCGAGACCTTATCCGAGCAGTTCCAAGCGGCCCTAATCGCCTACGACGAGGGCATCATGTCCGACGATCGGGTTTTGGCCTGCGCCTTGTGGCGCCGCTTCTTCGAGATGAACTGTGATGATTACGCGCAGATCGAGCGACTGGTGAAGTACGTCCGCCAGCAGGCCAGCATGCTGGACAGTTTGCCGCGCGATCAGTTCATTGTCAAGCCGAAAGTGGCATGGTTGGAATTGGACAAGTGCAAGGTTTAATCTTAGTTATATTCTGTTTTTTAAAAATAAAGTTTGAGAGTATGTGAACTGGAAACTAGATGCTAAGGTCCTCCACGGACTGATTACTCAAGGCACGCAGCTGGCACTTGAGCAGAAATGCTGTAATCCTTCGTTCTGCCCTTCTCCGCTGCGGTTCCTTTAGTTGGGCCAGTATTTGGTCCATCTGGAGAAAGCTGCTTCTGGGCGAGATTATTTCAGCGGGCTCTTGTTCCTCGTAGATGATTTCCTCTTGGATGATCTGTTCACTGGGCTCCTCGATGACCTCCTCGATTATGAACGTACTCGACTGCTGTGGAACATCCCCATCCTCAAAAGTGTCCCACAAAAATTGCACAGGAGTTTCCGTCTGGATGGTCGCCTCCTGTTTGTTTGTTTTGGGTTTGGTTTTCACTTTGGAGGGCGGCTGGATCTCGGCCAAAAATCGCAGGCGTTCCAGGTACGGCCAGGTGGATCCACTGGTGTCCGCGCGGCGAAACTCCTTGCGAAACTGATAGTGCAGATTGTTCCAGCGCATCAGGCAGAAGTCCACTAAGAGGATTATAACTTTAAATATATATATCTTATTCTTTTATTAGCTGACTTACCATCACAGCCCATCATCTCGGCTATGCGAGCCCAGATATCGGTTTTCGCCTTCATGGCATCGTAGTTCGAGAGTCCAGATCTCTTATAGAGCACAGGATTGGGTTCCACCAGATCAATTAGCTTGAAGTCGAAAGGTCTGTTTTTCTTGTAACTGGTGCGCATGGCTACCAAATTGAATTAAACTAGCTTGAACTTGATAATTAAGAATCCCTTGCTTGAGCCATGTTTATTTACCTTATGAAGTACAGCAGAGCTACGATTAAGCGAAAACCATTTGGCACGTATTGTATGTCATAATTGCGGGCTTAAGATACTTAACAAATGAAGGGAAATTACATAATAATAAATTATATTTTAACTGCATTATTAGAACCTTGTTTATTAGTTATTACTTTACAGATAGAAATTTACAGGTTAACTACATTGAGCGATCACTGTAATATTCCAATTTATGTCCACACTTTGGTTTTTGGGTCGTTCTATAGGCTGGTCACATTTTTCTTGCTGACCATTATTATCGAAGTTGCTTTACCCGATAGGTTCCAGACAAACAATATCAGACGTCTTTGTTTTGCTTAAAAAATTAATAGTTCTTATTGTTAATTACCGGTGCCGCATTAAAAAAATACTGGTTAGACAACGAAGTAACTACAAACTAGCAACCATAGTGCTCTAAAGTGCTCTTAATAGTGTTCCATATTCTTTTCAGTTATTATTTTTATTTAATTTGTTATTATTAGAAACGTTCACAATAATTATTTATATATTAAAAGTTTCCTACTAACAAATATTTTGACATTTTTCCCTATTCGTTGTGATCGTTTCTAGAAAATTCAATCGATGTTTCCAGAAAACCTAACCTATCGAACCAATCGATATTAACACCGATTTTTTCCACAGCTCTATTGACGACGTAGAAGCTGAAAAAATTGTGGAGTGAAAAATTGTAAAAGTGACCGAAAAAACTATACTTTGGCCAGCTATATTTCCACTTACATCACACCAGCAATGAACATGTGAGTATTGAAACACAGGCACACATTTTTTAAGCCCAAATTTCGGTTTAGCATGCGGCCAGGGGCCGAGTGTCGAAAATCAATAAATTCAAAATGGCAGTAAAAAATGAAAATTACATAAAAAAAGGTCGCTTCGTGTAAATTTCAACATTTTGGCAACGCATTAAAGGGCTCAAAATTCTAATTTTATGGCACAAAACGCTCGTCGCAGGTACAACGGACAGATGAACGCCTTCGGAGGCGGTGGCGGCGGAGGAGCTGGTGGCCTAGCCGGCGGTATGGTGCCCAATCGCATGGGCGGTGGTGCTCCCGGTGGCGGACCCGGCGGAGCGGGCATGTTCCAGCGCAATCGCTCGGCCCCATACCCAGGTTTCAATGGTCATGGACCCGCCAACGGTGGACAGCGACGCATGAACGGTGGTGGTCCTAGCATGGGACCCGGCGGACCACGCAACCAGGATGGATTCGGTGGTCAGAACGGGGGCCAGCGCTCTTCCAATCATGGCGCTCACTTGCCCAAGATCGTTTGGTCTGAGGTGAATCTTACGCCATTCCGCAAGAACTTTTACAAGCCGTGCGATTCGGTGCTGGCCAGGACTGTCGGTGAAACAGAGACCTTCCTCACCAGCAATGAGATCACCATCAAGGGCGATCAGGTGCCCACACCCAGTATTGAATTCGAGGAGGGCGGCTTTCCCGATTACGTGATGAACGAGATCCGTAAGCAGGGTTTCGCCAAGCCAACGGCCATTCAAGCCCAGGGTTGGCCCATTGCTATGAGTGGACGGGATCTGGTGGGCGTGGCCCAGACCGGATCGGGCAAGACCTTGGCGTATGTTCTGCCGGCGGTGGTGCACATCAATAACCAGCCGCGCCTGGAGCGCGGTGATGGACCCATCGCCCTGGTCCTGGCTCCCACTAGAGAGTTGGCCCAGCAGATCCAGCAGGTAGCCATTGAGTTTGGCAGCAACACGCATGTGCGCAACACTTGCATCTTTGGTGGAGCGCCCAAGGGACAGCAGGCTAGGGATTTGGAGCGCGGCGTGGAGATTGTAATTGCCACACCAGGTCGCCTAATTGATTTCCTCGAGCGCGGCACCACCTCGTTGAAGAGATGCACCTATCTGGTGCTTGACGAGGCCGATCGTATGCTCGACATGGGCTTCGAGCCCCAGATCAGAAAGATCATGCAGCAGATCCGACCGGACCGTCAGGTACTCATGTGGTCAGCTACCTGGCCCAAAGAGGTGCGCCAGCTGGCCGAGGAATTCCTTAATAACTACATACAGGTGAACATTGGTTCGCTTTCGCTGAGCGCCAATCACAACATCCTCCAGATCGTGGACGTGTGCGATGAGAATGAGAAATTGATGAAGCTGATCAAGCTGCTAACAGACATCTCGGCGGAGAACGAGACCAAGACCATCATTTTCGTGGAAACCAAGAAGCGTGTGGACGAGATCACGCGCAATATCTCCCGCCAGGGCTGGCGCGCATGCGCCATCCACGGCGATAAGTCGCAGCAGGAGCGCGACTTTGTGCTCTCGAGCTTCCGCAATGGCCGGCACTCGATACTGGTGGCCACCGATGTGGCTGCCCGCGGACTCGGTGAGTATACGTAGCCTTTGTGGGGCCCTAAATGGGGCCAACTTTCGTTTTTTCTCTCCGTAACCAAGCAATTGTTGCCTGTGGATCAATCAGCATCCCGTGGGGTTTCATTCATTATTTTGTGATTCGTCGTCGACGCCTTCCTGGTTCGTCTGGTCTCAGCGATCCGTCAGCGATGAATCGGCCAACACCGCCCAGCCTCTTCGCTCTTCCTTCCGCTCTGTTTCCAGAACTTTGGAGGTTTTTCGTTTCGGGTCTGTTCCGGATTTCACAAGCTATTCACGATTTGAAGCTGAAAGCGCATGATTCCCATTTTGGGGTCCATTGATGGAATCTTCGCTTGCTTCAGTGTGTAAATAATACTCATAGTTTTTTGTTTGTATTCATTTTAATTTAATTAAGCTGGGTAAACAGTAGCCTAATCTAAGAGCTCTAGCGCAAATCTTCGCCTAGCTGTGTTCGAAATTAACTGGGGTTAGATATGGGGGTTAAATATTTGTAAACAAATTTTTATTTTATGTTATATTTTAAATGAAGTTTTGGGTAGCTATGCGGAGTTAAATGAGCTCATTACTGGTTACCATCTATCAAAGAATGTTATTTGGTAAACGTGAAAACCGGAAAGGACCGCTTGTATTTTTTTTTTAAATTGCATGTTCAAATCTGTAGGCAGCCGAAAAATTGTCATTTATTATTTTTCAATCATTTTCGAGTGGTTCGATGCCGGGTGGACCATTAAGTCTAACTTATTGAACCCTTTAGTTTGCTGAATGATTCTACGAATCCGAAGAAAAGGTGTGGGCTCAAATAATGAGGGGAATGTGTTTGTTCTCCATGCATTGCTGGTTATATGATGTTGTTACTTTTAGTTCGTTTGTTGCTCTCTTGCTCATAGTTTTTAGTTGTGTCTCGTCAATCACATTTTGAGTAACTTAATTGTAAAAAAGCGATTTACTGTCAGTCAAGGAGTCAATGGCCAGCAAAATAATCTTAAAACAAAAAACCCAAACTAAAGAGTAATCTCAGTGCACCCAAAAGAAATTAACCTTTAATCCAAAGCGATTAAACCGTGCCTTAACTATAACTATATATATATATCTTAAGTTTTTTTTTTATTTAGTTTCTAGAACAATGTGAAGTAACTAATGTGTTGAGTAACATTTGCAACATTTTGCGGCCCAAGTATTTGTTGACTGATGATAATTTTCTGTAGCTTATTTATGTATCATAAAGTACCTAGTATACTATATTACGTCGCTCCTTACTCTATGTATAATACCTAAATTTGTGTGTGAACAAAAATATCATCAGCACTTTATGAAATGGACTTCGATTTTTCAAATGGCAAAACTAGACAAAAAAGAAAAAAACCCGTTCAAAGTTAAAAAGTTATATACACAAAGCAGTTAAAGAGAAAAGCTATATATACAAGTTGAGGGTTGAGTTATAAGTTTCTAGCATTGCGGAGATCCGTGGGATCTCCATCATCACGGCCCAGTTGCGAGGACACCATCTCCAGGGACTCTTATTCGTAAGCCTAATTCTAATCCCATATTCTAACCCTAGATCGCCAGGGTAAGTACTAGGCTAATTTATTTCTTCCTAATCATAGCAATATGCCCGCATCCTCGTTCCCCCTTCCCTTCCATCGAAGTATGTTCCTCCTTTTAAACCAAATCAGCACCCTTCTATCATAAGCTTTGATCATTCATTCACATTTATGTACATCTCTTATTTATAATGTTAATTTTAATCAAGCCGTCTCTTGTATGCATTAAGCTTAAACATTTATATTACGATTTGTGTATTCAAAAATGATATAAAAGAAAGTATGATGAGAAGAAAAGGTCGAGGTCCACATTTCTGCAGTATAAAAAGAACATATGTCTATTTGCCAAAGATGTATTGTTATTAATATACGCTAATAGTATTGATGGCGAAATTTTTGTTCAAAGTACAAAACCATACCAAAAAAAAAAAATTTAAATTTAAACCGATCTAACACCAACCGACAAAATCCATTCGACAATTCGATCAAAAATGTATTTTAAGTTCTATTAACAAACTTAACAAGAAAAACAAATGATCGCACCGACACAAACAACCACTAATACCAATACCATGACATGAAAACACACACCAAGACAGAAACGGACACCACTCACACAAGCACACAAATAAGTTTTTTGTTTTTGTTAAATAGTTTCTTGAGTATTGAGAAAGATTCCTATTTTCGACGCATTGCTTCGATTTGATAATTTTAACGCTTCTTTTCACATTCTTCAATTTTCAAATTCGAAATGAAAAATATTATTGAAATCAAACAGACGTTGACGATGTCAAGTTTGTGATCAACTACGATTATCCTTCGAACTCGGAGGACTACGTTCATCGCATTGGACGCACCGGACGATCCAATAACACCGGCACCGCCTACACCCTGTTTACGCATTCCAACGCCAACAAGGCCAACGACTTGATCCAGGTGCTGCGCGAGGCCAACCAGGTGAGTGCTCCTCGTAGCTTTCAATCCTTTCGATGGCAAATTTACTCACCTCCTCCGTTTGCAGACCATCAATCCCAAACTGATGAACATGGCCATGAACGGTGGCTACAACAAGCGCGGTGGCGGCATGGGTGGCGGCTACCGTGGCGGCAATGGCTATCAGGGCCGCAATCCCCAGATGGGCGGTGGATACAATGGCGGCAACAACTACCGCAACAACAATGGTCCCGGCGCCACCATGAATCGCAACTCCTTTAACGGCGGCAGCGCTGGCGGACCACCACGCTTCGATCAGAAGCCGCGCACTTCTCCGCCGAATCAGGGCGGACAGGGCGGCTACCGTGGCCAGGGAGGCGGTGGCTACCAGGGACAACAGCAGCAGCAGCAGCAGCAGAACGGCGGAGTGCCCTTCTCTCGTTTCAATCCCAATGCTGCTTGCTTCGAGCCCAACAAGCCGCAGAATGGTCCGGGATCTGGACCGCCACAGGCGCAGCACCAGCAGCAGCAACAGGCTCAGGCTGCCCAGCAGCAACACCTACTTCCTGATGCATCCGTGCAGGCGGCGATGACGGCTGCAAACTACGGAGTTGATCAGAAGCGCTCCCGTTTCTCGCCCTACAACATGAACTTTGCCAACATGCCACCACCAGCGATGAACCAGCAGCAGGCGGCGGCGGCCCAGCAGCAACAGCAACAACAGTTGCAAACTCCCCAGCAGCAACAGCAGCAGCAGCAAATGCAACAGCCACAGGCCTATGGCCAGTACTCTTCAATGTCCTCCAGCATGGCAACCGTGTCGCTCAACGGAGGAGCTGCAGCGGTGGCCAGCTCTTACCGCGCCCCGTACGCAGTGCCCACGCAGGCGGCACCCTATATGATGGCGAACGGCGGCGACATCTTTGCCTATCCGCCGCCTCCGCTGCCTGTGCAGAACTAGAGGCCCTGCGGTTCGATAGAGGCTACCAGATTGTAGACCAGCTCTACTGTAATTTCCTTTCCCCACACGAACATTACACGCACATCCGCACACCCACCCGTATTAATTGTACACAAGTCACGATCACAAGTCCAGAGACTTCAGAGGGAAGATGTTAGATGAGCGTCGGTGATGTACGTATCGTGTAGATCTCCTCCGCCCACATCATAGCTATATAATATGGTTTAATCTGGAATCAAATACGCTTTTAATTTGATTAATCTCTTTGTTCCCCCCAAAACAAAACAAAACAAAACAAAAACCCCACATTTAGTTGATAAGCTTTTGGTTTAGTCAAATTGTTAGGGCATTCGAGTGCCGATCATCGATGTTGTTGGCATTTATCTTTCCAGAGCCCTGGGCGTATTTGATTTCTTTATACAATTCTCGAATATTGTACGTATCTATTCATACACTGCAAAATCAATGTTTGCAATGCTCCAAACGAACCCAAGCCAAAAGAGATTAGATACAATCGAATAATGAAGGAACACTAAGTGGGATAAAGCTCCCGGTACACCTTTCACACTATCGGACACATTTACACATAAGAAACAATGTCAATTTCGTGGAATCAAATGCGTATTATTATGTCATCTTAAACCATATTATGTGACTAGTCTAATGAATTGCTTAGCTGGACACTTTTCACATCGTAACAAGAACTTCAAACATAAAACACAAAAACAATAAAACATCAAAATACGTTCAAAAATTTGAAATGTAATTCCATTTTATGTCAGCAGCCCATAAGTATGAATTGATAACAAGATATGAATAAAGGAATTAATTAGAATTTCAACCGTGCGCTTTTAATTATTCCCGCTGATAAGGAAGTCTTTGGGTTTAAACTTAATTGATTTGCTTTTATTTTCCATTTTAAATATATATGTATATATATATATATCCATATAAGAAAAACTATCATACATCCAAAATTATATTATTAATAATAAATAGAACTAAAGTATACAAATATTACTAGACAGCTTCATCCGTTAATTGCATATCCAACGAACATTCCATCATCATCCGCCATCATCAATGTTACACCATTTCGAGAATTTGACGGAAAAATATTTGTTAAAAAATTACACCATGAGATTTATGACTAACAAAATTGCGTGAGAATGTAGAAGTCATTTGTTTGTTACACTTTATATTATTTACTTTGTATGATTTGTGTTTGCTTTTTCTCGGGCTCTAACACCTCCTACTCCGTTTTCAGCATCCGCTTCCGCTTCCGTTTCAGCGACCGCTTCCGCTTCCGCATCTCCTTTGTGGCATTTGCATATATGTATATATCGCTTTATAACGCTATACTCGATTCCTAAGTCTATGTACCTTGCGCTTTTTCGGATCCAACTCGGTATGTCCCTATGTACCTATGTCCCTAGCTTTCTTTGGCTGCCTCTTGAATATCCTTGTAGTTGAATGCTTTATTTGTTGCTCCGCATAGGTATAGTAGTTGCTCATATTGTTTCTTTGTTGCAAATAGTACGCATTTTGGGGATTCTGAGGGTCTGAAACATTGAGTGCAGTTTTACAATTTCTTAATTGATTTTCTTTCATTTTGAAGTTTCTTTTTGGTTGTTTTTTTTTTTTGGCTTTTTCTTTGTTTTTTTTTTACTGTGTGTTTTGTCACGGGTTTCGTATTCTTATAATTTTGGTTAATTTTAGCTTTCCTCTTTGGCTGCAGTTTTTCCAACTGTGAGTGGTTGTGTGTGTGTGTGTGTCTGAACGTGGGTGCATCCTCCGTCTGCCGGCTGTTTACATATATAGATATCACGAGAGTTCCTGCGAGAACTGCGTCTCCAGGGTGGGTCTAGTTCTAGTGGGGTTCCTGCTGGGATTGCGTATCGGTGGTCCTGGGCTGCCATAGCCCGCCGCATACAGCTGCGGGCACGAGTCTTTTATGAGTTCCTGCGTCTCGCGCAACTGCCGCTGCACCTGCGGCGCCAGTCTCTGCACGCTGATGGCCGGCGGGAACTTGTATTCCGCCGCTGGAGCGGCCTGCAAATGGTCAAGTAAATATATTAGTCATTAAGCTAAAAGTCAAGATAATAGGCATTAAGAATTAGTTGCTCATGAGCGCAAATTCTGCAGACAGTAGAATTTTTTAAGAATTCTTCAGCAGACTCAAGTTGCCCTCTAAGATCCAGTACATATAGGATCACTCACCTGTACGCCGTGCATCATCTCGCCGTAGTAGGCGCCCGGCGGAGGAGGCGGTGGCTGTTGCTGCTGGATTTGGCTGTGTGGAGCGGTTGGCGGTTCGTAAGTTTCGGGGGCGTTGCATTTGATGCTGAAATGCACATCACTGTATTTAAATGGATATAATATATATATATATGATGACAGATAGCTGAACCTACCCAGTTGCACAGAGGAGAGTGGTTGCAGCGGGTCCACCATAGATCAGGCGCTTTGGACTCACGCTCTGGGGCTTTGATCCGGCGGGAAGGGTCAGCAGGTATTGCTGTTGCTGCTGCTGGTAAAGTTGCTGCTGCTGCTGCTGATTGAGTTGCAGCTGCTGTTGCTGCTGCAGCTGTAGCTGTTGTTGCTGCTGTTGATGCTGCTGCTGCAACTGGACGAGCTGTGCCGCTGCTGCTGCCGTGGACGTGTTGACAACATTAGGATCCAACTGGGGCAGCAGTATTAGTTGCTGCTGCTGCTGCTGGTAGAGCACTGCCGCCTGTTGCTGCTGCTGTTGTTGCTGCTGCTGCACCACTTGCCGTCCCGTCAACACATGCTGAGGTAGATACTCCGTCGTGGGCAGCGCGACTATCGTCGATGAGGAGGAGGAGGAGGTGGAGGCGGTGACCGCCGAGGCGCTAGAAGGCTGAATCAGCAGGCCGGCGCCACGCGGTGGCTGCTTCAATGGCACCTGCACCTGGCGGATGGGCGTCGTCTGCAGCGAGCGGCTGGCCGAGGAGCAGATGGAGGCCGTAATGCTGGCGGACTCCCAATGTTGACGCAGGGCGTTTAGTCGGGCCTCCTCCAATGCGATCTCCGTCTCGCTGGCCGAATCGTAGTCGGGACCCTAAAACAAGCGTGTTTGTGTTTAGCCAGATTTGGTCACAGACAAGAAGTAAAAGTTTAGCAAAACACCCAGAATATAAAGATCAAATTAAAATACCTTTAAAATGGAAATTTATAAAAGATTTTGTGTCTAACATGTTTAATAAAATAATCAAATTAATCCCCATGGCATATATGTACATTTTCTTGCTGCGCATAAGTTGTTCCAATCTCTTTGAAGTCAAATTTTCAGGTAACAAGCGAATTTTAATGGCTCCTCACATGTTGTTCGAAAAGAAAACAAATAGGGGGCCATAAAACTAATTGTTTTGCTCTTTCGATTTGGGATAGCCAAATACTTAGTGCACTTACATATATATTGATTTTTGGCCATTTGTTTATTATCACGGAACAGCCAATTACACATCAATGTTATGACTAGTTAGCTGATCATTATTTACATTGGTTGAGTTTATATTGCAAAGCTTTTAAAATATATATGTATGTTAAAATTAATAAATTCTATTAAATTACGTATTTGGGGTCAATGAATTTATAGAATTTCGTACTTTCAACTTTTTGTGTTTATAGAAACAACAATTGTTCTCTGTGCTTTATAGCGAGTGATTTAAGTTTTTATACTATTGGGAACCCCCTTGATTTAAATTTCCCATCTGGTATGTGGGAATGTATCACTAAGTGGACTCTCACCTCATCAATCTTCTTGTCCAGCATGCGGAAGAAGTTCTGCTGGCTAGATGATATTTCCCTGGAAAAGTGAGGTGTTCATTTTCGGGTTATGCGGTCGATGGGCTAACTTACTGGCTTTGCAGCAGCGATAGGTTCTTGGCGCGCAGCAGTGAGACGGCCACGTCCTCGTCGCTTTCCTGGATGTCCTTATTGCTTAGCTCCTCGCTCTCGTCGTGCTTCTCGCGGTCGCGCTGCTGTGCCTTCTCAGCATCCTCGATATGGCCTTCGTCCTCGTCCGTTTCGGCATCTGAGTCGGCTGCCAAACAAATGGATAATGCCAAAGAAGAGTTTCGAGCATTAGTCAAGATGAGTGGGCAATTTCGCGAGTGCCATGGAGTGGCAAAAGTTTTGCAATAAGCCAAGTGTGGCAAACTTCTCTGCGAAACGGGGGGCAGTCGCAGTCGAGAAAAATGCTTAGAAAACACTTGTAGAAATTATGCTAGGTCCTGGGCCACTATGGATACTCAAAAAAACACTATCTGCCTTTCAAATACTTAATTATTTATAAAAATAAATAAAGAAATCAAAGTTTTTAGCATCCTTTTTGTACCTGCACGTTTCTGTTTTGCTAATCCATCTTTCGGCTTAGCCTGCGTATACTTAATATTTCCTCGGGCCTTTCTTTGAAGTGGCCTTGCCAGCCATAAATTTAATTAAAAGCCGTTATGCATTTTAATGCAAATTCGGTAAAGCGAGAGCCGCGAGTATTATGAATAATTAATCTAGGAACGAGACTAAAGCTTAGGCGCCTCCGAAATATTTGGGTCGTTTATGGCACAATGGCGCCTTTGTGTATGCTATACTTTTTTAGCTTTAACCCTTTTGCCCACAGAGACACACACACACACAGCTATATACAAACTGGGGGGGGGGGGCTGGCCACGCCCCTTGAAGCGGCGCCCACTGCAACAACAAGTTGCCTTTTTAGCAGTTAATTATACACACACAAAATGAAATAAAAAAGGCAAGAAACACGCACACATAGACACAGACAGCAACAAACGCGCGGGGTTGGGCATAGTCAAAAGTTTGCCATGTAGGCTAGGTTTTTACATTCTTATAAACTTAAATTGGCTAGTGTGCGTGTGTGTGTGTTTATATATAGACAATGCTGTGGGCTTTAAAATGTAGGCCTTTATTATTACTTTGGTGAATGTATGGCCTTAAAACTGGGCTCCTCCTTTCAACTTCCCCTTCTTTTTTCACTGCTGGTGACATATTAATCAATGATGTCCTCATTGTGTGGAAACAGGTGGCTCACACACACACACATGCACGGAAACACGGACGCACACATGCACACACAGCTGGAGGCAAATTGATGTCGTCATGCGTGTAAGCTTTTGTTGTGCGAGGCAATACGTTTTCCTCGCCGTTTCCCCAATTTCCCTTGCTCTACACAGAGGAAAATGCCTAAACGATTTGATAGATCATTCCAAATGATCGGGCATACACAAAGTTGGCAAAACAATATCAATTCTAGCACGCAAAATGAGAATAACATAAAATCTATAAGTAAAATGAACTGAGAAATTTTTGAAGATCAATTTATCAGTATTGCTGATTTTTTATTATATATATGCACATAGGTGGCTACTAAAAATATTTGAACTGTGTATTTTGGGCTTATGAAAACCCTTAGATAACCTATTGATTTGCTTCATCTTTAACGCATTTACGTCTGGTGCACCGTGTGTGGAACTTATAAAGGCAGGTGCCCAAAGGATATACTCTCATTTCGCCTACTCACCATGTCCTCCTTTCTTGCCGTTCGCTTTACTCTTCGATTTTCTGGGATACAAATGTATCTTGCTCTGTCCACAGCCCATCTTTTGAATGTGCCGCTGCCTCTAGAAATCCAGAATCGCTGCTGCTGCCTCTGCTGCTGCTCTTGTTGTTTTTGTTTTCAATTTGTGTTGCTTTTTATTTATCTGTTTTTGTTGTTGTATTATTAATTTGTTGCTCGACACGTTGCTCTCCCGCTCGGTCTGCCGCTCCTCACTCTTCGCGTCTCCGTCACCTCACCGTCTTTTATTTACGTTTGTCGTCTATTCTTTCTTCTGTTTTATTCAATTTTCACTAATTTAACTATGTGTGTAAATTAAATTTATTTGATTTGGTGTTGTTGTTGCTGCCGCTGCCGCCGTTGTCAATTTCGAAAGATTGAGGTAGCAGCAACAAATGCTCCTCGGGGGGGAAATACATTTGTGCGTGAGTTTTTCTCAGGGAAAATGCCACCCAAGCCACCCACTCAACCACTCGCCCACCGATTTCCAGTTCAAACCAAATACAGGACAACTAGGCTAATTCAAGTGAAGTTAAGTTAGTGGAAAACTTATAAATTGATACCAAGTCTAGAATGAACCATTAGTGCAAATTTCTTTAGTAATACTTTTGGTGCTCGTTTGGTATTGAATCAAATATTAACGAACGAATTTGATTTAGTAATATCATTATTAATATGGCACAAACTAAACTTTTAGCTCGAAATTTATGAATATTTCAAGTTTCCACTGCTCGATGCTTCACTGTAGTGGCATTTTCCTCATTTATTTGTCTTCTGTATTTTGGGGACCGTAGCGGAAATTAAGTGGGTCCCTGGCTGGCACTCATCCACTTGTTTCAGCCGTGCTATAAATTCAATTTGCAGCGTCAATTTGTAAACAGGACAAACCCATAAAAGGGTTTTTCTGACCAGGGCTGCAGCAGCACTACGCAAATCGCTCTCCTTGAGAGCCTTTTGTATGTTGTTGATGTTTTCGATGCCTTCGAAGGTGGCTCCACGGCGTTGTGCTAAACGCGCGCGTGGTGCTCTTGTTGTTGTTTATGTTGTCGTTGGTAATTTAAACAAATAATAACGATAATAAGCACAACAAATAGTGTGCAGCAAAAACACTTGAATTATATTCAATTATTCGCAGAGAGAGAGAGAAAGAGAGAGTGAGTGAGAGCACTCGGCCACTCGCTTTTGCTCACTGGATATTATAATAGACACCGACACGCGAGACACACCGCACACCACCACACGCACACATGCGCCCGTTTTGGGGGAAGACGGACACAGACAGGCGCGCGCCAAAAAAGAGAGAGAGAGAGCGCTCCTCGGAGAGAGAGAAATTGATTTTTCTATTTATAAAAAAAAATCAAAATATATCCGCTTGGTTCACATCTTCCTTTTTTTTTTTGATTATTTTATTTTTGTTGCCGCCAACTGGCAGCGAAACATAATTTATGTTTTATTTATGATTGCCGGATTTTCATTTAATTTCCATTCCCATGGTGATTTTCGGCTGGCCGCCGTTTTATTTCGCCCCAAAGAAACTTGTTTGATTTATCTCACTTGACCACTTGGGCGCATTTGGCCATTCCATTCCATTCAGTTAAATAAAAACACAGTCGCAAATACACTATCATTTACCGTTTAACGAACACGCCCATTTATTTACACCGTTTTGTTAATAACTAAGAGGAACTGTCGCCCATTTTTTCGGTTTTTTTTTTCAATTTATTTACACTGGCTTTTTCCTGCGGAAAACTTTGCCGAAAAGTATCTGCGACGCGTTGCGAGTGTGCGGAATTCGTATGAAATTTATGCTGCATGACACTCCTCTTTGTGTCACAAAAAGCGAGAACCGCTCTCAGCGGCATGCCAGCACACACACAACGATGGAGATGAGTGCCCACTGCAATGGGGGTGGGTTTTCAGGCGAAGCTTTCGCACAGGGGTTCAATGCTACCGTGGAGCTGGAGCTTTCGGCAAACGGTTCTGGTACGGGATGTGACCATTTGCGGAGGCTGATCGCAGGTCGGCGCCGTCGGCATGGGGTAGGCGTAGGCGGTGCCAGAAAATGTTAAGGCGTGGTCAGGATCAGCGACGGACACAGAAAAGGGTTGCACTTTCCTCAGACCCAAGGCCCTGTTTCTTTAACGCAACACTGCATCGAAGCTCTAAATCGAGGAACCAAAACTAGTAGCACTCACGATTTCGATGTATATAGGATTCGTTGTGAGCAGGTCCTTCGTGCAGGCCACGAGGCCATTTTGGCACTTTGATTTGGCGTTGGTGTACCGATATGCATTCTTTTTCGTACCATCGATATCGGTATCGATATCGGAAAATACACGCATAGAAGAAGTAAATAAACTTTTCTGGTAGAGCACGCTTTAAGCTCCGTGCCAGGAACTTTTCGAAATTCTTGGCCACGCGACAACTGTTCCAGTAATGCCAAAAAGCTCCAGCAGAGGTCTTGAAGTTTCCAAATGGTGTTTTACACTTACCCCTATTTTAATTTAATTTTTTATGAACAGACTGTAATTGTTCTTAAAACTATTTTGTTTTACTTATTATTTTATATAGACCACGGACATCTCGGACACCACGGACCATACGGATATCATGATAAACCACGGACAATACGGAAACCACGTACTCCGGCATATTCAATATTTCAATACTTTCCTAATATTTCGCAAAAATATTTTCGCACAAAAAAAAAAATCGCGCCCAGTCATGTTAGGCCTCATTAATTTCAACAGCAATGATTTTCTGACCATCGCTCCGCTCCACTTCCGATGGACAGAAATCGCAGGACAAATAAACTACCCCCTGCGATTCGCCCTTCTGCATAATATTAGATGGAACATGTAGATGGCATTATTTATTGCATAATAATGAAGTGAGAAACGTTACAAATCAAAACACTCGACAGCATCTATATAAACTTTCGTCCGTTTCCATTCACTCGATTTTTTTTTATCATTATAATATATTTTTGGGGCAGAATCGCTGGCATTTTTTCCGTGCATTTGTCAGCCGCAACGGAATTGAAACGTTTGCGCTTTTATTGCCACGGACGTGTGTCGTCGTCAGGGGGCTGGAAATGCGACTATATCGCTCTCAAGGGGTGGACAGTTAGGACATCTAGGACATCTACGGACACTACGGACTGGTGGGAAAAATATGAAATGTATATGTCCATGCCAAACAGGAAGTAATATACAACAAATGCGAAATGATATCTTCCCATTGATCTATGGATTGAGCAAAAGCAGGGTGGCATTTTAAGTCTTATATTAATGGTGTTTGGTGGGATTACAGATATCGCTTTCGCTAAACAATTGAAACAAGATGAGCAGAGAAATTTCAACAAAAAAGCTGAACAAAATTTGGATTGTTTGAATCAATTTCTTATATATCATTTTAAGTCAAATTCAACTTTATCTAATGGTAAGAAAGAAAATATAAAAATATTATTTTCTACGCATTTATTATTTAAGTTATTATTGTTAAGTATGTCATTTAGTAATTTCTTCGATAAAATAGTAGAAAAGAAAATAATACAAAAGTCGACTCCATATTAAATGTTTTGTAATATTTTTCCAAGCCATCCTTGAACTTGTTACTCCCCAAAATCATTCCCTAATTATCAGATTCCCTATGCAAGGATTGTCATGTTGGTTAACTGCCGATAATGGCGACATATGTTTCTGGCATTTCTCACATTGTTTGGCATTTCTCCCGTTGTCTGCAACAGTTTGAACCTGTTGGTGTGTCCTGCCAGCATTTAGGCAAATTTTCGCACTCCTTTCAATCTGCGACCTCGCCGGGGAAAACAATTTACATAATTTACAGCGATTTTCCGCAGCTCTTTCCTGATTTCCCAGTCTTTTTGGCCGCGTTGATGATTTTCAATGGGGGCAACGTGAATGACGTTTGATGCGGTGGGCACAACGTTTTGTTTAAATCTCGACTGTCGATTGTGACTATCATGAAAGTGGGCGTATCCTTTAGCCACGTGACCGCACGCGTTGTGTTGAATTTAACACGGAACGGAGTCCTTCCGATCCGGAGACTTGGGTGCAATGCAAATAGGGTGCGCCAATAGACCCGCAAAGCCAGTCAGCCAGCCAAATATTTTTTAAACATTTTTTTTTTTCGCTGGCGAAGGACAACGACGGAGGACGCGTGCAGCCAATAAGTCCTTCATCACTTCCGCTTCAGTTCAGTTCCGTGATTTTGCACAAATAATGTTTTGATTGCGTGGCAGCGTGACGTGTAATTATTATCGCCGCACACAATCGCCATCACCATCGCCATCGTCAACAACAAAGGCTAAGCCCTCGATTCCGGGGGCTCTTTGGTAGGAGAAGGATGCCCAAGTGCGGCAAAGCAATTAAAATGATTTGCCAGATGAAAACCAGCCAGCAGAAGATCCTACGAACTGGTAGCGCATCAAAGAGGGCTGAAGTTCATTCAGTTTTCCAAAGAAAACTAATATCATTTTAGCAAAGCACTTAGTGGGAATGAAAATGACCAATCAAGATTTTATTGAATTATTATTATTATTTTGCATCTTAAATTTAACTATAAAAGTGTTTTAAGAATCAATGAACAACAAATTAATTTGTCTCTAAAAAAGTTTTAATAAAATTAAACAAATTAAAAACAATTATTTAGAGAGCTTAAAATTAGTATAAACTTTTTTGTGCACGCCCTAAAACTCAAAGATGTCTTTAATTACAAAAGATGCAAAAAGATGAAAAAAGAATGTGAAGATAACTTTTTAAGGACACTCACTCGACTGCCGCAAATCACAAATTAAAAATGGCTGACAAAAAATTATGCAAATTTCGATGGAGTCCAATCCTTTACAGGACAGCGCGAAAATTTCATTAAAAACAGCAGCAGCCCAAAAAATCTTTTGATAAAAATTAAAAACTTTACGCTGTTGGACAATTGACAAGACGGAAAAGAAGGAAAAATAAAATGAGACAAGAAACGAAAATAAAACATCAAAAAATTGTGAAATGATGGAACAAGGAATTAAAACAAGCAACCATAAAATATTATGACAGCGTGGAAATTGGGGTAGAAGTCGGTGAAATATTTAAATTTCGCCAAGCTGCTTTTATATAATTTTAATGTCCTTTTTTCCAGAGCCTCTTAAGGTCCAGCCAAGTGGAGTGCGACTTGCCGGCTGCTTTGCATAATTATATTCATTGAAAACTTATTTTCTTCAAGTTTTCCGCAGCAGGAAAATATTAAAATAAAAATACGTTGAAAAGAGAAAAAATCCAAGAGCTGAATTGAGTTACATCACAAGAAGATGGCGAGAAGAGAAACAGTTTTTGACATTTAATTGCTGAAGAACTGCAGCTTGGCGATGGGTCGCTATATAATGGAGGTGGAGCAACTGAGTATCGGAGAAGAGCTGCCCAAATGTCCACCTCGCCACTTGGAGAAACTCGTTTCAATGGCCAGCATCCTGAAGATGCTGGAACTTGTGCTGCCGCAGAATAAGAGGACCGAAAGCTGAGGAGCTCGTCCCAGAGAGAAGAAAAAATGTAACATGATTTAATGACATGAATTATTTATGAGTTTCCTGTCAATCAAAAACCACGTCAAAGCATTTTGATGGCGATGTCAACGCGCCAGTGAGCAAAACACACGATGCTACCTCGCCACAAGCATAAAAAATAAAATACAAAAATAAAGAAAATCAAAAAGAGCCAAGGTTGCTAAATATATAGTTGGGTAAAAGTTGGAATAGGACTTAAAGGTCTCATATGAGTGATGCCTACCCGTAACTTTCTAAGAAAGTAGCAAGAAGCTAATCTACATGTGAAAATACTACTAAGGAGATATATAAAAAATATTATTATTATATTATAAATTATATTCATAACTTCTTAACAACACAGAACTAATTTCATTAACTTGTTATTCTTTCTCAAACTTAAAAGATCTTTCTTTTGTATCTCAATATTGCTACATCCTTAATCAAAATTGTTGAACATCCCCTTGGCGGGCAATCAATATTTTTCTAAATGCCAACAAATAGCTGCACAAATGATATGCTAATTTCTAAGCTTTTTAATCAAGCCAAAACCCGCAGTGAATTTGCATACTGTTTACATTTTTCCCGATTGTTTTGCCAGGCCAAAAATTGTGTGAGCTGTGTTCCCATTGTTTTGCCCTTCGAATGAAATCAATCATGTAATTTATGTTTGCATAATATGCCCAGCGAAACAGACAATTCCTGGTCGCCTGCCGCCCAAATGGACTGCCAAGAAATAAATATTTAACAATAATTGATTTAAAAGTCGCATGCAAATGTTTCAGGACGATGGACGAAGTCTTTCTCATCTTAAGCCGCTTGGCACGTGGGTAAAATAGCGGCTGCTTTCGCAATGGGGTGTACCTTCTATTTATTCTCTCCACTTTTTATCCATTTTCCCGGCCTGCTGAGCAAACATCCTGGTTCCAGGATATTTGGACTGCGCCTTTTAAGCGTAAAATTATAGAGAATATCCTTTAAAAAGCTTTTGATTTCGCTGCCTGCGTGAGTTCTTTCGACCTCCCATCACCAAGGCGTATATGCAAATGTCCTTCATCTGCTTAGCGCAAAAAGTTGTTTTCTTCCTTTTCCAAGGCGACCCAAGTGGCTTCAGTTTTCCCTCTGTTCCTGCTCTCCATTCTCCCGCCCCCACCAACACCGCCAAGTGGCATTTGCATGTCTTTGTCTGGAGTTGACCTCGTCTTGTTGAAGTCGCCGCCGCGTCAGGTGTTGCCTACAGGATACTAATGTCCTCCTGTTAACGCTCTTAATGGCACGAACAAGCTGCCTGCATAATGGACTTTTCGTTCTCCCCTCCATCTAGGGATGGATCCTCGCAGTTTTTGCCTTCCAGCCCACAACTGTCTTCATCTGTCAGCTGCATTCATTCACCTGCTCCGTCTAATGGTAATGACATCTCCTGGGCCAATGCATCGGGAGCCTTAGAAAAACTAGCTCAGCATCTGGTCGCAGCCGAAGGATTCGTGAAGGAAACCGAACTAGAAATTGATGAAATATTACATCACAGGTATAACGAACATAAAATACACTCTCTAAGATACAACTGATGATTTATAGAGGTTTCTATGAGTTTATTTAACTGCAGATTGTAATTCTATAAAGTGCACTAGGTATTTAAGATTTATTTTGCTGGATTGTATATAGTGTATGTTTAAGCTACTTAAACTATTAAGAAGTTAACCATACTGCTTATATGGTAGAGTATAAAGAGCGCACCTCTGCCCCACTGGGAACGTGGATATCCACTCCTCCAACTCCAGCTCCAACTCCATCTCCGTACCCTTGTTACCCATTTGGGTAACCGGGTAGACAACTGAAATTAGCATTACTTCCGAGTGATCGCAATCTGCGCATACTAATTGCTCGAAACGGCGACTCCAGAGTCTTGGGTCTTGGGTCTTCAATCTTGGATCCTCCATTCATTCATGGGGGCAATCATTGAAGGAAGGCCTCTGCGCCAAACTTGGCATTGCCTGAATGATTCCGATTCTGATTCTGTTGATGACTCTGCTCTGCTGTTCTGTGCTGTGATTTTTTCCAGCCTGTCTAGACGCTGCATATAAGGCAGCGGCGACTGGAGGCTGAAAACCCAAGACTTCGGACGCAATGCGATGCGATGCGATGCGTTGCGTTGCGTTGCATTGCGTGGTGGAGAGCCTTGTTGTCTCCAGCGTTTGATTCTCGGGAAAACGGGAACCCTTGGCTTTCCTGCGAAACGGGCACAAAACACCAATCATCCAGCATCATTGTCAACACGCCAGCGTCGTCGTCTCAGTGTCGTCGGTCCATAAACGGCAGTTTTTACCAAGCCATTTAAGGATCGCAGCTCCGCGGACTGTCATAACTCCTGGTTGTGGTTGTAGTCGTACCGTACCGGGCATCTCCATTCGAGCGCCATGCGCAGCACTGGGCGATCATCTCGGAACCGGCGAATCCAATGCGATACCAAAGCGATTCCATACCATCATCACATTGCCGAACGTCCAAAAAAGGCGCAGACGCCGCAGCTTCATGACGCGCGTTGGGAATATCCAAGCGTCGTCATACTTTCCCTACTCCCAGCGATCCAAAGATCCAGAGATCCAGTCCAAAGACCATATATACAATATGTTTCCTTTCGTTTCCGAAAGCTCCAGCTTACCAGCTGGTTCTCAAGCGCTCAAAGTGTCAAGCGTCAATTGCCGTTGAAGTTTATTGCCTTGGCAGCAATTAAAGATATTTTTCTTTTTCTTCCTTCTTTTTTTTTTTGGTTGAGCTCGTTGTGACCAAAATCAATCCACTTTGATTTGATTTCTTGATTGGCTGCCGGGGGAACTGAAATGCATAATTGAATTATCAAATTAGAGTTGGTGTTTGGCTAAATAATTGTTATTCAGTGGGGAGTTGGTGGTTTCAATGAGTCACTGGGTGTTTCTGGGTTGCATTTAATTGCCTATAAATGCAATTGGGTTTATTAAATGGTAATGGGAAAAATGTCTACATATTTCAAGCCATAGAGATTTGTCAAAATAGTAAAAATAGCAAAAATCACATAATGTTTGCCAAGAGAAAAATCTAGTTAATCTTCCATGACTCTATTCGGTCAATTCAATTTTACAAATTAGAAGTGTTCACTTTAAGTTTCTAACTCCTGGCTTACTGCAATTTGGCTAAGTAAGTTTTTATTGCTACCGGTGCTGTAGCTTCAGCTAAGTCTGCCATTTCCCTCAACTCTGGCAGCATTCTTGCCATATAACTCAAAGAGAAAAATTCATCACCGCAATATGCGCAACACACACAACTCGAAAAAAAATTGAAGAAAACTCTGGGAAAAAGAAGTGGCTGGTGGCAGTGGCAGGAAAATTGTCATAAAGGTGCAACTGACAACAGCAGAAGAGGCGATGGCGAGGTTAGTAAATTTCAATTTATATGCAGAGAGAACAGTGAGTGAAAAGGCAGACGCAGGACACAGGACATGGGGCACTACAGGATGAGAATGAGGATGAGCATGAGGACACGGGACACACACAGGACGCAGAGTCAAGGAGCCAGCGCGCAAAAAGTGTCAACGTAATATTTTCTCGAATTTTCCAAGATTTTTCGTACCATTTTATTTCCCTTTTCTTGCTGTCATTTTCTTTTTATTTTTGGACTCCAGCAACGCAAGTGGAAAACGCAATTTCATTAGACAAATTGAAAAAAATAAGTGCAAGCGTACACAACAACAAGATCCAAGGTCCATGAGAGAAGCGCCTCTTTATCCTTTATGTACTATATATATCCTTCTATGTATAACCTATGTACCAAGAAGACTGACGCCATATTGTGGACCATCTAAAGATTTTCCGTTGTCGTTTGCCATTCGTTGCGATTGTTTTTCGCGCTCACATACGTGTAGGAGCGGAATGGAATATGTATATATGTAAAGATGTGAATGGGCATCCAACGGTGGAGCAGTCTCGTCCTTTTCCAACAGGATGCTGCGCGCGCGTTGAAAAGAGGCGGAGACTCGCTGCCCCAGCGAAAAGAAAAAAAAATAGACCAACACTTTGCGAGGAGCACAGCGGGAAAAAAAAGGCAAAAGGAAGCACTGAATGCAGCCGGGACTCTTTCTTATCAACGGACTCGGTTCGGCAGCACTCGCTTTCCCCACTTTTCCCATTTTCCCGACATTTCAGCTTTTTCCCCCAAAAAACGATGCGACGTCGCTGATTGGAAGCTTCGGCAAACAGCTCGTTTTTGGGGCGGAGCATAAGCTTTCGTCACAGTGGCGTCGCCAAATGGGGGAGCATTTGCAAAAAAGTGAATTTTCCTGAAAATACACAATCATATAAATAAAATAATTAAATTATTATTTTGTTTTGCTTACATTGTTTTGATATATGTTTCATTATTACAACAAATAATACAAGTTTTGTGGAGAAGTTCATTTGTAATGTCATTTTTTTTGTTAAACCGAACTTTTGATAACTTTTTGTAATTTCCCTTTAATTTTATTTTAAACTACAATATATCGATTTCCCGTGCAGCGGCTATCATGCCCACGAATCCTTCGGTCACCTCGCGTGCCACTGGAATAATATCCTCCGGAGGAAGGACAAAGCCCAATTCGCCCTTATCGCGCAGCTCTATGGTATAGTGTATCTTAATGTTCTTCACCGCATAGGCCCATTCCTTGCCCGAACCAGATACTTCATCTGGAAAAAAAATATATAATTATAAGAAAAATATTTATAATAATTATATATATAATAATATATATATATATATATATATATATATAATAATAATATAATTATAAAAATTTTAGACTTACATAATGTTGTAGCACTGGATCCATAGGTAAATACTGTGCCATATCTTCTATATAGAGCATCCGAGAAGCCCTTGGCTACGTGCATCATTTGTGGATAGTGTTCGGGGAACTCTAGAGCTGTGTGTCCCCAAGGCGAAAGAACATACTGTCCATAGGAATGCAATGAGATATAAATCTTTATAGTGCCTTCAGGTATGGAGTTGTTTATGTAGGCGGTTAGTTGACTGATCTCGGGATCTGATTCTGGTGAGGGACCAGCATATAATTGTGAACAGGGATCCGATTCGGCTCCAGTCACTGAAATGATTAAGATTAAGATTATAATAATAAATTTAGAATACTACAATATTCTTAGTAAATATGATCATTAATATGTGATTATAAACTTACACATCCACAGGTAATCAAAGTTCCTATTGAGATCAGTTCCAATGCACTCCCCCGTGGGATCTGAAGGCAGGCGGGACTTTCGCCAAAGACGTTCCTGCAAAGTTATGGTAATAAAGATTATCGCTCAAAGAGCTAATTGACTACTAGTTAGTAATAAGCGATAAGATAGTCTGCGCTTTAACTATATCGGCATGTATTTGATCTGATCTGCAATCTAATCGCAATGGCTTGCGCCTACTTTCATGACCATTCATATCGTATCGTAAATATTTAGACAATTTATAAGTACTAACCACTTCATGGGAATAAGCAAAGCCATCTGTATTTAGAACGGGAATGATATACCAGTCCACATTCTGAGCTATATCCCTGACTGCCGGGTTACGAGGCACCAGCAACTCATCGATGAAATAGGTGATCGTCGCTGACGTAATCCATTCGCGGGCATGAATATTGGACTCTATGAAAACGGCGGGATTTCCCTCTTTGTATGAAATTTTAACACCTCTAATCGGTCTGCCCTCGTATGAGTTGCCGATGGTAAAGGGTGTGACTATATCCGGATAACGATCCTCGATCACATCCAACCAGGCGTATATCTCTTCCAGAGTGTGAAACTGTGTCCATTCCATGGAAGTAATGCGTTGTTTGGGTCTCTGGGCATCGATGTGGGTCTGAACATTATCGATCTTCAGGTTATAGGTGAAATTGTGTTTGGTCAAGAGGCTTTCAAATGTCTTCTGATATTCAGGAGGCAGCATTATATCGGAGGATTCACCCAAGTGACGAGCCTCACGCCAACTGCTGAGCTGTGGGAGATACACATAAATTATAAGGATTTTTTTGGGTTCTATGAGTTTAACTTACCTTCAAGGACCTCTCCTGCGTGTGAAGCAGCTTAAACTGCTCCAGATCATCGATCCTCACATTGTATACCTTGTAGTTATCATATCGCACTTGCTCAACGGACCTAGCCAGCCCAAAGAGTCCTACGACTAGGAGAATCTTAAGCAACATACCGCTCTATGGGAATGCCCGTGTGGAACTGTCGACGCCCGTAGAATTAACAACCTGATTAGGACAAACTTATCGCTGCGACTGCCCATTGAGTCCATTGACGGTTTTCGTTTTTTTTTTTTTTTTTTTTTTTATCAGCAATAAAAAAAAACTATTTTAGACTTCTTGTTCGCGCTATTCGAGTTCGAGTTGTCTGGGCAGCACGAGCACTTGGTACTTAGGCTGTCTCTCAACTTTACACATAAATTTTGTGCAACGGCAGCCCATTTCATTGTAGGTCATTGCATAATGAAGTTACCGCCCCGAGGCACATAAATTTCCCTGGGAGCTCGAGGAGATTTCAGACCGCTTTCTGTTCGCTGTCTTCTGTTTGACTTGCGGTGCTTAGTGCGAACATTTTGTTTAGGCCCGTTGCGGTTGAGGTTTTCGCTGCCAGTTTCAGTTTTACTTTTTTTTATGTCCTGTGGCGAGTGCTTAAAGGACTTCGTCCTGGGCTTTGGTCATATTTTGCGCGGGTATTAGAGGAACACGACTTGGTCGTTGTCACCGCATGAGGTGCGTCAACGTGTGTCCCGTGCCCGAAAAATGGCAACGGTGTGGGGTTTACTTAAGTGGCCTGGACATGAAAGGCGCATCAAAGTGGATTTCCAGCCGGGAAAATGCCGAACGAAGAACTACAGCAGGGGTGGTAGCAAAATATTTCGCAAAAATGTTAATGGCTGTGTGAAATATCGGTGGAAAATGCTAAACTTCCAGTGGCATTCAATCTGGCCAGCTTTTTGGCTGTCCCAACTGAGAAGGGTGAAGAATTTACAGCCTTTACAATAAATCACGGATTTAACAGTAACTTACAAGCCTCAAAAGTCGGACATAAAGTGTATTATGGTGCTATAATTCTTTATGCTTCAATCACTTCTTCGAATAGTAATCAAACTTTTTACTTAATACCAGAAATAAATGTTTGATACTAAACCTAAGAAATTGGTTGGCATGATTGGTTTGCATGGTTATTGTTGTCAAATTTTGACTGATAATCATACAATCTGTGAATATATTTTAGAAAAAATGGCAATTTTTGGAACTTATGTTGCGCTATTGGTCGCTGCCTGGGGAATGCAGATATGTCCTCGATTGTATATTCCTATGGGTGAATATACCCTCAAACTTAAGATATCCAGCATATCGTCGGCGTTTATAGAGGCCAACGTGTATACCCTATATACGATGCTGATTCTGATGCTGCCCTCAAGGATGTTTACAAACCAAAGGCAATGGAACTTAAAATGGGTCTTTGTGATGCCCTACATTATGCACTATATGACCAGTCTTTGGAGCACTACGCAAAATGTAAGGGATCTTATGATTAAACCACCCATGTATATGATCGAGAATTATGGGTACTTACACCTAAGAATGACCCTGCTTTGTGGACTGCAGCTGCTGGCAATGGTGGAAATCGTTTTTATTTTATTTTATAGCCTGAAAAAAGGGCCTCAGCTGTGGGCGAACTGAAAGAATGGGATCGTCAAGAGGCGATGCAAAACCCAGTGGCTGTAAGATGTAAGACTAAAGCACCTTCCACTTCGCCAGCTCCTTTCAACAATTAGTACCGGATTATTTGATTAGCTCGCTAATTGCCTTGTCCTCAACGCCGCACCAAATAAATTGTATGAACACTTATTTCTTATCAGCGGCAATAAAGGCGAGCCAAGCGGGATTAAAGCCAACTCGTTGGCGCAGGATTACAAGTCCTGCGGCGAAAACTTGAGCCGAAACTTTCGACACTTCTTCGCGGCGGTGGAAATTGCGGAAAACTTCTTAACTTTTTAACCAACGGCGAACACAACACTTGTCGTGGCGCGTGCGATAAGCCAGCGTCGCCTTTTTAATTGCGCAAAGTCCTTGGGACTTCAGCCGGCCCAAAGGACTCTTCCCTTAAAGCAGCCTTTAAAGTGCCATAAATATCGTGGCGTTAACATTTCCTGCACCACTTTTAATTGTGTTTCGTTTGGTGGAGGGGAAGAAAAAAAAGCCGGCCATAACATAAATCTCATTGCTAAGGGTTAACATGTCGTATGCTTAATATTTTTCACTCAGCTCGCGAAAAAATGTCAATGCCGGAAAGCGTTTAGCATTCGCCTTTTTCTCTGTCCTCTGTGGATTTAATTAGCCTCAAAATGTCCCCGGAAAATGGCAACCTGGCATGCCACATGGCAAGTGTCCTCGCTTTTCTGACGACGGAGGGTCAGCCAGTCAGGATAAGCCAAGGAAGTACCCACGGCCAAGGAAGGAAGTTGCATGTTCGGTCTCAAGTTCAATTTGCTGCTTTTAGCCACATTTTTGGACAGCTGGTGTGCTGTTGGAGTGGGAAAAGCCGGTCGAGGAAAACATTTAGATGAGAGATGGGCACCTGATTCATAATTTCATTTTTTGTTCTTCGTAAAAAAGTTTTCCTTCCTGGCGGCAAGTGGACTGTACAAAATAACTCGCATTACTTACTAATTCTTTATATTAGAATATTTATATGTAAATTTCGACAAAAAGTGAAAAAATAGAGCACGCTTTAAATTATTGTAAAGATTCGTTCCCAATATTAAACATAATCAACATTTGCACTAATGCATACAATAATAATAGAGTGAAGCATTAACTTTATCGCCATGTGATTAAGTTAAAATGAGGCCTTACTAACTTTTTAACTTACAGAGAGCCACCCAACCGAACTTATACTTATTTTATTAAAATTAAAGAAGCCCATTCTCACCCAAATCCGAACTGCATGTTCGCCGGCCATTAATGCAACATCTATGGATACGAACTGCAGATCGTTATCATGGCAATTATAGTTTTCTGCCTTGAGCAGGCCGCTCTATTGTTAATTTGACTCCATTTCCAGGTGGAAAATACCAGGAACAATTGCGGTTAAGGCTAAGTGGTTCCATGCGTTGCCGCGCCCAGTTGGAGCAACTGCAGCAATTATCTGGGAATAATTAACGCTGATGCATAGCAATCTAATTGCCGAACGGGCACGCTTGTGTGATCATCTTCTTTCCGATACCGCTACCAAGTCATCATAACCCATACCCATCCCAGTCGACGTGACAACAAGTGCCCACCTTGACTTTTCGCTAGCGGAGTGGGCGTGGCACATGCCAATGATGATGATGATGATGACGATGATGTGCCGTGTTCAGTAAGCGATTATTTTTTCAGTTGAGCATTTCTTCAGCACGCCACTCGGGCATCGAATTGTTTTCATTTTGTGTGTGTGTGTTGTATGTTTTTTTTTTAAACGTCGTCGCTGCCAGCTATTTATTGTTAAATGAAGCGATTTGTTTGTTGTCATTATGCTGCGAAGCGTTAAAACATTTTCGCTTTATTTTTTCTAGTCTCGAAAAATTGTTTTTCCACTGCCGCACAGCGAGAAAATTGGGTGTGGTAGCGGGTGTGCGACGTTGGAAAGGTAGAAAGGTGGCATATAGAAGCTATAGCCTCGGGTTAAAGTGGTTGGGATTTTTTGGCACATCGTCAGCGGCTCAGGTGGTTCTGAGTGGTTGGGCTGCACAGCGGTAAGTGGTTGGAGCAAATGCCTTCTAAGCGCCGTTGTCGATGTGTGAATTCCAAACAAGTTGCGGCAGCTGTTGAACGTCTAGTCAGAGATGGAGAAATAAAAAAAATATTTTGCGAATGGTTCTACTGCTTTTTTACAAGGCAGTATAGCAAACGGTTTAGTGAGAAGCGCTGGGGAAGGCGAAGTTTAAAGCACTTCTCAGCGCTTCTCAAAAAGTTTAGTTGCTTACGCTTGCATCTTAGTGAAATTAAAAACAAAATTTATTGAATGTCCTCTCTTCAGCTTTTGATATAAATGGTATTAAAGTAAAGTAAAGGATTGAACTGGCTTTTTATCCAATCCCTTAGACTTTCGTCGCAGAGGTTTCCTTTGGAAACCATTTATCATAGGCAACGGCAACGCTCCATCCTGCTCACATCATTGACTTAATTCCACCTTGACATTCTTTCGACTTTTAGCTGAGAACCCACATCAGCGATCTCAGACATGCTAACTAAGCCCTTCACCTCGATGTGGATGTGGATGTGGATATGCTGATGCCACCGTGGGCGTTTGTCTCCGCCTAATCCGCTTTTAAAGTAAGTAACAAAGTAGAGAAAATAAAACGCAAACCGGAAATCACAAGTCAAGTTGATGAACTGTCGTTGCGGTGCTGTCCTCGGTTTGAAAATCGGGCAGACTGCGATGACGACAACGCACAAAACACAAAAGACATGGCACCTGCAAAAAAGTTTGCAGACACATTTGGACCCTTTGCCCAATGCTCTCCAGCTTCTCAACCCATCCTCTTGTGCCCCGTTAGAGATTTACGCATTTATTTTGCATTTTTTATTTACCGCACAAAACATGCGCGCAGATTTAAGCAAAAATCGCAGGCTGAAATGCTGAAATGCTGGAAAGCAAAAGCTAAAGGCGAAACGAGTTGAGTTGAGTTGAGTAGAGTTGGTTAGACACATTTTTCGGTTCGCTTGTCGATTTGCCTGCGTTGACATGACAAAAGGCGCAGATCTGCATACATTTGCATGTCATTGGACACTGCTGGATCGCATCATCAGGCAAGGACACTGGAAATCTGAAATCCCCCTAAGACATTCGGGTACACGCCGCTTGCCCACGTTAACAATATGTTAAGTTGCCCTAAGACAGGCTCGCAAAACTCCACTTTGATGCGAAAAACCTCGGCATCAACGAGTTAATCGCTTCTCCTCGGCCTTTTCAGTCATTTGTCAGCTGTCTGTTGTGACTTTTCTGAATTTGGGTGGGGTTTTCCCCTCTTTGATGGGAGGCATAATTGTAATTTGTTTGAATTAACCAGTTAGATCTGGGCATTGTCAGGCAGTCCTAGGCCTCCAAGGACCAATAGTCACCACTTGCAAATACCAAAATTTATGACTTCGACCATTAAGGAAAGTAGCAAATTGCTTTCGGCTGGTCAGCACTCGA
Organism: Drosophila melanogaster; assembly: GCF_000001215.4. NCBI lineage: Eukaryota > Metazoa > Arthropoda > Insecta > Diptera > Drosophilidae > Drosophila > Drosophila melanogaster. The sequence continues at coordinate 6,927,945 of NT_037436.4, read as the reverse complement.
GGCTAATGTGCTCACTATTTACTAACCAAAGAGATCTCCAACCCTTCTCTTCGAAAAGGTAATAAATATCAAAAGCACCCTGGAGGCAAATATTTACTTTAAAATTGAAACCTTCCCCTTCCACGTTTCCCTGTTTGTTTAAGCTACGTAAGTGCGTGAAAGGGTTGGCAGGCTTAGAAAAAAAATATATATAAGAAAAAAATAAAATGTGGGAAAACGAAGCCTTTAATGGCATCGCTTTTTGATGTTTCCTGAGCCGTGGGTGTTGGCAGGCAATTGGCCAACTCCCCCAAGTCCACACATCAATAGAATTGGGCCTCTATCTTAGCCCATCAGTTGGAAACATTCCTTGCCGCGCAGAAATTCAATTCCAAGCCATTTTCAGCATTTTTATTGCCTGCTAAATTGTTTTTATAGGCCGTTCGAAACCAGCCAGAAGCTCTTCTTCCGGGCCACTTTAATTTCTCTATTTCCACTGTATTTTTTTCTGGTCTTTTCCGACCGAATGTCGGTGGTTACCTTGCTGCTCTTGTTATTCGCCGCAATTGCCAGACCATAAAAATTAACAATTAACAGAGCGCTTAAAATGAACAATCGCAAATCGCGGCTTACAAAATTGCCGTGGAAATGCCATGATATAAAATTGAAAAAATGGCGTGTCACAGAGGGGGAAAATGAGAGAAAAACTTAAGAAAACGAAAATTTATGAATTTGGAAATACACTAAACAATTCTAAAGAGTTTATATTTGAAATCGTGCCCTGTAGTCAATTAGTTCGGAAATATGGCAATACATTAATTTCTATATGTTAGGCTTTTTGTTATTTCTTATTTATACGAATTTATTATATAGTTAAGCTACCCTTTACAAGCTCATACTTTATATAGAGCATAATTATGAGACGGAAGACTGGCGACCGTGCCGACCAACGGACAGCGTGGACAAAAAGGGTTATGAATGTGAAATTGTCATGCAAGAATTAGCCATGTTCTATGTTGTGGCCACGTCGCGAGTATTTCGTTACATTTTATTCTTATTTTTAACCCGTTTCTGCCTCTGTTATTTTTTCCGTTTTTTTTTCGCTGTCTTTTCGCTGGTTTTGTGGCTAACCGTCACGTCAAGTAAGCCGGCTTTTTATGGCTCCATTCGGTTCAGAATGTCGGCAATTATTTCCGAAATGCTGGAAAAACATTGCTAAATGTTTGCCATGTTTGCTTGACGCTCAGGAAACGTAAACATTTAGTGTAGTCCGTGTAGGTTCACCCACTCTATGGGATCTATCGGATATGGGCACCCCCCAGTGGAGTTTTCCCACCCCCTCCATACTGGGCAAAGTCACCTCATATGCATTCATAACTAACCCGATGGAAAATGCATTTTAATGTGCGCAAAAATCCAATTTAAATTCAGAGCATTTTCTCTTCTCGGCAGACGCAGCATGCAATCACAAAATTAGTTGGCGACGAGATAAGAATTTTACTACTCTGCCACATAAAAATATTATAAAGATACCTATATATATAGATGTGATATAGGGGGTAATGCGTATAAATCAACGAAATAGGGGAAGCACAGCTGCAAACAAATTCCAAATAATTCCTGTGAGCGACGTGGAAAATTCATTTGACAAAATGCACAAAAAAGCAATTTCGAGCTGCAGACAAATTGAAATATACGCAAGGAGCAGGTGCCGCTGAAGGGGGGGGGGGCGGTGGTGTGCGTGGTACTGCAGTGACAGTTGGGTAAATAAATATGTGGGTGTATGTATACATAGAGGGAGTACATAGGGAAAAGGCGAGGCGACATTCGGTCATGTATTTAGAGTACGAAGATGCAGCCACCACCTAAAAGTATGCTACGAAAACAGACGAAGCGGCTGCTGCTTCTTCTTCCTCAGCTGCCGTATGTGAGAGGCGCCTACGCTTGTGTGTGTAGGTGCGCCTGAGCTTTTCGATTTCAGTTCGCTTGTGTGTGTGTGCGCGTGTGTGTGAGTGGTGTGCGATTCGCCATTCGCGCGTTGAAAATAGGAGGAGCTGAGAAAAACTTTCCATGCGCAGTTCGAATTGCTAACAAAAAATATGAACTAGAAAAATGCGCTGTAATATTGGAAAATAACCAAAAAACTTCTTGGCCAAAAACTCTATGAAATTTTAGTGGCTTATTTAAAGAACTTTTTTATTGCGGAAAGGAATAGATTTGCATATCATGCCAAATATAAATTATGAATTTAAAAAGCAGGCTTTTAAAGTTAACCTTTCATTTACTGAAACAAATTTTAATTTGGGTTAATGTAGGTTTTAAATTAAATAAACATTCTTTGCATATCTTCTTAAAATTTAAAGCTTGAAGTAGAATACAGATGGAGGTGTACTTAAAATGATTACTAAATTTCCCGTTGCGGCAATTTCGCAAAACTTGAAGCTTTTTAACATAGATTTAATCCCTCCATTCCATTTTTTCAACCTTTTTTTCTAGGTTTTTCTAACTAATGCGGAAAAGGCGGAGCTCATTGCCTGTCATTTTGGTTTTTGCCGCCCCTTTGGGGTTCAACCCACGGCAGCCAAGTCCCGGAAAACGTACCCAAGCCCCCCGTTGCGATAGATATCTCCTGGCTATTAGTACGAAAGACAGGCTTGGGGGCCAAGTGAGTGAACTCCAAGGTATCGATGGCATCGATGGCCCAACAGGCCGTTTAGCGCCATCAGACAATTCCCGCTGGCTCAGCGGCATTCACGCGTGCGCAAACGGGTTACAGAGGGCTATAAATATATACATTTATACATATATATATACGATCTGGGGGGAAACAGGATGAATGCAAGCTGGGAGCACCCAACAACAATCAGTCGATTGTCACAGATATTTGTCATGTTTCTCTGGCCAAACTTTCCCTGCTGTTCTGGCCTGCAAAACGTTGTAAAAATGTCAATTGCGTTTTCTGCCTTTTATTTGGATTTTTTCCCCCCCCATATGTGTTTGGTCTCTGTTGCTTCTGTCCATCGATCGGGTTTCATGTAATTACATTGTTTTCTGATTCATAATTAATTTGATCTGTTCTCCACTCGAGCAGGCCGCATTTTTCTGAGCACTCCAACTGATTTTTACATGAGCTCGCAGGCAATCGAACATTGATAGTTACTGAGTGATGATTTAATGAGGCAAACGTGGCATGTTGTGAATGAAATCAATTTTGTGAATGTGCAGAATGGCAAAAACAATGCCACCGCACGATGGAAACATCCCAGGAAGCGAAGGACAGACGGCTAGCATTCATACATAGTTGCGAGTACCACTTGCAGCATAAATATCTCCAGTTGGGTGTTGTAATGAGTCTTATGAATCAATGAAATGTTGATTGAGTCGAGCTGGAGCAGCTGCCAGTGCGTTTCCCTTATTAGCCATATTGCTATAGCTGCAGTCATTCTTAAAGATTCTTTTATAAATATTACTAGTATTTGATGAAGAGCTTAGTACTTTCACAAGATCTAATAAATATATCATATCAGAGTTTTCCTTTTTGCATTATGGTTGAAAATATATACAAAATTTATTCATAAATTTCATTGGCTTTTTATCTGTTTAATCGAAATGGTCATCAAAAAAATCAAAATTCCCTCAACTTTTTTATCCGCAACGCACGACTTGCGATTGACAAATTAATGCGGATCACAAATCAACACCTCAACATGTTAATCATATCAAAAAAGGGGAGAGTGTGGCGTAAAAAAGAAGACCCTGAAATTGAACCCTCTCCGAGTTGCGAGTTGCAAACCCCTGAAAAGCAAAAATTAATTAAAAACATCAACAGAACGCGTCGAGATTTACAAATGTCTCCTTGCTCGTTCGGCTGCTGGAATTAGTTCAGATGGGATTGGTATGGGTTTGGGATTCGGATTTGGTTTGGTTTTGGGTTTTCTAGTGGCTCGGTGGTTCTGGTGGGTGGTAAATTCCCAGTCACACCTTTGCCGCTGATGGCTTGATAAACGACGACCGCAGATTCATTCATGGTTCACGAAATCGTGAACCGTTCTCTAATCAGCAACCCTTTTGTGAGGGATCTCGCCCCGAAATTGGGTTGGTTTTATTTTATTTACCCATTTGCTCTTATTTTTTTTGATATGCAGATTTTTGAAATTTCAGAAAAAAAAAAATTGAAAGTAGAAAGGGGACCGATGATGATGTCATTCGGTGGCTGACAAAACGCTTGACTGATTACACTTGTATCTGTTTTGTGTACAGGGCTCAATATGCTAAAGGGATATGAAGGATTTTAAATTGTCCTCGACTGACTCCCTTGCTCTTTGCTCCTTTGTGCCCGCCCGGGTGATGAATTTGGTTTATTGAAAGGCGTCAGTGCGTGAAATGATGTGTGTCAATTGCATGAATGCCACGGCATTTCTCACATCCTTTCGAAGGATATTCCATTCCAACTATGCGCAACTCACTCCCTGGATTTTCGTTGACAGCGATTATGCAAATCGGTCGAGCTGGCGAGATAAAACGGCATTAATTTCTGAAAGGCTTTGTCCAGGTCTTAAGCTGCTTTCACCTCAAACTCGTACTTAAAGTTCTCTTTGGCCCAAAACTATTGCACCAAATTTGCATTGTGGCGAAAATTTTCAATTTATATGCTAAGCAAAATGCAGCATGCTTTTGGCCAACTCACTGTGCACTTTTAATAAGCAATTAAAACTTGATCACTGATGGAGTGTGTAGCTTTCCCCTCTTTAAATCGCTCACATATGTCCCAGTCATTAGGGCCAACACCATTTAATTGCCTCGGTCGATGAAAATTTATTGTTTTCATTTCAATCAACCGCAAATTGCCGAACAAATGGTACAAATTGTTTAAAATTGCATCGCCACCTCCACGCCTCATCGCACACCCTGATCGAGAAAATGAGTCCAGTTTCGATGAGGGGTGCATTCTAATGTGACCACTGGCCAGTGACCATCACATCAACGCATCACATCCCCGAACAGCCTGAAAACAACCTAAAAACGCGTGTCATTAAAATAATTGATACGCTTGTTCGAACAACGCCTCTACACCAATTTAATTGATAGCCACCGTTCATTGGTGGGAAAGTGCGTGCGCGTGATTTAATTTTATTGCTCCCCCGTTTGTCCCTCTTAATTAGTTAATAGATTCGATTTTCTCGATTTTGGGGCTGGGGAGGAAGGTGGCTTCTCTAAAATTTATACAAGGGTAGTTATCGTAGTTTATGGCCGCTCGTAAAATGCTTGCCAAATTTGTTGACAAGTCAGCAATTAATTTTCAGATTAATGACCGAAAAAGATATGTGAGCTGCGATGGGATTTGTGAACGAGCGATGACTTATAAATGCACTTGAAATCCAGTAATATTTAATAATAATAGATGATATGATGTACTATAAATATTTTACTACAAATATACTAACATAGGATGTAATTAAATATTAAATATTAAGCTTATGATATTTTAATAAATATTGAAACATATAATTGTATAGAATCTTGTTATAATTATGTTTAAGTATATAAAATAGATTTGATTTAATAAATTCCAAGTTGAAAGAATTTTCCGCAATGGTCGGACTGGAAAAATGTGCGATAATTTTTGCTGGCTAGTCAAGAGCATCAGTTTTATGTTGGCTCCGCTCGGTCGGAGCTATAAAACTTTACCCGCTTCGCTTTTTAATCTTCTCCAGCTGCGAGTGAGTGAATTTCGCTGCTTATCAGTTGCGTGTGTAATTGTCGTATAGAAATTAACAAGGGTCGGAGGAAAATGGCTCTGCCAATGGGAAAATCGGAAAAAAGAAGCGAAAGGCAAGGGGAAGAAACTCTGGGATGTTGAGAGCTTGAGATGCGCTCAAGTGGCGAGATAAAAGCCCTCTGGCTGAGTTAATGACTTCCAGGCTCTGCTGGGTTCCTCGACTTAAGACGCCATTTTTATCGCAATTGTCCTTTGGTTGCTGCTGCCACTCGAAGGACTCTCAGGACTCTTATTCCGCTTCTGATTCGGAAATCTGGTGCTTTACTGGCCCTGTCCATGTTGCCAAGTGAGCGTGGCAAATGTTTTAATGGCGAACGTCGCGACACTCGAGTGCAGGCCAAGTTGAAGCTGAGAATATCCTGCCATTGCTTTGATTTCGTCCTGCTAATGAAATCACGTCCAGATGCCATTCGAGCCACGCCCTGAATACATATTTCTCGCATTGCCTTTGATATTTCCAACCTATTTGAATTTTAATTGCCCACCAAATCGCTTTTTTCGCATGCAGCCACACACATACCATCAATCATAATCGATCAGTTGGGATTTGCGTGATGATGGTTGTCCTGAATCCTTCGTCCTGCCTGATAGATGCCTTTTTAAATGCATTCTAATGCGGGCCCAAAAATGTGAGCTATAGAAAAGTGTGTGTCTGCTGAGCATATCAAATGATGTGATGTGTCATGTGTCCTGCATGTCCTGCGAAAAAGTCTTTGTCTGGTCCTTGAGAGCACTCAGCTTTCAGCTTTCAGCAGCAGCAGCACAGCCAGCAACTTGCAAATTATTTGCATTTCAAACTTTTGTTGATGACATTTTTCATGAAAATTTTAATGTGTTTTCCAGTTCGCTTTTTTTTCGCTTAGGACAGTTTGTACCTGGCCCCACAAACACACACACATTCACATTCGCACACTTTTGGTATATTAATATATGCAGGGCCTGGCTTTTAACACTCATATTCCAAAAGGAGATGTTGGGGGCGTGAAAAACTTTTTCCACACGAGAATGCGTTTTGTAATGAAAGTTGAGCTACGGGGAAAAGTCGGGGCAACATTTTCAATATTCATGTGCCGCTGTATGTGTGTGTGTGTGTGTGGGATGTAAATGTGGCTGTGAAACTTTTAACATTTGTATGAATATAATTTAGAATAAATAATAAAAAAATACATATATATTTGCCAGCATGGCGTGTGTGTCCAGAAAAAGGCAAACACAAATATATTAAAATTCCATTAGAAAGCAAGCATATGAAAAGCTGGCACATATCTATGGTATGTGACAAGAAGGATCACACACGAAGAAATATTAATTTCCCAAAGTTATTTTAAAATTTTGCTTCCTTTTTTGCGATATTTGTTATATTATTCCGGATGCTTTTAATATATTTCTAATACAACATTTTATTTATAGTACGAAGTATATGGTAGATTTAGCTTTTCTATACAGATCTTCGTTTTTCCGGCAGTTGTCAGTCGCACTCGTTGTGCCGTTTTTGAGTCGACTTGGTCCTTGTCACAATTATTGTATAAATTAACGTCACAAACAAATGTTACAAAAGTCGCCAATGAAGTGGAATGATGCGTAGAGCGTTAAACTGCCAACCCCGACACCCTCCCTCTGTCCAGGAACCACCCTCTCTCGGTTTGACCCATCGCCCCCACCCGCTTACCGCAAATGTGCCTAATTTTTCGTTGTTATCCTTTGTTGCCGTTGTCCTCGTGTTGGTGTGTCCTGCCAGGACTGAAGTCTCCTAATAATGCGTAAAATTTAATGCACCATCCTGAGGTTTCGCTAGGCAAACAAGCGCTTCTCCTGTACTCCAATCGCGACAAGTGATTCCGAGATTTACGGCTTTTTTGGGGATGGTCTACGTCTATCTAGTCCTTTGCCACGGGTGTCCTTTTTGTTGTGCTAATGTTTGGCGTTTTTATGGCTTGCAGCAAATTTGATTTATTGGCAGAACTTGAGCGTTCAGTTGTTCGCAAACTTGTGTAAAGTTTTCTTTGGAGGAGAGTTCATCATATAATTGATGCGATTTGCGGTTCATAAAGTGCAATTGCCTGTAAAGTGACAAAAGCGAGGCAAGATAAATGCTCGCACACATATGGGAGGATATTTTTGTGGCCTTACAAGAATGGAGTACACTTAGTTAATAGAATAGATCTATCCTTGTTGGATTTTATATTCAGAGTGCTCAGAAACAAACTAATTTAGTACCAGTAAGTAATCAATTTAATTTGTAGCCCTTATGGGTATTTTCCCATTTTTCAACAATTTTATATTAGAAAGATGAAGTTTCAGTAGATACTCTAGGTAAACAGTTGGTTAAATTCCTTTCAAATATTTTATTTTATTTGACAAATGCACCTTGGATGCGAGTGTTGCCAAGCCCATTCCAAACTAGATCAGATCATCCTAAAGGTGATCAAAGTGTGTCAGTGCAAAACGCTGGTCTCTTTGTTTGTCTTCCCCGGAGATCTGCTCATTTCCCATGCCAAACAGCAGATATAGATACAAAACTGAGACGACGACGCCGACGAGTCGGCCTCATTAGGTGACCCAAAGTGTCCGAAACTATGCAATTTACATGCACAGAAGCCCCTCGGAGATAGAACCCACGAGGGCCAATAGACCGTGGAAGATAAGAGCGGAACTGGAACTCAAACCAGACATGCCACACCAAAAAAGCCAACCAGTCCCATTCGAATTATGTTGTACTGCGGCTATTTCGAGGGGTTGAGGAGCTGACTATCCCAGCGAGATCGTTGCGGGGCGATACATAAAATTTGAATGCGTTTTGCATACATTAACCCACTGTTGCCCACTGTGTGCCCACTGTATGCCCGGGGGTGACTCTGACTAGTAACGGTCAGCAGTTGACCAAAGGCTAGTGGAAAATGTGTTTATTAAATTTTATGATTATTGGCCGGCAATTGAGCAGCTCGCCTTGGGAATGTGTCGCCATTCTCCCCTTTTATTATATATTTTTTTTATTTCCATTCCCATTTCGATTGTGAAAATTGAAATTTTATGCGCACAAGTGGCAAGTTCCTTTAGCGAGAAATGGCCTGAAATTCTCACGCGTAACTGGAGCAGTTTTTGGTGGCTCTGTTTTCGCTTACACTTTGTGTTGGTAATTCAATTTACGTTTTCGAAATGCTAATTAACCCGTCCGAGAAAGAGAAGGTCTCTTCTCGCGTTTATTTCTGGGTGTTACACATGTTTTGGGAACTGCCTAATGTGCCACAAATTGAATGTCATTAAGATTTTACAACGGAACCCACTGTAAACACGTTGCGACCCCCTTTGACAGACATCAATCAGTGGCTCATTACGAATGCACAAGTTGGCTTTAAGAAAGCGCCAACAAAGCCACATGGATTTTTGGTCTAGTTCTTAAAGATGAGGTATTCGACCAGGGAAAACTAATTAAAGAAATATTGGTTGGACGACGATGGGCGTGAAGGCGGCGGTACACATCGCTGGACAATTTGGAACGCTCCTCAAATTGGCAACTAAGTAAACTTGAAAGCTGCTGGAGCTGGTCCATCATCCAGTCGGGTCTACACGCCCACTTTTTTCATGGGGGACTACTATTTGTTGTTGTGACTGCTTCGTTATGCAAATTCATGATGGAGGAGAAAAGAAAAACCATCGCGAAAACAAAAGACAGAAATGAAAATTGTGTGCTATATGGTAAATATATATATATATATAAAGCAAATGCAAATTGTATATAAAGAAATGCCAGAAAAGACAAATAACAGGATGGAACGGCAGAACAACAAATTTTAAACGACGGATTTCTTTAGCTTTCCAACTCTGTGTTTTCTCCCCGCTTCTTTGGAATAAATAATAAACGTAAACGAATTAAAAACGCTGGACGAAAAACGATGGGGAAGGGTCCTCGAACCGAAGCTGTCCTTTCGATATTTTTGTGGCTTCTGGTTTTGGTTTTGGCATGGAGAGTAATCATCAAAGTTCTTCTGAGACTCTGGTTTCTGTTTACTTAAACCAAGTTTATGCGGCTTTCAATTAGTTTTAATTGAAATTTCCATTGGCCAAGGAAAAGCAATTGGACTGTGCGTTTAATTAAAGTTTTACCAGCCATGCTGATTGCGATTGACTTGACAAGAGTTAAGATAAAGGCATTCAGGTTGATTAAAAGTATTTAGAAAGCTAGTATATTAAAGATATTAATATCTATATAGTAATATGTAGAACTTAGAATTTAAAAAAATGGCTTGATTTATATTTGCAAGGTTTCTAAACCCGTTGCAACTTTTGCGCAATATCTGGCTAGAATAATTGCCCACTTGAATGCCAGCATTAGGAGAACATTTTATTCAATTGCGGCTGGCGGGGAAAAACAAATAAAATTTATTTTCCCCCTTTTTTTGGTGGTCACTTCTTCGGGAGAGAGCATAAAATAAAATGAAATGATGCGTTGAAAGCAAACCGAGAGCCCTTGGCTACTTTCCTCTACCAAAAAAAAAAAAAAAAGTGGGCGGCGCCAATCCATGTGTGGTTGCCCAAAAGGATAGGATGATTCGTATTCCGGTGATTCGCGATGGAGTGGTGGAATGGAATGGGGATGGTATGGTATATGGTATAACGTTTTTGGCTCAATAGATATGTGGCCATGGGGTCCGGGGCCATTTGATGATTTTTGCGTCACCGTTGGTCAAAATCATTTCGAGCGCAAGCAACTGGAAACTGTATAAAAATAATGAAAAAGGAGGGCAGGGGAACGCAGCGTGGCAACGAAAGCAACTTGAAATAAATGGTCAAAAGAAATAAACAGTCCCATAAAGAATAATCATTCAGAATTCTGCTGAATTATGCATGAGGCAGACGGTCCGTGGTTCATGGTCCACAATCCATGGTCCATCGTCCAGGAGCTGCAAACTGGACGCCACTCCACGAGGCGAAGGAGCAGCAGTCCAAGGAGCAGCAGGGGGTGTGGCACTCACATATGCGAAAAGTCCCTCCTGGAAACGCGAACCCAACCCAACCCAAGCCAACCCAACCCACTTGCTGAAGCATCATTTTCCTCTTTATTATCTGTTTGCTTAGCTGTGAGTGTGTGCTGGATTTTTATCAGACTTCTAAGCAGTTAGCTGCCTACACAGTAAGAATTAAAAGCCTAAAACATAAGTTAGAAATTAAAAACAAAATTTTAAACTTAAAATAGGGCTGTAATACTACTAATAAGAAAATATACAAATACACAAACTCTTCTCTGAAATTATAAGCCTTATTTTTATAAATTTCTTTATTTATTATTAATTATTATTATTTTTTTTTTTGTTTTATTTATAGGGAAATAACTATTGACTATTTCTTAAGCAACCATTTCTGTCAGTGCATTAGCCGGCTTCCACTTCTATTTTTCCGGTAAGGTGGAGCTTTGGAGGAGGTTTCCCGCGGAGCAATTCGGCCTGCTCGGTGGCGCTTGGCCAAAAGTCAACCAACATTCGCATAATTTTCGATAAAGCTTTTCGCCAAATGAAATTCAAGTGGTTACACATGTCTCACTGCCACCCAACCCAAACCCAAACCCATCGCAGCGATTTTCGCTTGGTCATTTTTCTTGGACACCCCTCCCCAAACAGCATATAGTATTTCGGTTCTTCCAAAAAGTCAGGCTCATTTCCACATTATATGCCGCATCTGATTATCTGCGCTTTGCTGTTTGTTTGCTTAGTTTTTGTTTATTTCGTTTGTTTGCTTGATTGTTTGTTGTTTTGGCCGAAAAATGCTGATAATAAAAGGTAATGATGGGGGGCTACCTATATATGGGTTATCTCTTTGTTAAAGGGCGACTATGAATCGACGGATTTGGAAATGGAAACTTTAAGTTTTGATAGAGCAATTGTCATGGGGATGCTAATGGAGATTGCGAAGGGATTACGCGTATTTTGATTAGGAAAGTGGCAATAATTGTTGGTTGGAAGAATGGCATACTCTTTTATTTACTATTTGCCAATTTGGAGTATAATGATTATAGTAAATAGACAAATTATTCAAACACAAAGCGATAGTACTTTCATTCAAAGTAGCTTATCCAGATATTGGAATAGTTATTTCAAATAAATTTTTGAATTTTTAATTCAACACAACTCTATTATATTTTTTGTTTATTTAAACAACTTATTCTAGCGATTAAAAATGTCCCGTTCTCGCCGACCTTATACAACACGTTCATAAATACGGCGGTGTTTTGTCTGGACCCCTCAGTTCTGCTTAGCACCTATTCGAAGTGAATCGGTTTTGTTGGGGAGGGCGAGAGACCCACTTTAACAGGTAGACAACACGACTTAACCACAGCAGGCTTATGCCTGCGGTCGCTTCGATTGCATCAGATGAGGTGCGAATCCCAATCGGAAGCTAAATTAGTGCTAAAAAAAAAATAATAATTAAATTGAAAATCAGTTGATCAGCGATCACATGGCTTTGGGTTTTCTAGCCTATAAACAAGTGGCCTGCATGTAATATATATCAACTGGTGGCTATAATTAGCACAAGTGATTAGTTGGCGACTGAAGTTGAATTTGTTTATTGTTTACGATCCCTCATTTAATCGTGCGATCGAGAGCGGATCGATCAACCCTCGCCGATTGTGCTCTACTGGGGGGCTTGGAATTTAGCGTACATTCGCGATAGCACAGCCCATTTAAGCTGCAAAAGGAAAACATAATTTAATCTGTTATTGTTTACGCCGAAATGGAAAACACTTCTAAAATGCGTCATTGAACGCATTTTCCCGATAAGCAACAAAGTGTCAACATGAAAGTTGGATGGATTATGTAAAAGCTTAGGCAAGACAAGAAGATTTTTCGCTGACTCTGTCTCCAAGGGGGGCCCTTAAATATAAATTATTAAACTTTGAACTTGAAATGCATGTGCTAGCGCATCGAGCTGATAAGGAAATCGATGTCGGACTCGTTTAAAAAGGCGCATATGATTTGCTGATTTGAGATCAATGCCAAAGTGAGATGCGTGATTTTGAAGACTAGACAGACATAATGCGGTCATTGAATCGGAATGATGTTGATCAAAGCCAAAACGTGAGAAAGGAATCACAGTGTTTATTTTTGGTATAACTGGCATAAATCGGCGGCGGTATCAAATTTTGTGCCCGACATGCGTTTCTCGATGCGGTTGTGGAACCACCGGAATCTTCCCGATCCCGCTCCGCCCGCCGAGATTGCATTCCCAGCTCAACTGATAACCACGACGAGTATATCAGCTACCAGCCATATATGTACGATGATCGGAGGTTTAATTAGGCGCGGCTGTAACATGAACATTCATAATTCCGCTGGCATTCAATCAATGCAGACGTGAACAATTCCAGTAGTGACCGAGTGTTCGACTTAGCCAGCGATCTCGTGCAAAGTGTACAGTGTCTCAATCGTAGTCAATACCAATTCTCAACCAAGAAAATCGATACTCAAAACATACGTAGAAATAGAAGTTACTAAAATCCAAGCATATGATGGCGCAAAGTGATTCTGGAAATTGCTGTGCCAAGCTTAATAAAGGTAAGAATTCATAAATATTTAATAGTGATTGTGCACAGTTAAATCTGCAATCTGCAACAGATGAGTGCTGCCAGAAGACAAAGGATGTGATCTTGAGCGGCGTATCTCCCAAAATGTTTCCCGACAAAATCTACAAGTCTGTTCAACCCAAAGGAGAGGATGCCACCGGAATGACCTGCGAATGCGGTGTTTTTGCAGCCATCGCTTGCGGGGATTACCCAACACAAGTAAGAACAAAATATTTTTTTTTTTAATGTAATATGTAATATAGGACAGATAGGACATATAGTATAGAAAAACACAAAGGTAAAAATTTGGGTTTAAGAAAAAATGTTTAAAGCAAAATTAAACTTAAATATAATACTTGGAAAATTCCGGAAAAATATGTGTAGCAGATTACAATCAATTGTTAATATATAATAAATATTACTAGGACATAGTAGATAGCCACCATGAAATGCCGATCATAACTATATCAATATCTCGAAGTCATTGGGGCTGTCACAAGCCCATCATCACCCGTTTAGCAAGATCCTATGGACGACCATGTAGTACGTCAGACGTATGCCAATCAATGGTTAGTGGGTCAATGGTTAGCCCCGTTCAGATACACCCCCTGCTGATCTTCTAACGATGTCCATCTATCTGTGGCCAATGCCCAGTGGCTGCGGTGACGTCAGTGAGATCGAACTGAATCGCATGGATTTGGTTTGCCGTGCGGTTGTAATCTCTGTTGTTCATGTTTTTATTGCTCGACTGTAATGAAATGGAAAATAACAGAAAGTACTGGTGTATTCACGGTCGGAAATCGGCATACAGTTATCTGTTTTGCTAGTCAACTGATTGGAATTAGCATTACTAAACTATCTTATATGTTGGGCTAGGTATGCAGAAAAAAAAGTATTAAGTTGCTTTGATCTGATGTGATTTGATTCAAGAAAATGCTGAATAACTAAGCTTAAAATAACAATTCTTAATACTGAGTTTGGAAAATGATACGCCATATCGATGCACAGCACCCCCTGGTCTTTATTATTCAATATTCACGTTTATTATTATATTGTAAAAAAAATAAGGAAAATAAAGTACTAAATGGGATTTTTCTGCTTTCAGCTGGACATAGCACAGATGATCTGCCTCGGTCTGGTGGCTCTGCAGCATCGTGGCCAGGAGTCGGCGGGAATAGTGACCAGTTTGGGCAAGTCCTCCAAGAATTTCAGCGTACACAAGGGCATGGGCATGATCAACAATCTGTTCAATGACGAGGCGATCAGGAAGTTAAAGGGTAACCTGGGAATAGGACACACCCGGTATTCCACGGCCGCAGCCTCGGAAGTTGTGAACTGCCAGCCGTTTGTGGTGCACACTGCCCATGGAGCACTGGCCATTGCCCACAATGGTGAGCTAGTGAACTGCGAGTCCCTGAGGAGGGAGGTCCTGGAGCGAGGAGTGGGCCTGTCTACGCACAGTGACAGTGAACTTATTGCCCAATCCCTGTGCTGTGCACCAGAGGATGTGTCGGAGCACGATGGACCCAATTGGCCGGCCAGAATTCGCCATTTCATGACCCTGGCTCCACTCTCCTACTCCCTGGTCGTGATGCACAAGGATAAGATCTACGCTGTCCGCGATTCCTATGGCAATAGACCGCTGTGCTTGGGAAAAATCGTGCCCGTTGATGCAGGACATGCGAATATCAATGACCAACTGGCCGAGGGTTGGGTGGTCAGTAGTGAAAGCTGCGGATTCCTCTCCATCGGAGCCAGATATGTTCGCGAGGTGGAGCCCGGTGAGATCATCGAGCTGTCACGAAATGGTTATAGAACCGTGGATATCGTTGAAAGACCGGACTATAAGCGCATGGCATTCTGCATCTTTGAGTACGTCTACTTTGCCCGCAGTGATTCCATGTTCGAGGGTCAGATGGTTTACTCAGCCCGCCTGCAATGTGGTCGCCAGTTGGCCAGGGAATCGCCATTAGATGCGGATTTGGTCAGCTCGGTTCCGGAATCGGGCACAGCAGCTGCCCATGGTTATGCCAGGGAGTCGGGACTGCCATTCGGGGAAGTTCTCTGCAAGAATCGCTATGTGGGCCGCACGTTCATCCAACCCTCGACGAGATTGCGACAGTTGGGCGTGGCCAAAAAGTTTGGTGCCCTGGCTCAAAATGTCGAGGGCAAGCGGATCGTGCTAGTCGATGACTCCATAGTGAGGGGAAATACCATTGGACCGATTATCAAACTCCTGCGAGATGCCGGCGCCACCGAGGTGCACATTCGCATTGCCAGTCCTCCGCTGCAATATCCCTGCTACATGGGTATCAATATACCCACTCGTGAGGAGCTAATAGCCAACAAATTGAATGCGGATCAGCTGGCGGATCACGTGGGTGCGGATAGTCTGGCCTATTTGAGTGTGGAGGGTCTGGTCAAGGCCGTCCAGATGAACAAGGCCCATGTGAATCCACTCAAAGCTGGCTACTGCACCGCTTGCCTAACGGGCGAGTATCCTGGCGGATTGCCGGAGGAGCTCAGCTGGTAGAATCTCTCAGCAATTATTAATTTCATAGGATTAAGGTAGTTCTTAGCTTCAGCTTGTATATAAATAAATATATTTAAAATTTCGGGTCTTTGACCTATCACAAAAAATGTTGTTTTTAATTAAGCAATATAGAGGTTTTTGTTTCGAGATAAGGAATAATAAGTAGGACATATATTTGAACGCTTCAAACATTCTGGAAAATAACAAACACAAGCAGTTACATATATTATATATAAAATACATATATATATTAAAATATCTTAAAGAAGACATAATTTTAACATTTTTTTGTTACCACCTTTAACTTATTTACTAGTTATAACCATTTAAAATTTTTTTATTTATTTCCTCACTTTATTTGACTTTCTCGCAGGCAAGGAACACATACTCTAAATGCTAATGGGCCACATCAACGTCTGATTATTTTCAAAACTGTCTAATGCCATAACTTCAATTCATTTCAATTTATATTTCCAAGCTCTGTGTGCCGAGGGATTCAGGGGCAGTGGAGGAAGTAGAGTCGCCCGCTTCCGGTTATAGCCGCGCTCAGATATAGCCCCATATCATACAATATGGTAATCGTGTTTGCTTTTTTCGCCCCGTCTCTTTCCGGCTATGTCCTGCCGCCCACCCACATCCTTGTGTTCCGCTCTCTTTCTTGCGGAGTCTCCCCAGTTGGGGCGTTGCAATGTCTAAAGCGGGGCGTTAAGGGCGTTTAATCCTGCGGAAGATGTCCTTGCGGTTATGCAGAGGGGTATCCGTATCCTCTCTCATCGTATACAACTTTTTTCTTTCTTTCTTTCTTTTATGACTCGCGCCGGGTACTGGAGTCAACAATGTCATCATTATTCTTGAATATTGTGTTGTATTTTCGCAAACAATTTCGCTAAGCTGCGCGGCATTGGCAAAGCCGGAATGGGGGTGGGGGTGAAAAATTTGGGGGTGGGAATGGGTCTGGGTGGGAAAGTGGGAGTGGGTTTCCCTACGCTGAAGTGTGGCGAGGACATAAGAGAAGAAAATAATACTGCACTGTCATTGTAACTCGCTTGATTAATTCTTGTGAAGGGTATATACTGCAAGCAGTTCAGGTTTTGGCAAATGAAATGTAACAACATTTATATTTATTTAAAAAACAAAGACAATGAAATGTTATAAAAACATTTAAATTCTTCATGAAAACATAATTTATTTCACACACTAATAAAGTAAATTATTAATTTTTTTTAAGAAGTTAAAAGTTATATAAGATATGAAAAAAATCAAAGTCGCTTTATAATTTCAAAATTTTCCAAAAGCTGTAGAGGAATTTCTGGGTCCTGTCAGCTTCCCTTTTACGGCGGATCCCCATCACCACTCCATCTGAGTTCTCACCAAGTGGCTACATAAAAGAAACGACTCCTGGCAACATTGAAAACAGACGCTGGCACTTCTATCCAACACACCAGCGTCGTTTGCTGCCACAAGGATACGACAGAAGGACCAAGATATCCACGGAAAAAAAATGGCATAGAGAGGCGAGAGCGTTTGCTTATGTGCGCCGTCGATCACAAACACAAACATCCTGTGCCCACTGCCGCAGACAGTGACAACTAAGCAGTGCCATATTGCCAGGAGCCCAGATGAAGAACCCCCATTGGAAAATCCGCCCTGGAAAGGCCCCACCTCTGCGCCGCAAAACATGCTTTAAATTTTTTAATAACGCCAGGCTACAAGAGCGCTGACGCCCACGTCCGGACTTGGGATCCGGATCCGGTTTTCGTGCCCGATGACGACAGCCGGCCCCGCCCACTTCGGCCTGCCCGCCCACCGTCGTCATTTGCACAGAAGTTATGTAAATTAATGTTTACTTAAGTTCCCCATGTTATTTCTCCTTCGCATTTCTTTTTTTTCGCCTTGCACTTTCAGAATGTTTCCTACTTCAAAAACAAAAGCAGACAGCGGGTCGGAAAATTGTGAGGGGGATTTTAAAAGATGGCAGAGAGGTAGAAAAAAAAAATTGCAATAAATTTGGCAGCCGTTTTTGCAATTTAATAAAAAGCTTTCGCAAGCGGAAGGAGAAAAGTCAGCTCTAGTATAAACAATCAAGCTTATTATTGAGTCAAATGGCTGAGTAAATATATGAGCCGAAATTATGGCAATCGCATGCAAATGAAACGGCCGTAGATGAGGATTATGAAGCCATTATCCAAACACTTGATGGAAATTGTCGCCGCTGAAAATTTAATTTAAACATCAACGCCGGGGGCATCGAAGGCATATCCTTCTGCCACTTGACACATGCAACAAGTTAGTGGCAGGGGCCAAAAGCCACACGAACCGTCGAAAGGCAAAGAAAAGGACTCCTTTGCCAGCTCGATGTCCTTTGCAATAGGCACGCAAAACGTGCCCGGCATGCAAGACATGCGATGGCCAAAACGACATCGTATAAAATGTAATTTTCTGGCCAATAGAGCACTTTGTGGGCTGCCAGGATATCAAGGGCTACAGCCAGAACATCCTTTCTCCAGTTCATTAGCAAATCAAACTTCCGTCTTCTTGGCCTCAAGACATTTCTGGCATGTGTCCGACGCAAAAAGGCACGAAATTCCTGTCCACTGAAATTTGCATTCCTCGAAACCCCTGATGCCAAGGACTAGAAAACTCCTTGTCAACTGGTAATTTGATTTAAGGACTTTGGCTTGACCAAAACAACAGAAAAAGGTAAGTGGTCAGCTGGGATTCGCAACATATTGTCTGGTATTTATTTAAACTATAATGTTAAGCATTTAAATAAATTAAACAAATTTATGGAAACATGCTTATAACTAAAATTACTGAAATGACTAAAAATTATGAACAATAAAAAATAGATAATTAACTTTTCATATTGTGTACAAGTTTTAAGATTAAAATCTATTTAATCAACATTTTTAAATCTAAGCTACGAAAAGGTCACCTGCTTTTCCACATAAAAACCAAATCAGAGCGAATTTAATGTCCTCTTTAAGCATTTTCCCAGCTAATTTTCTATTCCCAAAATGGAATCTAATCAAATGTCCGCCCCACAATTTCCGCCCAGCATTAGCTTCAAACGGAATTTGCATAATATTTTTAGAAGCAACTGAATAAAGTTTTGCTGGGCGAACCAACCAGACGACTCAACACAGTATTTCCACAACTTTGCGTTAATTTTCTAAATATTTTCTAAAATTTTCAAATTGCATTTGGATCAGCCACGCTGGCTTTGGATGGAAAATGGAGATGCCGCAGGGCAATCCCAAGAAGTCAGTTTTTCCGTGCTCCAGCTCATTCAGCATACCAAATACCCCCCCCCCCCCACTTGAATTTTATAATTTAAAATTATGAACTAATATAATTTAATTTTTGTGGCTTGCACGCAGAGAGCTGCGACGATGGAAAACCGGGGATGTGGGTGGGGATTTTCTGTGCGGACACAGGTAGGAAATTAAGTGCATTATACCTTTATATATATATTTGTATGTGTGTATAATGTTGGTTATTGTGCACAACAGCAAATACAACAAAAGCGCGTTGAGGTAATAAATATGTATGAAGTTGGTGTTTGTGCACCAAAGAATGCAATTTCCCTCGAAATATAAGTGGGGTGGGTTCGAAAAGTGGGCGGTGGGGGGCCTTCGCTTGACATCGCGTGCTTTGGGGCGATTTTCCCGCTGCATTGGCCAATTCTGAAGAGCTAGCAAAGATAATAACGATAATTAAGGCAAGCGGCAAACCAAATCTCTGATTTGAGTGACATGCAACAACAACATAATTCACAGCCAGTGCGTCAAAGTGTGTGTGTGCGCGGCAGGTGTGTGTCTGTGTGTGTGTGACTGCTGTTCCAGAATGGCGACTCCATTTTGGGGGCTGTTACACTTCCGGCCATCATTGTCACAGTGTGCGGCAATGCATGATGAAAGCTGGCTGAGATTCGAATGCACATTCAGAAATGACAGGTCAAATTGAAAACATCATCTATATGATATTTAACCATAAGGGTTCGAAACTCCCTAACTGTAAGTGAAAAGTGTCTCTATATATAGGAGCGTATTTCTCGCTTATCAGTTTGAGATTTAATTCCTTAATTACAAAGTGCCTAATTGAAGCTTTACACCTGTTTTCCCTCTCTGCATGGAATGTTCAATTGGCTGGATGGATTTTCCTGCTGATTGTTGTGGAGTAGGCAGGTAATACTTATTTTTTTTTTATTATGATTCTCCGCAGTTGCTGCTGTTGTGATGTGGGGGCATCAAGTGAACAACTGGGCGAATGCATCTGTTGTGCTTCCCATTGCGTGTAAGTTCATTATGTTGGCAGCAGTTGTTGTTGCTCTTGTTCATTGTGTGCCTGATACGCCCAACAACAACTGCGAAAACAATAAAAGCAACAACATATGTATAAACTTACAACCGACAACAACAACAACATCCGCAGTTGTCTGGCCACCATTGCAAATTTCTACATGGCCGCTCAACTGAAAATTGTTTGTGCAGTTTTATTTTTTACTCATTTTTTTTATTCACATTGTTGATGGCTTTGTTGTTTTTGGCTGCCTGTTGTAAATTGCAATTTCCCGTTGCTTCTTTTTTTTAAATAGTTTTTGGTTGTTGCTGCTGTTGCTGTAAGCTGCCAGATTATTTATTATTTTAATTAATTTATTTTAATCCATCACCCGAAGGCTTATCAAGTGATGTGGCTAATTTAATTACAGCTCATTAATTAATGTAAACGTATTGAAGTGGTAATGAATGTTGCGATAGGCAGGTTGAACGAATGCAGTCGTTGAGCAGGTAATAGTTTGTTGAATAATTACTCACAACAGGAAGTGAAAAGAATGTGGAGATTACAAGACTGCATCTTTAAGTCCTTGATATGACAAAATTTTACAAAAAAAAAGTTAATATAAATGACGAATTTGCGATCAAGCTCTGAATTCATTTTGGCAAACATATCTATTTTTAATTGGTTAAAAATAATTTTGTAAATATGAGCCAACATTATTCATCCCTTATTTTACCCGCTTCCATGCATCCGCCCCCCGAAAGCAATGGAAGCAGACTAAGCTTACTAACTTCGGTGAACTCCACAAGTGCTTCGATGATTTTTATGGGCTCGATGAAGGACTCCAATCCACGCATGTCCTTGGCGAGTGGAGCTCGAGTTGCGAATTGTTGTTGGGTTTGTGAACCGACTAACCTTGAGTGGCGCCACCTGGCGGCCCGTTTGTAGTCCGTACCGCCCCAACTGATGATGATGAATATTATAAAATATGAATCAAAGGTGAAGTAGCACCACCATCCAGCGAACATGCCAAATTGTGAACCGAGAAAGAAATCACGTAACTGTCAAATATCTCATCATATCTCATTTCATGTTGATCGACTGTGGGAAAACTTGGCGAGAGAGCTTTGAATTGGATCTGTTTCTGGGGTTCTGCGGGGATTTTGGCACCGGGGGACGGATGGAACTTGGGGGCTAGAGATCCCAACTGTCTGATAGGGCGGCAAATTCACACATGTCTTGTGGATTATAATGTGAACTGGTATCATTTGGTCGGGCCTTTTGCGGGTTTCCCTGCATTATTCGCTCGTCGTGGGTGCGTTTTTGGGTTCGGAGGAGTCGTAGTCGTCTTCTGTTTGGGGTTTTGAGATTTGTGTGTTTGCCGCTTTTTGGCAGCCGCCGTCACGTCTTGCAGCTGGCTGCACTCGGGCGACAGATTGCGGATGGGAAATGAGTAATGGATTTGAGTGAATAATTCTTAGAAAATGAGATTTTGTCTGCTGAATTCATTATGATTTTTTTCTGTGACCCCGCTGTTTGCCTGGGAAGTGAAATTGGGAGTAGAATGGTTTTTAGGCCTTTGAATTTGTGCTTTCGTTCGCTCAGAGGTGTGCCAGAAAAATGCCTTGGAAAACACAATGCCAATTCTGATGCCTTTATAGAATATGTTTGTATATTTTAGCCTCTTACTTCCCTGTTTATATTTACATCTTATTTAGATATATTCTGACGATCTAGATAAATATCAGAATAAGCATAAGTTATATTTCAACAGTCCTAAACATTTAAATATAGTTACTTGTATTTTCCAATATCATATATCACTAATGTTCGAATTAAATTTTAAGTAATAAACTGCTATTTTTAGAGAGACATTTCCTTAGACACTTTCCGAAAAGAAACCAAGAAAACTCTAGTAATTGCAAATGCCCATTGTTATACCATTTCCGAATTTCGGGTCAAACACCTTGCGTGTCTGGAGATTGGCACAAATCCCTCCCGGGTTTTAATTGGATAACTTTCCTTATCCGCCGTCTCTTGCCGTCGCCCACAACTATATCTAACCATTCGCTGTGGTCCGTCATTGTATTCTGGGGCATTCCGAGTGGCATCCATGGATGCACGCTGCACTGAACACCAAACTGAAGACTGGCTCTGGGATTGGGAGCCAGAGTTGGAGTTGGAGTTGGAAGTCGGGAATTGGATAGGCAGAGGAGCGTATCATAACCGGATCGCTTTGGATCGTGAACCCTTGAGTGCAATGTGCAGGTTTACTGGAGCGTTTTAAGGGACG
This sequence comes from Drosophila melanogaster, assembly GCF_000001215.4. Taxonomy (NCBI): domain Eukaryota; kingdom Metazoa; phylum Arthropoda; class Insecta; order Diptera; family Drosophilidae; genus Drosophila; species Drosophila melanogaster. Next base: position 6,905,525 of record NT_037436.4, on the reverse strand, counting down.
TAGGGCTACGGACTTCGGGGGGTTTTTCTTTTATTAATGGACGAGTCCACGCTTAGATACCGAAATGAGACGGTGAGATCTTCAGGTCGAGATAGCCACGGTCAAGTTCACAGCGTTTCATTAGCGTGTAACGTCGGCGAAATTGAAAATGTAACGGATCGCAGGGGCAGGATCCGCGATAAGGATCGCCCTAAGAATATATATGTATCTTCTATCCCCCTGCTCCGCTGTCCGCTAAGTGGTTTATTGATATGAAACGGCTAAAGGACACGGCCATAAAAAGTGCACCTGCCTAGGATCCTTAACCCTCGTGTTTCTTTCATCCAGCTCCTGTTTCTGATAATTAAAGAATGACTGCGCGGTTTCTTTTTTTTACAACGCCGCGTCTTCTCTTCAGACATGATCACCTTGAAAGTAAAAGTTGCTCAATGCATTTTTATGTTAATTCTTCGGAGCTTCTTTCCTTTTCTTCGGCATAAACATTGCGCGCAAAAATGTATTAAATTAAAACAAACAAATAATGAATAATAAGCAGTGGTCGAGAGTGAAATACTCGTAATTTGCATAAGAAACACTCTCTCACTTTTCAGAGAATAACTGCGATCGACAACTAAGCTGAGTTATAGTCTACGGAGCGCTGCCAGCTGATCGCTTTGTGTGTATTGGTGTCTTGAGTTATGCTTAGATAATTTTTCAATGGCATGCAAAGTGCTCATTAAAGCAGACACATGCTAATTAGATCTGGTTGTATGTTCCAGTGGATTATCCCATTAAGATGGGATTTTTTTAAGAGAAAATAAAAACCCAAAATAGTTGAAGAAAATGTATTTAAATAAAACATTTTCCGTTCGTAATTTGTTTCGTATTGTATAAAATTACACTCCTAGTTTAGTGACTAAATTCTGACAAAAAGTTATATATATTGTTTAGCCCGGCCTTATATTTTGATAATTCATTGTCGGCGAATATTAATTCATAGTTTTGTTACATTAAAATATGTAACGACTTTAGTTTTCGGTAGAACATGTATTTAAAATTTTTGTTGGCGCTTCATTCAAACGCAAAACCCCAACACATTCGCAAAAGCTTTGAAAATGTTGAATATCGCAGAGCGAGCGAGAGAGCGAAAGAGAGAACGACTTCCAGACTGGAAGTACCGGCTTGGACTATGGCCATCTCCCTCGCACCGCCGTCTGTCCAGTGGGCGTATCCCGGCGCCTTTGCTCAGCGGCTTCCAGTGCGCACGCTTGCCTCTCAGAGAGTGGGCGTTGCCAGAGAGCAACGCAGACGCGGCGAGCGGTGCCTGGAAGGAGCGAGACGGGGCTATACGCTGAGCGATGGCCAGAGCGAGATGACACTAAACAAAATGGCTGCTATCATGCGTATGTGGCCGATAGGTGGCGCCAGTCAATGCTCCACCGGCATTTGGGGCCACTCTCACGATATGCTCTCTGTCGCTATCTTTCTCATTTCTCGCAAAATGTTTGGCGCGCTTTGCAAAACGATTCGATTTTTGGGTTAGTCGGTTTGTCGGAAGCTCCGCTCCGCAGGACTCGTTCCTCCCAAAAACAGTCGGAAAATCGGAAAAAACTCCTTGGGCACTCCGGCCTTGTAGGCGCATTTCCGTTTGGTAATTTTTCACTGCGAGAGCACGGCAAGAACAACAAAGAACACACAATAAACAACAACAATAAGGAGAGGAGAAACTAAACGGACGTACGAACAAAACCAAAGGAAAGGAAAGGCCGCCTTGACGATTTTCACGCTGACTGCGTTGCTTTTGGCCAATAAGTGCATTTGTTTGGTGCACTGAAAGAAAATCATTGGACAAATAATTTTAAAGCTAGTTAAAATCACAAAATCCTCATGTTATGTTTTGTATATTTTTGGTATATCCTAAAACCAGAACGTAAATAGAAATTACCAAAGCTCTTTTGTTTACAAAAATTTGACTAGTGTTTAATTTATATTGACTTATGATTTTGTTACAAACTTTTACAACGATTCATATTTTCTAAACGCTTTTGAAGGCATTTTGCTTTTAGGAAGTATCCTTTTTTCATTTTACGCTTTGTGAAATCTTCTTGCTCCACTTCTTCTTCTTCTTCATCCTGGCTTGTGCTCAATAATTTTAACATTGTTGCCCGTAATGAAAGCTTTGCTCTTCATTTAAAGGCAAGGAAAAAACGAGACCGGGCTTTGTTGTCCTCCCATCGTCCATCTCCCACTGCCTTTCACTCCTTCCACCACGCCACCCCTTGATCCAGCAAATACGTCCTTTTCAACTCCGTGCTGTAGTGTCCTGCAATTGCTTATTGCATTCTGACTCTGGGTGTAAGGTCCTTTTTTGTGCGCCGTTCAACTGCGAGTGTAAGACAAGCTTCCTGTTGCAAGGACGAAGGACGAAGGGCGCAGGGCTGGTGTGGAGGTGTGGTGAGGGGGCGGCGACGGACGCAGCAGTTTGCGTAATAAAATTTGCATAATTTTAAATGTATGTGTGTGTGAGTGCTGTGTGTGTGTTGTTGTTGGTGTCTGTCTCTCGGCTGTCTGTGCAAGTCTCGCATATCCTTTTTGGGCATCCTTACGCATTGTCTACTGCTTTGTTGCAAACACAGACATACACACTCGAACAAATACGGCTCTCTTCGCTAACAAAATGCAGTCGGATATGGATACTTTAAGGCGACTTTAATCCATATTTTATGAGCCATTTAAATTAGCTGAACTTACTGATAATATTTGGGCTCGTTAAGAATGTACTTGGCTGAAAAGCAAAAACACGACCTTAAATTTAATTCAAAATTGTAAATATCTGATATTACAGAAATATCATGAAAGTTATATTTTTTTGTTTTAATTTTACCATTCTTAAAGCAAGACAATTACATTAACATGTCGTATTGCTATAACTTTGAAATAAATCAAGTAAAGTTCTGTGGTCTCTAATTATTGCTTTAGGCATACAAACGGAATAGGCCTTTCTTTATGCTTACAACAAGGTTTTTGTTTACTTTTGTAAATCAAACTATATGCGTGTTTACGAGAAAGCAGGGAAACCTGAACTGGCGGCACAAAAAAAGCTGAATGTCAAAATAATAAATAATAAAAATGTACAACACGCACCACAAAAAAGGGGAAAATCTAGAAATTTATAGCAGAAGCACACTCAAAGTCGAAGGAAACATGTCCTGCGTGGTCTAATCCTTGCCGACAAGCCACTTGTTATGCTCATTAAGCTTTGGTTATTAGGGCCATCAAAGTGAATCAGGACAGAACTATAAAAGTCAACCCTTGCCCGCAACTTTTCCCCAATGAACTGAAAAGAAAGTTTTGCGATTCTTCCGTTCCTTTCTCTTTTTCCAGGCTTCCTACATTCTTCCCTTTTTTTTCAAAGTTTTTGGGGTTATTTATACTTGTATTTGTTTGCTTGCTGTTGCTGTTATTGTTATCAACATTAAACCAAATCACAAAGACAACAACAATTACAAAAAGGCTCTACCTCGGACCCGAAAAAAATACAAAAACTGAATAGGAATAACAGAATTTCTATAATGGTTGCCTGCAGAAAAAAAAGAGTGCGGCCAAGAGAAATGGAAAAAAAAGGCCACGGAAAATTTACAATGTCGCCGGTTTCCGCTTCGCAGAAGGGGTGTGGCAAAAGGGGGCGGGCTGGTGGCACTGCTTTGGTTTTGTTATGGCAATAAAATACATCATAACGGTATCATAAGCGAGGCGAACAAAGCGATACACACAAAAAGATAAAGAGCGCAAAAGAGAGTTGGGAAAAAAGGCATCGAAAATCTGTGGAAAAAAATCCATTTGCAGGGCGCAAAAAAAAAGATATTCAAATTTGGTTACGATGCGCAAAAACAACAACGAACAGTGGGCAAAAACAAAGGCCACAAGAAACAACACACACAAATACACTAGTGCAGATGCACAGAGAGAGAAATAAGGAGGAAGAACAAGAGCAACGACAATGGCGTCCACCGGAAATGGTCACACATACACATCCTCGCACACGAATAAATGAACATACGCATGCAAATACTTACTTACCCACACAAGCACACATACTCACATAAAAAGCTGCATATGCCGTTAGTTTGGAGTCCTTCTGCCTGCCCCGCCCCCTTTTTGCCCGCCCACTTAAGCTTCCTGCGTCCCGTGTGCGTGCTGCAACAAATAAAATATTAAAATTGGTTCAATGAATTTCAATAACAACAACAAACACGAAATCAAAACTAAATTTCGCTTTATTGATAACGAAATACAAGGTAACACGAAGGGTTTGAAGGGGGTCCTGTTGGGTCCTGGGCATGCCAGGACATTCCAAGGGGGCATCGGGTTGGCAAACAGTTATGGATTGCGTGTGTGCTGATGTGGTTATGCATGCCCGGCACTTGAAATATGCGAGTTTATAAGCGATTGGTTATGGTCAGAGGCGGGGCAAGCACGGAGAAGAAGGGGTAATGACATAGTTAAAGGGTTAGCTAGGAATAGAATAGCTTAATTTGTTACTAATTTGTAAATAGTTTAAAAGCTTTAAGAAAATATGAACTCTTTTTATACGCTTAATTATTGCCTTACATTGTTCTTAAGTATATCGGATAATTACTATATAAATACTACCCTTAGACTGCCTTCGTAATACTCTGTAAAGGTGCTTAAAAGTATGCAACAAAAGTTACTACTAGACTTAAAGCCACAGTTAATAATACTTTAGCATAGAACATCCTATTTCATTTTCTTATCGCTCCGCAAAAGGATCCCTCTGGCAGCCTCTGTCTCTTTAGTGTCCTGCCAGCCAACACACATTTGGCTACTACACTCACAACACGCCAACACTGCATATGAATATACATATGCAGATAGAAATCTGCACACATTACGGCCTATCCGTGTCCGTCTGTGTTTGCATGTGTCGCTGGCTGTCAGTGTGTGTGTGTGTGTGTGTCCGTGTGGAAATGCCGTCAATCCTAACCCTTTTTGCAGTCGTGGGGGTCGCACAATCCCATCTCCCCGGTGGCCTATCTATCGACTTATTTGCATGTTTTCTGATTCATTTTTTGCACAAATCGATAAAAATGCGTGGCGAGCAAAAAAAAAAAACTGAAATGATTTACAATTGCCAGATTGATGGGCCACTAAAACAAGAAATCAAATACTCTAATCAATGTAGCGGCAATTAATAGAAATTGCGTATGGAAATGGAAATCAAAAGGACGATTAAACAATATCCGAGCAATATAAGCACGGTAAGAAATATATTGTAGGTTATAATAAAGATAAATTGCTTGCTTTCATTGAACTTAAATAAATTCAACTCTTTACTTTTAAACACCTTTTTTTATAAAAGAAGCAAACAAATAAAAAGATTACTTTCCTCACAGAAATTTGTATAACAAATTAGGACTTAAAGGCAACTTGTTGAAATATTACAATCAAATTTAAAATGAATTCAATGTAATTTCGCATTTTTTTTTCCATTAAACCAAACTGCGTGTGTATTATTAAAGTTAACTTTCAAGGGTCATTTTATTGCATAATTGAATTTCTCTGCAATTTAAATATTCAATCTCCGTGTACTCATAATCAGTGCGATTGTATTTGTGTATCCTTCACACACACAGGCTTTTTCTATTTGGCGACAATGTCCAAGGAATCCTACACAAAATGGCAACAACACAGCCACCTTGCCAGGTCTCTAAATATACCTTTGCGGAGCGGCGAGAGAAGGGGTTGGGGGGTAGCTGAATGTGGGGCCCAGACGGACGTGCGTTGGCTGCTTGGGGGTTGAAAGGACATCACACGGACGCACACGTAGAGTACACGCACACTGTGGTGGGTAGAGCGACAAATAACAAACAAATACAAACCGAAGTCCTGGCTGAAAAGGGAGCTCCCATCGCGTATTTGCGCCCCATTCCCCCACTTTCTATTTAGTTTATGGTATGCGTGAATATTCAAATATTGCGTTGGGTGCTCTCGACACATATATCTGTGTGTTTGTGTGTGTGTAGATATATGTATATAGATAAAAGTGTGTGTCCATGTGGGGGTTGCCACAGCAACAGGAAATCGGACGCATGCGTATTGGTAGTAACCCCCCGCTCTACCAAAGTTTTTCCTTTCTTTCTTGTTTGTTTTTAACCCCCTTGCCATTTTCACCCCCCTTTGCCATTCTTTTTTCGGTGGAAACAAAAGCAACGCCGAAATAATAAATAATTGCTAGTTGGCATCGAGGTGCAGGGGCATTGTAAGGACCACCTTCTTCCACCTTTCCACCTTCCTCAATTTACCTTTCTTTTGATAATTTGCCGCTTCTTCTTCTATTAGTTAATTAAAGCTTTTGGGCCACCACGGGGCGTATACTTGATATACCGTATGGCTAGGCAAAATAGCTGCAAAATTTAAACTGACACCGATTTGTGTCTACTTTAAAGCCATCGAAACGCTGTCGCCACATATATGTGTGTGTTTTTGTCATTTTGGGTGAATGGCGTGCCTGTCTGTCAGGATGTCTCCTTTGTCGAAGGAAAGGGGGGGTTCGGGTCATTGCAACCTGTCTACATAAATACTGTCTGCGATAAGGCCTTTGTTTTTGCCATAAATCTCATTTTATGATGAATTGATATGCGACATAAAGTGAGCGAAATGCAATCGAGTTACCCACACAAAAACAGCGATTTATTTACAATTGCTAGCAAATTAGTAGGTCTCAAAGAAAATGTAAATTTTATATATTTAAATTTATTTCTGAAATATGGAATATTATTCATTTTCAAACCATATTATTATAATTTATTTAAATTTTGTAATAATTTTTTAAAGTGTCATATATTAAAAGCCAATTTTTTTAAAATGATATTTCCTTTTGACATTTATTTGTATTTGACCATTTTCAGTACTATTATTTCAGCACAAACTGCATTAGCTTGTCTCTATTTTGTGGTTAGATTTGATTGAAATAGCCTAAAATAATGGGGTGTGGGTAATAGATTCCATTTATAAGCCCAACGATTTGACAGCGGTTGATCCCATTTCGCAAGGAGTGAATGAATCAAACCGACGCCTTTTGATCTCTGCACAGTTAGTGGTACAAATCACACCGAAAGAGTTCTGTAGTTCAGACCTTGTCTGCAGTGAAAGTTATGCCAGGATAATGCCTGCCCGTTTGTCTATCTCTCTTTCTCTCTCTCTATCTCTCTGGCGCCCTCGCTCCCACTAACTGTGCATGCGTTTGCACCTAATTTGCATAAACGCTCTGCCAGCAGCGCCAAACTTTTGCCCACATTGCACAAAAAAAATGGAGGCGGGTATGAAAAACTCAAACGTTCCTCCCCCCATTGGATTTTCCTTCAGTTTGTGAGTTTCTGAGATGCGAGTCGAATCGCTGGCACTGAAACTGAAGTGTAAGGGCTGGGGGGGAATGCGGGAAAAGCGCAGGAAAAGCGAACCGAGTGAAAAATGCGCAAACTTGGTAACCAAGTTAGCGCGTTATTTTAACATTTTCCGCTTTGCTGCTGCCGCGGCTGTCGCCTTTTTCACGCTCTCTCTCTTTGCGATTCTCCATCTTCCTAGAAGGACTTGGTACAAATCACAGCCAGTTGGAAATTATGATCGATGAGGTCCTGCGAGCAGCAGTCTCTCTATAGTTGGCGAAAAGTTATGCGCTGGTTTGTTGGAAAATTTGTTAAGTTTTGCTGATTGCATTGCTCTGGTTTTGTTTTCCATTTTTGTTAGCAAGAACAGCGGAAAAAGCGAAAGGGAGTAAATTCTAGTGCATTTAACATATGGGAGACAAAAGAAGTAAGACTAGATAAATAGTTTAAAAATATGTATCTGCTTAAAAGAAAATAGCAACAATAATTAATTTCTGCTAGCTTTCAAAAAAAATTATATTATTTGTCATTAAATTTATTATAATTATCTAAAATTATTTAGATAATATTAAATAGTAGCTATACACCTGAGATTATAGGGTAGTGCCCATTCTTTCGTTCAATAATCCAAGCTATTTTCATAAATTCCCCCCAAATTTCCCAGAATTAAAGACGAGCCTCCTTCCGTGCTCCCCATGCAAATGTCTAAGGTCAAGAGCAAGGCTGCATATCCCCCGCTCCGCTCCCCTCCGATTCGCCAGCCAGCTTCATCGGCATCCTCATTCAGTAAAATGCATAAAAACTTTCAGTATCACTGGGTCACATGCTCGTCTGCATCACTGATGAGCTCGACTGGCAGATGCGGCGCCGGCAGACGAGCCTCCGCCGGTGTTCCTGTTCCGATATTAACAACAAATTATGGCATCCAGCTCATAAAATTGCGCAATAAACAAAAGCCAAGAGTCGTGTGTGTATGCGTGTGTTTGTGTGAAAAGAAAAAGTAACAAATGAGCTGAGGCGAAAACAGAATTAGCTGTAATAAAAACTTTTTCGTGATCTACCTCAACGCAGGATAAAAGTCCCTTTCGGGTGTGAAGGCAACCCGTTCTCATTCCACTGGCCGAGGATTCACTGTACGTCGGTGGCATAAAAAATCAGCACTCGCGTAATAATCATAAATTAGTTTATGAGCCGCAGGAGCAGCGTCATCGCGTGTCGCGTAACCTTGCCCTTCCGCTTTTTTTTACGTTTTTATTTCAATTCATTTCTTTTTGCACAGTTTTCTTTTTATTCGCCAGCACACTGTTGAATTTTTACGGCTGCTGGTTGAGCTGCATGAAAATGGCAAGCCGAGATAAACATATCAAGTATCCGCCGCGTGCGCCAATTGGAATGGGGTTACAAGCAAATTTGGAATTCCGGCAGCGACCACCAAGCCCTGGCCCCCTTGCATATCTATTCGAAAACAAATTTTGAATTACAAATCGACATAGACATGACGTCACTCTGGCAAGGATGTGCAGCAAGGACAACGCGAGAGCGAGTGGCACAGAATTTTCGCACGAGTTTTGCATTTGAATGTGAGTTACGAGCTCCTCATTCTCGGTGTTTCTGTGTGTGTTCGTGTGTGTGTGTGTTTGCGAAACAGCTGACTTTTGTTTTGGCGCGAGCTTCAGGAGATCCATTCGCCCAGATAAGGCTCATAAAGGTCCCGTTGTTCCTCTGCGCAGACTCCACGCGAAGGACTTTAAGTGGAAGCCAGAAACACAGCCAACAAGAGCCACACAAAATGGCCGTCTTGGCCATAAAGTAGCAAAACAATGGAAAAAGGCAAATACGAAGAATGGGTGCAAAAAAAAAAAAAAAAAATAACGAAAGAAAGGAACGTTAAAAGTTGGGGAAAGTCTTTTGGCTGTCAAAAGCAGGCAACGAGCTCTTTGGTTTTCAAGAAATATGACGCACATAACTGTTTTCAATTAGCTGGAGGTCCTTCGGGGCCAGGACTCAGTGTCTTTTCTTGCTCGGTCCCTTGTCTTCAACAAAACGTTACTGAGAAAAATAGATTGATAATGTATTGGTACTTCTTAAAGGAGGGATACACATTAAATACCTAAACAAAAATGTCTAAATATTTGAATATATGTTTATAATGTGATTTTTTTAATATTTTCAGGAGAAGTGTTTAGATACGTTAATTTTAGTGTTATGGATCTATAACTTTAGTTTTAGGTGATAATGAAATAAAAAATAAATAAGTAATTTTAAATTGCAGTAAGTAAGTTTTTTTTCGCAGTGTACTTTCATTTTTTTTCCCCAACTACCACTTAAAGCTGCTTTAAGCTGTGGCTTTAATTTTGTATACAAAAAGCAAACTTTTCCGAGCATCGTCCTCTATATATCCGACCTACACACACGCACACCCACTCACTGGGAACACCCACTTTCATCATCAACGAGTGGGGTAGGTGGGAGGATTCGTTAGCATTCCATGCTGCGCTCGCATTGCAACACGCGTCTGGAATACAAATGAGGATCGCTTTCGTCCTCGTGCCGTTCTCATTCTCGTTTTCGTCCTGTTTCTCGTTTCTCGTCATCATCAGCGGTATTTGGTAGCCGGCAGTCGTCAGTCCACAGCATCCGCCATTGACAGCCAGTGTTGTAATGTACACAAACACACACTCGCACAAAAACACACACATCTGCGCGGGGGAATAAAAACACACACACACACACACACACTCATATGGTTTGGCTGGCGGGCAGGACACAAAGTTCGCTTATTTTTAGTATTTGTTTTTGCTCGTGACTGCCTCGTGTTTCGGTTTTTGTGCTGCCTGATTTCTGTGCCTGGTTTTCGTTGGACTGAATTTGAAGGGGAACTAGTTCTATATATGATTAAATTAAATTTAAAAATGTTCATAACAGAAAAATCTATTACTTTTTTATTTAATGCTTACATTTTCAAGGCTCCTGAGAAATTGCTTAAAAGTATGCTTATATTTTTCAGGTCTTAAATCAGGACTTCAAAGATTTAATTATTATTTAAAATGCTTGGTCGCGTTACTACATTTATGTAAATTGGTGTTAAATACAATTCTAACTTATTGAAAACTATTTACCTCCCATGAACTAGCTGTAAAATCCCAAATAAGAAGATTTTACTCGTTGAGTTTTTGTAAGAAACTGATTTTATTTGGAAATATCTTCGGTTTAAATAGGTGACATGAGAATCGCATCTTAAAGTAAATGGCCTACGCAGAGGCCTAAGTAAATAGTCCCCGCCTTATCGAGGTCCCACGCTCGGGCACATCTGCCTATCTTGAGCGGCGAGGACCTTATCTGTGGTCTCCCACTAAGGGACTATTTTAGGAGGCGGGGAAAGATCTCAAGTGACTGACTCATGTAGTGTGCACTTAAATTACATGTTTTTGAGCAATGCACCCATGTCGCCTTAGATAACAAAATCCTAAATATAATTTATCGCTCTCGATTCATTTACATAAGATATGAACGGAGCCCAAAATTGTAAGTCTTTAAATATATTCGTGTTCATGTGTGAACATTCTGCCAAAGGGCCAGCAAAGCTGAGATGTACATTAGTATATTAGTTGCATTTATAACAGTAGTGGACTGTATTTATTTGATATATGTTCATTTATTTTGCAACTAAGATTTCAATGGGCCTAGTTTTTCTGGCTTTTAATTTTATTGGATTACAATTATGGTTTATATTATTTTTAATTCAACAATTTGTACTCAATTAACTTATTTTAAACATTTTGCTTTTTCTATGTAGAAGTACATTTTCTATTAAACAACGATATAGTGGACTGTATATTTTTATTTGTTATATTATTTTATTGTTTATTTACTATTGATATTTATAGTACTGGCAACGGACCTGCAAAGGTTATTGCTTGCATTCTTTGTTGCACAGCACATTTCCGTATGAAATATATTATTAATACTATCATTAGTATTAAAGCAATAATTAATCCAGCATGTCCGGAAATATGATGGAAATGTAAATCTTTCAATTTTTGATGGTTCTCTTTCATAAATTTAATTTCATTATTCAATCGTTCAAATTCCTCAGTATGATTTAATATGCACCTTTTCCACCTTTCCTAAAGGCCATCTTGCAGGATGACAATTCTCATCCTTTAATAAAACTATTTGCCCTTCTTCTATATTAGGAATTTCCTTTTTCCATTTATTCCTTTGCTGGAGCGTATGCAAATATTCACTTTTCCACTTAACCCAGAAATCTTTCTTCATTTTTTGGATAAGTCTCCACCTATCCAAATTTCCGATTTTTTCATCTTCCATTGGTTCGACTATTTCTAAAGGTGGTCTTCCAATTAAAAAATGACCTGGTGTTAAAACTTCTTGTTGGTCCTTCTCACTAACTATAGTGTATAATGGCCTTGAATTTAAGCATGCTTCTATTTGACATAAAAGAGTTGACATTTCTTCATAAGTCAAAATAGTGTCGCCGATTATACGCTTTAAATGGTATTTCATTGACTTAACTCCAGCTTCCCAAATACCTCCGAAGTGAGGTCCTGCCGGGGGAATAAAATGCCAATCAATCCTGTCCTTTTCAAGCTGCGCTGCAATCGTTATATTTTCTTGTATTGCATTAAATAACTCTTGATCTAATTTTCTTGCAGCTCCTACAAAATTTGTTCCGTTGTCTGAATAGATATTGGAACATTTTCCCCGTCTAGCAATAAATCTTCTGAGTGCTGCTAAAAATGCGTCTGAAGTTAGATCGCTTACCATTTCTAAGTGTATGGCTTTGGTGGCCATGCAAACGAATACAGCAACGTATCCTTTAAATGTTTTTTGGCCACGATTTTTTGAACATTTAACATAATAAGGACCTGCGTAATCTATTCCAGTATTAAGAAACGGGAATGTCATCGTCACTCTATATTTTGGCAAGTTACCCATTATTTGCTGAGCTGTATTTTGTTTATACCTTGCACACGTTACACATTCTCTTAAATACTTTTTCAACGAATTTTTCAACCCGAAAATCCAATACTTTCTTTGGATATAGTTTCGCATTAGGTTTATCCCTCCATGCAATGTTTCCTTATGAGCATTTTTTATTAATAAGCTTGTTAGGTGGCATTTTTCTAAAATGATTGGATGTTTAACATTAAATTCTGCATTGGAATTTTGCAATCTTCCTCCAACTCTTAGAACCCCATCCTTGTCCAAAAATGGATTCAATGACAATATTTTATTATTTGTCTTGATTTCCTTTTTGATTTTAAGGCACTTTATCTCTTGCCTAAACTGGTATTCTTGTTGTTTCTTAATAACAACTGTTTCCGCTATTCTTATCTCCTTTACTGAAATAATTGATGAATAGGCTTTATTTCTTGTTTTCATCTGCACGAATCTATTTATGTATGCTATTATACGTATAAGTTTTTCTATACTGGAATACCTTTCTATTAATTCGTAAATAGGATCATCTATTTTGTCATTTAATACCGTATTTATTAAGACAGGTTCTTCTACAGACTGCTGCCGAGGCCAAAGTCCTTTTGGGTCTGCTAGCCATTTCGGACCTTTCCACCAAAAATCACAGTTGATCAACTGGTTAGAATCCACTCCCCTGGATGCTAAATCTGCTGGATTATCCTCTGACTTAACATGATTCCATTCAGTATTTTTTAATTTCCGAATGTCATCCGTTCTTCTTTTTATAAATTTGATCTTACTTTGACCACTGTTAATCCATGCTAAGGTAATCGTGGAATCACTCCAAGCATAGATCTCCATTATATTGTCAATTGATCCTTTTAGTCTTTGGATTAATTCACTAAGCAGGTGAGCTGCACACAGCTCGAGTTTGGGAATTGTCTTCCTATTTTTTATAGGGTTGACTCTACTTTTGCTAGCTATTATATTAACATGAGGTCCTACTTTAGCATAGACTACTGCAGCATATGCTTTTTCGGAGACGTCCGCAAATCCGTGAATCTGAATGACTGAAGAACTGTTTGAATTAATCCACCTTGGGATTCGAATATTCTCTAACAATAATAAATTTTCTTTATATTTTTCCCAATAATTTTTATCTTCTATGGATAATTCCTGATCCCATTCACTTTTATTTATCCAAAGTTTTTGAATAAGAAGTTTTCCTGAAACCGTGACTGGTGCCAACCATCCTAACGGATCAAATATTTTTGCTAGCGTTGATAACACAACGCGCTTATTTATATTTTTTGATTCATCATTACAATTTACGCTGAACTTAAATAAATCCTTTTGAGGTTCCCATTTTAGTCCTAAAGTTTTAACACATTCATTTTCGATAATATTGAGAACCTTATTGTCCCCTGTGTCCTCCACAGTGGTTAATATTTTGGAATTGTTGGAAATCCATTTCCTTAAGTTGAATCCAACTTTCTGCAATTCATGGGGAATTAATGTTATTAATTTATTAGCTTCTTCTACCGAATCAGCTCCAGTCATTAGGTCATCCATATAGAAATCATTCCTAATTATTGCACTAATAACTTGGTTTTTACATTTATCTGCAATATCTACCAGAACCCTGGTAGCCAAATATGGTGCAGATGCAGTTCCGTAAGTGACTGTGGTTAATTTATATGTTTTAATTTTTTCTTTTGGAGAATTTCTCCATAAAATATATTGATATTTTTGATCATTATTATCTATTTTAATTTGTCGGTACATCTTTTCAATGTCTGCCGAAACAACAAATTCCCATTTTCTCCATTTAATAATAATGTCAAAAATATCTTTTTGAACTCGTGGCCCAACCCACATTATGTCGTTCAAACTTTTGTTATTCGTAGTTTTTGCTGAAGCATCAAAAACTACTCTCAATTTGGTCGTAAGGCTTGAATCTCTAATCACTGCCTGGTGCGGTAAAAAATATTTGCCTTCATCACTCACTTCAATCATGTGTCCTAAATCCATGTATTCATTCATGAATTTAGTGTAGTCAACCTTAAGTTTTTCATTTCTTTTTAGTTTTTTCTCCAGATTCATGTAACGAGCTATCGCTTGTTTCTTTGAATCTCCTAAGGTGACATCCTCCTTGAATGGAATTGACACAATGTATCGCCCATCTGAATCTTTTTTTGTCGTTTTGATAAATTTATTTTCACAGATTTCAGACTCGATATCATCTTTTTCTTCTTCTTCCACTTCCCAGTAGCGATCTAACTCTTTTATTTCTATTGTTGTGGCTACAATGGTTTCTTTTCCTTTGGATTTTTTACATCCAGAAACTATCCACCCGAAATCAGTTTTTTGCCCAAGGAGACCGTCTATTTTTATAACTCCATTTTGCAGAATGTGAGTATATACGTCTGCTCCAATGATTAAATCAATGCGACCCGGTTTATTAAAATCGGGGTCGGCTAATTTAAAGTTCTTCCATTTTTTCTGATCAACATTAATCGTGTTGACTGGAAGTGCCTTCATAAGTTTTGGGAGAATAATTGCTTCAATTTCTAAATTTTTCGGAGAATTTCTTATCGAAATAACCGCTTTGTGCTTGGAGATGCACGTTCCTGTGGAAGATACTCCACTTATTTCAGTATGAGACCGAAATTTTTTCAATTTTAGAATCTGTGCAGACTCTTCTGAAATAATTGTGCTTTGAGAGCCACTATCAATCAATGCTCTTAATTGTTCAAAGCCTCCATACCTCGACTTTACTTGAATCAAGGCCGTGGCCAACAAGGCTTGACCTGTTGTTCTACACGTATTCACTTTTTCTGGATTATGACCTGCAAAGTGAAGTAACGTGTGGTGAGGTTTACGACAAGTCGAACAAAGCTGCTCGCTTATACATTTTTTACCAAACGGATGCCTCAGACATCTTAGGCAAATCCCATTTTTTCTTACCCAGTCAGACCGTTCTGCTGGATTCATTATTTTAAATTTATGGCATTGAATTAAATAATGCCCTGGTAGTTTGCAATATGCACAATTGTCACTATAATTTTTATTCTTGTTATTATTAATCATTTTCTTTACAGGTTTTACTTCCTGTGAGAATGATGATATAGAATTGAGCCTTTGCTCTAAAAAGTCCATGACATCAGAAAGTGCCTGTATTTCTTTTGTCTTTTTAACATGGCTTTCATATAAATTGAGTGATTCTTTATTGAATTTCCGAAGAATTATGTGAGCGAAAATTGCATCCACATCTTCTGGTAATTGTGCCTTTAATTTTATAATATAAATTGACTCGTTAATCGTGTCAATAAATGTCTTTATTTGCTTATTGGATTCTAAATTTAAATTTGGCATATCCATAAGCCTATTCATATGATCTGAGAATATGTTTCTTTTATTCTCATATCGCTTGGTCAAAAACTCCCAAGTGGCTTCATAATTTTCTCCAGAGCCGAGCAGTAAATGAGTAACCACATTTCTGGCTTCTCCTTTTAATGCTGACTTTAGATAATTAAATTTGAGAGAAGGACTGAGATCCTCTCTCACATGTATGAGCTCTGTAAAGAGTTCATTAAAAAGATCCCATTCTTTGGAATCACCAAAGAAGGTGGGAATCTGTATTTTAGGCAGGGTTGGTAACTCCTCCGCCTTAACAACCGTCGACATTTCAGCTTTATTTATTGTGCCACTGAGTCGACTATTAATGGCTGTAAGAATATTTTGTTTGTCAAATTCAAGTTCGCTAATTTCTTCTTCGAATAGCGAACTCTCAAAATGACTATTCACCTGTTCAATCAGGTTATCTATTTTATGCCATAAAAATTCAATTTTATTTTTCCTTATTTTAAGGAAATCTGGACTACTGTCTATTAGTTTAGACGTATCTTCTAGATATACTCGAAATTGGCCAACATTATTACGAAATGCCTGCTCTACTTTTAAAGCGTTGTTTTGTGCTATACCCTCTTTTTCAGGGTGACCACGCATTTCAAGGTTTAATGTAGGGGGAGGGTTTGATTTAGGGACAGTGTTTGATTTAGGGAAAGTGTTTTCTACCGACTCGCCCTTAATTTTTTCATTTTTATTTTTAATTTTTTCTAACACCATCATTATTAAATCATACTGCTTCGCGTTAAAATATTCATGATCGACAACGCCGATCTTTAACAAATTGCTATGATTAGCAATGAAACATTTTTGAAGCCCATTTAATTTTAGAATTTCTACATCTGTTAATGTTGGTTTTACTTCCAACTTTCTAATTTCCAAAATAATTTCGGACTGCTTCTTAAGGAATTGAATAGTCTTTTCTGACATCATTTTGAAAATTTTTTGTAATTTCTTAATATATATAGTACGTGTATATGTATTTTATATGTATTTATATATATATGTGTGTTTGGATAAACAGAAAATTCTTGTTTTGACTTAGCTGATGTCGTTGTTGTTGCTGCTGCTGTTGCTGCTGTTGTTGCTGCTGTTGCTACTGCAGTTGCTGCTTCTGCTGCTGGTAGAGGCTCCTTTGAATTTGACTTCCTTCTCTTCTTTAAGGCTCTGTCGATGTTTAAAGATGATTTTTTTTTTTTTTTTTTTTTTTTTTTTTTTTTTTTTTTTTTTTTTTTTTTTTTTGGCACGTTTTATTATTTTTGTAGTCCAGTCAGATTTTTTGTTTTTTAGCCATTTATTTCGGCATTTATGCTCTTTTGGCATATACACTGCACTCTATTTATGAGCTGATTTAATGCTATTAGAGCATTTATAAGGCACTGTTTTCAGGCACTTTTTATTTAATTTATGCTCTTATGGCATATACACTGCACTCTATTTATGAGCTGATTTAATGCTATTAGAGCATTTATAAGGCACTTTTGTTATGCACTTTTTAATTTCACAATTGCTGATGTATGGCCTCAAGCACGCCTTACCACAATTTATAATGGTACACAAAGCAACCTTTAGCTATAGACTATAAGGTGCTTGTTTTAAAACATAAAAGATTCTTTTGTATCTTTTGCTTTTTATATTTATACTCTGTTCCTTACCTTTGGTAGGGGGAAACAAGAGTCACTTATTTTTGCTACCTTTAGCTGTAAGATGCTTAAAGGAGCTGGCCTTTCTCTGAGTTCCTTACCTTTGGTAGGGGGAAACTGCAGAGTCGATTAAAGGCTCGATTGACCAAATGTAAAATCCCAAATAAGAAGACTTTACTCGTTGAGTTTTTGTAAGAAAACTGATTTTATTTGGAAATATCTTCGGTTTAAATAGGTGACATGAGAATCGCATCTTAAAGTAAATGGCCTACGCAGAGGCCTAAGTAAATAGTCCCCGCCTTATCGAGGTCCCACGCTCGGGCACATCTGCCTATCTTGAGCGGCGAGGACCTTATCTGTGGTCTCCCACTAAGGGACTATTTTAGGAGGCGGGGAAAGATCTCAAGTGACTGACTCATGTAGTGTGCACTTAAATTACATGTTTTTGAGCAATGCACCCATGTCGCCTTAGATAACAAAATCCTAAATATAATTTATCGCTCTCGATTCATTTACATAAGATATGAACGGAGCCCAAAATTGTAAGTCTTTAAATATATTCGTGTTCATGTGTGAACACTAGCTCTATATAGCAATGGGCAAATACCACCTTCTTTACCATTTCAATGGAAACAACTTGTTCCACTAAATTACACACAGAATCCTCTTTTGTGCTGGGCAGCCCCAACGTTTGCATTGGTCATCCGCAAAAAACTCCCACTCGATGGCCAGCTTGGTCGGCTTCCGGTTCCTGTCTGTCTATGTATGTGTGTGTCGCCTTTTTTTTTGCAGACCTCTTGATTTGCAGTTGGGAAAAATCCCTTTTGTTTGCTTATATCCTAAAGGAGAAAAGATGATCCAGGCTGATTTTTGAATAGTCCTGATTCCGCTCAGCTCAAGTCCCTTCATCTTCTAATGAGCGGTGAGCGCTGACAGTTGTGCTTGATAAGCGTAAAACCGTAACGAATGGCCGGACAGAAGAATCCGGAGACGGGGTAATTAAACAGACCCGGCAACAGTCGAAGCGTATTAATCATTTAATTTACTCCTTTTCACGGCGCAGACATTGCACGGCCGCAGGACTTTCAGTTCCCGGGGGCACTTGTCGACGAGAGCATTAACACCGCTGTCCTGATCCCACTGCTCTTGCCTCAGCTCCTTTCATTGCCCCGTGAATCCGATTCACGTGTCCTTGCAACCCTTTCGTGTCTTTGCCGTGTTTAATTCGCTCGGGCATGAAATTTCCGCGTGCGTAGCCCCCACACAAAAGGGAGCTCCTTGGCTTCGACTCCATTTGCCTGTTGTTGCTTCATTAAAATAAATTTAAATAAACTACGCTGATTATGAGAGTGCCATAAGCCGGAAAACTTTTGCTTAAGCGGCACAAAACGAAAGAACCTCTTCAAGGTCGCTGGCGGAAAAGTTTCTGAAGTAATTTGGAAATTTCGTTTAAGCGCTGTGACTGGCCACTCAATTTGATAATTAGTGTAATGGGAAAGTGGTCGTTGCTCAACTTAACTTTAAATTACTACAAGTATTTTAAATGAATCATTTGCTTTTGAATTTAGCATAATAAATTAAATTAAAAAATAAATACTTGACCATAATAGACATATAAATCTCCAATAAAACGCAGAACTTTTTTACTGTTCGTGGTTGAAAAGTTGTTGAAAATAATTTCACCATTTGTGCCAAATGATTTGACTGCCAAGTCAATTTATTAATTAGTATAATTTAAACATTTCTCCTTCCCCCACCACGAAAACCCGCAAACAACCCCAGAAAAAAAAGTAAAACGCCTAAAATGCGGCAATACAAAATCGATGACAAATTGCGGACACGTTACGCGTAGTTGAGCCCAAGACGAGTTGAGCTCGTTGCGGATCCCCGGTTTTCGCTTTGGGTTTGAGTTTGCGTTTGGCGTGACTGCTAAATACGCTGACAATGCTGCACCCTCACCCTCGGAAAATAGACAAGGGCAACAACAAACCCGGCCACCAGCCACCCCACAAAGGCAAAGTCAGGCAGGCTATATCAATGGGCAAATTAAAATAACAACCTAATCATCGTTTTAAGACCGCGAGAAAAAGGCGACACGAGATTCCAAGCCGAAGGGTGGCTGCCTGGCTGGCTCTTTTGGGTGGCTGCACTGCAGTGCTGCTAAATGAAACGCAAAGGCCTTTTTGTCAACGCTGCACTGAGAGAAACTTAGCAGGAAGTCCTTCATTAAATTATATATTGAAATTATACATTGAAATTATATATATATATTAATGAGATTATATTGAAAATTAATAAAAAGCAAATGTATTTACATAAATCTGAAATCTGAAATATCTTTTATCATTTTTATAATGATTTAAACGTATGTTAGTTATTCTGTAAATATACATATATATTTAAAATATTTCCTATATATTAATTGAGTTGAATACAATATATGACTATACTTTTTTAATTATTTTATTAACTTCATATATTTTTTGTCCGTGTACTACTCTCCCTCCCTCTTTGCAATGCCGGCGTTTTTGAACATCCCTTTTCCTATTCTGTCATTTTTATGTTCCGGCGTTTGTTCCGCCTTCTGTTCCTGTTTCACTTCCCGTTCTCGTCTGGGCGAGACAATTGCCCAAAAGTGTTGGAAGTCAAACGCAACCGACCCGCCACTAATGCGTCCGCTTCAGCTTCTTTGCTCCTTTGCCGCGTTGGTCCTTTGCCACCCAGGAAATCGCAGTGCAGTGTAAGGATCAACGGCGGTAGAAGGCGCATCAGAGACGTCGAATTGCTCCCTTGTGACAGGCCAATATAATGCGCCGCGGGGTGATGGGCTGCCCAAAAAAGGGGGCGACGTACGCAGGCGGTGGGTGGGTGTTTGGTAGTGAGGTGCTGTGAGCCTCAGCGATTGCACAACAGATTGCCGCACTCATATCAGGTTGCAAGCGTAGTGAGGTCGCACTCCCTGGTCCGTTTGTCTCTCACTGATACGTATGATGGATCGCCTTAAATACCTTTAAATTAAAACGACGCTCAAAGCGAAATGAGTTGTGGGAGTTGGCCAGACGATTGCCGCAGGGGTGGCCCAGCCCGGCGGGTGGTGTCCTTGGGGGGGGGGGGGGTGTGGTGTTGGTTCATATCGGTGCGGATTGGTTTGGTTCGGCCAAGGTGGAACCAATGCTCGATTTAAATGCCTTTTAATTGAACTCAGCATGAGACTTTTTATCGCTTGCAAAAACAGGTTGCAGTCTACTATTAAGTTGTGAAATTGAAGTAACTTGACAATTCTCTATATTTACTCAAAAAATTGCACATTTATTTGAACCAAGACCAAAATAAAATAGAGAATTTTCACCATTAGAGGTATAACAAACTTTTGAAAAGTTTACTTGTAAATAGTAGTATGAATCAAAACCACCTACTCTTATTCTAGTTCCATTCATACAATTCGATTCGCCCTCGCAACTCGCAAATCAGTGCGAACTAGTTCCTTCATTTTATGCAACACTTTGTGGCAGTACCATTGCAACTCTATCGCTCATAAATATATATCCGACTGGCCTAAGCCTGTCAATGGCTGTTCCGTCTGCAAGTTTTCTCTTTTTTCCGTTCTGACACTAATCAGATTAGTATCGCCAACGCCAATGGCATTATGCATACGTACTCGTATAATTCTTGTGTTCCGTACCTCTATTCTTGTTGCATCAAATTGCACGCCACCCACACGGATACACTCTGTCAAAAAGGGGGGGGGGGGGTGAGGCGGTAGTGGGTGATAAAGAAGTTCGGGGGGTAAAGGAAAAGCTGGCAGAAAAGCCACAGCCCACAGTCAAACTTGACATGCACACTTCGGTATGTAACGGACGTTGTAGTTTGGGCTGCGGATTCAAGTTTTCGCATGGGTTTCGACTGAGTTTTGTATCGGGGTTCGGTGGGTATTGAATGACTGCTCTCTGACTGACTGTTTGACAGACACTGATGTTGATGAATATCAAGTGAATCCTTTTGTGACATCAGGAAAAAAGGCCTCCCGCTGGGCCAGCTCTGGGGTCACTCCACTACCTACCGTCCTTCTTTTCTACATTTTAAGCTCTGGGTTCTGCAGCCTGTACACTGAGAGCAATGAGTTCATTTACAATAAGTGTGTGAAATTACAATAGTGAATGATTAATTGGAATATTAAACTAGTTTTGTAAAATTGTAAGGTTAGTTTTCTTTGTTTCTTGGGTAATTTTAATATTGTTGTTTTCAGTAAAAAAAACATTCTATATATATATTTTTCGATTTATTCTTCACTAAACTGTTCTTTTGTCCAATGTACCACCTTTTGAAGCTTGATGCCAGCGAAAGTGACAGCGACGCCGAAAAGACATCCAGCATTAAAATTGAGAGTTGAGGGCGGCGACCATCGCAGGAACTTACTTAGCCCCCGTAAAAATGCTCAGATTGAAAAACGCAAAAGTTGAGATACGAACGGACCGGGCCAGATTGATTGCGACCGATAAGGACTAAAAGACCAGGCGGGCAAGTGTATGAAAAAGAGGAATACTCCGCCCATGGAAAGAGGGTGAGCCCAGCGCTTGAGGTTACCAACAGCGTAAAAAGATGGCAGATAAGACAGAAAGCGTCACGGGATGAGGTCCAGGATAACGAGAAGGATGAGGTCGAGCTGCAAAGCTAGTATCCGTAATAGACAGCGGAATTATGAAAGTGTTGGCGTAGAACAAATCGAATTAGACATCGCGTCAAGGCTGATGTCATCTACAGCTGGGGGTGATTTTATGGACTCGTATTGAGGGTTTTTCGATCGGAAACGGATATAAATAAAGAAAAAAATATTTTTAAGGATTTTTTTAAGTTTTATAAATCTAAATTTATAAATTTTTTTAATGCTCGTTGTTTAATATAATAATTGTTATTCTATGGGAGTGTCCTTATATTTAACACCAATCTCTTGAAAAAAAGAAATAAAAAGCCGCCATTAACAAGGGTAAAACTGCGGGGCCATGAGGATTTTTTTTTGGACAGGAATGGGTGTATGGTGGACCTACTGGAAGCCCTCTTCCTCCCGGCGAGAGCATCTCCGCCATTAGTGCGTGTGATTTCCATTTCATTTCGCTTCGTGACAGTTGGCAACTCCAACAGATTAAAGGCATTTCCCATCCAGCACGCAATTCGCCTGAATTATTGTTGTCAGCAGCAACCAACGACCAGCAACCAGAAACAGGCAGCAAAACGGGGGGGAAGAGGTCGATCGGTATGGCCAGTTCCTGGGTTCGAGCCCAGGACACCCGGGCCAAAATCGAGCGGCCCGGACATCGCAGGACCAAGAATGGCGTCGCGACATGCGTCGATGATACGCAAATGCAAACAAACAAGGAGAGACGGCAGGGAGTGAGTGGGAGGAACAAAGCGGAGCACATAATGCCATGCACATTGAGTGCCATGGGCGATGGCGATGGGTGGGTTGGGGTTGCTTCCCATAAAGGGGGTTTAAGGCATATGCAAAAGCATGAGGCAGCTACAGCTACCAGCCAGAATCCTCTTGCCATTGCCATTCCCATTCCCACACTCGCTACCTATCTGTCACTATAGCGAAATCAGCTGTGAAAATTTTGAAATTTTTCCACGAGGATTTTCGCGACTTTTTGCGTATTTTGCATCAATTTTTATCAGTTGGCATTGCCAGGGGAGAGTCTGCCGCTTGTGGGAGGGGGCTGAGGGGTATGTGTACGCAAAAGGGGGTGCGGGAGGCGGTGTGAAAGGGATGAGGTGGAGCCCAAGGTGGTCTTAATGGCATGGAAGCTGCGTAAGTGGCAAAAAGCGCTACAAATGGCAAAAGCGGCGGCTCAACGGAAAAAATCTCTGGAACTGTAAAATATGTACACAATTCTTAATATATATTCGTAATAATAATGCTAAAATCATATACATATTATTCAAAAACTAATATAGTATTTATATTTTTAAGAATGGATCTAACAACTATATTGCCATGAGAAATGTAATACATCCTGTGAACTGAAATTAAAAAAAAAAACAATAAACAGCTTATTGTATTTGTAAAACTAATTCTTATTATTTAAATCCTTCGGGAAAAATCTGAATTTCAATGTTGAAACGTAAAAATATATATTTTTTCAAAAAAGTAACTACAAACTGAAAATGCAATCGTAATCTGAAATGTTTTCATTGCAAAACTCTCGATAATCGCAACGCGCTGCTGTTGTTTCCTCATTCGGCACTTCCGCCTTCTTCAACTTCCATTTTCATTTTCAATTGCAGTAATACAATAAAACTAATATCAACACTTGATTAACCCAAATGAGGGCAATCATTGCGCTCTAATGAACCAAACCGGACCAAACGCACGCTCCGCACAGCCACTAACCACCCCAATACAAGGTCCACCCAAAACACCACCCACCACAGCAAAATATTTTGGGCAACGCCTTTTGCGAGCGGCGGGTTAAGCTTAACCCTTTCGTGAACCCGAAGTACGTAGTACGTACATTTGCGTGTGAAAGTGCCGATATTTGGATTCCTGGTTACAAAGAGCCTTTCCACTGATGTCGCCAACAAACCGAATCCCGTGTGTATCCTGGCATCCTTGTACCTCGTTTGCCTTTAATCACGTGGAAAGGCGCGAAAAGCGGCGCTTAGTGTTTGCCAAAAGCTTCAGCGCGTGCAGAAGGGTTGCTTTTCCCACTCCATAAATGCGATGTATACGCCGTGTGACTCTGGGTGTGCTTATCATTAATCATTAATAATGAAAACGGCGGCGTTAAATCTTGTAGATGTTTCATGCCAAATGCTGGTATTTGCCATTCATGGACCAGCAAAGGGTTTTGTACACACACACCCATGTATATATATATATATACTAGTATCTTGGGCAGAGGGTTGCATTTGCCAGGACTCTGAAGTACCTGTTAATGGGCACTCGAGGCAAGTGAGAGTGTGTAATTTGACCCGGGGCTATAAGTTACGCACTTTTGTGTGCGGCACTTCAAAAAAGCACAAATTGCACAGCAGCGAGTGCACTACGAAATCGACAATTGTCAGCGGTATGTCAAAAATATATCGACACTGTACACTGAGGAAAAAGATGATAAGAAATAAATATACAATTTTAAAGCACTCAAAACATAGTCATAAAGATCTATTTACTTTCGTGTACCTTTGATGCAAGTATAGTATTAATATTAATATAAATTTAACGAAATTTAAAATAACAATAGTATGAAAATTTGGTAATGTGGAAATTATGAGATTTTAAAAATATCTTGTTTTTATTAAAAAAAACCATCAAGCACTTTAACAAATAATTTAATATAAATTGTATGGGCTTCACATCCCTCTTACCGCCTCACGCATTTTTTTGTTGCACTTTCAAATTGAAAATCCTGCGGGAATCGCCAGATATCCTCACACATTTTGACGCCCAAATGAGTCTTAATGTGTTTTTCACACCAACAAAAAGGGCGAAACAAAAAACCAGGAAATTCCGCCGACCAATGTGATGAAATTGTTCAGCCCAATTTTCATGGCGAAGCTAGCCGGAACAGGCCAAAAGCAGGACAGGACCAGAACATGCTGTTCGTTGAACAGGACCTGCTGTGGGAGGCGTCGTAGCGGCAAATTCAATTTAGCATTTTTAAGTGCGTTCGCCTTTGATCAGCGACAATCGAATTTCGTACCAAATAAAATGTGCGACGGTGGAGGGAATAGCCTTTCAAAAATAAAAAAATAAACCAAAAAAAATCGCCCACCCGACTGATTACACTTGCCGTTTGATCAGGACCAGAATCAGCGACAGCTGTAGCCCCAAAAACCATGTCCCGTTTGCCATGGCCATTCATAAATATTCAATTGCAGATTCCCCAATCCGGAGCCATCATAATCAGAATCGAAATGAGAGGCGTACTCCAACTTCTGCGACCATAATTGCGAGAATGCTGGCCACTAGCGCAATGGATATGGAATCCGGAATCCATCAAGGACCTTTTGTCAACAGGAGAGGCACACGGCTCATTGGCCGTATTTAGCCGCGGGCCAAGAATCTAGCACAGATGCTCTCTCTTGACGAGAATTGAAATTCGGCAATCGACCCAAAAGTGTTGGTAATTTTGTCAAACTACTGCGGCAATCGTCGCAAGATGCAGGCAATCCTCTCACAATTGCCACCACTCCACAGGACCTCTGTGTGTGTGTGTGTGAGTGTGGCAATTACCAGGAGTGGCTAGCTCTGATCCTGTGCTCTCGAGGTCCTGGGTTCCCCAGTTTCTCAGTCCCATGCCGGCGGCTATCAAATAAATTTGCGCAAGTTACCGTGTGTGCTCGAGTGGAGAGCGGCATCAGGAGCTGGCTCATTATGCCCTACCCAGAGGGTATGATAACTATGACAATGGACTAGATGGCTATGTCGATACGGAATCCTAATTAGATGAGGGCCAGTTGAGATGGGATCATCCTGGAAGTAGATTAGTCTGTTTGGAAGCGGCTTACCTTAGAATAAGAAAGCTAACAAAAAACAGGGATTTACCTTGATATACTCTCCTTTTAATAATTATATATATCTTAAAACTGTATCAAAAATGATTTAGCTCATTAAAAAAATACTTACCTTTAGGTATTTAATATTACATATTTTATACACATTTTTATATGTAATCAAACCGTTTTTTCCCTAAGAGTACCGAAAATTCGTCTACTGCCCATCTAACCACGACTTTCCTCCTACTTTTCGACCAACTTTTTTGCGACAGATGTTTGTGCCCGTTCGACTTGGTCTAGAATACTTTTTGGGCAGTTCTGTGTCGCCTTCAACACGCATAATTATTTTGCAATTATTTATTAAGTACACAGAAATTGTGATCGATCACAAAGCGCGAGAAAAGACATTCCCTTCGGGGTTGTTGGTGGACAACTTATGAATTTCTCATTAGTTTCGGGAAGCATTTGAACCCAACCACCTACGCGAATAGAATAGAACCCCCCAGAAAGTATCCCGGTCATGAGCTGATTTTAATGAAAATTCCAGCTGGAATAGTTTCGATTGTGAGTCGGCACAAACAAATCTGGCAAGTCAGGGCGTATTAACTTCCGATTAACTTTGGCTCCGGTCAAGTGAACCCCTTTTGGGACTGAATCGTATACGTACATACATTCATACATATATCCTTCGCCCCCTTTGGCCGCTTGTGAGATTGCCGAAATTCGATTGGCAAAATCGTTTAGTGGACTTTCTAATAACTGACATGCACACATACTCGGGGTTTTCGGTGTGTCGGCTCCCCCGCAGCTGAAATCCTTTCGCTGGCCACCCCTTTTTTCGGCGAGCCTTTCCGCCTTTTGTCCTGCGCCTGTCACCGTCGCAATGCCGAGCATGCCTGTCACAATATCCTTTGGGCGACTGTCAATTTTTTGCTGCCTCCGCTACTACTACGCCGAAATTGAGTAGCAGTCGCTGCCCTCACGCATGACACCGAGGACTCCCAGGACATCCAGGACAAAACAACGCAAAAAATGCCAGCGAAAGGAGGAGTTGAGCGCACTGGCAGAATAGGTATACCAAATTTTAAAAGTCCCTAGTGTAATAATATGTACAATACCAAATTATTGGAAATGTAATTAAATGGTTTATTTACAATTAAATAATTAGATTATGAATCTATACTTTAAGCTATAATTAGTATGCGTTGTCCCTCGCTTCCTAAAATGTTTTACAGTGTTGCAAATTTTACCATGTTGGAAAATAAGATTATTCCATTTGTATGCCCATTTTTGGCACTGTGTAGAGAAGAGAAGGGGTTGCGGTACGTGGAGGCGAAGGCAAAGGACACGGCAAACGGATTGCAGCCGCAGTCGTTAATCCTGCAAGTGGCACGCCTGAGCGAAGCGCATTGCCAAAAGTGCAGAGCTCACAAGGCTGCAGTGTCCTTGCCGCTGCCGATTTGCCCGATCCTTCTGATTCTCTCCTGCGTAAGGACCAAAGGCAGATGTCACAATCGAAATTGAATTAAAGCGCAAAGTAAGATTGATTGTCTGCAGTTCGGCGGGGTTATTGCGTGCCCCGTCACTGCCTTCGGGCAATTTAAAAGCCGGCGCTTTAAGGTCCTGCCGCCTGGGTGTCCTTTCCTCAGACTCTGATTAACACGAGCCAATTTAGGCAAATTGAACGGCTGCCTTTTGTCTATCTATGGCAGGCATCGGCATCTCCAACTCAAACTTAAGCTCCTTTTGTTTGTGTTTCTCTAGAGCGAAACTTGTAAACTAGACTAAGTAAGTAGTGGAAATAGCACGCCTCGTAAATCGACATCCAAATTTCTGGCCTAATCAGACCGAGCCTACATAAATAGGCATTCGTAGGCCAAAAAGGGAAGTTCGCCAAGCTCGCAAATCCCCATAGGGAAATTGAAATGCTTAAAAACAAGTGAAACATACTAACAAAGAAATGGTAATGGCAATACGCCTTGAATATCCTTGGGAGAGGAATTTACACTAGTAAAAAATAAATACACAATTTATGATTACTTAAGATGTAACAAAAATAATAAAACAAAACAAACAACTTTATTTTCCTACCATGTAGTATAATAGTAAATAACAAAAAGTATTTAAGTATACTTATAAGAAAATATATATATTATATGTCGATACATTCTTTTATAGTGAAAATATGCTTTTATTCCATTTCCACTCTGTAATCTCGCTCAAAGTAAGGTAACTTTGAGAAAGATGAAAGGGGAGTTTCTTCATTAAGGTGAAGAAGCAAGTACAACACTTACTGTAATTAATATTTTTGCGTAATATATATTCCCATGCCGAAACTAGCATCCCATATTCCATATATTACAGGTCTTATCTGGTCCAGGAGTCAAAAAGGGCGCCTAAATAAGGCCACTGACTATATATTATGTGTGTGCCGTGCTCAGTTGGCTGGCTGTAATTGCACTAATATATTTTTATTGCCGGAGCCCACGCTCCTGCGTCCAACGGAAGTAACTAAATCATCTTTGACGATTGCCGGGCGCTGCCTTCATTGCGCTTCCATTCCATACCGTTCCCTCCTTTAGCTTTTCTCTTAATAAACATAATTGTGCAAACGGAAACGGCCATGAGATATCCTGCTCGGCTTTTGCATATTCATTTGGGAATTGCCATGAAATCGGGGGGTGAGCCCAGGGTCCTGAGTCCGCAATCCTGAGCCCCGAAGTCCAAAGTGCGGGGTGAGGAATTCGGGGTGAGGAGCACACCCCTGGCCAACTTATGACAGGCTATAACCATTTAGCAGCCCGGGCACAATGAGCATAATGGTGTACAACAATTTTGAAACAATTGATTGCGCTACAAATGTCCGTTTATTAGTGGGTCCTGGCTGGTCCTAGCGATTCCTGGCTCCAGGACCTTGGTGTTTGCCAGGCGATGAGCAGCACTTCCGCCAGGTCGTGTGTCTTGCCGCGTGGTAATCGAAATTAATGGCCAACTGATACAACGAGTAGTTGGCTTTGGTTAAGCAATCGTAGGGTTCTTCGACCACGTTATCATCGCGGGTAAATGGGTAGTGACCGGGGCATACAGATTTCTTTTTTATGTGACTGTATTATCGAGACGATTTCTCCAAGGATTTCTCAGGATTCCAAGTAGTTTGGCAAAGGGGCAAAGCTGGTTTGACCATCTTATCTAATTGAAAGAAATTGCCGACTCTGAAAAGGTTTAGAAGTTAATTCATACTACAACCACTTATTATTTAAGTATTACGAATATAGAGTTTATATTTCACGATTAAAAATATACACACATGCTGTGTAACACTTTTTCTTCAGTATTAAATATTTTGATGATATAAACTGTAAAAACACATGGACGACATCCTTTTGTTTTCCTGGAGAAAGAGCTGAAACAAAAGGTGACTGAAGAGGGCATCTTTTTGCCCAATTCCCCCAACCCCCGACCATCCTTTCAGTCATCGATCAATCAATGCGTACGTCAACTGGCCAGAAATGTCAGCCACAAATGCGGATCGAACGATTCGATTCGATTCGAAACCGTAGTTGTGTGGCAAGTTTGAAAATTTAGCAGCGGATATTTTTGAGTTTCTCGTGCTCATTGTTCTCCAGGTCGCGGGAGATCATCAGAAACGGTTGAAAAGAACAGAGGCCGGGCAAACATGGTTATAAGCTATTAAGATTGCAGCAAAACAAGGGAAAACGAGTATTTGGAGGCGAGCATATCCTGCTCATTATAAGCC
Organism: Drosophila melanogaster; assembly: GCF_000001215.4. NCBI lineage: Eukaryota > Metazoa > Arthropoda > Insecta > Diptera > Drosophilidae > Drosophila > Drosophila melanogaster. The sequence continues at coordinate 6,875,904 of NT_037436.4, read as the reverse complement.
CGGCCAACACTTAGCGCCAGTTGGCCTGCTGGAAACTTGGTCGTTGCCTCGATTGCATCTCCTTTAAATTTTTTCGTAGCCTTTTTTATTTTTATTTTTTTTTGGTTTGGAGGGAATCTTTGGACTCAGTGCACGCTTTGGTTTTGGGCTTTTGCATGCCGCCTGCTACTGGCACTGCAATCGCGATTGGGCTTTTGTGGTGCCCCGTCGGCTTTAATTATGCCCGCGTGGTGTTAATGAGATCTTGGCCTGCTCCTCCTGCTCCTGCTCCTGCCCCCACCCTAAATTCCCCTCCTGAGCTCTGACTAGTTGTTGTGGCTCAATCGGGAGGATTGGGTCCGCTTGGCCTGCCTTCTAAGTGGCGCAAAAGTTTGCGTGATTTAAAGGGCTTCATTAAGTTCGTGAATTCGACTAAATCACGCGCAGTACTCCCAACGGCGGCGCATGTCTTGACACCAAGTCGCCGCATCGCACTAAATCGCATCTGGGGATGGGATCGTGATGCAAATGAATCACGGATATCACGAGCAATGCCTAAATGATAAGCCTAGCTTAAAATGTAGGATAACCTTTAAAAACTATGCACAGCTAAGGCTTAAGTCCAGGCCACTAAGCTGCATACAACACTACACACCTCTCAGTTCAAATGGGAAATTCAAAATATGCAAGGTATCAATAATTGAATATCCACGCCTATTTCCAACTTAATAGATTTCACACTGCCATCCCTAATCCTTGCACCATAGCGGGGCCAACCGAAGACTAAGTGTAAGCATTATATGAGCAAGATAAGTGTCGTGGACTCCCCTGTGTCCACCAATCTTCTACTCGGGGGACTGAATATAGTCACCACCATTCATCTCCTTGGAATAGCTGATGTTACGCACTTCCGATCTTGACCAGCACGCCATTCGAATTGCCCGATCAGACATTTTTCGCCATTTGACAGCTGACGATTTATGTGCCTGCCGGGATGTGTGCTGGCTTGAGGATTCAACGACGAGGTCCTCGGCGATCCCAAGTCTCCAGTCCGCAGTGTCTGCACCTTTTTCGCTGACATCTTCTGTTGCTGTTTGGCCAAAAAGTTGTGACGTTCTTTGGGCTTCCTGAGGCTCAACTGTCGCCGCAAATATGACGACGGAACGATAAGATCTACGACTGCTTGTTAAATGCAGCCTTTCAGCTTTCAATTGGTATTGTTTCATCAAAAGCCTTTACCGTTATGCTCATTAAATTTGCAACAAAGCAGCTTCATTGTTTTTGGCCCCGTAATCAGAGAACCGAGGCAGACCAAAAAGTTGAAAAAAGATTTTCGGTCACTGGACCCCTAAAAATAACGAAAAACGAAGAATCTCTCAAAAACATAACAAATACGAGTAAGAGGAAAATAACACAAAAAAAAAAAAGAAAAAGGAGGAAAAAACTTAAGCAGCGCTTCCGGCGTTCGGCGAAAAAATGTGAAGACCCCGAAATGAAATGCCAGCGCACTGGAAGTTGTGTCAATCAATAAGTTTCTGCGTTCCCCGGGATGCGACCTGCATGCTAATGGCCATCCCATCTGAGCGGCCAACTCGGAGGGCTCCCGGCATCTAGCAGCCAATCGATATTGGACCAGGACAAAAAGGAAAGTCTTCGTCGTGCTGGGATCACACCGGATTCCTGCCCCTTTTTGTTGTAGGTTAGGTCAGACATCATGTGTAGGGACGACCTGTTAGTGCACTGGGATTAAAGAAACCATAGTTTTAATTAAATACTGAATAAATACAGGACTCGATTTTTGACTATTCTAAATCCATGAATGAACAAGCTTTTGAAGTATCACCAGATATATATATATACCAAAGTATAGAATTAATAACATTTTTTGTGGAGTAAGTTGAATAAAGTTAGACAGTAAGATGTAACACATATTTACCAACATTTTCTTCTCTGTGCTCAGATTCCCTACACATCGACCACGGATACTCCCTCCTGGCAATTCCTGAGTGTTGTCTGTTGATTTTATGTGCACGCCAGGAATTTGTAAATTTAAAATGCCCGAGATGCCGAGCTGAGAGGAGTTGCAACCACACCCGTTTGCCGCCTGGAAATACGGGAAAACTATGCATGGACAACTGAACTTTGACCTGTTTGCACATCGGGGAGAGCTTAACCGGAGTTAAGGAGCTATCGGATCTCGGACTGCGATTTGTTCGCCGCTCCTGGCGATTACTTGTTTACCAGCATCAAACAACTTAACTACTTGCTGGTTCGGATCCTGTTCCTGCCCTCCACCGATTGCTATCGTTGCCCGGGCAAATCAACTGTTTATTTGTCAAATACGCATTACAGCTAAAAGCACCAGCTGAACAGTGGAGAAGCCAATAAAACATGGCTGTGATTTCCTTTGAGTCAACAAAGCAACACATCCACGCACCCACACAAACACATACAAAGCCCAAAAGCGCTGACAGTGCACATATGTGTGGGAGAAGGAAAATGCTGCCACCACTTGTAAATTTTCCTTTCTCCGAAGCGAAGGACAAACGCCCCGCACATAAAGACGTTGACACTCTTGATATTTTAGGCGTTAAGAATGGCATCGATACAAAAAAAAAGAAAAGAAAAAAAAACAAGGCCGGAAAGAACAACACCAAAGTGACCCCATCTTGACCATTGTCCGCCTCCTTTGCTCTATAAACAATTTTCACTGTCCTATCGATGGTTTTTTGGGGCCAATTCCTTTGGGTAGCGCATTTGTGCTGCACTTATGTCGGCCTAATGAAGATAACAGCATAATTTGGAACGGAAAAGTTTCCTCTTCTCGGGGAAATCAGAGTTCAGGGAAAAATTGGTTGCTTTGGGTGGCTTCCCGTTCATGTGATTTGTCTTTTCGATTGGTTGACATTTGATAGCTGGAAGCTGTTAGGTGTTAAGTGAGTGATATGGGGCAGTAACTGGGATAATTTGTTGGGTTTGCTTGTTTCTGGAGGGGAATTCGCAGCCAATTGATAATGTTGACCAACAGAGATGACCTCAACGGAAGTCGGTGGTCATAAAAAAGGAATCAACAGATACATTTTGGGAGAAATAATTTTGGCATATAACATTGATAAGTAACTGTGAAAAGTTGTTATCAATCACTTTAATGTATTTTATCGTAATTAATACACTCAATATTTTATAATAATATACAAAAAATGTTGGTAGTACGATGTTTCTACAGAATAAGTCATTTCCACATATGCCACATACTTGTTTGTTATTTGTGCAGATTCTTGTGTATCTATAATATATTCTCCGTACTAAGCTCATATGTATATTATCCCCTAATATCCTACTTTTGTTCAAAGGACTCCTTCTTTCTTCTTCCATGGCATTCAATTCCCCTTCCCCAATTTCGATTTCTCCCCGTGTACCTATCTGAACTTGTGTTGTTCTTATTGTTGGTTCACCTTAGCCAATATCCACATCTTGCCCCATCCTTGGTATAAGCAAATTTCTGCTGACAAGACACAAAACATGCAGAAATCGAAGTAAAATGTTGCTCCTAGAATTTCCCTTTTGTTCAGCTAGCTATGTGTTGTTGCTGATGGCATCTTTGTTGCTATTGTTGCTATTGTTGTTGCTGTTATTGCTATTGCTTGAGCCAATTTACTGACAATTTCCAAGCACTCTCTGCTCTTGGCTCCAATCTAAGCGAATTCAGTCTACGCCACATATACGTGCAACAACAGCCGTGATGATGACGAGTTCTGCCAGGCTCCATCTCCAGTTTCCCGATCCCAGTACTCTGCCAACCCCCTTTTGGCCAACGCCTTTGTTAGCTGAAATTTAATGAAGTTGGTTTAATTGAAGTATGGCTGGGTCTTTCGCCCTCGCTTGATTGTCTCCCCCACTCCTTTCAGCCATTCTGTTGACTGTTTAATTTTACAAATTTGCTACGCAGACAACAGACAACAAGCAGTGTAAAGCATTTTTTCCAGCTCTCGATGCAAGCTGGCAACCTCCTTTGCATCCATTTAGGGCATGTTGAATGGGCCGGGTTACCTGACGAACCATCCGACCAACTGACTCAGACTCTGACTGGCACTCAAACCCGAATCGAAAGAGCAGCCAAGGAGCCAAGAAGCCACATCCACGTAGAGTGGCTCCGTGTCCGGGTTTTGTGTATGTGCAAGTGTCACAGTAACCATACGACACACACGCAAATATTTTCACGAATTCATTCTCTGTCATTTGCTGCATGCCACAGTGTGCTTCAAAATTATTTTTTCGCATTTTACTAGGGGCCAGCAGACGTAGATGGGCCCTACCTGGACGACTGCCAGACGCGGTACACTGCGAACAAAGGATACTTAACTAAGGTGAAGTTAAGTGGAGTCGGGGTTTGAAAGTCATGCACCTTATGCATTTTAAAGTCTCTAAGAAAGTTTTGTTAGGTAGTACGGCACCTACTGTGAAAGATTATTGGGAGCTTGTCCCTAGATAAACATTTTTTTTCTCCCAGTGCACTTAGGAGGCCTGTAGGGCCTTCAGGCATCCATCAGTTTCACTTAATATTGACGCCAAATATGCGCGCAATGCTGGCAAAACGATACGAGAATGGAAGGAGGAGCAGGAGTAGCTGGAGGAGGAGCCACGTACCCCAGAAGGGGAAAGCAGGAGTTGGAGGCCTCATCATCATCATCAGCAGCAAGAACGCCATCAGTCGAGGACGAGTCCAAAAGCAGGAACTGTAGCTCGAGCTGGAGGAGAACTCGCTCGAAACATTTTGCTGTGACATTCATTAATTATTTTATATGGAATTCTACGCATTGCCACGTACGCGCTGGCGACATGAAACATGTCTCTAGGCCTCATCCTCCAGCCTGCATCCTCCTTCTGCAATCCAGCAACAAGCTACGTGCAACTTGCAACCTGCAGCCTGCAACATAGACGGCCATTTAGCTATATCAATTAGAGGGCTACCAGTTGGGCTCATCGCCGCAGACGCCGCCAAGCTGTAGACCCCCATTGATAACCACTCCGCGGTTTGGGCCTCCCGTCTCGAAATTAACTTGGTCATCTTGCTGCACTTGAGTGCGAGATGGAGATGGAGCCGGGAATTGTCTGCGCCACTTCAGGGCCCATTTTGCGGTCCCAATCGCGGGAGTTTTGGCTCCAGGTTTCGGTTTTGTAGTGGCTGAGCAAACAGCCCAAACAACCAAAACGGCAGCCAGAAGTGTCTCATGTCTCGAGTTTAGAGTTTTGAGTTTCCAGTTTCCAGTTCTGAGCCTCCGATCTCGTCCAGTCACTAAATAAGCACTCGGTGCCTCGAGATCGGGAGCCGCACATTGAGTCATCACCAACATCATCATCCTCATCATCGGCAATCAACGGGTCTCGAGCTCTCGAGTGCAGTTTTCAGATGGAATTGGATGGCATGGCAGGGATGCATGCCAGTTGAACAAAAGGCGTGTAACAAATATTAACAATGAAAATAATAATATTCGAATCGAAACGGAATCGTTGGTGAATGAACCTGGGCTAGGGATTCTACTTATGTATATATGTACTGAGCAGATCATGATCGGGCAGTTATCGGTTGTTATTGGCGTCGCGTCGAGATCGAAAGGACTGGCTACGTAAACACGTGTTAATGAGTGGACCACGGCGAGTCTGAATGGAAATGGTTTGTGTTTTTACTCGGCGGGATTCTTTGTGGGTGGGCCGTCCTCCGTCGTCGACGGCCTCTGTCCATCTCCCTTGCTCAGCGGAAGTCTGGAGCTGGCAAATTGATAAACGCCATTGGCAACAGTATCCCCCAGTATTCCCCAACCGCTGCTTCGCTTGGCCAACGAAGCATGCTCGGTCCTCTCGCAATGGAAATGGCAAAATGGAATGGGCTTAGATGCTCAGGGATGCAGGAATATTAAGGTTTCTATTGGGTTTCTATTTGGGTATCAGTTATTATTGTATATTATTTTCCTACGATACATTCATTTGGTTTTGAATATAGAGAGTAATACCCTTAAGCGTTTCACACTTTTCAAACTAAGTTATCTTATTTGGAGTTCGGAAGCCACTGCATCCCTGGATCTCTGGCCTCATCGCTGTTCGCCCCGGAAAATGAAAGTCTTTCTACGCTGCCACAGTTATGAAACATGTCGCAAAAGATTCCGGCGCTCGAACAGGTAATTGGATTGACACTTTTGGGTTTTGTGACGTGGATGTGGATGTGGACGACGATGTGGATGAGTCGTGGTGGCATAAGGATGGGTCTGGTCTGGTCTGGGTCTGTTGCCATAGCCATATAGCCACATAGCTCTGGCTAAAAGCAATGGCGTCGTTGTTTTCTGGCGGCAAGAGGAGCGAGTTGATGAGGCATTTGTCGCTTGTCGTTTGGTTGGTGGTTGCTTTCAGACTCTGGCAGTCGATGATTGCGTTAGTTCTTGATGGAGAAGATGGGGCGGTGACGAGGGGCTGCCTCAAAATTGAGGCTCGCGGGCACAGTCCTCCCACAGTCCCCACCCACAACTCATCCTCATCCTCATCCTTATCCGCCACCCCCACCATCTTTTCTTGCCACTTTCCCCTTAACTTTGGCTGATTGGCAGATAGAGTGGGGTGATTCTATCTCTCTTAGTTTGCCCGGGTGTTTTGAAGTTTGGAATAGAAATAATTGTTGCACTGTTTTCTAATTTTCCAACGTCAAAAGTTCCCCTAGTCCTACCATTTTGTTTACTCAAAGCACGCGACTGTGTTTTGCGAGGGTTGGCCCGATTTTCGTTGGATATTTAATGCCTCGGCAAATCAATGCGGCGCCTGCCTTCAAATATTTGGTGATTTATTTTTAATATGCCTTAAAAATATTTACTTAGCTTAAGTTTGGCCACTCCACTGGACAAAGACAGCGATGGGTGGGTTGGTGGCGATTTTGAATGGAGGGTCGTGAATATATTTGCTTCGTGACAGCGCAAACATTGAAAGGATTTGCCAAAAAACAAAAAAATATTGTCGAAAAAAATGGCAACAATGAATAGAAAAGAGGGAAGAAAGGGCTAGTGATGGGTCAGCATGTGCCCATTTCTTTAATTAGACTAAAATGAATTGTAGCAGATTTGCAAAAGATTTTGTGAATTTATATGTTAATAATGCAAATGAATCATGACTATGTACTATGTACTATTAACATTTATATTCAATTTGATAGACTTGGATTAATTTACTTGTGGAATAACCAAGAAGGTGTCTTTCGCTTAGAAAGTTTAATTGTACTTTGTCGTTTCTTGGATTATTTTCAAGCAACAGACTTGGAAAATATTTATTTTTCCCACTTCAAATCGTGATTCACGCTTCTTGTTCATCACCAAGTGGAATCAGCGATGGCCAAACTGTCTGCTATTACTTCAATAGACAGACAATTTGTCCATTTCGCTGACGTCCAAACCTGACGACACTTTTTTGCATTTGCCCGATGCGATGGGTGTCCAAATTTATGGCGATAACTGTCGATAGTTGGCAGTAGCGAGCGAGTGTGTGCGAATGTTGCTCAACAGGCGTTGTAGAAGTCGCCGTTCAGCAGGGCTAAATGCGACTTACGTAAGCAGACAGCCGGCTAAAACAGCAGCAGCAGCAGCAGCAACAGCAACAGCAACTGCAGCAGCAGCAATTCAATGTTGCTGTCAAGCCTTGTTCTCCAAAATCGCCTCCTTGGCTCCCCCTGTATCCACAGATCTAGTCTCAGACATCAGCCATTCAGATAAAACATCGCACCGTGGGTTGATTCTCCAGTTCTACAGTTGCAGTTGCTGTTACTGCAGTTGTTGCTGCGGCTGCTGCTGCGAGAAATGAAGGTCAAATTGTTGTTGCCATTTGACATTTCATATTATAAACTTGTGCAAACAAAAACAAAGGCAAAAAATAGATAGAAAAAATCGAAGACCGCTGATAGTTGTCTAATGAGAAAATATTTTAAACGTTTTTACACGCTTCCTTTGCAAATTTATCCAAGCTAAACATTTGACTTTGAACGCGACATTGTTGCTGTTGTTCATGTTATTGTTGTTGTTGTTGTTGTTATTATTGTGGTTGTTGTGGCAGTTGTTGTTGCCATAGAAGTTGCTGCTCAGCTGCAACAATTACGCGATTTATATCGTTAAGCATTCCACGATTCGGTTTGAGCTGGTTTCCATTAAGCCGTCCCAAAGTCAAGGACCACAAATTGCTGGCACAAAATATTGTAGTTTTTGGCCAAAAGATTCTCAATTAGTGCAAGTGTTTTTGGGTTAAATTGGTGGCTTCAACGGCACATTAATTTGATGAAATATTACTAAATAATTTATAATATTATTTCATAAGAAACATTTTACTTACTCGACAGAAATATTTGCATGCTAGTATCGTTATTCCAATTATCCGTTTGAGTGATATCTTCATGGTTAATGACCAAAATTCCAATTCACCCCCAACCACTTGTGGCTGTCGCTTTTCCTGCTGTGAGAATTAGACAAGACATTTGACCCCAGAGTGGCTCTCAATCACCTCGTTGAACAGTGAGAGGTCAAATCTGCGGCTAATCAGCCAGCTGCTTTCGCCTGACCCATAAATAAATCAAGGCTCACCCCTGCTGAATTCATAATAATATTGCTATACCCATGTGTCAGGAGTTTTCCTTGGCCGAGGAAAAATTACGTCTTTCATTAAGTTTTGGCCAGGCAAAGGTCATTAATTATTTTGAACTTTGCGTTGGCGGTCAAGTCGTTCGAGTCCAGTCGTTTCGAGCATTGAATTGAGTACAGGCTGTGCCTAATGAGCGTAAGATACGGATACGCAGGGGCATAACCCACTGATTAGGATATGGATTCGGACTAGTCCGACTAGATTAATGTTAGTTTTGGGGGGGCTGACCGGGGTCTTAATTACCGAACGCGCCCGTGCGATAAAACTTATCAATGCCACCGTTCCACGGCCTAGTGTACACATTGATTTATAGCACGTTATATATTATTTAACTATATCTGCGGCGTGTAATCGCCGGGGCGCTTACATTTGGCGCTCACTGTGCCGGGCAAAAAAAAAATGGGAAAAATAATAAAATCGAAAACCAGTTACAAGCCGCCGTTGTTGCTGTTATTTCTCATGTTATTTATAGCTAATTAATAAAACTTATAATGCAATTCCACAATTTAGAATAGAAAGCGCAGTCTGCGATATAAATAAAAGCCCAGCAAACAATTAACAGGTATGGCGGAGGGATCCAAAACATGTTCGCAAGTCACGCTGCGAAAATCGCTAAATATCTTCCTGTTTAATCATACAATAAATCATCGTTGCATGTTGCGGCTTTTTATTGTATTAGCTTGTGATCTGTGTGAAAACAAGTTCTAAATTCAATGGAAATTCAAATGCGCGGCTTAGAGCCCTTCTCGGCGCTTCTCAAATGCTTAACGTGAGAGTGAAGTGCTAATCTGACTTATGATACATTCAGATGTCATAATCGCGATATTAATGCATATACCTATATAAAACAATATTACCAGCCTAGAACTGAGAGCTTTATATTAGCACACCTACTGTGAGTGGCTAGTAAAACCCATTCTGCAGCGCAATTTCTCGATGCCATAATTAATTGATTGCCGCCAGATAGTTTCTCCGTCGAGTTTCCCGTTTCTCGGAATGCATTTGCAAGCCACCAGTTGACCCTGGGACCCATCTGGTGATGGTACTCACAACTTACAACTCACAGCTCGCAAACACACACCCAACCCCGCAAACAAAACAGTTGGCTAATTAAACGAAAGCTTCCTCTGATCAAACATTGATTGTGCATTAAACTGCTGGCCAAACAAGCAAATATTCGGGCCCAAACAAAGCCTACTCGCCAACAATTGTGGACAAATTGTGGGTGAATTAGCGTCTCGGCCGGGGCGCAAGTGTAAATATTTGTATGGTCTCGAAATGAGCTTGAATCCCAAACTGATTCAAAAATGTAACAGATTGCACTAGGCCACACCTACGAGCGAAATATAAAATCAAGCCAAGGAGGCTGGCCCACCAAGTCAACCCTCGGGACATAACTCGGATAGCTCCGGTGGCAGGAAGCGACTAATTTGAGCAACCCTTGTGGCCGGGCAAACACCTCAGCGCACCAGATCGAACAAAGCCAAGGCCAAAACAGAAATTGGAGTTGACATGTGTATCCTTTTCATTAACTCGCGACGCCAGCGCCGACAGGCTGTGTGGTCCTGCGGCATATCCCGTCCAAATGCTCTCCACAAAGGCAACTTTCAACAAGTCAGAGCGGGATTTTGGTGGTAAAAACTTTTTATTACCCTATATGTTTTGTAAAGAATTTTAAGACTTATAGTTTACCGAACATTTATCTTAAAAGAGTTGCCAAGTATGTATTACATCTAAGTTTCGATCACAAACCATCTAGAGCAAGATATTTTGTTTACACCTATAACTATTTAATAAACAATATTTTCAAATTAATAATGATGATTGTACTATAAATCGTGTACCATAATTTCTATATGTCTTTACGATGCCAAACAGCCGGGCATACCCTTTTAGACTCCCACTCCTCCCCACTCGCTTGAAATTCCCAAAACAAAAAAAAACCTAAAATTGAGTTGTAACAGGGCGAGTTTTAGCCAGTTGCTCCGAGGACGAGTCGTCGAGAGCTGTCAGCTCGAGCTGGCGAACTGATGCCCACTGACAGCTACACCCCCCGATCCTGTCGACCGTTTTAAAGTGTCCTGCGGGGGTGGGAGTTCCCAGGATTCTGGACGGGGGATATACGCAATATTTGCCATTTGACGACCGCAAATTTGATTGCATTTCATGGTTTAGTGGCGCGTAGGTACAACAACGAGTGGAGAGGCTGTGGCAACAACCACCGCATTTATTAAAACATAATTCAAAAATTTCGACAGCCCTGAGCGCAACAACCACCAACACAGGAACACCAACAATATACGGGGGAGACAACAATGCCACATCATTCTGATGTTTAAAAATTTGATTTAAACACTTTAAATTGGATTATGCTGTAGGCAAATTTTCTTCCGTTCATTCTGTTCTTTTTGACCGACGTAATTGCGACATTTGTGTGTGGGTGAATGTCTCTCAATAATGACAGCCCCTTCAGAATTTGAGGTTTTATTTTTTCCGTTTGGTATTTCTACAAGGAGTAAGGCGATGGGTGAGGAAAAAATGCTGAGAGGAGCCGGAGGAGGCAAGCGGGCTAATAATGACACTTAGTATGCGGCATGCAACGTAACATCCGACCAAGCACGAGCCATCATCGTCGTCCTCGCCATCGCCGCATGCATTTAATTGCCAAAAATAAGAGCGGCAACAAAAAGCAGCTAGGAAAACAACAACATACACTCGACAAAACCACAGAAAAGCGTGTACAATGTGCACATATAGGGCGTCATTTTCCAAACACACAGAAACAACACAGGCACAAACAACAACAGCGGCAGGACACATAAAGTAACGCTCAAGTCGACCCAAATGCATGTGACACGCCAAAACAAAACCACGGAAAAATACCCACAAGTGGGGAGGCTATGAGTCGGAATTTCGAATTTCAAATACCTCGCAAAATTATGAGGACGAAAGGGGTAAACAATGGGATTTGCGAAAATTATGTTGACAACTTGAGGGCGCTTTTTTTCTTTCAGTATCCTTGTAAATGTTTTATGCATACTGGTGTTACTATATTTGCAATGACATAAATTTATTTATAGTGATTTATCGTATATCATGTTATGTATTTCCCATACCTCACCAATATACCCCGTTTATACCCCTTTTTTCAAAGAGCAAAATATAAGAAACAAGGACCCAGGCAGCGCGAATCCTCTGCACGAGTCAATGAGGCGTCAAACTTGCTACGCGCCACGAAAGTTGTAAAATTTTACATGGCCCCCGAAGAAACACAGGTGCCCACGCCCACCCCTCTGCCCTCTACCACCACTTAGCTCCCCTTCTTTCCAGAACCCCCCTAGGCCCCCTCAGCCAACGAGAAGCACACACATGTGCTCTTAATTGCATAAGCCTTGGGGTAGCGGTTTGGTTGGTTGGCAAACGCAAACCGAACGAAACTCATAAAAGCCAGCCGCAGAAATCAATAAAACCAAGGTGGCAGCTGGCTCAAACGCGGTGGAATCCCCACCACCCCCCTCGCTGGATTAAAGTTTAGAATGTTTTCCACACAACCAACCAGGCAGGCAAACAACAAAAGGTACGCATTATGGCCACATATCAACGCTAACTCTCTCTCGCTCTTTCACTTGGCATTACCACCACTGATTGCAATTAACAATTGCCGCGATTTAATCGAGCAATCAAAAGCGTTTGTCATTTACCTGTCAATGGCAATTTTCAATGATCCAAAGTGATTCTAATTATGCGATAGATAGATAGATGGATGGATAACTTCGGGCATACAGATAAATGATGTCGACTACCTGGCGGTTTATTTTTTGACAGTTTCTTGTTAGATGCAGCTGCAAAGATCTGGAGATTGTTGTGAAAAGATAGTTGGTAGGTTGAATAGAATGAACGGAGGAATGAAAGCCGGCTGTCTGGTTAGCCAAGATGATGGAACACGTGCGCATTCGTAATTAAAAGTTGTAGAATTTCGTGGAATGCAAGGTGCTCTCGAGGAAGAAAGTATCTGACAGATACGTTACCAGCACTCAAGTAACTTCATTTTAAGCAAGGGGCTTTGTTTCGACTTCGTCTGCCATTAAAAAATCTCAGCTGTTAAGTCTATGCCGGATTTTCACTTTCATTCCATTCATTTCATTTCGCGACCATTTGGCAGCATCAATAAACGCGATTTTTATGGCCCAAACCTTGTTAATTTCAGCCAGCTACAGTTGCGTGACCAATGGCGGGACTTTCGTTTTGTAATGAAGACATTTTTCGGTGGGGCAACCAGGAAGAACGAAAAGGGTTGCCCGGACAGCCCAGCCCTTTCATTCGGGGGTTAAATGAAGTCGAACGCGGCTTTTGGGCAAATGAATTGGCCGCGTTTGTTTCGGGCTTAGCGGGAATGTCTTCGACGAGGCATAAATTGCCCCAGAAATGTGGGGTAAGTCGTAGGGCTAAGGCTAAGGCCAAGGCTCATTTGGCTGCAAGACCTCTCAAGTGCCATATTTCTTTTGGCAGTTAAACGCGGCTCAAGTTCAGCCTGCAGACTTTTAGCACACTCAATTGTTTTAATTTCGCTTATTGCGCTTTGTCGGCTTTAATATTTCAGGATTTGGCTGGAAGTTTTTTTTTCCGACATTTATTACGCATATCGTGCGTTGCCGCCACCCGCTTCACATATATATATAACTAGTATATCCCAGTTCTCTATTAATGTTTAAGTGGCAGTGCGTCCCTTTAGGCTGGCAAACTCGACAAAACCCGCGCTCGTGCCAGCTTTCCTCTTTTTTTTTCTTTCTCCGGCTCGTTTTTGGGCTCGTAACACCATGAGCAACTCCCATTGTTGCTGTTTTTGATTTGCCTGAAAGCCTCGAGAAAGCGAGACTCCGGCAAATGCTCATATTTTGTACGGCCGTGCGTCCCGGAATTCCCTTTTGCGTACGTGATCAAATCAACTTGAAAGGATAATATTCGCCGCCTTGTGTGTGCAACTCTCAACTGGCTGGCCTGATTGAGCTTGGGCCTGAAAACAAAAAACAGGGACTCTTAAAGCTGCAATTTACTTTCGAATTTATTCATATTCACACTTGCAAATGAGCTGGAAAGGGCTGCAGGCGCTTTAAGTGGCCATCATATCAGACTTATGAGAAGCGCATAGAGAAGCTTTAAGCGGACATCGATAGTTTCGAGTTTGCTGTACACGATAAGGAAGCGAAGTTTTGGAACTTCTTTCGGCTCGCATCTAGTTATCAGCGAAAAAAACCAGAGCCTGCCCTTTTTCGACCTCAGGCACATGTCACTCTAATCCGCAAGGACAATATTGAAAAGTAATAACCCACAGGAACAACACACAGACATTCACTTACTCACCCCAAACTGGATTGGAACGCTGTGATGAGGGTGTCGCAAAGGGTAAACCGCAAGTTGAAAAAACATTCGACTATCTTTTTGGCCAGAACGCGCATAACGACTGGAAATCCTTTTAATTCACGACAGCCGTAAGGACAACAAAAAGATGCGGCAAATGAATGAATGGGATATCGAAGCAGAAAACTAGAAAAAGTGGCCACGAATTGCCAGCCAATACGCAGCAGGGAAAACGAAGCGCCAAATAAGATCACGTAGCTGCCACCAGAGTCAAAAGGCCCAGAGTCAAAGGTTTCCCAAGAAGCAGAGACTTAGGCCCAGAGAATGGAGCAAGTGAAGCATGGACCATCCAGCCGAACTTAGATGCTGGCTTGGATGCTGGGATGCCGCCATGTGGAGTTGGCTGAGACTGTGCCCGGAGGCAGCTGTAACGAGACGACAGTCAGAGCTACACAGGGAAAAACTTCGAAACTTTTAACGCCAGGAACGAAATATAATATCGTGTTATATGAGGAAAATGGTTCATCATCTTACTTATCTAAGTCCAAACGTACATGTTTTAAATGTATCTAAATTATTAGTTGGTAGTGTCAGTAAGGTTAAATATGTTGACCCCATTTCTGCTGTATTTCTTTCAGTGCAAGAGCGAAATGTAAGTCAATTTTGACCGCGGGCTATTGCTTTAGCTGATGAGCAGGCGTTGTTGCCCGTGAGGAAAAGTGGGCGAAAATCGTGGGACGCGATTGAGTGAGGGGCACGAGGAAAAGGCACTGCAGTTGTATTGATTTCCTTTTTCCTTTTCAAATTTAGGCAAACGAGATGAGGGAGTGGGAAGTGGGTTGGTAGTGAAATGGTTCTCGAGATTGGAAAAAGCAGTTTAAAGTTTAAGTTTTATGGCCATCGGAGGAGGTGATGGCCAAGGGGTTGCCGGCGCAGTTGATCATGATAAATCAATGCGTGCAAAACGCACACGTACGCGGGGCCACCACTACACACGCACTTCCACACACACACACAGAGATACACACTCATACCATGGCATGCCGAAACGTGACGCAATTTACTGCCACAACTTGACTTAAGTTCGCTTTCGAACGTCCCCCAAAAGTCTTTCACCCTCAAGTTTCCGAGCACAACCCCACAGGGATACGAATCGCTCGCCCGCTCGTTCGTCTTCTCCTTTTTTTTTTAAGAATAACAGTTTTTTTTTTTTTTTTTTTTTAATTTTTATTATTTATTGAATCTTCCCTTTGTGTTAAGAGACTAACAATAAGTGTTCAAATCTTAATCTAACTTAATTAACTTTCACTTAGTGATAGTTTTTTTTTTTTTCATTAATGCCCTAATAAGTTTATTGCTGGGCTGGGAGGTCGTTGCGGTGCAGCCGGCTTTGACTGCATACTCGGATTAGTTTTCTTGCGAGGGGATTTGTATGGGTGGTCAGCTTTTCGTTATACTTCGTTTTTTTCTCAGCTATTACTTCGATTACTAATTTGATTTTTAGGTCTCTGTGTATGTTTTCGTTCCGAAGGTACCACGGCGCTCCAGTGATAATTCTCAGAATTCTTGACTGTGCTCGCTGAATAATGTCTATGTTACTTCTGGATGCGTTGCCCCACAGCTCGGAGCCATAAGTCCAGATAGGTTTTAAGACGGAGTTGTATAGAAGAGCTTTGAACTCCAGACTAAGTGGAGAGCGAGCATTTATGAGCCAGTGGAGGTTCCTTGCTTTAAGTTTAAGATGTTTCGATTTGGCTTCTATATGTTTGCGCCAAGTGAGCCGCCTGTCCAGATGAACTCCCAGATATGTTACCTCGTCGGCTTGTGGAATGCATATGTTATTCAAGACCAGTGGTGGGCATGTTTGTTTGTTTAAGGTAAAGGTAACCTGCTTGCATTTTTGAACATTTATTGAAATTCTCCAGTCGGCAAGCCATCGTTCTACAGATGTTAAGTGTCGGGATAGGAGTGCCGTGGCTTTTATTGGGCATTTCGAGCGACTGAGTATCGCGGTATCATCAGCGAACGTGGAGGTTGTTAGATTGTAGTCTATGGGGAAATCCGCCGTATACAGGGTGTATAAGATTGGACCCAGTACACTGCCTTGCGGCACTCCAGCTTCGATTGCGCAATCGCGTGAAGTGCTTGTATCGCATCTTATTGCAAACACTCTGTTATATAGGTATGACTTCAGTAGCTTATGTGTGTTTTGGGGCAACAGCTTGATTATTTTAAACAAAAGTCCATCGAGCCACACTCTGTCAAATGCCTGCGCGACGTCTAGAAAAATGGCTGTGCAGTATTCTCGATGTTCAAAAGCAGTACGAATTTCTGACGTGATTCGGTTGACCTGTTCGATGGTTCCATGTTTTTCTCTAAAGCCAAATTGATGTGTTGGAAGTGTGTTGTTTATTCTAAGATGAGGGCTAATCCGAAGGAGTAGCATTTTTTCAAACAGCTTTGAAAGACATGTTAGTAAGCTTATCGGTCTATATGATGATGGCTGCGTTTTATCTTTTCCTGGCTTTGGAATCATTACTATGGTCGACTTTTTCCATTTTTGAGGGAAGTATCCAAGCTTGGCGATTGCGTTGAACAACAGGCAGATGTGAAGAATAGCACACTTTGGGAGTTCAATGAGCATTCTTGGAGTTATTAGGTCGTAGCCAGGCGATTTTCTTGGGTTCAGTTGCTCTTTGATAACCTTTGCTAGTTCACATGGTCGGAATTCAAAGGGTTCTTGAGGATCTAGATTGGCTGCTATTAAAGGAGGGAGAATAAATGTGTTGGTAGAGGGATTTGGTCGGAATACATTTTGTAAATGGTCAGCGAAAGCACTGGCTCTTTCTTCATCACTTCGAAACCAGGTGCCAGAGGGACTTCGTAGTGGCATAATTGGCGCTATTGGAGTCTTTAGGTTTCTGTGAGCTCTCCAAAGAGGGTACTTAGTGCTGGTGGGAGAGAGTTGCTCGATATATGAACGTTGGCTGTTTTTTTCCTCTTGTTTGAGAGCATTGGTAAGCCTGCGTGTGGCTATCTTAAGCATGTGCTTAGTAATTGGTGATCTATTAGACTGCCAATCCCTTCGTAGGCGTCGTTTATCTAATACCAGCCGCTCGATTTCGCGATTAGTTTTGATGTAGTTTGGTTTTGCATACGTCACTGGCGGGGTTGAAGCCTTTGCAGCCGAAACTAAAATGTTTTCAAGAGTTTCCGTTGACTTGTCTATATCCTCCTTTGTAGATAATGCCGTCGTTAGTTCTATGTGTGAACAGACATACTTTTGATACCTTGGCCAGTTTGTTCTAAAATTTGTGAGTCTATACGGTGGGTCGACGATGTGGGGGCGAGTTAGCATATTTAGAAAAACAGGTGAGTGATCTGATGATAAGTCTGCTAGTGCTTCGGCGGTGACCATGTTGCGGGGGACATGTTTAGTAATTGCAAAATCGATCAGGTCTGGGATTTTTCTTGGGTCTGCTGGCCAGTATGTAGGCTTACCCGGGGATACATAGTCTAGCTTGTTTTCTGGCTTCGTAAGCGCATTGTACAATTGCTTACCCTTTGGCGACACAAGTCGAGATCCCCAATGGGTGTGCTTGGCGTTATAGTCACCCGCTGCGATGAACCTGTCACCTAGTGTGTTAAAGAATTCCATGAATTGATCCTCAGAGATTGGAAAGCGCGGTGGGCAGTAGACTGCGGCTAGAGTCGTTGAACCATTGTTGAGTTGTAAGGCTATGGACGTAGATTGTAAGTAGTTTTTGTCAAAATTGTTTAAGTGGTGGTGTTTTATGCGATTTCTGATGAGTATTCCAGTGCCTCCATGAGCTTTACCATCTGGATGATTTGTACCATAGAACAAGTATCCTGGTATATGAAAATTGTTTTTGTTTGTGAGGTGCGTTTCTGATAGTAGCATTACGTCGATGTTTTTTTCGTAAATGAACTGTGTGAGCTCTTGTGTATGCCGTGAAACGCCATTTGCGTTCCACAGAGATATCCGTAGGGAAGCCATTATGGGGATTTTGAAGATACAAGAAGTTGAATCAGGATATTTTGGTTTTTCATGAGCTCTTGCAAAGTATTTTGCATGAACGTCATGAAGTCTTTCATGCTTTGCTGTAGGGATAGCATCATAGCTTCGATGCCACTTTGTTGTGTTTGTTGGATGTTTGTCGGTGTATGTTCGGAATGAGCAGTTCTTGTCGGTGGGGCGGGCACTTCTAGTCCGGATTTTAGGGCGCTAGCGAAAGAAATTGTTGGAGTAGTGCTTGGGACAGTTAGGGGTGGTTGAAAAATCGGTTGCGGAGAGTAGAAATTGACTTTGTTGTATGTATGTGCTGTGGCAATACGTTTGTTTAGGCGGCTCTTCAATTCTTTGTACACCACACAGCCTCTGTAGTTTGCAGTATGTTTTTCCCCGCAGTTACTGCATTTCTTCACAGACTTATCGTCCTTGTTTTTGGGGCAGTTTGCGGTAGTATGAGGTTCGCTACAGACAACACATACGGACTTAAGGGTGCAGTATGCCTTGGTGTGGCCGTATTCTTGGCAATTAGTACATTGAACTGGATTGATACGTTTGTGCGGCTCCTCCACGGTGATCCTCCGATGTAGCAAGTACTGTAAATTGTATATTGGGTGCACTTCGTTTTTCTTTAGTGCCTGGAGCTCTGGTTCGAGTTCTATTTTGAATAGTGGCTGCGGAACTTTGTCTTTGTTTAAAATATTAATAGCTGTCTTTGCAGAAAAGTTTTTGGCCTTCAGAGCCTCAATTATCTCAGCTGGTGTCACTGTTGCTTCAATGCCCTTAAGTACTACCTGTAGCCCTTTGCAACTTTTTAATTGGTATGTGTAGTAGTTTTTACCAGCATCATTTAGGTATTTAGTCACTATACGGTGGTCTGCTTCTGTTTGGATCTGTAGTTTTATTTCATGAATATTTCCTTTTTTAAGTGGGATAATGTGGAACTTGCTGTCACCAATCAAAGCAACGAGTTTATTTACAAGTGCATTTGTACTTTGTTCTCGTATGAAAATTGGTGGAGGCCTGGTCTTTTTTGGTTCCCCTACCGTTTTTTCGTTGGGTTGTTCGGTCGCAGAATCAGCCAAGATAGCATATCGGTTTGAATTATTTACTGCAGAGTTTTCATTGCCGTTGTTGGTTCGATTGATTTTGGGTTGATTACCTGCCTTATTGTTTTGAGGGCTGAGCTTTCTCTTGATTTGGATGTAGCGATCCATGCCAGTCTGCACAGTCGAAATCGACTTCTGCTTTTGTTTTGATTCTTCTTTACGTGCATTATTGTTGTTGCAAACGGTCAGTGCTGCTGAATTATTTACAGCTGGCACAGCGATAATTAGTTGGGCCGCTGACGAAGTTGATGTTGTGGCAGTTGCCAGTGAGGTCACTGCACTCGTTATTGCAGTGTTACAGTTACCCGGGACGGTCGTTTGGCGCTGCGAGAGGAGCGGGGTAGGAGAGGCGGTCTCTTCGCTCCACGACTTGTGAGCCGAAGCAGGCAGAGAGGGAGAGCAAGAACGCGGTCTGTCGTTCGCTGAGGGCAAAAGTTTCGAGTTAGTTGAAGGTGAGGTTGCTCGATCACCGATTTGCGGTGAGACGAAAGAAAAGTATGCATTGTTGCGTTGTAAAGAGAGCCGGCGCTCGTCTTGTTCACATTGTCGCTGAGAACGTATGTCGTTTTGATTCATTGTTCTAAGTCCACATATAACAATTACCAGAACAATATGGAATAATTATTTATTTTAGTAAATAATTACTATAGTCAATAATTGTTAGTTGTGCAAACTGCACTTTACACTTTGTGTTTAACTTTCACTATACTGTTGTAGTTTTTAGAACTTGCTATTCGTAGCTTGAAAGAAACACGTCTCCACCCGAAGACTGTGGAATGCCGAATGTAACAGTAACAGTTATTTTTTTAAGGTTTAGCTTAAGCTTTTGTGTAAATAAACGACCACAGTCGTGCCTCCGCCAGGGTGCCCACCCTCAAACATTAAAAAAAAAACCCGAACTCAAGCCATTGGAAACTCCAATGGGCTTCGGGGCTCTTTTTCGTTTCGGGCAATTCATTCATTCAATTTACGCGACACCCCTTATTGAGCAAGTGATGAGGAAAGTCCTCCTCCGTCGCCCGCGATTCTTTTGGTAATTTATATAGGCGACAGTGAAACGTGCTTAAGGAAGAAGGTTTTGCGATCCAACAGGAAATATTCTTAGAACCAACTAAAGTAATAACATCCTGAAGAACTGTATTATTTGTATTTTTGTAAACGAAATGGGTAATATAAGCCTTAATGTTACTAATAGAAATGTTAAGACCAATTGTTTGTTGTATCCTTTTCCTTGATAGTTTCCAACCCTAGAGTCCTTAGCCAGAATCCACTGTGTGAGCATGAAAGTGTGCTACATGGTACGTAATACTTTAAAGTTGACTCGCGCTCGTGAAGTGCGCTTTTGACTTGCAACTTTGGCGAGTGGCATTTAAAGGCAGTAGTTGGCTGCCTGAAATTGTTGCTACTGCCACCGCTGCTGCTGCTGCTGCTGTTGCACGTGTTACGCGCCACAATTGCGGCCACGTGTGTTTTGATTTGCAGCGAGCGCTTCCCACTAATTCCGGGCCCTTTTCCGAGGTGTGGATCTAGGATTAGACGGCGGAGTGCCCTCCAGGCACATGATGCAGCATTAAATTGCCGCATTGTGTCTGTTCCGTTTTGCTTCTTTTTTTTTTTATTTCTTTGGTTGTGTTGGGGCAGCATTTTTATTTGATTAGCTTAGCGCAAAAGTCCTGCGGCGACGTGTGGCCGATGGATTTGATGAACGGCTGCCCAGGACTCCGGCACACTTGATTAGTTGCCCGGACTGCTTTTTAAGCTTAGTGCGCTGTCAAAATATTTTTAGTAATAAATTCTTTTTAGCATTACCGCTGAGGAAGTGCCAGCCGTTGAAGGGAAATTGAATGAGACGGTTGAAAGAGAAAACTCACATAAATTGTATTTTGCCTTAGCGATAGCTATCTAGGAAATAAAACGAGTTGTGAAGGGAAAGGGAAATTCACCGAAGTTCTGTTTTCTCCGTTTTTATACTGAAATTACGAATTTTAAATACAAATATCGCATTACAATTGTAGCTACCTATCTCAATTTCATATTCACTGTTTATAGTGCTAGATATTTTAATTGATTTTAGTCGACAACCTACCACAATCGCCAAGATCGTATTCAAATTGTTTGCCCTCTGACTCCGTCAACTTGACTCGGCTCAAAAAAAAAAAATCATTTGTCTGAGACAATTGCCGGGTCAACGAACCGACGGTAGCAAAAACAATAACACGAATATATTTTAAAACGCCAAGTCACACAGCACAAAACACCCACGACATTCAAATTGACCAAAGTAAAATTGATTTTAAGCGCCATTTAATCAGCGCTTGCAGCCTAAGCTTTGTTTTTAATTTGTCTTGAAATTAGAATTTTAAATGCCCGCACATGGATGGTGTGTGAGTGTGTGTGTGTTTATGTGTATGCCGGCTACACATTTTGCATATTCAGATCCAGATACAGATACAGATGTGAGGAGGCCGGCACATTCGGTGTGACGTCACTAGCATAATAACCGAAGGCACATGCACGTTAATTATACGCCATGTAGTACGCGGCCATCGCGCCCTCTCACTCGCTCGCATTGCAAATTATTAATTTTGTGTCTGCGCGCTGTCTGGGTCAGCAGAAAACGGCTGGCACAGCAGCTACCGCTCAGCATAATTTAATTTTGATGCACGACGTCGCTGAAAGCGGGAAAATGGAATTGAAATTCAAATTTCAGCTGCTCGGCTGCTCAGTTGCCAGCAAAGACGAGCAAAAGAAAAAAACAACAACAAAGTAGCAGAGCTCTGCGTGGAAAATGGAAAAATTTAAATGCGCGCCACACACACATACACATCTACAACTATACAATTTTCGCGACTTGCCACTTGGCCATAGCATACCGCGTAGTGCCATCCCGCTCGCACAGAGCGACGGCAACGTCAACTGGCCACTTAAACTATTCATTTATACAAATTAATTCAATTATGCGTATTACGTACGCGTTTGTAAAGCGCAGTCGCCGGCATCTCGCTCTCTCACCCATCGACCAGTCTTAAGTCAATAGGCTATACACTGGAAGAAAAACTTTGATCAATGCAAGTAACATGATATTAGAAAGGAAAGCGCTAATTTTCTCTTGCATAAATGATTTTAATAAGCCTTATATTATACCTTATAATAATAAATATTATTAACAAAAAAATTAAATAACAATAATGATCAGTAAATATAATTTGTATATTTAGATTTAACGCATGTCCTTGTATCTAAATAATCTTAATTTTTGGAAGGTTATGAGCTTAAGTATTAACACATATTAATTCGAAGTGCAGTTTGTGGTCCCCAAGTCACAGTTCCAGTTCCCTTTACAATTTCTGCTCGCGTACGAAATTTCACTTAAAGTTAATTGTTCAAGTTCAAGTTCAACGTAACATAATAATGCCACACACACAAAACCCACACACACAAACACACACTCACGCGGCAGACTGTTGCATTCGGTCTTCGGATTGTGGATTCCAGGGACGTGGCAAGGGGAGCTCCGCAAAATTATAATAAATTATTATTCCTTTTCGTTTGATTTTTATGCAGATTTTTTAGGCGCTTTTCGCTGCTGGGCCTTCGCCACTCGGTTGTTGTTGTCGGCAGTTGCCAGTTGAATGTAGTGAGTACTCAGCTTTCAGAGCCTCTGACTTGCAATTTGTTGCCTGGCTGTTGTTGCTTGCTACATGTTGCTGCTGCTGCTTTTGGTGTTGCTGTTGCTGCGGCGACACAGGAAACTTTTGGTGTATGAATGGTGGGCTTTTGAGGTGATTTGTCAATGGTTTTTCGAGATGATCGCTTGTGTAATATATGTATTTATCACCGAATTTAATCAGTGAAATGAGGTGAAACACTCAATCGATTTGCTTTGAGATTAATGAGAGTGATTGCAGCAGGTTTGTAACACCGCCCATAAATTGAAGTCTTTAAAACCATAAAAGAAAGCTTTCAGTAATTTTTACTAATGTAGCTTGGTATTAAAATCAAAGGAATTTTAACAGAGTTACATCCGAATATCCGATAAAAAAATCATTTATTTTGAAAGTCATTTTTTCATTTTTCCCCAAAAATATAAAAGTATTTTGGCCATTAAAACCGGAAAAATTATGAGTATATAGAATGTCATACCTCGTTGTGCTCGTTACTTGATTTCTAATCGAATGGCATTCAAGCTTTGACAATTTAATTTTGGTCCATTTTTCTCAAATTTTGATGATGTAACCCCTTACCAAAAAGTTACAAAATGAAAAAAATTTTTTTGTTTCAAAACCATCAAAAAGTAATAATGATGATTACCTAAGGTTGGTAGCTGCAAAAAAACTACTTAAAGAAAGATAAAGATACCATGTTGCACGCGAAAAAAAATATATAACCCTAAAACGTGGATTTTTACTACGTAGTTTCATAAATAAATACAGAAATAAATTCATAAATACACTTAACAAATATAATGTAAATTTTTACTGGCTTTCATCACTACACTACAAATGATACAAATTCTTAGCTTATCTCAGCTCAGGAAGTTCTCAATGTTTCTGTTAAATACTCGACTTCCTGCCACTGAAAACTCGGGACCACCAGACCAAGTAGAACCTGCCACGAGCTTCAGACAACTGGCTGACTGTTGGCAGCAAAGTCCCGCGGGCTTTTGTCAGGCAATTTGAAAAGCGAAATGACGACGACAACAGCAACAGCAGCAGTCACTGCAACAACTGCAACAGCAACAGCAGCAGCAACTGCAGCAGCAGCAACATTGCCAACCTGCAATGTTGTAGGCCATTTGATTAACAAATGGCCAAACGCAAACGAAATTGATCGAAATTCGCCAAAGGAATACAAGAAGACAAAGTTGGTATGACCAATGATTGGTGGCGGGGTAGCGGGGTAAAAGCGTAGAAGGCCTAGAAAAGCCAAAGTAAATTATGGCAAACAAGTTTTGGCCGGCGGGCAACAATTTTGTCGCTGCTCCTGGTGCATCGGCGCATCGCCGGGATGGGCAACAGCACTAAACATCCAGATAGAATCACTAGAACCTTGTCGATGTCGTCGTTGTCGCAGTCGCCGCAGACGATGGAGAAGAGATTGCAGCAATTAACGCTAATTAAATGCGCTTCAGTTTATGTTTCATGTGGCGATATTTCAGTTGTCTAGCGCGATAATTAAATCGCTTGGATCCATTTGCATAACAAATTTGCCCGGCCAGCGCGGAGAGCCAAACTCAGCTCTTCTTTTCTTTTTCACTAAAAGAAAGAGTTTTTTAAATGAATAAAAAATTTATTAAAAAAAACTTGACTAATCCTAAACATAATTCAGTTTAACACTCTCTGATGTATTTTTGTTAGGAGTTTACAGCTTTGATTTCGATTTTGTACTAAATTTTGCACTAAGCGTTCTTTTATTATTAAGCAGAATTTTAAAATCTTAAAAATGTAAGACTTTTTCCAAGTGTTTTATCGCTGGGGTGGCCCGCCCTCGAGCGTTTGAATTGCAGAAATGCAATTGCAGCTAAAATGAGTTCAAGTCCGCGTCTGTCTGGCATTTGTTTGCCATTTGGTCACTGTCCCGGTCCCCCGAATCCGGATCCGAATCCGGAATCCGTATCCGGACTTGGTTCGGGCCACCGCCCACTTTTTGGGTGGCTGCGTTGGTGAAGGTGATGGTGTTGGCGGTGGCTCAGCACAAATTTTCACTTTCACTTGGGCCGTCAGTTTTGCTGGCTAAAGGCGAAACTTTGTTGGCTGGCGCAACATCCTTTGCATACGGAAACAGCCGCACGACACATTGTCCTCCATTCAACTCTTTGGCCCCGCCCCCAGAACCACAGCCCCTCGTCCCTCGTCCCATGGCCACGCCCACCACCGCCCCTCTGGGTAGTGGTGGAGCAGAGGGGCTGCCAACCTGACCGAAATTCCAAATGGCGCGCACGAGCGAGACAGCAGCTGTGCTGCGATGATGACGTCGCCGGTTGAACGCCGCTTGCATTCCAAAGATGGATTTTAATATTCTGCATGTGTGGAAAGGTCGCTGGCCGTTCCCGGTACACGGACTTTCCCAGTCGGTAGATGGTGGATACTAGTTGGCTGTTATCCTTTCTGGGCCGCCACTGCTCGCCTTTTTGTTTCACTTTTTTTTTCCACGTCACCTTGATTTTGTCTGGCAATGACCATGAATATATAGATATGCGATAGAGCACCAGCCATGTTTAGCCCACTTTGCATTGGCACAAAGTTGAGGCGTGCATAGAAAATTGTCTGAGGCATTGGATGTCTCGCTTCGAGATAAATTCGGTGCGATTCTGGAACACATTGTAAATCTAAGGTAGTTCTATAAACAATATATTTATTTATTTTCAATTTCATGATATCATTCTTACGTTAAATTTTAAGCTAGTTAATGTTTAAATGTACTTAATATATTTTTAAGCTAGTTTTGTAAATTATCTTAGTTAAAGCTAAGGCTTATCACTAGTTTAGTAAAGTAAACTTAACTCTGCAGGGATTTTATCAGCTTATCTATCTACCCAAACCCCACCAAACTTGAGCCATCAAATCTGATAAAATGCTTGGAATAATGAGTTATGCAGATGGCCTGGAAGATATTTTTGAAGCAGCCACAAAACCACGAGCCTGGACATGCTGCTGGGTCAATTTGTCGCTGTGCGTACACAGATTTGAATTGCCTCGAAATATGGAAACAAAGCCACAAAACCGGACAAAACAGGACATGGCCACACAATAAGAGCGAGGCGAAGCGGAAAAAGCTCGAAATTAAAGTTAAACGCTCAAAGGATGCACGACTGGAGACCGAAACGGACATAGTGAACCAACTGAAGCAACTGGACAAACTGGACAATGGCCATTACAGGATGGGCGGCCATTGCGAGACAATGGAACTTAATATATGTAAGATATAATAACTTCCGGTAATTTCAATTTTACGAGACGGAGATGAAGACGTCGTGCCAGGCTTTGTTCAAAATCCCACTGAAGTCCATATATCATAGAGAACTTTTTTTGTATTTTTTTTTTTTGTTATCTGGTTAGGGGATTCCCAGCCACTTGGCTGACCATAAACTCCGAGATGAGGGCATAGGCAAATGAAATGTGTAACGTTGCCAAGTTTGAAAAGCGTGAAAAATTCAGGGCGGCCGTAGAAAAAATGCTGAAAAAATACGATGTATATATGTTTATAGGGAAAAGTGCACATGTCGGGGGCATGACGAAAACCCAGGTCGATGCGATGCGATGCCTGTCAGTGGCAAGTCAACTTGGCCAAGTCATTTCTTCCATTCGGTCGTAGTAGAGCTTCTGCCACGACACTAAGAAGCAATAAACCTAAAGGGAAATGTAATAAACGAGAAAATCTTGTACGTGACCAACCGCATCGGGGATGTGGCTGTGGATGTGGATGTGGATGTTGACTTGCCCAAGGATTCTGCTCCTTCTGGGGGTTGGCAAATGGACTTTTGCCGGCGTAACCAAAACAAAAACGAACGGTGGAAAGTGGAAAGCGGAAGCATTTTAAAGCGTACCAAATAACGAATTTTGAAAAAAAAAATATACGGTACAGAAACGTACGTACTCCTAATCGATAGCGTATGTGTGTGTGTGTGTGTGTGCGTGGTTGGAAAATAAGGAGCATTGCCCGAAATCCCCACTACTTAGGCACAATTTGGATGGTTATGGCCCACCAGAGACCAAAATCGATTTCAGCGAACCGTTCAAATTCTACGAATGAATTTTGTTCGTTTGGGCGTTAAGCAAAAGTTTTTCGCTTTTTCTTTTCGTTTTTGTTTTTTTTTTGTGTTGTATCATTTTGGCTTCTGTTCTTGGCCAGCATCGCTGATAAGAAGGTAGCCAGTAGTCTTACGTGGAAATCAAAGCCGTGCGAGTGGAGTCTCCTTGCCATATGGCAGCTGACCAGGCCGAGAGCCTTAACTGTGATTTCTTTTTAATGGCGTGACACTAGACAACGGCAGGCAGCCAAACCCGAATCGAGCAACATCGAGTTGCAACAAGGCTTAATTACTCAGCTGGAAATCGTTCATCGGCGGAGTTGGCCAACAGGCGATCTTCGGGAACACCCAGCAGGATCTTGGCCAAGTCAATTGGCTGATGTGGCCGCCGAGATTTGCATGAGGCCCCCCAGGGGCCAAAAGCACAGTAAAAATAAATCCATTCCAGCGACATTATACGGTCGTAAAAATTGTAGAACCGAGCTCTGGCTAAATCGTCATAAGGCGATTTGTACAATGGCTTTCATTAAATTGAAGCGCATTTTTAATAAAGCGTAAAAAAAGCAACACGGAAAAAACAGAAAACTTTGCATAGAAAAATGCTAAAAAAAAAGGACGGAGAAAATGGGGGAGTGTGGTGCTTAGCTGCCGCGACAATTTTAATTTAATGATGCGGACTTAGTCCTTGTAATGGCCAGTCCGCGTGTCCTTTGCGCTACGTTTGTTAAATTAACAGCAGCGTTTGTCATTTGGCGGATCAAAAAAAAAAAGGAAACACAAATCGACGAGGCAACATAAAAGTAATAAAAAAGAAACAAATAAAAGCATATGGACTCGAAGTTGGGACAACTGCGAATTAATTTAAATGATTTTTATGATGTCATTGCGCAACTGAGACGATTGCATGGCGCCTCCCCCGCCGCCAACAAGCAACATTTTTATATTTCCCTCCCTCGTTTTCATTTTGTGTGGTAAAAATGCCGAAAAACAAACTCCCAACTGGCCGAGTTGCCCTTTGGCTGATGGTGCGATGCTTCTGCTGCTGCTGAAGTAGCTACGAGCGGTAACGAAATTCACGGTAGGAGATAAAAATGTAGCAAATCGAAGCAACGATCAACAACCGGAGGTGATGAGCTGAATGCTGGAGGAGGAGGATGAGGACGAGGTTGTGGATGAGGACGAGGATGCGGATGCGGACGAGGTGCACCGCATCGAAAAACCGCGACGGCACTGGGTTTCGGTTTTGGTCTCGCTTTTGGCTTTCAGTTGGCTCAAAACTGAGGAGTCGAACCAAGCAATTGGATCTGCCGGCTGCCTCGGGAAGTTTGGATAAGTAAGCCAAATATTAATGCCCTTTTTTCTGTGAAAATTAATATAACAAACAGATCTGAAGCTTGTGAATTATAAACAAAAATGTGGATGCAAAATATATTCAGCTAACAAATCTACATCATATGTAGACTGAAATTTTTATGAATTAATATATAAAATTCGCATCACAAAAAAACATAAAAAGTCACGTCATTATATTTTTTTCGATATTTATTTTTTATTAACATAACCTCCTGGAAAATTAGTGAAACTTCTTCTGAGAGTATTCTTTTAAGAGGTCTGCGAAGCGAACGAAGCTGAGACAAATGTGATAACCACGCAGCGATACGAGTACTCGTACTCCACAGCCCCAACATCTCTGCAGACTCTCTTCCGAAGCCTGGTCTTCGTTCATCGCCCAAAAGACACGACGCCAGAAGAGTAAGGGCGAAGAATTGAAGAGGATCGGGGGGAATTTATTGTCGATTTGGCGAGGTGTATCGACAAGGCAACTGCTACTGGGCACACACGGCCTCTGAATGCAGAATTCCGATTTTCGAGCCACAGAATGAGGCTGAGTGGTGGGGAATGGAGGAGTATGGCGGGTCCAGAATGCTCCTGCTGCCCGATGATATCGCCCAGTGCCAATCTGCATCCGCAGATTCCAAGGGGAGTTGGCCAGGGCGAGCTGAAGGGGTGCCTTACCTTGTGCTGAGGTTTTAATTTGTAGGATGCAGTTGCTGCTGCGCAGGTAAGCCAAGGTGATGAGATGAAGTTGGTGGCTGCCTTTTGGCCCGGCCTGCGCACAAGTTGGCTTAGATGTGCGCACTGATAAGCGGACCGTGGTCCTTATAGTTGTGGTACCATCCCTCCCCCCACTCACCTGTGAAAACGGAGGCTCACGGCATGATAAAGCCCACCGAAAAGTGTGGATTATTTCATTTTGCTACGTTTTGTAGCCGCCTGCTGGTGTTCCTCTCCTCTCCGATACTCTGCTGTTGTTTCGCCGGGTAATGAATAAATTTGCGCAATTTGTTAAGTGAATTCCTTTGTAGCGCGATTTTTTACGAGTTCGTTCGGTGTGCTCTCTGTGGCGCTTTGATTTTGCGGCGAAGAGAAGGCAAGGTGTGCTTAATTCAGCTTAGAATGTCGAATAGCTAATGAAGACCAGTTCTTAGGTGTCCATACGAAAATATGTGGTGATGGAAAGTCAGAGGTGATACTTTTATTCAGAAGAACTATTTTTTTCGATAGTACTTTATAAAAACGGTGTAAAGAAATCTGAAGTGTAATTTATTAACCTTTATAATTTTTACCCAAAATAAATTTGGTGTCCCAAAGTACTTGTTTAATTTCCGACTTGCATCTACTTTCTCAGCTGCTCGTTTGGCAAGTCATGTACTCGTATGGCACCTCCTCAAATTTCGGCCCTCTCCTTCGTTTTACAGACATTGCAAGACATTTAAATGCATTTCCTAATCACACAACCTCACCACACGTTCGCCGCACTCGAGACTTAACCCTTTGCCGGCATTTGCCATAAAATCTCGGCACTTCCGCTGCCAACAAGAATACCCGTACACGAAACACAAGGGTGCATCGAATGCTCTTCCTGCAACAATTTCCGCTTTGCTCTGCGCTGCCGGCAAAGGCTAACAAATTCAAATTAGAAAATCCCAACATAAATATCTATGCATTCTCGCAGAACCGGCTATATCGTAGTTCGCCAGCCGAACAATAGATGTCGGCGGGCTGTGATTGCAGCTCCTGTGCATGTGCACATTACTGCGAAGGGTTGCAAAATGCACCCTCATGTGGCAAATAGATGTGCGAGTGTGTGTGTGTGTGTGTGCGCTGGTCGGGGGTATCTCTGTCTGATTTTGGTTGGAATTCAAAAGATTTACAAATACTTGTGCACTCCTTTGGCAGTTGCACTTAAGCAGGATCCTCTTTGGCCTCTCCGGCAAAACCGTCTTAAGTGCAACCCCCGGGGGCTGTGCTACTATGTTCCTCTCTCATCTCTTGAGCACAGCAAACGTTGAAAGTTGAACCAATAAAAATGTACCTCAAAGTCGGGGTTTTTTAAAGCAGGATACTTGGAGTCAGCACAAAATGTTTCACCTCTTCACTTGGACAGCTCCCTGTTATCCTTGTGCTCGTCGCTGTTCTTCCTTTTTTGTTTTACAGCACCCCAGCGTCTTGTCAGACCGAAATGTTTGTTTTGTTGTGTTCTCAACTGTATTTGTCTTTTCATTTTTTTTCTCGGCTTTTGCATTGCTCGATTTTTGTTTATTTCGCTGACGAGGCAAAAGCGGCGAACGCCACGAAAATTGTCAATATAGCGCTGGGCAGAAAGAAAGACTCAGTGGCGGCATAAAATAAAAAAAAAAATACATACGAAAAAAAAAGATATAATGTAGTGTCTCGACTACCAGATACTCGGCACTTGATACTTCTTTTAAAATATGTTATGTTAAATACCTTAGGGATTACAATATTTCTATAGGCATACGACTGTTAAGTTCTATATATCTGCACTCTATCTGGCCATAAATACCCTTATGATCCAAGGGTATTAAAATCACACAGCCACAACCAGGAGGCAAAAGACGCAACCACATTACGAGGTACTGTGGATATTTTATGAGTGGGTGGTCGTGGGCTGTTGGATCGCATCGAAGGGTTAACAATGCCGCTCCTCCGTCCAGCATTTCCACAGCCATTTGCTGCTGATGCGGCTGACTCTTCTGCTGTCATATGCAAAAAAAACAAAAAAAAAAAAACACACGGGGAATCGGAAAATGGGAAATGGAAAGTAGAGTGGGTGGAATTGGCGGACGTAGAGGGTTAAGGGCGACAGCAAGGACAGCAGGCAAGCAACACTTTTGATAACATTTTATTACAACGTACTCGTAGGTGTGATTTTTATGGTTTTGCTATGCTCAACGGATTTTTTACAGCTTCTCCCCACCTCGTGTTATCGTTGTTGTTGCCTATGCTGATTGCATGGGTTGTGGAAGGAGGCCAAACCAAAAAAAAAATCATAGATAGGAAAAGGGTTTGCCTTGATTGGTGGGTGGGTAAATGGGTTAAAGGACAAGCGGTTGATAAGAATCGTTCATTGAGTGAAATTAAAGTGATTTCTGTTGGGCTCAAAGTATAAAAGTTCAAATGGGTTTATGCGAAAAATAAGAGGAACGCTATAAAAAAGAATCCTAAAGAGCAATAAAGTCATTATCATTTCTTCTGCAAATCGATTCGTTTTCCAACTATTGTAGACTATTCCCCCGGGCGCCAAATACTTTAACAAATTTTTAAATTACATAATTTCCCCGATACCAAATTAATTCTACAAACCGCCGTTTCTTTAGCTAATTGTACAAACTATTGTGGAGTTAATCAATGTACCAGTTTTCATGTTAACCGTTGCTTTTTTCATGCCCATGTAATTGCAAATAACCATGTTACTATTTTCTATCAGAGACAGATTTTTTTTTTCAAACCACTTGATATTAATATTAATATGGTTATGAATTTTACGGCTTTTCACCCAACAACAGTGCAGTTAACAAAGGCGCAACCCAACTGAATAATTCATATGCCTAACAAATAAAAACCGAAATAAATTATAAGAAAACACGGGCGACCAGAGCACCAGCAACAATAACACCAACAACTAATTATTCATTATTTTGTACGAGATTTGCACATTAAGCACACAAAAAAAAGGAAACACATAAAAAATGAGCTTGACCAAATGCGCCCCAGCATCGGTATCGGTGGTCTCTCTCTCTAGTTTAGTGGGTCAAGAAATCCAGTTTATAAACATTCAAATTAATACATACAAATGTCGTCTCTGCGTTTATGGTGCATAATAATTAGCCGACATCGCTCGACTGGCGCTAATATGCCGCCCGTTTGGACCAAGGATAAAAGAGAAAAAACGGGAGCATTAGCATAAAATTAGAATTTGTAATTGCGGCGGCGCAACAGGCTGCAAATGGGGTTCCCCTGCAGCAGAGATTCCCTCCGTGCGTCTGCCCCTTGTGGCATGCGCCGCTTAATTAAAATGCAACCTCGGCTAGACAGTCGAGTTTCGCCTGGCGAGCAACAAGGAAGCGCCTGCGCAAAAGGACAACGCGCCCAGCTTTTGAATTATTCAAATGGCACTGCGCACAGCCTTTTTAGCGTGTTGACTTTTTGATTATGCGCATAATTTTTGGGCAAGAGATGCGTTCTGTTTCATTCTGTTTTGGCCCTCTGACAGGAGTGAGGATGCGACCGCGTCACAATAATTAAGTCATGGCAATTTGTGAAGAGAGTCATCGCGAGCAGGTTGCCCCGCACAGATGTTAATTATTACCATAAAGATATTGAGTAACACCACGGATTCGAAGAGAAAAAGAGAGGGGGTTTTCAAAACGGAATTTATCTGATTTAATGGTGGAAAAAATGAATATATTACTTTTAGGCATTGCACTTGAGTGCACAATGTATTTAAATATTTATTTATCACATTTTCATGTTCACATGCTCAAATATTTATTGGATTTCTTGAGACAAATTAAACACAAAATTATTTATTTTCCGTAAGAAAAATCCAAAGAAAGGGAAGCAAAGTAATCTCTCTTTTCCCCGAACCCATATAATATCCTTTAAAACAATCTTGATGTCTCCCGTGCAAAGTAATTCCAAGACCCCGAATTTCCCCTTCGGCTAAACCAGCAAATCGAATCAGCATTCAATGGTGGGGGGCCGCTGCTTCTGTCGCTGCCACTGATTCGATTTCCATGCAATTTTTGAATGAAAGTGCGGGAAATGTCATCCATAAACTATGCCGCCAGGTAAAAGGTTACCCACCGGAGTCCCCAAATCCAAGCCCTCCAATCCACTGGGTGGTTTCTCCATTGGAATGGAACTAAGCTCGAGCGCTTGTCGCACACGGCGACATTTGCATGTGTAAAGTCATAAATAACGAGACAACATAACACTTAAAGCACAGACACAAAGACACACCAGCACACACACACATGCACATAGACTCTAGGGACAGGACCTCTCGCTATCGAGATGCGATATATGACAGGAGTCCCGAAAATGCATGAGCTACGGCGAACTGGAGACCTTGTTTTGGGTCCCCAGGAAAAATGCTCGGTTTCTCTTGGCCCAAGCTTATCAACTGCAAAATAAAAAGAATTTATTTCTGTTAGGAACTTTGCTCGCGGGTTATGCAAAAATTTGCAAAGGGGTAAATGGAAGGGAATAGCGGGGGCCGGCATAAATAAAAATAAGTAACGAGCTCCACACAAATTGATAAAACAGTGAAAGAAAATTGCCGCACAGCCAGCCAGCTAGCGCAATCATAAAAGGGAATGAGCCAGCGATTGGGTGACTTTCAGGTGGAGTTTTGTCCACGTGGAAAAAAAAGGAGAGAGAAACAAAAATATTGAACAAAAGCGTACGGTGGAAAAATGTTTGAAATTCAATTTGATAAGAATGAGAGGAAATAAAACAGTTAGTGCATAGGAAAAAGCAAAAAGGTCCAAAAAACTAAGAGAAATGAGGGGAAATTTCAATATTTGCAATAAATATTTGTGCATTTAGAAGTTTTAAAACTGGTACTCAAAATATCTGAAAAACGCAATGCGGCATGCGAGAGAGAAGAATCGTCATTTGAGCGCCAATCCGCTTTAGAATTAAGTACAGCTTGTAACAAAACACCAAAATTACAACTTACATTCTTACATTCTTTAAGAAAATTCGAACATAAACCTATTTTGCATACCCTTAGCTTCCCGACACAGTAGCAATCAAACAAAAAAAAAAAAGAAAATGTTCGAACTGCCCCCGGTTAAATAATGAAAAATTGAAAAAAAGCAGAACGAAAATAGAATTGGAGAAAAATAGAAAATTCGCTACAATGGTACGGGGCGAGGGAAATAAATTAAATTTTCTAAACGATTGTGTTGCTGAGCACCCAAGGCAGAAACCGGAATAACAACACATTCATCGGAGTTCGATGTCCTGGCAGGTTCACAATGGGATTGGGATTTGCATACGCGAAATTTGCGACATGCCGACACAAACGGACGGGAAGGGAAAGGAAAATTCTTTTCACTTTTCTAATATTTTCTTTTCTGCTTACTTACTTGCCTGCACTTTGTGTCTCGAATTACGCAATAATCGCGATAAAGGATTTGGCAAGAGGTAGGAAAATGCGTTTTGCATAAATTAAAAATTAGCAAGGACCAAGGAGCCAGAAGCACCCCGAAGTGCACCCTTCCTTTTCCCAACCTCGGGCAGTCAAAGGTGACGCATTTATGCATAAATTAAGGATCAATACCGCGAGCCTACTCCTTTGCCAGGGAAAATTTGCATCACAAAAGGCGTCGAGACCTTTGCCAAAATAGGAAAAATAGCAAAGACATAAAAAAGGTTGGCGAAAAAGACGCGAGTTTTCTTCAGCTCGGCGGTATATAATAATAGGTCATCCATTAGGGCGAAAGGAGCAAGTTCCGGCTTGGATTTTGCTTGGGTTTTTCCCTCTGCTGTTGACGCCGCCTGGCAAAACAGAGCAACCAGAGTGGAAACCAGAGGGAGCAACCCCTAAGACACCCCGAAAGTCCACGCACAGATTAGCGACGAACCCGAGATCACGACCCCTCGATCTCCACCTCGATCTCGGGTCGAGCTCTTCTTTGATGTCACATCCAGTGTTATTTATTTGAGGCGGCATTTGATTTGCATGAGAATGAAGAAAATTGATATTTGGTCTCCTCTCGGTTGTCTAGCCAGCGTCTTCTTCAATTTTTCCAACCCGAGAACAGGACGCACGTGTTGTCCCGACCAGGTCGGGTAAGTAAAAGGGGTGAGATCTGTAAGGGTTGGTCCTTTTGCGATCGCGATCGCACATTGTGAAAATTATGCAGATGAGGGAACCTTTTTTTTTTTTGCGCAAGCGGAAGAAGATGAGTATTCAAATGGGCTGAGGCATCTTCCCGGGTGCCGAAGGGTTGATTCTCATTTCGATTCCTCGATCCTCTGGTTAATTTGCCTATGCGGCTGAGCAAGAAGATAGGGCAAGTTGGCATCTAATGGGATGACATCTGTGTGCTGTTCGGCGAAGGGTGTTTCACTTCGTTTTTTGACTATCGCTTTTTGCATACTATTTAATTTTCCCAGGCCCGTCAAGGGGTTAAGTCCGAGGCGAAGAAGATTTTTCTTTCCCATGGAAATGCTCGTCCTAAGCACAAAAGACAATATTGATCGTCTATTGAAGATGCAATCAACTATACGAAACCCTTTTTGCATGCCATAAAAAATTCAAATTAATGTGAAATTTGAATGTGCAAAATGTGAGCATAGCGAAGATGATCGAGAAGGGTTACCAATAGATAAATACATTCGCGAAATTGATGATCACTTCAGGAATTTCGCCAGGAGATGGTTCATATTTTGTAACGAACTTTTCGGAATAATTCTCACGGTGGATTCTGAAGGCCAGTTCCGAGTAAAGGGTTTGGTAGCAACCCCTGGTAACTTGTAGACGCCCCCGCCTGCCAAGTTAAACAAGGCAACACAAAGGCAAATAATAATTTAAAAGGTTTTGTTGACGTTTCGAACTGTGTTGTTGACTTTTGCCGCGCGCGAACAAAACAGCAACAGAACTCAACTCAACTCAACTCAGAAATCAAATAGCAGACAAAAACTCAGACTGCAAGTGGTTGAGGCTGATTTTCGAGGATGAGAGCAGGAAATTCGGAGGTGGAAGTTCAAAGGGCACCACCAAAAATGGGCAAACAAACGGCAGCAAGTGCGCAACTCCCTCGAAAAACTTCACTCCACTCCACATTCATTATGATTATTTGCGGTGAAATTTTGCGGGGTTCTTATTGGATACGGAAAGGATTAAAATTAGGCGAAAAGTTTTGTGCGAAAGCCCTTTGTTGATTAACTTTTCATTTGATTTATTAAGCCAAATAAACAGCGGCACTGCTTAATGTCGGGTCATGAACCCCGCTGCTAACAAGTGACTCACAGATCTCTCTCAGCCTGACCACCAGACTCATCCGCATCCACATCCCCATCGAGATTCAGTATCAGAATCAGGCGCAGATCCCCATCCACATCCCGGGCAATACCAAGTGCTTAGCGCGTTAAAAGTCGCGTAGTAATTTAACGACGACGACGTGTTGTTGGCACACGCAGATTGCTATCTCTTAGGTTCAGATACAGAGTGCCACAAACGGATCCGCGATGTGCGGGTGTTGCTTTGATGGCCCCAGCGGCAATTAGCAGGCCTACTACACTAGCCAGCAGGGTTAAATCAAAGAAAAAACTAGGAGAGAATATCATCGTAAGTTATTACTAATTATACTTCAAAATGTTGAAGAAATTGTCTCTTACATTCTCATATTCGATCTTACTATAGACTTAAACATTAACTGTTTATATTACAATATATATAGTTCATTTATACAAACTTAAGACTAATTTACCTGATTCTTAGTGTTGGGCAATTTGAGGGCATTGCCTTTGGCAGGCACCAAGCAGCACATCATCTTTCTCAGTCTGGCTGCTATAAGTGGGTGTCACCCGTACCGTACGCACCCAGAAAGGTGTAAATCATGATCATGTCAATCAGTGGATCGGCCAATCCTTATAGTGCACACCTCGCTGTGCCCGGCGATTCACTTTTCATTCACCATTTTAAAGGGTACCAAGCAAACGGGCAAATAAAAGGAAAAAGAACTATTGCAATTGTCGCGCCTACTTGAAGACGAAGATGAATCCAGACGGCCACGAAATGCGAACGTTTTGGGCCAAAAAGAAAACAAAGCCTGGCTTAATGATATCCGCCAAGGCAAAGGCTTGTGGGCTGGCACACAGGGAGAAAATGTAATATTATAATAAGCATAATAAGCAGCACAGAGATATAATATTATTATATCATATATTGTTATATATGGTAAAACTTGAATAAAAATATATATACGTTTATATCATACTCCATAAAATTCAATTTTATCCACATAACCATAGATGATCATCAAATATGACTAGAGTTTTCTTGCTGTGCAGGACTCTACTGCCAGTTAGCTGGCTTCTTTTCAATTTTTTTTTTTTTTTTTGTGAATGAATGCCAGACGGCGAAGAAGTTGTAATGATCATGACTGCGAGATCCATTCATGAAGCTCGCCCTGGTTTTTGGTCCCAGTTTGGTGCCTGTGTGTGGCTGTAATCAGTCCACGCAATAAAAAAAAATGTTTGCCAACCCGGCTGGATTCTTTTTATTGGCTTGTTTTGGGGCCTTTGTATTGTGTTGGCTGTGTGGGGCTGCTTTGAAGTTTTTGCTTTTTGACAGATTTCGAGGTGTGTTGCCAAGATCTCGTCGTTGTTGTCGATTTTGTAAAGCTATAGCTTTAGCTTTTCCTGCGTGGCAGTCAGTCAGTCAGTCACTCAGCAAACTGAGCAAAAGTCTGAGGCTGTCGAAGTCTGCGTCTGCGTTGGAGCCCAGCCCCAAAAGCTGTCAATTAAATTAATTATTATTTCTGCGTTTAATGCAAAACTGTTGCATGCCAAATGCAACTAGCAAAGGTCGCTCTCAGCTGGTTAGGCCAACACCTAGGCCCAGTTTTCCACCTTTTTTCCTCCACGTATCAAATTTATTTCGGCTGGGTATGTCAAAAGTATGTCAAGCATTTCTGGCCCGCTTAATTCGTTGGTTTTTTACAGTTCTTTTTTTTTTGGCTTTAATTAATTGCCAGCCGCTGACATGTGGATGGTTCCACTAGAGCACAGAAATTGAGGGGTTGATAACAAGCAAAACGAAAAGTTTAACAATAGGCGAAGGTAAAATGCTCTGAAATAATTAAAAATAAACATTCTAAGGATTACTACAAAAAAATAACTTTTCAATATACAAAAAAAATTTTGTTTAAGTTTTGAAAGGGTTTACTATTGTTATAATGTTTTGATTTATAAAGTTTTTAGTTTTAAAGCCAAAGAGAAAGAAATGAAAACATAAGATCAAAAGGCCATACTCATTTTACTAGATATTTAAATTTTCAATGTTTCTTTGATCAGCATTTCCTAGTCAAAGAGCCCGAAATGAGTGTTATACCCAGCAAGTGATCCTTAGCTTGTTGTAACCAGGCAGAAGCGACTCGCAGACTACCAATCTACACCGGAGCATATAGTGACACATTTTCCGCCCCTTGTAGGCGCGATATGCGCATAATTAATGAGCCTTTTATGGTTTATTGAACCGCAAAAGGCGGCAGGAACACGCACACACATACACACACTCAGACACATGCACATGCACACACAAGAGGGAGATGTCATGGCTAGGAAGTCAAAAGTTACCTCAGTTTGATAAGACTTGGCCACCATCAGCGGCTTTGCCGGTTTCGCTTGGCTAACTTTGAATGCGACTGTGGCACTTGACTGGGTAATTTATGTGGCCGCCTTTATTGTTATTACATTTGCTGCTTTCTGGGGCATTTTAGCCGCAAACTTTGTTCTCAGTTCTGGATAGTTAGGAACTATCACTGGCCATTAGTCAGGCCCAGGCGACGATAGACAAAGCTCCGCTAATTGCTGTAATAGCGCTCCAAACGAATTCCAACCGATATCTTCTTTTCGAAAGCCATTAAAATTAATAATTTGCCACACTCTTATCGGTGTGTTGTTATCAACATCTGAATTGGGCTTAATGACGGGAGGGGTGGGAGTTTTGAATTTTAATTTTAAGTGTTGCCAGAAATTAATTTCTGCAGGCGAGAGGCAACCCTTAACCCTTGA
The DNA here is from genome assembly GCF_000001215.4 of Drosophila melanogaster. NCBI lineage: Eukaryota > Metazoa > Arthropoda > Insecta > Diptera > Drosophilidae > Drosophila > Drosophila melanogaster. Next base: position 6,836,897 of record NT_037436.4, on the reverse strand, counting down.
CTGCCGGCATTCGGCAGATAGCTGTGTTGCTGCTCATCATCGTCATTTTATTTCATTTTATTTTTCCATAAATAAACTGCGTTGATTGTCGTCTGGGCATGGACTCCTTTTTCCCCTTTCATGTTGCCACCCTTAACCCTTTTTGGCCAAAAAGGAATGTTGCGGGGGATTCGCAAGAGCCCCCTGAGTGCTTTTAAGTTGATGTCGTTGCGTTGATAAAACTGCAGACGCAACTCAAACATGAGCAGGTTTCTGGTTTTGGTTCTGGTTCCTGGCTCTGCTGGATGTGCTGGCTTTTCAGGATCCCCAGTTTCCAGGACCCCTCCTCCACTCATACACTCGTCCTTTTCGTTTCGTTCCGCTTCGTATCTTTCAAATTGTTGCCAGTTGCTGGGCGGCTGATTGTTGACTGGGGGCGGTTTTATGGGTGGTGGACCAAGGGGGCGTGGCATTCACATGTGTGCTTAACAGACCGTTTGCCATTTTTGCATACACACACACCATATACATCCATCTATACACCACACAACGCACTGATTATATGGCAGTCACACGGACACACACTTATATAAATTTAATTGACTGTGGACACATGTGTGTGTGTGTGTGTGCGGTGGGTTACTCTTTATTTTGCGGGGGTTTCAGGGCTGTGATTCTTGAGGTTTTCAGTGCGGTTAAGTTTAAATACTCGACAGCCATCAACAGGGCATAAAACATTTAACAAAGTGTGTGTGTGAGGGAGTGTGAATGTGGTGGACAATCGACTGCGAAAAATAATTGTTGCCTACACTTAGGCGTTGGAAAAGGATATTTTAAATTGTGTGTTTGCAATGGAAACTGGCTAAGGTAACTTTTGAATTACAAATAAATATATTTAAATATCTTTTCGCGTACTTCTCATATTTTATTTATTTATATTTGAACATTATGTTTCAGTGTCATCGAGTTCAGTGTTCTCCTGAGTGCACAATAGATTGCGAAAAATATTCATTGCATATACTCAGACGACAGCCAAGGAAATGCACATGTAGACAGTAATTCCTGCTGAAATCTGAAAAAATTAACATGTCCAATTCAATTTGCAAATGTAATGGAGCATTAGGCTTATTTTGAGCCACATCAAAGCCCCGACCGACCGGTGGATCAGAAGTCTTTATCTGTTCCTGCTATAACTCTGACTTACGCACGTACGCAGCTCAGTCATCTGTACAAGTTTTCTCCTATCTTTTTTTGTCTGTCTTTTTCCCACTTTTCTTTTTAGCAAACTGAAAGAAATCTTCTCGGACAACACGTAAAATTAAAACACCAACGCGTCTTTCGTATTTTTCTGTATGAATCCCAACCATCCATCCAACAATTCAGCAGTCAGCATTGTATAGTGCATTTCGCTTATAATCTTTTACTGCCGCTGCTCTTTTTCCCCCTCATTTCTTTTTTATAAATTTTTTTTTTTTTTTTTTTTTTTTTTTTGTGGGGGAAGAGACAGCGGCTGAAGACGAGACGAATTGTATTGAGTGGCACTAAATATGTTGAGAAATGAGCAGGGAATAATGCCATGACCATAACTCCCTTATTTCCCCGCATTTGGTACTCCTCGTCGTCGCCGTCGTCGTCGTACCTTCAACGCCAACGTTCCAAAGTCAGAGTTCCTTCTGTGGCAGCACGCACGTTTTTCATTCAAACGTATGACATGGATGGACTCAGTCGCAGTCTCTGGATTTTTTCTGGATTTTTTCCGTCTTTCATTTTACGTATCAGCGCTCATCGTTGACAACGCCAGAAAACTGAAAAAGCAGCACCATCCGCAGCGGCAGAAACGGCGACGCACGAATGAATGGCCGCAGTGGCGTAGGAGGATGGGGGCCCAGAAGTGTGGGGGGGGGGCGGTACCAGTGGCGGGGGTGGAGCGGATAACTCGCCGTACAGCCGCAAAGCGAACCGTTGATCACGTTTGGCGCAGGCTTCCGGTTAATGCCAGAGACGAGCTAGCCATAGGAGCTGGAGGAGCTACAAAGGCACTGCAAGAAAAAAGGGGAAAAAAATTCGATCTGCTAAATAAACTAAATATATCTGCGCAAAAATTACATTAAACTTAATCTTCTCATTTTGAATGCACAATCAAACCTAGCTTTTTTCTTGACAGACTTTAACAATAGTTTTTCATACAATATTTGTAGAGCATCTGACTTAACTTTTATACAGCTAGGTAAACTTCGTTCCCGCAGCCTCATACGATTTTTCAATTTTACTTATGATTTGTTAAAATGGCTTCCCGTTTTTTTCTCTGCACTCGTATATATCCACATAGCAGTTCTGTGTCTGTTACGGAGCGCGGACCTTATCACTATGGTCATACGACGGCGACGCCCGCGCACGTTGATGGATCGCGACGCACGCGCGTCTCTCCTGCTGACGTTATAGGTTCTTGTTGTTGCTGCCGTCGATGTTGTTGTTGTTGTTGTTGTTGCCACTGCTGCCAAGTGTAAGAAATTAAAACGTTCCCAACTTGGACTTTGTTTGGCCCGAACGGGACGGGACCGGAGCTACGTGTTTGGCAAGCCGGCGAACGTTGTCACAACGATCCTCAATTTATTTATTGTATTTTTCTACCTATTTTTTTCTGTACTTTTTTGTTGCCAGGGGGAAGCGAGCACGCAGGGGGGAAGTCATAAATTATGTAAGGCTTCAATTGTTGGCCCGTTGAGTTTTCGGTCTTTTATGGCCCTGCAACTGCACGCCTTCTTACCAAAAGGCGGGATCCCAGCCAAACAAACCGCACTTAACTCCACTCTTATCAGGCGGAGCTACAAACACAAAAATGCAAAAAGTAAACCAGCAAACTCAAATTCAAACTTTAAGGCCCGATAAGGCAGGCAAGACAACCCCACAAACCAAAAAAAAAAAGACAGAGTCAACAACATTTAACAACTTAGACAAAAGAAATCAGTGCAAATGCTTGGGCTTGGGTGTCAAACAACTTAAAGTCTCATTTATCATGTTGTGCGAAAACTTTAAGGGGAAAATTTATGCACAGGCAAGCGGCGGGGAGGTAAATAAATAAAAAACACTTTGGTGAAAATAATTTTGCATAATTTTTCTCGTTCTCGTACGGAAAACGGCAGACATGACCTACAGCAATTTTTGGCTGCCGAAAAAGCGTCAGTCGCTCAACAAGTGGCAGTAGCACATAAAAATGAAGAGCAGACAACGCCGAGATATCCATAAGTCAATTTCCACAAATTATGCAAAATTATTTAAATTGCACAAGGAGCAGCAAGGAGGCGGCCAAAAAATCAACAGGAGACTGCTCTCTTTTCTTTTTTTTCAACTACGTTTTCTTTTTTTTTTTAGATTTTTTGGCAAGCAAAGCGCATGCAAATGCCAAACGGAAATGGCAAACAAACCATAATGTGACGACAGCGGCGGCAACTTCCGCTCTCGGCCGAAAATGAAAATGAAGTTCTCTCTCTCTCTCTATCTCTTTTCAGACAAAATCGTATGCAAATCAGCTGACGGCTGGCAAAAAGTTCAGCGTACGCTTAACTTTTCACCGGCCACGCCCCCTTTTCTTGCCGCCGCCCTTGCAACGCGCATGAGCACCGACATTGTCTGGCTCATTTGCGCCAATTTTTTACATAAAAATACAATAACAGCAGCGGTGGAAAAAAAGTCATGAAAGAAAGGAAATCCAAGTGCCCCTTTCTATCACACCATTTTTGCCACCCATCGCCCCGTGCCACATTTACATTTCACATTTTTGTTTTTTTTTTGCCGCTGCTGCTGAACTTATTTTCGCAGTTTGTTTGTTTGGACGAGTGTGTGTGTGTGTGTGTGTTTGGCTTATTTTTTTTTTACTTCACTTTACATCGATTTTGCATAATTTTTCAAGGTCGTCGGCAGTCGGCGGCGGGTGTTGCATACATTAGCATTTGCCCAACTGGCGACGCTGCAAGGAGCGAAAGAGAGGGCCAAAACAGTTGGAGTTGGCCATTTGTGCAACCAACTCGGTGGGTCTCAGTTTGTCTTTCTCGGCGGCCGGAGGAAAAGTTGCTGCCACAGTTTTGCACAGTTCGTTGGCCCATTAAGCTACATTCTATGTGCCACTATTTTCTGGTTTATAGCCAAAACGGTCATTGACTGACAGGCTGGAATTTGATGTTGCAAATGGTTGAGCAATACAAATCGCTTAATATTCAAACAAATTTATGCAAGCATAACATTTCTAGTATTTCCGAAAACTACACCTATTGTGTAATATGTTGTTAAGGAAAAGCTTAAATATTTATCATAGAGTATAATCAAAAACCACTTAAAATTTTAGTATCAATTTAGACCTATCTCACCCTTTTTTCCCACCCTGAGTATAAGCTAATTTACTAGTTGCTAAGACTTAATGACTAATGCCACATTTAGGCCCAATGAGATAAGTGGCCTAGTTGAGAGCCTTGAACCTGCGGTCAGAGCGGCGACACTTGCCTGACCACCTTGTATACACCTTTTTGGCGGCTGCACCACCAACTGCACTTCTTGCCAGCTGCTCCCCCTTCCATGGCCCTTCCACTGCCACTTGGCGATAAGGAAAAGGTGGCCTGGAATGGGGGAAAAGTCGCATACTTTCTCGCTGCCGTTTGCCAGACATCGCGACCATCCAGCGAAGCGTTAATGAATTATAGCCGCGAATGCGAGCCGCTGACTACCGTGACATGGCAAAAGGCAAGAAGACAATGGTCTGGCGAGGTCTGGAAAGGACGCAGGCCCGAGGGCCACAGTAAAACACCTTGCCGTAGCGACGGGGTCCTTGTCGATCGTTTCGGCCAGGACAACAACTAATTACCGTGCCTGGAACAATTTTTATGGCATTTATGCGCTCAGTTGAGCGCGATCGTTGCTCCTTCGTTTATTCTGTGTTTTTTATATATATACATTTTTTTCCTTTTTTTTCCAGCCACAGTCACCTTTTGTGCACAGGTACACAAATTATTTTGTTACCAAAACCCAAAACGAAGTCAAGGTGCGTCTGCACAACTTCAACTTCAGAACGCTCCTGGGCCTCTTTGGCTATCAGTTTCGGTTTCGGTTTCAGTTTCAGTTGCTTCCACTGGTTTGCCGGGCCAGAGTTTTCTTTTGGCCTGCCCTCTGGTATCTGATAGGCATCTTTTGGGTTGGCCATTGTCTCCGGTTTTGTTGCCAATTATTAGCACTTGAGGTACCAGAAGCCTCGCCAAATTGAGTGAGCATTGTGTCTGCTCTGCCCGCTTGCCGTTCAATTAATAACATTTTGTCAATTCAGAGAAATTGCACCTAGAGCTGCGGTGGGATTTAGTGCACCGGTTTCAGGTGGTAGTATTAATCTGATTTAAAATCGAACCAGTTCGATTCGCTCCAGTTTGTCATTGCCCAAGGACGGCAAATTGGTAACCGAAAAGATATCGCACTAAAAATTAGCCGACACGCACTTGGGCGATTTATCAATTTCAGGTCGCATACCAAAATGGTGACATTTAACAAGGTTCTAAACATATTTCGCTTTTGGCCTAATCGCTAACTGCGGCGGCAGTAAAAATAAAAGTGAAAAAAAAAATAGAAAAAGAAAAACACCAACAGAGTTTAACAACAAGGAGAACCAGAACAACTTCGGTGCGCACCTGGTGATCAAAGTGGTTTTTCAAAATGCAGCCACACAACAAACAACACACATGCCAGCGATACCAACAAATCATATCAGCACAGAAGTTATTGAAAGATATTGGAAACATATATTGGAAGTTTTATAATAATACCTGGAAAGTAAATACACATTATGTAAATCCACATGTTACTTTTTAATATTTAAACCTTTGTCACTCACAACATAATGTGTCACCCCACAATCCAGTGTAATCTAGAGTCGCCATAACCAGGCTGGAACCACTTTCGTTTGCCACTTGCAAACACGCTGACCAATTTCCAGCTACGACACACGGATCTTCCACGGGGATCCATTTAACATTTTGACAAATCAAACAAAGCCAAAAGCTGTGAAATCTCCAGTGGGGCCTTTCACTCCCACTCTCGCACCATCAGCTGAAAAAAAATTCCAATGAAAATCGAAAACGCGTGGAGGAGCAGCTGGGGACGATGCGATATCTATGGGTTTTCGGTTACGGGAGACTGGAAATTGTCGTGTTAGACTTTCAGGCATCTCTACGACGTGCAGCGCCAAAGATTTCATGCTATTTATGAAGAGCAAATAGGAGGCACTGGCCAACATGGACCGGCAATGGCCAATACACCAGACCATCGAACCGAACCAGAGGCCTCCGGCCAGGGCGGGCAAACAGTAATAAAAACATGACGACAACAGCCAACAATGAGCAGTCCAATAAGGGAGGAGGGGTGAGGAGGCTGGAAGCCAAACTCAAACGTGGCCAACAGTACGGCTGCGACGACGTAAAAGGTCAACAATTACTTGGTCCGTCCGTCTTTGGGTTTGACGAATTGTTTGGTCTGTCTAAACTTTGGCTACCAAAGAGTCTAGCCCGGCCAGACTCGAAGATGTTTTGTTCGGGACAGCACAACAGCAGCAGCAGGAGCACACTTCAAAAAAATATTTGTAATTTTAGGAAAAAACTAATTATTATCTTTGTTATTAACTAAAATATTGCAGTTTGTTTTGTTGAGCTCTGAATGCAAAGGAATATGGAAAATATAAGTTTTTTTTTAGTAAATTTCTAAACGTTAAAGGTGCACAATTTCTTTCTCTGCCAGTCGATGATGATGACAAACATGGCCCAAACAATTGTCAATGCTCTCGACGAGCGTTTAGAGCAAATTGTGGGCAATGTTGTAAGTCCGACCAGGTCCGAGCCCGGGCCCAAAGAGTTGCAGCAGCCTGGCGAGGCACGCACATGTAAACATCAATAAATCAATTAGGCAAGCATTGGCCAAGTGAGTGGCCCAAGAGGAGCCGGAGGAGCCGGCGGAGCCGGCGGAGCCCATAGCCCAACTGGCCAGCTGACAACTGACAACTGAGGAATCCAACGCCAACAAAAGTGTGACAATATTTCGATGAAATTGTTCATTAACCGCTTGGCACACATTGCACTTGCCGAGAGCCCGAAATTCTGGCCAACTCTTTTGGGCTGCAACACTAATTGTTTGGGCCAATAGCAATATTGCCAGCGCCATTGGCCGGCCGGTGCATTTCTTCGGAAGCTGTTCGGCTCACATTTGTCCGACAATTCGAGGAAGTCCCCCCCGTTCCAACTTGGTTCCTTTCTGTATCGAAAGGTGTGAAGATTAGTGCGCTCGAAATTGAAAAAGAAACCCTCGTTGGTCTGCTAATGGACATGGCCCACTCGCTGGAGATCCAAAGCTTGTGTGCGTAAGAATTCACGGAATTCTCTATGCAATTGGAGAATGTCATGGAGCTGAGAAAAGCTTGAGCAAAGAAATGCCAAGACATGTGTAGACAAGCTGGCGGGATTTTTTTTTTTTTTTTTGGGCTAACTGAAGGAGTGTTAACAGCTCCTTTCTCCTTTCACTTGTGTCAACTTTAACGATGCTCATTTTACGCTTCCCAGCATTTCCTTCTCTTTGAAAGTAATAAATAACATGTTTTTATAAATATAAAAATTATATTATAAATAGTGCCATTCTACCAATGGGTTTTTGTATACAAAGATATTCAAAATATCAGTGGGGTATACAAAATCGATTTCATATTTAATTCAAGTAAAGGTTGACATATCCTGTCCCTTAATCATGGAAAATCTCCCCCTCTTTCAACATTATAACGCCACAAATCACAAACTCTCCAATGACAGGAGCAAAAATTATGGCAAAACAAAAGTTCTGACAGACCGGGCCAGCAACACCCAACATTTTCAACCAATCAAGTGGGCCAAAATCAGACAGCAACACCGCCAACAACAACAGCAGCAACAGCAACATGAACAGCAGCAACAACATGTGTTGCACATTCAGCGTGTTGTTGGTAATTCCCATATGCCCCAAGCCGGGGCCGCTGACATGTGGTAACGCGGTTTTGGTTTTGCTTTTCGGTCCGCGGTCTTGTAATGCGTATTCAATGTTTCCAGACAGGAAGACAGAAGGACGAACGGACGGGCTGACGGGCCGGAGTCCTCGTTTTCTGACCCCCAGACGATGTGGCAGGACACACGCGTTGATGTTGCTGCTGCTGCTGCCGCTGTTGTAGAATTTTCCACATTATGCGACGTTGGCCCATGTCGCCTTTGATTGAGTTTTCCCTGGCAGCTTTTCCACGCCGCACCGTACTTTTTTGACATTTTCCCCCGTTCGCATTCTTTCTTTTTTTTTTTTGCTCTCAACTTTGAAGCGTGTTAAAATGTTTGATTTTGTCCGAATGTCATTTACAGCTGTTTCGGTGCTGCTGAGTTTGCGGTGGGGAAAGTATAGTAAGTTACCACGGTCTGACACGAGTTTGGATATTTGATGGATGTTGGTTGCTGGTTAGCTGGGGATTTTTTAAAGAACATAAAAAGTTACTGAGCTGTAAGAATACTGCATTTATGTTAAAAGCAACATTTGTTAGGGTTGTATCTGTTTTTGAACAGAGCTCCTCATTCTCCCATTTTACTCTATAATTTCTTTCCGTGTGCTCTCTTTTTTCGGGAAAAGAGTTTCCCGCTAGACCATGGCTAATTGTGGGGACTTAAGCCTCTTCATGCCGCGCTGTAATCTAATACAGGGCCATAAACTGCAGAACCTTTGTTTTGTTTTCGTCTGTTTTGCATGTTGGCTTCGAGTGGCACAGGCTGACGCTAATGTTGCAACTTGCAGGCGACAAGCCAGCGAGTGCCGAATCCAACAATACACACCCCTGAGTTTTTGCTGCTGGCTTGCTGGGGCAGCGTTAATTTACGACAATCCCCTGTCCCACGGATTATGGCCAGGAAAATGCATCAGCAGCAGCAGCAGTGGCAGTGGCACTGCCACTAGCACTGGAAAATGCCGGTCGGTTTTTCCCCGCCCGTGTGAAATGAGTGCGCCCCGAGTGCCACCTGATGTTCGTGGTCGATAACGATTTATGACACCAACAAGCAGACAGCGCAACGCACATCTGACAGACGGCTGCTGTTCTATGTTGGCAGGACTTAGACATTGCCATTCCATTCTCGATGTTTTAAGTTTATCACTGAGAACTGGGAAACTGAGCAAAAATACTGAAAATAGATTCTAAATAATATATAAGACTGTCATATAAAGAAGAAGTGTTTCTTTGAATAAAAACTATGTGTAGTGTTATGAAAATGCTCAAACCAATGATCATTTTCTTACCGACTTACCGACACTTTTTGTTCCAAGTGTAATCCGCTTTGAAATCGACAAAAGACGGAATGAGGATATATGGATGCGCCACGGTTTAGATGTTTATCACGATTCTTCCGACTACCAATCCAATGCATGGGTTACCTATGGTTATGCCAGAACGGAAGTCTGATATCCTTTCGGGGCATTTTCCTGGGGACAGGTGAGTCTGACTTTTCCTCCGTCTCTCTGTCTGTCTGTCAGCATGGCAAGTCAACTTATAAATTAATCTCATTTACACGCGGTACAACTTTTTCCCACTGCCTGGGCATTCCTCAGCTAAATCTTGGACCCGCACATGGCAAATGGAAAATTCTGTTTCAGTTTTTGAAACGAGTTTGACCCGTTCCGCCAGCACTCGGCATTCGATTCAAATTGTGCGCAAAATAGTAAGACAGAATAAAAAAAAAAACCGAAACTGGAAAACTCAGCTTGGTCCGGGAAATATCATTTCGAAACTTAATTAAAAACATAAATTAGGAGACGAACATGTTAGGCTGACATTTTCCCGTATAATAATTTCCCATATTTTTTTTTCGTAAATTCTGAATTTTTGTACAACAATTTTCTTTTTTATGTCTCAATTCCCGAACAGCAGGTGCAAAAAAATGTGGAAAGTCTAACCCTTGCTGCGAAGCTAAAACCCTTTGAACAATTTGCCCGCCACTTGACCTCACCTCACTGACCCCCACTCCCTCATCCCCCTTCCTTTCCACCCACCAGCAGTCCTATAATTAACAGCTGTTGGACAGCCAAAAGGGGCGGGGTCCGTGGGGCGTTCGGCTGCAGCAGCGTAAAATTATGCAAATTTCTTTGTTGTTTTCGGCTGCCTTGCGTGTCAATAAACAATTTTTGACCTACATAATTATGCCAAATGCCGTGCTACGATGTTAAATTTATATACAAATATATATGTACAAAATACCGAGCGTCCGAACGTCAAAAAAAATCTCTAAACAGAAAGGAAGCCGGCAAGTGGGACAATTATTTAAATTATGAAGGTCCTTGTCCCAGGCGAATCGACGACGCGTGTTTCTCGAGTGCCGGTGAAATATGCAAATCGGGTTAGTTCCGGCACAGCTTCTATGCGATCGAAGGCTGGATAATCCTGGGCCGCGTTAAACTGAAAAATTTGCATAATTATTGGACCTCAATTTCAGTGGTCTAAGCCCCTGTCTGGCACCCAAGGCGAAATATCGACTCGAAAATATCGGTGGCGACGGCGGCGTCTAACGATCCGTTTGATCGGCAGTCCTGGACAGCGGATGGGAGATTTTGTGTTTTTAGTTGTTTTTTTTTTCCGTTTATATTTTGTATTTGGTGGAGACCCCAAGAGATCTGTGGAAATTTATGGTCTGCCCTTTTTACCTCAGTCGTGTTGGCCTAACGAATCTGTTGGCTGCACTTGCTGGCCGACTTTCTTCCACCTTTCATGGGTCATGGGACCTTTCTCCCCAGCTGGACACTTTTATTTTGTGTATCGCTCGCTCGCAACCATTTGTGTTCGCCAGCCGAATTGTCAATAAATTTTAGTTTCGGTTTGCATGTATTTTGTTTCCCTATTCTTTGGGGTCACAGCTTCCCAGCGCGGCTTTTTTTTATTATTGTAATCACCAGATCCCAGATTTGTTGTAATGAGTCGCTGTCGCAGTTAGAGGTTCTCTGTCCCATTTGGTCGTCCCTTCGATAAAGTCTTCATTGATTTGTGACCCTTAATAATAGCGTTTAGACCAGCCCCAGATAGCAATGACCTTTTTCCCGATCGCAGCGTGTAAACATCTAAGGGATGCTGCCGACTTGGGTTAATTATGTATTTGGTTCATCTGGGAAGTTGGGACTTTGATTTCAATTTCATATATTGGTTTCATTTGGGGACAGGGACAGGTGATGCTGACATTTTGTTGTAACTACGAATGAGTCGCATTTGCAATTAGTTGACTCACCCATGATTCATCCATCCACTGGGCCATTCACCACAGTGAGTGCAAAAATAAAAAAATAAAAAATTAAGCGCTAAGCTTAGGCTATCAATCGACGTTTTGATAAATGAGCTTTTGCTAGCGATGCGTTGTCTTAGAAGAAAAAATAAACAGAAACCAACCACATACTGAAAATTCCCCGAGTGTCGACTTAAATACGCCGCCAGCTATGGGCCAAGTAAATACAAGACTTAAGCTAAAACTAATATTTGACTTGGGCTAAGGTGATATGCAGATGCTCTTAAATATTTTCAATTTATATTTAACATATAAGAAAGCAGTATTTCAATGAGAAATAAAATACTAACTAATAATGTATTCATACAAATTTTAAATAACAAATAAAGGTGTAATAAATGTTATATGGAAACCAAAACAGGAATTTAATCATCAGAGCAAAGAATAATTTTCAAATATATTTTAATTGAAGTCAAAGGCAATTCAATATATTTTTCAATATCTGACACATTCGATTTTTAATTGCAGAAAGCAATTAATTCAATGCATACTTATAATTTTTGAAATATATCTTAAAATTTTTGGACGATTCTCAATTCAGGAAGTCTTACAACAGAGGGTCGGTTAAACAAAATAAGGAAGATATCTTTTCAATTTGACGATATATAGTTCTGAAACCCTATATTAGCTTTTATAATCTTATTATATATATATATATATATATTTATTGTAACAATGCATATACCCTTGGCTAGATGGACACCCTAACTTTTTCCAAGCGCTATGTTTAGTTGGATAGATGAAAAGTGTGCAGTGTTTGTTTCGAATCTTGTAGTTGATGATAGAGGAATGATCGAGGGGAAGATTCTACGGCAGCTTGTTTGCTAATCGCAGATCACATATCTGGGCTCCAAACAGTTAGCAGTTTTGGGTTCGTTTCGGCGGTCCGAGTACCGTAAAGTATTTGTCCAAGTTTCTCGGCTACAAGACTGGGTTGTTTCTCCCTTGACGTCATTTCTACTCCATCCAAGCGACTATCTGTGCGAAATCAAATGCCGGACCCGTCGTTGTCAAGCACAAAACTTTCGATCGAATTTTATGTATTTATTTCGTAAAAGCCAACGAAAACAAAAAACAAAAACCAAACGACACAAAAAACGAAGAAAAAACTCAAAAAACAAAGCGGCCCAGACAGCGGCCAGCGGCAACGCATCAGCAGCAACGAGCTGGCCGACCTGAAACCTGAAATGCCTCAACACTTGGACCCCCACCGAACATCTCAGGCTATCGAAACGGCCACCGATCCACCTATACTCCTATATATACACCTAACCATCGATCCAGCGATCCACCTAACCACCGATCGCCCCGATCGAAGCGTGCAATCGTCTCACACACAGATACTAAATACAAACGCAGCGCGGGGCGCGTTTCTAGCCGCAGCGAAGTAAAGGTCTACCGGTGGACATAAATTTAGCTGTAATGCGACAGGTGTATTTTTTATCTATGAAGCAGCACAAAACGAGCCAGCGACGACAGCAGCTGAAAGCACACGGTAAAAAATTTTGAGTGGTTCTTAGACTCTTTAGAAGAAGTATATTTTACCAACTCCTTTGCAGGCTTTTAATACTTCAAAAATAAATTAAGAAAGTAATCTCAATAACCAAAAAAATATATAATCTTTTATTATAATAAATTCTGTTCTGATTAAGAACTATAATAATTTTATTTCTCTGCACCCGGAGATCGAATTCAACTTTGTTGTTGCTGCTGTGCCCGCTGCGCATGTGCAACGCATTTGAAGCTTTTGAAATGAAATAAAAGTTTTTTGTATTTTTTTCCCCATTTTTTGTTGTTTTTGTGCTTGCGTTGTTGTCTAAACAATTTCAATGCTATGCCAGAAATAAATTCTTGATAGGAAAACGGCAAATGACAACTTTTTGACAGGCGCCGCTGCCGGGCCAAGTGGTTGAGTGTTTCAGGTGGTTCAGGTGGCTGCGGCGGTGCCGATTGCTCATCGTCAACAACTTTTAACCTGGCGGACGGCCTGCAGTTTTTTTTTTCACATTTACAATAGCCGCTGATTAAAGTCAATTTGAATTGGCATCCGTGATGGCCCGCCGATTGCGGCCAACTTACTCGTTTGGCTCAAAGTGATGCAGTCAATCAATGATCAAGGATGAGCGATAAGTGCAGCCTGGAACTTGAGACGCACGATGAATGATTATATAGATATGTATATTGCTTCGGGGCAGGATGAATTATACGGATTGGCTGTAAATATTAATTTATAGCCCATCGCAGGCGATGTCTGTTGATTCAGTGGGTTTTATGATTTAACTTTAAAGTATATAATATAATATAATAGAAAAGTGTTTACCTATTTATAGTGACTTTTCAGCTAATGACTAGTTAGCAAAACAACCGATTAGTATGATAAGAGAAAGTTTGACAACATCGAACCCTTCCACCACCCATTCCATCCAAGATATATCGACCTTCGAACATCCCCGATATATCTGAGCATATGCGCTGACAATAATTAGTCTTGCCAAAAAGAAGAAAAAAGAGATTGAAAGAATGGCTAGAAAAATGGAAAAGTAACGCCCCGGCTACTTAGCCCAAATCGTTCTCGCTTACAGTAGCAGTCACGTCAACGACATATGTCCAATCTGGGCATGAAACCACCACCACCGAACCACCAGAACCCACACACGAACCCAACCACATGGGTTCTGCCCAGCTATATGTATGCCATCGGGGAAATATAAAAAAAAAAAAACAACAAAAAGTAAACACACCATCCTCATATGTGAGTGTGTGTGCGAGTGTCTCATATTTGCGATTTTTATTTGCAATCAATCATAAAATAAACTGCCTGTCTGTGTCCTGTATTTTGGGTCTGGACAAAAGGGGCGCGCATGAAAATGAAAATGAAAATGCGACTAAGGCGTGGAAGTGCGGATTACCGCAGCTCGCAGCATGTGATCGATCGTTGCTAGTTTTTGGCCCAGGAAAACCGAGTGGTAGTAGAAGGGGCAGTGGCGGCAGGAGTTGGGGTAATTTCCGAGCTCTAGACGCCGCCTGCGACACGTATTTTTTTTTGTGGTTTTTGTGCCTCCACAGGAAGTGTGGGTTGTCAGGGGATCGGTTCGGATCTGCTATAGCATTCGCTACTGCCTCCATTGACAATATCATGCAAATGCGGCTTAATTAACTTGTTGCACGTCGCCCCGACGAAGAGGCTGGAAACAACGACAACACGCATGCGCACTCAGCTTCCACCAAAAAGTTAAGAAAAAACGCTGAAAAAGCCCAAACACGACCGCCAAATCAGCGCCAAATTGAACAAGGCCTCACAAGGTGCTGGCCAACATCCTCGCCCAAGTCTAATTTCCGAAACTGCTGCCTCATTTACATTTGGCGCCAGACTCTGTTCTCGCAACGAATCCGAATGGTATCGTATCGTATCGAATCGAATGGAATTCCCTTTAGCCCGGCTCTCAGCTCGACTCCTTTTTAATTAATTCGATATCACAACAATTTTTTTGTCGGCTACCGGTCTTGATTTTTTTTGTGCGGCATGCCATTTGCATTTGAACTGGCAGCCAGCAAAAGGGACACGATGGACTTTCAGCCAGACATCGATACGAATTTCGGGACATACGAATTTCATTCAGAAATAATTTTTATGTCCAAATGTTCGGCTTGGTAGTCGGATGCTGGCAACTGGCACTGCTGCTGTTTTGGCCTTATCCTTTTGAACTTCATTTGCATAAACGGCATGAAATAAAATCAACAGTTGCAACAGACAGCGATGGAAATGGCCGGACATTCAGACAGGTAGCCAAAATAAATAAAATAAAATATAATTTCGGTATCGCATGGCGAAAGATAAAAAGAATGTTTCGAAGGCAAATAACAGGCTCAGATTGCTACCGTTTTTGGTGATTTAGAAGACAGTATATTTTCATAAAACTAAATTTATGAGTAAAAAGTTTATTAAAAGAATTCAATGAAAATGTTGCAAACATCTTAGAGCTGTGGCAAGAATTTAAGATAGCAAAACAAAGAGCTAATAATTATATAACCCATCGAAAATTCCCATAAAACCCTTTGTGCAACTAAGCTAAACCCTCTCTTAACCCTCTCAAGACCCAGATTAGCAATTAGCCGATCTTTCTTCTGGCCACAATATGTTTTACCTCTTACGGCAGCTTCCTTCGCAGCATGAGATTGGCCAATTTTCTGGCTCAGCACTTTTCGTTGTCGCAAGCCAAAGTCCCGACAGTTTAGCTACCAAAACACCGGGAATTAACATTAGCACTCGGACACCTCAAAGCGACTCCTCTAGGTAGGAGACCACTCACAATGATCAATCAGCCAGGTCGCCTCGAATGGGACAGCAGGGAAGGACACAGGACAGGACGAGGAGTCACAGCAGGAGGGCGTGCAAAAGACAAGATCACGCCTCTTAAACGCATTACCCGGCCGTGAAGAAAATGCCCAAGAAGAGGCTCTGACTCAGACTCAAACTGAAACTCAGTGCCAATTAAGCGGGCATGACCGAAGACCGCAGCCACAAACGAGCTAATGTGTCAATTATGCGGTTTACTTGGGCAAATGGGCATGGGTTCACTTTCGCAGTAGCTGAGACATCAGTCGCTCATTCAGCCAATCAGTCAGCCAGTCAGTCAGTCGATTGGCGAGTGTGACAAATGAGTTGATAATATGGGAAATGTTACGGCAACGGATGGAGAATTTTTTAACCTTGAATTAATCAGAGATCACACATCAAGCTGTAAGAATTGATAAATAAAAAATATGGCACAAAAATAGATCAATCTATTAAGTGCTAAAAAAAATTATTTGCGGTCCAGAGATATACGTTTTTTTTTAAGTAAATTGCAGCAAGACGCGTCCATACATAATATCTATTTTGAAAGACGCGTCCATACATAATATCTATTTTGAAAGACTGACACAAGAAACAAACATCTTTTATTAAGAAAAATTTTGTATATATGTATATTTCAAAACAAACCCTTAAACTAATTTTAAGGTCTTTCTCCCTGTGTAGCCCATATCAAGCTCTCAAGATCTTGAATTTACCTTAAATTTTCATAGTCATTAAGTGGGGGTATTCTAGAAGTGGAACAGGTTTCTTGAACTTCCAAAAATTCATCTACGATTTCCAAGAACCAAATTTTCTCATGATTCACTTTCAGGTCGAGACATCTTCGATGTTGGACTGTTTTCTTTTGTTTGCTCTTAATTGAAACTGATTGTCCAAAGTTGGAGGAAGAAAGAGTTGCTACTCAGTGCTTCTTCTATGTGTGACCCGTGCCAAGGGGAAGTGCCATTTAATCAGAGGGAACACCAAAAAATGAACGAAAGAAAGGCGAATCAGTGCAAGTGTATCCGCAAGATACATAAAGTATCTAGCAGCGGCACGCTAATTTGGCTCGCGTGTTTCCTCAAGTGGCAGCCACTATGCCACTTGGCGAGCGGCAATCGCATAAATCGCCAATTCACCGCCACCCATTATTCTCTATAAGTTTTCCTCGGCTTTTCAGGCAATTTCCCGCTGAGCTTTGTTTGCTCATTGGGCGCATCCGTTGCCGGTTTGATTCCGAGTCTCATTGTTGTGTCAATTGTTGCCCATGTTGTTGCAGCAGTTGTTGCATCTGCTGCTGCTATTTGTCATTTGCCGTGCAAAGCGCACAAATCTGAGACACATTGCACTTTATCAAGTCGCCAGTCATAGTCACAGGCATATCCATAGTCATACTCATAGTCAGAGATCAAGGGAGCTCGGGAAAAATCACAAACTGGGTCAGTCTGCACTTAAGCGAGTCGTGCGTCCGACAGATCTTTTGGCATTGCCAGCCACTTGGTGCTTGTTTAGTATCCCAAACCGAGATCCCACCCTTCGATCCAAACTAACCCAGTCCAGACCATCCCATAACATCCCATTCCATCCGATCTGATCTGATCCAGGGCTAATAATAATAGAGCCGGTCAAAGCTAGCGCACAGTAGCCAACAACAAATCACAAAATCGTTTAACAATCATTTTCATGAACCTCCATCCAGGGCTCCATTGCGATCCAGGGCCAAAAGGAAAATTATAGCGCGATCACTTAACTCACGATCGCGATCGCGATCAGTTGGGGGCATTGAGTTTATCCAGCTACTGGCAACGGAAGTTGCCTCGGACCATGGAAACGCACGAAGTCACACGCGAAAAATATGTCTAGACCTTGGCAATGCACAGGGTTTATCAAAAAGATGTAATAGGTGTTAAAAAAAAAAAAATATATATATATATATATTGTTTTTATGCAGCGTACTTAGTTTCCAATTACCTTCAATCGCAAAATAATTGGGATCCAACTTGCAAGATCAATATATTTCCCAGATATTTATTTGTGTAAATGTATGTTCTATTATGCAGCTTTTTGCCTCAGTGCACCTGCACCCTTTCAACCTCACTATCCTGCTCGTTCCCTCGAAATAATTTTTATTGAATAATTTTTCATTATTTTTCGTTTGAATTGAGAGGCAGAGCAGTAGCCGAATCCGCAAACATAGCCTGGCCAACGAGAACGGAGACGTTGGATCTGGGAGACCGAAGACTGGAGAGCAGGAGAGCCTGGCCTTCTTCTTCTGGGCCGTCAAAAACAATAAAGTCCAAAACGAGCGAACAATGTAAATGGCAAGTCATGATTTCGCTGTTATGCGCTGTTAAAAGGGGCGCTCGCCGTTCGACACGATCAAGAACAAAAACCAAAAACCCAAAAACAAAAAAGTGTGGGGGCACAGGATGAGACTGAGGATGGGGGTTACTCTTTTTTTTGGTACGGAATTGGTACTGGGATTGGGCCAAAAGATGAGGAGGATGCTACCGTTGCCAACAACGACGCCAACGCCAATGCAAACGATGGCCCGAAGACCAGAAGACATGACCCAAAACAATGCACACAGCCCAAAGAGATCCCATATACCGGCCCAGAAGCAAAGTCAGCAGCCTCTGGAGAACCAACAAAATACTTTACTCATACTTTATGCCCAAAATGCTGGAGAGCCCGCGGGTTGACCAGATCAATGCAATTGTTTGCCCCTTTTTAGTCAAGTTGTGCGCACTTCATAAGCAAATACAACAAATCCAAACAACAACACACACAGCCAAAGAAAAGGGCCAAAAGAGCAAACAATGGAAATAACCAGGCTTTGAGTGCGGTGCTGCGTTTATTTTTGTTGGATTTTTGGATTGTATATTTGGTAGAAAAGAGGAACGGAAAAGGAGTCAAGTCAAGAAGGTAGTTTGGCACTTTGATTGGAACTACCGAAAATTGCAGGAGAGAACCAAATTGCAGGACGCACATCGAAGCTCTAAATGCCCTACATATCAATTTTAAAGATTATTTATTTTTGCTTTATTAATCAACTATTGAAAAGGTGATAGTCAAGGAAGTTAGTAGAACGAATTGAAATATTAAGACAATAAATCATGCCCAAAGAATGCAGATGCTTTTGCTTACCACATTTTCAATGCACTCATACCACAAAGCTATACCTTTATTGCCTTAGCTAAACTTCTTAAGGCAGTTAAGCGTAACTCAGTCGCAATTTGACATACTGACGTGTTTATAAAGTTGGCCAAAAAGAAAAAAAAAACGAACAGGGGACAAACTAAACGAAACTGAATCGCAGACAGTAACAAAACTCTTTCTGACCTTGAAGACCAAGCTGGGATGTGTCTTCAAGCATTTTATCATCATTTCCGACGAAGATTCATTCTTAAACGTGCACACAGCGACAAGCCATCCCAAAAAAAAGTAAAACTAAAAAACCAAAAAAAAAAACAAAACCAGAGAGGAAACAAGCCAAGATGCAACAATGAAATGCGGCGACAAAAAGCCAGAAGACCTGCCCCCAACTCGCCACAAACCTGAACATATATCCCTATATCATACCCGCTAGCGGTACCGTTTTGTGCGCATGCGTTGCGAATGGCGGACGCGGCTCAAAGTGGATGCCGCCGCAGAACCTTCCACCGAAGTTGGTAAAATTGGGGGAAGCTTAAAGGGGGCCTTTCAGGGGGGCTACTAAAATTTACGCGTGTGCTAAACACGAGACTTCCACGAACCCGAAAAAAAGAGCCCTTTATGTGGCGTGGCCAAAGGCTGAAGTTGTCGTCTGCCTCCTTATTGTTTCTAAAATAAAAAATGAAATTCCTCAAGAAATGAAAAAAAAAACACAGGAGTAACATTTCATTGCTTGAAGGATTTCTATTGTTCGTTCGTCAAGAAAGTAAGATGAAATTCTTTTCACTCTCCTCTGGAAGACCAAACTCAATTTGATTTGAGGCACAGCCAGAAAAGGATAGTGTCAGTAAAATAAATAATAATATAAATATTTAGCCATTTTACAATTTAACTCGTTTTGTGTACGAACAATTGGTGCATTTTCTTACTTAATTGTGGATCATAAGGATCTTACCATCATATATGATTATTAGGTCTCAATTTCTCTCTGTGCACCCATTTGGGAAAACAAACAAGCGAGTTGAGCTGCAACCGCTCGGACATCAGATCATGATCATTAAAATCCGACCAAAGACATTCCACATCGCGGTGGGTTTATTGCCAGCGATCGATTACAACGCGAAGGTCGCGCCATCGATCGATTCGTCGTCGCTCATTAGATGCCAAATAAAATGCGGTATAAAAACATCAACCGAATTGGCTGCGAGACATTTGCGTGTGAAGCGGACAGAAAACAGTTTTGTTTTCTGCGCCACAAGCTTTTCTATCGAGTGTTGGCACGTTCTATGGCCCACAGCCACTTGACCCAACTGGCGCCACTAACTGAAAAACCTGGAGCTTTTACGGCTGAAAAGTAAAGGAAAACTGATGGTTCGGAACACTATAAATCATGGGGCAACCAAAAAAAGAGGAGAGAAGAAACCACAAATCTGCTGAAGAGCAGAAGATTTCACGCAGACAAAGATGAAGTCGATGGATTGAATGAGCAAGAAGCAGCGGAAGATGAAGCTTCGATCGCTTTGAACGCCCCAAGCAAAGGGTACTAAAAGCTAACAGAAGTGTATAAAAAGCTAAAGTGATCCATCGATAAAATTAAGTTCAGTTTGAATGATACATGCCAGTTCTTAAGAAAGTGTCTTAAGTTTTTAAAAATATGCATCAGAATTTTGTGGAAGTTTAAAAATCAATTTGTACCTAAAATTTATTTTGATTGACCCAGTTTCCCTTTTAGTTAGTGCCCACTGTCCCCCGTATCAGTATCGCCTAACGTCCACCGCCTGTGTGTGTTTATAAATCTTCTTTTAATTTGTGACAAGATCAACAAGTTCAAAGTTGTTTCAATCAATTGACCTCGCGGCTCCCAGGGGCTACAAATATTGTAACAGATCAGCCAAGAAACGAAAACAAAGCCAGTGGAGGCAATAAAGATGGAGAGGAGCAAAAAAAAAAAACCGAGACGACCAGCGGTGATGTAGTAGTATCAAATTCCAGCGAAATTTGCGCAACAATCAGCGAATTGTGCACGTGCAGCGGTCTCGGGCATTTAATTCACTCACATGCCGCAGATCGTTGCAAGTTGACCTGCATTTTGCTGGCAGAGATTTGCAGTTGGCTTATTATTCAATTAAACTGAACGCAGCGACACAGAATGTGCGTGCGTTCGAGTGCCGATTGCAGTGAAAGGCCGTTGCGTATACGCCGCGTGTGTCGGCCGCCAGTGCGTCATGCCGTGTAACCTGTCCTCAGCCAAAACAGACCCATTAACCCAGTTACCCAGCCCCCGTTTCCCTGCCGATGATACTGCATACTACTACTGCTTTTGCCTTTGTTTGACTCAATTTAAAGTTCAATTTCATTGGCCCTGGTCGCGGCTCTCAAATTGATGTGACAACTTTGAAGACGAAACGTGTGGGTCAATGAGCTCAATACTCTTACTTCTTCTTCTTACTGCGCTAAAATGACGCCAAAGTTATCAGCGAAATTTATAGAAAATGTGCCTAAAACGTATTTGATTACAAATACTGTACTGATAAAATCTTTACTGGGTGGGTACTTTACTTTCTTATTAACCAAAACATCTAAAAAGCCAACCATTTGTTTCAACTATGCCAAAAAGATGTAGATTCTTTTGATAAGCTATGCAAATTAATAAATTCAGTTGACCTTGAGAAAAAAATGTTTTTGCTTTTATAAGAATTACAGCAATTGGACTACATGATTTATGGGGCCCCATGAGCAGCCTTGGGTTGGCCTCATTAATCAGGCAACTTCACCAAAAAGTGCATCACGCAATGGCCACTACGGCATGCTATGCACCACCCACTTTTAGCACCATTTTCCACCCAGCGCCATTTTTCCAGGCAGCTTCAAAATGGCGCCCAAAAGCACACAACAAGAAATATTTTATGCATTCAGGCAGCCTCCTTTCGCCAAACACAGGAAAAACGAGAGAGGGAGAGAGAAAGTGAGTGGCGACCATAAAGTTTAATGCATAAAATATTGAATTTTTGCAGACGGATTAACCTTGACTTTCACTTTCGCCGGAGAAAAGCTGCTATGGCTGTAGCAGTAGCTGTTGCTGCTGCACTGCGTCCTGTCAAAGGATATAACTTTGAGTGGCGCGACAGCTCGCAATACAAATGTAACCGCAAATGTAACCAGACCAGAACCAGACCCAGACTCAGACTGAAACTCAGACTCAGGACATTTGTATGCGACACATTCAGGGGGGCATGGGGTTGCAGAAAGGGGGTCACATGGACGTAAAAGGGGGAAGTCATACACTTACAGCCACATGTGGCAGTAGCATTCTCGCTCTAACTGGCTAAATCGAAAGCACCGCTGGCCTCTTTTGTATGCCGCGCAGCGTTTCAAAATATTCGTCCTTGGCGGCGACGAAAAATTGTTTACCCCCTTTTCTAGATTTTTTTTTGTTGTGCTGTTGTTGCTTCTTTTTTGAATAATTCATATCGCCACTCGCTGGCAGGACATTCAAAACACACACGCGATGCGATGCAATCTGAATGCCAAACAAGCCAAGGCGAAGGTGTGTGCTGTGAGGTGGTGTTTTTGGCATGAAAAGTCCCGGATTTTGTATCCTGGCAATAGCCAGCCACATGTTGCTCAGTTGTCAAATTGAGACGCATTTGCGGGCAATTAAAAAATGTACAGCGCACTTTGTCTCGACTTTGAAATAGTTGCGTAACTTTATTGATAAAAATAGAAAGGATATAGAGCGCAGTGGGTGGTGCGGTGGAGATAGGGGCTTCCCCGGCTGGAATTTCCGGTAGCTATTTGGTATGCAGGATGCGTTCCCCACACACAGACACATGGAGACAGAGCAGCCAACGACCTCGTTACGAAACTGGAGCGAGCGAGGCAGCAAAAAAAAAGGATACACGAGAGGGACAATTCAGGACGAAAGAGAGATTTGTATAGGGTACAGTGGAGAGAGAGTGCGAGCGAGTGAGAGAGAGTCCTCGAGTCCTGTTTTATTTTTCCCCCTTTTTTTATATTGCACTGTCTCGTCCTTGTTTGTTATCCTGTGTAGGTGTTGCGTGTTTGTGCATTTGAGCATATGATTAAACTACATTTCAGACGGGTTTCCAAAAGAAAAAAAAGGGGTTAACGACACTTGCCACAGATCCTAATGACGCAGCCCGTGAGAGAGACACCTGCATCGTGTTGCACCCATCGAGATATGAATCTCGAGGGTTTCGAACGACAGGTCAAAGGGCACAGCAGGCAACAAGGCACAACAGCACAGCCCGAGAAGCTGAAGTGTCGCTGCGCCTCAAATTGAAATTCTCACGCAGTCAAGTGGGAATGTTTTGCAATACCGTTGCATAATTGCAAGAAAAGTAGGTAACAATAACCTGAATCCTTTACCGTTGCAGGATTCAATAGTAGATAAGTTGGAGTACAGTTATAAGTGTCATTTAATAATGGGAAAAACCTGCGCATGATACTCTTGTGAAGCTGGAAAATCAATCTTTCCCTAGAACTGTTTCTGCTGTAATGAAAACAGAGTTGATGGGAAATTTATGAATATCTAGAAAAGTATATTTTATAATCATGTGCAAAATTCCCAGGCTACCTTTCGGTATCCGTTAGATCGTCAATTAGTTGGATTGGATATTCACATCCGCTTCTTAAAAGTATCTTTCGACCAAAGGACCCAAGATGTCTTTTTCGGTTTCACGGCCTCAGTGGATTACCTCATCCCATAAATGGCTTTGTTTTTTTTTGGCCAACTTGTGACGCACATTCCACTAATCAAAGCTCTATTGCCCCGACCAAGCCGCGGACTCGTATCAAATGTTACCCGGTTAGATATATACGCTTAAATCGAACCATAGAGAGCTCTTTTTTTTTCGGTTGCCTTGCCCATCCCTGATATCATGGACGCTTTGTAATTTATGACATTTTTGTGCGTCTTTTGTGTCGCGCTTGTATTAAATTTACAGCAACAGCTATGAAAAAAAAAAACCCGGACAAGTCCAAGTCCAAGTCCAATACCAAAGTCAAAGTCGCAGAGTCTGAGCCACTTTTGCCTGATTTTCACTGCAGAGGGCGAGACGAAATCGAAGACGAACCAAAATTTAAAACGCACGCACAAAAGTCTAAGACCCAGCTGAAAAATTTCGGGAAGAGAAGGGGGTAGCACAGATCATTTTGATTTTTCGTCTTTGGTTTTGGCTTGGGTATCGATTTGGGTTTGGCGCCCCTTTGCGAGTGGAAATAATAATAATAATAATAAAAATAATGATAAGGTTGACCTGTTGTTAAAAGGCATTGAATGCCCTTTGGGTAATAATTTATTTGTGGGACACCATCGTGCTTAGATTCGTTTTTAGTTTTTGGGTCTTTTCTTTACCACCAAAATTCAAAACCGAAAAAAAAAACTTGTTTTAAGTTATTGGATTGGGACTAGCTTGCTGATATCGCAGAGTGCTTGTGTTCGATTTACCTTCTTGGGGCTGGAGTGAAAGTTTGTGGCATCTTAAGTTAAGACGATATCTGGCTGATATATAGCCTGCTTACAGGTTGCCCAATCTGCTGCAAAAGTGTGGTGGTGGGGGTGGTGGTCTCGTAGATCGTGTGACAAAGTCGAGGAATCGATTACCCCATTGATCGAGGGATCGCCTAATTGACGGCAGGCCAGCTCGAGCTAGTTGTACAAATCTCAATGATTAGATGCAATTAGACAAAAGCGTTTAAATCGCAATCAGTTGTGCCACTAGCAAAGCAAACAAACACATATGCACAACAACAACAAAAAACTGAAATAGAAAAATATCAACAATGGCAAGCTCATAAAAAATGAGTTGTTATGAGGCTGGACTGGCTAATTGCAGGTGCAAAACACCGGCAGGCAAAAACAACAACGGCAGCGGCGAAACGTCAAGCGTTTGGACACCGTCTAAGTGGAATTAAGTACGTGACATAAACTGTAATTGGATCTATTAGAGAGACTGTTTACTGGGCTTTCAGTTGATGGAATTTTAAGTGTTTATAGTCGCCAAGGGGTTGGTCATCTAATTGCGCCCAAAGATAGTAAGGTTGCTATACAAAATTCTTATCTAACTTATAGATTTCGTTGTTTTTTAACTCTCCAATTACTGCTAATGCATATGGTACATATGGTAGTCAGAAAACCAAAATCCCATTAATCTTTTTATCATTTACAAAAACTCAACAAATTGCTACTATACCTGTACACCAAGTCAAACATTAATTAACCACCAAATAAGCGAAAAACAATTAAAGATTAAATACAATAAGTCACAGAAGAAATACAAAAAAAAAAATCTATAAAAAACATATGTAAATATTAAAAAAAAAGTCGCAAAATAGAGACGGATAATTTGTCAATCTAAAAGTCAGATAAAACAGTAAAACAACGCCCCAAAAATCCATGATAATTATTCACTTGCTCTCGCCGACTCTCGCAGCTCTTGAACCGAGAAATCATTCATTAAACAACAGAAAATACCATTTTTAAAACAAACAAACAAGCAGCAAACATGTGTAGACGCCGTATGGAACGGAACTCAAAAATCAAACAAATACCAAATAAAAAATAAAATATACAAGAGACGCGCGCCACAAACGCTGCGTGTATCGCTTAAATAATTAATATTTTAACACTTTGGCAAAAATTTTAATTTTTCACAAGCCCAAAAAAAAAAAAAGAACGGCGCAAACAAACGACTGCATTGTATTTTACATTTATTATAATAAATTAACGCGAATAAGGCATAATTGCTTTGAATTGGATTAGGCAGGCAGATGTTGTCGCGCTTGTCGATGGAACGGGCTCTCAAATTGATTGAAATGCTAAACTGTCGGACGAGTTGTTGTCGGCATGGAAATTAGTGGCCAGAAAAGATAATCCCAAATATATATAGTGCCACAGAGGAGGATTTGAGTATTGAGTAGCTCGATCGATCAGGAAGTTTGGTAATGCGATAAAACACCGACAGAGTGAACTTGGATGGGCTAGAAGGTCTAGACATAATTTTGAACCTCTTCAACTATATATTTTCAACTATCCGAGGCATATGCATATTTTCGTTTGCCCAACGGAAATGAGCTTCATTACCAAAACAAACAGAGAGCCCCGAGAAGCTGCCTTCCGTCTGTCCAAGAGGCCAAGAGATGACGGACTTTGACTGACTGACTAATGTGTGTAGAATGGGCTGGTTGAAATGGAAATTGAATACCTGTTTGCCGTTTAATTATTTCGTTTGCGTATTTTTTCGCCTCTTTTTTTGACTGATTGTCATTAATTAATTTTCTGTATAAGACGGTGGCGATGGTGTGTGCGTGTGTTTTGAGTGAGTGTTTTTGGCCAAGCCTAAACTGATTTGCGGTTCATTCATAAATCGCCCGGCCCCGGCAATGGCAAATTGAATTGTTTTTTAAGTGCAATTGGAGGAAGCATTCCTCCATTAAGCCGAGCACGCGCCGAGCCCAAAGCGAGGATCGCAGACATCCGATGATTGCGCAAATTGCACCTACACAGGCGGCAAAAAGTGCGTGGTACTTGCCAACATTCATCACAGATCAGCGAGGTAAGAAGTGCACTGAGCGAAATATGTATATGATAGAATGCCCTAAACTTTTAACACAAAATTATAAAAAAAAAATCAAATAATTAAACGATTTTATCAAATATTTAAGTGCCCAAAGTAATATATACCTATAATATAATATATACATTTGTATTGTTTGTTATCTAATATTTGTTATTTTCTCTGATCAAATACTTACTCAGTGTACAACTGAGACAAGACCAAGACGAATGTGAAAAAGAATCCGGCACAGACAAAAGACAGTCAATTTTTCTGCACCAAACACACACAGGAAAATTAGTTGCTAGGTCCGCCGAGTCTCAGCTCCAGCCGGAGTCTGAGTCTGAATCTCAGTTTCGGTCTGAGTCTGAGTCTGAGTCTGGATCCCAGTTTCAGTTGGCATCTCGGCTTGGGTTTTGAGCCTTGCCTTGCCTGTGGCATAAATCACTTGACAGGAAGCGTTGCAAGCCTTGTTGCGCCCACAACAACAGCAACCACAAGCCACTTCTCTATGTGGCCATTAAAAGACATTTGTTTGTTTGTTCGTCATCCAGCCAGCCGGTCGGTTGGTCGCTTGGTTTTGGCTTTTTGCATTCCATGTACGATGAAGCGCAGCCATTGCAAATTGAAATCGAAATCAGTTGCCAAAGGAGCCGGGACAGCTCGTCATCGTCATCGGAGCTGGAGGAGCAGCTCCATCATCCGCCACGGCATCCGCATCATGGCTCTGGGGCATGGTTAAAGCCGGCACTGCGTAAGTGCCCTGGTTGACCACGGTGCCACAGCGCAAATATGTTGTGCCGCGGACCACACTGAAATTAAAGTTCGATCCTGGAAATTCAATGTCGAAAATTTGGGCTAAAAAGGTCATTACACAATTGTTTTATTCATACATATATCACTATGGAAATTTCCCTTAAAGTATTGTTAGAATAACAATTAATCGGGTTTATAAATCATTTTATTTATGAAGATTTTCTACCAGTGCACTGATTTTTTTTTTCGGAGTTGTATTCTTCCCATCCTGCGACGGTTCGCTTTCTGTCTGCACTTTGACTGGGGTCCTGAAGGGCAAAAACTGGACGAAAGGACCTCGGCAGGGAGGTCGCGGTCGCCCCCAAGAGACTGGCAGAGAAATGCCGCAGAAATAATTATTTCTGTTTGCCGTATCTCTCTACCCCGTTTTGGGTTTGGCATTCGCTGGGATCTGAGTGTAGGAGGCGGTCATATGTGTGGGTAGATGTAGGAAGTGAATCAGAGCTTATAAAGTGAAAATCAGAGTGATAAATTACAGGAACAACTTCGAATTATAATGGGAAATCAAGGTCAATGGAAAAACTCTCTTAATAAGTTCAATTATTATGATATAATATAATTGTTGAAGAAGATTAGCTAACAATGAGTGGGAATCGGAGAAAAAAGGCAATCCCACTTTTAGAAAGGGCGGTCGCAATTAATATAATAAATTACTTGAAATAATTTTCTATTAATAAATGAGAAATAGAAAAACAGCAGATGGGGCACTGCTCAATAATATATGTATATAGTCACATGCCAAGGTAATTCCCAATTATGATCAAATATCTATATAGATGAGGGATTTTTGTAGATCATTGTCAACGATACCCTGGCCAGCTTTGCCCGATCTATCGTCGGGTTTTTCCAGTCAATTGGTCGCTTGATTAATTAGCACAACATTTAGCACTTATAGCCCCATAACTAGTTAGTACCCATATCGGTAAAATTATATATAGATAACCAGCTGAACCGCAGAATATTACCGCATGCAAAATGTTAAGTATACGACATGTTTGAACCACAGTTCAGCAGCATCGAAAATCGTGCGGGAAGATAATTTCAAGCGTTTTATACACTTTATGTGACAGCTACAAGATTCGATATCATTAAACTGTTTCGAATCGATTATGGATATTGGAGAATCGGGTGCGCTGCGCACGCGCCTTCGATTACGGGGCAATTCATTTTTCGCTCCTTCGTTTAAATTGAAAATACCCACGCTGCCGCTTTTTCGACTCACGGAGGGGGTGTCGCAGCATCATTAGGCCAGGCAAATCAAACTTGGCCACAATCAATCAAAGCCAAACAACGGCTGAGTGGCTCGGAGTTGTTGTGACTGGGTCTGAAACAAATATGCCACTAATTACAGTCACAGTCGGCGATTGCGGTTAAGAATGCCAAGACATCGTGTGCATTATGCAACTGCAACCCAACCTATGTGCAATAATTTCGTGGCTGCCATACACCATTGTTTGCCGTGACTCGCCGCAGCGTCTCTGTGAATCGCCTTTTTATACACAATTACATTATTTATCGTTTAATTAACTCAACCCGCAATTATTTCAATTAAAAATGCTGCTCAGCCGCCCGGTCGGCTGAGTAATGCACACACTGTTCCAACTCAACTCACAGTTGCAATTGCCACCAAATGGCAACCTGTAGGGTCTCTGATTGTGATTGTGAGATCCATAGCCATATAGCCATATCTCTGTCTGAAAATGGGCGTGGCCCCGCCTCTGAGTCAGCCTCGTCGTCGTGTGGCTGGGCAGCGCGTCAACCTCGATGCCTCGGCACTAGCTGCTTAAGTTTTTCCCACAACAAATTTGATCGGCAATAAAAAATGAGCCGAGCAATAATCAAAATGAAAAAGTTTCTGGTTAACTGGATGGGAGAAGTGGGAATACTCTATGGTAAAATATATAACAAGGTATGGGTTTAAATACCCAAGTAATTAATTTGTACCTGACCAAAAAGACCTTATTACCATAACACTTACCAAGCAATTGTTTAAGGGTTTTAAATATTTAAAGTATCCACCTATTAACTTAGGAACTTGAACTTGTTTTGGACAGTCAAGAAGATTAGGACCAAAATTCTTTAATAAGTGTCCATATACAAGTCCCTTTATAGGCCATACAAGCCTCGCCAGTATAGTGAACGACAATAAAAACTAAAACAAGCGCCAAATTAAAACTCACAAATGCATAGAGGAAGATGGAACCACGGCAAAGTCGATCAATCCCACCGATAAGCGATCGTGGCTAATCAAAGAGCCGCCAAGACACTTGTTACCAAAGGGAGAGCTGTAGATATTTGTTCCGAGCCATCGACGCCTTATCGAGGGTCTGTAATTAAGCCAACGAAGATGGGGCCAAGCTCCAAAGCGGGCTCAAAACATTTTCAGATCGAAGTCTCTAGCAGCATGGATTTTAGTTTCAATCTTTTACATGTGGGCTAAGACGGAAATTTATGGCAGTTAGCTACCCCGAAGTTTCAGAGTCGGTTGGTCATGGCGTTGATTAGTCCAAAAATGAAAATGAAAAAAAAAATACAAAAAATGCCGGGGAAAAAATACAAATAAATAAACGGGGAGAAAAAGTCAAGTTAGTCTGGGGCACAAGTGACACAGCATGGCGCAGTCGCAATCGCTGGGAGATGGAACCCAAAAAATAGTCGGAGGCGATGAGGCCTTTGTGTCCAAAAACCATTTGCCGCCATTTGGCTGAGACTGAGCTCGGTTTCAGCTTTTCGTTTTGGCCTTTCTGTAAATTTATGTCTCATCGAGTTGACAACCTAAAGAATGGGCTACCTACAACAACGTCGTCGGACCCAGAAATCTATGCGTTGTTTGATTTCAATAAAAAGGCGTACCGCTAAATTCGAAAGTTACATTTTTGGAAATTGGAAGAGGAGCCGTCAGGTTTCTTTCTCATTAAACTCTGGACTTCGTTCAGCTGGCCGTTTTTTTTTTTTTTTAATTTAATACATTTTTGGCTTTACGATGATAGCCGAATGAGAAATATATATATATTTATATCTGTTTAAATGAACTAGAAGTCAAGTTCTTTTTTGGCGCTCCTCGAAATGTTGCATAAATTTGCAATTCATTAAAGCCAAAATTTTGCCTAATTTTTTCCACCGATTTCGTTGGTCTTGTATTTTTGCTGGCAATCACATAATTTATGCGACAAGTTCTACATTTTATTTACGTGATTGTGATTAAACTTTAATGGGTTCATTGATTGGCTCGATCCGAAATGCTATACACGTGGCCAACAACCAAAGTCAAGACCAGAAATTCATCAATGGCGAAGCTTGGCTATATCTTCGCTTTATAGAAGGGTTCATAAAACAAATGCCCATGCAGGGTGCTTAATAAATGTGCTTAGCTAATTTTCTTAAATGCAATAAATTTCAATGAAAACGTACTAAAAACAAATCAATGTAAGGCGGGAGGAAAATAGATTGCCCGTTTGCTACCCTGCAAAATAAAAGCAAAGAAATTCATTATCAGATTTCGATTGGATTGATACAAGCGAAAGCTTACAAAAACCTGCAATATGGTTCATGATTTAATAAAATGTGCTTGCAGAGTATGATTAAAATGATGATGCATCCTGATTTCATATATCCTAGGTTGTATCCCTAACTTTCTGTAGGGCAGCACATCCGTCGAGCTGCGTTCTTGACGACCACTCCTCACTTGTTTTATATTTTGTTGTTTCCGAACAACATGTGTAGCAATAAAAGCACTGACCAAACAAAAAATTCTACAAAACCAAAACCAAAATATACAGCCAGGCCAATAAAAACCAACACTGCAAGAGGAAAAAACAACACAACAACACACAAGACAACACACAGCTCGGACACAACAAGAGCAAACAGCAAACATCAAACACGATTTGTTCAAATGTACGCAATTATTTATCGGACCCGGACCCGTAACAAACTATCGAAGACCAGGGCACTTGAGATGAGTTTAGTCAGTTCAGTTCAGTTGAGTTCAGTTCAGTTAGGTTGAGTCGAACAGGGCCAAAAAGTCGAAGGAGCTGGGCGAGATTTATGCACTTGGCCAGGACCCTTTTGTCCGGTTGGTGGGGCTCCAGAGACTCAAGCTGCTGCTGCTGCTGCTGTTGCAATTGAGTAGTAAAAAATAATTTCGCCTTATATGAGATTTATGTGGCTTGTTTGCACATTTGATGTAGCCAACACCAACACCTCGGAAATGGAGAGGGATTCGCGGCGGAAGATCGAAACGCCGTGGCATATAAATTGCACTCAAATATAGAGTTGGTATGTAGGGTTTCGAAGGGAGGCGGCAGCTCGGCCACGCCCTACTTTCTATCTCTAAACGGTTTTTTATTTCAAATGAAACGCCAAACTTTCACCGAAAATTGTCATCGATTTTAATTTTAGTGCCCGCACCAGCTGAGCTCATTTACTTATCAGTTTTTTTTTTTTCGAGCAGACTGAGATCTACTTGGAGCGTGTGCCGCTTGGAAAATTAGTATCGACTAATGGATCCATAAAAACTACTAAAAACAATTCGTGCAATTGCACAAATAGTAGTTATAAAACCGAAATCGAGTCGCAACAATGGTAAAATAGAAACTAATAAAAAAAACGCTTTAATGAGCTATAAAAAGTGGAGCACTGTAAAGAGTAAATGCAAATTGTTACTAGGCGCACTCGCTTATTGTCTATTATATTTCTTGGAAAAAAAAAACAATTGAAGCCGTGTAGATCAACAAATGAAAGGTGTTAAACCGAAGATTATAATTACGTTGTCCGATCATTAAACAAATTAGTTACAAACTATTTATAATCGAAATGGTTGAGTGCCAGATACAAATGTTTATCTGGATTAGTATTATTTAAACTACTGTTATTAACCATATATCACCATAAGTTAGTGTAATAAATTTATTATAAATATTATTAAATTAAGGAAACAGTGTTGACCTAGCTGGCGTATTTCGGCCAACATTTTGGCACCGAAATGTTGTTCCCTTAACTATAAAGATGTTTCCCAACTAATCCTAGTTTTAACGTTTGGAAATGGCAACTTTAAATCAAAAACAAACCAACATTAACCCCCATAAACTGGACATCATATATTTTAATCGATTTTAAAATGTCCGTAAATATAAAAGCTTAAACTCACACATGGGACCAATATTGTCATGCTGTTTGGTTTCTTGGCAACTGAAATAAAATTGGACTTTTTATGTCGTCGTTGACCTTCGTCTAATAAGAGGAGCAGCAACAAAAACAACAAAAGCAGCAGCGGCCAAACAAGAAAACTAAAACATTAACTAATGAAAGAAAACAAATTTATAGGCATCATAATTATGCGAAATTTCAGCGGGCCAAAATGTTATCGAAACCCCAAATAAAAAACCGTATAAAATTTAAGTTAATTTTTTTCTCAATATTTTTTTTTTTCTGGCTAATAAGAGGTACAAAAAGTCCGTCCATAGATGATTGCCGTTTGGCCAATCAATTTCTGGTTAATAAATTTGGCGCAAAATTGTCAATGGCCAGAAGACAAGGTATTTATGACGATGTGACTGCTGTTGTTGTAGTGAAATTGTTGTCTCCGCCAAGTTGTTGTTTTTGGTCTTAGCCGTTTAGCTTGTTGTTTGTGTAGTGAGGCGTTTCAGATTTTTGTGGTTTTATTTTGAATTTTTTGTTAACGATTTTTTTTTTTTTTGGAGTACGGGTATTTCGAAAACGGCACGTGCGCCTGTGTCAGGTTTTTTACGAGCGGCTAATTTTGTGGCCTGGTAGGTTTTGGTCTTTAACTCTTGGCCAGAAAGACACTCCAACGATCTGGGGACTTAGTTTCCTTTGTAGAAATTAAGTGACTATGACTATTGGGGATATAAGCTTATGGCGGAATCGATAACGTTGCTCAAAGCCAAATCCATAAAAACTAATACAACAGCGAGTCTATAAAGTTTTTTGTGGAGTCTAGTTTGAATTGTTTATGCTAAAATATCTGATGGATTGATTTGTCGAACTTGTGATTGAGTCGTTTGGCCATTGACAAAAGGCAGTTAAAAATGGCCAACCAAAATCGAAGATTGAATTCTCTACGGAAAATGTTTCTATAAACTTAATAATCCTTTACTCTCATTAGTAAAAAAAATTTTGAGAAACTCCATAAGTAATACAATAATATTCTATTAACATGACATATTCAAAGTGTTTTTGTTACTAATTAATGTATCTAAAGATCCATTAAATGCAATATTTTTTAGATCTTCCCCACTCTTAAAATCTCGGACAGTCCTTAAGCTGAGATGCCCAAGCTGCCTCAAAAACTAAGGAAAAATCGAACACTCCCTCTCGTATTTCAGTTAAATTGCTAATGCCAAATAATCTGATGGATTGATTTGTCTTCAATACGAATTAACTCGTTTTGTGGCCAGAGCTGATGATGATGTGACTTCCTATTGATTTACAAGCTGACAGAACCCAGACATAAGCACACAAACACACTAGCACACGAAGACAGTCCAGTCACTTAGCAAATCCTTTTTTATCTTTATGGCTCTGCGTTCGAATGAGTCGTCGTCGTCGTCGTCTGCCGGCAGAGATTCGATTCAGCTTCAGTTTCCAACTGGGCTCCATTCATTCATTCATGCAAACTGGTAGCCAATTGCCTGCTGCCGAAGACCCATAAAATTGGCCAACGATCGCTCCATTAGGCCAGAATGCCCTCCTCTCCAACCCCATCCCCCCATCCCCTCAACCAGCTCTCATTCGTTGTGTAATTGTCAACTGGCACGATCAGCAGCATCAACAGCTCATCAGGCAGATCCTCCGGCCTCAGCTCCTCGGACAACTCAATAAACGAGGCTTGGGACTTACACCTGACCACAAAAAAAAAAAAAAAAATAAATCCCCACTGCCAGGGTCAGTTTCCTCCGTTCCCTCCTCGCAATCCTTGCAAGCCTGTTTGATTTCATTTCATTTCGTTTGCTGCGGCTGTTTTGCATGCTTATTGCCAGTTTTGATTGCAGGCGCTACACAGCCACATCCACAACCACATCCACATCCCAGATTCCCAGTTCCCAGTTCGCAACTCAACTCAACACAACACAACTCCGGTGCACTGCCTGCTGGCCTGTTAAGAAGGCGTTAAATGCATGATTTGTGGCCACAGTTGGTTAATGGTAATGAAGCTGATGGTCAGTAAGCCAAATAAGCGACGACCGGCCTACCAAGCGGCCAGCACTTTGGATTCGCCTCTTTTTGTTGATTTTTTTACTTTTTGATTTCAATTAAGCAGCTTTGTGTGAATTGCTGAAATGTTTATAGCCTTGGTTAGGGTATGAGTGGTACGAATCGATAACAGCTTGGTTTCCCATGAATTCTACGAAGTTACTGAGAGATGCAATGTTTTGAAGTAATATTATTAATTGTTGGTTTGATATTGGATTTTACTTTAATGTTTATTTAAGGATTATTATATTTCTAATTTTTGGCTAATATTTTGTTGCTCTTTATATACATTTCGTTCAAAGGTTTTTCAGATTAATGTAAGTTAAGAGAGAGAGTATTCAAATGGCAAATGGCAAATGGGTATAAACCAGGCCGTAAAAGGGCGGCGTTCATGTATTTATTGTCTTTTTAATGAAGGGCATTTAGAGCTCGCGCTATATCCTTGCTCCATTAATACACTCATTTCTCTGATTTTTACGAGCTCATTTATGCAGCAGACTACTCCTTTTCAACTTGGGTTTATACCATTATTTAGCTGATCTATTCATTTAGGTGCGAGCTGTGACGTCACAGTTTGTCAAAGGGAAATAAATACATACATATGTATATGCAGGGCGGTCAGAAAAGAGGACAAAATCGGCGATGTAAAGAACGCAAGTCTGCGATACGCCCAGGGCGCCATAATCACAGACGACGCGGCTTTTTGTAGGTCAAGTCTGGCCGGGCTTATGGCTTACGGCTTATGGCCGCTCTTGCCTGACTTTGGAGTCTTGGTGCCGCGTGTGGGTGTTGGTGTCAGTGGCGCTGCATAAAAGTTTTCGCAGCCGTCAACCTTGTGCAACTTTTCAGACGGCCAAAGAAACTATGAGTACGACTGCAAAATGCAAAAATTTAACTGCGACGGTGGCGCGACAACTACAACAATTGCATTGGCCTGTTGGCTTTTGGGTCTGGGCCTGGTCGAATGGCCAAATGGCCAAATGGCCAACTTAGCTGCCAATGCGACTCGACTCGACTCGGCATCATAAAATTTAATTTCCTGCGCTTTAAGTTGGCCCAAATATGTATGTATGCTGACCGCCGCACTCCCTCTTGAATTTCCCCTCAAAAAAACGGTGGAAGCCCGTTTTAATTGCGCTTTCATTAACGCGACTTTGATTTATGGCTACCGCGTTGGCCAAAGGTTGTTCTTGTTGTTGTTTAACTTTTATACCTATATTTTTTTACCTTTATTTTACCAGCTTCAGCGATTTCTTTTGCAAATATTTAAGCTTTTATTTTTTCCAATCTTTTCGCTGGCCTCCGTTTGCCGGTCTGCTGTTTGTATTGATTTTCAGCCATGCTGAGGGGGCTTTTTGTTTAATACTTTTCGGTAGTCAAATTGCCGCCGACACTAACAACATTTGGCCAACAACAAGAGCAACAGCAGCAGAAACAAAAAGCCAATGCGTTTACGAAACTTAACTTCTTCTTTTTTTTTTTTTTGTTTGAACTTTGTTTGCCGCTCTTGTTGTTGCCGACGATTGCTGGGTTACAGCTGAATCAAAGCGTATTTTTTGGGATTTTTCGGTTGATGATGATCTGTCAGATTTTGAAAGTCTAGACAGGCCGACGACAATACTCATCGCTGGGAGGTATTTTCAGCTTATACGGTTTTATTTTTGTTACCAAAGATTTGCATGTGATCAATGTGTAACGATGGCGGAGATGCCGGCTAGAGAGATGTCTTTGTAAACTTAAAGACTTGAATTCTAAATAAGTTTATATACCGTGTAATATATAATAAAAAATAAAAAAAAATATGCACTGCTTATATTCGGCAGAACTCGAACTTCTAACTCCATTTTTATACGGTGCTAGAAGTGGCCATAGGGAAATGGCGAAGCGGCGCCTCGGCATTTTCCACCTCTGCCATTTCCACGCCGCCCCGAGCAGCCTATGCGGCGTCACTCGCGGTGCATTGCAAATGTGAAAAATGCTAGGAAAATTAGAAATGCAAATGCAGTCGATGCTGGCGCTTTGATGAGTCGTCCGTCCGTCTGCTGCCGTTGTTTGCCTTTTGATGATGCGCATGCGCAACGTTGGCCGAGTGCAAAAACGTGCGGCCACGGAAAACGTCGACTGCGTGGCATCGACATCTCTCCTCCTGAAAAAGCATTAAGGCTGGCAGCACGTGCGCTCATGCGCAGCAAATAACTCGCCCATCTTCCACATTTACTCCTCTTCTCGAAGTGCTGCAACTCCTACTGCATCATGGCTGTTGAAGCTAAGGCTGGAGCTGCAGTCGGAGTTGGATTCTTCATCCCCCATTGAGCAGGGGGAATGCCAACATGCTCGGCTACTTTGTTTATTAATTCTTTTGCGCATTTTTTCGCGCTTGACTCCGGGATGTGCTGTTCAGTTCAGTTCAGCTCAGCTCAGCTCAGCTCGGTTCGCTGCAGTTCGCTTCAGTTTGATTTTCGCCGGCGGCAAAAAGATTATTGCCGGTTTTCATTAAGAGATTTATGGCTCCCAGTGAGCAGACTGCATTGGATCGTTTTGCGGCATCGGCGTCAGCATCAGCTGCTCCCCATGCACTTGACCGCCGCTGGATGCCGATGGCATTCGTTCACGGCCTTTTGCCGGTTTCAAATTCAAATTCTCGAATTCTATACTGCACCTGAGATGCACTGGAAATAACTACTTTACTCTTTACACCACAACTTGGAGGGAATTATAAATATTGTAAGCCGATATGGTTAGCAATTCATTGTGTGAAATTATCTTAGTATCTACTACATCTTCCTGCTATAGTATTCAGTAATGAAGAAAGATATCAGCCCCCTTTTGCCCTCATTTCTTCCAGTGCATGCGCCTCCTATTTGCTTTTAGATAGCTATCTTGAGCGCTGGGCGACCTTGTTGCCGGTTTTGGCCGACAGACGTTTGGCCAAATGTCAAGCAACGTCTGCGACTGTCTGCAAAATTGTGTGTGAGAACATAGTTTTTTCCCATATCGTTTTAATAGTTCGAATTGGATTCGAGACCCGGGCCAGGGTGGCCCAGAGTTTGACTTTATCTGCGCGCCAGCCACCCCACCCATTAGCCTTTTTATTTATACGTTAAAAATGTGCGCAAACAGCAGCGAAAAGAGCAGCAGCACATTGCCAATAACAGCGGCAAAAAAAAATACAAAAAATAAACTAAAACACATCGCAAAGTGGTTGGCTTTGACACTGCGCAGCACGATCGCGGGGGTCTTGGTATCGCGAACTCCGGATTGGACTTTTCTTAGCCAACAACTGAACTAGTGGCTAATACCGCTGCCAATTTGCTTGCCAAATGCCGCCCCGCAGGTGCGGATCGAGGTGTAGAAACGGCAGCAGCTTATAAAGCCATTAATAACCCGCGCATTTTCAACAGTTTTGGCCAACACTGCGGACTGCACACATGAGACTTAAATGGCAATCCGCGGCGACCGCAGATCGGCGACAATGTCATGGTTCAGCCATCAATTGCGTTTGCTTATTAGAGAGATGTTTGTTTGTTTGTCATAGATGATGACTGCGAGGTTTGATCAAAGAGTTAGCGAAGTTTCAAGGATTCCAAGTATGAAGTTTTTTGAGTTACTACTCAACAATGTTTAGAACAGAATCGTAACAAACAGTTGGAATTCATTGTACAGATATGTTTCAAAATTACACTGTTTTTCTTTACCTTTTATTTACTTTCAACAATTATCACTTAATACCATAGAAACAAGCGGCTACATTTTAGTTGGGCACCTCTGCTTTGTAGACAAGTAAATACAAATTAACATTTTGAAAATGCTTTTAAAAGGTTTCCTTTCACTAGTTAAATATTTTGATAGCGAGCAAACTAATAGATTGCCCAATAAATCTGCCCATTTCTTCCAAGCTTTTCAAACGTCCCCTTGATGCTCCCTGAAGCTCACTTATATCTATCACTATGATCGTCCATATATAGCCTGCCCGCATTATTTGTCTAGGTGTCTAGCTGATGTAGGTGCTCCACAGTCGAAGGTGTCGAATGGCAATTGCTGCCCCCGCACCACAGAACCACCTTCAGCACCACCGCCACCGCCACCACCTTCACCTGTCTCATCCCAATTTGTGGCTTGTTTTACCTGCACTTTACACACAGTCACAGCTTAATTCGCTGGTGGGAGTATCTCCCATTTTACATATACATACATACATCTCATTTTTTTGTGGGTAGTTAAAAAGAATTTCCAACGCTCTTGACTTACGTTTTCGAGGGCTCCGTTAAGAGGCAATAAATTTTGTAATTAGCGCAAGGTTTTACAATACCAAACGCACTGATTTGGCTCGGAACGAAACAAGAATAGCCAAGTACACCTATATAATTTTATATACGCAGTACGTAGTACTTTCCAGCCGGATAGTGCTGTTCATTCGTCTTTTCTTTTGTTTTCCTTTGCACAAATGTCGCACACGAACGCACACGGCTAGAACTTTGAAAATACGAAAAAAACGAAAAGAAAAAAACAGAGGAGCGCGGAAAAAGAAAATGAAAATTCCCAAAGGAAGCATAGATAATGAGCACAGAGTCCCCGACACTCCGAATGTCAGTGGAAAAGTCGCCCAGCCGGAGCCAAAAGCCAAAGTCGCACAGAAGGAAAGTGCGGCCCAATCACAGGGGCGGATTTCACGAGTTCGGACCTTTAGAGAGCTGAGAAGAATATATTTCGAAAATTTAGAAATTAAATATTGTTTCGAAAGCTTACCAAGCTATTATGTATTATTAAGTTATTAAGTAAACTATGTTTGTAGATATACTATAATATAGTACATAAATATAATATTATTTAAGCGTATAATAATAATAAATTGGCAAGCGTAAAAATAATTTAATATATAAATTTTAATTTGATGCTTGAATGTTGTAATTTCTATAGTTCCCAAATTCTAAGCCCGGACCAAAACCCATAGTTAATCCGCTCCTGTGGAATGGTCAGTCGGCCAGTTCGTCAGTTGGCTTTCGGGTGACGTTGACTAGAGTCAGCCATTTTGCCGGAGTGGCGGCAGTAATGCCACAATGGCAATATGCCCGAGACCATTGTGGCCCGATTCTCCGTTACCAACTTCTGCTGCCGGTTCACCAGCTTCAGTGTCTCTCAGCTGCCGCCGCTGTAGCTTTTGTTTTAGCCATTGTTAGTGGAACGCTGGTGCTTTTGCGTCTGCTGCTGCCGCTGCCGCTTCTGCTGCCTTTGCAACATTTGAATGATTCTCGTTGGTCGTGTCAGTCCCACGGGTAATTATTGACACGGTTGTATGCACGCAGCCCAAAAAGCACACACAGTGAAATGTACAAAAGCAGGCGGCGTGTTGCTTTGCCACGCGAAATAATAAAAAACCAACCAACTCCACTCGAAATAATAATGAAAATGTCGGTAGTTTTGCCTCGAGGAGGGGTTTCTCTCTATAGATATGGTCGGGGTATATATATATATATACTTAAATATGTACATATGGGGGAGGGTGTGTAGGGGGTGTTGCCGCCGCTGTCGCACTTTGCACGCACGGCAACATTAAAACCAATGAAAACTACAATTTGCCCTCGTAGATTAGTGGCTTTTCTTTATCATCGAATAATGTGGAATGTGCTTTTTAACTATGGAGTGACTATAAAATGGTAGTATAATTTTCATTAGGCAGAGGAGAAAATAAATATATAGAGCTGATATATTCGCCTATTCAAATAGGCCATTAGGTAGATTAATCGGCAATATAAAAAGTCTAAAACTTGTGTGAGATAAGGAGTAAATAAGTAAAGATATCAAATTTATATAATATGTAATAAGTAGCAATATGAAAATACCTCATATTACCTCACATTTAAATACAGCAAATCCATTAGCCATGATTAATCAGTCAGGAATTTCCCCCAATTTCTTTTGGACAATCCTTCGAAAATCCCATAAATTCTTAAAGCGCATTTCAACTAGCACATGACCATTAAAAAAAAAACCTTTCCTTTCCGTTTTCCATATAAAAGTTTATATAGCCCGAGGGGCAGGTTTCATCTACACGAGTGGGTGTGTGCGTGTGTGTGTGTGTGTTCAACTACCCCAAAATGGCAGGTGGCAATAGATAAACGTATAAATAGGCTTGTGGGCAGCCATGTTGTTTCCCCATTAAATTTCATTTCATTTCGCCGTCTATTATTTCTTTTTTTTTGTTAGAAAATAATTAAGAGAGCATAGAGAATAATTATATGGGTGGATAATATAATACTGTCGATATTATATTGTTCAAGTGCATGAAGCGCATCGCGTGGGTGTTTTTGCTTAGTTTGGTGCGGAAAATATAATTTTCATTTTTATTTTTCATTTTCCGTACGCTTTATTGAAACATTATAAACCACGCGCGCCAAGAGTTCAATTTCAACAAAAATAACAACCGATATTTTCGTTTTGTTTAAACGGCATTATTGCCGTCGCATAAATATAAATCATTGCACTTGCGCTTCTGTACAATATATATTATTGTTATTATTTGTTATTTGTTACTGTTATTGTTTTTGGGGCAGTTGTTGTTTATATATTTAAGCCTAAAACTGGCTTTCAATTATGCGAATTTATTTCGCACACAAAAGCGAGTGAGAGGGCTCGGGTTATACGAGTATGTATGTATATGTATTTTTCGGGCTGATGCAATTTTTATGCAGAATTACTAACCAATAGCATTTCGGCACAAAATTGTTAATCAGCATCCAATGAAATATGCATTTAAATTATAAATTAAATGTTAAAAGCGTGCGGTACATTAGATGACAATAAGGCGGCCAGGGGGCAATGTGCAGGTGGAATGAGACGACTTTAATGGTATTTCATGAATTTGTTTTTCATTTTTGGAAACAACTTAAATTGTTAAAAATTTAAGGACTTAAACATAATACTAATACCTTGACGAATTGGGAAGTTTTGAATGATTTCTGCAAACGAAAAATACACCCAACTTATTTCGTAAATTAAATTGACCGCGTAAATCTGGCAAATTGTCACTTTAATCGCCTTTCGATTGACGTCGGTGCTCTTTTTGTTTTGTTCAACGATTGCGCATTGACCAGGGACAAACAGAGATCCATCAGGTGCTTCCAGCAGCACTTAAGGCCTTATAAAAGGGTAATTTCACGAAATGCCACGCTTTTTAATGGCAACTTTCATTAACGAGCGGTATTACTCGATCTGCGAGTTGTGTTGTTAGTTAATTGCCAATTGCTCCCTCTCTGACGTAGGCAATCACATTATAATGTGCCCACTTAATTATTTAATGGCTTTTCGAACACTTTAAGCAAACAAACGAAATTAATAATACACGCAATTATCGCGATTTCATCGATATAAACGCCCTATCGTAACCAGCATCTGCAAAAGGTGGCCGTAAAACTCCTGTAAAACTGTCAAAACCAACGACTCATAAACTTCACAACCAAAAAGCGGACGAAAGTAAATGCAAATAAATGATGCCGCTAATTAAATAATAATAAAAGGACGGTGCGTTTTTTTTTCGAATAATATTCTTTTTTATTTGTTTTTTTTTAAGAGTTTTTTTTTGCTTTTCAGTTTTTTCTTCTTGGTTTTCCTCGGTGTGTGGGTGTGTGTATGTGTAGGTGGAAATGCACCGCTTTGTTGACTTTGCTGTTGCATATATATGTACGTCTATATAATTTATTATACAGTTGAGGGCATGGCTTAATCTTAAATATTCGGCTTCGCTTCTCTCGCTCTTACAGCATAGTTTTCAACATACCAAAACAAAGTACACTAAACAAAAATTTCGTTAGATTCTATAATATATAAAGTTACACCAAAGGATAAGGTTTGATTTTCTTTTTAGGTTTTTGTATAAGAAAATAGAAAAAGTAGACATAAATGTAAACGTATATCAAAAAACACAAAGATGATTTTTTTTACACAATTTTCGTTTATTTTTGTTTTTGAAATAATTTCAAGTTTGTCGTTTAGCATTTAGTTTGCCTTTTGTTTTAATGTACATCAATTAATATATTACAATTTAGCATTTGTGGTATTTGATTATTATTGGTTTGTTTAAATTTTAAGATTTAGCTATATTCATTTTTGTTTTCCATTCGATTTCCTTTTGCTTATATAGAAAGTACAGTACTAAGTAACTAAACTTCACGTGCCTATTCATTAAAAATTACCGCCTAAAAATTAAAATTTATATTTTGTAAATGTTGTTTATTTTTTTTTCGCTTGTGGTTGTATTTTTAATGATTTTTCTCTTAGGGGGGCTTATTAAAAAATCTACAATTGCATTTAAAGCTAAAAAATATGACTTAACTGTAAGTTTTTATTTACAGATGTTTTGGGGTTTTCTCATATTTTACTTAATCCTTCCTTCATCTCGTATTTTTGTTTACTTCGCCGCGCGTTAAATTCTACGTTTTTCTTTTTCTGTTTTACGTTCTGTTCGTTTATAGATGTTTTAGAGTACAATCTACTGGCTATATATATATAATATATATAAACACGGCTTGCTTAAGAACCTAGACCCTATCTAGAACCCACCGAGTTCTCCCACCGCTGCCTTCTTTCTCATTGAGCCTTTTTTTTACTTGATCTAAACGGCGACAAAGTGTTGAACGAAAAAATATTTTGTGGACTTTTGGGCATGGAAACATTTACCTTGCTTATGGAGAGCAGCTGAGGAATTTGTTTTCTTTGCTTGTCTTTTTTGGTTTCTTTAACACTTGGGTCGCACTTTTAACTAGTTTCTCTGTTTTTTTTATTTTCATTTAGTTTAATTTTTTAGCATTTAGTTTTTAGGTTAAAACAACATCACTTGGTTTCACGTTTGATTTGAATTGCGTGTTTCTTTCGCTTTTATACAAAGGAAATGTTTCGTTTACATTTTAATTTAGTTAATTTGATTTAATTTAAGCAAGTTTTTCAAACTTTAAAACAAACTAAAATGGTGGATGGCAGCCTCCCCATCTTCTCCACCTCCTCCACTCCCTGCTCCTATTTAAGCTGAAGTTTAACACAGATTAATGCACTGGTAAAAAAGATGATTTCTCAACCTCATCGACGGACCTCATCTTATTTCTATTCTTTAAAGATTTGCATACAGTCGAGCTTGTCTAACGTGGAACTCAATATGGTTCATATTGTTTAAGTATATATGTTTAAAATGATTTTTTTCAGTCGCCAATTTAGTAACAGATTTTAAGAACACTGTGAAATGCTATTTTCAAATTTTAAAAAACCTCAAAACACCGCAGAAATAAAATATTGAAAAATTTCAAAAATATTCTTATGACTTACGAAATATTCTGAAATGCTCACAGCTAGTTAAATTTTAGATAGCTACTTTTGCGATCATTCGAATCGAACCAACTGAGTTCGCGTTAGAGAAGTTCGACTGTACGATTCTAGGGCTGCTCCCGCTTGAAATGCGGCCACCCATTCGACGCCGAATCCTAGGAGGACTCATAGCCGAACCAGGCGGCCGACGAATGCTATTCGCCACCCGCTCCGCCCGCCCCGCCAAAGCTGTTAAAGTGCCGTACCGCTCCCGGTGCCGCCGCCGCTCCAAACTGCAGACTCAACTCGAAGAGTCGGCGGGCGTGGAGCTGCTGCTGCTGCTGCTGGTGGTGGTGGTGCTGCTGGTGATGGTGGTGCTGATAGTGGTGGTGCTGGTGCAGCGGATTCAGATTGAGATGGCCACCAAGCACCGAGGATGCGGATCCGGCCGGCGAGGCGGAACTGGGCGGCTGGAGTGGCAGGCCACTGTTGCTGCCGGCACCCGGTGACAAT
The DNA here is from genome assembly GCF_000001215.4 of Drosophila melanogaster. Taxonomy (NCBI): domain Eukaryota; kingdom Metazoa; phylum Arthropoda; class Insecta; order Diptera; family Drosophilidae; genus Drosophila; species Drosophila melanogaster. Next base: position 6,792,669 of record NT_037436.4, on the reverse strand, counting down.
TGGGAGTTGCTGCTGGTGCCGCCGACGGTCTGCTGCTGCGAGTGCTGCAACTGATCGCTCGTGTGGAACAGGTGCGGATGGTGGGCGGGATTCAGGTGCGGATGCTGGTGCGGATGCGGATGCGGGTGGTGCGGATGCTGGTAGCGCATGGGATCCATGTACATGGCGGCTGCTGCAGCGGCTGCTATGCTGGATGCCTGCTGTTGTTGCTGTTGCTGCTGGTGGTGTTTAACTTGCTCCTCGTTGTTATTGTTATTATTGTTATTGTTGGTGCTGCTATTGTTGTTGTTATTATTATTATTATTGTTGTTAGCCTGATTGCCAGCGGAGGAGCTGCCCAGCGGACTCTGCGGCGACATCACCTGGCTGGTCATCGTAGCCGATGATCCCGCACTGGAGGATGGTGTATTCGGTGTGTGCTGCTGCTGCTGATGTTGCTGCTGTTGCTGGTGTTGCTGCTGCTGCTGTTGCTGCTGCTGCTGTTGCTGCTGGCTTAGACTATTGAGGGATGCAGGAGTGGACGCAGCTGCAGCTGAGTTCGACTCCTGGATTTCTGATTGCTAGTGGGCCGCCAACTGATGCGCCGCTACCGCCGAGGATTGCATATTCTGTGGGCTCAGCATGGGCGGACTGTGCGAGTGGGAGTGTGTGCCCATCGGACTGCCGTGCATATCGTGATGCGGATGATAGCCACCATGATGCATATGGCCCGGCGGCATGCCGTCCATCATGTCGCCGCCGAGCGTATTTGGCGGCGTCATGCGCTTCTCCTTCTGCCGCCGATTGCAGAACCACACGCGTACCACCTCCTTCTCCAGCTGCAAGGAGTCGGCCAACGAGGTTATCTCCTGGGCGGATGGCTTCGGCTGCTTGTGGAAGTGCTGCTCCAGTGCCCCCTTCACGCTCACCTCGATGCTGGTGCGTTTCTTGCGCTTACGCCCCTGAGCGGCGATCTTGTCAATGGACGTGGGTGAACCCGTTGTGGAGTCCGCCTCCTCCAGCCACTTCTGCAGCAGCGGCTTCAGCTTGCACATGTTCTTGAAGCTCAGCTGCAGTGCCTCGAATCTGCAGATGGTCGTCTGGGAGAACACATTGCCATAGAGAGTGCCCAGTGCCAGGCCCACATCGGCCTGGGTAAAGCCCAGCTTGATTCGGCGCTGCTTGAACTGCTTGGCAAAGGCCTCCAGATCATCGGACGTGGGAGTGTCCTCCTCGCCGCCGCTTATGGCATCCCGATCGCCGCCGCCCATGTGATGGTGTATGTGCAGCTGTGGCGATTCCCCGCGCAGCGTATGATGCAGTGGCGCCACACTCTGATGATGGGCCGCTGCAACCGCATGGGCCGGATGATGGAGCATTCCGTTCATGGCATGATGGTACTGCAACGGTGACCCGCCCGTTGGCGCATAGTGTCCCGCATGGGGGGCATGCCAGGCGGCATGGGGCGAGGCCATGCCCTGTTGGATGCGCGTCTGCTGCGAGAGATGCGACATCTCCTGCTTGACGGTATCAGCGGCCGAGGCAACGGCAGCGGCGGCGGGCAGATGGTGCGTATGATGGGTTTGCATCCACGGATCCGGATGGAGGGCACTCCATGAGCCCAACCCGGAACCGGAACCCAATCCAAGTCCGCCACCATTGCCCTGGCCATTGGGCGATGGCGACGAGGGCAACTGATGGTGGGCAGCTGCCGCGGCAGCGGCATGATGATGATGATGGTGCTGCATGTACTTCATTTCACCGGCATCAGCCGCCGAGCGCGGCGACGAGGTGTGATAGCCACCGCCTCCGAGGGCCATGTCCAGATCACCGCTCGGCGGCGTCATGTACGAGGTCGCGGCCATCCCCACCGCTCTGGGGCTGTTCAGGCCCTCCACGCTGGCGGGGTAGGGCTCCAAGTTGGGGCTCAGTTTAACGACTTTGTACACCGATCGATCGAAAGGAAGACCAGGGTCCCTATGCTCATTCCACTCGAACCGTGAGGCAACCGTCTTGACGTCTTTTACGGGCAACGTGGCAGGCGCAAAAATATTCTATTTCGCTTATTTTGTTTTTTTTTGGGTTCGACGTTTGCTTTTTTGGGGGCGTGGCCCTCGAACGCGTTCAACAAGTTTATTTCAGCTTTGGGTTAAGTAAAAAATCCGACGGCAATTTGCTTGGGGTTTCACGTTTATTTAGCTTGACTAGCGTTGAGCTAACTGCGTTTTATTTGGTTATTTATTTAGATTTTTTTATTTTCGAATTTCATTTAGCACTTCTAACACTTGGCACTTTTTGTGGCGATTTTTCGCAACGATTTAAATCATCGATAGAACTCAGTGGTCAGAACGCAGAACTCTGATATTCAGATACAGATTGAGATTTCTCGAATGTGTGTTTCTACTGGGTTGCTTGACCGATTCGATGCCGATTGAGATTTGAGATTGTGTGTTGTGAGATTTGAGCAGTCAAGACAGCCGAGAGCCCAGGGAAAATTCACGTGCAGACTCGTAGAGCTATCGAAGTGAACTAACGTCATGTCTCGCACCGCAGCTCTACGTTGAGCGCTCTCGACGCTCGGCGGTACGTCACACCGATACGTTTACGCACACCAACGAGCGCAGTACGCACACACACCCCGGCGAGCGAAACCAGTTTGTCCGCTGGCCTTCCAGCGTTCCATGTGTGCGAGCAGCACCGCCATTGGTGCGGCAAGCGAGATAGACGCTCTACCGAGCAACTGGAAGGGAGACTTGCGCTCTATTGGGCTCGCTGTATTCCAGCGTTACGCCCCCAAAACCAACAAAAACAAAAAAAATATATGAGATGAAAAAATAATACCAGAGCCGGCTCTACGAAGTTCCCTCAGTGCATTCCCATGCAGAGTGACATTTTTAATTGCCCAGTGCCCAGTGCGAGCGAGAGAGGGCGAGAGATGATATGAACGGCGACGGCGCATCTCTCGATTTCTTCGAGTCCAGCTATCGGGAACACAGGGATTACACGTAGTGCCATCTCCCAGTTGGAGCTTTTGCGTCCAGGACTTCTCTCTCCCGTTCGGGGAGCTTTGTTTCAGTTCCTTGCAGCTCCTTGGCCAGACAACTTTTCCCTTGGCTTTGTGAGTGTGTGTGTTTGTTTGGGAGGGGGGACATCTGGAGTGGTTGCCATTGCGATTTGAAGAACATATTACTAACGTGGCGTAGAAAAGGAATTAAACAAATAAACAGTTTAAATATTTAACTATTTATCGTTCATCCAAAAAAGTGTGCATAGTAAAAATATTTAAGAGCAAATAATATTTGATTATCAATATGAAAAATAAATAAATCTTGAACTTGAATTTGGACAATTCAAATTTCGCTGAATTCTGTTGAAAATATTTTTTATATAGACCGTGTCCCATTAAATATTTAACCAATGTGTTATATAAGAAAATCTTATTTGTATTTTTTCAGTTTATAATATGTGTGAGTGAAGCTTAATTAAATTAAAGAAAGTAAATTAGTGTTTAGTATGAAATGATATTTAAAATTTTCGTTTAAAAAAATAACCATTTTACCGATGAATATTTTATAATTTTCTTTTTCATATGCATATAAGTTTCGTTTGGCTGCCTACATAAAATATACCTTTCTTTTCCACCTTGATATCTTTCTTTTGCTCATTGTGTTTGTGACTGTGTTTTGACTGCTTTACAGTTAAATTATGTTTCACTGACAAAAGATATTGATTCACTTCATCCGTCAGTTTCATTGATTCTATGATCAGTTTTGCGAAATTAATGCGAAACTAGCGATACATTTGCATAGCTAAAGGAATTGCCATCGTTAAAGTTATCATTGGAATACTGACTTTTGTTTCTGGCTGTGCAGTTTTAAAGTTTTTTGATTTAGCGGAGCGTTATGGGACAATGCGAAGAATCAAATGAAAAATATCCGTAAAAGTTTATGTTTCCTAAAACAATGAATGAATGAAACTCTGCACACAATCAATGGAAATCTATTTCGCCTTCAAAGCCAATTGCCGTCAAATGTATATATGCAGACATAAAATAGCTTATTTAACCAAATTTACCTTTCTAAAAAAAAAATTACTTATTATTTTCCCACTATTTCCCTTAAATATGTCAACATATATTCAGAATTTTCCCACTTAAAAAATATATTTAATTAATGCATAAAATGTTCAAAGCTACCCTCTCATATATTTTCTCATTTAATAAATCCTGGCACACATAACTAGCCCAAGAATCCCATAAACACCCACCACAAAATACTTAGCATAGTTTTAGACCCCTTTGAGGCAGGTCAAGAGCTCAATCAAAAAATTATGCAAACTAAGGTCATCCAGCCGAGCAGACGCAAGCCAGACAAGTTCGAGCGTATTTGCATGAAATTTGTTTACGTTTTTTTTTCCATGACCATATCCTTTGGCCACGCACTTGGGCATAATTAATAAGCCAAGCGTTTCCAACCCAAAAACCCCAGTGACAAAATAAAGTCACAGTCATTGTTGGTCCTTAGACAAAAATTTACATGATAATTAGGTGGCGGCGCTAAATAACAACAGCGAGTGAGTAAAAAACAAAAAACAAAAAAAAAACGCTGGTATTTAAATTTCAAATGTCGAAGCGAAGGAAGAAATCCTGTTTCTGCTGGCCATCCTCCCTCGGTGATTCTGTCACTTTTTTCTGCTTTACGTTTTTTTGTCCATATGCTAAATGCGCACGCGCCGCGTTTTTGGTTTTTGTGGCCAGCAAAGGACTTGTTGCATAATTATGCGCCGCATGCGAGTAAATAAAAAACGATGCGATGGTAAAAAATGAGCAGGAAAATATACATATATATATACAACTAAGCGCTGCGTTTATGAATGGAAGATATCTCGTGGCGGCCGCGTCCACGGCGCCGTTGATTTGGATGATAATGAGCTCGATTAGCATTTCGGCTGCATTTTTATATGGCCATCTACCATCTACCCGTCTCCTTCTCCGGTCGGCTGTCTCTATCTCACACCTCGTTTTCGGGCCGCACTTGTTTATAATTATTAGCATAATTTTCTTTCTTATTTTGCATTAATTTGCCATCCCGACCGGCAAACGAGTGCGAGTGCGAGCGAGAGCCGAAAACCTCAACGTCTGCTTTGGTAATTAAAGTGCCATAATTTCCGAATCAAAACATATAAACTGGTCTGCTTTTGATCGCTTTGTTTATCGCGCAATACAATTAATGCACACTCGCTCACACACTCGATAAGTATGCGAATCTCTATATTTGTGGGGGGAAATAAAACACGTCGACTAATTTGTGGCAAATGCAAAGTAATTTTATCGGTTTAAGCTGTATTTAATGCATTTGAACAGGATTTTCGGCATGAAGAGCATTATTTTATTGCATATGCCACTCGGCACAGTGGGTGTATATCTTTAAGTGTTAGTCGTAACTCTAATTTAAAAAAGGCAATTAAAAGCAAATTAATAAAAGCTATAAACAAACAAAGAAGTTTTAGCTTGGGCACAAGTTAATGTGTTCTAAAATTAATATGTAACCTTAACTAAAGACAGAAAATCCATAAGCCATCTAATCATTTGAAACATGATTCCCTTCAACCATTAACAGATAATACGATCTCCTTTTTTGAACGTTAACCCTTAGAAGCCCAGTTGATTTGATAGGTAACCCAAGGAGAATCGATTAAAACTCTCGCATTCAATTAATCCCTACCTTGTCCTACCTACATCATCTTCAAAGTAAATTTCATGCAAATAATCCTAGCATCGTCCTCCCAACCCCTTGCCATCCTTTCCATCCTTCACCCCAACCCCATTTCCGGATCTATCTATTTTGCTCATTTGCAAACAAACGTTTCATTAGAGAGACACATCGAAGGCATCATCATCAGCTGCAATCCATTTGCGTAAAAAGAAGAAGCCTCGGACAACTCGTTACCATATGCCCAACTCTCGATTATTTTTTGCGCGCCAAAAAAAAAAAATAGCGGAGAGACAAGCACTTAAGAAAACAACAGGATGGTGAGGAAGTCCTGAAGACGAGGCCGCCGAAGAAGACAACCCTTGAGCAACCCTTTATTACGCTTTTCGGCAAGGTCAACTATCTATCCGTGTAGGCAAATTGCATATAGGCAAATCCGAATCTCCCGTGGATGCAACCCAACCATTTATCATTTTCTTTCGTTTTCTTTTTTTTTGTTTCGTGTGGCCCTTCTGCAATTTCAATTTTTGCAATTTTGCATGCAGCGGCCGTTAAAAAAGTCTCTGGTATGCAATCAGGGCGCTTATCCTTTGGGTCTTCGGCCCGAATCCTTTCACTTTCGCTACCTACGAACCAACACAAGCTGGCAGAGCAATTCAGAAGTAGAGTTTGCCAAAATTCCAGCACACACACGCACATCCTTGCTGTCATATGCAAATTAGCACAGCCAAAATAGAAAATTTCTGCGTCCCGCCAAAAAAACACAGACCAGCAGCAACAAAAAACATAAAGTAAAAATGCGAACGGAGCACAAAATGGCAATTGTTATCGAAAAGGGTAGAAGAACGACCCATCGCCCCGTTTTCGGTTTAAATGCATTTTTGGTGCGCCTCATTGGCTTTTGGCATTGAAGCCCGACGCCCAACTGTCAATGAGACCGCGCAAAGGGCAAATATGCAAATTAGTTAGCATTTTTTCCCTTTTATTTATTAACTAATTTATCTCTGCGGCGCTGTGACACGTCCCATAGGCAGAGCGAACCCGTCAGGGTCGTGAATTATTGGCGAACGACATAGAGGAGGTACGAAAAAGCGTTGCAACACCTGGACACAATTTTTTTCCAACTTTTTTTTTTGCCTTTATGTGGGGTAAGCGTTGCTTTCAACGCTCGTTAAGTAGTTAAGTAGGTTATGATAAAGCCGATTAAAGAAGAACAGTTCAAAAAGGCCTTAACTTTACTAGGGTAAATTTAAAAGCATGAACATGTATAAATGTTAACTTAAAAATCAAAAATCCAAAATTCGCTGAGAAATATATTAATAAGTTATAAACAATATTACCCATCATATAAACAATATATTTATGTTTACATCATAAAATCAAATCAATTTTCATTTTAAAACCCAAACACTGCATTTGCTTAACTCACTTTCGAGATTAGAGTTTAATAGTTTGGATTTTGGTTTCGTTATTTGGGAAAACTCCAGCTAATGAGAAAATCTAGAAAAATAAATAATTCATTAAGGCGTTAAATCTCCATAAACTTCACTTTTGTGTGCTGTCCTCTCACTTTCAATCGGCTTGAAATGCAAACCAAAGCACTCAGTCACTGAAAACCCAACCCAAGAATGATGGCTGGAAAATGGAAAATGTATGAAAATTAAAACTCTGTTCACACCCACCGAAGTGGCGACAGGAAATTCAACGAAATACCTACAAGCCGGGCGGCAAAAAGGGAAAAACATATGTCAATAAAAATCTCTTTTCATGGAACATTTGCATAATGCAGTCAAAAGGGCAACGCGTTCTCCGACTCTTCCTTTTCCTGTGCCCAGGTGACTGGGACTTCAAACAGTGCCCAAACTTGCAAACTATGGCACAACTACGGCACGCATGTTGGTTGCTTTCCTTCGAAAAACAGAAAAACTGAAAAAAAAACGATTGCGTCAAACGATATCCATCGCATTTCAAGGGGTCGTGGCCTTTTAGGCCCAGGGGTGCATATCATTAGCGACAAAAACAGTGGCACACATTTTCCGACTGACACTTTTTTCCTGGCACACCAAATGCCTCCTGGCACATCAAAGGCCAATCAACTCGTCCAATTGTTTTTATGCCCCGAGTTCTTAGTGTTTTCGGTTCTTATAGGAAGCGGAAGTGAACCCTTCTAACCCCTGACTTAGCCTTTCCACGAACCATCTGCCCAAGGGGTGGGTTTTTCTACAGTGGTGAGTTTCCTCTGACCTTGCCATAAAAATTGCAAATTAAAAAGTTTCGCTTGAAATGAAAGACTGTTTAAAGTTTATATTTAATAATATTTTAATGTTGTTAGATTTTGATGAAGAGCAGAATCAGTTTTACATTTATGTTTTCAGTCTACCAGGTAGGTATTTAAAACAAACAAAAATAATCCTTCATTTTTACATAATTTCTGTTTTTATTTACAACTCTGGTTAAATGAATTTTAATTGAACCATAAACGCCATTTTTATTTCGTAAGTCACACGCGCCACGCCGAACCAAATTGCGCAGAAATTGCAAATCGCCCATAAGGCATAAATGAAATTTTTATAATCGAAACGATTGCCGAAAAACGCCCGAAAGTTGCGCATGCGCCGAATATTGTGTTTTTGCCGCTGCGACCGAAATTGCTTATACTGTTACTGTTATTGTTATTAACTTTAGCTGACAGTGACAGGAGCGAAAAACTTAAAAAAAAACGTTGTGCCGACAAAGACTTGACGCCCTGACGTGACATGGTCAACTTTTATATTTATTTTTATTTTGGCGTGGAGATGTGGTCAGGAGTTCTTTGATCTGCGGGCGACTGACGGAGGTGGATATAGCACGTGCAGAAAACCTCAGCCGGCGATGGTATCTACTGAACCACTATCCTCCAGAGATGTGGCAAAAATCAAAAGACTTCGGACACAAACGCGTTTTCATTGAAACCGCTTTGAGCGCGATGCTTTACACCTGATAACCGACCAAAAAAGTAAGGCGAAATAAAACGCAAAAAAAATGGAGTAGTCTTTCTTTCCATTGAGACCGCCACAGGACTGTGATGTAATCAGACTCTCAACCCCCCCGCGCTCCAGCGATTTGCCGTACGTGATATTGTTAAAAGCTTTTAATTGAAGTCATCTTCTTGCTCAAAACAGGTAGCTGCCCCCAAAGAGTTGTCTTCTTCTGCTGCCATCGATGTCGAGCATTTTTATGATTAAACTAATTTTTCTTTCCCCCATATAGCAGGTGATGGTTCCCCGAGCTCTCCCGATATCCCGCCATTCCTGTGCGTCCCTCTAGCCAAGTTATTTTAATAAACTGCGCGACGTGCCGAGCATTCTGAAATGCGATCAGTTTCAATTTTATTATTGCCGCTGCTGCGGTTGCTTCTGCTTTTCAGCATTTCTGCTTTTAGATTATGTAGTTCCAGCACTTGTAAGTGTTGTTAGAAGCCAGCCCCGAAGAGGAGTGCCCCGGACACGGCTGACCAGGCCCAACGTGCTCATTTAACAGTAGCCAGCAAACGTTCACATTTCCCTGTTGTTTGTACCTCTTTGTATAATAATTTAAAGCGGCGTAAAAATATTTTAATGATAAGATATAATGGGCGTTCAGCTAGCTGAGGCGCTTCGCTTTTGGCCAAGTCAAACAAGGCGTTTAGAAGGGCCTTTAAAGTTGAAGACCGGCGCGGGCTAGGAATTTTAACTTTGGTTTGGCTAATAACATAATAAAAACCCTTCGAAACGATGCGAGAGATTTGATCCGACAATTGTATAACATGATTTGAGTTATTCAAATTTCTTGCATACCTCACGGTGCACTAAAGTTATGAAATTATGTTGCAGTAACCAAACTACATCAAAACTAATCGCGAAATCGAGCGGCTGGTATTAGATAAACGACGCCTACGAAGGGATTGGCAGTCTAATAGATCACCAATTACTAAGCACATGCTTAAGATAGCCACACGCAGGCTTACCAATGCTCTCAAACAAGAGGAAAAAAACAGCCAACGTTCATATATCGAGCAACTCTCTCCCACCAGCACTAAGTACCCTCTTTGGAGAGCTCACAGAAACCTAAAGACTCCAATAGCGCCAATTATGCCACTCCGAAGTCCCTCTGGCACCTGGTTTCGAAGTGATGAAGAAAGAGCCAGTGCTTTCGCTGACCATTTACAAAATGTATTCCGACCAAATCCCTCTACCAACACATTTATTCTCCCTCCTTTAATAGCAGCCAATCTAGATCCTCAAGAACCCTTTGAATTCCGACCATGTGAACTAGCAAAGGTTATCAAAGAGCAACTGAACCCAAGAAAATCGCCTGGCTACGACCTAATAACTCCAAGAATGCTCATTGAACTCCCAAAGTGTGCTATTCTTCACATCTGCCTGTTGTTCAACGCAATCGCCAAGCTTGGATACTTCCCTCAAAAATGGAAAAAGTCGACCATAGTAATGATTCCAAAGCCAGGAAAAGATAAAACGCAGCCATCATCATATAGACCGATAAGCTTACTAACATGTCCTTCAAAGCTGTTTGAAAAAATGCTACTCCTTCGGATTAGCCCTCATCTTAGAATAAACAACACACTTCCAACACATCAATTTGGCTTTAGAGAAAAACATGGAACCATCGAACAGGTCAACCGAATCACGTCAGAAATTCGTACTGCTTTTGAACATCGAGAATACTGCACAGCCATTTTTCTAGACGTCGCGCAGGCATTTGACAGAGTGTGGCTCGATGGACTTTTGTTTAAAATAATCAAGCTGTTGCCCCAAAACACACATAAGCTACTGAAGTCATACCTATATAACAGAGTGTTTGCAATAAGATGCGATACAAGCACTTCACGCGATTGCGCAATCGAAGCTGGAGTGCCGCAAGGCAGTGTACTGGGTCCAATCTTATACACCCTGTATACGGCGGATTTCCCCATAGACTACAATCTAACAACCTCCACGTTCGCTGATGATACCGCGATACTCAGTCGCTCGAAATGCCCAATAAAAGCCACGGCACTCCTATCCCGACACTTAACATCTGTAGAACGATGGCTTGCCGACTGGAGAATTTCAATAAATGTTCAAAAATGCAAGCAGGTTACCTTTACCTTAAACAAACAAACATGCCCACCACTGGTCTTGAATAACATATGCATTCCACAAGCCGACGAGGTAACATATCTGGGAGTTCATCTGGACAGGCGGCTCACTTGGCGCAAACATATAGAAGCCAAATCGAAACATCTTAAACTTAAAGCAAGGAACCTCCACTGGCTCATAAATGCTCGCTCTCCACTTAGTCTGGAGTTCAAAGCTCTTCTATACAACTCCGTCTTAAAACCTATCTGGACTTATGGCTCCGAGCTGTGGGGCAACGCATCCAGAAGTAACATAGACATTATTCAGCGAGCACAGTCAAGAATTCTGAGAATTATCACTGGAGCGCCGTGGTACCTTCGAAACGAAAACATACACAGAGACCTAAAAATCAAATTAGTAATCGAAGTAATAGCTGAGAAAAAAACGAAGTATAACGAAAAGCTGACCACCCATACAAATCCCCTCGCAAGAAAACTAATCCGAGTATGCAGTCAAAGCCGGCTGCACCGCAACGACCTCCCAGCCCAGCAATAAACTTATTAGGGCATTAATGAAAAAAAAAAACTATCACTAAGTGAAAGTTAATTAAGTTAGATTAAGATTTGAACACTTATTGTTAGTCTCTTAACACAAAGGGAAGATTCAATAAATAATAAAAAATTAATAAAAAAAAAAAAAAAAAAAAATGTTGCAGTTAATGGAATTCTTACAAATACAAATGAATACAAAATTGGAAAGTTTTATATTTGTAGCATTAAGATTTATTTGTGCTATTTTTCTTGCAAACCTTCCTCTTTAAAAACACCATCTATTATGACCCTTTTTAAAAAAATGTTTGCAGTTATTGTAGGCAACCTGTACGAAGCTTATTTATTTTCCAATCCTTACCCCCTGAAATAATTTATGCGCTGCAATGACACTTGCTCATGACCTTATCGACGTCGTCATCGTCATTGCAGTTGGGCCCGGACTTTGGCAACAACTTTGGCCAGCGGCATACATATTTTTTTTTTTTGGGTTTTTGTTTTTGCTGTGGCCAGACCTAAGCGAAAAACCAATAACAACAATTAAGCACATATACACGACCATGCACAACAACAAAGAGCACTGTGTTGCCATGAATTGTATTGTTGCCATTTTTCTTTATGGTTTTATGCGTTTTGGCATAGAGTTCCAGCCAGAGTCGAAGGAGAGTTGGATATTGAGCAAATAAATCAATTTATTTCAATTATAATTATAGGCTTGAGTGCAGGCCGAACCAGAGAGACTCCACTACTCACTGCATCCTTTTGCAGTTTTTTATTTTTTCGTTCGCCTGCGGGTAATGTTTTTTTCCCCCCTCTTTTTTTTTACTGGGAGCGCGCGTGGCCAACTGCTCATTACTTTTGTGGCCGCACACGCCCCGTTTTGGTTATTGAGGCGTAGTTTTGGCCAATTGTTGAAAAATGAAATGGTCTGGCACATAGTTATGCCCCGATATCGGATCGGCATCTCCCTCGCTTCTGGCTAGGCATTCGTATGTTACATGGAGATGTAAGAATTCCATTTTTGATTTTAATCAATAGAATCGCCGGTTATTTATACGCCAGCGCTACTTCACAACTTTATTTGAATGCCCCAGGGTTTGCTCTTTGAGCCCTCGATTCGGTGGGTTTTTTCCTCATTCGGCAAGGTTGCAAATTATATGCATTACGCATACGCAGCGGGGAAGTCCTCCTGCTCCCAACTGCAGTGGCTTACGTTTTGTAAATTAACTTATAAGTGAAGCTCAGAAAAACAGGCTGCACCGATGAGTGCGATAAGTAAGCGGAATTACCGATGGATTTAAACAACTTATTATAAGGTAGGCTCAGAAATAAATAAAAAAGAGTTTTAGACGTGTTAAATAAAAAATATTAATTCAAACCTTATTTAATTGGGTGACAAATACAAATACGTATGTAAACAAATATATAAATATATAAATATCATATATCTAGCCTTTACCTTCTGACATTTAGTAACCTTTAAGAAAAAGTCAAAGGCAATCTGGAATCTTAATCTGGAAACTGTACTGCACCTGCTATCCGCCAGTTGTCAACGCCAGTAGCTCGGGTAGCCCAGTCTTCAGAAATAGTTGTGGCAGTTCCATATCTAAATATACAAACGTACAGATACCGGCTGGGATGCCTTGCCAACCTGTCTCACATTTCAAAATACATAATTAAGTATGCACAGCGAGTTTGTTAGATAAAAATCTTAAAAACCCTTAAAAAGCTTTAAGCGCCTAAGACACACACACACGCTGGAAATTATTCACTCGTATGGGGCGGGCAAAAGAGACAAACCGAGGAGGCAATACTTGATGGATAACTTGATAGGTATCAGAAGAGTTTTTCTCTTTCTGTTGGTGACTTTTTGGTCGTTTTTTTCGTATCAGAGCACAAAACAAGCTAGAAATACAACAACTATCACGTATGCGATGTATGATACGAAAACACTTTGGCGACAATCATGGGAACGATTTTTTTTTTTGGATTTGTGTGCGTCGCTAGCTGCGACCATTAAAATGACCAAACCCAAAGAAGAGGTCAGACCGATAACGAGCGAAAGCTAAAAAGGCAGTTAAGACGGCCTGGCACCTGATGGTCGTTTTAGCCGATTTGTAACAGAAAGCTTTCACATGTGTGTCCAAAAAAAAACTGAAAAGCAAACCCAGCCGATGCCCGGCGACCAATCAACGACTGAAATCGATAAAGTTTCCCAATGCCAGGGAGACACAGAAGAAACTTAATTAAAAGGTCTCTGTTAATGTTGTTAATTTGAAAATATTGTCCAAGGAAACGACCTGACATACCAGCACACAGACACACACACCAGATGAGGCTCTCGAAATCAGACAAAAGACGTTATAAAATCGTAGAAGAAACGCCATAAAAAACGGCAGCCAACAGCATCAACTAATTTTATGGCCCCCGCATTTTGTGTCTGCGTTGACAGACATCTCGGCGGGATCGCATCCCCTCCGGTTTACCACCTGGTTAATCAGGCCCAAAACGCAGTTGATCAACAATTTCAGCCTGATGACAAACAAGTTCGTTGCCCAACGCATTTGCTCTAAATATTCGCCTAGCAGCAGCGTTAACACCAAAAACCTTTTTCAATAACAAGTTCGTTGCCTAAGTCTTTTGTTTTAATTTTACTCGTATTCAGTTAAATGAAGCAGAATATTTTAAAATATACTTCTCTGTTTTTCTCAACAAAGAAAAAGAAATACTACGTTGCTTTTTTTATTTATGATAAACATTTTCAAAGAATTATATTTATAATATAGTTTTGGGGAATTTGTTTGGATAATTTCTTGGTAAGCACTTAAAAGACAAAATTTATTTAAAGTTAATATTAAATAGCTACCCGTCAAATGTGAGTAGCTCATGTTTTTTCCTTTCCCACTTCAATTAAAGTCTAAATATATGAGAGCGACCACCGCTCTAAAAATGCACACATCGCATACAAATTACGCCCATTTGGCCTTAACCAAAACGAAAATTTCACTGAATTTTCAATGCGACAACCGATTTCCTCAATCAAAACGAAGACATTGAAAATTAAGTCCCCTGCCCACGACCGCCTTCCCTTAATAATGTTAATAATCAGGCATATAGACGAAGTTAAAGAGTTGCACCACCAGCAACGAACAACAACAAAAATGAGCCGTGATGCAGGTGGTTTTGGGGTGGGTGAACGGTTGGGTGTAAGTGGATGGGGCCAATTGCGATTGCTGCGTGGCCTCCGTTTCATTTTTATATATATGTATATGTACATAAATATATGTGTGTATACAATTTTTGTTGGTACGCCCGAATGGCGTTGCACGCACACATGAAGAGATGGATACACACGCACTAGCAATGTAACTTCAACCTTCAATTGTTGTTGGCGGTTGTCACGAAACGTTATTCGTGCGGCGGCCATGCGAGTTCACTGCCTCCCCGCACTGCGCTTGTGTGAGTAGCTTTTGGTGCTTTTCACATACAGTGAAGCCTCGGAAGGGGAACCAAGCCAAGTTAGCTCAGAAACTTATAGTTTGCAGAATGTTTAAAATGTAGTTTATATTTAATTGTGCTACAACTACTTTTGAACCTAACTGGGGAGCATACAAACTCCCACTAGTCAAAAATCTGATACTATAAGACTACCTAATACTTGTCCACATAAACGAATATTTAAAAAGTTCCTTCTTTTTCGCTTTGACTGTACATAACCACATTGTATAATGGTGTTGTCCATTTGCCGTTCGCTTTGGTTTTATTGCTCTTCGCCGCATTCGTGGCTATAACAAATAACAACAGCAACAATCACAGTGAGCTCCTCACCATGGCGGCCATATTAACATGGCTTAGAGTACAGTTTGCACCTGCAGCTAAGGCGGGACGGACTGAAAAAAAAAACAAAATATCGGTATCTGCTCAAAACTTTTACGACAGAGAATCTATTGGTGTGTACTGCACGTGATTGAATCGAATCGGAGAAGGAGAACCACAAACAAAAACACTGAAAAATTGCGTTGGTTTTTTCGGGGGCAAATTAGAAAACCCGCTCACGATCAAAGCCAACTACAAGAACACAACCAGCAACAAGCTAACAAGCACAACTGGGCGAATCGCAGAATTGTAGTAAAAATTTCCAAGCCTCGGGCCTGCTAATTGGGCAAGTCAATAATAACAATAAATGTATTGATTTTTCTTCTTTTTTTTTTTGGCAATTTGTCGGCTGTCAACACTCAATCATATCAACAAATATTTATGGTCGGCTCTTTTTATATCGCAACTTTTGAACAATAAATACTTTGCATTCCTTTTAATTTGTTCAACTTCTTGTAATGCCTGCCAACCTAAAATATAGTAATTAACAGGAGGTAAACTAAAAAAGAGAGAAGCTTCCATTGCTGTTTAATTGCCAAGGCACATGCAAGTGTAGGAGGAGGGGGAGTGGACTCATCACGGTGAGAAAACCCATCAACTTGGCTAGCTGACATGCAATTATAATTTCTTTATATATATTTTTGTGTTTGTGTGGATTAATCCAAAACAATGAGGGGCTCACACAATAAATTCATTAGTTATTGTCTAATTGGCGCATATAACGAAGGCAATTTCGAATGCTCAATGGGCATGGGGGGGATTACATTTGAGGTGTCTGCTGTTATATATAAAGCAGGTTGAAGGAACTTTCGATAACAGATTAAGGCACTTTTTTCCTTTACTCTAGTACATTTTACTTGATTTTGTGAACGTTACCCACATAATTGATTCATTACTTCCTTTAGTGATCCGTTTTTTGTTGGCTTGATTTCATGACAATAACCCACACACGGCAATTAATTTGGGGAGAGCTTGTTGCCATTTTACGATCGTCATCAAAAGCAGACAGGCTTCCTCTATAACTCGCTGTATTCCCGCCCTAATCCAACAACAAAATTTAACGACTGCCATCAAACTCCCAACATTTGACGCTGATTCTGTGATTATACTCAGATCATGAAATTAACATCAGCCTGATAAAGAAATAAGTCGGTGGTTAGTCGGCAGTCGAAAGGCTTATCGCAGAAGATTGCACTTAGATAAGATTTAACTGCCAGGCCCATTTTCCGCTCTTTAAAAGTGTTAATATCCTGCCTAATATGCGAAAAGAGTGAAAACATTGTGCGATAAAATTTAACGAAATTCATTTGGACCGCAGCTTAACGATTGCCCTCCCACCGATAAATATTCATGAACTCAAGTGTTGTATTCATGAACAAATCTCGCGTTTGGCTGAAAATAGTTCTTATGATCATCTTCCTTCTGTGGCGTTGGCATTGGGCGTGACTCGCTTAGAAGTCAATTAAAAAGCGGAAGTTTTTGTGTTTCATTTCAGATAGCAAATGTCCACGCCCTTGACAGACATTCCAGCTGCATAAATCAGAGCTCCGCGATCCAAGCTGGCTAATAACAGCAATTGTTGTCAATTTGCCACAAAAGCAGGCGCGAAAAATGCAGACATAATTCCGTTGTTGCTGTCGTTAAGCTTCGAACACACCCTGACAATTGGCTGAATTTAAATTGTTTATAAAAATAGAATATGTCCCAAAACACGCGTCACATACTCACACTCGCGCGCACAACCGAAAAATGCAGCTCACCCTGGCTGCCTGGCTGGCAAGTTCGTGCCTTAAGTCTTTCGTTTTGGCCACGGTGACAATGAAAGCCTAGGATAGCCGCCTGCATTTTCTGTTCCGTCGCTGTCGCGCCACAAGCATGCAAAATGCCATTAACAATTTGCGCACATAATGCCAAGGCAGCCGCACAACAACAAAATCTGTTCCACGCACAACTCAAAAGACCAAAAATAAAACCACAAAAAAAACTGTCTACAAGAGTTTTGAATTTATTTATGTCAGCAATTATTTTATTTATATTGTCATTGCACACATGCACACACTGTCGCTTTACATTGTCCGCTTCGCCATTCTGATTTCGCAGTCAAAATATGTTTGCAACTCATGATGTGCTACCAGTTTTCAGCATTTCTGCCGCTTCTGATGTTGCGGTTGCCTGTGGGGCTACTGGTTTTCTGGCGACTGCCTTTGAGCAGTAAATTGTACGGAATATGTGGAGGAGTGCTATTTTCTTCCAGACCTAAATATTAAAAACAAAATTAAAACCAAATATTTTAATTATAATACTAACAAAGTGTAATTCCGATATTAAATAGTTAAAACTTTTGTTGACGCCTCCACAGAACATATTCAAAAGAAACTCAGATACGTCAGCGAAGACGACGCCACACCAAATAATACCAATTCTCCAACGTCACCTCTTTTGGCAGCCTCAATTCCTGCGACCCAACCAAACAGCAGTAGCCCCCAGTACACGGCAGTCCGTCAATTGTCGGCGACAAATAAATTTTTGAAGCGAAACACCAAAATATAAAAATAAACACACAAAACCCAACTAAAACGCAACCACAAAAATCGCATTTCAAATTCAAAACGCGATTTTTGCCGAGGTTAAACTATTTTATCATTGTCACAAACGGAATTTTTCACCAGCGATCGGATCGTTTTGGACGCCTGTTCCTCGCCCTTGCTGCCACGCCCACCGACGACCCTCTTTCACCGCAGCCCCCATTTCAGCCAGTGCGTGCGAAAACGCAGCTAAAAAATTGAGCAAAAAAAAACCGCACACTGATTGTACGTTTTAGGGCGTTTTCTGGCCACGGTTTTCATTCTTTTCTTGGCCCTCTTTTATTTTCCTTATGGCCTCCTCATAAGTTTTGCGTACGCATCAGGACGGCCGCGGGGGGCTGAACTTGGTTTATATCTCTTCATTTGAGCGGACCGGCCAGTTATTTATTGTATTTTATATGCTTGCTGTTGTTGCTGTTTAATTGAAGGCCAAGAGCTGCCGCATTGCTGCATGCATGGCAAACATGTCCTGGTTGCTGCTGTTGCTGCGGTTGCTACTGCAGTTGCTGCTACTGCTGCTGCTGCGATTTCTGCTGCTGCGTTGCTGTTGTCGCCCCTCCGCAACTGATGGCCACTGGCCAGACATGCCCTTATTTGCGCTGCCAGCCAAAACGTCCAGTGCATAAATTATATATGTCAACAACACAAATTTTTCGCTAAATACCCTTGATATTTGGTTACGGCTGGCTGCATTGTTTGTTTCCAAGATCGATTTTGAGCGCTGAATAGCAATTTTATACAACACATTTATTCTATTACATTTTATAGAGTTTTCTATATTTTTTAGAAATTAAAAAGTGCAGATACAAACATAATACAACATAAAACTAATGCAAAACGTTCAAAAATGTACCTGAAACTTTGAAATAGATTTTCAATTAAGTTTTCGAATGTGAAAAAAAAAGATTTCCGTTTGTGCCTGAAATAAATTCAAGAATTCCGAAACTGTAACTGTGAAAATTAGTGCTTTTACGGAAGCGGATAAGTCAGATTTTAACATTTTACCCTTCAAAACTGAATTGAATTCTCATACTACCTGCAAAGGATTGTATTTTTATTATATGCGATCTTTATTCAGCGAATCTGTTTCACTGGAAGCAAAATCGAAAACGGCGACAAGGGCATTCCTTCTTCGGTACCTTGATGAAAACCTTCTCCCACCGCCGACGACGCAACTCGATTTTCATTTTGGCATTGGCTGTTTTTGATTTGGGACTGACTGACTGACAGTTTCTGTTGTTTTCTGATATATGTAAGCGCGGTACAGAAACAATTTGGTTTCTACATATTTTATATATATGTATGTATATACGAGTGCTCCTCAACGGGGAAAAGGAGGACTTGCGCAACTTGGGGCGAACCACTTAGAATATTGTAGCAATTGTATTTGACATCCATAAAACATGCGATCGATTGGCCTCTTTAGGCGGGTAGCTCGCAGATCATGCAAATAGCTTGGGTCGAGATCAATTATAAATGCAATAGCCGCCGTTGATAAACATAACTCGGACGCGGCGGTGCCAAATACAGTGGAGATCCCCAAAGACAGACAGACCGGAGCGGGTATAGTCGATAAGAATCTTGGGTCTGGCCCAGAGCGTTTATATAAGCAGCCAGCATCCGTAGAACGCGATCGAAGTGACAGACATCGATCAACGAGGCGACCAGCGACATTAACGCTGCATAAATTGCCATAAATTACATCAAACAGACTGTGCGAGTTGAGATAGAAACCGAAACCGAAACTTAAACCAAAAATGAAACCCCAACCCAAGCCCGATGTCAGATCCAATCCCAAAATCCCAGGACCGAAACTCCACGCATTGTGTGGGTATGATCGTAACAGAGATATGCGCTCTGCTGTTTTGTAATGCGATAAAACCCGAAAAAGTCAGCATTTAAACCAAAAATAGGTTTTTTTCGCCACTCCAACTGATGGAACACCCCAAAGACAGATCCAACACATCGGGCATATCCCAGAGCGCTAACCAGATACGCATCATCGTTTGGCTAAATGCTTACCCAGTTTGGGCTTATCCTTACCCCCCCCCCCTCCTCCAAGTACCCCTTTTCTCATCCCAAAAAAAACGTAGATCGATATGTTAAAAATTGCGATTAAATGCGTCGAGCTGAGACATTGTGAACAAAAAAAACTTTGATTGACACAGCCTTTGTGCTGCAATTGGATTGTAGAAGAAACCCGCCGAGTGACAAAGGTACTGGTGGGAGTTCTCAAATGGCTATTGTAAGGGGAACGATCCTTAAGGATGATGGCAGGATACGATGGAATGCTACTAGGGTTAATGAACTTACTACCTGCAAAGGAGCAAAAGATTTTTATCTCATCACACCCTTCAATGTTATAATGTATATATTTATATTTGTTTGCCTTGACCATTGAATTTGTTTCTATAGTCAAATCTAAGTATTGCCCAAAATGGAATAATCGCATCATAAACGCTTCATAAACATGTGCAGATATTTGAATTGTAATGCAAATGACACAAGACACAGCTCGCAGCGCGGAAAATCAAAATCAAGTCGAGAAACAAAAACGGACTTGGCAGGCAACAGGCATAAAAGTCGTGATACTAACAAATTTCATTAATGTACAACAGCGGCAACAAGTTGCGGCAGGCAGGCAGGCAAACTCGCTCGATGATCCGATCCTCATCCGAATTGGAAGCCCCATCTTCATCCGCATCCACGGCCACATCCCCGAACTGCGAAATCTGCAGGCGATTCCATCCATTCATAAAACGAAGCGCACTCAGCTCCGCAGACAGACAACAAACACTAAGCGCATTGCATGATTTTGCATAATTTTATGCAAATTTACGCTGCGAGACGATCGGCGGTGCGCAGAACCACCGCCCCCCCCCCTCCATTTTTTTTCAGTTTTTTAACATTTTGAGCGGGCGTTGGGGCGTGGCAATCGCCATGTCTACGACAACATGATATATGCCACATGATGTGGCCCACGATGCGGCGAACAGTAGCAATTGCTTTTGTTGTACAAGGACACGATTATGGAACGTCCAGGATACGAATTCAGTGGGCTTTTATATTCTTTAAAAAGCTACGATCTTCACACAATTTATGCAAAGTGCAAAACGTGGCAGCCAAAAGTAGATTTCTGCATTTTTCTTTTGTCTTCCTTCAGTGTTTTGTTTTCTTTATAAATAATTTTTTGGCCAAAAAGCATGGACAAAATCACTGACCGTTCCGTTTCAAGGCAAGTCGAATCTTAGAGTTGACAACGATATTCAATTTATGGCTTTAAAAATATTGTTTAAAGCATAACCACTAACGGAAGTGTACTTTAGCTGGGGGCAGCAGTAGGTTTCAAGTTCTCGGTAAAAGAAGCCAAAAACCCACACACAAAAAAAAGAGCACAGTGGAGCCTGCAATTAATGTAATAATAAATGTCATGCTCTATTCACGTTTTTAAATAATTAAAAGCACTTCTAATAGTGGCTTAGTTTCTAAGAGGCATAGCAAATACAAATCAATAATATTGAGTTGAGATATTTATTCCATAAAGCACCACTGTACATAATGGAGGATCCCTCGTTGTCTGTTCCTGCGAATTGGGCCTGCAGCGGTGCCTCCGGTGGCTCAGTGGTGCCATGGTGGTGCAGTGGTTGTGTGGAGGCCGCCCGTCATCCAATGTCAAGTTGGAGCGATGGACGGACGAGGACGAAGAGGGAGGACGAGCTGCCTTCTGGCTCTAATCAGATTCAGATGTCGTCGAAAAATGCGCGACGCGCTGGCCATTTTAGCCAGCATCGCGTAACACGGTAGTTGGGCCAACTTAGGGCTCCTCGGCTGCCCTCCGTTTCTGTTTCAGTTTCTGATTCTGATTCCAGTGGCATGCAGCTGAAGCTGAAGCTTGAGCTGAAGAAGAATGACGAAGTCATAGCCGAGATGCGTCAATTTTAGATTCAACAAAAATGATTGCAATGCATGTTGGGCCCGGATTCCGTCCTGGATGGATTCAGGATTGAGGAGACGAGATGAGACGAGACGAACAACCAGTTTGGTGGCACAGACCGACCGTCTGTCAGGGGCAACTTGTGAAATGCCAATTTATTCGTTAGCAAATATTGCATCTGATAGAACGGACCCCGAATGAAGGCTGGCTGGCTTTGGCATTGGCTCTGGTTGTGGTTCTGGGTCTGGGTCTTACTGGGTCTTTTCGGGCCTGAACCCGAACTCCAGGCCTCTGATTTCGATTTCGAGTGGCAGTGCAACATATGCAGACATGACTGCCAGGATCTCGGGACTCTCGGGTCTTCTTGGCTACTGAATCATGTGTAAAAATCTTAAGTGCAAACAATTGTACGCGTTTATCGTGTCTCTGGGGCGACGACCACCATTGAAGCTCCATCGGAAAACACAGGAGTCGAACAGAAAGGGCAGTGGAGTTGGTCTTTTTGGGCGGACAGCGGAAGAGCCCAGGAAGAGATTCCGTTTAATTAAGCTTGCTGATTCTTTAGGCGGTTTTTGTTCTCTCGTCGTTTTTTATTTTATTTTATTTTATTTTTTTGAGTAAAAATTGGTTTAAGCACTTTTTGGAAAGCCCTTAAGGTGGTACATCGATCCGATCGATCGGCTCAGTTTTGCCAAAAATATCCATCAAATTGATCAATGCTCATAAATCAAATGCGGATGCCATGGCGAGTATTATAAAAGTTTGACTCGCTTTTACTGGAAATTGCCCGCAAGAGGGCCTGGCTGTCTGAAATTAGTTTTGCCCTTGCCTTTTTTCGTTTGCCTGATGCGTCCGTTATGGCGACGCACGCTGACCCAATAATTACGACCCCCTCCTCAATCCACACCTAACCAGCCATCCAGCCAGCATTCGGTCCATTTCGGCATCCATCCATCCATCCATCCTCCCGAGAAATTGAGAGTGAAACTCAAGCGCAGACATTCTATGCGATACATTTATGTTGGTATTTTCGGAAAGCCCGCGGCATGTTGAACATTTTTGCTTATCAGTAAGATACAGCCTTAGGTTTTTCATGTTACCGGATACTCTGCAAACAGCTTTGGGGGATTTTTATTTTATCGAAATATAAAAATGTATTAATTCTTTCTGTTCTTCATACAATGAAAAATATATAACTTTATTATAATATATTTTATGATCATTAGAACTAAATTCATATTTAGTGGCAAATAATTGCAATCATTAATCGAATAAATTCCAGCTTGTGTACAAGCTTTTCTCTTTCTAAGAGTATCAAACCTTTTACTTTTAAATCTGTACATCCCATCTAAGACTTCGCTCTTAACTAATGTTCCAAATGACTGACTAAAATATAATTTTGTGATTGCTGGCTATATAGCACGCGTCACACACGCAGCTAAAATTATAAAGCCGCTTAAAGTGGTTGCGTTATATAGGAAGATTTTGGGAGAAGTTTGGACCGCGGGCGAATGTCACACCACGCGATAAGCAGGGGGTTTTGGATAGACGTCTAGACGTCTTCTAGAGGCTGAGATTAGAGATTGGTATTAGGAATTTGGTGTTTTTGGCTTTTTGGATTTTTCGATTTCTGATTTCGGTTTCAACCTGACCGGGCTAATCAATTTTAAATGTGTTTTTGCGTGTCAATCGCTTGTTTGCGTGTGCGACTTTTATTGATATGCTTTTTGGTCTTTTGATTGTTGCCAAGGCATTTTGGTTAATAATTATTACCTGACTCGACTTGGCTTGCCTTGAAGTCAGTCCTCCATCTCCTCGCTGATAGTTTCTCGGTTTCTCGATTGTTTTTCTGAGTGAAATTCATTTGATTTATTGCACAAATTATGGAGACAGCGAGCTAGCTAGCTGGCCAGGTCTATTGGCCATTATGCAAGACAACAACCTGAAGCGGTGGCAAGCGACAACTATAACTATGTATAACCACGATGAGCTGGGCAGTTGCCTTTACACTTGTCTCTGTCTCTTTGGCGCATTTTTACAAATTTGGCACGGCTGCCCATAAAAATTGGTTCGAATAAAAAAGTGTGAAACTGCAAATGGCGTCGCCTTGGTTAGACGAGTTCTTGACTCGATTTGGCATACCAACGATTAGCATAGTTTTCTGTTCAGTCAGATAGCTATATGTATATACTCTATACAGCTGCAACATTGTATCTAACGATAGATATATCAACTGCAATTCGGGGCGGCCAAGGGGGCGTGGCCCAGCCGCACGCGTTGCAACGGAAGTCCAGCTCATTTGGCCAGCGAAAGAAATCGAAAAACGCGGCGCGAGCGGAAGGGATTTCTTTTTTAAACGCATCCTGGACACACGTTCGAGGACAACTTCATTGATATATGGTTTGTTTTTCCTCCTTTTTTTTAGACCCATCCAAACTTCCTGTGTGCAGCCTTTTGTTTGCCAGCAAACGGCCAACGAAAAAGTGTAATAAATATTCTCGAATTTTATTCCGGCAAATGGTGGGGGGGGGTTTCGTTTTATGAACTTGTCTAACCATTTTCGAGCACGCCCAGCTACCACCAGCCATTAAAAATATATAAGAAGTATTTTCAATAATTAAAAACGAGTTGCTTTTTATCGATTCATAACCCCCCCCCCCTAAAACAAATAATAAATAAGACCAATAAAACCCTACAAGGAACTACGTAAAGCTGTTCAATATTATGAATCAGGTCTGATTCGTTGAGAGCCCCACGCAGCGCCACCCATGAAAAACAATGAAAAAAAGTCTGTAAAATTCCATTGATTGGTTAATTTCTTTCATAGTTTTCTCGATTTTTATGAGCCCACAAAATGTCTTTTGTGGAATATGCTCCTTCAATGGCGAGGCGAATATGTTGACAATAAACAATGGATAGCCAGTGAAGTGGATGACTGTTGAAAGTTTGATGAAGTGAGATCGCATAGCCCGATATTGGAATAGTATTGCTCATAAGACGAGAGGGGTGAGCCATTAAATACCAATTTGTAGGCAATCGTTAAGTCATAAGAGGATAAATCAGAAGTGTGGGTTTCGAATAGCTGGCGAATAGCATGAAATTGTTCTATGAATATGGGATTTGATGATGATTGGCGTAGAAACTTCCGGCTGTTGTAAGAAATTGGGTTGTAAAAGTTGAATAACATTATTAATAAGTTACAAAACTATTTATTGTGATTAACCATATCAATCAATCTTAATTTTATATAAAACATCTCCGTTAAACCTTTAACTGTAAAAGTTATTCTTCAGGCTTAATGTGTTGAACCCTTTGGAAATTTCTTAACCCGCTACGTGACCAAATTTCCGAGTCCCGGTCACGCGCATCCTTAACACTTGTTCCCGATGAAGTCGCAACAGGAAGAGCGATTTCCACACCTTACGGATCGCTTCCAGGAAAAACGGAAGTCATCTTCCAATTGCCTTGTAGTGTGGCCACAACAGATTATGCTCAGCTAATAAAGATCTTCGGATTTTTAACACCACACGTAGTCCTTGGAAATTTTCTGACTAATTGAGTTATGAGGCAAAACAAGCCAGCACCCAAAAGATCGATTACGATCGATGCCCAAAAACAATGTTGTTTACAATTTTTCTAGGTAAAATCGGAGAGTTTTGCACGTGTGTAACAGGTAAATTCCGTTGAAATCTGTCTGGAAAGTGAAGAGAGAGAGAGAGTGAAAGTGTGCCCAGCAGGAAGATCTTTATCCTGGACATATTGTTATTATCCTTGAAACAGGAGGCTGATACAGGTGGCGCCTAACGGTTCTTCGAGTCATAACATCCCTATTTTATTTATGTGTGTGTGTGTGGGAAGGTGAAACCTTTATTGCAAGCAGAGATAAAACAAACTACCAGGTGAATAAATTTTGTATTTTAAATTCTTGATTCTCTAACGCTTCTAATCGCTAGACTCTAATCATCTGCATATTTATTGGCCAAAGTGAGAATCACAACTCTGTCAGAGCAACTTTACAGCTTGTAATTGAAAAATTGCGGCTTTTCCAACTGCATTTCATTTTCCAACTGACAGACAAACAAAAAATCTCAGCTGCAGCCAATGAAGTTTGCTATATTTTTTTTCTGACCCTCTCTGTTGAAAAGGGTAAGAAACTATTCCTCGCTCGAGAGGGCGACTCAATTATGAGGAATGGTTTTTGGTTTCGGGCTCCTAAGCCCGAGCACTGCCGCAAACATTCGCATCAATTATGCATACGCCAACGCACACAAAGGACTCGGACTCGGCGCAGCTCCCGAAATCCTTGCTGCCCCCAGGATTTGAAACTTGCCTCAGTTCAGTTCGGTTCAGTTCAGCTTACCGCATGGCAAATTCGACGAATTTCCTGCGGTTTTCAAGCATTTCACTTGCCCTGCAAACGTAGGGACAAGCCTCCTCCTCCTCCTCCTCCTCGACCGCAAACAGCATTGGTCGAATTCAATTTATTGTAAATGTGCAAAAGGATTTGTTGCGGATCGGGTTGCCCGAGAATGCGAACCCAAAATGCAGCTGTACTCGAGGCGAAAAATGGGGGAACAGTTGTCCTTCTCGTTAACATGGCACATCCGCATGTCAAAAATGTCGCACAAAAATCAATCGGACGGCCATTCTGGGGTCCACTGGGGGTCCAAAAGGGAGGGTCAAGCGTACCAGGAACCCTGGTTGGAAAAAAAAAATCCAACAAAATTTTAAACAGAAATAAAAACAAAAAGCAGGCAAAAGGCAAACCCAAGCCAACTGAAAAGCAAATTAGCAATTCCGATGCGACCATTTATATTGTTCATTCTCATTGTTGTTGACGATCGTCTGATCGCGTTTATATTTTTATTTCATTTTCTATTTCCCCCTTAAGTGTGTATCAGTGTGTAAGGAAAAAAAAAAAAGAAGCTTGCTCGGTTTTTTTTTTAGAATTATTCCGCCGTGTAGTTGGAAGCGATCGTTTGGAAGCAAACGGATTTAGCTGTTATCAAGTCGCCAGCGAAAATGCAAATCAGACGCACAAAAGTCAACCGAATGGCGAAATGTAAGGGGCGGCAATGTCTAATGTCTGACTAAAACTAACTAAAACCAACAAAAACGACATTTTCACTTACCTCGCACATTTGTCAGGCGAAGAACGACGAGGAAGTTAAAGAGCCATTTATGCTCCAAATGTCAGCAATCAATAATACTCGGAAATATTTCAGTCATGCAAGCTTGTACCCCCGAAAAAGCTACAAAAATGTTTGCGTGTTTTGCATTGCTTATATATGGGGCTTGTCATTAGGAGAAAAATGGTTATATTTATTTTAATTTGCCTGAGTTTGTTTATCGGTTAAGGTCTGGAGAGGGCCAGCATGTAGATTATCAACAGAAATATTATCTGACAATTTAAGACAGTTCTATACCCATGAATTACTTTCTATAACTTCTTCAAATATGGCATGCAATTAATCAACAATCAGTTTTCAGTTTTGTTTTAACATTACTACAAGTACTCTGTATTTGATTTATTTATAAATTTCATTACCATAATCCAGTTTAATTTCCGTATGCACGATAAATCATATTAATATGAAATAAAAATTTTAATAAAGCAGTAATCAAATTAATTTTTTAAAATTTGCATTATTTGATATATTTAAATCATTACAATTTAAAATTTTTATACTTCTACTTTAGTTTTCTTTAATTTCTTTGAAATGACTAATGTGGTGAATCTAGGCCACTCAATATTTTCCAGATTACGCTTACATTTATTTTCACAGATTTACCCATAACTACATATTTTATGATCCTGTTGGCGCCACAGTCGCACATAAATAACTCATAAAAAAGTGCCCACAACAGCAGCCCGCAGATAATTCAACAATTGTGTCTGCCGAATGTTTTTTACGATCCGCAACCGTTAGGAACCCGAAGATCACTTTCCCTTCGACAAGCGGTAATAAATTAATCAAATCCCGTGCTGGACGTAATTTTTCCAGGGAAAATTGCAGCTCACACCTACACAGTGAAATGGATAGTATCTTGAGGAATATCGAGGAGTATCCGCAGTAAATGATTTGTTTGACAAGAAGCCAACAAACTCAGTGGGATGCCTTTGCCCGGTGACTTCGCAGAATCCGTATCGTATCTGAGCAAATGATCGGGAAATTGCGGGACAAGATCTCAGTCGCCAGTTGTCGCCTGTGTGGCCATCATTAACCTTTGAACTCACTAAATGGCCAAAGGACCACAGCGAATGTCAAACGTCATGGCCACTTATCGAGTGCGGACTGTTGTTCCTGTGATCTTATTAGGCATTTTCGGGAATTTCAAGGGGTTCGCTTCGGACGCAATTATCACCCCCGCATAAAGCGAAACGTCATCGTTGACAGCCACGTCATTGTTGTCCAGTCCGAAGACCAAAGTCCTTCGAACTATTTGTTAATGAATAGACAGAACCATACAAAAGATTCTGTGTAACTCGAAACAGAAAAAGGGGGTCAATTCAAATGACAAACGTTCGATAGTCCGAGATATGATAAGCCTTGAAAACCTAATTAAATGACACGTTCCAGGGAAATTCGATTCAGGCGTGGCTACATCGAAACGTTTTAACTGATGGCAAGCGATTTAACTTAGTGATAAATAGTTTAGAAAATTCAAAGTCATTTTAATATCAAGGAATTAGTGAGATTTTTTGATGTCCCCAAGGCAATTGTGCAACCAAATAGACCAAAAATGTAATTTATCTGCAAACTTACCACTAATCGATGATAACAATTTTGAAATAAAATTTTTTTATAAACTTTTTTCTTTGTTACTGTAAACTATTTAATATTAGCCAATAAATAGTAGCATTGAAAACTGCTTGCAATTTAGGTTCGGGTTTACTGCTTGCTGACAAGTAAAACAAAGTATACATATGTATAATATACATTTTACTGTAAAAAAATATTCACATTGTAAGTGTATAATGTCATGTAGAAAAATATAGTTATTTTGCTTAGGACTTGTAAAATGTTTTAACCATTTTAGACCTTAATGAATAATTTTAAAAATTGTAAAATTTATACAAAAAACATAAATAATTATTTTTCTGCCATCCTGCTTAAATTTAACGATGCGCTTAAAGTGTCAATTAAAAATCTATCTATGAATCAAAATCCCGAACAGCAGCTGTATCTGCAGAATGCATGCAATGTAGTTGGAATAATAAATCAGTAATAATAAAATGATAATGATAAATAATAAATAAATTATATTGGTATTTGGTCAAGTCCAGCTAAAAGCTAATAAAGCTCCTTAGAAAAAGTTGCTTTGCATTAGTTTCTCCTTGCTAGGAAGATATAAAAATAGATTCCTCATACTGAATGATAGTTAGTTGTGTATAATATATGGGAATGTGTAGTGACCATTCGCTAAGCGAAAGTTAGAAGGAAAAATTGCAAATGTCTCGATAGACTTTCAGTCAAAAAACGAACAAAATCTATCGAGTGTTAATACGAATAAAGTGCATTGCCAAAGACCCATCCCCACACAGCAACAGTTTAACAATGCCGACTTTCAATTCCCATGGCAACTGAGGAAATTCCGCCGTCGTTGTTTATTTTGGATACAAATTTTTTGATAATACAATATTTTTTTAAATATGGAGATAAAAACATAGGACAAAGAACTCCAGTGAAAATGTGTCACATAAATAAATCTATTTTGTACACATAAATTTGGCAAGCGGTAGACCTTTATCCGATATATATATTTTAAGTTTTTAAAAACCTCAATAACGCAACATAGCAATAGTTAGCAATGCCGACGATCCCGAAGAGGGATTACAAACCCAATGGTGGTGGCAAAAGCTCAGGAATGGATTTCCTCAGTTCCGGCATCAAGGGAACCGAGGTCACCGAGATGCAGCTCAAGTGGCACGAGAATCCTTGTCCAGCGCCACCATGCAAACAGGCATTTTGGTGGGCCAGCCATCCCAAGCCGATCAAAATCAAAGGTTGCCCCAAGTAAGTATCAAACAGAAGCCACCCAAAGAATTTCCCATGCTTCCCTGTAATTCCCTGTAATTTAAGTCCGACAAGTAGGGTATATTGAATATTTCGTAAAATTATATTATAATATTAATCAACTTTCTTACTTTCTTTGTAATTTATATAATATATAATAATTCAATAAGTAGTTAAGAAATCATTTATACGCTACAAATATGAACCATTAGAAATTGTAAGCTCGAGTTAATTATCATGGGTATTACTCCTCTTGTAATGAGTATCCTATAGTTGCAAAACCATTGCTTTTTGTAACGCCTTGCAGGGGAATTTTCTACACCTTTATATGTCTCCCCACTGGGGTCAATGGAACCCAAGACCAAAAACGAAAGTCATAAATTGCGTAAATAAATTATTAAACGCTGGCCGTGTTCGGCTGATGGTCAATACAATGGCCCCACTAAAGGACACGCAAACTTGGTACGATTTTGAATAGAAACATTCGTGTTCTGAAGGGAAACAATAGAAGGAGTGCACAGGACAGGAAATTATGAGGAGTGTGGAAGTCGATGAGTGCTTAAAACTATTGTAGAAATTGACGCACTAGTATCATAAAAATATACAAATATATCTGACTACCGATAATGACGGGGGCTGGACTTGGGTCGGATTAAGGTCAACCAGGGAATAAGGATGATCCCCAAATATGATAAAAACCCAATAAACTATAGTGTATCTAAATCCAGTTGTAGTAAAGTGCTCATTCTTCTCTCAAGCTAAAAATCGAATAAATACTACAGTGTGGTATATCTTATATCTTATCATTTATTCGAATATATTAGTACATCAATTCTGAACTGTATATGTTCAAATTAGGATAAGAATACCGTGCTTTAGGTCAGCCAACGAATTTAATCATATAGAAGTATGATTGAGTGAAAGAAAATTACCTTTTTTAACAACAGGCTTTACCAAAAGCTTTTGGACTTCTGATACATTCTTACCAATTCCTGTTACAATAATCTTTCATCTATTCACTGACCTTTCTTCATTGCCAGTAAAAAAGAGTGACTCCTTGGAGTGCCAAGAAATCTACTTAATTATGCTTAGTTCCCTGTTGAATTCCGCTTATCAGGCAGTCCAAGCAATTGACCTTGGCCATTGACAATACCTAGGAGGTGTTCCAAGTAATAGAGAGCCACCCACCTCCTTTTTCAATGTCAGGCAGGGAAATGCGTGAAGTCATCTCCGACAATGTGAAAGGAAATGTGGACACCATCGAAACAAATTCAAGGTCCCTCCGCCGGGCGAAACCTTTAATTGGAGACCCCAACGAAACTACTTGGATGGAAAAGAAAAAGCTCTTATGCAAAGTAGAATTCCTGGGAACGTGGATTTGGCCATGCCAATGCCACCGACTGTTAACAGTTCGCATTATTATTGCAACACCTGCCCATCATGTGCCTCAAACTGCGAAGCAAGCGATACACTCAGAAAAAAATTTGAAAAATATGTGTATATAGTATAGAAACTTACATTGTGGCACGCACGCGAAGTATTGTTATTTAAACTTATGAAACAGCAACATGAATAGTTTAAATATGCAATTTTCTATATAAACCAATTGCAGCACTTTAAGGATATTTTTACTAAAAATGTCCTTTGAAGTAACAGCTCAATTCCTGGAAAGCTTTAGTCGTGGGCAGTAGGAGACTATATGTTCCACATATTTTTCCAACTGCACGACGACTGCTGACCACGGGCCGAATCCAAAGTCGAAACCGGGTCCGAGCGCGAGTTCCACGAGTCCTGCGAGTCCTTTGGTCATTTGGCGTTTGCCATTCGAGCCGTGCGGTACGTGTTCCGCGACAAAATCAAACAATCAACCAACGAACGCAACACCTGAGCGGCGCACAAAAGGGAAAAATATAGGAAAAGTATTGATTAAGTTTTTCGGTGCGGCGGGTGAGAGAACCGTGTGGTGGCTATTTATAATGAACGAGGTGACCGGCGGCCGGGAGCAGGGATAACCGAGACGGTAGCGGAGACCATGCCAGAGACGGAGCAGCAGCAGCACCCAGCACACTCACATCCTGAACTTAAGCCAGATCCACAGCCAGTGCCAGAACTGGAGCACCTCACCGACAATAGACCGAATCGCGTGCAGAACTTCTCCTTCGCCAGCAGCTATCCCTACGCACCAGGACGCGTCTCGTCCAGCTCCAATTCGAACACCAACTACAGCTCCACCAACTACAACGCCGGCGGCTTCAACGTCCAGCGCTATCAGAGTCCCTACAATTTCCAGCACGTGGTGACCAACGCATTCTCGGTGCTGCGCCATCAGCCCTCCGAGGAGCCCGAATTCGATTCCTATCCAACGCGACCCCAACAGGCCATCGTGCGTCCGATTAGACGTGAGGCGGGCATAGCTGATAACCGTGATAATCATGTAGGGAATCCTCCACAGCGATCGCACTTCTCGCGCAGCAACCAGGAGGTGCGCAGCTTCGCCGATGAGCTGAGCCAGAAGCTGCGCTTCCTGGCGCCGGAGGAGCAGAACTACGGCGGTCGCCAGAGCGCCAATTCCGGTGCCTGGATGGATCCAGCGATGTCGCAGCGACCACGATTCGAGACCACAGTGCCGCAGGGCATCTTCCTGCCGCCTCCGCATGAGGTCCAAATGATACCGGCCACCATGCTGAGGAGGCATGTCTACGCCTACTCCTCATATCCCATGATCCTCCAAGGGTATCTCACCAAGGAGACCGGCAGTGAGAGCAAGGAGCAGAAGGTGACCGCCACCCGGCTGAACGGTTTGCGTGCCACGGCGGCAGTGGCGGCGGCCACAGCTGCGGCCTCCAAATCCTCCCGTAACGATACGCAATCCCTCGCCGGTGGACTCCACATCACCAAGGCTCAGTTCCAACAACAACTGCAACAGCGTCGCTCCACCAGCAACAACAACAACAACAGCAGCAGCAACATCAGCGACAAGAGGTAATAAAAAGACCAACCCCCAAAATGGTATGGGTGCTAAACTTGGAAGTAAAAAAAAAAAAGGTGGGAAGTGGAAAAGGTCCGACAACTGACCAAGGCAAAGTGGGCCAAAATATATTACCATAAATTCAAATGAGTAATACGTACGTACCTACACTGCCATTCTGCAATGGAACCAGAACTTAGCTCCCCACTTCAGTTCCTACGGCCATTATCGATTGACACCCAAACAATTCAATTACAAATAGGTTTTGTGGTTTAAAGTGCCGAATTGAATCCTTCAAGGATTTGTTATCTAAACTGATATAGATTCAAGATGATACCTTATTGATCTGTTTTTAGACTTTACTATGACACGCAAATAGAATGGAAGGCTCTTCATCAGCCAAGTTTCTTGTGTGGCTCACCCACTTTCACAATTAACTCTTTAACAATTCAATTAGAAATGCTTTTCCAATAACATTCGGACATTGTAAATTCCCTGAACGGTTTGATTAATTTATTTAGCGCATTCTCGAATGGGAAAACTCGTTTGCCTTGCATAAAAGAACATGCGAACAAATGGACAAATGGACAAAGGGACAAAGGACCCTCGAATGTGTCGTGCCAGCGGAGAATATTCTATATTCCCAGCTCGGGGCTTAAATAATTTAAATCAAGATTTCGTAAACAACAACAATATGTACCCATTGTACCAAAGCACAAATGGAGGGATATTAAGTTCAATTACCACACCAGAGAAGAAGGACACCTATGGCACAATAATAAAAAAAAAAAAAAAAACAAAAAACAGGTCCTGCCGGTCGTTTTTACCCAAATGGGATGTTGTTCGGCCAAATGGGCTATACTTTTTGGGTTACGAAAAATGAAATATCACACTCAACGTTTAAATAAAGAACCTATTAGGGAGATAACTATTTTATAACTCAAAAAGGATTCACCAACTTAGATTTTCGTTCAGACCATATATCCCTCATAAGGACATCGCACTAAGGGTTTCCCGTTCCATTTGCTGATGTCTGTGGTGCGCAGACCCAGACCCAGAGAAATGTTGTTAGACATTCGCCAGCAACTTCAATGTGACTTCCTGTTTGTGGGCCAAAAGTAGCTGCGAATTTGCATAGGTCACGAGTTCAGGTGCCAAGTTCTTCTAGTGCAATGTCTAACTACGTTATATACTACTTCTACTCGCAGTCAGCATGTATGTATCAGCATATATGTAGAAATGTAAGAAATGTTTGTTTCCCCATTTACTTGCCGGTGCTATACATATAAATTAGCAAGTCATAAATTACTCAGCCACCGCGGACTGGACTCGTGGAACTTTAAGCAGGCTTTAAACTCTGACCCAAAAGTGTACTGAACTTTGGCGAAATTGATTCGAATCGGAGATGACCTGACAAGCAGTCTGCGAGGGCGTTGGGAAATGAACAAATTTGATGTTTATCGCCTTGATAGTGCAACAGATTTGGGTCTTGGCAAATGCAGCAAAGTGCACTGAAACTGCAGCAAATCAAAACTAAATAAATAAAATATTTAAACTTTAATAGAAAGAAGTTAACAAATCTAAAGATAACTAAAACTCATACACTTTTAACTTGCTTTTCCAGCAGCAATTACAATATTTATCCATACATAGATATCATATTTATTAGAGAACTTAACCATTTATGTAGTAATCCTTTTAAGTTGCACATTTACGAACCTTTTCAAAAAGTCTGCAGCTTTTTTGCTGCATGAGCAGTTTGTTGAACTGGGTCGAGGCTTACTAATTGGTGGCTCCCACCTGGGCAACTCCATGCCCGCTTCTCCACTTTGCTCCTCTTGCAGACCCGTCGTCCCGCCGCCGGAACCCTACAAGAACGTCATGTACGACCGTCGCGTCATAAAGGGCAGCAACTTCGGCAACGCCTCTCTGGTGGTAAGTCCCATCAGTTCAGCTCAGCTTAGCTCAGTGCTCTGGCAGCCCTGACCTACGACTAATCCACTTTTTGCTTCCTCTCCAGACGGATGTGGATCCCTTCGACAAGGCCGCCGAATTGAGGCGTCGCAATATGTTGCGCAAACGGACGATGCAGTGCCGCAATCAGAGAAATGTCCTGGGCACACCGCCGCCGGTCAAGGGGCGGAAGCACGAGACCATACAGACGGAGAAGTATCTGGAGAAGTTGGTGCAGCGTCCGCCGGAGTTCACCATCGACACGCAGACGGACCTGTTCCTCGAGAAGCCGCCGACGCCTCCGTTCATACCGGCCAAGGTGGGCGTGGATGTGGCCACCGAGATCGGTGAGGGCGAACTCTTCCACTTCGATGCCGAGGCGCAGCCAATCATCGATGTCCTGGTGGACGCCTGCATTGAACAAAGCATGCTGGAGGTGGCTCACGAGATGGAACTGTCCAGTCTGCGACGCAAACAGGAAGAGTACGTATAAAAAGTGTAAAGTAAATCTTCAGATTACTATAATGGCGTTTTGTGTTACCCACAGATTCCTGGCCCAGAGGGAGGCGGAACTGGCCGAGCTGCGCCGTTTGGAGGCTGAGGAGCTGCGCTTGCAGGCGGAGAAGGAGCGTCGCCTGCGACAAGATGCGATTGCCAAGGAGCTGGACGCTGAGATGCAGAAGAGCGTGACGGCGGCCAAGTTGCTCCAGGGACACATTGCCAGTCTGGTGCCGGAGGTGCTGGAGAACATTGAGCCGGCCAGCGATGCCGTTAAGAAGGAGCAGCTTATGAAGAGCGTCTGCCCGTGGTTGTCCGCCGAGGTGGCCGAGGAAGTGGGCCATATAGTGGACTCGCGCGAGATTCTCACCGCCATCATTCAGGAGATTATCAAGCAGCGTGCCGAGATCTATGCCGGCTACAAGGAACCTGAATCGGAACCATCCGGACCGGATGCGGGCGTTTGTGAGGAGGAGGGCTGTGCCATCGATGAGATGGAGGCGTGTCCCTGCGAATCGGAAACGGAAATGGAGGAGTGCCCCGAACCGCCACCACCGGCTCCTCATCTCTAAGTGATTGCGTTCGAGTTTTAGTTCATATATATATTTCGAGTGGGATACTGATTCCGCACACATGTAACACTAACACACTCCTGCTATTAAATCAAGGTTGGCTGCAACTTTGTGGTTGTGTCTGGTGAAGAACTCAATTCGCCGCAGGATTCGAATCGAGCCTGGGCGCCAAACACAATTGCATAGCGGCGGCGGCGAAATGGCATCGAAAAAATGGAATGGCATATTGTAAACTGGATACTTGTTAAAGGTTTTTGTGTTACCGAAAATTCAACCAATAAAGCTCAACAAAATAAGCCGAACAAAACATTTTAGAAAATATTTTAAACGGTTGTTAAATTAAATTAAAATATTAATAGAGCCAAGCAATTTGAAATTTCAATGTTACCTTGGTATTTAAGGGGTCTGCATGTACGGTCACACTGCACGTGACGTCACATTGTTTTTTCCATACCGAATTAATGAATCACCACTGACCGAATTTCCTTGTTTTCACAACTAATTCGGAAGTCCAGGGTGTAGTGAAGATGTTTTCCAGCGGCCCCAATTACAACAAACTGAAGACCAATCTTCGATTGGCTCTCAATCGCCTGAAATTGCTGGAGAAGAAGAAGGCGGAGCTGACGCAAAAGTCCAGGAAGGAAATAGCCGACTATTTGGCCACGGGCAAAACGGAAAGGGCGAGGATTCGCGTGGAGCACATCATTAGGTGGGTGCAGGAATATATGAGCCATTCTTATACCTCCATATATCGTATATATCGTACATCATAGGGAGGACTACTTGGTGGAGGCAATGGAAATGGTGGAGATGTACTGCGACCTGTTGCTCGCCAGATTCGGCCTCATCACCCAGATGAAGGAGCTGGACACAGGGATCGCTGAGCCGGTGGCCAGCTTGGTTTGGGTGTGTCCCCGCCTACAGAGCGATATAGCCGAGCTGAAGATCATATCGGACATATTTGTGACCAAATACGGTCCACAGTTCGCCGAGCAATCGAGAACCGCCACTGGCGAGCACTATGTGTCCGAGAAACTCATGCACAAGCTGACGCTGCAGGCACCACCCAAGCTTTTGGTGGAGAATTACCTCATTGCCATTGCCAAGAACTACAACATCGAATACGAACCGGATCCGCAGGTTATGCAGGAGGATCAGCCACAGCAGCCGCATCTGATTGACCTCTCCGATCGGAACAACTTGAGCGGAGGCGGAGGTGCTGGCGGCGGTGGTGCTGCGCCGCCACAAATGGGCTTCATTGGCTATCCGGCTATGCCAGCACTGCCCGACATGCCGATGCCACCGAGCGCAAAGCCCTTCAATTACCCACCCTTCGGTGGAGGTGGTGGCGGCGGAGGAGGTGGAGCTCCAGCTGGTGCATATGCTCTACCCCATCCCGTGCAGGCACCGCCGCCGTTTGCCTACAATATACCGCCCAATCAGCCGCCAACGCATGCAGTCCTGCCTGCCAAATGTGCCGAGGAGAAGGATCTGAACACCAACTTTATCGATGTAAATATGCTTGTCTAATTGTCTCATTGCAACACAGATGGAAAGGGGATATTTATAGTTTATGCAGTTGCAATCACATTAGTTATAAATTAGTTTGAATCACTCGAATAGTATTAGCTAATTATTGCGCCAACTTAATCGCTTTGAAGCCAGTTTTTACTAACATCTTATTCTATTGGCCTCATAAAGTGACACTTTCGATTGCAACTGCAGTAAAGGTATACATATATCCTTTATGAAAATTTAGTTAATAAGTAAGCTTTGGCATGTTTTGCATGAATCTTGGGCTGTTGCAGCGTGAAGCGAACAACACGGATGGCTCGGGCAGCCCGGATGAGAATATTTTGGTAGGTTATCTCTGTGTAGAATGCTGTTAAAGCCAACAACTAACTCGCTTATCGTTCTGCTATCACCACTAAACAAACGAAAAACGCTTCTATGGGCTCTCCTCCACCGCTCTTGCCTATCTCTGTGTAAGTCCAGTCATCCAAGTGATTCATAGTTTACTGTCCAGTGTTATCATTTCGCTCGTCTTGATGTTCCCCATTGATTTGTTATGCCAGTGTTTTCATTTTTTATTTGCCTTATCTTTTCTTTAATTTTGCCTAACAGCGCCCCAAACCCGAAAATGATCCGCCGCCGCGTTACACCTCCATTAATCCTGTAAATCTCCAGGTCAGGACATTGGATTTGATCAAACCAAGCACATACTTTATTATTACGTTTATAGCATCAAACCTAAGTTTTCTGAAAATTTCCAAAGATTTAAATTTTGATTTAAGAAACCCCGATTAACACTAAATTGTACAATGTACACTTTATTTACTAAATTTTATATGGCTATAAAGCATCAGAAAATGAGGTTTCTTTAGGTTTTGCAATATAAAAACATTTATTAATTTGCTTACTTACTTTACCCTTCGCAGAATGCCAACAAACCGAAACCACAACCCCGATCCAAGCTGCCACCGGGTAATCCCACGCTACCAAGTGCTCCTCCGGCATTGGACTTCCCCTCGCTGCCCAACGTTCCCAACGATCTGCCAGATATTCCGGGCGCAGGTGCCGAGAAGAAGAACGACGAGGATGAGATTGATTTCGATGACCTGTCACGTCGCTTCGAGAACCTTAAGAAGCGAAAGTAAAGCTGGCCAGCAGATCACCTTTTAAGTCTACAGTATATTTGTTATAATCTCTGTCCTGTTCTACATTAATAATCACGTATATGTGTAAGGAACTATTGATCATTTTGTTTTTTCGATTAAGTAGTTAATCAGACTTCAAAAATGTATAATCTGAATTGAAAGATGGTTGACCTATTGCTTTTCATATTCGCAATCTTGATTCATCTAAAAACAGCCTAAAGATTAAAATACTAACAGATTAAATTCTGTGTACTTATCAGCTTTATGTTTCACATAAATATCAACAAGATTACAAAGAAAAACAAAAAATTTTAAAGGGATTGTATTGCCTAGAAGAGTTCCTCGCTCTCCACCACTTCCTTCAGCTCGAGCAGCTCCAGCAGTCCCTTACCCTTCGTTTCGTTCCTTACCAGCTCATCAATGACACGATATTGGCCAGGATCTATGAGCAAGGTTAAGTGCAAGGTGGCCTCGTCCCATTCCTCGTGCTCCACTGCGTTGGCCAACTTGACCACCGATTCCTTGAGCTTGCCACCGCCCTCCTTTCCAGCAAAGCTAACGCGCAGCTTCATGCGCGACCTCTCGATGGGCATATGGTCCTTGAGAATCTTGATGGCCTCCAGTGTGTTCTGCTTGGTGTTCCTGTTCATCTTAACGGAGAAGTGGGCATCCTTCAGGGATTTCTCGATGATGGAGGCGGGATATGGACGACGCGTCTCTGGATTTACACACAACGCAGCCACGGAATTAACTATACTATTTAGTTGCGTGTCCAGACAACTTTGGCGCTCCTTTTCCGACACCTGCAGTTCTCCTTTGCTGAGGATCTCCTTGCAAATCTCAGTCTCGTCTGTTTTATTGAAGGCCTTTTGCAGCTCGTCCTTTTTGGCCGCCTGTCCTTTGGAGACATTGGTGAACACGGTATGGGTTTGCAGGACCTCATCGATGTCCTTTTCGCTAAGCATATACAATAAAGTAATTAGATTTAGGTAAAGCCTATTTCACAATCTGCACGTGTTGCATTTAGCGGCTGTTACCTGTTGCTCCTCCACGAAAGAACCTTATTTTTATAGCAGGCGATCTCAAATCGCTTGCCACCTTTTTTTAGCCTCACAATGGCGACATTTGTGAGGCGTATTTGATTTGTGGGCGTGAATATTTTGGACATTGTTGTTAAAATACAAGCTGCGGAATTAGCGATGTGCAAGTAAACCAAAACACTTTCGATCGAACCAAACGATGAATGGCAAAAAATCAAACATTTATATATCCCGTAGTTGTGAAATCATTGAAATTTCCTTTGATGTACAGTTTGATAAAAAATTTTGTTCACAATATACAAAACTGCATAACAGCTTTCTATTAAAAACATACTTATAATATATATATTTAGATGGATTTTATTTATGTATATTTTTTTTGTTGAAATTTTTTTCACCGCTACCCACAATTTTCCGAGCTATCGAGTTTTTCTACTTATCGACGTTTTACCATCACAACGACGTTGTTGTTGTTCCTTCGCCACTCTTCTTCTTCTTCTTCTTCCTCACCCAATTCGCCAGAGCGCGCAGCAAACAACAAAACACATAGTGCTCAAAACCGCGATATCAACGGTCGCTAAAAATCGTTATCAATCGCCTTTCGCTAAATAACAGCATAATGTGCAACAAAATCATGGAAATCACCGAAACAGCGCGTTCAGTGCGAAAAACTAAAGATTTTAAGACAACTCCAGTGGCTCGACCGTTTAGTGGTCCCTTTAAACTGGCTACATGCCAAACAGAGGGACCTCTAAACATTAGGCGAAGAGGACGGCACAAGGCAGACATCGATAAATCAGCGGCCCAAAGCAACGCTGCAAAATGTTTATGAACAGCTGATGGGCCCGCCAGGGGGCGCTCGCGTTTCGTCATTGCCAGATAAAATAAATATCAAATGCTGCCTTTAATGGTGAACGCCATTTTTATTGCAAGAAAGAAAGCCACGGGTTTCAAGCAAAAACGCGAATAATTAACGTGTGTTTATTGTAAAAAGACAGCGCGATTATGATCTAATCAAAGAACAACTGGATCGAGCCGAGGGCACAGCGATTGGCTCCAAAAAGTTCCCATTCTCGTAAGATTAACGGAGGTGTGTAGGTTGGGAATGCCAACAAAAAAAAAATTATGCTCAAAAAGTGACCTGTAATTGTATAATAA
Source organism: Drosophila melanogaster (assembly GCF_000001215.4). Classification (NCBI taxonomy): domain Eukaryota; kingdom Metazoa; phylum Arthropoda; class Insecta; order Diptera; family Drosophilidae; genus Drosophila; species Drosophila melanogaster. Next base: position 6,752,076 of record NT_037436.4, on the reverse strand, counting down.
ATGTGCCTTAAAAAAGTTAAATATATTGCAAAATTACATAGGAATTAATTTATACAATTGGTCAACCGCATATTGTACAAGTTTCTGCTCGGAAAATGGTAGAAATCACATTTTTCTACTGCGATTTTGTGTGTGTGTTGTTCTTGAGGGCTCTGTAAAAGTCTCAAAAATGCAACGCCTGCAAAAAAGAGCAAAAATTCTCACAAAAGTGACAAAACTTGTTTGCATTCTTATTTAATTTTATACTTTAACACTTATATTCCTTACCGAGGTTATATTAAAATAAATGTGAAGGAATTAACGATGTCCTCATACTGAGACGCAAAAATATAACCTTAAAGAGTACACAAAATGTTTAAGTATCTTAATTATGCTACATACAGTGCAAAGTTTAACCAGTTAACGTTTTCTTTATCTAGGTGCATTGTTGTTGTAATGTAATTTAATTAAAATATATAATACGACTTATAAGAAATTGCATATAATTAAAAAAATATTCCAAAAAGAAAACAAAAAAATGTAATTGAAGAAAAGATCATATTAATTAAAATTTAACAGTACTTTTTGGGCCTAGGGAATTAGTGAAAAAATAGTATATATCTAAAATTCTAACTGATTTTCTACCCCTTCCAGCTGCCTTGAAATGGAGCAGTATATTGTGCCCCTGGAGGAGCCAGTCTACTCTGATTTGCAAGTAGTGCAAGTGCCCCAAGATGAGGTTGGGGTGAGTAGTATCCGAAGCCCTCGGTGAATAGCAAGCTAATTTCTTGTTTCTTTCAGTCCCTGGTCCTACAGGATGACCAGCAGCTGGTGTTCAACGACCAGCAGCAAGTTGTCTACCAGACGACGGCCCCAGCGCAATATCAACAGCCCCAGCAGTCTGCGGCACCCACATACCACATAATCGGTGGCGATGATCTTGCACATCAGCAGCAACAGCACCAACAGCAGCAGCAGCAACAACAACAGCAGCAGCAGCAACAACAACAACCGCAGCAGCAGCACCAACAACAGCAACAACAAGTTGTAATGCATCATCAGCAGCATCAGGTGCAGCAAGTGCAGCAGGTTCACTATCAGCAGCAGCAACAGGAGCCCCAGCAGCAGCAGCAACAACTGCACATGGAGCAACAGCAGCAGCAGCAGCAGCAATATGTGCAGCATCAGCCGCAGCAACCCGCCATCCAGCATACACAGCAGATTTACTACACTTCAGAGCAAGTCCTGCAACCAAATGCCATTGTGCAGCATATGCAGCAGCAGAAGAAGCAGCAGCAAGTGCTGCAGCAACAGCAGCAGCAGCAGCAACAGTATCAACAACACGCACCCGCCTACCAAGTGCAATCGTCTCCCCAAGGGCAAGCCCAATTACTTCAGAGTTCCCAGCAGCAGCATCAGCAAGCGCAGCAGGCACAAACGTTGCAACTGCAGACGTCGCCACCCCAACAGCAACCGCAGCAGCACCAGCAGATCGTCTACCGCATGACCACCACACAGCAGCAACAAAGGCCCTTAGGGGTAAGTTAGGTTCCAAATAGCCCTGTATTTATCTTTCACTTGAAACATATTGATATCGATTTTCCAAATCCTAGATGCTCAACAATACGCACGTGATTGTCCAGCAGCAACCGGTATTGATCCAGGGCCCACAGCATCAGGAGCTGATTATGCGACAGGCCATACATCCGTACAACAATCGTGTAGTTTATGCCACTTCACCGCAACAGCAGCAGCAGCAACAACACGTCATCCAGCAGCACGTACAGCAGCAGCAAGTGCAGCAGCATCAGCAAGTCCAGCAACAACAGCAGATGCAACTGCAGCCCACGACTCAAACAGCCCATTTAGTTCAGGCTCGTGTGGTGCCACAGCAGACCCAAAATGTTGTCTACCAGCAGTTGCAGGTGCAAAAGGTGCAGCCGCAGCAACAGCAGCAGGCTCCACAGCAGCAGCAACCGCAATTGGTGGCTCAGCAGCAGCCGCAGCTAGTGGCCACCTCTGCTGCCGGTGGCACTCAACTAGTACGCGCCTCGTTTAGGAAATCGCCCCGAGGTGGAGCTGTGCTGGCCAGGCCGGGCACACTAATTACCACCAGGCCTACACTTACGCCCACAACAATTGTGCGGCAAGTTCGTCCGCGAGGAGGTGCAGTGCCCGGCGGACTGGTTAGGAATATGCGACCTGCGGGCGTACGACCCACTCGAGCGCAGTTGGTGGTGCAGACTAGCGCCAGCGGCGAGGGACAGACCATGCTAGTGACTCAGGGCCAAATGAAGCACATTACCATCAGCACGAATCTCGGCCAGCCGCAACAACAACAGCAGCAGCAGATGCAGCAACAGCCGCGCCACATCTACCGCACACACATGGTAACCGACGGAAATCCTCAGCAGCAGCAGCAGCAGGCGGCGCAACAGCAGCCGCAGCAGCACCAGCAAATGCTGATGATGCGCCATGGTCCGGTTCGTTACAGAGCTCCGGTGAGCTCAGCTGTCGCAGCGCCAGTTCAAGCGCCTGCTCCTACGGCCGCAGGTGGAGGTGTCCAAACTAGTAATATAGGCATGGATTTGGAAGAGCGCATAGAGGCGGCAGTGCTGAAAAAGGAGCAGCAGAAGCCCCAGCCAACGGCTCAGCCAGTGGCCTCCAATCAACTACAGCCCATGCAGATAGGAACGGGAACTACACTGACCACCTACTATCCAGCAGGAACTGCCTCACAAGAAGAGGAACAGCAACAGCAGCAGCAGCAACAACAACAGCAGCAGCAGCAGCAGCAGCAAGTGGTGCAGAGTCAGCAACAGGGAATACGACCACCCAGTGGAGCAAGCATGACTTTGGCGGAGTACAAGAAGAGGCAAACCCTGTCGGCCTCACCGGCTCCAGTTCCGCCTTCAAATCCCGGACTTGCGCCAATGAGAGCCACTCCACCTGGAACCATGGTTCGCCCAACGGCTAAGATAACACCCACGCAACATGCTGGCGCCTTGCCCCCCGGCACTAGGATCATGCAGCCACAGAGGCCAGTACCAGCCGCAGTGGCGGCTCCAATTCCAGCGCCAGCGGCGGTCACGCAAGGATCATCCGTGATGAAGACATCGCACAATAACTACGAGATTCACTCGCAGCATGTTCTGAATAACCGAGCCGGTCAGGAAATCGCCGAGCGCGATAAGAATAGTGCCAAGATGCTGGTGATCCTGGCCAGCGGAGAGCAACGTCTGATCACCTTTACGCTTCCACGTGAGTCCTGCACCGTGCAGGATCTCCTCGAGCAGGTCGGCGTGCCCTTTGACCACAACACCACCATTCAGTGTGTCGAGCATCGCGGTGCCAATGTGGACTTTGTGGTCACCGTCGGATTTACGGTGCACGAGTCGGCCAGCGAACTGATTTCACGGGCGGAGGAGAGTCTGCAAATGAACCGTTCGCAGGAGAATCAAGCTGCCGTCGCCGGAGCAGCAGCAGCAGCCAATTCCAATCCTGCCACAACGAGTGCCTCGCCTGCCTATGCCCAAGCGAATGCCGCTGCCGAGCAGGCGAAACGCGAAGCGGCCAGTTCGGCAAGTGGGAACACAGTTGTTGGGACAGTTTCCTCCGCCGGTTCCGCTGGAGCCACTCCGTCGGAGGGCAGGAAGCTGATCGACGGTTTTCTGGCCGTCTGCCAGCTGTGTGGATTCACTGGCGTGGATCACGCCCGCTGCGAGCGGTGCAAACGCGTCTTCCCGGAGCCGCCGAAACGCAAATCCTACGTGCCCAAGAATAGTGCTGCATCCTCGCCAGCCTCGTCGTCATCCAGCGAACCCGTATCTGCTGTCCCAACGGCTGCGGATAAGAAACGAGAGTTGGCGGCAGCTAGATTCAACAATAAAATGGCTGGAGCTAACTTCGCAGTCGGAGTTGGAGTTCGCGGACGCGGATCCATGGCCATGAGAGGTGGCAGAGCCAGGGGAGGCAGACGGGTGCCCGAAGTGGATCCCGTGGTGCTGCTGAGCAGCGAGGATGAGGCCGAGGGGGGCGAAGGCACCTCGGACTCGAGCAACGTAAGTTACTCCTGTCAATTACTTTCTATGACTTGCATTTATTTATTATTTCGTTATCTCTTGCAGCAACCAACAAACAACTCCAAGCTGAACTCCAATGGAAATCTCCACGAACTTTCCGCCGCCTTTCCCTGCGAGCCAAATCTGCCAGAGATCGATGAGGAGCCCTTGTACAAAGGTAGGATTTAATTATATCATTCACATATCATATTCGATTCCGCGAACTTGGTTTAAAAACTTCCTATTTTCTGAAAATTTATCTATTTCCTTAGAATAGATATCATTTGATATATAAAAAAGCGTTAAAATATTTAATTTATGAGATACAATTTGTGATCTAAATCGGATAATAACATTTCTGAGATACATTATTTGACTAATACAAAAGAACAGATACAAAGAATCTCTAAGATACGAAAACCTAACATCGCGATATACATTTTGTTTGAATGTCAGATACAAAGAGTGTTACAGTATGCCGATATATCAATTTATTTTAAAGATATATTGAATTTATTTTCAAATCATATTGAAGTGTCAGAAATTTCAGAAATTTTAATAGTTTACCAAAAATTCACATAAGACATTTAGCTTTTTTTTGCAAATCTATTTCATTTTGCGCTAGATCTAGCCGTTTTTAGCTAGTAGCACCACTTGTGCATAGCAATGTTGTGTGTGCAGTTATTTTGTGTTGGCAATGCCACAGGCCAAGAGTTACTACGTTTTTCCCGCTAGGTGGAGCTCTGACCAGCCAGAGCACGCCATTTTTACGGTCGCCGAAGAAGAAGCAGACAAGCAAAGCGAATGCGTGAAAACACATCGTTTTCCTCATTCTTTTGCAATTTTCTCAGAGTAGCAAGGTTTTTTAGTACTCTATATTTAATTACTTAACGACTCAGAGTAGACGAAGCATTCTACCGCAATGAACGATGAAGGTAAATGTTGGGCGAAATCAAAAACTAGCGAGTGAATGAAAAATGTGACTGGTGGCCACGAGGAAAATGGTACAATTAAATAACAACTACGAAAATGTTCCAACCATTGCAGATTTCTCCCGTGGCGATGTTAGAGACTTGTCGGATATACCCGAAGCGGATCAATTTTCCGCCTCCTTGAAATGCAGCTGCGTGCGTCTGGTGCCCTACAGATTCGAGATTACCGAGCCGGTAAGTAGTCACCCCCTCTATACACTATCTCCCCTGCCCTGGAAATGTGTATAATACAATTGACTATTAATTGTATATTCGTAATACCACAGGTATGCTTCACCACGAAGGGCGTTCGCATTGCTGGCATCCTGAAGGACAAGGACGAGAAGTTCGAGCTGAACATCCACAAACAGGAGGTGATCAAGGTGATAGCCCACTTCGGCAACGTTGAGCCCGCCCAGCCACTGGTCACGCTATATCTCCTCAAGACGTGTGCCGAATACGTAAAGAACCAGCTCAAGCTGCCCGACGATCAGCATCACGAACGTGAGTTTACGTCCATAAACAAGCACCTCATACTAAATTAACTAATCAATGCTAATTAATTCTTGCATTTGTAGATACCGGCTTCAAGACGCACAGCTATCACACTCGCCGTCTGATCCTGTTGTTCGACAGCATATCCGTGTCCGCCCGTGGTAATATCAAGTCTATGTTCAGTTGTGTAGACGAGATATCCTCGACAGATGCCGCCGAGATTCTCGAGAGGATCGCGGACTCCGATCGCAAGACGCAGGACAAGAGCTCGCAGCCACCGCCTCGCCAACTGAGAGCAGACGAGCAGGTTAGTCTGCTGATGTATCCGCCGAAGGGAACGGGTGGCCTGTGCATACGCATGGAGGACTTCGTCTGCCTCACAAAGGAGTCCTACCTCAACGACATCATCATTGACTTCTATCTGCTCTGGCTGAGGAACACGCTGATTCCGGAGCCTCAACGCGAAAGAACGCATATCTTCAGCACATTCTTTTACAAGAGACTCACAACGCTAACGCGGCCAGCGGACATGAAGCAGACGGCAGCACAGAAGCGACACGCCAGGGTGCAAAAGTGGACCAAGGGTGTGGACATCTTCGATAAGGATTTCATTATAGTGCCCATCAATGAGCAGTCGCATTGGTTCCTCGCCATCATTTGCTACCCGAACTTAAAAGGACCCGTCACGTTCGATACGAACCAGCCTGTAGAGCCGCAGCAGTTGAAGCGCCCTCGAGGCAAGAAGGTGGCCCTGCAAATTGGTAACACCACCATAACCCCGCTGACGAAAAGGGCAGAGGGAGGACAGCTTCCAGCGGCTCTGACGGCAGAGAACGTGTGTCGGATAGCAGACGATGAGAGCGAAAGGGATGAGGCCGAAGGCGATGAGAGCGACATGGCCTCGGAGGATAGTGAAAACTCGAATTCGGCCAAGGAACCAGCGGCCACGCCCACCTCCACGACAGCCAGCACCCCCAGTCTATCCAGTTCGCAGCCCACAGCCACCGGTCCAGCGAGGAATATTGCATCCGATGATGTGCCCGCCGTAAAGCAACCTTTAATCCTTATCTTTGATTCCCTGGCGGGAGCATCGCGTAGCCGCGTGGTGGCCACACTGCGAGATTATCTCACATGCGAGTACCGGGTAAAGAAGCCGGATGCGCAGGCGCACGTCTTCAACAAGGACAATATGCCGGGCCACTGCGTCAAGGTGCCGCAGCAGAACAACTTCACCGATTGCGGCCTGTATCTGCTGCAGTATGTGGAGCAATTCTTCGGCGAGCCAATCAGAGACTACAGACTGCCCATCAAGCAGCTGACCAACTGGTTTGACTTCCTCACAGTGACGAAAAAGCGCGAGGACATTGCCAATCTCATCCAGCAGCTGATGGACGAGGGCAATCAGCAGCAACGCCTCATACTGCCAGTGATCGAGTTCCCAACGCTGAATGGACAGTTGGTGGAGTATCCAGAGGACACGGAAAGTGCCGAGTTTGAGGAGGAGGAGGGCCATGACGACGAAGATCCAGCTAGTGAAATGGTAAGTCTCTAAAAGATTTATAGCTGCCACATCACGATCGCTAACTATAATATTTCCTTCAGCATGATGAAAACAATGCCGGCACCGACATGGAAGTGGACCCCGTGAACGAGGAGCCAGCGTTGGCAGGGAAAACCGCCGCGTTAGCACCTGCGTCCACGACTGCGGCAGCGCCCACGGGTAAAAGATTCGTGCTGAAGCGGCGCCTGCACAACGGAGCCGTCTCAAGTCCGACCAATGGAAACGGCGAGGCTAGCAGTAATGGCGGTGCACTGATACCCCAGCTGGTGAGCACGGCGGCCGCAACGACGACGGGCGTTTCGTCCGGAGTCGCTCATTTGGGGCCGCGTGGGCCCAGCGGTGGACTGAAGATCCGGAAGATAGAGCCGTAGCACCAAACGATTCTCGCCCTGCGAGCTCGCGATCCGGATGCGCACATGCCCCACCTGCCTGCGCTGCTCCAGTTGCCACAGCTGCGGCACCACCTGTAAATACGCCATTACATTACATCGGTTATTCAATTCTATGTATCTAAACGTTTGACTCTAAAAAACTACACTAAACTAAAACTATAAATAAAGACTAAATTACTATGTATGAAATACAAGAAACTGGTGTTTGGACTTTTTAAGCGAGTATTAATGGGAAAAGTGAGAAAGTTGTTATAGTTTTTGGAAAGTCATTTGAAATGGAGTCATTTGTTTAAAAATAAATTCACAATAATTTGGTTTAATTCCTGAATTAATTTGCAATTTCAATGATCTTGAAATAACTTATTAATTTCGAACAGCTAAATTTATATGTATAACAAAAATAAGGGTTTTATTATATTACAGTAGTGCGTTACTTGTTTGTTCTTGGGGAGGCTTTCCCAGCACCACTTTATTTTACAACAAATTTCGTGGTCGCCCTTGCCCAAACCAGTTTCGCATGCCTCGCCATGTAGGCTAGAATCGCCATGTAGATGGCACCTACATGGTGGGACTCCCCGAGGCACGTTGTTGAACAGAATGCAATTTCGGCCGAAATTCGTATAAATTAGCTTGCAGACTTTTGCAAACATTGCATGCGCGCTCAACTTGAATTGCAGCTTTGGATGGTTTTGCATAATTTTGGTTAATCTTTAATTGATAGCCCCCCAACCCGCGATTTATGCCATGTAGTTACTTTAGAACATACATGACGACCTACATGGTGACTGGCACGCACACACCCGCACTTGTGCGTGTGAAGCAACAACACACACTAGCACGCCGCCATGTAGTTAACGGCGGAAAAGTTAGGTTAGACTCACAGCTGCTCTCGCAAAGGAGGGGTGGGAAGGCAAGAAAAAAAGACTGTTGAAGGAGGGGTAGCGGAGAGGCGAATGGCAAGCGAAAAGCGACCGGAAGAAGGAAATCGATCTATCGATAGAATCGGGGAATGTTGTAAATTGCGCATTAATGCTTACAAACTTCTATAGTAAACAAAACAAAACATAATACATGTATTGGCAAGCAGATTATTAAATTATTAAATTATTTTTTTATTAAAATTAAATTATCTTAAAATACTTTTCTTATCTGCAGAATTGTGTTTATGTGGAAAAGCAAGCATATTTAAAATAAAAATGTATTAATCTGATTTTAAAGTTTCATTGAATATATGTTTTACAAACTTAAATACTTTAAATTTAAAACTAAAATACACAATTGAAAACTATTTAATATGAAAAATATGAAAGGTGAACCGTTTTGAAGAAATAAAGTCGATTTACCAATTTAAATCCAAAACAAATATATTAACTATCGTTTAGAGCCACTTTGCCCCGAGTGCCGCATCTCTAGTGAACCATCGATGGCTGGCGTGTTGACGAATTTCAGACCACCACTAGTTATCGAGAGCCACGATAATTTCTTCGCCGCGTTTGCTGCTCGCTGAAGAAAAATAAAATTAACCAGGAGCGCAAAAAAACGCGAATCGCGTATTGTCTGCGCAGATAGCCAGATTAACGGGATCGAAACGGGTAGGCATGCCGTTCAATCAATCGATCGCAGCGAACTGTTTAGTGCGTGCTGCTATTGTTGTGAAATAATTAATAATATTTTATGGCAGATGGAGCCCCTCTGCGTACAACTATGTGTGTGTGTGCCCTGGCATCCGAGTGTGTGCGTGCGTGTGTGTGGAAAAAGAAATTGAGGGGGAAAAAGCAGAAAGAAAAGATGACTGGGAAATGGGCGTCTCTAAAGTTAAATGACATTTTCACACGTAACTGAAAAATATATATACGTGTATTAATAAAAATAAATACACACTGCCCAGCAGGCAAAAAACGGAGGCGGAGAAAAGCCGTCGGTCGTCAGCCGCCGCGCGCATGCTCCACAAAATTGGAAGTTAAATAAACTGCTATGTACGCCAACTAAATCTGCGCACCATAACCTTTCATCGCGTGCAATTTGCGGTGAAAAGCGGAAAAAAACCAACTGCCCAAAAGCCGTGTAAATTGCACATTATAATTGCAAAATAATCGAGTGCAGTGTAGTCAAAATAGTAGTGCCCATTCGCGGGAGCGGGACGGCATGCAAACGTGAAAAAGTGAGCGGTTCGGCTATTGGCTCAATGTACTGGTGCCGTCCCGCTTTGACGCACGCCTTGGCCGCTTGTCGGCTGTCTGTTTTGATTTTCTCTTCGTGAAAATAAGCGCGCGTACTTTCTTTTGACCTACCGTCCACCCACTCGACCCTTCCCACTCCCATCCCCATCCCCTGCGCTGCCCAGACCCTTGCGTGCATCGGAATGTTTGATAAGTGATAAAGCCAGATGTTTGTGTATATATCGCCGCCAAGTGTCCCAACACACACACACATGTTGCACACATTTTTTTTGTCTGAATTCTGCGCTCGCTCTTTTTGCCGCCTTTTGACTTTCGGTCGTGTAATTTGAGCCTAATTCGTTAACGCCTGACCACATACGTTATATATACATATATATTATATACGCAGCCCGACTTCCACACCAGAGAGCTACTAAAGAGGCCCAGGAATTGTTCTTACTGACATCTATAAAATCCCGCAGAGGAGCAACGTTTCCAATAAGCAAGCATACATAAATGGTTTCTACTTTCATTGGATTATTAGGTGAGCAATAAATTTACCAAATCAGTTCCTACTTAACAAAACCAATATAATAGTGGAAATATATACAACAAGAGTCGCAAGTTACCGAAAAATTTGCTAAATCACATTGTTTTTCTCTTCGCAGACATTCAATCATGGTGGGAGATACCGTGTATTTCGCATTTCTGTTCATTGTTTAGTTCTGCCTTTGATCTGCCCGACATCGACATCGAGGTGAGTAACTGATAAACACCTTCTAAAGAGAATCAATCATAAAAAACGCACTGCATCCACAGGACCTCGAATCGGCGCTGCTCTCCGATGGTACCAGCGATGAGGATCAGGTCGCCCTAGTGCCCGAGTTAATTGTGCGCCTGCTCAAGGGCTGCGATGCGCTACAGACGGTAGCCAAGGAAATCACACACAGCAACTATCAGATGTTCTTGCGTCGCTTCCTGCGCCAACAGTGTCGCCTGCACCAGACCGAGAACCACTTCGACACGGACATTGACTTCCAGTCGCTGCCCGTGCGCAAGCGCCTGCACATTCTGCACGATCTGTGCCACTTTCGCCTGGACTCCGTCGATGTGCAGGTCATCCTCAGCAATCTAGAGGCGGATAGTCTGCGCGTGGAGCCTCTGGGCTACGACGCCAAGAATTCCGGCTACTGGTACTTCTACGGCACGCGACTATATCGGGAGGACAAAGCCACCGGTGGATCGGCCTCCTCCAGTTCGGGTTCGGGATCAGGTGGCGCTGGAGCCTCAACTGGCGGAGCATCCAACAGCAAGGGCATCGGCAGCAACGGTACAGTTTGGCAAGTCATCTGCTTCACCGAAGAGGACTGGCAAAACTTGGCCGCCAAGTTTAAGACCTCGACGAACGCCAAGGAGCGCGAACTCTTTAACATACTCGATGACAACTTTCTGCCCAAGCTGCCGCAGCTTTTCCGCGAACGTGAGCGTTTGAGGCGTAGGAAGTGAGTGAAATACCTTACATTTCTCCAAAAGATAAAGATTTATAAAGCAACATTGCTAATGAAAAAATATTTTGCTTACCCAGACTTTTGCAAGTGCGCAACTCCAGCCGCATTCGCAACATCGCGGAGTTGAAGGCACGCCAGGAGGAGGAGCGCCAGCGTCGTGAGCGGGAGAATCTCTACCAGGATCGGCAAAACGCACACTGGTTGGCACCGCCGCAGCAGCAGCAACAACAGCAGCAACAGCAGCAGCAACAACAGCAGCAATCGCAGCAGCGCACACGCAGACGGTTAGCACGCCAATGTTCCTAGGAAGGCTGGCGGACGCGACGGCCACATCCATTCTACTCACAGAGCGCGAATCAGAAACAAGACAGATACATTGAACTCACTTGCATACCAAAAGCATCTTTGATTTATTTTTTCAATTGATCTTTTGAGTTGCCGTAATTTTATAATTTCTTGAGCCAAAATACTCTTCGCTTACAATTTCTGTTGCTGCAGTTGAAAAGCCAAATCGCCATCATCAACATCGTCGATAAACCCAGGATCAGCATAGACGGAACAAGGATGAGCACTTAATTTCAGTTTTGCCCATCATTTAATTTTGTATATGGAAGAATTGGTTGGATTTCGTTTTCAAAAACAATCTGTAAGCATGCTTTTTGACCTATTTCTATTCGATATATGCATTACCTTATGGTTTAAGTTTATTTTAAAGTCAACATCTCAGTTTCATCCCATCCAAGAGACACAGACATTGACATCCGATTCTCAAATCGTAAAAACGCTGATTCAATCTTATCTTATTTAAATTTATCGAAAATTAAAATTAATTCATCAAAATTAATATGTCGCGTTGGCTTCCAATTAAAACAATATTATAATATTGAAACGCATTGAATACAATTTTAGTAATACATTCTCATATCTTAAAACCCATTTGTATTACAAAATTTATCTGCATTATTACAAAATCATATGGATAGTTTATTAATAACATTTTTGTGTCTTTCTTAACTGCTTGTATTTTAGATCCCAGTCTACGTCGACAGCTAGTGGTATTTCAACCTACGCAAGCTCCCTGAGACGAACAACCACAACTAATTCGAGCGAATTTCTGTGCCACAGGGAAACCTTCTGCCTCTCGCCAGAAAACGACGAAGACGACGACGACGACGACGAGGCCCTCGACGCGGAGCAGCAGTCCGATCAGCCAGAGCAGCAGCGGCAACAAGAAGAGCAGCCGCCAGAAGAGGAGCAGCGGCAGGAACCAGAGGAATTATTAGCAGTCTCAGCAACTGACGACGATTTTCGCTCTCCAGAAGCGCCGAAATCGCAAACGCCTGCGGAATTGAAGAGCAAGAGTAGTCACCACCACCATCATCATCACCACAAGAAGAAAAAGTCGAGCAAGAAGCAGAAGAAGCGACATCATCGTGATAAAGGTCGTGAGCGGGACCGCGAGCATCATCATCATCATCGGCGGCGACACAAGCATGCTTCAGAGGCGGACGAAGGCGAGGACGACAACAATAACCACAACAGCAACAGCAATAGCAACAGCAACACCAATAGCATCAGCAGCAACAATAGTGTCCAGCCAAAGCGAAGACGTAGTGGTCAGCAGCAGCAGCATCATCAGCAGGCAGAGACTACCGAGCCCAGCACTTCTCTAAGTCCCGAGGACAAGGAGAACTTTTGCAGGCAGCTGCAACTTCTGGACACCAATTCGGCGGCCATTGCAGTAGCCACAAGTATTGCCGATCTCAGTCTGCCCTCGCCGGTGGCACATGAGAGCGAAACCGAACAGGACGAGCAGGTTGATCAGCCGGCAGTAGTGGAAGCACAGCCACCAGCATTAACTTCTGCAATGGCGCCAGCGGCCAATGTCAAGTTGCCTGGCAGGCAGACGAACAATTCGCTCAGTTCGCTGACTGGAAACATTTTCATACCGTCGGGAAGCGCCCAACAGCAGCAGCAGCAATCCCAGGAGCCGCCGAGCAGCAGTAGCAGCAGCCAGAGTGGCACCACCACGACTGCCAGCACTGTGCGTTCCAAGAAGCAGAAGGCCGTGCTCAACAGCAGCGGGAGCAGCAGCACAAGCAAAATGGCTGACAAGGCGGATCGCAACTTGAGCAAGACGGAGACGACGGGCAAGTCCAAGAAGTCGGCCGCGGGCTCATCGGCGTCATCGTCCTCCAGCAAGGCGGAGCGCATCAGCGGTGCCTACTCGGACAAGAGTGGCGATGAGTAAGTGAGGGTGGACAGTTTCGATCCGCAGACACAACACAATCGTACTATCCATATGCTCTTGGCACATTCTTTAATTATATCTTATGCTTCTGCTTGCTGTTGGATGTGTGGGCATCATAGATTTACATCTTGATTAAGCTTAAATTAAATCGCAATCTTTTTCTCTAAAAGCTACGCATATCATTTATTTTATTTAATGCCACAGTAAATTATTTTGTGGAGAAAGTAAAGAATTAATCAAGATACAATTTTATATATTTTGCATAAGCATTCATGATGCTCCACTCTGGTATTGTTGTTGATTTTGATTATTGAGTTTGGGCCCTGTGCTGTGGTCTTGGTTCCTTTTCTGTAACATTTTCTCCTACCTTGATTGAACATTTTCATAATTCGTTCTTAAGTTCCATTCTAATCTATAAGGCATTGCATGTTGTCGGCTCATTTCATTCACACACCCATCAAATTGTATATAATATGATCAATTGATTAACATATTTATCATTGTTATTGTAAATTTTTGTACCCACCCGCAAAAAAACAAACGATAAAAAACATTCCGACTGTTGATCATCACAAAACCCAAAAACCCCGATAAAATGTAGCCATGTAAATAGTAGCAACCGTAGCACCACCAACAACAACAGCAGCCTTAACAACAACAACAACCATAAGCACGCGCCGCACCACAGTCACAACAACAACAACAACAGCCATTCAACGACGACATCGGCTACAACAACAGCAACAACGACAACGTCGCAGGGATATCATTATAATTCCAATCTTAATCATAATCAGAACCACCAAAACTCCCACTCACACCACACACACCACCACCACCATCATCACCACCATACAACGAATAATCACAGTAACAAACATAAAACCAAATCGCACCACTCCCTTGCCCACAACAACAACAACAACAATAGTCCCACAACAAACCCAACAAGCACATCACTACTCCACCCAGTAACAACAAACAACAATTCAACGTACAACTCCTCCAATCATGCGAATATTCTTAGCTTTACCGAAACGGAGGAGGTCCTGCAAATCGGGATGCACAAGGTGCTCGTCTACGTGAAGAACCATCGCGATGCCTGGCCATTTGTGGATCCCGTGGAGGAGGATATAGCGCCACGCTATTACTCCATCATCAGGAGGTGCGTACACTTAGCCAAATCCGACTGCAAAATGTAATCTCTTAAACCGCTTTCCAGACCCATGGACTTGCTGAAAATGGAGGACAAACTGGACAGTGGGGAATACCATAAGTTCAGCGAATTCCGTAACGACTTTCGCTTGATTGTTAACAATTGCAGATTGTACAATGGGCACAACAATGGTACTCATCCGCTTTAACATAAATATTTAATAACTTTTATTATAATATACCTATATTATTTTGCAGAATACACTGAGATGGTTAACAATCTGCAGGATGCTTTCGAGAAGGCCACCAAAAAGTACTTCGATAATCTCTCCGATGACGAAGATGATGATCCCAATCTGAGCTATCCCGCCGCCGACTCCAAGATGAACGTGTTCCGCGAGAAGTATTTCAGTAAAAAGGCAAAGGAGGAGACGGAGAAGGATGCGCCAGGTCGGCCGGCGGTGAGCAGCGCCGAGGAGGATCTCAGCGAGATCGAAGCGGAGGCACCTCAAAAAGCACAAAAACGCAAGCGTAAGGAGAAAGACAAAAGACGTAAAAAGAAAACCAAGAGTAAGGCGGATGTGGAAACGGATGATGAAGATATGGAAGCCGAAAGGGAACCAACGCCACCACCTCCTCCGCCAACAAGCAAGAAGAGCAAAACGAGCAAGACAGGAAAGGAAAAGGAGAAAGATAAGGAGAAGGAAAAAGACAAAGATAAGGAAAAGGACAAGGAAACGTCTTCATTCAAGCGAGGGCGAAAAACTAAGAGCGATAAGTCCGCGTCCAAATCCAGCAAAAAGACCAAAAAGGGGGCCAAGAAGTCTTCGGCCGATTCGGATCCTGAGTCCGATCCGAGCGATAGTCGCGAGAGCGAGGATTACAGCGATGATGACCACATTTCGTTGGCCAAAACTAAATCCCTGGTTAAACCCACAGCTCGCACGATAGCAGCCCAAAAGAAGAAATCTGTTCCCGCTGAATCCAAAGTTAAGATGCCTACTCCAGTCAAGCGACAAGTGAAAGGCAAGGGCAAAGGTGGACGCAAGGCAAAGGACGACTCTCTGGATAGCGACCAGTCCGATGTGAATGTTAAGAAGCAGCTGCCACCAACGGCAGCTGCCGCTCTTGCCGAATCCGCCGCCGAGCTGGAAGAAGATCCGGATGATCCGCCGCCTGATGAAGACGAAGATGAGGATAGCTCGCGGTCGCGAAGCATGTCACCCTTCAAGGTTGATCTCCACAAGAAATACTCAAAAAGTGCCCTTAACGATGATCTCTCCGAGCTGCTGACCACCGTAAAAAAGGTTCCCACCGCGGAAACCACAAAGCTGAGTGCTCGCCACCAGGATGAAGCGGATGAGGAGCGATCTTCCCGAGAATCTGACGGGGACTTTAAATCCTTAAGCAACAGCAGGGGCAGCTCCGAAGAGCGACCGCCGGTGGCAAAGAAAGGAAAGAAGGCAGAAAGCTCGAAAAAGGAGAAAGAAAAGAAAGGCAGGGATAAGGATCGAGATAGGGACAAGGAAAAAGACAAAGATAAGTCTCGCAGCGCAAAGGATAAGAAGAGTAAAGACGAATCCCCCGTTCTAGTGGCCGCTGCTGAAGCAGCAGCAGTAGTGCAAGCCGAACTGGATATGCTGTTGCCTTTCATGGACAAGTACGATGTGATCAAGTATCGACGTAGTCGTGCCGCCTTCAGCGGTTCCAGTGCATCCAACTCGTTGGCTCCCTCCGAAGATTCCAAGTCAGCCATCACGAAAAGCAATAGGGAGAACAGAAAAGCTTCTGCGAAGCGAGAAAAGTCACCTGATGCTGTGGAAAACAAGCGCGGGCGGAAGAGCAAAGACCAAAAGCGATCAAAGGAGTCGGATAAAGCGGAAAAATCTGATAAAGCTTCAAAGGCCGACACCGAGAAACACTCGGAAAAGTCGAAGAAAAAGGAGGAGCCACCAAAAGTAGTGGAAAAGGCCCAAAGAGAAAAATCTCCGGCGCCGGTATCAGCTTTAGAAACTATTAAGGAACCTCCTGCTCCAACTCCAATAGCCACATCAGCGTCCGGCAAGGTGAAAGAAGGACCAGCTAAAAAGGAACCTAAGAAAAGACCCGACAAACAAATGCCGCCTCCTCCGAAACCGGCCGATAAATCGAGTGAAAAGGGATCGGGTAAGAAGAGTTCCAGCAAAAAGGCAGCCCAAAAAGCGGGACAACCGCAGACCAACAATAACACAAATCTCGAAGCATTGGATGTGGAAACAGAACAGACCCTCAAGGATATTAATCGCTGGCTGGAACACACGCCCCGCTTCACGGAGTTCAGTTCGGCCAGCAATTCACCATCCCGATACAATCTTTTGGATGATTTCGACTCAGGAATCGGTAGTAAACTAGATGCGGCCGATTTTCGGCGACCAGTGGCATTGGCTGCACCAAAGGCGGAATTGGTACCAACTAAATTGGCTGAGGCCCTCAACGAACTGGTGAGCGAGCCAAAAGAGGCAGTTAGCAAATCGGAATCCGAGTCAGTGGCTCCAACGCCGAGCAGTGTGAGCAGCAGCTGTGGTACTCCTCCGCATTCGATGCACTCAGGGAATTCCATTGGAAGCACATCCGCCACTGCTGCTTCCAGTTCAAATTGCTCCAATAACTCGATGCCTACGCCCTTACCCGTGGCGGTAACTCCCACGCCAACGCCCGCGCCTCCGCCACTTCTTCCAATTCCGAAGCCAAAAGAGCCCAGCACCACGCAACTGATCCTCAATCCACCACCGCCGCCACACATTAAACAGCAGCTGGCGAAGGAGGCCAAACGGAAGTCCCTGAAAGAAAAGCAGGCGGCTCAAGCAGCACAGGCTCAGCAGGTGAAAGCCAAGGCAAATGTTATGAGAACCATCGATCGGCTTCAACCAGGCAAAGCGAAGGGTAATCTTTTGCAGAATGTAGTCGCTGTCAA
Organism: Drosophila melanogaster; assembly: GCF_000001215.4. Lineage (NCBI taxonomy): Eukaryota > Metazoa > Arthropoda > Insecta > Diptera > Drosophilidae > Drosophila > Drosophila melanogaster. Next base: position 6,734,591 of record NT_037436.4, on the reverse strand, counting down.
ATCAACGGAGGAGGGCGGAGATTCTCACGCAGGTGTTAATCCAGTTACCACCAAAGTTAAGGAGCTGAAGAACGCTCTTATCACGGAAACATGCGAGGGAGCACCAAAACTGAGTTTGGGCACGGTTCTAAAGACTCAGGACTTTTCGTTGGGCAAATCACTTGAGGAAATGTCTGGAAAAAAGGACGCGAATGAAGATGACCGTCCAAACGAGGAAGCAAGCCCGAAGAATTCTTCACCACCTACAACACCGAACACAGAGGCGCCAAAGCCATTTGAGGCTCTTCACGAACTGAGTAAAAGGGGCAAATCCTCAGAGCCATCGAAATCGGAGGCTAGTCAAAAGGAGAAGCCCAATCTCAGCGCCTGGCTAAAAGCGTTCGGTGGCCCAAAGGTTAGCAAGAAGTCCGAAGACGAGGAAAAGCAGCAGACTCCTGTCCAAGATCTTCAAGGTGATTCCAAGGTTGCTCCGCCAGCTCACTCGCCGGCTGGGGATAACTTCTCCTTACCCACAGTAATGCGCCAAAGGAAACCAAGCACTGGCAGCACAAACTCAGAGCGAAGTTCCTTTAGCCAGGATCCGGATTCCCCAAGAATTGCCATCGATGAGCGTTATGGATCTTATGCGGCTGGTTCTTATACCTCTCCGATTGGAGCGTCGCCCATTGGCGCATCCCCCATTATGGTTTCTCCTAAGCCCAATGACGATATGGGCAAACCAGCTTCGCCGTATCCTCTAAATGGTGCTATCAAGGTGGGCTTCTACCAGGACACTACGACCAAAAGCAGTCCGGACAAGAGCTGCAGTCCCAGAGAGATGAACTCTCCGTATCCCCAGTACTCCCAGCATATTTACTCCTCCGCCTCGTCGCCTAATGTGTCCACTCCGGATATGAGTGGAACGTCCCCTTATGGAGGAGGAAACAGCTACAATCCTTCGGGCTCGGAGGCTTCTAAGACTCCAGCGTATTCTTCCACATCCCCGCTTCCGATCTATGATCAATACAAGCAGCCGCGCTCCCAGGAATCGGACTACAACTCTTCCATGAGTCCGAGCACACCGAACCCACATTCGCCTTATCAACAGCCTCAAAGTTCTCCGTACACCACCCCGCAGCAGTCGCAATCGACACACCCGTCGCCGTATCATAACCAGTCGCCGTACCACCAGCAGCAGCACTCACCATATCATCCACCCGCGGCTCAGCAGCAACAGCAATCCTCACAGCCTTCACATAGTCCGGCAGCCCATCAGCAGGCTCTCAGTCCTATGCACAGTGTGGAATCGCCTGCGTCCTCGGCGGCAACGCAACCGCCCACACCGTTGGCTCAGTCGCCGGCGGAACAGCAGCATTCGCCGTATCAGCAGCCCGTGCTGTCACCTTATCAGCAGCCGCAACAACAGGTGCAGCCGCCGGTGGTACCGCCAGTTCAACCATCCGCAGGTGCTCAGGCATCAACAGGTAAGAATCGATTTGATACCGATGATTTCAACCGATGTTCTAATACATCTCTTTGTTTTAGCTCTGGGCAACAATGGATATGCGCCCACGCACGATAGCTACCAGCAGCTTCAGCAACAACAGCGATCCTTGTATAACCCAGCCACTTTGATTAATCCTCTGTCGACCGCTGCGTCCTCAACTGCTTCCATAACCAAGCCTAACAATGACTGGAGTCTAAATCGCAGTTTGCTGCCGCCAAGTATTACGAATACTGTGAATCAGGCAGCACAGCAGCAGCAACAACAGCAGCAGCAGCAAGCTGGGCAGTTGCAACAGCAGCCACAAATGCAAGCTGCACAGCAGCAGTTACAGTCAACACCTCAGCAGCAACAGCAGCAACTACAGGGCACGCCTCAGCAGCAGCAGTTGCAAGGATCACAGCAGCAGCAGCAGCAACAACAGCAGCAGCAACAGTTGCAGACATCTCAGCAACAGCAGCAACAGGTGCTCGGCCATCAGCAGCAACACAAACCGAAATATCCAACCTATGCGCAGTATCAGTCTACTAATGCCGCAGCAAATGCTGCTGCCGCAGCAGACGCCGTGGATAATTTGCAGCAACAGCAGCAGAAAATTGCGCCACCAACTTATGGTAGCGATATGGCCACATTTATGCAGCATCAAATGCAGCAGCCGCCCAAAACTGATACATTAATAAATCCTCTAAAGCGACCTGGAGAGGAAATCGGTATGGATTACAGTGGAAATGCGGCCAATAAAATGCAGAAAAGAGAAGAGACTCCGGCGCAGCAGCAACAACAGCAGCAGCAGCAGCAGCCAACACAAAACCAGACGCAATCCCTGCTTAACAAGCAGCAGCAAATGTTTAACAGTTTCCTGGGCACTATGGCATTCGGCAAACCTATTGGCAACATTGCACCGGACAAAGCATTTGAGATGTATAACCGTGCAGCGGCCATGGGTTTCCCCAAGGATTTTGCAAAGGACAATAGTTGTCAGCTGCAGCAGCAGCAACAGCAACAGCAGTCGCCCCAGGTGACAACAAACAAGCAACAGGCGAACCAACAAACGCAGCAACAACCGCAGCAGCAGTCCCAGCAATCGCAGCCACATCTCACTCAGCTTCAGACGGCACTCAGTCAAAACTACCAGCAACAGCAGCAGCAAACGCAGGCGCAAAAATTGCCGCAGCAGCAACAACAGCAACCGCCGCAACAACTCAACTATCAGCAACAGCAAGCACAACTTAACCATAATTATACCGCCCAGCAACAGGCAACTGCAGTGCCGGACAAACCTCCTGCAGCTCAGTCGACAGTTGCTGCTGCGGTAAGCGAATCGAGCAGCAACATGATGAACCTGCCCTCTACGGCGCACCAGCATCATCTCAGTCAGACGCATCACTTGGCCGCCTACAACAAGCCAACGCCACCGCCTCCGCAAACCTACAGCAATCCTTTGATGCAATCGATGTTGGGCTATGCTGGAAACTATTTCGACAAGACCATGCCGCCAGCAGCCCATATGTACAGCGCTTCGAGCTCAGCGGCTTCGGCTTATGGTAATCCGGCGCAGCAACTGCCGGGTAATTATGTTCCTGGCAACAACAATCCCGCTCACCAGCAACAGCAGCAGCCACAACAACAACAACAGCAGCAGCAGCAAGCTCCTGCCGTTCCGCCAGCAGAAGTCAAAGCTCCAGCGAAAAGGGGACGGAAAAAGAAGGCAGCTACAATTGCGGCTGAAGCTGCGGCTGCAGCTGCCAAGCAGCAGCAGCAACAACAACAGCAGCAGCAACAACAGGCGCAACAGCAGCAACAGGTGGCCGCTCAGCAGCAGCATCAGCAGCAACAAGTCTCTGCCCAGCAGCAGCAACAGCAACATCAACAGGTGGCCGCCCAACAACAGCAGCACCAAGCCATGCCGCAGTACAATATGCCGCAATCAATGGCTTCCGCAGCCGCAGCCACCAATAATCAGCTGCAGGCACATGCGCAGGCGCTGCAGCAAGGCTTCCAATTGTATGCGGGTCTGAAATCAGGAGGTGTATCCTCGCCCGTGGGCAGTTCAGCAGCAACGCCGGTAAACAGTGGTGGTTCCACCACCAATCAGACAGCGGCCGATGCGGCAGCCATTTCCCTGAAAACATCGACAGGTGGAATGGTGCCCGGAAGTGCCTTCAACTTTGCGCCAACTCCAGGAACGCTGGGCTTGTACGGAGACCAGGCTGCAGCAGCTAGCAGCTATTTGGATCAATTCAGAGATGCACCCAATCCCTACTACATGCCTCCGGCGCCGGCACACAGTGGCACAGCTGCGAATCCGTCTGGAAATGCCGCCGACAAAGGACAAAACCCATTGAACACGGCAGCCGGATCGTATCCCTTCCTGGCGGCGGCACATCCATCCTCGCGAGCAGCGGCTGCTGCAGCTGCTTATCCGTTTGCCGATCCCAACTCGCAGTTGTACCAGCAGTATCTAAGGCGCGATGACTTTCACACGCGGATGATCTTCAACCAGAGTCTACTGGGCGGACCAGCAGCGGCGGCGGCAGCAGCCGGATATGGTCAACCGCCGCCGCCTCCATCCGCCTATCAACGCGCTGCACTGGGCATGCCCAAGCCGTATGACATTAACCGGCAGTCATGGTTTTAGCAGTACGCCAGTGCCGCCAACGTGGATCTCCAAGGAGACGACCTGACGGGGGCGGCAACTGGAACAGCATCGGGACCAGCAGCAGCTTCATCTTCGACAGCAGCTACACAGCGATGAGATTGAAAGAGTGGGCAGGCTTAGAACGGTTTCAAATCCACATGCAAATTGTTTCCAAAAAGGTTAACGTTTCATTTTTGAGCTTACATATGCAGATATTTAAGTAGGTGTTTAATTTTTTTAAATTGGCTTTTTATATTGTATATTTTTTATTCATGCTCAGAAGAAAAACATACAAATCGTTTAGTAAGGAAAATTACGTGTTTAGCAAAATGTTTAGCATTCTTATATATTTATTCTCGTAAACGAAAAAGAAAACCATTTTAAAATTCTGTAAGAAGAAAAGTTTGCGTTGTGTGTAATAGTAAAGTGAAATATTTGAGGCGTCATTGTTCTGTACTGATATTTGATATTCATTTGCGAGACTCGAATTCCACTGCCCGCATCCTCTGACTCATTTATGTATCCTATGACCATATTCATTTGTGCAATGTTTCCTTTTGACTGCAGTTGCGCCCTGGACTTTGGCCACGCCTAAATGGCAAGTTTGTTGGTCTTTAGTTTGTAAACTTTCAGTAGTCTGTAGGTTTCAAGCCTTTGGTTAATGACAATTAATTTTAATAGCTTTAGCTAATTAGGCCTCTAATCTAATTTAATTGAACTTAATTTGTTTTAAATGCTTAACAAAAGAAACTAAGCAGAAAACGAAAGAGAAATAATGCAAAAATTCAAAGAATTACTCTCAAGCCCCCCCTGACTATAATTAGATTTTAGTTTTTTCCAGAACCTAACTCGTAACTATAGAACTCGTGTAAATTAACTACGATTATTAGTTTTATTACTATTGATTATGTACTACGACTATTATAACTATTATCGATTCGTGCTGCGGGCGATTTGTTGAAATATTTATTAATTCAAGTAAACAAAGAGATTCGCAACACAACTTAAGCTAGATACAAAATCTATGTGGGGGAAACACTTTTAGTTTGTAGACCGCCAAGAAGATGTATAAATTTTTGTTAAATATGCTAAGTAAGCGTGCGGTTTAAGCAGTAGGCCTCCCTTCAATTCAAATAAAACCATTGTAAACCCACACACAGCTCACATATGTGCAACATTCCGCCTCAGATCCTCATCCCCTCCCAACTTTCATTAAGGAAATCCATTTGGTGTACATACAAGAGGGAAAACAGACAAGTAAAAACTTTGCTCGTTTTTACGCATCTCAAATTGTAGCTTTAAAGTTTGAACCATGTAAAAATCGATCGAGATTTGACGAAAAGCAAAACAATTGAAATTTATGAAATATGAATGAAAAAGTGTCTTAGTCGCTGTTGAAGGCGAACGGAGCCGATGAATCGAGAAAGAAACGCATTAACCGAGCGCCCATAATATTATTAATGGCAAACAAAATATATATATATATATAATAAATAGTGAAAACAATAAACACGAGAAACCGTATTTAATTAAGTTGTTAAAGCTTTCGTTTTGCAAACGTAAATTTTAATTAATTTCACTACGATAAAATAGTTGATAGAACACAAATGATAAAGAGAAGCGATGCGAAATTGCGAAGAGACGGTACCTAGAGCATAAAAGAGCAGCAACAAACATATTTAAAGAACCACAAGCTAAATATTATATTAATAATGAATATATATACATAAATTATATATATATATATATATATATATATACACAAACATATATATTATATGCAGTGCAGCCAGTGCACATTATACATAAATCTGTATGTATAGGCAACAGCAGCAACAAGAGTAAATTACAATAAAGAATTCTATGGCATATTGTACGACAACAAAAATGAACATAAAAATCCAAAAGAACCCATGTTTCGAATCAAGGTGATAATTTCGCCGAGCAATTATTATGCAATTTCAGCCTCTCGACACGGCACGCGTTCATTTGCATACAATTGCAGTCCGGATTGCGACTACGGCTGCCCTTCACCAGCTGGTGTGTTCTGCTGTTCTGCTGTTCTGGTGTTCCCAGTTTCCAATTCCCAGCCAGCAATTGCAGACAGCTGTGCCAGCTGGATCGCCGATCGAGCAGCTATATGCTATAGCCACCAGCAGCTCCATCGATCATCTGCGCGGGTCTCCCAGAGCGGCACGAAATCGGGAAGCGTGTTGCTAATGCGCCTCCGGACTACGAAAAACTTTCGAATGGAATTGCTGAGAGCAAGTGATCAGATGTAATTACCAGCGACAAAGCGATTACAGCATTATCTTTGAGTGAATTGCACTGAATGGAATTGGAGTGACATGTGGCGCAGGTTATGTCTGGAATCTTGACTTCTCGAGAGGGCACACATTCCTTTCCCTGGGTGAGAGGTCAAAATTCCGGCGATGACGTGTTGCAAAGCAGGTTAAGGAAAAACACCCAATTACCCCGAACATGCTGCTAATTAAATATATATATAGTATATATAAAAATCTTAACCCAAACGCTGTGCGTGACTAACGCTGCCTGATCTCCAATGCCCTCTTCTGGTCCGCCTGGGTTTATCCGGCAATTAGCGGACTTACATTGGTTTTCAACACCCTCTAATGGACGTCGTAATCTATATCACAGATAGCCTTTGAGTCACGTTTCTATATATAAATTCTATAACGTTCTTGTGATTAATGATCTGCACCACTTGTTGGTTTTTGCCGGTGGTAGGCGAAATTTTCATCCGGTTAGAACCAGTTGCTTTGATTATAACTTATAATAATTGGTGTGCATGTTAATTGGTTTATTCACCAGCAATCGAAGCGGTTTGAAAATGTATGAAAATGTATTGAAATATTCAAGTCAAACCGGCGCGCTCAAACATTTAAAAATATAATGAAATGCAAGCGCGCATAATAAATTCGAGAATATTTAAATTGCAATTTGTTAATTAAAAGCCGGCAGTTGCGTAACGATTGTTATAAATTTGTGCGCGAAATTCTTTCGATGTTATTGACACGCAATCCACTTGGCGCTGCCTTCGCCGATTAACCTGAGAATTTCAGATATTCTCGGGAGTATTGAGGAGTATTCTAATTGGTCGAAAATAGGCGTGGCAATCTGTACCACAATCCGTACATGGGGCCGTCATTGTGTTTAGTCACGCAGCGATTTTCACCTGCCGGCAAGTGAAGGCATTCTAAAATAGCCTCCGGCTCGAGATTTATGTGATGTTGTATTGCATAATTTACGAGCTCGGCGCTGAAGTTGAAAACTAAACAATTAATACATAATAATCATGTTGGAAGAGTGCAATAAAACAAAAAAAAATACAACATTATTAATACAATATTGTGCGTCGTCGTTACGTTGCTGACCAAAAAGGTCATTCAATTCGTATTTATGCAGTCTGGTAACTGGTAATTGTTGCTATGGAAGTTAAGGCACTATATTCTATTCCATAAGTTGGGTATATAGTTCTCAGTTCAGTGGTGTTTAATTGGGTATATCAGCTGGTCGAAGGCGGTTTATTTGTAAAATCTACAATTGAATATATTTGAATTCCTTAGTCAGCTAAAATTGAAGACGCAAAATATTTATTTAATATCCTGGCTAATTACAAATAATTTGGAAATTGTAAAGAAAAGCTTGATGAACCCAACTATAACACGTGGGATTGTATAATATGATTTTCTATTTTTTCTTTTCCCGAGCATTACGTTTTGGAAAATACAGCCAATCAAAATACAATTAAATAACATTTCACGATCGCCTCTTTAGGGCATTGTATAATCACCGTCACAAATGGTTCTTGGCTATGTGTAATTATTACATTACACTTGTAATGGGTACGTTAAAATTGACTTTTATTGATTTCGTGTGCAGTTGGCGGCGGTGTAAATCAAGGAAAATGTGCAAATAACATGCAATCAGTTTGGCGAGTCGTCGCTTAGTCAGCCCCGTGTATTCAGTAAATAGTGTTCGGCATTTGCTTATCCCCCACATAAAGCGCCTTTTACTTTCTAAATTTAAATTACAAGCCTTGCTTTGATTATTATCCACCAAGAAGCTCCTTAGTCGGTTAGTCAGTGCAATCCGATCGGGGACTTCCGTTTGTGAATCAACTGGGAGAAAGATATTCGCCCAATTAATGCGAACAAATCAAATTAAATCGAACTTAAAAATAGCGTTCCCTTGGACGCCGTTCATTGAACCTGTGCTTCTGGATTTTTTCTCTTTTTTTCGGAGCCGCCGGCCTTAGTTGTCAATACGGCTTGTGGTTTGCCATTAAGACAAAGCTTTATAGAGGGTGCGGTTTGAACTTGGCCTTTGTATGGTCGATTAGACAAATGGTTTGTGTATTTGCCTATGCTATATAGTCGATAGTTAGTTGCTAATGTAATGCAGATCTTGCCCCGTCATTCCTGATATTAGATAATCGCTGATCGGATCACAACATTGTTTGGCCACACTTTGTTGATTAATGGGTCACTAGAAGAGGATTATGTCGTTGTTGTTCCGGAGATCACGTAGTCACTGGAATTTACATTGCCGTTTACAAGATAATGCCAACGGCGCACATTAACTCATATTTAAGCGTTTCCGACATAATCAAAAGACTTAAGCGGCGAACGCGACTTCCTGCACAGGTGGAAACCAAAACCAACGCCAAATTCAAAAACCAACCACCAACCAGCAGCCCAGCATTCAAGTTCAATGGAATTTTCGTGCACGCGCCGTGCAAAGTTTAATTTAAATTTTAATTTAAATTTAAATTTAGAATGCAATGGCAGCTGATTAAATATTGCATTACATAAAATGCAAAGCAAACGAATGAGCTCACCCCGCCGGCGACTCATGACACTTGAAGCTAATTAGTCGCCACTTTTCACCCTCGTTTAAGCATTAAAAGTATCTTAGTATCTTGGGTGCAAAAACATCATCGCAGCTGGTCTAATGAAATTGTTACCAGTTGTTTTTCCGCAGGCAGCTGCTCGATTGAATCCGTAATTTATGTTAATATACAGGAGCCCACTAACTAACACCTTCGATTCCGATACAATAAGGTCTTAGAAAGTGCATAACCTTCAAGCAAATGGCTTAAATTTTCGTATTGCTCGCCTTGACAACATGGGGCAAGAATTTTGTGCCCGACTTCAAACGGTAGCTAAACAGAACTGGGTCTTAAGTGGAACATATTTGGCGAATTATGCTAAACAGAACATTGGGCAAAAACCGGTTTAATGGCGTGAAACCCATCGGCACCAAAAGTTGTCAAATCATTCGATTAGCGATTGCTTACCATTGTGAAAACACTCGTAAATAGAACGTTTCCTAGGAAATAACCCGGCGAAGAATTATGCAAATCCCCCAGAAAACCCAGACCAAAAGATGATATCTCTTCCTTGCTAGATTGACCGCAGCATTTCCGATGTGACATTTAGCACAAAAAAGTGCCAGAACCAAAACAGAATACTGATCTCGAGAAAAAAACCCCTTGTAACTGGGAAAAATAACCACCTTTCGAAAGTATCAACTGACACTCATGACCATGACTCAGATAGCCGTAGTATAAACAGCGGCAGCAGCAGCAACATTCGGTCTTGACGCAAGTGCGTTGGGGAAGACCAAGTCGAGTCAGCTAACTGGATTTTGTGGCACAGACAGAGCCATCAATTAGCATGTGACTCCTTTTCCGCTTAATTGCCGCACCTGGCATCTGGGGGAATCCACCTCTTTAAACAGAACTTTGTGTGATTTACATATGTGCAAGCGAATCAAAACCAGAGACAGGCACTTGTGAAATGAAAAGGCTGTGGAGGTGGGCTTCCGATTTCGGTTTTTGTTCGAGTCTCAACTGTCATCAACAGGTGTCTATTGATTTTTGAGCCGACCCACCCCCTTTTGCTAAGCGGGTCAAGAGTGTTTGGCAGGTGGGAGAAGAAAAAACAACATTTTCAAGTGGCCAAAAGGGCTTGTCACTGGCACCATTTCATCGGCACCATACATGGTTATATATTAAATTAAATTCCTATATATCCATGCGTAAACGAGTGCAAAATCTTCCGTGCTCCTTTGGCTTTAATTTTAACTTTCTTTGTGTGGTATAGTTGACAAGGTGCAACAAACTGGTTTAGATTGAACACAGCGCTTTGTTCAACTTTAGCCGAATTTTTTACGACAATGTGATAATAATGAAAATATACTCGTACATACCTGAGAAAAGCTACTTTTTACCGATTATTTTTGGGGGCTCGTTCCGATAAACATGGTGATTAAGTTGGTGTTTATTTCTGCTCCACTGCGTGAACACGCCTTGGTAATGTTTTGGAACACATTCACGTTTAAGTAAGGCAAAGTCGTTAAAATCAACGGCGATAAGCTAAATATAAATCTGTGATTGACAGCAGGGAACACGAGCTGCAATCCTGGCCAGAATTCGTAACATCCCTTGACCATTCGAACGAACGGCCTTCTCGCACTCATCCGGAAAACAGAATTCATCATCAATTTGCAGTACTGCTAAATGACTTATTTAATTTAATGAGTAGTTAGTTTAGCATTCCAGACTCATCGAGATAATTTTATAAAGCGCACTCAATCTGCCATAATAATTTGTAAAAATTCCCATTCACCTGAATAGTTTCCATTCTAGCGAATTCTACAATCAGTATCAATTATCAGAGTAATTTGTTTACTGCCACACTCATCAGCGTATCCTTTGAAAAACAAAATCCCCCAAACTTAAACTTGCGTTATGCTGCAGTGACTCTGGGATTTTTTTGAGCATGTTTTTGGTTTGCAGCACGTGACGTAAAATAAACTGAAAAACAAACAGAAAAAACAAACAAAAAATGTCCAAAACCAAAACAAACAAAATACGAAATGCGAACGAGGCGCGCGGCTATTTTGCATATTCAACAATTTTACGGCTAAATGCGGGCAATAAAAACACAGCATCAGTTAGCCGGCGTCATCTTTGGCCCAAAGTGTGATTCAGCACCCAAACGAGTTGATCTTGGAAAGCGGAGGAGCGGAGATTCCCCCGACAGCGATCTTCGGTTTCCACAGCACGTGATTGACATATCATCGTCAAGTGGTGGAAGTGGACTCCCCTTTTCGACAGCTCATCGCCGTGGAATAATACTAGCCGACTTCGATTTGGGAAAGCAAAACCTCAATATTATACAATAATTAGCAACAAAAATGATTGCCACTCGTAATTAATGCACATAATTGCCGCGCCAGATTGCTGCCGTAGAATGTAGCTCGCTAGAATGGAGTAAAAAATACAAAAAAAAAAAAAAAAACAAAATAAAAACAGAATTGAGAATTTTTGAAATGGACTCTTAATTGTATTTATTAATTGCGTTTAATTGAATTATGAATAATATTTATTTGCCCCCCTAGGAAGTGCCGGTACAGTCCTACCACAGATCCGTATTCTCGGAAGTCCCCAGCAAGGGCATCCGACGAGGGCTGGGAAATTGCCAGTTCCAAGTGGATCGACCAAGGCTGCAAGATCGTGTGATCCGATCCGATCCGGAGAAGGGGAAGTGAAGTGATCCAGAGCGGAAGGTTGGGAAAAACTAAGCTAGTGGCTTCTGGTTTCTATTTAGATTCTAACAAGTACTTTAAATTAGTTTTTATTCGGATCTTTCCTTTTATATTTATTACAATATCCTATTAAACTATAAATGTGCTGGTAGTAAATTTGTAAAGAAAGTACTTTAGTTAGTTAGTTATTTTTTATTTAATTTAAGCATATTCATTTATTTTTGTTGTTTTTAAGATTTTCTTTAAGTTTCTGCGTAAACAAACTTTTGGTCAAAATAAATCCCCCTGTTTACCAAACTTTAACATCATAATCTTTAATTCAAAGAATCTCAATAAAACTATCTAATTAACATAATTGGAATATTTATTGCTTTCTATTCTTATTCTCAACATCAAACAAATGGCCAACAGGAACTGCTTTCCCCGGATTTTTGAAAAATTTTTAGCATTTCATGCTGACATTAATGATTGATGGCATGGATACAAAAAGAAACTGTACTTCGATATTCCCATTTTGGGCAAAAAAGTGGACTACGTGACCGAGGCAAGCATAAACACATTATTATTATTTTTTTTAATAGAACAATGATTTTGTGTGGCACAGTAAAAACCCAATAAAGCCCGAAAAGGTCGTTTCCAGCAATTGCCGCCTGTGAAATTTTTAATTATAGAATCTAATTTGTTTGAACGCTCTTTTATCTTGATGATTGATCATTAGGTCTAAGAAAAAAGATCAAATATAAAACAAACGCAAAGAAAAAAGTAAATCCGTCTTATGTAACAAAACTAAAAAATTGCAAAAGCCAAAATCATCGACCTTCAATTGCGAGCCAAACTCAGTTCTCAAAGGAGCCATTTCGAAAATGTTTTGTGGCAAACAATTAAACATTGTTTAATGGCAGGGAGATAGAAACGCCCGTGTAGAGTGTTTTTTAACTGATTATGGCTTGATCATGAGACTTCAATAAAACAAACAATCCGGTTGACCCATAAAGGGGTCGGGCATGGAGGGAAGTTTTAGATGGGGAGATCGCTTAGAAGCTAGTCAACCGTTAAAAGGTTCACGGCCAAGGACAAGGAAATCCCAGTGAACGGCTACCGCCTCCATGAATCACGACTTGAAGCTCAGACTCCGTGTATCTGAAACAATTTTGTGACTTCTGGAACCTTGGGCGTGTGCTCGTATGTATATTCGTTTTGCATATTGTTCGCCGTCTCATATCTAATACCTTTAGAATACGCTTGTATGCGGCGTGCACAATTATATTTAAATATTTTAATACAACAAGTAAGAGAATTAAACAGCGAAAATAGAGGCTGTGCCTTAATCATGCAGCCCGGCTCACAGAACAATAGTAGAAATCTTAAGTCGGAAGAAAAGTTTTGACCCAGCCGTGAAGGTATTTGAACATGTGAGAGGTCGAGATATAAATATATATATATATATATGCTGGCTTTAATCTGTAGGCACTTAAACTATAACAACATTTAGCTGAAATTATTATTTGATTGGCTTCCTAAAATATTGCTCGAAAATCGGAAGTAAATGTTTAGCCGAATGTGAATGTGGTATTAAGGCTAATGTGGGAACTTTTTTTGCCAGTGACTAATGGGTAATATAGTACGCAGTTTACTGCTAGTTGGATAGTATTATATTTTTTAAATAATTTAAGTTATTTCCAGTAAGTGCTATTTATTAATTATTACCCTCGATATTCTAAGTAAAAAGCTTTTCGATGTTGTCAAATGTATTTCCTAGCTCCCACAAACTTATTAACTCACCAATCCCACTCTATCGATCCAATTTGTATAATGGATCTATCAGATCGATAATTATGTTTTTGCTACTCCAGATGCCTTAATAACTTAATGCGGATCGAAGCAAATAGACGTATATGTGATGTGTTAGCTCATTATCGGGCTCGTTAGCTCAATCAAACGATTCGATCTACTAATTTGAACGGTCCGCATTAACATCGGCATTAGTTAGTTAGTTAGTTGCTAGATGCAGGCTGCAAGGATGACCGGATTGTTGGCAAGTACAAGTGCACATATGTAGATCAATGGCAAATTTGCTTCGATCTCGACATCGCCGCTAACTGAATTTGGTTAAAAGCTAACACGATTGAAAATAATGCTGCCACTGCCACTGCCACTGAAAATGTCATTCGAATTGGCGGCCCGAGTCCAATTTGAGAAGCGGCGGCAGCCTTGCCAACGTTATCAGCTTACAGGACAGGAATATATATATAATTATTTATATAGATTGCTATATGGTCGGTCTCGTAATCCGTCAGCTGCCATATGCAAATCCCAATCGCCAGATGTTTTGACGGGGCTTTCAATTATGCCATAGATATTGTAATGTGCCTGTACTTATCGCCCGGGCTTAGTTTAATGTGCTACATTTACGCATGCAAATTAGTTGTTAAATGTGCTTTTAAAATTTAATCGATATGGCTGGGTGCCACCTACTTACATCTCGGGCACGCACGCAGCCATGTGATCCGTACTTCCTGTTTACCATTACTTTGTTTTCCAGCTCACTTTCACTTGGTCCCTATACGATCCGCTTCAGCATCCGCTCTAGTTCTGACGCGATTCGATTGAGTCATTCAGGATCTAATGCGAATTGCTGGGTTCTAAAACTGAACGAGATCTTCGACTGTTGTTACACCTAGAAAAATGGAACGTATCATAAACGTAAGGTGCTTTTATTGTCTAAAACATTCTTAATAATTTTAACCTACTTCTTTAAAATAATTCTAGTGGTTAAAAACATTTCCCTAAAACAACTTACAGAGTAAGAATGTCATATATTTTCATTATTTTGCTCTGTGCACACACGGCGTATGCTTAACATTTGGCATGGACTAGCTTCGCTTTGTTTGGATTTGTTTTGGTTTTTTCTGTATGACCTGTTGAGGCTTTTCAAATGACTCCCGTTCGACTGACTGAATACTTTTGGGGTATTCTACCACCATTCCGATTGACGCGCACGCGCTAATGGTTAACCCCGCTTTTTAGCCAAGCTACAAGAGCAACAAAAACATGGCCAATGCGACGTTCTAGCCTGTTGCCGCACTTGAACTTGGTCGACCAAGTTGAGTCGAGTCAGGCCCCGCGATTCTCGACCCACTCAGCTGGCTGGCTAGCTGGTTAGCTGGCTGGTGAGAGGAAACCCCACGGCATCGGCATCTTGGCTTTAACCCAGCTACAGCTGGGCAACTACGTCACAGTCGCGTCATGCGAAAACCAGTCATCGTCGTTTGGTGAAGCAAACAATCGTCGGCAATCGGCCGAAACGTTCGTTAACTTGGCCGTCGGAATCGGAATCTGGGGGTATTTAAGCGGCGGCAACTCGACATGAAGCATGCATTGATTCGCTATCATTCGCCCTAAAGACTTGTGCCCAGCCTCAAGTAGTTTGCTGACTCTGTTTGTTGTAATACAATTTAGCTGACAAGGATAATACACATCACCACATCAGTTTCGAGTTCGCGAAAGGATCCAGCTAAAGTTCAACCGATCAACCATCTATATATCCCGCCGTGAATTCGAGAGTCGAGAGTTCTTGTCCAGCTCAATTCTAGACGCAAACAGTTCAGTACCAGGAGCGATTTTCTTGAAAAACAAAACCACCCAGCCAGATCGCCAATAAGCAGTGAAAGTGTCAACACATTTCGAGTGCTTATTGCAAATCAAACAAGAAAAGCGTAACCAAGCACATAAGCAAATAGTATTCTAAGTGTTTTTGCCAACACTTTGCGTAAATTTTTGTTGTTCACCCCAAACGAAAACAACCCAAACACACAAAAAAAAATGATGGCCGTTGCAGCAGCCCAAAAGAACCGCGAGATGTTCGCCATCAAGAAATCCTACAGTATTGAGGTGAGTCGAAAATCCAGCAAAACATACAATTTCCAAATCGAATTGTAAAAAAAAAGAAGCAAATGAGTGACTAGATTTGGTCTACGTGACTATCTAAAGGTTTTGTGTTTTCAAAAAAAAACCAGTTAACCGGCCAGTAGTCGAGCCCATTTTTGTGATCCCGCATTTCTTTTTCGCCAATTCAATTTGACCAAACTCAATCCTCGGTTGGCCATTAAGTCACACCTCTAAGAACAGGCGGCCCAAATCGAAAGGCCCAAATCGCCAACGGACACAACGGGTTGTGTGTTAAGTTATTATTTAACAAATAAGTGAAAGTGGCTGCCTTTGGGCCCCATGCACTTAGCCTGGCCGAAACAGTCGCGCCTCATTGTTGTTGACTCGTCTCTGTTTATGTTTATGCTGCGTCCGAGCAAAACAAAAAATATGAAATCAATATAAATGATTCAATGAGTTGGTCATCTTTCATCAGCCAAAGCGGTGGCCCAAAAAAAAAAACTGAAGAAAACAAACAAACAAAAAAAAAAAAAAACGAGCTGACAGTGAAAACTGCAAGTGATGGAAACCTTTTTCCCCCCATCAAGAAAAAGAAAGAAAAAAAACCTTTAACGATCGCCAGTTGCATTTTTTTCCCGCCAGAATCGCATGGGGATTTTCGATTTCTCAGTCACATATCATTTATCTTCGCACCTGCCCGCTTCGAAGCGGCGACATCGCATTAAATTACCATTCGTGGCTTTGAATCACAATCAATACAGTTCCATGAATAGCCAGCTTTATTCAAAGAAAAAGATCTGAAGACGGCGCTTTCACACACCATTTTATATAATATTTTCAAAATTGCGCAATACTCTGCTCAAAGTCACCACCCAAGCGTGGAGCCGAAGAAAGCCACCCTGGCTTGAAGGTCAAGGCAATCGTCTAATTTCCGCTCCACATCCTGCCAGTGTCACTAACACGGACTTCAATCTTTTCGCTTTCGTTTCCAGAATGGCTATCCATCCCGCCGTCGCAGCCTGGTGGATGATGCCCGTTTCGAGACCCTGGTGGTCAAGCAGACCAAACAAACCGTCCTCGAGGAGGCCCGCAGCAAGGCAAATGGTAAGTGGATAGGGTCCAACAAGTGGGTCACTAAAATAGCTCCAAAGAGGGTTTCTATTTGGGATCAAAAGGGAAATTTTGCAGCTAGGGCTTTACTTGTTGATTAAAAACTTAAAAAGTTGCAATTTTTATTTCATTTTATTCGTTTTGACATAGATTTGCGTTTTTTTCTTATTCATTTTAACCCTTTATTTATTATTTGCCTTCGTTTTTATTTTTATGATTTTAAAGACGATTCCCTGGAAGATTGCATTGTGCAGGCTCAGGAGCACATTCCCTCCGAGCAAGATGTGGAGCTCCAGGACGAGCATGCCAATCTGGAGAACCTGCCCTTGGAGGAATATGTTCCAGGTTAATATCCATTTCCATTTCAATTCCCATGCCAGTTACTCCTCTTTCTGAGCCTATTATCTTTGATTTGATTTTGATTATGATTTTCATGGGCTTTATTATTATTTTTATTTCATTCGCTTTTAGTTGAGGAGGATGTTGAGTTTGAGAGCGTTGAACAGGAGCAGTCGGAGTCGCAGTCGCAGGAGCCAGAAGGCAACCAACAGCCGACCAAGAACGGTGAGCAGGGGGTTCTAGAATCCAGCAGCCAACCATAAGTAGTACTTAACTTCTGAGAGGGGCTTTTGAAAAGCGTGCGACATTGATTTAAGTGCTTAATATGATAAAGTGCCAGGGCAGAGGAAAAGCACTCAGCCACACGGACAATTGTGAGTGGGCGCGCTCGCTCGCTCTCTCTCTCTCTCTCTCTCTCTCTGTGGAAATGTCGCATTTCCCTTTTTCATTTGTTACGCTCGACTTAATACAAGTACGAAATGCGTTTGCCTGGCAACCGTCTCACTGCCACTGCCACGTAGCTCGCTTATCGTTTACGTGACCCTAAGCCTTGGAAGATTGCATCCTTAACCATCACATTATCCCCGCTTTTTTTTGGCCCTTTTGCAGATTACGGTCTCACCGAGGACGAGATTTTGTTGGCCAATGCCGCCTCCGAATCCTCGGATGCCGAGGCTGCCATGCAGAGTGCCGCTTTGGTGGTCCGCCTCAAGGAGGGCATCTCCTCCTTGGGTCGCATCCTCAAGGCCATCGAAACCTTCCACGGCACCGTCCAGCATGTGGAGTCCCGTCAGTCGCGCGTGGAGGGCGTGGACCACGATGTCCTCATCAAGTTGGACATGACCCGTGGCAATCTGCTGCAGCTGATCCGCTCCCTCAGGCAGTCGGGCTCCTTCAGCAGCATGAATCTGATGGCCGACAATAACTTGAATGTCAAGGCTCCGTGGTTCCCCAAGCACGCCTCCGAATTGGATAACTGCAACCATCTGATGACCAAGTACGAGCCCGATTTGGACATGAACCACCCCGGATTCGCCGACAAGGTATACCGCCAGCGTCGCAAGGAAATTGCCGAGATCGCATTCGCCTACAAGTACGGAGACCCGATCCCATTCATCGACTACTCCGATGTGGAGGTCAAGACCTGGCGCTCGGTGTTCAAGACCGTTCAGGATCTGGCTCCCAAGCACGCCTGTGCCGAGTACCGGGCCGCCTTCCAGAAGCTCCAGGATGAGCAGATCTTCGTGGAGACCCGTCTGCCCCAGTTGCAGGAGATGTCCGACTTTCTGCGCAAGAACACCGGATTCTCTCTCCGTCCTGCCGCCGGTCTTTTGACTGCCCGGGACTTCCTTGCCTCCTTGGCCTTCCGCATCTTCCAGAGCACCCAGTATGTGCGCCACGTTAACTCACCATACCACACCCCCGAGCCGTAAGTATCTATCATCATATTTTACTAGGGGGTTAAAATCACTTCAAAAAGGGGAGAAAAAGGCTCTTTGTCCTAGCCTAATTGCATTTGCCTGCCTGCCTGCCGCCTGCCTCTGTGTGTGTGTGGGTGGTTGGGTTTCCTTTTCCGCTTTTCCCAAGCAACTTTTGTCGCCTGGAACACAGGCAAATTGGCTACAGGAACTGCGGCAGGCTGCCCAGCTCATTTAACCAGACTAATTGCCTTATGCCAGCACATTTTCCACACTTTTAACAAGCATTATTCTATGCCATTACAGCGACTCCATTCACGAGCTGCTGGGTCACATGCCCCTGCTGGCCGATCCCAGCTTCGCCCAGTTCTCGCAGGAGATTGGACTGGCCTCGCTGGGTGCCTCCGACGAAGAAATCGAGAAGCTGTCCACGGTGAGTTGATTTTCTAATTGAGTTGCAATGTAACGACCTTAGACTCAAGTGCAGCTATGACGCAGCTAGTTTTTTTTCGCAACCAAGATCATTGTTTAGTCACTGTCAAAGTCGAAGAGGAAAAGTGAACTTCAATGCCAGAATAATTTTTTTCTTTTTATTCATATAGTTTACAGATACAATTTAATGCATTTCAAAACACTTAATTGTGATTTTAAATAAGTTTTTAAGTTCAGAAAACCTTGATCTTATAAGTCATACAACTTCCTGCATTATCTGCCTTTGCTTTTATTTTCCTTCCTATTTACTCATTGGTTCCTTACCATTTCATTTCTACAGGTATACTGGTTCACTGTTGAGTTCGGTCTCTGCAAGGAACATGGTCAGATCAAGGCCTACGGTGCTGGACTCCTGAGCTCCTACGGTGAGCTGCTCCATGCCATCAGCGACAAGTGCGAGCACCGCGCCTTCGAGCCCGCATCCACCGCCGTGCAGCCCTACCAGGATCAGGAGTACCAGCCCATCTACTATGTGGCCGAGAGCTTCGAGGATGCCAAGGACAAGTTCCGTCGCTGGGTGAGCACCATGTCGCGTCCATTCGAGGTGCGTTTCAACCCGCACACCGAGCGCGTCGAGGTGCTGGACTCCGTCGACAAGCTGGAGACTCTGGTGCACCAGATGAACACGGAGATTTTGCATCTGACCAACGCCATCTCCAAGTTGCGACGCCCGTTCTAAGTGGATGGGGGGGAGATATATGTATGATATATAGAAGCACCCAAAAACATCGCCCAAAAAAACACCAGCCACCCCCACCACCCAAACATACACATACAGGTGCAACGGTCTCATTTATACAAATTAATTTTAAATTGACATACCGCACAATCCCTCGTACACGTAATCCTTAAACCAAAATTAAGGCATCGCGCATTATTTTTTATTTTTTGTTTATTGTTTTTTGTTTAATTTTTATTTAATTGTCATCGAAAAGTTGTAATTGTCGAATCGCGCACATGGTAAAAAACACAAAAATCAAGCATATTTATTTGTTGATCACCCGATACACCACCCAACCTGCATATTTATCACCGCAACTATTATTGGACCAAAAAATCTTTAGACGTTTAAGTGATGTGAAAACAAAGCCAAGCCAAGCCAAGCAAAGCAAAGCGAATTAAGTGAAGTGAAAAGCTGGGAAAGCAAAGTTCAGATACATCCGCACTTAGTAGGCAAAGTACCACACAAAAACCGATTGTATACTCAGACAAAAATTGTTTTTGTATTATTATTATCTTCATTTTGCCTCTCACAATATTTACCTAGACTATATAGACACGCGATATAGTATTCCCGGTATAGGAAGCTTCATTTAGAGAGAGTATTTCTAAACAAAAATGATATAGATACAACAATCGAGCAAGGAACAAATGGAAAACAAACAAAAAAAAAAACGGAAAAGATAAAAAATGAAATGGAAAACAAAACAGAATTTTCTTACATTGTACAATAACTGTAAACGACAATATTACTATTGTGTACTATTATTATTATTATCTATTATTATACTTATGACTATTACGTATTGTATTGTAGGTATGTAGAGTTTAAACATTATTATTTTATTTAAGTTTTGTGTATTAATAAAATTAAAAATGCAATTGAAAAATAATTACTCTTTGGTTTTTTCATTTGATTATCTTCTTTGGCAATTCGAAACTCTAAAGTCTGAATCTGTTTAGGGAACATTTTATGACATCAAAATGGAATATTTATTTAAAATTAATGAGTAGAATCGAGGAATATGATAAATATATTTATGGGTGAGAAGAAGTGAATCTCATGTGAACTAAAATCGAGCTATGTAGAAAATATTTCACAAATTTGATGAAATTATATAAAATAACGAAAAACCTTGGACCAATACATATGTATTATTATAAAGTAATTAAAATCAAAATATTTCAAAGTAAACAAAGTAAAACATTGGGATCAAGAATATTACATATTTATAGTTAACGTAGCATGGAATTTTATTGTTATTGTTCGATGTATTGTAGTTGCAATTGGATCGAAAGCCAACCAAGTGTTAACATTTCTGCAAGCAATTAGCCAAACTAATTACTAATTATATTCGCACATAAATCTATATATATAATCAACTTAAAGCGCAGTTGGTCCCCAAGCCAGGCTTCGTTGGTTCTGAAAAATTCAATAAAATTATATGTTTGAATGGAGCACAAAACGTGCAGATATCGTAAATATATATATAAATATATATATATACACATTCTTCTCTATATGTACATTTAATCGCTATTATATGAATAAAGTTGAAATCGTTTAAACTTGAAAACGAACTAAAATTCTGGGAGGGGCTGTGGCACGCCCCCAGCAATTTACAATGATTTTTTTATTTTTTATTTGCACACCTTGACTTGCCAGAGATCCTGAAGTCATGATTAACAATTGGAAAGGGGCCTGCGATGGAAATATTTTATTCTATTCTCAACCTGTGCCAATTTATTTTAATTAGCAGGCTCCACTAATTAGTCTTAATTGCACGCGAACATGCTGTAATTAATTACTGCAGTGGAGCTTTCCTACCCAAACTATTTTTCATCTGCCAATTTTCGGTGATCAAGATGTTGATTTATATTTATCAAGTTTGTACTTTAATATTTTTTTTTTACCGATTATCAAAAGCGACAGCTGTTTTAGAAACATGACCTACCTCAGCATATTAATTGTGGTAAGGAAAAAAAATCCGATAAACACCTGAGCGGATTTATCATATGCCAATTATAATATGTGAACGAGTACGGGTTTATTGTGATATAATAATTGGCTGTGTGAATTGAAACTGAATGTGCTAATAGTCTCGAGTAGCAACAGCGATCGGATGTAGGCGATATGGAGTGGACTCGTGGGAACGCCCACGTTGTCGTCCAATTATAATGATATTAATATCAAATCAGAACGATAAGGGACAGATGTATCGAATCTAAAATGCCCTCGCAGGTGTGCCGATCATCAAAAGGGTTGTACTGGGCATAAAAGTCAGGGGATTTCCAATAACTGCATTGCTTAAGGTAGTAGTACCTATAATCTTTCGCAGGTGTGCTGAAAAGAATGTCAGCTTATCAGATTGAAGAAATGCAGTTGTTCTTATTTTGAGATAGAAGAATCGTTTGTATTAATTATTTGAACACCATGGACACATATGGGAATTGCTTGAATCTCTATGCTTCATTAGTCTCTCATTTCACACTTGGCTTAAGCTAATTTATAAAGCAAGTCTTGGGAATTCCCATAGGCTAATATCATCGAATTTATGTAAGACATATGGGCTAATTTATATTTTAAATGACATTGGGTAGGATAGTATAGGTGCTCAAATTAAAGGTTAATTTGTTAGCTTATAAGAACACAATTTGGTTATTGTTTCACAAAATAAGCTTGAGTTAAGATTTAATGCATTAACATTCCCATAAGATGGGCGTGTTCAACAATTAACTTTCAGTTTATTGTGTTAAGTAAATAAACTGGATTAGAACCTTTAAAAAAATAACATGTATTGCCAACAGAACGGCTGCTTCGGTATACCCATTTAGCACTTGGTATTTAATAGTTAATGACAATTGCTGATATATCTCCATTATGGCATTACATGATAATAAAAATATGAATTGTCGGCGAAGTTCAGCTGGAGCTAAGGCTGGGGCATTTATCAACTTTAGTTGGCCACAATCGGTTAATTGTCCGACTGATTTGGGTCAGGTTTAAAAGGCTGGCTCTGGCTAAATACTGAGCGTACATTCATACATTTGGTGTGGGCAAACATTTGCACTTGATTCGATTGCCAAGACGAAGTCCGGCGGACTACGTGCCGTTTGGTCAGTTGGAGCTGGTGGGACTGTTCAGTATATGTATGTATGCCCAGTGGCATAAGGTTCTTATGGTGCTATCGTTTTATGGTCTTCTGTCAAGGCCACTGAGCAAATGGGTTAGGGTTGCAGGAAACGCGAGGCTGGCACGGGTTTGTTGAACCGACAACGGCGAGATAATTGCCGGAAGCCCAATGCACTTTGCAATTAAACACTTTTCATTAATTGTTTAAGTTTTTGTTTTTACACTGCCCCAACTGGGCAAAAAGAAAATAAAAATTCAAAACAAGAATAAAGGCAGTGGCTTTGGCAGTAGCAATCGGCCGAGCTTCAAGCGAAACACGTCTCATTTACAGCCGCCGCCAACATTTCGAATTTGGCTAATTAAAACCGCATAAAAACCACGACGAAAAAACCCGAAAAATACAAAAGCCAAGGTTAGCTGGAGTTTGGCTTTGACAGTAGAAGTAGCCAAAGGAATTAACTAGAACATGTCTACGGCTCTTATTGCTATTACCAGTATTTTGGTATTTGATTTTGGTCTATGATATTTGGCTTTGGCCAACTTCGAATATCAAAGTCAATGACTTACAGCTGGCATGGCCAAATTCTGCATTTGGCTTTGGCATTCTGGCCGCCATTTCGTGCCAATTAATTGCAGTCGAAACGCGAGTCTTGAACTTTTCAGAGATACTAAATCTAGTCGCATACTTAGCTGCTACCTCGATTTTATACTATATATATATATATATACCTGCTGGAGGTGTGAATATCTGCAGCCAAACCGTTAGCCACTTCACTACCAACTGCACGGGGCTTTGGCCCGAGGCGCACCTGTTGGCCGGTTCTAATTTAAATGATCGAGCATTTATTATCGCAATAGCTCTCGGGCTAATTAGAGTATGAACAGGTTTCCATCCCGTCAATCTCGAGGGGATGTGGTGGCTCCAGGGGTTGGGCTGTGGATTGGGTCGTAGAACCCCTCATTTGCATATGGATGCTGGAACAGCTGGTCTTATGAATATTGAGGAACGTGAGAGATGAATCCATAAATTACTCATATATATATAGATAACATATTCGTAGTGTTACATAAATTTTCCCAAACTGGGAATTATTGTAATACAGAGAGGATCCCAACATACTGATATTCTATTTATAGGTTTTTAGGTGGTGATTCATCTAACTAATCCTTATAATTAAGACTGGTAAATCCTATCGAATGTTTTGTTGCATTCTTTTTGTAAATATTTTAAAGGCACTACTAAACTACATTCCACAATGTTCCTCTGGGCCATGCTAAGTCTCCCTCCCAAGTAGTGTCACGCGGTCCATAATTATAAACTATTACAGCACCAATTGGCTAGACAATTACATCCACGTTGGCCAGCTGCGCGATCACTAAATAGTTCAGACCACTCCGGAATACTGAATACGACACCTGGCCCAGATAAGTACTGCCGCCGGTAGCTAAGGGCTCAGATACCAAGACCACTTTCGATCATAAATTAAAATTAGAATTTTAAATGCAAAGCTAATTAAGCAAAACTGCAAACGGCAGAGATAATAAGTTGTAAAGGTAAGTGGAGAAAACCTGTGAGATTTCATGCCAGAAGCCGTCAATGTTGTTAAATAATTGCAAGAAAATCGTGCATAAAATTTCCCATTAGCAGTTGCCAAGCAGCAGCCACCCTGTCTGGCTTTTGAGCCAGGTGGAAGACGGGGCGTATGAGCGATAATGGGTGCACACTAGACATTGGCACGCGATTGAATCAATGGATCGACTTGGCTTGGGCCCAATTCTGCGCATCAGTGCTCCCATTGACGGGTCGGTCAATATTATGGTTTTAGCTGGTCAAACAAAGCCGGTAACAGTCCGATACGCAGAAAGAGAGCTGACGCAATGTCAACAATTGGACAAAGTGATCGGTTTGTCATCGCCAATCACCGTCCCATCTTCGAGAGCGTGAGCTGGAGCTGCATGTATAGAGTCTGGAGCCGAAAGTCTTAAGTGGGCTTACACGCTTCACTGGGCCACTTGTTGACTCTGGCTAATTTAAAGTCGTGCACACGCGCTCTCAAAGCGGAAGTTTACCTAGAGTTGGGGAAGAATCCAAAGGTTGGCAGTGGGTTAGGGAATTTACTTGTTAAACGATTGAATACTTAATTCCTTAATAGTGGGTTTGAAGTTGTTAAATTACAGCTAAAGGCACTTTATGCATATTTGGCAATAAAATGCTAACAGTTCTGTAAGGGTTTTCCTTTATTAATATTAAATGCAAATATTGAGAATGCCTAATCGATCGATAATGGGGATAACACATGTAATTAGACTTATTAACTTAGTGCTAATGATTAGGCCCCTTCGAACCTCCAATACAAAGAGGGTCTTCAGTTTCGCCTTTGAAGCATGAAAGCACTATATGTATATGAAGTAATCTCTCCCATCAAGGAACTAAACATCCTTTCGTTCTTACCCAAGTAATGAAAATTGCATCATAAAAAGAAATCATTGAAATCGAGGCCACTTTTGTATTTTACAATTATTTTACAACTTGATTTTACCACAAGTCTACTAGTGGCGCCACTCATTAAATTTAAAAGCTGTCTAAAAAGCTTTCGTGTCTCTGAAGCCTCTCGTAAGCTGAAAGTTGGGAAACCCATTTCCGTCTTAGAAAAAGAGTAAATAATATGTAATATCATTACAAACAATGTTATAAATATACATTTTAACTTCAGATACGCATGACATATTTTTCTGTAATTATTAAGGATTTTATATCGCAAAACAATGATGATAAGAGAAAAACTAGAATTGTTCCGTTTGATTTATAGAAAAATGTACATTTATTTACATAAAAATCCCATCACCGCTATCAGTCTTTTGGCAAATTGCTGTCGCTCTTCCCTCGGCTGTAGGGTCGTGCTCCACCGAGCATCCTTTCCAGCAGACTCTGCTTGGACTTGCGCTTGGAGGCCAGCACCTCTTTGCACAGCTCGTTGAAAACCTCGGCCACCTGGTCGACGTGGTCGGCGGCGGAGACCTCGCTGAACTTGCACTCAAAGTCCTTGGCCAGGATTTCGCCCTCGTCGCGGCTCACCTGGCGCAGGTGCACCATATCCACTTTGTTGGCACAAAGTTGGACGGGTGTATCGGACTGAAGATCGGATTTGGCACGGCGTATATAGTTGAAACTCTTGCGATCTGTTATCGAGTAGACCAGCAATAGGCCATCGGCCCACTGAACGAGCTCAGCTGCATTGGGGTATTCGTCTTCAGCCTGGAATAATGCGATATTAATCTATAATCTATATAATTTTATTTGATTCTCATAACCCACCTTGGGACATGTGTCTAGTATTTCAAAGAGCACCGGTTCGCCATCCACCATAGCCTCGTGCTTGTAGCGATTCTCAGTCTGATGATCGTACTCCCCGATGTAACGCTTTGTCAAGAAACGCACAATTAGGGCTGCAATCAAATTAAATAACCAAAACCATTTACGTAACATGAATTTAATTTATTGTCGTCTGCGCTATCAGCGGGATCAGGTGTAAACCAGGGTAACGCCCTCTAAAACCCAACAACCCTCAATTCGAAAATGGGTCAGGATTTAAGCGAGCGTGAAGTATGAGTAGTTTCTATAGTTCTGCCAAAATGAATTGCAGGGACCAATGCAGAAGTAACTGCCTCCGGGGCAGGTGAATATTGTGAAAAGTGTGTCTTGTGGGGTTAATAAACCCGATTCGGCTGCCCGGCAACAAAACGCTGAGCCCTAAAGTTGCGTGACTCGGGCCAACAAACGTCGTCCTTCGTAGGCCTCGTGTCCTGCCGAGGGGGTGAAGTTCGTCCTGGCCTGGTCCCTGGTCATTTCCTATGCAAGTCCTTTGAACTCACGACTAAGCAAAGTGAGACAACAACAATAGTAACACTGGGAACTGAAACCTCAGGCGCCACTTCAAGCGAGGATGACAACGTCTAGTCTACACTGAAGCCTCAAGTTGCGAAAATTTGAACTTTATAAGATACATTTCCCTAGGTAAATTTTGCCATTTTATTTCTTACCTTCCAGCAAATTAATTTTTGTGGTTTATGCGGCTATGAATTTTGATATTTGACAATGGACTAAATAAAATGTATTAATTTATATTTTTAATATAATTGTAGTGAATACCAACTGTATTTAAGGCTTTTTGAGCTCGCGTGTGTGCGTTTTTTGTGTGGCTAGTGGTTGCCTTGGTTGCCTCGCCACTTTTTAATGACATTTTCATCATTTATTTTCCCAACACCGCATACATACGACCAGTGCTTTTCCCTCAAAATTTATGTTATCCGAATTTTCTTTTATACTTTCCGCGAGGTCAACGTTTAAATTCTTCGACGCGCGACGCCGGAATGGCAATGGGGATGGCGCTTCTCCGCCCGCTGGGCACTGATCTCGTCTAGGCCCATATGTCTATATGGCTATATGTCTATATGGCCAAGTGCGTGTGTGCACGGTGAATTTTTCCGGCGAGCGGTGGGCGGTGGGCGTGGAGGTGTATGTGGGCGATTTAATTGCTCCGCCGCATCCACAGACATAGACACACAGTTGAATTAAATATTTTCCCGGTCTCTGGTCGCTGATGGTGGCGGAGTGACAATAAAATATGTGGCAATAAATTTATTAAACATATATGCATTTGCCATTATAAGTTGCTTTTGGGATAGGAATTCTATTTGCTTTAGGGTGTTTTGTTTTTGTGCGCCAAAAGAGTGTATGAATTTTTAGCATTTAGCTAGATTTAAGTTTTAGGGTTTATCTTAAAATATTTTTCGAACAACCCTACTAGCATTGTAATTATTATTAATTTTGCTATGTGACTACTTCAATGAAATATTTTACATTCCACTGACTCTGTTACTTCATTCTCGCCATAAAAAGAGAAGGCGTTGCTTATTCTCTGTCACAAAAGCCACACCCAGTCGTATACTCCCGGCCATTCCATTTATTTTCCTTTTTTATTTTCATTCACATTATATTTATTAGTGGCACATATTTTCTAGTCATATTTCATCTGGCTCCACTGTCTACGATCTTCGGCCGGTCCCGGCAGTTTTTCTCTTCTATTTACACCCAAAATTAGTTGTGACCGGGACATATTGTGCGCAGGTGTAAGCCAAAGTTGACATCTCATGACTGGGACCTCAGACAATTTCAGGATGCCTACATTGCTTTTAAATTCACACTAAACTTAATTCGTTCAATGGTAAAATTTGGGGTTACTTTTCAAAAAGGAAAAGGTCAAGTAAAGCTGTAGCTTTATTTCTTAAAACTTTTGGGGTAGAAGGAAAGTATTTTCAGCTTACACTGATCAAGAAATAATATAAAACTGGGGTAATATGTGAAACTGGGAACATATATAACGCAGGGGTGAACTAAAGTTGACAGTGGCGGGAATAAATTTCCCGGCCAAAGCCATCATCATCATTAGTATCAGCCCATGGATGGGGGTTCCCAACAAAGTGTTACAAATTAAATATATTTCGGGGATGCCCGGCATACGTGATGGCTGACAGGGAACATCAATTTATGCTAAGTCGTTCGCATCGAAGAAATATGCAACGTCTCAGCTGACAATGATCTGTGATCTCGTGAGCAGCTAACTATATATAGGAGCTGAACCCTTGCACTCAAAGAAATATATTAAAAAAGTTATATAAAAGTTTTTGAACTACCAACAAATATTTTAAACGATGTGATATGGATAGTTAGTTTATTGCTTTAAGTTGTGTGTTTGTCTATTTAAGATTGATTAAATGTACTTCCACTAATATTTTTTTCAGTGCAGTATGCGATGTGCTCATGGTTCGTCGTAAATTAGAGCATGGCCTGGTCTTTTGGTCAGAGCCGCTTGTCAAATCAAACGGTGGAAAGCGATTAAGGCGGCAGGCAATGCCAAAGTGCCAGCAGCCGCCACACTCACACATAGACACGAAGAGGCACAGATACTCCCCGTTGCAAGAGTGTGTTGGTATGTGTATTGGGGGGATATCTGCAATCGTATATGTATGCTGCCACTTTATAAACAAAACAAACAAAAGTCTAAATATACACGAATCGGCGATTGCTCAACTAATTTGCTGTTGTTGCTCGGCATCCATGCTACAATGCTACCCAAGTATCTATTGGATACGTCTGCTATTGCTCGGATTGTTTTCGAGTTGTTATTGCGGAGGCACTTGGCATCGTGGTATTTCGAATCTTACCGCTTTTGCCAACACTGGGCGCTCCGATCACGGCGATTTTCAACTCCGTCAATGTGGACTTCTTGCACCGAATTCCACGCGTGGTCATCTTATCGCAATCCCTGAGTTCTCCAAGCTCCTTGATTTAGTTAGATCGATTTTTTTTTGTAACTTAAATTTTTGTTTTCACGGCAGGTGTATATCCGTTGGCGTGGGTTTTCTCCGTTTCAATTATCCGATTGTTATTGTTGTTTCATTTCAATGTCAAAACAAGCGCAAAAAATGCGTTTAAAATTACAGCCACACACCGAATTTCGCATCCGTGAGATACGTTCATTTGTTTTATTTTTTGTTTTGGGTGAAATTTGGAAAATTAATGAGTTTTCTGCTGCCGCTTGCTGCAGGTTATATTCGAAAGATTTTTTCGGATTTTTGTCTTATGCTATTGGTCATTATTATTGTGGATACTGATACAAAAATCGCGCACTGCACTTTCGACGCGCACCGAAAACTCATTTATTTATTTATTTAAACCATCAATTTTGCGTATATCTCAGTCCGCCACGATTCGATCTGATTTGGAGTATGTCTTTTTCACCTTTTCTTTTTCTCTCTGACTGATCTCTGCTTATTTTCTTTTTTTTTGTTTTTTTTTTTGGTTGGGATTGTATCTCTTGGATTTCAGCCCGCCCGCATCCGTGCGATTTGCGCGGCCAACTGATTTCTACTGAAAAGAAAGAGCGGCGGAATCTGTGCTACGCCGGAGTGTAAGTGTAGATCGGGGATCTTCCGATCGACCCGATGTCTATAGCTTTTCGCGAGTGTGCGAGCGAGCAACAACCAAAAATAGACAGTACGAGGAGCGGAGCGGAGCAATTCCAATCCCCCATCCCGATCCCCAATTCCCAGACACGCGCCCTGCAAAGGGTTAAAGTTAAAAGTTGCTCACTCGGCCAATAGGCTAATCGGTGGCATCGAAAATAGCCCCATCGATGTGCCACATCCGATCGCTATATCTGCGGCCATTTAGGATCGTTTCGAGGGAGCCAACCGCCATCATCATCATCGTTCTTGTGGGCCAAGACAAATGCAACTGCGAGTGGCTGACGGCAAATGTCGCCTTAAATTAAATTTAATTGACACTCTGGGGCTGAGCGAAGCAGCTGTGGGTTGACAACTGTTTCTGGATGTGTGGTTATCCTACTTCTATTATCGAAAAGCCCCTTAGATTGCAGCTGTTATGACGGGCAGTTAAAGTTTGTTTGGTTATTCAAAGTAATTGCACCTGGCGTAGGAATTAATTATTAAGCGTTTGGGGGAGGTTAGTTCAGACAAGTAAGGATTATGAATATACAGGTACATATTATATTTTTCAACTTCTACCAATGTATATTTCAATATTGAAGTAGAACATAAAATATTATTAATTTTAAATAAATACTGATTAAATAAGAAAGTACGCAGTTCTGAGCAAAACCCTAGTTCTCAACAAAGGTTCCTTTTGGGGAAAATATAAGTATCAAATAACTAGTCAGACAGTAAAAGTCAATTAAAATCTACCAAATGCAAACATAAACATAATATTATTATTTACTTAGCGTTTCCGCCTCATGTTGACAACGAATTAAGGACCTTTTAGTTATGCATATTAGGTCAATATTTTCTAGTTCATTAAGGAAATGGTCTGTAGCCATGTCCCATATGCATATCAGCCAGACTAAAACACCCTCAGCAACAATGCACGTGTGTCTATCCGCATTGTGCCGCCGAGGATTTCCCATTGCGGGGGTGTTTCCGTGCGAATGTGAGCAGCCCTAAGGGTTGAAAATTCCAGACGCCCGAAAAAAGCGGAAGGCATTTCGTTAGACGGGAAAATCTTGGCAAGAGCCAAATAGAAATCGTAACACAAATATAGGGGTAATCATTGGCGCCGACCGCTAAAAAGTATGCAACACTATTTTTTCAGCGACTCTTAAGCCACAGTCGCGTCCCAGCACATTGGGAAATTGGGAAGGGTAGCCGAAACAGCTGGCTGTGAATGCTTTCCGGTTTTTTGCCGCTGTTGCCCGTTTAGTTTTCTTTCGAACGGCGAGGCGTTTGGACGCGCACGCGGATTACCAGTTGGGAAAATATATCGAAACCGTGCCTCGAAACTCACCCACGCCGGGAGCTTCTTTGACTTCTGGCAGCTGCCGCCAAAATAAAAAAAATACATATCGAATAAAAACAAAGTAGTTTTTATTCGAGGCATCCGCGCGACGCGCACTTTTCGGTGTGTTTTCATTTATTAGCTACTTATACATAACATAATAGTGTGTTTCCTTCTGCTTCTTTGGCTTATTCGAAAAACTTATTTTCGTAGTCTCGACTCGTTTTTAGAAATCGCTGCGCGTTTAGCTTGGCAGTGTCGCCTGTTATTCTTGTGCCAGCCAGTGTTGAATTTGAAATATTTTCATTTAATTTGAAAATAAGAAGAAAGAAAGCGAAATAAAAATACAATCAAATACGATTTCGTATATTCCCTGACGACAAGTGCTCGTGGTGTTACTCTACTTGTGCGATTGACAGTGTGTGCTTTTGGTTAATGGAGAATACATAAATAGCAAATAATGTACCCATAACAAACAAGAAGCTACGAATTGGCCATTGACTGAATAATTAGCCTAAGCAATTGCCAGAAGAACGGAAACATTAATGAGCGATTTTCGGCTAACGTTTATGGCAGACAGGCAAATACGAATTATTATATATTCATATACTAACAAATAAAAGTGAATTTGCATGTAAATTATTTACTTAAATTGGAAAAGGGGATTTTGGACGGAAAACGTTACAGGAAGTTTTATACTTTTTTTAACATATTAAAATTTATAAATATTTTTTTATTTCGTTTTGAGATTTCACATTTTTTGTAGTAAAATGTACTTTTATACATTTTTTTAAGACCTTAAAGACTTTACTTATAAACCATGTTTTGGATAACATGTTTATAATTATCCCTAGGCATATCCTTCGTAAAACCTTCTTTAAAGCTTAGTCATCAATCATTTCGCACACAAAACACACTGACACACAATCAAACCCACTCACAAAATTGTGATGTCATCTGGCTTGGCGGCTTCTGCGGTCACCGTTGGCAGCCAAAAGACGAAATTAAAAGCGAAAATGATGTGACTTACTAACCACAAATGGAGGACGACTTCGTTGCCAGCAAGGACTTCGTTTGCCCTCGGTCACGTGTTGCATTTGCCTCGAAGGATTCTCGTGATTCCCGTTTGGTTTAGGGTCTGCGAATGAAATCATCAGCTCGCAGAAGAGAAAATCAATGAAATTGTAGGGACAAACTTTTATTCGTTCACGCACTGAAAAATGCAATTTTCGCGGCGACTCAGTGACGCGGAGACAGCCTGGCGACATCGCCATGGCATATACATATATATGGCACATATAAAAAGGACAATTGCTTAATGCACTATGCAAACCCCTACTCCATTGTCCTTTTGTTCGTTGCCCATAGTGTGCACTCGGGTAATTTAATCAGTCAGGCGCTCAATTGACGCCAGGACCCTAGGAATAGAATGGGATGGAGTTGTAACCTTGGTAACTACAATAAAAGCGCCCACAAAGGACTCTGCGTGTGACCACTTGCCGCCCCCTAATGACAGTGGATTGCGGGGTGGATGGGTGCGGGGCTCCTAGCAATTTGCCGTAATTTTTATTGACATTTTTATTTTCCACCCATGACGTCGGCATCGTTTCCACTTACAGTGTTGCATCTGTTGCGTTTGCTTTTTAGCGAGTCGCAATTGCACTTTTTTTCTTCAGCCCATTTATGAAGTTTCCAGTGGCAGACGGGCCCCTTTCGGGTTTTCCTTTTCAAGCGAATGACCTAATAGTTGCTAAATAGGTTTATGAGTTCAGCGACCAAAACAGTGGAAAGGTATTTCCCTGAATGGTCTTAAAAAAAAGCAATTACTTAATTTAGTCTCTAATTTAATTAACTCGTGTCGTTTGGTTAATAAATGTTATATCATTTATTCTATTTTGAGTACTACAAAAATACAGTACACAAATTTACGATTGCGCATTATGAAGGTCACATATCAAATTTCAAAATGATAAAAAACAAAATATGAGGGCAATGATTTTTTATGTATGACAATTTTCTCTACATCTTTGACCCAGATCCTTAGAAATATATCATGATCTATCAATAAATTGAGCAATTTATCATCACCCCAAGTAACCCTAAAGTAACAAAGTTATGCGTGTGGGATTTGTTAAAAAATACCGATGGGGTGGAACAAATGCCGGTAGGCAAAACGCAAATAATAACAACCACCCCTTGCAATAAAAGAAGGAAATAAGCATTAAAACACGCCAGGCGTTGCCGTCAATCAAGCCAAAAATGAAATCTACGCCAAAAAGGGGGTCAAGAAGCGTCGTTAGAAGAGGCAGGAAACCACCCCGAAAAGGTAGAAAGTGCCGGGAACCA
This sequence comes from Drosophila melanogaster, assembly GCF_000001215.4. Taxonomy (NCBI): domain Eukaryota; kingdom Metazoa; phylum Arthropoda; class Insecta; order Diptera; family Drosophilidae; genus Drosophila; species Drosophila melanogaster. The sequence goes on along the minus strand of NT_037436.4, from coordinate 6,701,096 downwards.
CCCTTAGAATAGGTTAGACAACCACCCTAAGAAATCGTAGAAACTTCAAGATATCTCCACCTTGCTAAAATTTTTTTGTTTTGACTCTCTTTTGCGTGTGTGAGCTACTGCTGTTTTCGATATGTACAAAAGAAATAACGAAAAAATACACCCGCATCGCTTTTGGCTTGAACTTGAATTTCGCAGAAAGAAACGCGTCGATCTTTGCAGACAAAAAAAAACTCGACAAACAACTTCGGGGCTTAAAACCGGCAGACAAGACATTCTAATGGCAAACAATGGGGCTATAAACCAATACTATAAAAGAATAAAGGCATATAAACTAAATATGTATATGTATATATATATAGGCGGTACCTACATTTATTGGTATGGGTTTAATTTGAAACACAAAACCCAAAACAAGCTTTAGATATAAGGCATTCGAGTGTGTCCGCCGCATATGACATCATTTTGCCGTCATCAGCGATAACCTCATCATGATCTTTTTCAAAGATCTCTCTGCTGGTCAGTCGGTTAATTTGCTCTCGTATCGAAATTATGTTAGCTAAACTCATTCTGTGCTGATTTTTCCAGAATTTGAAATTACACATGTGTGTATATGTTGTGGGATATACTGTCGACATTTTGAGTTCGTCCATTCGCACATCTGGTGCGGATACTTTCAGTGGGTTATGTTTTTCTATATAAAAGACATGAGCGCAAATAAACGATCCCATGGCGACCAAAATAATCTCGAAAGCATAAATAAAAAATAATGAAAATAAAAGAGGGGAAGAAAAGGAAGTAAACATTTAAATTTCGATTGTGTTTGCTTTGGATCATTAATTGTTTGTTTGGGAGAAGTTGGTTTATTTACTGGGCCTTATGTCACAGAACTGGAGCAAATAAATATTTAAAATTTCTTTACTGGCCTTGAAAGTGCATATATATAGTTCATATAGGCTATATTTGTAGAACTTTTCTTGATTGTTCGTCCATCTAGCTTTCACTGTATTTATGGTAGTTTTTCTTGTAAATCTATATAGTGCCCAAACATTTTTCTTTATGTGTGTCACAGCTTTTGCAAGTTGCGGATGACTCAGAGGCGTCGACGCCTCCTTCAGGCTGTCTCAAAGATATATACCTAAAGATATATATATATATATGTATATATATATTTACACATTCGCAGAGAGCAAGATACTTTCGGGCTATTTCGGCAACTGTCATGGACCCCCAAGCATTTACAGTAGCTGCTGCTCGCTTCTGTTTGTTTTCATTTATGACGCACCACTATTTTGGCGGACCAACGAAACTAGGGCAAACTTTTGTTGGTTCTGTTTTGATTTTTGGCGACCAGGACAGAGAGTTTGGCCCCAGCAAACATTACTCTACTAAGTAAGGCAGTTAAATTGCCAGCGAATTTCAATGTCAGACGGCGCCATTGTCAAGCAACTCGAAAACTGCCCACGCTACATAAAAAGGGATTTGCTAAGTCTTTTGTATTTTTTTATTTTGGTGTTCAGCTGTCGAGGGAGAGACAAAGGAAATGTTGTGAACCAATCGAGAACATGTTCAAGTTAATGCTGCATTCGAGGAAATGTTTTCCTGTTTACGACTATCAGAGTATCCAAGTATCTGCCGCTTGAATGACAGGCCAACGTCAAAGCCAACTTGTAGCTACAAATGTATCTATGTATCTCCTTTTGTGGACCTCGTGCTGGCGCTCTTGGGGGCCGGTTTCCAGAATTGCATTTGCTGCCATTGAATTGGAAATCAAGTTTTGAGGAAATGTCTACAATGCGTGACTTGGTTGGACAAAGATCCTCGACACGACTCCGGGTCGCGTCAGCGCCACTGGGCACCCCTGACTTTGGTTCCCAGCTCCAAAAATGGTCAACTCGCAGGTTAACATACGTTTTTGGAGGCCCCACATTGCGTCTGCGCAACTGATGTCTCAATTGTCGGCGCCGTCACTTTAATTCTCTTTTCGAATAACGGCAATTGGCACACTAAATAATTAATTGATAGCCAAATTGAAGCTACTGCAATTACAATTCAATTAAGCTCAAATTCCATGTCGCAATCGAAAAAAAAAACTTGCAAAACTATTTCAAAAAGGTTCGAAAGTGGGAAACGCGGGGCAGGCAGAAATATTTTCACGCTGCACTGGCGCGTTCCAAATGCATAGGAAAATACAAGGTTAAATGCAAATATCTCATACATTGAGTCAGCAATCTATGGGGCATGATATCATAATTTGCCTAACGGTGGAAAATTGATTTAGAAAACTGAATCTGAGGCCCCTAAGTAAACTTATCAAAACTTTTGGGTATGATCTCATTTTTTATGGTGTCAATCGGTTTTGTTAAGTGAAAAATTGATTTTAAAATTAGTAAATGTTTAATCAGGCATACAATAATTTGTCACTCGGTTTTTTTTTGCGGTCGGTCCACTGTAGAAAAATAAAATATTTTTCTTTTGTTATAGCTTGGAAAGCACTAGGCTCGCACGTTCTTTTTGATAAGTAAATTAATACAGTATAACCTCCGATGGTGTCCCCTCTCCCTTCCTCATTCACCGAGTGCTAAAAAGTTTTTTAAATATAGATCGCACCGAAAAATATTGCGTCAAAACGAGCAGATGATGTCACCGAGGCATTGCTCCAAATATCTCTAGAGAAACGTAGACGCGAGATCATTTTATTTCGTTGTCTCTGGGGTCACGACACCTACAAATTGAAGCTGACAAAAGTTTTTTGACAGTTTAATGGGTCTTGCTTCAGCGCAACTTGGAGCAGAATTAAATGAGCAATTCTTTTTTTTTGCAATCCATCCAAACACCCACCTCTGCTGACCAGTTTGGCCGACAGCTGACTGGGAAATCAGTCAAGAAACAAGTGATGTAAACAAAAATGCATGAGGAGGCAACAAGTTGCAAGCTGCTGCCGGCCGGCCCATTTGCATTCAAGTGCTGGCTGGCCCCCAGCGATCACCACAAAATCTAAACAAGAAATTGATTTTCCAATTGGTTTACCTGAAAAAGTACATATGCCTTGGATTCCCCACATTGTGTGGTCCAAAAAAAGAACAATAAAAATGTCTGGAAGAGGGAGACTTTGATGTTTGTATTTATATCTTGCGTATAATAACTACAAATTTCAAATTTTCGAAAAACAATACAAGATATTTGATATCGATGAAATTTTTATCAGAATTAAGTTTTGTTTCGGCAATCTCGTGTGATTGCATATTTTTGCCATAAAATTGAGGTTTGTGGTCCATATTGAAACTAGATGCTAAATACAAATATAAACAACAATAAATTCATGCTAGGCTGAAATATTTATGAAATTCGTTTTTTTTTTCTTAGGCCGCCGAGCAAAGAAAGATTTTCTATTTTTGTGTCTCGCACTAATTGAGAGAATTTTCGCCATAAACTATGTGGAAATTATTTCTCCACTGGATTTGTTCATCTGCATAGCTTAACCTCCGCTCCCTCGCCAGAATTTTGGAACTTGTCTAGTTTTTCCCCCGTTGGCCCCGGGGAAATGTGACTTGCGTGTGGCTGCTCTATAAATTGCTCAATCATGGGCTCCACTGGCTTTACATTTGCGCATAAATTCTTGTTTGGCCTCTAGGAAATTTTACGAATTTTCCGGAAAACATGAAGATCTTGGAGGGTCGGGTCACTATGCCCACCCATTCTTTCCCCCCCAATGCACTTGCCTGTGTTTTGACCCAATTTCCGTAGCTTAATTAATTAGACGACGGCGAGCACGAGCCAGCATATACACCATGTATATATATGAGGTGCACCAAGGGAAAGGGATCGGGATTGGGATTGTATAGTTTAGATTGCGTGTAACACCCTGTTGGGGGCGTGACCGAATAGCCGAATGGCTCCTCAGGGAAGCCTTGTTATTCTGTTAATGGAAATGCGTTTTTAAGTGCATTTCAGGCGGTTGAGAGATGCTAAGTAGATTGTAATTTTCTCAAAGACAAGTGGGCGGAATGACTATAAATAGGTTTGATGTATCTATGCATTGAAATGCACCTTAACACTGGACTGCAAGCGCTATTTAATAGTTTAGTCTTACAAATAACATTTATTACTTTGAATAGATTTCAAGAATAACTTTCCATATTAATTATATCTTTGGTAGCGTCGTGTAAAAGTTAAAGTCCATGTGAGCTGGCAGCATTCCAGGCAAGTTGTTAACACACGATTGTGAGTCAGGAAAATGTCTTTACGACATTTCCATAATCATAAAGCACGGCTCAATGGGAATGGCAATGCCAATGCAAATCTCGCATTCACAAAGACCTCACACGAAAACAATGAATTATTGCACAATATCATTAGGCGAAAGCCCTAACGGAAGTGTGCCTTATAAACTATGACCAAGGTTTGTCCCGCAGGCGTGTGTGGTGTGATGTATAGCTTCACCTCAGAAACTTCCCCTCCGATGCATTCATCAATAAGTCACACTGTACTCCATACTCTATAAATTGCCCAATTGATTAGATGTACGTTCATTCAACTATGGATTTTCGAATGTGTGGGTCTACGAGTGTAGGTCGTTCCGATGCAATAGTAATTCTGAAAATAAACCAGAACCTCGCTACGTGACTGCAATGTAAACAAATGGAAGAGACCCAATTAAATGCACAATAAAACGAGGAAATCGAAGAAAAATGCCAAATCAAAATAGCGTTGAAAATCGATAAATATGTGTGAGTGGCGACTTAAACTGGCTACCGAAACTGATTTGCGTATTGGGAAATTTATGCTGGCTAAATGTCAAAAGGCAAGTGTGTGTGGAAATGCGCAAGTCTACCATTCGATATGATACACAAATGTAACGAACGCTCGATTGAAACTGAAATGAAAACTTGGGAAACGTTAATGTAGCGTTTACTGGCGATTCGAAGTGCATTGACTGGCCCAATAATCTGGCATAGTGCCAGGGAAAGGCTATGAAAGATGGCCAATAAATTTTACTTACTTTCATTTGGAGCTTTTCGAGCGTCTAGACCTTCAATGACGCTGCACTTGCCGTGGCAATCGTTGTCAACCCACACGTTAGCTATCGCCGCCCATGTTCGGAGCCAAATTGTTGACACAGTTCGAATGGTCGCACAATTTATGCATTTTAAATGTTAATTAAAGCCGGCAAAGTCCCCCCATGCATCCATTCATAAATTTAACTAAATGCAAGCGGCCTTTGTTGCGGCTTTTCTAGTTTTTCCATTTTCTGTAGTCGTGTTACGCATAATTAAGCGGGCGGCGCGCTGTCTGAACACAGGCGTATAAAATCAAAAAAAAAAGAAAGAAAAAAAATGACAAAATCTATATAAAAACCAATTGACCCACAATGTCTGCTGAGATATGCAATGGATAGGCGCAACTTTGTGGCCAAATATTGCGCTCAAGAAAAAATATTAGACAGCGTCAAAAACTTAAGTTTCCAGCTGTCCGTTGAGGTGTTAAAAATCGTTGGGCAAACAATGCGAAAAATACAAACAAATAAACAAATGCAAACCAACCAATTTGCATAAGGCATGTGCAAATATATTACCTCATTGTCTTTTGATTTTCGGTCGCTGGCTTTGGCCTTATCACTAATTGACATTTACGAAGTGATTTACTTGACAACTGATAAAACAGCAGCGACATTATTAGAGGGTCATGCTGATTGTTGTACCTTGTAATTAAATTTCTATTTTCGGAGGCCTACAAACGCGCACATTCGTACATAATTACCGAACCCACTGGCGACGCCATCAAGTTGTCCCAACAAAAAGTAACAAAAAATCAACATGCACGCAGAGTTCTCACAGTTGGTTTTCATTTGGCAGCTGAAAACAAAAAAAAAAAAGGCAGAGGCGCCACCCAAGCGGAAAAGTTGCAAGCGGGCGTGTGGCGAAAACCGAAAAGAAAACTCGGATAATTTGCTCAGGCGATTGGGTAACCAGATATGGGATGTACCAGTCTAGGGAGTTTTAAAAACATTTTAAAATATTATCCTCTTAAGCGTGAAGAGCTTTAGCTTTAAACAATTTTTAGTTCAAAACTTTAAAAGATGATCTGATAAAGATGATATTTTCACTATTTTTATATGATATTAAAAAAATGCAAAAATTTCGGAAACGTGATATGAAATTATCACTCCGTGAAAATGTGTGGGCGTCAAGGGCAGTACAGTCCGGTAGATACTAAAATGGATTTATGAAAGCTTACGTATGATTTATTTATTACATATGACATAAAAGTCACAATGTGTAGAAATGGTATACAGATGTTTGTGGCCTGTACAGAAGGTAATACATATAGGCACCGTGCTATATACTGTCCGGTTAATTGTCGAATGACCATGTATATGAGCCCAACGAATCGGTTCCTTGGACTGGCACCTCTTTCTCCGATCTCGAACTATCCAAACACGCAATTGGAAACGGCCAGCCATTTTGTTTTTGGTTTCTGCTCACTTTTTGTCCAATTTCTGGGCTAGCGCCGGGCAAAGTTTACCAAAGGTCATAAATAAGCGCACTATGTCATACGTAGTGCCCATGTGGGGCAATCACTGGTAGTCCAGGTTGTGGAGCCCCGATTCGTATGGTTTTGTTTGGGGGGTTTTCGGTTTTCTTCTCTCTGCTTTCAATTTTGGGTGTGTGCGTGTGGGGCGTTTTGTCATTAAGTTGAAACTGAAGCTTCGTTTTTTTTTTATTTTGATTTTTGCTGCTGGTCGTTGGCTCACTAATTTGAATTTCGGTCTCAAACCCAACGACAGTTTTTATTGCTGCTCTCGTATTGTTTCTGTTACTATTTGGCTTACGTCATGCATTGCTAGTTTGTCGGCTTTTGTTTAGCGAGTTGACCTTTTTTCGTACCTCCGGTATAATTCATTGCTGATGCTGAGATAATCTGGTAATGCTCACTATATTATTTGGTGTAAAACCGATTTGTTGCAGTCATAAAAACTGATAACGCACTGATTGGAGTTCATCTATTTTTAAAAGATTACAGAGTGTTTCTATATGAGTCATTGTTTGTCTAAACATTGTGTTTACTTATCAATTTGTTTGCATTCGGCTTGACCTTTGGCAAGGCTATCGTTTATTTTACATTATTAATTGACCCAGCGGCGCTGAGGTATTAAAAGTCTAAAAGTTTATAAACTGTATGTAAATCAGACCTTGGAGTCTATGTGATTTGTTCAATTAGCTGGTGGTTTTTGTGAGATTTTGCAGATGGTAGATTGATATGCCCATATGCTCGACCTTCTTCCGTTTGGGTTGGGTAATTGTAGATTTGTATCTTTTGGGGGGCGTAGATCTCACGCAGAGTCAGTCAAATGCTTCGCTTATTTTGCTTGGGGTGATGTAATTTGCCTAGACGACAAGCCAAACAACCGGTTTTGCCACAAACTACTTAAATCTTGTTTCTTGCCATCCAAGTTCTCGCTCTGGGAGCTGCGCAATGGGAAATTATGACGATAACCGTCTGGCACTTTCCTTTTCCTTTTCTTCCACAGTCCCATTGTCAATGTTGAGGAACAGAGCTCACTTTAAGTATCATCTTGCAAATTGCAATTCAGACGGCGAAAGAGTGGGCTTCTTGCTCGACACATGCGTTTTAAGGTTTTATCAAGCAATTTACTTGTCAAGGGGGTTTAACGCACTGTCTAGTGGATAAATGCATTAAGCATACAGAACGGGTCAATAAAATGGCAAAAAATGATCTTAAAATGTAATAAAAAACAACATCTTTTTAAAAATTCCTACTTCCCCTTTGTTTTTTTAGCTTAATAGCATCTAAATTAAAAATGTAATATCCAAGATATACCAAAAGTTCTATTTTATTGACTGCATCTGTTTCCACGTATCATAATCTCAAGCAAACAGTTTGCTGATGATTAAAGCTATGTGCCAATGAATGACAGTTAATTTAAATTTATGTCTAGGGCAGGCACAATATATATTTCATTACCGTTTTGCTGTTGTCGATGTGTTCAATTACCCCGTTATTTTAGTTATGTTGCTGCTGTGCAACAGTGCGTATGTGCGTTATGAATGTTATGAATGTGGCCTATTGCCTGTCCCGCCGACTGTCCCGCTGTCTGTCCCGCTTTGTGTCTTGTTTATTTTTGACACCCAATTGTGACACGTATATATTTATATTTATATTTGTAATAGGGAGCTTTTCGAACATGTTGTGCTTGCCCACCGATTACCATCGATGGATGGCATTAAATTGCTTGATTGTTTTTTGATATGCCCACAATTGGGCAGAGCATCATCATGTGTTATATTCGACCGGGTGCATTAATAGTTTTCCAGCCTCCGATATCTTATTCTTTTTGTGGTTACAGCTGTTGTTGTTTACACATCGGTTTGTGCGTGTGTGTGACTTTTGTGGTTTTGGTGGCTCTATAAATTTCAATGTCTTTATATATTTTGTTGTCTTCTCTTTTTGTCTCGGTAAATGTAACTTGGTTTCTTTTTTCTATGCTTTTTTTCAGAACCCATAGAGCCTAACATGAGCAACTGAGTACCAACGAAACTAAGAGAAAATCGACGAGGAAGAACGAAATCCCCGAAAGGTGGCTTTATTACTGAGATTTTATATAGATAGTTTGTAGTAACCGAAATCGAGAAAATGGGTTTCATTGCGGAGCGAAAGCCGCGTGTCAACAAGACGTTGATCTCGCTCAAGTTTGTTGTGTTCTTCGTAATAACCGGTGAGTACTGCAGCACTTTTAAAATTTTAGAATTTAATTACTAACAAATATTTATTTTATCCTACAGGTCTTACAGCTTTGCATGTTTTGCATGCCACCAAGCCACTGTTGCTGGGTCTAAACTTCTCGGAATACCGGACCATTACTATTTTGGCGCCATTCGTCTCCATTTTGGGTCCTTTGATCGCTGGTCCCTGGGCAGATCGATTGGCAGCCAAGAACCCCAATACTTTTGGAAAGACTCTGCGAGTGCTAACTGCCGTCTTCTTGCTGATCTCGGCCTTCATATATGCCTTTCTGTTTGCCGTGCCGGAAGTTACCCGAAGGGGAGAGATACGTGAGCCGTTGGTCAGCTTTGGCTGCGATGAAACTGGAGGATTCTTGTTCCAGGAGCGCTGTGGCTCGAACGCCACTTGCAGTCGGTGGGATCAGAAGGAGGGCAAAATCAACCTGACGCGTTGCACCTACAGTTGCCAGAATCCCAAGCTCTATGAGCCCCTCTATGTGGCTTGGTTGGCTGAGGTACCCACGGTGGCTCCTTCAACCGAGCAGAGTTCGGAGTTTGATTACGAAGATGAGGGCAGTACTGCGGTAACCGAAAGTTTGCGCACCAGGAGGGACGTGGAGAGCTCGGATCCGGCAGATAGTGCTGGTGTGGAGGCCATTAGTGGTGAGGTTCCTCTTCACCGGTCCATCAGGCAGGTCAAAAAACCCCCCACCAAGGTGTACGTCCAGCCTCCTCATGTCTGTCTAACCGAAAGAAACCAGAACGGCGAGGATGTGGTGAAGCACTGCCACGCCTACACTGAGGACACCACTAGTGTGGTGATGGATGCCCTCATGGGCTCAGCGATCAGTCAGGAGGAGCACTACGATGACTACGAAGGATGGTGCCAGTACCCACTTGGTTAGTAGATAATTTAAAAATATTTTTGTAATTGTTGTTTTTATTTTGTATATTTGTATTTGTATATTTTTACAGAGGGTTTCCAGTGCCACATTCCCGAGGAGCAGGTGAATTACATGAAGGACTTCAAGCACTACATGCAGAATGACAGCAACTGCAAGCCCATGATCGAATGCCAAGTGGTGAATCCCTACCATGAACAGAGTGTGCTTTCGGACAGCGAGTGTACCAATGTGAGTGTAACTTTTATTCAAATAGTATGCATATTTGATAATATTTTTATTTATCCTTAGACCACCGGTAGTGTCCAAGATACCCTCGTGGGCTATACGACTATTCGCCTGATTGGAGACATTTTCCCCATGGCTGCACTGACTCTTTTGAACACGGCAATCGTGATCGCAGTTCGTGAGACCTCCGAGGGAAGAGGAGAGGTGTGCCGCCAGTATGTTTGGGGCGCCATTGGCTATGTAGTGCTCTTCTCGCCGCTGGATCTGTTCTTCTTCCAGAACGAACCCAACCATGATGCTGCCCTTGTTGCTCTTATTATATTTATCGTAAGCTTTGTTTTGGGTGCTGTGGTGCTGCTGTGTGCCACACAAATGCCACTGAGCCCGCCGGAGTGGTGGTGGCACACAAAGACCGGAATGCTGGTGGTTCCTATGTCTGCCATCCGTCGCTATACTCCTGAGATTTTGGTGCTCACACTGGTGTCCATTCTTTTTGGCACCTTCTGGAGCAGCATTCATAGCTACCTTTGGTGGACTTTCACTGATGTCGATGCCGTCTGCTATTCTGGCTTGATCCTCATCCTGGTCCTTTTCTTCAATGTGGACAAGTTTATTGAGTACTGTGGGCACTCGAATATCTTCATCGGTGGCTTGGCCATCTTTGTCATTAGGTTTACGGCTTTGAGTGATGCCCAAACAAAGTGGTTAACTGTCATCATGGAGACCATCGAGCCGGCTGTAATTGGTCTGATTTGGATTACTATTATCCTATATATGCGTCATGCCATGCCAAGGAAATTGACTGCAACTGGACAGGCCATTGCTGTTTTGGCCTTCTTTGGATTAGGTAAGTGTTGGGCAAGATAATATGTAATATGTATATGTAATAATATTATGTATCATTCAGGCAAAGGCTTTGGTGCTCTGATTGGATTGGCTCGCGATGAGAGGGATCCGAAACTGGAGTTCTGGTCCTGCACCTACCAATGGCTGGCCATTGTGGCCTGCGTTGTGGCTTTGATCTATTTTGGAATCTATAATCTGATCCTGGCTCCACGGTGCACCGCCAAGCCACAGCACTCTGAGGAGTTGATTTCTGGATCCGCATCACAGAACTTTGGTAATACCGGAAACGGAAACGGTGCTGGCAACGGAACCGGAAACGGAAATGGCGCTGGAGCGTCACTAAATGGAAACGGAAACGGGAGCTACTCGCCTTTAAGGGTTTACCACAACGAGAGGGGGAAGAAGGGACAGTTTAGATACTAAGATAATGTGGGAAGTCCAGAGATTAATGGATGTTTTACTCTTTGCATGGATCACTAATGCTCCGCCTCTCTCAAATCGAGTGCGAATGATATTCTTAGTTTTTAAATGTGTACACCACGCCTCGTCCTCCTCCACCTACCGCCCCCCGCCCGCTTGAGGGCAACACTGCTAATAGTTTGTAATGCGTATTTTTGCTAAGTGTATACACCAGGAGGATGAAAAGCAAAGGAGTGGAGACGATTAAAACAAAAAAATGAACTTTTTTATAAATCGCATGTAGAACTTATTTTATTTGTTATTTAATGCCAACTAAGCGAGTTTATAATTTTAATTAAATCGCAACGCGGATGATGACAAAGGCAAAAAATATCACCCAACCAAATCATCAACTGCCCGTATTTAATTGCAAACAATAGCCATGGATAGAGCAAAAGCAATAACGACTTCCCCAAACAGCACGTCGTTCTCTTTACAACGTTACAAAAATGAAGGCATCAATTTTTAATGAAACATTTGCGTGATTTTACTAAGCATAATATATGATGCACTATGAGCATATAAATGTAACAATAAAACAGAAAATGTAATTATACAAAAATATAATTAATGGTAATTAAATGTTTCCAAATTAAGCATAATAACTGCCGAAGAGGTTTTTGTTATGGGTTTAAACGGGAAGTGGAAATGTCATGCGGAAAATATAATGAGGGTAAGTGAGGAAGTAATTTGGCACATAATCCACGTTATAATCACATGAAGAAATCTACCTAAGTTCCATTTTCACCGTCTATGATGCAGCGCCATCTACATTTGGCTTTTTCTGCGGGGTAAGTTGAAGTTTTCTTAGACAACGACCTTTGCAAGGGAACTTAGCCGTTTGTAAAAGCTGAATAAGAATTGCTATGGAGCTTTTATGTGGAAGCTTATCTTTTATCGAAAGCTATTGTCTTTAAAACCCACTTTTTGTTTAATTATTTTTGTTATTTTCAACCGCGATTTGCAATTTATGAGTCCAATGAATTGCATTTACTCAGTCAATGACGCAGCGTAAATATTTTGCCAGCACTTGGTCTGGCAATATACGAGTCCTTGTGTGGAAAGACGGAGAAAACGGCACAGGATGACGGACTCTTGACCCCGAAGGATGCTGGCTGGCTGTTAATAGCCCAAAAACTTAAGAGCAGAAGGGCAGCCTCACTGCAAAATATTGTAATATTTTCGAAGGATTCTTATGTTAAATTATAATCCATTATAATAATGTAGTTTTCGTAACAAGCTAAACTAATTAAGTACTCATTAAATGAAATAATTTAATGATTGTTTTACAATATGTTATAACATTAAGGCTCTATAGTATTCGGAAGCAGAAATAGGCAAATAAGAAAATTATAAAGAAATATAAAAAGCACTTTTTCAAAGGGACCCCAATTTGTTGCCGTGCACTTAGCTCCAACAAGAAAGCCAGTGACAGTGTCCACTTAACCGAAAGTAAGTAAACACACACACTGGTGAACAATCACACACACTCGCACCCCCTTGGCTATTTACTTGTGTGTACATATTTAGTTGCATAAAAGGAGTAATAAGTGCGGATTTTATGATGCGACGCGACGCAGACACGCACACACACTCACAGGCTCAGCGTGACTCGATTGCCTTCCCCTTGAGCTCTCGCCATGCGTCTGCCCTTTGACATTACACACATACACACACACACATGCAGCGAGTCCTTACGCTCATATGTGTGGGTGTCAAAGTGACAATAAGCCACTTAAGGCAGCGCGCACTTCATTAGTTTTCTTTATTGATATTTTCACAGCAAGCCAAACAGTTATGAGTAGTTGCGAGCTAGCAATTTAAGCGTTCGACTTGTTCAGTGCCTGATTTTGATGATTCAATAAAAATAACGCACAAGTTGTTGCTTTAATTTAATGTCTGCTGCATTTAGTGGGGCTTCAGCGGTCTACTTTATTTTTAGAAATTAATAGGGAAACATAAACATAAGTAGCTTATTGATGGTTTTCATGGGTTAGGAATGGCTTAAATGTGCAGAAAGTTTAGAAACTAAGACTTTTATATTTTATGTTAATGATGCAAATTTATGATAGCTGAACCACAATTAACTTCAAAGCTTTTTTTGTGGCCAACAGTGCGTATGTGGAATAAGCTGCAGGAGTTTCGTTTGGCGGTTTTGAAGATAAATTTTTTAACGCTGCACTCCATTTAAATACTTTGTTGCTGTACCACAGCGCATATGTGTAATAAACTGAGGCAACTGCGCTTTGGGTGTTTTTTTAAAATGCCGAATTAAAGCTCTTCGCTTGGGATGATGGCGGAGGGGGTTCTTCTTTCGGTCTACCAAGCAGCAGAAAATCTTGGCAATTAGGCAGTGACAGCGAAACAAAAGCCCCGACTGGGGGTTAGCGTGTGTGGGTCTGGCTTGTCTCTTCGCTTGGCAGGGAAAGACAAAATTATTGTCACTTGGCACCTCGCAAAAGACAACAGCAGCGGAAACAACGTGGCTGGTGTGGGTTTGTGATGGCGAAACACGAGATCTAGGGGGAGTTTTGCAAGCGCTTTGCCCTATGAAAAATTGCTGTCATTTGCACAGCATAAAAATAGGAAAATTCTGGCGAGAATGGGAAAGTGCAGGATGGGGATGAGGCCAGGAAGCGCACATACAGAGAGACCCTGCTAACCATAAGTTAACGGAAATCCACAGAACCACATGGCCACATCCACATGCAGGCGACATGGGCGGGCTGCAAAGCACTTGTGAAAAATAACTTTGCACATCGTTGAATTTGGTGTGCAATTTACCCACCACCAAGCTCCATCTCCTTCTTCGCTCTACGTTCTTCGTCCTTTTACTTTTAATTTTGTTTGTAAAGAAAACTCATTTTCATCATTCTGAAGTTGCAACTGCGCTTGTCTTTTGTGCGCGGCAGGAGCGGTAAAAAAAGTGCGCTTCATGTAATTATTTTGATCATTTGCATTTGAGCGGGAGAATCCGCAGAGCAGACATTGAAAGGGGAGACCCGGTCTAAGGCCCTTTAAGGATTTAACTGTGATCCCGCCCAGTCAACCCCTTAACCATCATCATCATCATCATCATTATCATCATTATCATCAGCATGGTTGTGGCAATTTATGAGCTTGCCTTTTTCAGTTTGCACGTGTGAAAATTGTCTTGCCCGAGTTGGTTTTTGTCTTGCCATGGAAACGCAGCCGCACAACATTCAGTGAGACCCAGGACCACTCATTGTCTGCACCAACATTTATTACTTTCGCATATTGTGTCACAATTTCAGCGTACAAATCTGCACGAATGCACAATTTAATTTTTATGAAATTCTCTCCCTTTTTGGTTTCATGCATAAACATTCGCACTGATTTGTGATGCTTACCCACGGCAGTCCATCTACAGATTCTGCCCTCTGACGCGTGACCCATGGACTCAAGTTAAAGCGATAAAAACCTATCAATGGTATGAAAAATTCGCATCCATTTCAATGCTAATTTGTTATATTGTGAAATTTTGTTTTTTTCATTTGGCTTTGTGGGCGTAAATAAATGAATTTCATTGCATACATTTGAGGGGAAGAGCCAAGCATTTTATTCTTTGCAATTTATTCATTCCAAAAGTTGGCGCTTTCAAGCGAAACGGTGAAAGTGAGCCTTATATAATTGAAATATGGCCAGAGGTGTCGCCTCTCTGAATGAGTAATACCTTTCAAGCGGTACACTGGAGAAAATAGCTTGGCATGTAACTTTTATACCCTACCAAATAAAAAACTAGAACGCGAGTTTATTATTGAAAATTTTATATTCAAAATTTAATTTTGTTGACATTTATATCTTTCTCAGTAATTGACCATTTACTAGATATCATAATCTTTTTTTTGCCTGTGTGCAATAAATTCGTTCTTTCTCAGCAGCAATCAGTTTGACTGAGTGGCTCTTGAAAATATTGCTCAAGTCTGGAGTGGATGTGATTATCGCCAACCGAAAACACATGGCTGCTCATATCAAAGTTATGCAAATTTATCCCCTCATCTAGCCCACAAAGTCCTTTGAAATAAATTGGATTAGGCCCAGGCTCAGTTTGTATGGGTGCCACTATATTCAGGCTATCATTTACTCGCACTTGGGGTCTAGAGCTTTTCATTATATCCGGCCGCCTGACAGGCGCCTATAAAAAAGCCGGATGTCCTTTTGTTTTTAGGCGCAAAACTTTGCTAATTACTGTGAAAATTTTCGCAGCGTGCGACTTTTTTGTTTTCTTCGAAGGTGGGGACATTCCGACCCATGGCCTCAAGCCATTAAATGTGTGAGTTCAATTCAAGGTGTTGACTTTTTAATTGTATGTGAGGTGAGGATGACAGGATGGGGAAAGAAGAGAAAGGGCCTAAATTCACAATGGACGGAGAAGGCTTTAATTTTCCTCTGTTAGTGCAGTTAATGAGACGGACCCTTCTTTTGTCCTGGCCGCTTGCAATTAACGCTTGCATAATTTACAAAATTCAGTTTGAACACCAACCACGAACTACGTCTTTTGTGGGCCCATCCTTGATATGTTCGAAAAACTTAACATATTTAATTGGCCATCCACATGGGAACCTGGCGTTGAGTTTATTGTCTGCCATGAGCTGCTGTCTGCATAATTAATCTTGTAAAACTTTTTGCCAACCAGATGCGGAAAAAATTACATAACCAAAATTCGTTCTCATATTACACTTACGGATTTCTCGTTTACTTTAGTTTGGAAGAAACTGCCTTTAATATTACAAATATAATGGTAAAATTCTATACTTATTTTGTTGTTACCATTAAGAGCCAAATGGGCATACTTGAATTGAGCTGATAAGAATAACCACAAATACATAAGTGATTTAAAGGCTTGAATTATAAAGTAGAATTTACGCTCTAAGACTAAGCACTTCAGTAAACAACAATTGGAAAAGTCTGAGGAGATATTTGGAAAATATTTGCTAAATTATTAAGATTAGTAAATATCGGAAGCTTGCCGTAAATGTTTCCATATACATAAATATAGGAAAAAAGCAAAAAAAAGGTGTTTAAAAGGTGTATGCTCATGCTGTGAGCTTCGCAACTTTAAAAGTGTTTGAAGTAGAGTCTATAATAGCTTAACGAAATTTAAAACATTTCAATTGTGCCCGGTCAGCAGAGCCTCACGCACACACGTTTAAAAGGGGGCGTGTCAGCCGCCTCTTTATTAGCCACCGTCTTGAGCGCCCAAAGTTTTTCGCTTGCCAGCGCAGTTTTCATCATCAAAGGATAAGCGTCCCTGTTGGAAAAGGGGGCGGAAATCGGAAAGTGGCAGTGGGGGGCGTGGACAGTACGTCGCTTGCATTCAAAAGCGCACAAATCGCATTTTCTTGAGAGAAAATGTTGCTTCATTTGTGCAGCACGCGGCGGTTTGTATAGAAAAATGTTTGAAAGGATTTCTGTCTTTCTCAGCTGCGTAGGTAGTGCATAGCAGCCAAGATTTAGTTAGGGGAAAAGGACGAGGGACGAACGACTAAGGGAGTCCCAATTGCATGTGAAAAATTAAATAAAAGCGCAAAGCCATAAATGCAATTTAGCTGCAACGGCAACTGCATTGATAAAATATATATCAATTGATTTTTAGCTATTATTTAGATGGCATACGCTGATTCAGCAGTCGAGGCATCGAGATGAGATCCTTCGTTCTAAGCTTTAGTACGATAGGAATGGTGAATTTCTTTTGTCGTCGAATTAATGTCCACCTTTATAACCTCTTGGATGGAATTTATGGGCAGAAATCCGGAGAAAACAATTAAATAAAATTACCCCTCGGGCCAGAAGGAGAAGTATTAAAAATCCATTAACATTGCATTGCCATTAGGCACAAATTGTATGAGTTAAGTTATTTTTATTTGTCGTTCCGATCCGTTGGCTTTTGCTTAATTCCTATGCCGCCCCAACTCGACTGCGGCAATAAAAGATAGAAACTTATTTTATGGCGCTATTTATTTTGCCTGATTACAGTTTTTACGAGGCGACGGCGACAAAGCGAAAGCCGGCAAAATGCTGCATACCTTTTGGCGCAGCAACAGAAAACCTAACTCAATATTCAAAGCCACCAAAAAAGATAGAAAAACGAGGTAAAATCAAGAAGGGTAAACCAAAAAGCAGCGCAGCCAGAGCAATAAAAATGCATTTTTATGAGCAAAACTACCAACAAGCATAAATCTCTATCGAAAGCTGCTTTGCATTGCCATCGTGTGGAGCATTCCACCTGAATTTTCCCGGACTGACAATGCGGCTGCTATGGAAGTATGGAAGTAATAGCAGTAGTGGTAGTAGTTGTAGTAGTAGTAGTACTGGTAGTACATATGTAGCATCAGATATACCCGTAAGATAATGCGGCGACTTCACTAAGACTGCAGCGACACGGGAAGCCCGGGCAAACACAGTCGGAGAACAATAACAAATGCATGGGAAAACAAATTACAATTCGTTTGTCGATGGCTAGAGGGAGAGTAAGTGAGACAGCGAGAGAGAGAGAGAGAACGAGGGAGAGGGAGGGATATAGGGAGTCGAGAAAATAATCCCATTTGTAAAAATTGATTGCACTTTATCGATAAAAAACGTTGCAGCAGAAAACTGGCAGTGGAAAGTGCTGCAACCGGAGACGACGGGCAGAGAAAGATGAAACACGTTTGTTAAGTGGAACGTTGAGACCAGCAGACGTTGACCAGGCCAAAAGGAGGCACACATCCTGGCTGGCTAGATGGCTGCCTGGTTGCAGTTCATCCATAGGCCATCCGCTGGGTACATGTGTAAAGCACAGATCATTAGTGTGGCCCGACATTAGGACGTGATTAATGGACGGATGACGACAGTGACTCCAGACTGGACAATCAGCTCCGTTCCTGGTCAATTACCCAGTTGGTGTTCGGCTCGGCATTCTTCTCCATTTATTAGTGCACACTTTTTTTTTTTTGTCCTTTTTCTTCCCTACATCTTTCTGGCTTGCAAATTGGTCATAGGATTCGCTTGAGTTGCGGTTTTTGCGCAGAGGCACCAACTTTTTGCTTACCTTATAGCCAAAAAATCGCTCTAAACGGGGGAAGTGGCCTGCATTCCGTGGAATTGTGGACAAAGTTTTCGTATTTTTTGCACCGATTTTTGTAGTTTTCTTTCATTTTTTTATTTCGTTTAGTTGTGCCCAAGGGCTACAAATGTTGCCAAGCCATGGCGCTGCACTTGCGGCCGGAAATCTAAATTTACAGCATTACAACTTCCGGTAAGCTGCTTATTGGCATAGAAACTCCAACGCTCAACGGTCGTCCAACTGCGAATAAAATCCGACAATAAAATGATTTATAAATAAACGTTTGCCTTGCCATGTAGGTTTACATAGCCGGGAATGTTGGCCATTGTTGGAGGGTTGAGAAAGCAGCGATGACTGCTCGATTTTTGCGATTTCAATTGGCCAGCATTTGTTGCAGTTGGCCGTTTGGCGTTATCGGTATAACATTATTATTAGCTTTTGTGTGCAATTACACATGAGTGGCGGCCATTTTGCGGTAGTTTCAAGTGGCCGGTACCTACTGCCAATCCCAAATGGAGTGCAGTTCAAGTGTCCGTGCAAAAGGAGTTATTAATGTTTCGGCCGGAAAATGGCCCTTGAAAAGTTATAATATTAATTTGCCCACGAGAAATGCAAATTAATACATAGTTCAGGCGAAAACGTTAATTGAAATGTATTTGCAGTTTCCTTAACTTTTGGTTTTAGATTTGGTGAGCTAAATTCACTGAATGAACATTATTCAACACCATAAATATGCCTTCTATTCTATTTTCGAATTCCCTGAACTTACCACTTTAACTCTAGAGATTCTGACAATGTCTCAATGAGCCCCATTGGTATGTACGGACATTTCCCCCTACCGTAGTCAATCAACTTGGATGAAAGACCTTTGCGAAACATTTTTGGGAATTAGTTGGCTGCTCCTTGACTGTGAATAGAGCTCTGCTTGGTTACCGGCAGCAGCTAAGTCCGAAACCAAAACTTTGGCACGACTTTTGCACTTTGTTCGGTTAACTTAGCTCACTAACCAAATGGCGGGGACCGTCGTAGTTGGCCAAAACTTACGGCTCATTCTCATTCCGGAACTGCTTTGTGTATAGGCGACTGTCAATCATTTTCATCAAATAGCTGGGCTACTTTAAGCGGCGAAAAACCGCTGGCTTGGACAGTGGATGTAACTTTTTAGCAAACACTTCATGCAGAATGCTGGGCAAGTTCTCGGCGTTCTCATCTCGTCTTGGTGAATCCTGGAACCTTGAAACAATGTCAAAAGAAAGTTGCTACAAAGGGCAACTTGTCACAAATTGCGCATACGCCGCGTTGTCAACAACTCGGCAACAAACTCCGACCATAAAACCAAAGTCAAGTTCTACTTGCTGTGGTAAATTTGTGCCATTGTTTCGCTTTCGACACATTTGATGATGCCACTTTTTTTGCCTGGGCGGCTCGTGAAATTGAAAACTTTACAAATTCAGGTTTGGGTCACACTCAATACTTACTTATTGCAAATGCAAAATGGCTTCCACTCGCCGCCTTCCGCGCGTGAAACACGCAAAATAATAAAAGAAACCGAAATGAAGACGAGCGGTGTGGAGTGAAGTGAAGTGGATTGAAGGCATAAAGTTAAATTGAACATAATTTAATTTGGCTGTGAACCGCAAAAGTTTTGCGTTTTTAATTAAACAAACAGCAACAGTGAAGGAATCAAAGAGCGAAAACTGCGGCAAGACCCTTCAATGCTTCTACCCCTGAGCCCATCCCTTTCTGTTTTCCAACCTACTACTAGCCCGGCTTACACCCAGAACCCATTCCATTTCAGGCCAAGGATTCAACATAAATCATGCTCGGCGCTGAAATTTTGAAAAATATTTTTGCAGCGATAACTTTGCATTGTGCTGCGTTGTTGTTGTACTTGCTGTGTGTTTGTGTTGTCATTGCGATAATTAATCAACATGGCGGCATAGTCCTAGGCGCTGGCATTATCAATTACCCGATGATAAATTGTACGGCAAAGAGTTCTTTCTTTAATAAAATTTATGATGCAATTGTTAAGAATCGGATAAATAATTTCAATGGATTCCCCACGGACAATGTTTGGCCGCAAAAAAAGAGTATTAAAACGTCATTAATAAGGCGCGCAGTATTATTTATTTTGCACATGAGAGCTGCGCCTGTATGTGTGTGCATTATGGTCTGCCAAAGTTCAATGACCCCACCAAATATCAATTAGTGAGTGCTGTCAATCGCTGAACTCTGTATGCTTTTTATCCCAAAGAAATCCAATTTATTATGACAAAACCCCATAATCTGTTATTATACCGCGAATCGCAATTATTTGCTCCTGTAATGCTCTGAAATTGTTTCCCATAAAAAAAAAAACAATTGAGAAATTAGTTCAGCCCAAGGAGAACGAAGAAGGGCGAATGAAAACCAACTTGATATCAAACAACATGCCTTTTGTTTTGCAGTCGAACTTAATTGCAATGGCAGGGGCGATGATGAGGGCATGGGTGGGGCTAGCCAGGACATTGGCCAGAACCTGTGCAGGTCCTGGATTCAGGCTCAGGAGCTGCGACAGCAAGAGCAGAAAATATAAATTGCATGCGAGCAAGGGCGGCTATTACCTGATGCCACAGATACATCTGCGCATTCACAACCACTCCTGCAAAACGAAAAGAAGGATGTGTGTCCGTGTGGCAGGCTAACATGCAACTCCCCTCCTCTTTGGGGCTGCATCTGTGAGTGTGTATGTGTGTGTGTGTGTTGTCTTTTGTGTGTAATTAAACAGTGCTGTTGGCATGAAATAAAATATAAGCACTGGCAGAGAACAACAAGAATACTGCGAGGGCAGTCGGGTCGCAGTGGGCACGCTGGGCATCGGAGGGTTAAGGTGCAGCGAGGAGCAGGAGGCGTGGCGGAAACGTACAAAGCATAGCATGAAATTTTCTTGTCTTGGCATCCTGTCGCCGGATATGTTGCCTCAATATGGCCGCCGGATGAATGATGCGTGCACATACAGATACAGATATGCGGATACATCTATAGCTGCACACACTGATTCACATGGAGAACGACTCGCACAAAGGACACAGATACATCCTACAGCTGAGCACCAGGACAATGGATATTTTATTGAATTGCGCCTTTCGAAATGCGCTCCATACTCAGTGTGTACGCTTCTATATTGTTTAAAATTTTAGCTATAAAGTATTTCTTAGGCCATTAGTTTGACACTTGAAAATTTAGTGCGCAACAAGGTTCGAATTCGATTGACCCATCCCTCCCCTCCCCCATCGCTCCTTTTGCAGTTGATTATGGGGCATTGGCATTCTTTGGGTGCAGTTTATTTTCTGTCCGGAGTTGGCATTCAACTGAAGCCAAATGTATTGGAAATAAAATTGACAAAATGGTAAGCAATAAGCCAAAGCTTTATATACGATATACGATATACGGTAAAATTAAATGGTAACTCCGATGGTATTTGTTGCATTATGTTCTGAGTTATATTGTAAAATACAAAGATTTTTAAAAAAATTCAGTTCTTGATTATATGATTATAATCCTTCTAAGCAAAAGGCATATATAAATGTATTTGCTTTTAAAAATGGTTCAAAAAGAATTTACTATACCTCATTTAGTTCCCCTTCAAATCTTTAATAAATCTTAAAATAAGTGCAGTGTTATAGGAACTGTTTCATCTGGAACAGACAACACCGCACAAAGATATTTCTTAGTTAAATTAATGGCGGTGTTTCATGAAATCGTAATTACAAGGCGCATGTTAACCGCAGCCAAACAACAACATCTAGTCGCTCATTAACACGGGATGCAATTCAACGGCAGTTAAACGAAAGCTAAGCGAAATTTGAAAGCGCCCAAAGCCAAGGACCGTAACAGCAAGAACCTTCTCCCATTCGCCCCGTTATATGTGTATATGTATATGTGTGGTATTTAATTACCTGCGGTCGGGTGCTATAACTTATGCCGTCCACCAAATGTGTTGCAATATTTTGCACCTTTTGTTGCCGCTGCTCGCAAGTCGTGGAAAAGAGGATTTGCCGGCGCCATGGAAAGTGCATGCTATTTTCTGCAGCTTGTGCGAAAATTGATAATAATATTAAAGTTTGTGCGCTTGAGGAAAAGTGCTTGTAACAGTCCAAAGAACATGCCGTGTTATGTAGCAAAGGCAAAAGCAATTGCTGCATGAAGCGAAAATACTCTACTAAGTAACTTTCCACAACAAAGTTAGGACAATTTTGTAAATTATTTAATTGATAACTCCTAACTGGCTTACGATTTTTGTTTGATTTTCAAGGGTCCCTAATGGATCTTAAGCACCCATCACAAACTCATTAAGTTAACCAAAGTGCCCACACCGCAGTCGAGAGTGTGAAATCCTTTTTGTTCTTGTGCCTCGCACTGGAAAATTGCTAGAAAACTTTTATTATTCTCGCATGTCGGCTGGCTGGCGGGGCAAAGAGGTCGCCTGATTGCAAAATAAATGCAAAGGCAAATGCATTTAAAAACTTTTGCAAAAGAAATTTTCCCGGCAATGGCAGTAGCAGAAAGATTTTCCAAAATCGCTTCACGCATTTCCGAGAAATGTCAAACAAAAACCAATCAACTCGCTTCCAGTTGCATATCAAACTGAATTTTGTTTTGCTGTCAGCTAGTGTATGGTAAAAGTGTAATAAAATGGAATACTCAAACATTGACATCAATAACGCAGGCGAAAAACACATTAAAATAAAACTATTTTTACGTTTACCCACTATTTGAGTTTTATGCGTGTTTGCTGCCAAAAATTTCAGCAGCACTCTGCTATTGCTGATTGTTATTGCTATTCGAGCTATTTTGTTTTAGTTGGCAATTAAAAGCGATTTCTGAAATTCGCCAGCAGCTGAATCGCCCAATTTTCCCCACCAACCGTTCACCTTCGACTGTCGTAAAAGTCACGCGCCATAAAACTGACAGCTGTTAAAATGTTGTATGATTCGGGGTAAAGTGTGAAGTGCTGTAGGTGGAGTACAGTCTGGTGGGGGAAAATTTCTGTTCGGGGGAAAATCCGGTGTGGAAAACTGCGGTTGCTTTGATGAGTTAATGTGCCATTAAGCGTGCAACCTCTTAAATTTCGCCATTGTCTGAAGAGCACTTGAAGAGAAACTACATCTGAATAAGTAATCGAACTCAATGGTTCTATTTAGCTAAATTGCGGCATAAACTTGACTTCCAAATACCCATCAATTTCGGCTAGTAATTGGGATATCTATAGCTACAGGGTCTATTTGCTTGGATCTGCATCAATATGCGTCATATGTGTGATATATTTTAACAATGGCTTCAATCATTCCACGCCACGTCACATATGCAACTAAAATCCGTTCAATATCCGGACAAGAGATTGGAAACCAGAATTTTAGTCATTATATATGGCCGTTTCCGCATCATTTTCATTTGATTTTAGTGTTTCATGGAGGCCGGGTAGAGAAATTTTAAATGTGCATCGGCTTGCATATTTGATATGGCACCATTTTGAATTTCGGCATTCCATAATTTCGGGCATCGTGGTGGATGGCGACGCAGCTGGTTGGACCCATTGTAAATGCTTTCAGCAAATATCTGTAAAATGGCAATTAAAGCGAACAATTTTAGTCCAAAATCAAGCGAAACCACGGGGCGTATCTGTGATGCACCGGAAAAGCTGTTGAGAAGTTTGTCGTCTATTCGGCGCTGTCGTAAGGCCAGGCCAGGAAAGAAACGTAAGACTAATTTATTAGGGCCACGTGTAATACTGGCAATTATTGAAAGCGTGAGACAAATAAAAATATATGGCAAAATCTATAGGGAAGACAAATGTGAACGTATATATTTATATATATATATATATATATATGGCGTGGAATATGTGTGTTTGGGCCAGCAAATTGCAGTTGCCCGGCACGTTCGTGGCCAACAAATCACAAGCAATTATAGAAATTTAAGAAGAAATAGCCTGTCCCAATGCCAGTTTTCCGAGGACTTAGGTCCAAGGACCAAGGACCAACAGCTGCCGCTGACACAGGACACGAACGTAAAACTTGAGACGAGGGCAGGAGTATTTGTTTAGTCGCCGCGGCGACTAAATCGAAATTGTTTCGCAGATAAACGTTAAATATAACGTGACACTGAATGGCGCACAGAAATTGTATCTGCGATTAGCGAGCCTGGATGTCAGGATGTCAGGGGTTACACTCGTAAGCACTTTATTGTTAAATGTACAAGAGCGATTATCGCCCTGTTCTACATATTTGTGTTCATTACAAGAGATTAGTGCCCGGCAATCGGTCTGTAATCCATATGCACCATGCTATATACCTATGTATTTGCGTGTATATGTATGTCGGGTGATTGGTGTCGCGCCCTATAAACTCCATTCATTTGCATAATTGCACTCAAGCATGTTTAATTTGTATTTATTGCGTTATTACGCATATCAACGGACCGCAAATTCAACGACAACCGCCGAAATTCAGCCTGCACACAGCTGCAAATACAGTTGAGAAATGCATCCACATGATGTATCCACCAAATGATGATGATAACGATAATGATGCCGGTGTGATGGTGATGAGCTGGCTCACCAGCGGTCGATACTTCCTAACTATGCAGAGCAAATGGCGAAATCCTTTTATGATGGTCTATATTATAATGGAGCGGTGTGTTTTACGATAGTTAATCTTTATCTAGCCAATTTAGGATTCCAAAAATGCATCTATACGGCGATGATATAAATAAATTTCGAATGTTGGGAGTTCTTATATATTTTCATGAAGTAAATCTCATGTTCATCTGCTCAGGAAATTATCTTATATTTTTGTTATTACACCTAAATCATTGTTTTTGTCTTAATTTCGACCTACATGATGCCTTTGAACCCAAAGGGTTTAGTTTAATCACACAATCTTAACTGTGTTGGTATTTCTCCTTTATCGGTTTTCAAAACTAAACTCAAAACTAATCAAGGCTCAACAATGCACTACATACAACATACGTCCCTTTTCAATTTCCATCTTTGTAATAATTAATTAAGCCATAATCAGTCTGAACAGTTTCAATCTCAGCATTTTATCTTATTGTTTGCTACCTTTACCGCACAATGTGTGGGTATTTATTTACGGCCAACGGCCATCGGAGTTGGCTCCTCTTTTCTATTCTGGGCAACAAGTGGGCGATATAGATGCATACACAATTTCTGTTAATTATTTAATTAAAACTTTTATCTGGCCATGCACACGCACACGCAGACCGGATTTCCACCCTTCGGGTTTGAGAATCTGGGAAGTTTTTGTTCCGAGTCTGTTTGAGTTTAGTTCGGCCCAGAGTTTCCATGCAAATAGTTTTCTTCGCAAAGTTTTTATCAAGTTGCTGCAATGGAAATTGCAATTGTTGTGTGTATTTAGATTTCGCCCGCTCTTTTCCAGGTTTTCCTTTTCGCGGAGCGTGTGACAGGGTTCGGTAATTAACATCATGAAGGGCTTTAGATGGATGTGCATGATTTATCTTGGCGCGTTTTAAAACACACTCGAGAGGTTCATTAATTCTTGCGTCGCACACTGCAGATTACTCATACGCAACTTTGCCCGCCTGCTGTGTATCACACACACATAGAACACCCCGAACACTCAGTAAACCGAAGTGAGCAATTAAAAGCTCATTAGCATTTGAATTTTTCACGCTCAGGGTAAAATATTCATCCGAGCAAATCCTTGTGAGAGTTGACTAGCTGATTTCAGTTTTTTTTTCTCCTGCGCGAGTAAATATTGTTTTGTTCACTAGAGAATTTCTCACGCCGCATGTATTCTCTGCCCGAAGTTTTTATTAAATTCTTTTTTGCCTTAGCTGACTTGCAACAATCAATTACGCGGCCCGTCCGACATTTATGGCTTTTGTTTGGTGGCAAGGGAAAAAGCCAGACCCGAAGCCAATGTAAAAGCAAAAGCAAAAGTTATTTTTATTATAATATTTTTGCGCAAAAGGTGGCCAGGCCGAAAAATGATTGCAAGAGTTAAAATTAAAAGCAAATGTAAAATCATATTTCTATGTGTAAACTTTTGCCAAGGCCTCAAGGTCCTTGCCAGTTCCGCTAGCCGAGTGAAACAAAAGTTTTTTAATAAAATGTTTGCCTTTCCACAGTTCAGAACTTTATTGAGAGCAGTAGCGGTGGAGCTGCAGGTGCTCCATCCTGCGGCTCGTGGAGAAAGCAGAAAAAATCACCGAACTTACATTTACAGTAACGTAGCAGAAAGGACTCGTAGCAATAGGCCACCAGAAAGGTAATCGAGTATGAAAATTGGTATTGAAGCTACCTTCATTTCACCCACACACATACTCGGCGAAAACAGGACTAAACAAAGAAAACCCCCAAAGAAAAAGCAACACCTTCGGGAAATGAAAACGAGCCGCCAAAAGACAATTGAAGGCATTTCGGCCGGGCTCACGGTGCGTATGCGTGTTATTACAGCTGTATTGCTTTCGCCATATCGCCATCGCCATCACCATCGCCATTGCCATCGCAAAACTAAACAGTGCCCGCGGCGCAAATTTTGAAGTTGCCATTGTCAATCGCAGACAGCGGCAAAAGTTCATTTAATTTTATCATCGATTTACGAAACTCGATAAAAATCTTGGTCCTGCCACTCGAGGGCCAAGGTGCAGATTGAAAATTTATTACATTTTTATTGCTTTAATGTGCGCGATAATCGAAAATTTATTTAACAGCAAGAGGCTGGCGACTGCAGGGCATTCTCGATTTTCAATGACGTGGGCGTGGCCACGTTTGATTTGTGGCCACAACCGCAACGGAGAACCGAGATACCTAAACTACGGGTATAAAGATATAGATAAAAGTATCTACAAGCAGCTTTGCATGCATAATTAACAGACCAAACGAAGGCAATACAAAAAAAAAAAAAAAATTAGAGGCAGGTATGCCAAGAAGGAAAATCCTTTGGATTGGAGTGGCCAAAGTTTTGGGCCACAATGGTTATTGAGCTGCTGCTGTACCTTTTGCTGCTTTTTGGGGCTGGCCAACTTAATTGTAATTTCGAAGCAATTTCCTGGACCAGTGTTTGTAATTAGTTCTGCAGAGTTATTTCTTTGACCGACGATACCGAAATGGCTTTCACAGCCAATATTCCTCGAATATAATCGCTGGGAATTTTAGTTCTGGCATCGACGAAGATAGGGGAAAAGTTTGCTATTCAAACATTTGTGTTAAACTGCAGGTAACCAACTGCAAATAAGTTGCCAACAAACGACAGACACTGGGTGTGCGAATGCCTGAGTTTGGGTCCAATGTGTGTGTTTGTGAGAGTTAACATTGTAAGCCGCTTATGCTGAGCCAAAAATTTTTGTTTGTTTTCCGAATTTAAGCCGCAAAATGGTGCATGTGTGTGAGCATTATAAAAATATACAGCTATTCAGCTGGAACTACGCTGATCCTTTGCACACAGGAAAAGGCTACCCAAGCATTGCGCATACGCCACGTTGGCCGCCGAGGTCGAAACGCAGTTGAGGGCGCTCGTTAGGGAAAAATATGCAATTATTAAGAGATGTTTATGGCATTCATTAAATAAATATTATAATTTCAGGCATTCACTTGGCATTACAGCGAATTGCAGTTCGCATATTAAATATGCTCCATAGCATTTGAATTATTAATTACTATTCAAATAAAGCAGCAAAAGTTAAATTGGGAGCGTTTTAATTTAAATAAATATAAATACACACATATTCACACATGAGCTTCATAATATAGCTTGAACGATTCATATAGTTTGCATTAAAAGAGGGATGTTCCCGAATTTGTTTGAATTAGTTAGCCTTAAATTTTTTGTGCATTTTTTAAGTATAAAAAACTTAATGATATGCCCGAGGAGAAATTCAGTTTCGCAACATATGGGATTAATTACAATTTTTATTTGCTTTGCTCCTACAATGGGTTTGCGTATTTTTTGCGCCTTTTTTTTCGTGCAGTTTCAGCGACAACAGCTGCCCCGTTTGGGCAAATAAAAATAAAACATTTAAATGCATGACATCGAATTGAAATTGACACATTCAATTTGGCATCAATTTAGCCGGCCAGCTGCAACAAATTGCCAAGAGATTTACAAAGCCAGCAGCTGCCAAGTGCCCCAATGTATCCGTATCCGTATCCGTATCCCTAGTCCGTGTTTCCAATCCAGCTAGCCCTGATAGCCCTTTTAGCTGAACTTTGCTTTTGCTGCAATTTAAGTTTTGACTGGCTCGTCTTGATTTCATTTTGAAGTTATTCCCCACTCCTGCCACCCTTTACAACTCTCAAATGCAAAAACTTTGCTAATGCAACAGAGCCCAGCAAGTCGGCAAAAGTCAATCGGCAAATGCATTTCTGATATCAAACATGGACTGTTCCCAGTTCGTAGCCCAATCTGCATATCTGCATATACCATTCTTATGCCAATTCCGAAAAACTAGAAAGTTGCAATTAAAAGTTCTTTGGATCCGTTTTACAAGCGCATTAATTCTGTGCAGCGCATAACTAATGATTTAATTTCTCCTGCCCACTGGCCCTGGAATCTGGTTTGCTATGCCTGTTTTGCCATCATTAGCAACTTAAAAATGATTATTTGCAATGCAAATTTAGTCGGGGGAAAAACGGAGTCTAGAGAATATGAAATGTGTGCCATCTGCATGAGAAATGCAGCAATTATTCCAGACTTGAAAGGACGGAGAGAAGAAGGCCAAAAGAGTTGAAAATTTAAGCTTAATCTGGAATTGAGCGCGAACCAAAGACTTGGGTGTTAAACAAGAAAATCCAATGATTTCGAAGGCTCCTTTATATCTTTTAATACCTTTGAGGTGCCAGATATTCACACACTTACGACAACCGCTCCCCAGATGATCTCCAAGGATAACTTTTCCTATAAGCTTAATAATGACCTCGCCATAATAGACAGCAACTAGACGCAATTGCCACAAAAATTGAAATACAGCTCCCAGTGCACACATTTTTCCATGCCCCAGCTGAGTGGTGGGAAATCTGAAGAGGAGGTCCTGGGAAATGGGGGCCAGGATACCGTAGCATTTTTCACTGCCTACATCGCAGCGAGGCGGCCATAATGTCATTTAATTAAACGTCAGAGAGCAGTTGCCGGGCCCTCCTGGCTGTTATTTGCTGCTCTGTTACTTGTATTTTTGTATATACACTTTTTTTTTTTGGTAACTTGTGCGGGGTCAGCGGCAGCTAAACGGTTAACCAAAGTTAGCGGGAAGCCGGCTTCACATAATTTGGCCGAAAAAGGAGGCGAACAGTGAGGCCAAGGACGAGCAATTTATGTTCATTTGCATAGATATTAAAAATTGTTAGGAAGTCATTAGTAGGCATCAGTCAAATGACGCAGCCTGCATATAAATTAAGCATAATTTTATTAGGCAAACTCCACGGGAAGGTCAAACCCACTTGACAAATGTCCAAGGACCTTCACCCCCACACAAAAAAAAAAAAAAAGAACGTGTGCTTGTTGTCGTATTAATTATTAGTTTTAATTGCGTTTTGCTTGCGTATCTCTGGGTAGGCTTTACTTTTTCAGTAACCAAATCATCCATTCATCCCTTAACGAAGTAAGGGAAAAATCTCGTTGATCCCCAAACAAATCCACACACATAGATATTCCCCCGTTTGACTTTGCTATTTAACGCAAGGACGAAGCTATGGCTCGTATAACCCCAAAAATTGTGTGCAATTAAATACTTTAAACCATAATGTATTTTTCACAAGTT
This sequence comes from Drosophila melanogaster, assembly GCF_000001215.4. Lineage (NCBI taxonomy): Eukaryota > Metazoa > Arthropoda > Insecta > Diptera > Drosophilidae > Drosophila > Drosophila melanogaster. The sequence continues at coordinate 6,671,085 of NT_037436.4, read as the reverse complement.
GAGCAATGTTGACCATTTGGTTGCGGATGTGGTTGATGCCCCCTATACTGGACACACCACCCCGCACCGCAACCCTGCTGTTCAGTGTAAATTACATGCACAAGAGGCCAACAAAGAAAACTCATTTGTATTCCGAGACCCGAGGACCCCCGGCTTAACCCCATACTGACCACCGCCCGCAAGTCAAAAGCTCAACCACAGGCAATTTTATTATTTCTTCTGGGCTTCTGTTTTCTCTCTTTTTTTTTGGCTTAAACACATCCAGAGAGATAACTAATTCGAGTTGCGTCTGCTGTTTGCTTATCAAAATTTTAATTGCGTTCCTTTTTTTTTTTCGTCTTTTGCCTTTGAGATTTGCCGACGCGGCTTATCTATTTATTATGTGTTGTGTGGATTTGTTTGGCCAACTGTTCGATCTGGATTTCCTTTTTGGTCGAATCCGCCTGGGAGACTTGGCGCCATCATAGCCAGCTCACGTTCGAACTCGAACTCGCACTTCCATTTCCCCACTCCCATTTCCGTTTCCGCTCCGATATTAAATGGTGCGCGTAATTAGATTTTAAATTTATTGTTCTGTGTGCTGGTATTTATTTTGTCTGCCTTGGTGTGCATAACAATGCAATGGCTGCAATAAATAAATAAACAAAACGTGAATGTGAATTCAATGGCGGGGTATTTGTGTCTCTGTTTGTGTAGGGATATAGGGATATAGCTGGGCCTCCGGGGAGCCACTTTATAGAACCTATACACAATGAAAATGCATCTTTATGTGGATTGTAATGAAACATTTTTAAAATGACGAGTCACACAGAAAATTTATTACTTAGCATCGAAGGCAAATATAAAATCAAACTTTAGACATTCAAGTATTCCATTAATTCTCCCAGTGTATGGCCAGCTGTGGCGTCGGGCCAAAATGTTCCTTCGCCAGTAAATTGAATTTGAAAATCGATTATCTGACTGGTGCTGCAAATCTGTCGGCTCAATCATTGCTTGAAGTACACTTCAAACATGAGCAGATTTAAGAGTTAATCGCGGACCATCGTTCTGATATTACCTGCACGCAATTCTCGACCCCCTTCGTACTAATTTATGGCTCATCTTTGCCAAGCTTGTGCCGCAAAATTGCGGCCGTCCGGCGGTCGATTCATATGGACTGTCATCCAGACCGCAGACAAGTGGCACCACAGACAAGATACTGAGGCACTGGGACACGCAGAGCTGCCATGAGGAAGTCCAACGAATGGACAGACAGATGGACAGGTGGACACATATGGACTGGGAAGACTTTAAATGTACATAAATTTTCGGGATGTCGGCGTGAGTAATGAGTGCTTAATACGGCGCCATTGGCATATTTTTAAGTTCCGCATGGAGCACAGTGCACAGTGCATGTTTCATAAATTTACATACTGCAAAAATATTTGTGCTCATTAAATATGCGCAAAATAAATGCAAACGTGCGACTGCAGTGAAAATTGTTGGCTGCCTGGTTTGTTTGTAAATTTCATAAATCACCGCTGTTAAAAACGCTGCTGATGCGGCTACTGCTGCTGATGATGATGAGTTCAGTTCTCTTTTCTGGCCGTCGGCAATATCAACTGCCGTATCCTGTACAAAAGGCGAAACTGTTTGGGGCGTGGGGTTAAAGGAGGTCCTCGACCATCTGCCTCGCCTTGTTTACACATGTTCAAAACGCAAATGAGCCGTAAAGCGCTGATAATGCAACAAACTGACAATTGACGATACAACACAATACCACCCTTGGCAGGAAATTTCTTTTTCCATGATTAAATTCAGTTTTAAACGAAACAATTGCTGGGCAACAGTAATATTCAAGGATTGGACTACTTTTCACAATTCTAAGTTCTTATGCTGAAAAGCTAAAAATGGGACTATTAAAAAGTAGTTATACCTTCATTAAAGAGCAAACACTTGCAGATTGTACAACATTTTTAATGGATGTATACTCTTTCGAATGCATGCGATTGACCCTCCGATTTAAATGATTTTTTCGTTGTGCACCTGACTTCTGGTTTCTGGGCCATCGCCTCAATGTTTTCCCGTCACTCACCGCAATGTTATTTTTATTATTTTTTCTTTTTGTTCTTTCGCAGCGCTGATAGAGTCATTCCATCCTTGAGCTCCTGTCTATATCAGTTTGCCCCTTGTCCTGTCGGCAGCATTAAAAAATATGCCAATAACATGGCCAGCTCGCTGGCAGCGCAAATGATGCGTTCTCCTTTCAGAGGCGAATCAAAATGACCTGCCTGCCAGGAGAGATAGCTCATGCATGTCGGCGATGGGCGTGCCAGAATAAAGGGGCGGACCACGGCCCCCCCATTCCACCGCTCAACGCCCACTTTGGACAATGGCGCGAAATGTGTAACGGAAACCACAGCTGAGTGCACGGCAGTGGATGAGGGATCGAAGGATTGAGTCCAAGTCCGGATTCGATCCCGGATCCGGGTGCCGGCCGGTCGGTCGGTTCAGTAATGCGGACAATAAAATTTTAACGTAAATGTTGCGTAATTAAATGTGCTCGCCGCACGGCAGCGTAAAACGAGATTGAGATTGTTTTTCCTTCGCACTGACCGGCAAACAAAAGAGTAAGATATGCCAGTTGGCTGCGGAGACTCGATTCGAATCTGTTTGAAGAACACGCAGCATAACTCAGAACTTATTGAGGTTAATGGGAGTGGATGTTGCTTGGTTGGCACTGAAGTAAAATTGCGATAATTCGTTTGCAAGAGTGCTTTCCGGCCGGGCTCAGAATGTTGGCATTCTTTGTTAAAGATTTTCATGACAATCTGCTATTTTAAATTTGTACACAGTTCGAATCATTATATTTAATCCTTAATGATTATAATCAGAAGGGTTGGGTTGGCATCATTAGATTTTTAATTAACCACAATTAATTAAAAACGAAATAATTCGCTTGGGTCACTGGTATATATTTCACCGCAACTCCTCGCGGCACTCACCTCGCATTTACTCGCAATTAAAGTGCTGATTACCTAATCCTTGCTCGGCGTGACCAGAATGCTAGCATACTTTTGAGCGCCGGAGCGGTGACCGCAGTATGCGCTGCGGTCGCCGAGCAGAAGTTGCCGACGTCGCCATATCGATTAAGCCATCAAAACTTTGACCGCTTATTAATGCGCGTACATCAGCGGCAAAGTGCGGTCATAATTCAAATGGGGCACCCTCCATTCATGTCCTTGAAGGGCGGCAAATCGGGTTTCGGATCAATTGTTTGGCCATCCGCGATGAGGGAAGTGAATCTGCTCAACCGCTTTACACGCCAGTTCCTGTTTCTCATCGTGTTGGTGACCCAGATCTGCGGGGTCGCCACCTTTGTGTACAACTCGAAGGCGCAATGCTTTCGTCAGTCCGGATTTCTGCGGTTCTACTCCAGCTTAGTTCTCATTTTTCTGGCACTTTTCCTGATTGTTACCACGAGTAAAATGTTTCATAATCTGCAAGCTGTGTGGCCATATGTGGTAGGAAGTGTTATCATATTGGTGGTAAGAATACACGGACTTTTGGAAAGTGCAGAGATCGTGGAGTTGCTAAACCAAATGCTGAGAATCATGAGGCAGGTGAATCTAATGGCCAGGCACCCGAATCTGTTTCGCCTGAAACATTTGCTGCTCCTTCTTTTGGCCCTGCAAAATCTTTTAAGATCACTGAATACGATAGTGGGAATAAGTAACCACTCTGCTGAAGCTTATGACTCTTTTCTTAATAGCGTTATCCTATTAATTATACTGGCCGTCCTGCTGAGCTTTCTTCTTCAGATCACCATCAATATTTGCCTCTTTGTAGTGCTCATTGCCACGTATAGCGAACTACACCATTGCACTCGACGAATCTCAAATGATATGGATAAGCTCAGACTTCATTCTGTCCATGAAAGTGGTCAATTTATGGTGTTGGTAAAACAACTTCAAGGAATCACTGAAAAATTAATTCGACTGCGTCAAAATGTCTTTCATATTACCGTCAGAATCATACGGCATTTCCGATTTCATTGGCTGTGTGCTATTATCTACGGATTATTACCATTCTTTAGTTTAACAGCTAAAGATCAAAATGGTTTTAACTTCCTCATCATTTCCGCATTGAACATAATATTCCAGTGGACTATTTTTGCGATTCTTTCTCGTGAATCAAGAATCACCCGGAGTTTATGCACTTTTCACTTGACCAATTACCATAAGGAAACTGCTAGAACGGTGAGTAAAACTATATAATATAAACTAGTAGGTTTTTTTTTTGAGTTTTCTTTTGAAGTACAGATTGATGAATTACTACATCAGGAAATTTGGGAACGTATCACAGTCACCATATACGGCAATACACTCGACACGAAATTGCTGTTCAAACTGCTATCCATTAGTGCCTTTTGCGCGTTTGTTAACCGACTGGAGTACTTGCACATCTAGTGTCCTCAATAGATCCTGCCATTTAACTGTCAAATTAAAGTCGGAGCAGTCCTTGCTCAATTTCGATATCGTCGTTTTGTCTATTATTAGCATTCTGGGCTGTCATGTTATCGCAACTGTTGTGCACCAATGTCAATTGCACAAGTCAAAAACTGCCTCATAGATGACTTTCGAGATACTTTGCCGGCAATTACGTAGCTGTTTCATTGTTCCACCATTTCGAACAAGCTTCATAATATTTTCACTTTTATGGCAGGCAACATAAAAGACGACAGCTTTGGCAATAGCAACAACATCATCATTATCAACACCATCAAAGCCCGGAAAATTTCACCTTCTGTGACTCCACCCCCCCTCCCAACGCCGTGCCTTTCGTCTCCTTTTGTCCCCCTCAATTGTCGTAAAATCATAGGAAAAAAGAAAGGAGCCAACGGAGGCGAAAAGTGTGAGTGCGTAAATTTCTCTCTGGACTCGGAGTCGCTCAAGTGTCCTTCCATTCTGTGTCATAAAATTAACGCTTTATATGAACGAAAGCATAAGGCGCTCGATTTTTATCACCAAGGCCAACAAGATGGCCATAAACGAATCAGGAACATGGAAACGCAGAGGAAAAAAATAGGCAGCTAAGTATCTACAAATGAAAGTGTAATTACAAAAGATTTATACTGATTTTTAAATAAACTTATAGCTAAATCTATATATAAATAAAAATGTATATTTTCCCAATTACAACCCACTTCGTACTGTTATTTTCTGGCAGTGCATAAGCCCATAGCGAACCTTATGAGAACATAAAGAGTTAAGAGTTGAATTAGAAGCAGAAGAAACTGGGACCGAAGTACGTTGGGTAGTAAGAGAGGTGGTCCAAAGAGTGCCTAATTATTTACGTGCAATGAAAGTTATGAATTGGGGAACAGGTCAAGTCGGCGAGGGTAAAAATACCCCCGAACCTCCCTATGCCTTTACTGTCTGTGTGAATGGCTTCAGTCTGGTTTCGTAGCCAGCCCCTTATACACATTCTCGTGTTGTGGCTGTGAAATCGTTTTTCCCAGGTGATCTGAAATTTTATTAGCATCCATTGTTATAAATTTGAATCAGTATAAAAGATCATTCGCCAAATACACTCAACCATGCTGACGACCCAGCAGACCGAATTCAAGATGATGGACAACGGCACCGAGACGCTGGCCGATTCTCCTTCGAGTTCCAGCGAGGATCTGAAAACGCTTTCGGATATGGATATTCGCAAGCCCGTAACGGAGATTGTTGATTTGCGCCTTAAGCATCCGCTAGAGAACACTTGGACACTGTGGTACTTGGAGAATGATCGCAGCAAGAACTGGGAGGACATGCAGAACGAGATTACTAGCTTTGACATGGTCGAGGACTTCTGGAGTCTCTACAATCACATTAAGCAGCCATCTGAGATTAGAGTGGGCAGCGATTATTCTTTGTTCAAGAAGGGCATTCAGTAAGATTGGCTAGATTTATATACATGATTACCGATTTCCTATTCATTGCAGGCCAATGTGGGAGGATGATGCGAACAAGTTCGGCGGCCGTTGGGTCATCAATATGGGGCGTGGCTCCAAAGCGGAGCTCGACAAGCTTTGGTTAGATGTGGTAAGTAGCTATTGGAGCTTTGTGTCCATCGCCTGTCATATCAGTTGCAACTGCACAACCTCTTTTCTGCCCACTGACAGCTACTCATACTGATTGGCGAGGCCTTTGAAAACACCGAGGAAGTCTGCGGCGCCGTTATCAACTTGCGCGGGAAGAGCAACAAAATTTGTGAGTATTACTGAAAAAAAAAAGATGTGCATGTGCATTAAAAAAGCTGGTTACAAATATTATATTTTACTAAAAACATTACACATGTTTTGTTTACTTCGCCAACCTATAAATATTAAGTGGTATACACCTAGGTTGGCTCTGTTTTTTTTTTTTAAACATAGTTTACACATTGTAGTTTTGTAGTGTACTCAGCTTAAGTAGCCAGTGGACACCACCATGACAACTACTAACCCAGCGCCTTTACTCCGCAAGCGATTTGGACCGCCAACGGGCACAACGAGCTGGCCGTCATGGAGATTGGACTCAAGTTACGCGACCTGCTCGTCCTGCCGCCCCACCAACTGCAGTACCAGCTGCACAAGGACACTATGTGCAAGCAGGGATCGGTGATCAAAGCGGTTTATTGCGTGTAAGCCGTCTCCGTTTTGGATGCCACCCACCACTCCATCCACCAACCACCCACATTTCCATGGCCGCTTATGCCTCTGAATGCTGTTTCCAGCGCGTGTATCCGAAAAATATAAAAAAAAAAATGTATCTTGAAACAGAACTGGTTTTATGAATTTGACCATGTTAAAAATTGCAAAGAAAGATGTAAATACATAGTGTTGTGAATGCATATACGACGAGCCATCATTAAATTCCCCAGTTTTTAAGTCCCAAGGAGCTCTTTTTATGCCGCTAGTTGGACCCTTTATGCTCCACAAAATGTTATGCAAACATATGCCGCACCAGAGCGCAAATAAAATGGTTTATATACACTTGCAGTTTGTACTTTTGGCCGGGCCAGCTAGAAGTGCACAGTGACTGCAAAAGATAAACGTCCACTTGGTTCGCTTGGCTGGCCGAGCGAAAAACAAAAGACCGAAAAGGGTCAACAATGGCCACGGCGGATTGTCCGTTTTAGCGAGTGCCACAGTACCCGGCGCTGAATCTCTGGGATCTCTGGTATCTGGAACTGGCGTCGAGGGCTTCCAAAATGGAGACAATTGAATTTTGATGAAAGGCCGAACGAAACGCCGTTGCCTCGCGCAGTATTAAAATTCATGCTATGAGCTTCGAGTTCGAGTTTGAAAAGAGACTCTTAATTTGCGTGTAAAAAATGTTATTTTAATAATTTAAAAAAAAACCTATTAAGTACGTTTTTAAAGTATCTTTGGTATTCTAGTATCTATAACCATTATCGAATGACAAAGCTGTAGGTTCCCTCACATGCGGCTGGTAACGTTTATTCAACCCTTTGTTCAGCCCCTGTGACGTAACGTTTTAGCCAACTCGGGTCACCAGGCCATTCAATCAACATTGAAATTCCGATGGCAGCGGCACGTGCAGTAGCAACTTCATTATGAGCCACTTTAAGCTGACAAAACTCATCTCCATCCGCATAGCCCGTTGACTGCATTTTATGGGCCCAGGTGGCGGCGGCTTACATGGGGAGCTGTTAAACCGAAACCGCATCAAAACCGCACACGTCCCACATGGCATCCAGGTGCCTTCACCTCTTGTTTGGCCCACCTTTACCAACTCTGCCACCCAAACACCGACTAACCCACCCACTTCGCGTTCTTGCACCTTTGACATATTGCTGGGATAGAATAGAGGTGGTTTTGCTGGGCGGGATGAGATCCAGATATGCACACACACACACACAACACCGCAAACTTTTTGCCTTTGGGCTGTGCTGGTGAAAAACTTTGGCAAGCATGCAACTTAATTAGCACATAAATAAATTATGATCCCATTAGAAGGTCCTTAGCACGTCTGTTTAAACTTGTGTGATTAAAAAAAGGTTAAATTAACAATTAAAATTAAAAAGCTAGCAAATAATAAAATTATCCTAACAAGATTAAAACGGGGATGTATTGTATTAAAGTTTCGATCAGGTACAAATGTTTTTCCAACAGAGAAATATGCGCGCACAAAATATTTGTATGATATAGCGAATCATTTTGATTGGTATTATCTTTATGCATATTGATTGTTTCCTTTTTGGTGGTTCCGGTATAAAATGGTCAGATTAAAATCTGAAATCGAATGATTTGTATTAGCTCTATTATAGACTGGAATCGCTCTCCACCTCCATGCTGGTCATGCATATATCAACACTTTTCATATAGCCAACGCAGACCACATTGAGCTTCAGCTTTGGTTTTTATGGCCACACCAGCTGGACAAGCACTAGCACTATGGCAGCACCACCCGGAAAACACAACCACCCAACTGGCCAGCAAACCAACCGGCCACCAACAAACTCTCCATTTTTGCTCAGCTTTTGTTTATTCTGTGTATTGTTGGAGCTCGCGCGATTGCTGGCTTCAGCTTTTGGTCGGGTTTTCCTTGGTCTTTTTCTCTTTTGGCAGAACAACACTATACAACATAAAAATAAATTGCACTTCTGACACTTGAATACGGTGTAGGAGTTTGGGGCAAGAATGGGGAAGCGAGTGGAGTTGGATGTGGGAGCGGAGGGCAGATGCTACTATTTGGGCAGCGACACATGATTAAGTGGAGTTTGCGGTTGGCTTTGTTCGGGGAATACGCATGTAAATCTATTTGGGTATACATTATCGTCGTCCAGTTGAAGCTTAACTTTTATCATATAATAAAATGTAATTTTCCAACTCGTAACTCTCTGGTAATTAGAATTTATAGCAAACTTAATCGCTTTTGGCACGCAGACTAAATGGAGGAGGGTGTGGATTTCTCCACCCAGCATTTATTTCATTAATTTGCCCAAGAAGAGAATTTCATTAGCCGCATGACGGACAGGCATGCAACAATTTTTGTGCAATTTTCGCCAAAAAGGGATAACAATATTTTCACTCGTATCAAATAGCCAAACCGCATCAATGCGGAGCATTTGAAATGAAATATTAATTTGCAAAATTCCAAGCCTCCGTTTCGCCGGAGCTCTTCACACATTTTTATTATAAATTAATAAGAATTTATGATGCCAACAAAAATGAAAACGAATCATCTTACAAACAACGCCACGCAATGCAAGGCCTTGGATTGTACTTTTGAGTTCACCTTCAAAGGAAGGCCCGAGGAAATGGCAGGAGACGACAGCCAACCGAGATATTTGTCTACAAATATTATTGCTATTCGAAATGTGTAGTATCTGATGTGCCCTTGGCTGCGTTCATTCGTTCTTTTCGGGTCCAAAAAATTCCTGGCTGCCAAATATGCAGGAGGTATGCCCTCCACTTCACTCCACATCCCCCAACCTGGTAGTGGTTGAATTCAGTGCGAGATAAAGGCCAGTTCGGATCCCTCCGCCTATATAATTCTTAATATTTCGCTTCATAAATATGTAAATAAATGCCGACACGAGGGAAAGACAAAAGAAATCTTGGCCTGCCCTCCTGTACTTTGTTAGCCATTTCTTCTCCATCCAACAAAACGGAGACGAAGACGTTCGGTTTGATAGAAACTATAAAGGAATCCGGCGAAAACCGCACGGAACTCACAACGGGATATTAAGCACAAAAGTTGGCCACAAAGATTTTCGGACGGAGCCAACTTAATGAAATAAAGCACTCGCTTAGCACACACATTCGAGGACCCGAATCCGAATCCATGGGCAAAACCTTAACCTAAAGCATAAGAAGTCAGTCATGAAAAGCGTACGTGAGCAATGAAAAAGTCGCAAACACTTTATTATACGTGGCAAGAGGGGAGGCAGCAGGAGGATGTGGATCGGACGCAATGGGATGGGTTGTAGGATGGCCTTTCAGCCACATCAAAATGCTACGCGGCGCGTATACGAAATAAGTCCTATGTAGATGCACTCCAACCACACACCCACCCACTAGGCACATTACTCATACGCCGCGTCATTGTGCCGCAGTCAGATAAAGACCGAGGGCGAAAGACAAAAGATGGCCACGGGACACTGGATGGAGCATGGGGAGGCACGGTGGCAAGCTGGAGGTGCGGCAGGAGGTGCGGCAGGACACCAAGGACAACGCGATGGCAATGCACATAATGCCCGGGTGCGTGAGCTAGGTATTTTGGTATTTTAAACATGTGCCCGGCAGCTAATGCATAGTTTATGGGTCTCTGGGCCTACGACCGAAAGTGTTGGTCAAATTTGGACAGCGATTTAAGCATGCCCACTAGGTGATTGTAGGACAAACTGGTGGCAAACCATTAACCAAAATGGTGGTGAGAAAATTCAAAATGAAACAAAGGGTTATACTAATAGTGACACACTATTACGCTGATTCTAAGCCGTTTCCAAATATTTTAAAATCCCAGAGGATTTTAATGGTATTCATCAGTTCCAATTAGTTTTGTAGATAATTGATATCTTGGTTATTGAGACTTACGCACTTGGAATGTCTAATATTCAGTCAAGATAAACTTTAGCCTAAATTAATTACAATAATATTTGCTAAATTATTTATCATGTTAATTATATTGGCAAATAGGCCGAAGTCCATTGAAACTTGTGTCCATCTTGCCAGTGAGGTGCAAAACTTTCGCTTTTAATTTCACACACAATCAATTTGTGTTTATTAGCTCATTATAAACATTTTGAGGCTGCCTTCGCTTAGTTGGCATTCCCGGCACGTGGGTCGTATACTTAATTTGCTTAGTCAACGAAGCAAATCATTGACCAAAAGAGCCCGACCGAAGCCAAGGCCACCCAGTTTCTGCAGAACGTCCATGAGATGGTTAAGGATTTATGTAGAGGACCAGACAAATTTTATAATTCGAAAAACAAGCGTTGAGGAGGGTAAAGTGGAAGTGGAAACTACAAGGTGCACTAATTTGAGGTGTTCAAATGGCCCAAAGCAGGTCCGCAGCATGAGTCCCAGCCGCAGGCTTTTGATGTGCACTCAAGGGTTGAAAGGTGGCATAATCAAATCAATGTCTGGACCCGGATCTATATGCACCCCAAAAAAGGTTATTTGTTTTCCTTGGAAAACTCTTTGTTTGGCCGTTTGCGGTCATGTTTCTGGTCCGACACCTTATTTGCCATTCCGAGCACATATCCGCAACTTGAGTGGGATTTTGCAGATCTGTTGGCTTCTTTTGTGCTCTTTATTAAGTGTCACTTGGCACAATTTAAATATTTAATCCGGCGCGTCTGATATTCCTTTTAATAAGTATGCAAATAGCACATTTATGATATCGCGGATTTCGCCGCACAACTTTTGTTTTCCAAATTTCGCGTAATTTGAGCTTGAGTTGCTTGTTTTTGTTGATTATTTTCTCCTCTAGTGAAGTTGTGTCTAGACATTTTATGCGCGCCAGAGATTATATGAAATTCATAAGCGACACTTTTGGGTGGAGGTTACATCTTTGGGGACTCAAAGCACCAACAAGATTGTGGCAAGGGAAAGAGTTCAACGTTTGTAGGATTAACAGTTTTGTTGAATTCTTGACAGAATAAAGAAATGGTCGCTTAAATGCAGTTTAAAACGTATTTTCCTAGATTAATATTGCTGTTTACAACATCTTTCATAAACCGCTTTATCCAGCGCTTGTTTTGATCAATAGCTTTTATATCATCATCATGCTTTTTTTTTCAAAACAAATAATTACTAAAGCAGCGAGTTCTACAATATTATTCTTCACTTTCATGGTACACATTTCTTTCAATTTACGATTGCCAGAGCAAATTGAATTTGTTGCACTTCAGCACAGGTCACAAAGTGGAAAGAAACAAGGTAAAAGAGTTATGAAAAAATGGGTTATGGGTTGAGGATTTGAAGTAGCGAAAACTGGGTAGAAGGATTTAGTGTGCGCATAGCCTTCACCTCTAGCTTTATAATAAGTTAATTACTTCGTGCGAAGCTGGCATAATATGCAACCTATGCATGCCTTTCGCTTATTGCATTTTTATCCGTAATATTCGCAGATATATATAGCTATATGTATGATGGGAAACCGAGGCAACTTGTAAATACTGGGTACATACATTTATGCGTCTGCGTTCCCGCCGGTCGCCGCCGACAATGGACGCTTACTTAAGCTAAAAGCTTTTGTGTATAAATTTTAATTAAAATGCAACAATTAAATGCACAGCATTCTCGGCCAGACTCGTTCTGGATGTGGTTCCGTTCCAGTTCCCGTTGCCGTTTCATTTGCCGCCTTCGTCGCCGTTGGTCATGCGTGTAAGTTGTAGTTACTACGGCGGCGGCAGGCGATGCATAAACCAGTGTTAAGCTCAAATTAATGACATTAATTTACGGCCACGCCCAATGGGATCGGATCTCTGGTACTGGGAGCCGGGATCCAACGCCTCATTGCGTTTTAATAAGTTAACAGAAATGTATTGCCTACTTTGCAGCGCCCGCTAATTTGTATTTTGTAATTGAAAACGCTCACACTTGGCAGAATGCAGAACACTTGCTGGTGCTCTGTAATCAGCACTACTTAAAGCCAATTAGCTGCAAATATGGCCGGTAAACCACCCAATTTTGCCTATCAACCTGGCTCAATGGGGAGGGGGAGTTATTCGGGATTTTTGTTTTCGGGGGGGTTTACTCCGTCAATGGGGCATGAAACGCGTTTTGTTCGCATTTTGTTCCTGCCACGCCCTTCTGTCCACGTTTGCGGTTTGTTTGGTGCCGGTTTGGCAATTTTGTGATATCGCCCTCTCTATACCGCTCCGTTCCGCTTGAACATTGTGCAAACGCCGCGTTTGCCGGTAAGATGTGCTTGTGTGTGTGTGTGTGCAAATAATTGGCAACATTTGCGCTGGCCACACACTCACACCAGGCCACCGGCCACGCCCCGTTGGATACCGCTGAAAATTGCACAGCGAAATGAAATTTGCAAACTCGCAAAAGGTGTTGACAATTATTTGCATAACAAAGCAAATTCCAGCTCCCCCGCTTCGCCAACCCAAAAAGTATATATCTATCTACATATGTATATCAAGTAAAATCAACATTAGGAATTTAAACTTAAAGTTTGCATTGAATTAGTTGAGACTTTCAGTCGTCAAGGGGTTACAATTTGTCACCTGTCTGCAGTGGCATTCCAGTAGCCACCCCCAAAAAATTCCCTGTACCAGCTTTCGGCCTTGTTTGATGTTGGCAGGAACAAAGCTCACGTGCAGGTCTCCAGCGAGACAGCAGGGTCCACTCACGAATCCTGGACCGCAGTGCGGTGGCGCTGATTAAAGACGCCCCAAGGACCGCAAGTGTAAAAATAGCCTAAAAGCCTATGGCCATAAGTAAAATGGGGAGGGGAGAGGTTACGAGTGCACTGGGGATAATGGTATACCTGGAAGTTGGAGTATCAAGTTAAAGTTGTCTACCAGCAGAAAGTAGTGCAAAGAGTCTTTAAGCGGGTATAATATCATATGATATGATGATTAAATAATTCAAAGTCGTTTTTTAGGCAGCATATGTTTTTCCCAGTGCAGGAGCACCGCAAAATTCCAGTGAAACATTGGCAGATTAATGGCGTGTAGCGTTAAGTGAATCAATTTGGTTCATGCATGGCCCAGTGGCACAAAGATACAATCTCCCAAAAGCAAAACAAAACAGTAGGCCATGCGTGATGGGAAAGTTTGCGGCTATCTGTTAATTACATACCATTCAAAGTTATAATCTGCGTCCATCGTCTAAGTTGCCCCAAAAATAAACTGACAGCCAGATGGTCAAGTGGAATTTTTTTTAGCGAGTTTACTTTTCCTCTTTTTTTCTGCTGAGATTTCGTTTCGTACTAATGGATGCCACAAATTTCAGTTAGAAGTGGTCGAGGAAGGCGAGGGCGACATAGACAGACTACAATTTGACTTACACAACTGCCAATTTGCAGCACAAAACTATAAGGAAACACCTCCGCAGTGGCCCGATTCTCTCCCCTCGACTTGTCGCACGTTTATGGCTCCGACGAACATTTTTGAGTAACAACTTTGCTGCGTGACACGAATGTCGAGCGATGAGGCACTTATAAAATGTCTTGGCATGTGATCAGCGGGTGCCTGCGGATGGCGATGGCGGTGGCTCTGATGATGATGATGGCCACGATGATGATGGCAAGGTGACAGGAACGTGGTTGGTTGGCTCCCAAAACCAAGTAATAGAAACTGCGTGTGAGAATAATAAAGTAAATCGATTAAAGGTTAGTTTGTTTAGAAACTATATATAAAAGTCACATCTATATAATAATATGGGATAAGATCTTATCCCAAGTCATGTATTTCGTAAGTTTCTGGAGAAGTGCTAGGCACAGGAAATAAAAGATACCCCAAAATTCTACCCTTTCAAGCACTGCAAAATTTGCTACCGCCTTATTTAAATTTGGCGAGTGCTTTTTGGCCAACACCCAAGACGATTCCATTTATCAGGTGGGAGCGAAAAACCCATCAGGAAGGACTTAACCCCTCAACCAAGGCGATGTTGACAAATTCTTTATCGCTTGGCATACGCTTTCCGATGATATTTATACAGAGCGTTGTTGTTGCCGTTTGTTAACCCATCATCAACAATCGTGACAAAAGGCTCAAATCTGTCACATTCAAAACACGTGAGCGAACATCATTTATTTTGTGGGCTTGCCGCTTTTGAAATCGCTAGTAAATGTTTTTATTTCCCTTTCGACTAGGTCCTTGCTCCTCACCTGTGTGCGTGAGTGTTTGTTTGTGTCGAACGCAATCGGAATTCACAAATTTCGAATTTGAAATACAATTTTTTATTTGTGTCACCTTTTTATGGATTTTTTATTTAAACCGCAAACAAATTGACTTTGGTAAAATGAATTACTTTCCATCGGAGCCTAAATAATTGGTTAGATATTTTACGATGTCAAAGCTATAAATTGATCAATCAAAATGTGCATATGTGCACTAACCTTTTGGCCTTCAATGGTTGCATAACATTATGAGGGGAAGCCACAGATAAACAAACCTTGTAACCTTATGAGCTGGTGCAAGGGTTCTATATTTAAACCACCTACTGACCTAGTTTCACCCACAAGTCGTTATGCTAATGCCTTAAACAAGTAGTGAAGCCCGG
The DNA here is from genome assembly GCF_000001215.4 of Drosophila melanogaster. Taxonomy (NCBI): domain Eukaryota; kingdom Metazoa; phylum Arthropoda; class Insecta; order Diptera; family Drosophilidae; genus Drosophila; species Drosophila melanogaster. The sequence continues at coordinate 6,655,862 of NT_037436.4, read as the reverse complement.
CCCAAGTCTTCGCCATCGATTGGACATTCTCATTAAGGTACTATGTAAATCCGCTAACTGGACCTATTGAAATCTTTTGGGTATTATTTTTAATAAGTCCCGGCAATCCAAGCGGCCACTGTAGCTTGATCTTTATGCCAAAAGTGCTTACTTGCGATACACTCTAAGCCACTTAACGTGAGTCAGCAAAGCGAATCTCATTAACAGGCTTTAATTTTGAAAACACACTTAAGTGCGAGGCGTTTCCCGCTTACCCGCTTTTCCCCTTTCGCTCAATCTCCATCTCCATCTTCAATCTCCAGCCTGAGTCAAGTCGACAACTCGACAACGGCAACCCTCATCAGGAATATAGAAGGACAACGAGGACGAGACCGAGAACCGGGGCAAGGCAAGCTCATCATCAGCCGACGTAGTCCGCCGTCATTTAGTAGTCTACTTAACTCGTCTAAGGATGCTCGTGGCAGCCAACGGGAGCAGGAGCAGCAGGAGCAAAAGCAGAAGCAACAGCTTGAGCAGCCGTTTGAGTTTCCAATTGGAGGTAAAACAAGTATGCGCCATAGTGATGCCATCCGCTGGACTTTGGCATACCCCTCCGCCATCCTGGTTAATGAGCTCACACAGGTACTTTCTGGGGAGGAACTACCGACCAACTCCGCTTGGCTAAAAACATCCCGCACACTATCTCCGGAAAAGTCCGCAATCTGCTGGTAGTGACAGCGCACAAAGGGGCAAGTCTTTCGCTTTCGCCCATAACAGCAATTAATTGGCCCAAGTGGCTGACAGTAAATAAAGAGTGTCTTTTTATACTATATTTCGCTAGCACAAAAGCTTTTTGGCGAAATGAAGCTGATGCTGATGCTGAGTTGCCCTTTTCAAATGAGCAATTACCCCGGCGAAATTGAGCTCGGAATTTAAAATTAACTTTAGGTCGGCTGGATAATAGGTGGGTAAACACCATAAAGAGCACACCTAAAAGCTTGCAAAACTTTTCATCCAAATCCGGAGGATTCGTCAGCGCCTCGGGAGCAATTTCATGGCCATGGCCTAATCCAATCATTGTCACGTATGCGCTCAAGGCATCATATTTGTTTTATTCCAGGAAATTAATCATAAACACATGCGACGAGAAGCGAGAACTGCATTCGACATTCGTCTGTCAGCCCTGGATTTTTTTACGCTTTCATTTTCTATGTCCGCAGCCCAACTGGATAGCCATGAAAATTTCAATTTATTTTAGCCTGCGGCTGCAACATTTTCACTCAACTGTCTTCGGCGAGGCAGTCTTTAATTTCCGCCCTGGCCCATGAAATGAAAACATAAATAATAAATCTATATGTATGGATAATTATTTTGCTTATCAAAAATGCCCTGAATGCTAGCTCGTGTGTAAAAATTAATATAGAAAATGGTACCCCCCCCCCCCCTAAAAAAAATCCGAAAAGAAAATAAAAAGTGGAAAGAGAAAACATTTCAAAAGTTAAAGCAACAACAGCAGGGGGCGGGAGGCACAAAATGGGTGTGGCCACTAAAAGCCCACTTAAGTGGCAGGCCAGCTGACAGCAGTGGGACGGGGGTAGGGGATGGGATGGGTGAGCTATATTGACCCCGACCCGCATGGAGGCTCCCTGTCGAAGTCGAAGGTCAAGCTCCAGTCGCACTGCCCCTCTGTTTGCCTTTTGTTTCAGACACTCGCAAAGTTCCCGTGCTGCATAAACAGCATCAAATCGCTAGACTTTAATGTTTCCTCAAACGCATCCACTCAAAAAGCTTTGATGTTTTATAGTATACCCTGGTTAAAAATCCCCTGAAGAGGTACTGACTGCCCTTAAGGGCAGAACTAAGCTGCGGTCGGTCGGAGGCACTTCCTCGTTGAAGAGAATGTATATTTATTTAACCTTCCGTCCGCACCCATTGACAATTTAAACCGTTTCAGCGGGCTCCCCCATAAAAATTCCGACTTCCGCCTGGCTGACCCTCGAATGCTGCACACATATATATATATATATATATATACTATAGTGGAATATCCTCGTACATATTTATACAATTCCAGTTAAGTACTCAACTCGGTTGCCAAGAGTAATTAGGGCAGTCGGAGGCATTGGATTGGAGCTCAATGGGCAGAGCCAAGTGTTCTCAAGTGCCTCGACGATGTGGCTGGTCAACAGCTGCTTATCGGATGGGTCGGGAATCAGACCCTATTATGATCTGTATATCAGCTCGGTTGCATTTAATTTCACCGAAGGTTGGATGGGGCAAAATTTAATAAACGTGTAATGATGTTATGCAAACTAATTCCATTGCCCCGTATTTGCTGTTTAAATGAATTTCCATTGTTTGTCTGCTGATAATTTACACTCCACTCCTTCACGTTTTGCCACCCCTTCCATTAACCCTTACCCTTGCCCTGGCTCCGATTCCAAGACAATTGAATTGTTCGGCCCTAATTAGAACATGAACTCGCTTCGAGTCGGGCATAACTGATATGAAAACGGACACATGCTTATCGCATAAATAGTATTGCTGGACCTTCTGGCTCGTATATATTGCACGTAGTCATGGCACCGACCTTTCTTGCAAGGTCCCGAATCCAAATTCAAGCTCCAATTACGTCCCAATTGCATCCGACACATTAGCAAACCATTTTCTTGGCCCATCTGAACTCGGATTTTACTGAATGCTTAAAATGAATAATGTATGTTAATATCAATGTTAGTTATGCAAAGGGGTGGGTAAAACTGTTCCCATTTAACAGGGGAAAATTCGCTGTTATCACTTAACAGATATGTTGCGGCTCTTGGGAATGTTACCGTGTTAACATTAGAGTCTCTGTTATGAGTTTGTGGAATGTAAGTGCTCTTGTCGTCACAAAAGGGGATGATTTTTTATAGGAAGGGGCAACAGCTCTGCTAAGACCTAAAATTCTGTTAAGCTCTGTCTAAATTACAATCACATGTGATTATCTAAAGTGATTGAAATAGACAATAGACCAAAATATACATATGAATATATATGAATGAGAATGCATTATTACGTAACTTCATTCAATTTCAATGCATACATAATCCTAAGTAAACGTAATTACTTTCACAAACCCATACGTTATAAGACTATCAAATATTTTTTGTGTCGAAGTGATGGAAATGAGGTTTCAATAGCAGAGTTTCCCTAATTTTAATAATAATTTCGATATGCTTTGTAGTTGTGTTTGAAAAACAGGATAAGCCAGCTTTAGCTAAAACATCAGTCATGAATACGTCAACAGAGTGGGTTCGCTCCCATAAGAAAATCAAAGCCAAAATCAAAATGCCCATGGCTGCAATTCAATTGTGCGACATAATTGGAATATTAAATGTTTACAAAATGCAATATACAAATACAATGCGGGGGAAATCGGTGATTGGGGGGACGGGAATTGAGAGGCATCCGTAACATGGCTACAATTTGCACTTAAATGCACACGCAATGGGCATAAATCAAACAGCAATAATAACAACAATGGGCTTAGATGCATTTGGAGGTGGAAAATGGGAAAATGGGGAAAAAGGGGCAATGTGGGGATGGAGACAATACCGTTGCTCTTTCGAGGCCCTCCTGTGTGCTGTTTAGTGGTCTGTTCGGATGATTTGCATTTGAAACAATGACAGCCGTTCGATACCGATCCTATGACTTTGTTCATTCTGATTAAACCGAACATTATGGACACCGCCTGTGGAGTGTGAATTGAGTGACCAATAATGTAAAATTGATCCAAATTATTTCCCCTGCGCACATCGATAGTTGTTTCTATTTTGATTGTTGTCCGGGGAGCACCCTTTCCGCCGTTTGCGTGTCAATTAAGTTTGACCAACTTTTACCAACGTTACCACCAAAAACGACAACACCAATCAGTTTTCAAACGTTTCCGTTTCGAGGTAACTGCTTTTGGCATAGATAAAGTCTAAAAATTGCAATTGAGAAAGGTATCATGTGTTGAAAGCTTGAAATCAATAAGGAAAACTCTACAGACATTTTTTAAATAAATTTAAGATGATAGTTAGTTAGTTATTCTTTCCTCAATTTATTCAAAAATTCGTATAAAATATACTACCTAAAAAGCAAAACTCCTACGCACTACATACAATTATTCCATCCTTTAAAGCCCGCTTAAGTATCTTAAATGATGGTCAATCAATCTCTCTTAAAGATAATGTTCTTCTCTCCATGTACAAAATTCTTTTGAAATACTTGACTATGAAATATCCAAGCCATAATGAATTGACCACGCCCACCGGACTGGCAGGGGGTGCCCCACATGGGCAGCTGACAAAAGCAAAAGCACATCCGCAGAAAATACAGAGATGGGCAGGGAGAAAATAGTAGATTCGTAGCCAAGAAAATTGTTTGCTCTCAAAACATAAATAAGGGAAATATAGAAAAATCTTGAACTGTTAGTCCGGGCCTTGGGTTTTTAGTTTTAGCCCGGTTCAAGTGCGGATATTTTATGAATTTTATACGCTGCTTGAACTGCCTTGGTCAACATGCCTTGGCCATATTTGGTCCACTTTTGCGCAGCCCCAAAACCCCAATAATATTCCACTGTTTGTGTTTATTTTGGACTGGAGATTTTTCTGTGCTCCGGATTTGTCGCATTGCCCGAGGGGGGTAAAGAACTTAGTTTGGAATGTGACCAGTACATACGGTTCGTGTTCCCCCTTGGAAAATTCCAATAATTATTAATTATGTGTGGCGTCTGTCAGGCAAGAGACATGCTGTGATTCCGGTAATTGAGGCTTAAATAATCAATTCGGTAGTCACTCAATTATTGAGCCCTTCATTATACACACCCTCGAAAGCGAATTAACGCTTTAAAGCAGACCCAAATGTCGAGTATACTGAATGGGCGCACATACACATAAGCACACATACCCATGTGAGATATCCCTATCCAAGCCAAACGAGCGTATCCTTCGGCCTCATCCTGCTGGCCACTCAATGCTTAATGAGCAACAAATGTAATTTATTTATGTACGGCCCGCCAACATTTCAAGTCCCTGGCCAAAGGGACCTGCGCAGACCGCAAAATGCTTCAAGTTTTCAGCACAATTACCATAAGCACACATAGTACAAGGCGGGTGGAAGTGAGAGGGGACTCTCGGGCAGAGCGAGAGAGGGCGATAAATTGCTGGCCACTTTTAGCCAGAGCATTCTCAATTGCTGGGCAGCAAAAGTGTTGATATTTATGGATCATTTGCATGCGAGGCTCTCGATTCGTTTTCGTATGTGTGCCAAAGCTCTGTGGCAACAATGGACCAAAAAAAAAAGGCGGAAAGAAATACCAACTGGCGAGACAGTAAAGCATTTGCTGCCACTTCCGCACAAACACACACACACAGGCACTCAAACAGAAAAGGAGCAGGATGCTGAAGCTGCTTTTGAAAGTTGTCCAGTTGCGGTAAACATAAATTCTCGTTGACACGTTAATATTGTTCCCTTTTGGGTTTGTATGTGTGTGAGTGCTGGTTGGCTCCCCATTTCCCAGTTTTCCCACAGCTTCTCATACCCTTCCTTCTCCCCAATTTTCCTGGCTTACTGCTGCTACTGCAGACTGCAGCTAGTACTGAAAATGTCCAACAAAAGCTTAAAAACATTTAAAAAGGATTTATAGACATTTGGGGAATATGCTACGAGGCAGCCGGCATTCAAAGCAAGCCATTCCAGGACCCAGGATCACACTCCCCTGCACACACAGAGATACCAACCCAGCGCATCCAGAAACCCACACACACACAAACGCACACACACACGCACACATTGCTGTGCGAAAGTCATTTAGCCAGTCAGTTGGCCGAAAACAATAACAATTTTCAAGCTCAAAATCTAATTCATGATTTCATTACCAGAGGGTTGAGAGTGGCCAGGAAATCATTTCCTGTTTAGCACTTCTTTTTCGGAAGGGTGCGGGGGCTTAGTAATTGACCACGCCCCCGTTGTGTAGTTGTCTTTTTTACGGCATCACGATGGCCATTGAAAGTGTCACTATCGATGAAATGAAAAGCCATTAAAGGAAATTACTCGACTTGACTTTGACTCTCTGGTCCGCGCCGTTAAATGGCACATTAACAAAGAATTTAGTGGCACAAAAAGGTTCTCAGAATCGGCCAAGGCCGGTGTGGGGCGAAAAACAAAAGCCAAATTGTCTATGAAGTCATCAAAGTGCCTGCTAATCACATTGCCATTCGTTGCTCATACGCACTGTAAGCCGAGGCCTGAAGCAGAAGCAGAAGTAGCAAGAGCAGCCAGCCAGCAGCTCGCTTTGATTCAGTGTAAATTGAATTGGCTTTTGAGGTAGGCCATTAAATTTGATTACAGCTCAGGGTGTGTCAGGAAAATTGCCTTTAACCTGGAATCAGAAACCGGCAACCTGAGCAAAGTAGCTCCGGCAGCTGAATTTTATATTATTTTATTTATCACCCGGCCAAGTCGAGAACATAGTAAGCATTACCACCTTTGAGGAATCATAGCCAAGCTAAGGCGAAGTACGTACATTTGTATGTATACATATATATTCTGTTTTGCACCCATGTTGGCTCAGATTATGCATTCAAATATTTCCATTTCGTGCAACTGACTGGGCAAATTGTCAAGCTGACATGACAGCCAGATTGGAATTTGAAAAGTGCCAGCATTTAAAAAGAATTTGTTTATAAATTTTATACATGTCTTTGGCCACCAAGAGCCGCATAAAATATTCAAAATCTAATTTCCAACCTGCCAAGTTTTTCCACTCATTGCCGTTCGTAATTTTTATAAGCTTTTCAACACGGCCAAATGCTAAAATCGCTGTCCTCTCAAATCGCTTCGCTGTCAGCCAGTCTGACAAACCGAAAATAAAAATGCCGGAAAAAAATAAGGCATAAAGCTTATATATATGCGCTAAATAAAATGTCAACGAAAGGCCATTTAGAAGCGTGTGCTGTAAAATGAGCAAGATTTATGTCCAGGCAACAATAACGCCGGCCCATTCCGAATATTTACAACTCGGCATGGCATTGTTGGGCCAGGAAATGTTTTCCCAAATGCAAATCAAAGCAGGCCACTCCACCTGCTCGAGATTCCCTGCTGAAGAGCCAATGACACTGGCCGTCACATCAAGTCAAGTCCAGGGTTAGGGCCAACATGGAATCGCCATTAAGCCGGCCCAAGGCAAGTAAAACTGCAGTCTTTGGCTTCACAAAAATATGAGTGACGTGTGGGTTACCCGGTTGCTTCGGCATCGATAACTGGACGATTGAACGTTCCGAACTCTAAGCTAATCAACAGATTGAGGGAGGTCTTCATCAATGTCGAATACTTTCGTTGCCAACTGCTTTGTGTTTTGAATGGCATCAGCATGTTTACTCCGACAGCGAAACAGTCAGTAAATGAAGAGGAAATATATAGTTGGTCATTAAATATTCCATGAGACAGAAGTAATGTCTGGCGTGTGATCAATCATTTATTATTAAGAAAACAAAACTATTAATCTATTTTCCTACTAAAGATGCTGGTCGCTTATTAAATTCAAACTTCTGTCTTCTTTAAAAAATGCACAGATGAAACTTATCGTTTGTGTAAAGGATATACGAAAAATGCTTAAATTAAAAGCTATTTCATAGAATGTGTATGCGGAATAATGTCTCACACAAGTTCCATATCGCAAGAGATTTCTTTCGGTCCTGAAAAAAAAAAACTGTTTGACTATGCTTTTGTTGTGCATTCTTCATATGAGGGGCATACTTGAGTGTTTCACTCTTATCATCTCTCTTTGTATGCCAAATGGCACTTGGAAAAAAGTTTCAACGGCCATTCCAGTTGCCGTCCTGTTTTCCAGACCACCTTTGTCTTCATTTTAATTGAAACGTAGTGAAAATATGCCACATTATAATGACAGTCGGCACAATGAAGTGTGACCAACGGTGCATGTGTAGCTTTAAGTGTGGCCAACTCACTTCTAAGCTATCGAGTTTGACCGAGTTAATCATAGCTCTGAGAGAATTCAGCACTCCCGGATTGATTTGCGGTTTCATTATGGCAACAAGAGCAGTAAAACCTCAATGGCAGAGTGTACTCCTCCACTTTAGATGCTGCGACACATTTTCCATTGTTCAAGTTTGGGTTTTTGCTCACTGAACGATTCCCCGTTTGCCCCCATTTTTACCCCTCAGCCGTGTTCTACTTTTTGGCATTTTCCAGTGTTGAGTTCTTTTCATGGCTTTACTGCCTTTTCTCCATCATGCTTCTTTTTCTTCTGCCACTTCTTTTTTTTTTTTTTACATAAATTTGAAACTTTTGCAGTTTTTATTGTTGGCAGACTCGTTGGCAGTAATGGATTTCAAATAGAGTTACTCATGGGTAAAATGCTTCATACTTTGGGGTATTAGCAAATCTGCTAAGACGACTCCCAGACTTTCCAGCTCGTATTAATATGTGTATGTGACTCCTGGCTGGGTCTGTGTATCGGTTTGTTTTGTTTCGGTACGGTTTGCATTCCCCAGCAACTGCAGTGCATACTTTGGTGCACACTAAAAGCCTCAAGTTATTTGTTGCATGCCCTCTGCTAATGCACATTTTATTGAAATAAATTCCGTGCCGGCGGCTCACGGCTGGCACGCTGATCCACTGGCACTTTGGTGTTTTGTGGCTGCTTTTAGCTGATTTTATGGCCCTAAAAGGCGCCCGCAGTGGCCGTGGCGTTGATTTGCTAGCGCCCGCGGTTGCCGCGTTTTCGCCGCGCTGGCTGCCCCGGGGCCAGTTTATAGCCATGGCTTAACCCCCAGTATTTTGCCAGGGACTTCCACCGGTTTCAGCCAGTTTGCTAGCCAAGCGAGCTGCTTAAAGGCGCTCGCTGCCCACGGCGCTCCACTTAAGAATGCAAATGATATTTACGTTTGCTCGCTCTCTGCTTCTCCTTCTTAAGTGCAAAGTTAAACGACGTCCAGAAGTATGCAATGCGGGGGATTCTGCGAAAAAGGGGAGAATCTACGGGTTGCCCTGCATTTTTAATTACACTTCGTAAATCGGCTGGGATAACTTCACTCAGATAAAAGATTGCTTCACTGAAAGGGCGGGCTCCTGCATACCTAAAAAAAAAAACAGTTCAAAGCGTATACGATTGCAAGGTATTTTTTATGAAAAAGAAATAATTTTTTTTTACTGAATAAAAAAGATAAACTTTCAAATCCCTAATTAAAAAGTTAATGTAAACGGCAAACACAGTTGGATAAATGGCTCGCATGATCTATATATTTGCTTAGTGCAGTTGCAGATTGCAAACGTGTTCCGATTAGTAGACCTATCTCTATTTCGAACGTTTTTCGACTACTGGCGCCGAACTGATATAGGTGTAGAGCAGCCATTGAGGCGTTAGTGGGCGCCGGAACATGGTCATATATCTCTTGGCCATACTATGTATATATGGGCCACACTTCCGCAACCAGAACGCCAAGTTGGCGCATTTTAATGGCCTCGTCTTCTTGGCACACTGCATGGGGCTGCATTTCAGTGTCATGCTGGCATTTAATTTCACTCACTGCGAAAATGTTTTATGTCTTGGCCAAACACTTGGGCCCGAAAGAAAAAGAAAGAGTTTTATGCGCCTCACGACAATTTAGCAGCTGCTGCTGCTTTGCATTTCGTTTTTCCTCCAGCTGCTCTTGTGTACATTTCCCGCTTTTCTTTCTCTGCTCTTCTCCTCTGTTTTTTTTTTTTTTATTTTTTAGGTGAATGAAAGTGAAAAACGGCAACAAATATATGTACAAAACGAAAAATGTTGCTTGCATACAGGTGCAAATTTTATATGCACACTTTGCACCTTTGCCGCGAGTGTGTGGAAATTTGCTACTTTAAATGTTGGCGGCCAAAAGGGTGCACGCCTGGATGGATTCTGTTGGCCGGAAGTGGTGGGGCCAAGGGGTCGAGTGTTGCGAGGTGAGAGGTCTGGCAAAGTGGGCCAAGAGCCGCCAAAGTGTTGCAAAATCACAGCACAAAAGAATTCAATCAGCAGTGCTTAGCTGGGCGTCAGCCATACCAACACACACACACACACGCACGCACACAGCCACATCAATCTGCAGTGAAGCTGCGGTTAACAGGCGAAGCGTAATATAAACTTGAGCTCAAAAGCAGGAGAAAGTCGAGCGAAAGAGAGCGGTGAAAGCTGCCACGTGTGTGTGTGTGTATGCGTGTGGTATTTATTTTTGCATTTTAAGCTGCACAAAACAACCGAGGCAACAGCAAAATGGACGCCTCTGACGCTGGTAACGACGTCTCCGTGGCAAGCGCCAAACCGGAAATGCACACGCAGGCACCCCGCACTCACACACACACACACACAACATACTCACACATGCACCACTCGTAAAGGGCAGCTTTTAAACTAGCAAACAAAGGTGTCAGAGTGGAAAAGCCGTCAACAGCTTCGATTTGTTCGTTCACCCAGCTTTGGCTGCAATATTTTATTGCATTTTAAAAATGGGGCATACAGGTCTGCTAGCTTTATTTTAAATTCGACCTAAAATCTAGAAGACCGAAAACTGCACCGCCAGATAACATTATTCATACAAATTTATAAAATCGTAATATTATGAATAATGTTCAATTTTGTTAAAGCATTTACTTCATTATTTTGTTATCCAATCATGCCTCTTCAATATATTTAAATAAATATGCTTTGAACTGGCTTAAATTAATGACGTATTTTCCTATCTCCTCTAATGCTAATTTACTTTTTTAATTCCACCTCGAAATGTTACAAACGACGCGAAAAAAGACCCATTATTTAGCGCCATCTGTAACAGGTGAATAAGAGCAACAATAAAATGTCCTGACCAGGACCCACCCAACTTAATTTCGAAATTCATTAAATTTTAATATGGTCCGCGCGGCAGTTCATTTGTCAAGCGAAACCAATTTGCAATTTGTATTTATTTTGCCTTAATGAAGCGAGCTTTCCTCAAACTGATAAACAAATATGAGAGCAGCAGCAGCTGTGAACTCCAGCGCATTTAGGATTCTCCAAGGAAAATGTAATGGTATGACAATCTTTTCATGGCGAGGACTCCAAAAAAAAGGGAGCTGGAGAATTCCGGTATTTTGGATTTTGCTGGTTAGAGCAGGAAGATAACTTGCCCTTGGCCTGTGGGGCATTTACAGCTAAGGCCAAATTATGGTTTCTTCGGCTGTTGTTGTTTTTGAGTACGAATTTTCCACAAATTTCGTGCTGTTTTACTTTTTTTCTTCTCGCAGCTGCTTTGCAAGCCACCTACTAATTTTGGGCGATACAAACGAAATGTATGTAATTTCCCTGGAGCGAAATTGACATAAGCAAACGTAAAAACGCCAACAGCCATATATGACAAAAAGTTGGGAGTGGGTGGCTTTTCAAGGGCTGGCAACATGGCTTCAATCATTATTCATCATCCATCAACGTTGCGAATTTTCCTTTCCTTTTATTATATATATCTTCTGTTCTGCTGCCTCTTTTCCCTCATTCCCCATTCTTTTTTTTTTCCTTTATTTTTGGCAAGCAAATGTGCAAGTAAAAATTGTTGGCAAAAAAAAAAGAGGAGTGAAAATATAAATGAAAATTGTTGCCCCCGGCACTTTTGCAGGGCGGTACTGGGACTAATTCGTGCTTGCAAAGCGAACGGAGTATAAATTATCATCATGGAAAACAAGTGGAAAATGTCATTTATCATATTTTCGGTGCACCGAAACAGTAGAGCCAGGCTGTCAGCCCTATGAACACGAGCACATTGCCCACGCAATCACAGCGAACATAGATGCCCATGTCCATATGTGATCGGATGTATCACCAGAATAGGCTGGAATTTCATACTATACTCGTATCGGAAATTCTCCAAGCGAAAGGATTGTTTCAAAAACAAACCATTTACCGCCCCTTTTGGTGGCATATTTTCTGTTTAAACTTGTGATTTTGCTTCAGTCTTGAATTTTTGCAACATATCATCATTGGGTAGCTGAGAACTTAGGCTTGTCAGATTACAAATTTACAGGCACTCCGTGTGGCCTTCTGGGTCAAACTTAATTTCTATTTTATTTGATGAAGATATTTTCTGCTTTTAGATATTTCCTTTCATTTTTCTTTTTCTTTCAGCTTTTCCTGGAGCCCGACTTCAAAGCAGAATTGATGGGTGAGGTGGCGCGGGCATGCGAACTTCATTAACATTTTTATGATGCGCCTTGGCAACCGCAAATGTGGCCAGAGTTCGCGGAAGGAAGCTGGTGGAAGATCTAGCCCTGTCCAGAACTCTAGGACTTTAAGGACCCCGAGCCGTGTGGCTCGCAACGAAATGCTTTTGTTGCCGCCGCAGCCTTGGCGCATATTTTTGCGCTCGCCATTATGATGATTTTTTATCTAACTGTTTTTGTTTTTATATATATTTCGTTTTTTTTTTATTTTTATGCCGCCTTGGCGGAGGGACGAGGGAGCGACTAAGCACAATGAGGCAGTGTCCTTCGCCTCCTTTCGGGCCACCTGAGCTATAAGCCATGAGCCATGACCAAAACAAAGCCATTACAGTTATTTGTTGTCTATGCTGCGCTCTCTCTTGTAATTTACACAATAAACATTGACAAAGGAGCCATCCCCTCAAATGAAGCAAGTCCTGGCCGACCGTAGGGTGTTCAAGTCTCTAGGTCATTCAGTTTTCATGTGGATACTTGGCTGAATTAAAAGGGCCAGGAATCAGATCCCTGACTACTCAGCGAAAGGACACAGACGAAAGCAATGTTAAATCATTTGCCTCAAGTTTCTGATTAATTTTTTTTTACTTGGGCGCATTGATTTTAATAATATAATATTTAATAATATATTAAAATAATCTGAAAGACTAGCAATTTGGTCGCTTTGAATGTCAATGCAATTTTTGTTTATTCAAAATCGTTGGCTTCAAAGGTTTTAAAATATTTAACCCATGCTTTTGAGGGTGGTATATAGAATTTTGATTTCGTTTTTTTTTTGTCTAAATTGATTGTTTTCAGTGCACCACACATGACTGTTTGAACAGCGAAGGCATCTAACAATGCCTTTCCTCACCTTGGTCTCAAGTTCTCAGTGGCTGCAGCTATCCGAGACTTGACTTCACTTCAAATTCTCCATGTTTGCCATTCGCTTTATTTTCTTATGGCTCGCTTTGAGCGTGTCCCCCTGCCACGCCCCTTCGACGTCTTGCTAAGCGTTTTCGACTGCAATCACGACTTTTCCGCAGCTTTCGAGTGCCATTTTCTACGCTCCTCACTTTCTTCGGTCTTCTTTTTGGATCCCAGGCTCCTTGCTTTTCCCTTGCGAAACTGGGAAAACTGCAGCATAGCCGCATGACAATGTAGATTCTCTGGGTGGGGCGGGAGTGGCCTTTCAGGGTGGCATAGCGAGACGTTGATGCTGGTTGCAGATTGTCGGCAAGTGTCAATTGTTTTCGGGAACCAGAGGAGGCCAGTCAGGCGTGTGCGGCAGCTGAGCGAGCGAAAAAGGCAGTCGAGGAGATGAACTTGACTCGAGATTGACTCGCCCATAAGGCAGACATTACTCGGCGGCGACAGCGAAAATATCTATTAAAGGCAGGCACTTAAACTGACATTTAAAAAAGCTGGAAATTTGAAAGTAACTCAAATTTTTAATTTATAATCTGAGATAAGTGTGAAAAGCGTGAAAAGCTTAAAAATATATAGTTATCATTTAAGAGTTTCGATAGTTCTATTGCCATTGACGTTTGTTCGGTATAACATATTAAAAGCAACTAAAAAATTTAATTTTTGTATATTCATACGTAATGTATATTTTAAATATTTTAGGACACGTTGAATTTCTTCTGAGTGCAGGACACAGCTTAGCCGGCGGCCTTTGAAGCAATCAAAAGCCACCTAGCTGATTGCATTAGGCCCGTTTTGGTTGCCATTACCATTAGCCGGAGCTCTGATTTCATATTTAATTAGAGACCCCAAACTGACCCCCTAACCTCCATTAGCCAAACCCTGCGGCAGGCTGCGGTTGAACTACTCGCAGCTCGCTCAATATTTCAATTTCGCGCTACACTTTGTCTGCCAATCAATGGCCTCGCATCGCCCTCAACTGGTCACAAGTGATGTTAACTCAACTGGTTTATAGCCAAATCAAGTAGATTAAAAAACAATTTAGTCTATTAAGTTTGAATTGAACTACACCATGGCAAAAAAAAAAAAATGCTCTAACGCCAAAGAGTTATTCGTTAGTTGGCCTGAATTGCATTAGCTGAGCTTTTTAGATTCTTTTACCTTAAAAATCAATTAAACCATCATTTAACTTATTAAATTCTAAACGGGGATTATTTGGAACGATTTTTCTATTTTCATACATATTTTGGTGCGCTTCTGGAGCTGACAGCCCTGCTTGGTCATCGTGAACACAACTAGTGAGCTGCCAGAAGTCGTGGTGGCATTCTGCATATGTGAGGGTCCGGGAGCTTCCCTTTTGAATCCGGGGCTCTATCGCTGGCATAGCCATGCCTGAGATGCCAGGGCATGCGGCTCGCAAAAAAATGCCAATAGTTTTTTGTCGAACGCCGTGGGGCAAGGCATTTTTTAGCGCCAAAAACCTCAAAACATCAAAAAGCGAACACACAAGGGACTCCACTCGCTGCTGCCTGCCTGCCTTGTTGATGGGTTCAATGGGCAGATCGGGCAGGGGTAGGTGGTCGGGAATCGTGAGTGGAATGGATGCAGCTTGGACGGTAGCATATTGGCCACTGTGACCGCGACCAGGACTTTGGCATTTGGGTGAAGGTTGCATAAAACATGCCAGCGATAAATTTGTGCATGCCGCGCATAGATTTCCAACCTATCCCGCAAACATGGGTGGAATGTGGGTGCTTGGAGGCGTGGCCTTTGTAGTTGTGCGGTGCGAATCGCTTGTGTTGATTTTGATTTCCATTTTTTTTTTTTTTTTGTTTTTTCACAAATTTTGTATTTTGTTTGTTTTCTCGCCGGCGACTGTGTCGAGTGTGGTATGAAAAACGGCTCAAAGTGCTGGCTGATTAACTTTATGAGCTACGTGCGGCTTTTAATGGCTAAAAGGAGGACTGTCGTTTTTGGCCTTATCGAGGCCACGGATGTCTCAAGTGTAACATTGCGAGCACTTTAAATTTATGCAGGACAACGATGCACTAGCACTTGCAACCAGCAATGCCACTACGTTTTTACTTTATTTTATTTTATTTGCATTAATCACGTCGCCAGCGACGCTATTGAAAAATATATTTGCCTGCTGGGAAATTTCTCGCTCTCGCCGGCTGAGCACAGCACAAAATGCACAAGGACGTTCGTTCGGCGTCCTGCGTCCTTTTTCCTCCTGCGATCTGGCAGTTGCATACGCTTCGCTTTGGCTGTTAATGTGAAAACGATGGCAGCAGGTTTTTTGGCTGCCACGAGCGGAAAAGAAGTGCCAAAGAAAA
Organism: Drosophila melanogaster; assembly: GCF_000001215.4. Lineage (NCBI taxonomy): Eukaryota > Metazoa > Arthropoda > Insecta > Diptera > Drosophilidae > Drosophila > Drosophila melanogaster. Next base: position 6,640,395 of record NT_037436.4, on the reverse strand, counting down.
ATTGCATAAAATAAAAAGTATACGAACAGGTATATATACATATATATATATATATATATACATGTTCTTGTACCTTGTATTGTAAAAGATTTCTCCCGCGTAAGCTGCAAATATTGCAGCAACATTTTTATTGAGGTTTTGTCTGTTTGCACAACAAAAGCGAGGGGCAATGCCTCTGGAAGGGGATGGAAGGAGTAAATCTTTCCTTTATTGTGGAGGAGTTGCCTTGTATAATTTCAATGTAAAATTGCTGCAATGGTACTTTCGTGGCGCTGGAGAAAAGCAAATGCATTGAGGAAAAGATACACATGAGTCAGCGTGGCGTATGCGCAATTATTTGTAAAAAAAAAAAATGGTAAATAAAAATTGAAAGGGGACAATGGAGGAGGAGAAAGTTGCGGCTTCAGATTCAGGTTGTGGCTGGCTTACAAAGATGGTCCTTAGGCCTGACCGAATTCTCTTCGAATTTGGAATTTCATTTTGAGACGGCTTACACTCCATTCAATGCGATGAAAGAAAATTTGTAAGTCAATCCGGTTTAGAAGTTTTTTATGTTCAAAAGGACAGAGAAAGAAGCCTTTCTAGAGTAATGAAAAATATACATTAATTCATAAAGAAAATCCTTACATAACTCCAAAAGTCCAAAGTATTTAAAAAGCTTTTATATTTTTTAACTTGTGCAAACTTATTCTGCTAGCGAATAAACTCCTCGAAAGTGCAATAAGCGAACTGCCAGATATGGTTAAAATCTTTTGTGATGGCGTTTAATGCCTGCCTCATTCCATTTCCCCGCACAAACAATATGCATTTTAATTTGTTTCATATTGCAAGGTTTTGTTTAAATGTAGAGCGCTTTGTTTGCCCGGTTCTTGTTGTTTGAGTTTGAGTTTTTGTTTTGTTGATTCCAACTTGCCGCGATGTGCGTCGTTTTATGAAAATTCAATTGGATGCCGAACTGAACTGCAACCAAACGATAGAAACTAAAGCTGAAACAGCGACATTGGCATCGGCTGAAACAAACAAACAAACGAAACTCGGATTCGGAATCGGAATCGGAATCGGCGTCTCTGCATATTTGGTTAAAATCGTTGCCTTTCACTGTTTGCCATTTCAATTATGTGCAACGCGGCGTATGCACAATGTTGTAATGAAATGGGCACATAGCCCAGCCTCCGCTTTTCCCCAACAACCTTTTTGGCCCATTCACCACGCCACGCATAAATATTTTGGCCAGAAATGAAGGCGGCCAGAGGGCCCAATTGGGCAAAGAGTTGCTGTTTTTCTCCGCGTTTTTGGCCCTCCAAGTGGACTCTGTTATTTAAAAAGGCATTTTGTCGACGACTGCAGCTGCAGCTGTTTCTGCATAGTGTTAAAACTTCATGCATATTTATGGTGTCATTCATTTTAAAAAAACGTTCGAGTGTAAAACGCATTTAAACGGCCTCTGGGAAATGTAGGGACATTTTGTAATGGCACGCCCCACCCAAAATCCAGTTGCGGCTACGATTGAAATGCACATTTAGAATTTTTCAATCGTCTCACTTACACATTTGCCGGACTTTCGAAACAATAAGTAAATGGACAGAGGGATCTGCAAATTAAATGCAGCTCTCTCCCAAGTCTTTTGTTGACCATGGCTTTGCCTTCGGTTTGTCTTGCCGTGCATCATAGGGCTTATTTTGCGCAAAAGTTGCCTTTGGCTTTTCGCAAAGTTGCCCAACAAGTGGTGCGGGATATTCACGGCCCCCAGCCCCCCAGGGAATCGAGTTTGGGCATACCCATCCACATCCACCATTAGCAGCTACTTTTCAATGCGGTTAGCTGGCAAACAAAGCGTTGCACATTTGCGCAGATAAAGTTCTGGCTCAATACAACGGGAAAAGGAGGGGGGAAAATAGCTAAAAAATATGTAAAAGTATTTCGCATTTTATTTTTTATTTCGTTCTTGCCTTATTTTATTTACGAACAAGTTCAGATGAAATGCACAACAAAAGTTGCCCCTGCAATACTCCCCGCCCACACAGCAAAAGTTAATTGCATGTGTATTTGTGTGTGGGAACTAACTTTTTAGGTAAGTTTAAAAAGGCGATGGGCGGTGGTCGGTGGGCGGAGCGGAAGGGGGCCGGACACGGTTCCTCGGTAATAATTAAACACACATTTTATGCTGCTAATGAAACATTACTTGTTTACATTTAATTTGCTATTTAGAAGCCCCGACGCGCACCGCATCCAAGAACAAAAACACCCCCAACCATCGAGTCTGGCAGCTGCATCGACCGATGACGAAAAGAAAAGTTCATCCGTAGTCCAGTTCAAGGAAGTACACAGAGAGAAAGCTTTCGAGTTCAAGAATAGGAAAGTATATAAGTAGTCTTTGGTGTAATAGCAAATAAATTCAGTTTGATCTTTGTTAACTTCGAGTAAGTACTCTTGAGACAATTAATTACCATTTCATTTAACTCGAAATCATTTTTGCCAGTTTCTTCACTAACCTATTCAAAATACTTAGAACATTCGCCCATTATTATTTTTCTGGCAATCAACTGCGCTTCATTGCCTTCGGTTGCCTTTGCAACGTCCTTACGGCTTTTGATTTGTTGATTTTCCTGGCAGGGAGAGATTTATGAACACACACGCAGGCCGAAATAAAGTTGCCTATATTTAGGCCAACAAAAGCAGCTTATATATGCAAAATTTTCCAGCTTACACACGTAAAGTTCCATACCCACCACACCCGTCTTAGTTGTAATTTATTGGCTTGATAAAAAACAAATGAAGAAATAACAAGAAATGCAGCAATAAAACGAGCCAGCCAGCAAATATGCATTGTGCAAATTTGACTATGTGAAAATCGTTGCAAAATTGAAATCTTTATCGTTCCACATTCGGGCATTGATGTGTATATATATATAAATATATATATATGTATATAAGGCCATTGGAATTCCTTACGGTTGACACACTTTCGGAACTGTGAAATTTTTCATTTACTTTGATTTGCTGCCAATATCTCTCAATCACCAACTCAAGGTAGGCCAAAAGCCCCAATTCTGTGGCTTGTAATTTATGAACTTGCTCACAGCGCAGTGGTTGGAATTTCACATTAGTTACCATCCTTGGCAACATTTTTTGGCGAATTGTATGCAGCGGTGCGTAAATTTCACTTATGAGCATCTGCCAGCACATGTGGTTTTCCAAAGGGCCTTTTCCGATGAGTGTGGTGAAGGGGAAGGGGGTGGTAAAGGAGGTGAGGGTGCATATGGAAAACCCAGAGCAAAAGGGTGCTCACAAAAATATTAAAAACGGCAAATCAAAGTGCTGCCTACATATTTTTGGGCAAATGTTTGCGGTTGGGAATGATCCTTTAGCTGGATTACTTTCATGTGGATGCAGTATTTTTAATGGACGGTGGCTTTTTAATTATGCAACAATTTTAGTTATATGTACAGTATGTACGTATTGTTAAACACAATTTATTGATGTTTTTATCAATTTTGGTAGCCGAACACAAAGGCAATAATAGAGCCATTAAATGGTTAATTAATAGAGGAATGTGCACACCAGCTCTTTGTCAAAATTAAAATTCATATTGCACAAATGCTGGGTCAGCCTTTTCAGCTCAAAGTTCATAGATTTTGCAATAACAGAATTATGGACTTGTTTGTGTTCACAGAGCTGTGGCATTACGACAAGTTGATTGCAACTTTTTGCGCAGTGCCCCCGAAAAACTTATCAAAAACTTTCACGTTCATCATTTGCAAATATTATGAGTTTCCATGCGAGACACACATTCGCAAATATAGGAATTTCCGCGCATAAGGAGTTCGGGCATTATATTTTTCGATTGCGAGTGCGTGGCACAGATGACAAAGAATTTAGCAAAAGGATGGATCCTTTTTGGAGTACACCCCGCTGACAGTTGGCACCGCAAGGAATCCGTTGTGATTTCTGGCCATTACCAGAAGCAGCTACGCTTATCTGTCAGCCAGAATGCAAAGTCCCATGCGGAGATACATGTATCTATGCAGATACTTTTATCGCATTTCATTCCTGAGGAGAAACTTTCAGCTTTCGCGCACAAGGATTGACAAAATAAATAAATATGAAAATTTACGGCAGAAGTTTGGGTATTTTTCTGCCATCCCCTCCGATTTGTGGCTTTTAACTTTTGCTGCTGAATTTATTGAAAAATCGATTGTGGCATTAAATGCGACATGCAGAAAAAAAAGGACTGAGAACGAGAATACTGCCTACTGTGTGTCCCAAATCCTTTTGGCTTTTCGGCAAATCATCTCGGCTTGCAGCTGCAAAACTGGCGCGTGACTCCGTCGAACTTGGCCGGAAAATTTATGCAAAGCGCTGTCAGATACTTAAAGCAATCCCAAAGCCGCTGCAGCAAGTTTTCCTCACGCTCTTCATCTTACTGAAAACTTGGAGTTAGGGCAGGGCATTGTGTTGTCTTGATGATGGGTAAGGAAAAAATTTGCATAAAGCTGCGATTCGAATCGAAGGGCCAGCCACGCCCCCAAGCCAATTCAATTTTATTTGTCCACGCTCTTGTATGTACAAATTAACAAAGCCTCTAAGCACTTGCCAGCAAACCAACCAAAAATGCTAGCAAACAATGTGCAAATTAGGCCACAAAAAACATATACATACAAACGGGCAAACATTGGAAAGGTGGCGACACAAAATGCTCGGCCGCAATCGGCATAAAAATAACGAAATCAAATCAAATAACACTAATTCTCGCAAAGCCGATTTAGCCGCAATTTCAGCCAAATTAAAATAATTGCAAGACATTTATACAAAATCAAATTCCATTTCATTTGATTGCCGATATCTAATTAAATCAGCAAAACCGCAAACGCGCAAGCAAACACAAACACGGGCGCAAACAAGTGCACAGGAAATAACAATTAAAATAATTATATTTGCATTAGCTTACATTAATTTGAACTTCAATTTAAAATTGAGGCAATCGAGCAGGAAAAACTACACGAATACGCAGAATATGGATGCGTATAGAATGTGGCCACGGATTATCCCGATGCCATGTGTTTGCCTTAAGTTGGGGATGCTCTTACATAATTTAGGGGGTAAAGCGGTTACAACTACCGCAGACGCACAAAGTTTGAGTTGAAAGCCTCTTAGGCAGAGCCACGCCCACTTTACCCTTGCCCTTGCCGGGTTTTGTTAAAACTTTAAGTCAACTAAGCGGCTTACCTTTCGCATACACGCACTCACAAGCATACATACCGTACGCCTCACATCGCATCGCTCATACGCCACGTGTAACCGTCGGCCTCTTTACAGGAAATTCCACTTTAAGCTTTGCTTAAAACATACGCTTTATTTTTATTTCGGGATAATTTTCACTTAACCTATGTACAGTTTAGTTTAGTTGTAGTGGTAGTCGTAGCTATAGTTAATTTATGCACTCACTTTGTATACATTTATCAAAAATACAATAGCAATTATTCATGGTTATTCTGTACAGTTTTTTGAACGCCGTCTACCCCTTTTGACCCGAGAGTTGATTGCCAGCGTCGTTTAGTTATGCCTTTTTCATCGTTATCGGATAATGCCTTAATTATTTACAAGTTACTCGTATGGTGAACGAGCGGGTTTCTTACATGCTGTACTGATACCGCACGTTCGAGGCCAACTGGGGGTTAAAAAAGTGGGATAGTTTGTGGAGATTTTCGATGGATTATTCCGTCATAATAGCTCACCTCAACGCCCACCAATCGCTCGTCATACTCGCTGCTCGCCTGCATCGCCAACTTGGCCTGCGAATGCATAATCGCATCGGAAAGGGAATCCCTTTGATATGTTGAGGAGGCCAGCATTCCGGGCACTCCACCAGCGGATCCATTGGATCCTGGCGACTTTAGCTGCGGGGTTTTGTTGCGGCAGAAGAACTCCATGATGGCCACAATCACGGCCAGGAGCAGGCCTCCGATTAGGATGTAGTAGATCCCGGCCACATTGCTTAGCGAGAGCTCGTTCGGTGTGGAGGTCTCCTGGTCCAGATTGCACTCGGTCTTGTCGAACCACCATTTATTCCTAATCCGCAACAGCTCACCGTTCTCCTTTAGCGTTAGCACGGCCTCGTTTAAGCGTTTTCTATAGTAACAACAGTAAGGGGTTACATACCAAAGGAAGTCATACTCAACGGCTATTGCTTTTAAAACCTCTACTCAAAAATTGAAAATTGAAAACCTACCTCAGTGGCGATCCTATGGGTGTGGCCACGCCAAATCCCTTCGTATCGATATTGCGTCCCACTTTCATTGTGTCGCACGGAGGCCTAGCATTTACATACTCGTTTTTGGGTGACTCCACCAGTAGGGCATACTTGCCCTTGGATTGCCTCACCCTACGAATACCCTCATCATAGGTGTGCACCGAATGGTGTTGATTGGCATTCATATACTCCCACATTTTATTGTGCAGACCGATTTGTGAACGCTGCAAGGTAACTTATTTTTAAAAAGAGGAAAAACAAAAGGAGAAACAATGTTTCGAACTTACCCTAAAGAATTCCCAAGTGGAGCCGTATAACAGGGTACCATAGTTCACATCCGTTTGCATGGTCAAGTCCTCGGGCGTTTTGATGGGCGCCACCATACGCTCCACTGTGAGAAAAGCGGCCAAATTGGCGGTATACGAGGATATTAATATGATAGTGAAGAACCACCAGACGGCAGCTGCTATCCTTCCGGCAATCGAAGGAGGTGTAATATCGCATCCCTGCTGCATAAAAGCAGCCAAGGAATACCAAAAGGAGTTCAGCATAGTGAACTCATTAGGTGGAACTGGAGGCACATGCGCTTGTGGTTCACTCAAAGTGGCACCTCCAATAATTCCCGGTGGTTGCTGGGCAGTGGAATCCGCTTGAGGACGCCTCACAATCCGCCACTCATAGGGTGGGAAACGTGTAACAAAGTACAGAACAAAACTAACACCCACATAGCTGAGAATCACGCTTATCTGGAAATTGTTATCATTGCATTATGATAAGAAAATAAGAAGAAATTCTCAGCCCAAGACTTACCCAAATTTCCTGGGATAGGGGATTAAGAAAACTAAACACTCCTGGTGTCTGTTTCACGGGCTTCTTTATCATAATGGATATTCCCAGGGTCATAAAGGGTTTGCTAAAGTCTATAACCCGTTCTCTTTCGGCTGTAATAGTCATTGCGGATATGGCTATATCCGCCTCCTTGCGAATCAGCTCACCCACCATGCCATCCCAACCGCCAGGAGCATACTGATTCTCTGCACCATAGTTGCCATCTTGCACCAGGCGTATTTCATCTGGGAATGGATTGGTTATTTAAATTACCACATAATCTTTGGAAGTACTTCTAATAAGTAAGCTATCTATGAATATAGCTTTCCTCCCCCTTTTGTAATTTAACGATTTGCTTTTGAACTCACATTTAATTCCCAGTTGAGCTGCTAGCATATCGGCCAAATCCTTGCAGTATCCCTCGAATCGATCGTTGCCCACCAATGATTCTCCGTAGGTGTACTGCTTGAGCGACAGATACGGCTCCTCCAGCAGACTACTCACGATGTACGTGTGATTCCGGTCGTAATCTCCGGTGCTGGCCGACGCGGAACGCGATGACGACGCGTAGTTATGGCTGTGGAGCGGAAGGAGTCCGGCGTCATCACGCCACTCGGCCACCTGCTGCAAGGTGCTGTTCACGGACATCTCCACCACATGCAGCGTGTAGTTGATGCGACGTCCGTCCTCGTCGAAACGGATCTCGCCCGACAAACCGTCGATTTCCACCTGGCGGATTGAGCAGGGAGAAAAAATGTTATGCAGACGACAAATTTTTTTCAGTTTTATTAGAAGATAAATATGGACTTTAAATATCTCATATGTTAAATATGTTTTATTTATGAAGAATCATTAACCATTGAAAATATTAAGGCAATTATTTCGCAGACCTCTGAAGGTTCCCATTTAGACATCATGTAACCTGTTTTTCACTCACCTTTCTCAGCACCCTTGATATTTTTTCGCCCTGCTCCCATGGCGTGACCCAGCCCTTGCTGGTGTTGCAATCGAGGAGGGCACTGGACTCATTGGTGCCCGTGGCGGATGAGGAGGAGCTGCCTCCGTGGCTGCGGCGCTGCAGATGATTGGAACGGAACTGATCCGGCTTCTTGCGCAAAATGCGATTGAAGGCCTCGACGAGCACAAAAACCGCATCGTACATCAGTGCAGCCTGGGCCTGTGAAAAATCACAGAGAACGGAATGGAAACGGGGGAAAAAAACTAGAGTTGCAGGCGAAACAAATCAATGACGGCTGACAATTTACCGAAATGGCCGGCAAGCTGTTGGGCCCCCCTGCGTTCTGGCTTTGGCTTTGGCCGCTCGGCTCCAAACGTTTCCGGCTGTCGTGGAAATCACGCACCGCCCTCCGATTAGAGTCGACAATCCGAAAGCCGGTGATGTTGATGGCCCCAAACTCGACCACATCGCTGGGCCAGTGGTTGTCCATGACCTGAGGCGGCAGAAAAACGTGGTGGAAGGATTAGTCCGACTGCGAAGACTTTAGGGTAGTCTATATATTTCTGATGTAAATCAACATGTTATCAAAGTATTAAAATTCAGCTTACATTTTAATATTTTTAAAAGCAAACTTCCTAATTAGGTTTTCTGAGTCTCTTGAACTCTGTTGAATATGAAATACCCTGTTAAGTCCAAACTACCTGGGAATTTAGCAGACTAAGAATCTGCGCAACCGGAAGCTAGCAATAATTCCCTATTAAAGTCTCCCCACCGGGATGGAAATGGGGAAACGGGCTCCACTTACCAGTCCGCTGAGCAGGTAATGATAGGTGCGCCGGCCCAGCTTGATGTCCCGCACATGCTGGACGATGATCTCTTTGGCCATTTCCGCCGGGCAGTCGAGCACGATGCGCTTTTTGCTAAAGCGACCCAAATCCTCCAGCGTGTGCAAAAATTCAATGGCCATCGTTACGTTGGCGATGCGTTTCACCATTTGCACACGGAACGTTTCATTTCCGGGCTTCAGTTCTTGATAGATTTGCTGCAGCCGTAGTAAGCCTGTGGGGCATCCGAAAGCGATTGTCGGTCAGTTGAACAAAGAGCGTGGCTATTGTGTGTGTTTTCTTGGTGGGCGGAGTGTGGATTAAGGTGTAGCTGGGTATTTGGCGCCATAAAAAAACAATCTGATAATGCAGCGGACTGAGAGAGTGACGGCTTTGCGTTTTATGATAATGCTTGCAATCTATAAACAATTTCCAATCTGAATGAATTTATTCGAATAGATTTATCTCTCTCTGCGGGAAGCATGTGTCATTTAATCATATTCTCCATTCTTATTTTTTGCCCGCAGTCGGAAACGAAGCATCATGCCATCTTTCAATCTCGCTCGCCCTTTTGGGAAACCCTCACAAGCCGCAAGGACGAAACAAAATCAGAAAAAAATGTATATATTTTCACACGCCATTTGTTGCACGACCAATATGGCTCTCAGTGTTGTTGTTGTCATTGATTTGCTGCCTGCATTGATTCGCCGAAAACAGAAAAAAAATGAAAATGAAAACAGTGGAAAAACAAACCCACAACGGAGCAAAGGCAGGAGCAGTAAACACTCGCGTGGAAAGCGGAAGCGGAAGTGCACACACAATTGAAGTACTTTTTTGTGGTGTGCTGGTAACATTTCAATAAATAGCAGCCACCAAAAAAAGTTCACATTGCGTGCGGGGCTGCTGTTTTATTGAATGTTTCCTATATAGTCGAGCAGGATCGATGGGGTGTAGTGCTATCCTTCGGCATTCATGAATGCGCCAAAAAATATGCTACCAATTTGTCGCCGTGTGCAGCAGTTTCAGTTCAGCCATTTTGCACCCAAACCAGAGTCGAAGTGATAACAAGGCACAAAAGGCGTTGTTGGGGCGTTGAACAAAGCAATAACAACAAACTGCTGACAGCGGCATTAAAATATAAAGTCCCGCTGTGGTGCTGGTTGTGCCTTTCGTTAACAATGTAAACGCCCGACTCGAAGTCGGCCAAAAAAAAAAAAATGGCTGCGGAATGGAAAATGGTTTGGAATGGAGGGCCTGCTCTACTCTGCAGAGCAAGGCAAGTGCTGCTGCGGCATTTCCTTTTCCTGCAACGAATGCCAGCGGCAACAATGTCGGCCTACTTTTCGGCGCCGAGGCAAATATTAAAAAATGGCCCAAAAAGGCAAAATAATAATAATGTTAAGGCAGTAGCGCGCGGGCAGCAGTTGCATAAAGTCATAAATTTTATTTCACACAGAGTCATTAACACATGACACACACACACATCCACTCGGGGAAATACACACAAACACACACACAGACTTACAGCGGCGTGTGAACTCATTATAATGGAGACAGGACGCGAAAGGGAAAAATCACTGCGGCGTATACGTAATATGAGATTTTTTGTCTGTGTATGTGTGTGGCTTCGTCTCTGTCTTTTGCTCCATCTGATGTCTTCATCTTTGGCCGTAATTGTTGCCTTCGTCGTATTGTCCCACGTAGACGGCAGGAAATTGCTTTGAAATAAATTTCAATACAACAAAAAGCAGCCTAAGAACCAAAGCATATATGTACACACACACACACATGCACATACACGCACAAAGAGCGGGTAAGCTCGAACATATGTGTGCGTGGAATATACCCGCCTGTCTGTGTGTGCGTGTGTCCTTCTCCAGGCTGCTTAAGCCCGTTGAGGAGCCACTCGAAAGAGCGCTCTTAAAGGCACTTGAGCGCCCTGTCTGCCGAGCTCTACCCTCCTTACTTTTTTTTTCAGAAGGCGCACGGGGCTCTTTGTGCCGCTTATTTAATTACATATTAGCAGAAATGAAGAGACACGAGCTCGAGGTCGCAGGACTAAAAATAAAGTGGAACAGGGGTAGCGAGTAGAAAAGGAAATGGATAAAATTAACATGGCGAGGTGAGAAATCCAAAGTCACCATTTGCTTACAGAGGCTTTAAGACGAGTTAAAACAAATTAAACATGTAAACTTGTATTTTCATAGGAGAACAAAATTTTTTAATAGATTCCATAACCGCTTTTCAGCGGTGCTAGATAAGTCCACATCCCACCCTCGCACTGACACACTTAATCCCCAGCGAAAACATTGCCATAACCGCTACTTAAATCCACTCCCAGCCGTTCGAGGCCTTATTTGTTTATGGCAAATGAAAGTCAAATGAAATGAAATCGAAACACAAAGCAACCAAATGGGCAAACAAACAAGTCGGGGAGATAATGTGTGGCTTGGATCTCGTTGTGAAGGAATGGAAGATGGAATGTATACATACATATACAAATGTATGAGTGTGGTACTGGTGTACTCACCATCGTGCGAGTCGTAGAGATAAATAATGCTCTGCCAGCCGTAGTACTGGATGGTATCGATAATCGCCTGATGATAATCCGGACGCATGCTGATAGCGAAATCCAGGAGACCCGACGACGGCGCAAGCACCTAAAAGTATGCAAAACAAAACCGTGGCCCTCATGAACTGGCTGCTATAACAATGTATAATGCGCACGCTACATGAAGCAATAATAAAATGAAACGCGTTTCCGCTTTGCGCCCCGCCAGCGACATGCATGTAAGTTTATGGCGAGTGGCACAATCGGAGGGGTCGGGCCAGGGGTAGGGATATGGGGGAGGCGGTAAGGCGACGCCAACAAGCAGATACATCCAAGGGGATACACACAGATACCCGTTATCGTTTGGCTCAACATACAAGAACAGTGGGAAAAACTGATAAATAATTATCTCACGTTGATATAGAAATCGTATTAAATATCAGGTCATTACTGAAACCATTAAATTATATTGATAAATTCATGATTTTATCGTGTTTCTATCTAAAAATCCCTCGAATTTTGTATTGAACTAATTTGAAATCAATAGATTTTTAACAGATATTCTTCGATTTTATTTGTAATTAGAGGTACCTCATTGACCAGTTTTCGATAATTTTTCTCTGTGTATGACAGCGCCCCGAGTAGCACGCAAATGCGCAGTCAATGTGTGCGAATCTCGGAATGTGTGTGCGCTGGTGTTTTCCTAGCTGGCGTTGGAGTTGGTTCTGGAGAGTCGGTGGATGCCACTGCTTTCCTGCCTGCTCCTCCAGTTTTGGATTCTGCCCCCGCCGCCATATCTTGATTTATAGTGATTGAAATAAAAGAGGCCAAGAGCGTGTCATAAATTTTTTCGCTCTCAGTGTGGGAGTCCCAGGCGCTCCTCGTTCGCCGCTCGTTTGGCATTGTCTTCCGGATGGCGGAGCGTTTGGCTTTCTGTTTCGCAAGTGACAACAACAGCAACAGTCGGTAACAACAACTACAACAACTGTTGTCCGCTTTGTTGCCGTTGGTAGTACATTTTCTTCAAATTACAATTATTATGATTTGTGCTTTGGCTTTGATTTAGTGCACTGTCTGAGGGCACAGCGAACACACAGTTGGGCACTGTTTTGAACTGTGAACCCGCTACGACACCCAGTGCTCCACTTTATGCAATGACTTCATTTCTACAAAATGGTTTCGGATTAGCTGGGGAATTTTTGCCTTTTTTGCTTGGCCTGTGTTGTGGGTTACGATCCCCAGCTAATGCGATTGGTAATTGAAAATCTAAAACTGCTTGGGGACTCTTAGATGTGAGTTGTAATAAAGGCCAGTCTGATTGTGGAGAAAAGGGGCAAAACATAAAATCTTTTTATAATTCCTACGTGATTTTACCCTTACCATTTGGATTTCGTGACAGGATGTCTGACACTTCTAGCAAAAATCAATAAAGGCCCAGTCTTTATTTTGAAGTCTAATATTAAATGACCCATTAATCTAGAGTTTCATATAAAAATTGCACTAAATGTTTGTCCAATCCCTTCAATTAAAAATAAAAAATGCCTCTGTAAAATTTAACATTCTTCAACACTCCGCCATTTGCCTTTGTTAAATGTCCGACTTCATTAGGCAGCCAAGCGCACAATTAAATATTTGACTACCTCCCACTGGGTCTAATATGTGTTGGCACTTTGAAAACTTTTCCTTTGTTCCATCAACCTTTTGGACAACTTCATTAACGCATAACTGAGTTAACCACACCCCCAAGCCAAACCACCTGCCCTATCGCTCACATCGAAACCGCAAAATGTAAATAATTGCGCGCTGCGACTCTGAAATCAATTACATATGACAGTTTTTTCTCTTATTTTGCCCCTCCAGCTGCATGCACTACTACTATTACAACTACTACTACTTTATGTACCAATGGTATGGTATGGAACTTACCTTCTCGGGAAACCAGGGCGTCACAAATGGCATTTGGAACGTATTCGAGTACGAGTGCAATGTGTCAAACGAGTCCGGCGATACGGCGCCCAGCATTGAGTAGACTCCGCGCGAGAATTGATTGCAAACTGTAGGTTACAGTAATAAATTCGTTTTGTGTTTTTTCCTTTACTACTTTTTTTTCACATTTTCAGTGACAGAGTGGGTGGAAAATTGATGGTGAATGGGTGGATGGTTGGATGGTTGGTTGGCAAAGCGTGGTGGTATGGGTGAGGGATCGGAGACAGTGTCTAGGTCGCACAATTAAATTGCAGCTTTGAGTGCGGAGTGGAGACGTAAAGTAAAACCAATTTTCAATAAAAAATGCACATAATTAATGGGGCACCAGGTATTGTGTAATGGTGTTTTTTTTTCTCTCTCTCGGGTTTTTTTCTGATGAGGGATGGCGTTCGGAAACGAAAGGATTGCTCGGTAAAAACACATACTCAGGCGGGATAATTTGAATGCATCCGCTGTATTGATGACATCGACATACGCCTGCAATTCGAAGCGTCGAGAGCTCACATTCAGATTGTGATTGAGCATTGCATATTTAAAGGCTGATTGCACATCATCCGTTCCCTGTTCGAAGATTGCACCTGTGGAGGGATAGAAAAATATGTGAAAACTAAATAAATAAGGGCTGCATGGGTTGAGACTCGGCGTCAGGGCGAATATTTTTGCTTCGTTAAATATTTAGGCAGCTTTTGACACGGTCCTGTTAATATTAAACGAAAAAGCGCACAGAGCAAATATGTACACAAATGATAGCATAATGTCACACCCACACAAAGGCAACCGGCTCACACAGATACTTACACACCCACACTAGCAAGTAGCGAGAAAAGCCGCCCCGACAGGCAACAACAAAAAGCGCAAACGAAGTGTTGATGCAGCAATTTTGTGCTGCGCTTTTGCATGGTACCTGAACAGGTAGCACCTACATACCAGCAAGGATCCCCCATCTCCATCCCAATTTCAGTCGCCATAGCGAAGCCCGGATTTGAGTGCAAGCCAGTCAGCATGACTGTCACATTAGCAGCCACCAACCAGATATATATACATATATATATATATATATATGGGTGGGAATTGCGGAGCATGGGGCCAAAATGACTGCAGGTGCAATGACTGAACGCCATCGTGTAATAAAAAGAAGGTGGCAAAAAAAGCAGGAAAGCGTAAAATAAAATGTAGTGCAACTAGGCAAGTTCTTGGAACGACTTTCGACGCCAAATCGGGAATTTGGTGAGTGGGTACATTCAAAATGCAAAGAATATTAAAGCCAGCTCTCGAATAAGACTCATCATAAAATTTTGATATAATATTAAATATTGCATATATTCAAAAAACAAAAGTAACTATGTTAAGTCAAACGAATTTGCTGTAATTAATAACATAACATATTGAAATTTGATGTGATAACATCAACACTTTTCATACACTTAATTCATAAATCATTCAGCCTCTATTAAAAAAATATTTTATATAGCAAAATTGATTTATTTGTTTTAATTTATAAACACCGAGCGTGGGTATGTAATGTAAACATCAATAGGAAAACATGCGAAGGGCAAACCAGAAACGTAATAAATAATAACTACTTTGCTTATGCAACAGTTTTCCAACTTTTCAACTTGAAGGAAAATAAAAAGTTCCTCCAAAACTGCACACCCAACTACCAACCAAAGCTATTAATACTTAAAAAGTATAAAAAAGTAATCAAAAACATGGCAAAAAAAAAAACAAGTATATTTAAAAGTAGTTTGTATGATAAACAAAGCTAATAAAGCTTATTATTGTGTCAGATTAAAAGGAAAACCTTCCTAAGCATACTCATACCTATTTAGCAATATAAGAGGACAATTCTTTTAAAACGTCCGGCAAAAGAAGTGCAAAACAAAATCAAGCCATAATATAGCCAATTGTTAGGCTCATTGTTATAGCGCTGGGAAGGATGTCTCGTTTGCGACGTGTGAAGTATATTGAACATAAAATTCTACTGAAAATCATGCTGCATTCTTTGTGCCGAAAACAGGACGAAGCGAGGAAGGTCAGGGATAATCTTCGGGCATCAGCCATACCCAATTTCCCCAACGAGCCATGGCAGGAAACTAAGAAATATATTCCGGGAATCACATAGCAAAGGACATGGGACAACAACAGAAGCAGGAGCAGGAGCAGCACATTTTGGCCAAATCCCAGCTGCAAGTGCAGTGTAAGTGACAATTTCTGCTCATGCCACTGCTCCTTTTCCGCATCCACAGGATGGCAGGATCCTCGGTAGCTTGGTGGCTCCTTTGGCGACGCTTTTGAGACTCACCTAATGGTATTTTCTCGGTTAACGATACCGTCTGTTGCTGCTGCTGGGCTGAACTAAATTCCGGCCAGAAAATGCTGCTGGCGCATATAAAATGTAAATATGCCAAGAATTTTAGCCTCGAATGCATTTTGCGCTGGTAGCTTGTTGCAACTATTTCGCCAAGTTTTTGCACTTTGAGTTTCGAGCACAATGAAGTGTATTTGCTGGTTAAATTGGTTTTGCCATCACGCAAAACGTTTCACTTGATTTTGTTTGGTTAAACTTTTATTGACTAAATTTTTGTTTTAATTTCCTTTATTTAAGCT
This sequence comes from Drosophila melanogaster, assembly GCF_000001215.4. Classification (NCBI taxonomy): domain Eukaryota; kingdom Metazoa; phylum Arthropoda; class Insecta; order Diptera; family Drosophilidae; genus Drosophila; species Drosophila melanogaster. Next base: position 6,624,391 of record NT_037436.4, on the reverse strand, counting down.
CGCATTAATGGCTTTATTTTATGTGTTACACCGTTTGTTTGTTTGGCCAATTTTTTTTTTTTGTGGCAGTTAATAAAATGCTTTTGTTTATTTTGGCAGCTTTATTCAATTCCACTATTGTTTGTATTGGATTTATTTATTCAGCCCAAAGGACTTGACTTCTTTTTCGTTGATTTTGATTTATATTTGCACATGCTTTTCTCGCTTTAATTCGCCTGGGCTCGCCTGGCTTTAACTTCGGGTTCGATAAGAGATTTCCCTCTGCCGATTTCCAAGTCACAAGAAAATCGGAAAATCAACGTTCGACACTGTTCATCCGCTCAGTTGAACCAAACGGACACGCGTTGTAATCAGCACTAAAAACTCCTAAGCTAGCCAGTAATACGAGGCTCCGGAAAAACCCGGCGACACAACCACAATGTCGCTTTGTGGTCCGAGTTACTGGGAGTGTGAAAGCCGAGAGAATCGCCCAAGGGATGCTGTGCTCTTTGTACTAAAAGCCTGATTTTTCCGGTCTCTCAGGAGTCTGCAAAGCACGAAGAGATAGAGTGGAAATGAGAGAGCGCCAGCGAGAGTGGTGGAAAATGAGAGCCGGATGCTGTAACTGACCTACTGCATTTTGGCCACCACACAAGTTGCAGGTTACTGGTTAAATGTTTGTTTACGTTATGCCTGCGTTTTTGGGCTGCATAATTGATAACAACAGCTTGGGAGGCGGAGGCGGAAAAGTAGGCGTGCTGGGGGGTGGAGGTTGCAAGAGCAGCGATTTTCGGGTTTTTCCTACGCGCCGTCGCGTTTTTATTTTGTTGGTAATTACGAATGATTTGGACGAACAATCCTTTTAACAAATCTCATTACGTTGTCAATTATGCGCCATTACCAACAAGGCGGCACGGTGGGGCGACTTTGCTTTCGGCTTGGCGCACTGAAATCTCATTAACAGGCTTTAATTTTCCAAACAAACTTAAGTACGCCAAGGATGAAGGAACTCATCCAGCGGAATTTCTAACTGGGGATGTTATAACCAGAAAAGGCGGAGCATCTTGGTAGTTTTTGAGTGCCTTTATGGGTTTCTAAATTCATCGATGCTTGAATAAGTCCAAGTTCAAAGAGAAAAGTCTTGTTATGTAACAATAATACGATTGTTGCAATTATTATAATTAAATTTTGTAATTATCCGAAAATAAATACAAGTTAAGGGTATCAATAACCATATTTCTCGATATAGGCGTCTCTACTCCTAGCTGGCGACCCATATTGTCGACTTAGCGTAGCATACGATTTCTTCATAATCTGTAATTAGTTTATAATGCGCACAGGAAGTGCGAGCGAGAAAATGGCAGGAGCAGGACAATGCCGACAACTCCCGACTTAACCTTTCAGTTATGAGGCAAACTGCGATTAGGGGCCAAGTCGATAAACATAAAAGTTAATGGTGAAATTTTTTAATTAAGAAAATCAATGAATATTTTTTCTCCTACTTACCGTTTATTTTCCTCCTTTTTTCCATGACTGCATTATGGGTATTTAGCTGCTCAGCTTTCATTGCCATTTCCTCCACTTTGGATGGCACAATTTTAACATTTATGACTTGCGATTTTCACGACTCTCGAGGATAATGGAAAGCACGCGGGAGTTTGAGAAAAAAAACCTCTTTCTAGAGATTTCCTTTTTTTCTATTATATTTAATAAGCTTGAAAACAAACTTGCTGTCGTGCAATTATTAAATGCAAACGTCCATAAATTTTAATTGGCATTTTTTGTTTTGCTCTGGCTATTTAATTATGAATCACAATTTATACGGCTGCCTAAGTCAACAGAATTAAAGCGTTTAATTAAATCGCAAAAACAGAATCGCTTAAAGCCGCAACAAAATCAAAGCCGCAAGTACAAAGATAAATAAGTGGCATTGTCGGTTTCATTTCCGGCTGCAACATTTGCATTCAAATCGCTGTGACTGTGTGGGTATTCGCCGTCTATGTCGTTGTAAGCGGTATATAAGTAGACTTCCAACTGGTTTTATATTTAGGCGGTTGCCTCTGCTTAAAAGCACTGAAAAAGAAGGCAATAAAAAGCAGCACGCCGCGGCTGCGAAATCTAAGGCAAGAAGGTGGCGGTCTTGGAGGGGGGTGGTGTTGGTTTGGATTTGTGGGTGGCACTCCCACTTAACAACAGCTGTCGCTTCCGCACCACCATCCACCACTCCATTTGTATTGGCTGCCACGAGTTGGCCTCGACTGTCTTTCAGTTTCTCACTTCATCAGTTACACCAAAAAGGAGACTCTACAATAAATTTCGCTGATTGCTTCCGTTCTTTCCTATTATTTTTTTTTCGGCTGCCGCTTCGCATCTACGTTGGCTCATTTTTTATGCCGCTTGATAAAGTAATATCCGTTTTAGGTTCGCCTGGTTGTAGGTCCTGCCAACTAAACCTTACAGAACTTTGGCGGACTTTACAATACCCTCAGGCCCCAAGAAAGTGGTATAAAGTCAGTTTGGAGCACTGGGGGTGGGGTTTAAGTGGAAAAATGCAAATGGTAGAGCATATTAAAATATTATGTACTCTACACTCAATCCCTTGATTCGCAGTAAAAGAGATTTTAAGGCTTATAACAAATAATAATAAAGCATATTTTTTATATAAAGTATTGCAAGTACAGAAGTAAATTTACAAATTTCAAGAGCAAACGCTACAGTTAATCCCCTTTAACAAATTGAAAATTTGTTAATTGCTAAAAGTTATTCAAAGTGTTCTTTGCGCGTAAACGTAATTAAACGAAAATGAGTTTAAAGAGCTCCATATCTATTTAAAAATGAATAATGCGATACAAACTTCAACAAAGCCCCCAACAACCGCAATTGCCGCAACTCGGGCTGAATAATTAAGGGGTATTAACTACAAGGTATACAAAAAATGTCAGTTGCTGCAAGTAATGTGCCAACTTTGGGCTATAATTTGGTGGTCCCTCCCCGCAAGACCCCTGCCCCTCACAAACTGCAGCAGTTTTGTGGGTCTAACACAGATTTGTGGCCTTGGCTTTTTCGGGGGTGAGCACACTCCATGGGGCGTATGCGTCATATCAGCACACGCATACGCCGTGTAGGTCAATGCCGTTAGACCAAAACGAGAGTTTGCGAGTGTGTGGCTCTTGCCATGTGTGCATGTGTGTGTGTGTGTGTGTACTGGTGTAGGTGTAATTGAAACTTCCGCTTTGGTCAGTTAGCGCAATTTAGCAAGCTGCAAAAAAGTTAGGCACGGCTGAAGTAACAGGCAAAGTGCAAAGTCCATTGCAGCTACTTGGCTTTCATTTCAATTTAAACTTTGGCAAGCTAAAGCCAGCATACATGCACACACACACACACATATCCACACGTACACTTGGCACATCCAACAGAGTGGATGTCTAAGCCCAAACTGGTGTCCTGGGTGACGGCGGGCGAAGAATTCATCCTCAGCGTCCCCGGCTCGTCGTAAAAGGCGACTAAAGGGTGGAAGGAGGAGCCCCCATGGACTACACTGAAGGAAGGGAGTGCGACCTGGCCTCACATCCTGCTCACCGAAGTCATACCTTGACTGGCAGTCCCGGTGAGCGAGCAAGGACTGTAGAGCACGCGGAGGTTTTTGTTTTAGTACGTAGGCATAATTCCAATAGGGCTTATGAATCGTGCATGCCACCTACGGACGGTAGGTGGTATCTTTAGAAGATTTTAATTTTCCTACCGTAAGTCAAATAATAAAAAAAAAAAAAAAAAAACACGTACACTTGGCTCACACATGGACACACGCAGTCATGGAGAGTGAAAATTATTTAAAATTATTTATTTCACAACAATTTTCATTAGGTGGCCAACTGCAATGCAGGTTGCCCGCTTTTCCACATGCCCCTTACTTTTTGCCACACGCTCGGCACTAATTCACTTTTGCTGATTTCTGTGAAAAAATATGCGAAAAATGCCTTGAGAGGTTTGGGTGAATGTGCACTCATGTTTCATATATGAAATAATTATATGTGCGGTCAGCACAGTCGCTGCCAAAAGGCCGCCGACTGGCTGCGGGCAGTGCAGCATTTTCCTTGGCAGCTTCTAAAAAATATAGAAGACAAAAAAATATAGAAAATTTGTGGCACTGCTACATGGTCCATGTTTCTGCTGCATAACTTTTGCGGAGATTTTCCTCAACCGAGGGACACGCCCCCTCCATTTTGCCGCCCCCAGGGCCACTGTCATCGTCTATGTGCAAAATTAGTGGCAAGCTGGCAAGATGTAAGGGCAACAAAAAACGCCAAAGGAAAATGCAACTGGCTAAAGGTTAACAAGCGTCAGACAGGCCACCAGCAAACCCTGGGAATTACCCTCGGGCAGCAGAGAAAAAAAAATCAACGAAAATAAATAAAAGAACTTATAATTTTTGGCCACCACACACAGAAATCGTAAAAATGGCTGAAAAAGAGTCTGGCCAAAAGAGGAATGTTAATGAAAAGCAAGCGTGAAATAAAATCATAAATTTTCCAGTGGGGGAGTGAAAAATGCTAGTTTTCCACAGCGGGCTTTGTTGTTTTGTTATTATATGGCATTTGTATGCACATGCCAACGAGATGGAGAGTTGGAGGAATACTTAGAGCTAGAGCTGGGAATTGGACTCGGGTGAGTGCATTTGCGGTAAGCCCCCGAATGCATACAATGATACAATGGCGAAAGTGCTAGTATGTGTGTGCGGTTTGGCAAGGATTTGCCCCCAGTGAAGTCCAGTCCAGTCCAGAGTCCTGTCCAGAGTCTAGACTTGGTCAGCTAAGCCGGCGCAGCGATACGATGAGTAGTTGTCATAGAAATGGGTGGGGGCAGGAATGCGGATGAAGTTGATGAGGGTTAGAATTAGCAGAAGTGAAAGATGGCCATGACTTGGGATGGGATGTATGTGTATTTAGGGAAAGTTGAATTAATAACACAGAGTTCCAAAGGGAAAAGGGCTGGATGTGTTCCTTTTATGTTAAGTCCTGTAATAGATTTGTATTTCGTAGTAGCCACTCGTCATTCAAACAACTCGAAAACATCTAAACTAATAATATTGGTCAGGCTAGCTTTTTAGTGGTGTGAAACTTTGCTAGCCGGCAGCCTTATTGTGACTCAAACCCTGTAGTGAGCTTTTCAACCGCATTCGTCACTAGAATAAATCCAAAATGAATACAAATTGTAAAATATCTCATATATTACAGGCCTCGTCCCAACCATTAAAAACGTTTTAAAATATTTTAAAAAATTGTGTACATCTTTATTATTTCTTTAACTACTTTTTCTTGAATGTATTTCTTGTTGTGTGGTTGATGCTTTGCTTCATTGATATTTCGCACTGGAATCGCTGTTTCAACCTATGTATGCATATAACGTGTGGCAACTTAGGCGAAAACAATTCGAGGCGTTCTTTGCTCTAAACATTAACTAATAAAATGCATTAATCTGTTAACAATTTGTGTGTTTCCTCTGCGCTTTGCTGGTGTGCTTACATAAGTAATTCGCTATGATTAATGCTAATCTGATTGTTATTGTTATTTATGCGATTTAGCTATAGCACTTCGTTATAGGAGTTAAAGCCAAGAACCGAGTAACGGCAACATAGTTCTGATTTCAACGCATTTGCTCTCTATATACATACATGCATGTATGTGTATATAGTATTTATGTATGTGTGTATCGTATGAATGCTGGTGAGTGTATATATAAATTCCATATGTCGACAATTGCACAACAGTTAAAAGTATAGTAAACAATTAATATAAATGACTTTAGATATGGCCGGGCCCAAATACGATTTGCACTATAATTTTTGTGTGTTGATTAACTTGATGTACTTTGTGAGTGAGATATCCCTAGCAATATGCAGTAAGTTCCTAAGTACTGTAATTAGTTTTACTTTTTTTTCGGTTTCAATTTGTTATGTTAGGTTTGTATTTTGAGTCCAGCTACAAAACGTTGCATAAAGTTGTATAAAAGTTTTGGTATTACCATTGTTTCCATTTGACTAGCGAGTAAATACAAAAACCCAATCGATTTGCAGGCAACAGTTAGTTCGACCTGCACACACCGCATATATCTGCGTGTATATAAATAACATTATATAGTATTGTTAGAAACGGCTGCTATAAAATCACTGCCACAGTAATGGCCAATATCCCCATAAGACTAACGTAATCGTTAACTCTATGTATAAGTAATTCATAAGCGCTAATATTCGTTTAATGCAACAAGTCTATGTGGGATCATCATCTCATCCTCCGTCGTCTCTGGATCGATTTCTGCCCGCTCTATTTCCATTTCCATTTTCCTCATCGGATCCATCATCTTCCTCCTCGTCATCGCCGTCCTCCTCCTCCTCCTCCTCCTCCCCATCGGACTGCTCGGATCAGTCAAATATGCAGACGAAGATGCGGAGACAGTTCATTCCCACCTTCTCCCAGCATCCATCCTCCGTGGGCCGACCCTCGTGGGCCAGCCGCATCTTCTTGGGATAGTTCTTCGGACTGCTCCGGTCGCTCAGGTGGACGGGCATCCGGGCGTATTCGGCACGCGGCTGGCGGAACTTCTCCAGCAGCTCCGCCTGCTGATCGGTGAGGTTCTTTAGCTTTTTGCCTGCAATGTAAAAAGAAAAAATATTAGTAAATACATCATTTTTCACAACTGTGCACATTAGTAATAGTTGAAAATAAAACATTATTGCTTGTATTTTAAAGTAGAAAATCAACTATTCTAAGGCATACTCCCGATAAGACTGCATCCTTACTGCGTTTGTCACTTTAAATTAAATATTATTCATTTTTAAATATTCAATGCGCCATTAAAATATTTATCTACAGAATGTATATTAGCTAGCTGATAAAAAATATTCATATTCTGTGTAAACAAATAATGAATAAGCATTCAAAAAATGTTTAATATGATTAAATTGTAAGCTTTCAAATTTTTAAGATTTTATTTTTAACTTATAAATATAAACTTCCTAGCTTGCAATAGTGATCTAGATCTTGGTTCACTGAACTGCAATAGATAAGCCTACACTACTGTTACTCCAAGAGGTTACTCACCATCGAGGGCGTCGGTGATAAGAGATATCTCAGTGGGTGGCAGTAGCTCCAGGCGTTCGCAGCATCGCCGGAATTCGCTGGCGGTCATCCGCAAGTAACGAGGTGTGAGGCATAGTGGACCGAGGACAGTGCGACGGTTCTCCGGCGTGGCATCGATATGCTTGCGGGCGCACTCCGCCAGACTCCACGTGGCCAGGCACTCGAACAGAGTGACCTCCGACCTGAGCTGCAAGGTATCCCTCTTGACCAGCGTCTCCAGCTCCTCGAACCTGAGATCACTGATCTCCGGCATCGAAAGCTGCAGCTCTGCGTGCATATCGATCAGCTGGAGCGTGTTGTGCAGCAGCGCCACGCCGTAATCTTCGGTGGTAAAGGGATTTGGGTTAGGAATGAGGTTCTGCTGGGCTCCATCGCCCTCCGCTCCGTTTTCGGTGGACTGAGAGGCCTTGGCAGCCGCCAGCTGCTTGGCCGCCGCCTTCGCCTTGGTCGCCTTCTTCCTGGCCAGCTGCTGGCCCGTCTCCTGGGTGGTGATCACCGTTTGGTGCTGGTTGGTCAGTGCGATGCCCTGGTAGAACCACAGCGCTTTGAAGATGTCCAGTGCCGTGGCGCTCGAGATTCTGAGATCAAGTTCGCGAATGCAGTAGATTATCTGGAATAGTGAACGACAGGAATGTTAGTAAACATGTCAATATATTGGCTATCCACTAGTAATAACTTACCAGATCTGGAACGTTGAAGCGATCGGATAGCTCCAGTATCTTGAGCAGGTGCTTGTGATCGCGGTAGGGAATGAAGTGCTTCTCCATGTAGCGGACGATCAGCTCGAAGTCGTTCTTGTCCACGTTGAGTATCTGGAAATGATTGTCGCTCTTGCGACCGCTGTTCGGACCGGCGTGGATAAGCTTGGCCAGCTCCACGCTCCGCTCGAGTACCGACTTTCGTTCGCATCTGATCATGTATCGATCATCCCCGTTGACCACGATGAAGTCTATGTAGGGATTCACGATGATCGGAACACCTGTGTATATGTTTGTTTGTCCCCGGGCGTAGGCTGGTGGCATCATGTGGGCGGGGGGCGCACTGGGCGCCGGAGCACTCTGAATGGCATCCACGTGATGGCCATCGGGTCCAAGTCCAAACGGTAGCACCATCCTGTTCGGCTCCCAATCGTTGTTGTTGTTGTTTTGTTGGTGTTGGTTGTCCTCCGGACCTGTGATCTGCACCTTCTCGTCCTCTGCCTCCTCCCGACGCCGCAGTGCCTTGTGGACCAGGGCGCCCACCAGAGGGAATTTGGTGATACGCTTTTCCTTAACCAGATGCTCCTCCAGATGGGCGCTGAAGCGACGCGGGTTGTATTTGTTACCAGGACGTGGCTCTAGGCTGTCCTTGTCGTGAAAGGCAGTGATGGAGCTGGAGAACTAAAATAGAAGCATACAGTGGTAAGGTTTCCAAACATTTATATTGTTGCTGTAAAGTTATCTTAACATCTTAAATGCTGTTTACCTAATGATATATATTATTTAATATAACATTTTTAATTTGATAATGAAAGACTTCCTGATTGATTATTAATCACTGCACAACTCGCATTTCAAGTACCCAAGCTTAATGTGGCTCTAACTCGAAGAGCTTTTGGAGGTAAAGGGCTGCTCTGTGGCTATCAATAGTCTCCCGAGGGAACTACATTTTTAAGCTAAAGAAAAAGTTAGATATTATTTACGACCCTTACGAATGGCCAGTTAGTCATGCCGGCCGGTCGCCGGTCGCCGATTTCGCCACGCCGAGAAATCTATAGGTAGTTATTTTGATGGCCGTTGTAAGTACTTTCCCACCTGACTGATTGATTCATTGGCCCGCTTATCAGTCAATTGGCACACTCCAAAACATAAATCGTTTAGTGGTCTAAACAGCCTTTAATCGCTGATTTTTGCACTCGACAATAAATTAGGCGTGCTATCTAAAAGTACACACCGACTAATTAGCCAACTAACCAAGCCCCATGCCCATTTTTTTTTTTTTTTTTTTTTTGGGTCCTGTTTCAGTTAGCATATGTTCCAATCGTTTGATTACCGCTAAATCATCTGCAATCCATCATAATATAGCCATAAATCATGTTCAATATCGAAAACGGGTGCACTGCTACCAGTTTGACAGCTAAGTTCCCGCGTGATTATTTAATTCCCCTAAAAATACTAACCAATGATAGGGACAGTACCGAATCGAAGGAGTAGCTCCGCGATTAAGTTGGCTTTTTGGCGTATAAATTCATCAGACAACGCAAGTCACATAAGCAGAAGGTACTACATCAAATTTATTTCTGATTATTTTAATTTAGTTAAGTCTCAAATGCCAATCTATTCAAATTTATGGTAGGCTGGGTCAAATGCCTTTAAGACATGAATAGTAAATTGGGTCTCAAACTGTTTGCATAGTTATTTAAATTAATTTTTAATCGATAACTTGGTCTTTAAGTTTTGAATATTTAATTACAGTTCTTATTACATAGAAACTTTCACGAACTTTTACTTGTATAATGCTGTGTTTGTCACGGGAATACTAAAATATGGAAGCATTTGGGGACTTGAGAATGATAAGATTGTCAGTCTGATATGCCATTAATATGGCCGATATCGAAGATAAAAATAGTTTGGAACATAAAAAATTTCCAAAAGTAAAAGTATTTTTATTATAAAACACACACGTCCTAGATTATTGGCATATTATTGATTTATTTTATAACATGAATGACCTGCATAAAGAAATTCTTGTTCCTAAAAGGTAAACATTTATATCTAAGCGAATTTCAGAGGAAAACTTGCTGAACTAATGCCTTTGTTCGTTCGAAAAGTTTGAATTATATAGTTCCTGTTCTTGTTATTTTCCTAAGTACAATGCAAACAAAATTAATTGTGGCACAGTGAGATTGCGAGCAAATTCGCGCCGGTCGAGCAAAACATTAAAAAAGAATGTACGGAGGTATGTATATTAATAAATAAAATAAATTATACGGCGATGTTTGAACAGTTGTAAGGAAGACGGAATCGGTCTTGAAGTGTTGACGACCGTTTCTCGTGGTTCAAATGTGGAGCTTTCTAGAGAGGGGACGTCCGTATTCAAATATTTACCCAGTGAACCACAAGGGGAACTGTGACGACTTGTGATAGTCTGATAGTGCAATAAATAAATTATCGTATGCAAATAAATTTATGGCTGTTCATCGCTCGACTTGAGACTTTATCATCTGCACAGCAACCACAATGGGAGATGGGTTTTATGTACAGCACAGGCATCGAATTAGCACTTGGGAGTCATTAGTTGATTTCCTTTTGTTTATCAGCCCGCTCTATATATATATTGTTATTTGGGGCGTAGGAGGGTTGGTCAAAACCCTAATTGCCACCCAGACCTTGTCCAAATTTAAACTTGAACTTTACAACGCACATGTCACTCGATTTCACTATCGCAAATTATCATTTATATCATGCACTTCTTACGCTCTATTTGTTGTTTCGGCTTATCGCTGTAGACGCTTTGTTCCACCAATCAATCAAAAGCGATTTATTTTGGCCTAAGATATGTTGGTTCCAACTTCCCGGAAACCTTTTGATTTATACTTTTGGCAAACGAAATTTGTAATAATTTCTTATATTGTAAATCACGCACTAATTGTTTGATTCCAGTTCTGGACAGTGGGTGCCGTATTTTCGCACGATTTCGAACCGAACACCATGAGTTTAAAATATCGACTGCCATTCAATCCCATTTGCGAACTGCGACGTCGGCAGTGGCAGCGAAGTCGTCAGCGAACCCTGCGGATGTTCGTTCGGAAGATTACGTCATGATCGTTGAAAATGCACGAAATTCGAGGAAATGCACCAAATAGGCATGCAAAAACCATTTCAAAGACTATTTTTTAATATTATATTTAAGCTGTTTTCATGTTTTTATAGAAGTTTGCATAAAGTTTCATTCAGCAAAAACGCGATAGGAGCATTGATTCAAGTGCTTTTTTATTATTATTCATATCTTAGATTGCAAACTTTTTTTTCAATTGACCCTGAACAGCTACAACTGCTTCAGTTAGTTAATCAAAATTAAATATATTAGGGGTAAGTTTAGCTCGCCCGCATATTCACAAACTTTGAAGTTGCAAAAAAGGCCGAGGGAAGCTGGCAAAATGCAGGTCGAGCGGAAATGAGCTCGGATTCTCCGCTTAAGAAGCACTCACAACTTGAGTTATCAACTCAATTCGGTGGACAAATAAATCAATTTGTGTGGCAAAGAGGCAAATGGCATAGTTAAACGCAGCACCAGCAGCTGGAGGAAGATTTCACAGTTGGATGAATCAATTAGCACGCCGATTGTGGGTGGATGGAGGATCGGATTTCGGGTGGTGTGTGGTGGGTGTGGGAGTGTCATATTTGACAACTGTAATTGTCGCTGGCGCTTTGTGTACGCACGAAATTCGCCCCATTGATAAGCAATGCAAACAGAACAGTGGGCATAAAAAGTACACGCCCACATACACACACACACACGAGTGTGAGCGTAATAATAGCAACGAAGAGCAGTTTTCCAAGGGCCAGGCAGAAAAGCAAAGTAGTTATTATCAGCGGCCAAGGCCAGGACAAAGCTGAAAATCTGCTCGAGTTGCTTCTGTGTGCACACGTATTTATGCAGCCAGCGAGGGCTGCCACAGAAGTTGGGGAAGGTAGCTGGCAAAATTGCGATTAGATAAAACTAACTAGCTACAAAGTACCAAGTTTATCACTATTTTTATCGATTCGCTTCATAGTGCTGCACTTAACGACTCGATGACAACCTTAAGTAGTACTCGCACACAAAATGTTTAAGCTGATTAATGCAATTATTTGAACAGTAAAAACCTTTGTCTCAGAACTCTAATTTTACAGTTCATAGTTCCAGCTTGAGTCGTATGTGACTGTTAATAATTAACTATTAAGGTATATCTGCCTAAGGTAACCACAGATATGAAAGACTGATACTCTTCGATCTGCCCTCGCTGAGGCATATGCCACTAGTGTTTACATATGTATTTCATGTGGGGCTACTGGAGCAGCGAAGACTGCTAATGAGTCCCCATGTAAAGCGGAAGCTCCAGATGGGAAAAAACATATGAAACCGGCCAGAACAACAGCAAAAACTGTTAACAGTTAGCACTCGAAGTTCGCCTCACGAACGACCTTGACATTGGGTGGCTGGGCGGTTGGGTGACAACAGGGTCCACTGTGCACGCATTTCCCCAAGATCAACATAGCGATTGGATCGCTCGAAAACCCGTTTACGATCGCCGGGCCGAATCAAATATTTGCATTTATAAGGGAAAATTTAATTAGCAGCATCAACAATGTGGAGCAATATCGATATTTACGCCAAACAGGCGGGCGGCGAAAATGTTTAATTAGTCGAAATTTAACATAATTACTCACTTTGTTGGCTGCCGGTAAACATCACGCAATGTGCGCGGTTCAAAGCAAACAATCGAACAAATGAAACTGCTAAAAAACAAGCCAAAGAATTCGATGGGAAAGAACTGGGAGCCCAACCCATCTAATCCCAGTACAATTCGCTTCCTGATCCGCCGAACACTGCCAACTTCAAATTCCACCTGCTATTGCCGCATAGTTCAAAAATAAACCACTTGCCACATTCTTCGGCGGAGCAGGAAGAGTTCGCAGCCAGTGCAATGGCTCCTCTATTTATACCCATCCTAATGAGGTGGTTTATTAAAATTAGCCCATGGGCAGCAGTCTAAGTACTACGAGATTATGAAACTTTGGAAACAGTTGAAGCTAAAATTACTTAAAATTATATGCGCGCTCGCTGTTAATGCAACAAAAATGCAAAAACATGAAATTATATGATCATCTTTACTTGGTTTTATCATTACCATTTATCACACTATACGGTTAACGAACTCCTTTTCGCAGTGGCAATCTTATTATTGGCGTGAAGCCCATCATTCTGATAGTCACACTACCATACTTTATTAATAAGCAAACATTCTTATCTGTAACAAATACGATTTGGATTTTGAACTTCTCACCCGAAGCCGCCTAACTGCAGTACTTCGGATGCGTAATTCAATTTGCCATGGGTAGACACCTCCATCCCGTAACTTCCACTGACTCATCCATTCATGGAGCGTTTGTTCCGCGACCAGGCACCATATTACTACACATATACTACGTATCGATGGCACTATGGACACCTTCGGACAGGATGGCTTTTCACAACGGGAAAATGACATCATTTGATTTGATTGCGGACAAACCGAATGCCGCGGAGCAAATACAACAAATGGAATTTGTTGTTTGTTCTTGGCTTGGAAAATTGCATTACTCATCCATCCCCTGCGAAGATCCAGCCAAATGACGACCGAATTGCTCACTGGTCTTTTGGCAACGCGCCAAAAATGCCAATTTCAAAGTATAGGAATTGATTGGAGAAAAGGTGGCAATATTATTTACATAATTGCCTAAACAGAAACTAGTTGTAACAAGCAAAATGAAAAAATTATGTATAAAATTTTCCATCGATATTATAAGAGTATGAATAAAAACCTATATTAGTTATCTCTAGTACTTCACAAATATTCTGCTTTATGGTATCGAAGATTACCAAAAATAACAAAACCATATAATTACAAAAATTGGGTAAAATTCAATTTCCCTTCGGCTTTCATAGAAATCAAATTTTAGGGGACTTTGGAGCTAACAAAAGTGCTGCCTCCCGAATTGCAAACAAAACACGAAAACGGGAAGGGCGGAAAAAAAGCGAAAAACTCACCCTCGACGCGCAGGAAAATCGCTGGGGGTGTGGAAGGTGAAGGAAAAACCCTACGCAACATGTTCCATGTTCGGCGGGGAAAACAAAAGGGTGAGTGGCCACTGAATGAAAGTGGAACAAACAGTTGAAACAAATTTGCAAAAGCTGGCAAAAGAAAGAGGAGACCTTTGCTAAATTCATGGGGTTTGGCATGGGCCAATAGAGCAATATCAAGAGCGCGATTCTGGGATTTCTGGCGGGGATTGGGGTCGGTTGGCGCTGGGGCAACCAGTTGGTGCCAAGGGCGAAGCTGGGGAATGGGCGTGAGTGCTCGTAACAATTGACAATGCGGCGTATGCGCGATGGATGCCCAGCTGATGATACAATGAAACACTGACACAGTGAACGACTTTTCCATACACCCATACACGCGCATAATTACACCCACACACACACAGAGACGCAGAGAGTCGGAAAACTTTCCTTTGAACAGGCTTTCATTCGCCAGTGTCTGTGTATTTTATGGATACACAATTTATGTTGGCCAATTGCTCGCCTCTGTTTGTATACAGCATTTCATTCCTTTGCATTCTGATTAATTATACACAGAGACTTACCCCAGTTTATGAATTTGTCGGATGGGCCAACTCTCGATTTTCGAAATTTATTCGCCAATTTTCAGCTGAGATAACTATGAACTTCCGCCTCGATGTCAAAATCTTCAAACTTAATGCAAATTCTGTTTACGCCGATTTGTTTATGCCAATAATCAGATACATATATACAGATATTTTGGCCATATAGCCCCGCCGATACTCGCGTATATATTTCCGTTTCGATCCGATGCGATCCGATCCGAGAGTTTTGCGCGCCTCGTGCCAAACGGAATTGGGAAAGGCAGCCAACAACGACGACGACGTCTCCGCTCGAGAGCCAAAAAGCGTATATACAACAAGATTTGTACGAAGAGCGCCAAGCCAAAAATATGAAAAACAAACGAGACAGCAGGAAAACATACCAAATTTCCCGGGCTGGCGTTGCCACCATACTGGTCCATGTCCAAAATATGGGCACCATATGAGTTAGTGATCCTGACCAGGGCTTTTAAATCTTCAGTTTCAATTGTGTTCGGCCCGGAAAGGCATAAGTCGAACTTAAATATGTTATAATATTTGAAAATACCTGCCAGTTGATGGCAAAACACCAGCCGTCTGGCAACATTCCACCGGAATTGGGGAAAATTCTCAGAAAATTCTTGCGGCGGGACATGCGCATAGAAACTTTGAGCACGACCTACAGGTCGTATGAGTACTCAGCCAAAAAAGACGCAACATTTTCGAGCGTGTGATAAGACACAGATACTCCGCTGCGGGGACTTTCCCTTTCCAAAGCGACAGAGAGGGAAATGAAAAAGCCAGGGAGAGCGAGAGTGCGTGGGCGCTTCTAGGGAGGAGGCCCAGTTCGGGCTTTCGGGCCGGGCCCTAGACAACGGAGCACCACATTGAGGGAGGTAGGAAATTTGTGGCTCTTATCAACACAGCCGCCTGGCCAGCGAGCACCACCAGCCACATATATCGGGCAATGCAAACCAGACGAAACTGGGTCAAATTCAAGCAGCCAGTTTGGAATGCTCCATCCGGAAAATGTATCGGACGGATACTGGAATTATTTCTAATTGCCTGCGGACACGAACAGTTTTTACGGTTCAATAAACCATGTATTATGTTGACCCTTTCAGAAAATTTTAAAATGGAATCAATAATAATTAGTTTTTTGTATAGTTTTTTCTTTATACAATAATCCATAATAATTTTTACCGCTCATTTAATTTAATACAACTATGCAGAAGCCAATGGAATTTTGTGAAAAAAATTAAATGTACATTTTATTATTCGTTATTGATCGAATTTGTTTTTAATTTTACAATTTTTCATCGATGCACTCATGCATGCAGGACATTTCCCAGGTGTATGGTAATGCAACTGTTGGTCATGTCTTCAGTGTGATACGGTAAATTTGATTTATCTGCTGGATTTCAACACTCAGGACCTTAGTGGGAGCGGGTATCCATGGAGGCGGTTAGCATAAGTAAGGTTCTTAAAAGCTCCCTAACTTTCCATAGTCTGATTCGATCCGTTTAGTCGCTTGATGGCTATTTTGGCTACACCCTTCGAGCACTCTGTGGATCCGCCCATGATGACGAGGAAGAGTCCGTTGTGCGCAACTGACTTCCACAGGCGATCAATGGTCTTGTCCAGTTTGGCAACACTCCGCTGTGCACTGTCCAATATAAAGTCCTGCTCTGGCACGCGGAGGTTGGCAATTGTCAGGGCATTTTCCAGTGCAACTTCATTGACCTTCCGAATGGCTTCCTTGGCCGTAGATACCTCGTGGACATGCACCGACGTACTTTGATCCTTGGGCGCTGCCTCTCCCGCCTTTTCGATCACTTCCTTTAGACGGGGCTGCAGCTCGCCGACCGTGACAATGGCCGTGCGCTTATCCCGCTTTGCCACATGTGCAAACAGATTGTTGGATATGGTATCACCGCTGGATGCGTTCGCCAACTCCTGTAATTGCTTGTGCTGCGTGAGGATCTGGTCTCCGAACTCGATGCTGTTTGCCAGCTTCTTCTTGACGAGCTTCAGCGTGGCTCGCGAATCCTCAATGGAATCGTGACCATCGATGTTCTCCTGGATAATTTCCTGTAAAAAGGTTTTGGCCAGATCCTTCAGCTTGGTCTTGCGTCGTCGCACCCCAGATGTGTTAAAGCACACGCTGGTGTCAATTACATACGGGTGCATCATTTTCATGGCGTTCAAGTCAGAATTTAGAGATTGCCCCACCAGAATGGCATCTGGAGGCAGCAGTTCGGACACTTCCTTTTGCACAACATCCAGCCTCTTGGTCACTTGCTCCATAATTTCTGCGGTTATGCCCGAATATTGGGTTAGATAGTCGGTGATCCGGTTATTTGGCAACACTAGCGTTTCATAAACGGTCTCGTAATTTTCGTTGACAATAGAGATTCGGGTTAGCTCGTTACAACCCGCCTCCGTGTGACACATTTCACAATCAACGCCGAACATAGGACTGCGATTGGTTACCGGTGCATACAGATCCTTGGTAAACTTAAAGTTTTGGAAACGAGTGTGTAGCTCGCCCTGCAATGGAATAGGATAGCCCTCGTCGACCATTTGCAGCGCTGACAGCAGGAGCTTAGTGCGTGGGAACTTGTCATCCTCATGCATGTCATCCGACTCAGATTTAGAGCTTTCGATTGGAAAGATTGTCTTTACAAACAAAGTTGGATCTTTGTTCAGCTCCACAGCCGACTCCAGGGAGCCGTGCTCGTCTATCAGTCTGCGTGCCTGCGCATTGGTGAGAGGAATCTGCAAGAGCAAGGGATATATTATTAGGCAAACAGACAGTTTCAACGAAGCCCTACCTTGGCTATCTCGTCGATAATCTTCTGGCCCTCCTCCTGCGGTGGAAGTATCATCTCCAGCTTCGTGCTGAATATCCTGTTGGTGGCCTCAAACTGGGTCTCGTTAGACAGATAGTGGTAGAGAGATAGTCCCTCCAGAATGACCACCACACTGTGCGACAGACTGAGCCACTTCTCCACGCTGCACCAGCGATCCGGACGGCAGGGGCTCTTCTGGCCAATGAGAGCGCACATCAACAGGTTCTGGATGTCGGTTAGAAAGATGGGCGTACGAGCATCTTGCGGAGTCTCCAGGGAGGCGCGCTGACCCATCTCACGCAGTCGCAAGGCCGGTACGTTCTCCAGCTCCCGTTTGCGACGCCTCAACTCTGCCGACAACTGATTGTACTGATCCTCGGATAGCGAGCCAATCTCCAGCGGCAGGCTATCTCCACCAGCATCGTAATTGCGGATTTTCTTGTTCACCGGCTCTTCAGGATCTGATGTTCCTGGGGCAGTCTGTGAATCCGCCTCCAGCTCGTTGTTTTGACGACGGTTTCGCGGCTTGCGTTTGCTGCCCACCACGATGAAACCGTCGTCCCCGTCCTCCGCCTTCGCTGTTGACTTCTCCTCCACTTCGACCTCTGCATCGCGTTTTTTGGCCAACTCTGCCTCGTGCAATCGATCGCGATCGTTGAGCTCCATCAGGTTCGCCAGGGCCGCCAGCTTCTTTTTCTTCTTCTCGTTGCGCTCGTGCTGCTTGGTGGACATATGTTCCTTCATCCTGGAGCGCTTACCGTTCAAGCTGCAGGCGAAAATACGCAACTTTTATTAAATTAACTCGATTTTCAGTAGATTTCAATTTGTCAACACGAAGATTTAACATGTGCAACGTGCTAGTGTTACCAGATGGTAAAAACAGTTTTTAGCCCCAACAGAGCTGGCAGTCCCGCTATTTTCTCGTCAAATCTGACTTCTTTCCAGCCGAAATCAGTGCCTGCCAAAAGCTGGCTGCTGGAAATTGCGGTTTGTACGTAAGGTTCCCAGGCGTGAGTAAGAAAGAGACAACCATAGTATACATCAACCGTTATGATGCCGCGTGCTTTTGGTACAAGTTAAATCGTCAAACTTTACAACCGCCCCAAAATTTTTGTTTTACGCCCGAAATTAAATAAAATAAATACGCCATCATGTACGCAGCTGTTAAACCGCTCTCCAAGTATCTGCAGTTCAAGTCGGTGCACATCTACGATGCTATTTTCACGCTGCACTCCAAAGTCACAGTGGCCCTGCTTTTGGCCTGCACATTTTTGCTTTCCTCGAAACAATATTTCGGCGATCCCATCCAGTGTTTTGGGGACAAGGATATGGACTACGTGCACGCCTTTTGTTGGATCTACGGGGCCTATGTGAGCGACAATGTGACTGTGACGCCCCTAAGGAATGGAGCTGCACAGTGCCGACCAGGTGAGTTTGGAAATGCTTCAAAGATTCCCATGTTCAGCACGGATTCTTCATTTCAGATGCGGTTAGTAAGGTAGTGCCCCCGGAAAATCGTAACTACATAACCTACTATCAGTGGGTCGTGCTGGTATTGCTGCTCGAGTCGTTTGTGTTTTATATGCCAGCATTTCTCTGGAAGATTTGGGAGGGCGGTCGGCTGAAGCATTTGTGCGATGATTTCCACAAGATGGCCGTTTGCAAGGACAAGAGCAGGACCCATTTGCGCGTACTAGTCAACTACTTCTCCAGCGATTACAAAGAGACCCACTTCCGCTACTTCGTTAGCTACGTCTTCTGCGAAATACTCAATTTGAGCATCAGTGTGAGTGACCAAAACTAGTAATTCAATAATCTACGATATTACTAAAAATTGTAATTATTTGCAACCCCGCAGATTCTAAACTTCCTTCTGTTGGACGTATTTTTCGGAGGTTTTTGGGGCCGCTACCGTAATGCCTTGCTGTCCCTTTACAATGGCGACTATAACCAGTGGAACATTATAACCATGGCAGTCTTCCCCAAGTGTGCCAAGTGCGAGATGTACAAGGGCGGCCCCAGCGGTTCTTCCAACATATACGACTACCTTTGCCTGCTGCCCCTGAATATACTGAACGAGAAAATCTTCGCCTTCCTGTGGATATGGTTTATACTAGTGGCTATGCTCATTTCCCTCAAGTTTCTGTACCGCCTGGCCACCGTTTTGTATCCCGGAATGCGTCTTCAGTTGCTTCGTGCCAGGGCACGTTTCATGCCCAAGAAGCACTTGCAGGTGGCATTGCGCAATTGCAGTTTTGGCGACTGGTTCGTGCTGATGCGCGTGGGCAACAACATCAGCCCCGAGCTATTCCGTAAGTTGCTGGAGGAGCTGTACGAAGCTCAGTCCTTGATCAAAATACCGCCAGGAGCGGACAAGATCTAAGATCTCAGCGATGACGCCAAGTTTAATCTCAATATACTGAAATAGGTATTATCATTTGAATCATCTAGAGTAGAAGACTAAGATGACACAAACAAGAATAACATACATTAATTTTTTCACATCGATATGTGCATATTATCGAAGATATAACGAACTATTATAATTTTTGTGCTAAGAATAATGTGCCATTTTCACTTGTTCAGTAAATTCTCATATTTCTTAATCATCATAAATATTCTTGACCATTTGAATCCTTAATTGGCTTGATATAGATCGAAAACTGAATTTATCTTTAATAAAAGTTGAAAGTGTAAAGAACATAAGCTATTTTCATGCACAGTTTATTGATTGTTAACTGGCCACTATTGTTATTAATCTTTCATCACCATCATTTACCTACATATCACCTACACAATAATTAGTCGTTCAAGGTGGTGTATGAGTATGAGTAACTAATACCTTTTTGAATGAAATGAGTTTATTTGTTACTTACCTTTGCGACCTGGCAATTCTGCGCAGTGCGATTGTCGTTCTGGTCCACATCATGTTTGTTATCTCGAGATAAAGGTTAATATGTTAAGGAACTCTATGCGCATGCCGTGGGAAGGTCCTTGTGTTTGTGTTTGTTTTCTGGTTCCTCCAATGACTAATGACTGGCTGGATCTTGAGGGCATATACTTTCTTTGCTTGCGCATCAATTTTTGTTAATGAAGTTCTGTGGGTTCATGGGAAAACTGGCTAAGACACTCGATTCCTGCACGTTTCATGCGCTGCTGCTACTTACATTCTGTCTGATGGTAAAATTTTGATAAACAATTTTATTTGATTTTCTAAGTAGAATGCATGTGTTTTCTGTTTTACTACCGTTTCTTTTTGTTTTTTATTTATATTTTTCGGTAAATAGTGTTCGTGGTCAAAGCTTTGATGTGTGGAAAAATGTTTTTATTTTTATGCGCTTTACGAAATTTGTAAAAAAAAAAAGGGAAAGAACTGATTTGGAAACTTCTGACACAGGGTTGAGAATTAATGCTGGGCCTGCTTAGCTTACAGTTCTGGTTTCATAGGTGGTGGGCGGCTGGTTCGTTGCTCTGCCATTCCAAAATCCCCTTCAACTTGCACTTTTCGTCGGCCATTTCAGCTGACCTCCGCAGTTGCCGGGCCGCTTTTCATTAACCAAAAAACCATAAACTTCGAAACGTAGCAGAAAAGTGCAGCAGTGGCCGCTGGATGTGGGTCGTTTGCCCGCTGATCCACTTTCCGGAAGCCCTTATAAGCGGCGCATTCACCACCGTCGGATTCAGTTGCTCTTTACCGGCCGGATCGCGCGGAAGTCGTCATCGTAGTGATTATTACCGTTCTGGATTATCGTGCATATCAAATTGCTTTGCGATTGCTTTTTGTGGATTTTTGTTTGAGTGAATCGCTGTAACCTGAGGCTCCTTGTTTCCCGGCCAATTTAACAAAGTGCTTAACATATAATTGAAAGAAATAATCAGCGATTTTGTGGCGTAAAAGCTTATGTGTTAAAAATGTCCAGAGCTTAAGTGAAAAATCCAGAAGATAAATCAATTTATGAATAATGAATTACAACATGGATGGTATGTGTTACTTTGAAATCTTGAAAATAACTTCCGTACTCGTTGGCAAAAAAAAAAATAGGCCAAAAACAATTAATATTTTCACCCACGTCTGTGAACATTTTAAGCCAGAAAGTGAATTCCATAAAATGGTCGAAAGTTCCATTTTATTTTGAACTTGGATCAGCATTATTATAAAAATTATTGCAAAAGTGCTGAACAGGCCAGAAAGTGCTGACCACAATAAATAATAAAAAGTGTTTAATTATGTATGTTGAAAATAAAAGTATGTAGACTGAGTTTTTATAAAAACTGCGAACAAGACAATAAACATACAAGTATGTAAACAGTTTAATACTTAAGCGATTGGCTTACAAAAAATCCATAATTGAACTTGGTTAAGAAATTTCGTTACACTAATCTTCTTAAACGGAATTCTTTAGAGATGGAGGCCACCAGGCTGCTTCGGCATCCGCGACGTTGGTGGAGCATTGGATTCGGCAAACGGATCGTGGCCATCTCGATTCTGGTCATCATCGTGTTGCTATTTTCTCTGGTTTACCACGGGCTAGTGGTGGAGAAAATTGGTAAGTTCGTTAACGAGTTATAATAAGAGTAATAATAACTAATAAATTACTTAAAGATCAAGTGCAGCAGATTGCAGCGCTGAATGCCAGGCACCAGGTGCTTTTCAACCAGCCCTTTGAGGAGGATCAGTCTGCCCTGATTGTGAGTCCTCAAACTTTGCACTTCAAATTGCTCGACGAGGATATGAACAAGGATATGGAGGATAGCAAAAACAGGAGAAGGAAGCATATGCGGCAAATGCTGGTTAAGTTCCGGTTGAACAAGAAACACCGCATGCGGCGTGATTTGCATGGGTTGGATCTGTTGGATCCCGTCCGGATGGAGGCCAATATGCAGCACCTGTACACCAAGCTGCGAAGTAAAAGGGCAAGAGAAGCCCTAAGCCAGTTGGAGCATGAGTTTGTGCGTTGCAAAAAGCATACTCCGCAGGATTGCATGTCCGCCTTTCTGCGCATGTACAAAATGGCAAAGGAGGTGACCGAGAAAATGGAGAAGATGAAGGCCATTATGCGGGAGCAGCAGCCGAAATTGGAATCAAGCAGCATGGAGTCCCATGAACAGAAGGGTACTTTTTCACCGGCCGACCTGATTCAGGTGACAACTGCAGAGGCCACAACGGTTGCGGTACATGCCACTGAAAAGCCAGCGAGGACTAAGATTAAGCCTTCAAGGATCAGCTGGATCATCGATGGGCACGATCATGACGAGAGTCCAGTTTATACAGATGGTGCCCCCAAGAAGGAAACAACCAAGGCACCTTGGAACACCACACAATTGGTCGAAATTACAACCACAAAAATAGATGCAACCGCTACCGAAAGAACGACTGTGGAGAGCACTACAGAGAAAATAAGCTGGATTCTGGATCACTTTGACAAGCCCCAAGAGATTTTACGTACAACCGAGGGACCAGGGCAGCGAATCATTAGAAATGTAACCACCACATCGGCATCCTCCGAGCCAATAGTTGACACGGAAAACACTAACAGTGATCACGTGCCCACCACGGAAAACGGATTGGTATTCAATATAACTACCGATGGACCAGTGGAAACTACGAAATCCACCGCTCAGCGAAAATTGTCATTCGATTGGATACTGGACGGAGAGGAAAATGTAGAGCCGGAAGTCAAGTCCACCAACACTACGACAACAACTGCGGCGACCACGACGACAGGAGCCACTTCGGAAACCATCATTGTCACCACAGAGCTGCCGAAAATAACTTTTGATTGGATTATTGACGGAAGGGAAGTGGTAGAGCCGCAGGAAACTACTACTGAAGTCACTGGGACCACGGAAAGACTGCGTAAGATGCCATTCGATTGGATTATTGACGGGGAAGAAGTTGTGGAGCCGCAGGAGAATGTCACCACCACAACCATTGCGACAACTGTGGCAGTCAGCACAACCGAAATCAACGAGAGAATTCATAATTCCACTGCCTATCCCACTAAGCCGAAGCCGGTCAAGTTTGACTGGATCATCGATGGAGGAGAGTCCAGTGGTGAGGTAAGCACTAGCTCCACAAGCCAACCAAAGTTGACTACTAGGGAGGCGATCAGCAATCCAGAATCACCACGATCCTCACATCCGCTGGACAACCCTACCAGCATCGAAAACATGCTGGAAAGCTTTGAGCAACACGAGGAGCAGAAACCCATTCTCAGGGTCTTAAACGCAAATGAATCCTCCTCAGAAACCGTGACGGATGGCTACGAACGTCAGTTGTGGCTGAAGAAGTTTGAGGATCAGGCAAGGCCAAATCAAAACGAACTCATAGATACTTTTGGAACCGCTCTAGATGCTAAAGCCCTAGACAAAATGGGACCCAAAATCAATCCACTTAACGGACACACTTGGAATGGTGAGATTAATGCTAATGCATGTTTGCTAAGATAATCAGTAATATACCATTTAATTTACAGCTGCCGACGCCCAAATTCTTAGTCTTTGCGAACGAGTGGCTCTGCGGATGCGCAACAAAGTTGCCACCATGTCAGACGGTGAGACGAAGGAGAAGGGTGAAACCTTCACGGCTTCACCCAGTGTACAGTTTACCAGTCGAGCTCCTGGCGGATTTCCAGTGTCCGGTGAAACAATGAAGGCCTCAGCACAGTTTATGTTTAACCCCAACTTCGGAATGCCCAGCATTCCCGTTTGCTTCTACATGACGCCTGCCAATTTCCGTATGCCCATGTGGTCGAATACGCCCACATTTATGGGCATGCAGGGTGCGCACTTTGGAGGATCATCGAACCCTGGCGCAGGCATATTTTTTGTGCCTCAGCAGTTTGGACCGAGCGGAAACTTCTTCGGCGGAAGTGGCGGATCCGGAGCCGGCGGCCAGGGTGCCAATATCTTCTCGAAGAACGCCTCACCACAGAAACCGACAAACGGCCAGCAGCAGGTCTACTGCAGCTACATGCAGAATCAATCGGGTCAGGGAGCAGGACAATCGCAGACATCCAGTCAGCAGCAGCAGGGTGGACAGTCGGCATTCTCCAATGCCAACTTTAAGATGCGTCATGCCAATCAGACAAACACCGCCAATCAACAGGGACAAATCATCTATGCCAGCTATGCAGGATTGCCACAACAACCCATCCAGGAGCGATCCAGATGCCCAGAGCCCGATCAGTTTTCCTGCTTCGGTCAACAGGAGTGCATTCCTGCCGCGAGATGGTGTGATAATGTGGTGGATTGTTCGGATGGCAGCGATGAGTCCGCCTGCACCTGTGCAGATCGCGTGGATGAAGAGCGTCTGTGCGATGGTTACGAAGATTGCCCTATGGGCGAGGACGAGCTGGGATGCTTTGGCTGCGAATCGTTGGCTTACTCCTGCTATGAAAATCCACAGGACTTTGCCAAACGCAATCGGTCTACGATTTCTATGTGCTACAGTCGACTGGAGCGTTGCGACGGATTCATGAACTGTTTGAATGGACGCGATGAGGAGCAGTGCAGCATGTTGGTCACCGATGTGGCGGATCATATGGTGGTTAATGCATTAGCTTAGATGGGTTTTTTTTTCTAAAACGCTATCAAATCTTTTTCAGTCCCACGGTGCATCTGCTTCTGAAGGCTACCTCTACCACAATTATCGCGGGGATTGGCATCCTGTGTGCAACAATGGTGAAAAGTGGGCGGCTTTAGCCTGTCAGATGGATGAAAACAGTCGGATGGATCACTCAGCTTCGTTGAATGTCAGTTTCCAAACCCTAACTTTACCTGGTCCTTTTATTGAGCCATCCCTGCATGCTGGAGTCCACTTTGCTCAGGCGTGCCATGGACGCAATAGCCACGATTCCCTAGTAGATCATGTGGCCTATGTCAAGTGCCCCCCGATGCAGTGCGGCCTGCCCTCTAAATCATCTATGCTGGAACACTCGAAGAGAGTAAGAAGAGCAGTATCGGATTCAAAGGAAATCGTTGGCGATGGCCGAATTGTTGGTGGAAGTTATACAAGTGCACTCCAATGGCCATTTGTGGTGGCTATCTATAGAAATGGAAAGTTCCATTGCGGTGGAACCATTTATTCTGATCGTTGGGTGAGTTAGGAGTTTATACTTCAATTATATGTACTGATAAGTTTTTTTTTAATAGATCATCAGCGCTGCCCACTGTGTCATAAACTATGGAAAGTACTTCTATGAAGTTCGTGCTGGTCTTCTGCGTCGCTCTAGCTACTCACCCGCCACTCAGATCCAGCCCGTCTCCCATGTGGTTGTCCACCAAGCCTACGAAAGAAGAAGTATGCGCAACGATCTCTCTCTGCTTCGCCTGCTGAATCCGCTGCAGTTCAATCGATGGGTGAAACCTATTTGCTTACCCGACAAGGGAAGAACTACAGTAGGCGACGATTGGATCTGGGGCCCCGTGGAACACACCCTATGCACGGTGGTTGGTTGGGGAGCCATCAGAGAGAAGGGTCCAAGCAGTAAGTACTTAAGCCATATACAAATAAACTACTTATACATATATTAACCAAATTTTTGGAGGTGATCCCATGCGCCAGGTTATCGTACCAATTCGTAAGAAATGCACTGATCCAGAAGATCAGGCTTCAGAAGACATTTGTGCTGGCGATCCAGATGGAGGTCGCGATGCCTGCCAGGGTGATTCGGGTGGGCCTCTCTTCTGTCGCAGCGTCTCTAACCCAGATGAGTTCTATCTGGCCGGAGTAGTAAGCCATGGCAATGGCTGTGCTCGTCCTCAGGAGTTTGGAGTCTACACGAGGGTCACTCTCTACCTGGACTGGTTGGAAATGGCTACTACTCCACGACTGTTGCCCAAACTTCAGCCGCTTCAACTGTGTCCAGGATTTATCTGCGTGTGGGGCGGTAAGCGGTGTATTGCTAAACGACAGCGCTGCGATCGCAACGTTGATTGTTTGGGTGGCGAGGATGAGGTGGGATGCACCTACAACTTTTTACCAGATATGGTGGGTGGCGTTCGACAGAATATTAGCACCACAACTGAGAGTGACTATCATCCAGTGAAGGAGAGCGAGGAAAAGAGTAAAATGCGGGAGGTTATTCCCATTGACGATGAAGATTTAAAGGCTGAACAAGACGAGGAAGATTTATTGAAAAGCACAACATCTTTAGGGCAAACTGAAACAACACAGGGCCCAATGGATTTATCTTTCGCTGAACAAATTACTTCAACTACCTCAGATGATCTATCAATAACAGATGAAACCACGAGCACAGATTTTACAGTGAGTGATTCAGCCACTAGCCCTTCCACTCTTTTGCCAACAACGACAAATCCTTCAACTTGGTTGCCATCCACAAATATTGAAACATCAACATTTTCATTTACTACAACTGAATCTGAAGCTTCAACCAAACAAGAAACATTACCAACTACTGTTGCCCAAACTACGACAATCCCAACTTCAACTGAAGACCTAAAGAAGCTCACAGATTTGGTCACTGAATTTATAGAGAGTACGACTTTTGAGACCACGATGGAAGTGGAGACGACTACTTTATCTCTAACCTCAACAGACGCTCCAAAATTAGTAACAACAGAGGGAGTGAAGGAAACAACAACCACAGAAGACACAACCACAATTAGCAGCATTGTTACTCTTACCACCACGCCCTTGGCCACAATCTCTACTACCATTCTAACCACTGAAAAGCATGTAGCTGTAACCACATTAGCACCAACTACTACTACAGAGTCCGCCAAGACGACAACAACGCATAGTAGCAGCACTCATTCTGAAAAGGATCAAATACAAATTCCTAATAAATTTGTGTGCAAAAAGTGGGTAGTCTGTGTGTCATTCGTTGTGTTCTGTTGTAATGCCTATTGTTTCCATTTCTCAGGATGTCTCAAATTGTGGATATTATGATGCGTTGTGATAGGAAAGTGGATTGCGAGGATGGAACTGATGAACTGGACTGCACATGCAAAGATTATTTGAAGGGATCTCTGAAGGGACTCATTTGCGATGGCAAGGCAGATTGCGAGGACCTCACGGATGAACAGAACTGCGGTAATGACTGACCAAAATCTTTAAATGCTTTGTATTTGAAACACATGTTTTTTAGTGGAATGTCAATCAAACGAATTCCGTTGCCCGCTGTCTAAAACTTGTTTGCCATTAAGCAGTCGTTGCGATAATAAAGTGGATTGCAAGTTCAAGGAAGATGAAAAGGATTGCTGTGAGTAGAAAAGTATTCTATTTTAAAATGTAGAATTATATAATTTGGCTTGAATTTACTTTTTAGTTGCTTTGACCAATGGCCACGATGTGCACTTTGATGTGCATCAGCAGCCAAAGTTCAGCAGTACCGGAATCTTCTCCAGAAACGGCCATGGCGTGTGGCGGGTAGTCTGTGCTCATGAGACTGGCTATCACGAGCACCAGGCCAAAACAGCAGATGCGGTCTGTGCTCTCCTTGGTTTCAATGGAGCTCACTACTTCAATAGCTCCGAGTTTGTGACCCAGCATGAAATGCAACCCATCACACCGGAGTTAAAAGGAGGCAGAAACCGCATGTCAGCACAAATTCATTCTATGGTCGGTGACAATGTCCAATTTACTGAGAACGAGGTCATAATACCAGAACTGGGACACCCATCCGCTTCAAGACCAGAGAAGGATCGTCTGTTGCCCCGCAAGTGTGTCGGCATCTACGTGGAGTGCAATCCGTACTCCAACAAAACCACACCCCTAAAAACATTCAGTGCTGGGCAAGTTGTCAAGGAAAAGCCAATTGAACAGGTTCCTGTCCTATCGCCCACCATCGAGACGCACAACACTCCCAATGTGCATTTTAAGCCGCAAATTCCGGCGATGGTTGTAAATAAAAAAGATGAAATTTTGGATCGTCTGGACAAACTCATCAAGAGTAAGAAAAACAAAACCATACTGGTTAATGAGCAGCTCCATGAAGCCATTGAGGAGCTGCACTGGCCCTGGCTGGCAGATGTGTATATGAATGGCGATCTCTGGTGCATCGGAGTGCTGATTGACAAGCATTGGGTAATGGTCCACGAGAGCTGCCTGTCTGGCATTGACTTGGAGACTCACTACGTCAGCGTTTTGCTGGGCGGGGGCAAAACAAAGCGATCGGCCCACAGGAGCAATCACGAACAGATTCGGCGTGTGGACTGCTTTGAGGGAGTGCCAAAGTCCAATGTGTTACTTTTGCATCTGGAGCGCCCTGTGCGGTTCACCCACCATGTGTTGCCTACCTTCCTGCCTGACAGGTGCGTTAATTAATTTGGTTTTAACATTTCAAGTTCGTAACTAATTAATGTTGCTAATGTTGCAGTTCCCATCAAAATCAAAGCCATGCGAGGCAGTGCATCAGTGTGCTTCATGACGATGCCACAGGACGCATCAAAACCGTAGCCATTACCCGTATACACAATGCTACCAATTGCGATTCCTGCTACAAGCTGCAGGAAAAGCAACCACCGGCTAATCTGATGCGCCTGTTAAATGTGAGTGCCGAGGATATGGCTTCCATTTCGGAGGAGGTGGAACTCATTAATGGTGTTGCTCCCACGGAGCTACCGGCCATTACCAAATTCACCACCTGCAACCAATTTGGGCTGAAAAATGTTAGCGATGCACATCACAATCCCAGCGATCAGGGTGTATTGGTCTGTCGGGACTCGCACACAGGCTGGTTCCCAACGGCCTTGTTTAACTACAACAATTCCGACTGCCAAAGTTTTAAACAGCCATTTGGTATTAGAACGTTAGAACTGGTATACAAATCGCTGCAGGATATCATAGGTAAATCGTGTGTAGCTTAAAAACTCTGCCAAAGTTAATTAAAATTCCCCAATAGACAAACCGAGCTGCAAAATGCTCCTACCAGCCCCGGATTGCTCCACCCATCGTTGCCCGCTGGGTACCTGTTTGCCGCAGGCTGCGATGTGCAACGGCCGCTCCGATTGTCATGATGGCAGCGATGAGGAGGAAACCAAATGCCGACAGCAAAAGCAGCAATGTGCCCCTGGCGAGATGAAGTGTCGGACCAGCTTCAAATGCGTGCCGAAAAGCAAGTTTTGTGACCACGTACCTGACTGCGAGGACATGACGGATGAGCCGACCATCTGCAGTTGTTTCACATATCTGCAGTACGTTTGAGGCAAGGTAAATTAAAGTTTTGCACCTCATTAAACTTGATGTTTTTTTTATAGAGCCACTGATCCGTCAAAGATATGCGATGGCAAGCGAAACTGCTGGGACAAGAGCGACGAGAGTTCAGTACTGTGTAACTGCACAGCGGATCACTTCCAGTGCAGTTCGTAAGTGGCTAATAAAGACTTAAATCTAGTCGCAGTTCCATTCAATTATATATTTAAAACAGCTCCCCCGAAGATTGCATTCCTCGTGATTTTGTGTGCGACAAAGAGAAGGATTGTCCCAATGGAGAAGATGAGCGGTATTGCTTTGGCATAGAGCACCCATTGCATCTGCAGAAGAAGGATTTCTGGACCAATAGTCAGCACACGTAGGCATTTAACTTGAATCCTTGGAAAGCAAGCAATTCATAACTTATTTTATAGGCAACCGGAAATAGCTCCACAATACGGTCAAGTTATCGAACAGACCTATGGCATCTGGCATACAAAATGCTTCCCGAAAAGTAAACCCCCGCAAGTGGATGAAGTGCGTGAAATATGCAAAAAGTTGGGCTACAATCCATATAGACAGCCTAGTTATCGATTGATTGACGACGAGGAGAACAAACCCGTGCACACCTACGAGTTGGCGGATAGGCAAGGTCGAAGTTTCAGCAATGAGTCGCTGATGGGCAAGTATCGCGACTCAACAAAGGCGTTAATCATCAGCAAATTCTCGCCTCTTCAACTGAATGAGCGCCTTACATTGTTCCTCAAGTCCAGCAGACCAATTGCCGAGCTGGTTAGATGGAATGCCACCGATTCCAGCATGTGCTACAGACTGGAGATCAGATGTGCCTAAAAACCTAAAAGATGACAACATTTACTTGGTAAGAGGTTCTTTCGTACTCTCGTGATAGTCCTTTTGTGCGTTTTAGTAGCAAATAAATGCGAGAGCTGTACACATTTTATTAATAACTTGGTTTTATTTTAATTTCGTATTATTTTTTATCAGTTGGCGCTCGCATATGGTTGCATGACTTTTATTTCGTTTGATTTTTATTTCAAGCTTTGGGGATTTGGGTACTTTCGTAATTTTAGTTTAACAAACGAGTTTATAAATGTAAAAAATCGCATTGGTTGTTATGCCAAAATTCAAACAATGTAATTAATTAATGCACTTAATTAGTGTTGGGTTTCCTTTAAATTCGTTTAAAAGACATAGGTAATCGTATATTAAGATTAGTTGTTTATGAAAGAAGGTACTTGAGAATTATAAGTAATGGCACCTATTGAGAGCAGTTAAGATATATTTTGGAAATAAGTTAAGCTCTCTGGCGCATCGTTGGTAATATAATAATAGGTATTAGTATAAATAGTAGGGGCTTTAAGATCTTTAACGTCAGTTAAGGGAATGTATAAGAGTACCTACATAATTAAATGTATTCATAAGTCTTTGGCGCTGATTAGGATTACGTTTTCGTGAGAATTTCTAGGAGGTAATTCATTATGTATAATAAGATAAACGCAAACGTTAGTTGGGACTTGGGTTAGGCAAAGTACTTTAAAAGTTATTAGGTTTTGTTTGATTAATGTCAAAATCTCTTTGTACAATAAATAATTTCCATTTTATAATTTTAAATTGAATCACAAATGCCATTAAAGTATTATAAGTATGCATAGGTAAATGCTTAGGCTAGTGTTAATCATTTCGATTGGCGATTAGTTAGTTAGTGTGCGATTTATATGAACCACGTGTGCGTTTTCATACCCAGTACTCCGATTCAATAAAGTATTAAAAAACCATTACAAATCAGCAAAAAGTCGGACATTGATGTGGAATACGAGTTTACCTTACATACTTTCTGCAATACTGTAAAACCTACCATATTTTAAAACACTGCTTTAAGTACTGGGTATCTAATAGTCGGCGCTCTCGACTATAGCATTTCTTCTATTTGTATATAGTGAGCGCATTGAAAAGCGATGCATGTGTGTAGATTTTCGGTAGAGAGTGGAGTCCTCTGATTGGTTTCTAGGATTGGGTTTAATAGCACAGGCAAACAGTTTTCAACACAACCTTTGACAATTCTAAGTTTAAGAGTATATAGGTTTGTAGAGTTCGGAAGATAGCGTAATAATCGTAAAGTTTTGGAGCCCAACAGGCTACTCTATGCTAATGTTAAGCATCAATTTTGTTCGTCTCGATTCGCGCAGGGCAAATAAATTGTATGTGATTCTTACATTTCGTTTACGTTGTCTTGAAACACAGCAGTTTATATATTTACATATCTAACCTACTATTAACTTTACTAACTACGACGTCTTTATGTTTCCGTTTCTAAAATCTTAATGAAATAGTTGGTGCGTTTTTATTTACAAATTGATTTGTTCTAGTTGTTCTCATAGTGTATGGTATTTTAAAGCTTATGAAGAGTTAGTAGTTTTCTTTGGATGAATTCAGATTCATTGATTGATTTGACCACGGATATTCAGGAAGCTGAATTATCCGCGTACCAAATTAACTATCGTTGTAAATATGAGATGGTAAGTAGATGTATATTGATTTATTTTGGTGATACCGGATAGTAATCAAAAGAAACTAATAATTTGATATCCAAAATCTTATATTTGCCAATTTTTCTGGCAATTTTGTTGTGTGATTGTGCGCCTACAATTTTCTCAGTTCTTTGAACCAATGACACACAATGATAAGCAAACTAAAATGTGGGGTAAATAATTGCCAAACTCATAGGGGAATGATAGTCAATAAATAATTCATATATTTTGCTAAAACTGCACACACAATATTTGCCTTAGGCGTAAAACAAATCTCTCACTTGCAATAAATAACTAAAAATTAAACATAAAATAATGGTATAAGCTCTAATACAGCAGGCGTCCGGTAAACCTTGTTAATTTGTGTGAATCGTCCAACTGTGGCTTATGCTAATTAATCGTATAATAAACAACTAAAACATTTTAGTTAACGTAAAGAAAAACCTAAAGTTGATTTCACACAACATGTGATGCGTCCACAAAATCATTTCTTACTTTGACTACAACATTTCGATCACCTGAACTTCTTTAGCTAAAAGGCGGACTTTTATTCGTTTTCTAGTTTGAGGGAGCTAAAATTAGTTTGAGTTTCCGTTTTCCCTGTCTCTTCACTGATTTTCTACGAAGTCCTTAAGTGTATTTCCGCTCCGCCTTTTCCTCAGTTAAGGTTGGTGGCGTGTTTTCCTGGGTCCGAACCAAATGCGATGGCAATTGCATGTTGAGCGGGTCGTTGATCCTTCTGAGATTGTACTCCAACTCCGCCGACTTTCGCTTCAGTTCGTTGTAGTGTTCTACATCGAACTGAACCTTTTTGGCGTTCCTATAAAGGGAAAGTGAGAATTCGCGATTCTTCACATCCTCCATCATATATTCCTGAAAAGGTTGAAGATATTCAATCTAAGGTTGCCAATCTAAATTCGCAAAATAAACATACCCTCTTAGTGACACAATAGTAGGCATACATTGCCATTGTCGTCCCGTAAGTAACAAAATATGTAACGGGTTCCATAATATCCCAAGAGTATTCCCACCAAGTCAGTCGTGCCAAAATGCCAAATTGCACCGACATTAGGCCCAAACCCATCCAAGTCATAAAGTTAGTGCGACGAGCGGCCTTTTTGCTGAGTTCCAGTTTTTTCTGAAAGACGAATTCGATTAAGAACGTAAGGCCTTTCAATTTTAAATGCTAACCTCTTCCAGTGGTTCTAGTTCATAGCGTAGGGTCTCCAGTTCTTTGGCCAATTGATTGCTCTTCTCCAGCTGATATTCTCCGACGTTGAATGCCTCGTAGAGCTGAATTTATTTTTAGATATTAGTAAAGGTACTATGAAATTTATTAAGTTATACTTCACCTGAGCAATAACCTTACGAACATCGCCCACTTTGTCCATGGACTCCAATGTGACTTTGTCACGTTTGGGAGGATTCACATCCAATGTGCGATTGTTGATTTGTATGCTACAATTTAGTAGGATTAGTGTAATTATTCATTTATAGAAATATACGAACTATTCACCTAAACGAGTCATCCAGCAAGCTTTCGATGGTGCAGGACGACGCGATTCGCACACCATGCTTGTTGATCACCGCAGCTCGATCGATGCCCCGATCCTCAGCCCTGAGCATGGCTAACAGATCACCAACGTTGTGGGAGATGGGTTTCAGGGCAAACTGGCAGAGTTCATTGCGACTGGGAAGTCGTACAGTCATGTGTGGCATGCCATTCACGTATTCCACATAGATGTCTTCTAAAAATAAGTAAAAATTTTTTGTTATTTCAAACATTATTTAATGCAGATATATTTTTTTCCTAAATACATTGAGAGAACAAAGCCTTGGGGAATCAGCAGACATTCCTAATTGTACATTTTCCGATGGAGTTCTACCGACTCCCTTCACTTCCCCAAACAGTTTCTCCAGTCGGATGTGTGCCACACTGTGATGCAGTTTTGCTCAGTTTTAATTAACCAAAAGCCACTCAAGGTTGTTCGCCAGCCTGGCTCAATTCAAATGCAGTTAGGCGTTCGAATTGCTTGCTGAGGCGTGACTCCTGGCACGCCTCTTTTCGAAGAAGGTGCAACAAAGCCCAGCCAGCAGGCAGTTTAGGCTTGGAAATAGATGACATAGTGGATTTTGACAAACATTTCAATTAGCGGCATATAATCGCATTCCAGCTGCAGCTTCCCCCTGAAGATGATACTCAGTTTCGGGCAGTCAAGCGGCCAACGAAAAGTTTTCACTTTGTCGCATGTGGGATTTATGCAGCCATGAAGTAGCACAAACATATATTTATCTGTATCGCTGCCACTCATGCAAGCAGCCAGCGATGCAACCACACGCCAATGCAACCACCAACACACCACCACCGACATCTAATGAAGATTTTCTTCTCATAGTTTACACGGAGAGAAATTACTAGGAATGTAGGTTAGCAAATATATAATATATTATAAGAGATAAAAGGTATCTATTACCACGATCCTTAAGTAAGTAAACATTAATAGAGGGAATCACATTTCTTGCTACAGTTTCTCACTGTGTATTAGTTTAAATCGCCTTTACCAACTGGGCTTGATTGTGAGTGTTAGCTGGGTCTGTTCAACCCATTAGCAATTGTAGTCGGCGCCAAATGTGGGTAAGTAGTGTTGTTACTGTTGCTGTTGCAGCTTGGCTAACCGTCGACGTCGATGAAGAAGTTGGCGCTCATTGCTCGCTGGCTTCTACGATGATTATTTTCATGGACTTTGATTTTTTGGGATTTTAAACATTTTATGTTTTCTTTTTCTTTGCCGCTGCTGCTGCTGCTGCTTCTGCTTCTTCGCCTACTCCGTAGGCTTCTGCTTCGGCTTTTATTGATAGTTTCAGATTTTTGTTTTAATTTTCAGTTAACTTTCAGATTTTCGCGCTAGCAGACGTGTGCGTCTCTATCTCTCGACATTTGAGTGGCGGATAATTTGTGTGTACGTGGCATTCAAGACAGCTATAAATGCAAACCTATTTAATATCATTACTCTCAGTGAAGCGAGAAACTGTGCAAATACACATCGAGTGTGGTGGTAAAAATTGGATTTATTGGACTGTTATCGTGCGGAAAGAGCGTGCGTGAAAGAGACATTCATCGTGTGATAAATGAAGAGGCCATATAGCATTCGAAAAAGTTTAATTTACAAGCTATGACAGCCGTCAGCAAAATGTAATAAAGTTTGTGCTGCTGTCACAGATTTTGCTGGCCGACAAAGAAGGACTAATAATATAAAGGAAAACTATGAACTACCTGCCATACTTGTGTATATCATTTTATGTAGTGTGGTCACAAGTTCTGAGCAAAACACGAACCAGAACCGCAGACAGCAAACGTGCTAACATTGATAATGCCATGTTAGATGTTCGCCCACGGCTTCGGTTTGATAGGCCGCAACTTTGCTTCATCAAAACTTAATAGCCAGTTTCCGCATCCCTGCCAAAACAGGGCTAACAAGTGTCAGGCAACTCGCACAAAAACCCGACCACACAGTGTGTGTACAGTGTACAGTGCATGAGTGGAAACACGTGGCTGGCAAACCAAATCAGGCCAGAGTTTAGACCTGAACGGGGCGACCGTTTCCGTTCGGTTCAGGAAATGGTTGCAAGCGGCAATCAGCCCACAAATTTATAACAGTCGCCTCCTTTTTGTGTGGTAGAGTTTTCCATATACACGGGGGGCAAATTCATGAAACATCACATCAATCAAATTCTTCATCAAGGACAGTAAATTAAGCAGTAAGCAGTTTCTGCTAAATAATTCTAAAACGTGATAATATCCCTATTTTAACGGAGTTCTTTTCCTTAGTTTATTGAAGGATTTTACATGGAAATATTTTTCAATACTTAATTTTTTTGGTTACGATATTGGTGTAACAGTGGAGGTACAAGACAGAAAACGAAATTTAAATCATTCTATCACATTTAATTAAAAATATCATGCAATTAACTATTATTTAAATTTTGTGAACCCAGGGGAATGGATTGGTGGAGTTTTTAGAATTAAACACCAGCACTTAAGTTTCGTTTTCTCGATAAGGTGACTTACTTCACCTCGTGGCTTAAATTATATTTTTCTAGTTCACGACGCAATCTCGAAAAATGTCCTGTAACTTTCAGGCTGCCGTGATTTCCATATGTGCGAGGATTACTGCGAAGCAAATAACTGAGCCAAGTGTTGGTGCGTGTGTCTGTGCATGAGCATTGCATGATTACATGGCAATGTCCTTCGCCACCCACACGCCCAAACAGAAATGCCGGCAAAAATCGTCCTTTGTGCATTATTAAAAAATTCCGGCAACCGCCGCCTCGTGTTTGCATATTTTTTGTGATTTAATTTTTTTGTCGCACATTTTCAACAAGATTTGCGTGCCAGGTTTTTCCCCCTTAGCCAACCTGTTTGTGTGTGCTCCTGCATTTAAATCAAATTAAAAGAACCGCACCCCAGTACGGTTGACAACATTAAATAACTGCATGCATAAAATATTCGCCAAAAACATACGCTTAAATTGAACGATAAAAAAAGTGAAAAATCACGCCAAACTAAAAGGACACAGGAAGCGCAGGACCGAGCGATTAGCGGGTAAGTTGGGGCGGGTTTAGAGCTGGATGGCAATGACAAAGTGAAGACCACAAGGTTTTCCGTGCTCCAGGCGACATTTCCGTTTTGTATTCTTTTTTTTTAACATTTTTCTGTTTTGCTGATTACACTAGTTTACCAAAGCGAACATTTCATAAATTCTGAGCGCATCAAATTAGGTGGTCTTAATTCAATTTTGATTAATAGTGCAGTTTTTGGGTTCAATACTTTCAGAGTAAAAACAACTTTATCTTTTTATGCTCAGTATGTTGAACTACACCATTTAAATGGCAATTTACTGGCAGAACGAGTGTAAACTAGTGTTTGGGGATTTGAATTGGTCCCAGTTCTACCTACCATTTTGTTGAACAGTGTTTTTGGGTTCAGAGGTCGTGTTGGAATTATTTACGAGCCCCCCAATGAACACCTCCGGCGACAAATTGGAACCTGTTGTTCTTGGCAACGTTGTGGCACTGCAGGTAGTAGATCTTGTTAGCCGTTCAACTAGGACTTGTTTTCGGCCCGCTGCACTCAGTCCGAGGGCTTTTAGCCGCGTCCTCAGCTCGGCCAAAGTGAGTCGCGTGATATCTGGGATGATGGCAATGATTATGTGTGGGCATGGGCAGAGGCGCAAAAAGTAGGTGATGAAATAAAAAAGGAGATACGAAAAAAGAAATTAAACAGAATTTTCCATCAGTGGGCTGGGCTTGGCCTAGGTGCCAAAATGACAGGTCCTTCCCTTTCATTTTTTTTATTTTTTGGTAATGAACCAAAAGCAAGCAGCACAAAAAGGTAGCCCAAGGAGTCTCGCCCACAAAAAGCGCAGTAAAAATGATGGCACGTGCAGTTAACGCCGCAAAAATGCACATAAAAAAGCGAGTTGAAAATGTGTTTAACAAAATAAAAAATACAGCAGAAAAAAAAAGCACACGTTGTGAATGACGAAAAATGTTGATGGAGAGGCATTCGCTGGAGAGAAAAGCTGGGAAAAATAAAAAATAAAGAAGCCTCTGGCTTGTCACAACATTTCCCTTATCGGACCCGGAAATGACACGCACACACAGAAATGAGGGGCGGTAGAATGGGTGTGGGTGTGGCAGGGGGCGTGGCCATCAAAAGAAATGCATGCACATTAAATTTAATGCCATTGTCACTCTTCAAATTAACACAATGAACGAGAGGAGAGGCTTCGGTTTGATTGCCTCGATGAGAATGATTGAGATAAGATGCTATTCGAAGTGAAAGTAGCCACATCAAAGTTTTAAATTATTTATTAAGCAAATACTTAACGTTGCGTCAAAATCGGATAGATACTTAAAACTGCATAATTTACGCAGTATTATATTTATTTACTATCGATTTTTCTGCATAATATTTATTGCTTCAAGCGACTAATCTAATTTCCCCGCCTCTACTGGTTATCCTGTCGCCTGATTAATGTGGCCACAGTTAAACTTAATACAGCGCCCATCTAAATGAATAAAATCCCTTCATACTGCTTCACATTATTTAAATTAAGCAAGAGCGAATTTTTCAAAGGGGGAAAACAAAACATGATATAAAATGGGAAAACTTTGAAAGAGGGAAAATATGCGTAAGCCGAGGGCAAATACAGATACAAAACCCCAATGCCAACAACATTCGGGCATTCATAAAGCATCAATGCGCCTTTAAGCTCATAAAATATTTATGAAATTGCAGGACAGCAGAAAATCTTTTGAAATATCCAATTTTATTTGGCCCTTTATTATGGCGGTTTGTTTGTTTACTTCCAGTGCCAGCCGTAAAATCCCAGATTTTCCGAACCAAATTATTTGCTTGAAAATCGATTTGTTCTCATTTTCAGCAAACGACAATATAACTTAGGTTATATGCCGCTGAGCTTGAAGACAACTGAATTTGGTAGGGATACTTTAAAGTAGTAAAGGCTTAATTAATGAAAAAAGAACGCGAAAAGCGCTGAGAGTTATGCGGAAAATTCAACAAGCTTGGCTGATTCTGTGGGTGCTGTTTTGTGTGTTTTAGCATACAAAAAATGAAAGAGAGGAGGGTACCGCAGAAACCGCAACCTCAACCGCTTTGCGGGCATTGTGTTTTTGCATTGTGCTTAGGCCTTTTAATATTTCACTGCATTTGCTCCTATTTTATTCACCTTGATCCCATTCTGCGCCATAAGCCAAAGGCAACTGCGGAGTTTGCACAATAATCCCAAACTGCGGGCCAAGACAAACAGCGTGTAACAAAGTGCTGGGATAGAATGCAGGCGCAACTTCAATGCAACTTGGTCGAGTGTCTGGCGCACAAGAGTAGGCAATGCTTTTGCCCATTTATTTTTTGGAGAGGCACATTCGCAGTGCTCAAGGACACAATCGGTGGATGGCACATGGGATATATTTATGGCCATGAACACATTGCCGTTTATAGTCCACGGCAGTGGGAATCTGTTTTTAGAGGCTACATTAAAAATTGAAATGATCTATAAGTGCAAGGAGGGCCTACCGGGGCCACAGAATATGGTATGATTTTCACTGTGAGGGTAATGCATTTGTCGTGTTTAAGATACAACTTTAATATTCTGTCTATAAAATGTACAAACAAGGCTGCAGAGAACATTTATTAGATATACTGGGTATAATTTGGCTTTTAGTAGTGTTTCAATTTGATGATAATGTTTGCCACACATTTTTCATTCAACAAACGTTCATATTTTGTAGATAAATCAAATGCTTTAAGTTTATATTTGAATATTTGTATTCTATTTTACTTTTAGATATAGGAAAGTATCACTATCGTCCCAGTTTTCCCGATAAACTGCAGGTATCTTCGCATATCTTTGATATATCTTCGTATATCAAATTTATGTCATTGCCAGTTCAGCAGATCCCTCTTTCTCTCTGTCATTGAAAATCGATTTTACGTGCACTTTATAGTTCACTTCTTTTTAAAACAATGTACTGTGTAAAATCTCCGCTTTGAGGCGCCGCCTTTGGCCCCGAACAAACTGACTGCCCAACTCTGCTCCTCACCTTGGACTGTGGACGCAGCGAGCGGAAATTGTGTGCATTTTCCAACTACACTGATTGCCCCTGTATGTACGGTATGTAATTCCCGGACCGGTGGGAAAACAAGACAAGAACCC
Source organism: Drosophila melanogaster (assembly GCF_000001215.4). Classification (NCBI taxonomy): domain Eukaryota; kingdom Metazoa; phylum Arthropoda; class Insecta; order Diptera; family Drosophilidae; genus Drosophila; species Drosophila melanogaster. The sequence goes on along the minus strand of NT_037436.4, from coordinate 6,584,612 downwards.
CAAGAACGCTTCGTTGAACTCTTTAAGCACTTGACGTGGCGACAACGAGGACATTGAGGCCGTCGAGTGGCGACATTTTGAGTGGGCCAAGTGACGTGTGGAGCCTGAAGGATGCTTGCTTCTTCTCATTCGCCCACTTGGTCGCTCATTAAATAGATAACGCCTCTGCCATATGTTGCTCCCTGTGCTTCGCGTGTCTGTGTATATTTAGCCGCCTTGAGCAAGTTTATTTAATTGCACAAACTTTACGCAAATTAAATGACAAGCCGCAGTTTTATTATCTTCCACTTGCAGGCCGCCTGCCACCGACACGAAAATATTAACTACACGAGCTCCCCGTGGAAGGTCGACCTTCGAGTCCGGCACATTTTGCACGTCAAAATAGGCTCCGGACAGAGTCACAGCCTCTGCTATGGCGGCACGATGGGCAACGGATATTTTCGAACGTCACAAACGTCGTCGTCGTCACGCCAGCGGGAAAAGCGGTAAGTGACAACCAGCTACAGCATAACCACACTCGGAAAAATAACACATAGACTTCAGGCCACCGTAATTCTTGATTCATGAACCAAATTGTAGGTTAATGTAAGTGACGACATCGAATTCAATAAGGGGCTTGTGTAAATCGTGACATTTGCCACTTTGCCTTTAAGACAAATGACGAAACCGAACCCACATTTCTTTGCCGAGTGTAACAAGGATTCTGTTCTGGGTCAAGTACTCCGGAGAAGGGGGAGCTAATAAAATATCCTTGCAGACGTATGTGACGGGAAGGGTTTCCTGGTAAGCCATAAAAGTTGCTGGCGTGTGAGTAACCGCCGACCCAGTTAGTTCCCTTCTCTAATCAGCCTCAACTGGACATCGATATTTATGTACTGCGGTTTAGGGAAGGAGACACATTTTGTGGATGTAACAAATGTTAGCCTAAGACAGAAGGGTTCAAAAGTCGTCCATTTAAGCTTGGGCTGACTCGGCAACTTTAGTGTTTAATAAAGTAAGGATTTGCTAGCATAAGCTGTAAGGGCAAATATAAATTTTGAGCTTGAAAAGTGACACTTGAAGGGTTGACTTAATTCAAAATAAAGTTACCAAGCGACAAGCCGAAATGTTTAAAAAAACATAAGAATTGTAAATAATAAATGTTTTTAGACGAGAAATGAGAAATAACAGTGAAAAACGAAGTCAAATAAATTTTCAGGTGTTTCTGCTAAAGTGAAGGAAAAAAAAAATTTATCAAAAGTTGTGCAAGGGTGAGCACACCCGCAAAAAGGTCAGAAAAATCATGAGAAAACTTTCTGGCTGAGAAAAAAGTGAAAATGGAAAAAATAATTTGTGATGATTTTCACAAACATAATTAGTGAACTTCTCTTTGGCGGTGACTTTTAAATCGATTTGATTTGCGAATTTAATTGACGGTGCGGAAAAAACAAATAGCTTTAGATGCCCGCCAGAAATGGAACACTTTGCCAATTAATTAAATGGCAGAAAAGCCAAATTGAGGCCACAACTGAGGAGGACATGGCCAAAAAGAACGGAATAGATGGACGGGGCGTGGCGTCTAGTATGCACTCATTCAGTATGAGCCCTTATGGGGGCGGGCTTTGCCCACGAGGGCGTGGCAGCTGCTCCGTGCTGACAGCTGTTGGCGCTACTCAAATTCCAATCTGCCGCCATCAAAGCGGCGAAGTGCATAATCTCCAAAAACTGACGAGGGTTGCGCGAAAGCAATTAAAATGGCTTTCTACGTTTCTCCTTCGATGTGTTGGTGGCTTTATTGTGTTCCAGTTTATAATGATAAGCATTCTCAACAAAGTATTTTCATTTAATTCATCACAACTCGATTTTCTATAGTTGATGTCTAAACTAAGAACTCATGGGAAATTCAAACTTTTTCATATTAAAAGCACTATATTAATGAGCAGTTATAGCTGCTGAAAACATTTGGAATTCATTTTAGTTTGCTTGTTTCAACCGCAAGTAAAAAACGTATTAATTGAGTAAAATTTAAATTGAAACTACAAATCTATTCTGTATATCTAAGCATTAAAAACTAAATTCCTAAATTCAGATATGCATTTATAGTATATTTTAAAGTCAGTCCAGATTGCATAGTGCCTTTTCGAGCTCTTAAAAACTGCAAGCTCCAATTTAAAGTCCCTGTTGTATTAAGCCACATCCCATTTGAGAAAATTTGTCGTTTTTCTGTGTTTCGGCCACCAGCAACTACCGGAAAACATTCGCCCACTTTTCGATACATTCCCCTCTGCTTGGCCAAAATCGAATTGATCCCGTTGGCAGCCGAAAGTCTTGTTTTGTTCTCCCATATTTTGCGCCATTATTTCGACGGCGTTGTTTTGCCTCCGCTGCTGAACGCACACGGAGTTTCTGAAAAGCCGACAGGCAGTCGCTTCATTTGCATATAGAATACGTGTTCCGAGGGGCGGTAATGTATCGACGGGCTTTTGGCAACTCGGAAACGGAAGATGAATGGGGGATATGTGGCGGGCATGTGGGCGGAGGTGTCTACATAAAGATGTTAAAGATACAAACGCGATTCGATGACAACTTTTTGGCCACTGGGCAAATCGATTTATGCATACAGGACGAACGGGAACGGATGTATATGTCAATGGGGGCATGGGTTAAGATTAACCTTTGGCAGCCTCCAACATTTAGTCACGTATCATTCGAGCTCTACATTTTTATGGTAACTGCTGTGTAAAAGAATGTCTTTGTGTTCGGGCACTGAGAAAAAATCCTTTAAATGGAAAAAAATCTTGTAAACAACTACTAAATAGAACTTGAAAGAGGTAACAAAGAAATCCCAAGGGTGTTAAGGCCCTTTCGTAAAAGTTGCTTAACACCTCAGAGATTTCACTGTTAGTTTCAACTTTTTTTATTGAAATCTCTCACTTTGTAAGTTTGAAATAACAACCTATGAAGAAGTTTTAGGATTCTTTTGCATACAAGGATTTTTCTTTCAGTGTTTTTGGGTGACGGATTCGTACAGGTACAGTGTGCAGGTGTGCTTGTATTGTATGTGTGTTTGTGTTGGTGTCAGCATTACGTGTTAGGCATACTTCTCTGTACTTTTCTCTCTTGGCCCATCTTAGTCTTATTTTACGCTGTCAACTCACCTGTAAATAAAAGAGTAAAAGTGTAGAAGAGATGGTTAGAGATGTTGTAAGGGCACAATAAATTTCTAAACTTGGGATGAACAAACTGGATTGACTTTCAGTGCGGGAGTTTCGTGAAATTCCATTGCTTACTTCTTCCAGGACATACACTTTTTTGTGGACGTTCGATGTTCATTAAAAAAGTTTCGAGCACATTTTGGCATGCAAAAACCGAACCGAAAATAGAGCAACAGCCACCATAAAAAAAAACCAACTCGTCTATTGGTAGCTAAACTTTCACCAAATTTAATTTGACAGCAACAAAAATAGTAATTGGTAGGAGGAAAATGGAAAACTGTCAGTTGCGAGAGTGAGACAGACGAAGGATAGCCAGTTTAGCCTCCAACAATTTACCAATTAGAATGTGAAAAAAGTTTGTACGTCTGCCGTCAATGTAAAGTACGAAATAATTGCATTTTTTATCTCCGCCCACAACACCTGCGGTTTATGACGACGACTGTCTGACTGTATAATAAATATTTCACACTAAATTGCACACTAAGAATTAAAAGTGAAAAAGGAGCAACGAGCCAAAGGCGGCTAAATGAAGCGAAATGGGCCTAAAGCGGGAATGATGGAGAGCCCACAAATTGCCGCTGAATGTGTGCAAATGGCAGCAGCAAGCCGCGCTGGAAAACCCACGGAAATGAAGCAAGAGTTGAGACAATTTCCGCAAAACGAGCCCAGGACAAGGAAAGCAGGAAAAGCGAAACGCCTAGGAGCAGGCTATACAAAATTGCCAGCCCGCTTGCACTTCGTATTGTGTATGTCTATTTGTACGTGTGCACAGGCAAAAGGCGTAACGAGCAAATATCGCTTTCCCCACCCAGCTATTTTGCCTCTCTTTCCCTCCTCCGTTGCAGCTCAACAGACATCGAGATTGTCAATGTCTGGCGGAGCGTTAAACATTTTCCCCAGTCTCGTGTCTGCTGTCTGATAAATTCAGCATCCCAGCCTCCATCATCTGTCCGATTATCCCGCCCAGATTTCGCCTTGCACATGCAATTGATTAATGCCATGCACAAATTGACAAGCGAACAGAACCAGATACATTCCACCAGGCTCCAGCTAATGTAATTTAATGGAGTACACGAGGCAACTTGGAGTAATGCAAGGGGTGGTTAAAAACTATTAGCAAAAATGTATCTAAGACTAGACTGTGACTTTAGATCCTTTAACTTTTTATCTGCAGTTACCAATTTCAGAGTTGTTTAAAAGTAGTTCCTTTAACTGTTTTCCCAAGTTAGTTCACATAAAATCATGATTCTTATTTTCAAGAATCCGCTCCTGAGTGCATTTCACTAAGCCATACGTGGATTCATGGTACATCCATCGCCTGACTGACTGGCTGTCGAATCAGTAAGCACATGTGCACCTACCGCATTTGCATATCTGACTATATAGACACTCTGCTTTCTATTTGTTGCACGTGTTTGCATTTCCCTGACTGAAAATAAATATTTACCATATTACAATAGTTTCCCTGGCTGCGCATAATGCGGCACAGAAAGAAACTAAATACATAAAATCAGAAATATGCTAAAAAGTAAAATTTCTAAAAAAGTAAGGAAAAGTTTAATGTTTTTTCTTTACTAATTCCACAAAGTATAGTTTTAAGCTCATATTATTTGCCAGGAAAAGACTTAGATTTCCAAGTGCACTTGATACACTTTTCGACCAATATTTGCCTTGACTTTGGAAGCCATCTGTTGCTCGGAATGGCCTAACAAGATGTCATAGTTTTTCCATAAGCAGTGCCAGAATAATTCGGAATAAAGGAACTTTTCCCACCCGTCCGGCATGAATGTATGCATGCTTGTTTATGTGTCAAAACACCGTAAACAAGTTTGCAATTTTCTGAAAAGAAGGATGAAAAAAAAGGCAAGCCAAACAAAAAACAAGGTACTAAGTTGGCTTTTATGCACTGCGGGCCTGTATAAGTAGAATGGAAAGGAGAAAAATAGAAACGGAAGGCATATGTTTTATTTATTGTTTGGCTGCACTTTCGCAGCTCTTTTCAGCATTTGCTTAGCATTTTTTTTGTTGCAGCTTTTGCAACTTAAAAGGCGCAGAAAAATACACAAGCTGGAAAATCCAACAGAACGCTTATTTTTGAATGAAAGCTCTGGGTTGTAGAACATGGAGAAATTATTTCGGGGGAGACAGAAGAGATGGGACTTGGGAATTCAAGAGATCCTGGCACTTGTAAGAAGCGTCCACGAGTCGCTAAACATTTAAGATTTCGGAACAAGGCTAATAGTAAATGCCGAACTGGTGCATGAAGATTTGCAACATTTGTCCTAATTTTTAATTTCTCATTTCCATTTCGTTGCATTTGTTCAAGATGCACTTTGAACTATTTAAGCAGCTCTGTTTCTGAAAGAGTTGTTTACTGCAATTCAAAGTTTTAATTTAAATTCTTTGAACTAATTAGTAGGGAATTTGTTTGCGAACTTCTAATGTTTAGTAATTATTATACCCAAATATTTACTAGCGGAAAAAGTGTTGTATACACATTGAAGTTGGGAACACAAATCAGGGTTTTCATTTAATATATGCAGTGAGAAGTAAGTAAATGCCCACCTTTCTACAAAATTTAAATTGCATAACGATACCTCTGGCAACTGCCAAATGGCTCAAATGCAGTGTTGTCTCTGCTGTTTCTTCGCCTGCAAAACACGCAGTTCCATCTCGAAACACGTCTTCATATAAAACATTCCGCTGGAGGATTTAATTTGATAGTGCCAGAGGGCAGACGAGGGCTGAAGGGTTCGAGCGTAGCTCAAGTATGAAGCTTTCTAGTTCAAAGGATCATCTGGGGTGCACAAGTGTAATTCGTATCAATTTATGCAGGACGTGATGCTGCCTCTGATGTTGGATAAATTGGCAGGAACGTTCGTTTCTGCGAAAAGCATGGCAAAAACACTATATAGTAGGGATAGAAAGCACTGGTGTTTGAATGGTATTTTTGTGGGTAATTTATTTTTACTCAAACTAATTCCATTAGAAGATCGAGAGCTGAAACGTAATCAAGCCCAATTTATAGACATTTTACTTCCTTATATTCTTTTTATATATAACTAAATAAATAAAATGCAATGATATGCTGAAGACTTTACAAGAAAACTTTAACGCTGTATTACAACACACCGTTGCCAATTAAAAATCGTATTACTCCATCTGTGCTGCCGTTCAACTTTTAGAACTTTTATTTACCAGTTCCGCTCAAAGGCCATTTAAAATATTTCCGAAAAACCATCTCCAGTCACACTTGACTTATTTCATTACACACACGCCAAAAAGCCACTCACTTGCCGCCAAATAAAAATCGTACATCGTGTTTAAAAATAAAAATTCTTTTGTGAGCGCTGCTGCAATGAAAGGGTTCCAAAAGAGCCCAAATTATTTCATTGGTCACGCTGGCTGGGCAGAAAGCTGGATATACATATGTATATCCATGCGACAAAACAGGAAGCCCATTCCCACCAGAAACCTCCAATCAAAAGCTCGAGCCATGCGTGCATGGCAACCAATTCGACCACGTTGGAAAATCAAGTGAAATGAATGAGGGAAAACTCTGTTCGCGACACATGCGTTCATCGCGGCCACATGTCACAATATTAAAATCTCATTTTGAGCTGCTGGCCAAAAGCAGAGAAAGAGACAGCAAGTGTGGGAGAGTGATTCGGCCCATTTGGGAGCCGTTTCTTTTGCCCCCCGTCCGCGGCATTTGCATCAATTTGACGGCTGCTCTGCGCTTCACTGCCTCAGTGCCTCACTTCCTCACTCTTTCATTGCCTCAATGGCTAAGAGCGACAAAGCACTGAGAATAAATCATATATTCACTTAAAAATATAAGCAAAAAAAAAATGGCTTAAAGTCACACTTCAATTAGGGAAAATCATAATTGATTGCCTACTTTTAGACATCTTGAAGTTGGATTTTCATGTGTGTACTTTTAGACATGTATTATAAATTATAAAATTATATGAATATATATAGAGATTTTGTTCAATTAAAGACATTGTTTAATTGAGTTTATCACAGTGCACTGAGTGCTGCAATACTTCGTTTTTGCCGCTTTATGATGAGCAACGCGATGCCATCCGCTCGAGTTACTTGATTACAAGTGAGCAACGCATTTCCGCCGGCATTGTTGTTGTGCGGCGAGCGGTTCGCAGATTGGAGCCCCGAATTCCGAGTTTTGACTAGGTGACGCCGCTCTCCCCGATGACGAAACACGAAACACCTGCCAGCGTCAAGAGTTCAGCAGCAAGTGAGTGTGGGGTGTGGGGGAAGAGGGTTCAGTACTTGCCGCTCCACAGTTCACTTGAGTTCATTGCTGGGGCTGAAAGGCCAGAGAGTCGGGCCCAAAGCCCATCCAGCCGACCCCTTGCCATTGGGAACTTTTTGTTTTGCATTATTCACGAGCATTGCCACATGGTACCACACACAGTGGGCCAAATTGGGACTTCAAGTGTGGCGGGAAAACTTTGCCGCAAATTTAGAAAAACTAACTCTCGTTCAACAATAATTGCGAGAATTTGTAGTGCATGATATATGGAGTTTAAAGTCAAAGGCGCAGGTAAATTAATTTAACGATATATCATATTTTCACCCACTGTATTACGAACTTAACAGCTTATCTCAGCGAGTTTAACAACACAACAGAAGCAGACCTAGCTCATTTGTCATTCAAAAGGCATCATCTCCAGAGGGAGCTGGCGAAAGGGTTTCAGCAAGAAAGGGCTTCCACGACCTTTCACCTCGTGCCGCAGATCCCTCGTGCGGATTACAAATTGGTATTTGATGGTGCGGCAATTGCAGTTTTGGGGGCCAACATCTCGACTCGATAATGAGAGCAGAGTTGGCTACTGGGTTTCGGTTTAATTGGGCGCCAAATTACTTTTCACTTTGCCATTGCGCTTAAGCTGGAAAAATTCATTAACAGTACGAGGCGCAGCTCGGCTGGTAATAAAAACCAATGCAAGTGGCTAAAAGTTTGAAACTCGAGACACAAAATTGCTTCATTGTTGCTGCTGGCAAACAATAACAATGAAAGAGAAAAAAGGCGGGAGGCGGGGCAGCGTGCCACTGAAAAAGGTTAACAAAATAATAACAAACAAATGAACAGTATTATTTTAGACGTCAGCAGAGCAGTTGCTGCGCAGTCGCCAACTTGCCACGAAATGCAGCCGCGCATGCGCTCAACATTTTTAACCACTTCAGTCGATCGAGAGACGTAAAAGCGGTAACAACCGAGTAAAAACCGGTGGAAAGCAACCACCAATAAATCGAAAAAAAAACCGCGCGCGTTTTTCTCTTTCACGGTATTTATAGCTTTTTACCCATTTCATGGACAATAAACTCAATTTTGCATTAACCACAAAAATCAACAAACTGTGCAAAGGCGGGCGCCATCAATAGAAAGCATTCAACTGGACTAAAATGGGATGTGGCAAAAAGCGAACAAGATGAATGTTATTTATTTGCACTGTGGACTCAAAATGTGACCCACAAAACCCCAAGTAACATCAACACTGTTTTGTGTGTGAGACAATATATGTGATAAATGGAAGAAATCATCATTAGCATGTGAACAAAAGCCTCCAGGAATCAATGCAAGGAACCATTAATCTACAGGCATTAATGATTTAAGGAATTTATTTATCATTTGGGTAAGATGCTGCATTCATTTGGGTTTGGGAAAATTAACCATTACTTGGGGTAAATCTGGAGACAAACTGGAAGATGAAATGAACATTGTCTTGGGCATATGTCACTTAATATGTCAAACGAATAGAGAACCTTAAATGTCTTTAATATTTAGCGAGAGATTCTTAAACGTTACAAAGCTCCATAATTTACAATCAAATTATATTGTCGCGGCCTAAACTCCCCATTTCCCAACATATTAAATATTATTAAGTTGAGTAAGCAAACCGAAAGGTAGCCCCAAATTACACACTTATTTAGTTGTTTGGAAACCATTAATTCCGGTAGTATCGACCCCTTAGCTAAGTTTGCTTATAGCCGTACATTACCAGTTTCCACTTTCGATGATTGAGTGTCCTGCGACAAATGGCCAACTTATTTGTCCACTCATTGACAGAGCCGGCAGCAACCAAGTTTTCGCTTAATTTATGAGCCCGGGCCGCGTTGAAAGAGATGTTGGCTGAAATGCAATTTGCGGGCAACCGCAGTTACAGCAGCAGAAAATTGATTTAGCATTTATTTCCAACTCTCCTGACCTACAGCGATTTTAGTAACGATGTTGCGGCAGACAAGCGAAAAATATCGTATTTTTCGGAAAATGTCATTCGAAATGTCGCTGGAGGCCGTACCCCATCTTCTTGCAACATTTCGACAGGTTTTGCTGTTGGGTTTACCATTTTCGGCACAATCGCAATGGATGAGAGATGATTCAGATCGGTGGGGGTCTTGAACAATACGCTCTGATTATTCCAGTTCTTTTATTTTATATTAATTCTATTTTGCACAATTGAAAACCTATTGTCTGGCCGCCGGCCGTGTGAGAATGATGCCGATTGCGAATGATTTTATGTATTTATTTTTTGCGAGTTTATGCTCCGGTGGCTGTTTGTTGGGATGCTTTTCATGTAAATCGGTATTCGGCGGTTTGCCGCTTTGCTTGTTTTTCATCCAATAGATATCTGTGTTAATTAATTTGGCGCTGTCATGCGCGATTTTGCCATTTCCATTTTGGCACGAACGTGTTTATTTCACTGCATTTTTCCTATTTTTTTTGTTGTGGTATAATTTAATTAGCTGCTCTTAAATATATTTAAAGGCCTCAGCTTCTTTGTTTCGATAATGCCAGTAGCAACAGTACTGTGTTTTTTTTGAGCTGTGCTAAATAATTTGTTAAGTTTTAATTAGCTTTTTACTCATTATTTATTTAAAACCGTTAGAGGCTGTTTGTTTGTTTGGTTTTTTTCAATAGCGCGTTGAAAATCGCTCTCTAATCGCACGCAAATCGCATTGACTTTTTTTGATGCGTTTTTGTTTTTTGTTATTGCCCTTGGGCAGATGTTGTAGAAAAGTGAGAAATTTAATTCGGCGCGTGTCACAATAAAAATCAAGTTTAAACGAAACAAAAAGCGAACACGTGACTGGAAAAGCAAACTGAATTCGTAATTTGTATTTGTGCGAAAACAGAATGGCAGTATGGCAGAATGTTTATAAACCCCGCTGTCAGTCATAAAATGGCATTAAAAGCAATTAGCAAGTTGTTTTATATTCAGCGCCGAACGAACATATTGCCTGGGGTAATTAAAATCTTAGGATTTTGATCGGAAGGAAACGAAAGCGGAAAAACAACTCTTGGCGCCTCTAAAATGAAAGTAAAAGAAGTGAGATATTATCGTTGAAGCCATATTGCTGCGAAACATGCAACAAAACAATTTTCACGCATTCCACACAGTGTTGACATACGCCTAATTAACTTTTAAGTGAAATACAAACAAAATGTGGTATAAAATGGTTAAAAACCATGGTAAAAGAGTGAATGAACGTCCACAGTTAACCCTAGCAATCCTGGTACATGTGTGTGTGAGTTGTTAGACCCTAAATGTAGGTTGGCCAAAAACGTAATGGAACCGGCAATAGAGCAGGACAAATGAGGCCAGGCCAATGCTAAACAGTTGGCAGTAGAGTGCGAGTGCTCAGCACTTTCTGGCTCTTTATTTTTTATTTTTATGTCAGCTGCTTGGTCCATAAAACCAGGCGCCGCTACAAGGAACAAGAACAAGGACAAACGGCAGGAGAGCCGCCAGGATGGCGCGGCCTGAATCCTGAATCCGCACACAGTTAAGGATTAGTTGGCAGCATTTGCAATTGTAATGACTCGCATCTAAAATGCAACCATCCGGTAAAATGCGCTGAGCTTCCAGCCAGCTCATCCTGCTCCTCCACATCCGCAAGCCACCTTTCCAAGAGGACTCATGACACACAGGAGCAATGAGCAGTTAGATGCCGAGACAGCTGCAATTAACACGGAAACTATTGCAGCGGGTAAATGGAAAATGCCTGCTGTCAACTCTGAACTTTTGGCATTGGAAAGCATTTTGTGGGATGCAAATTAGGCGGAGATTAGTCGGAAAGTTAGCCTAGTAGCCCAGGCCACCCAAAATGGTTATCAGAGCTAGTATTGTATGCTCTCGCGATTCTTAAAACTTTCTTAATAATTAATATACTCTTCGTTTACCTTTCGTTTTATTATTTGTTAGTCTGTGAAAAGTTTTCCTGGAAGTTTCAATTTATTTTTTTACTTAAATTTGTATTTTTTAAACTAAGACAAAGAGCAAAAAATGTTAGGACAATCTATTAGAAACATTTAAATGTTTCCAAACCATGACCAGTGCATGCGATGCTGCGGCAATAACTCAAAAGTACTACGCAGAATTCCCAGTACCAAGCAAACTACAGCAGCTATTCCGCAATCAATCTGCCAATCCGTGGCAGACGCTTTCCATTTTACAAATGGCAAATAGCTTTTCTGACTTTTCCGGCATTTCACAACGGCAAAGGCGCAGATGGCGCGGTTCTCACGCTTCATTTGGCATCTCAGGTAAAAAAAGCTGCTGGCTAAGCAATTTTCCCCCAATCAGTCAAGACTGCACTCCCCCAACCACCCAACCACCCACCATCACACAGGCACACATCAATTGGTAATGGTGGTGGCGAAAGGTGGTAAGCAAAGAGTCCTTTGGCTTAAACGCTTCGAGGAACAAACTTTTCTGTTCTCGTTGCTCTCGTAAAACTGTTTGACTTTTATAGTGGAGTCTGTGGATCGTCTGCGTTCGCGTTTCGCTCGACTGAATGATTGCAATGCCAGTCGAAAAGAAAACTAATGTTTACGACTGCAGAATAACCTTTGGAGCTTAATTTAACTGGCGGACAGGTGGCAATGGCTCATAAAATATAGTCAATTTCTCATATGTTCAACATGTTCAATCTATTTCAACCGAATGAAATGAATTTTCTAGCCGAAAACAGAAGATACAAGTGCTATCGTCCAAGTATCGGTTGTCTAAATAAGTTTTTTAAACTTATATACTAATACACTGAAATATATTGCTCTTATCATTGCATAAAATCATGTTAATGGCTTGAAAACTAATACCATTGTAAATTATGGCCTCGGAATTTCTACAAAGCTTGGCTAAATAATATGAATATTAAAGGATTGCAAAAAATATTGTTCGTACGTGCAATAAAAATGATTAATGCCCTTCTGCGAATTCATAGTCAAACCACAGCTATTAATAATTCTACATATTTATCCTTTTCAGAGGCAAGGACAGCTATAGCTATCAGCACAATTACGTGGATCGGGTGCGTTTAGAGGATACCACTGGTGGACATTACCACAACAATCAGCACCAGCAAACCACACACGATCCGAGGTGTCCGCAGTTGAGAGCCGCTGGCTGGAGACACACGCACAAATCCGTTTCCCATCTCGACTTGGCCACCAGCTGTCATGATGCAGCTGGAACTGGCTTAGGTCGCCACTCGCAGCAGCTGCACCACCACCACAGCAATCAGGTGAATCAGCACCACCACCAGCAGCAGCAGAGTCACCACCATTTGCAGCACGCCAACTTGCACTCCCACCATCCACACGCCCAGCCCCACTGGACGCAGTGCCGGGTGGGCGGGGCCGGAAGCGGAAACGGGCAGCTGAGGAACGCCCGATCGCTGGACTACACGCAACTCGAGCGGGAGGAGAACGCCTTGGACATCGCCGAGTTCTATTGGCGATTCGATGCGGAAGCTCCGCTCGACCAAGTCGATAGCTACGCGGGTGAGTGGCGGCCTTCGGGTGGATTGGATCCACTCGGCCATGTCGGATGAATGAAGAAAGATGATGAAGATATCAGTTTAAGTGTCGCATAAATATTTCAATTGTCTGACTGATATCTTCTCGATATTGATATTTGATGATTTACTACAATCGTACAATTTATAGACAAATTCAATTAATAATACTTGAATTAACGTGCAAAATAATGGATTGCTATAGGCACATATTTGTTTTGGTATACAATTTGTTAAACTATCAACAAAAGCTGACAAAAGCCAAATTGACCTACATTTTTGTAAATGCTTTTTTTCGTAGTTTATTAGTTGTTGAGTGGCGTCATAATAGACGTGATAAAAAATATGAACTGAATAATGCAATATTTTACATTTTTCCCTGTACTTTCTTCCTTCTCAGTACTACCAATCAATGACAACTTTGAGCCTTCGGCTGCAACATCAACGGCTGTAGGATCAAAGGAGACAACCACCACAGTAGCCAACAAGGCAAATGGTAGTGCCACCACCAACGCAACCACTGCCGCTGCAAACGCCCTGCTGGACATTTTGGGCAGCGAATCGTGCAGCTTGAGAAGATCGCGCAGTTTGGCCGTAATACGTGAGGAGACATTTAGCGACCTGCAAATTGGATCGGCCAACAGCAGTCGTCGCCGATCGCAGCTAATACCGCGTGCCCGGCTCGTTAATCGCGGATTTTTCCGTGAATCGCCCCGGTAAGTGAGTCACAAACACTGCACTACATATGTAAATGAAATCGTACAGGTTTTTGTTTTTCAATTCTTAATATGTTTTGTACAGATTTTTGTTGATAAGTTTTTAAAATTAATATTTCTCATATCCCTCTTTGAGATTAGAAATATTACATTTAAAGCTTTAAGCAGAAGTGGGACAGAGCTAAGCTAAGCTTTGACTTGCTCTCAAGTGTTTAAGGCCCGGCCATCACGCATACGCCGCGTAGGCACGGCGCGATTTGAGCTGATTTTGGCCGTGCCAGTCGTCAGTCGTTGAGCGACGCTCGCCGCAAGCTCAACAGGTCTCGGCACAAATTTCAGTTTAAACAATTCAAAAAAAAGCCGCCAGCCAAATTGTTGCGGTCGGTTTGTTGTCGCCGTTTCATTTTCCGTTTGTGCTGGTGGTGGTTTCTGTGGTTTGTGTGCGCCTTTTTTTTATTTCTGAACCTGACTGGCCTGTCAGGGTCATTATCCCGGGGTCAGTGTTGCTGCACATAACCTGCGGTTGTCGATTTAACCTAAGCCAGATTGGTGACAACTGCAAAGTGCAAACTATCGAACGGTTAAGCACGTTACATAAGAACATTTCGTTTTTATGAGCACTTAAAATTTAGTGCGAAGTTGGGTTTTTTCATATCACATTTGCTAGTTTATACCCTCGTTGTTTAATTAAAATTGCAAAAGTTTGTTGTTTGTCAATTGTTTGGGTAGCTGCATGTATGAGTCGTATAGGTGGTGTGAGTCAGCGCGAATGTGACAGTAAATCGGGAAAGCTTTTAGCTACGCGCCACTCGTTCGTCCTGCCATTAACACACGCGTTATCCTGCGCATCCTGACAATGGCATCTGCAGTTGTCGAGCTGCCACTGCACTTGGAATCGCATCCTTCCCGCTCTGTCGCACTCTGTGCCGGGGGCTTTTCATTCTTTTATTTAATTTCCCGCAAATCGTCGCGTCAAGTGGCTGAGTAAACCATCAACAAAGCCCGCCCGAGAGCAATGTGCAACTGAAACGGATCCAGTCCAAAGTGACGGCTCATTCTTGATGCGGGATAATGGAGGTTTTAGCTATTGAATGGCCGTTGGACCCAGAGTCTGACAAGTGAGCTCGTTTGAAATCAATAAAGATAATTATTGCAGGTTCAGTAGTTTGTGAATGAAATTGATTCGTTATTCCACGAATTATTGGCGTGGTTAAAATCACGGCAATTAAACATTAAATTGAAAGCCAGTCATAAAAATAATTGAAATAAATAAAACAAAAATAAAATTGAATTCATTAAATGGCTTCAAAATTTAGAATATCTAAATCTTTATATTTTACACTTTCTTTAAATGCTTCTGTTTATCTTTAATTGAACACAAATTGCTTTTTGCACGCAGTCACAGTTCTACTGTAACTAAAAGAAAAAAGAAACAAACTTGACAATCCATTTAAACGCTACTCCCATTAGAATTGCAACGTTTTCTATGGCCCATACCTTCGTCACCGATTTGACACATTTAATTTCATGTTTGCCTGTACAATTCTATCAATCACCTGTCGCAGTTCTCTTTTTTTTTTTTGCTGCAGTTGAATGCCCATTTGAATGACAAACAAGAACCCACTTTTGACTGCCTGACATTCTTAGTTGGGTTTCTGTTGATTTATCTGATTTGTGCGGATTGATTGATTTAGACATCACATGCCTGAAACTACTTGCAATTGAGGGTCTTCGAACGAGGCCAAAACAGTATGGTTGGAGAAGTGCAGGGGGCATTCATCATTCCATTAGATGTAATTTACTTATGATAGGCCCACATGTAAAACAATGGCATCATTAACGAGCTCATCCTCCCGTTTCGATTCTCCCACTTGCAGATTGAACGGCAAACCGAATCAGGCGACCTTGGTGGGTGAGCAGCCAGCGGATCAGCCTACGGCGGATGACACCCAGAGCCAGAGAAGCAACTCGGCCACTTGCGATTCGCATCAGCAGCAACAACAGCAGCAGCACCAGCCGCAGCAGCAACATCAACAGCAGCAACATAGGCTTAGTGGAGAATCGCGTGACTTTGATGTCTACTATGATAATCTGAAACGCTTGGACGCCTTGGCTTTGAATCTGAGTGAGCAATTGCATCCTTGGCACAACGACAAGAGCGACTTGGAGAGCTTGAACTCGGATTACTTCAAAAATTCATTGCATCAGAACCATCTGGATCAACAGCAACCATCATCCCTGGAATTCGAAGCTCTCGAACAGGTGGCAGCTAGTTTGCTAAAGGAAAGACCAAGGATTTATCAATCAAGGCGGCAGCAGCAAAAAAGGAATAACCATCATTCCAACTGCCTGCAACGACACCTCGACACTGGGGGAGAATCGTGTCCAGAACACAGTCAGAGTAGTGTTTTCCCAGAGACTACAACCAGTAACTCAGATGATCAGACCGATAGTCCATCGCTATCGGAACAGGAATACGACTTAACCCACATTGAGGAGATCTACCAGCAGGGTAACAACGGTGAGGAGAGCTACGAGATCATAAGTCTTACGACCACAACAAGGACACGTTTCGAGAGCAGTGAGGAGGGCGAGGAGGAGCAAACTGGAGAGGAAGTTGTGGACAGTCTGACCACGCCCACGGAACCACAGACCAGCGATAGTGAGAGCACCTTAAGGCAAAACCACAACGAACAGTTGGACAAACTAATAGCTTATGATTCTGTTTACCTCTCCTCAGAAGATAGTTCAGATTGTACTTTAGTTGGCGAAAGTTGCGAGTCCTTCGAGCAGAGAACTTTCACTAGTTGTGGCG
The DNA here is from genome assembly GCF_000001215.4 of Drosophila melanogaster. Classification (NCBI taxonomy): domain Eukaryota; kingdom Metazoa; phylum Arthropoda; class Insecta; order Diptera; family Drosophilidae; genus Drosophila; species Drosophila melanogaster. The sequence continues at coordinate 6,568,062 of NT_037436.4, read as the reverse complement.
AAAGTGGCGAGTTGGAAACCCGCAGCTTACTACACATTTCAATTGAGGACACGGTTTATGAACCACAAGCGAAGCAGCACAAAAAGGCCACAAATCAAGAAGATCAACCTGCTCCTCTGTTAACCACCACAGCCAAAGTTGAGGCACAGATCTTTACGCAAGTTTTGAAGGTAGAACACACTCCAAAACCGAATATCCTAGCTGTAGTGGAAAAACGTAAGCTCAAACAGGAGGAAGTCAAGCACCAGCCGCCGGAACTGAAACGCCAGGCAACCGACTCCTTCGTGGTCACTGCCAACAAGTCCAATCTCGCAGAGAATCAGTATCATAGCCTGCCGGATGTTAACATAGGAGTTAGTCTGAAGGTCTGCGAGAGCATCGACAAGGAGCTTAGATCATCCTACAATCAGCAGAGGCAGCAGCAACGCAAGGAAGCCAAAAAGGAGCAGCAGGTGACGCGGGCAGAAACGTACGATTCCATTAGACGTTTCGGACGCGCCCATCAAAAAGCCAGGCAAAGGGAATACCAGGAAAGGGAAAGAGAACGTGAAAAAGAAGCGTCAGCGGCTCTTCAGGAAAAGGACAAGGAAAGGGAAAGAGAAAAGCCAAAGATAAACAAGGAATTTTCCGCACAGGAGCGGCAAATTGAAGTGAAAGAGACGACAAAATCTCAAGATATAATCAAAGAAAAAGAGCAAGTTTCTAGAAAGGAAGAGGCTGAGGACGACGAGGAAGAGGAACCACTGCCACCACCGCCGCCACCTTTGACCGAGGAGTCTCAACAGGAGGACACTGTAGCGGATGTAGAAGAGGAGGACAATCTGTCTGTATCCATTTCACAGCCGGAACAACCCAAGGAGGCGCCCGTCATCGAGGTGGCCAATTTCAGCAAGCTAATCGAGCGTCGTGCCCAGGAAATCCGCGAGCGACAGGAGCAAATAAAGCCATCCTTTCAAATAATCGTCACCGACGCTCAGAACAATATCATCCAGAAGGAGGCAATTCAGGAGAACAAGGAAACCAGCCAAAGGATTGAACCCAAACCCAGCCCGAAAACAAATTCTAACTCAAGCTCAACTTGTAATCTCGTTCAGCGCCCTCTTCGCCGCTCTGTGAGTTCCTCGAGTGGCAAACCGCTGGAACATCGCATCCTCAGCACTGGTGCCCCAATTTACAAGGCCCGACCTGTCAGGGTTTTGCCCTCCTCCAGCAGCGATTCGAGCTTTTCCAGGGGCAAAATGTCACGACCCCAAATACTTCATGTGGTGGATGGGCGTGGAGGAGTTGCGGGCGGAGGAGCAGGTGGCACCCTGCGAAGAAGAAGCAGTGCCAGGAGCATAGCCAGCACAATTAGCTCGCCGGGTGGTGAGGTGGCTAATGAATATCTGCAGAAAGTGGATGCAGTCCGATGCTATTGGAACAAACTTGCGGGCAATGAACCAGAAACATTAAAAACAGAGCAGCCGGCAAAGGAAACCCAGCCAGGCATTCACTTCCAGTTGGGTGGAGAGACCACAACACAAGGCACGGATAAATCCGCTGTTGGCAATGACTTCTGCAGCATGATGCCACATCCCTCAATTGAAATTGTAGAACTAGGAGAGGGTGCCCAAAAAGCCACCATTGTAAAGGCAGCTCCGGAACGAGAGGAGGATCCAGATGAGGATCAGGATCAGTTCGATCACATAAGGTATAAGGTTCTGAAGTCACAGCAACTGATTCGCAATAATTTCCTCTCGACCAGAAATAAAAAGGAGGCCCAGTTTGATGGTCTAATTCAGTACCTGCAGGAATATAGTTTCCAGGAGTTGCTGAGCAACAATAATGTGGTGATAGTTGAGCCTGTAAGGACCAAGATAGAACGACCTCTGCAGGTGGGAATTAACAGTGGTTCTACAACTACGCCTACGACTGTTCCACCCCCGAAGCCTCCACGGGTTGTTAATGCCTCTGCTTCCCAGCCACGAAAAACGCGGCAAAAACAAACGGGAGGTGCGGCTGCCAAACGACATTTCTTCTACCAACCCGTGCGGGTGAACAGAGAGCTCTACGAAGATGAGCTACCAGATCCTGACACAGTTCGCAATGTTCGTCGCTTTTTTGAGCAGAATGTCCTGCCAACTCCCGGTCAGGGATTATTGGTACAATCTCAGCAAAAGTTTGGTGGCTCAGCCTGCCAATTGAGTCCCAAGTCGAGGAGAGCTAGGGGTTACCGATACCTGACAATTGATACGAGTTATGGAGGAGCAGAAGAACAACCCAAAGGCATGGAGATGCTGGAGGAGCACAAGGCGAAGCACTGGGACAATGCCAGCCTATCAAGTGGAATTTCCAGTGGTGTTTTAAGTTCCCCCTGCGGGGAATATCATCATCAGGAATCCCCGGTGATGGCCTGCAAAGATGTCCATGTTCAGGACGTTGTTCGGAGGCACAATAGCAATGCTGCCAATGCCAAAGCTCGAGCTAAATTCGCCAGCCGACGTACCTGGTGCATGGGTGCTGGAGGACCAGGAGCAAATGAATCCCTTTATCGGCAAATTTATGAAAATAATTTGGGAAATTCAGAGCAGCAGGAAAATGGAGAACATCTGGAGGAAGAGGACGACGAACAGGATGACCAGTATGAGGACGATGTGGAGCAGGACATGTGCGAGAATTATTACGTCAGCAATGTGAGTACACAGAAAAAATCGAGTTAGCTTGAACACTTGTTATATTATTCTTATCAAGACATACTTGAGATAAGCCCATTATATTCATGATAATCGCACCACTTTAATGTCTAAAAGATATTTTAGACACGATAATTATGTTAACTCATTTACTAAGTTAGCTCCTTTGGAGATTCGTGTTTCTTATTTGATAGTTTTCAATTCATTTAAATATAGCTCCTTGAAAGTTTCAAACTTAATTAATTCGAGTTAAATGGAGAAATTTCGTGTTTAGCTCGAGCTACTGGTTGCGTAAGCTTAGGTTTTTTTTTTTTATATTTGTTTAGCACATGGGGGTGCGGTCCTTTTGCGTGTGGCTTTATGGACCATTAGCCTTTGATGGCAGCCAGTCATCTAATCTTTTCCTTTTGCTTTCAGGACGTGCTGGCCAAGATAAGGGAGTGCGGCTCAACTGTCACCTACTACGGAGGAAGAGTGCTGGACAAAACCGCAACCAGCACCGCAGCTCCGTCGACAAAAACCACTCAACCGATGACGGGTAGTGCCACCCGCTCCCGAATCCGTCAAATCGAGGCCTGCAATGTGTGCCTCCCGAGCGAGAGATGCGAACATCGATTGCAAACCAAACAAGCTGCAGCTAAGCAGCAGCAGGACTCTTATCAAGGTGGGTAATCATCCTGGCCAGGCACATACTCATAATTCGGTTGCACAAAGTGCACACTCGTTATGAACAATTTTAAAGATTTTTTGAGGGCATTTGTGCCATTTGTTCAGTGGTTTATTAAGATTTATTTTTGCTTTAAAAGTTGAGTTATCTAGCAAATTTATTTAATACTTTTTGTAATCCAAGTCACTAACAAGTTATTAAATAGTAAACAATACGTTTTATCGCAAAATCTTGACGGACAACGTGTATATACAGTGTAAATATTTTTATAACTTCATGCCACAGCTTGTGCTCATCATATCAAATGACAGCATAAAACCGAAATGATTATTTCCTTTCTTTTACTGTACAGGCATCAAATTTAAGCTGGTAAAGTCGAACAGCTGCAGCAGTCGCCTGGAGTTGGCCGGAACTGGAGAAGATGAGGTCACCGCCGACAGCGAGGTGGTTCGAAAAATGGTACATCACTTTGAGGCGAATCAGACAACGGCAAGTAATGATGTCCAAGTGACCATCAACAGTCAGAGTCAGATAACGTCAACGAAAAAGGAGCCGGAGGAGGATGTGCCGCGCCGCCAAGTGACAGTAAATAATCACATCAATGTGCTTGGAGACACGATGCCCCAGGCGTCCCAGGAGAAGGCTGAAAACTTTAATGGCCGGCCGGAGGAGAATGGCTATGGCGCTGTGGAGACCGTGCCCACATACGAAAGTCAAGCCATGAACATACGCCTCGATGCGACTGAAAATAAGAATATCCTGCAAACTGCCGCTGCGACTGCTGCTGCCAACAAAGTTTGCCGCAATAAAAACGTTGACTTGGCCTACACGTTGGTGAAGACAACGACAAATTCTCCCAAGGGCAAGCCCATCGAAGCTCCGCGCCAGAAAATTGGAAAACAACTGCGCGAAGTTGAGGAAAATGTGGAAAAAGCAGCCGTGACAAAGGCCACCATCAAGCTGACGAAGGGCGCCCCATCGCAAATCATTGTGCCCGTTGATATTCACAGTCAGGCCTCGATAGTTGCACACACTGCCCCGATTCCAGAGCGTCGACTGAGCAATGCCAGCAGCAGTAACTCGGTGGTGGACAAGACCGTAGTTCGGCATTATGTGGCCAATGATAAGAGCATCTACGAGCGGCGCAAATATGATGAGATTGAGTTCGAGGAGTTCGAGGTCTACGATCCCAGCAAGGAGCCACCACCCCAAGTGGAGGAAGGAACCGACAAAATACCCACAGATGCAGAGCTCTACGACAGCCTGGATGACAAAATGTAATCAGCAAACTAATGCTCAATGGAAACACAAACGGCAACGACGACTTCTTGGGGTTTTGGGTTAAAGCTTAAATCTAAACACACATCTCGTAGTTAACCATATTGGTAGCCTAATTTAGCTTTACAGGTAAAGCCAAAAAGATTATACCATAAACTATCCAAAGTATGATATATTTTAATATTTAATCTTAATTTGCAAAACCAACTTTTGTCCAACCGTACATTGTAAGTTTATGCTTAAATAAATATGCAATTTATTTATCGAGTTGTGACAGCTGTCAACTATTTATTTATTATGCATTTCATTTTCAGTAGCCAATGGGCAATCCGCACTATTTCATTACTAAAATTATATATCACATTTCAAATCGCCGGTTAATGAGAGACCACAACGGCCACTAATTTGTCAAACTTATCTTTAATTAATCGATAATTTATGGGCATGTGCAATCTAATGCAAATACGTAAAGCAGGGGAATAAAGTGATTAGAAAGGGAAGCGGAATTTCATCACTTAATCAATTAAGTTTTAAGCAATCGGCAAATGAACTTCATCCGTTTTATCAATTAAGAAGACTTTTAAACATAACATATAAATGTCTTACCATTACAAGTTTTCTTTTTCTTTTTCTTTCTATTTAGTATCAATTTCTTCTTTATTTTCCTATTCTTGATTCTCTTCTTGAGTGAATGAACTTGAGTGCCAGCAAACGAATTTGATTCTTTAAATTCTTGAGCTCCGCAGGGATTGGTACCTTTTTCAGTTTCCTGATCCCCTTTTCGATACTTAACTAAACAGTGATTGGATTTCGATTTCTTTTCTCTTATTTTATCATCACATCCTGCTTGCTCATCCACATGCTGACTTGAACTGTGACCTGCGATTGGGATGATCGATAAGCTTATATTAACACCCGCCCACAAAGTTGTCAAATCCAATCAGTTATCTCGCACTAAACGAAAATATTTACAAAATATCTGCAAGGTAAATATCTCCATCCATTTCCATTCCATATACCCACTCACCTCCCGTCGTCGGTTTTTTATGCTTGTCCGTTTCGCCATCCTCCGCCGTGGATGCGAAGCTTCTGTGCTGCTGAAGCTCATGACATGGCCGTAAGTGCTGTGGGGGGAAAGGAGGAGAAAATGTTTGCAAATTAACATTAATGACTCCATTTCGCATTATTGGTTGCGGCTTAAATTGGCCTTACATCTAGCTACTCGAAAAATGTGCTGGAATATGTAGATATACAATTTAAGCCTACACCATTCTAAAAGTATGAGGATATTATTACCAAGCCTTTCCAAGTGGTTCTAAGGAAATGTACCTAAGGGTGAGCTTTCGTTTATTATAAATATCATTGGAAAATTTAAAGCCTACTCCAATTTAATAGCATAAGCATAATATTACTAAGCCTTTGCGAGTTCTAAGTAAATATACTTAAGGGTAAGACTTCGTTTATTTTAAATTTAATTGGGAACACAGTGCGTACGAGTAATAAAGTTAGAACGGTATCGCTATGAAATAAAAGATACTCTTAAAAATATAATAAAAATTATTGCATATAATAAAATAACCAACAATCTTTCATAGTTCAGTAAAGAAGAATTTGACAGCTCTAAAGTTCACCCTGGTTTACTTTGAAAATTCCTTTATATATTCAGTAGCTACACGTCCTTTACATTTTAGAACTGGCATTCCTTGCATGTTCCAGCCGAACCTAATTAAGTTAAAATGCTCCCAAGTGAAATCACGTGCTCCCCATAACGAACGACGAAAACGACAACGAACTGGCACTCAAAACAAAAACAAAAAGCGGAAAAGGAAATGGAGCAACGGAATATGGGATGCGTAAATACAGTTATTGTAAGGACCGCACGGATGTGCGTGAGTTTGTGTGGCTTTAACCCACAACATGGTCTTTGTCTGGCACTTTTCTTTTACAACTTTTTTGTACTCCTTCCTTCTGCCGGTAACATTGCGTATGAGTAATCACACACGCACTAACACATTCAAACACTCCAGGGAGGACACAAATGGGCAAAGGAAATCGAAACCGAAATCGTTTACCGTGTCATTTTACCAACGAAACAAGGCAAATGTTTGGGTGGATTTAAAAGTTTAAAGGAAAGGAAATATAAAATAACATACTAATAAATATTTTAGTTTTTGAGTAGAGTTTTTGAATATTCTTTAGTAATTCAGGATCAACCCTCGCACTTTAAGCTGCTGCTTGAAAATATAAAACAGCATTGCATAATTTTAGGTGCAGCTGTCAAAGAGTGTGTGGTGTGTGTTTGCATAGAAGCAGAAACATTTATGCATAACATTTAGACCCGAGTTGGGGAATTGCGGATTTTCTTATACGGTATGCACGTGTTGTGCGCCGATTTTAACTTTTACTGATTGGATTTCACGCTCCACTCCAATCAGGCGCTTCAATAATTCAGGCCCTCTCGAATGCGCAGTGAAAAATGTAGCAAAATCAAATGTTTCCCACGAGTAATTGAAATTTAAATGGCAAATAAATTTTCAAAACACGCCCATGCAGTCCCTAGATCAAATTTTGTTAGCTGTTTTTCCGCAGAAACTTTGGTGATTTGTTGGCACGCATTATTGATGGACTTTTGCTTGGCCAAATGACAATTGGAACATCTCTGACAGTTGGTCAGAGTTTTATACCCCCAATGGCGCAACCGGGGGGGCAAAAGTTAAAGTTATGACCCCCGATGAGCTGTCAGCCAGCATCAAATGTTAAAAAGTTGCCCCACAGGCATTTGCACCGAACCAAATGAAACATTAGGCGTCACATAAATTTAACAAGCTCCGACAGTCACAGAAATCCAAGCTCCAGCCGGATAGTATGCTACTTTTCTTTTACTGGTGGCAAAAAGTTTTTACGATCATCCGAATAAATTGAAATCGCAGCTCGGCTTAGTTCAGCTTTTCCCCAAGATGAAAATGAAAATGTAATTTCATAAATTACACCTGCTGTTTTTCCCGAGAAAATGATAACCAGAAACTTGTGACCGCAACTGGAGGCAAATCATTTCAAGTTAATTTGCCTTGTGGGTCAGCTTTAAAAAATTGTTGAAGAACAGCCGTATACTCGTACGTAAACATCAACATCCTTGGCCTCAGTCTGCGACATGTTGCAGCAATTGTCTCTTAATGAGCCCGACAATGTGACCACGTGCGGCGATGTCCTGGTCTAAGTCGAAAGAAAAACAAGTCAGCACACAGGACACGCCAGGATAAACAAGGAGACAGGACAAAAAGCTCTCTGAAAGAGGCAAATAAGTGGAGGCCCTGGGTCATAACAATAAACAAAGCGAGCCGAGTGGATGTCTCTGGGTTCCTCAAATCTTCCGTCTGCGAAACACAAAAAAAAAAGTCAAACAAAAGTCTGCAAACGTTAGAGATAAAAATAAAATTACAGTGGTTCGTGTAATTTGCATAGCAATTTCATTTCTCCCAACTTTTAGGGACCATCTCTTGAATTTTCCACATTACTATTCATATTTTAAAGCAAGCTGAGCCCCTTAAAATGAATGGAAATGAAGTTTCTATTTCAGTAACTATAATACAAGCGACCATTTCATAAAAAGCTTTAAAAGTCTTGCACATATAGTTAAAGCAACCCAACAATCTAAATCTTCTAAAAATTATCATTGCTTTCTAAGTTGGTCTTTTTATTGATAAAGTATAAAGCACTTTGCAAAACTCCGCAGCGAATTTCTAAATTGATTGAAATTAAATGTTAAGAACCCCGTCACAAGGAATTCTGCATGGAAACTTCCCGGTTGAGGAAGTCATGCAAGCTGAAAACTTCCAAGACAGGAGAAGCCCTAGACAACCACTCGCCTTTCAGCCCTTTGTTCTTGGCCAACAAAGTCGCGTGTCAAGTGCCACATTCCTGGGCTTCTAGCCAAGAATAACACGGCGCCGGGCATATTGTTCTTTATACGTTTGATTGTCTCTGAATGAGCTCGTTAAGTCGTGGGCCAAATGGAATAATGAATCTCCGTCAAAGCAATTTGTCTGACCGACCGGTGGAAATGCAATTGAAGTTTCGCGCACAGATATATTTTATAGCTCGTAAAAGCAAAGCAATTTGTTATATTGGAATCGAGGCTGCTGGCAATGAATCATAAAAATATTATATGAGTGAGCAAATCACCGAGAAAATGAGATTAGTGGAACGACATCGAAGGATGTAGGCGAGAAGAGGATAAGGCTTAAGGAAAAATCCCCGTAACATCTCGACGAAATCTCAAGCCATGTCGATATAATACATTTCTATAAATATATTAAAAGGAGACGCAGACGGAGAGAAAGCTAATAAATTAGACACATGTTCGGTTCACAGCAGGCGGCGAAATTTTTTGTCGGTTTTTGTTTTTCACAGGCATATATTCACTTAGTGAATAGATTTGCCAGTAAAGATTTTCTGCAAGTAAATATTTAGCTGAGAAAAAGCAGAGAAAAATAGATAAACAAGCAACCACATATTCTGACGTTGACTATCAAAAATCATCAGATACAGAGAGAGAAAAATGGCAGAGACAAACCAGACAGACTAAAATTAGTGTGCGCGGCATACACAAACTGATAAACATACACATCCCCAATAGATACCGAAATACACAACCATGAAACGGAAATAGATATCTTTTTATTCCACTTGAAAGAGTGCAAAACGCGGCCAGAATTTTGTCGCCACCCTCACAGTTCACAGATAGCCAAAGAAAATTTGGTTAAAAGCGGACATATGCCTGTTAGACAGTAATATCTAATATGGCCAGAATGAGGCAGTAAAAACATACAGAAAACGAATTGTGTGTGTCGGAGGCAAAGTTTTCGCATTTGCCCAAAAATTCCTCGAATGCCTGCTTATGTAGGCCATTTCATCTGAAGTTCACCCATCCTCTCCCTTAAGAGTTGGCCAAAAGTGAGTTTTATATGCTCATTTGTAAGCGTTTTACTTCAGTTTAAACGCAAGCTTTGGGAATTGCTTTGGCCTTCTAGTAAAATTCATTTAAATTGCGTATACGTCAGTTTGCCCCTCGGTCTGTTTGTTTATTCAGTCAATTTTGTTAATGGAAATTTGGAAGAAGAAAATAAATGAATTGCATTTCATTTATAGGATTCAATTACAAGGGAATTAGGTAAATGTTGTAACATACATGTCACTCGCCGGAGGCTAATTAATAATGCAAAGGCTAAAGTAAAATTCGAGTTAATTAAGCTTTAATTGCAATTGGAAAAGGTAAGAAGGTGGTGGTGTGCGAAAATCCCACAAGGATTGCGCGGTCACACATTTACACCCTCGTCGCCGTGTTTCACCCTTATTCAACCCCCATGTTGGCCAAGCGAATTTCAATTACAGATATTCCATATTCATAGAGTCTGTGGGCTGCCCCCAGGTAACAGACTGCCATCAGTAAATATTGCACACGATAGAGCGATGTACATGTACTCAAAGTGGCAAGAACTGTGGAAAAAAAGGCTGCAACAAATTGAAGCACTAAAGTCAATACAAACGAAACAGGAAACCATAAACTTGTGGGTTTAAGTACATAGCCATATCCCGGAATCAGGATCCGTCGGGGGCCAGGGCACACATAAAAACCAACTCAGTAATTGTATTACTCACTCAAAATAATGGCTCATTAAGCCGCAGGCCAATGTATAAGAATGTAGAAGCTGCTCGCCTTTAATTAGTGACTACGGTATCCATCTTGGCCCTCTCAGGCTTCACTACACTTTGAGTTGTCCAACAAAAGTACACAGAGTAAACGTGTTCCTCTGAGGAAAATATTACTTTCTTGCATACAAATTTCCCTTTTTTGCTGAAAATATCTAGCTGCTAACGTTTGCGAGAGCTGCTCCAAAAAAATATGTGCCTTCAAAGGACCTCTTACACTTTCTCTCCCAAAGGCTGTGTGTGCTTTCTTTGAAAATATCTTGGCCATGTGCATGAGCAATTTCCAGGACACGACCTTGCGCAAGTAATTTTCATTTTAATTTTAATACAATTAACACTCAGAAGAGACGATAAAATAGGTCTCAGTGAAAAAGTGACAGGCTGCGGGCCACGCCCCAATGCTTATCAGAAAGGACCCGAGGCCACATCCCATTGTAATTAGTAGGCGAGAAAAAAGCGGCAGCAAAAACCGAGTCGCATGTTGAGTGCTCCATTTAGGGAAAACCGCATGAAAACAACATTATGCAGTCCCTTTTTTATGGCTAAAATAAACTAGAATGGTGACAACAAAAACGAGTACTATATAAGGACTCTGCTGCAAGTATTCAGTGTCCCTTTTAGAGGACAGGCAAGAATATGTTTTTAATTGTTACTTTAAAGCTGTGGATTTTAATATACATTAACAATTGTAATATTATGCATTCAAAACAAAAGCACCATATTAATTATGTTAATTTAAGAAGCTAAGAGACAGGCTCGTATTTGTTGTATCTTTCTTTGGATCGCTACTTTTCAACCGTATGACAAACTTAAGTGGATATTATGAAAGCCCTTACCGAGAGTAGGACAAGCAAAGTAAATTTATGTAGCTCATTTTTGAGTCTAGCTCGCCTTGCCTGTGGAGCGCAACGAAAATTTGCATATAATAGGAGAATTTTCGCCTTCAAAACCGAGAGAAGCGACAACAAAAACAGCAGCTGACACTGGAGTCCTCTAGTCGAGAAACTCGGAAACCTGGGACCAAAACTCACCCAAAGAAGCCTGCTATGTGGCCTGAATTAATAACGAACCTTTTATGCGGTTCCCTTCGAGTGGGCTGCCTATTCCCCTTTTTGTTTGGGCTTTAAATTGGCTAGAATTTATTCAGAGATTGGGACAGCGATAGAGTTCTGCAAGTGGCCAAAGCCACAAATATTTACTAAATAAATTAGCAGCCACTTGGCGCTGTTTGGCAAACGCGCTTGGTAGTCAATACACTGAATTTAAATCAATGCACCACAAGAAAAAAAGTGTACACAAGAGTGGCGCTTCACAGAATTATTCTGATAACATTGAAATATTTTATGGCGCAGGTCAATCGCCAGTTTCGCAGATTGGATTACAAGGGCTCGGCGAAAGGGGAAAGATACACAGAGGGCTTTTGGCCACTTGTATCTATCAGATACTCGTGCAACCCAACTCGGTGCAGAGTCATTAGATAAACATCAAAGCGAACATTCAAGCCGACAAGTTGGGGGCCAAACGGGATTGGGGGTTTTAATTGGGGGCCTATATGTGGGGTTCATGTGGGGTAGGGTATGGTAGACACCGCCCTTGTCGACAGCAGAAGTCAAGTGCAGGAGCAATGGCCACATCACGCAAAGGCTAAGTTGCCAGAAGTTATATTACTATGGAGATTGGAAAAGACAAACATCAACATGAATACACTTATAAACCATATGTGCGATCCATTTATACAATAAAATATATTAGGATCTATCTTTAACTATTTGATTAGAATTTTGATTTTAGTTTTTAAAAGTTTTTATACCACAAAACCTTTATTTTACTTAAATTTAATATTACTAACATTTTCAACATTTTACATTCTCTTCAACACCTTAAAGTAGTTTTCTACTTAAAAATTATGTAAGGGTATAGTAAGTTAATTTATTAAACCTGTATTTATAGGTTCCTTAAACAATTTCTGTAAGTGTAAGTTTGTTGTAAGGAAAAGATATTCACTCTGTTAGCTATTTGTCGGCTACATTATATTATGGCCAAGTTATGCTGGCAATTTGGAAGGCATAACTTTAAGTTCTGCTGATGAAGCGACAGCATCTGCCCTAATGAGGTCTTTCTAAATTGTGACATACTGCCACCGCCGTTTACGATAGCATTAATTACTCGTATAATCCTCGCTCGTCCCTTCCACGAATATTCTCATTCAGCGTGCACTTACTGCATATATATGTATGCAAATATTTTTGCAACGTCTGGTGGGGAAAATTTGCTTTTCGTTTTTCCCTGATAGCTAAGCAAAGATTTTGCAGCGCTGATAAATTGGCGAAAACGTGCACAAGTTTGCAAGGAAAAGCCCTGTGGTGAAGGATAATATGGGGAACGAGTACCAATGCCGTTTCTATAATATGCGGATTTTCTGCGGCTTGAGTGCTTGTGTACGGGTTAAGTCGAATGCTTTTTGGTGACTTTAAGGTGAGAGCCACAGAAACTTGCTGATCAAACAATAGTTGATAGTATTTAAGAAGGAGATAAGCGTAAGGCGGAAAATAAGTGCTGATAAGTTAAGTGCTTTTCTGGGCCCTGACAGCCGGCAAAAAAAAAACTTGGCGGAACGTTGACTTTGCTGGAAATAAGCCGGTAAAACTTGGGATTAGGGTTGAGCATGTCTTAAAATGATTAAAAATCTTACAACAGAAGTACTCTTCAGCTAGAATGTATAAGAAGCGCGGAGGAGGGCACTAATAACCATAAAGCGAAATAAGATAATAGTTTGGGTAATTATAAAAATGTAGTATTCAACTTGAACTGAATCTGTGACAAAACTTAAATTAAGTAAGTTTTAGTCCGCAAACGTGATAAAATTGCAATCAAGGTTGTTAACTTTAAATGGAAAAGTTGAAACTGATTTCAGTTGAATGTATTTTGAGTCTTAATACGTCCAAATAAATCATGAAAACTGCGCGGGAAAAAAAAACGAAAAAAATTTGCACTATTGCAAAGTGCATTTTAAGTATCACTTACTAAGCCTGATTTAATGAGCAGACTTCGTAAAAGTCACCATATACCCAAAACGACGACCATAAGACCTGGCTTTAAGCTGCTGACCTCTGGCTGCATTATGTGCAACCAGCGGAGGTTTGCTTTGGATATGATGAATTCCATTTGCATAAGTACCGCCTTGTTTTTGTTTGCCGACCATCGGGCTTTATTTATGTATGTATGTCTGTGTTTGCACACACACAGGGATGCACAAATAAAGCCGGGTCCAAAGCCTGAATCATGGCACTCGTGTATTTAATCAAATATCAATTGATCGCCCATCGCAAGCGTTGCATCTGTCGGAAAATAATTGTTCACCGGCACAGCAAATTCCCAGTAACATACAGTTATGGTTAAAACAATAGGGTCTGATAAGGTATGAGAGTATTAAAATCATATTCCTATTATTAATCAGCATTTTATGAATAAGCACTCAACTAATTTTAAACCGCAACTGAAGTAATGATGGCCGTCTTCAAGAAATGTATTTTTTGACTTATGAAACTATCCCATTAATGTTTCATCCAAAACTTTCTTTTCATGAAAAACTTTATGCCGAAACAATTTGTGGAAAAACTTTCGAGTGAGAAATATAATTGTATAATTGGTTAGCATTATATTTTCGCCATATTTCAGAAACAATAAAGGGGTTTACTAGAATTTCAGCTGTCAGTGTTCCACATATACAGGAACACAACCACATATATTTTTGTGTATGTGTGCCACGCCCCAGGAAACAGGACGATAGCAAAACAAATGGCAACACACAATGCAAAAAAGCCGAAATTCGAGGGCAAGCCAAAAATCCCATTCTAGTGAAATTGTCGGAAAGAGACAGTTGTAGGAGGGGAAGAAAGGGATGGAAAGATGTAAGAGCACACGTTCTGTGTCTGTGAGTCCGTGTGCCGCCTGCCTGTGTGTGCGTGTGTATTGTGGGGCAGACCAAATGGCGCCAATAAAAGTTTTTGTGCCCTACGAAAACATAGAAAAAACTGCAAGAGAGTTCCCCCAAAAATTCTACAAATCCTCTGGATTTTATTTATTTTTTCACGTACATCCAGAGATTTCAAGTAAACTAAGTGGAGCGTGATGTGGAGACACTATGACAGGTTAAGATGCCAAAACCGGAAATCCGGGTCAAGAAGTTTGGCAAACTTTTGAGCTTGACAATCAATGATGTCGTTTTTTGTCATCGCTTCTATTTGCTTTAATCAGCTGGGAGAAGCTCGAAAAACAGAATGCAAATTGAGATAGACACTTGTGGGCACAAAAAGTCGAGCAAATAACTTGCTAAAATAAAATAATCTAGGTACAAAGTATCTCGCCCCCTTTTCGCCCAATGTCATCAACACTCGCTTTTGTTTGTCCCGCTCTCTTCACAAACAAAAAAGCTCAAAGCCGCCCGTTTGCGTTGAGCAAATAACGGCGTATTTAATCATTTCGTATGCAAATCGAGTTTGTCATAAAAGAAATACTATACTAGCACACAATACAAGCCGGTTGAATGAGCCTTTTTGGTACAGTGAAGCTCCAATCAGGAAAATATATTTGGTGAAGAACTTTTTAAAATCTAAGGATCTTAAATTTCATTCAATTCACACCTATAATATTTAAAATTTTGATTTAGATTTACGATTAAATTCGACATTTTTGAGGCTTATCAAATATTCATCATTGTCGAGTTTCACTGTGCGCGGATTGTACTCATATTTCAGATGCTTTCGCTGACTCACCTACTTTAGCTTGAAATGTAAACTGATAAGCATTAGCGTTTATAATTGTTAGACAACAAAAATCAGTGGCAGCATTAAAAAAATGACTCACTCACAATAATTAAATCAATGACCTACAGTTTTGCAGGAATTGGGATGCCATAGCCGGTGCTAATTGTTCCAAACTTCTCTCTCTGAAAAAAAAATTATCCCAATCGCTCATCTATCAGCGCCCCTCCCTCTTCGACAACCCGCCTCCAACTACATGTCATGTGATGATAAACATTTCTGACAGCTGTTTTGTTGTTATTGCCTTGGCCTTTTCGCGCAGGTGCAAAAACAACAACAAGTCAAAATGAAGAGAGAAAAATGCCGGGGAGAGAGAGCAAAACTTCAAATGAAGTTAGCAAAAGAAAAGGGGGAAAGTGAACGAAAGAGAAACAGAGTGAGAACCATATGTACATATGACATGTGGATATGGTGTATGGTATGTATGTAAGGTTATTTTGTATTTTCGGACTGGTTCTTTGCATAAATTTTAAAAATTCGAAACACAAAATATGCCCAGCACAGCAGAGGACAAGACATTTCTATATAAGTTTGACTGTGCAGAGCTACATTTGTGTGCAGACAGTGGCGCCCAAGAGAATAGCATTTCTCAAATTTTTAGAATACCATTCGTCTATACCAACTTCATCTAAAATATGTATTTTTTTTATAAAATCAAAGTTTCTAAAATAAATCTATATTATAAATAAGACTTCCAATTTGTCATATGCTGATATTTGTAAAGTGATAAAAGCTTTAAAAACTGACCTAGATAACTTCTCAATACGTCGTTGAATGGCTCATTTCTTAATACTACAATACTACCCCTTGTTGTTAGCATGCGCTTATTCACATTCGAAAAGCAAGTGCGTGTATTTTTATAGATCCGATACCGTGGCAAACAGCTGCTCCCCCGGAGCGCGACTTCCCCAGATAGTTTTCCTGAACTGTGTATGTGCGTAGGTACTTTGTATGTAGCACTCACCAGGGCGAAGGTGGTGCCGGGGGCCAAACGCAGGGCGAGACTTCTATGGGTGGTGGTGGTCGCTGGTCGCAGGAAGAGCCGAAAGGCGCTGACCATGGCAGCCCTATTTCTGGACATGATGCGGCTCGCTTAACAGGAACTGGTTGTACGGCTGGATTGAACACTACACCACAGCACTGAATACTCCTTTTTATTTTTATTGTAAATCACGATAACACCGGTTATGGGGGGGTAAATAATGAGTAATGTGTTGCAATTCCGCGCCCAACTTATTGTTTGGATTAGAAAATAAATAAGAAATACAAGTACACTAAGAGGCTTGGCACTACCTTTCAGCCAAAATCTAATTTTAAACGCCTATGTGCGAAACGGGTATTATTTATTCGAACCGGAAACTTTAGCGAAGCCTCTTTCATCGTCGTGGATTTCAAAGGCACCGTTAGAATCTTCCGATAGGCTCGAATAGATAGCTCCCACGATAAATAAACAAAAGCGGCCAATGCGAATTTCACTTTCACCTAACATTTTGACATGATTACGTTTAATTTTGACTACTTTAACAAAGTGTATAAGTTGTGACAGGGAAAATGCAACAAGCCGCAACCAACAACAAAAACAACCAAGAACGGGCGCGAAAAAGGAGAACGGGAGAATTTTCTGTGAGAAGGGGCGAAGAGAATTACCGGTTTTACCAAGCGAATCTTCTTTAACTTTTCATGCGCGGCACATAGGGCTAAAACCCAGCGATTAGCACTCGGAATAAAATTATATATACATATGTGGAAAGATATATATTCTGGGAATTTAATTATTGGGAACGCGCCGTTTTAATGGACCATTCGCTGCACGGCACTCTCTCTTTCGCTCTCTTTGCACTCTCTTCGCCCACGACTTTTTATTTAAAGCCGGCTGTGAGAACACGCGATATTATTATTAATAATTAACTCTTTTTGCAACTGTCGTTTGTGGCCGAATACCTGTTAGCACGTGCTACTTTTATCGTTCTATGGCTTATCTAGCTGATATTTAAATTTATAGCTTGCGGTTTCGATTTGAAACCGACGCGCCAACCATATATACCGTTGTTTTCTTATATAAATAAATTTTAGTTACTCGGAAATATACACCGAAATTGCGCGTATTTGAATGTTAATATTCAAAGTTGTCAATAAAATAAGAAAACATCAACTCCCACAACCGACACGAACGAACTACAGAAATGAACTAACCGAAGCTGCAAACGAAAAGCTATGCCTAATCGATACTATCGGTGCGCACCCAGCACCAATCGATTACCATGCTGTTATGTCACTGTTTTCACTGAATAACGTGGCGCCAAAAAAAATATTTAAAAAATTAAATATGCTTGTACAGAAATAAATTGTTTTTTAAATTTGTTGTCTATTTATTTATATTTTGTAATATGGCAAAGCGGCACAGTAAAATAAATGTAATTGTGCTTGTCCATCGGATGAATTTTTACTACTCTTACATATAATTATAATAGTCAATGAGAAGCAAAGCTTTTTGAAAATAACGAATTTTGGGGTCATATGCTGAAGTTGCCATTTCGATTTCTACACACGTTTATTCGATAAAAATACACAATTTTTTATCCGTATCTAGCGAATACTCTTTCCTTTTGGTTCCTGAACTCGATAAATGTGGATGGTGCCCTCGTTAAAGGTGCATGTCTTAGCTTGTCGTGTTTACTTGGTTTTAGAACATTGTTTAGGTTCGTGTCTCGACTGTTTAGTCGGCTTGTGATTGAAATAGTTTTTTTAGTACAAAAGTAAACCTACTTTTCAAATTTCCCGCATAAACGCGCCAATGAATAATTCGCATCCATTTTACACTTGCAATAATTTCGCTTT
This sequence comes from Drosophila melanogaster, assembly GCF_000001215.4. Lineage (NCBI taxonomy): Eukaryota > Metazoa > Arthropoda > Insecta > Diptera > Drosophilidae > Drosophila > Drosophila melanogaster. The sequence goes on along the minus strand of NT_037436.4, from coordinate 6,550,075 downwards.
TATTATTGTCGCATTACCAATCTAAACTTGAACTAGTCCTCATACATTTACGCATATATCCAACTATACAATAGAGCTTTGCTTAGTGCTGCGTTAAAAATACAACTAGAGTTTTACACTTTTACATCGAGGCCTGTGACAAGCGCATTTTAAGTCTACTTAGGCTAAAAACATCTATAATACACTTAGGGGATAGAGGCAGCCTTATGCTTAACGTACTAGTCCGATATATATATATATCTGGGTTTTACTGTAGCATTCGTTAACTGCTGGAACAAAGTCACAGTCGTGGCATGGATTTGAAATGCTTAAGGTACACAGAAGTTTCTGTGGCTGCCGTGTGTATAGTAGTACATAGTTATGTATTTTGGAGTTGTCAAAAGTTATTTGATCGAGTCTTTACGATGAGGAGAGCTGAATCGGTGTCTGAGGTAATAGTAATAACGAAAGTGCTGGATTATGCGTAAACTCAATTAGGCGCTTAATTCGCCATTGCCAACTAATAAACATTAAACAACTAACAAAGCGCATTTATGCATTTATTCATGATGCCTCATGATATTATTTATGATAATTTATAATGCGCAAGCATACACACACACTCATGCCTATTTACACAATGTCCGCAGATAAATTCACACAGATACGCACTCATACACTGTACAACTTTAGCTGACAACTGCAGTGACATTAATTAGCTGCAATAGCAACGAACAAAAAAGATTTATGCATGTTAAAAGCGACTAATTATGTTATTTTTTTCATCTTAATTTATCTTTTTTCTACGGTAGCTGCTGTTTTTAAGCTGTTTATAAGCTGGCCCTTTTCGTTTTTTTTTTTTTACTTTTGACAAGAGTCTGCAAAAGCTACACTGAGAATAGAAAATTGATTCCTCAATACGAAAAACAAAAAATCTTTGATTGGAAATAGAAAACAGAGTTGCCTTAAATAAGAAAACTACCAACTTACAATTTCTTTGACTTTTTAACTTAGAATTGCATTAGAATAACTTTAGAACTTAACTTTTAATGAATTTTAAATTTCTATTTGCAGAAGCTTGCCAAAAGTGAAAACTGGAAACGAGTGTGATAGATTTTCCATCGCAATTCCGTCAAATTTTCATCCTGTCAGTTGTGACGCCGTCGTCGCTGAGCGCTCTCCGCATTTTCGGCTGCCACATGCAGCCAATGCAACTGTTTCCTGAGTTTTGCCCGCAATTTGCGATACTTAGTGCCTCCTATGGAGCCGACACTACCTCCTCCACCTCCTCCACCAAACAGCTGCTATCACGTTCCCGTGGACAGGTCGTCTTTGAGCCATTGCGGTATTGGCCGCGAGCCCAGCTTTTTGAGCAGCTTCACCAGCGCCGTATTGTGATTGAGATAGTATCTGCAAACGAGAAAAGAAAACATAGAAATATGCCATCAGAATTTCACGTAGAACGCAACCAAAGTGGTGGCGCGAAATTAGAATTTCAAATCGCTGGTTTCCCGCCTCAAAGACAGAACAAATATGCAGATCGACACGGGCTTATCTTTTGCACCACCTCTTTGCTGGCTAAGTTTTTGAATATTTTACTTCAGTCTATCCCCACAGCTCTTGATGTTTTTTGTGAACGACTTGGATTGCTCAGAGCTGAGAGCAGATTTGTCTGCGGGAATTCGGACCAGTTTGTAATACCACCAATCTGAGGAACTAAGCTCAGGCCTTAAAAAAAAACAAAACATCTGGCAACCAAAAGAATATTAGATCATTTTATGTTTTTTTTTTCTCCACAATGAAAAGCAACATTTCCACTGCCGCTAATATAAACCTTTTTTTACCCACATCCACGAACGTAATCGTTTTTCTCCACCATCATCGTGAAATCTCGTCAGGAAACAAATTTCCCCAGCTTACAGGCACTTTTATTTGGCCAACTCCAACTCCCCTGATATATTTCCCATTTACTCCAGTTGAATGCCTCACAAAGTAGTCCATCTGTCCATCTCCATTCCCATTCGTTTGTGTACTTTCCGTGTGTTTGTTGGCCTAGAAAAATCCGGAGCGGCAAATCGTTTTCCTTGTCAACTGACAACAGCTGGCATACCGACGAAATCGCAGTACAGCAAAGTGCACTTTTAGCGGCCGCAAAGTGACGCACACATACACTTACACATACACATACACCTACACATATTCTTCGCACGAAGAAAAAGCGAGGAGTTTTGTCCCCACAACCCATGGCCACATATGTTCATTAATCCTTCACTCAAAGCAGCAAGGGATGTGTGCAGCTCCTTCGTCGTCCTGTCTGTCGTCCCAAATCACTCACACCGAAAACGCCGCCCACACGACTGATGGCTCGAACTTTTCATGATTTTCCCACCTTTCCCGGCTTTTCTCAGGTCCCTCTCTGCCCCGCCTATTTTTTTTTTTTTGGTTTTTTTTTTTTTTTGGATGGGATGGAGGAGGCAACATTCGATTTTACTCACCGCTGCAACAGCTTGGCACTGCGCTCATCCATCGCCGGATACTGGCGTCCCTTGGACTTTCCGAGGCATTTATTGCGCTTCTCGCTGACGGCCTGGCAGTAGAATCCCTTCTTCACATCGTATCGCAGGTGATTTGAATAATCGAGCAGCGGCTGGATTTTGAGGAAGCGCTGCAGCTCGTTCATCACATCGATGGGATTCAGGCGCAACTGTTCGCCATCGATGATGTGCAGCTGCTGGGCGGGATAGTAGGCCAGCCAGTGCTCCAAGTGCTGGGCATACTTGCCGGGATTTAGGCACCGGTTCCGCAGATCCTTCAGTGCCCTCGGTGCCGAGTCACTTGCCGTTATGACCTGTTCAAGTGGTTGGGGGGTGAAAAGAAGCGGAATGGTGTGAAATCAGTGTTCTTTCTAAGCATGAACACCCACAATTGCTCATATGCACGTTGAGAAATTGGCGCAGTATTTGGATACTTGCATCATAATAAAACAACAAGGAAGGTTTGTATGAAAACCCTTAAGATACTTATGAAATAATACGATTTCTAGAATATTTTTTCTCTTTGTTGTACTGTGGATTTTTACCCCTTTCCTCACAGTGCAGAAATGCTATTAAAGGAACGAGTTCTGAGTGCCTTGGCACGGACCTGGACACATGTCAAGGCAAGCTGGTGGAGCAATCTGAGGCATTCGGACATGTGTTAGTTGTGGGACAAGCTCGGGTGCAAATAGATATTTTCCGGCATGGAATTCAAATGAAATGTGCCAAAGAATCAACGAAAGAAGCTGCAGGATGTGTGGAGGCACCTTATTGCAACAATGGAGCAGCAGAACAAGTCCCACAAGTTGTTTCGAATTAAAACCAAATTTTCGTACATTTATTTTGTTTTTCTCGATTTTCTTTTGAGGTGAACCCAAATGAATTTTCCTGTTTGCTTAAATGTTTCTTTTCATTCTCCCCCTCCTCACAGTGCCAGATAAGAAATTGCAATTTGGGGAATTTGTATTCGCTTCACTTCATATCGAATGTATATCAATCAAGGGGGCACCATTTGATTTCCATAGCATGCAATGAGGCGAGTTAATTATAGTTTTCCATTGGGTTGGCTTGAAACCTTACAGAACATTGGACGTAAAAATAAAAACTGCAAATACAGATTGCTGGGAAATAAGCTGTCTAGATGAAGTACTCTAAAATTTTTCGCCTTTTTAAAATATATCCATATTTTTACTTCGTAAAACTGACTTACCTGATAGAAACTATAGTTGTTGGCTATAACATCGCCGTGGGAACGCTGATGCTGGTACCAGGAGTAGGCCCTCTTCGCAGGTGATATCAGAATCGTGACGATTTTTGCATGTGGAAGCAGGGCATGACTTCGTTTGGGCACAGCCTCGCCATCGAAATAGGTAGCACTCTTCTCGAACATGAAACGTGGCGATCCCAACTGGGTGGGCATCGGGGAACTCGTGTTGGGCAGCGATTCCGATGGAAAGAAGTCCATGTACCAGTCCAGACCACGATAGTAGTTGTTTCCGTTGAAGAACTGAACCTCCTCAAAGGTTTCGGGACTGGCGATGTTACTCGCAATACTGCCATGCATGGATAGGAATGTGTACAATGCAGTTGTGCCCGTTTTCTGCGGTCCAATTACCAAGAACTTGGGCAACGAATCGCAATTCTTGGTCTTTGACCAGATCTTCTTGTGGCGCACATCGTCACAGGGATTTCCCCACACGGGATCCACCTCCTCGGGATGCAGCCGGAAATACATCTCGGCCAGCTGAACTGGCGGAGCTGAGGCCAACTTAAGATTGGTCCAGCACTGTAGGAACTTGATCACCGATTGGAATGTGTACAGAGCCAGACGATCCGATCCATAGTTGGACATGTGCGTCATAAAGATGTTGATGGGATTATAGACAATGGTCTGGAAGAGTTCTCCACCCTGTATGGATTCATCTAGTTTATCTCTACCCCCCGGGTAGCGATCGATGTACATGGTGTGGGTGAATAGACCACAAGTTTGCCTCGGCAACACCATTATGTTGCGATGAATGAATCCTCTTCTCAATCGAGCTGGCCTCAAATGCGGATACTCTTCCGTGGACGTAACCTTCACGTTCCACACCTTTTTCCAAGCCATATATAGTAACTCATGGGCGGGGTAAACGCCTGAATGGTGCGGTGATATGGAGTAACCCGAATCCGTGGGTATGTTGTGATCCACAGCAAAGGCGTAGTTTAAGTGCATTTCTGCCATCAGGAGGGTTAGGTTATCATACAAATGAGGCTGCTGGTGCTTCCACATGTGCGAAAACCAGTTGAACTCCTGAACGTTCTGCAGTAGGAAATCATCACCCAGATTCTCTTCCCTCGTGCCATGATGATAGTATTTTCCCGAGAATCCCAGATTGAACCGGAAACCTGGAACCATTGCTGCTATATTCTTCTGGGTGGCTATTAGGGCTCTCACATCATCTGGTCGCAGTCTGGTGCCCTTCTCGCCCACGAATATATCATCTATATCGACTAGAATCATTCGCTCCAGATTCAAACTAAGTTGACCATGACTTAGATAGCTCAGAGCATCCAGGAAGACCAGACGATGAAGCCAAAAACGCAAACTGCTGCCGAATAGCACTCTTTGTATGCCATCCAACTGTCCGCGATCTTGAAGGACAGTAGTAAGAGGTAGTTGCACCTGGCCCACACTATCCGCTGGATACTCTTGAGTGTTTCTCTGCGCCCACTCCACTGGCTCATAGGTACTGTGATTATGCTGGAAAACCGCCCAATCATCTCCGGGCAGAGCTCCCCAAGCTGTTTCACCAGCTCGAGTTAATCGAAGCACTGATGACAAGGGATTCAAGCTCGCGTCTCTCAACCTCAGATTCGTGTTAACAAACAGCGGAAAGTCCCGAAGTTGGGCACCAACAAGAGTCTCTTCGCTGGGACTCACGAAACCCACAATTCCCACGGAGTACTCCCGGCAGTATTTGTCCAACAGCTCTCTATTCCATTTGTCCATATTGAGGTATTTATCCAGGTTCTCAAACACAATCACGCCATAACGACCTTTGTCGAGATTGGTAAGAACTGGTAAACTCTTGCCCGCCACTTCGATTTTATATCTGCAAGTAAAAGGAAATAGGGTTTTTAAAAATGTGTGAATAAGAATATATTATAATCGATAAAATTGAAAACAATATGAATAACAGGCTTATAACTATCAAATATTTGTGGCTAAAAATAATAGCAATCTTAATGATCATCGGCTTTTTTAATCCTAAACACATATCATAACCATTTTTTCAATAAACACTCTTCTGGTAAGCAATTTAAAACTGAAAAAAAAAAACATTACTCAAAAATTTTTCTATGCCAACCCAAACGGTCTTGCAACAAATGGCATATCACAATGGAAAATATCTGTGTGCCATAACTGTCAAACCAGAAACAACATGGCAAACAAAGATGGCGTTAGAAAGAGTTCCGGCCCAGATAGAGATAGAAAGAAAGTGCTTGTCAAATGTGACATTCATTGAGGGTGTGAGCAAATGAGACAAACGAAATCCTTCTTGGATTGGAATAGTGCAGCGAGAGCTGCATTTGACAGTTGGATGTCAAAAGCGGTTGGCTATGACAAGCCATATAGAATGGGTGACATTGCAATGCAATTGCGAAACCCCAAACGTGAGTTGCATGCAATAAGCTCGAGTTTGTTTAAGCTGGAAGAATGGATAAGCTTAGATTGTTCTGCCAAGAAAGCGAACAAATATAGCATAAATCTCAGCGAACGCTTTAAACTGCTTAATTTCCATTCGTTACGCATATCACATATGTATTTACGTATGCCATTCGTTATTCATTTCCATTTCCATAAACAGGAAAAGCACTTGGAAAAAACACAGCGAATGCCATAATTACATTGAACACGGTTGCATAAATATGCAACGTGCTTATGAATAAAATCAATTTCAATATTATTATTTTCGCTGAGTAAACGTGCTAAACGTTGCCATCTACCCTACCACTACTACTCATATTGTTCCCTTCGCCTGTGCGTAAATATTTTGCATAAATATTAAAATATTTTCACTGATATGGAATTTCCAATTGATTGAATTTCATGTCTGTCTCTGTGCATTTCACTTTGGGCGGTGGGCGAATGCATATGCATATACGGACCAAATGTCGGTTTTGGTTTTGCGTATATCCTGCATACACTGCCAACCAGCATCCTGGATCCTCCATCTACCACATCCTGTTGGCCGGCCAGCCAGCCAGTCGGCCCATTTAGCGGATTTTAAAGCTAAACAAGCCAAGCTCGTGACCGAGGCCGAAAAACCCAAACACAGACCCAAAAGCCAAAAAAAACTCAGTGATCCGATCCTTCGGCAAAATGTTGTCCACTTTATTCAATATGCCAAGCGGTGTTTCCACCATTTAAGGGGCCAGTACACGTAAACTCCGAAACGGAACGTAAAAAACCCAATGGAGCAGCCATTGTAAGCATTTTTATTGCTTTACTTTTTGTTGTTGTTTAACCCGCCGCACATTCGCCGAAGCATATTAAAAATATTTGCAACTGCCCCCGCAACCGTTCGGCTGCATATAAAAGTCATAAGGCAAAACAGTTTATATATGACTGAATGTGGTGCTCCACTGAGCCGAAACTGCTCCCTGTATATTGTAGATATATATATATATATATATATATATGTATATATATACAGATCTGCATGTATCCTTTGGAATGGGGAGTCCTTGCTCGTGAGCGTGGCGTATTATTGATAGTTTTGTGCGATGGGCCTGACAAAAAACGAAATGACTTTTGGCCTGGTCCCCCTGCGACCCGCTGAGTTATGGGAGTTGGAAAATAAAATCAGGTGGAGCGAGCTGGATACTTTTGGGTGGCGGTGGCTGTCGGGCGGTTAAAACGCTGACACACTGCATGCATTGCATATTTTATGGCGCGTCAACACGAGACCATGTGTCACCCGGCATGGGGTCTCCATTTTGGAGTAAAGGGTGGGGATTCTGCAGCAAGCCCATCAAAGTGGTCATTTATGTTTCGTCCGGATATTGAAAAATCGTGCGCCCAGCTCGACGGCTCGAGGACGAAATTCGCATAAAAGAATGGGAATATAAAGAGGTGAATTTAATGCGAGGATCGTCATTCAAGTCGTGATGACCTGTAGAATTGCATAAAAATAGCCAACAAATCAACATGAAACAGGTTTTTAAAACTATTTTGTAAAGAGATCGTGAAATATTGTTAGTATAAAACACAAGAGGTTTTTCTGTGTAAAAAAAAGCTAGACAAATTGGTTTTAGAAACCCAAACTGTGCTTCTAAAATTCCTTTAATTCACGAGCGGTTAATTATATATTTTTAAAACCTTATATATACCCACTGTCAAAGATAACAGCAAACACACCGAGCAGCCCAAAACGACCCACATCAAATGGCACATGGCACAAACGAGCCGCAGAGGCACCAAAAGAATTTTCATTGCATACTTTTCAGGTGTTTGGCGAGCTTCGGGGATGCCGGGGTAGATTTAATGCGAACTTCTGCTAGGTTATTCGAGTGCTGTAAGAGCATTAATTAAAGCGTTTTATCTGCACAAAATGTTTGTTTAATTAACTATATAATGACACTTTCCCTTGGTGCGAATGTGTTGCTGTGTGTATGTTGTTGTTTGAAATTTAATTGCCAGACGGCAAATGAGAGAAGTTCATTTACAGGCCCGCAGCGGATTTGTTTTAAAAACCCATTACCGGGTATTACTTGCAAGTAAATAAATGTTGTTTTTTCCTTCACCAGGCATACGCGTTTGCGTGTGTGTTTGTGTGTGTGTGAGTGAGTGAGTTGGGTGTTAGAGGGCTTGCGCTCATTTGTTTGCATTTGTATGGGGTGTTAAATTATCCTCGGGATAAACGTAAAAGTGCAAATGCCGGCGTGCGCGCTAGTACTTGTTTTTTCCTTTAACCCTGTTCTTCTTCTTGCCTCCGTTTCCGGTTCGTAGGTGTTCCCTGTTTGTTTGTCTGTCTGTCTGTCTGTCTATCTGTGTATGTGTGTCTGCCTGCCTCGCGCACTGAATGTGTGTGTGTGTCTGTGGGTGTTTGGCTGTGTTTGTTGGCCAACTCGCGCTTGTCGCTTATGCAACGCATTAAATGAGCTTAGTTTTAGTTGACTTCCCACTGCCACTTTGGCTTACAGGGTCTTGTGTCGACTCCGCTCGAGGAGCTGCCACATTCCGCTATACGCCCCCAAATGCCCCCGCAGTCCAGCAGCTGTGTTGTAATTTCATTAGAACGCTTTGGGGCTGCCGGTTTCATCTTGGTGGCGCATCTCACTTGGCCTTGTTGATATTTGCGCCAGGAAATTAAGCTGTAGGGCGAATCGCAAATTCAGATTCCGGCACTGGCTACGAAATCCTTGCGAAAACAAGAATAAATGTACAAAATTTTGAATGCATTTTATTGTGAATATTACGGAGAAGGGCTTCCCAAATAAATTTTAATTATAACATTCTAATTTAGGAAAGCTTTAATATTATATATATATTTCATTATGGTTTATACTGCTAATGTAGATTTCTTTCTATGTACCGAAGGCGAAGATCAAAATAGATAGTCACCTTCTTTAATCGAATAAAATCCTTAGGATTTATTTGGTCGTTTGAAGCGGTTTGCCGGCTGGTTTCTGTGGCCAGCCAGATGAATTGATCCCTGCCATAAGAGCCCACCACATGGCATTCGACCGTCAGGGCCAAAAAAGTAGGCAATCGCAAAAGTTGGCCCGTGAGGCAAAGTTTCAGCTTATTAGCTGTGAGTAATGATGCAATTAGCACGGTGGAGGCCATGGACTACCTGATTACTTGATTAGATGTGCTGTGGTAGACACGTGTGCTAATTAGTCGACAGGCGAGTGGGAGGCGATTGATTTCCATCAGTCGGACACGGAAATGGGAAAAATTGTAACATTCTAAGTTCCCTAACAATGGAAATTGTATATTACATGCCTTAAAGTGAACATAGAACTTAAAGCTAATGTGCACAGCAAATGCGCACTGAATAAATCCTTTGAAATTTAATTTAAACAATTAAATTTATAAGTAGCAGTAAGCTCGAAATAAAATGTAAAGCATAGTTAATTGAAATGATACTTGCAATAATTTAATACCCATAATGTAAAGGTGCATACATTGTTGTGGCTCACAATTTAAATAATCCAACAGATTTTCGATTTAATCTCTGCTGGATTAAAGTTCCTCCCACTCTACACGCGAATTTCCAATTAAATTCCTCGCATATTAAGACATTTTCCCCGTGGCCTATAATTTTCAAGCGTAATTAACCCCAACCAATACCCCCCTCTCCGCTACTCTAGTTACTTGAAATGGGAAGCATTTGCCCCAAGCAAAAGCACTTTGCCCGTTGCTTTAGCAACTCGCTGAGTAATCTATATATCATAAATAAAAATGCCCAAGAGGAGGTAACTGTGCGCGAGTGGCGGAAGTTACTTCTGGCTCGGGACACTAAACATTGTGAAAATTATACAACAAATGGCCATTACTCTATATGGCATCGGTTGGGAGGAGTCGCCAGAATCGTTAGGCCCTCCACGCCCACTCGGCGCGCAATCCATTCTTTCATCCTTTCGACGAGGGCAATAAATGAGTTTAAACTACAAAATTTATTATACGCGGCGAAACTACTTAAGTCACACACACAGCGATGAAAAAGAAAGGAGAAAATTTCACAGAGAAGCCAGAAGACACGCAGAGGCAATGTCCTTAAAGGCGCGACTTGTGATGGTCGCGGGGGAGGGGGAAACCCCCCTCCTGTTTAGGCCAATATAATCACGCAAGCCAGACGACGATGACGGTTCTTGGGGGAAAAGTCGGGGGCTACCTCCTGCTGCTTGAGTAATTCAATAAAATAACCAATTTGTTGAAAAAAAAAGTAGAGAATGGTTTGAGAAGGAAAGCAGCATAACAACAAGCGACAACAACAGCAAAAAGCCAACTTGTCACACAAAACATGAGCGTGGGTTACTCCGGGTTTCCAGGGGGTCAAAGGTTGCGGGAACAATCTCTGTGCACAGCATCCAACAACAACAACTCGAACTGCCGCGTCACGTGCTAAGCGCCAGAGCAAAAAAAAAAATATTTTTTTTTTTATATTTTTCCCTCTATTTTCTGCACAAACACAGGGGCGAAAAAAAATATAAGGACCATACACATATGGCAACATATATGTACGTATGTACATATGTGTGCAGGGAGACTATATTGTATGGCCATTGTCGTGGCCTAAACAGTGGAAAGCATTTTCATGAAATCTTAATGGAACGATTCTTATAAATTGAATTCAGATTTGTGGAATTTTTAATTGCAAACGAAATGGAATTTTCAATTTTTAAAAAAGAGCTCTTAGCACTCGAATGACCCATACAAACGTTATTATTCATCAATTCAATTTGTGGGATTTGAAAAATACAACATGTATTTGTGGAATTTGTAATTAGAAAGGAAATGGAATTTAAAGACTTGACTTGTCAAGTTATTTATTAAATGGGGTTGTGAAATTTGAGTTTGATAGCTTGAGCAATGCGGCTAAGTTATTTAAAGCTGCAATGTTGGCCTTAAATTTAAAATTAGAATATTGATTTATTAAGGAATTTTATAAGATAAAGAAGGGGTACACTTCAATTTCTTCAAGGAGCCATAAGAAGACACGCCAAAATTGCATATTTTGTTCTAATAAATCTAGTAGCGCACATTTTCTTAAAGAAAAGCCAACCGCCAAGGAAATTATATAATTTTACAGCCCATTGATTCCCACTGTGGCACAACAGATAGTCTGCCTGCCTGGTGGCTGGTTAAACTCCATTGACTTGTGAAAAATTGAAAATAAAAATTTTCCGCGACATTATTAAAGTAAACATTGGCGAAAAGGGTGTGATTATGACGAGCCAAGCGCAGGAGAAGCCAGCAGGAGCAGCTAGGAAGGATCCTGGCCAAAATCGAGAAAAGCGGGCAAAAGGGGAGCCAAGTCCTCTAGCCAAGTTCTCTATTGAGCAACCAGCTCTACCCATGGCAAGCTTCCAATTGTGGTGGCTGTTTATGGCGCTTGCCATGTGTCTGCGCGAATTGACGTCAGTCGTGGAAGGGATGAGCAGTGGGTTGTTGGGTCTGGCGTTCGTCGTTATGCGCCTTTTGGCATTTCGCGTTTTAAAAAGTTGGGGCTCCCAGTGGCGCAATCAGCGCCCCGGAATAAGCGAAAGGATGAGCGCAGTTTTTGGGGCTGGGCCACCACAAGAGCATGCTACATTATTCACACACACCCATACAGCCACACACCCACACCCACACTAGGGCACCCATCAGGATGGTTGGTTTCGGGGGTCCTTGGTTCAAATGATAACAAGGCTGCTGATGACTTCCGTGTGCTGACTGCTGACTGCTGACTTGACTTTCCGAGTCAGCCGCCTGACTTGGCTTTCCCTTAACCTCCATATTCCCCAAATCAAAAATTGAAAATAAGGTTAAGTAGCTATTACGCTCGCATATACATGACCCCCCCATTATTGCGCACATTATAAATGGCAATTTAATAAACGATGGCATAGCAAAGAACCATTGAGGCGATGTCTTTTGGGCCGGGTAATTACCTTGGAAAATTTCATTAGAATTTCACGGCGCATTAGAGGCTGAAACTTGCCCCTAACACTCACCCAAAAATTCCTCCTTTTTTTTGGAGGCTATCCAGCTTACAAATGGCGGCAATCCGGGCGTAAAAACTTTTGCAAAACTTTGCATACTTGCTGGCGCGCGCGGCTTTTGGCCAGAAATTTGTATGTACAACGTGGACCATTTGTTCGGGGAGGGTAAAAAAGAAGAGAAGAGCGTCCAAAAGTTGGCAATCAATCAATTGGCCAGGCTAATTGGAGCGGCTAAAAGAGCGGCAGCGATTACAAAGTGAAAAGCGTTGTAGCCAAAAATGTAACGAAACTCGCATTGGGGGCAACGCCACTTTGCAACATTACGCATACGTCAAGTGCGACACTTGGAAAGTCACCGAGTGAATTTTTCATGACTAATTGAGTGGCAACTTGGGAGCAATGAGCAGCGTCGCTTCGGTTCATAAATAATTGATAATGGGGAAAAGCGAGTTCTAGGATTGCCTTGCCAAAGATACACGACCGTCGAATGCACCTGCGTCCCGCCCACGCACACACTCACGATACCTGGGACGCATTTCAATAATGGCTGCCATGGCGCCAGCGACAACTTTGATTGCCTGTGCCTTCTGCATTTGTAACCTGTGCGTTGTGCGTTCTGCGTTCTGCTGTTGAGTTGTAGGATGTTTGGCTCCAGGCAGCACTGCAACAAACATGTACTACATTATATGCTAGGACCAATCCATCTCTACTGCTTGTTTGCCTGCTCCTTCAATGCACAGGGGAAAAAAATGGAGCAACGTAAAGTTGCAGATCTCATATTGTTCAAAGAAATGGAGCTAGGATGGATACACAAGTATGAAGTATAAGTTTGCCAAGATTTTAGGAGTTTACATCACTCACACTGAAAATATTTAAAGCTGAAATTATCTAGGATACTCAGCTTCACATCTTGCTATTTAACTATGTAATTTTCCTTCTGTGTACTCATCCGATCTGCTTTCGGTTCTCTGATATGCACACACTTCAACTCCCTCACAAAAGTCATCAGCAATAATGAGATGGTAATGTTAATGAAATTTGTTGGCCGTCTCCCTCGACTACGGGCAAAGTTTGGAGTACCCGAAACCCCAAGGAAGCAGCAGACTAGTCACTGAAGAGTACACTAATGAAGTCATTGATAAGCAGCGGGAGTAATGGCAGCATCAAGGACCCACGCAGATCCTACCAACACCCGACTCCCGGGCTCATATGACCAAGTTGATTAGGTCATGAGAGTCATTCGCCTGCATATTTGGTTACAGCGCGGGAGACAATGGCTGGCATTACTCAACTGGTTGGGGCTTTTGGGGGGGAGGGGACGGCAAGTGGAATGAAATGAAGGGGACTGATTCTATGGCTGACTGAATGGCATTGCTGCTGTTGCTATTTGTACTTGAAATCTCATTAAAGTTGAAGCACTTGTCTGCTGATGAAGGAGTACGAGTCGCTAGTCTTTGGGAAATGCAAAGCACCGAGCAAAGAACGAACAGCTAGTTTTCTTACAGCCATAACGACAAAATTTAATTATACAACACAAAAGCCAAAGGAGTCGCCCAAACAACATCAACAAAAGCTGCGGCAAATTGAAATTCTTGCCCTTTGACTTTTCGAGGCTGCGAACAGCCATTTGCCTCGGGCTTCTTTCTCTATTCCCATCTATGAAAAACTAACCACTCTTCTTGCCTTCCCTCTATAACCGCAATTTACACAATTCACAAACATGTGTATGTCGTGCATTTTAAAAAGAGAGTGTGAAGAAAAAAAAATTGCATAAAAATGGTATTGAAAAGTTTGCCACGCCCTCCCGGTGCCAAAGTGCAGCTGGTATAATAATTGCGGTTACTCGCAGGAGGCTGCTTCCTGCGGTCATTGCGGTTAACCAATTGGGCGGGCCTAGAATGGCCCACACCTACACACAGGACATCCGAGCACCCACACCAGCACACACCAGTAAAAGGCGGCCGACAGGAGAATTACAAAGGCATAACCTAAGGAAGAATAACTCTTTGTGTGCGCCATAAGGAAGGCAACGTAAATGTAGCCGGCGAAATTAGGGAATTGGAAATACCCTCAGGGAGTAAAAAGCAAACCAAACTGGTTGAAATGGTTTACCCATTTCATTTCAGACTAAACTTTGTAGCAGCGTTAATTCAAAGATCTAAAATCAACATAATATTGAATTAATAATACTATAAGTACAATACAATTTAGGCAATTCCTTTAAGCCCCAACAGCATTAATCATAACATGAATAACTGTGTTTCTTCCAAGCATAAATTAATTGGGACCATTGTACAATCTTGAAATGCTCTCGAATTACGCAACATTGCTGTCAGACTCTGTGTGTTTATGGCTTACAGTCATCCCCAAGGGACTCAACTCCTACTTGAAGTTCAGCACTTTGTTGGCCGACTGCAGGCGGTGTGGTCGGGAAAAACTGCTGACTTGGTCAGTTGGAGGTGAAGGAGGAAGAGAAGGAGGAGCCATGTGAGCCAGACGACTGAAGATACCCGGGGCAGGTGAGACATACGCCAGGGAAAACGAGACTTCCGCCTGAGCTGGCCGCCCAGATGGATGGATGTGCTGGATGGATATGGATGGTATGCCTCGGCAAGGATGCTCGGGATGCGGCGCCGTTTGGCAGGCCACTCGACCACAAAAGCATAAGTTGCCAATTAAACTGGAATGCTTTGCTGGTTGCCCGCAGCAGCAAAGAGGAGCAGTGCTTCCCCCCAACTGGAGAGACACAGGCACAGAGACAGCCACAGACACAGAGACACCGAGACGAGGAGAAGCTGCATAGCTTGGCATATTAATTTCATAACCTGCCTTTTTATGGCCAACTACCCAAATTGGGTCAGCATTGACAATGGCCGGAGCTGCAGGAGCAAAGGAACCGAAGAGCGGAACACGGGGAACTAGAGCATTTCAGAGTCCAGGGTCCGGAGGACCTCACTTGGCACTCCCCATTCATTATGCCTCGGTGTCTCTTTCTCTGTGTGTGTGTGTGTGTGTGTGTGCAGCTGGTGTTGGTTTCGCTGCCACTTCCGTTTCCCAGTTACTTTGAGTGTAATAATTATCGCCGCATCGCTGCCTTCGCAATTATGCAAATTTGCCAGAGCTAATTGTCTATGATTTCTCTTTTGCCCTGCGAAACTTACTTGATCCGATTGTAGACGAGCAGCTCGGCAATGTCCCTGCCGAGACCGGAATATGTGGTCTCCACAAAAACGAGGACCTTGGGATCGATCCGTAATCGAGCCTCGGAACGATGGTCGGGCGCTGGGGAGGCATTCCGGATGTGTTTGCCACCAGAGTTGATCATGCGGCAGTTGATAATGGGTGCGGGATGCGTGTCGCGTTGAATAAGTCTGAAAGAATAGAAATAAATTTAATTTATAGGATAATCTTTTTAAGAAAAATTATTACTAATAGGATGAGGGATGCTGGAAGAATATTGAAATGCTTTCATATATTTGTTTTCTCTCTTTAGATCGTTTTAACCATTTAAACCTTTGAGTAATACTTTACGTGGTATAAGCCTTCTATAAGCCCCCGCCAACAGAGTTAAGCTTTAAGCCAACTGCTTTCCTTTGTTTTGTTACCTTTTTGGGCACGCCCAAACCCCCCTTACAGAGCTCGAATATATTTAAACATTTACCAAAGCAATTAAATGATATAACGGAGCAGACGTTGACTTTTGGAGCTGTCAGAGGGAAAACTCATGCATAAAAAAATATGCTAGAAATAATAAAATGGCAAAATGCACAAAGTCCCGAATTGCAACATTTCGTTGGAGGGTAGATAAGCAAGAGGCGGCAAACTTGCCAGTGGAGAGCTGTTCTTCCGCTCCAAAAGAAGAAGACGATGAAGCGCTGGTGGCGTTCATTTATTGTATTTGCTTTGTCGACCGACTGCTGCAGGGTATTTTGTGTGGCAGAAACATGGATGCAAATATAGGGAGGTGCTGCTGTGACACAACACCGCATGTTGCAGGCCAAAAGTATGAAATAGTAGCTGGGGAATCGTGGCAACGGCAGCCAAATTGAGATACGCGACAACGCTGCGTATGCGTAATATGCAAACATCGTTGGCGGCTGTCGTTAGCGTTGGGTAGATGTGTGGCGTTTCCCGGTGCCTGTTGGCTGCCACAAAGATAAAAGCCAACCGCCAGATGTCTTTCAATACCAGTCTTGTTATGTCACACAAAGAGAAAGCAACAACAGTATTGTATTCTCATTTCCCTAATACAAATACGTCGGATTTTATGATTTTATACTACGTCTATGTTATTTTTTCCATTTCAATAGTATCATGTATCTTATCTCAAAAATTCTAAGTTTATTGAGCTATAAAGTATTTGTTCTTGATTTATAACATTTAATAGATGAAGTTTCTTTACCAAAAAAATGGACATATAAACAATATATTATGCCGTTTTTCACAGTGCGCCCATTTTAGAAGCTTATCCTCAGGCTTGTCTCACATATCTTCATTTGCTTGGTGTTCCTGGGTCCTTGAGCTTCTTCGTCCTCTTTAAACGGCAACAATGCGGCTCATTAACAAACCAACAACGAGCTGAATACTGAGCCATCTAATGTAAGTTTGCCAGCAGTCTCAAATATCCTTTTAGTCTGTCTCTGTGTGGGTCAGAACTTTTCTCATAGGAGTGGAAAAGTTTGTGCCCTAAAACTGCCTGAGAATCACCTTTGACCTGGGCAACTTTTCTATTTAGATGTTATCCAACCTTTCGTGTTGCCCTGCCCACTGCTCTGTGTTATATCCTTCACGTCGAGTGGAGCGTTTTATTATAAAGCTTATGCAATTTCCACATATCCTTGTTGCATCCTGCTAACCTTTAGCAAGGCAGTCTTCAGGCAGTCCATTGCAACAGGAAGAAAATAATAATAACGAAAACATGCAACAGTGAAAGCGCTTAGGTAAAAGCGGCAACATGTGTAAAATCCTTTTGCCGAGCGCCTTTCAAGTAAAATCCCCAAAATTAACAAAAACCTATTAGGCCAAACCCCGCAATCTGAAAGGGTACCGTTCACAGGACATGCATACAGCAGGACCCAACTGGCTGCCTTGCAAATTGTAAATACTTTTTGCATTACAAAAATGTGGGGGCTGGCCCGTGTGGTTGTAGAACGCCCAGGATCCCAGGTCCTGGCAGGCTGGCAAAACTTTTGCACTGCCAAAACAAAATATTTAGATAGCAAACGAACATATATATACACGCCAGGCTAAACACACACGTTCAGGTATAAAACATGTAGGTCCACCAAAAATTTCAGATAGGATAGTTTTTCTTTTTCTTCTTTTTAGTTTTGTTACCCCAAATGCATTTTAAACATGGGAAAAAGTACTGGAGAATATAATGCGAAAGCATTCGGTGGCCAAATTTATAACTTTTCAAAAACAAATGACACATATACCTAAAATATATATTTTTCTACTCGAAATATGTCCTGATTCCAAGACGCGTAATTACAAATGAACACTTTTGAATTTGGTGAACCCTGATAACTATCTCTCTGAATTAAATGTGGAAGGAATATTATTCGGTGCAATATTGACAATGGGCTTCGGGCGTGGCCTCCTCTTCACCGCTTTCGGCGCTTCCACTTCGGCCACCGCCTCCTCCACCGCCACCACCGGAATCCTCGCCCTCAGCACTACTGCGGTAATCATCGATGATGGCTTGTAACTCCTGCTGCGCATCCTGGAACTCCTGTTCCTCCATTCCCTCTCCCGTGTACCAGTGAAGATGGGCCTTGCGCCGCAACATGGACATGGAAGCGTCCAGTAATCGCTGGAACAGCGTCTGAATCGCCGTTGTGTTGCCAATGAATGTAGCTGACATCTTGAGGCCCCTCGGCGGTATATCGCAAATAGCCGTCTTGATATTGTTGGGTATCCAGTCCACGAAATTGTTGATATTCTTATTTCTCACCCCAGTCATCAGTTGATCCACCTCACGCGGTGACATTCTTCCTCGGAAAATTCCAGCAGCGGTCAGCAGTTTGCCCTTTCGAAGATCGATGGCACAGAGCAGATTATTACTGTAGAAGATCTGCTGCACCAGCTCCGAAACGGTACCCTTGCTGAACTGCTGCTGCTTGCAAGTGACCAATGGTGCGAATCCCGGTATGAGGAAGTGCAGCCGCGGGAATGGCACCATATTTACATAGATCTTGCGCAATCCAGCATTCAGTTGGCCAGGAAACCGCAGGCAAGTGGTTATACCCGACATGGTCAGGGCTACTATGTGGTTAATGTGCTCGTAGCCGGACATCTTGAGCTTCAGGTTTCTATTGCAGATTTGGAACAGTGCCTCGTTATCAAGGCAGAAGGTTAAATGCGAATTGTTAACCAAGGCGGGAGTACTAAGTAGGGCATTATAGGGTTCCACAACCACCTGCGACATATTCGGCGACGGAATGGTCACATAGTTGCAGAGTAAATTATCCGGATACTGCTCCACCAGGGCCTCCATTATTAGAGAGGTCAAGCCGGAGCCAGTTCCGCCTCCGATAGAGTGGAGCAACTGAAAGCCCTGCAACGAATCCACCGATTCGACCTCCCGGCGCGTATTTTCTAGCACCTGATCTAGAATGGCGGCACCATCCGTATGATAGCCACGTGCAAAGTTGTTCCCAGCACTCTCCGATCCAGCCACAAAGTTCTCCGGCCTATACAGCTGACTGCTGGCGTTGAGACGCTGAATGGTGCTGGCTTCCGTGTCTATCAGTATGGTGCGGGCATAGAACCGTTTGCTGGCCGTTGCGTTAAAGAACACATTGATCCGCTCCAGCTGAAGTGGACTGGTGCCGCCAAATCGACCAGAAGCATAATCCACACCGTGTTCATGTGAAATCACGTGCCAGAACTAGAAAAAGTTGAACACTTAGCACATCACCTATATCACCTGGTATACCCACAGAATCTCCGATGGCATTTCCGGCTCCGCCGATCTGCAGTGTGACAATCTCCCTCATTTCGACCCAATCTCCGCTCCTTAAAAACCACTAATCTAGGGGCTGCCTCCTCATCCTGTCCTCCACTTTTCTCGCTCATGCGCTTTGATCAAAGGCTTACAGTAAGCTGGACTTCTCCCGGCCAACCTGATCACAAAATTTCGACGGTAACTAATTCTAAAAATCTTCAAATTTTTAAACTTTTCTTTCAAACCATAAGGGCTTTGACCAATCCAAATAAAATTGGAGAAATCATTATTACTCTGAGTACTAATATTCCCGAAGAACTTGTACAGTGCGAGTTTCGCTTCAGTTTCAAAGTGCATGCTAAATTTATGCGAAATTTGTGTGAGTTAAGGAAATATTTTCATTGAAACACCTAAAACGTGGCATTCAGAACGGAAAATAAAATGTAATTTAACTCTACTTTGTACGTGTGCTGGCGAAAAACTTTGGTAATGCCTCCAATTTCAGCTTTTACATTCACTTTACTGTTGCATCCAAAGGCAATTAATTTTGATTTGGTTTAACGAGGGAAATGCTTTCTTAATTAAATCAGTCTTATTCATGTGAAATTATTTCTGCACTGTTTAACATATATACAAATATATCTTCATTTGGTGTGTCAAAGACTTTATTGAATTTCATTACACCTTAATTAAGGCTTTCAACGACTTTTCCTTTACATTTCTGTCGTGCTAATAAACAATAAATTCTGGATGACCTGGCAGAAACTTGTAGGAAAACTTTTCCTATAAAATCTTTGCTATTCATTAAATTAATTTAACAAATAACCCCTTTTTCCTTTTGTTATCAGACTATTGATTGATAATTTTTCTTGTCCCCCAACCACATTTATTCATACCTTTTCCCCTGTGAAAGCAACAAAGTAACTATTTCGTAGTTTTTACAATCCTTACAGGACATTTTCATAGTTGATCAGCGAAGGGCAAAACTTTTGTGACTCCTGACGCCCTGCGGCATGATGAAGAAATTTTTGCTGCTTACTCAGCCTTCTCGTTTGCATTTTCGTGCAACCTGTTCTGTTTTGGCCTGGCCTCTCAGTTGGCTGATTTATTTGTGCACAGCACAAAATTTCCGTTTCCGTTGGCGAAGAGGTGGTGGGCGGGGGCGTGACGAGGTGGGCTGGGGTCCCAGGGCCGTAGCTTCGTCTTTTGTGCTGCATAAATTAGGCAACAAAAAGTCAGTTTATGCATTTGCGACGTGTTATTTATGCGGGCGTGCAACAAACTTGGCAAGCAGCTCGCAGCTCTCTTGCAAATGTTGCACTGTCAACGAAGCTGGGAGAAAAGTGGCGGGGAAAGCTGATGGAAAAGCAGAGCAGAGGAAAAGGCTTACGGCCATGAGCGTGGCCAAGGCTTATTAGTCAAGTTGAAAGACATGACGCGGAACGGTTTTATTGAATCCGTGAGCGCATATATATGTAGGGATTTTCCAGCATGTACGTATACGTAACTTGTGGGACTTTAAAGCTTTTCCCTCGTTACAATGGGATAGCCGAATGGCCCAGAATATTATGACCGACTTCGAGCTGCTGCGAGCTGGGCAAGCTCCGCAGCTCAGACAATAAATCGTATGTAAAAATTTGTAATAAATTCGCAAAGTAGCAAATGCAGCAGCCGCAGAAGCGAGAAGCGCGGCCAACAGGGCGCATACGTAATGCAGATTTTCACCGAAGGAAAACCCAAAAAAAAAAACGGGGCAGCCCCAGCCGCCGCAGCAAATGCATAATAAAATGCGAATCTAGCACAAGGATATGTGTATATGCTATATAAAAGGGATATCTGAGGACAAAAAAGGAACGTAAAAAATATTTAGTTCCCCTCCGCAAAAAAGTAAAACGAATAAGGCAAACAAAATGGGAAGAGTGCTGGGCAAATGCAACAAAAAAAAAAAAAAACCAAGCTAAACTCGGTCGAAACGAAGACAAAGCGGCCACTTAAACAGAAATGGTAAAAGCAAAGAGAAGCGAGCCGGCGAAATGAGCGGGCTGAGTAAACTAAGCGCAGCTTTTGGCCAGAAATATCGCTGGCGATTTGTGGTCGAAGCCTGTCAATGTCAGAATAAAGTAAATTAAACTGGAGAGCAGCGAAAACGTTTACTTTGGGCTAAGACTGCAATAGCAGCTCTAACATTATTGCAGTGTCATTGTGGCTTGTGCACCCGAAGGATACGCTGCAATGAACTGTAGCTACTTTATATACTGGATGCGACACGTAACGGTTGTACACTTCAGTTGATTTTAAAGGACCATAAATATATTTTAAAGAGTAAATTCAATTTAAAGCAATTTAATGTAGAATATTTCGAACTAGTAGTAATTATGTTGATATATTCAGAGGTATGCTTCATACGTATTCTATGTATTTTGCAGTCGGCCAATTAAAGTTGTTTAATATGCTTTAATACTATAATGCAGCTTCTTACTTTCTGTATCTGTTTCATAATGCAAACGAACGCTCACATTACCGGAACTTTCCTCGGGCAAAATGGTTTACTTTGGGATAAAGCTATAATGGCAAATTGAATAATATTGTACAGCCACTGTGCGTCAAGTATTTTCCCTTTGTTCTGTTCGCATATTTTCGAACTCGAGCATTAAGAATTTCTCCGGCAGGCGGCCACTTAAGAACAATGAGGATGAAAATCTACAGAATGGGAACCGATGAAAACACTTGAAATAAAGCCTCGACATCGACGACTCCTCAACGATTGCGGTCGGTTGGTCGGGTTGCCAGGGGAGATGTGAGAGAAAAAAGTTAATTAAATAAATCAAGCAAGGCAAGTTCAATTGAATTGCAGCCGGGAAATGAGTGGGAAAATGTCAGGGCAGAACGAGAACACAGAATGGTAAAAAGGACTTCCCGTTGGGAGTCTTCGCTGGACACTCTCGCCCAGGCCAAATGAACTGTGAACGGGGAAAAGTCGGGAAATTGCCAGACGGCGCGGAATATGCAAGAGGCGTCGCCATTCAGCGTCTGTCCTTTTCTGGGTTTGCTTGTTTGTTTGTAATTGCATTTAAAGCAAATAAACGTAATTATTTATTGCATTTCGCAGCACTCGACAAACGGACAAACAGACAGTCCTTTCCCAGTTGGATGTACCGGAATCCTTGAATGCATTTCACTCGCGCTCGTTTCTTTTGCTGCATGGATTTGTGCAAATACGCATATGTAATCGTATTTTAACAACGGCCAGGCAATCGATGATTGTACATACTGACCGGCGGCCATTTGTCGTTTATAATCGCATTTTCAATTAAAATATTTAGTCAATTAATGCACGCAAATGTGAATCACATCACGTATACGTCATGTACAACGCAAACAAAAACACTCGCTATTTACGCTCAAATTACTCGACCGACAGCAGTAATTTATGTGTTGATTATCGAGGGCATTTTGGACCTAGTTCAGTGCATTTATACCAGTTTTAGTTTTCAGCGTCCTGCGGAAAAAAAACACATCTAACATCAAATTGCATTTATCGCACTTAACACGCAAACCAAATAATGTTCCTAGCCAAACGCATACGGTCGTAGTATATATGTACGTTCATGTGGAGCACTGTGTTTGTACATATATACGTGTTTATTTGGCGACAGCCGTTGTGATTGCACGTGACAGGCGACCAGATAGTCGGATGCGTATTTGCAGGATAGCAGCTAAACAAATGCACTTGTCAGCGAAATTAGCCAAGAAAATCGCAGAACATTCCCAACTTTAATTGCTTATTGAACGTACAGAATTTAAGAATGGTTGAACATGTTGACATATATGTTTAGAGTCTGCAGACATTGTTATTAGTACAACTTTTTGTGATGATATAAAATTCCAACAAAGGATCCGACTAGAACAACTTACTTAATTAAAAATCTATGTAATGTAAACTATGTAAAAAGTAGTTCACGAAACAAAGGTACAATATTCAGTATTTAAAATTCGATATAGCTCAATTTGCAACTGGTCCTTTATTCAAATGCGGAATTAGGATTTACACAATTTGAAAAATGCATGTAAATTAGTTTATTTTTGCAGCATGTTTTGTAAGGGTTTTGCATTACAAATCAATTATTGCCGGCCTGTCAGGATGGTGTTTCCAGCTGTCCATTCCCCCAACACCAAGACCGCTCCCCCCCCCGCTTTTCTGGCGCCCCTCTGCCAGTCAGTCAGTTTCATGCAAATCACGTACGTTTGCATTTTGTCAAAATGCGTTTTGCACCTACAAAGGCAGACAGCAACGGCAAAAACAAATGCATTTATGCATATGTATGCCAGTATGTGTGTTTGTATGTGTGTAGTGTGTGTGTGCATATTTGTGTGGGTGATCCTAGTAGTGGCTTTGTGTGGGTGTGCGAGTGCAAATAATGACAGACAGCATAAACAAACACGCACATCAGACTCCGAATGGCGTCTATGGCCACAGGGGCAACCTCAGCAGCGGAGGAGTGAAAGCCAGGATGCAGGACACGCCCACAAACGTCCCTACGCACCCATACACACTCATATACTCATACTTTCCCAGGATCAGGGAGAGGAGCTGGCTTTAAACTTGGCACGTCACTTGTTTCCGCATTTTGCACGTAACAGTCGAAGAGCCCTAAGAAGTACCGCTTGCACCTTAAAAAAAACTAGAAATCTTGCATCTTAATAAGCAAGAATCAAGATTCTTTGCGTCGATCTAGAGCAATTGGCAATCGAGGGGTTTAATACGCAATCCTTCTAAATCAAAGTTACCATAAGTTTATAAGGAAAACGCGCTTGGCTTTTCTCCAAGTGTATCTATTCAGCAACACATGCACACACCGTCACTTTGGCCATAAGCATGCAACAATCATGTAGTTGGGCCGACTGAATTCATTAAAATTTATCATACGCACACACAGACACACATGTACACACGCACGCATTTCGTGTGGACAATTACTCGGACTTCGGTTATTCAATATAAGGCAGGACCTTTTTGGTCCTGATTGATGGTAACCCACTTAGCCAACTAATGAACTTTGCCACAGTCTTGGACCGTAAATTAAATTTCAAGTGCCCGACCAGGGTAAATATTTAATAATCAACTAGCATTTGGGAAATGTAAATAACACTTTACCTAGTGCCAGCCAGCAGGATAAGGGCAGGACTCTCTTCTGTTATTGTTGTTGTCGCTAGTTAAGCTGGCGTGCTGGAAAGTAGGGAAGTTGGAAAAAAATGAAACAGAAACTGAAAAACAAGGACCCACCCACGCAACCAGATCCTGCAGCAATCTTACTGGCAACGCTTGATGAAAGTAATCAAAAACTTCGCTGGTTGTTTGTGCAACTACTGCAGGCTAAATGGAATGGGGTTTCGGTAGAACTGTTTGTAAACCATAATTGCGCGCAAAAGTAGCTAACAGGCAGCAGGCAGCAGGCAGGTGAGCAAAATAACTGCTACCTGGCAGTCAGCTAAAAATTTCATGAGAAAAATTTAATATACACCAGCTATTCCCCATTTCGGAAATGGCGAAAATTCTGAACTCGCAAAATAATCAGCAAAAAGAACACGCTACCAACTAGTGCGAACAGCCAGCAGAAAGCTTCTTTAGTTACGCGCAGCACAATTATGAGTAATATTTCCACCCGCTTTTCCCGCTTTCCCGCCCACTTTTCCGCATTTCGAGTACCACTTTGGAGTTCACCCTATGCGAAAAGCTTGCACCAAATGAGTTTTATTCTCGAGTATGTCATGGAGTAGACGGGAAGCCGAAAAAGAAACCCCAGGTGCTGCTGCTGCTGCTGCTGCTGCTACTGCCGGGTTTTCTTTCTTTGAGCGTGAAGCCAACCAAAAAGGTGTTGAACTGAACTCAAGCAAAAGTGGAACTTGTCGATGGCAATGGGTAGAATGAAACTTTCCATTCTTTTATTTGTCGCTGGGCCGGTGCACGAAAAAAGCCATAGAAAAATCGCTTGATGATTTGCGAAAGGTGGATAAGGCGGTCAGGTGAAACTTTGGGATACTATAAAAATTGAATGGGACTTAAAAGTTTGAGAAGCGCATAGAAGGCATTAAAATTTTAGTGCTTGTTTTTGCGTGAGCCAAGCGAAATTCGAAATGAAAATGCCCTTAAATCTTCGTCACGAAAAACATGACTTTTCGTTTACTACGAAAAAAGGGTTGATTTCCACATATACATTTTTTTTTTTCAATTTACAACCCCCCTTTGTGTGATTTTTTTTTTTTACTTTCGACCAGCCACACACCTGTTTTAATTTAATTTGCAGCATATTGAAAACAATTTGCCTCCCTGGCTCCCTCGTAAACCACTTGAAATTGAACAAAAAATCCAATCAAACACGGCACACTACAAAACGCTTCCCCACATTCATGGCCCACAAAAAGTGAGCAAAACCGAGCAGACTGAAGTGCATTTCCGGCATCGACGCCACTTGAACACAAAAAGAATTCGCGAAATGGCCCCGAAAAAATTGGGTTGAAGGACGAGATTGCCAAAACCAGTTTTGAACCAAGCCAATAACACCTGACTCGCATTTTCATGCCGTGAAAACTAAATCTAGATATAAATTAATAGTTAATAAAGTAGATATGTCTCCCACATAGTTTCAAATCCCATCTTCGTTATGGTACACATTAGGGAATTCGAATTTAAGCCGCCAAACAAACCAATCAAATCTTCCCTAATCTCCCACAAAACACAATCAACCCACAATTTTAATCGCATTGCATCCTGGTGACAGGGTCACTCTTTGATTCATTTGATTTTATCCGGTACTCACCCATTAAACACGCCCGTATCGACATAATGCGTGTAGTAGAAAATGCTAACCATCGTAATGGCCAGGAGCGCCAGGACACATCGTCGAACGTTGATGCCAAAGCAGCGACGTGCAATTAAATTACAACAATGGCACATCCAACCGGCTGGCTCGGAGCCACCGATTCCACCAACGCCACCACCACTGGCCAGGTGGGTGTTGCTGCTGCTACCGCTGGCGATGCCAATTGACGTTGATGAGGTAGGACTACCGTTGAAATCCAGACTGATACTCCCGATGCTTCCGTTCCCATTCCCATTTCCATTGCCATTCGATTTACCCTTGTACGTGACAATGCCGGCGGCGGTGGTGACATCGTCCTCCAAACGCAGCAGCATTGTGCGATCCGTGATGGCATGACCATTGCCGAAATGCTTATTGAAATTGCTAAAGTCCTGGCGGACAGCATTCGCATCCGCGTCCGCATCTCGGCAGGAATCCACATCCGTTTGGGTGCCGGTCACGGAGCTACCAAATTGCATCTGCGGCTGCTTAATGAGTTTTTCATATTTGCGATTTGCATTGTTATTATGTTGATTGCCGCCCGATATTGTCATATTGTCGTCGCTCCGCCTCGGTGGTACTCTCTATATATATTTTATATCTGTATAATTGGCGATATGTGTGGTGTGATACCTATATTGACTAAACAGAGCGAACGAATGGCAAACACTCGCGATTCACTATGGCACTTCGATTCCGTTGCATGAATATTGAATGTTTATTCTTCAGTTGTCCAGTCCAGTTTACTATATATATATGCATGTGTTATATGTTCTTTCGCATAAATCTCTTGGTTTTTATTAATATTCAGTTCGCTTTGTTTACTTTTCATTTCGCCACTTGATATGTTTCCAAATTTTCAAATACTCATGTTGCTTGGCCATTGTGGCGCACTGTTGTTGCAATTGTGGTTTCGGACAGGGCAGACGGCCATTATCAGTCATATAAAGACGGAAGAGACCCAGTTCCAGACTGTCCACTCGCAATCAGACATTGACTGCCGTCCCAGTGGGTCGTCCTCTTATCTGCAAAGTAAACGAAATAGAAACGTATACGTAATAAATAAATAGTTGTCATCGAAGTAAACAGTGAGTTTTGTGTTGCTATCACCTAAGAAAATCGCATATCTTTGTTTACACACAAGCTTTTTAATCTAATCAGGTCAAAAGTTGTTAGCCTTTTAGAGAGTATAGTAAACAAAATGTATAATTAAAATATTATACTGATAACTAAATTCTAGACAGTATTAAGCTTTTGATTAATATTGATATTTATATTATCATTAAATTGGCAATTTGAAGTTCACAACATCGTTTCGCAATTATTTAGAGTTTCAGGTATCAAATTTCTAGTCTATCAAATATTTAGTCATAAATTGAGCTCAATTAGTTCCCTGCCGTTTATTTAGTACAGTAATTTGATTGTGACACCCTTGGTTGTTAGCCCTTTTCAATTATATGTGTCACATTTTATCGATAATCGTTATCACAACTAATTGATGGTGGCATTTCGGTTGCCCTGCCTTTGGCGCCAAGCACTTTATTTTTAGTTCCCCTATTTTTCGGTGTAAGGTTACACAAAAATGTGGGTTCCTTACTGTTTACCAACGAAACTTGTCAATTTGTTGGCGCGGTCTCCTCAAATGGAATGTAAACAAAGTGCTAAGGAAGCCGCAAATAAAGCGACAAATTGCCAAAACCGCAAATTCGGTGTACATAGATACGAATATATCTCGAGGTCTACCCTGAATTTGTCCTTGTGAGTGTGTGCTTAGCCATTAAGTGCATATGCCTGCCGCAGTTTACAAAGGTCTTAATGGCCCTACATGTACATATATCTATATATAAAGCAATCCCCAACTTATTTGTGGGGCACAGTGTTGAGTTTAATTGGAAATGGCTGCCGGCTGTCAACGAAAAATAAAGACAACATACTTCGGGGCGCTTTATGGCCCAGCGAAATGAGTCAATAATGAGTTTTAGATGGCCAACAATGTTTGTCATGATGTTATGTCCTCGACAAACATACTCCAACATGTGTTTCCCGATAAAACAATAGATAAATACTTATTTGTGTGTGTTTTCGAGGGTGGATATATGGGAAATTCAAGCAGTAGCTTTAATGACGAAGCATTGGAAGAAGTATCTAAGCTAATCAATTAAATATTTTATATATTCTATATTATAAAGAGATATTATCAACAGGGCTGCCATTGGATCACTTTAACATCCCTGAACATTTCAAACAAATCTATCTTGTGCAAAAGTTGCAGCAGCGAAAGTCAAACCCTTTCACTTGAAAATACTTTTCAATTTCTACGCTCAACTTCGAACTTCATTTCAGTTCATAAGCAAACCGCTTGCCCTCTATCTCGGCAAACACTTAAAGCAATTTATAAACTGGAGTCTTGCAAAAGGAGTCGCAACAGGAATTACTGCGGAAAGCGAGGGTTTGAACATTCAGGCATTCTTTGCCCTTGTTTTCCTCAGCATGTTACAAATTTATCATTAAAATGTCAAAACTTAAATTGATTCAAAAAGTTTAGGAGCAGCAGCAGCAGCAGCAGTGACAATGCTGCCACGCCCCCGTCTTGCGCCCACGCCCCGTGACCCCGCTTTTCATTGCAGCAGCAGCGGCAGCAGTAGTAGCAGCAAAACTCAAAAAGAAGCTAAAAGAAAAAGTTGGTGCTGTTGTCGGGAAAGCTTTTGCTAGGGTTTTTTTCTACTTCTTTTCTTTTTCTGATGATGCCGCATACTTTAAGGCGCTCTGGCACCAAAACTTTCTGCGCGTTCTTCGTTAGGCAAACTTGTTTAATTTCCTCTTCAATTGCCCGGGAAACCAAGCGAAACAAACCAAAAGTTGTCCTGCCCCCGAGTCTATCTGTGTCTTTCACTTCGGGGTTTCTTTTCTGGGCTTTTTTCTAAAGTTTTACATTCAATTGTTATTTGTTAGCTGCTGATTTGCTCGTCATACAGTTTCGAGAATCTACCCCAAAGATAAGCCACACAAAACACGCAGAAATAAACCAAACGGAATTATTTCAAAGTGTCTCCAAATGAATTTTAATCAAGACAAAGTATGTCTAAGTTTTATTTAGTATGCGTAAATTTAGTTTCAAGGTAAATATTTTTGATATAAGAATATATATTAATATCATTAGTTATTCGTTTTATCTTTTCCGTTGAGTAATTCAATAACTCAAACTAATTTTAAGCATTTGTTCCCATCTCGAGGCTGCTGTCTGTCACTTCCTAATATCTAGATAATCGCACATGTTTTACACAGTTTATCCGAATTAGCTGTGTGAGTTCTTGAAAGTGTTTTATGTTTACTTTGAATTCATTATGGGAAGGGGAGAAAACGATTTCAAGTTTTCACACCTTTTCCCTGGGATCCCTTTCCGCGCGCTTGAAGAAACGGTTTTAAAAACTATTTATTTTACGATACATTTTGTTTACATTGCTCGAGGTGGAGCAGCGATGCGAAGCTCCCTCAGAATATTTTTCCCTAAATTGCATTGAGTCGTGTGGCAAGCAGCGGTAGCATCAACATTGGGTAGCACAATGAAGGGCACCCCCGAGATGCCACCACCCCCGAAAGTTCCCGCCGTTGTATTTTTGGCCCTTTTGGCTGCCTTTTGTGCTGGCCATTTATCAGTCAGCGAATGTTTGTTGTGGCTTTGTTTTCCCCACTCCAACTTCTGTTGTATTTCCTTTATTTTTTCAAGCTCTTGTTAGTTTTTCGCGCATTCATGCCAGCACCCCCCGTTAAAGCCGCCAGTGTCAGTGCCCAACATATTGATAATCGTTTTCAATTTGTGCTCGGCAATAACACAAAAAAAAAGAGAAGAAATCAATTGTCTTTAGTAAATTGAATGCAGGCAACAATAAGTGTGTACAAAAAAAACAAACAAACATGCAATGGAAAAAAAGTCTGGACAAATAACTTTGGCTTTAACCAAACTGACACGACAAGACCTCAAGCCTGAATACCCCGGTTTCTGTTTCTGTCTGGTTATTATTTTGACTGATGAATGTGACTTTTGCGTTTCCATTACATGACGCCACGCCTGATTGCCTTTCCCATATAGATTTCTCCCCTTTTTTCCACGCCAGATGCGTGGGCATACAGTTTACAACTCCCCCGCACCAGCCGAAAAATAAAACAGAATGTGTTGTGTATATACCTATAAACAAATTTGTATCTTAATGAGTTTTTCACACTTTAGCGCCTTTGGGTTTCGTGTGAGTCTTTGCATTGGAATTTCCATCGTCTAATGTTCTTTCAATGTTCTGTGTGAGTCTCTTCATTATTAATGTTGCTATAAATCAGTTAGCTAGACAATTAAATTGACACATTCTGTATATATTTGAGGTTGGTTCTTAGATTTCTGGTTTTTGTTTAAGCTAACAGATTAATAGCCTGACTGGGAGTGATTTGAGGCTTTTAGAGTGACTTTCTAATTTAGTACACAATTCTAAATGAAAATTTCATTTACCTATAGGTTGATATTTAATTGCAAATACTAGAAAAAGTGTGTATTGAATGCAAATAAACGTTTGCTGTACTCTGTACTCTTGGTTTCCAAAAGCAATTAAGTGCTATTTGAAAGGAAATAAATTTATTTTTATAGGTGGGCAATCAATTTACCTTTGCTTACTGTAATATTTGCTTTCAATTTCGTAATAAAAAGTGCACTTAAGAACACTGTTATGTACGGATGAAAATCATAATTTATCTCGGCTGCAGCAGAAATTTAATAAAGTAATTTGGAATTTCCTGGATTTTCCCACAATTCTCTGATTAATTTGTTCCTTTGTTCGTAACGTAATTTCCTTTATTCCCACAGTTCTCACTCGGAGAATGTCAAGTGTCACCGAAGTGTCTCCTAAGTGGTTCTGTTCTTCCCAGCATTTCAGCATTTTACCCCGCAACTTTTCCCCTTAATTGTGTAGCTTGCTGGTTTTTCTTTTTTCTGTCAATTATCCATGTACATTTGCCTAATGGTTTTTATATTTGTTTTTCCTTCACTTTTGGCCTCGAGCTTTTCGCCTTCGCTCTTTATCTGCAGGCCGACAATTTGCATTTGCGAACTGAAAACTCTCAATTGGGGATAGAAAATCATAAAACATTCATTTATTTTCCACACATATGTGTGCATATTTCGAATTGGCTAATTAGCAATACATTAGAATGCCACTCCATACCAAGAAGTTTGGTCTTAAGAGACAATTTACTTGAATTAATCGAAGTTACGTATACCACATCAAGAAGAGCACAGTTTTTCAAGGAGACACTTGCAATATGTTCATTTGTAGATTTACTGAGCTGATTTGGGCGAAAAGCAGGTGGCCTGTCAGACTGACTGACCTAGTTTTGTCTAAAAATACTCAGCCACCAATAAAATGCCAGTCCGAAGTGTTTGAATGTATTCTACATCACTTTGATTTTTTATTTCAATTCGCTAAGCGGAGGGGGAGTTTAGAGGCCAGGAGGGCGCATCTCAATCCGAGGGGTTTCAAGTGCTTAACACTTGAGGCTGTGGCTCTGGTGAGCAATTTGCACAATTGAAAAACTGTCTGCCCTGCGCTCGAGTCTTCTACTAATGAGGGTTCTGAGTGGAAAATCGCAGGGGGAATGCGAGATTTTCTATTTCGGGCCCTGCCTGCAGTCTAGATATGTGTATTGCATATAAATTATTCCCACATCATTTGGTTGAAATAAGTCACGATAGCATACATATATTTTTCTTGGCCGCTGTAGACTTAATTAGAAGAACTTTAAAATAGCTACCTGCATCTTGCTTTAAAATTTCAAAAATGTGTGCAACATTTGCTTTTGCCTAAAATTTACTTTTTAAGAGATAGGGAATGTAAAAAGACCAGTAAATGTCTAGGCAGTAAAAGTGTATACAAAAAACATTGTGAGTAAATTATAGAGCATGA
Source organism: Drosophila melanogaster (assembly GCF_000001215.4). NCBI lineage: Eukaryota > Metazoa > Arthropoda > Insecta > Diptera > Drosophilidae > Drosophila > Drosophila melanogaster. The sequence continues at coordinate 6,518,109 of NT_037436.4, read as the reverse complement.
TTTGGTTTTTGCAAAATATTTTCGCAGTCATTGCTGCCATTTTCCAAATATCCTAATCACTGCCTTTTGGGTCAGAGCTGAATTTCGCTGAATTTGGCCAGAAACTTTCGCAGAGGCAGTTACAATGGTAGCCTCCGCCAATAACAAGTCAAAACCAGTTACACGCCCGGTCAATTACACAAAGAACCGAAACGAAAAACCAAGCCGAGGGAAAACAACGAAACAACCAGGAAAGCCAACACCAACGCAGCCCCATCGCTTATGACTTGCACTACCAATTCTATCCCTCCCTTCCGGCCAACAAGCCGATGGTAACAGGCTCACAGCCGCTGTCTGCAATTTGAGGCTTTACTGTCACTCAGTGTGGCTCAGAGCAAGAGCCAAAATGCGTGGGCCACCTCCTTTCAGCTCCGACAAAACCCACGCCGAAATCTTAGCCAAATTGTTGGTTGCACTTGCAACATTTGGGAGGGTTTATCGGGAGGTCGAGGTGTCTTACAAGCCACACAATGGATTTCTGGCTCTGCGGTCGAAATGGCATGTGGAAGGAAGAGGTCGGTTCGGTTGCGGCTTCTCTGGCGAGGAGCGTCCAGCCCAAGAGTCAAAATCACTTGCAGACATTGACAATAACCCTGTGACTCAATGGTTCCACAAGAGGGAAATGAATCGTCGACGATTCGGGGTGCGGCAATACGCGGGTAGAAAACTGGAGTCCAGCCACGTGGGCGTCCATTAAAAGAAAACGAATTGCTGCCCCAATTTGTGCGCCGCTGGAGATTTGAGTCAACAAAGTCAAGCTCAATTCAGTTTTCTTTTATTCTGCTATCATCTATAAATATTGTGCCATTGGGCACCGAGAAAAAAGTGTGACCTATAATATGATTTTCAATCACTAACGATTGTGCTACAATCTAAACAAATTTCAGAGCTAAGATTTCATTTTAGCAGTGGCAGATCCCATTTATTTATTCATTTTCATAATTATTTACATATTTACGGCTGAGTGTGCAATCAATTGGAACGCGATAAGCGGCGGATGGGAGCAAATGAAGCATTAGAAGTGATTCCAATGCCACCGGAATGTAGGGTGTATAGCTCGGGTAAGACCTTGAGCTATGTCAACAGCACCAAGTTAATTCAATTAATCGGCATGTGCCTATTGCACTGAGAGAAAAAACTATATATACCCATATGGATGAAGAAATAACAAGCGGTGACGTTTATAAATCTTAATCACTTAATGGCTTTGTTTAACCATTAGAGATAATTTCAGTATCAATTATCTGGGCGGACAAAAAAGCAAATGAGGTTCTCTTTAATCAAGTCATTAATGTTAAGGAAATCGCCGGCTCATCATCATTCGCTGGCCTAATAGTTTTCAGCCCTTTAAGCTTTAGTGTTGGCATTATATTTACCCCCTGGTCAGCAAAATTGTCCTTGGTCCAAAAGCAGCCCATGCAAATATAAGCCCAATTTCGACCATTATGGTAGCACACACACACACAACACCCCGCTCTCAACCACTTTTCTCATCAATTTATTATGCTATTTGTGTGCGCTAAAATTAGTTAATGAACCCGGCCTCAATGTAATAATGGAAAGCCGTACTCGCCACCCTCGGCACTATAAAGTGTGGAAGTGAAACAGAAACTGGCGTTGTGATTGAACGTACCCTGAAAACGGATATATGTACAATATATACCCCGTGCCACACAGCCATCTCATGGTCTCATCCTCGCTGTTGTTGTCGCCTTGTTGTTGGTTGTATAAATTAATTCCCCAGGTTAACTGCAGAGTAACGTTTTATAATTAAGCCAGCTGCATAATTATGGGCAGCAAACACACACACACACACACACAACCCACAACCGCCGTGTGCACTGCAGGCAGGCTGTGGGGCACACATGAAATATATAAATATGTGCACTCCGGAAAACCCATATATGCGTGAAGTCAGAACCGGATCAATCCTCGCAGAAGTAGGAAATTACTGAAAGCTAGCTGGAAAATACTTATGAACGTCTTTTAATTACAATCCTTTTCCTTTGTTCTTGAACGGAAAGTGCACAAAAGCGTCTTAAAAAAGTAGAGCAAGTATTTTTTTATGAAAGGAACACTGCATGGGGTTAACATGTATAGCAGAACTTTAAGGTTGAGAGAAAATATAGAACTTTTAATTGTAAAATTATGATATATCTTATAGCTATTTCAATAACATTTCTTTCTTCAAGTGCATGGATGTGTGTTATATGTTTATATAAAAACCATATCGGTTGAGAACTGAGATACACGCAATTGGCGACATTTAAGCACGCAACGTTAACCCCTCGATGACCGGCGCCACCCAGCACACACTTATTATCATAATGAACATCAACGGAGTGGGGACGAGGACGATGGCGATGGCGACTCTGGATTGAGCGGGGTATCCAGGACACGGTTAAGTGGTTTGCCGCATAATCGACGGGGAGGACGACTTTGAGGTCTGGAGGCGAAACGGATCGAGGCGTCTGATGGAGAGAAATGTTCATTAATATACAAAAGCTCGGGTCATCCGCAAAGTGTCCGTCACACGATGGCCAATGGGGATATGCCGTGAAGGGTTCCTGTGAGGAGGTCCTCGCGTGGTCCTGTCCCGCCTGTCCGCACACCAATCATGCCCGCTCTCCTTTGCGGCGGCCCATCAAAAAGCTTTATCACTTGGAATCACCCCGCTTTTCCACTTTTCCATCCATTCGCTCCGTCAGCGAGTTATTGCCACGGCCTTTTTGGCCCTGCCTCATGTAAAAGCAATAAATAATGGCCCAGTTTATACGGGGCATGTCTCGTCTATGGCGCGGAGCGTCATAAAAATATTTTATCCATTAGACATAGCCTCGTATTGTGGGATCTGAATTTGTTGCTTCAGTCTGCCTAATGGCCATTAATAATTGTTGAATTAATGTCTACTGTGAAATTGGATCACAGTTCAATTTAATGCACTTCGGTTGGGCCATGTGGCGTATACTTGATGCTAATTCTAAGGCCACCTAATTTGGTCTAAATTATTTCTTAATAAATTCGCACAGCATCTGCAAACTACTTCGAAAAGCAATGTTTATGGCATCGCAATCTATCTCTCCTTCAACATAAACAACTCTTCTGGGTATACAAACTCAACTGTTTGTCCTAGTTTCGCATTTGCTTTCCTGCTGCCAAATCAAAAATGGACTAGGCAAATATACAGCTTGGAAAAATTGCATTAAATAAATATTATTCAAAGGCATGACCCGTACATCATCATCGCTGGGAATTTCGGCATTTGGCAGTGTAATTTTTCATTTCTAGCTTGACACGACTGAACCAACTGAAAACCAGGGCGAGTGCAGTTCAATGACATAATTTGTCGCAGCGCATCAATAAAGTGGACAGGGACCTGAGATGCGGAATGGCGAACGTAGCATGGAGCATGGGGAATGGAAACCGAGGAGCTGGGCCATCAGTGGGTTCGCAAAACAATGGGGCACCGGGGCAACGTCAACATTGTCCAAACGTCAACGATGTTGTCGTCATCGTGGAATCATCATCGTCATAATCATAATCATCGTCGTCGTCATTGTTTCGCTTGAACTTTATTGTTTTGATTTATGCGCGTGCACAACGAGACAAGGCGAAAGGGAAATAGAACTCAGCACCGAAAAAAAATATTGGTAAGAAAATCGAACGCCCTTTGAGGCCACTTTGAGAATTAGTCGATAAGCTACCAATAAGAAGGCAATCATCTAAACAGATCATATGATACCGTTTTTATTAAATCGAATATATCGACTATATAAACTATGTTATATTCATTTTAATTTAATTAATTTCTTTCCGAAGGCTTAGCCACTGCTTGTAGGCCAGCAATTTTTCACGAGTGTCAAGAGGTCAAAGCGAAAGGGAGCAGTGCATGGTAAGCGAAAACTTTGCGGGTTTCAAATTGTCGTACACTGTCGTTTGTTGGACCCCATTACCTCCTCCATTGCCCCAATAGCACCTCCCCCCCGCACCCTCGCTCGTTTCGCCTGCACTGGACACGTCGCGTTGTTTATTCCACCAACGCCAAACAATCGCGAACCCAGTCGTCCGGTTCTGTTGTTGTTGTTGTAGTCGTCGCCAAAGGCGGAAGGGGGCAGCATTGAGGAGGAGAACGGGGAGCAGTTCGTTGGGAAAATGCTCGGTGCAAATGAAAATGATGTTGTTCAGCTGCCACTGGCATCCAGGCATCAGCAAGAGCCATCACCATTCCTGGGCCCGTTGCCCGATTATGTTAATGTGCCCAGAGATTTCTGCCATTATGATGTTGTTCACTAGACGACCACTCTGCATATTTGACGGGTACCGCAGCAGTGACTCAGAGAACCCGTGGGGCAACCGTCACCACTGCAACATTTTCCCGCTTTTCACTCTTGGGTGCAAACTTTTCCCACCCCCTTCCCGCAACGTCACACAGTCTTTCGCACAGGTTCTAAACAATTTTAGGTCTCGGCTGTTATTTTAGCCATCGGCTGTAGTTGCTCGAAAGTAGGGTGAAGATTATGCCATGCAAAAGTACTTAGGTAAATATTTGAGAAGCGCGGAGAAAGGCTCAAAAAAGAGGTACGACTTACGCCTGAGATGATCAGAGTTTACTTTAAATAAAAGTGTTATTCCAAGACGAAGCTGTATGAAACTTTAAACAACACAACTAACTAAAGTTATTTCAATCACCTTCATATCATTAAATAAATTCTTGTAACTTCACAAGACCAATCAAAACACATATAAAATTTGTTCTCGCAAAGTTTACTAAAATATTTAATTTATATTCTCATTATTATTTTCAAACAACTAAATCAAATGCATAACGAGATTTGTTTGTGCACTTTTATCAGCGAAAATAAATTAAACTGAATTATGGTTGATTTAGTGTGTTTTTGTCTATCTTTGCGACCCACAAACGATGGCTTCATTACAATTGCAACAATTATAATGCAGCACAAAAAATATAAAAGCAAAAATTAATTTACATTGATAGTTTACTTTGGTCGTGCAGTTTTCATCCAGCATTGTAATAATAAATAATACCATCTAATGCCTGAAATCGGCCCCCATAATTAAGCAGGCATACAGAATTTGCAAAAGCAACAAACAAAGTTGCGGGCAGCAGCTGCATTATATGTATATAATATTTTATAATAACCTCCCACAGTGTTGCATCCTATACATTTCTCGTTTTTCTCCCAAGGGGCAGCCGTGAATGCAATATTGAAACGCATTTTTCTCTGCTTCTCCGCCGTCGTCGTATCCGTTGGTTTTTTTTATACTTTTTTTTTGTCATCAAAATCGTGAAAAATTGTTGCAAACTTTGACAGGGCAAAAATTATGATAGCTGTTTTGCTGAGGGAATTGGGGGGTGTTTCTGCGTGGCTGGTAATAATTTTCTGTCATAAATAAATCGTCGCGAATTCTTGTTGTTGCCAATAAATAAAAAATCGACCCATTTGTTATTGAATTTAAGCTTTAGACTGGGAAATGTATTCAAAACGATAAGCAGACTGGGAGAGAGGCCAAAGGCACATTTCCCTAGAAAAACAATATTTTACAATGCTCACCAGAAATGACAAAAATTCGCTTGTCAGGCATTTATTTTGTTTAATGATAACGAGAGGGCGCTAACGAGATTTCAACAAATTAGCGAAATGATTAAATTAAAAAAAAAACATTTTACTCCCGCCGTTAAACAAATTATAAATGACACGCCGCTGCAGATTTCATGTGAAAAAAAATCAAATAAACATGCAAGAGGAATGTTTTTATTTTCTTTGTATTTTACGAGCTGTCGAATGAGCTGACAACACTCAGGTTGAACAAAATTATAGCTGCAGCTGACACATTTTTATTACTTCATAAAGCAGAAGCGCGAAAGAAACGAGAAGTTCAAGTTTGTGTGGGAGTAAATCTGGGTTAAATCTTATGGGTTATGAGAGCTGCCCTATATATATATATAAATATTCCTATATACACAAAGTCGGAGCACAGATAAGTCCCAATAACTTACTGGCCAGACAGTTTGGACACCTACCCGACAAACAAACTTTAAATTTCAGCCCGACGAAAGTGTTATTTGCAAGAGAAGGAATAGGAATCGAAACTTTTCGCTTAACTCCCCCACTGGCAAAAGTTAATCGAAGCCGGAGAACTTCCAACAAATTGACCGGAAAATGTTTGCGAATTGCCAACGGAACTGAGTTCCCCAACTTGCCTCAGATTTCGGGTAGCAAACTGGCCAAAGGCTATCGATACCAAACATACACAATGGTCAAAAAATTAAACGGGCAACCAAAGCTAAGTAAACAAGGCAAAAATTTCATTTTAAAACAAAAGTTTTTTCCAAACTGGGAAATCTAACAAAAAATGTAACTTTTTTTTTTTTGTTAAAAAGTTATTTGACATATCACACACATTGAAAGAATACTCTTATATTTTGTCATATCTATTTCATAACGATAGCTTAAACCAAATCCGTGCCAAATTATATATATTTTTTGTCAAGTGCCGAAAAGTTTCCGGTTTGGCAAACTTTTATGGGGAGGAACAGATTTTCTAATGAAATTTATTAAATTGTATTTGTGGCAGCCAGTAGAAAGTTATATGCTCCAATTTGGGTCAATGAAAGTAGCTACCGCTTCGAAATCAATTGCATTTTGATAAAGTTCTGTTCTGTTCAATTTTCCTTGCATAAAAACTCCTTTGCTGCGAACTGCAAGTGTCACTTTGCACTTTGACACTTTTCGTGAAGCTGTCGTGGAAAATGAGTGGAAAAGGCCAAAGCCAATCGCAATCCCAAATAGCAATAAAATGTTCAATAAATGGAAACAAAGTCAAGCCAAATTGACATTCTTCGCCGTTGTCAAACTTAGAGAAACTTGGCTAACGGAAAGATTTTTCAATGGGTGTGCTTGGGTTGGTTAGCCACTTTTCAGTAATTTGGTTGTTTGTGTTCGACATGGCCAAAATGGAGCCAAGCAGCGGGGAGCTGGCAGCGCGGTGGGGCCCACAAAATGGGTATAAAAATAGTAGAACAAGTTGAATATGCTAACCACAACAGACGGCCGCCAACTATTTTAGGATGCCAAAAAGCCAACAGCCAACAGCCAGCATACAGCATCCAACAGCAACAACACGAAGTCGACCTGCATGTTGATATCGCGCCGCCTGTGAAAACAATACCAAAGGCCATGTGTAAATATGCTATGCAAAGTTTTTTCTTCGCTTTTCCCGCTTTTTTTTTTAGCTTTTTATGTGCTCCTATTGCTCGGGGATGGACGTCAGATTTTCGCATAAATGTCGATGCACAGTGGAGCAATGTAATTGCGGGAAAACGATGGCAAAATTAAGTTCTTCGAGTGGAAAAGTTTTTCTTGAAAATGAAAAGTAAATTTGACTTTGCCGTTGGAAAGTTGCTATTTGTATGGTGGCTGTGTGGGGGGAAATGTTTGGTGGCTTTTATTACTATTTTATTGACTGATATTTATGGAACTTCTTTCGTGATTGTTTTAAATGAGCTCTAAAATGTTTATGCACACAAAGCAAATTGCTAACCGTTGCATTTTAAGCAAATTTACATTTTTTTATTTTTAATCAATGATGTTGCTGTTTCAAGATTTAAGATAATAAAATTCATTTATGTACAATATAGTATAGTATAGTATACAGTATAGTGTTCCATTTTGCAATGCTCATTATAAGCGGAAACCTTCATTCAAATCTTCGCAATTATTCTACTCATATTCCTAGAATTTCGTTTTTCTTTCCTAATGGTGGCCAACACACCCGCAAAAAGAAAACCAGCTCTAGTTATTCAGCGTTTTTTCTATTTTCGTTGAGGTTGTTGCTGTCGCTCCCTATGCACATTTAGCAATGTTAGGCAGTCAACCAAAAACAGATTTTTTTGTCACAACGAACGCCGCAGGCCACAACATAGCTGAAAACAACAGCGGCGACGACAGCATCGAAACGTTAGAGAAAAAAAAAATGGAGAAGGAAAGAAATCAACTTGCAACATGCAACAAAAGCCGCGTTTCGTTGCTGTCGTTTGGGCCATGTCAGTGACCGAGAAATTCCTGGCATGAAAGTTGCAAAAATCCTAGGCAACACACAGCACAGGCAACTTGCACAAAACACAAAAAATGCAACAAGAAAATAAAAGGCAGCGACGACGGCGGTGGTTTTTATTGCCAGTGGCAGGATAATAGCAAGCAACAATGGCCGTGGGAAGCCATTGCAGCTGCATTCTTGTTGTCATTTCTAACGTGGCTCTCATTGGTGTCCTTAAAGTCCTGACTCCCTGCCATTTCGTTCCCCGGGAGCCTTGCGAACTTCATTTTGTTGTCGTCAACACTCGCTGGGACTTCCTCGCACAGCGAAGAAATATCAGGACAAATTGGTCCTTAATTGGGTATTTAAAATCGACATTGAAGTCTTTAGAGGTGCTACGAAAATTGAATAAATTAAATCAAGCCAGATATTAAAATTCATAAGGATCAAATGGCAATAGACAACCAAAATCATCACTAAAATTGCTTTGTTACCATAATTTTCTCGCAGTGCTGCCCTTAGCCGCTTGATTGCTGTTATCTGCTGCTTTGTTTTATTTGAACTTCGTTCCGCCGTCTATTTTTTGTGCCATTTTCAATGTACTTATTTTTTTATTGAAGTCCTTCGTTTTGTGATTTGCCAAATTGAATTTCCAACTCAATTTGCCGTCCCAACAACTTCATCTGCACTGACTAATTAGTCTGGCGCTGAAAAGTATACTATGACAAAAGTAAAACCCCAAGGAGCAGCCAGCTCCAACACAATCTTAATTAGTCTGGGCCAAAATTGATGAGGATACATATGAGGAGGCGACTGAGCTGGCCGAAATGCAGCCATATTTCGTAAACAGAACCATTGGCCAGGCCGAGAGCCATGCATAAAATGAATATCAATTAGGCCAAATGGGAGTGGAAGGCCGGCTTCGATTTCAAAGATAAACCCAAGGATGTGTGTACAGCTGCTCTGAGTGTTCCTCGTATTTTGTTGATTAAAGTCTGTTTGTTATGCCAGAAATTTTGTACGGTATATCCCCACTATCTTTCTATCACATCTACAGAGTAGAGGATTTGTATAGAAAAGTGTAAAAATAGAAAAACAATAGATAACCACATTTTAAAAATATCTTTTTAGTTCTAAGACTCTTTGAGAAAAGAGTAATAAACCTAATCTACTTTTCTTTAAGTGCACAGCATTCCCATTTATTTAGAGCAGATAATATATAAACCCCACCCCCTGTTACTCTAATGTTGCCTTTTAGATAGTCGCATTTTGCACCCGAAAATGGTATAAGGTGGCGATTTCTCATTTTGATTTGGTTGTCCGCTTTTTGTGCTCCTTTATTATCTACTGATTTGTATTTGTATCTGAATCTGTCTGTATCTGTGGGGCGTCTTTCATGCTCCGATAAATAAAATGAATTGAAAAAGCAAAAACCAACGTACACACGGAGGGACAGAAGAACGACCTCCGTAGGAAAAAAAAAAGGAAACTCAGCTCGAGGATAACAGATTAGTTGGAGCTGACTAGCAGCGTCCTGCCTTCCCATGGAAATCAAAACATTTTGTTAAAAGGAAACACCCACACAGATGCCACAGCCCATTCACACAGATACGAGCGCGTTTATCTGCGGAAACGGAGATACGTTCTACGTGCTCTAAACTGCCAACTCCGCCTCAATGGAAACTGTCTATCAGAGAATCCTTGCGGACTGCCGTCTGTGTGTCGGTGAGTCTGTGTGCGTTAACGCATTTTGTTGCCAACTTATGTGTAATAAAATGTAATAAAATAAAACTCTCATATTAGAGATGTTGTGCCACTTTTTGCTGTTTTGTTGTCTCGACCCCATAAAAAGCACACCAAATGTCGGCTAGTTTTGTTGGTGTCTTTGAGCTGTCTGTGGTTGGTATTAGCCACGTTACACATACGCAGTGTTGCCTGCGCAGAGATCTTCGTGATGGTGATGGTAATCACCATAACAATCAGACTGAAGTGGGCACAATGACACATAACAAGGCTTATTAGGATCAGCGAGTTAATGGCCATGTTGATAAACATCAAGTGGTCTTAACAACAGATTCCACCACTTGATTGATGTGATTCGATGATGCAATTATGCATTGTCTCCATTATGCTTTGTGCATTTTTTGGTAGCTAATAAAAATTGTAGCTACAAATGATAAAAAATAATAAAAATATCTTCAATGATAAATAAAGCATCGAGATACATTAAAGTTCCGAATATTTCGAATTGGCCTACCGTAAACAGAGTAATTATTTCGGTAAAAACAAATTAATTATTCCGTTTGTGACATTTAAGCAAACATAAAAATTAAATTCGTATCAAAAAACATTTAAATGTCAGTTAAAATAAATCAAGCGAAAGGCAACGCAATCTGTCAGTTATTGCCCCCCATTAATGCTAACTGAAAAAACTTTTCCCAAGCTTTTTATGGGACAATTTCAACTCATTAGGCAGCTGCTGCCAAAAAGCAAACCGAACCAAACGAAACCATTAATTACATTTGGCTGCCGGCGACAAATTGAATTAACTTGTGTCAAAGTGCAGCGTATTGATTTTCTAATTGGAGCCCAAAGACCAGACCACAACGGCATAACAAAAAAAAAAAGGCCATCAAACAACATAAAATTCATTTTCCACAAGCAGAAAATTAATAATTTTTAAATGAATTTTGCTCAAACATTCCGAGAAAAACAGAGATGAGCACTGACCATTAACTTAATGAGGGTCATTGTGGGGCATGCGGCATGTTGGCTCTTAACACCTTGCAACAGCTGATGACCACAAAGGACGCGCCGGATGATGATGTTGTTGTTTATATACTCGCCGCCTCTCGCTGCCACTCCCCCTCGCTTCTTAAGCTACCGCCCCCAGGATATTCCCGAGCTGCGGAGCGCAAGGGATCCAAAGCACTTTTTAATGTGCCAACTTCCGTTGGTGGCAAAAAAGAGAGGGCCAGAGAAAAGAAAGATGACGAGGACGAGCACGACTTCTGCGGCGGAAACGGAAGCCAAACAAATATGGCCGACGCACGCTTGGGCGGACAAAAAAACAACAATAAAACTTTTTAATGCACTTTTAGATGCCACAGTTGGGCTCTGCTGATATAGACACTGGGTCGAAAAACAAGGATATATATATTATGATTTATGATTAAATTAAGAATGATAAAGATAAATGATATACATGTATTAAAAGTGAACAGATCCTAGTTTGATTAACTAAAAACTTATACAAGAATGAAACTGGAAGTTTAAAACAATTTTATAAATTATAAACTAAAGAGCATATTTATTTATACATACATGTATATAAACATTTATTTCAACACATTCCAGTACCATACAAACACCTACTTTCCAAATCTGACTTCAGTGTAAACTCAACTTAATGAATATAAATGTATTTATTCATCAGTCAAATTTCATCACTGAGCTTATCCCTTAATATTGCCGCATTAATTAAAAGTTTACGCAGATTAAATTTTCGCATCTTCTTTTGCCACCTCACCACTGTGCGACTTCCGAGGATTATTTCGTTGTGCTTTCTTCATTCCGCGGGTCAAACCATCATCCCCCGCTGGTGTACTTACAAATTTTTGATTTGCCACTGAAATATTTGGCCCACACTTTATTTTCGTTACTGTGTTTTTTCTTTTTGTTTTATATTTAATGCGTATATATAATTTGCGCCAATTCATTTTTGTCGTTTTTAATGTTCTCTGGGTTTATTTTCAGTTGGAGCCTGCGGTTAGCGAGGAGACCGTAAAAAGCCAGAAAGTTTTTGCCCCTGACGTTGATGATGATGACGGCCGAAAGCGTGGAAAACAAAACGCTGATACAGGACGGGAAAGTTGGCCAAATGACAGAGAACAGTAAACAGGACATAACGACAATTTAAATGACATTTTTAGTTGGCATTTATGGTTGGGCGGCAGAGGATAATGGGTTCTCTTCGTATCCAACCAACTGTATCCTTTCCCCTGTGGTTTTCCCGACCATTTTGTGTGTCGTTGTGTGTGCTTTTGGATAGTGACATGCGATATTTGATCAATAAACTTGCCAGGACAGCACAGGATACGCCGTGATGTGTGTATCCTGTATCCTGTTTTTTTTTTTTGCACAGTTCCCCGACGAGTTCCCGAACCAAGCAGAATTTCACTCCCCCGTTGGCTTATTTTTCCTTTTGACTCAAGCCGCATTCATTATGAAAAGCAAACAAGGTAGACGCCACTAGACGCCACATCAATCCGGCTCTTTTCCGTAGCCGAGCTAAAGCGTTTTCGCACGTTTTCCTTCGCCATCCATGGCATCAGATCAAAGGACCTCGTCGTTTTCCCCAACCTCATCCCATCTCGTCGTCGGTGGCACTCGAGGGGTTTCGCTCTGGCAAAACAAAAACCCTCGGGCCTGTCTCAAGCGTTATTTATTGTTAACGAAATAGCCGACGCCTACTTACCCCCAACCCATGCATCCCCTTATGCACAAAATCTTTTACAATTCAACCCCCAAAACGCCTTGAGGGCAGGTTAACGTTAAAGGGTCTTTTTAGGACCCGCTCGGGGTTGCCAGACCTCGCAAAAAGGACACGGACAAGGACAGAGGCCGAGACATTATCATTATTCCGAGCTGTCTGGCAATTAATCAAATGCTAAATGGCAACAAAAAACGCATTTTGCGGCTTACAAGGCTGTCGACTTCTGGGGGTTAAAAGCAAATTACATTGAAAGCTTTCGTTTGCTTCAATAAGACGTACAGTGGAAAAAATATGTCAACAAATTAGCACGAAACATGCAACAAGTATTAGGTTCTTTGAAGAAAATTATGGATATACATATGATTTCATTACTGGATAAAATTTGGATATCATCTTACATGTTTCGAAATTGCTACTCAAATCGACAGCTTCAATCTGTAATAAAATTGGAAAAATGGAAATAAATTACTACGAAATAGTATTTAGTTTCGGTAATGAAGTTTGTTATTTTCTTTAAAATATTATATTGTTCAAAATTTTCTGTTATAAAGTCATTTAAAGCTCATCCATAGCTAATGTAATTAAACTGACCGCTTTGGTTAAATTATCCCAGCGAATCTCCGCAAGCTGGTTGTCCTTGTTGTCTCGTTATTGTTTCAATTGTTTCTGGACAGCCTGTCCCGACGACAACAAAACTAAATTAACACATACAGGGACAGCCATGGGTTCACCACTGTCCTTGTCCTGCTCAACTTTTCCCAATTGTCCCCCCCAGCAGCAAACCCCATCAGTTTCGCACTCTCGTGTTGGTTTCTCTCGAACACACAAAGCCAATTGACAGTATGGATGCTCTGGGGCGGATTCGAGGGGGCTTGCCAGTAGGTTTGGGGCACAAGTGCCGGGCGAAGCTGGAGCGGCAGCAGGAGCCAATTGAAAGCAGCACACAAGGATTACAATCTATCAGCTCTGTTCCCGTCCTCCTACTTCGCCCAGCCCTTCCTCCGTTTTGCACTCATGAAGCGTCCAATTTTTTTGAGCTTGTCAAGGATTCAAAGTTCGAACGCTTTTGGACCATGGTCCGCACTGGTCCATACTCTCTATCGCCCTCTTTTTCACTCTTTGTCAGTGCCCATCTATCCCTCCCCCTCTAGCCTTGTTCAACTGCAGCTCAGCTCTTGTCGCATTGCAGTTTTGCCAGGGTTCAAGAGCTTTGTGTGTGTTAAAACGCTTTTTATTGTTGTAAATTTTCGGGTGCAAGGTTTGTTTGGGCCGCTATTGTTCGGCAGTCTAACTTGGCTAAATCGGATCGAAAATCTCCAAAAACGTGGTAAACTTTAGAGATTTTGAATCCTTCATTGATGAAACATGATTTTATGATTGGTATTTATTGCTAATTCTATTAGTGCTTGTGTTCTTGCAAATTAGTTAGCAAAATAGGCGTTCGCCTTACAGAAGTTGACCTGTAGTTGCTTTTGGCTTTTCGATGATTGCTATAGATTTTCGCTTCTGCCATTTGCATGGGCCAACACTGCGGCTGTGTGCGTGAGTATCTGGCGTATCTGTATCTATGTCTGTGTCTGTGCATGTGTATGTGGCTGTCAGGCAACTCTATTACACTTAAAACGAGTCAATGCGTTTTAAAAAGGAACGGACCAATTGAACCGGCATCCATATATAGGAGCGGGTCAACAAGGGATCTATGCAAGGATGTGTGAGTGTAGAAGCCTGTGATTGTGTTGATTGTGCGCGAAAGAGAGGGAGGAAAGGACGAAGCTGCACCTTGGGGAATTTGTAATTGAGGCACGTGTACGGCTAAATGATTGTGATCTTTTGGGCATTTCAAATATGCAATTAACGAACAGTAATGAGTACACATAGGAAGGCAAAGGAAACAGGAGCAATGCATTGTGCAATGGGAAAACAAAACTTTGACAGCAAACCAGATCTAAGTGCATTTAAAAGTTGAGCGGTTTTCGGAATAGCAGAGAAGTGAATTTAATTAGTATATTTTAAATAATTAAAAAAATATAGTAGTATTTATTTTTAAATATTTGTAACTCTTTATATGTTATTGGAAGACAATCCTCTATGCAACAGCGACCAAATCCAAATTTTCAATCACCGTAATCGAACTACGAAATATCCACTTTGTAACTCACGCAAATTGCCATAGATAAATCTGTCCCAACAATCCGGCAGATAAACTAATATCTCTTTCTGTCCATATCCGGTACGAACTTTCCAGTCCATTGATGACCAACCAAACCGGCGCACCATTTTACAAATTGACTTTATGCCATCCATTTCGATTGCCTTACTGCCGCCGCCACCCACCCAAAACTAGCAATTGCTCCCTTTTGCAAATCCTAATCCATGCTCCCTATTTATACTCCTCCAAAGCTCGATTTTCCCATTCCGACCCATCAATGCACACAAAAACGGCAGCTTAGAGCAAAGTTTTAGCAACTAAAAACGGAGTCACATAAATGAACAGGGCTGTGGACACAAAAGCGGCGAATATATATATATATATATATATATATATATATATATAGGAAAGGATATAGTTGGTCGAGGGGGGCCTGGAGTGGCGGACGTGGACATGTCACGCACACTTTATCCTTTATCCTGGCAGCGTCGTGGCTTTTGGAAACGTTTCATTTTCCGTTCTGTCAAAGGTATACAAAACAAAAAACTTTCCAACTGGACGGGACGTCGACGACAGCTAAATGCGCGAAAATGTTGGACCATAACACCTCGCAACGCCCCCCCTGGAAAAACGCTCAAAATCTACCCAATTTTCCCACACTTCAAACGCAGCAATGTTGCAGGGAACACGACCAACATGAAATTAAAATGTAATTTTGTTAAGCTGTAATTTGATTTTTTTATATTCTTTTTCCCCGTTGTTGACCATTTATTCATTTCATTCATTGCTAACTTTGATTGTTTGACGACCGTGATTGCTAAACTCTACACTAATTTGTTGAGTTGCATAAAAGTCACAAGCATCAAAAACAATTTAATAATATGTATTTGCAGTCCAAATTTCGATGCAAATATCAGATTTCGAGAAGAATTTTAGTCATTCAATGTTTTATTCTGTGAAACCCTCGTTTTCGTAAAACTTCGCTCACTCTCATTCACTCACTCATTTCAATTCGATTCGAGTGTATTAATTTAACAGCAAGTTGTGAATGATGCCATGCAGATGTTTAGTATATATACTATATATTACGTACGTACATAACGCTTAAGCGCCGGAACAAAGCAATCAGCAGAGAGCCATGCGTGCGTGTGTGACGTACAAGAATAACGCATAAACATAAAAAATATGCAAAAATAAGGGAAACAATAAATGGACAAGGAAGAAGCAGCGCCCGCAGCATTCATAAGCGGTAAGCGGGATAAGCTTTGGATGCCACGCCCCCATAAACAAAAAAACGCCAGACTTTACAGCTTGCTCTGTCATATTTTTTGCCTACAAGTTTACAATGCACCGAAAAAAAATGACAGAAATATAAATAATATCAAATATGTAAATTTTAAACTTATAACTTATAAGAGTAGAGCTAAAGATATCAAATTAAAAAGCAAAACCAATATACGTTATTACAAATATGAGTTTAGAATACTTAAGAAATTCCATACAGTCGAAAATTGCTGATATGTTTACCACCCCCAAAAATATAACAAAAATATTTTCAAGTGTATCCCAAACTGCGGGCCGCTAAACGAGTATCCTAATTTCTTGGTTTTTATTTTATTCAGCTTTTCCTGGTTTAACGCGGTGTACAATTTGTTGTTTAACAACAATACAAAGGCACATGCACATCATACTTTGCGGAAAGCAAAAAAGGGCGCCGCCAAACAAAAACGGAAAAGCGCAGGGCGCGAGAAAAGCCTTCGAGTTTGAAAAATGTGTGCGAAAAATGGCCAAAGGCAGCCGCATTGTGTGGCCAGCTGCGATGCGCGTGTGTGTGTGTATAAGTGGAATTCGGAGCGTGTGTTGGCCAAATAACGACAACAACTAAAGCAACAAAAGCGGCCAGCGAACTGCAATCGTACAACCTATATATATAAAAAAAAGTGGAATACTAGTAGCACACAGCTGGTAAAGCCGTCGAAATGTTGCAAAACATTTGCAACGTTTAAAATTTTAAAACACAAACAGAGAGCCACTGAGTCGGAGATAAAGGGCAAAGGAAAAAGGAAAGCGAATGGGAAATGTGAAATAGCTGGTGCAAAGCTCTTCCTAATGGAGAACAATAAGTAAAGGGGACTTGCAACCGAAAACTTCACCACCAGCTGCCCCAAGTGCTAGAAAACCTCACTGACAGAAACATTTACTGCACTAAATAAGGTTAAAAAAAAAACCAACAAGAAATGATAGCTGCAAAGCAGCTTACACTGAGCTGCAGCGAATGAGGCAGCTTGAGTTGCACAGAAAATCTATTAGTTCATAAAGAGAATACAAGGGATGGTATAGTTTTTGGGAACAAAACCCCATTGAATAAAAGAAGAATATAAAACACACAACCTATTACAACTTGACATGCAAATTATTACATTTCAAACGAACCCGCCGCCACTATAAATTCCATTGTAAAAACAATAGAAATTGAAAAGCTACAAATCTCGCAGGTTGCCCAATTACCGAAAATTCTGCGAAATTTAGAGACCAAATACATTCCATAAATTGAATTGGCCAAGCACTTTGCCGGTTTTTATTGGTAATCCTGCCACCAACTGCGGCAGCTGCAGCGGTGTTGCATGCGGTGTTGCACGGCATCCAATAACAACAAACAAAAGGCATTATTAGCATAGTCATTAACACAGTTGGTCCCAGCAAGCCAACAGCGAATCCCGGACAAATCTCGCATAGCAGAACCTGCTAATTAGCAGGGGCCACAAAAAGAAAATACAGGGTAAAATAACACGAGTTCGATGCGAAATCAATCCAAATGCGGGCTTAGATGTACATACATATGTACCCGAATAATAAGCGTATATATAATCCTTTCGTACATAAGTCTGAGTATCGTAGACCCTGGCTGGCAACGCAGATGCAAATTCTGTTAGCAAACGGACCCTCTCGACCTTTTTCAGGCGGCTTATTTGGCATTTTGCTTTCGTCCCGGCGGCAAATCATAATCATCAGCGAGGAGAAAAAAAAAACAAAAGCAGCTAAACAAGGACTCCCACAGACTGCCATGCAGCAAATCATTTATTAAGAAGCCCCTTCATCTTCATCTGAGCCATGCTCCTCCTGCACATCTCGCCAGATCCCCACTTGGCCCCCACTTTTTCTGTGCTAGCTCTATGCTTTGGGGGCTCTATGATTGTCAGCGGGCACGGAATAATAGCTAAGCCGAATGCACTGAGCATCCATCTGAATCTCAAACTGAATCTGAATCTGACTCTGAATGCTGGGCGAGCATGAAAGAAATATGAACGGATGCCTCTTGAATGGCTGGCTGGCTGGCTGGAGAAGATGGAGGAGCTGGAGAGGAAGCCGAAGGAAACTGGGACACTCAATGCATCATCATCCTAAGCCGCATCAAACGAGATTTGTCAGACGGGCGTAAGCAGCAGAAAGGCGTGAGCTGAAATTTAGACATAATAGATTGCCGTGAAGAATGGTACAGATTAAGTCCTAGATCGGCTTAGCAGCTCCAGCAGGCGGGGAATTAAATAGAAAACTGGTTTGAAACATGCAACTAACAGTTCTCTAAAAATCTAAGAACGTTTTGAACTGGAATACATAAATGTATAATTTCTTGGAAGCAAGAGGGAACCCTATTTGCGAATAAGCACAATTCTTGGAACCTTATTAGACTTACATTAAAATAAATACTGTTGATATATATTTATGATTAATTATATTTTTATTGGAAACGGAGTCATCATAACAATGAAGAGAATACAATAAACAAATTCGTAACAAAATGATTAAATTGTCATTACATGACATATGACTTGACTTGATATGAGTCAAACAAATCAGACAATGTGATTTATACAGAAAATACATTTTAACATTATTAAACATTCCTGTTGAAATATTTATTCGCAAAGAACGTTGAAACTTCATTTTAACTACACAAAAGCCAGACAAATTCCTCACTCGAGCTTAATTAACTAAAATTATTGACAATAATCACTCGCTCGAGAAGACGTGGCCATAAAAGCAGTTCTTCCGGTTTCACACACAAAACCCAACTAATCCCAAATGTCTAATTATAAACGTATTCTATCAGAGAGTCACTCGATGAAGCACTCGTGTTGCAGGCCAAGAATGCAGAATTGGACAACTGGTTTTATGGCAAACGCCAAAATCAAGCAAAAAGCATGAGGGATGGCCCGATGGATGGAAAGCACCTACTGTTATCAAGTGGCAGGACGATGTTGCAGCAAGCACACAATATGTTGCCAGCTGTACAATGGGCCACTTAAACGACAACAATAAAAAATTATTAGAATGCCAATGGCAGCCGAGGCACAGGCAATAGCAAAGGATTCAGCTAAGGACTTGGCTCGGCAAGGAACTCAGTACGGCACTTCATAAATCTAGCAACGGCATATGAAATACGAGTATCCTGTGCTGAGAGCAGAGCCAATCAAGTTGCATACAACCCGGGGCATGCAGCCCGGGAGCACACCGAGAGAAATAATTAATACATCCTATATTAACGGGGGTATTTATTGGTTGTTCTGTTGTAAAGGATTAATTGTACATTCATTTTACTTTACTACTTCTGTATTTTAAAAAAGGTTATTTCTTGTATTTCTATTGCTTTTTGTTTTTCATTTTGTCTAAATATCAATAAGAAAGATTATACTTTTCAGTGCATGAAATAACGCAGGCAACCTTGTTACTACTTTTTCAGCATGTCCTGACCATCCAGGACAGATAGACCCAGCAGAAGCACACAAACTCACACACATTTGGCTTGTGATTTATTAACAAGCTATCGTTTATCATGTGGGCAACAAAGGGTTAATGCCTGAAGGGCCTGCTGAGTTATGCACCACCACCACCAGCAGCAGCTGCAATTGCCAATTTGCTAGCTGTGGCTATATGCTATATGCTCCATATACGATATATGGGAAAAATGGATGGGAAAAGGTAGCGGGGGCGCGGGACCGATAGCCGAAAATATCTGAGAGGCATCAAGATAAACAACAATCGCCTCAAGATAAACAAAAAAGCGGAAAGTCACGAAAAGTATGCGCCAGACAAACGAAAAAAAAAAGGCAGCGGGGAAAAAAAAAGAAAAACCATGAAAGCCGCAATAATTCCGCACCGATAATTTATGTGCGCCGCCAAGTTTATAAAAATTAAGATATTTCCCATTTCCCATTAAACATTTCATAGCTGGAGAAACTGAACCCAAGCTATATGCCCATAACTTATCTTGAAAATATTTGTTTTGAGCGCCGTGCTCTCGAATATTTTTTTTATTCGCTGCTTCCTCCGATTTCTTTTTGGGAAAAATCCGAACGTGTTGAAGCGTTAAATTTCCATGTGGGCGGCCGGCCGGCCGTCCAGAGAATGGCCAAGACAAAAAAAAAAAAAAAAAACGAAGAAAGAAATAGGTGGACCGAGAAGCAAACAAGTTGCAAAGCTGGAAAAGGAGTCGACGTGGGTGCCGGGGCCAAGATAAAATGTTGACCAATAAATTTTGTGACCATGAACGACAAACACACAGAGCGAGCGGAAAATAAAAGGCCAGAACCTGAAACCTAAGGGGGAAAAAGGAACAAAAAGCGCATGGTCAACAATAATAAACACAAACGATTAGGGGCAAGAGAAGGCCCCACAAATATGGTATGCTCTCTCGAGAAATCTTATTTGGTTCAAGAACCCATTCGAAATTCCCATTAAATTTCAATTGATTCAAATACATGCCTGGTTTTTAATCCCGAAATCAAGTAAATAAATGGCTGTTCGTTCGTTAGTTTCGTAGTCTAATAATTTATGTATAATGATAAGGCATTATGACAAATGAGCTTATCGCCTTATTCCGGTCTATTTAATCTGAATGTATTCGATGGCACCTACAACAACTTTTAAATAACAACCTTAACGTTATACAGAAATTTATTTGTCTGCGTTTAAGTTCAATAAACGCACCAAAATGGCTAGAAAAGTATAGTGAATAATCTTATCTTATAAAACTCATCAAGGAACACTTAAAGTCAAATTAAAATTCTTAAGGGTAAACGATGTTTCATATAGTACAAAATAAAACAAATCTGCATTGCAAGTGTTATTGGATCCGAGATAAAGTATCTTAAATGACAATCATAAACAGAAATCTGCTGTGAGCCATAAATATGAATGCTTTTAAAAATATTACTAGGTTAAATGAATGAATAAATGAATATATTAAGCCGTTTTTCAATTCTCTTTCAGTATATCAGTTTACGGAAAATAAAAAACTGCTTTATTTTAAGAACAAATATAATGATTTTCGGGTTGAGATCCCTTTTACTGAAAGACCCGAGAAATATATTAACCTTTCCAAGGAACCCATTATAAATATTCGGTACCCTTTGAGCCAGAAATCCAGGTAACTCCTTCGTTATGGTTAGTGTATGACAAATGTGGAAAAACTAGCGCGACGGGCGATTGGCGACTAGCGCGACTGGCGGCGACCAGACCAACAAACAATGTCCAGCGATTTCCGATCGACAAGTTGGGGCCAAGAGCGTGATGAACGCGTCAAGAGGGGGTGCGAGGGAAGTCGGAATGGGAAGAGGAGGGAGCGAGAAAGAGGAGACGCAGCGTGTGCAAGAATGCTTTGCTCCGCGAGTGTCATTAACTCGTTTGCCTTATCTCGAAAAACGTAAACGAAGCTGCATGAGAGCTTTATTTACGTATGTAGGAATGTGTGCGTTTGGGAAAATTACCTGCGAAAGGTGCCGCCCTGCCGCCTAATTGATAAGTTTTGGTTTCATATTCGTCTATGTAAGTAATTAACTATGGTAATTTGGGAAATTGGGTATATTTGGAGCGCGGCGTCTTCTTACCTGTCGCACATCAATGACGCACGCTGCCGACGCCGACTTCAGCAGCGACGCTGGCAGAGGAGTTTACGTTAGCTCTCTTGCTATGTATCTCTCCCACTCGAACACAAACGTGTTGCGCTCACCAACACCAAGGCGAAATTGCACAGCTGAGCTGGTGAAAATACAGCGAATGCGGTGCACAAAACAGAGGACCGAAAACAATAACGTTATGTCAATTTGTTGCTGCCTGAGTTGTTCTCTGCCTGCTGCTCCCGTTTGTTGTTACTTTTTTTTGGCACGTGAATCGACAATCGCATTTTTCAAATTCTTGCACTCATTCGCTTTTGTGCATTTGTTTACGTCACTGGCTCATACACACACGCACGCACACCCGCACACATACGCGCGACTGAATGAAAGGCGCGTAAAGAAGAGAGTGGAAATGCCAGAAAGAGAGCGATTAATTTGGCAAAGCGCCGCACGCTCAAATAAACAAATATTTTATTTATATTTCGTGTCCCAATCACTGCGCCATTGTTTAGTACTATTCGTTAGTGTCTGCTAATGCCCATTTTGCACAAGTGTCTTATGCATGGCAACAAACAATACAATAATCGAAATTTCCACTCGCGTTTTGCTCTTGGCCCGCAATCACGGGCTGCTGCAACTGGCAGATAAGCGAATCCGATTAATAATCTAGTGCGCCGCGCATTGTTTTTGGTTACGCGATTATTCAAATGGCTCGGAACACACTTTATTGCATTTTAATTAATATCTGCTGGCCTCGCGAGCAGCAAAATCGTCCGCTGCACTGAACCGAACGCGATGAAAACAAAGATGAACTAGCGATGGAACAGATGGCGATGTGAGGTCCAACCTGCGATATTTCGATGTTTGCTAAGTCGAGTAGTCGATTGGTCCTCTCACTCGATAAGTTTTTAAATTTTCGATATTAAATTTTTAACTTTGTTGAACTTAACATTAAATTTTATACTCCCATTAAGTTGTAGACTGTTTCCAGTTATAAGCTTATTTCTAAATGAATAATTTAAAATTCCTGCTTCTTAAAGGAACAAAAACAAATATACGCCTTCCTCAGAATTTAAAATTTATCTTTACCTCTGTTATTTGTCCAATTAAATTAAGTTTTTATATAAAATCATCGATAACAGAAACCGATAAGCAACCGAAAGACATCTGTTATGCAAACGAGTGGGCAGTCCTTTGATGGGCGTAGAAACTCATTGATAAAAACAAAATCACTTAAAATTATTAGTTTGGGGGAGGGATCAGGATTGAAAGAACCGGGAGCATGTCGGAGCTTAAGGCCCCGTCGCTGCAATCTCTGCTGGAATCGGAGCGAGGATCCACAGACAGCCTACTGGCCGAATCCCTGCAGCTGGACTTCGAAGATGTGAGTTGGGATTACCCGAAAATGGAATGGCCTAGATAACACTTTATCTTGATTCATCCAATTATAGCTTGATGATGCCGAGTTTGCAATACCGCCCACCGATGTGCTGCCTACTTTGGAGGCGGTGCTCAGTGAATTTGAGGCGGATTCGGATGTGGCCTCCGAGTTTGGAATGCCGGTGCCCCATGCCACGCCCACGCCCTCGATTGGTGAGGATTCCACGATCAGAACAGACGGCAGAGGTGGTGGAGGATCCATAATGAGGTACACCCTCCTACACGGCATCTCGGCACAACTTTCCTCAGCGGCGGAACGTGTCAATGCCGGAGCAGCCAGTTCCTGTGCCGTGGCCGCATTCATAGCCATCGGAACATCGCATGGACACATTTTGAACTTCGATGTAACCCAAACCCTTAGGTGGGCCCATCAGGACAAGCATGGTCAGGGTGCGGTGGCCAGTTTGGCTTTCAATGCGGATTCAACGCGACTTTTGGCTGGTTTTTCTAGGGGATTGGTTGCCATGCTGGACACTCATACGGGTGATGTTCTCCGTGAGCTGTTCGACGTCATAACCCCAAACACCGGCGTACTGCATGTCAAGTGGACCTCGAGATCATCACTGGCCTTGTGTGCCGATGCCGGCGGATCGGTGTGGTCTCTTAGTTTCACCCGGAAGCTGGGCATCCGTGGCTGCCAATCGAGATGCCTCTTCTCCGGCGCTCGCGGAGAGGTCTGCGCCGTGGAACCTCTAATAATGGACTCCCAAGGACGCCATGAATTGGATCAGTACTGCATTGTGGCTCTGGCAACGTTATCCAAGTATTTTATCGTCACTGTCCGACCAAGATTAAGGGTCATCAAATACCACGTGCTTCAGGGACCTCCTGATTGCTTACCTCTCCTCGCCTGGCATTTAGTACTCATTCAAGCGGCAGATACTTCCCGCTCCGTGGACCCCGTGATTGTCGTGGGCCGCGGGAATCAATTATTCTTTCACCAACTGTTTGTCTCGAACGGACGAATAACGCTTTTATACCTTCGACATGTCCAGCTGCAGGGGAGTCTCCTCTCCGCTCACTGGCTGGGACCAAAGTGTGTTGCCTCATTGGACACGGCGGAAATACTTCATCTTGTGGATGTGCGATCCAGTAAGGAACTAGAATGTATGGATATGGCCAACGCAGGACTGGTCTACGGATCAGCGCAGTTTAAAGGACTAGCCACTGGCGGAAATGTGTCACCTGCCTTCGCTTTAGCCGGCTCAAATGCCTGTTATAACTCAGTGGTTTCAAGAGGAACCCAGTTGTACGTTTTAGGCGCCAGGTCCCTGCATATAATTGGAGTTAGAACTTGGTCAGAGAGAATAAGCTTCCTGGTAAGATCAAAACTGTGGATTTAAATGGAAAATCAAAGCCTCAACTTTATCGTTTCTAGGTAAAACACCATCGATGGCAGGAAGCCTGCCAACTGGCACTTGATGGCTACATTGCCTCTGTGGATCGCCCGAGGAAACGTGCTCAAGCCAAGGAGCGTATCATCATGCTTTTTAAGGAATATATCGCCAATTCCGCCCGGGCACCAGAGTATTGTCTCGGCGCCATTGTTAACTGCTTGATCACCGTGGGTGAACTGGATCTTCTGTGGACACAGCTGTGGGAAAAGTTACACAACAGCAGCACTGAACTTTTCTTACAGCACATTTCCGAGCATATAGAAAAGGAAACGATACATAGTGTTAATCCAGTGATATCCCAAGCTTTGGTGGATTACTGGCTGGAACACTCCCCTGCCAAACTTGAACAGCTTATCCTCAAACTGGATTGGATGTGCCTGGATCTCAACCAGGTGCTTAAGGCTGTGAAGAAGCATCGTCTGTTTAGGGCTCAAATCTACCTCAACACCCAAGCTTTGAATGACTATACGGCGGCGCTCACGGAGCTCCTTCCATTGGTGACCCCAGATGAGACGGATTTGGGCAACTGCCTGCTGGTCTACGTTTCTAGTTGTCTGGCTGGAAGAGAATATCCCAGCGGAGAAATTCCCGTGGAGCTGGTGCATCAAGTCAAGCACGATGTCCTGCGTTGCCTGACCTCCCAGCATTCCAAGGAGAATGCCGGCGATGAACTGCCCTATCCCTATCTTAGAGCTCTCCTCAAGTTCGATACTCGGGAAACCCTAAACGTTATATCGCTGGCGTTTCAGGAACGAGAGTTTAGCAACGAGCTGGGAATCTCGCATCGCAAGAGGATTATCAATCTGCTACTGGAAATCATGTCGCCCGAGAATGCAACGGTAAGGTTTGTTAACCATAATTGCTAGTCATCCAACAAAAAACTCTTTATCTTCCAGTGGGCGGAGATTGGTTGCTTGCTAAACTTCATTGCTCAGCAGATTTCAATGCAATGCCTGCCGCGGGATAGACAGCTTCTGGAACGAGTTTTGAGCCACTTGGCGCAGGAGGAAATTGCTAACGAGAGCAGTCGCCAACACTCCGAGCGAGAGAATGCATGGCACGAGCTACTATCCTCCAACTGCCTGGCCGAGATCAGCAGCGATGAGGAGCAGCTGCGCTTAGCAGAGAAGGCGAAGTGCTATTGCGTAGTGGAGTACCTATTGGAGAAGCTTGAGCGATACGATACCATCCTGGATTCCTACATCCGAAACGAAGCCAGGCACGAAACCATGTTTGCATATATGGAACGCCATGTTGCTTCACCAAAGAGAAGCATTTTCCGGCAGTTGAAAAGGAATCTAAGGGAGCTACTAACGATCAATGCCAAGGAAACCACTCGCTTGCTGTCTCTGCACTATCCAGAAAAGATTAATGAGCTTTTAGATAACCTGAGAAGGGAGGAGAACTTGTTATATCTGTTCCTCAAGTGCCTCAATGATCGTAAAAGCGAACTGGAAGCCAGTCAAATGGAGTTACTACTGGAATTATATTGCAAAATGGAGTCGTCGTCTACCGTCGAAGAATTCCTTCGATCCAATTCGGGTTATCGCTTGGAGAATGCCATTGCCATAGCTGAAAGCCATCACCTTAACCGATCTGTGATTTATCTGTATGAAAAGCAAGAGAGCTATGCGAAAGCCTTTGAGTTGTCCATGGAACTGCTTAAGTCCGCTGCTGGCGAGGAAGCAGCCAAGGAGGCACAGACTATATCGGCTCTTTTGGCTCGGTCTGTGGAAACGTTACCAGCCCAGGAACTGGAACGCTGTTGGTTCGCTCTCTTGCAATATATTCTGCCGCATCAGGAGCTTCAGTCCATTACCAAATCTCTGCTGCACGAGGCCTCACAGCATATCGATCTGCATAATTTGGTTCAATTGATTATGAATACCCACAATGTGTCAACTAGTTTCGGTGATATAAAGGATCTTCTAATGGGTATGCTGGACAGTTCGAGGCACAAAACGGAGGCTTTGCGAGCATCTGCTGGAGCCCTGTGTCAAGATCTTCACCTGAAGTTCGTCAAGCGCTATCAGCATGCGCATCGTGGACTTTGGGTGACCACCACAAAGTGCTCCATGTGTCGCCAAAGGCTGTACGATCACAGCCAGGTGCTAATATTTGGCGGATGTGGGCATGGCATACACGAGCAGTGCATGGAGGAGTCGGAGACTCAGTTTGAAGAATGTCCACGGTGCTTTACGGCCATTCCAGATCAAAGTATTGGTTTGCCGCGGCCAAATAAAAATCTAATCAGCATTTCCTCGTCCTTGGAAATGGGTGCCTTGCAACTGAAGGCACCGCCCAGGCGATTTATATAGTTTCATCGTCCTTTTTGTATATTCCATTTATTCCTCTATGTATTTATTGTACAACTATGTGTATTGTATGTGTAAGTAAAAAAATTGCATGAAAAATCCGTATTTTTATGGTTCTTGTTTGAGTCATTCCTTTACTTTCGTATAAAATGATCATCATTTCAATTGGATATATTTACAATTCAATACAAAAGTATGTTTATACTTCAGTATGTTTATACTTTCTAAAGCACACTTTAAATTATATTAATCACAAATTGCCATTTTTCCTTTAGCTTACAGGCTGTCTGGTAGGATTATCAGCAGGAAAAGTGTTATTATAATGCTGTATGAATTCCGTGCATTGTTCAGCTGTTAAATAAGAAATTCAAAGGTTTAAAAAGTGATGCCGCAATTCAAGATTACAAATTAGCTTACCCTTGGGAAAAGATAGGGTTTCATAAAGTTTCAGGTTTCTCATTTGGAAAAAGCGGTATACGCTGTGGAATATTAGATCATCCTTTGTCTTATGAGCCGCCTCCAGAAACTTGCGAGCTGGCACTTTTTCCAGACCCATTGAATTCTTAGCCAGCCTTAAGGCATCAATAACTTTGCCTTGACCCAGCATTACTTCAATGATGATCTAAAAAATATTGTTAGTTCATACATCTTAGTAAAAATATCTAATTATAGTTATATCCACCTCATGTGCTTCAATCCTGCCCAGCATATCGATGGCCACCTGGGATATCGCCGTATCCACATTTGAATGCGACAACAAAAAGCAAGCCACCGACTTGGATTCCAGCAGCATTGAATAGCTGACCAAGCGTCGCAAGGTGTCGAAGCTGCGATTGGAGATCAGCTCGCTGATGATCATCTTGCTCAGCTCCTCCTGGGCGGCAATGTTGAACTTGTTCAGGGATTGCAGGTAGAGCATCAATATGGATTCCGTGTACGGGCGACGAGCTATGCGCTGAAAGATTTGCACCATATCCAGTTGCTCAATGAGCACAATGGGCGGTGTGCTCTGTTTCAGGGTAGTAGTTTTTACGTTCGACGGTTGAGCGGTTTGATTTTGCAGCTCCAACTGGACCCAAGACCTAAAGTATACCATGCATAATGTAATAAATATATATTGATGAAAATAACGTCTTTAACTTACGCATAGATCTTGTTAATCCGACTGAAGATGGTCTCTAGGACTGGCAATAGAGTTCCCTTATACTGATCATCTACCAATTGTCCAATGACTTTTAATAGCATCTGCTTGCCATTGCTGCGTTGCAGCAGGAATTCTGTAAGTCGAATGCGATCCGAAATCAGTTGGCACAATGGTTCAATGCAGAGGTTCAAAAACCACATGCAACCCAACTTGGCATCGATTACAATATTTGGCTGGAACAGTACCCAGTGCGTGGAATCTGCATGGGTATAAGTGTCAAATAAAGTAACTTTTTGGATATTTAAAGAACTTACACAACTCGCACTGCAAGATTTGTCCATCAGGCGAAAGTGAGGGCAGTTTCAGGCCAAACGGTTTGATGGAGCGCCCTGGAGTTATGGGTGTATGATAGGTTATTTCATTGATCACCTCTCCGGGCAGGGAGATGTCGAATAGCAGCGAAGTGCCCGAAGCTTGATGGTGCACCACAATCAGATTATCCACCGTGTTGATGGCGAAGCGACCAAGCAGACTTAAGCGGAGCACATGGCACTTGCGTGGAGCCAAGCCCGGTCCATTGAGCAAGTGCACCTCGACTTCCATCAGTCCGGTGGTGCTATTTGACTGGAGGATAAGCACAGCCAGCACGCCGTAAACTTGGCCTAAGGTGACCTTGCTCTCCTGGACATCGCGACTTGGATTGCCCACTGAAAGGAAAGATTAAAACGCTTTTAAAGGATTTTAACCCAAAAGGATTACTTACAGTCCACTTTGGGCAGCTTGGTGATTACTTTCTGCTTGACCAGCACCGGAATCAGGGAGTTTCCTTCGCTGGTGCACAGTAGAGCCACATTGGCATCGCAGCACCAGGCGAACCACTTGATGCCAATGCTCAGGGATTTCACAGAGCGCACCTGTCGCTTCTCAGGAACTACGGTGTAGACCTCCACGCCGGTATTCGAAATCAGGGCCACCTCTCGATTGTGGACCCAAACAAAGCCATGGATCAGAGTCTTCACCTGGTGGGTAATGATGTCCTGCAGCAGAGGCTGATCTCCCTGAAAACATATGAACTCCACGGAATTCTCCTTTCGCTGAACGGCCAAGATTTGGTTGTCCGGCGAGAACTTAATGGACCTTATGGCACCGCCACGGTCGCTCATGCAAAAGGAGATGACGACATCGTCGGGAGATCCAGGACCTTTGACCACCACACCAGTAGCTCCTCCAGACCGAACAGCAAATATCTTTACAGATATAGATTTTTAGCCATCATCAACATGGATTTTTAACATGTTTTAACTATACCTGCTTGTTGGAGTCATCGAAAAACACATTGGTTAGTTGGCTGACAGCATCAAATCGTATGGGATTTGGGGTTAGCTCAATGTAGTGGATTCCATTGGAATTATCCATTGTTGTGCTGGAAAAAAATAAATAACAAACTGCAACAGCACAACTTTTTATACACCCCCCATTAGAGATGTGACTTTAGCACAGGGTGCTAGAGATGTGCCACGAGTAACAAGCTGTTTTAAGTCACGATTAATTTCATTTATTGTACGTGCAAGGATTAAAAATATAAATGTATTTAACATTATTTGTGGTATGCTTACAGTAGATATTTTTAAACATTTATACTATATTTATTTAACCCCTTCCAACTCACGCTATTATTTGCCATCACTATTGCTATCAGCGGTATTTTTGCCAGCCCTATCAGCTGTTTAGTATACAAACAACAGCGATAAGAAAAAACGGCAGACAGGACACAGAAAAATATTTTTTCTTGTGAATTTAAAAAAAGGTCTCAATAACTTTGATTCAACCACTTAATGGGACACCTGGACAAATGCCGCGTATGCTCCAGCGATGTGGCTAGAGACGACGAGGCCTACAATTTGCTGCACCATCCATATCTCGCCGTCAAATTTTCGGAGTGCACAAATTTGGTGGTGGATCCTGATGACCAGGATATTTTGCCCAGCGAAATTTGCTCGGAGTGCTACGAGCTTCTGGAGAAGTTCCACTCCTTCCGAGCACTTTGCATTATAGCCGACAATAAGTGGCGTTCTAAAAGTCTGGTAACTTGGAAGAAAATAGATCGCAGGAAACCTGTTTACGAGGTCGATGAAGATGAGGAAGAGGAGCTGGAGCTGGAAGAACTTCTATTGGAGCCGCCGGAGATGATTATATGTGATACCAATTTGAGTGCACAAAATACCCCAATAGTCGCTGAACAGGCACCGCCAACCTTGGTATTCCATACCTTCACCGAAAATGTCCAGCAACCCCCGGAAACGGAAAAGAAAGCTTTGGAAGTGAGTTTGGGTTTAAGGTTTAAACAGGAGTGTAAGTTAAGTTGTATTCAATGATTTCAGGAGCCGCCATTGACCACATACAAGTGCGACTTGTGCGCCGACGAGTTTCGAGAGGAGAAACGCTTGATTCTGCACAAGAAGGAACACCAGGGACACATGCTGTATCATTGCACTGAGCCCGGATGCGAGGAAGCTTTCAACCGATTCGAGAACCTCAGGCAGCACGAGCTAGAGCACTCGGAAGTGGGCATGCGGTTTGTCTGCGAGGAGGAGGGCTGCAACAGGATGTACCGGCACAAGGCCTCGCTGAAATACCACCAAAGCAAGGCTCACGACATTGGCAAGCCTTTGAAGACCCATATGTGCGAGTTCTGTGGTCGGGTGTTCAAGACTGGCTCTGCCCTAAGCCAGCATCGGTTCACACACGGTGACCAGCTGGTATTGCCATATGCCTGCGAACTGCCGGAATGTTCTATGCGATTCTATAGCACGGAGAAACTCAAGATCCACATGATGCGTCACCAGGGCATAAAGAACTTTAGTTGCCCCTACTGTGGTCTCAAGAAGACGACCAAAAACGAACTGCGACTGCATATCAACTATCATACTCTGGAAAGGACCTGGTCCTGCAAGGATTGCCCCAAAGTTTGCAACAGCTCAACGAGTCTTAAGAAACATATCCGCGCAATCCACGAGAAGGCACGAGATTATGCCTGCAGCTATTGCGAAAAGAAATTTGCCACCACCGACACGCGAAAATATCACGAAATGACCCACACTGGCGAAAAGAACTTTGAGTGTCACGTTTGCGGCAAGAAATTTATACAACCCTCTGCCTTGCGCACCCATCGCAAGGTCCACGAATCGGGGGATAATCAGCAGACCGCTTGTGCTCTGCTGCAACTGACTAGCATGGGTTAAAGAAGTTAACATATTTCTATTTTAGGTTCAGTGGAAAGTACAACATTCATATCGTATTTTACTTGACTCACAACTTAATTAATATTTACATACCTCCTTTATTGAGGGATTTATTACGATAACGAATTAGAAGAGCAGGGAAGAGGCAATTTTTAATAAACTAGTCTTAGTTTCTAATGGCACAAATACATGCCATTTTACCCTTAATAACGTTAACAAATCAGGAAGTTTAGGGTAAATGGCATTAATTAATAAGCTGTAGTTTTTCTATCTTATCAAGAAACTAATTAATATGACAACAACCCGCAATAACGACAATAAATCTTATGGTGTAGGGTATAAGTTAATGACAATAAATCAGAAGGTGGAAGGTACAAGTATATGACGATAACCCCAAATAATGTTAACAAAACAAGAAGAGATTATGAATGGAGACAATAACCCTTAATAACACTAATCAGGAAGTGTAGGGTAAAGTGAATTATTTTAAAGAAACTGCACTTTTAGTTTCTTACCATTTATGTATGTCAATTTACCCTTAACAACGAAAATATCAGGAAGATTAGGGTAAAAGACGTTTAGTATTATAGTCACATTTGCAACTTACACTTTAAGTAAACGACAATAACTTCGAATACTGACAATAAATCAGGAAGTATAAGGATACGGGGAGTTTTGCAATAAACTTTGGTTTAAGTTATTCACGTTTGAGAATATGCCAAGTTATCCAAATCAGGAAGTAAAGGGTAAAGTGCATATTCTTTTATGAAGTGTAGTTATAGTTTTTTGTTTCGTTCTGTTTGTTTCTTAAACTTTAAGTTTGTTGAATTTATAAAATTGTTTTCTTATTACCTATTTTTTATGAACTAAAACCTTTTACTCGGTTAAAAATGAAATTATATACTTTAAGAGTACTATTGTACTTACTGTATCGACAAATAAATACTCCAATAAAGAACCATTTCCTTTTGGGATTCAGAATGTAAATATCAATAATTGTTTAATTATATTTTCAACTAAAACAATAATGTACAGGAATTGTGTGTGTGTGTGTGTGTGTTACTAAATAAATCGGCAGAGGATTCGCTTCCTGCCGCGGACCACTAAAAACTAAAGTACATCTGCTAAAGGTCGTGAGTCTGTTTATTGTATATGGTATAGTATATAGATAGCTTTGCATACATATGTATAATGGTGTGGTAAATGATATGACGTGCCACGATCATTTCCCCCGGTAAATATGGTGAAATCTGTTGCATTAAAATCGTTGTAAATATGATTCTTCAGTTATTGTTATAGATATATATTTGTATAGTTATATATGTTGGTGAGCTAAATGCGTTTTCTTTTTTCGGCTGCTGTAAATATTGAGTGTATAAATATGTTGTATTCGTATGTATATATCGTTTCTATATTTGCGTGTACTGATCCTGGGGGGAAATACGATTTCTTGTCCATCGCGTTCACTTCACTCGTTCTAAGCCTATGAAAAAATGCGTTTGTTGTCGTTTTTACATTTTTAGAAAATGTTTAAAGTACGTAGAACATAAGAATATAGCATATTTTTAGGCTAAATATCACCCACGATTAAATCGTTGCTTAGAGACTACATAAAAACTAGACATATAATACATTCTTGCCTTGTAAGTGTGTATAAATATATCCCAATATCGGCAACGGGTACAGATTATAATTTCAGACATTAACCAAAGACACAAGTCCATGCTAAACACTAAACACTATGGTATGCCAGTGTTAAATATTATGTAAATTTAACCTTAGATCTGTGGGGTGTATATAACGTACTTCTATATCCTATTAACATGTTAAGCTCGCTGAACATTTCACATTATGTTTGTATTTAAACGCTTACTCCATTTAGACATAGTCCGAGGGCACTGTGCTGGTGCTCGTCTCGTTGATGGCCGCCAGTCGAGGACCTCGTCGTTGCGTCATCGCCGCAGCCTCGCCCGGCGTAAGGCCATTGCCCCCACCACCACCGCCTCCAAGGATGGCGGCTGCTGCTCCTGCAGCCACAACACCGCCACCTCCCACTCCTCCGCCATGATGATCCCAGTTGGGCAGCGGCTGGGACATCACGTTCAGTCCGACAATCTCGTAGGCGCCCTGATTACTGCCACTCGCTCCGCCGGGCATCGCGGTCACCGACAGATCCGAATAGTAAGCACTGCTGGGTGCCGAGGAGACCACCATGGGAATGTCCTGCTCGTGGCCCTGGTAATTGTATTTCTGTAATGAAGGGTGGATTGCAGGATTATTTTCTGAATTATTACTGAATTTCTGTCATGAATTGGGCTGTAGGTATTAAACCAATTTACCAACTATTATTTTACTTTATTTGCGCTACCCACCTCGCCACACTGACTGTAGGCCGTATTCTGATATGAGGGATTGGCGGATCGCACGGACTCGCGATCCAGTTCCGCGTAGAGCGCCTCGCTCACGCCCACCGGACTGTAGGCATCGTCCATGTGGGTATAGTGGTTCTCCGCCGGCGACGTCGACGGCGGACCGATCTGGTCGGGACCGGCGGAGGAGCGACGACTGCCGCCCAGCCAGGTCCAAACGCCGGAGTTGCTCGTGGGCCGCCGGATGCTGTCCGCCGAGTGCTTGATCGAGATGGGCGATCGATTTTGGCCACCGTTTCGGTTATTGCGACACCACCAAGGCTGCGGGCGGCCACCTGCAAGGGGAATTCATAGAGGGGTTAGCCACGAGGTCGTTATCTTCTGTTTGCTTAATTAAAATCATGTTACTCATACGACACGTTGTCCGCTGGCCAGCGATAATTGCGAAAGAGTATATATTGAACGAAAATTACAATTGCCATTTGTGTGGATTATCTGTGACACTTGCTTCATTAAAAAATATTGGGAAATCAGCCAAAGGAATGTGGATTAGTTTTATAAATAGCCAAAAAAAATGTTGTGCAGTTGGGTTGGCAAATTTTTAAACTCATCCTTATTACTTTTTAGGTAATAGTATCAAATATTAATTTGATGATTTTCGTTTCCTATATTTTAGGGAACGATAGTCTATCGAATCCAAGCCGAATTCGAACGCAGCAGATATCTATGACATTTCGGTTTATAATCGGGCTATAAATCAAACATTCACCTCAGGACGCAAACAAAAGACAGAAACAAACAAACAAACAAAGCGTAAATTAAACGGCTGTCAACTGGCAGCGAGGTGGCAAACAAACTGCACCGCTGCACCACTGCACCGCTGCACCACCGAGTGGTTTTCCGCAGTGGCAGCAGCAGCAGCCAGCCAGCCAAAATGCCGAAAATGCCAAATGTTTCTCCTTTTCGCTATCAGCACATGTGATCTCATAATGCCCAGGCGGGCATGGGAAGGTTAATGGGAGCTCCCGTGTGTGTGTGACTCAACCGAGCGTTTGAAGGCACTCAAAATCCAAATAGCCGGGATTCCATAAAACCCTGGACGTCATTAAGCTCATAATTTATAGACAACTGACGCCAAACGCTCATTGAGAATCGCAGTAGGCAAACACGTATAATTGCTGGTTGTAAACGCGGTGGACCTGTTCTCAACATCCGAACCACAACGGCCATCGTCTCGACTTTCCAACTCATCGCCGTTTAATTTGCCTAGAGTCGCTTGCAAATGTGTGTATTTAGTTTTTATATATTTTAACTCGCCTTTCACTCTCATTAAGTTGGAAAAGATGGTGCCACTCGGAGCCACTTGGGGCGATTCAGCTAATTAGCGTGGAGCATACGCAACGGCAGCGATGGTTTCCCAAGTTATGCACATGCATAATGCAGTTCCATGTGCACTGGCAGAAATATGCCAGAAGTAAGAGAAACTTAGCTTGATAAAATACAAAATTATAAAACAATTAAACATACAAAATAAATCGCTACGCCAAACTCAATTTGTTCTAAGAAACGTATAAACTACTTTCAAAGCGTACAATTTTTTCTCAGTGCACCTTGCATGGCGAAGTTGGAGTCGAAGTCTGTTTTATGCTTATGATTTACGTACTTCGGCTAAGCGAATGTCCAGCAGCAATGGTTTTGACTGCGGCGATTATTACCCCCGAACCGAAGTTATCGTACGTAGGTGCTCATATACATGCATTTTGTGCATGTCACCAATGCGGCAAACACAAGTCGCAGACTCCAAGAGACCCAGCTCCAAGATCCAGAGACCCAGCTCCAACTGAAACTTGGCTTTAATGGCTGTTTTTGCGCCGTGTTAACGATGTTGCCGCGGCTACTGCACAGCTAACTCAGCTGAATCGAGCCGATGCAAGTTGCACTGAGCTGCGACTGCAACTGCATTGCACTTACGATTTCTTTCGGGGTTTCTCAATGCTGCAGCACAGTGGTAGATAGCCCAGAAATGTACTGAATGTATATTACGAAAATATCTTCTGAACTCATACTACTTTATGGATCACTGTGCCATACTGCATTTTAACAGCTATAGCGGCTGTCTTATCTTCGCCTGCTTATCGCAGTCACCAGAACGGCAGCAGGGAAACTGCAAGCGGCAAATTGTTGTTAACAAAATATTTCGCAGTCGACTTTTGCTCAGATGAAAAGCGGACAAAATCAAAAATAAATAAACGAAAAATTAACGAGCACTTTGGCTTTGGAATTTAATGTGTGCTATTTGGATTTTTATTTTTACTGTTTGCTGCGCAAATGGCAAATATGACATGTGTAATGAAGTCTTAATAGTCGGATAGATAATGCCAATCGCGGTGCTATGTCTTACCCGTTTAATGCAATGTCACTTAGTATTTTTCATTTATTTATTTATTTATTTTTTTGTACTGCTCGGTTACTGTGAGTTCTTTGTATGCATAATTAAGACCATGTTACGCATACGACACGTTGGCTGCTGTTCAAAGATAATTTCAAAGAGCTCCCAAGTAAATTGACACCATCGAATGTTGCAATTGCCATTTGCTGTGATGGCTAATTGCGATTGCTGAAATATGCAAATTGGAAATCCTTTGTTTCTTTCTTGTAAGTTTTTTACATTCTTATTCCAGCATTGTGTAGATAATTAGGTAATTTCGAAACATGTGCACAGATATAAACACTACTCATGTATATAATATACATTTTCGACACATTTTTAGCTAACTTCATAAAAAACAAATTTAATGTCTAACCATTTTTACAGACTCCCATAAAAACTCAGTTCAATTCAGTCCCCACTTTTTCACCTTTGCAAAAAAATGTTGCAACAAATAAACACCACTTAAATGTGCATTTTTGGGCAATTGAAAATTTTCTCTTTCGACGCAAAAAAAGACTTGAAAAAAATCCGAAAAAAAAACTCTGTGGCAACTGGCGCTTGTCTCTCAACTCTCAACGGTGACTTGGACATAATCACG
Organism: Drosophila melanogaster; assembly: GCF_000001215.4. NCBI lineage: Eukaryota > Metazoa > Arthropoda > Insecta > Diptera > Drosophilidae > Drosophila > Drosophila melanogaster. Next base: position 6,481,536 of record NT_037436.4, on the reverse strand, counting down.
CGCTTTAAAAGCTGCTGACAGTTTAACGATTTGTGGCGATTGTTTGTTTCTCGGTTTGTTTCTTTTTTAGCTTGGATCAACATGCAGCCGTGCGTACCACCAACGAAAATTATATAAAAAAAACCCCAACAAGTGGGTAACAAAAACTTTTTGGCAAAATACAAATAAACAAACCAACCAAAGAAAAAAAAGGAAACCAACAAGAAACGAGCATTTTCATGGGGACAGCTAATTGGCTGCTGTGACATTAAATGCCGTCAACAATTTGTCCTGCATGTCGATTGTCGGGCCCACAAGACGGACGGTGAAATTGGCGCCAAGCCTCCGGAAGAAAGGGAGTGAGCTGAAGAAAGGGAAAGATTTCGACCTGAAAAGGGATCGGATGTCAAAAATTCGCCTACTGCTGAATGCTGAAAGACTCGCCAGAATCGAGCAACTAAATCAAATAGCAGAAAGAGTCCTCCAGCCCTCCTCTAGCCATTTTGCACGATTTTCAAACGTGTTTGACGAAGTCTGCGGCCATGACAATTGTTTTGCCTCTGCCTTAATTTGTCTACAAATTTTCTTTTACTCGAAAGTTTTTGCCAGCACGTAGCCTGGAGCCATATATAATACTCATGGCTCTCGATTTCGGTTTCAACTGCCGCAGGAGGAGCAGCAGCATCTCTGATTTGTGGCACGAACGTGAAGTTCATGCATTGTCGTCAAAAATTTGTCTTCATTTTGTTAGTTTACCTTCCTTCCACGCCAGTCGCAGAAAACAAATTAAAATGTTGGCACACCAAAAAAAAAAGGGAGCTGAGGTCCCCAGAACGAAAGATTTCTTTGAATTGCATGCCATGGCAGAATTATGCAATTAAAAATGGAAATGAAAATGCAAAGAGAAGGCAAGACCCTCGATGATGAGCAGAGGTAACAAAAAACCTGACCTGACTTGGCTTGGCTAATTAATCAGACGTGGCAAAAAAACATCAGGCTTTTTTTTAGAAGATGTGAGATATTGGATGGATAACAATTTTGGTCGTAAAGTTCTTATGGGAAAGTAAGGCATTTAATGTAAGCCTTTGAAAGCGGTAGCAATCTATTAAGATACCTAGCTTGCTAACTAATAAACAAACACACTTTATATAACCTGATGATTCCCATTTAATCACCCACTACAAATCATTTGTCTCATTTAAATAATATCATTGAATAAAGAAAACATTTATTCACTTACCATTGGCATTCGCTGATTTAATTCTGCAAAGATAAGAACGGAAAAATGTGTACCAATTAATAAACAGAATTTTAATAGACTGCCGGGCATAAATTAGTTTGGAGTAAATGTCAAACTTGTCGAGCGACAAAATGGCAAATGCCACAACGAATGACTTAGGACACAAACTTGAGCGAACGAATTACTCAAGACACAAACTTGGGCCACGCAAATGCTTTTACAGCCAGTTGCGTGTGACGCGAACCGACACGCCGATAAAATTTTAAGCTAATATAAAGTATCTGCTGTGGCCGATAAAATCCACCGACAACAACGGAATTGCATTATCCAGCAACCAAAGAACACATTTGCCATTTGTTGCGATTAGATTAGAGTCGAAAAAAGTAACAGCGAGGATGTTTCTGGCATTTAAAAGCCACTGCAAGTTTGAATTACTTGGGCCTGAGTGATTTAAGCCCGCAGCTTCGAATTGGCAGGTGTTTTTTCGCCATGCCCGCTTTCTATCGCCGTTTTTTGGCGCACATTTTCCAGTCCGTTTTATTTCCCCCCTCCCAACTACATATTTGCACTTGCTGACTCCGCTTTTCTGGGTCACATCGAACGGCACGAACCTGGGGCCTAAATGGTCATATACTACCTCTCGATAGATAGATATACATATATATATATTCGATCTGTGCGTATCAATTAACCGTCTGTCCGATTTGATTGAGTGCAGTGCGGCATGAGCTGCATTTTCCCCTCGCTTTGCCTTGATCGATTATAATGTTAACTCAACTCGAGCCAATTCGTTTTACTCTTTCTTCTTTTCTAGTGTTAGTGTTAGTTTCAGTTGTAGTTTTTGTTCCTCTCAATTCAATTAAATTGAACAAGCAGTTGCCGCTGTCTCGGGGGCCTTGGCTTATGCGCTAATTTACCTAGCTCGAGTTTTTCCAGCTTATTTTCCAACAATTTTCCATCGGCGCGTTATGTTCAATTTTCTGCGCTTGTAGTTTCGATCTTTTTTATAGCTCTTTTTTTTGAAGTTGATCGAGTTTTTTGCATGCTAATTGAACACGCCTTTTTGTGTCTTAAATGCATTAAGCGGTTTAAACTTGACTTTTGTTTTTTCTGCTCCACTAAAAGACGAAATACAAATAATTTTAAAGGAGCGGGCCTGGCTTATAAACGAAATCAATATAGAAAGGTTGAGTATTGCTACCAGAGATCGAGTTAAAAGGGTCAAAGCCATCAAAAAGGTTAATACTCATAACTGCGGTTAACGAAGGCAATTTAGTTACAAGAAATTTTATAGAAATTAATATGCTTACTTTCGGTGGGATTTACTTATACAACTATTCAAGAAAAGAAGTATATATGTAGCAATCAATTAACATCTACGAAAAATGTTTCTCATGTAACTTCGGACCTCCTAATTAAAAGCCACTTTGATTTCCCAATCCTTAAATTATCCAAGTGTCAAATACAAGTCTCAATTGCAATCGTACTTTGAAATTTTTCCGACAAGCCTGTGGAAACCATTGGTAAGACATTACGCCGTCTAGACGTTGAGCAAACATTGTCAAAAAAAGCGCAGAAAATTCAAATGGCAGGTGCCACTTAAGACTTAAGCTCAATAAGGTGGCCAAAGCTAAACAAATCAAGTCAAAACACTGAGTACAGAAACAAATGCAAATCTGGTGACTTGGTGGAGACATGTGCCAAGCAAATTTATAGCACCATTACCAGACCAGATCGAGAATTGCATCAATATGCAAATAAGTGTAACCGATATTACATGTAATTGCTGCTAATTTGGCAGCCAACACGTCCGACCACGACGTGACATGCTCCACACACCGACTTACGGACAAACGGACGGACAGACGAACGGACAGACCAAAAAAACGGAGAAACGGTTGCGAAAACCAGACCCAAAATGAGTGACTAAGGCTGACGGCAAGGCAAACACCGTGACATTCGGTACGACAAGGGGAGAGGTGCGGGTAGGTCCTCAGGTGATTAATGCAAAATCAAATTTGGTCCAAAAACCGTGAGAATAGCACTTGATTGAGACAACTTGGCACGGGAAAGGTGAGTTTGCAGAACGCAATATTGAGTAAATTATTGAGTATTTTGAGGTCATTAAGGTGTTCAAGCAATTTTAGTCAGTTAAAATGTAAGTAGTATATCAAAATATTTATAATACTACTTTAGATGTGAAGCTTATAATATATTGTAGTTATAGGATATTCGAATTAAAGGGTGTGTGTTAAGGTTTATAATCGTTTCGAATCACCAATCATAACCAGGTAGTATCCACCATATTGAAATCAAGCTATTTCCCTTTCTTCATAATATATTCAGTCATCTAGCCAAACAACTCCATTCCAACTCCTGTTTGGACTCACATTTCGCGTTTGTTTGTTTTGGCTTGGGCGGATAATTTGCAAAATTAATTTTATGCAAACATGCTGCCGAATAAGACGACATGACAATTTAATTGGACGCGACATGTGGCCGGCGTTTCCACTTCACTTCAAACTGGAAGCCCACGGCAGCAATCGCATAACAAGCGCGGCGCCTGCGCATTCGCCAATTTCAATTGGACAAAGATTTCTGTTAATTTGGCGCGCTCGCGTGTGTTGTTCTGTACCGCCCTCGCACCCCTCCCCACACAGCATCAACAAAAGCCATCCCATGCCGCTTTAACTCCTATTTAAATGTACTCGAAATCGCAAATATCTGCCGATCGGAGTGTGTGACCCACTCTCCACGGCCTTTTTGATAGACCATAGACCATAGAGAACCCAGGCGATTTTGGCCATATAAGAACGCCTGTGGCAAAAGCCATGTTTCGCTTAAAGAGCAATTAAGTAATAAAGCAATTTCATGTTCCTTTGTTTTCGGCATCGATTATTCTCAGCCGTTGTTGCCCGTTTTTATATATATATATATATTTTCGTTTTTTTTTTTTGTTTGCCGTTGACTCACTTAAGAGGTTTTATTTATTTTTTGGTGGGCGTTTAATTGAATTGCTGGTGTTGGCGCGTCGTGCCGCCCGTGTGGGCAATGCATTGTAAATCTTTATAGTTACACAGATCCCACAGTTCAGATATTCGCGTAAATATGAGAGTCCATACGAGTGGGTACTTATATGTATAAAATTCAATTTGTACGCCGTTGTAAATGTCGCCGTCGACTGAACATGACGGATCGTTGGGGTCGTCAAGGGGTTAAGAGTTGAATGTCCTCTTCTCCACGGCTACCCAACTCATATGTGTGTAGTTTTGCATCTTTTTATCATGACTAATTGCGGCATATTTCTAGCTAAATGCCAAAATTTAAGTGTTTATTCATTATTTTCAGTTTAATTTATTCGCCGCTTGTTTTGGCCAATTAATTTTGAACGGTCAATTTATGAGGTCTCGTGGGGAAGAGTCAACATTTATTTATTGTTTGCAATTGAACGTGTTTAAGAAAGGCCCAAAAGAGTTTTATGGATATCGCCATGTACGACGACCAGTTGTGTCATAAATAAGTTAAGGCTCCAAAATTAAGGAAAAGCCACTATAAATTTAAAACCTTATTAATTCCTGTCTGTGTTTATATGGCACGAGCTCTTGACTAGTTCGATTTTGTTATATAGAAAGGTAATATCATTATTTATATTTAGTTAGCCAGTGCACTTACCTTCTACATCTTAGAACTATGACCATTACAATAGCACCTATTAGAGCCGATATGATTGAAACTATGATTAGGGTGAATGCCCATCCAAGTTCGCCGGCGGTTTCTGCAATGAAAAAGCCACAAAAAAAAACATGGTTAATCAAAAAAAAAAGTGCTGATATATCTGAGGAATGTGTGTAATGAGCGTAATGAAACAAGACCTGGCCAACGGTGTACGTAATACATTTATGATTATGCAATTTTTATGGAGCGATGGCGATAAAGATGATGAATTCATAAAAGGTTATGAATATGAATAGGTGCTGCAGTATATGATATATGTATAAATACAACGTGAATTTATGTGAATAAACAAGGGTACAGTGGTCACACGCATTCTGCGCCCATTGGATGTTTAGTAAATTTAGTTTGGAATTTATTATTTTGGATGTGTGGTCGTATATTTTCAGTGGTCTCCATTGTACAGTTATAATAATGTACTACATACTTTTGATACAACTGTATTCCTCTATCAATAAAGAGGCGAAACTCCTTAATTCGTGAGTAGAGTCAATTAAAACTCGAGCTTGTATGCGATTAAATTAAATATGCTCTTGAAAATAATGCGACTCCAATTCAACTGCAGAGCGGTTTAAATTTTCTCAAATGCTCACTTACATATGTACGGGCATTTAACGATGCAAAATTAATTACAAACTTTATTATCTTAACAACTTGAGGCTCTGACGTCGCCGTTAACGTCGCTGCCCCCGCTGGTGATTTAGAATATTTATGGCCGCAGTTAAATGAGGCAAGGAAATGGTAGTGCCAAAGTCAGGGGGGTATTTCCCCCCATTGCCATCCTGTATATATCTTCTATCTGTCTCTCTTTCCCACCGCCGCCCAGTATATATTGCGTTTTGACCCTTTTTCGCCCAGTGCGCTATCTCTAAGTGGGCATCGGTCGGCCATATGAAGGGGAAAAAGGTTAAATTCAGCAAACAGAAATCAACACGCATATAAATATTTCAGCCGGCCTTCTGGCCTTTCGGTGCTATGGTTTATATCCTTTGATAAAAGCCGAAGCGAAATTGAAGATGAAATAAACAGATATCTGAAGGAGGACAAGGTCGAGATATTAACACCCTGCCTAGAATGCATATATGGAATTATAGATACCCTTTACCTCAGTGCCAACTTGTGTAATTAGGGATATCTTGTTAAATTTTCTCCATATTCAAGGTAACATTAAGTTACATTATTTTTACCTTAAGTTTGGATCTCTAATGTATCTCAAGTTTCACCTGCATCGACTTCAACTCTTTCCTAGGGCATAGCCAAAAAAAAGCAGTGGGGTGGTCAGTAATTTAGCCGCTGCTAACTGATGAATTTCCTGTTACTCCTGGCTTATTCCCCCTTCTTAACCAACCTCTCCCCACCCACTAACCGTTGACCCCATTTTCGCGCTTATAAATTTAACCCAACCCCCTCATCGTTTGTTATCTCATTGCCAGTTGCTTAAATATTTATACTATGCCACGGTGCTATAATGAAAGCAAACGCCATTATGTTTTTTTGCTGAGCTCCTTTCCACCACACCCCCCCCCAATCCCCCCATCTTTCGGTGATTCCCCCCTTATTCATTGTCTTCGCCCCGTTATAATTCAATTGGCCAAGATGAAAAAAAGAAGGAATAAAATAACCCCGAACTCGGTACCTCGAAAACTGGTAAATGCGTAACGTCTTTGGAAACTGGGTAATTAATAACAAACAGAATGGAGCGAGTGAAAAGCAATTTTCGCTTGAATTGAGGATGTGGGCGTGGTTGGCAGGAAACGCGTTAATAGGCGGCGCCTCAGAAAGTGTTAAACAAAAAAAAATTGTAATAAAAAAACAAAGGCCAAGCAAATAAAATGAAATGAGTATAACGAGCTCCACTTGTTAATTGAACTAACGAGAGTTGAGAAAAAAAAAGAAGTTAAGCATTTTACTGTCTTTGTGCCTGAGCTTCACAACATGACTTCTATGCGTGAGTTAAGGTACAGGGAAAATAAATTACTCTGCTGATTTGCATTAAAATTAACAACTTTCTAGCTGGAAAAACGGATTTCCTTTAATTAAAATTGAATCACTTTTTATTGGCTGCACTGCCAATTATTAGTGCAGAGAACAAACATAAAACAGCACTATGAATGCTAATTAGTATTGTATTAGTATATCTAAATTAAAGCGACGCTTCTGCATAAATTAGCTTAAAACTTTTCATTGGCTGTCGCATGCAACTGCATTCCTGAACCGTGAATTTCCCCCAGTTTTTTTTGCTTTTTAGCATCAAGGACTTTGGCCTGTCGGATGCTGTCAGTTGGCCCGATCCGAATGTAATTCCCCAAAAGACTCGTAAATAGCTAAAACAGGACAGGATGGGGACCCTTTTAGCCAGCCACTCGAACTCGTATTTATGCCACTCAGTGGCATTCAACAGGTGTGCGCCGATCACCGCTCTACGCAATCGGACTGAATTCAGGTATTTTATTTACAATTTGCAGGTATTTATTAGCAGTCTCTTCGCCTGACTGATCTATTTCAGTTGGCTTGCGGACCTAATTGGCAACTCATTAAAATAATTTCGTGCAACGGACAATGGGCTTTGGTTTACTTTTTTTTTCTATTTTTGTTTTGGCATATGTACCTAGAACATGGCCAGTGGATTTAGCTTTTCTCGGAACTTTTTGGACTTGACACGAGCAAATGTTGTGCTGTTGTGCAGCTGTGCTGAAGTTTTCCGCGAAACTGGGCAACATGCAACAGCAAAAGCAACAGCAACAGCAACTGCAGCAGCAGCAGCAGGAGGTTGCCGCAGATACATCCATCAGATACAAATGAGGGCCCGCAGATGCAACCGCCGCCAACTCACTTCTGTGTCTGTCTGTCGGCAATTGTAATAATCGATCTGCATGCCGAGATGATTGATGATGCGTTTCGGCCAAATGCTCTCAAGATTTATGGTTTCAGTTGCATATCCACTTATGCCCCCGTGTCCCCACATACCCTCCTCCTACGACTTATCGGCCCAGTTAACAGGCTTGTATCTCAAATGCCGAAAGCCTGCGACATAATTTCGATTCCCCGACGTTTATTGCACATTATCGCATAATGCATATGGTATATATACAGCGATATATGCAAATTTCGACACCGCTTAGCCCACCTGCCAAAGTGGGAGAGCCAGTGGAGTCCAGCTACTGCAGTAAATCATTAAAATCGCTGGGCCCACGGCAATGCAGCTGAGCATTTGAGCCCCGAAAACTGTCGCAGTTTCGATTTTGTTTTATTTTTTTTTTGCTTTTTTTGGATTTAATTGCCTGGCCAAAAATGCCGAAAATGAACAGGCGGGCTTACACAGACAACAAGTTTTCCTGGCATTATCTAACAAATGTATCGGGCAGGGGGCGTGGCCGCAGGGGGGGAAGCCTGCATTCGTGCTGAAATAAAAGCCATCGACTGGGCCAAACTACGACTCAATTAACAGTCCACACAATTAAATTAAATGGTCGCATTTGTTTTCAAATTGAGCAATTAAGAAATGATTTTGCGACTTTTTTGGCATTGGAATTTCTGTGCGACGACGGTGGGCGCTACGGCGATTCAAATTAAATTTGAGATAATTAATTAACAGGAGATGATTAAAACGGTAAGCGAATTTGCACAATTAAATTAAAATAATAAATATCACAACACGACACATCCATAAGGAGCTGAAGCATAAATTTTTAAAGAATTTTGAAGTCAGAAAAGTTATTACCCCGTGAATTAAAGCCATATCTTGTGAAAAAATAACAAATGTGGGCCAAAAGTCAAACACACCTCGCGCAGTAGCACATATATCTGTCACTGCACATAAACAGAAATTCCCTTAGCCGACTTTCTTACAAATTTTCAAGAATAACATATGGTCGAAACCAAACTCGATTCCCGAAACGAAGAAAGTCGCCGAAAAAGGCGAACGAGAATTAAATGACAAATTAAATAATGTCAGCAACGCGGCGGTTGCCCAAAGGTTAAAGCCATAAAAAAGAGGGCAAGGTTGCGTACTCGGTTAAGCCAATATAATAAATTACATGGCGACAGTGGCGATAATCAAATGAACAACAGCAACAACAGCAAAGTGCAACATGCGTCCGGGCCGAAAGTCGTTAAATAAAACGCACTGAAAAAATGTTTTTTCCCTGCTTTATATATATTTGGTTTTTTTTTTCTCCTTTGCTGGTCAGCGGCTGCAAATTGTCAGCGAAAATGAAATAAAAATTAAACTGAATGCGCAGGCGCAGCAGAGACATTGGGGGTAAAATGAAGAGAGTGGGGAACGAGGGGGGGGGACTGACAGGACCCCCAGCGGCGGCGCCACCAGATACAAGATACAGATACGAAATGTGGATTGGGATTGGGAATGAAGGCAAAGATGCGACATATGCCGAAAATTTTCAACAGAAGTTCGGCTCACAGGAATTTCGCATACAATTTCGGCAAATTTTCGGGTTTTCAGTTTGTAAAAGGTGCCAAATGGGTATATTGGGATCGTTGAAAAGTACGAAGCTGGTATGAGATTGAGTTGATACCCTATGAAAATAAAGAATTTTAAGCTTTAAGTGATCTGGTAAAGAAGTATCTTTTTCAAGCTTGACAAATATTAATATGAAATGATATGTTCCAGCCCAATGAGTACCAAATATCTCATAGTCGGCAAATTTGACTAAAACGCTTCTGATTTTCCCTCGCTCAACTTAATTGCGATGCTGTGGAGAAGCTGAGGACTCAAAAGTATCATTAGCGCAATGAAATCCTTTTCGCTACCAGCAATAACAACAATTACGTGCACAAACAATTAAAACTAAATTGAGTTGTCAATCGGGGAGTGGGATGTCATGTAAATACGTTTGAATTGAATTGCATGTGAAACACTCTTCAAACAGCACTCGACACTCAGTCAGTCGGAGTTGCTCTGGGCCATTGTCTGGGTTTTGGGTTTTGGGCTTTGTGTTTTGGCCCGATCCCTCTGAGTCTGCACCTTTTTGGTCTAATTAAGCGCCACAATTAAGTGCAAATGTGTATCCCCGTGTGCTGGTAATGTGCACCGTAATTACGCACTGCAGACGAGAGTTGGTAACATTTTTTATGGCCTACGTTTTTGCGATGAGATGAGGTGCGGGGTGCTTGGTTACAACTGTTAATTTGTGGTCAATACCACACGATACTCCAGTTGCTACCCTGTTGGAAAATTACTTTTCTGCCCTTTTTTCAGTTATTTTTTCGTAGCAGGTGAGAGAAACTTGCTACTGTGGCCATCATTAGCCATTGTTTATTCAGTGTTTTTCAGTGCCTGTATATTTTGTGTATTTAATGACTTAATTTTACCGCAGTGGCAAGTGGTATTGCTGGTAAATTAGTCAACTGCACATGGCGTTTTTTGATTGCGGGGGTGCGTTTATAAATTTGTTTGTCAAAGGTACAATGAAAACTATGAAGTTAGATATACTTAAAAATGCAGTGGCAAGAAATTTACTATCATGAATCTGAATTTTTCACTTACAGCTCTACCTTAAATCAAAACCCAACCCAGTCAAAATATCCGTGCTCGAACTTTTTACTTAAAAAAGCTGCCAACGAAATGTCTGCCAAGTTTTTTGCCTGTCTTGATTACTCCCATTTTTTTTTACTGCTTTTTGCAACATTTTTGCCTGGCAAATGGAACTCCCCTTGTCGTTTGCCACCCATTGCCATTGCAGATATATATTGGCATAATGCCATTAAATGCCTTTGACTTGGCAAGTAAAAAATCTGTTGACTGTCAGAAAAGATAGAAGCCAAAGAGGACCAAACCCGGCGAGAGTAGATTCAATTATGCAAAAGAGCAAGGAAATTCAATTTAACAACTGGGATCCGCTCGGGGAAATGTTGAAATTTTGGGGTGAAGTTTTCTGGCCTAGACATTGCATTGGATTAATGTTATGTCAACGTAAATTATTATTTATTTGTTTGCGGCACGAGGGACAGCAACTTTGGCTCCCACATAAACATTGATTAATTGCCAAAAACAATTAGTGCATTAACACGCTTGTGGAACCAACCAGCAAATACAGAGTGATATAAGACGTACTGGCGGGCATAAATTAAAACCGACCGGAGTTACCACATAAATTAGGCATTATTCGACTTGATAGCGATCGGATCGCAAAGAAGCCAGGCAAATTAAGCAGAGACAAAAGGGAATTTTTTCGGACTTTCGGCCGTTTGTCAAACTAACCGACAGACAACTGAAACCGACTTAAAAAAAAAACACAAAAAAAAAAAAATGGAGAAGGTATACATAAAATCTACATGAGAGTTATCATTATTAATAAGAAGAAGCCAAAGCCGTGGCTTTTTTTAATTCTCATTTAATATGCGAAGATAGCCCAGAATGTGGATGTGGATAGCATTTCCATACAATCAAATGTCTCAATTATGACTGCAAGTCTTGGCTCCTTTTCGTGCTGAATCGAATTTGCATAACAATGCCAACAAATTATCTACTAAACATTCTTGTAATTATTTAGAAGCTGAATTATGTCCGAGAATCTCGTATGCATATTTCTCAGATATTTCACTGGGCCAACTCTTTGCTTTTGGCGGCTCATTTAATGTTGAAATGTCTTAATTGAATTTTATATCTCGTCGGCTATTTCTCCAGAAAGAGGAAACCTTTTAGGCATTCGATTCGCTGTATCACAAATTGAAATATTTAAATGTCATGGCAATGAAGTGACAACAGTTTTTATATGCCACACGGCACACGATTTTCTTTACTTGGCTTTCGGGCTCGGTCTCCAAAAAGGCAAGCGTTTTCCCGATCGTTATCGTGAGTTTCCCAAGTGCCCTTTGCTCATTAGGTTTATCACACGCGTTCTGGGGCAAACATTTCACCTTCTCGTTTTTAAGGCAGTCCTTTTCTGGAAAGTCACTGGCACCCCGTGGCACAAAACCAGGTAATATCCATGGCTAGACAGGTAAATAAAATTTCAGTTCCTGTTTGACTTTTAGTGCCGCATGATAAATGTCTGTGTAATTCTCAGGTGTTTTGTTGTCGCTTCTATAAATGAGACTCAATTTCGTTGGGGTTGTGAAAAAGATTCATGGGTATGGATTTTAATTGTAGTATACTATTGGATCCTGGGCGTTAAAACTCCGTAGCCCTATTCAAATGAAGGCAATTTATCAAACTTAATGCTTTTCCCGCAGAATTCTCATTAGTTTCAGTTAACCCAAAGACTGATTAATTGTTAGACTTTATTCTCTTTGAGAGTTTTGCAAGTTTTCCTGGAGCCCTAACCCTAACCTACTGGCAACATTTGGCAGCAACTTTCAAATGAGAACCTATCAATGGCAGTTTTCCCAGTTGCGACCAAAAAACTTTGGCACTCGAATGACAAATGGAACCGCATGGGAAACCCGCGGTGGAATTCGACCATTCCCAGGAAACGGATGTGGGCGTGTCAGAGTACATATTTTACAATATTTATTGCTTAGGCGAAAACTTTTTGCCAAGTTGAATTTTAATTAGTTTTGTATATTTGCCTCTTTGAAATTCCACGAAAAGTTTGCGGCAAATATAAATCTTGCCTAGATGTATTTGCATTTGTATTGGTGTGTGCCTTTGTGAGCCGCGAACTTTATAGCCAAAGTCAATTAGGCCCTAAACTTTAGGCGAAAAGAAAGAAAATATTTGGTTATGATTGAGCCAAAATCAACAAATTCAAATTTGTGCTTTAATGAAGCGTAAGTCAAATTTAAATTCAACAAGAAACGACGACACATAATGCCTCATATCTCGAACAGATATGTTAATTGGTGCAGAAAGCTGTGTTTTTATTATTTCAAATATTTTTTTATGCGCCCCCAAAGCTTATAAAAAATGTGATGTTTTATTTATGAGCCGCGGAAAAAATTCTTTATTTTTGGATTGCCATTTGGAAAATGCATAAAACACACCCACTCTACCGAGGTAAATGGAAAATGCTAGTTCTTCTAGCTGATTATTTATTCGACGCATTTGGTTAATCTCACATATATATTCTCAAAAAATTCTTTTAATAGTTTTCGAAAGGGTCTTAGGTGTGGTTTGCCCCGGAAAAGAACTTTGCTGGTATTTTATGGTTTATATCAGATATTTAAGGATCTATTTATGCGTCATAAGATTAAAAAATTCGATCAAATCAAAAAAATAACTCAAGTATCATGAGTTATAAGACGACGTTACAAGTACAAATAATTTACTGTCTATCATATCTCCGTGGGTAAAAACTAAGAACTGTTGACACCGCACCGTAAATAAAACGTAAAGTCAACCTTAAATGTTACAGTAAAAGACAATTAAACAAACAAGGGGCAATCGTAAAAAAATGTTCAAAATGGAACGAAAAGAGAGACATTTTACTGTTTTCCGTTGATTCATATCGCTGGCCTATGCAAATGCAAAATGTAACAGGGCAAATGGGACATGTACTGAAAAAAATTATATAAATTACATAGACTCATCAAAACAAATATTATGTCAATGTGAAATTTTAAATATTTATTCTTAACTACTAATTAACTAATATTTGAGTATCCTAGTATCTAGTATGTACCTAGTATAAAAAACAATGAATAACCGCAACTTAACGGCTTTTTCTCTGAGTGTGGATTGATATCATAGCACGATCACTATAAAAAACTTGGGGTCCGACCCAAAAAAAGTAAACAGTTACACGGGACTTATCTGCACCACCCATCGCCTAATCAAAATTTAAACAGTAGAACGAACAGGCAACGTTGCCTCATAAAAACGGACAAGTCGGGCTAATTCCTGAGGGCTGACCAGGTAGGCAGTCGTAAAAACATATTTGAAATTAGTTAAACATTAGGTGTTACAGTAAACACTGGCTGTGGGGGGACAGGAGCGGCGGTTGTCCTTGCTGTCGTTGTCAGTTCATAAAATATTTTATGATCTTTGAACCGCTCTGGCTGGCTGTTCTTTTCGGTAATGAATGGGGATCAGGCCAAACTCCCACCTGCCTTTGCCGCAAAAGCGAACCGTATTTGATTGTAATTTACAGCCTATTTGATTGGCAGACTCGCTGATCTTTTTGTGCCGACTTTAATGGGCCTGGCTTAGCCGCATTTTAATTTAATTTGCGTCAAGTTGAATGGCAGTTGGGGGTCACTAGTCGGAGGCACTAAGTGGAGTGTTTAGCATTCTAGCCGCGGACTGATGCTCGGCTGAATGGCCATTAAAGTGGGCAGCTAATTAAATTGCCTCTTGGCGAAATGCTGATTGAATTTCTCCCGAATATGGCCGCTGGGTAAAAAGTGTTGTAGGTCCATCTTGAAGTGGGCAGTAAATAAATTCGCTGGCTTCAATCCGCTAGACACCCATCCCCACCGTCCTGTCAATCACACTAACCTCCTCAACTCACAGGCAACTGGATTTCCCTAGAGCCGCACAACATATTTTCCCCGAAATTTCCATTCAAGCGGGTGAGAATTTAATGCTGACTGACGCACATAATTATCCGCGCATGGATTTTCAATTAGGCGAAATTTATGTGAATTTCTCAAATGCTCACGGCTCATTAGTAAATTAGATTTTCAGTCCCTAAAAATACACCAGACAGAATTTGTCGCCTCGCTGCAAAATTTCGAAAGTTGCTCATATAGTTTTATTTTATATATATATATTTTTTCCCCAACACCTTTCCCCTTTGCTAATGAGCTGTGGTGTATTTTGTGTGGGGGGAAGTGTAAAAAAAATTGATTTTTAATTTTTATTTTTCAGCACCAACGAATAGAGTGTGATTTTCTTTTTTCCCCTTCCAAACTGTTTATGTTTCGGAGCTGGAAAACTGAGGCTACAGTTTCCTTTGATGTTGTCGCTAGAGAATGAGACAATGTTTGTCTGACATTTTGCAAGATGGCTCTTTGATCTTGAACGGCGGAGTCGGATATCGTTTCACTAGTAATTAGTACAGAGAACGAAAATCTTATTGATTTCTTCAAGAAAATGAACTACTTTTTTATTAAATACCATCATGTCTTATCCTATTGAAATCTTTGGATTAGATACACGCTTAATTAATAGCAATCACCCAGCTGATCTCCAATTTAAAAGCAATTTTACCACTGTAAGAAAACGCTCCAGACGGAGCATCCAGAATAATGGCACGAAATGAAACTCATAAATTGTAATTAAAAAGTGAAAACTATTTTAATCAGCATTTCAGCAATTCTATTAGTACTGAGCCCGCATTTTTAAGGTCTGGATGCTGCATCCATGCACTGTGTGTGGTCCAGGCACGTTTCTCGGGGCTGCGATCTCATTTTTCTGCCCCGGGGCACTGCGATTCTTCCCCCTACGCAAGTCTCGCCCTAATTGATTAAAAAAAAAAAAAGGAACAAAAGGGAGCAAGTCCGCAATGACGACGCCACAATAAAAATGCAAAATGTAAACAAAGTTAAAAATATTATGGAAAAAAGAATGCCACACACAAAAAGCATCTACGGTGCACACACAGGGTAGCCAGTACCATCATAATCTTTCTGATGCACTGGCAGTAATAATAATTTTTCGATCTCTCGCCGAGCGTTTCTTGTTTATCTTTTTAAAACATTTTTGCATGCTACGTAGCGGGGAAACCACAAAAAAGCAAAAAAAAATCTAGGAGGAAACTCCAACAACAAGCGGAGCAGAAATTATGGAAAATTCCATGAAAATAGCAAATAAGTTTTCTCACTTCCATTCAGCTCCCCAGTTTATGTGTGTGTGTGTGTATCTGTGTGTTATGTTTACTTTTTATGGCTTCAGGCCACAGTGCGTTCGTTGCAACAATTATACGACTCAGAGCACACAGAAGGAACCACGAGGTAGTACATCAACAAATAAAAAAGTGGCAAGAACAAATAAAAACGCTTCAAAAACTCACTTATTTCCGCTTACAGTTGGAATATCTTGCAACAGATGCCGAAAAAAAAGGAATCACGTCTCTTGCGGTTTTTGCATAAATTTCATAATCTACAGATTAGTCATGTATTTGGCCAAAAGCCCGGCGTTAACGAGCTATGGCCAATGGTCATGAAGCGGAAAATGTTGGGTTTCTCATTGGAGAATGGAAGAAGATGGATTAGCATTTAAATGGGAAAACCATTCAGGAGAAACTTTAAGCTAGTCAGTGGGTAGAGTTTATAAGTATTTACTTATACGTGTGGGATGAAAAGTGTAGGAACACTTTATGTTGAATACTATTATAGATCGAATAGAAAAACACTTTAAGGATGAAAGCTGCCTACTCTCACTCCAATTTGAATCGCATCATATGTTTTGCTAATCCTGTTATTGTACAGAAATAACATAAGTCTGGCAATAAATGTTTTCGTCCATAGTCCTTCAATATTTATGGTTGAGCCGTCAGGACAATAGCTCTAATGGTCCAGAAAAGGATGGCGAGAAGTTCAGAGACTTCGTTTCGTTGCCATGTAATGCTTTATGCGACCAAAGTCAGCAACTTAAATTTATTTATTTGAATTTATTTCACCACCACAATAAAAATATCAAAATAGGCGGAAGGAGCCGTCGACTTCAACAGCTGCTGTTTTTGTTGGACGGGACCATTGTTGTTACCCCGATGTTGTTGATATCGTTGTTATTGCCATAAAACATTTATTCAACAGCCGCACAAAGTCAAACACGAGTCCTTTTTTGGGTTTCGTTTGGCTTGGTTTGACTTGGTTTGGTTTGACTTTGGCTTTGGCTTCGGTGCGAGACCTTTCATTTTTATTATTGTGCCACAAATTGCTGTAAATATTTGCGGAATATAGAATTGTTACCCTTTATTCTCTTTGTTACTTTTATGGGTGCGACGGGAGGCATAAAGTGGCGCATAAATTATACAAAATATGTTGTTGAAATAATCAAGCGGTTAACTTAATCTGCCATAAAGCTAAAACATGTGAGCCCTGTGCATGGCAAAACGAGTGGCTCAAGTTGGCAGGAAGTGCCATAAAAATGGGATTCTCCTATTAATTTAATGGTTCAATGAGAGGACGTGTTTAGCAATAAATTGAAGAGTAACAGGGTGAAAAACTAAATGGTTTTATTCCTTTTCTTGGGTATTTATCAGATCTGTTAATTACAAGTTAAAGTCGATTAAGTATTTAACTAAGCATTTAAATTCAAAATGAATCCTACAAAAGGTAACGAGTTCCTGTCTGGCTGCCATTTATAAATAAATCTCATACTCATACCTTCTTTTTTTTTTTGTTCTTCCCTAACGAGCTCCATTTTCAGTCAGCCAACTCCTAATAAAGACATTTAGGCGGGTCGAAACTTTTTGCCCTGCTTTTTGTTTACTGCTTTGGCAGTTGGTTAGAATAATTCCCAGAAATACCTGGGCACCCACCAGCTAAATGTGTCGCCTGGGATTGCCTTTACCTTTCCGTGGCCGTTGTCGAATTTTGCATGCCATTTGATTAATTGCCATGCAAATTATGGTGTAAATATAATAACATTTTATTCAGCTGTCAATTCTGCGGCAGAGAACCAAAACCAAACCGAACCGAAAAAAAAAACTTAGTCAGAAACAAAGCAAAGTCCTCAGACATGGGCACGACATGCAAAAACTCAATTTAGAGACCCGGCCAGATGAAGCGAAGTGAATGGCATTCGCTGCAGTCCAGACACGACTTTTCCGCTTTATTCAGGGGGTATTCATAGTACTCACAGTGCAGCGTACCCTCATAGCCGTTATGACTGGACCACAAAAACCAAGCGAAGCCAACCGCAGCAAACACCTAAGCACAAAATTAAGACATTAGTCAAATTTTGCCATTTTTTTTCTTTATATTTTTTTTTTGTTTTTTGTTAGCTGCGGCGGCTCTTCCCAGAGCGAGCTTAATCCCTTCGCAAAAAAATAAAAATGGGTAAGGAAAAAATATAAAATATTCGCCAAAGGCTGCCGCAGGTACTTCCATGGAAGTGCTGCCCCACGTCCAGGTGAGTGTTGCAAATTAGTTGACACGTCGTTTGGGGCCACAGGAAATCCCAGACATTCGGCGCGACAAACAGTCGCCCGGTCGGCATGAATAAAGTCATTTATATATACCATATACTGCGAGTATACTGAAATACTGAAAAGCTGAAATGTTTCGCCACTAGCTCCATTCTGCGGCTCTATAATTAGCCTAATAACGCCAGGCACCCATCGCAGCCTGCGTTTCGGAGTTCGGACCTCGGCTCAGTGGAGTTTTACTATGTATAATGACTTCAATTTGCCCTGAAAGCGATTCCTGGAAATCAAATACGGCAAACGGCTAAATGCCATGCCATATCCCATCCCACAGAGCGGTTGGTTCAGCGGAGATGCTCTCGTGAGGGGAATTTCAAGAATTTTCAGTCGAAAACCCTAAAAAATAAATTAAAATTATAAATAGAAAAGTTCGAGGATGTGTAATACTCCCAAAATATTTATTACCATCATAACTAAAAAATTGTGGTTTCTATTCTTAACGTGACTTCATTACGTGTTAAAAAACATAAACTTCTAAATTTACATGTATAACTTTATTAAGAACTTGTATCAAATGCAATTTCACGCGGTCAACTCTATTTTAACCATATGGACAGCGGTCATTTGGCAGTCGGTTTTTGCTATTACGAGTGTTATTTGGGTTATGGGGTGAGTTCTAACAGGTTTTTTTTTTTACCAAAGAGCTAAATTTGAATTCAACGTTAATGAAAGCTGGACTTTAGTTTTTAGCGTCAGTAGAGTTTTAATTGGGCACTGGATTTCCTTAAATTTCCGACCCTGCAACTTGCTTCATTTGTTCTCAGATAAATTAAAGAGCTCGCTGGCTGTAACCTATCTATCCGATCTGCGTCCGCCCACGCCCACTGCCTCATATTTTCATAAGTTTTTTCGCGTCTAAGCCGCCGCCTTTTCCACCACCCCTTTACCATGCCGCTTCTTTTACGAGCGCAGAGACAAATTACTGGCGATGTGCCAGGGCGATAGTGCCGGTGGATCCCCGGATCGCGGGCTCGGAACTTTGGCGAAACAACGCCTAAACCAAAAGCTGCCACAAAGAGTTATGTGTGCAAATTAAATTTGCAAGCGCAAGTGCACACTGAACGAATAAAGGGACAACGAAATTGAATAAGATTATATTAAATACGATTTTGGAATGAAGTAACCTAACTAATAAATATAACCAATTTTATTTCAATTATAGAAAAGTCTTCCTGGTATCGGTGCATTTAATAAAATCTATCTCTGATGACAAATTTCTTTCTAGAACCTTTTTTAATTTTTTTTGTCTAATATAACGCATATTTTTTGTAAGTGTACAAGGCGGCGAAGGAGGAGTCTTTCCATCTCGCTTGCCGAAAAGCAATCGAGCCACGCACGCCCAACATCAGTTTGATAAATTGATATCAGCGATCGATGCACGGCCGCCAGATTATTGTCTTGGCAAGCAGTTTTAATTGAAAAACGACAGGAGCAGAGGGACCCTTTGCGAGGAGTAGGCAGAGAAGGAACCATCGGTACTCACCTATGGAACCATCCAGGGAGTAGGCATTCCGCTGCCATGCCCACGTGCACAGATCACAGGTGGTCAGGCCGTCGGCGGCGACGCTTTCATCCAGGAAGGGCGGGCGAGGTGGCGGCGGCACAAAGTGTCCGTTCCACAGACCATTTTCGCTAGCATCGAAGGCCAGCGGTGAGTCGAAGGTGTCCACTTCGATGGCATTGGCCCACCAGTCGTCGTCGTTGAGCGGATTATAGCCAATGCTCGAGGCGGTGGTGACTGCATCCGCATCCGGTGGTCCTGGCAGCTGACTCTCCATCCGGCGATCCACTCCGGCCAGCGAGTCCAGCCGCGAGTTGGGAAACACGGAGCGCAGCGTGGTGCTGGCATCCTGGTAAATGTCCGCCATTTTCTACCTACGGGCGGACCTCAGTCTGTGCACTCCGGCCACATTGATCTGGATATGGATCTGTATCTGGATCTGGACCTGGATCGCGTCTTGTGCGGCTGGGCGACTCTGTAATAAAGTGGTTTAACTTGTTAACTAGTTACGTCAAAAAACAGCATATTATAATTCATAAATATTGGCAAATGTTGTCAAATTTGGTGACCAAAACTGGTCAGCTACCTGAGCTGGTTAGCAAATACAGTGGATACAGTCCTACAATATCAGCTGTAGACTGAAAGACTAAGTTAAAATTTTTGGTACCTACATAAATTGGCCAAATGTATATGTTGTATAATGTAAATCCCATATTTATCAAAAACTATTAATAACAAGCTTCCATACAAGACAAAATAGTTTTCAGTGTTTTTAATATTTCATTCACTAGCTGCATTTTGAAAGTTGTTTCACCCGAACTACTTTGGAATGCCCATCGCTGGTGGTTGGTTATCCTTATTATTTTATTTATACAAGCCCACCTCATTACTATGCACACCCCCAACGTCCACCCCAATTAATAATCCCGCAATAAAGACTTAATGCCACTGACCAACACAAAAGAGGCGTGGCCGCAGAGGCAGAATTTCCATGGGCGGCAGACTGGTTTTTCCAGCTAGGCTACCGAAAAGTTTCCCTCCCGTCTGACACACATTAATCAGCCTAAGAAAACTGTCGGTTGACACTAATGAAGTTTCCTAACAAGATTAAAAACGGCTGATAAAAAATTTGCCAGAAATAAATCAGCATTATAGTTGCGCGGCTAACACAAAAAAAAACCTACAAGTATTTGTAGTTCAATGGGTCAGCGGTGAGTACGCTAAAAGTGAAACTCCAGACAAATGTGCTAATCAAAGAGTCGGCCAACGGCCAACAGATCATCGCAACCAAAATTATATCTTTTCACTGTGATTTATAAGCCAGCAATTACAAGCTCAGCTCACTGATCGCCCATTATCCGGCTTAATAATGCAAAAAAATAGGAATTGGAAAAAAAAATACACATAACCGAAAAACTTTGAAAGATATAAATACAATTCAGACAATGAAACTTTGAAAGAAAATAGTGAATAAATAAAAAACGCCGAAATCATTTATCATAATCATTGTGATTGATTCGTTGGGAAAAAAGTGAAATATCACAAGTGAATAACAACAATTTTTATATCGTTCCAAAAGGCCGACCGACCGATTCGAGCATTTCGACCGCCCCACAGTTTCGCTCATCAGGCGTATAAACGCTTTTGGTTGTTGCCACAACTGTTGTTGTTGTTGTTGGATCACGTCTTTAGCTCACGTTTTGCTCCATTGAATCACTCACTCAGCTGCGTTACCTTTTGGCCAAAAAAAAAAACAGAAACCAAAAAAATGTAAAAATTGTTTTCATTCGGCAACTGACCGGGTAGCAATTGAACTGCCCCCGCTGATCGATCCGCATCGAATCGGCGGGGCCATCGGGGGTTATATCGCAAATATGGCCATATAAACTCGAACTCATATTTTCAAATTTTCAAAGTTCCCCATTGTGTCGGTCGTTCGCCTTATTTGCAACTTTCGAATATTATCAATCATGCAGACATTTTTACGCCCGATTTGCTGTCAGGCGACCTTAAAGTACATTTTATTGTTTTTTCCTTACCTAATGGAGGAATTGTGTTCCAGATGGTAGTGCCTAGAGTCTAGCTCTAAATTTAGAAACATCAAAGCAAACTGTTTTTAAGAACTCTTGAAAACAAAATAACAAAGATAGCCGGAACTCTGTGAAAACTGAAAATGTTTACTTGAAAAAAGAGTCCCTGGGGGTTTCCAAAAAAATTATTTCCAAGTAAATTAAACATATTGATTATTTGCACTCATCTATGATATGTTATGTGATTCAATTTCTTTGCTGTAAACTAACCTTTTACACTCGCCTTTCACCATTCCCCTGATTGAGTTGTTTCCTGCTT
Organism: Drosophila melanogaster; assembly: GCF_000001215.4. NCBI lineage: Eukaryota > Metazoa > Arthropoda > Insecta > Diptera > Drosophilidae > Drosophila > Drosophila melanogaster. The sequence continues at coordinate 6,459,683 of NT_037436.4, read as the reverse complement.
ATAAATAACTAGTTCTCAAATATATTTTTATCCCGTTGCCCAGCCGCTTCTTCGTTATTTTGGCCACCTTCCATATTAATCACACCGCATGAGTTGCTTTCAGCAGACAATGGAGCCATGTGCCATCATCTTGGGGCATCTAAGCGACCTGCGACGGTAAGTGCAATAAAAACGATTTTTTCTGGCTTTCCTACATGTCGTTTTGGCCCGTTTTATCTTTTTTTTTTTTGGCAAAGTAAGTCGGCTGACCAAGTTTTCACTTTTTTTTTATGTTGGCTGGCAGAGACTCGAACACGCGTTGTGCGTTAGTCAAGTGGCTTAATTTATATTTATGAAACACACACTGGCGAACTTGTGGAAGAGTTATGACTCTGACCCACACTCGACTGGGACTGGAACTTGGACTTCGGCCATATAGTAACAATTTAGGCTTGTTCTACGTCTCGGCCGCCAATTTTTCACATTAATTACAAATTACAGATTTATTAGGTATGAGACTCGCAGTCCCAGACGCCACGCCCTTTTCCCCAACCCTCTCCCACCTTTTGGAGGCATTTTTACCGAACCAGTCAACATGCAGGTTACAAGCTTCCTTGGACCTGTCGGCGAATTAAATTCCAGGCCAGGCACATGTTACAACTCTTGACCAACTACGCAATATGCACTGCGGGAAAAACAGTTGAAACTTGCTCTTAAAATATGAAAATCCAAGTATAATTCACTTCATTTATAAGACAATTAGATATTATACTTAAATGGTTTAGGAATTCTTAAATATCGTATCACCTGTTATATTCTACTTAAGTTCAAATAATATCATTCTATTCACTGTAGTCAGTGGATTTACGTGCATTTTTTTCTCCGTGCACATACAGAACTTGGCTAAAATATTAATGAGTGTTGTAATTTGTTGCATTGTAATAAATTAATTTTGTGCGCCGCGGCACTCGTGAGAGCTGCGTCGAGTGGCGGGATAGGCTTGGGCTATGGGTTTGGGATTGGGATGAGGAGCGGAATCGGGAGCGGGAGCAGCCATTTGCATACGAGAGCAAACCACTTGGAACTTGCCGACCAACCAGCCAACTTAGCTAAGCCAACTCAGCCGGCCGGTATCCGCGGCACCTCATCTCCACTCCCGGCTTCCAGGTCCCATCTCTTGGCCCTCTGGGCACTTGGCTCTCAGCTCTTGGCTGTTGGCTCTTGGCGTTGCCCACCACACGCTACACAGAAGTGCATGAGTAGACACTTGAAACGTACTTGGCACTAGACTGATTATAGTCAATTCGCTGAATTGGACCACCAAGTGGCGGCGGTCCGTTCATTCCCTTGAATCCGAGACCAGCTCGAAGTCATCATCAGCAGCTGAGCCGCGCAGCCGAGTTATGTGTGTAGGACCCAAGCCAGATCCACATCCAAGCGGCCAGTCATCGTCATCGCAAATGCTGTCTTGGCCAGTTGCACTGGCATTAATACCAAGATCCAGCAAATGCACAGTGGTTTGTTCGTGGGAAGTGAACACAAATGACTGAGAAGAGGAACTTTGATGAAGTAATAACCTGGATGTTTTGCCAATAATATATTTGTATCTGTATATTTGCCGAAATATTCTATGACCACAATATAAGTTTTTTGGTCGTGGAAAGACTGATACTTTGCGATGTAGATTTTCCGGTCTGTTAACTGATTTTTTGGGCCACAACCATGTAACCACTGTGATTGTTTCTGGAGCGGCAATCCAAACTCGAATGGCGCGTGATTGTGCGGCGTCTTCCTCCGGCGGATCCACACACTCACACACACACAACGCAGAGCTACACCCATTACAACAACCACTTCAAAGATGGCCACAAGAGTAGCATCTTACTTTGCGCTGCCTTCGCCTTCGATGGCGGGCCGTTGATTTAGCCCTAGAAGGGGATTTTGCAGGGGGGGGGGGCGATGGGTAATGGGGTATGGGGGAGCCTATCTGGAGGAGCTGGAATGAAGCCACATAATGAAACGAGTGTGTGAAGATTTTTAAATTCAAAATTGCATGAAAAGTCGTGAGTCGCAAATAGCTTGTTGCTCGACTCTGTTGGCCGCAACAGCAGACAGATATCCTACTCATCACTTGAGAAAATGAAAAAACAATCATAAACAGCAGGCAGCAAACTCGAGTGTGTACAGAGTAAAATCCACTCGAGAGAAATAATAAAAGCGCCCAGCAGACAATCGTTTTTTTCCTACATTTGGTTTTTTTTCGTTATTTTTTTTACCTGTTTGCCATTTGTTTGTGTTTGTTGTTTTTTCTTTCTTTCTGCACTACACCTGTAGTTTTCCTCATTTTTTTTTTTTTTTTGCTTTTGGTTGGTATCTAGGCGAAAAAGGGCGAGGGTGGATGATCGCTCCTCGAGTCGAGTCTTAATAAAGTTATTATAATTTAAGCGTTTTGATTATGCGCCTTGGCAGTGTTTAAAATACCAATGCAACGGCGCCTTTGGGCCACGTTTATATGGCCTTTCTTAGCCATTTTGTTGTTTGCCGTGTGCTGTGTGTGTGGGGGTAATCTTTGTGATTGGTTGCGATTTGCCTTTAATTTTGTTTGCTGGTAAGTGTTGCATGCACGACGATGTTGTGCTGCCGATGCCAATGTTGCTCATGTTGCAAGTTGCATGCATCCCGTTGGCAAAATGTGCAGCCATGTTAACTTGCAACTTTCCGCGTGGTAAATCCGTTTCCCCGCCTGCTGCTTGACTGACTGACTCACTGATTGAATGACTGACTGAATGACTGAACAACTGAGTGACTGTGTCGAGTGTTTCTTTGCGGGGGTGCCTGCTATTTTCAGGTCTCTATTAGAGCGGCAGATTGGTTGTGCAAAAAGAGGAAAAAATGTGAAAAACTGAAGAAGGAAAAACAAATAAAAACTGGAATCACAGTTGAGTTGATTTCCTACATGCACACATATTCTCCAGTGGGCTTGCATAAGGCATCTGGAAATTAATTGGTTGTGTCATGTAAGGAGATTCTTAACAACAATTGCTGATTAGAGATTCATCTGGCAGATGAAATCGAGTGTCTCAGTCGGAGGAGTCCGGGAATGAAGTCATTAAATGGAAGATGTATCATACAAATTAGTTGAGTGTGGAGCATGAAAGAGGTGGGTTTTGCTCCTCATTATTTTGACTTCCTCTTACTGTGGGTTTTACCACCTCATAGCAACATATATGTACTCATTAACCTTTTGGAAAGTGGCTTTAAATACAATATTTAATTATTTATTTTCTATTTAAGCTTTCACTTCTAGTTGACAATCTCTTCTTCAAAGATCTCTCTTCAGATCTCTCTTCAAAGATCAAAGATCTATCTTCCAATAACATTTCGCATCCATAAACCTCTATTCAAACATTGGCCACACTTTCATTAATATTCAAAGCTCACCTTCTCACCCCAAAAGTCCTCATTCTCTTTCATCACAAAAGGCACACTTTTCACGCCACTACCGTCCGGCAAAAGGAAAACGAAATGGAAACACTCAAAAGGTGACAATTACTTTCAATTTTCCGCCAACTTTCGAGCATACCCACAGCACCGGCATGCAGAAAAATAAGTTGGAAAAAAAAAGATATTAAAAGAGTTCAACTCACTCTCCTTGGGCGATGTGATGCAAAAAGAGCCGGCTACATCGGCATCTGAAGCGGCAGCATCGGCTACAGTTTCACCGGGCAAAAGCGAAAAAAATGGAAAACTGTGGAGAATAGCGAAAATATTTTTCGCCACAGTCACAATTTCCTGAACTCTTGCCCTTTATGTCGAGCATTTTGTGCCGCTGGCAGCACACTCCAAAACTCCACACGACTGCATCAGGAGAAGCAGCAACTGCTGCAGCAAAAGCAACTGCTGCAGCAACCGCAGCAAAGGCAGCATCAAGAGCCGCAGCAGCAACATCGCCAGCCAGAAAGTGCAACTTGATCGGTGAGTGCACTCAACGATCGTCCCGCTTCGATTTGTATCGCTTTGCATTGCCTCAATCTCTCAATTTTCAGCAGTGAAAAAAATTCTAAAATATATATATATATATAAATTCTATATGTTTAATCTTTTGTTGGAATATATTTGTCTTTTTGATGATATTTGCGTGGATATTTAAGATATTTTTTGAGATACTTGTTAGTCTGTTTAATGATCAATGTGTAAAGATATTTAGCTTTTTTCGGTGTACTTCTTTCTTCTCGCTTTCATTGTGCACTGATTTAATTCAGTTGGTCCGTGCCGCGTGCCCCATAGATTTTCTTATGATTTGAGTTCCCGGTGGCCTCGATTTGCACTGGCGACCGGAGTATCGAATATTTCATAATAAGTGGGCCTGCGAATTTAAGACCTAAACCTGAGTTTCGGCGACGCGACCTACAGCAGACCATCAGATTTTCGACCCGCTGGCCATTAAAAGCGAAAGTCGTAAAAATCGGTCTGTTTAAGCGCCTTCTGCTCATATGCAAAATCAACACAATTTTGTAAAGCCAAGCTCGGGCTGCTCAGTTTTATTTACTCAGTGCCATTTGAAACAATGGCCGGGCATTTGAAACGCGCACTCCGAGCCATAAAATTCAAAACCGAATGCTCGTTGGGGGGACCAGCTAAAATTTTTATAGCATCTTCCCATCACGCGAAAGGAATTACGTTGAAAATACGCTGAAATGTTTATGACTGATGAATGGACCAGATCCAAATCACATACACAGTTTCGCTTTTTGCCTAGACCAAACCAAGTTTCCACGTATTCATACTTATAATCTTTTAGAAAAAGTTACCAAATTGCCAGCGAAACAAAGAAGACAACTTTGCTTTTTATTGGCCAGGCTTTTATGCCCCCCCATTTAGTGACGGTCTTTACGAGCCCTGTTGATTGCCAATGAAATCATGCCAAGTTTGGAATCTTGTCGCATCAATCGAATGGCGGATGATTTAGGATTGGATTTTATGATCGATGTATCATATAATGAACTGGCTATTTAGCATCAAAAATTAGTCAGAAATTAGATCGTATATGATTTGTTCTTTGCAAATAAAAATAAAATAAAAGTATTCAAATTTAAATTTGCTTAAGATGAATAATATTAAATACAATCGCTGTAAAAATAAAAATGGTCAAAATCTTAAAAGCCATAAAAGTTTAAAGTCACTTAAATCTAACAAAGGCATATATCTGTAAATAAATGCAAATATATTTAAGGCTTTTCTGCGCCATCCTCAAAGTCATAAACACACCTTAAGAAGCAACTTCATTGAATTAAAATGTAAATCTATCATAAGCGGAATTTATAGTTATCTCTGTTGATTTTTCGGGGCATTGATGCGAATGAAACTTCCTGTTTGAATCGCAGGGAAAACTTTTACTGCCGGATAACAATGTTGCAAAGTTGTTAAGTTCCACGTTAGGAACAAGCGCATTACATACATTCCAATTGTCCCCCAAAACAAAATCGTGCCCGGCCATCTAATCGCGAATGGGAACCAATATCTATGCTAATCTCGCTACAAGATCATTGACAATAAAATGGTTTTCCCTCCCTCGAGAAAAAATTGGGAACAAGAACCTGTAGCCGAAACTACAAGCCACAACAAATAATGAGCCGTAATGAGCAATGATCGCCACACAATTAGCCAAATTTCGCTGTTGTTGCTGTGTGTTTGTTGTTACCCATTGCATTCTGGCAAGTTTATTTTTTTTTGGAGACAAATTAAAACAAAATAGAAAAACAAACAGAGCGGGGCCTGCGAAAAAAAAATACACGAAATTAAACAAACATTGAGGGTTTATATGGCCCGGCACTTGGCGAGGTTTCTTCGTACTTGGAAATTGCCGGAAAATTACAAGAAAATCGTGCAAATCTTGTTTGCTCTCCGAGAGAGGAAAAAACGTACACAGATAATAATGCTTAAGTTAAATGGTTTATGGTGGTAATTTGCATCACATAGAACAAGTTATTTAGTTTAACAATCAAAACAATCATTTGCAAGGGACAAGTTTTTCAGTAATGAAAAGAACTTGTAAACTATTACCATCTACTCAACAGGACAACAGGCATTATGACCTATGATTTCTTTCAGTGTAGCTAAAAACCGAAAAGTAGGCATGAAAAGCCACAGCTCAGTTGGTATCGGTGGACTTTCCAACAAATTTAAACGTTACATGCGAGTAGATCTCAACGCGATCCGATCATCGATTGCTCGTGCACCCACACAGATACTAGCACACGACTACACTGAAAGGCCGCGGGGCATGATGCAATGCAACTCCTTTTGCCCTCAGGTGCCGCTTTTCACTTTCCGACCATTGGCTTGTTCAATTGCCAATTGGCCAAACAAAGTCAGTCAAGTCGAGTCAGTCATTTTTAGTGACTCGACTATGGCTTTTGTTGATTTCAACGATTGGCGGCGTACCGAATAACTGCAACTGTCATTTTCTATTCGCGGATTTTCCGCTTGCGACCTGCTGGGCTTGCCTTCTTCTAGATGCAGTTTTCCAATAAAAAAAATAAAAGTGCAGAAAAAAGAAAAACATACGAAATAGCCGAAAAAAATACATTTTTCGCTGCCTGTCGAGAGGCGAAATGTCAATTTGGCGTTGTTTACTTTTTGCCGAAAAAAAACCTTTAATTTCGATTTTAGACTTTTGAGTTGCATTCGTTGCGCCTTCAATTGCCGCAATTTAGCTGGAAACACCCCCTTAACCCATGACAACACACAGCCCCACACCGAAATTCGCTTAAGGCGCGCCATTGGGTGTTAATTAAGCATTTATTCAGTTTCGGGTGTCAAAGTTGGCTCTAAAGAGCCGAAAATTAATGCCAGTTTGTGTCGATTTTCCTTTGTTATCAATTGAAAATTTATTTTCGATTTCATTCTCAGCCCGTTTTTCGTTTTCGATTTCGGCCATAAAGTTAAAGTCCAAGGCGCAACTTCATCGATCATTGTCTGTGTGGCATTGTCAAAAAAAGCATACACAAATAAAATGCCAGAGGCCCAAAAAGTTGGCTTGATATGCCTTCCCTGATGACTTGAGAGACAGCTCTCGACTTAGATGAATCATTTCCCGCCCCACTCCCTTGGCCAACTTCGTTCGATATCACAAGCATTTTAATTGGTCAATAAAAAGCGGCACGTTGGCTATAATAACAGACGAAATGCCAGAATTACCGCATTTAATTTGCATATTTTGCTTTGGAAATTTGACAGTTAAAAGTGGCTTATTGGTGTGTAAAATTTCAAATTAAAGTCAAATCAGCGCGAACCTGAATGGAAATGCTGCTTAAATTACTTAATAAGTTTTTATTTTTCGAACTATTTACGGTGCTGGTTTGAATTTTCTTAGAGTTTTGGCTTACAGCTTAACGACTTAAAGTCAGGAAGTTTTGGCTAACAAAAGTGTCAGTTTTATATTCAACATAAACAACCTATGAAGGTGTAATTAAAATGCCTATAATAATTTTCATTTAATGTTTCATACAAAACATTTCAGCTAATTAATATTTCAACCTGCCATGCTCCTCTCAAACTTTTGCTGAAGTATGCTGGTGTTAATTGAACTTTGGCCACTCGGGCTTAAAGTGCGCTAACCTTAATCGGTGTAGGAAGTGCAACGGTAAACACTATCAAGTAGCGCCTACGTGGGCGGTGGGTCGAAAAGGGGGGCGGTACCAAGGGGGTGGGGCTGCGTGCGCCAGGAGACCGCGACGTCGACAAGCTGATAAGCATCGCCCGCTACAATGGGGCACACACTTCTAGACGGCTGCTTCTGCTTCCTACTGCTGCATGTTGCAGTTGCTGCATGTTGCTGCTGCAGTCAATGTGCCAGTTAGGCAGTCAACTATGCGTGTCTCTGTGTGTTCAACCTGCAACACTTTCAAACAACTTTATCAAGCCAGAATCTCAACTGACTGACTGACTGACTGACTGGATGACTGAATGACTGACGTGGTCTTGATTGAAATGCGACGAGCGCGTCGACAAGCCTCCCAAATGGGTGGGTGGCAGTCGGGCAATGGAAAATGGAAAATGTGTAGTTAGAAAGGAAAGCCCGTCCGCTCGCAGGTCGGTGCGTATGTATTAATTAGTGTCAAGTGTTGTCGCTTTGAGTTACGCGCCCAGGGGAACTGAACTGCCGACATCAGCTCGGCGATAACACAATGCGATAGTAACAGCCACTTGTTTGCCCAGCACCACCAGCTCGAACAGCTCCGGCTCCAGCTCCCGTTTTAGCCCGTTTCTCGGGAGTCCCATTTTCCCGGCCATATAATCGATGATGACACGTTTCGGCTTTTGCCCATGCGCAGTAGCCTCCTGGAACTTCAACTGCAGCTGGCTGCAAATTGCAGACTAGAGAGCCTTGAGTGGACTCGTATGTGCGAGTGTGCAAATTTATAAACACTCTACTCTGGATACTGTAATATTTTTTGCGCATCCAATTACATTTATGTGCTCGTAAACTAAAAATTCTGCACAGCTTGCAAACCGCGATGTGCCCCACAATAATTATAAGCCCAAGAGGTTGGCTACCCGGGATAGTCACCGCATCATCATCATCATCATCGCCATCATCATCAACATCATCATATGTGCGCCTGTGGGAGCGGCCGTTTAGTGGAGTGGGTCTGTCATGGGTTATATTTTACACACTTCCTGATTTATGGGGGGGAAACTATAGTAAAATTCATAAATGAAACCGCTTCCGGAGCTGCTAAAAAAAAATAGTTAATCTCAAATTAATTTCCTCTTAGATCTCAAGGGAGAGGACTGTAAAAGTCGAAGCTACCAGTGGTTGTGGTTGAGAAAATCCTTATATGTCCTACGATTTATTGAGGAAAAGGCTGGCTATTATTTGTATCTATTATGTAATTAAAAACGCAATTACTTCTGGGTTAAAGATAAATTATTCATATTAATGCATTTGAAAAGTTCGGCGCCTATCCCTGAACATTTTAGTGACTGTTTTTTATGTAGAATTTTTAATTAAAAATGTACAAATTTGAAAAAATCATGTAGGTGCTCAAGAATTTTCTTATTAAAACCAAGCTTAGGGAAATATTCAAGGAAATTTTACAGCCAAGATAACCTACAAAAGAAATTGCCAAAGTTTTGATGATCACCTGCGGAAATCGTTTTCGGGGAATCAATTAAAAAGTATGTTTTCCTCTAACCTCAAGATCGAAAGTCGTAAAAATCGGCAAGCATTAAATGTGAAGGCAAAAATCACGTAGGCTTTGACCGAATATCTGGCCACTTTCTTTTCAAGTTTGGAGGGAAATCTTGTCGGCATCCCCTGACCAAAAATATATTAAAAGACAAAAAAAAAAAAAAACAGCCAGCCCACATACGACTGCTAAGCTCTTAAACTAGAACTACGCCCCGGACATCAAACAGCAAACACCAGAAAATAACATTAACCGCAATGGATATTGCAGGCATTGATTGGATTTTCATTTTCGCTGCCCCCAAAATGGTGAAGAGCTAACACACGGATGGATGTGAATGTGGATATATATATTACCATTGCAGGTTGTGCAGGGTGAAAATTGTTTTGGCCTCGGGGCATATATTTTTTTTTATAGAGAGAGGGGGAGACATGTAGAATTATGTGGCACTTTCATATGGCCATAACGAAGCATGTGAATGCCAAAGCCAATTGCAGTTGGTGTTTTTATTTTCTAGACCACGAGTTGGTCGGTCGGTCGGTTGGTCGGTTGATTTCAAGGCTGCCCCCACCGGCCAAGTGGCAATTAAAATTCTTTCGCCTTTAATGAACGATATCCGAGGCATGAAATTAAAACATGTTTTCTCAATCTTGGCTAATGAATTTCCATCCAGCAGCAGTTCCGCACCCTTTAAATACTGTTTTAGGACCCAAGTTGTCAGTTTAATAATCAATTATGTGCCGTACATTGACCTTCAATCTGGCCCAAAAGATCGCGACGAGTGTATCCACACCCAGGCCTAATAGATCAGGCAATTACCCGATTTGAAAGCCTCTTAGCTTCTTTTATTTCCCATCTATTTATGAAATTATAATTTGATATTTCAACATAGTTGTCAATCACAGCTGTCGCCGTTGTTGTGCTTATTGTTGTTTCTCCAACAATCTTTATTGTATTAGTATTTTTTTTTTCTATAATGGGGCGTGGCAGGGGCACAGGTATCGGATCTCTTTTGTTGGCGTTATTAATTTGATCGTTAGGTTTTCTTGTCTGTCGGCTGCCGTTTGACACGATGATGGGCCTCCCCCAGATTTAAACACACTTCAACATCATTTGGACAGCCAGCAGCCCCCGTATTCTGGGGCCTTTTGTCGGGGCAAAAATATAAAAAATAAATGCGAACGGAAAAAATACTTTGTACGGCCCACGCACTTGTCATAATAGATTCGTTTATAATTTTATTTGCTTTGGATTTTTTTTTTTTTTCGGTATGGTTGCAGGTTGATTTCGACTGGGCTTGCCGCACGGGCATTAATCGTAAGCGGCTTTTGTGCCCATGAACAGATTTAAATGCTAAATGCGGTGCTGAGGGTTTTACGTACCTCATAAATCCATGAACAGGTTCTGAAATAGGAAAAAATGCAGAGCATTAATTTAATATTTATTGCAGTAAATGGAATTGCGTTTATGGTTTCCAGTGAGGTAAAGTCAGCTTGTTCAATTTATTACAGTTTCGATAGTGTCATTCATGTAAGAAACCAACAAAAAATATGCTGGTATAGTAAATATTGATAAATTAGGTTAAACAAATAGGTAATATATCAATGAATTCTTTTATAGATTTAATTAATATATTTTACTGTTATAAATCTAACAGATAACCGATAAATCGTCTAAGAATCAATATATTATGTCATTCTGTCACATTTTCCAATGCGTTCATTTTCCACGCACAACTGTACCCGAAAACAGAATTTGCACATGCATCAACGTGCAATCCAAAAGTGTTGCCTACTTCAGGGCGCTGAAGCACCTTCCTATCCTCATCGTCATGAGGAACATTCTAATGAACATATACAAAAATCTCAAGTGCCAGACGCGACGATGACGCGACGCTTTTGCCACCTAGCCACGCCCCCAGCTGCCCTACGCCCCTAAAAAAAAAAATGTTTTTTCCCTGTATCGCCCCAAGGGAATGTGTCTGAGTTTGAGTCTGTCTGTCTAGCCATTGCGAAGATTGCGTTTAAATGCAGGCATTGTTGTCGTTTCGGGTCCCCGTTCCAACAGCAAGTCTCCAAAGGCTCAAGACAATTGAGTCTGAGAGCGTAATTTGCAACTGCCTGAGACGGCGATGGAGTTGGAGGCCAGGATGCATGGCCCCCGAATCCCGACTTTGGCCAGGATACGGTGCAGACACAAGTGCAGCAGCAAGCGCCTAATGAGTGAGGGGCACGGGGAGACGGCGATGCAACTCCCTCCGATCTTCGGGCCCCGCGGTTCCGTGACATGTTGGCTCTCTGGCATGGCTGTTGTTTTTGCCCGGTTGCATTCTGCATCCAACTGGAGCCTGCAGGCGAATGCACCGAAAAAAGCAAAACACATTGCCACACGGCACACTGTTTGCACAGTAGCCTTCTGCCTTTTGGTTTTGAGCAGTCTGAGTGGGAAGCCGGACCCTCCTCCATCCTGAACCAAGCGGCCCAGAACTGGAGATGGAGCTGTATCCAAAGCTGCAGCTGGAGCCGCTGCAGACATAGTCCTGTGGCATACCCAACAGGCGTTAATAATCATTCTTGTTTTTCGCTTTTTGCGGCGAAAAAAAAACAAAACAAGTAAAATGCAACGAGTGTTTGTTTTTTACAACTTTTTGTGTTGTTTTGTTGGTGGTGGAATTGCTGTTTTAGTACCCTGGAAACTATGAAGTTGTAGTTGTAGAAGGGTTTGATAGGTCCAGAAGAAAGTTGAGCACATTACTGAAATAGTAAGGTTACTAAGATTTTTAAAAAATGTTCCATTCATATAAAATTTTGATTCTGAAAAATGTGTAATGTTTCTCTAAGTTATATAATTTTTATCTACTATCACTAATTTCCATCATATTTTAAATTTAGAGGATATTTTTCTAGCCCTTACACATCTACCTAAATCTGTGTTTTTTTACGCTTCAAGTTTATCCTTTCGGGCCTTGGATTTCATTATATTTTTTTTTTGCGAAACTTTTTCATTTTGTGCAGTCAGACGACGACGACGTCCTAGAGAGTGCATTGACTGAAGTCTGCAAAAAACACAAACACAAAAAAAAAAAATGAAAATGCAGAAACCGAAAAAAAGAAAAGCAACCGAAACCGAGCCAAAACGACAAGTGTGTGTGTGTGGAGGTGGCTGATGCAGTCTGGTGTTGGCTGCTGCATCTTTTGTTGATATGTAGCGACATGCACGGTGCAGTTTTCCCGGAAAATTCTGTGGGTAGCGGAAAAGCGAATGCAACGAAAGAAGTTCAGTAGCTGGCAGCTTTTTGTCTTACAGGAAGCGTTTTAGCTGCGAACTAAAACAAAAAGTTGTTTGCCATAATTAAGACTTGGCTTTTGGCTTAGGCCCAAGCTTCAGTTAAGTGTTATTAGTTGGAGCGTTTCTTTTTTTCGGCCATTGTATCCCTGCGTTTCGGGTGGCGGATGTCGCAGGGAAGGAAGTTGCCAAGGAAACGCAGCAGGATGGGGGTCAGGATGAGGAAGTGGCAACGGCGGCGGAGTCGTTGCACTTGTTAATTGCCGCACCAGACTTTATTTTCCCACCCGCACACGCACTCCACGGCGGCCAAAGTCAAACAGTTTTGTCCTCGGCCTGGGATCACCTGCTTGGCCTGCACTGAGAGAAATCATATACTACAAAATGTCGATTCTGATATTATAGATATTCCACAAAAACCTTTCTTAAGGACAATGTTTTCCACAATATTGTGTTTTCTTAACTTTGAGCTTTGGTTACTGAAGCTCATCATATAAAATCAATTTTCTCTCAGTTTTTTTGAGGAATTGTTTGGGCCACGTAAATCATTAAATGCCGAATGGTAAAGAAAACATTTGGCAAAATTTCAGGCACCAGTGAAGCCTGAAACAAAGGAATACATTTAATAGGAGTATTTCCTTTTTTATACACATTTTTTCGCTTGAAAAACTTCCCCAGGAGCGGACAGGATGGCAGGAGGCAGTGGTAGGAGCCAAGGCAGGAAACTTGCAGCAGGCGACTGGTTTTTCTGTTTTTCTGTATTTCGTATTACTTTTTTTTCGCAGCGCGACTTTGGCAGTTATTAGTCCGCGGCTGCACGCGAATTTGCTTTATTTCTGTCGGTTGTTTTGTTGCTGGCGATGCAGCAACCAAAATCCAATTAGCTGCTCAAAAAGTTTTGCAAATGCGCGCAGAAAATTTAATTAATGTTGACACAAGTTGAGGCCGAAACTGAACGAAATTGAATTCGGTTTTGCAGCGCAGGGAGGAGAAAGCCCAATTGATTGAGCTGCCTGCTTTTGTGGCGATAAATATGCAGTGAAAAGCACAATATTCTGATCGCTGACCTTACACCACTTGAACTTTCGAGGTGTAGCTTAATTGATAGGGTATAAGTAGATTTAAATATTAAATATATCTAAATATAGAATTGATTTAGAGTTGTCCTATCAAGCTGGCTAAAAAATAGGTATGCCATTCTTCGTGATTTCTCTTTGCTCTCAATTTGCAAACCATTTTTGTGAACAAATTCCGCACCACTTTGTTGACCAGGTCACCTGTCACTTGGCCCAGAAATAGCCGACCAACAACAATCCACCATTAAATGTGGATGAGCAGAGGCCAAGTCAGTATCACAAACAAGCAACGAATGTTAACCAGACCCCACTTCACCCAAAAAGAAATGAATAAAACGCAAAAATAGAGCATAGCCAGGTGCGGGAAATTCAATTGGACTTTGTTTTTACCATGGGGCCAGGCCACCAAAATGGACGCGGCCGCAGCTTTTCAAGCGTTAAAACATAAAAATGTCATTAACACTCAACAGATTTCTGGTGCGCCAACGGCCACAAGCAACAAACGGCCAACAACAAACGGCTTAAATGGCCAATAACAAATTGTTGCAAATGTTCGTTGCAAAAAGGTATACGAAAAAAAAATTGCCAAAGAACAGGCAACGCAAAAGTTTTTCCTTTTAGTTATTTCCAAGTGCTTTATTTTATTTTGTTTGCTGGCTGTTTAGGTGTAGACTTAAATTTATTTGACGCTTAAAACCGAGCTGCAGACAAGAAAATGACACAGAAACCGAGTTGAGCCGCCGCAACGCGTTTAAGCCAAATTGCGAATAGCCGGGCTCGCTGCTTGGAGGTCGTTTATTGTCGCCGGGCCAAAAAGGAGGTGGTTGTGGCTGGGGGCGGGATTGGGTATCATTTACGCCATAATTTTTCCCAAGCGAAATATTTTCCTTAATGGTTTTTAATGAGCGGGTTCGAAAGTGTCCGAGGTGTTGAGAAACCCGCCTGATTTATAGAATCTGCGGTCTCTATTTAACGGCGGTACCGATTCGCAACGATCTCACTAAAAATTTTGGGCGTTCCTAGGCAACCTACATAGAGTCCGGGAGGTGTTCTCCCCCCAATCTGCGACAGCACCATCGATCGTTTATAGATTTGATTTCGCCGAGGAAAACGATCCGAGAATTGGGAACAGCTTAACGAGATTCTGTTTGGGGCGTTTCGCGAAAGTGTTGCTGGCTAGTGAGGAAAGTTTGGGTCATCTGCCAACTGTGGGTATTCGATTTTGGGATTATGCAATTTACTTTGACCTTGATTTCTGTCATAACGAAAAGTTATTATGTTGGAAGCATAAAATAAATACATAAAACTTTTCCATTTAGTGTAAGATTACTTGTTATTAAGTTCTTTCTATCAAGTGTTTTTGCTTCTAATTTTTTTTAAATAGCTGTTCCCTTCCTAAAGGGTCGCACTTAGTTTCCCATTTATTTTTCTTCTCTTTTGGACTCCCTTTTTTAAGTTTGTCCCCCCTTGAATTTTCCACTGGTTGCACAATCTCCCAAAAATCTGATTTAAAAACCAATCTCATGGCAGTTTCATTCCTTTCCCATGGTCGGGCCCCATATCACCTGCCTGGCCGACCGACTTCCTTTGGCCCCCAATTACACTTTTGATTGCCTGCTAACTGTTCACATCCTTATATGACTACGTGTTGACAACAAAATTAATTCAAATTAGCAGAGTGAATAAAACGAACCCATTCGAGAGGAGATCCAAGGTTAGCACAATTTCAACAGCAAAGTCAGACTTTGCGTGTTGGCCGGCTTTTCTCTTTTTTTTTTGCAGCTGCCCGGCAAATTAAAATTAAAGTACCCACAGCTTGTACCCATATAGCAACAATAACCGAGAACAACGATGGATAATTGGATTTGCCTGAGCCCGAGATCCCGCTTGATCTGGATTCTGAATAATAAAACGTGCACTTTATTTTATTACAACCTGTGGACATAATTGGCACAGCTTGGTCGGGCTAATCTCCCATACTTATACTCATACCCATAACCGATTCTCACCCTTTCGCTATCAATTACCCCCCTGCTTTTGGCCAGGTGAGATGATTAGCTTCAGGTGAGTGACGGCAAACAGTGGCTAGCGACTATCTATCGCCCATGTCGCTCCTGCCGAAGTGAGACATTAATCTCAGTTAGGTTTATCTTTGATGCATAATAAATGAGTCGCTTTTGGCCGGGCTAAAAGCAGCTATTTATTAAATGCGGCTACTCAAAAAAGCCGAATAGAGTGGCTGCCCACGGTCCGGCGATCTTATTAACCCAGTTCTCCTTAAATATGGCCAAAAGGAAGCACCAAAATCAACATCTCCAGCAACTTGAATACGTCTTGTGTTTGCATTTGCATTCCTTCCTGCCGGATTTTCGTTTCCTTTTCTTTTCACTTGCCACCCAAAATACAAAAAAAAAAAAAAAAAAAAAAAAAAAAAAAAAAGCTGCTGAAAAACGTGAAAAAAACGAAAAGAAGGAAATCTGCTCATGCACAAAGTAAACATGGCGAAATAAGAGAGCAAAAATTGCAATCACTTTCGGCCAAGTCCACAGTCTCAACCCTGAGCAAACAGCCGCCAGCATCAATCTTCTAATGCGTTCAACAATTTTTTGCGCTGCTCCAGCACTTCTTTTTACCCCAATGTTAATTTTCTCACTTCCACTTTGGCGTTTTTCGGTGTTTACATTTAATGTGGTAGTACCCTTTTCGATTGGGGCTATAACAAACATTATAAGTTATATTTTAGTTAGTACGCGGTATATTAATCTAAAAGATATCTTTATATATCAAATATATCAAATAATTGAGCATTTATCTCAATTAATTAGAGCTAAGTGTATCTTTAAAATAATACGTAACATGCAAACGTACGCTATGCGTATTAGAATATTGTCAAAATATAATAAATATATTTCATTTATTGACGAATCTCAACTTTACTAAATCTGTATCATTTTTGCCTGAGCATCTAAAAGCTTCTCCCAAAGAAGTATTTCAAAAAGAGTACTTTGATATTCGTACTTAAAGTTTGCCTTGCCCTGTCTTGTCTGTTAAAGATTTTTCACTTCTCTGGCCTGCCGAAAACAGATTTCTGTGCCACATTTTGGGGAGCAGGAGAGCCGAATTGACTTGTTGTCACGCCCCCTCATAACCTGGCCCCCTTTGGCGATCCGATCCGTTCCGATCCCTTGCCTGTGACAGCGACATGCAAATTTATGAAAGCCGCTTGTGTTCCTTTTCGGATTGTTGTTGCACTGCATATCGTGTATTATTTCGTTGTTGCTGTTGTTGTTGTTGTTGTTGTTTATTGATGCCGTTGGCGGGACGGCAGAAACACGCCACTTCAGCCGAAGAAATCGGTGGGGCTGGAAGTTAAAGCCGGGGGTATCTTGGGGCTTTGAGCTTGTTTTCGTGCGGAGAACGTTGTTAATAATTCGCTCGCATTACGCGCCGATCTCGAGGAAGATGTCGTCTTAATGACTTCATTAATATTGAGTAAAACACAGCGCATTCAGCGGGTAAAGGGGTGGCAGGGAAAAAGTGCAACCAAAGCAGGCCAACAAGGCAATGGCAAATGCAGAAAGGAGTCCGCCAAGAAGTTCGCGCTCAATTGCCAGAGAGTGCCAAAAACCCAAAACCGAAATGCTTCACTTGCTGCGATTCAAGCCGAAGTCGCTCCACCTCCTCAAATTTGTTTCTTGCCATTTCCGCTGGGGTCGCGAATTGATGAGACAGCAACAATAGCTGTCTTTCTCTGTCTCGCCGTAATTAAAATTAATTCGAAACCCAAGCCGGTAAATCAGCGAGAAAGCAAAGCGTTTGGGGAATTATACACCTGATCAACGCGAGCAGCGGAAAATGTATTTCAAATTAATTACAATCATGCTGGCTTAATGCTAGATTTACTGTCTGATAAATTTGTTGATGTGCAGAGTATGCAGTTGCAGATACAAAGTTTAAAAATCGATATTCATAACTTAGCACATACACTCAGGAACTAAGCGATTTTGGATAATATCTTTTAAGGCTTCGATTTAAGTTTTAGAAGCTTCCTATAAGATTTTTGCCTAAAGTTTTGGCCGACGCTTTTACGAGCTTCCTTCAACAACTTAAGTTTGCTTCTCGTTTAGTACGCGCTCAATTTCAGCGGTTTTAATTTAATAAACTGCTTCCCCACATTTTCAACTCTGTTGCATTTTCCTGGTATCAAAGCCATAAAACTTATAATACACCCTGGCAATATACACATCATCATCATCTGCGCGCTGCAGCTGCGAACTGAATCAGCAAAAGTGGAAGCGGTGGAGCGGCCTTATGTCACATCCGCGTGACGACATCAAGGCGAAATTAAAATAGCGACATTTTATTGAGTTGTCAGTTGCATGGAGCACATGGAAATGCAACAGGCCACGCCCCCCACAGCATCCAACCGCCTCCCCCAATCCACCCATCACAGCCAGTTCTGCCAGCCCACTTGCAGAACACACCCAAAAAATGGGGAAAAAAAATAAAAAAACCTAAACTGCGAAGCCAAAAAAGAAAATAATTCATGCAACGGAGTAGAGGCGACACATGTGTGTGAGCTAAAGGATGAGGTGCTGATATTGCAACGCCCCACAGAGCAGCCTGCCTATATGAGAAACACCAAGAAAAATGCATTTTTAATTTGCCCAGAAAAGAAAAAATACTATAAATATGAGTCATACCAGTAAGATTTCAAGGATCATTATGGCCTAGAATATATATTATGAGTTACCAATTTTTGTTTTATTCTAAAGATTTTAATACATACATACTTTACATAACAATAATCCATTATTTGCGAAAACTGAACAAAAGACTAATAAATTCTTCCTTTTTCCTGTGTTGCCAGCTCTTCACATCCCCATCAACATCAAAGACTACGCACTTTAATTCACAAAATATTCCAATATTTATTCCCAACCATGATTGTGGGCGTCAACCGCTCCCACGTTCGCAGTGGGTGTGGTCACCAGCGTAGATTTATTTGCCCAGTTATTTTTTGCCAGTGCAGGGTTTATTTGTTAACCCTCGAGAGGGCAGGCGAACGAACATTCTGCATAATTTGGCAGAAATTAAAAACGAGGGTAATATTCATATATATAACCATGTACTCGCCATATAATATCCATATGCATATACTTGATTATATATGTAGATCCGCATGCTTGCCAAACAAAAGAAGAAGGGCGTTGAAATTGACACCTCGAGTGTAAAAGAACAGAGCCGAGGGGAAAAGGCGAGAAAGGAAAGGCAAATAAAGGCCGCTGAAATAAAAACCCTTTTTCGACAGGCCAACGAGAGGAACTTGGTCGGTGCGTCCTGCTGGCTTTCTAAAAAGTTCAGCGAAATATTCACACTCATGTACTAGCACTAAAGAGGAGTACGTGAGGGTTAGATAAAATACTTCTAGGGGATATTTAATCTTTAATATTTAATAATGTGTATAAATTTTTAAAATGCCAAATGAGTTAATAATCATATTTGAGTCAACCTTTTCTTCTATCTAAATTCTAAAATTAAAATTTCCTGTTCCCAAAATGAGTATTTCCCATCCCTAGTTTGCATTCCCTGATGAACGACGCACGTCTGGTACGGACACACTTTGGCAATTCATTTAATTATTATATTATAACGCACACTCTTACCTTCCTGCACACAGATACTCACACTCACACAGCTGCATGATAATAAAGAGAAAAACGACCATAAAACGCTCGCACAAAAGTGCCAGGAAACTTGTGTAATTCATATCGCATAAAGCCAAGGGAAAGACAGCTCATCAGGGGGGATGGAGAAAGGGGCTGTGGAGGGGGCGGTACAACCGCAAGGCAACTGACACACACAGATAGCCACCAGCATATACACACACACACATATTTTACATGGCTTTGACAATCGAATACGAATTCGTATCCGAATCCGCTTCATCGTTCGCGTCCCTTGGCCATATCAATTGCAGTGCGGCCGACAACGTTTGGCATTCTCTCCTCTTTTACCTTTAGTTTTTATTTCACTTAACTTTTTTGTTTTTGGTACGAAAACCACAAAATTACATTGAGTTGGGGCTGCTGCTGCCGGTGGTATTGGCCCAAAGCCGAAAGCCAAAAGCCCACAGCCCAATCGCAATCTCAACTTATCGCCGGCTCTGGTCATGTTAATTTTTAACCTCAGGCTTCAGCCAAATCGAAAGCTGATCGTATAAAATTACGCCTGACAGCGGACGCGGAGCGGTTATGTGGCGGAATCCGGGGGAATCATGGATTCGTTGACTAGGGGATCTCAGATCGGGGATCGGGGATCTGAGCTGAACTGAACTGAGAACCGCAAAAGGTGACACTCCGATGGTTTGGGCCGCTCCCCTGTCGCTGTCACTATATATAGATTACATATAGATATCGTACAGTTGCTGATCTCTGGCTGACTCTTTGGCTTTTTGCCGGGGTGGAAAGTAAAAGTATGGGGAATAAGTAGCTGGTTGTATTTATTTTGCTTATTCTGGTGCACTGATGCGAATTCTGAAATTTTTTCAAAGCTTTCCGGGGGTTCTCAAGCATTACAGTACATAAAAATGTTACAGTTCTTTAAAAGCGCTCTTCTCTGCGACTCTCAAAATGTTTAGGCACTTGTTATCACAATTGCAATGTTTAGTGCTCTGAAGTTCTTTGCCTAAGGAGTGAGTAAAGTCTAAATAAAAATATAAAGTCGCTAATTACCTCTTTTAATTTAAAGAACTAAATAATCTGATATGCAACCCCCGCGGGAAACTTTCACCCGCTATAAAATCCTCTTTTGTAGCTCTCTAATTAACTTCTACCCGTGGAAATCTCTCCATCAATTTGCACGCAACTCCGCCAAATATGGCGAAATAAATGTGCGCCGCCATTTAATGCGTAGGGTGCAGTCTGGTATTGTGTTGACCAACCCAAATAGCGAAATCGCTGTGGGAATTAGCTGAAGAAGCCAATGGGCAAAAGGCTTTGAAATTTGCGTGGGAGAGTGGTTACTGTTGATCGTTGACCGTTATGGGGATGACTGGTTTCATTTGGCAGGGACCGCCTGTTGATTTGCCAGCGATCAAATACAGCATTAATTTGGCAATAAAAATAGATTTTGTTGCCATAAATATGGACCGGGTAATAAACACAAAATGTGACACAATCAAAACGGCAAGCGGCTCATTTATTGATAACAGTTGGAGACCAATCAACCAGTTGGCCAGAACGACTATTGGCCAAAGGCTGCCGAGATTGGCCAGCAACCGGTTGGCTGGCCCGTTGAATATCTTACTGGCACTGGGCGTGCTTAGCATTTCGATTTCGATTTCTATTTTTTCTATTTTATGGCGCCAGCTTTAATAAGCATAAATAGCATACTTAATTGACAAATCAAAGGCAATTTGATAAATAAATGAATGCTAAGGCGCACGCAAATCGAATCGCATAGAATGCAGTTCAGACTTTGCTAAATAAGAGTCACTTTGACTAATGAATCAATTTAGCCGGCTCCCGCCAAACTCAATCATCAAGTTCCTTATGCCCGATGAGCAGGCATGACTGTCTGATTATCGCATACCCCGCACTCCTTTTCGAACTGCGAACTAAGTTGAGTTGATTAGGGGAGCCCATTAATGGACAAGCTCACAGGATATGGGATACAAAGACTGTCCCAGACAGTTCACATGACGTCTCTGTTTGTTTGTTTGTTTGCTGCTGCCTCTCCCTTCAAATCTCTTCTTTTTAGTCAACGTTCCTCAATTAATTGCAGCAAGGCAGAATAAAACAAAAACACTAAAAACAAAAAAAAAAGGAGAAAAAACACAGAAAAACGAGTAAACACACAAGTAAAGCCAAATGAAATCAACGAACCCAGGCCGGCAACAAAAGCAAAAGCTTAAGCTAAAGTTGAAATATACCGTTTAATGCCCAATGGCCACGCCTATTTTTCCCACACTACGCCAGCCAGCCAGGCATGGTGGGCGGGGAGCG
This sequence comes from Drosophila melanogaster, assembly GCF_000001215.4. Lineage (NCBI taxonomy): Eukaryota > Metazoa > Arthropoda > Insecta > Diptera > Drosophilidae > Drosophila > Drosophila melanogaster. Next base: position 6,438,143 of record NT_037436.4, on the reverse strand, counting down.
TGTGTGCGAGGGGGTAAGTTGGGGAGTTGGGGGAGGTTGGGAAGAGGAGCGCTTAAAAATGCGTAAAAGAGTCAACTTTGACTGCAAACTGCAGTGGGATGTTGTTTGAGTTGTTGTGATACCCTGTAGTTGGAGGCTTAAGAAAGGTATGAACGGTGAAAGATATGCAATTTATTTAGAACTAAACAAACATTATGAATTTGTTAAATAATGAACTGTTATGAGTGCAATGAATTGATATTTTTTAAAAAATATATGGATTTATAATATTAAAGTTCGAAATTATGGAGACATATGATTTGCTCTAATTTCTAAGAATATAAGTATTAAAATAACAACTATTTGCTATTGCTAACCATTTTTTTTTTAAACTTATTTAATTTTTGAAATATATACATATTTTTAAGGCATAACGATTTCAGTCTGTAGTATCTCCCTGTCGATTCCTCATTTTCACCCTTGCTTCGGTTGCTATGCAGTTTTAGCTTCACTTTTAGCATTTTGCAGTTTGTTTGCGCTATGTCTGTGTCTCCGAGTTGATTGCACCACCACCAGCAGCCACCCCTTGCACCACCCAGCCCCACCCAACTGCACTCTTATTGACAAACTTGTCGTTTTATGCCACTGATTAATAAATGAAAAGTTCTATCCAAGAAGCAGCATATTTCTTGCTGACTCTCTAGTTTCGGAAAATGTGCCAGTGCTTCAACATTTTTATGGTTTTTGTCTTGACAATGAAATTTTTGTAACATTGATTTTTAATTGCCATGTAGTCGAATTGCTGAGCAACACACGAATTTTGTGTGCAACTTATTATTCGATTTTTGCAAAGTCAAGAGCAGACACCGGATTTTGTCATTTGAGAAGATCACGAAAAGTACTAGAGTTTTGTAGGTAGGCACGTGCCCGAAAAATCGCACCTAACTGGCCGTCTAATAAACAAGTTTGCTGGCCAAGAAACGCGTGCTTCTCCTCATTTAACTCCTTTTTTTATACTTTTTGCTCTCCATGGGCCGCATTTTCCAGCTGCCTGGCTAATCGGTTGCGTAATCTTAAACGCGACGCGGCAATTGAAATGGATTGCGGTGTCTTCGCGTTTGGCTTTGGCTACCTGGAGAATCGGCAGCTGCCAGTGGCGTCTCCCCAATCCCCCATCCAGTTTTATACACGTACACGTTTAGTTGCGAGTATATCGCTTTTTTTCGAGGGAGTTGCGAAGCTTGTGGCCAGCTGTGTTTTTGGCCTGTCAATGGGTCTGACCCACAATCGATGCTCAAATTTCATTGCATTTTCCCCGTTCACTTTAGCTGGTACGAGTATTTGTTTTATTTTCTTCATACACACGTATGTATATGTATATGTATATGATTTTGTAAAATTAATTTTACGCCTGGCCGTCTTAACGCCATCCAGTCTGGCATGCTGGTGTATCCGTGTGTGGCAAGAATAGTTGCAGGCAACTGCAGCTAATTGCAGCCAGTTGCAAAAATAAAGACAGCAGCGGATTAAGGCAGCAGTTGCGCTGGGATAATGTCAGGGGATCGAGGGATTGGGAGCCGAGCAGAGGCTGCATGGAGAATGTTGCGCCGTGGGTCATCATAAAAACATTATGGGGAGGCGCGGAAAAGCAAACAAAAGCAGCGAACTTACACCGAAGGAAACGAGATATGCGAAGAGAAAGCCAACAGAGTTTATTGTTGTGTTTAGGAAGAAACTAAAAATGTATGGTAAAACAAGTTACAAAAATCTTAAAAGGATAATAAAAATATGTGTACCTGTTAGAGTTAGGAAAATATTGAACATTTGGCGAAATACCTAAAGATATATTCAATTCTTCGGTATACTTACTTAAGAAGTCTTTAGGACTTTTGGAAATTTAGTGCCTGAGTAATTACTAATTTCTTTTGGTGGTAACCTCCTTTTTCGAGGTAACCGTTTCCCTCAGTGCCACTGCAACTGGTGGAATTTTTCAAAGGAATTGCACCGAGAGCAGCAGCTGCAGATGGCGTTGTCACTGGTGCAGTTTGACAGGGCAACATGCGAGAATTTGATGAGCTCGCCTGTCCCCATCCGCAGCTCCAGCTCCGGCTCCCAGTACCCATTCCAAAGCCATACCCATACCCAAGCCCCTATCCCTCCCCATCACCATCTGCATCTATATTCCCTGTCCAAGCCGCATTCAAGTCCCATCTCTCACCCACATCACCCATTCAGACCTCGCACTCCCTTGGGCATGACGAATGTGGAGTCTCTTGGGTGGGTGTGTTCATGGGTTCTCTTCTCATCTCGTGGCCTCCACATCCACCATACGCTCCATAGGTTTTTTCTTATTTTATTCCATACTATTTTTATATTTTCCTTTTCTTTGCAGAAAGGTCAGGTTGCTGTATTGCCTATTGTTGGCGTCACGCCGCCCCAAGTTGCCAGCGTGCGAACACGTTTCGCTTGAGGATTGGAGCGCACAGGTGTCTTGGCTCTACGTTGGACCCCTATTTCCACTGACCAAAGGCAAAGCTAGACCAAAACCCAGCACGCCGGTGATTGGCTTTTAGCCGCTGTCGCCTGTCAAAGCTGGCTGGCGTTTTTGGATTTATTTTTAATAAAACTGATGTCATTTATTGGTGTACGTTTATTGTTTATTGTTGCTAAATGGCTGTCGAAGAGGCACGAACATTCTGAGCCGTGCTAATACCCACACATATATATTACATATACTTCTAACTTCGCGTGGGCTGGCGTGAGATTGTGACTACAGGGTGTAACGAGATTCCGCATCGATGTAAGCCAAACAATGTAAAAGCTTTACGGTGCGAAACTCGATGTCAAGGGCGCCACAAACTCTGCGATACAAAGTTACAAGTAATAATTCCAAACTGCTAACAAAGTACCATTGAATTCAATAGTTGATTATTATTATAAAAAGCTATTGTCTTTAATAACATACAATTATGCATTAGGTAAATTTATAAATAAATGATCCCTTTATGTTATCATAAGTCCTAACAGAGAATGAGCGATTAGTTTTCCAAATCTTGTTGGCTATATTATTTTTAGAGCACATCAAGTGCTATGTGACCTCAAAAGGAGTTTTTAATTTTTTAAGATAGAAATCCTTAAAAAAGAAACCCAAGGCAAGACAATTCCCGCTCAGCTGGAGCTGTCAGCGTTGAGCACTCCATCCACGACGTGCTCGTCTCAAAGTAAAAGGAAAGCTCCGCCGAGCTGCACTTCAGTTGCAGCCAGCTGAATTGCTCTTGGCGAATATATACATCTATGTACATATGTGCAGTTGTGGTATCCGTGGGCCACCTTGATGTGTCATCACTTGAGAGCGGTAGCCGGAGTCGAAAGTCGAAAACAGAACATCTCAATGCGGTTTTCCTTCGGCTGGTTCGCCAAAAAGGCAGCAGCCGAACGCATTTTGCCAGCCACTCGAGTTCAACGATTATGAGAAATGTGTAACAGACGTGACTTTGATGTTGATGCGCGCCGCATCCAGACAGTTTGGGAGCTGACAGAAGCTGCTCTCCGCCGATGTGGAGCAGCTGTCACATCTATCGATGGCTGCTTGTAATGCAGTTTTAATAGCCGCCAAAAGCATTCCGGCCCTGACCTTCTTTTTGGGCCGAGTTCGAGACTCTCGTTTTCCATCGTTCCGATTGCGTGCGTCTGCCATTTTCGCATCTATAATTAAAATGTGTGCGGCAAGTGGCAATTTTTAATTACACCAGATAAACTTTTTCATAACCATCGCAGTTCGAACGCCAAAGAGAAAAAAAGAGCCACAAAATGTGCCGACCACCCGGCGAGTATAAATACGAGGTAGCAGCTGAGGATCGCCGGGGGCGACTATTAAACTTTTGTTAATTATCGCGATAAGGCAACAAGTTGTTGGCGCTACAGTTGGAACTGGCGTGGATGTTTGATACCAGCTGCCTCTGTATATTCATATTTCTTGTTTATATTTTTTATGTTTTTTTTTTTTTCGTATTGATTATGCTGGGCTTTGATGTGCCGGTGTTTGAGCTTCAACTTTAACCCCAGCGATGGCTAATTGAAATGCACAGAGATGAAATCTGTGGGATGATTGATGGTGCAGCCATAAAGATGTTTACATTAAAACGACTGATTATTTATTGGAAAAAAATTAATGGAAAACTATTATATATTGACCTCGATTTGGCAAATGCAATCTGATGCGGCTTTAATCTGATGTTAACATTAATATTTATACTAAACATTGCATTGTTACTTACTCAATCAAATTGTTGTTATAATTGGACTTATGACCATGTATTTATATGCTGAGGCATATTATAACAAGTTTCTTAAGCATTTTTCCAAAGGAATTTTCCTAACCCCAAGATCCGCCTTTCAACTTTAACCTCTACGCACACTTTTCTCGCTTTTGGCGACTAATTGAAATGCATGGTGGCATAAATATGAAATCTTCTAATTGGCTGCGATCGCCGGTGCCAGTGCATTTTGTCTGTTACATTTTTTTTCTGCTTTTTGCTATTGTGGCACGTTGTCTGGCATGCAGTTACCTGCATTCGATCCCCCTTCGCACCTGACCCCTCCATAATCCGTCCGCCGACGGCATGCACTTCCTTTTTGGGCTCTTCCATCGCTGCGGAGACGACGCATAGAAATTTTCTTTATAAATCAGTTGTTGTAGCTGCAAGTTGAATGTTGTTTTGCGGTTGTTCGAACGTTCATCGCTCGCCGGCTCGCTGAAAAGCAGCAAAGCAGCCAAGCAGTACAAGCAAAGTACAAAGCAAGTTGTTAAAATTCCTGTTTAAAGTTTTGTACGCACATGCAATGGCCTCGCCAGCTACAGCTTCAGCTTCCTCTGGCCCTCATTCCCAATCCCTCCTAGCCAACTTCAAAGGAAGCTGCTGATGCTGCTGCTGCCGCTGCCGCTGCTGCATGTTTGCATTAAAGACGCATTTTGTTTGCCCAGCAGATCCGAGAAACGATGACGACGACGAGGATGATGATGAGGACGTCCGCAGCGTGTTAGAATACACAACATGTAAGCCAACAAAACAGTTGGGGCCACTCATAATCAGGTTTTAGCCACGAACTGAGCTGAGCCTTCTTCCTCCGATGGCCGGATTGGATCCGATCCGTGGCCCCTGCATAAAGGGAGTATTGGCCACAACATCGAATCCAAACAGCAAAACAGTGTCGGCGGCTCTTGGGCTTATTGCCTGCGCATGATTGCACAAAGGAGCAGCCGCGACTGGGCACAGTGGCCTGGGAAACTATCTCTAAAAAATAAGAGATATCAAGTTATTTTGAAGCTTTCATGCTTAAAGTTAAAGGTTCTTCCTCAGTCAGTCAATTGAATCAATTGTATGATTTTCATTCAAAGATTTATACTATATTTTTGAATCGCAATAAAAGCTTGATATTAAGTGTATTAAAGTTTTGCTGCCCATATCTAAAATAATACTATCCCACAGTGACTTCGCAGCCGATAGCGTAGCTCTCAGGTGGCCCAAAGTCGAAGAAAAACAGAGAAATCGACTGGGGCGGGACGCTTTTGGCCGCTTGGGCTAACTAAACAATTATGGCAACGGCTACGCGATCGCCCAGCGACAACGTTTGCTGAGGACAACAACTTCGATGATGAGGATGCGGATGATGATGATGAGTGTGGATAGACTGGAGCAGGGACTTGGGGGATAAATGCAGTTGGAGGAGGGGTGGCTGGGGCTACGTTCGCTGGGGCACATCCTCCGCTCGTCCATCTAACTATCCTCGTATCTATGCATCTATACTTATTTGTATTATTATTTTGCTTTGTTTTCTCTCGCCCGGCGCATTCGTTTTCTCAGCTGCCTACACTGAACGTAATTTAATAGGGAAACTATCTAACTAACTAGTAAGTTAGGTACTCGAAATAATTGTGAAAATATATTACGATGCAAACAATTAAAAACGATTAAGGATTTGACGAAAGCCTTAAGTTTATCCGTTATAAATTGTATTGTTTAATATTAAGAGAATATTTTATTATGTAAAATCCCAAATAAGAAGACTTTACTCGTTGAGTTTTTGTAAGAAACTGATTTTATTTGGAAATATCTTCGGTTTAAATAGGTGACATGAGAATCGCATCTTAAAGTAAATGGCCTACGCAGAGGCCTAAGTAAATAGTCCCCGCCTTATCGAGGTCCCACGCTCGGGCACATCTGCCTATCTTGAGCGGCGAGGACCTTATCTGTGGTCTCCCACTAAGGGACTATTTTAGGAGGCGGGGAACGATCTCAAGTGACTGACTCATGTAGTGTGCACTTAAATTACATGTTTTTGAGCAATGCACCCATGTCGCCTTAGATAACAAAATCCTAAATATAATTTATCGCTCTCGATTCATTTACATAAGATATGAACGGAGCCCAAAATTGTAAGTCTTTAAATATATTCGTGTTCATGTGTGAACATTCTGCCAAAGGGCCAGCAAGCTGAGATGTACATTAGTATATTAGTTGCATTTATAACAGTAGTGGACTGTATTTATTTGATATATGTTCATTTATTTTGCAACTAAGATTTCAATGGGCCTAGTTTTTCTGGCTTTTAATTTTATTGGATTACAATTATGGTTTATATTATTTTTAATTCAACAATTTGTACTCAATTAACTTATTTTAAACATTTTGCTTTTTCTATGTAGAAGTACATTTTCTATTAAACAACGATATAGTGGACTGTATATTTTTATTTGTTATATTATTTTATTGTTTATTTACTATTGATATTTATAGTACTGGCAACGGACCTGCAAAGGTTATTGCTTGCATTCTTTGTTGCACAGCACATTTCCGTATGAAATATATTATTAATACTATCATTAGTATTAAAGCAATAATTAATCCAGCATGTCCGGAAATATGATGGAAATGTAAATCTTTCAATTTTTGATGGTTCTCTTTCATAAATTTAATTTCATTATTCAATCGTTCAAATTCCTCAGTATGATTTAATATTGATAGTTTCAGCGGATCCCAAATAATCTTCGGCGCTTCACTAACTTCTCCTATATAAGGTGTTGATAATAATTCTTCACTTTCGGACTGAATGTTATGGTGGGCAACTAGAATTTTATCGTCGGTTCTTGCCGTACAATATGGCGCAATGCTTAAAACTCCTTGCTGAGGCAAATCAAACAATTCAATTTGAGAGCCAGTACATTGCAGACGGACTTTTGAATTCGCAGGAACCTTAAACAACCAACTACTTTTCTTTTCTAACTCTACCCAGTAACTTTTAGAGTCGACTACTGTTTTATAGATGCAGTTCGCCGCTTTATCTGGCTTTAGAGGCTGAATCTCACATGCATTATCATTCGCTGAATTCCAGGGCCAACTTCCTTTGCATATTCTCTTATTTAGTTGCCATTTCTGACATTGATTTAATGTGGCTTCCGTCATTATGTGATAGGAATCTATCTCAAAATTATAAATTAAATATTCGGACGTTGTATGCACCATTATTATCCGATCTTCATTTCGAATTGGCACCGGAATAAGCCTGAACAATTTGGATGGATGCCTGCTAAACAGAGGCACTTTTGCACTAATGATCAATTTATCGTCGATGAATAAACCCCTGGCTGTTAACAGTGTATACACCTCCTTAAGTTCCGTACCTGACCGTTTTCCTGGAATTACTAGGTTCTCCGAAAGACTCTGCTGAATTTTGGCAATTTCTTTTTTAAGCTGATTTGGCCTGAGAATATTTGTATTTAGCCTACCGTGATTAATATCAATCAACAGGCTTATAATGCCTGCTTGAATTTTTTCGCCTTCTTCAATCAATGAGTGTAGCTGTTTCGTAATCATAAAGAATTTTATTGATTCCTTATAAACATAATAATTTTCTTTAAGAACTTCTGTCATGTTCTCAATTCTTATTTGCATACTTCTAAAATTGGAGTTAACATCTTCTGTTGTTCTCTTTAATAGATTAGAAGTTGAATCAACCACAGATGTTTGTTTTTGAATTAGTTTATCAAGGTTGTTCTGGTTATCTAACAAATTCTTCATATTTTCTTCTAATTGCTCTCTATCATCTTCATCCATTATACCAAATAAAATATGATACAAGGAACCCATAAATTCGAAAGGAGCACGCTTGCTTCTAGATCTAGACTGTATCATAAACAATTTATTGTTTTCTTCAAGTTCCGATAACTGACTTTGCATATTATCTAAGACTAGACTACATTGCTCTTCAAAGCTATGAAGTCTTTCGCAAACTTTCCTCATACTTTGTATAAGCGCATTACCCTTTGTTAACATTTTAAAATATGGATCCATTTTATAATAGATAACCAAATTCCAAGAAGTACTCACAATCTCAACATCTCCTAGCGGGTCTAGATATATTGCTGAGGTTTTATTTATTTTGTCTATAGAATATCTTGGTGCTATATCTTTAGGTAATGCGCTAGAAACTTGACAACTTAACACAAACAACAACATTGCCATAATGATTCCGATCTTGGACATTCCCGATGTCGCTCTAGTTCGTCTTTTTGGCTCTTGGTCAGCCTCATTTTTGTCAACAGACTTTATTCCTTCCAAGGGACAAATTTTAGTAATGGGTCTAGTGATATATCCTTCCTGCATCTTTACTTTAGCCACTCGGACCTTATCATCATTCCCCTTATGCACCTTTTCCACCTTTCCTAAAGGCCATCTTGCAGGATGACAATTCTCATCCTTTAATAAAACTATTTGCCCTTCTTCTATATTAGGAATTTCCTTTTTCCATTTATTCCTTTGCTGGAGCGTATGCGAATATTCACTTTTCCACTTAACCCAGAAATCTTTCTTCATTTTTTGGATAAGTCTCCACCTATCCAAATTTCCGATTTTTTCATCTTCCATTGGTTCGACTATTTCTAAAGGTGGTCTTCCAATTAAAAAATGACCTGGTGTTAAAACTTCTTGTTGGTCCTTCTCACTAACTATAGTGTATAATGGCCTTGAATTTAAGCATGCTTCTATTTGACATAAAAGAGTTGACATTTCTTCATAAGTCAAAATAGTGTCGCCGATTATACGCTTTAAATGGTATTTCATTGACTTAACTCCAGCTTCCCAAATACCTCCGAAGTGAGGTCCTGCCGGGGGAATAAAATGCCAATCAATCCTGTCCTTTTCAAGCTGCGCTGCAATCGTTATATTTTCTTGTATTGCATTAAATAACTCTTGATCTAATTTTCTTGCAGCTCCTACAAAATTTGTTCCGTTGTCTGAATAGATATTGGAACATTTTCCCCGTCTAGCAATAAATCTTCTGAGTGCTGCTAAAAATGCGTCTGAAGTTAGATCGCTTACCATTTCTAAGTGTATGGCTTTGGTGGCCATGCAAACGAATACAGCAACGTATCCTTTAAATGTTTTTTGGCCACGATTTTTTGAACATTTAACATAATAAGGACCTGCGTAATCTATTCCAGTATTAAGAAACGGGAATGTCATCGTCACTCTATATTTTGGCAAGTTACCCATTATTTGCTGAGCTGTATTTTGTTTATACCTTGCACACGTTACACATTCTCTTAAATACTTTTTCAACGAATTTTTCAACCCGAAAATCCAATACTTTCTTTGGATATAGTTTCGCATTAGGTTTATCCCTCCATGCAATGTTTCCTTATGAGCATTTTTTATTAATAAGCTTGTTAGGTGGCATTTTTCTAAAATGATTGGATGTTTAACATTAAATTCTGCATTGGAATTTTGCAATCTTCCTCCAACTCTTAGAACCCCATCCTTGTCCAAAAATGGATTCAATGACAATATTTTATTATTTGTCTTGATTTCCTTTTTGATTTTAAGGCACTTTATCTCTTGCCTAAACTGGTATTCTTGTTGTTTCTTAATAACAACTGTTTCCGCTATTCTTATCTCCTTTACTGAAATAATTGATGAATAGGCTTTATTTCTTGTTTTCATCTGCACGAATCTATTTATGTATGCTATTATACGTATAAGTTTTTCTATACTGGAATACCTTTCTATTAATTCGTAAATAGGATCATCTATTTTGTCATTTAATACCGTATTTATTAAGACAGGTTCTTCTACAGACTGCTGCCGAGGCCAAAGTTCTTTTGGGTCTGCTAGCCATTTCGGACCTTTCCACCAAAAATCACAGTTGATCAACTGGTTAGAATCCACTCCCCTGGATGCTAAATCTGCTGGATTATCCTCTGACTTAACATGATTCCATTCAGTATTTTTTAATTTCCGAATGTCATCCGTTCTTCTTTTTATAAATTTGATCTTACTTTGACCACTGTTAATCCATGCTAAGGTAATCGTGGAATCACTCCAAGCATAGATCTCCATTATATTGTCAATTGATCCTTTTAGTCTTTGGATTAATTCACTAAGCAGGTGAGCTGCACACAGCTCGAGTTTGGGAATTGTCTTCCTATTTTTTATAGGGTTGACTCTACTTTTGCTAGCTATTATATTAACATGAGGTCCTACTTTAGCATAGACTACTGCAGCATATGCTTTTTCGGAGGCGTCCGCAAATCCGTGAATCTGAATGACTGAAGAACTGTTTGAATTAATCCACCTTGGGATTCGAATATTCTCTAACAATAATAAATTTTCTTTATATTTTTCCCAATAATTTTTATCTTCTATGGATAATTCCTGATCCCATTCACTTTTATTTATCCAAAGTTTTTGAATAAAAAGTTTTCCTGAAACCGTGACTGGTGCCAACCATCCTAACGGATCAAATATTTTTGCTAGCGTTGATAACACAACGCGCTTATTTATATTTTTTGATTCATCATTACAATTTACGCTGAACTTAAATAAATCCTTTTGAGGTTCCCATTTTAGTCCTAAAGTTTTAACACATTCATTTTCGATAATATTGAGAACCTTATTGTCCCCTGTGTCCTCCACAGTGGTTAATATTTTGGAATTGTTGGAAATCCATTTCCTTAAGTTGAATCCAACTTTCTGCAATTCATGGGGAATTAATGTTATTAATTTATTAGCTTCTTCTACCGAATCAGCTCCAGTCATTAGGTCATCCATATAGAAATCATTCCTAATTATTGCACTAATAACTTGGTTTTTACATTTATCTGCAATATCTACCAGAACCCTGGTAGCCAAATATGGTGCAGATGCAGTTCCGTAAGTGACTGTGGTTAATTTATATGTTTTAATTTTTTCTTTTGGAGAATTTCTCCATAAAATATATTGATATTTTTGATCATTATTATCTATTTTAATTTGTCGGTACATCTTTTCAATGTCTGCCGAAACAACAAATTCCCATTTTCTCCATTTAATAATAATGTCAAAAATATCTTTTTGAACTCGTGGCCCAACCCACATTATGTCGTTCAAACTTTTGTTATTCGTAGTTTTTGCTGAAGCATCAAAAACTACTCTCAATTTGGTCGTAAGGCTTGAATCTCTAATCACTGCCTGGTGCGGTAAAAAATATTTGCCTTCATCACTCACTTCAATCATGTGTCCTAAATCCATGTATTCATTCATGAATTTAGTGTAGTCAACCTTAAGTTTTTCATTTCTTTTTAGTTTTTTCTCCAGATTCATGTAACGAGCTATCGCTTGTTTCTTTGAATCTCCTAAGGTGACATCCTCCTTGAATGGAATTGACACAATGTATCGCCCATCTGAATCTTTTTTTGTCGTTTTGATAAATTTATTTTCACAGATTTCAGACTCGATATCATCTTTTTCTTCTTCTTCCACTTCCCAGTAGCGATCTAACTCTTTTATTTCTATTGTTGTGGCTACAATGGTTTCTTTTCCTTTGGATTTTTTACATCCAGAAACTATCCACCCGAAATCAGTTTTTTGCCCAAGGAGACCGTCTATTTTTATAACTCCATTTTGCAGAATGTGAGTATATACGTCTGCTCCAATGATTAAATCAATGCGACCCGGTTTATTAAAATCGGGGTCGGCTAATTTAAAGTTCTTCCATTTTTTCTGATCAACATTAATCGTGTTGACTGGAAGTGCCTTCATAAGTTTTGGGAGAATAATTGCTTCAATTTCTAAATTTTTCGGAGAATTTCTTATCGAAATAACCGCTTTGTGCTTGGAGATGCACGTTCCTGTGGAAGATACTCCACTTATTTCAGTATGAGACCGAAATTTTTTCAATTTTAGAATCTGTGCAGACTCTTCTGAAATAATTGTGCTTTGAGAGCCACTATCAATCAATGCTCTTAATTGTTCAAAGCCTCCATACCTCGACTTTACTTGAATCAAGGCCGTGGCCAACAAGGCTTGACCTGTTGTTCTACACGTATTCACTTTTTCTGGATTATGACCTGCAAAGTGAAGTAACGTGTGGTGAGGTTTACGACAAGTCGAACAAAGCTGCTCGCTTATACATTTTTTACCAAACGGATGCCTCAGACATCTTAGGCAATTCCCATTTTTTCTTACCCAGTCAGACCGTTCTGCTGGATTCATTATTTTAAATTTATGGCATTGAATTAAATAATGCCCTGGTAGTTTGCAATATGCACAATTGTCACTATAATTTTTATTCTTGTTATTATTAATCATTTTCTTTACAGGTTTTACTTCCTGTGAGAATGATGATATAGAATTGAGCCTTTGCTCTAAAAAGTCCATGACATCAGAAAGTGCCTGTATTTCTTTTGTCTTTTTAACATGGCTTTCATATAAATTGAGTGATTCTTTATTGAATTTCCGAAGAATTATGTGAGCGAAAATTGCATCCACATCTTCTGGTAATTGTGCCTTTAATTTTATAATATAAATTGACTCGTTAATCGTGTCAATAAATGTCTTTATTTGCTTATTGGATTCTAAATTTAAATTTGGCATATCCATAAGCCTATTCATATGATCTGAGAATATGTTTCTTTTATTCTCATATCGCTTGGTCAAAAACTCCCAAGTGGCTTCATAATTTTCTCCAGAGCCGAGCAGTAAATGAGTAACCACATTTCTGGCTTCTCCTTTTAATGCTGACTTTAGATAATTAAATTTGAGAGAAGGACTGAGATCCTCTCTCACATGTATGAGCTCTGTAAAGAGTTCATTAAAAAGATCCCATTCTTTGGAATCACCAAAGAAGGTGGGAATCTGTATTTTAGGCAGGGTTGGTAACTCCTCCGCCTTAACAACCGTCGACATTTCAGCTTTATTTATTGTGCCACTGAGTCGACTATTAATGGCTGTAAGAATATTTTGTTTGTCAAATTCAAGTTCGCTAATTTCTTCTTCGAATAGCGAACTCTCAAAATGACTATTCACCTGTTCAATCAGGTTATCTATTTTATGCCATAAAAATTCAATTTTATTTTTCCTTATTTTAAGGAAATCTGGACTACTGTCTATTAGTTTAGACGTATCTTCTAGATATACTCGAAATTGGCCAACATTATTACGAAATGCCTGCTCTACTTTTAAAGCGTTGTTTTGTGCTATACCCTCTTTTTCAGGGTGACCACGCATTTCAAGGTTTAATGTAGGGGGAGGGTTTGATTTAGGGACAGTGTTTGATTTAGGGAAAGTGTTTTCTACCGACTCGCCCTTAATTTTTTCATTTTTATTTTTAATTTTTTCTAACACCATCATTATTAAATCATACTGCTTCGCGTTAAAATATTCATGATCGACAACGCCGATCTTTAACAAATTGCTATGATTAGCAATGAAACATTTTTGAAGCTCATTTAATTTTAGAATTTCTACATCTGTTAATGTTGGTTTTACTTCCAACTTTCTAATTTCCAAAATAATTTCGGACTGCTTCTTAAGGAATTGAATAGTCTTTTCTGACATCATTTTGAAAATTTTTTGTAATTTCTTAATATATATAGTACGTGTATATGTATTTTATATGTATTTATATATATATGTGTGTTTGGATAAACAGAAAATTCTTGTTTTGACTTAGCTGATGTCGTTGTTGTTGCTGCTGCTGTTGCTACTGCTGTTGCTGCTTCTGCTGCTGCTGTTGTTGCTGCTTCTGCTGCTGGTAGAGGCTCCTTTGAATTTGACTTCCTTCTCTTCTTTAAGGCTCCGTCGATGTTTAAAGATGATTTTTTTTTTTTTGGCACGTTTTATTATTTTTGTAGTCCAGTCAGATTTTTTGTTTTTTAGCCATTTATTTCGGCATTTATGCTCTTTTGGCATATACACTGCACTCTATTTATGAGCTGATTTAATGCTATTAGAGCATTTATAAGGCACTGTTTTCAGGCACTTTTTATTTAATTTATGCTCTTATGGCATATACACTGCACTCTATTTATGAGCTGATTTAATGCTATTAGAGCATTTATAAGGCACTTTTGTTATGCACTTTTTAATTTCACAATTGCTGATGTATGGCCTCAAGCACGCCTTACCACAATTTATAATGGTACACAAAGCAACCTTTAGCTATAGACTATAAGGTGCTTGTTTTAAAACATAAAAGATTCTTTTGTATCTTTTGCTTTTTATATTTATACTCTGTTCCTTACCTTTGGTAGGGGGAAACAAGAGTCACTTATTTTTGCTACCTTTAGCTGTAAGATGCTTAAAGGAGCTGGCCTTTCTCTGAGTTCCTTACCTTTGGTAGGGGGAAACTGCAGAGTCGATTAAAGGCTCGATTGACCAAATGTAAAATCCCAAATAAGAAGACTTTACTCGTTGAGTTTTTGTAAGAAACTGATTTTATTTGGAAATATCTTCGGTTTAAATAGGTGACATGAGAATCGCATCTTAAAGTAAATGGCCTACGCAGAGGCCTACGTAAATAGTCCCCGCCTTATCGAGGTCCCACGCTCGGGCACATCTGCCTATCTTGAGCGGCGAGGACCTTATCTGTGGTCTCCCACTAAGGGACTATTTTAGGAGGCGGGGAACGATCTCAAGTGACTGACTCATGTAGTGTGCACTTAAATTACATGTTTTTGAGCAATGCACCCATGTCGCCTTAGATAACAAAATCCTAAATATAATTTATCGCTCTCGATTCATTTACATAAGATATGAACGGAGCCCAAAATTGTAAGTCTTTAAATATATTCGTGTTCATGTGTGAACATTCTGCCAAAGGGCCAACAAAGCTGAGATGTAAATTTGTATATTAGTTGCATTTATAACAGTAGTGGATTGTATTTATGTGATATACGTTCATTTATTTTGCAACTAAGATTTCAATGGCCCTAGTGTTCATGGCTTTTAATTTTATTGGATTACAATTATGGTTTATATTATTTTTAATTCAACAATTTGTACTCAATTAACTTATTTTAAACATTTTGCTTTTTCTATGTAGAAGTACATTTTCTATTAGTGGACTGTATATTTTTATTTGTTATATTATTTTATTGTTTATTTACTATTGATATTTATAGTACTGGCAACGGACCTGCAAAGGTTATTGCTTGCATTCTTTGTTGCACAGCACATTTCCGTATGAAATATATTATTAATACTATCATTAGTATTAAAGCAATAATTAATCCAGCATGTCCGGAAATATGATGGAAATGTAAATCTTTCAATTTTTGATGGTTCTCTTTCATAAATTTAATTTCATTATTCAATCGTTCAAATTCCTCAGTATGATTTAATATTGATAGTTTCAGCGGATCCCAAATAATCTTCGGCACTCCACTAACTTCTCCTATATAAGGTGTTGATAATAATTCTTCACTTTCGGACTGAATGTTATGGTGGGCAACTAGAATTTTATCGTCGGTTCTTGCCGTACAATATGGCGCAATGCTTAAAACTCCTTGCTGAGGCAAATCAAACAATTCAATTTGAGAGCCAGTACATTGCAGACGGACTTTTGAATTCGCAGGAACCTTAAACAACCAACTACTTTTCTTTTCTAACTCTACCCAGTAACTTTTAGAGTCGACTACTGTTTTATAGATGCAGTTCGCCGCTTTATCTGGCTTTAGAGGCTGAATCTCACATGCATTATCATTCGCTGAATTCCAGGGCCAACTTCCTTTGCATATTCTCTTATTTAGTTGCCATTTCTGACATTGATTTAATGTGGCTTCCGTCATTATGTGATAGGAATCTATCTCAAAATTATAAATTAAATATTCGGACGTTGTATGCACCATTATTATCCGATCTTCATTTCGAATTGGCACCGGAATAAGCCTGAACAATTTGGATGGATGCCTGCTAAACAGAGGCACTTTTGCACTAATGATCAATTTATCGTCGATGAATAAACCCCTGGCTGTTAACAGTGTATACACCTCCTTAAGTTCCGTACCTGACCGTTTTCCTGGAATTACTAGGTTCTCTGAAAGACTCTGCTGAATTTTGGCAATTTCTTTTTTAAGCTGATTTGGCCTGAGAATATTTGTATTTAGCCTACCGTGATTAATATCAATCAACAGGCTTATAATGCCTGCTTGAATTTTTTCGCCTTCTTCAATCAATGAGTGTAGCTGTTTCGTAATCATAAAGAATTTTATTGATTCCTTATAAACATAATAATTTTCTTTAAGAACTTCTGTCATGTTCTCAATTCTTATTTGCATACTTCTAAAATTGGAGTTAACATCTTCTGTTGTTCTCTTTAATAGATTAGAAGTTGAATCAACCACAGATGTTTGTTTTTGAATTAGTTTATCAAGGTTGTTCTGGTTATCTAACAAATTCTTCATATTTTCTTCTAATTGCTCTCTATCATCTTCATCCATTATACCAAATAAAATATGATACAAGGAACCCATAAATTCGAAAGGAGCACGCTTGCTTCTAGATCTAGACTGCATCATAAACAATTTATTGTTTTCTTCAAGTTCCGATAACTGACTTTGCATATTATCTAAGACTAGACTACATTGCTCTTCAAAGCTATGAAGTCTTTCGCAAACTTTCCTCATACTTTGTATAAGCGCATTACCCTTTGTTAACATTTTAAAATATGGATCCATTTTATAATAGATAACCAAATTCCAAGAAGTACTCACAATCTCAACATCTCCTAGCGGGTCTAGATATATTGCTGAGGTTTTATTTATTTTGTCTATAGAATATCTTGGTGCTATATCTTTAGGTAATGCGCTAGAAACTTGACAACTTAACACAAACAACAACATTGCCATAATGATTCCGATCTTGGACATTCCCGATGTCGCTCTAGTTCGTCTTTTTGGCTCTTGGTCAGCCTCATTTTTGTCAACAGACTTTATTCCTTCCAAGGGACAAATTTTAGTTATATCCTTCCTGCATCTTTACTTTAGCCACTCGGACCTTATCATCATTCCCCTTATGCACCTTTTCCACCTTTCCTAAAGGCCATCTTGCAGGATGACAATTCTCATCCTTTAATAAAACTATTTGCCCTTCTTCTATATTAGGAATTTCCTTTTTCCATTTATTCCTTTGCTGGAGCGTATGCAAATATTCACTTTTCCACTTAACCCAGAAATCTTTCTTCATTTTTTGGATAAGTCTCCACCTATCCAAATTTCCGATTTTTTCATCTTCCATTGGTTCGACTATTTCTAAAGGTGGTCTTCCAATTAAAAAATGACCTGGTGTTAAAACTTCTTGTTGGTCCTTCTCACTAACTATAGTGTATAATGGCCTTGAATTTAAGCATGCTTCTATTTGACATAAAAGAGTTGACATTTCTTCATAAGTCAAAATAGTGTCGCCGATTATACGCTTTAAATGGTATTTCATTGACTTAACTCCAGCTTCCCAAATACCTCCGAAGTGAGGTCCTGCCGGGGGAATAAAATGCCAATCAATCCTGTCCTTTTCAAGCTGCGCTGCAATCGTTATATTTTCTTGTATTGCATTAAATAACTCTTGATCTAATTTTCTTGCAGCTCCTACAAAATTTGTTCCGTTGTCTGAATAGATATTGGAACATTTTCCCCGTCTAGCAATAAATCTTCTGAGTGCTGCTAAAAATGCGTCTGAAGTTAGATCGCTTACCATTTCTAAGTGTATGGCTTTGGTGGCCATGCAAACGAATACAGCAACGTATCCTTTAAATGTTTTTTGGCCACGATTTTTTGAACATTTAACATAATAAGGACCTGCGTAATCTATTCCAGTATTAAGAAACGGGAATGTCATCGTCACTCTATATTTTGGCAAGTTACCCATTATTTGCTGAGCTGTATTTTGTTTATACCTTGCACACGTTACACATTCTCTTAAATACTTTTTCAACGAATTTTTCAACCCGAAAATCCAATACTTTCTTTGGATATAGTTTCGCATTAGGTTTATCCCTCCATGCAATGTTTCCTTATGAGCATTTTTTATTAATAAGCTTGTTAGGTGGCATTTTTCTAAAATGATTGGATGTTTAACATTAAATTCTGCATTGGAATTTTGCAATCTTCCTCCAACTCTTAGAACCCCATCCTTGTCCAAAAATGGATTCAATGACAATATTTTATTATTTGTCTTGATTTCCTTTTTGATTTTAAGGCACTTTATCTCTTGCCTAAACTGGTATTCTTGTTGTTTCTTAATAACAACTGTTTCCGCTATTCTTATCTCCTTTACTGAAATAATTGATGAATAGGCTTTATTTCTTGTTTTCATCTGCACGAATCTATTTATGTATGCTATTATACGTATAAGTTTTTCTATACTGGAATACCTTTCTATTAATTCGTAAATAGGATCATCTATTTTGTCATTTAATACCGTATTTATTAAGACAGGTTCTTCTACAGACTGCTGCCGAGGCCAAAGTTCTTTTGGGTCTGCTAGCCATTTCGGACCTTTCCACCAAAAATCACAGTTGATCAACTGGTTAGAATCCACTCCCCTGGATGCTAAATCTGCTGGATTATCCTCTGACTTAACATGATTCCATTCAGTATTTTTTAATTTCCGAATGTCATCCGTTCTTCTTTTTATAAATTTGATCTTACTTTGACCACTGTTAATCCATGCTAAGGTAATCGTGGAATCACTCCAAGCATAGATCTCCATTATATTGTCAATTGATCCTTTTAGTCTTTGGATTAATTCACTAAGCAGGTGAGCTGCACACAGCTCGAGTTTGGGAATTGTCTTCCTATTTTTTATAGGGTTGACTCTACTTTTGCTAGCTATTATATTAACATGAGGTCCTACTTTAGCATAGACTACTGCAGCATATGCTTTTTCGGAGGCGTCCGCAAATCCGTGAATCTGAATGACTGAAGAACTGTTTGAATTAATCCACCTTGGGATTCGAATATTCTCTAACAATAATAAATTTTCTTTATATTTTTCCCAATAATTCTTATCTTCTATGGATAATTCCTGATCCCATTCACTTTTATTTATCCAAAGTTTTTGAATAAAAAGTTTTCCTGAAACCGTGACTGGTGCCAACCATCCTAACGGATCAAATATTTTTGCTAGCGTTGATAACACAACGCGCTTATTTATATTTTTTGATTCATCATTACAATTTACGCTGAACTTAAATAAATCCTTTTGAGGTTCCCATTTTAGTCCTAAAGTTTTAACACATTCATTTTCGATAATATTGAGAACCTTATTGTCCCCTGTGTCCTCCACAGTGGTTAATATTTTGGAATTGTTGGAAATCCATTTCCTTAAGTTGAATCCAACTTTCTGCAATTCATGGGGAATTAATGTTATTAATTTATTAGCTTCTTCTACCGAATCAGCTCCAGTCATTAGGTCATCCATATAGAAATCATTCCTAATTATTGCACTAATAACTTGGTTTTTACATTTATCTGCAATATCTACCAGAACCCTGGTAGCCAAATATGGTGCAGATGCAGTTCCGTAAGTGACTGTGGTTAATTTATATGTTTTAATTTTTTCTTTTGGAGAATTTCTCCATAAAATATATTGATATTTTTGATCATTATTATCTATTTTAATTTGTCGGTACATCTTTTCAATGTCTGCCGAAACAACAAATTCCCATTTTCTCCATTTAATAATAATGTCAAAAATATCTTTTTGAACTCGTGGCCCAACCCACATTATGTCGTTCAAACTTTTGTTATTCGTAGTTTTTGCTGAAGCATCAAAAACTACTCTCAATTTGGTCGTAAGGCTTGAATCTCTAATCACTGCCTGGTGCGGTAAAAAATATTTGCCTTCATCACTCACTTCAATCATGTGTCCTAAATCCATGTATTCATTCATGAATTTAGTGTAGTCAACCTTAAGTTTTTCATTTCTTTTTAGTTTTTTCTCCAGATTCATGTAACGAGCTATCGCTTGTTTCTTTGAATCTCCTAAGGTGACATCCTCCTTGAATGGAATTGACACAATGTATCGCCCATCTGAATCTTTTTTTGTCGTTTTGATAAATTTATTTTCACAGATTTCAGACTCGATATCATCTTTTTCTTCTTCTTCCACTTCCCAGTAGCGATCTAACTCTTTTATTTCTATTGTTGTGGCTACAATGGTTTCTTTTCCTTTGGATTTTTTACATCCAGAAACTATCCACCCGAAATCAGTTTTTTGCCCAAGGAGACCGTCTATTTTTATAACTCCATTTTGCAGAATGTGAGTATATACGTCTGCTCCAATGATTAAATCAATGCGACCCGGTTTATTAAAATCGGGGTCGGCTAATTTAAAGTTCTTCCATTTTTTCTGATCAACATTAATCGTGTTGACTGGAAGTGCCTTCATAAGTTTTGGGAGAATAATTGCTTCAATTTCTAAATTTTTCGGAGAATTTCTTATCGAAATAACCGCTTTGTGCTTGGAGATGCACGTTCCTGTGGAAGATACTCCACTTATTTCAGTATGAGACCGAAATTTTTTCAATTTTAGAATCTGTGCAGACTCTTCTGAAATAATTGTGCTTTGAGAGCCACTATCAATCAATGCTCTTAATTGTTCAAAGCCTCCATACCTCGACTTTACTTGAATCAAGGCCGTGGCCAACAAGGCTTGACCTGTTGTTCTACACGTATTCACTTTTTCTGGATTATGACCTGCAAAGTGAAGTAACGTGTGGTGAGGTTTACGACAAGTCGAACAAAGCTGCTCGCTTATACATTTTTTACCAAACGGATGCCTCAGACATCTTAGGCAAATCCCATTTTTTCTTACCCAGTCAGACCGTTCTGCTGGATTCATTATTTTAAATTTATGGCATTGAATTAAATAATGCCCTGGTAGTTTGCAATATGCACAATTGTCACTATAATTTTTATTCTTGTTATTATTAATCATTTTCTTTACAGGTTTTTCTTCCTGTGAGAATGATGATATAGAATTGAGCCTTTGCTCTAAAAAGTCCATGACATCAGAAAGTGCCTGTATTTCTTTTGTCTTTTTAACATGGCTTTCATATAAATTGAGTGATTCTTTATTGAATTTCCGAAGAATTATGTGAGCGAAAATTGCATCCACATCTTCTGGTAATTGTGCCTTTAATTTTATAATATAAATTGACTCGTTAATCGTGTCAATAAATGTCTTTATTTGCTTATTGGATTCTAAATTTAAATTTGGCATATCCATAAGCCTATTCATATGATCTGAGAATATGTTTCTTTTATTCTCATATCGCTTGGTCAAAAACTCCCAAGTGGCTTCATAATTTTCTCCAGAGCCGAGCAGTAAATGAGTAACCACATTTCTGGCTTCTCCTTTTAATGCTGACTTTAGATAATTAAATTTGAGAGAAGGACTGAGATCCTCTCTCACATGTATGAGCTCTGTAAAGAGTTCATTAAAAAGATCCCATTCTTTGGAATCACCAAAGAAGGTGGGAATCTGTATTTTAGGCAGGGTTGGTAACTCCTCCGCCTTAACAACCGTCGACATTTCAGCTTTATTTATTGTGCCACTGAATCGACTATTAATGGCTGTAAGAATATTTTGTTTGTCAAATTCAAGTTCGCTAATTTCTTCTTCGAATAGCGAACTCTCAAAATGACTATTCACCTGTTCAATCAGGTTATCTATTTTATGCCATAAAAATTCAATTTTATTTTTCCTTATTTTAAGGAAATCTGGACTACTGTCTATTAGTTTAGACGTATCTTCTAGATATACTCGAAATTGGCCAACATTATTACGAAATGCCTGCTCTACTTTTAAAGCGTTGTTTTGTGCTATACCCTCTTTTTCAGGGTGACCACGCATTTCAAGGTTTAATGTAGGGGGAGGGTTTGATTTAGGGACAGTGTTTGATTTAGGGAAAGTGTTTTCTACCGACTCGCCCTTAATTTTTTCATTTTTATTTTTAATTTTTTCTAACACCATCATTATTAAATCATACTGCTTCGCGTTAAAATATTCATGATCGACAACGCCGATCTTTAACAAATTGCTATGATTAGCAATGAAACATTTTTGAAGCTCATTTAATTTTAGAATTTCTACATCTGTTAATGTTGGTTTTACTTCCAACTTTCTAATTTCCAAAATAATTTCGGACTGCTTCTTAAGGAATTGAATAGTCTTTTCTGACATCATTTTGAAAATTTTTTGTAATTTCTTAATATATATAGTACGTGTATATGTATTTTATATGTATTTATATATATATGTGTGTTTGGATAAACAGAAAATTCTTGTTTTGACTTAGCTGATGTCGTTGTTGTTGCTGCTGCTGTTGCTGCTGTTGTTGCTGCTGTTGCTACTGCTGTTGCTGCTTCTGCTGCTGCTGTTGTTGCTGCTTCTGCTGCTGGTAGAGGCTCCTTTGAATTTGACTTCCTTCTCTTCTTTAAGGCTCCGTCGATGTTTAAAGATGATTTTTTTTTTTTTTTTTTTTTTTGCACGTTTTATTATTTTTGTAGTCCAGTCAGATTTTTTGTTTTTTAGCCATTTATTTCGGCATTTATGCTCTTTTGGCATATACACTGCACTCTATTTATGAGCTGATTTAATGCTATTAGAGCATTTATAAGGCACTGTTTTCAGGCACTTTTTATTTAATTTATGCTCTTATGGCATATACACTGCACTCTATTTATGAGCTGATTTAATGCTATTAGAGCATTTATAAGGCACTTTTGTTATGCACTTTTTAATTCCACAATTGCTGATGTATGGCCTCAAGCACGCCTTACCACAATTTATAATGGTACACAAAGCAACCTTTAGCTATAGACTATAAGGTGCTTGTTTTAAAACATAAAAGATTCTTTTGTATCTTTTTGCTTTTTATATTTATACTCTGTTCCTTACCTTTGGTAGGGGGAAACAAGAGTCACTTCTTTTTGCTACCTTTAGCTGTAAGATGCTTAAAGGAGCTGGCCTTTCTCTGAGTTCCTTACCTTTGGTAGGGGGAAACTGCAGAGTCGATTAAAGGCTCGATTGACCAAATGTAAAGTCCCAAATGAGAAGACTTTACTCGTTGAGTTTTTGTAAGAAACTGATTTTATTTGGAAATATCTTCGGTTTAAATAGGTGACATGAGAATCGCATCTTAAAGTAAATGGCCTACGCAGAGGCCTACGTAAATAGTCCCCGCCTTATCGAGGTCCCACGCTCGGGCACATCTGCCTATCTTGAGCGGCGAGGACCTTATCTGTGGTCTCCCACTAAGGGACTATTTTAGGAGGCGGGGAACGATCTCAAGTGACTGACTCATGTAGTGTGCACTTAAATTACATGTTTTTGAGCAATGCACCCATGTCGCCTTAGATAACAAAATCCTAAATATAATTTATCGCTCTCGATTCATTTACATAAGATATGAACGGAGCCCAAAATTGTAAGTCTTTAAATATATTCGTGTTCATGTGTGAACATTCTGCCAAAGGGCCAGCAAAGCTGAGATGTACATTAGTATATTAGTTGCATTTATAACAGTAGTGGACTGTATTTATTTGATATATGTTCATTTATTTTGCAACTAAGATTTCAATGGGCCTAGTTTTTCTGGCTTTTAATTTTATTGGATTACAATTATGGTTTATATTATTTTTAATTCAACAATTTGTACTCAATTAACTTATTTTAAACATTTTGCTTTTTCTATGTAGAAGTACATTTTCTATTAAACAACGATATAGTGGACTGTATATTTTTATTTGTTATATTATTTTATTGTTTATTTACTATTGATATTTATAGTACTGGCAACGGACCTGCAAAGGTTATTGCTTGCATTCTTTGTTGCACAGCACATTTCCGTATGAAATATATTATTAATACTATCATTAGTATTAAAGCAATAATTAATCCAGCATGTCCGGAAATATGATGGAAATGTAAATCTTTCAATTTTTGATGGTTCTCTTTCATAAATTTAATTTCATTATTCAATCGTTCAAATTCCTCAGTATGATTTAATATTGATAGTTTCAGCGGATCCCAAATAATCTTCGGCGCTTCACTAACTTCTCCTATATAAGGTGTTGATAATAATTCTTCACTTTCGGACTGAATGTTATGGTGGGCAACTAGAATTTTATCGTCGGTTCTTGCCGTACAATATGGCGCAATGCTTAAAACTCCTTGCTGAGGCAAATCAAACAATTCAATTTGAGAGCCAGTACATTGCAGACGGACTTTTGAATTCGCAGGAACCTTAAACAACCAACTACTTTTCTTTTCTAACTCTACCCAGTAACTTTTAGAGTCGACTACTGTTTTATAGATGCAGTTCGCCGCTTTATCTGGCTTTAGAGGCTGAATCTCACATGCATTATCATTCGCTGAATTCCAGGGCCAACTTCCTTTGCATATTCTCTTATTTAGTTGCCATTTCTGACATTGATTTAATGTGGCTTCCGTCATTATGTGATAGGAATCTATCTCAAAATTATAAATTAAATATTCGGACGTTGTATGCACCATTATTATCCGATCTTCATTTCGAATTGGCACCGGAATAAGCCTGAACAATTTGGATGGATGCCTGCTAAACAGAGGCACTTTTGCACTAATGATCAATTTATCGTCGATGAATAAACCCCTGGCTGTTAACAGTGTATACACCTCCTTAAGTTCCGTACCTGACCGTTTTCCTGGAATTACTAGGTTCTCCGAAAGACTCTGCTGAATTTTGGCAATTTCTTTTTTAAGCTGATTTGGCCTGAGAATATTTGTATTTAGCCTACCGTGATTAATATCAATCAACAGGCTTATAATGCCTGCTTGAATTTTTTCGCCTTCTTCAATCAATGAGTGTAGCTGTTTCGTAATCATAAAGAATTTTATTGATTCCTTATAAACATAATAATTTTCTTTAAGAACTTCTGTCATGTTCTCAATTCTTATTTGCATACTTCTAAAATTGGAGTTAACATCTTCTGTTGTTCTCTTTAATAGATTAGAAGTTGAATCAACCACAGATGTTTGTTTTTGAATTAGTTTATCAAGGTTGTTCTGGTTATCTAACAAATTCTTCATATTTTCTTCTAATTGCTCTCTATCATCTTCATCCATTATACCAAATAAAATATGATACAAGGAACCCATAAATTCGAAAGGAGCACGCTTGCTTCTAGATCTAGACTGTATCATAAACAATTTATTGTTTTCTTCAAGTTCCGATAACTGACTTTGCATATTATCTAAGACTAGACTACATTGCTCTTCAAAGCTATGAAGTCTTTCGCAAACTTTCCTCATACTTTGTATAAGCGCATTACCCTTTGTTAACATTTTAAAATATGGATCCATTTTATAATAGATAACCAAATTCCAAGAAGTACTCACAATCTCAACATCTCCTAGCGGGTCTAGATATATTGCTGAGGTTTTATTTATTTTGTCTATAGAATATCTTGGTGCTATATCTTTAGGTAATGCGCTAGAAACTTGACAACTTAACACAAACAACAACATTGCCATAATGATTCCGATCTTGGACATTCCCGATGTCGCTCTAGTTCGTCTTTTTGGCTCTTGGTCAGCCTCATTTTTGTCAACAGACTTTATTCCTTCCAAGGGACAAATTTTAGTAATGGGTCTAGTGATATATCCTTCCTGCATCTTTACTTTAGCCACTCGGACCTTATCATCATTCCCCTTATGCACCTTTTCCACCTTTCCTAAAGGCCATCTTGCAGGATGACAATTCTCATCCTTTAATAAAACTATTTGCCCTTCTTCTATATTAGGAATTTCCTTTTTCCATTTATTCCTTTGCTGGAGCGTATGCAAATATTCACTTTTCCACTTAACCCAGAAATCTTTCTTCATTTTTTGGATAAGTCTCCACCTATCCAAATTTCCGATTTTTTCATCTTCCATTGGTTCGACTATTTCTAAAGGTGGTCTTCCAATTAAAAAATGACCTGGTGTTAAAACTTCTTGTTGGTCCTTCTCACTAACTATAGTGTATAATGGCCTTGAATTTAAGCATGCTTCTATTTGACATAAAAGAGTTGACATTTCTTCATAAGTCAAAATAGTGTCGCCGATTATACGCTTTAAATGGTATTTCATTGACTTAACTCCAGCTTCCCAAATACCTCCGAAGTGAGGTCCTGCCGGGGGAATAAAATGCCAATCAATCCTGTCCTTTTCAAGCTGCGCTGCAATCGTTATATTTTCTTGTATTGCATTAAATAACTCTTGATCTAATTTTCTTGCAGCTCCTACAAAATTTGTTCCGTTGTCTGAATAGATATTGGAACATTTTCCCCGTCTAGCAATAAATCTTCTGAGTGCTGCTAAAAATGCGTCTGAAGTTAGATCGCTTACCATTTCTAAGTGTATGGCTTTGGTGGCCATGCAAACGAATACAGCAACGTATCCTTTAAATGTTTTTTGGCCACGATTTTTTGAACATTTAACATAATAAGGACCTGCGTAATCTATTCCAGTATTAAGAAACGGGAATGTCATCGTCACTCTATATTTTGGCAAGTTACCCATTATTTGCTGAGCTGTATTTTGTTTATACCTTGCACACGTTACACATTCTCTTAAATACTTTTTCAACGAATTTTTCAACCCGAAAATCCAATACTTTCTTTGGATATAGTTTCGCATTAGGTTTATCCCTCCATGCAATGTTTCCTTATGAGCATTTTTTATTAATAAGCTTGTTAGGTGGCATTTTTCTAAAATGATTGGATGTTTAACATTAAATTCTGCATTGGAATTTTGCAATCTTCCTCCAACTCTTAGAACCCCATCCTTGTCCAAAAATGGATTCAATGACAATATTTTATTATTTGTCTTGATTTCCTTTTTGATTTTAAGGCACTTTATCTCTTGCCTAAACTGGTATTCTTGTTGTTTCTTAATAACAACTGTTTCCGCTATTCTTATCTCCTTTACTGAAATAATTGATGAATAGGCTTTATTTCTTGTTTTCATCTGCACGAATCTATTTATGTATGCTATTATACGTATAAGTTTTTCTATACTGGAATACCTTTCTATTAATTCGTAAATAGGATCATCTATTTTGTCATTTAATACCGTATTTATTAAGACAGGTTCTTCTACAGACTGCTGCCGAGGCCAAAGTTCTTTTGGGTCTGCTAGCCATTTCGGACCTTTCCACCAAAAATCACAGTTGATCAACTGGTTAGAATCCACTCCCCTGGATGCTAAATCTGCTGGATTATCCTCTGACTTAACATGATTCCATTCAGTATTTTTTAATTTCCGAATGTCATCCGTTCTTCTTTTTATAAATTTGATCTTACTTTGACCACTGTTAATCCATGCTAAGGTAATCGTGGAATCACTCCAAGCATAGATCTCCATTATATTGTCAATTGATCCTTTTAGTCTTTGGATTAATTCACTAAGCAGGTGAGCTGCACACAGCTCGAGTTTGGGAATTGTCTTCCTATTTTTTATAGGGTTGACTCTACTTTTGCTAGCTATTATATTAACATGAGGTCCTACTTTAGCATAGACTACTGCAGCATATGCTTTTTCGGAGGCGTCCGCAAATCCGTGAATCTGAATGACTGAAGAACTGTTTGAATTAATCCACCTTGGGATTCGAATATTCTCTAACAATAATAAATTTTCTTTATATTTTTCCCAATAATTTTTATCTTCTATGGATAATTCCTGATCCCATTCACTTTTATTTATCCAAAGTTTTTGAATAAAAAGTTTTCCTGAAACCGTGACTGGTGCCAACCATCCTAACGGATCAAATATTTTTGCTAGCGTTGATAACACAACGCGCTTATTTATATTTTTTGATTCATCATTACAATTTACGCTGAACTTAAATAAATCCTTTTGAGGTTCCCATTTTAGTCCTAAAGTTTTAACACATTCATTTTCGATAATATTGAGAACCTTATTGTCCCCTGTGTCCTCCACAGTGGTTAATATTTTGGAATTGTTGGAAATCCATTTCCTTAAGTTGAATCCAACTTTCTGCAATTCATGGGGAATTAATGTTATTAATTTATTAGCTTCTTCTACCGAATCAGCTCCAGTCATTAGGTCATCCATATAGAAATCATTCCTAATTATTGCACTAATAACTTGGTTTTTACATTTATCTGCAATATCTACCAGAACCCTGGTAGCCAAATATGGTGCAGATGCAGTTCCGTAAGTGACTGTGGTTAATTTATATGTTTTAATTTTTTCTTTTGGAGAATTTCTCCATAAAATATATTGATATTTTTGATCATTATTATCTATTTTAATTTGTCGGTACATCTTTTCAATGTCTGCCGAAACAACAAATTCCCATTTTCTCCATTTAATAATAATGTCAAAAATATCTTTTTGAACTCGTGGCCCAACCCACATTATGTCGTTCAAACTTTTGTTATTCGTAGTTTTTGCTGAAGCATCAAAAACTACTCTCAATTTGGTCGTAAGGCTTGAATCTCTAATCACTGCCTGGTGCGGTAAAAAATATTTGCCTTCATCACTCACTTCAATCATGTGTCCTAAATCCATGTATTCATTCATGAATTTAGTGTAGTCAACCTTAAGTTTTTCATTTCTTTTTAGTTTTTTCTCCAGATTCATGTAACGAGCTATCGCTTGTTTCTTTGAATCTCCTAAGGTGACATCCTCCTTGAATGGAATTGACACAATGTATCGCCCATCTGAATCTTTTTTTGTCGTTTTGATAAATTTATTTTCACAGATTTCAGACTCGATATCATCTTTTTCTTCTTCTTCCACTTCCCAGTAGCGATCTAACTCTTTTATTTCTATTGTTGTGGCTACAATGGTTTCTTTTCCTTTGGATTTTTTACATCCAGAAACTATCCACCCGAAATCAGTTTTTTGCCCAAGGAGACCGTCTATTTTTATAACTCCATTTTGCAGAATGTGAGTATATACGTCTGCTCCAATGATTAAATCAATGCGACCCGGTTTATTAAAATCGGGGTCGGCTAATTTAAAGTTCTTCCATTTTTTCTGATCAACATTAATCGTGTTGACTGGAAGTGCCTTCATAAGTTTTGGGAGAATAATTGCTTCAATTTCTAAATTTTTCGGAGAATTTCTTATCGAAATAACCGCTTTGTGCTTGGAGATGCACGTTCCTGTGGAAGATACTCCACTTATTTCAGTATGAGACCGAAATTTTTTCAATTTTAGAATCTGTGCAGACTCTTCTGAAATAATTGTGCTTTGAGAGCCACTATCAATCAATGCTCTTAATTGTTCAAAGCCTCCATACCTCGACTTTACTTGAATCAAGGCCGTGGCCAACAAGGCTTGACCTGTTGTTCTACACGTATTCACTTTTTCTGGATTATGACCTGCAAAGTGAAGTAACGTGTGGTGAGGTTTACGACAAGTCGAACAAAGCTGCTCGCTTATACATTTTTTACCAAACGGATGCCTCAGACATCTTAGGCAAATCCCATTTTTTCTTACCCAGTCAGACCGTTCTGCTGGATTCATTATTTTAAATTTATGGCATTGAATTAAATAATGCCCTGGTAGTTTGCAATATGCACAATTGTCACTATAATTTTTATTCTTGTTATTATTAATCATTTTCTTTACAGGTTTTTCTTCCTGTGAGAATGATGATATAGAATTGAGCCTTTGCTCTAAAAAGTCCATGACATCAGAAAGTGCCTGTATTTCTTTTGTCTTTTTAACATGGCTTTCATATAAATTGAGTGATTCTTTATTGAATTTCCGAAGAATTATGTGAGCGAAAATTGCATCCACATCTTCTGGTAATTGTGCCTTTAATTTTATAATATAAATTGACTCGTTAATCGTGTCAATAAATGTCTTTATTTGCTTATTGGATTCTAAATTTAAATTTGGCATATCCATAAGCCTATTCATATGATCTGAGAATATGTTTCTTTTATTCTCATATCGCTTGGTCAAAAACTCCCAAGTGGCTTCATAATTTTCTCCAGAGCCGAGCAGTAAATGAGTAACCACATTTCTGGCTTCTCCTTTTAATGCTGACTTTAGATAATTAAATTTGAGAGAAGGACTGAGATCCTCTCTCACATGTATGAGCTCTGTAAAGAGTTCATTAAAAAGATCCCATTCTTTGGAATCACCAAAGAAGGTGGGAATCTGTATTTTAGGCAGGGTTGGTAACTCCTCCGCCTTAACAACCGTCGACATTTCAGCTTTATTTATTGTGCCACTGAGTCGACTATTAATGGCTGTAAGAATATTTTGTTTGTCAAATTCAAGTTCGCTAATTTCTTCTTCGAATAGCGAACTCTCAAAATGACTATTCACCTGTTCAATCAGGTTATCTATTTTATGCCATAAAAATTCAATTTTATTTTTCCTTATTTTAAGGAAATCTGGACTACTGTCTATTAGTTTAGACGTATCTTCTAGATATACTCGAAATTGGCCAACATTATTACGAAATGCCTGCTCTACTTTTAAAGCGTTGTTTTGTGCTATACCCTCTTTTTCAGGGTGACCACGCATTTCAAGGTTTAATGTAGGGGGAGGGTTTGATTTAGGGACAGTGTTTGATTTAGGGAAAGTGTTTTCTACCGACTCGCCCTTAATTTTTTCATTTTTATTTTTAATTTTTTCTAACACCATCATTATTAAATCATACTGCTTCGCGTTAAAATATTCATGATCGACAACGCCGATCTTTAACAAATTGCTATGATTAGCAATGAAACATTTTTGAAGCTCATTTAATTTTAGAATTTCTACATCTGTTAATGTTGGTTTTACTTCCAACTTTCTAATTTCCAAAATAATTTCGGACTGCTTCTTAAGGAATTGAATAGTCTTTTCTGACATCATTTTGAAAATTTTTTGTAATTTCTTAATATATATAGTACGTGTATATGTATTTTATATGTATTTATATATATATGTGTGTTTGGATAAACAGAAAATTCTTGTTTTGACTTAGCTGATGTCGTTGTTGTTGCTGCTGCTGTTGCTGCTGTTGTTGCTGCTGTTGCTACTGCTGTTGCTGCTTCTGCTGCTGCTGTTGTTGCTGCTTCTGCTGCTGGTAGAGGCTCCTTTGAATTTGACTTCCTTCTCTTCTTTAAGGCTCCGTCGATGTTTAAAGATGATTTTTTTTTTTTTGGCACGTTTTATTATTTTTGTAGTCCAGTCAGATTTTTTGTTTTTTAGCCATTTATTTCGGCATTTATGCTCTTTTGGCATATACACTGCACTCTATTTATGAGCTGATTTAATGCTATTAGAGCATTTATAAGGCACTGTTTTCAGGCACTTTTTATTTAATTTATGCTCTTATGGCATATACACTGCACTCTATTTATGAGCTGATTTAATGCTATTAGAGCATTTATAAGGCACTTTTGTTATGCACTTTTTAATTTCACAATTGCTGATGTATGGCCTCAAGCACGCCTTACCACAATTTATAATGGTACACAAAGCAACCTTTAGCTATAGACTATAAGGTGCTTGTTTTAAAACATAAAAGATTCTTTTGTATCTTTTGCTTTTTATATTTATACTCTGTTCCTTACCTTTGGTAGGGGGAAACAAGAGTCACTTATTTTTGCTACCTTTAGCTGTAAGATGCTTAAAGGAGCTGGCCTTTCTCTGAGTTCCTTACCTTTGGTAGGGGGAAACTGCAGAGTCGATTAAAGGCTCGATTGACCAAATGTAAAATCCCAAATAAGAAGACTTTACTCGTTGAGTTTTTGTAAGAAACTGATTTTATTTGGAAATATCTTCGGTTTAAATAGGTGACATGAGAATCGCATCTTAAAGTAAATGGCCTACGCAGAGGCCTAAGTAAATAGTCCCCGCCTTATCGAGGTCCCACGCTCGGGCACATCTGCCTATCTTGAGCGGCGAGGACCTTATCTGTGGTCTCCCACTAAGGGACTATTTTAGGAGGCGGGGAACGATCTCAAGTGACTGACTCATGTAGTGTGCACTTAAATTACATGTTTTTGAGCAATGCACCCATGTCGCCTTAGATAACAAAATCCTAAATATAATTTATCGCTCTCGATTCATTTACATAAGATATGAACGGAGCCCAAAATTGTAAGTCTTTAAATATATTCGTGTTCATGTGTGAACATATTATCTAATAATTAAGGAGAGATGTGAATCTAAAAGATTCTTATGTACCTAAATATTTTTGCGCTTTGTGTGTAAAGTGTGAGTTATCCCCACCCTGCCTTTATCCAGAGTTTTGTTGTTTTTTTTTTTGCCATTGTTGGCTTTTTGTTTTATTTATAGTTAGTTTGGATTTAACGCTCGCTTGTTTAGCCAGCTTGGGTTACCTCTGCCCAACATCTCTGCATCGCATTGCTGATGATGCCGGCGAGCTTAAAATCGTCATAAATGCATGGGCAACCGCACACGAGCACACGGGCAAAATGTAGAAAAAACACACACACACACACACTTCGGAGGATGCAGACGATGCAGGGTAATTTCAGCAGCGAGGGCTGCTCAATAAGTTCTCAAGGATTTTAGAGTATCTTAATCCGCTGGTAATATGGCAGAACTTTCGCAGATGCCCCCGCAACATCTGCCTCATTCATATGGAGATGGAGCCAAATGCAGGCGAGTTTATGTGTTTTTTTAGTTTTTGTTTTCGTCATATTCGAGTGGCGTTTTTGTGGCTGGTTTTCTTTAGTTTGTTCTGTGTGGTTTTATTTTATTTAGTTTTCTTTTTCAGCCACCCCCTTTTTTTTAGCAGTGCCACGTTTTTGTTGCGGTTTTCACGTGTTGCTATTTCTGCAACTTTTTTTTTTGCGTTTCTTGGCAATTTGTTCTTGTGTTTTTGTTGTGACTACTGCCATGAATAAGCAGCAAAAATAAAAATATAAACAAAAACACCCGCCCAACCCACTGACCCTCCCGCCTCTTCTTCTTCAGCTGCCGGCGATTTGTGTGCTAATAATTCAGCATTTGTTTCAATATTTTTCTTCTGTTTGGAGTGACTTTTTTCTGTGGCTCTATGTTGCGCTTGTTTTTAGCTACTTTTTTTGTGTTGGCTTATGTATTTTTGCTTTTGCCAGCTTTGCAAAATTTTTTGTATTTTCTTTTTTTGTTACTCTACACATTTTATGCCCTTGCCAGTTTTAGTTTGCCAGCTCAAACATTGTAAATTATTTGCTGGTAGCAACATACATAAATATAGATACAATTTATCAACTCGGCTGAGTTAGAGCTTAGCCGGCCTCTGTTTATTTATCTTTTGTAGGTTTTTTCCCGCTTTTTTGTTACTCAGTTTTATTTACAGCATCGGCTCGTTTATCAAAGTTTGAGCCTCAGATGGGGACATCATCACTTAATAATATTGACACTTCTATACAAAGAGCACCAAACCGAATGGCTCGAATGGCATGGGTATAGAGTTCCAAAAGACGATTACGAGCTGAAAACGATGGCAGAGACACACACAGATGCCGATTCCAAGATACAGATACACAATCACAAAATTAAGTGATTATGTTAACCGGTTCGATTTTTTCCTCGTTTTTTTCGTTTCGCTGTTGTCTCGGTTTTGCCATTCGTTCGTTCGGGTACCAAAACAGAAATTTACATCAAAATTAACTTGTTATGTGGGCACAACAACAGCAGCAGCAATAACAAGAACTTCGGCGAGGAGCTGAAAACTGAACTGAAACCAAAACTTGGGCCTCCGAGCTGACAGCCTCTTCAAAAGATCTCCATCCTCAGCTCCAGTTCTTCTTCTCACAGCCAATCTTGTATAATTTCGAAATTAGAGCTCATCATCAGCCCATATCAAAGTCGTTCTTTGGCGTCGGCGTATTCTTTATTCTTTGTCTCGAGTAATATAGAAAAAGCATCTAGTCGATGGCCCCCTTCGTTCACAGAATGTTTGTCTTTCTTTAAAACTATCTAAACAGAATAAACTATGGTTGGTGGAATTTATTTAACAACCATAGATAAGATGGAATTAGCAAAATTTGTATTCACTTTGATTATACAAATATGTTCATAGTGTCGAATGAAATGGTATTTGATTAGACAGATCACATAAATTTTGTAAGAATATGGTGCTCATTAAAGGAGCTCAGTCTGATCATTTTCTTAATTTTAAAAAGACAGATCCGTTTTTGATAAGCTGAATATTCTAAGTATATATAATCACACATCTTGCATTCGCTTAGATTGAATGTGTCAAATGAATATTAATGTGTTTTTACATAATATATGCCTCTTCACAGTTTGTGCCTAATTAGATGAGAACTTTTTATCGTTACTAGAATATATTAATTAGACTACAGTTCACTTGTTAATGTAATCCATGTATTCATGCATTTGGAATTACCTCACAAAACAATTTAGTGGCCATCCGTTAATTAAACCCTAATTGGATTCGTTTGGCAAAATTTTCTGCTCGTTCCAAAAACTTATCATAATATCTGGCTAAGTTAATACAATTTGCCTATGAGCACGTGTAATTAATATTAAACGCAAGTGTGCCCTGAGTAAGTTTCAGAGACTAACTGCTTGGCATAACTTTTTGGCAGCTGCAATTATATCAACCATACGCCATGTTGACTGTTGGCAAGGCAAAACTTTCAATTAAGTGGCAAAGTTCAATTCCCTTACAGCAGCTGTCTGCCTCACATACATATACATATATTAATTATAATATAAATGAGCAAGCTCAGCTGAATCCATCAGCATAATGGGTGATAGAGATAAGGATAACACATTGGATGGCAATAGAAATCTCTAATTAAAGCCTTGACAATAGTTGACAAGAAAAAGCTGGGGAACTCGGATCGCTGGGAAGCCACTAAGCGGCTCACTCTTGGCCCAGACATCAAGATCTGGCCAGACAAAGGTGTCTGGGTCCGGGATGATGGCTGTCTGGGCCTGGTTAGCTCAGTGGGGAAGTCGTAGTCGCTCCAGCTCCATAGATATTTCACCCTCGTCCATGCTTATTTCATTCATGGGCTGTGTTTTGTTTTTCCCTCGTTTTTATTTTACTAGCTACACACATGCGAGGGAAAAAATGTGGCATGCAAAAAAGGGTTGCCACCAACCACCGAAACCTCACAGACTCCCGGGGAACAAATACTTGTAAAGGGTCTCAAGTTCAAGTGCAGTCTCCATCTTGGGCTTCCTTCCTGCTGAATGTCTAGACTTCCACACCAGACAGGCGACTAAGACAATCGGCCAGCGTTTTTGAATAAACATTAGAGAAAGAATGAAAGAAAGAATAAGCGAAACATGAAAGAGACATTTGCTTATGCAAAATGCCTCGGAACAGTGCGAATTATAATAGCCCAGGGCTCATAAATTAAGCCCCCAGGCCAAAAAAAGACATCTCATTCGCTTACTTAAACCTAAACTCAGAGTTGGGTCTCTGTCTATTGGCCGCGAGTACGTGTTGCAAATTTGTTTTGAAAATCTAAAAATTTGTCGGACGGAAGTCGCCACGTTCGTGAGCTTAGGGCACCGAGTTAAAAGTTAAGAACTGTTGGCTAAGGGCAGCTGCTTATCGGGGTGTGCCTCTCTCTGACCTTGTGCCGCTTTCCTCTTGCACAATCTTTTTTTTGTATTTTCTTTATGATGTTTATGCTTGTTGCAGCAAGAAACATGCCCTGACTTGGTCACACAAAAGTGGCAAAAAAGTAAATTTGTTTTCCCCCATTTTGTGGGTTTATATGTTTGTCTACAGAATGCCAAGTTTGGCAAAGAAAAAGTTTTGTCACTCTTGAGCTTGCTTTGGACATTTTAGCACGTTTAAAGTAAGGGCTCCCACAACAGAATAATCTCTAGCTGACAGATAAACAATTATCGAAATAGTTTAGATCGGAATTTGACTGTTGTCTGTTGAGCAAATAAAAAAAGTTTGAATTTGCTGATACTTCGATACAATCTTTTTGTCATTGCATTCTTAATTTTTTCCATTGTTCAATGTCTTTGCTACTTTGATTGCCACAGAAAATAGAGAAACTAACGTCTGTGTAAATCACCGGTTAAGTTTTCCGCTCATTAACCGTGATATTATTACATCCAATCTGGACTTAAAAACGCCAAGAAAAATAAACAACTGGCCCATTAAATCACGCCCTTGTAAAGTGGGCCTAATGTCTACGCAGTCATTCTGATGTTGGCCTAGTTAATAATACATTAGGCCAAACATCACACACTCATCGCCGGGCCAATGCCGATATGTTGGCTGTAAGCCATGTAAAACGCCAGTTGAATTGTCAATTTATACGAAATTGTCAACAATTAACATTTAACAAAAACACACACACACGAGAGAGGAAGTGGAGCGATTTGCGCCAGTCAGATAAGGCCAAAATGCTGTCAACTGTCAAATTTAATCATACTATAAAACGCAGGCTATAAAAAGCCAGCTACGAGATACAAGATACAAGATATGTGCGAGATGCAAAGGAAAGGAAAACAAAAGCTAACTGACTGACATTATTTTGGCATGTTTTGAAGCTTATGACAAACGCCAGCTTGAGCTACTTTTTTCGGTGTCAGTGTCATTATCGTGTGAAAAATTTTCAGAATGGCTTGCTTCTATTTACATTTTTCCATCTAACAAAAGATTTTTCCAGCAGCAATGGCTAATTATCCTGATGGACTTACCTTCACAGTGGACCGTGTCTGTAAGTCTAATGCGAATGGCAGCCAACTTCCGTTTCCTCTGTCCGTTTGGCAGAAAAGTATCCAATTAGATTTTTCCCAAACAGCTGCGCAGGCGTCACCGCGAAAAGGGGGAAAATTGGCGGGGAAATGCGAAACTTTTGCCACAACTTTTCCCAACGCTGTAGTGATTTTTCAATTTGTTGCTTTGCACTTGTTGTGAATTTTTCATTCAATGGATTTGATGCAGGCAGATGGATTTTAATATTTAATATACAGCTATTTGCTTTATTTTGCATACAACTTTTCTCTTTGGCACTTGAATGGGTTTTAAAAATAAATACTTTGCATATGTTAGATGTTTTATACATATATGTAATTCGGTATAACCAGGCACTTTAATAGCACAATTTTCGCGCAAATCTACAAATGGTTTTTTGAATAAAATGCGAATTCCCCAAACGGGGACCTTTAATATTTATACACCGGATAGAATGACAGTTGGGCTTTCGCGAAATTCTCGCCGTTGGTGCGAATTGCAGACGGCCGCGGAAATACGTTGTACGAACGTCAGAAAGCGCTCAACTTGAACTGAACGCAAAAGTATCTCGAACCGAACGTATCTGAATCTTTTTCCAGCATAAGCGGCGGCAGCGCTGCCGGCGTCGGCGCCGACAACAACATAGCCACTGTGGACCGTTTGGCAATGGGACTCTCGTTTCCGGCCCGTTCCGTTCCACTCGTTGCGAAAACCGGCTTGCGCATGTTGAGTGCCAGTGGAACAAGTGGAGTGGAGAACTGGTTTCGTTTCGAGTGACTTTCGGAGTTAATTACTCAATTATGCTGAAATGCACTCAAAAAAATGCAGCACTTTATATGAGTAGATTTAGTAGTTGCATTAGTATTAATAGAGTGTCACCAAGAAATTGATGTTATGCGGTCGAAATGAACATGGATAAGCTGGTTAAATTAAAAATATGTTGTCAAGCTTATCCCAGTTTTGAGGAGGGAGATGATAAGAAACCACCGAAAGTTCGTGAAATGTTTTTTTCGGTGTACCCCAAAATAGGCACTTGATATGTGGCCAGTATGGGTGCAAGATATGCAATTTAGTGGTTGTATTTTAGAAATTTATTGTTTTTTATCGGCCAGAGTTCACAGGTAGATGGCAATTGAGATTTTTCACTTCTTTACAATGTTTTGGCGCTGGATTTATGGTCGAGGCGTCAATTTGATGAGCGTGTGAAATGCTGGGATGCGAAGGGATAGTTTCTGGATTGATGGATCCCGTCGGGCAGGTGGACTCTAATTAGGCTGAGCTACGGATATGACCTCCAATCAACCTGAAATGCTCAGCTGCTATGTAGTGGAACAAAATTGTAGAAGAAACTTATTCATTTTTATTAAATAAAAAAGAGATATACGAATGCTTTAATGCTTTACACAAATCTGTTAAAAAAAAACATGCTTTCTACCACTGTTTAGATAAATGTGATTATGTCTGAATTATACAAAGTGGTTTTTTCAACAGTGTAAAGTTAAGAGCATATTTTCTATCGCTGTCTCCTCTAAAAATTGCACTGTTGAGCGTGCAATTCACGTCACAACATTAACATCCATAAATATTTATGTGACGAACTGGAGTCCTACCATTCCAGGAAAATAGTCATCCCCAGCCCCTCTCCTCGACTCCTTTGGCTAATTTAGTGTTTCTACTCAAATTCTTTCACTTTGCAAATTTGTTACGGTACTTTTTTCGGCTCCTAAGCCAAGCTGACCAACTCCTCAAGCTTCCAGGTTACAAAAACCCCAGAGTGCAAACATATTTATGCGAACCAACGTGGCCTCGCACTTCAAGGCGATGCCGCCGAGTTATAAGGAGGGTATGGGCATGAGTACAAGTATCTGTGACAAGTGTCTTTCATTAGCATAAGTAAATCTCCTCGAAATCCTCAAATTTATTTGTCAACACTTGACAATTTCATTGTTGACGTCTCGGCAGGCGCAGCTGTAAACGGGTTGGATGCCACCAGCAACATTTCCAGCAAGCAAATCATGATTTGTGTCTTGCATGTCAGTTTGGCATGGCCAAGCCTCCAACATCTTCGTGCTATTGGTAAAAAGACAACAGGCCAATACAATGCAAATGGTCGAAAAAGGTCGATGGAGCCAGAGATGGAGATCGGGAGATGGAGGCCTCAAGATGGACAAGTGTCGTTTGAGACCCAAACTCCGGCTTAAATCAAAGACAAATATTTAACAGCAAACGGACAGCAGTGGCTCACTCGGCATCTCAACTACTTTTTTTCTTTGGTTTTTACTACCCAAAAAAAAGTGGAAAGAAAAGTATGATTTGTGCAAGCTTTTCTTCGCTATTTTGCATACCTCTCTTTATTCCATACTAATTTTGTTGACTTCTTATGTCTACGCAGAGGAGGAGCTTTACGGCCATGCTGGGTAGTTAAATATTTTATGTCATATTTTTATGCCCATATCAAAGTTTTCCATTAGGCTAAATGTTTATAATTTATGCGCACTACTCGGATGAGTAACTGAATTACACAAGATACATTATGTATTTTGTTAGCTATGTGGTGAACGGGAATTCTAAATTTATGACAGTGCTTTGGGCCATAACTGAAAATTCAGTATTTACTTTAAACAATTAATTGCGTTTTTCCATAAAAAGCCATAGAAAATAAAATGGTAAATAATTATTTCCGTTATTCATCTAGGCGTTTCTATCTGAATGTATTCTCAGTACGTTCAACACCTTCCACAAAATATTTATTTTCTTTTCTAATGCCAACATTTCTATTAGTTCTTGGCCAAGGTTAATTGCCAGCCCAGAAAACTAGACAAGGACAATCCGAAACTAAAGCCGAACTAAAACCAAGCTAAACCACTGACTAAGCGAGGACCTTCCTTATCTGGCTTATCGCCCCCTGTGCCAATGTCGTCATAGTTGGCTGGAGGACTGGGTCTTGTCTTGGTCGTCATCGCCATGGCGGCATTATGGCCAACACTTCATT
The DNA here is from genome assembly GCF_000001215.4 of Drosophila melanogaster. Lineage (NCBI taxonomy): Eukaryota > Metazoa > Arthropoda > Insecta > Diptera > Drosophilidae > Drosophila > Drosophila melanogaster. Next base: position 6,398,164 of record NT_037436.4, on the reverse strand, counting down.
ACCAACAAAGCCATTGCCATTCATTAACAGCTACGGCTTTTGTGGACCTGGGTTTCTTTTGAGTTTCTGCTGTCGCCGCAGTAAAAGTTGGCAACGTTGGCTTCGCTGGCCAGGTCTTGTGGCGATTCTTACCGCTCTCTTCGGGCCAAAAACCGAAACCGGGCTCATAATGCCAACGTAATCTCAAATTACTGCAAATTTTCGCCGCTCACCTTTTATGCGCTTATTTATTTTATTGTGCACTTTCATTGCACTTTTTGTGCCAGACCCAGACCCACACCCATTCCCATGCCCATTCCCATCGGAATCTCCATCTCATTTCACTGGCCGTTGTTGGATTGTTGTAAATCTTGTATTATTTTGATTGTTGTGCAGTTTTATTGTTGTGTCAATAATCTGCCTTTATGCCCGCTACCAATAACCCATGCTTCTGGACAAGGCAGAAGCGCATTTCCGCAATTTCCAAGCGCCTTTGGCTGCGACGACAGGTGCACAAATGGTCCATAGAATAGGCGTTTGATTGGGCCTAGGCCCCTTTCTCCACCTGATGGCAAAGCGATGTATTTAATGATTTGTTTAAGTCGCTGGCAAGAAAGAAAAAAAGCAGAAAAAAAGAGGGGAAGTGCCCAGAAACCGCAGGCAAATGCCGTTGAAGCGAGTTTATCACCGCGATAAGCATATAAATAATGAAGGTTTCTTCTGGCCATAAACACGCTGGATGAGTTGGCAAAAGTTTTCCTGTTAAGCGAAGAAAATGGCAGATCGAACTTGGTAAACAATTTATTGGCATTGCAACAACTCCACGACTCGCTTCAAGCTGGAACCTGATATTCCTTAGTGAAAACGTTTTGATTAAAAGTTTAAATTATGTTAGAAAAACTTAGTTTTATTTGCTATTAATTTATTTATTCAAATTAACCTTCATCACATGTCCAATTTGATGAACCACCTGTTCGCACCTGTTCCCTTGAATTTGGCTTAACTAAGGCAATGCCGAATTAGGAATTGTGAGAATTGCTATACATACATCATCATGCAGCACTTTAATTGTGCCTGGCACTCAATCTTTCAATCACGCCAGCTAGTTGTGGCGAGCTGGAGGGAAGGTATGCGGATTACATGCGGCTGACTGGACCAAAGGATGGATGGTTGGATGGCTGCATGGCTGGATGGATGATTCAGGTGGCTGGGGCCGAGGATGGCGGGCAATATAATCTATATAATCATAAGAGTGTACCATCTTGTAACATCGCTCCCCCCGCACTGCTCACAAGACTTATGCATTTGCGACATGTTGTCAACTCGAATTGCGTTCGACTGATTGAAGGCAGCCAGCCAAGCAGAGCCCATCCTATCCCATCCTTTTCCATCCGATCCCATAGTATTCAGTTTTACACGGAAAAAATATACATACATAGATGTGAAAAAATTGCGATATCTGAATGTATTTAGAAACAGCATGTATGATAACTAGTTGGTGAAAACAAAATTAAATTTAAATTAGCTGACTTAAAGCGTATAGCTTTAAAAAATATTTTATATTTCACCCATTAAATAGATAGAGCAGTGGTATTCCTGTGCAGTCCTTCTGCCATCGCTCAGCCGCGTCTAGCGACAAGTTGATGGCCAAAGCCAAAGCCGAAGCCAAAGCTGTGGCCAAAGTCGGCCTACAATGTAGGCAAGTGGCCAAGCATCGACTCCCAAAGAACTCTTCGTAAACCAGACAGGTTTGTCGCCTGTCGCCAAGCGAGACACCAACAACGTCGCGGAGATGGGAACGGATCTGGAGTTGGACTTTAAGATGGAGTGGAGGCCAAAGTAGGAGCCCAACCTGGCGGGGACTTAGCCGGTCGAAGAGGATTCTACGTTTTTGGGTAGGCGTCGCGCAGATTGATCAACAGACCAGGACGTTTGTCTAAGACTTGGCCAGCCTTGTTCACGTTTTAGGGTTTGCACTGTCATGGAAGAGACCACACAGTTACAGGGATGAATTTACTAAAATGAATTATTTTACTAATATATGGCACTGTTAACAAACAATCATTTAAATGCTTTCCTCAGAAATGTTGTGCTTTGATCAACATGTTTCACAAGGTCTCGTTTTTGGGCCCCCTTAAAGAAGTTGAACCGCTCCTGATCGCTCCACCTTCCTGGCATTGCGCAAACATTTAAAGTAATTTCGCCATCAATCTTTCACTTTTGCACTCGTTTCGGACGCAATCGCTGCTCTTGGTCATCTGCCTGAGTCACTTAGTTTGAGGAATGGCAAGTGCCCGGCCCGAAGATGACCTTGTCCTCCAGCCAGTGGTTGATGCCGTCGTGCGTTCTGCCCACTCACCTGAGCGCCGAGGATCTGCATGAGTAAAGTTTATTTTGATCTTGGTGTCTTCGCGATTTGCATAACTTGTCATCCCCGAGCGACGAGGATGCGAGGATCCAAGCGGAAGATGCGAGAAGGGAGGTCGGTCCATTGTCAGTATCAATAAATATCAACGCGCCATGCGACAACTTCTTCTCGAAGAGCCTGATTCCATTTGGCAGTGATGAGGCCCAGTCCGTCAGCAAGATGAACATTTTGCTATTTTATGCACACCGATATAAATGATCTTTTAATTAATATCACTTTAGATAGCGCACAAATTGATGGAGCATTCTTATTATGCAAAGTGATGTTTACGATTATGGGCAGTAGGATCGAATCGTTGTCCCAGTCCCACATCGCAGAGTCTACATACCAGTTTCCTTTTCCTTTTCAGTTTCAGTTCCAGTTTTTCGATTGCCACTAAATACTCTTAATGACACTGGCCGGGATTAGGGCCTGGATTGGCCAAAGTTGATCCGACATGTTGGCCTAGGCGGGGTCTCGGCATAATGTGCACTGCCTATGATAATCGGATCAGATTACCAGACAGATAATACTAAAAGCTTTTTGCAATTTGCACTACAAATTTGTTTTGCAACCAGGTCCGATTTGAACAAAGTTATTTTGCACTTAACACCAGGCTGCTGGCATAACTTACCATTCAGAATTGAGTTGTGCGACGAGGAAATTTCTCTTTTCCCACATAACTTGAGAGCTTTCCATATAGCCAAAGCAGCTACGATACGATGTGCGATAAGATCGCAATGGAATGCCAGACGCCGCTATTTCGGAAAATGAAGTCATTAAATGCTATTACAAAGCGTAATTGTTCACAAATTATACAGGCGAACGGGGAACTTCCTATATACCCTTTTCTCTTTTTTTTTTTTTTTTTTTGTTTTCTTGCCCTGGGTTGGCACCACCGAAACAATGTGCGCATTACACCACTTTGGTATCTTAATTATAGACCTGAGAGTGAAACACCAGAAAGTGGTGATCGCCGAGGGGGTATACCTGATGCACCTGTCATATTTGGCCTGTTCGCGGTCCAGAAAATGAGTGCAAATGAGTGACACTCGCGCCTGGCATTCATCTAGCTTCCTGCTCAAAGGGCAATAGGAATTAACATAATTTTCCCCTTTTTTTTTTGCACAGGAAAAATAAATCAATTATCTTGCTTACCAAAGAAGGATGTGTATGCACATAAGTTGCTTAATGGAAGAATTCAAGCTAAGCAATATTTTATCAATACTTGTTTGTTAAAATTACTTACTTCGCTTACTTCGTGGCATGTGGTATTGCGTATAAAATTAATAGTATAAATATATATTCGTAGTTGAGGTGATAAGTATTACACATTTTATTTTCCCATTTGAAGATTATTTCTTTCGGTGCTCCCATAGCGACTTCTCCGCCTTATATAGCTGGCAATTTGCCAGAGACCGAACAAATGCTGGTTAATATTCAATTTATTACAAATCATCATCGCCTTCATTTAGGCTGCTACTTACGGGGACCCGTTGTGGAGTCGCTTCCCTTCATGTTGAACTCTCAACTGTGACGCGGAATTCGATGCTCCACATGTAAGTAGTCCGCTTTTGTGCCGACTCATCGGAGCAGTAGCAGTCATGAAGTCATGTGTCTGAGAACTTCCTGACAAACGCGGGCGGGAAATATACCAGTTGCCCGTTGCCAGTTGGCAGTTGGAGTGAGCCCGAGACTCCGGCGGAAATTGTGTCATGATTATAGACTAAAGCGCCCATTTAGTTACGCCTTATTATTTCCAATTCCTTTTCGAAGTCCCTGGCCCCTTTTGCATTCGGCATTCAACTCGGTCTAATTGAAGTTGTGCTCCAGTGTGTGTATGTGGAAATGACTCGGACCTTTTTTTCTCTAATCTCTTCATTATAAGTATTCACTCAGGCTTAATTTGGTTTCAATTCGTGCTCTGGTCTTTGTTGAACTTATTCTCTTTGTGCTGTTCTTAAACGAAGCTTGGTAATTGGTTCGGTTAATTAACTAAACTGCCCCGAATTGGTAGCAATTCTAGTTGATCTCATAGATCGGATAAACGATCTCGAAATCTATTCGCAGCCTTGATCGAGCAGCTTTAGTGTGAGATCAATGGGGTACGGCCCCTCTATTTATTAAACATCTAGCACTCATTGCAGCTCATCAATAGTCCATGAGGCGTTTCAAAAGCCGTTAGGGAAGCTGGATACTGGGGGCTTCTGATGGCCAAGGAATTAATCAACACGAAACGAGGAATTCAGTTGTGTGGCACTTGTTTCTAAGCCTTTTCTCATCAATTAAAAGCTCAGGCGTACGTTCGAGGAATCTCTCAGAACGGCACATTGTCTTAGTCAAATTAAAATGGCCAACTATGCTCCTCAGCTGGTCAGCTGGTCAGAGAACCTGGTCTGCGGGCAGTAGCCGACACCTGAGTTTGAGCTGGAGATTTTTCGGTGCGCATGCGGAAGCGTTTTTCGCGTCATTTTTCATGCTGAAATTTAATAAAGAAAATTAATTTGTGGACATTTGACTCGAGGCGAGACACAAAATACAACGGCAAAAAAAAAAAAAAAACCAGCCAACCTCATATACAGCCCCATCTTCATTGGGTCTTACGAAGACCACAAGTCCCTCTCAAAACTCAAACTGCACGCAGACTTTGATCGATGGCACTCATGATGCTGCAGGCGAGCTTCCACCAAAAGCCACCGAGAGCCACCGCGATCCACCGCCAATCTCCGCCAGATCCGACGACAAATTCAAGTTGGGAATGCCTTGGCCTAGTACCCAGATACACAGGGATACTCCAAGGCGGAGGCGGAGGATGGGCAGGGGTACTCGGAGCCACCTGAAGCCGGGTGCCGCATGAGTTGCAAGTTAGCGCAATTAATTTATTTCAACACGAATTTAACTCTCATCGTGCTCGCTCCTCACTTCATTTCACTCCACTTCACTGCACTTCATTCCCAATGCGTTTTACATCATTCTTATTAAAGGAACGCGGCGCAGACTTAGCATTTATATTGTAAAAATTTTGTCGTTGCCTTATCTAAATATGGCCATTGCATATGAAGACGCGCCATCCATTCGGGCAGCTGTTCGCCACAGGATTCAAAATCCCCACTACGGATTCGCCGGGTTTCACTGTGAGAAAATATGTATTCATCGAGAAAATGTTATGGCCTTTGATCAAAGAAAATATTGAGAAATATTTGTTTCGTATAAAATTTAATTAGAATTCAATATACACTATGCATGATAAAATGATAGACTATAATTAGCTTAAATTTTTTCCAAGTGCACTGGTCGTTCGATGCTGCGTCACTCATTTTTGCACAGTCCATTAGTTCGCGGATGCAGTCAGCACTGAAGGTTGTTCCTCTTGTTGTTCTTCTCGTCTACCGGTTTGACAGTCGCTCAGTCGCAGTTCCAGTCCCGTTCTGAGTTCCCAGTTCCCAGTTTCCAGTTGAAGACCCTGTCCCAGAGACCGCGTCCAGTTTCCAGATCCATTATGTGCCCCTTGCTTGTAAGTTGTAATATGCTCCTGCTCCTGCGCCTGCGACCCCTTCCTGGGTTTATTTTAAGATCTTCTGGGCGCGTCCTATTCAAGGGCTAGGTTCCTGGACCTCAAGTGCATCCAGTTCCTTGGCTCCCAGGACCCCTCTGCCCCTCATTTGTATGTAATTTTCGGTTATGCCAAGTAATTTGAGATCGCGCCACACGCGCGGCCTTTAATGACTTCATTAAATGCTCGAAACTAGTTTACAGTGCGACTTGTTCGGCTGCCTGGTTCCTTGGACTTGCGGCTTGGGCCTTGGACAACTTCCGATGATGACTATAAAATGACTCCTTCAGGGCATTCTTCAGTTACTTGGCACTTGCAGTGGCCTGGTGCTACTCTTAGAGTGGGCCATATTTGCCAGACCACCTCGAACGCATGTCGCTCCCTATGGAGTCCATGTCGAATCCTTCGTCACATAACTCAGCGAGGCGAGGTCCTAAATCGCCTTGACAACATTTACCTGATCCCACCGGCCACTGGCTTAATGACTCGAATTGGCAACTAGGGATGATCGTCACTCTTGTAAAATGTAAATTTTTCAGTTAGCCGCTTGATGAGTTTCGAGGGTCGAGATATATGGAATCCACTTGTGGTCTAGGATGCATGCAGTGCACAGAGAAAATATATAAAATAATTAACTGCTTGAAGATGGTATTTTTAATTGGGCTATTGCCCAATTTCCTGTAAAGCCATCTTCTCTAGTTTTCAAATCAACGATTTTAAAGATATCTAAAGGAATTTAAAAATTATAATATTAATATTTAAAAGGTCTTTTCCTCTCTGTATGGTCTGGAGAAGTCTGTGTCGTCGTTGTCCATTTACTGCCACAGTCGTTACTCATTTTCAGGGCCGAGGACGACGGTCGAGTATGTGGATGTGGCTGGAGATGGGATTGGGCATGGGAATGGCTATGGAATTGGGGATGGGGTGGAGGTTGTGGCTCTGGGTGGATAATTATGACGTTGCAACAATTCCAGCATGGCATCCAGAGCTTAGGAGACGTGTTCTGGGATTGCGATTGTGATTGCAAGTGTCTGGGTAAGTTTGTGCGGTGTGGTGTGTGTGGTGTATGGTGTATGGTGTGTGTGCCCCAAGTGACAGTGCAACATGATTGCTCTCGGGCTCGCCACATGCCACATTTATCATTCGTCGAAACGTTGAAAAATTAGTCATTCCTTTATTTTACACCCAAATGCCGAGAGCTCTTGGCGCAAACCAGTTGAGGAGAGGCCAAGACTTTGGCCGCTGCTTGGCAAATCCTTCTTGCATTACTTGACTTTGTACGGTGAGGCCTCGCCTAATGAAGCCGGGCAGTGAAAGTTATTATATTATATTTTATTCCGCTTTGGAATAAATATTTTCACGTATTTTCAAAAATCAAGCTCTATGTAATATTAAAACTTTTATAAATGTTAAGGGTTTTTGAACTTAAAATACAACTTTCATATACATATTTAAAAAAGTCAAAATATCTATCTATTTCCTTAAGCCTAGTTATTTTATTTGAATGCAATTTTAATTGAACTATAAAAATATAAATATGCGAATAAATTGATAATGTTTAATATTAAATTAACTATATTTCACTGTGTTTAGTGGTCACAGCTTCCCAGTCTTGACTGGCCACGAACATGCAAATGACTCTTTTAATTTTTATGAATTTCTCTGATTACGAAAATTGCTTCTGGGCTTTGACTCGGCACCACACCACAGCACACCACACATCCTCGATGCCAAGCTGCACCACAGTGGTGCACCACTCGAGACGTGGAGGAAGTGCATGATGCATCGCGCATCTTCATTAGTTGACGCTGCTCCGATGTCAACCGGCAACCAAGGCTGGTAGAGCCTTCGTGGCCATCATCGTTTTTAGGCCCAGTTTGGAAACCGCTGGCGGGTCTTTTGGACTTGCACTTGGACTTGGAGTTGGATTGGAACTTAGTGTCCGTGTTTGCCTTTCCTGTCGCATGTTCATGTCTAGGCAGCGGGAGCAACCGGAGCAGTACTGGATCTTGAGAGCTATGGAGCCGGCTCATTGGTGTTCAGCTCGTGGGCTCGAATGGAAATTACAAACCAATAAATCATTGAACGCCGGCACTCGAGGAGATCGCGTTCTGCATTCTGGATGCAGCCGCAAACTGGAGTCGCATCTAAGGCTCTGCCCACATGGCTGCGATGCATCCTTCAGCTGCTAAGTTCCACTCCTCACAGGTACCACTGTAATTAGTTGAAATTGTAATTCATGGCGCTGGTTTAGATAAAAATCTGCTGCCAATTAGTAATGCACTTGGCCGTGAATAACTCTATATGGCAACGATGTGCTCTAATATGCTTATGACTCTATTCGCCAATCTCAGTTGCCTTTGGGCTTTTGATTCCTGGAATCCATTTACAGAAGATGGGTAAAGAAATCTGCGTAGATTGTCCACTTGCGAAACTCCGAAGTATAGTATATAAAAGTCTTTGATATTTTAAATAATTCTTTCGTCTATTAGCCCCTTTATTATCTTTGAAAAGATCAATATATTTATAAGAGTATACATACCATACCAGCAATCGTTATATATTATTATATTATTTTGCACTTAATTTGCAGCTTTCGGTTCAATTACTCAATATACTTTAAATGATTATCTCGCAATCTCCCCAGACATTGAATGCTGGAACTTTATGAAGCCTTTGCGATCATATCTCGGCCGTTCTAACCGCAAATTCTCAGTTGCAAGACCTCGTTGCAATTGTCGTAGATCAGGCCAGTTCAATTGACCCCTCACGACCACCGTGGCACAGTGATTTAGCCTTGTCTCGACTTGGCGGAGACCAATTAGATCCTTTAAGATCCAATCAGCGGCCGTTTGCCGCCTCAGCCACTGGCTTTCCCGCCCCCTGCCCTTCGCCCAGCATCCAGAAACTTGATTTCAATAAAAATCCATTTAATTCGACATTTTGTGGCCCGAAAATGAAAATAAAGGGGAAAAAACAACATCAGGCGAAACACTTGGCGATTAGTTGGATCGTTTTTGGCTGCCGGCTGCGTTCGTTTGAACTCCGTGCGGGTGTTTGCCAGTGGAGTCAACTCCTCCCCCCCCCCCATTTGGAGCCCCCTTCTTTGGCCACCACCCCTGTGGCCGAGCCCCTCGGCCCATATAAATCTCTCGTTGTAATTGCCACGATAAGCTGCAAGTCCGAAAAGAGCACCGGCTGCGGCTGCCACCGTCGCTTAAAACCGGTGGCCAAATAGCCACCACTCGGATCCAGCTTCCAATCCTCTATATACACGCGTCTCTCTATATATATATATATGTATCAGTATTTTTGGGGGGCACCCAGGGCCAGAGCAAAATACATAAATTTCGCGTGAAATGCATTTGCGGGCGATAAATTCGGCAACGGCCGGCTTGGACAGCGATAATCAACGCAATTGCAATCGATTTTGGCGTAATTTAGGTTTGGCTTAAGTGGCTCGGACTAACAAGCCAGCGAAAAAGTCGCCGCCCAGTGGTAACATTGTTGAAGACAAGTTCGGAAAAGATCTGGAACAACATATACCCAGTAGACCCCTTGAAGTATGCAACAGAAATTATGTAATCCTTGGCAAGATCAATCTAATGCTATCATTTTTCAAATCAAATTCAAATCTTTTGTCTGAGATCAGCTAGAATACCAACTTCTGAATTGACTTATCTGAAACCAGATCTCACAGATAAAAAAGGGTATCTCGAAATTAAAACACTTATTACCCTCTCCCCGCTTGTCGTGTGTGGCCCAAAAGCAGCGGCAGTTGGCCAACAATAGCAACGATTCAAATCAAACGTGATGGAATTGTTAGGCGGTCGAAACTACCGTTAAACTCACTTTCGCAGCGGGACGACCATTGCAGACAAAAATTACTCATACGCAACGTGGCTGACCCCAAAGCTGCAGCACAGCCACCGTCTTCGAGGGGGGGCCGTCTTTTTTTTAAGGGGTGGGGAGGGGAGCTGGGGCATCTTGCTTGTTGCCGCCTCTGCTGACACTCGACCTCGCCCGTTTCACGCTGCCGCCTCTTATTCCATCGGCCGCTGATTAATTACACCGCCCGCTGCGCGAATTCTTCAATAAAAATCATAATTTCATGTTTGCGGCCCGGCGAAACAAAAATAAAGATAAAAACACAAAAGAAATATATAAACTTATATCGAAAAACTGTGGAGTAGCAGAGGGGGAGCACAAAAAAATAAATGATGATTATTGCCGCATTTCTGTAAGCCGCAGCTTATTAGCTGCACGAGCTGCCATCTCCATTCCTATCCCCATGCTCAAGCCGAAAACCAAAATCTCCATGCAAAGTGTAACGAATTTTTGATTGAAACTTTAAAATACTCGTTAGGAGGCTTTCCTCGTCGATGCGCGTGAGTTTATCTTTTGATTAGATTCGTTAGACTTTGTATTGGTCTTTTGTAGCGCTCAGAAATTTGGGCAGCAAGTTCGGGTCGTTTTGGCCGCGATGGAGTCATTATTCACAATTTAGTAACACTTGATTTGCGTTCGGCGTTTTCTATAAATTTTTCATAAATTGTTTTTATTTCGTTGTGTACCCGCGCCATGTATTGGACAAAAAACATGGCTTAGATTGCCTGATTGCACAAAGTTTTGCCTGCAGGGTGATTAACTCAGACTGACCTAGTTTGTGGTTTAATTCGGATTTTACAACTTCCAATATTTTTTGGTATTCGGGCTTACAGGAAACCGAAGGGAAATGCCGATAAATGAAGTCCTCTGGCACTTCTAATTAAGATACAGTTCAGTTCAGAAGGCTTACAAGCATCACCGAAAAAAGAATTTACACACATATGTATCTGACAAGCTGCCAAGTGAAAAGTGCAAAAAGTCCGACAGTCAAATAAGAGCAACGAAATTAAGTATGCACGAGTGTGCTAAAATGAGGCCCAGCATGATGTATTCGAAAATCATTAACGGCCCTGATGCGGTGAAAGGAGTGCTCCCCAGTTCCCAGTTTCCAGTTCCCTCGATTCCCAGCTTAAGTCTGATCCACATATCGCGGCAAAGTGAAGCGGGAAATTGCTTTGACGTCGTGTCAAAATTTCACACTTTTGCGCCAGATAAAAACGCAAACATTCGAGTCGAAGGTAGAGAAGAAGGTGCATTCCCCAAATATTTGCCAGCCTGCGAAGCGAAGATCATTAAAATAAAGGAGTGCTAAAACCAGGAACGGGGGCGGCGGGAGTTTGCCGAACAAGAGGAGTTAAATTAGCATACAAGTCGCGCTTTTGCCATAATTTGCATATAAAATTAGCGCAACACGTTGCAGCCAGCCTCCGGGTGACACATGAGGCTCTGCCTCTGAATCTGAAGCTGAAGCTGACTCTGACTCGGTTTGCTCATTTGGCGACTTGCAGCTGCTGATTGGTTGTACACACTCAAATCGAGGAGCTGCTAATCCAACTTCCCACACTTTTAAAAATTAATTGATTTTTAGCTTTTCATATATGATATGTTTTATAAATAATAACTATACAGAATGATGGAAAACTATAGCCTCTGCCATATGTTGGATGTCCTGATTTTATGGCCTAAAGATATCACTGTTATGTCCATAACAATGGAAATATTGCTCCGAAAATGGAATGTAATACCTCTTTTAGCTTGTATTGACATTCCTAATCGATTTGCATTCGAAACTAAAGTTTTTATTTTTGGTCGGTTTTTTCAAAAAATCATGATGTTACCCCTTAAAAATTTAAAAAAATTAAAAATTTTTTTTTTTTCAAAAACAACAATGGAGTGTTACGGACAGTAACTTTAGAATATCAGCACCACAAAACAGTCGTTCTTGTCTCTGTGTGACAATTTTTGACGACTTTCTGGTGAAAAATCGACAAAAAATACATATACTCGTCACTAGCACATATGTATGTATATAATAATACATATAAATGCAACTGTGGGCTATTATAAAAATTATTAAACATTTAAATATAATTATGGGGATGAAAGCTGAGAACTTTCAAGATTTCTCACTGTGTAGTGGCGAGTGTACGATAGCGCTATGATAATTAAGCTGGAATGGCCAGGCCAAGAAAATGAAGAGAGTGGTAGGACAATGCCGGGATATTTTGCACTTGTTGCCGCAATTTGCATGCTTCGTGGGCTGGGGACTCCCTTCAGCCTCCTTACCCCCTTCGGAGGCGGCGCCTTCACGGCAATTAGCAGCCGGCAAAAGTTTCCGTAACCGTAGCCCGGAATGCGAACGAGCAGCGCGGGCTGATTAGTCACGGCTGCCTGCGCATCCGCATCCGCAGCTGACAAATGGACACCCATAAATAATATCCAGAAACATATAGAAAAAAAGCGATGGCTACTATTCCCTATGTTCAGCTCATTTTCGGAACATTTTTTATCTCATTTGGGAGCTGTGTTTTTTTCTCCGTTTCCCACAACGCTCAAGCGTGAAAATGTTAAAGGTTAATAATTATGCTGTTTAATTTGAAAACACCAGAAAGTCTGTATCTGTATGTAAGAAAAAAATCGATAAAAAATCTAACGAATTTTCGGGTTGGTTTTTGGTGAATGTTTCTCTTGGTTAATTGAGTCTTAGATGGCTTGTTTACCCAAAAATGCTGATTGGAAAGCTAAAGAACTAAAATAGAAAGCTGAGTTTAAGGAGAATTTAATGGGGGAGTTCCCATCGCCAAAGAATGTGATTCTGTGTGACTACCATTGAAAATAGCCAGGCCTTAAAACGAATAAATAAAAACGGAAAGCGAACTGGCGAGCATAAAAACCATAAATAAGTAAGCATTTAAATAAATATTTATTTACATATAATTACATGTCAGACGAAGCGGGAAATTAATACGATTGCAGTATATGACAAGCGATTAAATTTTATAAACGAGCCGCGAGAAGGAGGCAAAGAATGCTAAAAGGCCGAGGGGCATGCGGGGGATTTTAGTGCCTCATTTAAGTAGCACAGTGAGAGATGGCATCGCCAGATAGTTGGCTACCAAATACAGATAAGGCCAATGGAGACAGCTACCGGAGACGGGCTGCCATCCACTGCAAGTCCGAATCCGCATCCGAATCTCAATCTCAATCCCAATCCCATCTAGCAGTTCATTAGTCAGCCGCTAGGTGACAATCAGATAGGTCTTGAGAGACCTTTCCCGAAATGGGACAACCTGTAAGCGCATTCGCCGAGTCAAGTGGGTCGCCTTATCGCCGGAGAAAGTTGGGGCTTTGTCTAAGGGCCTTGTACCACCCCACGCCCCAGTCAACCTCAAAATTTCCCCCTTTCTCCAGCTAAAAACTTGAGATGTCCCGCAGCGAGATAAGCACACAGACAAACGTATGAATTACTCGCTTCACAAAAAGAGCCGAGTGTCAATAAAATTGCGTAGATTATTGCAAGCGAGCTCGTAAAATTGTTTACAATCGATGGCCGATGGTCGATGGTCTGGATATTCCGGAGGTGGGGTCCTCAATGGCTGGGCAAAACCATTCAAGTGCCAGTTTTTGTGTGCGTGATGGGAAAGCAACATCCCCAACCCCCCATTCCCATCTACGTCCAATGGCCAAGTCGCCTGTGCCCCGCGGTCGTTGTGCCGGAATTCTATATGGATTTATTAAATAAATGCATTAAACTGTAAAAAAAAAGAAGCCAGCGGCAATGCGTCCTTCAAGTGCGAATAGTTGATGCTCTGCAAAAGGATATTTGGTTTTTATAACATCAACGAGAATGTCAATATAGAACATGCTTCATGTTATTATAATAATCATTACTAACTACTATTTTTATCATACGTTTACCTCAATAAGATGAACATTAATGTGCTCATAGAGTAGTCACATAGTGGTCAGTCTCTCACCGCAGTAACTTCCCACTTGGAAGTGTGCCTTTCATATTTCTAAACCCTCCTCGCACAACGCCCATGGATGCGGATCGAGCAACTCTCGGTGGGGGGCAACTGGCGGTGAGACAGATAGAAGTGTCCCCCATCAGATGGCAGTTTTCGTGTTGCGCCCTCAGCAACTGCAATATTATTGTTAATTTCGTCGTAAATTCGAAAGTCTTATGCTTATTGAATTTTCATGTTTGCCTCATTCTTGAGGACATGCTCTTCTTCTTCTTTAGGCCACCCCAGACCCCCTCGTTTGCATGCAAATGATTTTAGTTATGATAAGACACTGTCAATAAAGGCAAATTCAGATTTAGATATCGATATTGATGCGAGGCTGCTCCTGCTGCTCCATGTAAAATTAACTTTATTGCTATTTTATCAATTTGCTGGCAAACAATTGTGCGTGTGTGGTGTGCATTGTGAATTTATCTAGGCTTATGTGTGTGTCTGTGTGTGTGTGTATTAGTTAGTTGTCCTTGTTATTGGTAAATAATAATAGCAATCAAATGTTTATAGCTTTGCCTTTAATTGCAATTTTATTGTTTGTCCTCTGCCAGCTTGGGCAAAGTTTAGTAATAATAATATTGTTGACTGCAGCTGTCATTTATCAGAATTAAATTAGTTTTGATTGCTGTGGGAATTCTGAGGATGACCAAAGTTAATGCTATACACACTAAAATCTCATACAAACAAAAGATCCTTTGTCATACATTGCAAATTAATGCCATTAGGGGTCGGCAAGGAAACTGCAATTTACAGGCACTTTTGCTGTTCGTTTTGAATGCAAAATAATTAGAGAGCACAGGAATAGCCCTTGGGAAAATTAAATTTTCGCCACAACACAGGTGGAATTTAAACTGTCTTATTGGTGAAAGGAGGACCTATTGTGAATAAAGTTGAAAGTACTAATAAGAAATATCGCCTTAGGCCAGAAAATAACAATTTTAATTATCAAAGGCTTTAAGAATGGTACTTAGATGGAATTTTGCGTTTTTGATTAAAATACCTATGCGGTGTTGTTTGCTGGCCAAGCTTGGATGAGATATGAAAAAGCGATGCCATCTATGATTTATTCAAATATTTCAGCATTTTATGTAGACGGAAAGAAGTGCGACAATCTTTATCGGTGCGATCGACGGCAAAAAGTATCGCCTTACAATAACAAACAACCGCATTTTCTGCATGCAAGCACAAGAGCTGGGATCCCCAAAGGCAATCTCGGTACTAAAAAACACACGTGAGCCTTGGCAACGAGCTCCATCGGCAAGCAAATAACTCAATCCTTAACAGAAATGACAGAAACCTTATAAATACAAGAAAATGCGAGTGGTGTTGCGGCAGTGGCGTTGCAATCGCCGGGCAAGAGACGCTCCAGCGATCCGGGCATCCAGGGTATCCAACTATCCAGCGATCATCCGATCTCCCCGTTCCGATCATCTGCGGTTACAAAACGCGACATGGGAATGCGGCTCTGTGGCAAATTGGGAAGGTCTCTTAGAACAAGTTTCACTTACATAGAAGTCGGCAGCGATCACAACCCAATCCCAATCCCATCTGGCTCGGCTCTCGGCCTCTGGGTGTTTATATTGAAAACTGAAAACAGCAGATTTAATTTGTCTAACAAACCCAGACAATCACCCTGGACAGCCGTCATATTGAGATCTCATCAAAAGACCGCACAGCGCGTCGATCCCTGCCCATAAAAATGAAATCCAGATGAGATCGGGGAACGGGATCGGAATTGGAGACGAAGTTTGAGTCGGAATCGGGTACCCATTGAAATATTTTGACAGCGGGCTGGCAGGCGTTGAAGTTCAAGAGAAATGTCTCAAGTGCATTCGGAGTAACCCCACCACTGACAGCTGTGCGATTTGAAATCCAGATGGGATTGGTACCGAGATGGGGGACCCAGAACTGGTAGGCCGCGATCGATGGCCTTATCACAGTGATAATGTGGGCTTGGTCTTGAACCAAACCTCAATTTGTTGTTACACATCCGAGTCTTAAGATGCGTTTTTTATTTTCGTAACATATTTCCAGCGAGACTGTTACACTTCCACGGACCACTTAAAACTCATTTTTGGGGGAAACAAAAAAAAAAACGTGACGTGCTTTCGTATTTTTGTTTTCGAGTGTTTGTTTTAGGCTTTATCGTTGATCTTAAGTTCGAAGAGAGGCAGCATTATTAGAAGCAATTTTGAAGAGTCACTTTGAATTACCATACATTTCGTTTCAGGCTTGAAGGTTTAATGGTTTTGTGAAGGTTTTATGGTAATACAATTGGTTCAGGAAATTCTAAATATAAATCGTAATTTTCATTCATATGTGGGATTCTCGTAAAATATGCCAAGAAGCACTTTCAATTTGTTATTGCAACAAATTAATGCGGACGTGCAAGCTGATTGCAAAAATCTGTCCAATTGGTATTAAAAACCTACGCCCAAACAGCAGGCCCTCCATAATCCAATCCCCCTAAGTTCCTGCTCCCATTGCCAGCCATCAAGTTCTGATCAGGGATATCCCCTTAGCCCTTTTCCATCCAAAAAGATCTTCCAGTTGACAGCTGGCCAAATGCGAAACAGATCAAAGCAAATTATGTGCAACGCCTCTTAGCTGCTTAGCAATGAACGAGCATTGAGGAGATCTTGCCTCTTAGCCGACTGGCCAACTCATCCATAAGCCAAAGTATCTCCCAGATACTCAGATACAGAACGCGTGCCCGTCTCCATGAAATCGGACGATGGGCAATGGATTTTCATTTGCGAGAGTGCGGCGCAAAATATTTCATAAATCAACAGCGGCCGACGATGGCAACCAGAGAATGATGGCTCGATTAAATGGATTTCAATGCGGACTGCGACTGGCTCTAGGTCTGGGTCTCGAGTATTTTGCATTTCCATTTCATCAACGGTCCCATAAAGACTGAGATGGATACAGTCAGCGAAAATTGTAGTGATAGCTAGGCCGAAAATATGTGGGGATTTTTTCAAACAATGGAAAGTATAGAATTGTATACTGTTAGTATATCTTAATTATTTTTATTTATGAAACAGTTTTTGATCTTAATTCAATGCATTTTCTATTAACTAATTTACACTTGTAATTTATTCAATTAATATTTTAAATTACATATAATATATGTTTTTCATTGTGCACTATGACAGAGCGAGAGAGCAAACTCATAACAAATTTGCGCGCTTTTATGGCCACAAATTGCCATGTCTTCAGCCAAGTGACAGTGCAATTATCGAGGACCTAGACCGAAGAACCCAGAATCGAATGGCGCGAGGTGATCCAGGGGACTGGGAGACACTTGGTAGGGTCCCCATCTCAACTGCAGTTGACAGTTTGAATGGTTCCAGGGGGTTGGCAACAGGGCGCCGAATTGATGAATTGTCTATTTTGGGTAAATATCTCGAAGCAACGGGCGCCAAAGCGATCTGGGGCCTCTAATTAATGGCCCATCCTCTCACTTCGAGCTATTCATGCATTCATGTGACCTATGCAGCTATAGATATATATCACTGTGTACATATCACTGGTGGGGATGCATCCCGCCCGATTGGCGGATACTTAACATTTCGCTTAACATTCTGCAACATCAATGCGGTTCGATGCAATCGAATCCGATGCGATGCCACGAAAATTATCATACCAGAGGCTACAATTATGCGCTAGCTGGAATGCTACACATTCAATAAAAGCGGCAACAGAAGCCGCTGGCAGCTGGCGGCAGCCGGCGCAAATGTGAATTTGGCCAGAACAATGGGCCGCAGCTTACAGCTTACAAATACCATCGACAGGCTCCAGCTGATGCCGAGATGCGGATTCGGACTCGGATTGTGGCCAAGTGTGTGAGTGCCATTTGTCCAAAGAGTGCAATCGAGTTAGTATTCGCATTCGCATTTGTTGATCGGAATCGAATGCCGAAAATACAATTATGGCCGCTGATCGCTACACGATCTCTAGAAGCTAGAATGCAACCATCCCATAGTAAAATATTTCGTGTTTTCGTACTCTTAACAAATCAAGGCAAGGTATTATAGCTCTCAATAAAATTGCTAAGATTTAACTTAACAGAGTGGCATATAAACGAACTTGTTGGTTCATTTTTTCACTTGACAAATCTGTGAAATTATTAAAACTGTTTTGTAAATATTAATCGATTAATTCCTTAATTCCTTTGTATGCTTTGCAAATTATTTGTTTATTTTAAATATGCATACATTGGCCAAGTGGCACGCGGAACCTGCTTACCCCGACCGAGAAAACGTCATCGATTTAGAGTATGGCCAAAAGCGGAGACAATGCCGCAATAAAAATAAAAATAGAAAGAAAGCGAATCAAGGAGAGCAACGACTGTAATCGGCATTCCTGTTGGCCCGGCATAGCTCATTCTAATGCAAACAACACTGCCAGCAAACACCTTTTGGCCAAGAGCTGCTTTTCGACCGCCAATTGATGGTTATTGCCAATTTGTATGCGGTCGCAGTCGGTGCCATTCCCACTGCCACTGCCAGCATATCATTTTCAAACGTAGGAAGTGGCCTGGTCAGGTCTGGTCCGTTCTGGCCACAATAAGAACAGATGCTGGCGATAATGGCGATAATAATTGTCTTTATCTTTTTAGCTCAAAAGACGGCCCGGGGCCCGGTTGAATCCGTTCCATTCCGTTTAACAGCGGAAAGCCAACAATGAAAGCCATAGAACTGCCAAGTTGAGTGCCACACTTTCCCAATGCCAAAGCCATAGCCAAAGCCTGACCCGCACAATGGGCACAAGTTAACAATTTTTGGCCACAATGGCTGCGGGGCGGGGCACGGGGGCCACTAACGACCATTTCAATGGTGTCCAGTTTGCATTAATTTTGTGTGAAAAGCGTGAGGCAATAAAGTTTTCAAAAATATATATATGTGCGTTGAAAAACACCAAATTCAGTTATTTGCATATCAAGCGAATGGTGGCTCAGACAAAAGTGAACATCAACGCGCCAAGCAAATAGAGCAATAAAAATTGATAAATGCTCCACATTTCGAGGAACTTTTGTAAGCGCTAGACTTTTTCTGGAATTTAAATGGATCGCATTAGTTTTCGAGGGGAAATAATCATAAAAACTAAGTTTACAAGCTTAATTGTTGGCAGTGGTTAGA
Source organism: Drosophila melanogaster (assembly GCF_000001215.4). Lineage (NCBI taxonomy): Eukaryota > Metazoa > Arthropoda > Insecta > Diptera > Drosophilidae > Drosophila > Drosophila melanogaster. The sequence goes on along the minus strand of NT_037436.4, from coordinate 6,379,177 downwards.
ACGGTTTTCGTCGAGTGTTAATTTGGTGAGAAATAATGTTGAGTGTTGAAAGTGTTCTTCAAACTTCAAATGCACTGAAAATAATAATCATTAATATTAATGTATGCTTTGCACTTCAATGTATCTTTCATTTTAAGAACAGATACATGCTAGCACTGGAGTAAATGTTACAAGCTCAAAGAATTTTTTGAATGCATTTTCTATGTTAATAGCATTTAATTATGCGCTTTCTTACATACGAATTGTGTGGAAATTCATACACTTTATTGCTCTTTATGTATGATGAAAGAATTCTCATAATTAAAAGAAGATTTACCCCTGTCTACCAGCCACCTCCACCCACTTTCGCGCTCCCACTTAACCTCTGTCGGATATTTGAACAGTTATGACGGCTCTGTCAAAGTCAAACTACTTTATAATATTTGTTACTCGCTTGATGAAGTCGCCGCTCGGCAGCAGCTACGTCACTCACAGATACTGCTGCACACAGATGCCCTAGACAGCCACTCATACTTGTACATTTTATGTCTTTTTTAATTGAAAACTTAAATTTGAAGCGACATGGAAAGGCTTTTATCTGCGCCGTAGTCAATGTTACGGCGCTGCTCCCTATTCCTATTCCCTACCCTTTCGGACCCGGGAAAGCCCCCTCTTCCGCTTTCCATCAACATCACCACATCTCACCATCAGCAGATATGTAGGTAGCTCTGCTCCATGTGGCCTCCTGAAGTTGCAGCTTCGGATACCGATTCTGATTCTGAGCCACTGGCAGCTTGTCAGCGACGGAGCTGGAAATGATGTTGATGATAAATAAAATAACGAGTTGGCATTAAAATGATGACAGCCTTTTGAGGCTCAGGCCCTCTGACAAAGACATCTACGTCGGCGCTTATTAATAATTAGGTTGACTCTTCGGGGGCAATTAACATGCGCCCGCTGCAGAGTGTCGCTGGTAATTAGAAAACTTTCCAACTACTAAAAAGGTTTCGTACACAGAAAAAAATACAAGAATGCAAAATGTACAGCAAAAACTAATTTGAATATTTAAAATTCATAAAACCTACCCAATCTTTTCTAGTGAAAATACTACCTTAAAATGTATAAATTGACCTGATGAATGATTATTCCATGTGCACAACTAAGCCCCAGCTGCGTAATTGCATATTTTCGAGAAGCAAAAATTCATATTCATCAACTTAAATGGCAGCCAAGTTAGCTACTTGCTTGTAATTACCCAATCGCAGATTTTTCTTTAACCTTCATTTTTTGGCACAATCTTGACCACCTCATAAATTGATGGACGGTGGTCGGTCGGTGGGTTTCAAAGTATGAAGCCCGCTGAAATTGCATGTTACCCCTTTGGTTTTTTTTTGTTTTGGATCTCTGGCTCTCCGCGCTCATTGAAAACAAGTTCATTTAGACCACAATTCGATCGAGGCTCATTTCAATAAAGTGTTTTTTCCACTCACATTACGGTGGCTCCCTGGTCATAACCATTACCGGAAGGCGATTCCTCCTCGGCTCGTTTTCATGTTTGTATTTTTTGTGGCTTCCTTCGGTGAGAGCTCGTTATTGAAATGATCATGCAGCGAACTGGGTTTATTGAAATGTTTCACGGCGAATTCCCGCTGAAATGTTGCACTTACCGAGCGCCAAGCCATCCGGGTGGAGTCGAGATCGCATAAGGGAAATCGCTCAAAGATGTGAGAATATCACTACAACTGGAAGGAAGGAAGGATATGGCGGTGCCTACAGTCAAACGACAGCTACCCATTCGTATTATCGGCTAAACGTTTCCTGTCAGTCGAAACACGAAAAAATGCAAACTCTTTTGCATAGACGAGGGACATGCCAATGTTTTTGCTTCGTTTTCTTCTGTTTTTCACTACCAAGCAGCTGTCGAATTTCTTAAATGTCCAGCACCAGACATCGGGCCGCCGTCACTGTCAGTGGATCAAAAGTTGTCAAATATCAGTTATCAGCAGGCGGAGCAACATGCTGCAAACACACAGCTCAGTCAAGGGAAGAAGGGACCCTGGTCACATATTGATGTCCTACGGAACGGAGAGGCCAGCCCATCTGAACTCAACTGACTGACTGACAGTTGACAGTTCGGCGAGGGACGTTCAGGGAACTTGGACTGGGATGTGGGACATGGGTTGCTATGGGACTGGGACTGGGACTGCGAATGGTGGTACTCCGACTCTAGATTCGAGCCAAGCTGTCTGGCAAGGCAACGTTGTTGCCGCTGTTGCCATAAAGATAAACGACCAGCATTTGACAATTAAAGCAAAACAAAGTGTGGCACCTTATCGCCACAGAGGTGCCAATGAAATGGGAGGGACGACTCGCCAATTGGTTGAGGAGGGACTGGAAGTGAGGGAGTTCCGGCTAAGGATTATCAGCAATTTCCACGCGACATATGTTGGTGGTCACTTTGCCGGAAATTTGCTACACGTGCTTTATAAAGTTATGCTGGCTATGTTATGCTGAAAACAAAATACATGATTTTTAAAAACTAAATAAATATATTGATAGTTTACCTATAGATATAGCATTAGAGCCGTTTAAAATTGTTATGCAAGACATCAACTCGCCATTTGCTCAGATATTCCTTTGGCTGGTATTTATGATGGCCTGCCTAGGCATTCATTAGGGGCTTCCTACGTTTGGGTGGCTTGCCGCATTCCTCACCGCGGACATGGCCACAACTCACACGGTGCCATCTCCCGGGTCTTCCAAGTCACCCAAGTTAGCCAAGTCAGACAGCTCCAAACTTCCCAGTCGCAACTGCCAGCTCCTAGCAGGTATTCATTTCAACGCTGGCCGAGCTCGTAAAACTGTCAAAATGCACCGGCCGCTGCTACCGAACGATGGAGCCGAAGTTGGGAATGGAGTTGGAGTTGGAGGTACTAGCCGCACCGGTACCAATGGCATGGGATCCTAACTGAGCTGGCGGCGGGTTGTAAATGCAATCTACGCCACACATGCAACAATTAGCAAAACAAACGCGATATCATAAAATAATATTAATTTGTAAAACAATCGCCGGCGTAAACAACAACGACAACCAAACTGGCAAGCTGACTTTGCCATGGCACTGCAATCCTCCACGTTGTGTGGATGTGGATGTGCCACTGGCACCCCACAATTAAAGCCAGCTCGCTGGACGCCGTTGCGCATGCGTAATAAGCACTTTTCCGTCTGACAACACAATAAAATGTCATGATATGCCCCACGCTCTGTGGGGACCCCAGCGATTGTGGACAGGATCGGAGAGGATTGGCCAATGGCCATTTGTATTTGTTTTCAACTTGTCCAAAACTATGGCCACTGTCATGGCCAACGATGCTGCGATCCCCCCAGTTGCACAGTTTCGGGGCCTTTTGCGCATTCTTATTGCAAATAAACGTCTCGGGTTGCAATTAAAATCAATAAATCGGTAACTAGCCTGCCAGCTGGTTTATAACCGTTGAAGAGCACAGCACGAGGGAGATATGTCCAGATCTGGTTGGCATCGCATCGGATTGGATTGGAGACGATCCGATCCGAAACGGGATCCAACTTCTGGGATTTTATGTGATACGCTTTTAAAATTAATGCTAACCACTTTACAATTTTTATTATTGGTTAAACGAACAGTCGAAGTGCATTTATCGGCGTAATTCATTACTTCATGTGGTTTACTTAGACCAAACAGCTGCTATTAAAAAGACTAGACTTGAGCTTGTCTGTATGTCATAATCCACTTTAAAATAAATAAAATAAACTCTATATGTAATTTAACTATAAAGCCTAATTTACTCTGAAGCTCGGAAATGGTTCATTAAAAGTTATTAGCTTTCCACGATGCTGATTAGTGTTCTGTACTCCAGTGGTAACTCATCTACTTAAATAAATATTTATGTTTTAAATAGCCATTAAAATTGGTATATTTTCTGAATAAACCTTACATATATCACTTCCTCTTTGATCCTCACCTGTAGAGTCCAAGTGACGACCTACCCCAATGCGAGATGCTTGCCCCGATTATCACCGCTGACAGGTGAACCATTTCGTTTGGGTGCCCGCTGGCGATCGGCGGCTATCTTGGGTGACCGGCGACCACCAGGTGACAGCAGCTCCTTAAAAAGTGTGTGCGCCTTTTAATCGCTTCCAATGACGTCCCGAATGATGCCTCACTTATGTGTGAACCTACCGGGCGGCTGTCAATATCTGCCGCTGCCTGTTTGTATCGATCGATAAAGATGATCTCGTCTGCCTCGGTCGATTCCATTCCATCCAACCCATGCCATGCCATCCCATTCCATCCTCCTGTCGCCTGCCAATAGAAATGTTCATGGTCGAGGGACGTCTGGCGAACTCTGCGAACATTTTGTTGATCATGATTTTTGAGTTGACAAGATGTCACCGCCGGCGATCGGCGCTGCAGTGGTGGAGCTGGGGAGGATCTCGAGACTAGAATGTTGCCTGGCATGTTGCGTCCTTGTCGAGCAACATTTTGCGGTCTTCTTTATTTTTATTTTTTTGTCCCATCACTTTCTTTGGCTGACTGGCTTCGTTTAAGGTTAGATCGATGGGTCCGATCGATCGGTCCATCGATCGAACCACGGTCGATTGCTGATCGTAGATCAGCTGGCCCCAGTTCCGACTTCGTTTTTCTTTTTTCAGCCTGGCCCCGGCAATTGGGAGCGCATTACATAGATTGCAATGCGGCTGATAAGCTGGAAGATTGGCTAAGCCAAGAGGCGAGCGTCTCGCAGATCGTGGCTTAGCTGCAGGTGCCACACAGCCGATCGTGGCCACATTTTGGACATGCCACAAATTCCCCAGCATAGTTGCTACACCAGCCAAGCAGATGTGCTGGAATTTTAATCAGGCCTCCGTCGGTCTTTAATTCAATTACATGCCACGCTCGAGTTGAGGGTTAAGCTTGGGGTCCCGCGGTCGCCACAGTTGCGTGGGTTAATGTGTCTGGGTCTGGTCTACACTCTTCAATCAGAGCGTAAAGTGTTTCTATTTCGTTTTTTTTCTTTTTGTTGGGCCTGGGGCACCCTTGATTGATTCCGATAAAAGTGGCCGCAGTCTGGTGACAGCCTTTTGTAAATGGCTTCCGGCAACACTTTTGAACGCAATTAAAAACGAAAACTAGCAGAAAAAGGGCACAGAGGCGATCGCCGACGACTGCATTCAGCGCCGACGGCTCTTAGGCTATATCGCCTCCATGTATCTGTATCGAACCGATCCGAAAAGAACACCACAGATCCGATCCAAGCCAGAGAGAACACAAACCTCTAGCGCACAATTGTGCGATTAATCATTGCGCGCTCAGTGAGTTGTCAGCTGTGACTGTGACTCCGGGTTTGAGACTGGCCTGTGACTTTGCCGCCGCCTCGGAGATCGCATCGTTCGTCACAGGCGATCGGACACCCGTTCCCAGTTCCATTCCCAATGCCATTCCCATTCCCATTCCCTAGCCCAATCCCCCATCGGATACTCAGTTCTGGCCAGGCCCAGAACTCAGGCTAGGCCAGCCAAACGGGCGGCGACAGCTCGACCAAGCTCACCGAATCGAACCCATCGCAAGTCCACTTCAACTGCCCTGTCCAACACTTTTTCCATTTCGTGGAATACTCTGCACTGGCAATAACTCAACTCTTACTTGGCCTTTCATTCAATATGTTAGCCAGAACAAGTGCCATGCATTCTTTGATGTGGATTAAAGGGGTTGAGGGTTTCTATAAGAAAGTATATTTGTTACCGTGACATTTTGAGAAACAACCCTTCTAAATACAAAGTATATAGGTATAAATGCATTGTTAAATAAAAAGTTTATTTACACCTGTTACGGATATTTATTTATATGCTCAAAGCAGATGTTTTTCACGAAATTCTTTAATAACTCTTCACTTAATCAATAGAGTATTGAAAATTCTATATCGTAAGTACTGCTTTATTGTTTCTATTTCGTAATTTCTATGGGCCGATGTTGGCATTCATGCGTTGTGAATCGCCAGTGACTTTTTGTAGATTTGCAGCGCCGTCAATTTGCTGTCTCACCCTTCCATTCTGACCCCCTCTCATAGGACGCCACTGAAGTTCCAGCCCCTTTAACCAACCAGGCCCTTTCAGCTAGTAGCCCTTCATTTGGGGTCTGCTTTGTTTGCACTTCTCCGCCTGGAGTTCTGTGTGTTTTGCTCCATTTGTGCTGCAAACGCATCGAACTGCCTTCCAACTTCCGCCACAGAAAGTGCCGATGGACAGGGGCTGTGAGGGGTTAAGGTTAGTGAAGCGAGCAAAAGTGGATGTGGATGTGGACGTGGATGAGTTGACTGCTTTCTTTGGCCGGGAAAAAAACGCTAGACGACGGGAACTGCGTGCTGCTGGGCCATTCCATAAAGTGTTTTATTTAATGGAAAATCTTTCAATTGTGGAAAATGGTGTTAATTAGCCGCCATTAAGATCATAAATTAGTCGCTACAAACGATTATGACGCGATTGTTCGTTGCCATTGTTGTTGCCTTTCTATCGGAATTTCTACAAAGTGTTTGGCTTATATGGCAGTTGGCTGAAACATGTTTGCTTTACGGTACATTTGCTGTTATGACTTCACATATAGGTAGGTAGGTAGTTCAGTTCGGCGATGGGGAGATGTTTGATTTACTAAATTGATTCAATCGCTGGTCATGGGATGTGAAAGGGAGAGTTTTATTTGGGTGTGTAAAGAGGTAAGGGGGTGTGTTAAAAATAACGATTTTGGGAACACACATATAAGGCAATGCTGCCATAATTTAGTTCTTGAAAAAAATAATAATTTGATAAGAATATATTACTTCTAATTATATATCCCATGACATTTTCAAACTCTTACCCGGCCCAAATTGTACAATTTCCAATTGCTCCTGTGACCAAATGGCGACTAGGAACCACTCCAATCATTGACCGCACTTTAAAGCAGTGCCCTCTTGAGTGTCCAGCCCTAATTGAAAGCACCCACCTTGTTGAGCACTATCCGGATCCACAGCTCCTCCTCCCCGGCAGTCACATTTGTAGAGTCAATCGCTCATTATCAGTTGTTTGTTGCGTCTGTGATTGTTAATCAGCGTGGGCGTAGCAGATTTGTCAAGTTGGGCGGGTCGTCCCCACATCCAAACCCATCCTCGGTCACATCTGCATCTGCATTATATGTAGGTTAACTCCGCGCACAACTCAAGATACGCGAATGCGATGGCACTGCATCCATTCCATGGGCTTCGGACTCCGACTGGCTTTGATTAGCATTACAAATGATGCGAGTAATGTGCACTTAAGCGAGCGCAGTGCATCCTGTACCATCCGGGCTTTATCCTAGACAGAGTGACGTGTGTTCTGGATATGGCCCGACTCCCAATGACTTGCAATTCATTTTCGGAGGTCCGTCCTCATCCGATTTCTCCCTCATCTGGACTGCGGATGTGTGGGCACAAGTTGAAGTCTGAAGACTGGCGCCGAAAAGCAGGGGAGTGCAGAGAGCTGCACTGGAAGAAAAAGCCAGAGTTTCGGTTCTTGTTAATTTTGGAAAAATAACTCAATGTTTTTTTTTTTACTAAATAACAGTGCTATACTCTAAACGCTATATACTTTTTTTGAAAGATATGTACTATGTAGAAAGTTAGTGCTATTTTCCCACTCTGTAGCTATTATTCAGAAACCGCTCCACCTTCGTTGGGAATCTGCATTCCCGTATGCAGATTCACACTTGCCACCCCGCCAGCCGCTCGTCCCTTGGTTGGCCATAAAATATCGGCATTTTATTAGCGCGTGCATCCCATTTGCCGCTTTTCATTGCGATTTTAAAAGTGTTCCCGTGTTTTGATAGCCGCACTATCAGTGACCCATGGAAATAAATGTGGCCTATAGAGATTATGCCATCCAGCCTGGACAGGCCGCAGACTCCAAGCCCCGAACACTGCAGGCGAGGACTGGACGAGCGAGAGTCTGTTCTGGCCAGAACTTGCTTAATGAAATATGGCGCAATAATCCAGTATAACGGCTATTTAGGGCCACTCATCGAGAGTTTGGGATCGCATCGCATCGGATCGGATGGGATCGTATCGGTATCGTGGTACTTTCGCCTCTAATGCGTCGTTGGGTTCGCACTTCTGTCGCCCCAATTCGAAGTCGATTCGCAATGCAAAAACCACAAATTAACTGCACATCAAACATAATCATTTGTGAAAGCTGGCAGGACCAATAACAACACCTACGGATTCCCTGCCTTTTTCCTGTAGCAAATTACTCCAACACACGGCAGAGTATACGGACGGAATTCGCATCGGACAAACTGGAGTTGCCAAAAATCAGGTGTGGATTGAAACGGAAATCGAATATGAAATGCACTCTAAGTAATCAAAAAAGAACATTTTAGTAAAAACTAATTAGACATTTAGTTGATCTAAACATTAATCATAGGAATTAGTCATATTTAAAATTGATTGAATAAATTATATTTAAATTTCTTAAAAATTCGTTGTGCTGTTGATCATTACCCCTGGAATACCGTGCACTTTAATTAAGTTATTTCTGGATGGCTATGAGTAATATTTCACATTTATTTTAAGTGCTAACTGCTCACACCTAGGCTGCCATGCCTGCGAATACGCTTCCTTCCTGCTTCCAGTGCTTTATAATAAACACACATCGACCGACCTTGCCTTCGTGTCTGGGAGCGATTGTGCCCCTCGTTTCTGGCCATTCTTGCATACGCTCCGACCAATTGGCCAGTTGACAACAAAATTTTTGGTGGACCGCCCGCCACAAGCGATAATTCTTCCACTGCTATGACAACTAAATTGGCATGGCCGTATTTGACCAGACGGGACTTGGGACCCGGTATACCAGGCTCGAGGTTCGAGGTCCGAGATCCGAGTTCCAGACCCTGCTGGGGCAAACCTATTGCCGAAAAACCCTTTTGCCGGGGCTGGATAATTCGCATGATGATGAATTCCAGCGAAAAAAGGCTAAGTAAAAGGCAAGGAGCTGAAGGTGGAGCGGGTGGTGGTGGCTTTTGCAGTTTTGGGCTCGGTTTGGTTTCGTTTATTCACTTGACTGTAATTGCTGGCCTCAGTTTGGACCTGGCATGGTCTGGGGTCTGTCAGTGTGAGAGTCTGGGTCGCGGGTCCCACACAAAATAACAGAGCAGAGCACACTGAGGAAAATAGGGAATAAAAAATAATTACAAATAAAGATATGAAAAATATCGTAAAAAGTACGTATAAAAAATTAAAATATAGGAAATTAAAGTAATATTCAGTCATCAAAAAACCTATCTTCAACCTATTTAAAAGCTTAATCCGTTGGCTTATTAATTTTTTTTTATTTCGTTCATTAAATAATTATTATTATTTTTTTGAGTGCCGACCTGAGAAAAGCTGCAAGTTTTGCCAGTTAAGTTCTCACTTTGTGTATTGCCAAGTTGGCTTCGTTTATTTGAAAATTTCTTCATTTTTCGGAATTTGGTAATTGCCGGCTCTCGAGTCTTTCTTGGAGTTGGAGTTCGCGTTTGTCTTGGACTTGGACTTGCCATTGGGGCCTTGCGGTTTGTTTGCTGATCTTCCGCTGATTTTTTGGCTTTGTGGCAATGGCACGGCCGCCTTCTGGTTTTGCCTCCTTTTTGCGGCCTTTTTTGGGGGCTCTCTTAACGTTATCAATGCGCGACTTGGTGCCAGTGATTGCCACTTAAAACCGTTAAGCAAACGCCGCTGCAAGAGGTCGTCGAGATTGGGATTGGGCAAATGACTCGCCTCGAACTTGGTTTTAAATGAACTTCGCTTTTGGGCTGCTGGGATCTCTCCACATTCCGTTGCACTTAACGCATTCCCAGCAGAGATAAGTTTCAATTACAAATTGTGTTGAATGTTTCTTGCTCTTTTTTTTTGGGGGGGTTTTGCCTTTTTTAATTGACAATGTTGCAGACCGGCAGATATGAATCAGTTTGATTTGTTATCCGCTGAAAGTTGGAAAGTTGGTCTTACAGCGATCACCGCCCTATTTGGCTATAATTCCCAGCTGGGATCGGGATCGGCATCCCCCAACACGAACCGCGACCCTGCTCCATTCACCATTTCCATTGTGATCACGCAGTCTCAGCTCAACACAGGCAGCTCAAATATGCCAAAAGCTGTGGTTCTGCTCGCTGTAGTTGACAATTTCTTTGTGTGTTTGTATATCTGGGCAGCCTCCTCCTCCACTTGGCGACAACAGCAATCCGAAAGCCATAGAAATGCCGACCTGGCCGGGTTCTCGGAGCCCCAATGCCCAGGCTCTCGGCTCCCAATCTATGGCAAACAAGCCCTTAATCAGAGGTAGTCGCGGAATCTCGGAGGCAAAACTGAAACAACTGCAAAGATTTAATTGCCTGAGCCGCGCGACGGAGGCAGCTACTGTATCTGCTGGATGCGCTAAATAGTTGGTATCATTCTTATAGGCCTTACCTTGCCCCCTACCTTGCCCCGCGGATTCTGCACTCGGATCTCGCCGGGATCTCTGCGATCTGCGAGGATCTTGGGGCAGCGCATGCCAATTGGCAAGTAGCTAAAGAATTGTCATTTAATTGCGCCGCGTACGTGATCGAAGCATTCGGAGTTCAGTTCGAGCCAAGGACCTCTCGCGATTTTCCTAGGCTAGGGCATAAATTTTATGCGTCTGCTTGCAAATACTTTGTTGGCCAACATCGATGTTCGATGTCCAGTGCTGCGATGTTGGCCGGGCAGCAAACAATTCGTTAATAATCCAAATTCCCACATTGCCCCTGCGCTGGCCGCCTGTCAATTATTATTATTTTTCATTGGAAAAGACCGAAGCGGAAAAATGAAATGCCACAGAGAATGCGGCTTGCTGTTTATTTATTTTTTCCATTTTTTTTTTTAACCCGCCGCGCTTCTTTCTAATGCGTTTGCCACTTACCAATACACACAATCGGGTTAACCCATTGTTGCCGTCTGGCAGCTAGCGCGTGATTAAATCTGCCTGGAAATTGGCCTTTGTTTCGCGCTACCGAAAACTACCAACTGAAACTCAAACGAGGCTCGATCCGCACACACGCATATTGACCAAAGGAGCTGCGATCGACCAACTTACCATAAAGCCCCGTTACATTCTTCTTCCGCTAACAAACAAACAATGCTTTGGGCCAACTTTTGGCCCAGGCTCATGCGTACTTAGTTGGCCATATGGTTGTGACCGTGGCCTTAAGCTACCAACGTGGTATGTATCAAAGTATCTTTGCTCCTTTGATTTTAACCTCTGCTATAGTTATTCTCAAAAATCTAAAAAATCAATAGTTATATTTTGAGATTGACTTGTTGTTCGCAGTACATGCCAAACAAATCGATTCTTATTGCTGACTTTTGTACTCCCAAAAAATGCATTGTTTTTTGGGGAATTTAGCCAAAAGCCGAATTGTAATTCCGCAACTGTGATTTCGATTCTGAGCTGGAAATGCATTTTGGTTAATTAATCGCGTTCCGGCGGCGATTTCCCGCTGCTTGGCAACCAATTAAGTCGGTTCGCAGACCCATTTTGGAGCTCACAAGGAGACGCAAGGAGTTGGGGCCTCGACTTGGGTCCAGGATATGCCACGATGATGTGAGGTGATTGTGTGCGTGCCGCAGTATCTGTGTGAGGAGGGTATATAAATTTCCATGGCAGCTGTGTGCGAAACTCAAGGCGAAACTTGGACCAAAGCCTGCCCACGGCTTTCGGAACTCACTCTCTCCCTCTGGACTAGGAGTAGGTGTCATATTTATAATTTACAACATTAGCTCGCCATGGGGTAGCTTCGCAATCTTGCTGAATTTATGCATAAAGTAGTTGATGTTATATATTTGCCCCGGACACCCCAATCACCCGATCCCCGCCAGCCCGGAGTATCTGCAGCCCTCCTGGCGAGTGCGTCGGTCCTATGCATATGTAACACACGTTTACGAGCATGTAAAATGCGTGTATTTTATTTCGCCTTCGGATTCTGGATCCCAGCCCATGGTCTCTGGGTCTTTGTGCCCATGGTGAGCGTGCCCGGATAGTTAAATGGCCCATGGACTGCTAACGAGCCCGCTCCGGTTCGCTAATGTCGTCCGAATGAGAGATAATGGAAGGAAAACCAGGCAATCGTCGCCAGGCAATGAGACAGTTGGGCCCAAAATAATAGTCGTTTTTAAATTTAATAATTTAAAAAAAAATTTTAATTTTTAAAATTTTCTATAACAAATTTTATTTTCAGTACCAAACCATTTTTCATTTTATCAGTTTATGTCTAATTAATTTAATATTGGCCCTTTTAACACAAACCAATTTTTAAAGCATCTAAAATTTGGTTTGGCATAGAATAACTTTTTGAGCACTTTTCAAACAAAAACTTTATCGAGCTATTTGTAAGAATATTTCACTTTGACCGCAGCTGTATGCATATTTTAGTTAGTGCGCCTGAATTGCAAAGAAGCTTCTGTCAGCCTCATATCCGTCACTTTCCCATGAGTCCCCAGTGCTCGGGTCAGACTTGGGGAAAACTTCTGCTTCTAATCAGTAAACTTTTCCACCAGGAAGCTGCTTCTGCCGGCTAGCAGAAGAAATAAATGGGGGAAAAAAGGAAAGGTAGGAAATTTACCGGCAAAAGCGTAAACGCCAAATATGGAAATGTTTACAAATTGCACGAGACTGGCAGACGAACAGCGAACAGTGTGGGTATGTGGATGTGTGGCTCTGGATGTTGGCTGCCTTGGCTTTTGGCCATCAGTGGTTGGTGGTGGTCAACTGGTCAGCGGATTTGCCTGGCGGCTCTGCGCTCTTCTGCAGATGCTCCAAAAATGAACAAAATCAGCGTATGCAGAAGACGGTAGAGGGGGGGCCGGAGGAGGTTTCGATGCCCCCAGCTCTCTTGGCCATCTCATCATCAACTTTGGGCCATGTTCGCCGAGGCGGCGGCGCATCCTTTGGCTTGCCTATTTTGTAAATTCGTTAGTGCTGCTGAAATATGTTGATTGAATTTTTCGGGAGCAACTGCATTTGATTAGAAACAAGGAGAGTGTGCTTGGCCAATACGCAGGCCTAAAATGGTCAAGAGACCAAAACAGAAGAGCACCAAAATGCGATGCTTATCGACTTGGCAGACACTTCATCAGAGGTCAAAGGTCAAACTCCCCCTTACCGTAACAGAGCAGGGCAGCGAAACCGATTAAACAAGATTTATTAATTAACCAGCTATTTACAAGTTATTTACACTTAATTAGTGGCACCCCAGTTACCTGGAGAAAGTTTCCACCAGCAAGGCGTGGGCCCAAGTTTTGTCGTCTCGGCTTCCGGTTCCCCGCAGACTCCAAATTCGACGGAAATTAATTGTTTAAACTCGTAATTTATTGGCCCATGCCGAACTCGATTCCAAGGCGGGCTCCATCGTATCGCTTTCCATGTGCGTGGGCATAAGCTTCAGGAAACCATCCAGACGATAACGAATTGAACTCATTGTTTTTAACGTATTTACAGAGTTTAAGAATCTAAGCCATTTGATGTGGGCCGAACGATTGTGCGAAGGTAATTTTAATCCATTTACACATTATAACAATTTTTTAAAATTGCGTAGGTGGCCGCCGGGTTCGAGCCGATATTCGTAAATCATCAGGGCAGAATTGATATATCTTCATATTGCGGCTTAAATATTTTCGTGGGTGAAGTGCAGGCGATGCAGGCACATCGGCTTAGCCGCGAAATGACTTCATTAACGAATATTTCATATTCATTTTTTCTCTGTCCGATTTTGTTTTTTTTTTTTTATATATATTTTTCGACGGACGCTTCGCGGTTGGTTTTTCTGCAAACAAATTAAGCTGAAATGCACCGCATGAGGCAACAGCACGGCGGCACTTTTTTGGATGTTTTAAAAACATTTTTTATAATTTTCGGTTATGCGGTTCCCCGTTCCGCTGGCAGTGAGCCGATAAAAGCCCTGCTAAAAACTTCATTAAAGCTGTCATGAGAGGCTGCGATTTAAATGCGACACATTTCGGCGGTAGTTTTGTCCGTCAATTTGGGTCACCGCTTTGCTAAATCTGACCCAACATAATGAGCCCACAAATGACCAGGATGATGACACATGAGCTCTGAAATTAATTGGTATACTTTAAGGTTAAAGGTTTCAGTTCATATTTGGAAAGGCCTTGGTCAGACTGCAGATAAGTTGCACTAAGATGTTGACTCAAGTATTTGGGACTTAAATGGGCAGCTTTATGCTTCCACTTTAGGCTAAAAGTCTGTCTGAGCCCTGGCTTAAACTCCAGGTAAGATTAACATTAAAGTGCTGCATCCTTTGGCATCCTTTCTCCACACACACTCTCACACACACACACGAACTCACTCCTCGTGGCTTCCAATCAGATTCGCAAATGAAATGTAAACAAACCCGTCGAGCTTACGAATTTTGTCTATGCAATTTAACCCCGCATATGAACGACATGGGGGGAGGGTGAAACTACTTGAAATGTAATCGGCAGTGCGGCACTTGAATGACCAACTGCCACTGGTCCCAAGTTCGCAGTACCCTATTCCGTTCAGTTCCTTTCAATTATTTGCACTCCTCCGCAGCAGCGGCTCGGAAAAAATGCCGAAAAACAAAACAAAATGCAAACATTCGAGCAGGACAAGAACGGATGGCTAGGACCAGGAGTACACCGAAAAAAATAAATTCCACTTTTGTTAAGAAGTTATTTTACAACGATATAATATTTATAAATGCAGTTCTTTGGTATATGGTATATAATTAAGGGTTTCAGTTCAATAAAAGTGGTTGATAATATGTTTTTTTTTTAGTGCATGGCCAGTGGGTAGTGAAGGCCTTGCTCCTGCATTGTCCAAACGTCTGGCTGGTTCCAAGGTCCCAAAGGATTTCCTTGTTATGCGTGCGATGTTCGTTTAACCCTTCTGCTCCTGCCGCTTCTCCTGCCCTTTGTCCAGGTTCAGACTCCAGGTCGTTTGTTTGCCCACAGCCCGCTCCCGATGCCTTTGCCCCCCCTCGACACACAGCGTCCGCCCGTAGTGCTGTCTCGCTCTTTTCAGAGCCCTCTCTTTCTGCACTCGAATGGTTTCGCTTACATTTTACGTGCGAATGTTGCTGTTTTTTGAATTATGGCGACAGGAACCGAGTCGAGGCAGCGGCGGAGTCACAGCTCCAGCCAAGCCAGAGTCGCAGTTGCAGCCTCAGAGCGAAACCCTCCTTCCGCCTGCGGTTTTGCTACTCCTGCACTGCACAGTGGTGTTAAGACATATACAACTTTTGGGTAAGTTGTGGTCATAGGAAAATAAATATTAGAGTGCAAAATAATTTAACAAGAAATTTGATTGTTTTGTATTTATTATGTTTATAGAATTAGTTGGTTACTGACATTCACAGACTTGAACCACTGTGCCGGTCTTTTTGTGGCTCCGCTCTTCCTTCCTGGCCAAAACCGCAGCCGAAAGTGTTGTGTTTCAACGTTTCGACGTTCCCGTATTTTATTCAAAATGCAGCCACGTAATAGAATTTTTGATGCCAGCATGTCTGGGCCCCATAAAGATGCCACCATGATAACGGTCAACGCCCGTTTCAGGTCCAGTTCCAGTTGAGGCCCAGAACTCAGAACTCAGAGTCCAGAACCCAAGGCCCAAGGCCCAAAGCTTCGGACCATTTACTTCGCTTCGGTGTATCTACTAAATCAAGGCAGAGGAGTAGGCTCAGTCGTAGAATTTTTGGTGACTTCCATTTCAATTGCATCTGGAGCTGCAGCCGGAGCTACCGGGCAAAATCTCATCATAAATTCATTAGTTGCGACTGCACTCGGCACGCAAAATATGTGGAAGGGGTAGGATGTTCACCATGGAGGATGCAGTATGGAGTATGGAGGATGGCCAGCTGGTAACTGTCGGTTGGAGGTGGTTCCCGAGTGCAGAGCGATGATTTATGCATCGGGTTGTTTAGAAAATATGCCAAGTGTAGTTGGGGCATGGTCTGTGCTGAAGCCCAGAAGGGATTTCTCTGCTATGGCGGCTCCATATTCATGTTTGATTAAGCGAGGGACTCTGCAGCAGCAGCAGCGGCGGCGCACTAAACGCAAATCAACGACGGCGTTGATAATGGCCAACGGGCTGACCAGTTTGGACCTTGGCCCTGTCCTTTCCTGTCGGGTCCTGGACTTTTAGCCACATCCCCACTCATGTCAGGAGTTGTGAAAATATACACCTCGCTGTTATTTGGCTTAGGCATTCGGTTCGATTCGGTTTGGTACCGGTACCGCGATCAAAAGCTGCGACAGGTGCGCTTTTTTCTAATCAGAGGCGTGTCGCGGGCCTTGTTCTTGGCCAGTATCCCGCCGACAGTTAAATGGTTGTTCCACTTAGTTGCCAACGGACATTCAAATGGTCTCGCCGACGAGCACACCAAAGGCGCCAAATGAATTTCGTTTTTTTTTTTTTGTTTTTATAAATTTCCATGCCTCAGCACCACCAAAGGTGTTATTTATGGAGATCGTTCAGCACGTTGTTTAAAACGGTCTTTTAAATATGCAAGATGTATTATTGAGATTAGGTTCCTGGGAAGTTATATCATCTTAAATGCGCAGAGAAATAATCATACTTTTGGAATTTATAAATAATTCATTGGAAATTATTATTAAACCTAGTTCTAATAGTTAGGAGTTAAAAAATGAATGCTTTAAAAAAAAAAACGTATGCATTCTTGTCCGGAAGCAAGGAATAAATATATCCAAAATCAACTGATTTATAGCTATATTCTCGGAGAGGGTTTTCTAAGAATTTGATATGTAAATTTCTCGAATTTAAAGCAGGCGAAAAACAAGCCTCTTGTAACTAATTCCCTAGTTTTACACCAAATTATGTGGCCCTTGTCTATAGTTCGCTTAACCCAGTTTCTTGAAACGTGATAACTCCATTAGCGACTTCCTACAAAACGTCTCAATCAGGCCATGAATGTTAAGGCCCGAAAAAGCTACCATAACTCACCGAACAAATTAAGTGGGGAGAGGTGGCTTGGAGAGCAAGTATATACTCGAATCGACGACTTCTTCTGGGATTGGGCGCTTTCATTTGATATTTATTATAATTTTCGAGGAGGGTGGGGAATCAATGAAATCAATGCAAGATTAACCAAGTGAAGAGCATGAATGTGGGCATAGGATGCAGGCTGCTATATGCATTTTTCAATCGTTATCGTCAATTTAGTAAAACCTTTTGTTTTTTGTCGCCAACTGTTTTTTTTTTTTTATTTTTATTTTAGTTCAATTCGCTGGTGGGAAGAGCAGGGCAACTCCGTTTGCTTTCGGTTTTTGTAAACGCTCTCGATGCTTATGACCATAAATTGCCCAGCAAACCGTGACCATAAATTGGAGCTAACAAAGAAATTATGAAATTCAAATGAAGTGCGTTCGTTGCTCGTCCCTCGACTTTTGCTTCGCTCCGAGGATGAAACCGAGTCTGAGTTTGAGTCTGGGTTGGGGTCTGGGCTCTGGGCCTCTCATATTCTTGGCTGAAACTGGCCAGGAATCGGCATCGAAGAGTCTGGGCTTTGTTTTTGCGCTGCACCTGAGGCCTGAAACGAGGCAAGGTCTTGTGCCCGTGCCCAGATTAATACCCACTGACAACCTCCACAAGGCGGCCCCGGGCGGAGGCCACTTTTATAGAGCAACAATTGCTCCGCCATCATCCAATGCTCAATTCTCAATCCTGGGCAGTTGCAGTTGCAGTTTACATGGTAAATTGTGCAACTTGTTCACTTTTTGCATAAAAATTGTTCATTGAAAATGCATAAATGTGCAGTCTCGGCACAAAGGAAATGCCGGGTTTGCAATGGACTTGCATTGGAAGAATTATTATGGATAGAAAAAACATTGAACCCCGGCTAGCCGCAGTTCGATATCGATGCAATTGCTGATTGCTATTGGCCCTGGAATGCCGCTTGTTGTTAACTATGAATTGTCTTTAAATACACGGCATTAAATAGCATTTATAATATATTCATGAGCGTTGATACGCTTCCCGGTATTGCTCAATATCTAATGCCCCCGACCAAACCGGAGCGGTTTCGAGCATATCTCCGACTATCTGCACAATTCCTGGTCGCCGCTGCTTCACTGGACCCCGAGGACCAACTTCCTTCTCCTCCTCCTCCTCCGTCCGCTTCGCATCATCACCACAAAAGGCTTTTAACCGTAAGCATGTGGCCCAGACAGTTGCATGGCCCATTTTGTTCGCCCCGGGCCAAGTCAAAGTTTGTGGTGGCGGTGCCCCTTGCCACCTATTCACATAGCCTCCTCCAGAAACTCCATAAGACCAAGTGGAAACGGTCGGAAATTAGGAAAACAACACTTATTTAATGCTCTTTGTATGGTGCCTTTTAAACCCCCAAAGGAATAATGTTATAGATTAATACATTAATTATATCTTTAAAGCACTTACACTTGAGAAATAATTTTATTAACAAAGGTTACTTACATAGCTAGTTTGCAATTTATATATATTGTTTGGCATATATATAATTTAAATGATTGAAATTTCGGCTGATTGCAATATGCAGTGTATCATAGACTTGGGGACCCTTTCCACCTTTTCCACAACTGTGTTGACTCTCCCATTTATTGGCCCGTTTTGGCTCGCCGCGGTCTTGAACACTGTGCGTATACGTATTGTCTATTGTCTGTTCTGGGGCCACGCAGCTTGTTGCTATATTTGGTTTGGTTTGCGACCACGCACCGTTCACCATTTGCGGCCCAAACTCCTGGCCCAAAGCATTCCTATTGCCGCCGAGATTTGCCTTTTGGGATCGCGTTGGGGACTTGAGGTTTTTGGGCCTCGGTTCGGGTTTGGGTGGCTTTGGTCGCGCTCTCCTCCATCAAATTCGATTCAATTATTTGCGCGAGCTGCTGGGAAATTGTCCGCCATTGTCTCTGTTCAATGCGTGAAATTTATAGTTATGACCGGGTCGGCATTATGACCTCGCCGCCTGACATCTGATTGCTGGCAGGGTGACAGAAGTCGCCTGCCTAACCACGAATTATGGCCAGGAATGCGACGACCATTCACCCGATTTCGATTGGCAACATATTGATGTGGGGTAGGGCCGATCGCAGCACAGATTTGCGATATTTATTAGAAGCGTTGAGCGGTCAGGTGTTCCCATCAGAAAAAAAAGAGATCGTAAAGGGATTCGGTATTCGATCGATCTTACCTGAGCGGGGAATTCAAATTACCTGCAGAGAGGGCAACAAACAAATCAGCTCCAGAAATCTGGCAGACAAAGGACTGCCGAAATAAGCGAAAATAAGCATCGGCATTTCATTAAGGCTCCGTATTTTTTTTTCTGCCAGCGAGTGCAATTCAAAATTGAATTCGAAATCTGCAAACACACATCTCGATGAGATCATTATCGGCCGCAACAACGACAGGCCAATTACATTAATTAATTATTAAGGCAACGCAGGAGCAGCTGGAGCTTTGGAGGATTGCAGGTGGAGAGGTAGGAGGAGGGGCTGAGCTGCCAGGATTGCAGCATCAGGCGCAGGAGCAGGCAATGAGTGTCACGTACGGACGCAATGTTCCCAGAGCGCAGTTGCTATCAAAGAATGCAATCAGCGATCGGAGGTAAATCGAACAGGCTCGGCTTACGTTCAGCTGTAGCTGCACTGGAGAAAATAATCGTGGAATATATTATGGAAAATTTTAGAAAATTAATAAACGTATCTGGCAGAGAGAAGCTTAAGCAGTAATTTTTGGATCTATTGTAACATTCTTATATCTTTCAATTCCGTACTATATTTTACGATTTTGTTTCAGTGTACCGCTCCAGCTTCAATTCCTGTTGAAGAGCATCTCTGACTGAGGGCGTTTTCGGCCACGCTGTGTGACTAAGCAGGCGAGTCAAACGAGGCGATCGCAGTTGCCCGCTGCCCAAACCAATGCCCATGCCCCATTCCACGCCACATTGCCCCTTGCCAAGATCGATCGGCTCGTCCATCCGTCCGCTTTATGATTTGCAGATTTTCAAATATGCATCTCCTGCTGCTGCTGTTGCGGCTGTTGCGGCTGTTGCGGCTCTTGCTGCTGCGGATTGTGCCACTTGCCTTGCCGCGTTAGGCGTGCGATGATTAATTGCTGCCGGCTCACGCGAACCGCTCGATTCCAGACTGCCTTGCGTGTGCTCTCCGAATCTGCGGCCCGGCTAAATAATGATCTCTAGAATGTCTTGTTTCAAAAAAGCTAATAAGATCATTTATAACACAGTTAGTTCAGGTTCTGGACCGGCCAGTTCGACTCTCTGGGGACCGTCTGTCCGTTGTCTGCGTAGGCAATTTCCTGCAAACAGCTCTCGATAAAAACAGGGATGTGGTTGGTTTGGAGAAAAAAGGGGTAGCATAACGATGCAATGAGTATTAAATAATGATCAACAAAATATTAATATAGAATATATACCCAAAAGGAATGTTTTTCGAATTTGAAGAATTAAGATCCATCCCTTCTTAACTCCCATCTTCGCCACCTCTGTACGATTGCTGTTGGTGCAATGAAAATGCTTTAGCAGCAATTAATCGACAGCTCGGCTCAAGTCATTCATTTCGCGGCTAGGCTCCAGTGCTCGGATCCCACAGAGTGTTGCGTCACCAATTCACAGTTTTCCACGAATGAAAATTAATGAGCCTTAAAGGTTAATAGCAAGACTGACAGGAAGTCGCTGCAGAAAAACCAAAAGAAGATGCGTGTGTCTAAGTAGAACACTTTGGGTCAGTTGTCGACAGTTGATTGCCATTTGCTGCAGCAGGATGTGTGCGAATCCCTTTGCCACTTCCTTTACCTCTCGGTCCTTGGAGTCAATTAAACTGCCAACACTTGTTAACAAGCTGCAATCACAAACACGCCCCAAGCCGGGGCTCCCATGTCTGACTGACCAGCGAATTATCACCGTAGTCCCGAAAACAAAAAATTGAGGCGAAAATACAAATAAACGAATGCGAATAAAATGTTGTTTTTATTTTTTTATTTTTTGGTCCTGGCGCAAAAGGGGCGTGTTTTGGGCAGTTATGCAGTTTTGAAAGCGCCTCTGACCCGCAACCCTGCCCCCTTCCCCTTCCCCTTCCCCATCACACGGACAAGCTTGGCAATTTTTTATTTATTTGCAAAAGGCAATTTAAAGGCCACAAAGAGTCGGGCAGCTTCGCATTGAATTTCAATTTGTGTTTCCGCATAAAAATGCGCTTCGTATTTATTTTAGTGGGTTATTTGTGCCTTGTCGAGCTGCGAGCTGTGCAGATCTTTTATCGCTGATAAAATGCGACCCTTCGAGGAGGGCGTACATCGCCAGCCACGCCCACACCTTTCGATGTTGTTGCTGCTGTTGCTGCAGTTGTTGCTGTTGCCGTTGTCGCTCTGCCTGTTTTACAATTGTTTGTTTTGGGCTGTTTGTTAAACACCTTCCGCTACACGTTGGCCATTGCCAAATCGCCTCCGTTTCACTCACACACTCATGCACTCGCACCCCGAGCGGGACACTCGCACACGGATACGGACACACATCCTTTGTCATGTTTTGGGCAAGGCTAAAGATTTAGGGCCCCACTTCATCTCATTCCACTGCCCCTGGGCAGCCACTTCGCCCGACCTGCAATGACTCTTATTCTCTAGCTTAAGGTGTGGTACTTTTCAGGAAAATTAATGAGCTTCTTTGATTTACTAATCAACAAATGATATCTTAACTTTCTTGGGATCCTACAAAAAGTCAAATTGACTTGTTCTTCAATAGAACATAAATCTGGCCTGAAATTAAAATTAAGTAAGTCTTGAAACGAAGTAAGATATAAGTTTTGCATTTATACCCATTCTTTAGTTTAGGGCGTTTTTCTGGTACTTAAACTGAGTGCTTACAAATTAGTATATTTTTTATAGAGACCTTTCAGCATTTACAAGGGTATTTCGAGCTTCGGTCCTGCAGATATGGCCCCGGGTGAACCTTCTTTTTCCCGGCACATCCTCAATATCCTCTATAGGGCTTGGCCTGCCCTTTGATGTTGCTCCTCCTCGTGTTCGCTTTTGGCTTGCCTCGCATAACTTTGCTTGTTAACAATTGCATTGTACAACAGCAGCAGAGGCAAACATCGGCGATCCCAGGCAACGATCCGATCCCCGGCAATCCAGCAATCCTCTCAATCTGAACCGAGAGGCTCCTCTGGTCTTTGCCATTTTTAGGTATCAACGTCGGCACCCCAGACCAAAAACCGAAAACTGAAAACCAGCGACCAGATACCAAAAGACCGGCGACCCCGGGACACAATGGACACTCTTTTTCGAAAATAGGTGGCTTGATTTATTTGTCTGCAAATTCGCTTTCTCAAAAGGCATTTTTGGCCGTGGAGCAGCCTGACCCAACTACTTATGGCCACTTCCGAGCGGGGTTCTTTGAATATGACTAAGCTGCCGCATTCATCAAACAATATTCCGGTTCTGTAGTGGGCTCTGATTATTCTGATCGGGTGAGAGTGGTGGAGATTTCCATTGAAGCGGTGATCTCAAACACTTGGTTGAAATCCAAACCCATTAACTGTCAGAGGTTTCCAAAAACAAATACTTGGAGAACATGTCGAAGGAGTCTTTAACCTAACCTTGCAACTAGAACTCAGGTGACTTTTTCTCGCTTATTGACAGGCTCTGGAATTTTTCAAATGCAGAGAGAAAAAAAATTTGTTAGTTACTTTCAAGTTTATGCATCCCCTTAAAAAATTCTTCTCTTTCTGTAAATACTATCTTATTGATATAAAGTTTTTTTTTCTCTGTGCAGGCAAGAAACCTTGTAAATCTCAGCTTCACTTTGCCTGCCAAATGTCGCGCGAAGAGAACACATATCCCTTGGAAAACCAAAGGCCCCGGGCAAGTGTTCAAATTCCATTAAAAGAACATTTACAAATTTGGCAAAGATCAGCGGCCAATGGAGCCCGAGGAGCATCCACAGAGTGCTAAACAAAAAATCGATTCCGCTCTAAACTGGCGCGACACCTTCCTCTACAACCACTTCTACTTCAGCTTGGATGGGGGCTGGGATCGAAAGACCTTGAGCACCCCGAGCTTTTGGCTCTAAAAATAATGCAAGACAAACAACAGCAAACAAGCGAATGCAACAATGCATCGGGGTAAGAAGAACTCTTTTTTTTTTTTTTTTGTCTCCAACAGCGTTTTCCCTAACAGCCCGAGGTGATAAATAAAATTCTTTATATGCAATCTTTTAATGCAATTTACAATAAAATCAACATGGAGTTTACTTGCTGGCTAGCTGGCTGAATGGCTGGCTGGCGGACGGCAGCTTCTTCCTTTTGGGCCCTCGCTAAATAACAAGGGGGCACAGCTTGATTTGACATTAGCACAATCCCACAGATCACCTTCCCAAAATGGATTTCGCCGCCGTCGTTCTTCCCTCGATGGTCTGAACTTTTGCGCAGTCGCAGAAACGGAAATGGAGGCCCAGCGAACGCGATGATCACTGCGACCGGGCAATAAATACAGCATAGAAATGATGTACGGAAAACGATCGGAGCTGAAGCAGCTTCAGCAACAGCTCACCAGCTTCCAGCTCTCCAGCTCCACAGATCCACAGCACCCCAGCTCTTAGGTTCTTGGCCAAATCGAGAATGGCCATCCCAGACAACCCAGCCAGCATCTCAACGGGGGTGCCTGCTTGACTGGCTGAGTGGCTGGGCGATGGCGTTGCTGTGGCCTAGGAAAATTGGCACAGTGGTACCATCACAATGCATAATGGATAGGCCCTTTATTCAAATCGCTGCCTCAATGGGCAATTAGTTACAAATAAAATGGCACTGCCACTGGAAGTCTGAAGTGTTCAGTTGCGGTTCTATTAGTGCACACTTTGTTTTGCTAATATAATAAATACAATTAAAACCAAACATTAAATACTGCAGCGATTTTTTATTGTCCAATTAGTTTTAGAATATATTTCATTCTTAATTCTTTTGGGACTGTGCTAACCATCCAAATTAGCAAACTAATATGATGTTCCAAATATATGAGATAATTTTATTTTACACATTTATTTCGATGAAGTATTTTTATCCATTCTGAGCATCGACACCCACGGTTGCTGCCCAGGGTCTGGCAGCTGCCTAGATGCGGATGCTCGGGGCATCTCCTCCTGCTGCCTGCCACCGATCCCGATTCCGATCCCGCTCCTGCCGCTCGTTTGGGCTACCACTTTGCGTCTGGAAACGCTGCCGCGGATTCCGATTCCGATTCCGCTGCTCTTGCTGGCGCGGCATTATTAATGATAAATGTGGCTTGCACTCATGATAAATACAGAGAATCGTTGAAAGGTATAAATCAATAATAGAGAAGTTTGTTTGCAGTTAGGCAGGCGCAGGATGGAGCCGTGATTTTCAGCCAGCAGACAATGAGTTTGTCCGGGCATAATTCACCCGGGAGCAAAAGGTCTTCGTGTGGAAGCTGGCCAAGGGATCTGATTAGCGGATCGGCCCAGGAGGAGACCGCAACTGCAATTGGATGTGGCTTTCGATGCGGCTGTCCCTCGAGTTGGATGCTCCACAAAATCATGTTCATTAATTGACTAATTAATCGGCATCGGCTGTGAGGCAACAAAAACTAAGACATAACAGCCAATGCGATTATCAATAACAATTAGCCGACGCCTCTCCGCCGGTCTGTCAAATATAACGTGGCCCCTGTCTTGGCCCTCCTTTCAACTTGGCTAGTTGCATTTGAATGCACAAGTTACGCATCCATCAAATGTCAATTGTTTGTCTTGGCTTGGCGCTCCGTCTTCGGAGACGGAGAAACGGCGCATTTCTCATAAATCATTCGAAAGGCTCTCTGGCGGGCAATGTATCGCGGCATCGTCATCCCAGAATCGAATCCCTGACTCGTCGACGACGTCTTCTGCCTGTCAGAGGAGTCGTGGTCGATATGAAGAAGGAGCTGGGGGAGCAGGAGGAGGTGGGCCTGGCCCACTCGGATGCCCATCCAAGGCATCGAACTTGTCTAGCCCATCTGAGTGTCGGCCCTGTCCATCTTGAATTAGTTGAGCAGTCGCAAGACATTAGGTGGAGCGAATGGCTGAAGATGGCTAACTATATTAAGTTTGACTTTTAATGCATATTTTCTAAGCGTTTACTTCTCAAGGAATTGCTAAAGGCCTGATTGAATTTATTTATGATTTATTTTAAGAATTTCCAGCTGCTAGGCCACAGATGGAGATGAAAACGCTTTTTAAATTTAATGTTCAAGTTTTACCATCCTACTAAACATAAAGTTAAGATAAAAATGGTCATTTTAGATGTTATATTTGTTAGGTACTAGCGAATAGGTTTTAAATAGGGAACAGTTTCTACTTGTGTTTTCTTTGACATCATCTTCAGTTAAAATGAATGATATAATGTAAAAGAGAGAACAAAATTGCAGGCTGCATCATTCCCATTAAAATGTCCATTTGCAGTATTCACCCGCCATAATTTCTTTTGATAAAACACCTAATGATATAAAGTTTAATTACTGATAAAAGCAAGAACTAAGTGCTTTTTTCACCATTTATCTGCCATGATTTCACTGGCCTTTGGAGCACATTTTTTGTGCTGGTTAAGTTTTAAGTAGAGTCCAAACCTCGACCCGCCTGTAACTTTGACTGCACACGCATCGCCCCTCGCTGCTCGCCGCTTTCTCCACAGAATTTTCCACGGACACTCACCTGACGGAGCCGGCAAACTTTTGCATAATAAAGCAGGTGCTTTTCCTCCCCCAAAAGGGATCAGACCAGACCAGACCAGTCTGACCTCGCCACCTGAGTCACCATCACCATCGCCTTCGCCTTCGCCATCTGCACGAACTGTTAATGTGCTGGCGATTTTAGTTATGGCCAGTGGCCAACGCCAGTTGGGAGTTGGGACCTGACCAGCTGGGCAGAGTGTCCTTTGTCCCGTTGATAATTTAAAGCCAACGACCTGGACCTGGCCGGGATTAAACCAACTGAATGGCAACTGTTTTCTGCTCAAATCACAGAGAAAATAAATTGGGGATTTCGTACTTACAGAATGCAATTTCGAGCTTGCCAAGCTGGATTAGGTTACAAATTTCAAATGCAAGTTGTATGTAATTTGTTGATTTTACGGTTGTAACCTAACAAAAAACAGTGTGCAGAGACCAAGCAGCAACAAATAGGCACACCATTTTTTCCTCCGTGTAGGATGGCACACTCCTACCCACTTTTAACACTCACCAATCTCTTCCGATTCCGCTCTTTTGGCCATCTGAATATTCATTTCAATTGTGCGAACTGCATCGGCGGTGAAAGAAAAGCCTGCACCATTCCAGCGGCAACGGCTTATGGCACTTTCTTTGGGCCAAAAGAGTGGATTCGTTGATGCCCCGATGTTATGCTGCATATCGATGGTGCGGTGCTGGTGCTGGTGCTAGTGCTCCTAGCTGCTGGTGGTGCCGCCCGGTGGGGGACGACGACCCACATAAATCATTCACAATTAGATGCGGACGCAACTGCGGCAGCGGCTTAAACACCTGACCGACTTGCTCCCGAAAAGACTCCAAGCCGAGTGATTTTCCGCCCGAGTTCCACTCGAGTGGCCAGCTCAAGTGTTGAGTGAGTTTTCGGGGGCATTGAGTGTGCCGGTTCCATGGCGTTCCGCCCATGTTCCACGGACCTCGACGGACCTGTTCCCAGTGCGTGCCGTTCAGTTTGTACTTGAGACCGGTTCGAAACGTTGCCAGCCGAAAAGTCAGCGGGCCGCGGACGACGATATCCCCACAAAAAACCAAACCAGAACCAAAAACAGCTCGCAACATTGGCAACATAGCAACCCCCCATCAGCAACATTGGTTTTTTCGTCTTTTGAGTTTCAGTTCAGGGTACCACTATATGATTTGATATGATACATAAACCCCGATTGTTAAGTGATTTTGTGCGGTGATCAATGTGTGCGATCGGCAGTTTGGCAGAATCCCCAAGAATGCCGCGTTAATTGAGCTGTACGTACAGCTATAGTACAAATTTGCATAACCAGTGAGGAGGCATAAACAAATCTGGCCGCCGAGCGGAGGAGCGTCTTGGTTCACTGATTTAATGCCACAAACAGATTGCAGATTGTAGCCCGCAGCCGCGCCCCTGCAACTTGCAACTTCTTTGGCTGCAACTTGTGCAGCAGGCAGCAACCAGCTAGCAGCGACCACCTTCACCTCCACCTCGAACTCCTTGCTGCATCTTGGACTCGGTTTGGTCTTGGTCAACCTGCTTGCAAGCTTGTTTCTGCGGAAGAGCTGCCGCCGGAGCGCCAGACCCGGCAAAAAAAAAAACAAATACAAAAAAAAAACAAAACAAAAAAAAAACAAATCTAAAAAAAGTAAGGAAAAACACATACAGAACAACACGGCTGCCGTTGTCGTCGTCTTTGGAATTTTCTTTAAAAACAACGCGCTAAGATTTGCAACGCGGACCCAGGCAAAAAGTGTAAAAGGCAAGCAAATGCATCCGCGGAATAAAAAAATTAGCGCATAGTGAAGCGTGTCCCAGTGTGTGTGTGTGTGTCGTCCATTGTACATGAGTGTGTGTTCTAAACGCCGAGTGTGCGAATAAAAAAGCTGCCCAACTGAGAGAAAAAAAGTTTGAAAAGTGTCAAGCGAGCGGCTCGGTGGCGGCCAATAACCCAACGACTGGCATGCAATTGCAGCCAGGCGACCCCGACGGGTTAATTACCGTTATCCTTGCAACACAGCAACAACTAAAACAACAACGAGCCACACTAAACGGTGCTCAAGTTGTGGATTACGTCTCCGCCGCGTTGTCGCCGTGTGAAAAGGACAACAGGAACACAGCATCTGCAACATTGGCCATAAAAAGCGCATTGAGCACACGGCAAAGTCAAGTGAACATTCCAATTGGCAACGTAACGGGCTAATTGGCACACACAAACACATCGCTGCACATGAAAACGAGGTGAGTTTCAAGAATTCTGCATTTCCTTCATCCAATTGCCTGCTAAGCTTGTTTCGATTGCCTTCCATTCCTAGAATGATTTATGAAAGAATGTATTGGCAAGACAGGCAAGATACGGCTAAATACTTATGACAAACTAAATAGATCGGTTTTTACAGGGCTTTATTGTTATGAATCTTTTTTTCCCGTGAAATGCCAAATTAGTTGCTGCCTGAATAAACGCTATCGATTTCATACTCGAAATTACTATAATTTGTAACAAGTTATTAACTTTTAACTTTAGTTAGTAACTATTAACTTCAAAGTATTTAAAAGAATTTTATATTAGTCTGTGATATTTTAATATATTGAACGTATATTGATTAATTTTCAATTAACACCTTTAACTTTATTTCCTTCCCAATTACTTTTGAAGGATGTTTTAATCGTGATGATGGTCATGGAGATCGTTTTCAAACTGCTCATGAATAGGTCCTTGAAATAATTTTATACCATGAAATATATCTGCTTTTGACATTTTGGGCTTTCTTGTAACCGTTTGCACTTTGGAGTTAACAATGTTTTTTTCACCGGCCTTCAATTGCTTACTTTCGCTCATAACGACGATATTATTTCCTAGATCTGGCAATCGAGGAGATGAACCAATCGTTTTTTTGCCAAGGAAAGTCTCTTGAAAGAATCCAGGTCCTGGTACATACGTATTTCCCTCCGCTTCCGTAAGTCCCGATGTGGAGGTGTTTACCGTTATAGCTCCATCGTTAAGTATAATGCTATTGGCACTGTCATCTTTCTGATAAGCTAAAACGCTGGCGCAAAGGATAGACAATAGTCGCAGTATCCAAACCATAGTCCGTGGAGATTCGTTTAATATAAGCTGAGAAATCTGCCTTTATCATTACAAGTCGTTTGTGGCTAACAGAAATGTAAGGCTTTGACATTTAGCATGAAATCGGTTTGATTCACATTTCGCATTAATTTACATGGTTATACCATGTGTTAAATGGTTATATACTTGTTTCAAAACTCCAACAGAAGTTTGCATTAATCCCGAGCAAATTACTGGATATACTTATAGCTACTAGATCCTTTATATATATTGGTGTAATATTTCTTAAGCTTAAGCCCGGCTTCGTCTCGAGTAAGTCAACGAGTTTTCTTTTGATCTCTGGTTCGGTGCGACTTAAAAGCGGGCCAAGCTGTAGGCCAATTCCAGGGAAGTCCACTCCATCAGGCTGAAGCCCATCGAGTTTTCCATCGAGTTTTACTGCAGATACATTTGTGACGGGCCACTTGGAGCTGCTCGGCTTCGATTCTTGTATCTCTCAATTTCCATTAGACCCAGAGCGGGTTCTCGTTCTCTTGTGTTTCTACGCTTTTGGTTCTGAAGTGAATTTATGTCGAGCCGCTAAACAATTGATGCTGAAAAATGATGGCAATGACAAAGTGATTACGGCCAGCAGTGGAAAGCGACGCGAGATGCCAGCAATCGAAGTTCAAGTTGAAAAATAACATTTTCAATTTCCAATTGTGGGGTTCATAGTGAGCCAGAGCTGCCTCGGTGGAAAAGTGAAAATGAAATGCTTTGCTAGCAGACAAAAGCGGTTCATCATTAATCATTTAGTTTGTTGTTTTTACAGCGCAACCGAAAGTATACCTATTTATACGTACATAATCGGCACTTCTTCTTCGTTTGGGGCACGTTCTCGATTTGAATCTTTTCCTCCATACGCCGTCCCATTTTTTTCCTTTTTTCATCCCGTGTTTGTTTCGTCTCTGAGTATTTGGCTTTGGTAAATTGCTCATCGTCATGCTTTTATGATTTGGTATATTATTTTTGAGAATTTGATGCGCTCAACTTGATAAGCCCAAAGCGCCCAGTGCTGTTCTCCTGCGCCCCCTTTCCCAACCCCTCACCCACCTGCATTCCTGGCTTATTGTTGTGCCCCTCGGTGTATGTGTATATACTGGTGTATAGGTGTGTCTGTCCACATCACCCAGCCCAAAAGTTCAGAATTTTTTAACAGTATCCGGAGAACAGATTTTTTCGATCTCCCTCCAGAGAGTTGCAAAATGTTTAAAGTTTTAATAACAAGCGCGGAACGAAATTTGTTTAGGTGTGTCTTTGTTAAAATACTCTATATTTGATTTATACCAACATGGAAAATACACTACCAGCAATAATATTACAATTGAAATGGTACATAAACATATCAAGTACCTTCTTAAAGTGTACAAATATAAATATGATGCTGTACCCAAATTGCATAACAACAGATTTAATTAAAGTAAGCCCATGCTGAATGAAAACCTAAAGCAGAAACAACCCAACTCCATTTAGTGTATCTGCAAAGCCAACCTGCAAATAAACTTTGCAAACTTTACGAAATGCTTGCACATCAAACTTTTATTTACCAGCTTCGAGAGCAGTACAGCGAAGCCCCCCGATAACGACCCAGCTTGGCCCACCCTCGTTGCAATAATTTCATTTCGTTGTACAGTTTATTATATAATTTTTGTCCCTCTTTGACTTTTATCTTACGTTTATTATGCCCCATGGAATTTGCCGATTTCCAGACGCTGTCCAACAACCCGCTGGAGGTCAATGTCTCCGCCCAACCACCACCCACTCACAGAGAACTCGAAGACGAGGCAGCACATCCCTAGGATACATCCTGCCCCGGTGGCATCTTTAAGAGTTGTAATAACTTTGGCCCAACTTTGGATGGGGGTCTCTGGCGTTCAGATGGGACTCTGTCTGGGGGCAAAGTGCTAAAATGCCTTGACGCATTCTTTTGCACTTGTTCTTCATCTTGGGAAACAGGAGTAGAAGCTTTCTCGCCAACAGCTGGCCAAATGACAGGCTCACTCCCACTCTGGCAACACGAATCCTTGAATCCTTGGCAGAAAACGTCGACTTGTAATAATCATAATCGTAAATTTGCAAAAAGCTGGCCGGGCAGAGCCGAGTTGTGTGTCCTGGTGGCGTTGGTCCTTGGGGCCCGTTTAGCATTTTGCGCGGATCCTACGAGGCTCTTTCCAAAACGGGGCGTGTGCGTGGGCGTTGTGTTGTAGGCGTCATCATCATTATAATAGCCCTGTTTTATTTATTTTTTTCTTCTCCTCTCAGTGGGTGTGTGCCTTGTGCGTGGTTAAATTATTGGGGGAAAAATTTGAGCAAGAGGTGGAGTTGAAACGCCCCCATACTTCACCGCCTGTCCATCGTCTTGGCGAAAGGCATTTAAAAAGTTTTCTAAACTTCATTTTGAAGTTTTATTACCAGCGCAGAATAAAACGCCGCACAATTTCATCCTTCCCTGTGCATTCTATTGGCTCTTATTTTTCTAGCTTGTTGTTGAAATTTGCTCTATTAAAATTCCGGGGCGCAGTTTTGCCGGCACAACGAGTTCGCCAGGATCTCGGTGCAGGGATGCCGCAAATGCCACCGTTCCAGGATCCACGCCCAGATCCTGTGGGAGGGCTGCATCAGTTATGCAGGTTCATCCTCCTATTCGCCTCCTTACACCCCTTTTCCTTTGCTTCTTTTTCCACTGCTTATCCTTGCCGGCGGCTTAGCAGCTTTGTTGGACTCATCCAAGCAGCCTGAAAACCAGCATCCATCCAGCTGCTGGAGCAAGCTGCAGCAGAGCCAGGACTCTGGGTAAGTCTTAGTTATGTGGAACTGGCATTTATCTTGCGATAATAGCAAGTTGTGCGATGCCAAGGCAGTGGCGGAATTTTCAAAGATGTTCCAGGAGGTATCGAAAAGGGTTATATGATGTAGCTTTAAACTCATAGAAAGACAATAATTGTCAAAGATTATAAACCATTAAGTAGCATATGAAACACTTTAATTGTACTCGTTAAAATGTTAGTATAATGCTAGAAATAATACATCAGCTAGTAAACCCCATTTGGGGCGCCTCTGACTTTCTTCTTTATCCAGTGCAGCATATGCTGCCTGTGAATTTAACATTTTGCTAGCGCCAGACAAAGGATGCATTCAAACAAGTCACACACAAAATGTGGGCGGTGGGCGGGTCCCAAGGATGTTCTTCCAGAATGCTTAGCCCCCATCTTATTTTCTTGCTCGTGCATTTTTATCCCTAACGAAAATGTTTATCTGTGTAACTGTAAGCAGGATAAACGCACGCTTACACATGGATACAGATACAGATACACTTGCAGATACACAGATACAGATACAGATGCTTGGACAGAAACTTGAGCTACAACAAAAATAGATCAGTTTAAGTACAAATGGCCGCCAATGCCACGCCCCCGCCTCGTTCCTCTTCCACCGCCCCCCCCCCCTTTCCTTCCGCTTTCCTGCTCCATTCTTTTTGCTTCTTGAAATACTTTTGCGGTTTCTTTTACTTCCGTTCGCTCTTTCGCTCCTTTCTTTCACACGCGCCAGCAGCGTCCATTGTTAA
The DNA here is from genome assembly GCF_000001215.4 of Drosophila melanogaster. NCBI lineage: Eukaryota > Metazoa > Arthropoda > Insecta > Diptera > Drosophilidae > Drosophila > Drosophila melanogaster. Next base: position 6,346,726 of record NT_037436.4, on the reverse strand, counting down.
ACTTTAATGCCAAATGCTGGTACGAACCTTCTGATCCAGGGGGGCGGCAGACCCCTGAGGGGGGCGTGGCTGTACAAATTTCACGAAAATTGTCCTCGCCACGGCGCACGGGGAAAACTTTATTTTAGTTTCATCCTCTTACTACTTTGCTCAGATGGAAAGCGTTATTTTATTGAATTCTCCTCTCTCTCTCTTTTTTGCTCTGCAGGTTGCAAGTAAAAAAAAAAAAAAAATTAAAACCATAAAAAAGAACACGGCGAACAGGGAAAATTCTGTTGCCACAAAAGTTTTTCGTTTCATTTGCCATTTTTTGCACATTTGCCTGCTCGATTTTCGTCCTCATCCCTTTGGCAGGCTGCTCATTTACTTTGTTGTCCTTGCTGGTCCTCTGGTTTCCATAGTGTTTTTTTAGTTTTTAAGTCTGGTTGTTGGTTTTACGTAGATTTGGTTTTGCAGTTTTTGTTGCATTAGCTGGTCGTTGAGGCGTAAAGTTCAATGGCGGGTTAAATGGACTTAATACCGGAACTTTTTAGAACTTTTCCCCCACCTCCCGAAGGACAAAACTTCTAGCGTTGATCGTCCTGGGCAACAAAGTGAAAGTTTTTTTTGTTGAACAGCTTAAAAAGAGATTGGCTTTCCCGCTCCCACCCCTCCACTTCACCACTTCTTTTTCTCGCTGGCCAAAGGATTTAGCAGTTTGTCCAAGTTTGTGTGTGTGGCCAAGTTCGATGGAAATGTGGAAAAGGAATTTTCGACAGTAACAATAAGTGATGGCCGAATGTGTTGGCTGAAGTTACTTCGCCTTCGAGGACAAAGTTTTTAGGTGACAAAGGAAAAAGTTGGAAATTATTTGAAATGCTTTTCAAATGGCGAATGGGCGAAATTGAAATGGAATATGCACATTTAAGTCGTAGTTATCTGAAACTATTTCCCAAATGCAATTTAAGAGTATGTGGCTTCAAATCTAGAAAGTTTTAACTCTTTTTCTTTTTTCACCATTTCTCTTTCTAAGCTTTTCTGCAAAAGTCCGTGAAAAGATTTACCCCTTCGAATTTCGGCGCGCGTGTCAAAAATTTCGTTTCCATCACTTGGAAAACCCTTCAGACGAAACTTGGCCAACTTAAGAGACGCCGAGGGCACTACGGAAAATTTGAAGCCAGTTATGTAAAGGAGGCCAGCAAACAAAACCGTCAAAAAAGAATAAGGGTGCCAAAGAGAAGGGGTAAAAATGGAGTCTCGTGTCAGCTTTTTATGCCTTTGGCCAAAGGACATGCTGGCAATTTTGTTACCCAAGAAGGGAGAAAAGGACGATTTTCCATGGGGGTAGAGGGCAGTCGTGGCGACAAGTTGTTAAGTAAGCAGCGACAACTCAAATAAAGGGCCAGCGGAATGAGATTCCAGATAGTTTCGCTACTCTCAAGTCGGAGAGGTGTAAAAAGGCCATCAAAAAGCGTTGGCTCTTCGGGAGATTTCTCTTAAAGTTTCTCGTTGTTGCCCCGTTCTAAGGTAAACAAAAACTAAAAGTGAGAAAAGCAAGCGCCTCAGAGATTGAATAGATTGAGCTGAGATTGAGTCTCCGGCACAGCTCAGTATACAATATTAAAATTCGCTTATGCCCAGAACGTCAGACAGACGTCTTATCTTCTGGCCGAGTCTTACCTGCAGTTGTTTTAGGCGGCTTTTGTTTGGTTTCCGCTTCACACTTCGCAAGTGGCGGATCGCAGGGCCGGGGATTCCGGAGTCCGGACTCCCAGATGCGGTTTATGTGACATGCGGGCCAGGGAAACTCAAGAAACTAAAGAAGCGGCAGCGGCAGCAGGCACTAAACAAACGAATGCTGGCAGGTGAGTGGCAGCAGAGGTGGAGTTTCAGGGGGTTAAAGGGGGGCTTCTCAGAGGCCATCAGGGGGTTTCCGGGGACTCCAGGGGACAGGGTGTGGCTGGCTGGTACCAGAAGTCATACAAACGCAAGACAAAACGAGGCGACAGACAATACAAGACTTCGAACTTGTCATACAAAACGCTGGCGCGACAATCAATGGAATTTATGGTCGCAGCAGGTTCAGTGCCAGTGCCAAACCCAAGCCGAATCCCAATCCCAAGCCCTCAGACAGAATCCAACCCAGGCCCAAGTGAAAACCATTCCCAAAGCTGCCCGGACTGACTGACATGTGCACTTGCAGAAATGTCCTTAACATGTCCCAGTATTTTCAGCACAAGTACTTATAGGACTTAACTTCATATTTCTCTATCCTAAAAACGTTTAACCACATTTCTAGCTCCATATCAAATGTCATTAAATTGCTTACTCTCTTTTTCGGACAGAGAAATTCTTTTGTGTGTCGAAAATATTTCTTGAAGTGCTAACTTGTCTTAGTGTACTTAAGCATTTTTAACGCCATTTGATGCCTTTTCACACATTCGACAAAGCGGAGAACAAACACCACCAGAACCCCAGACCTTAACCGAACCGAAAAAAAATAAAACTCAAGGAACACTTAGTCAGCCCATCATCGTCCTTCGTCCTGCCCCTCCCCAACCACCAGCAGGGCTCATCCTTTTTACTGCCGTTTGGGATTCAGGAGCAGGATTCAGTACTGTATTATGCGGCTTGTGTTTACACTAACAGACCCAGAGTCCTGAAAATGTATAGAAAGGGGAGGAGCCCAGCTACTGTATTGAATTTCACGCATCATTTGGCCAAGGTTCATTCGGTTCTTGCTTTTGGTTTTAGGTTTTCGGACCCCAGGGCGTGGGTGCCACTTTCTGACTCTGCGGTTGGCTTAAAATTAAAACAAATATCGGAAAACAGGCAAGTGGTGTTGCGAAGGTGTTGGAGTCGGCATTTAATTTCAGACAGGTGGAAGAATTTCGAGTTGGCCGAGGAAATGTAATATGCTCTGCGCGCCCATTTAGCCAAGGAGGAGCTCTTTTCTGTTGTGGTTGTCCAAAGTGAAGTGAAGTGCTAGTGGGGGAAATATGCCAGGAATGTGTTGGCTAAAGGGTTCGGAAATTCGGGGAAATTGAGGGTTGCCAGCGAGTGTGTTGAAAGCGGCATTCCAATGTGTAGGATATCAATAGGTAGTCGCAAGATAACGAAACTGAAACAGGATAGAGGGGAGACCTAAAACTAATTTGCGATGTTTGTAGGAACTCGACTACTGGCAACGCAATTAAAGCATAGCTTGGATTTGAGAGTATAACAAAAAGGAAGACAAAGTTGAGACTACATGTACAACATGTAAATTAAGCCTTGTAAAATAGAAAAATTTTCATAGTAAGCCCTTTTAATGAATGCTTTTAAATGTTTGTTTCTACTAATGATTCCAGTGCTTCGCTTAATTGAAACCGCTTTTATAATTAAAACTTTAGTTGGCTGTATAACCGGAGAACACAATTCCAATCCCAGGAACAACCGTGAAACCGCAAAACATATATTGTGTAATTCCGGACAAAGCGTAAAACAGAAAATACAATATATAAACCTGAATAAATTTATTTTCGCCGCCATTGGTCTGCCCCAATGCTGATTAATGTGGATTGCCCGACAAATGTGTGCACATTAGCATTAAAATATATGTACATCTATGGATGCTTCACTCGTTTTGTGTCCAACTTTTATTAGACCAATTAAATTGCGGTTGGCACTGAAGAGTTGAAAAGCTACGAATATATAGAAAACTTCGATGTCTCCCCTTTGTCTGCGTTGCCATTTAATGTGCAGCAATTTTCACCCAACAAAGGCAGTCAATTAGGGGGGTTCCCCACCCCTGATAAAAGACAATACTATTGTTGTTCTAGCCGGCGAACTAAGACATCATCATATGATAGATATTTTAGTATCGAAGAGAGAGGGGCTACTAATTAGCCATCATCAGCAGCGGCGGCTACACAATTTCCACCATCAAACAACAAAACACTAAACTGCACTGGCCAGTTAACCGCAGGTACATGAGGGTTTTTGGGTATTTCGGGCCTGTGTTCTTGTTATTTTTTTCTTCTTCTGTTTTTTGGGAAGCGTTAGTAACTAAATTAGCGGCCTCTGTTATTTTTTTTTTCAGTTTTGTTCCCTCTTTGTGTGGTGTTTTTTCGGGTTTCAGCCGCCAGACTGCAGCCACAAATTATTGGGCCCAGTGTTTTAGTTGTGTTGGCTCCTCTTTGCTTTGTTGAGTCGACTGCTGTCTGTTGCCTAATTTCCAGTTGCATTTGCCTGGCTAATACAGACATCTCACTAAAGATGGCAGGGGTGAAAAGAAAACCCAAAAAAAAAAAAATGTAGAAAGAGGAGAGCGCGGGGAAAGCAGAAAGCACTTTTAGATAAAAGGTTTTCCATGTCGTCTCCATTTGAATTCAAGCCACTATGGCTATATCTATGGTCATGGTCATGCCAAGGCCCTGGACTCTCTCAGATTTGGATTCGGATTCGGAATCGGATATTCCGACGCAGACAAGACAACGGTTTTCCCCCCAAAACAAAAAAAAAGAGAGAAAGATAGAAAAACCTTCGTCGCGTTCCAGTGAAAAACTTTTAGTGGAAACCGTTGGTCGGCAAATTATGCATGCAGTTGCAGCGCTGCGTTTTTCTTTGTCTGCTTCGTTTTTACTTTTCGGGAAGCTCTAAAAGCCTTTGGTTTATTAATGTTTGTCCAGAATTTAGGAGGCTCTATCTGAGTGCTACTTCATCTTGTGTCTGCCTGCCGCTTTTACAGTGATTTAAGTTGGCCAAAATGATTTGGTCTGTCATTAATTTACCAGCCGTCAAAAGCGGAGTTATTAGCGTGCGGGTTGCTCAAACACGTTTCCACTTCTGCTGGTTGAGTAGCTTTTCACGTTGCTGCTGTTGCTTTTCCCCCTTTGGTTTGGGCCAGAATCGCTGCAGGCCATTTTGCCGCCTTCTCTTCATCATGTCGCAGCTACTTCGACTTCTGCTTTTCTACTGAAGAAGCTCTCGAGAGGCGAAGACGACGACAGCGGCTACAAGCTCTGAAATATCTAAAATGTGGGACTGATGATGGTGGCGGCCACTCGGAATGACAACAAATTAGACAGTTAATGTTAACAATCTTTTATGATATTTACATTTTGGAAAATTGTTTATGTTGATTTATTATGCAGAATGTGGGGAGAGGCATCTTCACTGTGGGAACATTCCCAGTGGGTTGGGTTGCATTGGGAAGATTAATTCTGCAAGTGGATTAATAGAGTGACAAAGTTTTTTAACTGAAGAACAGGTTCCCTTTCACTGCGAATTTACAGTAAACTCGATTTTAAGAGGATTTAAACTAACCGTCTTAATCTTTTGAAATATAAGTCGCTTAATTATGAATTAATGTGGCAATATAAAATACTATTACATTTCAATAAGACAAATAATTTTAGATTTAAATCAGATTTAATGTCTAAGCCGCGACATAGATTTTCTTTAAGATTATCTTGACTATGCTAAGTATTTTCCATTATTTCCGCTAACTGCGTAATTTCGATTCGCAATTTTTTTTTTTCGGCTTTAAAGTGGAAAATCGTTTTGGGAGGACCATCAATCATTTTTCAGAAAATGTCCAAAGTGGGCTCAACTCGAGTTTGCTTTTAGAGTCCTGGAATGGAGCTTCAGTCTCATCCGCAGCTGTCTGCTCAAATCTGTATCAGCTCTATCACTTGCCAGCCACGCCCCCGATTCCGCCCCCGCCCCCCGGCACAACATGTCAACAATACAAATGATGGGCGCGTCAACAAAGGGGCGTGGCACGGCAGCAGCTAGCTGTAATAGAGATAAATTCGCTTCATTTTTTGCTGTCGCTGATAAAAACAAAAAGAACATCTGAGCGAAACCAACAAAAAACTGGAGCAAAATCGGGAATACAGTGGGGTCGTCACGGTGCGGTACAGTGGGGCGTTGGGTGTTTTTTTTTTTCTTTCGTGCATTTTGGTTTAGAGAATGGGGGCTTAACAGCTGCCTTTGAAGCGACGCGCTGACAATGTCATTTGGCGACCACTTTATTGGCTGTAATGACAGCGCTGCAAGGTGTCCCTTTGGAGTTTCTGCCGGAGCAGCTGTTGGCCATCATCTGGAGCGCAGCTCGGGCGGTAAGCCCTGGTATTACTGCTCTGCCCCTCGAAAAGCGGACCAGCCCGGTGGGACTGGGACTGGGATTGAGATTGGGTACTGGTACCCACTCCTCGGCAATTGTTGGCCCCGCCAGTACGTGCGATTATTATCATCAATTTTGTGCCGGCCGAGTGAGTGATGATTGTTCCAGGGAACGGAAACCCGGCAACATTTCCACTTACCCTCGTTGTTCTTCTGGGGCTTGTTACTGCTTTTCGCAGCCGCTCGGTGGGTGGCTGCAGTGGCTCCAAAGCTTCAACTACACGCGCACAAAAATAATTGGCAACTTACCTTACTATTTCACTTGGATTACGTTACCAAGAAAATCAACGATGAAATGATGTGCATATCTTACATCAGACATCTTTGAAGCCCTGTAAAATAAAAACTAAAATTATTAAAATGCACTCATGAAAGTAGTGAAATATTTAAATTAATTGTTTTTTATTAAAATTAAATCTAATATTTTTTCGAATTCGTTTGTATGTATTGTAGCAGTGCAGGTAAATGGCATAGCGCGGGGGCAGGTGGAAAGGTAACTCCAAAACAGTAAAACAAGTACCAGTACCACCGCCCGAAAAAGACGGAGAATGGCAATGAGATTACAAGACTGAGCTGAGTCAGTACCATTTTCTAGCCACAGTTTTTTTTTTTTGGCCGTCTCCTGACTGCTGGGCGTCTGCAAGCGTTAAAACGAACTCAAGTGGAAAACAATCTAATTTGCTAAAATTCCTTCCGCTCTCGGCCAGCTCAGCTCAGCTCAGTGGAGTTTCCCTCCCTCTGAACAAAGTCGAAGATATTTCTTCCTTCTATTCCAGCTGGTTGTACTGGTGTTCTTCTTTTGCTCTTCAACTCAATTAAAGTTGATGGCCATTTTGCGTCGTCTTGGCCAATATTGTTGACTGCTCTGGCATTGGCTTTTATGTGCTCGGTTTTTAGCTTGGTTTATGAGCTTCGCAGCAAAGAGTTCCTCCTTCCCGGCTGTTTTATGTATTTATTTGTTTATAATTCGATTCGAGTGAGAGTTGAAATCAAGTTTATTGAGAGCCATTGAAAGTTGTTAATTTGATGGTGGGTTCTGAGGGGCGTGAGTAGTTAACCTGGTAAACCAATGAAAAGTTTCAAGACTGCTCAGTTCATAGAGATTTTTATCTACACGGGGTTTCTTTTCAGTTTACTGGTAAACTTTGTCCTGACACGATAATATATTTAAGGCTATTTCAATTTATCTCTCAGCTCACATCCCAATTTCTTTATTATTTTAACATCTAGCCCCGCATTGTGCAGATTTTCTACCAACTTTGACCTTTTTCTGTCGTCTTCTCGGCCAGGACAAAAGCAGAGAACGTTAATCTATTGTTTTTGCCAGTCAAGCAGGCAGACATGATGACATACCCCGCCTTTGCATTATCTCTATATAAAGCATGGTGAACGAAAGTCCTCCGGCTTCATATGTATTTTCCTATTTTGCTATTAATGTCAGGGAAAATGTTTTGCTTGCGATTGGAAATTTGTTTGTCCTGCCATGTCCTGTCCTTTCGGCTTGACATTGTCCTAGAGACTGGACATTTGTCCTTTTCCTTCTCCTGGTTTTTCCTTACATCCAGATTTGTTTTTGCTTTATGACTTCACACAGCCACTTGATATATGAGGCATTTGCATGTGCCATAAATTTCTGCTGGCTTTGACTCTGCTCATTTAATATTCATAAATTTCTGCAGCCCCGAAAAACATGAAGAAAAATAAATAGAATAAAATATGAATGTAGCTGGTGAAAGCGGGGACTGGGGGATTCAAACTAATTTCCACAGCCCCAAAACTGTTGTCATTTATTCTCGCCACACCCTCCACTAAGCCGCATAGTCCTTCTCATACCCATTTTCCCCAGCTACAGCCTGCTAATTGTTTTATGTGCCAAGATTTGTGTCTCTGTCCTTGTTTTATTTATTTTTTTTTTGTGAGGCTTTTGCAGCTCTCAGCCGCCCTAAACATGTTTGCACAGTCTTTGCCAGCCACGCCCACCAACCAGATTGGGAGAAGTTATTGTTCTTGGAGGATGGAGTAAGTACACTGGGCAAACCTAAGCCGAAAATGTACACATGACTTATGAGGAAGTAAAGATATTAAACTTCCAAAATGGTCGTCCTACAATCAGAAAATGTAAACAGCTTTTATATGTGAACTGGGTCTATATGCATACGAATAAATGTAAAGTTATGAATGAATCTATATGTTTGATTGCAGTGTAAAAGGGGTAGTGGCTGTCACTACAGCCACTTGCTTTTCGATTAGACTGCGTTGTTCGCCGTGTGCCAACAACAAGGAATTAATTCATTTTATGTTTCCTGTGTGTGTGTGTATCTGTATCTTATGGATACCTAGCTGCTGCTTACGCCTACATATTGATTTTCGTATTTATTTTACTTTTTTGCTTTCTGCTTTTGATTATTTCCCTGGGAGTCGGGACCCGGGAGTCGATGGATGGATGGACTGCTGGCTGCAGGCCAGGTCTTTTGTACAGTACAGTGCACTGCCCAGAAAGAGAAACAAACAGATAGCACATCTGCTAAGGAGTAGCCTTTAACGTGGCTCCACTGTACCATTGCTGCTGGCAAGAAAAATGATTGCGAAGAGCACAGTGGCCCCGGCCAAAAGGTGAGGCTCCAAAGCTGCCTTCTATTCCTTTCTGCGCGTGTGTGGCCCGCGGCTGTCCTGGGGAATCTATCAGTTGAACCTGCTCCTACAGCTCCTACAGCTCCTTCAGCTCCTCCTGCTCATCCGCAAAGTTTCCCCGTCCATTCAGAGCAGGGCAGCCTTTATTGAGTTTGTTCGCAGGCAAATTGCATTAGACACTTGGCAGCAGAAACGTTGGAAAACGGACTGCTCCTCCTCGCAGTCATAACTTGTGTCTAAGTGAAAATTAAATTTTAAACAAAATATCTATCATAAACATGCAACGAACTAAACCCTAAATATTTCAAGTGCCCTGCCCCCCACTTCTTTGCATTTTTTATGTTTTCCTCAACAAGTGTGAGAGAAATGCGTTGAGCCCTATCTTGAGGGTAAGCATATGTGTAGGTTTTACGACCAGGGCGTCCTTTTTCTTTCAACAGAATGCGTTTTCTGTAACTCGATCGTAGACGCAACCCCGAACTCCTCCAACCAACACCGAATATAAGGCCGACTACTCGAGGCATTAATGTCTTATTGACAGCTCAGGATTAGAACGGAGCCAAGTGCCTGCCGGTTGGGTGAGTGTGGATTATAAAGCGATTTGTTTGTCGAAAATTATGAATCTGGGAACCCAGAGGAGAACACAACCGTCAGGCAGCAGATAGGGAGCTCCCACACGCTGTGTGTGGCTCAAAGTCAGTTTTGATATGCCCAGATGCCAAAAAGGGAAAATCTGGCATCTCAAATCTCTTGGTTTTTGTTTGGCAGCATGCTTTACGGTATTACCAGGGGGAAACGGGGTGAAATTTCATCAATTTCGACGTAAGCTAAGACAGCATTAACTAGCTGGTTTTTGAGGCTTAAGACATTTGCTTTTTGTTGAAAGGGGAAATTTTATGAGAAGCTGAACTTACTTATCACAAACCAGTAATGGGAGAACTTTCTGTATGGTATGGTGTAAATTCCAAAAAAAAACTTATCTTAAATCCTTAACAGGGCTATAAAATTAGACCAAGATCCAACCATTGTTGCCTAATCTTAACTACCTTTCCAAAAAATAGAAATGTTTATTTTCATTTTGACCTTATCTGGCCAGCATGTCAGGTGCTCAACAATGGATATTTTAACCCAAGTCCGCTGCTAAACGAAATCTCAAATCTAATCTCGGCTTCATTAGTGTTATGCATATGTGTTTGGTAATTTCAAAATCGATCGATCGCAACGAATCGAAGATCCCACAAAAATTCCAGCCGTACGTTCACATTCGTTGATTTCAATTTGAATTTGAATTGGCAATAAAACGCCAAGTTTATCAGCTGCCGAAGGGTCGCATAAACAGCAGATAAAGGTCTGCGGTTTTCCAGTTTTTCTTGCCCCAGGTCCCCAACTCGTTATACAACTCTATTAGTTTCCGTTTCGTCCGGTCGCGCATACAAATCAACTAATTTTTCCCCAGACCGAAAATATCGGTTTCTATTGACTGCACTCCAAAATGAGAGTTCGTAGATCTTGTGCTCATAATTTATGTAAATCCAACAAAGGCCGTCACACTTATCTGCCTTGGTGAGTACTTGTTTGGGCATTTGAATAAAATTTCAATTTTCATGCATAGCAATATCAGTTTGGTTTGTCCGAGTCCCATTTATATCGTATGCCAGCACGTTGACTCAATTATTTTGGTAAAACTTCATACCTCTTATTTTTGGGGCAATACTGTGTCCTGGCCTAGACAACAAAAAATGCCAGACACGTCCGAAATATCCATGTCTTCATCTTGACTCTTCGACCTTAAGGATAAAATAGACCAACTGAGGCAATTTTTGGTTGTGACTTTCCCAAAGTTACAGACTCTGACATTTCGGGCTTAAAACATCCGACTCTTTGACTTTAAGGCAAAGAAATTCGTTTACCCTGACCTTTGTGGCTTAAAAATTGCCTTTAATTGGGATTTAATTTAATTTATTTCCCTGGCAGTGCTCTTATCAGAGGATTTCGTTTGCTTTCAATGAATAATTTCCCAGATTATAAACTTTAATTAAATGCACTGAATTATTTTCCAATTTTTCCCAACTCAACTGCATTTTGAGCATTTCCCCACGTGCACGAAACTATTTCGCTCACATATTTAGTTAATTTAGTTCCGGGGGGGCGAAGCAGTGTTTTAATTTCGAACCCCAAAACGCATAGTACACATTTCGGCAATTCTCTACAGTTTCGCATAGTTTTTCCCTTATTTTTGGGCATTATTAGTTTCTACACGCTCATATTCGAGGGCAAATAATAGTCCTGGAGAAACATAAATGAAAATAATGTACAAACATTTCGCACTAATTAAAAAGCAGAACGAGGATTTCCGAGGGGATTGAGTGTTGAGCGGCACAGACTGGAAATATAAATATTGAATCGATGCTGCGTGGAATTGAATAGGACATGTGTAATTGCTTTTCCCTTCTCGGCGATGTGTGAATATAGTGACGTATTTGGGTGGTCCAAACCAGCCACTTCCATTATTTCAAAGAAATCAGTAATGCACTCTAGTAATTTTCCATAACGTATCCCAGCTGCGCAGCATTCGTTTATCTTTGGCAGCGCAGCCGTTCTTGTAAACATCCTAAAGCCTGACCTAAGCAGATTTGACTGCCCTCTTTCAACGCTACCTAATCTTAAGAACCCAAGAGCGAGGCTCTCCCGAAATACAAATATTGTTCAAATACTGAGGCTTCTCCTCAATCCAATTTGCATTTGATTTTTAGTCTTAAGCTGAGATCCAAAGAATAAAGTCGTGAAACTATTTCTCCTAAAAACTATTTTTTATTTCTTGGCGTTGTCCTTAGTCAACTGACGGGACATTAGTTCGACTCATAAATAAAACAACAATTTTACTATATATATATCGATTGTTGTGCAGTCTTTCAGTTATTGATGGGGCAGCCCCGTTGTTACTTTTCATTTTCATTTTCCGATTTCCCGACTTTTGTTGCTGTCGCACTGGGCGTTTCTCGTTTTGTTTATTTGTCGACTGGTGGGCGGTGGTGCCACCTCCATTCGATTGGCAAACAGAGGAAGCCGCCGGCAGGCACGTTTCCACGCAAAACCGATTGAAACTGAAGACGCGTTTTTGGACATTCAATTGGGAATTGGTAGGAGTTGGGGCATCCAGATGGGTGGAACCCACGCACTAACAGTTGACAGCTGTCGTCGCAGCAGAATTGCCAAAGACTCAACTTCGGAACCAGCTTACTGCCATCAAAGGCAAATCAAAGTGCGCTGAGCCCCGGCTCACGTGACTCTACAATTTATTTCAAGCATGCAGCGAAAATAAATTTATTAATAGCCCCAGTCAGTGGTGAAGAAGAAGTATTACCGCCACCCACACAGCTTTTTACAGTATCTCTGCATCGGGCCCCCCAAAAACTCCCGGCGAAACCTCTCAACCATTCGGTTCCATGTTCATTCATTCAAAAAAACCAAAAGAGATTCGCAGTTGGATTCGCAATTTCGCTTGCGTGAAGGAAGTTCAGTTTTCTGCCCCCTTTCCTTGGAGTCCGCGTCAATTTATGCGCCTCACGTTTTCTCATTTTCAAGAATGACTAAATATCGTTTACACCGAACTCTCGCCCCTTTTGGCCGGCTTGCAGCAGCAACACGGCTGCATTTCTGCATATGAAGTATTATTTGCGCAAGTGGAATTAAACTTTCCTCGGAAAACTGCCCATTTTTTACTCTTTTTATTCATATAACAGTGCACATATTTCCTTAATTAAGCACGTGGCAAGTGGAAATGGTGCACTACGCGAAAAGGTTCGCAAACTATATTACCACATATCATTGTATTTTATATATATATATATATTTTTTAATTATGCTAAAAGTTTTTATATAATTTCATATAATAGTTTTGCATGTGTAAAAGGTTTGAATTTCTTTGTCGCAATTTTCGTGTCTAAGCATTTTCATTTCTTTGGGGCGAAAAGCGTTGAAAATTTTGGTTAATGCCTGAAACGTGTCGGCCTCTGATGGGTTTGGTAACGGTACGAAAAAAGAGTAGTTTGAAAGGCTGAGGAACAAGAACGTTGTGAAAGGGTTGCCAACTGCCAAGTGGAGTGAAACAGATTTATTTGGCTTTAGACAGGCAGAGATCTACCGAGCCAACTAACGAAGCACTCTGCTTTATTTTCACCTGCCGATTAGCTTGAGCTCGAGCTGGAGTTTTTCTCCTCCCGCTCGTGGCGCTTGCAAATTAGTGTTAATTTATCAGGATTATTGCCTCGCAAATCAAGTTTGTTCAGACAAGTGCCGAGAAGGGAAAAAATAATTGGACGAGGAAGGAGGAGACCTGACACAATGGAGGATGTTTTTAATAAACCAAATTCGAGGCACTGAGAACTCGGAACTGTAACTAATGCTGACTTCTAGCCTGATATCGAACTGTCAAGCTGTCAATTCTCGTTAGCATTGGCTGCCATGTGTGATGTTGATGTCCTATGTGTATCCGCATCCACAGCAGTCGATGTGCGGCTCTGCTACTCGAAGTATCTGGCAGATAACGTTGGCAGAGCTGTTCAAAAATTCAATTTCCAGCTGAAGAGATACAAATGCCAGGCAGCGAGCGCAGAAGGCAGGGGTGGCTACAAATTGGAAATAGGTAGAAAAAGTCATTTAGTAACGATTGCTGACATGAGTCTCTGGCTTGCGAGGGAATGTTAACTCGGCTCGAGGCTTAGGCGATACGAAGAGATACGCCTGAAAAATGTGAAAGCTCTCTCTTGGGGGAGAAATGCGCAAATACTGACAGCACAATTAAGGTTTTAATTGGCGAAACTAACTTGCTCCTTCCGTTTGCATTTTTCTTTCAGCCAAAAATTGCAAGAAAAGAACCAGAAAACAGGCGAAGCCCGGCGAAAATCCCACTCCATTCACCATGATCCAAACGGAGGACTAACGGACAACTGCGATAACTGGCAATAAGCGAGGAGGAGCGTCAAAGGATTCCAGCTTTGCCCCTTTATCCGGAAAACTCCCTCAATCCCCCACCCGGAAAACTCAAGGAAAATGCCATCCGTAGCAAACAGCAACTACAGCAACGATGCGCGTCTCGGTTACGTTGTAAATCAAGTTGCATCCGTATCTGTGTCCATATCCGCATCCGCATCCGCCCTGCCCTCCGTATCCGCATCCGAATTTCCTACTTTCAGTCCACCGCGGATTGCCAGTCTGGTGGCCAGCAGCTCCGCGGAGGACTTGAGCAGCTTTGGTGACGTGACGTTCGACATCTTCGATGACGATGACGACTTGTTCGGCTCGCCAATGGCCTTTGATGCCAGCGAACAGGGCCTCTGGAACGGACGCTTTGTACCGCCACCGCCCCGCCCGCCTTTCTTCGTCGACGAGCCGGTGCTGAGCGACGGCCTGACCACGTGTGATTTGTGCTCCTGGGCGATGCCCACCAAGAGCACATTCATGTTCGAGGGAACGATAGGTGAGTAACCGAATACAAGTCGGGATGCACTGGGGGATACAAATTCGAGGTTTATATTCTGATTAAAGTTGACTGGCACAAAAAGAATATAGATACATATGCATTTAAAAATTAAATATTGAGCTTTGGCTAGACAATCTAAAAGACTTAGAAAAAACGTATACAATTTGTATTATATTTTATACATTTTTTCTTAGTGCAGAATTGGTAGCTGAGGGCTGCATAACTTCCGTTACTAACCGTTACCCTTTTTGCCCATCCCCTTTTTTTGTTGCAGAAAAGGCCACAGAACTGGGCTGGCCACTGACTCTGATCATCGTGTCCGTGTTGTCGGCGCTGCTAGGCGCCATCATCATGATTGCCGTGGTGCGCTGCCGGCGCAAAAAGTCCTCCAACAATCGCAACGGTGAGTGCTAATACTCGACATAGCCACATGGCCAACTTGGCCAAAATAGAAAACAGTGGGCGTAGGACAAGCACAGTGGGCGTAGTGGATAATCAATCATTCAGAGTTGCAAATAAAACATCTAAAATAATACTTTTAACCAAATGAAATACAAAGATTTAAGCTTTACAAAGTAAAATCTTAAAATGTGAAACATTTTGTATTATTTTAACCCTTTTATGATGAATGATTTCCACTGTGCCCGCTGTTAGCCATTATGAGGCCTTTACCTGTGTTGACTCTCACAACATTCGTCGACTGTTTTCGCAACTGTGACCCACCAACTAACCCCCTCCCGTTTCTCCACCACCCTCTCTTCTCTCTATTTTTCGGCACTCGTGTTTGTTATTGTGTGGCATCTGCATCGGTTTCTCCAACACGCAGACACGCACGTGCAATGGTGGTCTCGCAACAAACGCGCCCACGGCAACGGATTGAATGGCGCGGGCGGGGCAAGTGGAGCGGCGGGTGGTGCCGGCGGCAATGTGCACCACCACAACGGCAGCAGCAGCAACATAAACAACAACCACCTGAGGAGGAGCAACATCTACACGGCCCACCCGGCGGACAGCATACGAGGTCTGCAACCGCTGCCGGTGGTGCTGCCTCTGCCACTGTCATTGCCCCACCCACCTTCTGGTGGAGCCTCGCCAGCGTCGTCGTCGACCACACCGCCTGCTACACAGCAGCAGCAACATCAGCCGTTGCAACAGCAGCAGTACTTCCATCCATACCAGCAGCAACAGCATGTGCACCACTCGCATACGCACCACCATCACACGCACCACCATGTGCCGCTGTATCCACACGACTGTGACGAGGATGCCGCCTACGAGGAACCGGAGTACCATCAGCCGCAGCAGCTGCACTCGGTCAACAGCAGTAGTTCGTTGTCCTCGATGGGATCGTCATCGCTGCCACAGGAGGCAAGCAATTCCCGAGCCACCCACTGGCCACCGGGTGCCACATCAGCCACCATGGTCATAGCCAGCTGAGAAACGGGCCAGGACTGCGCCTGGATTTGGCAGCAGTAATGTGAATGGGTCTGTGGACCCGTTTCACTTAAGATGCAGCGCACATGGATGGGTGCAGATCATAAAGGGGATTACACGTAACAATTTTGTGAAGTTTATTTTTGCCAGTTCATCCAGGGACTCCCTAAATGTATCTGTCTGTCGGTCTGCCTGTGTGTCGCCAATTGGGAAAACCGAAACGAATTTAGTGTCACTTCCGTTTCCGTTTCGCAAACTATCGAGTCAGACAGGCGAGAGGGTTGCGGTGTGGCGTGGCGTGGCCACAGGACATGCTCTTTACATGCCATGCACGTTTCATCCTTTATTGCCGCTCGGCATTAGAACAGGGATTTCGTCGGATTAAAGCAAATAAAGGGCGTGCTTTCTGTTTGCACCCAACTGGCAACTGCCGATGATGCCACAAGTTTAAATCGGAGCAGCCAGCATTGTTACGGGTATATCGAACTGAGCCCCCCAGGGATATATAAGTCATTTCAATGGGTATGCCACAGTTGAGTCTGGTATAGGACCAACATTTGCCACTTGGATTTTGTTTAAATAGACATTTTCAGCTTAAGCCTTGTGGGCAAATGTGTGCGAAGCATATTCTGGGAACCTGTCCCGGGCAGACACTGGTCCAGAACTTTGTGGCTTTTTTGACTCCATTCCGCTCTTGTATCGCAATGACGAGAGCAAATGGGCTTTGAAACTGGTAAAAAGTAACGAACGTAAAACAAATAACGATGAGGCGAAAAGTGAAGAGAAAGTGAGAAAAAGAAGTCGCAATATCATCCGCAAAATCATTAATCAAATTATGAGCTCAAGCATCTAATAGCATTTGCATTTTTTAATAGCCACTCGTCGTAATAACAAGCCCATGACAAGCATATCAAACATAAGCTCAACAAGCCAACAGCCAACAAAAGTACTTAAAACAATCAAACATTGCAGCAACTTAAATGTAAATGCAAAAGTAAACAAACTCGCGCCATTGTATATTAATTGTAAATATTTTTTGCGATCCGCTCCAATTAGCAATTAACAGCAGGAGCGTGCAACAGAAAGTTTCTTCAACAACAAAATATGTATTGCATTACTTCAATTCGATAGAGAAAAAAGTACGAAAACATTCCTCTTCAAAGCAAACGCAAAGTTCAAGTTTTCATTTAATAATTATAATTTACGACAACACACAACCAAAGACTAGTCATTTAAGTCACAACGTCGATATGTACAAACAAGTTAAACGAGAGATAAAATATGATTAAGCCAGTTAATTAATTCGATTTACGGATGCTTCATTCGAATGCATACGATTCGCATTTATTAGTTTTACGAGATGAAAGAACAACTGCAATACTGTATTTTAAATATTTATTCATTAAACGCACTTTTGTCCACTCCCCTTCTATCCCACACAATAACAATAATCGTAATTAGCATTTATAATTAAAAACTCAAACATCAAGTAAATAATAAATAATGAAAACGAAAGACGAGAGCGGAATATGCGCAAAAAATTACTACGAGCAACTCAAAATGTTCCAATGTTTAGATTAGCCAACTAATTACATGGAAATGTAAACAAATCAAATACTTCATAGTTTTCATAACAAATTCATTAAATTGTGCAGAAATAATTTAGGCACACAAAATACGAAAAGAAAATAAAAACCAACAAATTAAACAAAACCATATTAATTTCTATTTGTTTTGCTTTACCACTGGCCACGCCTGATTTTTAGCCCGATTTGAACATTGAATGTCACCTTGCTATCTATAATAGGATCTCGATATAGTGATGACCAATGAAAATACAATACTTTTCGCCAAGCCAACTTTTTTATTTCTTTAATAAGGAATACAATTCTTGCCTATCGAGAGGTCTCTGAGCCAAAAGCTTTTTTAGTTTTGTAGTATTTGGAGGCCGCTGCTCTAGAATTCAGTCTAATGTCTTTAGCAGAAATGTCAAGATTCCATAGCATTGGTTAAGTATCTAAAAAACCAAAATATAAGATATTGCAATGTATAAAAAATTCTTTTAAAACCTTACAGCGCTGTAGTTTATGAAATTAAAGGACGGAAAGGGGCTGGCTCTCATAATCAGAGGCTCCTGGCCACGCCGAATTATTAGGCAGAGGTCTCTATAAACATCCTTGGATCCTTTGATGGGATCATACGCCTCATAAGCAGCCTCTGAAATTGTCAAGGATTTCTGCGATAACAGGTCTCCAAAATACGACCACATGGATAGATGTCCCAAGGCTAGCAGCATGAGGACGGCAAACTGGGCCACCACCTTGGGGTCTTTTCTTGCCTCCATGGCCTCTAGAACCGATAGGGACACCAGGAAAAAGTTAACCCCCATTTGCATTATGAGGGTTCCATGAAAAACTTTGTTAGTGTGATCTAAGATGCTGCGAAAGTGTAGCAAGATTTATTAAAAGTTATATTTCTCATGCGAAAGCTTACTGAACAATCTTCTGATGGAACTGGACCAGGCGATTCGTCTCCAATCTCAACTGCTCATATCCATGGCACCTCTGATGAAGGTGACGCAGTTCGAGGCATAGAACTTCGATGGCAAATGTTATTTCCACGTAAATAGATACAGAGAGTCCTTCAATGCACACAAGCCAAGTCAGAAAATACATTACATTCCAAGTCTGAAACAAATAGATAAATGCGTGGCTGATGGGGTGAATCGACTTTTCGTGCCATTGGAATGGAAAAGCCGCATGAAGAGGAAGGATCTGCTGATGAACCCACAGCGGTGATGTTATGAGCAGCAATATAAAAATACACAGGAACACCAGCCAAGATGAAGCTAAAAAAAATGCCAACGTGAAATACCAGCGTTTGGCAGTTCTATAATCCACTGCACCAGGACCTTTTTGTGCCCAAGGATGAAATGTCTCCAGAGCTTCAACAACCTCGTCAAGTTCATCGCCATACCATTGGAAATAGTATATTTTAAAAGCAATATAGAAGAACTGAAAGAAAGAACCTTAATTTGATATATGATGTGTCTTTTAATATATAATTTTTTCTAACCCCAATGATAAAAGCAATATCCCGACCCATTTGAACCTTGTCTCCTAACGATTCGGTAACTCCATAGCACATTGTTAAAAAACACACGGTTGCTTGAATGATAACCAAAGTGTGCCAAGAGGAACGATAGGGCATTTGACGTTCTTTTGAGGTTGTATATAAGAACATTGCTCTGCAAAAGACCCTTTGAATTGATATGAGACACGAAGAGTTATATATTACACTGACTTCATCTGCTCTCTCCAATAGTAAACTGCGGAGTAGCTGGACTCCATTGTAGGATCTCGAAAGTGCTTCCAGCCGTCGATATAAAATTTTACAAAACGGTGCACATTGCCACGAATGTCCATTTCAAATCGAACTCTGTTTTGTGAGTGATTCTATAGCGCAGTAAGACCCTTATTAAATATCATCAGAGAAGTACACAGCACAAAAATGTTTAAAATTCTCACTGCCACAAATGTTAATTCATAATATACAATATAATAAATCACAGCTCCAAATGAAGATATTCACTTTTAGCAGTATGTAATGATAAAAAATGTAAGGAATAGAAATTTATTTGCATATAATCTTTTTCCTGTGTGGTGTAAGTAGCAAAGTAGAAGGTCATTCGAAGCCATTACCAAGCAAAAAGTTAACATCTGCTTTATTACTAAAGGAATTATATGCTAATACCGTTTGAACTTCCACCTCCTTCCACTCTTGTTTCGTAATTACAAACGAATTGGAGCTCAGTAAAGTGTTAGTATCTTATAGATCGGTATATTCTATCCCACAGATAGATTTTGTATAAACGAAACCCAAATTACGCATGTTAAATGCAGAAAAAACAATCATTTATTATATATATGTTAGCGTATTCAACATTTTTATGAAGTCGTAATAAAATTCATTCGTTTTAGGTTTTAGTCTAATGTCTTTAGCAAAAATGTCAGGATTCCATAACATTGGTTAAGTATCTGAAAAAACCATTTTATGAATTACAAAGCATTAAGTAGTTATAGAACCTTACAGCGCTGTAGTTTATTAAATTAAAGGACGGAAATGGGCTGGCTCTCATGATCAAAGGGTCCTGGCCACGCCTGATTATTACGCAGAGGTCTCTATACACATCCTTTGATCCTTTGGTTGGGTCGTAAGCCTCATAGGCAGCCTCCGAAATTTGCAATGACTTCTGGGATAACTGGTCTCCACAATACGACCACATAGATAGATGTCCTAAGGCGAGCAACATAAGGACTGCAAACTGGGCCACAACTTTGGGGTCCTTCCGAGCCTCCACGGCCTCCAAAACCGACAAGGACACCAAGGAAAAGTTAACACCCATCTGCATTATGAGAGTTCCGTGAAAAACGTCGTTGGTACGATCTAAAATTCTATATAAAAACCTTTATAGTTAAAGTGGCAAAATATTGATAGTTTTAATACTTGCTCTACAATCTTCTGATGTAGCTTGACCAAGCGGTTCGTCTCCATTCTCAGTTCTTGAAGGCCATAATTGTGTCGGTGAATTTGGCGTAGTTCTAGGCATAAAACTTCAATGCCGAAAGTAATTTCCGCATAAATACAAATTGATAGTCCCTCTATGCACAAAAGCCAAGTCAGACAATACACTGCAAAATAGCTCTGAAACAGATAGATTATAGCGTGGCTGATGGGATGAAGCGATTTTTCGTGCCATTGAAAAGGAAACGCCGCATGAAAGGGAAGGTTTTGCTGATGGACCCACATGGGTGAGGTTATAAGTAACAATAGCAAAATGCACAAGAAGAACGACCATGACGTTGCCAAGAAAAAAGCCATTACGAAGTACCAACGTTTACCAGTCTGATATTCAACTGGATTAGGACCTTTCTGTGCCCAAGGATGTAGAGCGTCCAGATCGCTGATCACTTGGTCAAGTTCATCGCCATACCAGCAGAAATAATATGTCTTGAATATAATAAAAAAAGCCTGCAAATAGAGACAGTATTTAAGTTAAGTTTAAACCCAGTAATATTGTCTTACCCCAAGGATGAAGGCTAAGTCCCGTCCCATTTGAACATGGTCTCCCATCGATTCCGTTAAGCCAAAGCTCATTGAAGCAAAAAATATAACCATTTGAATATATACCAAGGTGTGCCATTTAGATCGGTAGGGCAGCAGACGTTCTTCTGTGGTTGTAAATAAGGCCATTGCTCTGCAACCAGACATTTATATATTTTGGCCGAAAAATCATATACTTTTTTCATACTTCATCTGCTCCCGCCAATAGTAAATTGAGGAATGGCTAGCCTCCATCAGTGGATCCCGATAAGTCTTCCATCCGACCTTATAAAACTTCAGAAAACGTTGGATATCCATTACGAAACAGTTCTGATCTTTAAGTGCTGGAATGGCCTAGTGTGATGCGTATTAAGTAATACACAAGAAGGTCACTGAAAAAAAAAAATGTGGATTTATAGATATATAGATAGTTGTAGGCAAATCAAAACTACTTGTAGAACAATTTCATAATCATCAGATAGGGACTGATTCACATTTCAGTCTTTTTAAGCTGATTGCAAATGCGTAAATTAAATTTTATGAGTGTTTCCTACCTGTGTGATAATAAGCAAATATGTATCCCCGTTTATGGTAATTACTAGGCGAGAACTTAACATCTGCTATGCCAGGCGCTAATCGCTTTCACATTTTAGCATATGGAATTAGTTTCTGCATGTTTACTGATAATTTATTTTGCGCAACTGAACATCAATAATCGAGCAGTACATAAAAATGAAAAACGATTTAATTTCGATTTCGGTGGAGATCTGCCGAAGTGGAAAAAGTGAAAGTTAGCATTGTTATAAAACAATTTTTTTTTCCCTTCACCACAGCGAGAAAAGCAGCATCTGCAGAGCTGGAAATATTTAGGTTGCCCGGTCAAGAAGGAATATTTATGCCATTTATGACACGAGAGGCCCTCCGAACGTGCTGTCCGCAGATTGCAGCATTTTTGCATATTTGCAGCACGAAGCCGGCGAAACGAAATGAAATGCAAAAAATCGTCTCGGAGCAGATAAAGCCCGGCTTAGACGAGTGGAGTGCAGTGTTTTGGACGGAGGGCGCAGCTCGTCGCAATCGAAAGCGAAAGATTTGGGGTCCGATATGAACATATGCCCATATGGATCGGAGCATTCAGTACCCGGTCCGTGGGTGGCGGCGGGTGAACTGGGCATTTGCATATTGGAACGATTGAACTGCCCTCGGGACAGCAGGCAATTGTGTGTGTGTACGGGAGACCAACAAGATCGTCCGACAAAAAGTGAGATCCAAGGGGCTTTCCTCGGTGGCATCGAAAATGTCATGCGGTTTTATGACTTCATTAGCGACAGACACCAGAGGCCACAAGGAATTTAATGGACCCACCGCTCCTCCTGGCTTGACAAACAAATTTGAGGGACATTTTCGTGTCTTGATGAGAGGGAAATGAGCCGTGGAACTGGGGGAAAACTAATCAGAGGAGCTGCTCCTCGACCAAACTAGCTTCAATCTGGAGGCCATGTCACGAGTCCATGGCAACGATTCAGCGGCGATGATGATGTGCATATGGGGCTGCCTAATAATGAAGTCGTGCATGGCATTTGTCCTGCTTGGTTCGACTTCGATGATTAAGTGGCCCGGCCACCGTATCCGGACCGACTGTCTGACACCTTTTCGCTGTTATTTTTTTTTTCGCGGGAATTGGCGCATGTCAGCAAATTGGGTGTACAAAAAGCGGCCATGGAATCGGGCCTGTTAACTGGGTCGGTTATTGTCGTCGATTTACAATGTCACACGATTTTGGCCACTCGATTAGGATCTTAAGTTCTGCTTGACAGAAGGGGAAATAATGCATGTCAGTGTAATTAAGATGTAGTTTTGTATGCGATATCATGCTGTCTAAGTACTAATAATAATCATTTTCCAGTTTGAGGCAAATGCAAAAGTTTGAAGTTGAAGGATATCATATACCGCCTAGGCCAACTGCACCTATATTTAATACTTTTGAGAACTTTTCCCAAGTGTACTTGACTCCATTTGAACCCATTTATATCCTGCTCCGTAAGTCAGATTCATACTTCTGCGTGGCTTGAGAGTGCGTCTCAGAAGTTTCACTTTGAGGCGCTGGGGCCCTCAATAACTAACTTTTTCGCGGCCCCTCGACAAAGCCCCCACAATGAGCGATATTGTGCGGAGATAATAAACCATACAAATAACTGAGCTGGTCCTGAAGCTCCCACTGACATCCCTGACTTCTGCCGACGATAGTGTCGTCGTCTTGGCCTGGCTCGTTGAATGTCGACAGGCGAATCATCAGCCTATCGACGGTGCACTTTTGCCTTCTAAAGTGCATCTTATGGCGTGCCCCACTTCCCTGGCCACCGATTCCCGGCAAATCTAACCAGCTCCTAAGCCCGACCGCATGCATCATCATTATCATCATCGTAGCCAGCCAGCTGCATGCAAGCGAAAATCCAACTACTGCGCATGAATGAATCACGTCGCAGTCCAAGTCCACCGAGATCGCTGTTCAGATGCAAAACTTGCAACTTGGCAACTGCATCTCATGCCAATCGTCTAGCGAAAGTCGCGACAAAACTCTCTCAATACCCAGTCCCCAATCCCCAATCCCCCATTATCCATCGCCGTCGCATTCCCGAAACCGATCCCCCGGTTTTTAGCTCCATCGATGCAGTCGGTCCTGTGTAGCCATAATGATGAATTAGGCTGCTGTCATGTCATGACAAAGGCGCTGCATGCAATTTAGATGGAAAACGGCTAAGAAGTGGGATCTTCAGGGGATCAGGGGCAAGACGGAGGAGTAGTCTAAGTAAATAAACACAAGCGAAATGCAATTGCAATTGCAATAGCGAATATTCAAATGTAAGTAGGAAGTGGCTTTTAAATGAGCCACAACGAGAAAAAGAAACTGCAGTCTGACAAATCGCTTGCTGTTCAACTTTGTCGCCGCACTGTGGGGTCTATTTGGCTTACCTGATGAAAAAATAAACAAAAAATAATTTCTCAACTTTACTGCACTTATTAATAGCCCTGAAATACTTTAAATAAAATGAAAATTATAACTTTACAATAGAAAGAAAAGTATTGATGTGCTTTTCCACTGTTTTGAAATGTGCCCCCAAAATCCAGGCCAAATTTCGGTGTGCTTTTCACTTTTCGTGGCCAAAACTAACAGGTTTTTGCTCGTGCACATGCAAATGTGAGCGAATCGGATATTGTTTATTGGCGTAATACGTTGGCGCTTACTAATTAATTTTGGCTCCTTGTCGTTGGCAATTAGTGTGGCCCATGAAGATGACATATTATGCCATGTTGTCGTGGCAAATGAAGTTATTTGCCTCGTCCATGCTGCAGAATGTCAGGATCGTAGCCCCACAGACCCTCAGACGTTTGGCCCCATCGCTGCGAAGGTTAATTGCCAACAATAAGATTCAATCAAGCTAATGACGGAGCAGTCAAACGCCAGCGACCAGCAGCCAACATCCATCGGTCTAAAAGAAAACCAGCTTCCAGTTTCCAGAGCTCTGCACACAACTGCAATTTATGAGCCCAATCTTCGGACGGTTGGGAACAGTATTCCAAGTTGGATCGGGTGCAGTGGCGACCTTTTGGGGTCGCATGCATAAAATGCAGGCTCCTTGCCGAACTTTCTTTGAGTGGCCCCAAAAATGGTCGATGTTATTTTCAGAGTTGAGACTGATTTAATAAGCCAGCAAGTGTGTTAATGCATTTAATTTACAAGCAAAGCGTTTGTGTCCTAATTATGTTTCTGTAAGTAATGATCAGATGTTGTAAAGAGAGCTTTAATTAGAAATTAAGAGCCCTATAAATCTACTCCAACGTGTTTGCTAATATGGTCAAAATTGAATAGCACTGCTTTAGAATCTGCAAAGGAAAATTATTAAAGTTACAATTAAGTACAGACAACAGCTTAGAATGTGTACTTACAAACATATAGTTTTCTAAATTAAAAGGTGGAAATGGAGATGCCTTCATGATTAATGGCTTTTGAGCCCTTTGAATGAAGAAACAAAACTGTCGGTGGATTGATTTGGATCCAACATTCGGGTCATACGCTTCGTAGACAGCCAAAGCTACTTGCTCCGATTCTTTGGAAAACATATCTCCGAATTTGGACCAGAATGACAGGTGACCCAGAGTCATTAACATAATAATCATATACTCGACTGCGACTTGGGGATTCTTCTTGGCTGCCAGCACTTCGAACAGTGACAATGAGACGAGCAGAAAGTTAATCAACATTTGCATGATAAAAGCTCCATTGAATATATGGTTGCAGCGATCTGTAAGTCTGTTAACAAAGAGAGATATATAGTAGTGTATGGCTTCAGGCCAGATACCTACAGTATGATTTGCTGATGGAACTTGGTCATTCGACAAAGCTCTCTGTACAGCATATCTTCATCGCCCAGGCAAAGTTCCTGAAGATTTCTTAGTTCGATGCATAAAACCCTTAGAGCAGAAGTTAGCTCAAAAAATAAAGACACACCCATATTCTCAACAACACCAAGCCAAATCAGGAAATACAACATCGTGGTGCTTTGGGATACAAAGATGATGATATAGGCAATCGGATGTTTCGATGGATCGTGAAGTTGAAAGGGCCAAGAGACGTGAAAGGGTAATGTCTGCGATTCAATCCAAAATGGTGTGGATATTTTTATCAGCATAAAAAGTATGAGAAAGCTGAACCAGGTAATGATCAAGGCCATAAACAATAGGAAATGCAAACGCTTGGTTTCTTGCACTTCCTTTGTTGCAGGGCCTTTTATACTCCAATGATAAATATCCTCGAGAGCATCGATTATGACATCCAATTCACCAGCATATTGAGCAAAGAACACCAGTCTGAAGCAAATAAATATGATCTGAGAATTTAAAGTTATTAATTGTTATTAATTATAAATCAAAGAGATCGTTTTTTCTTCGAACCGTTATTATAAAGACCAGATCTCGTCCCAGATTGACAATATCACCGATGGATTCACTGATACCATAAAACAGAGATGCCAGTGCCGTTGCCAGTTGGATCGAAACAAAATATTGCCAGGCCACAATCCTGGGCAAACGGCGTTGCTCAGAGTTCATGTAGAAACCTAGGGCTCTGTAAAATATATTTCTTATATACAAACTCTAAAGATTCTTCTTAATATCATACTTCAACTGGTCCCGAGTCCAGTAGGCGATAATGTGTCGGGACTTCGCCTGGGGAGCCTTGAAAACAGCCCAACTTTCGAAAAACGGTCCAAACAATCGATCCCAATTACCATTTTTCCGCTCACTCCGCAGCTCGGTCATCTTTCAATCCGATCCAATGCAAATAGTAGGTGTGCCCGATGACCTGAAACGGTGAACTGTTTTTATACGCATACGAGGTGTGGAATTACTGAATAAATAACGCAGGAACTTATTGCTCATTATGGCAATTGCTGGACGAGAACTTTGCAGCTGCCACGGCCTGGGAACTGGGAAATGGTGAACGGAAAATGGGAAAACTCATATTTGCAACTGCAATTATTGGCGAATACTCGGGAATGACGTCCACTTAAAATCCAAGGAGCAGTCTTCGAGTGCCAGCCGATTATCCGAGAGCCTCTCGTTGCCACTCTGCCATTGTTGGCCCATTGTTGTTCGGATCCCAGTTTCGAATGCATGTTACCAGTCTTCCGATTTCTAGCCTGTTCGGCATCGAAAGGCAAATTTGCACACTCGGTGCGGTTCTGCAACAATGTTTGCACTATTCTTTCGTTATCGTGCGTTCTGCTGGCTTTTCCCCGCTCCATTTAAGGCAAACCGAAATGCATTTTACAGTTTTACCTTTTGCAAATCTCTAACGGCCTGCCAAACAAACAAAATATTGCCTTGGCCAAATTTGGTAGCCCCAAAATCGAAGGTGGAGTGGTGATGCACTTTAAGAAAAATCATTTGAAATCGTCAGTATCAGTAACGCATATCATTCGCTTTTCTTATAAGGAAATATTAACGAACCAAACTTCAGAGCCAAATGAATAAAGTATATAAAATGGAGAATTCTTCACAAACACTTCTAGCTGAGCAGGCTGTCAATCCATTT
This sequence comes from Drosophila melanogaster, assembly GCF_000001215.4. NCBI lineage: Eukaryota > Metazoa > Arthropoda > Insecta > Diptera > Drosophilidae > Drosophila > Drosophila melanogaster. The sequence goes on along the minus strand of NT_037436.4, from coordinate 6,319,835 downwards.
ATGTTTAGTTAATGATTTCAAATAAGATATTAAATGTTAACTTAGTTGTCAAGTTGGATTCACCAACACCTTACCTAAACCTACTAAAAGATACTCTTGTTTGAGTGTGGCACACACATATCTCGTAGTTCGTCCGGCCTGGGGCGACTTTTGACTTTTACTATCGTAACTCGCTCCACATGAGGCTCACATCACCCACACGGCTGGGACTTATTAATCTGGATAGCATTTAGTGAGGACTTGTCGCCGCATATTTGGCTAGTGCCTGAGATGTGGGTACTGGACTTGGATGTGGCAGATACGTTGGAACTTGTCCGGTGAATGTCGTTCGCTTCATTAAGGCCACAAACAGCGAACATCAAACGGCAAACGACAAACGACAAACGTCGCAGCAATCAGACAGACAGACAACTCTGCCAATTTCCATCAAAAGCAGTAGGTAGTGGTTGGTTTTCGGCTAGACCAAACATAGATCGATTTTGGGGACTGACGGCGATGGAGCTTTCGCTTTGAGCAAAATTGCGGCTCAAGTACAGGTAGCACTACAATTTGCGCGCTTGTCAAGTGTACGACAACATTACGCGCAATTGTTCAATGTCAACGCATTTGATGAGCATGAAATGCCTTTGCCTTTGTGGATGGATTGCTCTTGTCAGGGAATCTGTTTCTGTTTCTGATTCAGAGACTCTGGTTCTGGCTCTACCACTGCCACTGCCTTCGGCGGCTCTTGTCCAAATGCATAGCTCCTGCCCCTCAAAGGCTCCCCATCCATCCATTGTCCCCGCCATCCAGAGAGTGCGGTCGTCACCAGGAGGCTGCAATTCCCATGTGCTGCCATGTTCTGTGTGATAACGAAGCCAGCTCCTCGACTGCTCCATTGTCGCTGGGATTCTGTCCTGTGCCGCGATGTACTCCATTCCGTCCGTTGGCCACTCGTCCGCTGGCCATGACAACGCTGACAATCAAAAATGCGCCGTATGAACTCAATTAAGGTTGCTCCTAGGGAGACCAGGTGGGCTGAACTGGCTCTTTGAAGTACGAACTGCTCTACAATGGCAAGTAAAGTTAAAAAGTTTAAAATATATACTTAAATAAAGTATTCACATCAGTCATTCACAATTTTATTTTTATTGTAATAAGACTTCAAGTAACCCACAACGATAAGCTATAACCCATAGTCCTGTGAAATTCAAATAAAATTAACCTTAAGATGACTCTTGATGGGATCAAGTCGGTTATCAAATTTCACAACTACTTATTTGGATTTCGCCCATATCGTGGATAATCCATAAATACTTCCCGATCCACTGCCCGCATCAGCTGCAACGCCCCAAATAATGCTAGCTTTAAATTTAAAAGGCCAACATTTATTACAATTGATAATAGATCCAGTGGCCAAGAAGATTGCTCGGTGGCGAGTTTCAAGTGATTTTTCGGTTAATAAATGCATCAAAATGCTAAATCTAAAGCACTTTTATGTCGTATAATTAATCACAATTATATATTTCTATGGTCCGAGTAAATGGCCTGGACAATGGTCAACAAAGCGAAACGGCTTTGACTCCGTGGCGCCACGGGGGTTCCCCGATATCGCGGGCTGAGCGGCAAGTTGGCCAAGCGGCGCACTAAAATTTTATGACTCTATTATGAGAGTGGCGGTCAAGTTCTGCAGCAGCTCCAGCGACTTCTTCGAGCCTTTCGCCCCTCCTGATTTCCCAGCTCCATTGTGGGGGCCTCTAGAACAATAGGTTCCAGAGATGCCCCTGCCACTGATCCTCGTCCCACTCTCTCCGTTTGCTGTTTGCATTTGCTCTCAAGTGGATGCCACAGATTTCAGCACTCAGATTATGCAACACACACAAACACACTCGGCGTAATTTATAACTGAGCTAAAATAGCTGAGGAAAAACCTTAGAGGCAGCAAAATGAAAAACTGAAGAAAATCGAGGAAAATATAAAAAAAAAAAAAATATAATGCACACAAATTTGCGTCGCCCCGCGGCCTTAGAAAAAGCTGCGAACCTATTCGTAAAGTGTTGCTGCACTGAAAAATATTTCTTAGGATGTCTCAACAAATTTATAAAATATTTTTATTTAATACTAAAATTGACAGTTTTAAATGTTAATGTTTGTAAGAATTTGGTCAATTCTTTCTTTTCGTTTCTTGTTGAATCTGCTGAGTACTAGTTAATTAAATTTTAACCAAATACCATATTTGCAGTATGGGTTCCGCTGGCCGCTCTGACCCCGGCACATGTGGTGGTGCCACCTTCCTGCCATGTGTCTCCCGCTGCCACGCCCCGCCCAGCCCCCAAGTCTGATGCAGCAGCAGCAGCTTCATTCGCTGCTGTTGTCGTCGCGCAACAATAAACTGCATTCCTGGGATATTAATCACAGCAGCACTCGACTACACTCGACCACTACCAGGGCACTCCACTCACTGTACTCCACTGCATTTTGCGGCACTCGACGCTTATGAATAACTCCTGACTGCAGGCGACTTGAAGCTGGCTTAAAGTTCGAGCCGGGCTAATGAAAATTGTGCGGACACATCTATTGGCCGCAGTGCTCTGCAAACATTGGCCAGATACAACAGTTTGTCATTGGTGTTTTTGGGGGCCAGGACATCGGCGCGCCATCACAACATAATCCACTCGAACACGCTGAATATTTATTAGCAATATTCGATGTACGAGAGTATTTGCCTTCGATTGGGGCCCGTTCATGCGCAAACCGCTAAGCAAATGCAGCTCGCGTTCGATCGATTGATAATGGCATCGGACCGGCAACAGCAGGCCAACAACACCTAGCCAACGGGCACAGGCCACTGCAACAATGCAGACATCCAAACTAAGGATAGGTCCCGTACCCACTACCCATGCACAGGGAAAACCATGGAACATGAATATTAGCCAATGCAATCTTGATTTATTTGTGGTGCCTTGTCTAAATATATATATTAGATTAACTTACTTTTCATCCCGAATAATGTGTTTAATATCGTTTCCTATAAGCATGAACTTCGAAATTCCGATTGCCTCTTATAATAAGCCATACTATTTAAACAATCTGCTGTGGAATAAAATGAAATCATTATCAATATGAATACCGTTTAGTGGTTATTCGATATAATGGAAACAAAATTTAAAAGTAGTTAATTTAAGTTTTGAACCCACTTTATTCAGCCAATTGGGTTAGAATCATACTACCTATTCTAAATTCGTATATAATATTGTAAAATATTTTTAGTATGGTATAGACTATTTCCCGCGGTGTGGGAGTTTACTCCCAGCTCCATCGCCAGTCCCACCGCCAAAACACAATTAATATTTATGACCTTGCCCGCCTGATATATTTGCCTGGGCGCACACACGTAAATGCTGCGATTTATCATACGGCCGCGCTCACAGTTCGTTGGGTGGGAAAATCGGGGGGCTTGGGGATGGTAGTATGGCCGATATGGCCGCAAGGATAATAGAACTGTTAACATGAGAATAAAATTTCGAATAAAATGCAATAGATTTCATCTAAATGGCTCGACATGGCCGAGCGCTTTGCACTACGCACACAAATACAAACTGAAAATCGTTGGGAAAATTTCCATGAAATTGCCCTTTTTGGTATTTAATTAATTCAAACGTCACTAATTAGCTGCCAAAAAAACGCAGCCATGTCAAAACGAAGCCAACCTGCCGCTCTGCCTTCGATGTCCCCTGCGCGACCTCACCTGAACCAACCTGAACCCACCTGAAGCCGCTCTCCCAAAAGCGGCACAGGCAGCCTCACCTGGGGCGGTTAATTAAGTCAACTCCCGTTGGAGAAACAGCAGCGGCAGCCACCACCAAAACAGCCAGATATCATCGGGCGATAGGGGTTCGAAGTGATGGTGCCCTGTAAGTCGAATAGCGAAGTATTCATCTTACAATTTAATGGTATAATTGAATTTTAAAAGAAACTGGCAACGGTAAGCACCACCTATCTTTTATTTACATTAAATTAATTTTAATTTAATCAGCAATATCATTTCCGTTAAGCTTTGTAAATATATAAATATATCCTTATATAAATACAAGTGGACACCCCAAATTTCCCTAGATACCCTATATGTAACCACCTCGCCTGCCTTTCTTCGCCAAGTGCATGCATATTTTAGCATGAAAATATTCATAATTAAAGTGCGTGAGTCTCGGGGTCGCTCTTCTGGTGGTTGCTGTGTGTGTATTATTGTAATGGCATAATTAATTTATTAATTAGTTATGTTTTCGTTTGCCACTGCTTTGCTTCCTCGCTCTTGTAAGCCAAAAACCAAAGAGCAAGAAGAGAGAACGCTATAGTCGAGTTCCCCGACTATCAGATACCCGTTACTCAGCTAGTGTGAAGCCAAAATTTAATCATTTTTTTGGGATATCGATAAATATTTCGGAATAAAATGAGAAAACATTTTAAAATTGTTCAAAAGTGTGGGCGTCTAAGTCTCCAGAATCTGTATGCTGATGTCAACCCTTTGGCTTTTATAGCTCCTAAGATCTTGACGTTCATTCGGACAGACGGACATGACCAGATCGACTCGGCTATTGATCCTGATCAAGAATATATATACTTAATATAGTCGGAAACGCTTCCTTCTGCCTGTTACATACTTTTCAACGAATGTAGTATACCGTTTTACTCTACGAGTAAACCAGCTGAAGCGTGAGCCATCTCCGCGGGAGGCGTTGTATGAGCTCGGTAGCTCGGGTCTGGTAAAAATATATAACGCGTAATTGGAGCTGCCCACGCACAGGGTCCATTGTCAGGGAGCTCAGGGCCAGGAAAACTGATTCCCGAACTTCCATTCAGTTGGCCAGGTTCAAGGCAGTCGACAGTAGCTGCGACAACAATTAAATGTCCCCCTCGCGATGTGCGCAATTAACAAGTCGCAGTCGAAAACAGATTTTTATATGCAACTTGCAATGCTGCGGCGCTTTTCATTGCCGGTTATGTGAGCAATGCGGCATTGGCGAATAAAAAAAACACGACGACGACGACCTCCATGGTTGCCAAAGTCGAACGCACGGCAGGCAGACAATTGAAAAATTGTCGCCAGATCTTAGCCAGAAGTCTCCGGGACTTTGAGCCCGGCTTTCATAGGCATACCTGTCGCGCATACCCCGAATCCCATTCGAATTGACTGACGACGATTGTTTTTCATTTCCTATACTGTTTTCGTTCCTTTTCGATTTGTGTGAGCATTTTTTTGAGGCACTGTTGCCGCCGCCCTCTGTCGTTTTGGCCAGTTCCCCTCCTCACATGTTGGCCTGCCTCATTGTCATCTGCGTTTGGAAATTCATTCTGAAAAAGCCGAACCTTGACTCTCTCTTTCCCCAATCGATTCACCTTATTCTATTCTACACAGAAAAATAACTTCATTTGTTTTAGTTAAGTTTTTGTTTGAAAAGCACTTACCAAAAAGAATATATATTTTACATTATATCTTTAGATAATTGTATATTTAATTTTGTTTAAATAATTTTCGGTTAAGCATTTTAAGTGGGAAAGCTGCGCAAACTGAGCAGAATCAAATGAACGAATGGGAATGGAATTCGAGGAACGAACTAGGCTTGTTCTGTGCGCAAATCAATGGAATATTTTTTGATGACTTTTCGGAATGATGGTCCGGGAATGAGGAACCTTAAATCGAAGCCTGGGCAAATGCAATTTCCATAGCCCCCCCTTAAAAAACCCATATTCACTGTCAAAGACGGGTCTTTGTATCTTCCCCAGAGGCGCCTAAAACACTCAGATAACCGATAATCGCCGTTTCCAGCAGAACTCATTCAGTTTCTGCCGGGGTTGTGCAACTTGCAGATCGTCGGAATCCAAAGAATTGAGACAATTATTTGCACATTGTGTACGGCGGAGACAAGTTCTGTTTTGGCTGCCTTTGTCAGAGCCATTCGCATGCGTGAGATGCTGCCGCCAGAAATTTGCGAAATTCATTAAATAAAAGTCGTGAAGACCCTCCGCCAGTCAGTGCAGCTTTCCCAAAAACCAGTCCTACGTCCACCGCCTGCAACACAAACTGTTCGGAAATATTTGACAAAACGCCACTTGCGAGATGCCGCCGAAACGTTGACTTTGTCCATTTTCGGATGCTGGCCACGAAATGCGGTAGGTAGTTTTTCTGCCAAGTTCAAGTTCGAATGTTTGGCCAGGGCCAAGTGGTAGGAGATTCAATTGGAAAGTTAGTTCTTTTGGTTGATAGAACTTTGAGGAACTTTGGTTCGAAATCAGCAGTTCCAGCTTAGTTTTATTTGCCAGACCACGCCTTTTTCATGTCCGTTTCGGCTGTTAATTGAATCCCTGTTGTTTTGAAATTTTATGGCAAAAACTAGAATTAGTCACTCAAACAGTGTATTCAAGTTTGCCAGTAGTTTGGCGCTTGTTGCGGCCTTGAGCCGGAAGTCTGGACCCGGTCTGGTCCATCTCGTCGCTCCGGGTATTAGACACGTTGCATGTTTATGCAAATGCCGGACTGTCTGTCTGAGTGCTGCGTCTGCATTTCTGCCCCACGGGGCGCGAAAGACACACTTGTCTACGACCCGCCTGGCAATTAGCCAAAGTTAAGGCAACTCCCTTGCTCATTTCGGGCCATTAAGGTGTTGGCCCAAACACTTGCACCCCGGGCCATAACAGCTGCCAGTCTCGTGCTGGCCCAAAAAAATAAAAAATTAAAATAAAATAAAAATACATTCATATGTATCGAAAACGGGAACATGTGTTCCCGCTCCAGATAGAATTTCCAATAAGGCAAATCTAAAATGCAAACATTGCCCCGTCCGTTCGTCCGTCCGTCCGGTGGCACAAAATATAAAATTACAAATGGCTAAAATATTGGCGGACGAGGGTCAAGCGACTGCTGCCTCATTTATTTGTGCTGCATTTCCTGGCCGAAACAGCCGCTCTGGCAGGGGCCAACTTGTTAGTCCTGATGGTGAACGCTGAACGCTGAACGCTGAACCTGAACCTGCGGTTGTGGCAAGTTGCAAAATTCATGCGCATGTTTGTTCCTCATTTTTGGACATTTCGCAACGACGTCGGCGACATCGGCGCTGCCAGGGCCAAAGTTGCAATGCGTTTGTGCGAACGGCAGCCGATCCCCTCCAGCCATCCTCCCTTCGAGATCCAACCAGCCAACCAGCAGGCCATCCGCCGCGTTTCGATTCCAGTCCCAGCTCCAATTCCGAGTCGCATCCGTGTCGCATCCCATGTCGGACACAACGCATAGATATGTGAGCAGCATCCGCGAAACACTGCAAAAAAAGATAAAATTAATGCTGAACAATCATTTTTTTTTTTATTTCTTAAGGATAAATTCCTTTTCAGTTGCATTCAATAGTCACACATTCTACTTCTATTTCTACTTCATTTGGTTATGTTTCATAATAAACTTACAAAACGTATAGTTTTATAATTCATAGTCATGGTGAGTAGTTTTCGTTCTAAGAGATACATTTACTATTACTATTCAATTTTTTTCCCAGTGCAGCTATACATATTATGCATATATACACATGTACGGTATAAACTCATTCAATGTATTTGGCTGTTTATCTGTTTGCTTTGGCTTGTTTGTTTGTTTGCGCTTAGCTCGCACATCGTTTTTAAAAATCGAAATTGAAATATGAGCCCCCAGAGCTGGGATCCTCTGGATCCTCTATGGCGGCCAAAAGGAGAGTATATGGGAGGGGCTCTGCTGCAGTTGTTCCCGTCGTTGCTGTAGCAATTCTTGGTGTTTATGCCAAATATTTTTTATCTAAAACAGAGGCAAGTGCCAGAGTTTAAATACCAAAAGAGGATATCAGCCAAGGATACAAGCTGGCGAGTGACGAGCATTCTGCCGGATCGGAATCCACCTTTTCCCCCGATTTTATTTTATGAATACCCAAATGAGCCTCATTTTGTATTGTGTGTAACGCATTGATTTTCTGGTATTTTGTTGGGCTGTTAAATTAATTTTAATATTATATCTCGCTGGGCGTACACAAAGAAGGCAAACATTTTAACATTTTTATAAATGCATCATTACAATGAGTTTTATTGGCAGACCGGCGAGATGTGCTGGCAATGTGGGCAGTATACTGCTCTCGTATGGATTACTGATTTATGGCATTCGACTTTTCATTAAAGAGCCGAATTTTAAGCATTGATTTTATTTGATTTTAATGTCCAGCGCCGCTTGAGCTGGATTCAAGGGGATGTCGTTTTGGAGCCGCGGCTATTTATCTACCGCGGACGCAAATAAATCGGCTGTAAAATGGTCAACTGATAGCCAATGCTCCGCCGGGGGACAAAAGAACCGCTAACGCCGTCATCGGGCTTCGATTCGAGGCTCTCCATCATCTGGACCAGTGCGACGCCCCTCAGTCAGGCCATAAATTTGTGCAATTAAAAATTATGGTGAGTTTTTTACCGTTGATATGAATAAAAAAAAATCTGAGCGCCGGGTGGAAAAAAGGCCAGAATCCAGAGCTCAGAACCCAGAACCCAGAGCACAAAACCCACTTGCCCAGCTGGGCGATGGAAACGAGGAAATTTATGACCCCGGGCGCTGGCAGTCTCGTAGATGCATTTTGCCTGCGACTTGGGCAAATAAATCAGAAATCCGAAATCAAAGTTAAACGATTCCCGTAGCAGGGCCGTAAACTCTTGGCCCCCTTTTGGGGCCACTTGATCTATGCGTGTCTCCCGGGTCTGGGGGGGGCATCGTAAAAACGCAAGTGTTAGTCAGGTGGAACGCACCCCTGCGGAGCTGGTGTCACTCGAAAAGGAAGTGCTAGCCCGAATCTTTTATTTATTTATTTATTATTTGTGGCATAAATCAATATGTAATATATGTATGCCTGATTTTAATGTCGATTGTAAACGAAGCTGGCTTGAAATTTTAATTAGCCAGCAACCACCAGCCGTTGAATTGAAATATATTTTACCCCAAGGGGGTCCGCCTACAAGTTGCGTTTGTCATAAAATAATTAGACCGCACGCAGTGCAGCCAACGCTCGGAATCTCTGGAGTTGGAGGAGGCCATTCAGATTGATTTCGGACCGAACGGGTTGCTCAGATTGCTGTGGCCTGGTGCCGATAAGCCTATTAAATCGTGACATTCTTCATGGCTCAATCGTAAATCATATGTGTGGCATATGCAATGCGACGCACATAGATCAATGTGACTCGATTGTTCGAGTGCGTGTTCGATTTTTAACGACCGCCGCGACGTGCACTGCATTTGAATGCCGACTTGGTCTGCAGTTGAAATTATAGCTGCAATGCATAATTATTTCCCTGTAGCGATAAGGGAGGGGTATATTTGTTGACGGAAGGCTATGTACTTTCCAGGAAATTCGATATGCACTTATCTGACATCTTGAAGGATTTAATCGCTCTAGTTAAGCGATGATAGCTGGAAAAGATATATAGAATCCTTTTGATAGATGAACTATTATATATAAATTCTTGTTCCCATGATCTATTGCTACACTAAAGCTTATATTAAATCACCAAGTTAACCAATGCCAATTAAATATATTAAAAACCTGAAGAGTAATCCCTTTTCGAAGATTTCTCCCCCCTCGATATTTGACCACAAATAATTGTATTTTTTTATCGACCAAATCCCACAGTCCGTCCCGGAGTCCGCTCACGCACACTTACCCATATCCCACTCCCAATCCGCTTCGAAAATCCCCTCCCCCCCAAAACAATCCAGTATGCCCAATTTCAAATGTCACATCGCTGACATGGCTGCTGATGGCTCTAATGCCATTCACTTGACAGGCTACAAGCAGACGATAAATCGATTGAATATTACTAGCCCCTCAAGTGTGGAAGATTAATTTTTTTTTCTGTTTCTGGGGGTATGAGCATAAACAAACACGATGAGCATTAAGATCAAATTACGCGATAAGAGACAAGGCGTAGGCGATACATCCGATAGATAGGCCACCGCCCAGAACTGAAGAACCGGAGAACTGGGGGTTTACGTTATGTCCAGGAATGCGGTGGCAATGGCCCCCGAAATGCGATCGATGGGGATGTAGGTTGCTCGGGGCTTGGGGACTGGGGACTGGAAAAATATCAACACACGGCGATCGACAAATTGAAAGCTGGTGAGAGGGGAGACGAGTAATGTGCGACGTGCGGTGAAAAATGATTTTCCCTAATGATCGCCAGCCAGAGATTGCAGGCAGCAAGATCAAGAGGCCAAATATGAAGGAGAATCCAATGAAAAATAACGAGCAGCCTGAAATATAACTAAACATAAAATCGAAATGGCAAACCGTTAATACAAAAAGGCAGGCGGAGCGGCGGAGTGGCCAACAGGACAGGAGGATGGGGGATCCGATCCGTTTGTCGACACCAGCAACATATGGCCGTGGATATGTGAAAATGCCAGCGATTGAAATCAAACGCCCACTTGGAACTTGAACTCAAGCTAGGCCATGGAAATTCATTGCAATTTGCATAAACCAGGCTTTGCGAGAACCAACCGGCAACAGCAAAAAAGCTAAAAAAAAAAAAGTAGACAACAACAAAAAAAGGAACACTGACAATTGACAACGGCAACAGTAACTCCAGCAGCAACAACAACGGCAACAGTTGCTGCCTGCTCAAGCCTAGCGAAATTGTCAATTCGGCAACATGTTGCTGGTTGCCAGTTGCATGGTCAAGTGCAGAAACAGGTTGCAACTTCCTCGCTGCAACTGCAATTGCAACTTCAGCTCTGATTCCGACTGTGCTGCTGCTGCTGCTGCTGCGGCAGTTGCTGCATTTCTTGCTGCTGCTGCTGTTAGATGGCCGAGTGCAGATTGCTGTCGCTGGCTGAGACGCCTGAAATTTGTAGCAGTCAGCGGACCTGGCCTGGGTAATTGTTGGCAACGTGCAGCGCTAACGTCCCAACATGCAACACTCAGAAAAAAATGTACGAACGATTTCCATAATCTTATTAGGCTTAAGTAAGCTTAGGAGATCAACGACATTGAAAAATATACAATTCAGCATTTCTACTAGGCATACTTTTTTTGGACATAGGTTTATAAATTTTAGAATTATATGAATTTAAAAAAAAAATAATCTATCCCGTATTTTTTCAAGTGCACCTGCTTGGTCTTTTTGCGGTTCGTCGATTGTTTGATAGTCAGAGACTGATGATGACCATCAAAATGATGCATTCGTACACCCATGAGTTTTGACGTGAAATCAAAGTCGTCGCCTCGGCATAAATTTTGTGGGAAACCAAAAGCAGCCAGTCAAAGGATCTGGCTGTTTGCCTCTGCCGAGATTAATGCGCAAGTCAATTGAATGGCGAGATTCGAGCAATTGCTGGCCGGAAGCGATGATCTTGTTAATTTGATAGCCTAGCCCCGTTGATTCCTAACCGGCCATATATCATCATTAGAAATTTGCGAGTTTTCAACGCATTCGCACACGTACAAGCGCTCATAATTGCTGCCGCATTGTGGGGCAGTGTGAGTGGAGTGTGCCACGCCCACTTCGTAGTCTGGTGGCCCAGATTTTCCGGCAGCCCGAGTTACAGTTAGCTCATGTCGATGTCCGCCTCCTTTTTTTTATAGATTTTTTTTTTGTGTTGGTTGCAGTCGTGGACTGGCAATTAACACTCAGCCGGCAACAAATCAATTTTGCGCGCTGTTTCCGCAACATGTTGCAAGTTGCAGGCCGCAAGTGGCAGGAAGATGCGTACCGAATCGATTTGGCCACACTGTGATGCCCTGCGCCACACATACAGGCTCTAAAAGTCAGCACCCACTCCCCTGGCACTTCAATAATTGCTCCAGTTTGGGCCAACAAATTGGCAGTAGGAGAGCCGTTGGCCAAGTTCTCTAGTCACTTGGCCACTTGGAATTTCACCTCCTCGAACGAGACGACCAAACGCCTTTCGCATACGAAATGAGACAGCAGCCGGATGGCATGGGATGTGAGCCAAAGCCAAAGCTGGCGAGGATCTGGGATCATGGGAGCTCAATGAAGAGGTTTTCCGCTGCCAGTTGCCGGCCATTCCTCTTCTTCACATTTTGTTATTCACTCGATAGCCAGGCTTTTGCAATGCCATTGCCTTTGTTTTTGGTGGCGTCGTCCATTTCCATGCTCAATTTTCCAATGTTTCCTGTGCCGACCGAACAACCTGGCCACGTCGACGACAGCAGACCTCGGAATGCGTTGGGGCAAGCCGCGCAAGCTGCAAACAATTGCGATTATCGAACGTTGCAGCTACCTCATCGGCTGGGTATCTTGCCACGAGTAACAGATGAGAGCTGAAAACCGACTGTTGATCATCGAATGAAAGCTGGGATATCAAAGAACACATTTTTCAAATAATAAAAAAATGTTCTCAAAACTTTTTCATTTGAGGTTAACTGCAATCTGGTATAGGGTATTTAGATATCATAGCCAAATTTAGTTAGCTTGGCCTGGGATGTCTGCCCGGGCTGTGTTTCCGCCTCGTATTTATGTTTTTGGCCTGGGACTGGCTCTTTTGTGCGCCGTTGTGTGCGGGGCAATGCGATATAAATTGCAGATTTCTAACGCAATTTTCATAGCTGCATCCTCGCCGCGACTTTGACAAAGCCATTGTAGTTGTTTTTACCAGCCAATTGGTTCTGGCTTGTTGCAAATTTTAGACATTTGCACTCGCATTCCCGCAGCTCAGTATCTGTGAATTTCTACCCGCTCTTTGTGCGAAACTTTCCATAATTTTTGGTTATGATAATTTTAAGTTGCCGCCGCAACTGCAATATTGCAACAATTGCCTACTGGCGACGACTATCTGGCATCTAACCTGATTTCCAGGCACCTTTTCGCTTTCAAGGCGTTTCAAATGCCCCCAAATAACTGATTATTAAAGCTTGCTCAATGACTAGCTGACTTTATGAAGAAATTAAACGCCATTATCCACTCTGCTTAGATAAGGAAGCTAGAGAATACCCTAGATCCATTACGATTACTTATGTTATTACTCATACGGACATATCTAACATTAAATCACCGGACGCCATTTGAATTCGTGGTACTACTTAAGCTGCAAGAAAAAAAAAAAACAAATTACTGGCCCGTCATGTCCATCTCAATTAGCATATCACACACATCAAATCAAATCCTTTTCCCCTGCCCATCCATCTTGCTGATATGCAACATCTGTTGGCCATATCTTCTGTTTTTTATGGCAGAACACCTCCTAACAGCGCACTTAAGTCGGAGTTACGACATAGGATCCATCGGTGCCTGCCTTGCATAACATTTCCTTCATCAGAGTGGCTCACTCGGTGGGTTATTGAAAACAAGGCGCACGCCCACGTTAATATTAATTGGCCATATTGCGCTGGGCCAAAGGGAAAAGTGGCCTGAAACGGGGGTCTTGCAATGGGAGGGACAGGCGACAAGACAGAATGACAAAATGCAACAACAAATAATACACAATGTTCAATAATCGTCGATTGTCATTGGCATTGTTTTGGCCGTCTTGTTTTGCTTTATGACTGCTGCTGGTGGCGGGTGGCTTTGTAACTGTCTGCGGTTTCAGCCGCTGCTGCTGGCCAAAAGCTCGTGCCTCGCAAGCCAAGTTAACCCGCCAGCCAAACAGCCAGGCCAAGTCAGCCAGCCAGGCAGCAAAATGTATTTCTTTTGACGGCGTCTGACAGCCCCTGTCATTTTATTAAATATGGTTTTTCTTGATTTCCCAGCTCCACCGCACCACACCACCACCCAAACCATCACCCACAACCCACCCAGCCGTCGCCTTTTATCAGTGTTCAAAATCCCGTTTTCGTTGTCAGCGCCAACAAGTTATGCGGTGCGGTGTTCGATTAACGGACATCAGCATGGGTCGGTGGTGGCTAGGTGGTGCTCCTACCAGTAGCCAATGCAACAGGTGTTTCGTCTCCTTGTGGGTTGTGTCACGTAGCGCTGGCTGTCAGGAGCAGCTTGTAATTGAGGCAGTGGCAACGGCGTAGTGGTTCAGGTTAGCGGGTGGGTGGTGCTGCATCCTTTTGGTATTCCAGTGCAGCACATAGCGATTATAGCGAATCGTCCCTCAGGCCAAACGCTCCAGCCATGTGAGCCATCGGAATGTTAATGCAAAAATCCCGCTGCCAGAATCGAGCAGCAGGTGTTTGTTTACCACATCGCAGCAGACTCATCGGAGCGAATTATGAACTATTAAGGCTCGTTAGTTCCGTATGAAAGGCGATTAGGCTAATGATAATAATATTGATAATTAACGGTGCATCAACATTTACTCTAATTTGCCATAAACAGCGTGGAAAAAAAGCCGCAATTAATCAGGAAAAGTCGCTTGAATGCATCTCGCCGAGTCGAGGTAACTAAAAAGCCCACGCAAGGTATTCAATCAAAGCCCAATCGCCTGTTTGTTTGCCTCCTTTTAGCATCTCGACATCTAGCGCATATTCAATTGACTCCGGCCGCCGAGGCAGAGGCACCCAATCAGTGCTAAACACATTGGCATTTCGCTAAATGAGTGTGGGTACATAACTCAGGACCCAACAATGCCGCTTTTTAGGCCCATCCAACTGCCAAGGCGGTTGCACTAATTGCGCTAATAATGGGGATTACCTCAGAGCGCAATCTGAGTCGGCTCGAAAACCCAGCGAAAGGTAACTAACACCGCGCTAAAGATTTCCAAACCTAGGTAAGAGATACACTCGCAGAAATTGGTTTTACCGCAAATTCACAGAGCATTGAACTGCATCATATGCATTTGTGCTGCCAAATTTCAAGCTATTGATTTTCTCCCAGTGCAGCTAAGTAAAGCAAAGAAAAGCAAGTCAAAGCTAAATAAAATCGAGTCTAGTCGACGACGCCAACGCACTAATGGGCGCTTTGTGGTGCCAACTGCTCATGTGCTCATGTAGGGGGATTTCACCCGTGCAGATGCAGTGCACCCACTTCACGCCGCCTTCTCCGCCACCAGCAGCTCCAACTGCATGGGAATGCGCTGGCTGCCTGGCTGGCTGGCTGGCTGGGCTCCTTTGCATGCGACGGGCGTTTATTGTAATTTCATTAAACGAAAAATAAACGCAAAAATAGCTAAATTGACTGCGACCAGTCTCGCTTGCAGACGCAAAATCCCCTTTTTCCAGTGGCGCAATTAGAGCTAAAAATTATGGCACTCGACCGGTTGCCCACTTTAAATAGGTTGCAATTTATGAGAGCGGTACACAATCGTGGGCGAGACAGACCCATGCATATGGGTGGATTGGCTGGGTGGTGCAGTGGAGCAATGATGCAATGAGATTGGGAGGGTGGTGCAACTCGTCATGGCAGAGTGAAAGTGGCATGTCGAATCCTTAATTCGCTCTCAATTGTTGCGGTCAGCGATTCGGCAGGGCGTTTGCACAATTTATCATCTCGGGCCGCTCATCAAATTAAAGTGCAATTTAAATTCAATTAGCAATTTGCGTGTGCAGCTCGTTTTGGCAGCTCGGTCATGTCGCAGAACCGTCAACATGACAGGTAAAACCATCTCCTTTCTCCGCCAATGACAAACACACGTGGTGCATTCTGTTGCTGCTGTTGCTGCTGCTGCTGCCCCTTCGATGTAATGGAAAAGTTGCATGCAAATTGCTCAAAACCGCAACGAATTCATTAAAACAATTAGCCGAGCGGCAGAAGGAGCAACAGCTGGCCAATGATGAAGTTTCCGAACTGCCAGTCAACATTTCGACTAAACTTCAATTAATTTGCTTCCACAGGGCACACGGAGCACTGTCTCCTGAGAAAGAAAAAGGGTTGGGTTTGCGTATGGGTTTGGTTTTGGTTAAGCTGGGGTAACCATGTAGTGCAAATATGATTGGTTGGGAAGCCGAAAGGGGAGTCGCCAATTGCGTTCAATTATGTGTTTAACTAAACTCATTTCGGGCGGAAGTTTGTCACGAAAATGGAATTAGTTCGAGCATAATGTGGTATGGGCCCCCGCCATATCTACTCACATGGCATGGGTTCACTAAAATAATTGCATCAAAATAATGCCTAATTATTGGCGGTTAAATTGAAATACTTTATGGCTAAGGTTTGCTAGCAAACACGTTTTTACTTTCAAGCCATAGTGTTTCAACTTAATTATACAAATTAAAAGCAGACACACCCCCACCACCCATAAATATTATTTTAGTGCAATGTCCGCCGATTTAAGGCTTATCTCTACGAAAATCTCTTCCTTGATCGTGTCCCCATCTAAGTGCCTTTGTGGATCTCTACCATTATCGTAAAAATAACGCTCGACATTCGCAATCCAAAGATGCAATTGCATTCCAGAGGCTTTAATGATTGCGCATCAGCCGAGTCGAACCGTAGATAAGCGAGACTTTTATTGTTTGATTAGACCGCAAATCGAAATCCGCATCGAGTGGTGGGCCAATAAATGTTAGCTCCGCTAGTTTATGCGTCCATAAAAGATTCGCGACGGGATTATCCCAGTCAGTCACAGGCATTCGGTTGTTTGATTCGATCAAGTGATCAGGCCGATGACTTAATGGCTGACCAGGCCAAGTAATCGTGCCTCGCAGTCATCAACAAAGTTGGCGCTCTGACACATCGACTGACTGACTGGCTGACTGATGAGCCACGGGAGTTATAAAAATTCTACAATTAAAAGCGAAAGACGAGCAGGCACGGTAACAAAAAAGGCAGCCACAGCTGTCAATTATTTCGAGTACTTTTCACCAACGCCTCACGCAGGGCCACTGACAGCCGCTGCCGACTCCGAATCAGAAGCTGTATCTGAAGCTGAAACCAAGTCCAAAAGCTGGGCAAAAACCACCGGTCGAATGCCTGGCAATGCAGGGCAGCTCCTGCCGGGGCATAAATATCGGCGGACCCAATCCATACTTGCAACTGCATACTCGCATGTTGCCCCGAACTGTCAAATTATTTCGATTCATGAATATTAACGCCCCAACAACGTCAGAAGCCGCAAACAAGATGGGCAAAAACACAACAGATATCGAGAATGAATCTGGCAGCCTGGCATGATAATACTCTTTCAAAAAATCACCTGCAATAAGTTGTATTTCATGTTAACAAAGTGTTATCTACCCCAAAGTATGGAATTTTTTTTAAATTTCTTCTGGTATAAGCAAATTACGAAAGGAAATTTACAAATTTCTCATAGCAATAATTTTTAAAACAAGAGAAAGTTCCTATATTAATTTGTAGGTTCAAAATTCTTTTTAAAATTGGAAATACTATTTTTAAGGGTATTGGAAAAGGAGGGCAGTTTATATCGGCTTGGGAATACGACGTGCCGAGTCCAAGGAGCCGTCGACATCCTCGTAATTGACAGCCGCACTTCGGGCCCCTCGTCCACATTTCTGGCGGGAGCTTTTAGTGTGTACATTTTGGTCTCTTTACCGAATTTATCAATTAATTAAAATTCGTGCATTTTTATAAAAATGAATATATATTTATTGATGTCAGCTCGGCGCTGCGCAGCGGATGCATTCCGGCATTTATTCGGTGGTAAATGACATTTTATTGGCGGCCAGTCGCCGCAGTCAATGTCACACAAATTATGCAATTTTTTCGCCACAATTTTAACTCGTTTTTGGTAATGATGGTAATGAATCGCCTTTGCCTCTTTTATATATTTTATGCCATACATATACATACATATATATTTTTTCCACATTCGGCACAGCATCGCTATATATGGCAAATGCGGTTATTGAACTTTGAAAGGGTTAATATTTGAGGGCTTTCGATATGAATTAGGAAGATTTGTTTTAGGAAACGTTGTTTTTCTGGTTAATTTAAGTCATTTCGACTTTTAGAAAGCAACATCTCTCACTAAGCCCTTCAAACCAATCACCTTTGTCGCATTTTCGAGATGAATTTCTTGTAGCTTCTGCGTTATTTTTTTTGGCCTTTTGAAAATGCAGTGCAAGACATTGACCAAAAATGGTCTTACCTAATTTTCCATGAGTTCATAAATCAATGTCAGAGCCGCTGCATTGATTGTCTTCAATTTGTAGCCAACCAGGTTGCTGACCTCAAAGCTGCCGGCTACGTGCTGTGGCAATTATGTTTGCCACCGGTTCACTTCATGTGCCCCAGCCACATAATATAATGCAATATAATCGTACAAGGCAATATAAAATGCCATGGCAACGATGTACGCCTTAGGCCAAAACCGAAACCCGAAAATCCTTTGTGTCATCGAGTCATTAGCATATTGGGGGATTTGCATTAACACCTTTACCGGATTAGGTAATTTCCTAGGCCAGGTCCAAAGGAGCGTGACTCTTTGGTCCCTCGCAAACACTTATTGTCCTTGTCCTTAGAGCGACACAATCTGGAACTCTGCTTCACCGATTTGGGTTCGGATTTGGATCCCAGGCATGCCTGCTGAGTTATTACACCGCCCGACGATGTTGTGCGCGATTTCGTGAGTGCATCTTATAATGCTATTAATTATTTGCATGTTCAGCACCTCGAGGAGAGCGGAGCTGCGTATGGGGATCGAGGAGAACCAGGAGAACCAGAAGGACCAGGAGTACCTGCATCCGTTTCGTTTGGCTCCTAAATTTATGCCGGCAACACGAAGAAATTGTAACAACATGGCAATTTATTCCGAGCAGCAACTGCTGCAAGCCTCGATTATTTCTCGAATTTTTTTTTTTTTTCGCAGTCTCAGTTGCAGTCGCCTGGTTGCGGGAGTAAAAGTGTTTTATTCTATTCTTTTTGGCTGCAGATCCCAGGGCGGGAGTTGCAAGGTCCCCGAAGAGCTCCTGCTGCTGTCGCTGCATAAAATTTGCAAAACTATTTCGCTGGCTGGCTGTTCAGTGCTGTTCTCTGGCCTGAAATACATTTCGCACACCTCGCCGGCATTTACATAGATATACGAGTGTGTCATGTCTGGCCATTCTTCCTGTTCGAGGGGTTTTACTTCGGGGCTAACTCTTTTCTATACTGCATACTCGATACCATACCATACCATATACATAGGTGACTACGGGGAGTGAGAGTGCAGCATTGCACTTGCATCGAAAAATCTAACATACATTCACTTCCGGCGCGCCATTGCCATTTTGAGATAGACAAGAGTTGACAGTCGGATGGCACTGGGGATCGGTGTCTAAAGACTTTATTAGACGCAACGAGTTTAGCTTGTGCACTTAGAAAATTGTTTATTTAATGCAGAGAATACATAATATTGTATCTACAATAATAATAATAATCTCTCATGATATGGAGTGCGTACTTACAAGTATGTATAAAATACATCTGAAAATGTTTTATTATATTTCATTTCCACAGAGTGCAACTATTTGGGCTAATTGCAGTAAAATCCCCTACACCACGCTAACGTCATCATCAGGCTGCTGCCTCTGAGTTGTCTTAGCCAATTTGCATTTGCAGCTGGGGCTGGAACACAGCACTGAATTTGAGCGGCTCTGTGTCGCGACCCCGAACTAAAAGTAAGACGAAAAGTCTGGCCCAAAACCATAGGCACACTTTGCTAATTAGCCAGGCCGCGAGCGTCAAATTTGGGCCAAGGAACGTGGCAGGAGGCCAGACTTATGCACTCGTATGTGGCATCAAATTAATTAAGACTCGAACGTGCCAAGGAGCCAAACCGCAGCGTATTTCTATGCAATTGCCAGGCTGCAAATAAGGAAAGCTGACGAGAGCCGAAAAAGGCAAATCTGGGGGGTGAAGTGTCAAAGCAAAGCCAAAAACACTGGCTAATTAATGATTATGACGCAGACAAGGCGAACTTCTAATTGAATAGCGAGGCGAAAAGCAGCGAGCTGAAAACCTTCATCCCGGCTTCTAAGCGGACCACACACAGCGTTTTGGGATCCAGAAAAGTATCTGAGTATCTGAGCATTCGAGTGTCTTCTGGGTATCTTCTTCTCTGGAGGACCAGACGACAAGCGGCCAACAAATTGACCTGCAACATGTTGAACAACAGCCATAAAGGCAGCGGCGGTCGCAAGAGCCCAAAAAGAAACTTGTTGATTGCTCTATCCGAAAAATTAATTGGACCACACACGAAGAAAGCAAAACCAAGCGGGCTGGGTCCCCATAATAAAAGGCCAGAAAGAGATGGCACCACGCTGTCTAATTAGGCAAGCGGACAGGTGAGCGAAAGAGAGCGCAATAAAGACGCAGATGCATCGCGGATCTGTGGGTGTCATATATTTTAATGACTCTAGGCTCCCCAAAGACCCAGATCCGAATGACAGGCACCACCAGAGCTGGCCACTTTTATTATGCTAAATATTCTGGCTTCAGTTCAGAGTTATGAAAATAAATGAAAAAGCGGACTTGTTTAATAACAATAAGTATATTCCTTATTTATTTTTTTTATAAAATATTATAGAATATTTATCTTAATCGTTTTTTAAAATATTTTTTAAATATAAAAGGAGTGCAAAAGAAGGCCAAAATTCCTTAAGGGCCTGGGCTATAAAAAATACGTTTTGGCACCACTAGAACTGGCTAAAACGAAAAAGCCAAGCGATCAGAGTGATAACCGCGGCCGTCGAGACCAAAATGAAATGGCAAGGCGGTGCGAATGGCTTGCATAAATCCATGTGAAATGCAACTGGCAAGTCGGCGACTGTCCTGAATTCGCCCTGCATCCGAGTCGTTAGGCTGAAATGCAAATCAGTTGCGGATTTGGATTCGGTTTCGGAATCGAATTCAGATTCAGATTCGCCAGCCGCATATGTAGGTCTCCAGGGTGTCACTCTTAACCTTATTTCGCCGCCTCATAAATGGGCCAACAACTGACGGATGGAATGGATATGTTTTTTTTTTCACATGGGTGGCCTTCGCCGATTGTTAGACATTTGGCTTTCTCTCTCAATTAGCAGCGATCGAATGGAATTGTCAGCCGGAATGTTTGTCAATTATCGAAATTCAATTCATGGAATGACCAAACTTGGCCACTGACGTTTTATTGACTCGAATGACCCCCAAGGCTCGCTTGATATATGGTCAGGAGGTCGGGGAATTAATTCCGCAGCCAAGATCTTGGCCCCCCAGCAATGGACTCACCATGGACGACGAACACGTGCAGATGGAGCAATGTAAATAGAATGCCCTTTTGTCGTTCCGAGCTAGTTCTCCACCGGGTCCATGTATGAACGCCCCCTTTTGCAGGCGGTGGTAACGCCCCCCAGCCAAAAAGACACACTGCAGTGCAGTTGAGCAAAAAGGTGCGGGGTGGGGGGGGGGCTAAGTTCAGTTAACAGTGGATGGGGGATAGGTGGTGGATAGTGGATAGTGGGGAATGGAGAATGGGGAGTCGCATCGTAAACTCAGCACGTAAATTATGATCAGCCAACGGCGTTGAATATTAATTGCACCGCACCGAAATGAACAAAGGCTAGGGAGCATCAGCCGACGGGACCTGGACGTGGAAGTGGACGTGGATGTGGACATCCACATAGACGGGGATCTAGGCAGCCTCTCCAGGAGCAGAGCGGCATTCCAGTCTAGGCACATATCCACTGACCATACTTGGTGGGCTGTTGACTTGGCTCTGCCGCTGTGGCCATTGCCACTGTCCATGTGCGAGCATCTGTAACGGTGTCTTTGATAAGCGTCGATAATTATTGACCAGGCCTGCCACACGGGGGCCACTTGGAGCTTCGTTAGAGCCCCTGGACAATGGTCAGCACTCATGCACTCAGAGAAAATTAACTGAGTTAGCTTAGACGAATGATAACGTAACTTGAAGTTCTTAAGTTATTCAATTGTTTAATCAAAACATAGTGGAAGATTTTTATTCTTTAGTAATTTAGAAGGCACTGACAGCCGTCTGGACTGATTTATTGGATCAACATTAATAAATTATTCAGTATTCAAAAATGTAAATATTAATAATAATAGTAGTGGTCATCTATCAATGTCAGACATTTCTTAAGTGTTGAGCTGTTGGAAACATATTCCGACAAAAAATTG
Organism: Drosophila melanogaster; assembly: GCF_000001215.4. Lineage (NCBI taxonomy): Eukaryota > Metazoa > Arthropoda > Insecta > Diptera > Drosophilidae > Drosophila > Drosophila melanogaster. The sequence goes on along the minus strand of NT_037436.4, from coordinate 6,297,854 downwards.
GGAAAAAACTACTCAGACCAGATTTGGCTTAAGCTAAGCCTTTAACTATGAGCTAACTTAATACGCTTCAGGTATAGGCATTTGCTTAATCAAATACAAATTTTTCGCAGTGGATTTCAGAGCAAACTAATATTTCTGCGAGTGTGAGCCAGCAGTTAGATATTTAATTAATTTCCAGGAAGTTTTGATCGCACCGTCTGGGCTTTCGTTTTTCGCCATTGTCGCGGTCATCACTCAGTTGGAGTTTTGAGCTGGAGTTGGTCGAGAGGATGAAGATGAAGATTGGAGCTGGTGAGCTGGTGAGCTGGCGATGGGAAGACCATGACGACGCGGCAACCTGTATGTCAGTGTCAACGACGGACGACCCCCGCTGCTCATTTGCTGTCTTGCTGCTTGATGAATTGTCGCCGGAGCGAGATGCCGAGGTGTGGTCTTAACCTGGCCACTTCACCGAGCCCTTTTCGCCTGTTTACTGTCACAGTCATTTGGCTCTAACATAAAATATTTGCCAGGGAAGCGACTTTTGACTGAGTGCCAATGAACGTGGTCCATTGCAGCGTACCGAATCGCAGGCAGCAGCAGTTCGCAACTGAAATTGTTGACTCAATGTGGCCAAGGCTCTTTCGTTCATTCTGTTTGTGGCATTTTTGTCCTGCGGCCACCGGTCGAGAAACCTGAAAATTGTTTGTGTATTTATCATGGCCGACAAAGCGGCGCAAATCTCTCAAAAAAACTGAAATCACAAGGCTATCAAGAGCCATGCAGCAACTGCGTCGGCAGCAGCAGCAGCAGCAACAATAAAAATGCCAACCACAGTTGGTGGCAAAAAGCACACAACAAGCTGGCCAACAGAGGAGAATCGAAATCGACGGTTGGAAAAAAACAAAAAAGCCCGGAAGCAAGTCAAAAAGTTTCAGTTTATTGAATTCTTGCCTTCGATCTGCAAAACGGAACTACATCTCTAGACCTGGCTTTGCTCGTAAATAAATCCTATTTTCCAGCACACTCTCTGCCAAAAGTCTACACCACTGAATATTTATTTGAATGCCCAGCGGCTGACGTCGTTCAAGTGTATTTTGATGGAGAATTTGGCAGGGCTTGGTAAAGTACGAAATATAAGAAAAGTTTTAATTTGGCTTAAAAAAACACAATATTACTTCGGCCGCACTGTTTGCGTGAAAAAATCTCAGACTGTAATTAGACACGATTTGGTGGCAATTACCACCTGGTACTCCAAAGTATGGCATGCAAACGAATTCTGGGTCGTGCTGGGAAAAATTGCCGGGGGCAAAGTCATAGAAAAACACTCGTAGCTCGGAAGCAAATTAAGCTGCAAATAATAAATAATTTGTGATCATAAATGGCAATAAAAAGGCGGTCAAAGCTGCAGTTCAATGCAAAGATCAGCGGCAGCAGCTAGCGATTTGTTTCGCGAGATAATTCCAAACTAATTTGGTAGCATTTAGCCAGAGAATTATCGCTGGTCGGTGGGTCGTTGGTGGGTCCTAAAAATCGAAACGCCGCGGGATCCGCAGCTGAGTAATGGCATTGAAAAATGCATAAATTTCGAACTGCCCCGGCCGGCCACGCCCACTGCGAATCAGTCAAAAGCGGCAGCGGGCTGCAAAGCATTAAATATGCAGACATATGGGGGAAAAATGTAAAAATCTAACGGCCCCAAATGCACTGAGCCCGATGCAAATGCAAATGCAATGGGCCATTAAATAGGCATCACTCATACGACGCGTTGTACATAAATATGTTGCAAACCGTATTTGATGGCCAAGGATGTTACACAATCTGATGGATAGCAAAACGAGAGACTGCATCGCCGCCCCATTCGGATTATCGATTCACTCAACTCGTCCATCTCCGCGAATATATCACTCATACGCCGCGTGCAACGGAACGAAGCGGATCGCAGCGAAGCGAAGCCAATAGCGAAGCCAAGCCAAGCCGGTTGTAAAATAGAAATTACAAATGCAGAACAAATTTATGACCAAAGAGAGCTGGGGACAGCAGAAATCTGCCGTGAGTGATCCCCAATCGCACATTTGCCAACGGCGATCGTGGCTCTATCGATGCGGATTGTGACCCCAGGCCAGTTTTATGTTCACAGAGAGAAAAGCAGGAATACATTTTCCATGATATAAATCTTCTACTTATCCACATTTTTAGTTAAAATACATCGAATTTTCTCTCTCTGCACTTGTATTTTGTGAATCCTCTGGCGGCCGTTTGTTCGCCGTTGTCATCGATCGCTTGAGTGCCGTATGTCGTTTGAATGAGTTATGGCAATGTCTTTGCATTCGATCCATTGCATTGGCCATGACTTTTTGCATTTGCCAACTGCTCTCCCGGGAATTGTGTTTTGCTTTTTCGGTGCAACTTTGGCCCGGTCATGCAATTGCGTATACGCACTGGATGCACTAGCTTTCTCACACTTTGTAATCTCCGCCAGGCAACGTGGAAACATTGTTCCACCAGCCGGAAAGGTGAACATGTCGAAGGCAGGCAGGAAATTGAATGTTCGAGCCGACAAGTACAAAGTAAATAGAGAGGGCGATGCGCTGCATAAATCTAGCTCCAGAATTTATGACACACTCGAGCCACGTTAATAAGCAAATCAGGCAGACAGAGAATAAGGATGGGAATGGTACTCCGCGTCGGCAACAGGATTTTGGAAATGGCAATAAAACTTTTTATGGACATTTTTATGCCACAGCAATGAATTATGAAATATTTTGGCACCGAATGCGGCTTTGGAGAATAGAAATTCACATTAATCATAAAAGGACACGGTTTAGATAGATAAATAAATAGCCAAAGGAGGACACAGAAAGGGGGTAACCAACCTGTAGGCAAAGTCATAAAATTGAGTTATTAAACAGGTGCAGAGAGCTGCGCCGATATGCGGAATCTGTGGAGATATGTATCAATTTGAAAAGCGAGAAAGAGACAAAAGGGGAACCCCCGTGGGCAGTGACCAAACAGCAATCAGTGCAAATGCCTTGGAGAAATGGAGGTCAAATACGGGCACCGCGTGTTGATTTTCCACCGCCAGCCCCGTCTCCATTTGGCTGGAAAAGCGCTGGAAAATCAACATGCGAGGCACAAATGTTTTTCGACCATGTTAAACAAAAGAGTGGAAAATTATTGTTCCACGAGGACGGCAGGGAGCGCGAAAATTCAACAGCAAAACAATTACAGTTGCCCCATTCGAGCGGTGGCCCAATTACGCGGGGGTATTCGTATATGTGTGTGTTTTTGTGTGTGTGGATGGTGGTTATATGGTAGTCGGTGGGTTACTGGATTCCCGCCTGTAGGATATGTCGAATATTTTCCGACAAGCTTCGGAGCAAACGCGATAACATTTTTACATACAACGCAAATTTCATTCCACTCCGAGTGGAGATGGGGAAAAGCGGAGCAGCATTTTCTGGTAGCTGACTGCATGCAGCAGATAGAAGCACCGTCCTCAAGACGCCAGACGCAAATTGAGGCACTCACATATGGTGGCTTCCCATCCTCATCCCCAGCACCATACCCCTACCCATCGCAGGCAACTTTATCAGGAGCAGCTGCTCGTAGCTGCCACAATATGCATTATATTGCTCATGACCCTTAGGGCGGTCCGGGATAAGATAAATGAAATTAAGCTTCAGTTCATTTTTGGCTACAGCACCAAGCCACACGGCCAAATATGGCCATGATAATTGCCTTAAGTGCTCCGGCACATGCAGGCCAGCGATAGTGGTTACTTTAAGTGGTTACCGAGAGTTCAAAGGGTCTCGAGTGCGCTTTAATTCCCACCCAATCTTTCATATTCCTACCCAGGTCCATCAATGCTAATAGAAGTGCACAAATGAGTTGCGGAACACCAGAATGCCAAAACCCGCGAATACCCGCGATGTGACCCATTTTCACAAGCCACCCCTGAACAATGCCAATAAATTTGCATATAAGAATCCTGGCAAAGAACCCAGACACGAGAACAAAAACAGGAATAAAAGAAAAACCTAAAGCGGCACAAACATAAAATCTGCACATGAAAAGGCTTTTATTTGGCACAAATGAAAACATAAACAAGTGGAGAGTGTGTGCCAGGGGTTAACGAGTATTTAAAAAAGGCTTAAAAGAAGGCTTAAAAGAAGGACTTGGATTTGCCAATTTGAAATCACAATACCCAGAAAAATATATTTTCGTTTACGAAATTGTAGAAATATTGCACCCAATAGTATTCACAAATAAACTAACATGTGATAAAGCAGACAAAGCGTTTTCAATCTGAAAACTAATTCTAAATTGTACAAATTGCCTGATTTGTTCAGTTGCAGTTTAAATAGGATTAACACCAGCTTGCCGGCTTAGCTGCATCTACCCAACTCCAGGGTATTCAGAAATGTGAAATTTATTTAATTCGTAGCGGTGGCGTTTTTTATGATGCATATAAAATTTGCCAAAAGGATTTGGCCCCAAACGAAACAAAAATCCACAGTTGCCGCATATGAAATACAAAAAAAAAATGGTTGCAAAAATCGGGAGATATCGCACATATGCGCAGACTTCTGCTACCCGAAATCAACTGAATATACACTGCGATGGCAGCGGGGCGAACAATGAAATTTACAAATAACTTAACAATTTGCTTTTGGCCCTGACGGATGACAGGGAAAGAAGGGGTATGGCATTGGAATCGGAGACCGACCGTATAGTGGGGATTTCAGGATTTTGGATGGCGAATCCGATGGGGGCATCGCTGTCGAGTCATCACGACAACTGAGCCAAGCTGCGACATTTGCCGGTGAAAGTTAAGCCAATCATCGCAACAATGTCGACAGCGACAGCAGCATTTTTCGCTAACAGAGACATGAATTTCAATACAAATTCGTCGGTGTGTTCGCGAATGTTTTGTAATCCGTCGATGATCGCTGGGATCGAAGGCATTCAAAAATTTCACATGATGATGATGATGATGATGGTGCACACCGGTCCTATGGCAGCTGCTTGTCCTCAGTCTCGTTTCACTCGGCCAATGCTAATTTTTGACGTTCTCCGAAAGGGTATGATCAGTGCCCTATATGGCAGGCGCAGAATAATGCAGTCGATCTCAATCCCGATCCACAGTACGGCATTTTACCCAATATTGTCTGTCTGCCAATCGGATTTGATATTCTTGCGGTAATGGAATATATGTAAAGTAGATGTAAATCAGGCGATTTGATAGACTTATGCAGGCGGATTGTGGGCTTTAATTTGGCCAAAAAGAAAGTTATGCATATGCTTGGTAGGAATATTGAGTGGGTTACAACGCAATTAAATAAATGATGGGTTCAATACAGATTCCTTACTTTATTTTATAATATTTTTAAATTTCAGTTTATCTTTTATATAGATTTCATTTCTTTTTGATAACTGTGTGCCAAACTTTTTACAGAACACTTTGGAATCCTTTAGAGCAACTGGCAGAGATTTAAAATATTTAAGGGCTTTTAGGTAGAATTACGTCGATGGTTTTCCTGAAGCTTTTCCCCGACATCTTCCTTACTTTGACTTGCTAAACTTTTGCAGTCGTCTCTCCATTTCAACTGGCGCGCATTTCTCAGCCACAAGCCCACATAAATAACATAGTTGCGTTTCGTGGACTCCAAGCCCCACCCTCTTCATCTGACTGCCCGACTTGCACTCGTCATAAATTTTAATACACATTTTGGTTTGCAAATTGCTCCGCAAGATGCAATTCGCAATTCGCGCTCCTTCTTCTACTGCTGCTGCTGCTGCTGCTTCTCCTGCTGCTGTTGTCCTTTTGGAGAAAAACGACAGCGACAACTGTGACGAGCACGTCAGCTTTTTGATTGACTGGCTAAGTTCAGCCGATTTCCGACCATCTTTTCCAGTTGCCCCGCCCCTCTACGCCCCTGTGCCACCCTCACGCATTCGCATAGAACGGCAGCAAATTGCATAATTTTTACATAAATATGCTGACGTGCATTCATAATCATAAAAAAGGGTTAGCGTTCATCTGTTTGTTTTGCGTCTGGTGGTTGGTGGAAAACATACCATTCGTCCATGGGCCCTTGGCCTTTTCTTTATATTACGTTTGGTCTGTTATTTATTTGGCCTCATGCCTGCATATATTGTTTAATATGCAGCCTAATAGGCACTCGATCTGGGGTCCATGCAATCGATGTATGCAAAGGCAGGCCAACAACAATGCCTGAAAAAGCGCACAGTGCATAAAATATTTATGATGGCGAATTGTGTTGGCAATATTTTCAGGTTCAATGACGGCTTATAAAGTTCGTGGACCTTCGGGAGGGGATTGCGAAATAATTCATGCGTAAAACAACAGACAATTGTTGTCTTACAGGTGGATAGTCGGGATAACAATGGGAAAACTTGTGGAATTTGCGGGCACCGTTTTGGCAAACTGTTTTGCACTAACCACTATGTTCGTAATTTAACTTTTCCAATCAGGAGTGTGGTGGTTTTGCAAACAATAAATGCGCCACAAAACGAAGGTCTCAAGTGCTCAATTAAAAACAAAATTAAAATCGGCGCATAATTTTAAAATTAAATATAAATATGATAATAAAGATATATTTACAGGACTATATATCCCAAAGTACTTTAATCTTCGTCTCGAAGCACAACATCTACAACTAAAACGTTTCCTCTGGCTTACCATAATGGTTTAATAGTATAAACTTAGATGAAACAATTCCCTTCTATGGTATAAATAGTGAATATGATAAGTTCCCGAAAATGTAATCAAAAAGCGTACACCCTTCGCTTCCGACCAAACCAATGGCATTGGCATGACGATAAGCGAGTCCCACCCACATTGCTACAGCCCTCCTCCTTTCGGGCCAACACATTCAGACAGTAAAAAGCAACGAGCTGTGAAAGTCAATTGCATGCAAAACTGTGCCATTGTCAGTGGCATTTGCCATCGACCATCGACTCCTTGCCCTCCGCAGCTTCTGCTCCTAGGTGGCTGAGTATCTGCGATGATGGCTGGTGGGTGGTGGTAAAGGTCCTGACTGTGTGACGACCTCGAATGGACAACAATGGGGCGGTGGGAGGATGACAAACAGGGCAGGACCGCAAAATGGCCACCGCAACAGCAGCAGCAGCAGCAGAGTTGGCCATAAACGACATGCGGGTCAAAAGGACACCCACACAACCAATGGAGCCGCACTGAAGGCGCTTCTTGTGCCCCCCCTTGCTTTTGGCCTACGAAACGCAGGCTGGCCATTCCTGGTTATAAATGGCAGTCATAATAACTGGGTTAAATGCTCAGACGTTCACTTTACTGGGTCTGTGTGTCAGCAGCGTGAGCAGCAGTATGAGCAGTCTGGGTTCGAAAGCCAAGCCCATGTGTTGATTTGCTGTTGATTTTGTCTTGTGCCAGGCTCGAAACTAATTACCAATAGTTCAGGGGTCACTTTCCCATCGGTAGACTCTTTAAACTGCAATTAAGTGCCCAGGCTCGAAGACACAAGACACCGTGGCGATTATAAAGCAATCAAGAGACTGGACTTTTTTCCCCTTCCCCGGCCAAAAAGCACTCCTTCTTTTTTTTTTTTTTGGATTCAACCCACTTCACATCATTTGCAAAATCATAATTCGCGTGTTAAGAGCGCATTAGTCTCACGTTGATTTATCACAGCAGGTATGAACCGCTCACAGGTCGCCACGGAAACAGTAACAGAACGAGAAACTGGGTCTGGGTCTGGCACTTGGATCTTGGCAATCTGGGTCCTGGCCAAGCTGCCGCTGCTCCTCCTTGTCCACCTGGCTCACCTGGCTTCCAATCTCCATCCCGACACCAGGGGCAATTGTCTGCCTTACCATGCTGTTTTAATAACCGAATTGCTGGCTAATTTTCTGAGGAAAGCTTAGCGGAACATGGGCGTGTGGGTGCGGCACCCCCTTTCAGCGATAAGATTGTGCAAAATTCCAATCTGAAAAGCAATTGGTGGCAATACATTTCTGGTAAACAAGGAAGCTGTTCAAAGATTTCTCATTGTTACTTAGCAATAATAGAAGCCAAACACAATTTAGAAACGCAAAACATATTTACATAAACTAAACATATTACGATAACAAAAGCAGCTAAAACCCATCTGGATATCAATGATGACATAATTATAATTCAATTGCTGTTGAAAATTTCGAAGTTTCCGTCTTTCTCGGCAGCAATTATCCCCCAAAGCACTAACATTTTCCCCGAAATCACAGCCAAATTTGCATTTCACGTGGATCACGCATCACTAACACAGAGATTGCCCCTCTGGCGGTGACTACACCCATGTGCTCCTCTGCCAGCTGGAAATTCGTTAAGCCAACGACTTATTTTTGGCTAAGAGAAAGAGTGAGTGAGATGAGACAACAAAAAAGAGTGAGAGAGAGACTCCTTGGAGCTCCAAAGTGGAGCAAATTTATGCCCAATTTCATGCGAGTGGCAAATGATTTATGCGACAGGCGCATTGCAATTGCCAAAAAGGATATATGCGTTGATTTCACATGGCCGCAGGACAAATAACTTCATTACGATTCCCGGTTCGAGTTCGACTGCGAGTTGGATTTAACTGAAAATGGTGGAAGAAAGGTTTTGCCCCTTTGGTAATGACGTTGGAGTTGGGAGATGTTACTGCCTTTCGGCCTGGAATTGTGTATTTGCGATTTGGGATTGGCTTGGGATGGCAACCGGGATTGGGATTTGGATTGGGATTGGGATTGGGATTGGGACTGGGGCTCGCTCAGATTCGGATTGTAAAATATATGCAAGGCAAATCGCACGATTCTCGTGATGTTGCTCATATTTGGGCACCGTAACAAGCCAGGCAACACGCGACAACAGCAACATCAACATCAGCATCAACAACGGCAACGCGAGAAAATCACATTCTACTTATGGCGTGAATTTCGCGGTCGTCTCCTGCCTTCTTTTTAGCCAATTTTTATTTTCTAAAAGGTTTCTTCACCGGTTTTGGCACTTGGCGCAGCCGAAATTCGATTTGAAATTCCCAAATTCAAATTTAAATGCACCTCTGCACCGCCGAATCGTATCGAACGTATCGATACGATTGTGATGTGAAATGGCCAGGAAGTCACGGCACTTGAACCATTTGTTTTCTATGGCAAGACAAAGTAACCAAAGTCAAACCAAACCGTTAGCAGCGTACACATGTTTGTATGACAACGTTGGCCATTAAATGGCAACAAACTTTTCAGTTAATTGCGCAAAGTGCAAATGCAAATTGCGGACAGCAAGCTGCAAACTTCAAGCTGGCCAAAAGGAAAATATGTTAATAAATAATTGGCAGCACGGCGGCATTTGCATCTGTGACCTGCATTTAAGTGTCTCTCCGCTGGCCATAAAACAACTTGGCTGTCGGCTTATGGGATTTCCCTGACAGCGCTACGACGCCGCAGTCAAAATGTCCTTACCTCCATTTTCCACCTCTTGCAATCTGCTGTTTGCGGCACGCACTTAATTAAGACGACAAGTGAACGACCTCGGCTGTCAGAAAAAAAGGGTTTCAACTCTGAGGTCCGCCCGGTTTCAGCTGAGCTCGGATCAGCGCCTTAAATATGAATTATTGCCAAAATGCAGCCAGGGATGCAGCCAGGAATCCAGGGAGATGTCTGGATAAGATAAGCCGGGGGAAAGTGAGCAGGGAGCATAATGCAGTGAAATTGAACTGGAAGCGATGACCCAGCCACAGTTTAAGGGGGATTTATTAACCCATTAAATAGCCAATCCAAGACACGCTAATCAAACGTAGTTCTTTAAAAAAAAATACCCCCTTGTGAGGCCATAAAATATACACAAATCTTTTAGGAGGCTGCCCGGCTTAATATCGCAGTCGATCGCAGACGGAACAACAAATAAAATATATTTTCGCGTATTAATAAAAAGGCCAACAACGATTGCACTTCACACCTCATTGAGATTGGCTATAAAGATGCCTTAATAACTCAGCTAAGTCGGCGAGGATGTTACGCTCTGGATTCTGGATCTCCAAGTTCCCCGGAATCTTGCCCCTTTTCCCACAGATCCCACCGACCTGTCAGTATCGTTTATGACTGCCCATATTTAATTTGCCGGCCCCAAGTCGATGGCCAATTGAAGCGTTTTTCGATAAGGGGCAAAATTCATAAATATGAAAATGGCTTCATTTCGTGCACGATTCGACGACTGCAGACCGCCGTTTGCCGTCTTGCCCTTTTTTTTTCATATCGCTTAAATTAAAACTTAAATTTCAACACTCGCAGCTTTTTGCGATACGGGGCCATATATTTTATGGCCAAAAGCAAAAGCAAACAGCGACCAAGTCTTCGTGGCGAGCTGACAATGGGAAAGGCGTTGCAGTTTTATGTGACAAATGCTCGTATATCTCGAAAGTTGCTGCTGCTGCTGCTGCTCGGGAGCTGAAAACTGAAGTGAACTTCAGTTGGTCTTGAGTTTAGCTCTCCCCAAACGAAACTGACCCTCACATTCATTTATCAAATGCCCGGGAATATGTCGCCTCGACCGGGAGCAAAGCACTGGACGCGGGCCACACCTCTAAGCCGGGCGCAGATCGTCTCCAGGAAAACTCGGCGTTCCTTTCGGATCTCCGTGGCCATGAAGATCCAAACTCCAAGCTGATCTGCCGGCTACTTCATCATCATCATCTTAAATGTGCAGCGCGTAGTCATGGGCTGACATTTTTGAGTCGCCCGGTGGCTGATGTTGCTGTTGTTCCTGTTGTCTATGCCTGGCTCAAAGGCAGCAGAAATGAAAAAGGTAGCAACATCAGAAAACGGCAGCGGCAACAGCAACAGCAGCAACAACAACAAACCGAGTGCCTTCCCCGATGATTAATTGACTTTCAAAATTGCTGAAATTTTTAATTTATTATACGCGCCAAAGTGATTAATCAGTAGGAAAAAATAAACAGCCGCGGAGTGAAGGGCTCCATGGTAAAGCCAGCCATCTTCGAGACTGAAAGTGGCCAGAAAAGAGGTAATAACCACAAAAACCAGCATTCGAGTGTCGCTACCAATCCTTTTCAGCCAGTCCATCGTCGTTTTGAGGTCTTTAATTGCCAACCGCATTTGCTGATGTTGCCGCTGCTGCTGCTGCGCTGCTGCTGCACTTCCTCCAACTGGGATTATGATTATGAAATGGTGTGGAAAAGTAGGTGAATGTTTTCGTTGTTAGAAAGTTAGATGATTCAATGGGGTATATATAGCCCTATGAACTTATAGACTGCCTGCTATATGGTCGGCATAATTGACAAATTAGGTTCACTTATAAAAAATACATTTCATAATTAGGCTTTCGCTGGCAGCGACTGCGCGATTGCAGCTGCAGCTGCTAATTTATGCAAGGACGAGGCTAAGGACAGTAGCCTGAAATGCCTTAAGTTGCCGTGGCCACTTATGAAAATTGGATTTTTACACTCCATTCTTGATGGAATGTTTATTGAGCTGTCATGTTGCTGGTGCTGTTGCGGCGGTGCAGGCAACAGGCTCAATAATTTAAATATCAAAATTGTTAGCAATTTGCACGCCCCGCCAGCAGCAGCAACATCAGCAGCTCCAGCAGCAGCAGCAGCAGCAGCAACTTGGCTAACAACGGCAACAATTGCTAATCAAATTAAGCAATTATCTTGTTACGAGCTGGAAAGAGGAAGACTTGAGCCGCATCAAGTGGCCCGATTGACCAACAAAAGGGAACTCAGAGGCTGGCCAGAATTCCTGGATCCATGGTTACACCGCATCATGGCTACATCGAGTGCATGGTGCTTTTCATCATTGCCAATCAAAATATATAAAAATAGCTCACACCTCGTCTTGGCCAAGACTGCGGCCTACAAGGCGTTGCATTGGGGCGGTGAGAAAGCAACTTGGCCGTAGCTACAACAAATGCAAAGTGCATATTGTGCGAGGGCATAAAGCCCGCAGAGTTTATAAAGTCATAATAATGCCAGGGAATACGCTTAAAATGCAATTTATCGCCAGCAACACGGTCCTGTGAGTATAAAAAAATTGATGACGACGACAGCAGCAGGAACACCAACACCACCAGCAACATCAAGTTGGCCAACCGACTGACAGCCATCAGCGTCAGTCATTTTAGTCAACTGGCCAGCGTCTGAAAGCCAAGTTCGTGCTAGAGCGGAGTGCACACCGTGACACGCTCCGATTCGGGCGAATTGGCCCGGCAATTTGGTAATGAAAATCAACCAAAATTCAAGTGATCTTACCGGGTTGCAAAACATCCAATCAGCACAGCACTCATCTCTAGGGCGAGGCATAAGCCAGCTTTCCTGCGGCGCTTTTAGCCATACGCCCAACCGAATATTGGCGGCATGTTGTTGCTGGTGTTGCTGCCTGGGAATGGCAACGCAAAAATTAAGACATTTTATAAATTGCGCGTTGTTTGCGGCCAAGAAGAAGGGGCAACCCTTAACGTGTTGCGCATTGCTTTGCGATTCGCCATGGCAACTGACCGAAACATTGGCCCATCAACATCGGCCACGGCCAACAGCAACGAGCCATTGCCATTGTCGTACGGCTCATCAGCAACATCATCATCTTGTGGCAGTTGGCCATCAAGGAGGCTTCATTTGATTGCCCAAAACCAAAAGGGAAATCTTACTCCAGTCGCCGCAATCTCCACACCTTCAAGTCGCTGGGTTTTTTCTGGGCTCTGTGCTAGGTGCAACACCACAGTGTTGCGAGCATCATTTTGCGAGCTATCTATGCTCTTTAGATTTAAAGAAAATTTAAAAATAGACTTTAAATATTTATTTGTTAAAATATGAAATGAACATTTTGTTAAATTTTTATTATTATCCTAACAAATTACCATATTAACTTTACATCTGCAGTTATTGAGAGGCGTATTTATTTTTGTAGTCTTTAAAAATTTTATTTATGACCGTAGTCATTGGCATTGTACCATAATGTACCACATTTTTAATTTAGCAATCGTAATGTGGTATGGTATCGTTGCAACATTTGCATGTTACCACATGTTTCCAATGTGTCAAATGCTTTGCAAGCCTTTACAATTGGCCACACCTCCCGACATTTTTTACTTTTTTTTTGTGTTTTTAATCCCTGGGCTTCGTTCTGACCGCTCAACAAAAATTGTGTTTACGATCATCTATTGAGATTTTCCGGCCCGATGCAGCTGCCACGCCCACTCAGCGCTATCACGCCCAAACGCCCGCCGTCATTGCAGTGTTGCAGTTGCAGTTGCCGTTTTGCGGTCGTTGTCTAACGCATGTCAATGAGGCAAGTTGTAGATAAAGCCGAAGCTGAAGCCAAAACTATAGCTCCTCCTTCCAGTCACAAGAAAAAAAAACTCCTTTTGGCGAATTTTCATTCCTCATCATACTGGGTGTGTTCTTCACTTATCTCGCACTCATATTTATGTTAATGTGTCTGTTCGCCAAAGATCAAAAGCAAAAGGCAGAGCGCTAACGGTTCTGTTTCTGGTTCGGGCCAAGTTCCTTCGTTGGCATCACAGTCTGTGGGACAAGTCCACAAGGAAAGTGTCTTGCTGGAAAATTTATGTTTCCTTTGTGTTGCCAATTTTTGTTTCTGTTTCCTGTTGCATGGTATTCCTTAGGGTTTAATTAATACACGTACTTCAGAGTTTAAGAAAAGAAATCAACCGGAAAATAGGTCAGACGTTGTGGGCTAAGGGGCGTGGTCCTGCGTTGGGCTAAAGTGCAAAGCGATTAGCCTCGAAAAGTTGGGTTTATGAAAGTTTAGTGATCGAAAGAGATATAACAATCGCATGCAGAGATGCTAAGCTATAAATATTGCCCAGTCAGGCCTGAATTCAATTTCAATTTCTTTTGGCCGCAGTGAGGCCATCTATCACCAGGCTCCTTCTGCGGAATCCAAAAGGTTCTCCAATTTCAGCCGCAACTAATCACACACAAATCTCGATTGCAGCTGCCACAAATATTGGCTACCACTGGTTACTACCACCGCTGCTGCAGAGCATGTACTCGCACTTAAATTTGATATTTTAATAAATTAAAGCGCATTGAAACTAATGCGCTGAGTACACCCGCCTGGCACCAAAGCTCTCGGAATGGATAGCCCGTCCAGGGAATCAAGAATCGGTAGCCGGGGAGTGAGATGCCTGCCAACTGATTGCGATTTGAAATATTCAATGGCCGCGCCGAACAACCAGGTAACAGGAACAAGCGACAAGAACTTCTGTTTTGGCCAGGAACAGGCGATGGAGATTCAAAATGATTCACTTGGAAAAATTTGAATATGTTTTTGGGCAATATCCCTAACATGATTGTATTTGGTACATTCGGTAACTCGAATGCCCGTTCAATTTTTTTAATGCAATAAAACATTTTATTTTGAATTATATATTTTTAAAGCCAAACATAAAACTTTGGATATATTTTAACCTTGCCTAGTACCGCAAATTTTATTCTAATTATTGTATCGTTTTTGTGAGTGTGTTGGTACTAGAGCATGGACTGGATTGCAGTTCGGCCCAAACGCATGATTGGCAGACCGGACCATTCTGACCAGGCCAAGTGTAATGAGCAGAGAGCTGGGCTGCTGTGGTGCTGTTGTGCTGCCCACCAGGCCAAGATGCGAGCTGGAATCTCCATCTACTGCTGCCTGGTTACTGGCCCGGCCCGAACTGTCTGCCAAACTGCCTACCTACCTACCTACCTACCTACCGGGGCGATCAGCGATAAGTTTGGGGACTGCTCATATACGAAATGGTTTTGAATTCTCTCGTCTAGTGTTTGATTCTTATTAAAAGATTGGCGAAAGCATCTTACAAGCGCATTGCAAATTGCAACTGTCGCTTACCCAATCCGGACTTCTACTTCTCCTACATATGTATGTTTGCTGCTCGCTCGGCCATGAGGAACCCAACCCAAATCACACTCACATCCCACAGGTGGGTTTTTTCCTATTTCTCAGATACTTTTTCGCTGCTGCCTCTGCATACAATTAGCCTACAACGTGGGGCAACAAAATGCGCTTGTAATTTATTTAAAAATCTTTCGTTTTCCCCAGCGCCGCCTCCTTGCCCCTCGTGCATTTGAATTGAAATTTCTGGTTTATGAACCATAAACTTAATCTGTGAAATAATCAGCAGAAGAGCAAACAAGGCAAGAGTCAAAGGCAGAAGAGCAGCAAGTCAAAGAAGGCTTGGCATCGGTGGAAAACGTAAAGGAAAAATCTGGTCGAAAGGAGTCTTTTTTTCTGGCACCGACGTAAATGTGAAAAGCAGCAAAAAGAAGCCAAAAATAAAGGAAACCGAAAACTGAAGACTGAAATGGAAGCCAATGGCAGGGCAAAGTGTTTTTCCGAGCCGAGGCCAATCTGCACTTTCGGTGTTGTGTTGCCAAACTGCTGACCTGCTGCTCAGCCAATTCAGGTGCAATTGCATCTTGGCCAACTCTCTGGGCCTTATCAAATTCCTGCCAAGTGCCACTTAAGATCCTTGCTCATGCTCCTCCCTGCTAAACTATTTATTTCTCCTAACAGTTTGCAAATTGCTTCTCATGTGGGTTGAACTTTTAATAACACGGCAGGAAGGCAGCCAGTCAAAGCGGAGAGAAATCTCAGCAATTTATATGGCTGTGAGTCGGTTCGGTTCGGTTTCAACTGCAACTTCAAGGCGGGTGCCCGTTTCATGAATGGATTCTCCTCGGTTCGCCTTGGTTTCTTCGGCTTTTCTAGGTTTTCTGGGTTTCCTCGGCTTTAGCTGGCAATGGCCCAAATTATGCGAAACAAATTCTCAACTGCAGAGCAAAAAAAATTCGAAGTAACTTTTTGATTTGATTTAAAAATACATAAAAAGAAGCATCATAAAACATTGTATTTTAATTCAACAAGCTCTATCAGAAGTATTTTTTTTTATATGCAAACATTATTTTTCTCTCTGCAGAAAACGCAATGCAATTACTTATCACAGTATGCTCCATAGCCAGACATGAGGTGACCATCGAGCGATGCTCGCCTGGCATCGAAATTACTTCACAGTTCTTGCCCGTGCCTATGAGTATGCAAATGTCTAGCATGCTGGACACGACTATTACCTGTCACATTGTCAGGTGATTGCGAAATTGTTGCGTTACGCCAGCGCCCAGGCGAAACCAACCGAAAGATCCCCGAATGGCCAAATGGTGAACTGCAAACTGAGAGCTGAAAACGCGGCTGAAAATTTGTGGGAAACATCAACTGCGGCTATGGGCGAGACTAAGTGCCCGGGCACTGGCAATGGGCACCCCATTGATGGCAGTTGGAAACGTGACTCGAACGTGACGTTTTGTGCAAACAGGAAGATGCCAACTGACAGCAGACGGCACAACTTGGCCAAAAGAGCAACAGTTGGCTTGGCTTTGGCTATGGCTGTGGCTGTGGCTGTGGCCCCGTCCAGAAGAGACAGAAGAGTTAATACAGTTCGGCGCGGAGTTGACTTGATTGCCGGCGACGTTGGTGGTGGTCAAGGCAGCCAAAGGAAACCGAAACCCATAGCTAAGCCCAAACTCAAACCCAAACCCCCGAACTCGAGCCCGAGCCCAAAGTCAGGCCAAGATCCGGGCCCAAAACGGTACTCACAAAATTACTTTAACTGCTCTGAAACGACTCTTGCCTTGACTTTGAATGCGTTGAACTTTTGTTTGCATAAACTTGGCCAACAGGCAGAGGCGGTTCCCTTTTGCCAGCCCCGCTGCTTTATCAGCACTCACATCATATTTACAATATGGAAATCATTTGCATTGTAATAATTTACAATTTCGCTGCGTAGGCCGATCAGTACTAAGTTGGCTGTAACGATCTGGATGTTAGCCCGCTTGGCCAACTGGCTTGGCCAACAAAGGCATGTAATTGATGAAAGCCCCCAATCGCTATTAATGTCATCGATAACATTTCGATTCTGTGTCGAGTGAGTGGCGGCGATCCAACCAAGTTTGTGGGGTCCCTGGGATGGATACCTATGTCTCGGTTCTGGACTTGGACTCTCTCCCCTGGCTTTTGGCCCAGGTCCAGGGTCCCAAGAAGAGTTACAAGCTCGTAAACGTCGACAACACAAATCAAAACATGTCACAAACAGTTGCTACGCCTCGAAAATTCCTGGAAAGTCCCAAACAAACGCTTGTAGGTCGCTTACTTCCTGGTGTAATTGCTGTCAGCCTTTCCCGCAGGAAGAGAATGAAAATGGAATTGAAAATGGTAATGGCAAAGGTAATGGAGATGGAGATGGAAATGAAAATATATATGGAAATGGAAATGGCTAATTTATGGGACTCGTCAAGGTAGATAGATTATAAATAATGCCGAAACATTTGGGCAGAAAGATACTTTCGAAAATGCATAATGCGGCATAGTGCCCATTGATAATTCCATGAAGTTTGTTAGTAAAAACAAACATGTTTGCTTTCTACCAAAACATAAAATTCTCTGGGTAAAAGTAAATGGAATTTCAACCAAATATTTTTTATTTAAATTAGCTGTCAAGGCTAAAATTCCTAGAATTTCTTGATTTAAGTTAATTACTTTTTGAAAGGCAATTCCGAACTATCAAGAATTATGTGAAATTTTTGTAAATTGCCTTTTTGCTTTTAAAAAAAATCTATGGAAAATGTACGCCAGGCCAATTCCCAACTCTGCAGAAAACACAAGGAACAACCAAAAAACAATTATCAGATGTCCTGGATTGGCTCATCCGCATCGCGATTTCGGCTGGGCAACGCCTTAAATCATTTTAAGCAAACACTTGGTACCAAATGGCCGCCCATTGTATAAACTGCAGAACGCCGGTTGGCTTATCAAAAGAAAGCTTATTAATAACTCATATACATAATGCAACCAGATTGGGCCGGGGGCCAGGTGAGGCCGGCCATAATCACTAAATCAAAACATCTCCGACATGAGAAATGTGGAAATTGAAAAACGTTTCAGCACCGAGTGCGCGAGTGGGTTCCGAGAAAAAACAGCTCCATTGAGAGGTGAACACAAATAACTCAGCGGCGAACCCAGGACCCCGAAGATCTGGAGTCCGAAAACCCAATGCCAAACCCAGAACTGGAAAAAAGCCAACTGAAAACGCCCAAAGCGCGATACTCAACACTTCGGACAAGTTCTTGACACCAATGGAGCGAACGGGCCAAAAGTCTGAATAAGGGAAAATATTTTTTATTGGCCATTTCAATTATCTTAATGCACTTTAATATGCCAGGCGAGTTGAAAACTTTTTTACCGTTTTACCAAGACGCCCAGTGAATATGTGTGTGTGTGTGTGTTTGTGATTATCAGCTAATAAGGCATCAATAAATTTTGGTAAGCAGCAGCAGCAACAGCAGCCGTGGCCCGAAAATGCCAGACTTGGCCAAGACGGCTCACGCAGCCTCACGGCTCTTGGCCAGATCGCCTCGAGATGATGCCGCAGATTGAGGCGGCCAGATTGCAATTAATTTGCAATAACTTTTGATAAATGCGCACCAGCGTTTTTGGGAGGGAAGTGGATTTAACGTCACACGATAACGAGTTGACGCGATTAACTGGTAGATATGTTGCCATATTCCATCCAGGCATTTGGGCCAGAACCACTCCCGTTGGCCCCGAGATACAGGCGAGCACTTAAGTGAAATCGAAGGTTCGCAATTCTTTATGGCTTCCCCGAAAATCCCAAATATTCCCGACGGTCATATCATTTTATTAACTTGCCATCAAACTTTATGCCGACCCGAGAGCTTGGATGAAAATGCCAAACGATCAGTGTTAAAGTCGCATGCGACAAATTTGCGACGAGACCGCAAAAGTCGCGGTCGCAGAATGCGGGGAAATATTTGAAAAATTTCATCAATGAGCGAAAAGTTAATAAAAAATAATTAATTTAAGCGAATTGGCCGGCACAGGGCGGGGCAGTTGAGTTGGCATCGGAATTGGCGCTGCAAGCGCATTTAAATTGAATAAAAGTTGCTGAAAGACGGCAACATTGCAACTGCAACTGCTATTTCGCCGCTGCCGTTATGCGCTTAACATCTTGGCATCCAATCAATTAGTTTTTATGCGCTTCCATTGCCAACTGCTGTTGGCTGGTCTGGGCCAAGCCTTCTTTCTCTTCGTCAGCCGTGTCAGCAACAAATTGGCGAAGGGACCGGGAACCCGGCGACAACTTGCAACCAGCACGGCCGCAACGGCAACTCGCAACTTGCAACTTGCAACAGAAATGGCAATGGCACTAGCAACTGCCACAAGCACGATGACAACGGTGCGGACATCTTGCAGCTGCATTAACACTGCCCGGGAAAAACGGAGAGATCATTTTCAACTGGTTATTAACAGATCGATATTGCTTATCTCTGGATGGGTTTTACTTTGAATACTTTGTCTTCTATCTTGAAAATTCACTAAAGCTTCTTCTAAGGAATATTTGATCAAGGCATGCCCGTTAAAACTCTACCTACATATATCATCCTGATAAGCCTCTATTGCTGCCAATTAAATGAAACTCTTTAACTAGCACATGCTCTGTATGTTATCTATCCACTTAACCCTTAATTTTTGAGTAGATAGTCAACACCTCATTGAACTTCATTTTATGGGGTTGTGTATGCCAAGCAATTTCGGTCAAACAAACAAAGGCAACGCAATCAGGGTGAACACTCTGCTGTAATTATTTCGATGGCTATGGCATGTAGGCCAGTGCAACCAGCAGTTTTTGCATCTGCTTAAATGCGATACTTTCCCAAAAACCAAAAGAAAAAGAAAAGATAAAAAAATATCGAATGCTAACTTAAGTTGTCGGCCCGGGTGAAATGTTATTCAAATGGCTTTCAAATGCCAACGAAATGTGCGCAGGCTTGCGGTTTCTGCGATTGACAAATCAATTTGGCGATGGCTTTTGGGGCTGGGATTTGGTTTTTTTTCTCTTAACTTCTTTTTTTTTTTTTTGTATGCAATCGAGAGACGGAAACCAACACCTGCTGCTGGCTGATGGCATTTCTTATTCTTTTTCGGCTGACCGAGAAATCCCCGCTAGCCGACACCTTCGAGTCGAGGCAGCCACGTCGATCAAAGCCATTCGAACACTTGGCAAATATATGCGCATTGCTAAGCAGTTGGCTAAGAGAGGGATAATCAAGGGGGGGGGGGGGGGTCTGATGCTGGGAGGGTGGGGTGGAGCATTGCAGGAGGGGGATGCAGAGGTGGCAAGGTAAATCGACGACAAGCTGGCGGCAGCTACGTCTGCATAAATGCATGAGGATGCCTCCAGCCGCATCTGCATTTCTGTGGCGGCTTAGCACCAACTGCCAATGGCTTTTGGCCAAGTCATTGCCGCCTGTTGTTGTTTGTTGCTGTGGCTGTTGCAGTTGCCATTGTTGCTGTTGTCCAAACACAACTGAAGTGCTAAAAACATTCCAATGTCAGGTATTAGCAATTTAAGTTAACCCGCTTCCCGCTCCGCAAGAATCGCCACTCAAGAGCAGGACTCCATGGATTTTCCGCCGGCTTCGCCCGACGAATCCACAAAGTGATCCCGAAGAAGAGGAACATTCTCCTTTGATTTTGATTGCCACAATGTAGCTGTCGATGTGGACGCAACAAATTAGACAGTTTGCTAATCTATGAAAGCATTTCAGCTCATAAATCATAAATGCCAATGGTATTCAAATTCTTGCAGAGACGGTTTCTTTTATGCATTTATTATGGAAAGTTAATAAGAATATCTATAGAAGAGCGAAAGTAAAGGAGTTAAGAAGACGGAATTTTACCACAGCTCGCGTTTAGTAAAAAAATCGTAATAATTTAAATGAATATCTAAATTTATTATTATATCAAAAAATATTACATTTCTTACAATATTTTATCTAGATATTACTAGCAAATATTACGGAAACGCTTTCAATTGTCGAGGGACCCGAAAAATGTGTCAAAAAAATGAGGCTCAAAAGGGCTTTTGGCCGAGGGGGAAAGGGTGGTCATGCTGGCTAGGGGGGCGTGGTCGGCTGGGCAATGCCCAAAGGCAACAGCAACTTTTGCCCGATTCTCTGTCTGGTTGTTTGTGTTAATTGAGTTGTTTGCAGCTTGTGTTGCTGTTGCGGCTTCATGTTGCTGCTGCTGTTGCTTGTTTCGTTGCACATTCGTTCCTCTGTTGCATTCATTCCGTTAAGATTTTTTTTTAAACACACGGCCAGTTGTTTTGCCGCCGTGATTTTTGTATTCTCCTGTTGTTCTATGTCGGCCCAAAGTCCCCGATTTCGCTCCCACTCCCGCTCCTCTGCGGACTGTTGGCAATTTTACAGCAATTAGTGCTGCTTGTGTACACTGTCAGTTATTCTTCTGCAGATTTTCAAGTCAAGTGAGTGTTTCGGCTTCGTATCCGTGGTGTTTTTCCGTATTTCTCTCGTTTTTCTATGCTTCAGCCTTGTCTCTTAATGTCGCGCGCATCAAGCGAAATGAGTCATGGGAGCTGCGCTTTATGTTGCATTATGTTGCTGCTGTTTCTGGTGTTGCTGTTGTTGCTGGTGTTGCTGCTGCTGCAGATGCTGCTGCTGCTGTTTCTGACTGGCTGACTAATATGCGAGACTCTGAAATTGAAAAGCAGACACTAAATTAAGAAGAACATAACTAACTCGTTCAGACATCGCACTAAGTATGCTCTTTTCCAGGTATTCACAAAAAAAGAAGAGTAAATTTGCTTACTTTTGATACGAATTGATAGATTAGGATATATTTTTTTTTACAAATTAAAGACCTACCTTTTAGGCGTCCCACCGGCTTGGTGGACTCAAACTTCTGGGCTCCCGATGGGCCAGGTATATTGGCAACGGAGTATCCTCCGGCAGGTTATCCCGATCCAATTTGTAATTTAAAAGTCGATCCATGGACAATTGATGATACTTCCGTTTTTCGGTCTCCAGTAACTGCTCGAGTTGCTCGATTCTGCTAACCATATCCGGATCCAAGGTATTGCGATAATTGGCCCTCCTGGAATTGGACGGATTCGACCCGCTCATTTCTACAAATTTTTATTGATATTATTCGGAAATAATGGGGAATGCCAAATATGTTTTGCCGGAAGTAATTGACGTCGCATACTATACGGAATAGACCTAGTTCTCAAAATCTCATTCGATAAAATAGTAAAAATTCTTAATTGATCTGCATTATAAAGTTTATAATTATTATTATTGTGTTTTGATATTTATTTAAAATCGTTGAACATTATGAGAATCCACGGTGTTCCTTTAAAGATTGCGATGCATATTTGGTAGAGTACAGACTCGAAACGCATGGCACTCGAACACGCCCAAGTAGAAAAATTGGTAAAGATTTGCCACAGACAAAAGCCAAAGCAAATATGCTCTGGGACCCACAGAGACCCCCAGCAATAAGCAAAAGCAAATACGTTTGCTGGTGCAGCCACAAAAAGCGTTTTGTGTCACAAAATATTTGAATGTAAAGTGCGACTCAGACTGAGAGCTCTGGGTTGTGTAGACTCGGTCTCGATTGCAGCTTTGGTTTGCTGTCTTTATTCCTGTCCCTGCTGCGATATTCGAGCTATATCTATACTATACTACACTATACGATACTATAGCCTAAGCTATAGCTGACGTGCGCCTGCGCGACCACGCCCCCCGCCGTCGCACCGCCCCTGCGACCGCTCGACTTGATCACTAATTGGTCACGACAGCAGCGGTCTATGATTTTTTTTTTTCAGCGATTTTTCAGCTCTTTGCTATGATTCCGTGTGGTTTTTGTTGGTTTTCTGTTGTTTTTTTTTGTTTTTCTTTTTTTTGGCTAAACGAAAAGTAAAATCCATTGAATTTGGCAAGAGGCCGTTGCGATTTCGTTTGGCCAGCTAGCTACAAACAGACTGGAAACCTTCAATTTTGGTAGCTTTTCCAGTGCTCGCAGACAGGCAGCAATACCACCTACCTTCTGGCCAAGTCCCCACCAGTTGGGGCATTAAAGTTTAGAGTCGCAATTGATTTTAGTCGTCAGTTTTATGGGCTTTTGATTTTTCTTCATTGTAGCTCGTGGTTTTTTGCTTTGCCGCATCTGTGGCGCAAACGTTAAACAATTCGCTTCGTTTGACTAAATTTATTCGATGTTTTATTATTGAATATAATTTTAAATGGTTTTTTAATCATTTTTTGATGTTTGCCCAAATGGCGTGCTATTATTCAAGAGACCGAACATTAAGTAGAATTTCTGCTTTTAGTTGTGCAACATGCAATAAATTACCATCCGATTGAAAAACATGTTGGAATAAATATTTGATGACCTTACTTTTATACCTGACGACGGTGCAATTAAAATGAATGCAAAACTTAAAACGACTCTCTGATGTTTTCTTAGGCCGGTGAAAATGTTGCACAAATTATATTTTTATTTCGTTTCAAATTTTACTCCCACACTAAAATCCATTCGCTTGTTATTTATGGTTCCTCTTTAGTGACTGGGATAACAACAATACAAATTTTGGCAATCGCCGCAGGAAGGCGACCGAACGACAGCGTCATTCATCACATGAAATTTACTTAATGAAATTAATAAATAAATTATGATATAAATCTTGAACAGTCGCCGAATCGCAGCCGAAACGGTGTCCGTGTTGCAGCAGCAACATTTTTATTAAAAGCTCTAAATTATTGGCAGTTGCATGCGATGCCGACAAACGAGCCTGGTCAGCTGCTGCAGTTGTTGCAGTTGCAGCAGTTGTTGCAGTGCCTGTTGCAGCTAACCCGCAACAGCAGGCACACATTAACGAGCAAATGTCAATTTCCAGGCAATCTTTTTGCAATTTCTGGCTCTTTTAGTTAATAATTTTTGGCCGCACCGCCGGAGTTGCCGGCAAATCGATGTGCAGAAGCAAAACAACAACAACGTCGCGTCGCCTTTCGTAATGTGCCGCGAAATATTTGCGGCTAGTAAAATTAAGTTAATAATTCTTTTTTTGCGATTTTTGGAGTTTTTAATTGGCCGACGGCGAAATGGAAGGGGTCGAGCATACTCTACCATAAATAAGGGTACTTAAAAGCACATTTATATAAAGTACAATTTATGAGCTAAAAACTCTTGATTATGGTGTTGCTCTTATAAAATTATGATCATTAGGATATATGATTATATGCATACTAAAGAGTATTTTCACTTCTTTAATCAGCTTTTTGGAGCTTTTATTCCCAGTTGTCTTGGTCACTTGATAAATTTCTGAACTCGCCGACAAATATTTTTCTGTTTTCCTGATCGGTTTTTCATTGCTTTTCTTTTTTTTTGGTTTTTACAGCGCCACGTAAATGTGTCAAATATTGACAATTTATATGAAATCGACATAGGTGCCTTGGCCACAAAAAGAAAAACAACGAAAACTCCGAACAAAAACTGATTTTGGCGACTGGCAAGAAATATGAGTTAAATGCGTTTTTTGGGTCGTTGCAATAATTTTTCTATGCCTCTTTTTTTTTTGTATCCCCCTTCAATGCATTTGCAGTTTTGATTGCTGTTGTTAGTTTGGTGTTGCTGCCAATTGTTGTTCTTGGTGTTGCAGTTGCAGTTGCAGTGGCCATTGCCTGTGGTTGCTGTAAACAGGAGATTGTTATTTGCAACCCGCTGTGCGTACGCCGCAAACTGGACAACTTAATTTGGCTAAAGTCGCTTGTTAGTGTTGCCGCGGTCTGGCTGGCCATTGTTGGTGTTGCTGGCGTTGCTGGTGTCGCAGTTTGCGGTCCACGCTCACCACATCATATCACATCTGATCCAAGTGCGGAATGCCAATTGAGGCACCGAGATGAATATGAAGATGAAGCAACCGCAGCTTCTTCCTCTTGGCTTTTTTTGGTTTTTGCTGGTCAATGGAGCTATCGAAATGGCGGGCCAGCAGCAAGTGAGACTAGTTTCCCGCATATCGAATGCAGTTGCCACAGTCACAATTAGAGGAACACGAAATTAGAATGCAAAAGCAGGTTCCCATTTTAGATCACCTTTCCCACATATCTGTGAAAAAACGGAGATGCTGAGAACTTTAACGGTAATTTATGTATAACTATTTAATCGGCCTGCAATTCATATTCGTTATGGTATTAATTAAAGAAGAAAATGGGATAAGCACGCTTTCGAAAAGTCATGGGAAAAGTCTTTTATTAAAAACATACATACATTTAAATTCATTTCAAATAATATCTATAAAGAGATTCGTAATAATCCCAAGCACTCTTTACCATTTCTATTGCCAAAACTGTTATCATGTGGGTCATATTTCTTTCGCAGCCTACCACTTTAATTGCTCACGTCATTGATTAATTTGTTGACTGGCCCGGCTTAATAATCGCCACACGGCGGCGGTAAAAACAATGCCGCCCGGGGAAAACAAAATCCCCGGCTGCACTGCAGCGATATATGCAGCAACAATTGCAATTGCGGCAGCAACATGAAAGTTGTCGCGTCACAGGCAACAAACGACATTTATCATGTTAACCTTTGGAGTGCATTTGTCTAGACGTCTTCAACGAGGGTTGATGTGGATGTTGATGTTGATGTTGTTCTTCTTACTGTTGCCGTTGCTGTTGTGGTGGCAAAATGCGGAAGAAAAAAGCAGCGGTTTAGGCACCGCAGGCGCAAAAAGGAATCATAATAATTTGTAATAAATTAACGCCTGTGCAGCCAGTGACAAACGTGGCAACAACATCGGCGGCAACACCTAGGCATTTTGGCCTAGGAAGGATTAAAACACGCCCAGTCTCTGCAGCACTCGTCATCTTCATTAAGTCAAGGCGCGTCGTCCTCGAGTGCAAAGTCAACCAGACAGCACATATGGCATATGGTACGGGTATATGGCACACAACACCACCGCCATTCATTCCTCTCCACACCGATGCCCTCCATTTTGGCCATGTTGCCATAACCCTTTTGTCTAATTTCACGCTGTCGTTCCTCATCAAAGACTGACGCGCGTCCCCGGCGAGTAATTCATCATTTCGCGTGACGTACTCCGGAGTCCACGTCCTCGTCCCCATCGTCAGAGTCCCTGATTCTCCATCAGCAGCAGCAGCAGCAGCAACAGCAGCAGCAGGCACATAAATTCTCAAGTGCCAAATGCATTTTTTATATCGCCATTTGCCGGCGAGAGCGCCTTGCCTTTGACTTGGCCTTAACTCCTGTTGGCGTGACACAATCGACAAGTCGAAAGCAGGCAGCGCAGTTGCAGTTGCAGTGCTTGATGTTGCTGCTGATGTTGCTGTTGCTGTTGCTGTTGGTGTTGCTCTTGTGCTGCTGCTGTCCCCATCGTTAGCTGCTAATTATTCAAATTAATTGTTTCGCCCCAAAGACACGCGCACGCGCACCTCAAACGCCAATCAACTGAAGACAGTTGGCAGAGGGGAGAAAATGGGAATGGAAAGCTGGGGGAAAACTTACAGTTGACAAGTGCAATGTTTGTGGGACTTAAGCAAGACAAATTATTGCATTTGTCGTTTCCTAATGGACAAGGAAACATCAATGGAAATTTATATATAAAACTAATAGGCAGATGTTTAGTACTTCACAATGCAAATCCTATAGTCTGGAATCCTATAGACAAGTCAAATTGTGCCACAAAATCTCCTTCCAGGAAAAAAAACTCCAATTAACCGACTACCCAACATTTCTAATTGAGTTATTAAAGTTGACATGCACTGGCTCCGATTTTTTTCAGTCCGAACTGAAATCGGCCCAACTCCTTTCGAGTTGCCAACTTTTTGCTGTTCTACATGATTCCGTTGTCAGGCAAACAAATAGAAATGGCAATTCGAATGCAAAGTTTAATTTTTTTTTTTTTTGCACAGGGAGTTACAATTTAGGTCGCCATGGGCTGGCAGCCTTGTCCATTGCCTGTCACTTCTGGGATTTGCTAAGGCTGAGAAAAAGAGGCGTTAACTCTGGGAGGGCGTAACACTTATGATTCGATTGGGACAGAAAAGCGGAAAAGTGTTGCAAAAAACAGGAATTAGAATTTATTTCATTGTTGCACGATATCCATTTGAACGGAAGGCTTGACCAGGTGAATTCAAAACCCTAAAATCTCAATATAATGGAATTTTATTTTATCTTTATTTACTTTTTCCACTTTAAAATCGAAGAACTCGCAGAAACCCGTTTTGAATTGAGTTGTATTTTGCATTCCATCGACCATCAATTCCTGATAAAGAAAACATGACAAACGAACGAATGCAAAACAACTCCATTTATAATTTTTGTTTCATTTTGTGGTTTATGAACCCGAATCGAAACTATTTCATTTAAATTTAAATGGCTTGTGAGTGCCCTTCAAAATATGTTTCTTATTTTTTTCCAAAATATAATACTTGTTAGAAGACATTTTGGATAGTAATATCTAGTAAGAAAATATCTTCGACCAAATTTAAATGTATTATATTAAAATTCAGACAGTTATATGCCAGTTAAGCTCCCTTGATTGTAGGGTATCGCAAAGTAAACTGGAAACGTTGGGCACATTTTTCTTCATTCCCGGCCAAGATTAGCATCGATTTCTGGCTACTGTGGTGGTTGTTGCTTATGATTGCCAGGCGAATCTCTTGCAGATGCTGTTGTTTGTTGTCAAAAGCGGTTATTTTGGTCTTAAATGGTTTGGGAATCGCAGAACCGAAATGAAATTGGCCAGCAAAGCGCAGGAAAAGAGCCCTAACCAAAATTGTTGGACTCGGCCAAAAACGTTCGAAGATTATGACGACTTCTTGAGCGAGCAAACGGGATGGGAGTGAAAAGCGGTAAGCGGTAAGCGAAAAAAAAAAACAAAACAGCGAAAACGTTTTTGGGGATAAATGTTAAACGAATGTTTATGCAAATTAGAAGCGATCGCCGCTTCTGTTTGATGTCCTTCGCTCGAAAGCAGAAAGAGTTGTTGTTGCTGAGCTGAAGGGGCAAAGCCTCGATTCCGCCAACGATGACGATGATGAGATCAAAAACGTCCCCCTTCTCCGCCAGAAAGCGTTGCCAAAGCGATTTCGGGCAACACTGGTAGCCGGCAGTTGGTAAGAGATTAAAGCCGGATACCAGAAAACTGGCTCCAGAGACCCGCAAACGGTAGCTGCAATTTGGCATAACATTTGGGCCAGCAGTTGGCCAACAAAATCAAAAGCCAGCTAAAAGGTAAGCCAACAACGGTTAAGGAAATGACTGGGATTGGGGAGACATTTGTTTTGCCTCTGGGACATTCGGCAAACAAATTGTTATGGCAACAAAAAGGACTGAGAGAAGTGACTGATTGAGCGAAAGCCGAAACCTTGTAATTTCGTTAATTACGCCACCAGATATTGGCATTGCATTACAATTAAGTATCCGTTCATTAGAACGCCATATAGACAACGCAAAAATAGCAGCCAATCAGCACTTGAGACCACTTGAGAGCCACGTTTTATCTGCGCCGCCATTATTAGCCAAATTGAACCTTAAAATGTCACAAAGGCATTAAGCGAACCGATCCAGAGATCCCACAGAGTGCCGCCTTCGGAAAGTTGACTGCAGCTGAAGAAGAGCCCAAAGGCGCACTGCGAGAAAAAGTAACCAATTTGCATGAATTAAAGTAAAAATTACAATATTAGTAGTGACAGAATAAGTAGAGTAAATAGGTAAATAAAGAAGTAGACAAAATTCAAAAGAATCTGCATTGGTTTTTAAGAATGACAGAATATTACTCAACCAGTTCAAACTCTTCAGTACTTCACCTATTTTTTTGGAGTGCATTGGCTTTGGCCAGTGTCGATGCCAGGCCACTCTTAAGGCCAGATAATTTGCGACCATTCCACATTGATGGCATATCGATGATGAGATGATGGCGCTGATACCACCTTTCCAGTGCATCCCGCTCCCAGCAAGAGTGTGCGAGTCGAGCTGGCATGCAAATATTGTCACAGCAACGACCCCGACAAGAAGCCCAAATGCAATTGGCAACAAGTCGGAGAGCCACGACAGCGGTCCGGCCTGTCCAGATCGTGTAGATAGTTAAGATCGCTTATCGGCCTGAATTATGGCAGAGTTAAAAGCCTGCCACAGTAACTTCACCCTGGCAGCGCTCTCCTTTTTAGTTTCTCGTTTTTACTTTTGATGTGTGTCGATTGCGTGCCGGCTATAAATGAAATTTGTTATGCATTCAGTTTTGTCAGCGACCTTGAGTCGCGTCGCTCCGATCTAATTAGTATAACCAGCTGGTCGAAATGCAATCCGACGATTTCTCGACTTTCAATCGAGCCGCTCCCGTCGAGAATCCATTGGATGGATGCGATGGAGGCTGTGGAGATAGGCCAGTAACTTTCGATTTCGATTTCACCTGCTCGCTGGCAGTCCGAAGTATATGCTCTGCTGGCGATTCAATTAAAGCCAGCAAATGTCGAAATGTTATCGAAGTCGACAAACAAAGTTTTTCAGCAACTCCGGCTCAATTGGCCATTGCAAAATTGAAACTGCAAACTGTTTTCGTTTTTTTCGATACTCAGTACTCAGAGGTGGGTGAGGGTATATGGGGATTAGTACTTGACTCATTTCTGCATCATATCAATAAATATTACGTATACGCCTCGTGTTTTCGTGTTTAAATACTTGGTAATCTCATGGAATAGTGAAATATGTCTTGAGCTCAAACTGTTATCGTAGTTTTGACACCTTAAATGATATTAAAATGTTTAAAGTATTCATTTTTTATGTGTCATGAATCTTTTTAATACAAAACACTCAAGTGCCACGTTTTAATACTTATATTTTTAAATATCTCTTAGAGAGTACACTGCAGCCTAAAATCTTGTCAATACCTATCATCTATATATTTTTGCCCCTATCTTTTAGCCTGCCCCATGCCGCGTTCGAATTGAATGTCGTGGCTAAAAGTGAAGTTGGTCTAGGCTCTGGCTGCTTTTTATTGTTACTGCGGTTTGCTGGTTGCTGGCTCTAATATGACATATACTAATAACAACGCCATGGCTCCGAGTTCGGTTCGCCAGTAAGGGCCAGCCATTCACTTGCGAAGTCACCGGGCCCAGCTATTCGGGCCAAGTCGAGTGCATTGGTGAAAAGTCATAAGGCAGAAAGGTAGAAAACCGCAGCGGGCAAACAAACAAAAACTAAAAGTAAAACAAAAAAACGGTTTGTTTTGGTTCAAGTTGTCGTTAATGGCATGGAAAAATGTCAGGCAGAAAAAGGTTTGCCAAAACGATTCATTTTTTTGCTCGGTGTGTGGGTTATGAGTTATGTGTGTGGTGAACTAAGCGACATTTTGTTAAATGATTCACCGAAAGAACAAATATAATTGAATTACATTTTCTTGAGTCAGTGGAGCGCGAGTGATATGCTCGGGGAAATCAATATTAACAGGGAAAATGCTGAAATAATTTCATTTTGAAATGTGTCAATTTTAATTGACATTCGAATGCTATTTCCATGAACAAATAACACTCACTGTGTTAATTAAAATTCCCACCTCATATTGTCAGATGTTTTTCTTTCTCAGTGGAATTGAGATCATAATTGTACTACGGATGCCCGTCTCTCATCTGCAGCTCATTATAAACGCCTAACTAGCGATGACCTCGCATTAATTTTATTATCCCTAAATACATTGCAAGTCTTTCAGGTGTGTGTGAAGGCCTCTAATGGGACATTAAAGCCAAAAGCCCCCAACATAAGCGCATCGAGGCGACTATAAAAAATCGACAACAACCGCCGAACGACGACGGCAGCCTCTAAAGTCGCCAGTTGGGGGAAAAAAAACAAGTGCCCATAAAATATAATAAAAGGAAGTGCTTAAAACTTGCACCAACAACAACTGAGGGGGGTTTGCCGGAGGGGGGTAGAACTGCAAGTACATTCGCTTAGATGAGACTGGCATCTGGAAGGGGAGGGTTGGGGGGTTTTAGCCATGATGGCAGGACAGGACTCCTTTTGCATAGTTGGTGTCTAAATTTATTACCCGCGATCTAACACGATTTCTCGCACTTGTACCTACAATAATCATTATATGCAAACACACACACACAAACACACACTCGCACACTCACTTGAGCATGGGCCAAAAGAAAATTACATGCGCCAAAGCTTTTTGCATATTTGGCATGCAAGAAAAACAAAACTGAAAACGTAACAAGTGCAGCGGCTCAGCATGGGAAACTGGTCTGGTCTTCCACGGAATGAGATGAAGGAACAGGCACAGTAGAGCTTACTTAAAGCGAACCACCTACTGGAACGCACACTAACCAGCCAAGTAATACGCAGCTTACACAAGAAGCTTGATTATCTTAAAGAATTTTTAAGAAATAAAATAAATAATAATCAATTGAAGCTTCACTGTACTTGCACTTGCGTCTTGGTGTTCGTGTGTGGATATAGTTTATGTATTATATAATTCGCTGGCCGCTGCGCCGAGAGATGCCACCAGGCAAAAGGCGCAAAGCCATGGTTTTAATGAGGCGTGGCTCCAAGTGCAAGTATGCAGGGTATACCCTGCACCCCAGATGGGGTATGCCAGATAAGTGGAGGGGGCGATGCCGGGAGAACTTGATAATGAGATGCAATGAGGAGCTGATTAATTGCTTGGCAGGCAGCATGCAGCGCAACATCTTAATGTCAGCTGAGCGGCAAATTACAGGGTATACGATTGCTGCCTAAGCACTACTAATCACTAGTAAAAAAAAAACCAACATAGCCGTCTTCATGGACTATAAATATGTTGCTGCTGCTGGTGCTGCTGGCTAAAGAGAATAAAAATGTATTTATATGTATATAAGAGAAATTCAGGCTTGAGATTACAATCGCTTGTAATAAATACCTTAAGTATCGCATATATCAGTAACCCAAGGACGTGAATCGTAAGTCAAGCCGAACATTATTATTAAGCGGAGCCACCAACCGGAGCGGCCAGTCGAAGGCGGTCTTCTGACTAAGCGACCGAGCGACGGACATCCGTCCCGGCCAACTTGACTTACGTGCAACAATTTAACAACTTAATTATTGCTAAACTACGCCGGCAACAGCATCGCCCAACGGCAACAGCATCAGCGGCACCAGCCAGCAGCATCTAGCCATAAATAAACAACGGTGCGTATGAGTAATATTGGTTGTTCGGTTCGGGACGGGAAAAGTCGTGGTTGCCTGGCTGGTGAAAAAAAAGCAATAATAAGGCTGTTGGCTGCCAAAAAGATGGCAAGGTGCGATATACCCGAAAGATGATCATCATCGGCCAGTACAGCAACAAAAACAACAACTGGAGGCCAATCGAGCCAATTGGACCACACAGAAAGAAAATATTTAACGTGGTACATTTTATAAAAAAAACATATGATATATACATATACAACAAACATATTATTATGTGAAATCATTTCCAATTGTATATTGATCTAGCATGAAGTATTTACCTCAGTGCACCGTGGGTTCTTCTGAAGAGTGTGCATCCTCCCCAGCTCCAACTGCAGCCTCAACTGCTACTGCCTTCTTCTTGTCATTGAGTAATCTATCGACAGGTTGGCCATTTAGTCCGGCTCCAACGTTGTGTGTGAGAATTAGCATAAAAACGCAATTTTTGAATATTAATGTGCAGTGGGGCAGCGACATCTTCGCTCGATTGCGTGCTCCCGAGAATTCGCAGACGATGGAGTCGCCTCCTGCCACTTGGCTTACACACACGGGCACATCGAGCTCTCTGGCTCTAATCAGATTCCCCGGCGTTGATAACAACGCCTTGGGTCGTTTTTTGGCCAGGAGTTGCACTATCGGTTTCTTGGGGCATCTCTCACTTTTCAGCCGGCACGCAGAGCTTCAGAGATTGGGAGCGCGGAGCATGAGAAATGTTTGTTCTGGCTAATCTGGCGAATGCATCGAAATGTTGCGTAATATGGGAAGCTAAAAGATTGCTGGAATTGGAACACTGCGTTATATAGGTGCTCACAATAAACGACCAATTTCTAATTCTCAAAACATTTTACAACAATCTAAAATTAGTTAAATGTAGTACGCAATGTTTAGTTACATAAGTTTTCAAGTGGCAGCGCTAAACGCATGAAAAGTTCCATTAGGTGACTAAATTGTTATTAATCCAAGCTCAAATCTGGGAAACATATTTTTATATTAATAATGCTTCACTGCAATAACTTGTCTTCTACACGTCAAATGTATTCTACACATTGCTTTTTAGCGCCCCTAGCGGCATTTTTTATAAGCGCAACTGGCTCAAGTATAAGGCCCTAGATGGCGCCAGTAAATCTTGAAAACTATTCAGATTTACAATTGTAGTTTGATTTAAATAAGCAAGCATCAGAAATACTGGAACTAAGAAAAAAACTTTTTTAAATATTAAACAAGAATTGAATATTGCATTGTATATATGGTATTGAAATATTAGTTACAAGTGCTGATGACATTAGGTTTCTTGTCATAAGCAATGCACATTTTAGTTTTATCTTACAGAATTCTAAGTGAGCACTAGAAGTTCCCAGAAAAGAAATCATTACACCGCAGACATAAACAAAAGTTCAACAAACCCAGACCTAAACAAAACAAGTTCCGATAAGTGCATATATGAGTATTCACAGGTAACTCATTCTCGGCTGCATTTCACAATTGAAGGGCGAGACGACGTCATGACCCCAAAAAATGTTTGGGGGCCAAGAGGGTCAAGAGGTAAGAGAGGAAGTGCATTGACATTGACTTGGGTCAATTCAAAAAGTGGGTCACCCTCGCCGACACTTTCACAACGATTGCGTTAAATTGCAGTGACATTGAGAGAGCAATAAACCGCTCATCACCACCCCCTTCCCCGCTTTGACAACTCAAGCTAGCCGACGGCAATGATGACGTATTAAGTCGAAATGCTTGCGAAAATC
Organism: Drosophila melanogaster; assembly: GCF_000001215.4. Classification (NCBI taxonomy): domain Eukaryota; kingdom Metazoa; phylum Arthropoda; class Insecta; order Diptera; family Drosophilidae; genus Drosophila; species Drosophila melanogaster. The sequence continues at coordinate 6,263,976 of NT_037436.4, read as the reverse complement.
GAGAGAGTGCAGTGAATCACCGGCGAATAAATGTTGAGTCTGTAAAATGTGTTGTCAGTCACGAACGCCGGCAAACTGGTGGAGCAACTTCTCTCTGGGGATCTCCCTCTGCTTCTATTTTTCTCTACAGATCTCTTGAGGACTCTCTATGGAATTGTCTAACCACAATGCAAGTACAGAAGACCAGGGGATGACGTATTTGAAACAATTAGCGAAAGTCTGCTTAAATCCAGCTCAATAGGTGTGAAATGCCATACACTCTTAATAAAATGCTTATAAGCATTATACACGGAATCCAATGAGTATATGTTTTTAAAGGCAACCAATTAAACAGACAGTGTTCTTAAAGCTGGTCCTTTTTAAGATTAAAGGGATATGCATATTAGCTTAATCATATAACACAAGCTGCTTAGTACAGGGTATTTCCTAATCACACATAATCCACTGCACCATCTGTTGGCCAAATTAACTGCAGCAGCCGCCTGACTGGGCAGTTGGCCAAAATTGGCTGCATACACATCCGTTCAAATAAACTGGTCCCCTATGTGTATGTGATCTTGGGCACGTGTTAGTCCAAAGATCCCCAGCTGCTGTCACGAGGCTCAAATAAACAACCACCTACTCGGACAAATGGAACGAATTCAGCATGTAAGATCTAAATGTAATTTATGCCGCAGGGGAATTGTAAATGAAGAATTATCCAACAACTCCACTAACGAAATCCCGGAAAATTAGTCGAAAACGTGCCGCCTATAAATAGAGGAATATATACGGAAAACCAGCAAAGGTCACCTTGACTAACTTGGCCGAATGGAGCCAAAAAACTCTGGAGAGCGCAACACCAACAAACACAGGCGGCGAAAGAGCGAGCGAGAGAAATGGCCGCTCACTTTCACAACGCCGCAGAGGCCGTTTCGTCATTCATCCTGGCGCAGCTGGCAGAGAGGTCCAAAACAGCTGGCCACACTGAAAAAAATGATCAGCTTAACTAACTCTACCATTTATACAGAAATAATATTTCAAGTCGAACAATCATAAAGTGTATGTCATTTTATATTTGTTTAAATTTGTTTTAAGTTGGATATAAAACTACACTATTTTTAAATTAATATGATTTTACTAAAAATTCAACAGCTACACATTCAACTTTAGTCCATTTGAATATCACAATTTCGTGATATCATTTTTCTAAGTGTACTAGCTGCGAAGGAAAGAGCGAGAGAGGTAGTGAGAGAAAAGCGGCTGCGGAGGCTACAAAATCCAGCGGCAGCAGCTAAATTCCAAAGCAGTCCGCTTGAAGTGCAAACAGTTCGCAACGAACGCGCAAAGTGAACGGAACGTCGACGACCTCAAAGTTTAGAGGCGCCCAAAATAATCCAGTGAAAAAAAAAGAGAATTAAAACAAAACCAATACAAAAGTAAGTATATATACTAGCATGCACTTGGAAAAAAAACAGTATTTGTGATTGTGCAGGATACCTGAAAATTAGTAGTACAAACTGGGTGTCAACTTCCTGCCTCATCAGGGTGCATTCAACTTTCAAGGGTCAAGTGCATCGGTCGGTTCCGAAAACCGAACCCCGTCGCCCTTGGCCTTCCGCACCTGAGACGTTAGTGGGGTGGGCCGGATTTCCGGGGTTTCCCGCGAAGAGGGTGTGGGGTGGCAATTGGGCGTACAATTGACTTTCACTTTCGTTTTCAACGGGAGCATGCGCCATGTCGCAAACAGCTGACTTCCCCATTTTCCGACGGGGGGACGTCGCACCGCCCAAGTAAAGTGGAACAACCGCATTTGACTTTGAGAGAAGGTCATGCGTAGGCCCAATTTTGACGCACATTTTCACAGCTTGCAACAAGTGTGGCGAAGATATGAATTTTTATATAAAAAACTCGAATTTTTATGCCAATATGATATTTTGTAATTAATGACGAATTTTTGTTTATTAAGAGAAAAGTTATAGTTTTGTATTTTTTGTTGTATCTACAAAGTTTTAAATAATCCGTGTTTGTCAATAATATATCTAGATTCTTAAAAAAGAGAAAAAGCAATTAGCCCCCTTTTATCTGGCACTAATACTTATACTTACTAATACTAGATACTCGTCCCCAATAAAAATAAACCGTGATCACTCAGCCATAAATCATTATCTAGTTTTTTATATATTTGTGACATTTCCCTGACTTTTCGTACCTCACACTTGCGGAACTCATCAGAACTCTTGGGTTTTTGTACCCCACCCAAATTCTTCAGAACTCATAACTGCAGTCGTAATTCAAGCTAGGAAAACACTCAACCTGAAGCAGATTCTAATTAAAAAACGTGCCATATGTTTATATAAATATTTTCCCACTGATAATAGTTCCAATATGCACTTATAATCTTTAGCAATCTAATCTGAAATAGTATTGCAAACATTGGCAACAAACTCAACTTTGGCCCCCCAAAACTCTTCCTATTTGCGATAAGCTTAGTCCTACGTCATTGTATTATTTATTTATTAATCATCATAGGTATGCCATAATTGGATTAATCAAATTGCTATAATTGTTTGAAACTCTTGTGATAAGATAAAAAACTGCCAACTTTCGAGGAAGTCACTATGACTGTTTGCCAAATCAGAAATAAAACGATTAGATCTGAATCGGGGGATTAATTCCATAAGGTAGCACACATTTTCATTGATAAAACTTCCATTTGGGCCTAATTAGATTTTATCTGTGTGAATGAAGAAGACCCTAATTGACTGGCAGTGTCATGTGGCTCTATGAATTGCTATATAAAAGAGCAAAAAAAATCACAAGTTAATTTTTTCGGCAATGTTTTCGGTTCGGTCCGGTTGCGTGTTGTGGCGATGTCGCTTTTTTCTCATTAATACGACCTTCGTGAAGGTTAAAGAACGCCAACTAAGCAGTATGTGTGTGTCTGTTTGTGGGGAAAAGAGTTTTCCCAAAAAAAATGTGAATGTTTTAACTAAATCATAGGCACGTGATAGCAATCAAAATGGGTAATCTCCCAGGGGCAATGCGCTTTGCTTTCTTTGGCGGAATATTAAAGTTATATTTCTTTTTTTTTTTTTTTTGTTACCCCCTAGCAATGGCCGCCATTAAGGACAGTCTGTTGGCCCAGGTTGCTGAGGTCCTGCCCAGCTCCGGGCACAAGGTCACCATTGTGGGCATCGGCCAGGTGGGCATGGCCAGCGCCTTCAGCATCCTGGCTCAGAACGTCTCCAAGGAGGTGTGCCTCATCGATGTCTGCGCGGACAAGCTGCAGGGCGAGCTGATGGATCTGCAGCACGGCTCCAACTTTCTGAAGAACCCCCAGATCACGGCCAGCACCGACTTTGCCGCCTCGGCCAACTCCCGTCTGTGCATCGTGACCGCCGGAGTGCGCCAAAAGGAGGGCGAGTCCCGCCTGTCCCTCGTGCAGCGCAACACCGACATCCTCAAGAACATCATCCCCAAGCTGGTAGAGGTAGGTTCATGTCGACAATCAAGAAACTAATATAGAGATTTGGAGCAATAACTTGATTTCACTTACAGTACAGTCCCGATACCATTTTGCTTATGGTGTCCAATCCCGTGGACATCATGACCTACGTGGCCTGGAAGCTGTCCGGTCTGCCCAAGAACCGCGTGATCGGCAGCGGCACCAACTTGGACTCGTCCCGCTTCCGCTTCCTGATGTCGCAGCGCCTGGGCGTGGCACCCACCTCCTGCCACGGCTGGATCATCGGTGAGCACGGCGACAGCTCCGTGCCCGTTTGGTCTGGAGTGAACATTGCCGGCGTGCGTTTGCGCGAGCTGAACCCCATTCTGGGCACCGGCGAGGATCCAGAGAAGTGGAACGAGCTGCACAAGCAGGTGGTGGACTCCGCCTACGAGGTGATCAAGCTAAAGGGATACACCTCCTGGGCCATTGGCCTGAGCACCGCCTCCCTGGCCTCGGCCATCTTGCGCAACACGAGCAGCGTGGCCGCCGTCTCCACCTCCGTTTTGGTAAGATTACTTTTATAAAACTTTTATATGATTGTAAAGATGTTCTAATATATTATATTTTATCTCACAGGGCGAACATGGCATTGACAAGGATGTGTTCCTCTCGCTGCCCTGCGTTCTCAATGCCAACGGTGTGACATCCGTGGTCAAGCAGATCCTGACTCCCACCGAAGTTGAACAACTGCAGAAGTCCGCCAACATCATGTCCGATGTCCAGGCTGGTCTGAAGTTCTAAATCAAAGCATTCAACTAACAGATCCATTCGCAACACCCAAAAAGAAAACAACACACAAAACAGAGCGGAATGCTAATTTTAGTCCAATTTGGAGCAGCAGGGGAGCAGAAGCCAGTGAAAAGATGCCACGGATCGTAGCATCAAGTATTTCTGACTACCAATGTTTATTTTTAGTCCACCTCTCAATTTATTTATTATTTTTATGAATTAGTTCTTGTGTGCCCACACGAATAAACTGTTTAAATTTTAAGTTTAACCTGCCATGCTCTTGTTATTTGTTTCATCTCGTCTTCTTCTCTGGATTCTTTGCATATTTATTTATGATTTTTTTTGGCCTGGATTAGCGATGCTCATACACAACTTTAGCACCTAAGGAATCTAATTTTAAGGCCACTCTAGAGAACTTCCGTTGGGAAAAGAATCAGAGTCAGACAACAACCGCCGCTACCTCATTAGCGTAAATTTTGAATTGTGAATCGCGCTTGTCAGTCAAGACGAGGAGCTCTAGTCAAATTTACAGCCCTACTAACTATACTCGAAAAAAAAGCAAACTAAGCAAAGCCCATATAGTCAAAATATACAACTTAATGAATAAAGATTTAGCACCTAGTTGGTTTCGAGCACCCATCAAAAAACTAGATATCATAAGCCTTATCTATTGACGGAAAAAAGAAGTGAATGAAGTGTTGCAAGGGAAACTTTGGTAAGTATTTTCATATTGAGGCACGATCGGATTGGGGATGATAATCAATCAGCAAAGTCTAGCAAGATTTGCCGCCTTATCTGCGGCTTTTTGAGGCTGAAGATTTTGGCGCGGAACCGCAGACAACGACCAGACAGTAGCCCCTCCAACAAACGTGCTGCAACAAGCTTATAAAATAAACCGAAATCGAAAACCAGCTACCAGATAAGAGAGTCTCGGTTCGCGAGTCTTTTGGCCCGATAAGGCCTGGCTATAAAAGAGCCCCGGTTTTCGAATTCAGACATGAGAGCACAATTCACCATGCAGAAGAGCACAGCCCAGATGATCATCGCAGTCTGCCTGATCTGTCAATCTTTGGCAGTGGAGGATAAGGATAAGGCAACAAATCCATTAAATATAGATAGTGTCCAAAAACATAATGTCAAGCTACTCAGCGAGCAACTGAATCGCGGTTGGCGAGCATTCTGTAAGTTTAGAACAAAAAGTCCTAATCACCATGATGATCTTACAAATAATATCCTGTCTAGGCGATGCTCCTGTGGATGAGGGTGTGATGTCCTTATTTCAGGGCATTAATCCCAGCGATGCCCGACTCCATGTGATGACCATCACCAACCAGAGTGTAGAGCTGCCCATTAAATCCATATCTCAGATCAAGGATTTCGATATCAATCCGGAGCGTAAGACCCTCATCTATGTGAATGCCTTCCACACGGCCGATAGCTATTTTAGTGTGCAGGAGCACTTGACTCTGCTGCAAAACAGCAGGAGGGATCTCAATGTAATTGTGGTGGATTTCGCAAAGGATGTGGCTCAATTGTACTATGCAGTGCGTCATCATCTCTCCGTTAATGGCTACTTCGTTTATAAGCTGCTGAGAGCTCTGAAGGATGCGGGCATTGCCGTGCAGGATATCACTTTGGCAGGACACTCAGTGGGTGCTAACATAGCCGCACTGGGTGCCCAACTTTTTGCCAAAGAAAACAAACAATTGGTGGGCCAACTGTTGGCCATAGACCCAGCCACCATGTGTCGCACCACCGATATTTTGGTAAAACAAAGTGTGGCTTTAAGAGTGGTGGTGCTGCACGGGGAGGGAGATGTTTTTGGGGTGAGGGTGCCACTGGGTCACATCGATATCTATCCCAATGGTATTGGATACTTCCCGAGGAGGAAACTGCAACCTGGCTGCGAGTCCAAGATCTGCAGTCACATGTATCCATTTATTCTGTTCATGGAGGTGAGAATTTCGAAGGTAACTGAAGCATTTCAATTTAATTTCTGTATAAATTCATAGGCTCTCATCGAGGGTGTGATGATCCCAGCTACCAAGTGCGAGAGTTGGGCCAAGTTCCGACAGGGCGATTGTAATTTCCAGAACACCATCAACATTGGACTCATCTACCCAGCGAATGCCAAGGGTCTGTACTTCTGCATGACGCAACCGAATCCTCCATTCACCTATATGGAACATGGACTGCGCTACAAGGCGAGACGTCCTGAGAAATCCTCTGAAAAGAACCGTATAAAGTTTTAGTTTTAGCTATTAGAATTGTAAATGTTTTTTAGTTCAATAGGTAATTTATTTATTTATTAAAGTATGTTCTTGTAAGATAATTGTATCTTTTGGTTTTCTTAGTGGGCCCAAAAGTATGCTTAAGCATTCAATTTATTCATGGGAAGCGTTACCAGACAGATAAATATAGATCACTTAACAGACTTGTAGCGTTAAATTCATTTTAATAATCATTAAATTTCAAATTTTATGGTAAATTTAACATTTTAAATTTATGATAAGAATGGCTTAGCAAGTACATTTAAATAAGAGTATTCTCTACATCCCAAATACTCTAAAAATTCTCTTTAAAGCATCTAGCTCACTGTGCTTCAATAACTCCATTCGGCTCCCCTGATCTTTGGCTTTAAGCCAAATCAAAAACAGCTGATTGCACTCTTTAAAGCCGACTCTCTGAGAAGAGAGTACCAAAAAGAGAGTATATAGATCTCTAGAAGTTTCATGGGCGTAAATTAAAAGGGGGAATTTAAAGTAATAAACTGGACTTCATCTCTAATCTCGATATAATTTTTAGAAATAAAATAAGCAAAGCCCTAGAAATTACTGATCCCTAAGCTTTTTCTTTAAATGAAAAATAATAAATAAAATATTTTATTTTGAGCTGAAATCGTTGTTATCTCTACAGTTTTAAATATAATATCTTAAGAGTTAAGACCCCACCTACACCTCTGACTCTACCACTACAATCATAACCATTATTTTGTGTGATCCGCTCATTTCGAAGCGTCTACCTGTTGCCAACTAAACTTTTTTCGTGCGGGCTGGAAAAAAGTGAGTTAAGAGCCGCTCGCGGCCAACTCTGGAGCGCAGTTTGGTTGAGTTTGTCGAGCGGTCAGGTTGCTCGGCGGTCGGCATCGCAATCGCAGTTGCAGCTCGAGGAGCCTCAAGAGTCCAGCGGTAAACCCGTCGTCGCGCTGTCGGTACGTGGAGCAAAATTAAACTAAGCTGAACTGGGCCGAGCTGAGCTGAACTGAACACTCGCCAGTTGATCGTGCGGAACCCCATTGAAGCCAGCACTCGAATATTACACAAAACGACTGAAAATTGTACACAAAAACCGACGATCTCTGGTGGATATAGTTTTTTCTGCTACTGCTGCTGCTGCTGTTTCTGTTTTTTGTGTACTCGTAATACTCGTAAAACATCAGATAAATGTTTTGAATCCAAGTGTGTAAAGTGTAGCAAAATCGAAGGGATACCCATATACACATATAATCGGGGTGGCCAGCTAGCTACATTAGATACACATATCGGATGGCCCGAGCGCATCCGTATCTGTATCTGTGTATCTGAAATCGTAAGGGCGTCGCACGCCAGCGCGTGTCTCCAGTTTTAAATGACCTAGGCGGCTCCGTAAACTAAGCATCCAGCTCCCGACTGGTCAAGTTTACTTTTATTTATGTTTTTTCGCCCCATCCGCTTAGGTGTTCAGTCGGCATTCTATTGAATAAACGTTGCGACCAAGCCGAATTCGGATGCAATTTTTCAATTGAACAAGCTTAATGAGTGAAGAGCAATTAGAAAGACGTATATGTATAAAAAACCGAAGATACTATAAATAGCGGAGTAATGAAGTAATTGATGTGGTATCTAGTTGTATAATCCGCCCACACGAGTGATAAATGAATGTATTTGATATATTAGCGAATAAATAAAATGTTATAAGCGTTCATATGAGTACCAGCAATAAATCAATGTAAATAAATGAACAGCTTTATATATTTAAAGCCCTCGCCCATAAAGACCAATAGTGATTGTCTTTGCTTAACAAACGCGTTAATTTTCTCTCAAAAGTGCTGTTTAAATCGCTTCAATAATACTTAATGAGTTTATAGACAATGCTAACAATGGTAACAGATATCGGCTTAATGCCTAGATATATCTCCTTTATTGTGTGCTAATGAGGCCCGAAAACTCCCACCTTTCATGTGCTTAATTCTGGGAACGAACAAGTGCCGGCGGAAAAAGTGCAAGTGGCAGTCGAATTGAAGAGCCACTGCTTTGACTCATTTGGTAAACAGATTGTGGGCCAATCAAATTCAAAAGAAAGTGAAATTTATTTAAGCCCAATTCGTCAGCAATCAATGTCGTCCCATTATGTGGGCTATTATATATCGCGTATACGCAGTGTGTTTATTCTAGAAGCTGCAGATAATATGAGATAGCCAGTTCGGTCTGACTGGCTGTTTGTTCTGAAAATAAATTACCACAGAGGTGGACAGTTGAGATTAAATCTTCGGGCAGGGTCAATGGCTACTATTTGTACTTAAAGAACATGTTCACTGCGAAACTTTCAGCCGTCAGCCAGTACAAATAACTAATTTACGACTCACGACTATCTTTAATTGTTTTGAAAACAAAAAAACTAAACAATCAGAAATTTCTTGGGCTACCCAAGTGGCAGTGGTGGGTGGTTTCTCTAGCAGTGTAATCAAAAGCCATCGTGACTTAACTTGGCCTAGACCCCTGCTGACAACCGGTTAGGTCTCACATTCCTGAAGATCACCTGCTATGTTTGTAAACGAAATTAGCGCGCTAAAGTGAAAATTGCCGGAATCCCCCGACCCTGGCATCTGTATAACACTAAGCCCCATTTAGAACCCGTTCTGTGGCCCCCGTCTGGATGTGGCTTATGCAAATATTTGCAGCTTCGACTACAGCTAAGGAGCAAATACAAAGCGGGTTTCCAAACTTTGCGATTCCAGGGCGCAAGTTGAAAACACTTTTTGAAAAATCTGTGATGGCCCAGTGTTCGATTAATCAAAATCGCGTTGGAGAAACGCAACATAAGCGGAATTAATCAAGACTCGAATCAACAGAAAACGGGAAACGATAAAGACTCGTGGCGCTGACGGCGCAAATTAAGCACCAGCAAATAAAAAAAAAAAGGTTCACAGAAACTGCCGAAATTTTGCCCAACCCAAGGTTTTCTCATGAAAAAACACAAATAAACCAAGGGGCAAAAAATCCCGACTTCAAGTTGTACAAATACATTGCCATTGAGGAGAGTCCACTGTTTTGGGGAAATCCTGGCCGCACAATGATCTTCAAGTGGTTAGCAAAAAATTAAAAGGTCCAAAAAGGAATCCAAAATAATTGTGCTTACAAGGTGATTGTAATAATAATAAAGTGAAGTGACTGCAAAAAAATGCCTTAAAAATATCATTTTTAATACTTATGTATATAGTGAAAAATTCGAATATGACCATAACTCTGTTCTCAGCTTTAAACACCGCATTTCACCCGAACCGAAAGTGCACAGCCAATTAAATTTACAATAAATTCAAAACAACAAAATGGAAAACAGCAGCAACAACAGAAACACCACTGAAAAAATGTTCGATACGTGCCGGAATTTAAGTTGAGCTTTTCAGCCCTCCCAGTATTATTTGCATGGATTGCATGTGTATTAACTTTACGGTTTTACTGGGCGCATGGGAGCGCTCACCTGTCGCCCCCTATTGTTTGGGGTACAGTGCAGCTTCAATAAAGTGAATTCTTTAAACTACATTTAAAAAACAATATAATAAATTATTCAAGTTAAGCATTGTTTAATTTCTAAGTAGTAGAACTGTATATTTTAGTTTGTTTTGTATATTTTAGGAGAACCTTAAAAAACTTAGGCTCGTGGAGAGCGGGAAAGAGTGAGTGTCGCAGCGGCGCGGGTGTGAGAGAGAGGGAAAGCTGCCGACGGCGACGCTATTTTCAATGACGCGACAACAAAAACAATCAACAAAATTCGCGTACGAAATCAAACAACAACAATTCGGCCTTCTCCGTATTGGCAGCGGCCTAGCGCCGGCAAAAAAAACAATAACAATAAGAGCCAATTGTTTGTGATTAAGTAAACAAAACAAGATCAGCTAAAAAAAAAAACTAAGTCAAACGGAGAGACAATGACTGTCTCGTATGCGGGTGAAGTGCCAAATGGGAGCAGCTTTGGCTGTTTCTGGAAGATCCTGTGGAAGTGAGTATTACCTAAAAAATATATAATATATAAAAAAAAATAAAATATATATATAATATATACTATAGCATACAATAGCAAAGGGATATTTTTCAAATTTATTGAACATATATTTTGTATCTATGAATGCGTTATAACTAGCCTGATCCAAAAACACTTTTAAGAATAAATACTCAATTATTTATACAAATGGAAAAAATATTTACGATACTTGAAACATAAACTACATTCAGTCTAGCCAATCTGGGTCACCACCCTAGAGGTACCGATTCCGGTAATTTTTCCGCATTACTCATCCACCTGTTCGAGTGTTTACCAACGCAATTAACATCCAATACTCTGAACTCCTCTATTCAGCCACCATACAGTGACATCTCAGCGGCGACAACATCTGGTTTCAGGCTATTTTGTTTTTAGAGTGTGTTTATTTTTAACCCCAGTTCGCTTTAATTGTTTCCCAAGTGCAGTCACTCGTAACTGGGCAGTTAGAATAGCAATTCCAGTTCCAGTTACTGTTGCACAGTTCCAGTTTTTGCCATTCAAACCAGAAAGAAGAATAATTGGTAGCCAAAACGCCGAAGCTCTGAAAATTCAGTTGTAGCTTATCACACGTTCAGTAATGAACTCACTAATTGAAAGATACTTTTAGGACTGGAAAAATGTGAAAAAAGGCTAACAACTTATTGTTTTTCATGGGAGCCTCGAGTTAGTTACTTTTTGCTTATAATGTCAGAGCCCAACCTAAATTTTTGAAGAGAAGAAGGTAAGCGAAACCTTGATCAAAACAAACAGAACAAAGACCCCACCTGAATAGTACCAGTTTCGAAGCGGTTATGCCAATCAATATACATATATATATTTTTTATAATGTATCAAATCACACTTTAAGACATTTGAATTCATTGGAACTGACATGCAAGATTGGAATACCCCCATAAAAAATCTTGCAGAACTGGCGACTCATTAGAAACGAAAACCTAATCTGAAATGCGATGGGGGAAATGATTGAAAGTCTGAATGAGGAAATCGTTTGTATAAGAAAACAAAAACCAGTTAGTTACAGATTAAAGCCATAAATTCCTCGACTACCTATAAGTTACTTAATTCAAATCCCTTCCCTTTTTTAATAGATGGCGAGGCAGCGTTTACAAATTGATTTGGCGCGAATTAGTTGCGTATCTGTGTTTATACTATACCATAAATGTTATCTACAGATTTGGTCTGACAGAAAGTCAGCAAGCGTAAGTATGAATAGGGTTATAAAATGGTAACATAATATATAATATAATACTAATATATTTTCAGCATTTTTAAAAAAATTCGCCTTTATTTTGGGCAGCAGAGTGAAAGTATACCCATGTCCTTTGTGCTGGGCTTCTATGTGAATCTGGTGGTGAAACGTTGGTGGGAGCAATATAGGCTTTTGCCCTGGCCAGATACGTTGGCCCTGTTCATAAGCGCGGCTATTCCCAACTCAAATGGCGGTGTAAATGTAAGAAAATAATTTTTTTCAAATAACCCAACAATAATCTATAAAAATTCTTAATACAGAATGAAACGGGTCGCCTGATGCGTCGTAATATCATGCGCTATATGGTCTTGGCCTATGTGATTACCCTTCAGCGAATTTCCCTTCGTGTAAAACGTCGTTTTCCCACAACCCAACATCTCGTGGATGCGGGTCTGATGCACGAATCGGAGATGAAAATCTTTGAGGCACTGAATCAGAAGAGTCCCATGTCCAAATACTGGATGCCTCTCGTTTGGGCTACCAACATCATAAACCGGGCCAGAAAGGATGGCCTAATCGCCTCGGATCATATTGTGCAAACCATACTGGTAGAGCTCTCGGATATTCGTAGACGTTTAGGTGGTCTTATTGGATACGACACGGTCTGTGTTCCTTTGGTCTACACTCAGGTGAGTTTTATTCAATATTTCTAGCATATTCCAACCTTCCCTTCTTTAATTGAATATTAATTATAAAACTTTATTTTCAGGTAGTCACCCTGGTGCTGTACACCTATTTCATAGCTGCCCTTTTGGGCCGTCAAATGTTGCCCAACGTTCTGGACAGAAGTGGACGCGAAGATCCCGATCTGTTCTTCCCCCTGTTTACCGTATTGCAGGTGATTCCAATTGCTCCATATATAATGAATTCATTAATTTTTCTCGCTTGATTTAAGACAGCTTAGAAGTTATCTTAATTTGCACGTTCCGCCTTATTTACTATAAATCAAAGTCAATTTTGCACGTCTCGTCGTTTTGTAAAAGTTTAAAAACTTGTTGCGGTTTTTTGTTGTTCGCAATTGTTTTTGCCAATTTTTCCGCCAAACTGAGTGGCCGAATGTAATGGCTATACCTTGTTAGCGATACGCCGCTCGGATGCACTATATATATATTGGGCTATATCATGATATGGCCAGTTACAACTGTTTGCTGTTTTCCGTTTTGGTTTCTGCGGTTCTCCGCTGGGGACACATTTCAAGTGCCTTATGTAAAACGATTCGCGGTCACGTTCCCCGTAATAAATTGGCATTTTGCCGAGCTCTGGTCTGGTTTGTGTTTCTCCGCGATATAAATCTGTGACAAGTGTTTAGCTATCATTATTAACTGTTAATGTTCATGCCGTATAATTTGAAGCCGCAAAAAGTGAATGGAATTGCCAAGCTTTCCCTGGCTTACCCTCTCACATTATTCCCAAGTTCTGCTGAAATTGTCCGACTCTGTTTTTCATGATATAATTAACCAAAATCCAATCGCATTCAATTAATCTTTGCAGTTTGTTTTCTACGTGGGCTGGCTGAAGGTGGCCGAGGTGCTAATCAATCCCTTTGGCGAAGATGACGATGATATCGAGCTGAACTGGCTAATTGACCGACACATCAAGGTGAGTCATCAGTGCAGATAATTCGCACAATCTTGACGTAATTCGATGTGGCACATTGTCTATACGCCAGCCATCCGTTAAACATTGTTAATAAGTGGTGGCAATAATTCCTGCGGTCCATACAACCATAAAACAATCATTTTGCGTTAGAGTTGCGAAAAAGATCCCCCTTTTGAAGTTCACACAAAAAAACCTGAATGATTTCCAATTAATTTCATTTAGCATGGTGTAGATACATATATACACGAATTTCCAAATTAAATTAGTACCAAATTCGGAACAGATGGCTTTTGTATCGAAATACCCACTTCCAAACTTAATTTTCCAGCTTTTAAATCAAACTTTGGGATGCCCACATCCGCAAGATACTTATCTATACGTATCTGTTCAAGGGGATAATATGCATAATCATAATTCCAAAGGTTTCCAAGTATTATGACTGCTAAAATCTGAATTCGCTAATTGGGTTAGCGTGCTAACTAAGTAAAGATTTTGCACTCTTAAGGCGATAATCGCTTGAGTCAGCCACTTCTTGGATTGCTACTGAAAGGAAAAGAACATGTCTGTCTGCCACGTGCTAAAAATAACAGGCATTCTCTACATAGCCAACAAAAGACTGAGGAGCCAAATGCAATGTGTAACAAAACGAACTGCAGAGTACCCTAAAAAAAAGAATGTACCAAAACAAAACAAGAAATATGTGTAATTGTTGAATTATGAAATCAGTAGATGCTAGCTAAGAAAAGTCGGAGTGCATTATAAGTAGGTCTTACAAATTTACATGTGACTGAAAGTCGAACTTAATAAATCTTTATTTATGAACTTGCATTCTGTGTAATTAGATACATTTTACTTGAAGCTGTCTCAGTAGACTCTATTAAAATATTAAATAAATGCGACTTAGAAAAGCGTTCCATTTATAAAAGTAGATAAATCTTCGAAAGGGAATTTTAATTACTTCTGGTGAAATTCAAATTTACCCGCCAAAGTCAAACTTACGATTTCGATTTAGATGAGGGTATCTCTATTCGGCTTTCCTTCTGCTGCTGATGCTGATTGAAGTTTTGGACTTGGGCTTTGGGAAGTCGATGCTTGTGTGTGTTAGAAGCGATTTTTGCATGTGTGCAGTGCGTGTGTGTGTATCTGTGTCTGGGGCCTGCCGTTGCTTGCAATTATTTACAAAAGTTAGCAGCAGCAGCAGCAAAAGTAAATTGAAAACAGGTTTTTGTTCAAAAAATGAGAAAATCGTGAAAAAAAACATACGAGCTGAAAACATTGAAACCTCTTTTGTAGAGCTTTATCATTGAATGTTTCGTATATGTGTGTGTGTGTGTGTGTTTTTATGGTCACCCCAGCGCGCTGGGTTTGCTCGAATTCGGAAATGCATCTCAAGCGGTCGCTTTTAGCCCGGTTATCAGCGGGGAGCTAATGCCAGGTTTTCTGGCCCATTTCAACTGCACTCCACACGACCAGACGTGACTCTTGGCTCAGTCGCTCATAAATGGCAAATTGAAAACAGAGTGCGGCAAAATGATTAAGCAAATGAGTATTGCTTATACTTTTATTGTTATTTCTTTTCCTCTTTTTGTTTTTGCAATTTTCTGTAGTGGGCTGTGCGCTGATTTTTGTTATGGAATAATTAAAAACTTGTAAACAATTTCACTTTTTCTTTTGTTTCGATGTGGGACAGTAGCCACGGTTGAATTATTGTGACGTAATTGGGTTTAGTGCCTCCTCGAAATGGCCCAAAAAATCGCAAATGGCGAACACGTTTCGATTTTGAACAGCCCTCGACTGATCCACTTTTGATAAACCCGCTTTCAGGCTGCCTACATGATCGTGGACGAGATGCACGAGGAGCACCCCGAGCTGCTGCGGGATCAGTACTGGGAGTGTGTGGTGCCCAAGGATCTGCCCTATACGGTGGCATCCGAACACTACCGGAAAGACGAGCCCAAGGGCTCCGCCGAGAAGTACAAGGTCAAGAAGGAGGACGCCATGTACGCCAACATAATGCCAGGCGGCGGCAAGAGGATGCTCAGCGACGATGTCTACGCGGACTATGTGAGTATCTTCATACATTTCTCCCAACGTAGTTGCATTCAACACATAGATTCTCCTAACATTTATATTAACAGTCATTGAAAGCAAACGTTTTATTGCTGTAACTTAGACATTAGTTGCGTTTTGTGAGATATATTTCCAGCAAACATAACGTTTTTAGGGTTAACAACTTCAACTTAAAAGGCTATAAAATATTTCTCATGCTTAAGTTATTGTCACATTTATTGGTAATCTATCATAATTTAATGCAGACGAATTTACATATATTTTTGAAGCTGACTTTTTCATGTCAAGAGTCACATTTTAATATTATTACTAACCACAAACAGGAAAGCGTGGACACGCCAATGGTGGAAAGGAGGAAAAACAACTGGCTGGTTCGCCAGCTCTCCCGAATGGGTTCCATGAGGAGCCAGTCGACGGCCTACTCCTCCGGCGGAATGCCATTCAACCGGAACCGCCTCAACTCCGTCTACTCTAGTCCCGAGTCCGGCTTGCCACTGACCATCCTGCAGCAGCAGCAATTACAGCAGGCGCATCAGCAGCAGCAAGCCGGATCGCAGCCAAGTAAATCAAGTCTCTATGGAAAGTTTGTGCATCGTAAATCGTTGAGAGCACAACGCCAACTTATCAAGCAAAGTAAGTAAAAAACAATAGAAATAAACATTTTTAAATAAAATATTAATATTAATAAAAATCAAACTAATTTTTTTGGTAGTAATCACAATTTCTTTAAACCCCCAAGAGTATGCTTTAAATTTAAAATTATTTCTATGTTTAAGACTCCAAATTAAATGGCTTGAATGTCAATGTGGCCAAGACCAGACCGCGCATTCCCACACCCGAGGTGGCCAAGGATGGCAACACGAATCCAGGTGAGTAACAACCCACAAATCCCGCACAAAACCTGCAACTTTTTGTACAATTCACACCACTCCCATGTAGCCACCAGCTCGGTCCTAATGGCACCACAGCAGCTGAGCACCACCAGCGCACCACCGGGCATGTACCCCTCCTCTTACGCACCCGACACACTACTGCACCAGGAGAGCGGTCAGGTGCTGGGCACGCTGCTGCTCTCGCCCATCAAAGAGATGGATAGCTCATCGTCCAATAACACTCTGATTCCAGGTCATCCGGCTACCGCAGCTTTGGCAGCCAGCATGAAGGAGGGATTCACGCCGAGCAGTAAGTGGAAATATCCAAGATCTAGAAGTTTTTAATGCCTCTGAATAGTTAATGATGAGTTCAATACATACTCTTAAGAGGATATTAAAAGCTTAATGGATTAAATATTTATATTCTTTTCTCACTTATTGTTTCCTCTGATAACCTGCAGGTATTCCAGCTGCCACAAACATCACCACTCTGTCGTTCCCCTTCAGCGTGACCAGCACCGGTGGGGAAACGATGCCCACTGGGACACTGAGCATCCTGCCCATTTCGGCGAATGCCCAGCTGCCCACGATAACGACGACGGCAAGTGGCTACGATCCTAACGATGTGATCACCACGATACCGGTGTCCTTGTCCATCCAGCGATCGCCGTCAGCACTTTCCATTGTGGAGCTGACCGGTGCAGATGTCCAGGATGGATATAGCAACAGTGGGTCGAGCAATGGCAATGGCGGTATCACCACTACGGCACTGCTGTCCGTTAAGCCCCTCAATGGAAACCAGAACATTTCGCGAAACAACAGTTTCAACCTGAGCCTCAATCTGCAGGATCCGCAGCAACGATCCTCGATGAGGTCAGCGGGTCCCACGGGCACAGTGGACAACTCAGGCACGATGCCAATTCCTCAGAGGAGCGGAGGCCTGGAAACGGGCGAAGTCGGAGGATCCTCGGCCCCCTCAACTCTGGCCAAACACAAGCCGGAACAAAAGACCGGAGAGGTGTACGTCTGACATTATTATCAGTCGGATTAGATTAGTTAAGACTTGATCGGAATTCGAGCCACGTAATTAGGTTTAAGATGCAATGGCATTGTGCCACCCAGAACCACTAAAAATGATATTATTAGTAGCCTGAAAAAGAAAGATTATTGCAAGGATTTTATCCTCGAAGTCAAGTAATCACTTTTTTATTAGCAATTCAAGCAGCAGATCAGATAGTCTCATATCGAGTTTAACTTAAATTCAATTTAAATGTTTAACTAAAATTTAATAATTCCAATTTCTTCAAACCCTTTTTACTTCATAAGACCAGCTCAAGAAAATTCTAGTAAATATTGAACAAATATTACGAAACGCGTGGAACTGCGAATAGCATTGTATATAACTATCTTAGTTAATAGGAAATTGACTTATTGTTTTGGCACTTGCCATATAAGCTAAGCGTTTGAATCTTTGAATAACTTTTTAATGAATCTCTATCTCGTGTAGGCAGTGTAAATACTTGTAAACCAACACAGTATGTGATATGCGATTGTTATCCAGCTAGATTTTGTATCTTTACAAGTACAGATAAATAAGTGCCTAAGTTTGTATGCTGTAATTATAATCCGCTGCATGTGAATGTAGAAAATGTATGCAAATGTGTCCTTTGTACAGATGAAGAAATCACTTCTTATAGTTATACCTTGAAATAAAATCCATCACTTAGCAAAGCAGACTTCAATCTATCTTTTTTGTTTATATAAGAGACAGTGCGGAGTATTTGACGACATTTCCCACTGACACTCTTTCCTTGATCAATCAAGTCTCTTCGAACCTACCCCAAGAGAAAGGTCAATTAGAATTTGAACCCGAACGGTGCGATATATGTACGCAGCAAATTTAAATGGATGCTCATGGAAGATGGGAAGTCAGTCGCGCTTGGGCGCTCAAGCGGTTACAATCTGCGGACAATATTTAACTTTTATCTGAAGCAAGTGCGAATAATTGAAGGATCTATCAAAAAGTGGCAATTAAAAGGTGAATATACCGCAAAAAATATGCAAAGGAACCGATTTTAGACTGCAGAAGAAGAATGTAAATAGTTGCTCTTCAATTTGTGAAGGAATGTGTCCAATAATATATGTTCTATTACTCGTTAACCTCGCGGGTCAATCACAACTATGTGGCCAAAGAAACAAACTTGCATGCGAACGCAGAGTGTTACTTAATTAAATTAACCTTTTGTCTGGTCTGGTTCGAACTTGTGGCCGCTTTGAGTGAAGAAATATTGACCACGGATCGATGGCGTATTGTTTAATAAAGCCCATTTAATTGTCATTTCGTCAGTGCCGACTAAACATCACCATGGAGCGAGATGAGGTGTCCACCTCGAGCAGCGAGGGCAAATCACAGGAGGAGGCGCCCATGGCGGAGGGTTTGGAGCCCACAGAGCCTATTGCATTCCTGAAACTTTTTCGATTCTCCACCTACGGGGAGATTGGCTGGCTGTTCTTCGGCTTCATAATGTGCTGCATTAAGGCACTGACCCTTCCTGCCGTGGTCATTATCTACAGTGAGTTCACGTCCATGTTGGTGGACCGCGCCATGCAGTTTGGCACCAGTTCAAATGTTCATGCCCTGCCACTTTTCGGAGGTGGTAAAACACTGTAAGTACTCACAAAAGTAAATATGATCATAAGAAAACTGTAGAAGGGGAACTGTTTGGAAAATCATGACTTTATAATATATCACTCATACGCAGGGTGGGCCAATAAAAAAGTAAGTTCATTGACCAATTGATTTATTATCAATTACGCCATTACATAAAAGCTTCTTGAAAAATGTACTAAAAAAGAATTTTTGATTTAATTTTAAAAATATAGGGTTATTAAATTACGTTATTTATAATCATACTTTTTTTACTAATTTAATAAACTTCCAGAACAAATGCCTCTCGGGAGGAAAACAATGAAGCCTTATACGATGATTCCATATCGTATGGAATTCTTCTGACCATTGCATCCGTGGTGATGTTCATCTCAGGAATTTTCTCTGTGGATGTCTTCAATATGGTGGCGCTGCGTCAGGTCACAAGGATGCGAATAAAACTGTTTTCATCCGTGATTCGTCAAGACATCGGTTGGCATGATCTGGCCAGCAAGCAAAACTTTACCCAAAGCATGGTGGAGTAAGTATTTAAGAAGGATATAGCGATGATACTATCTAAATCTTGTTTTCAGCGACGTGGAAAAGATTCGAGATGGCATCTCAGAGAAAGTTGGTCACTTTGTATACCTTGTAGTTGGATTTATCATAACTGTGGCCATTTCATTTAGCTACGGCTGGAAACTTACCTTAGCTGTGAGCTCTTATATACCTCTGGTGATCTTATTAAATTATTACGTAGCTAAGGTAAGAAAAGGGATATATATACCGGATGAATAATTTAGAGTTTATAACTATCTTTTTTAGTTTCAAGGCAAGCTGACTGCCCGAGAACAAGAATCCTATGCGGGAGCTGGAAATTTGGCAGAGGAAATTCTGAGTTCCATACGCACTGTGGTCTCGTTTGGTGGAGAAAAATCAGAGGTGCAGCGCTATGAGAATTTCTTGGTCCCAGCTCGAAAGGCAAGTCAATGGAAAGGAGCCTTCTCGGGGCTCAGCGATGCGGTTTTGAAGTCCATGTTGTATCTGTCATGCGCCGGAGCATTTTGGTATGGTGTCAATCTTATTATCGATGATCGAAATGTGGAAAACAAGGAGTATACACCGGCTATTCTGATGATTGTAAGCTATAAAAGGGAATAATATTATTATAAAAATATTATAGTTGGCAATTTTTCCAGGCCTTCTTTGGTATCATTGTTGGTGCGGACAACATAGCCAGAACAGCTCCTTTCCTGGAGTCTTTTGCCACCGCACGCGGCTGTGCCACCAACCTCTTCAAGGTCATCGATCTGACATCCAAGATCGATCCCCTATCTACAGACGGTAAACTTTTGAACTACGGCCTACGTGGTGATGTGGAGTTCCAGGATGTCTTCTTTCGATATCCCTCTCGTCCGGAGGTGATTGTACACAGGGGCCTAAACATTAGGATTAGAGCTGGTCAAACAGTGGCCTTGGTTGGTTCTTCTGGCTGTGGAAAGTCCACCTGTGTCCAATTGCTGCAGAGGTTCTACGATCCTGTGTTTGGATCAGTTCTTTTGGATGATTTGGACATAAGAAAGTACAATATCCAATGGTTGAGATCGAATATTGCCGTTGTGGGTCAG
Organism: Drosophila melanogaster; assembly: GCF_000001215.4. Lineage (NCBI taxonomy): Eukaryota > Metazoa > Arthropoda > Insecta > Diptera > Drosophilidae > Drosophila > Drosophila melanogaster. Next base: position 6,243,392 of record NT_037436.4, on the reverse strand, counting down.
GAACCAGTGCTATTTTTGGGCACAATAGGTATGTGCATACAAACCCAAAATTATAAAGCTTATAATAATATTTCTTTAACAGCTCAAAACATTAGCTATGGTAAGCCAGGAGCCACGCAAAAAGAGATCGAAGCAGCTGCCACTCAGGCGGGTGCACATGAATTCATTACCAATCTGCCAGAGGTTAGATACAAGATTAGATAGAAAAGATCTCTAAGCAAAAAAAAATAATTCCCCATCTAAAATTTATAGAGTTATCGCAGTATGATTGGAGAGCGGGGATCCCAGCTCTCTGGAGGTCAGAAACAACGCATAGCCATCGCTCGAGCCCTTATCCAGAATCCGAAGATCCTGCTGCTGGATGAAGCCACCTCTGCACTGGATTACCAATCCGAGAAACAGGTTCAACAGGCCTTGGACTTGGCCAGTAAAGGTCGTACAACCATTGTGGTCTCTCATCGATTGTCAGCTATTCGAGGTGCAGATAAGATTGTCTTTATTCATGATGGTAAGGTTCTGGAGGAAGGTTCCCATGATGATTTAATGGCGCTGGAAGGTGCATACTACAACATGGTTCGTGCCGGCGATATCAACATGCCCGATGAGGTAGAAAAAGAGGACAGCATTGAGGACACCAAACGTAATTAATACTTGTTTAAAGTAATTAAAGCGAATTAAATTTTTAATACTTTTTAGAAAAAAGCCTGGCTCTGTTTGAGAAATCCTTTGAGACGAGTCCATTAAACTTCGAGAAAGGTCAAAAGAACAGTGTCCAGTTTGAGGAACCTATAATAAAGGCACTCATCAAGGATACAAATGCCCAGTCAGCTGAGGCTCCGCCGGAGAAACCGAACTTCTTCCGCACTTTCTCTAGGATCCTTCAGCTTGCCAAACAGGAATGGTGCTACCTGATTCTTGGAACTATAAGTGCTGTAGCAGTGGGATTTTTGTATCCAGCTTTCGCGGTCATCTTCGGAGAATTCTATGCTGCTTTGGCTGAAAAGGATCCGGAGGACGCACTGCGTCGTACTGCTGTTCTATCCTGGGCCTGCTTGGGCCTGGCATTCTTGACCGGATTGGTTTGCTTCCTTCAGACCTATTTGTTTAACTACGCGGGCATTTGGCTTACCACCAGAATGCGAGCCATGACCTTCAATGCGATGGTGAATCAGGAAGTTGGATGGTTCGACGACGAGAATAACTCGGTGGGAGCTCTATCCGCTCGCTTATCCGGCGAGGCAGTTGATATCCAAGGAGCCATAGGATATCCCTTGAGTGGCATGATTCAAGCGTTGTCCAACTTCATTTCAAGTGTCAGCGTAGCCATGTACTACAACTGGAAGTTGGCCCTTTTATGTTTGGCCAATTGTCCCATTATAGTGGGATCTGTAATCCTAGAAGCTAAGTGAGTTAAAATGTTAGAGATTATACTTCTTTTTCTTACGACTACGATTATTTCAGGATGATGTCTAACGCTGTAGTGAGGGAAAAGCAGGTGATTGAGGAAGCCTGTCGCATTGCCACCGAATCCATTACCAACATACGCACTGTTGCCGGTCTGCGAAGGGAGGCGGATGTTATCCGGGAGTACACAGAGGAGATCCAGCGGGTGGAGGTGCTCATCCGCCAGAAGCTTAGATGGCGAGGAGTCCTCAACTCCACCATGCAGGCATCAGCTTTCTTCGCGTATGCAGTGGCTCTTTGTTACGGAGGTGTTTTGGTGTCCGAGGGTCAGCTGCCATTCCAAGATATTATCAAGTATGGAAATCCATATAGAATTCAATCTTGAAGCAATTAACCATTTTAAATAATATTTGTAGGGTATCAGAAACATTGCTGTATGGTTCCATGATGCTCGCTCAATCTCTAGCCTTTACGCCGGCCTTCTCCGCCGCTCTGATCGCGGGTCATCGCCTATTCCAAATACTGGATCGCAAGCCAAAGATTCAGTCACCCATGGGCACCATTAAAAATACTCTCGCCAAGCAATTAAATCTTTTCGAGGGTGTGCGCTATCGAGGTATTCAATTCCGGTACCCTACACGACCTGATGCAAAGATTCTGAATGGCTTGGATCTTGAGGTGCTCAAGGGTCAAACGGTGGCCTTGGTGGGTCATTCCGGGTGTGGAAAATCCACTTGCGTTCAGCTACTTCAGCGTTACTATGATCCCGATGAGGGCACTATTGTAAGCCATTAAACAAATATTGCCGCTATGTATATCAAACGTAATCCACTCTTCATACAGCATATAGATCACGATGATATCCAACACGATCTGACCCTCGATGGAGTAAGGACCAAATTGGGCATAGTCTCTCAAGAACCCACTCTCTTCGAGCGCTCTATAGCCGAAAATATAGCCTATGGCGACAATCGGCGATCTGTTTCCATGGTGGAGATTATTGCAGCAGCCAAGAGTGCCAATGCTCATAGTTTTATCATTTCTCTACCAAATGGCTATGATACTCGGATGGGAGCCAGAGGTACTCAGCTATCTGGTGGACAGAAACAGCGAATCGCCATTGCCAGAGCGCTGGTGAGGAATCCCAAGATCCTGCTACTCGACGAAGCCACCTCAGCTTTGGACTTGCAAAGCGAACAGTTGGTCCAACAGGCCTTGGATACCGCCTGCTCGGGACGCACCTGTATTGTCATAGCCCATCGATTGTCAACTGTCCAGAATGCCGATGTGATCTGTGTGATTCAAAATGGTCAGGTGGTGGAGCAGGGTAACCACATGCAGTTGATTTCACAGGGCGGCATTTACGCCAAGCTACACAAGACCCAAAAGGATCATTGAATATTATCTAAACATTTATATAAATCTCACCAAAAGCCAAAATACACTTGCCACCAAAAACTAAATAAACTCCATCAACTTTTTATCCATTAAAGACTTGTTTATAAATAATGGGCGGAGATGAGTTTTAGGTAACTCTGTTTGCAATGTGTATAATTATTAGGGCTATAAGTTGTAAGATCCACCATCAAACTTATCTAACTGATAAGAGTGCAATCTTTGCGGCATGTCTATAACGCCAAGCACCCACACGACTGTTGTTTGTATTCATTGTCAATGGCATGCAAACTTGATTTGCCGTTGTGAAATGATAACAGTTCGCAATTAAACAGGGAAGATCATAAGTTTAACTGCCTGGAATGCAAATTACGCCAAATTTCAGTACTCAGTTGACCCATTTCCGCGATAGATGGGTGCACACCTTGCCAAGAGGTAAGATGGTCTACGATTTTCCACCAGTCATCGTGAACCTTGAGAAAAATCAATTCAATTGATATTAATAAAAAAGACCATAAAGGGGTTCGCTTCTCTAATAGAAACCGAATTTGTCGAAAACTGACGCCATAGCCGCCAGAACCGTCAGTCGCTTTCTACAGTCCCAACGGAACAGACGTGGAACATTTTGCTCCGGATAGCAATAGCATCGCAAGAAAGAAAGAAAAAAGCTGGCTGTAGTAGCCAACGATTTTGTATTTGTGAAAACGCGGAATGCAAAACAATTAAAGCTAAACACGATCCCAGGCAGATCAGCCTCATCGGCAGTGCATCTGGCGTAGCACGACAATCTCCGTCAGAGACGGAGTTAATTACCCAGAGCCAAGAACCCATTCGAGACCATCTCCGTACATACACATATCCATTCGTTGGGGGCGGAGGTCCACTGGACCAGTGGAACTGCGGGCGTTTCGATTTTTAGTTTCGCCCTGCACGCTTGCTTTCTTAACTATTAATTGACCCCGCCGGTCAATGAGTTTGGTGTATAGAGGCGATAGGTTGCAGTGATGACAATGACGGAGACCCGCGAAGATGTTCCTGCTGCGGATGCGGATGAGGCCACGCCGGCGGCCCAGAAGAAGAAGAAGACCAAGGAGAAGGCCCAGCCCATGGTTAGCTACACAGAGCTCTTTCGTTATATCGCTGGATGGGATTATCTTGTGCTCCTGTCGGGTTTCGTAGCTGCATTCCTCCAATCCCTCGTCTTTCCCATTGCCATTGTGGTGTACAGCGAACTGGTGGCCATGTTCATCGAAAGAACTCTGGGTCAGGGAACCAGTTCGGTCACCATCGGATTGTCCCTCTTCGGTGGCGGAAAGATACTGTAAGTTTAGGTTAAGCAATAAATATATTCTCTTTTAACGCATTTAACAGCAAATTATTACTTATTCTATATGCCAAAGGTTAATTAATTTCATTACTTATGCCAAATTTTCTAGTCCATACATAAAATAATTTAAAAAATGTGTATTGAGATAATGACTGTTTCATTTGGAGCGTGTATGCATTTATATTTAGATTTTAAAAGAATGAATCAATTCTTCGCAAACTTTCAACGCAAACGGACGTGTTCTACGATTTACGGTCCGCGAAAAGCTTTTTTGCAGTGATTTCAATAAAAACCTTTTAAGCAAAAACAGAAAGGTCTCTGAAACAATGCCAAACATTCAAGGACGTTGCTGTAAAACAAATTCTCCGAAAAGTAATGATGTTGTAGGATTTCTTTAGCAATGATAAATCTATTTGGCAAGCTGTTAATACTAATTCAGTTAATTAATTGATAAATTTATAATTATTTATTTAATATTTCTTCAGCACAAATGCCTCTTACGAGGAGAATATGCAGGAGCTGCGAAAGGACAGCGTATCCTTCGGAATACTCATGACCCTGAATACTCTACTAATGCTCTTCTCCGGAGTCTACTACGTGGATGCCTTCAATCGATTGGCTCTGAAACTCACAGTCCGTATGCGAAGGGAATTCTTCAAGGCCACTTTGAGACAGGAGATCGGATGGCATGACATGGCCAAGGATCAAAACTTTGCCGTTCGCATAACTGAGTGAGTGGATTTGAATAGCTATATGAGCATATTTATTAAGCCGCTTTCTATTTAGCAACATGGAGAAAATACGCAGTGGCATAGCTGAAAACTTAGGTCACTATGTGGAGATCATGTGTGATGTCATAATCAGTGTAGTTCTCTCCTTTATCTACGGATGGAAATTAGCTCTGGCAATAGTCTTTTATATACCCCTAACATTGGTAGTCAACTCAGCAGTGGCCCATGTAAGTCAATTTAATTTTGATTTAACTAATCTTAAAGAGAACACGTTTTCTAGAACCAAATATTTGTGCTCAAAAGCTTCTGGTGAACTTGGCAATTATTTTGGCTTATCCTAAAATAGATCATCCAAAATAGAACAAGTATCTTTTCTTTCTCACGCATGAATGAGTGAGGAAACAAATATAAACATAGTATATACACATATTGTGCACAATATAGCAACAGTACTTGATAAATACTTCCTTTTAATTGTTTATGTTAAACCATTTATTAATCTGTTTGCAGTACCAAGGTAAACTGACGGGCCAGGAGCAAAGTTCCTATGTGCGAGCCAGTTCTGTAGTTGAAGAAGTAATTGGAGCCATTAGGACTGTGGTTGCATTTGGAGGAGAACGAAGCGAGTCCTTGCGCTATGATAGTCTACTAAAACCCGCTCTCAAGGCGGGAAAATGGAAAGGAGCCTTCTCCGGACTGAGTGACACGGTGATGAAAGCCATGTTGTTTATCACAGGAGCGGGATCTTTCTGGTATGGAGCTAACTTGATTCTCTACTACCGCGATCCTAGCATACCCATTGACGAGAGGGAATACACACCGGCGGTTGTGATGATTGTGATATCGGGTATAATCGTGAGTGCCAATCAAATATCCCGAACCTCTCCGTTTTTGGAGACATTCGCCATGGCACGAGGATCGGCTTCGGCCATATTGGATGTGATAGATCGCACCTCCTTGATTGATCCACTCTCCAAGGCTGGGAAAATCCTGAACTATGGCCTAAAAGGCGCCGTCGAGTTTCGAGATGTATTCTTCCGCTATCCTGCCAGAGAAGATGTCATTGTTCTGCGAGGTCTGAATGTAGTCGTCGAGGAAGGACAAACCGTGGCCCTGGTGGGTCCTTCAGGATGTGGCAAGTCCACGTGCATACAGCTGTTGCAACGATTCTATGATCCTGTTTTTGGGCAAGTTCTATTGGATGGCGAGGATGTGCGGAAGTACAACATCAAGTGGCTGCGTTCAAACATTGCCGTGGTGGGTCAGGAACCAGTGCTATTTCAAGGATCAATTGGAGAAAATATCCGGCATGGAAAACCAGAAGCCACACAAAAGGAAGTCGAAGACGCAGCTAAAGCCGCCAATGCTCACGATTTTATTATAGCTTTACATAAGGTTAGTCTTAAGTACTCTGTTTTTAAGAAAGTACTATAAAATTCAATCAACTTTAAGGGTTATGATACCGACATCAGCGAGAAGGGCGTTCAGCTTTCTGGAGGCCAGCGTCAGCGTATTGCCATCGCCAGAGCTCTGATTCAGCAGCCCAAAATCCTGCTTTTGGATGAGGCCACCTCCGCATTGGATTACCATTCCGAGAAGTTGGTACAGGCGGCGCTGGACAAGGCCTGCAAGGGTAGAACAACCTTGGTGGTGTCCCATCGACTTTCGGCCATCAGACACGCTCATCGAATTGTTTATATTGAAAATGGCAAAGCCGTAGAACAAGGCACCCATGAGGAGTTGATGAAACTGGAGGGATTCTATCACAAAATGGTCACCGTGCATTCGTATGACGATTCCGCCGAGGAGCTACTAAATGAACTGGAAGAAGTGGCCGAGATTAAGGAGAGAAAAATGTCTTATGAAGTTGAACCTTATCAACTGGGCACACGAAACTCTATTGTGTCACTGGAGAAGAATGCAGAGTTTCAGATGAAGAACCTAAATGGTCTGGCCAACATAACTATGAATCAGGAAATAGATGATCCGAGAGTTCCATCCGCAAATTTTATCAGCACCTTCTTTCGCATTTTGGGTTGGGCTCGACCCGAGTGGAGTTTTCTCATCATTGGCGCCATATGTGCTGGACTTTATGGAGTCACCATGCCGGTGTTTTCCGTAGTTCTAGCGGAGCTGTATGGATCATTGGCCAAACCAACGGACGAGGAAGTACTCGAGCAAAGTGCGTCCATGGCCATAATCTCCCTAGTGATTGGAATCGCAGCTGGCGTGGTCTGCTACATCCAGACATTTTTCTTTAATCTGGCTGGTGTCTGGCTTACTACGCGAATGCGGTGAGTACTTAATGGTATGTTTTATCTCATATTTCATATTTATTTTTGCACAGCTCCAAGACCTTTAGATGCATCATGAACCAGGAGATGGGATGGTTCGATCGCAAAGAGAACAGCATTGGAGCCCTTTCTGCCCGACTATCCGGCGATGCGGCCAGTGTTCAAGGAGCCATTGGTTTTCCGCTGAGCAACATCATCCAGGCGTTCACCAACTTTATCTGCAGTATTGCGATTGCCTTTCCCTACTCCTGGGAATTGGCATTAATATGCCTGAGCACCTCGCCCTTCATGGTTGCATCCATTGTGTTCGAGGCGCGATTTGGGGAGAAGTCGGCGTTGAAGGAGAAGGAGGTACTGGAGGAAACCAGTCGCATTGCCACCGAAACTATTACCCAAATTCGGACAGTAGCTGGACTTCGTCGAGAGGAGGAGCTGATAAAGATATATGACAAGGAGGTGGAGCGATATCGGCATCAGATCCTCAGTCGACTGAAATGGCGAGGACTGGTCAATTCCCTAGGCAAATCCCTTATGTTCTTCGGCTACGCAGTGACCTTGACATATGGTGGACACATGTGTGCTGATGGCAAAATCAAATTTGAGACGATTATGAAGTGGGTTATCGCGAAAAGCAAGACTAAATCATCTGTTAAATATTTAATTTTTCAGAATATCCAACACGATGCTGTATGGTCTATTTATTCTGGCCCAATCTCTGGCCTTCACTCCCGCCTTCAATGCTGCTCTTCTTTCCGCAAATCGGATGTATGAGATTATTGACCGCAAGCCACAGATCCAATCACCCGAATCCTTTGAGATCCAACAGAATGGCAATGGAACGGCTTACAAAACCAATGTCGTACAGCAAGGAGTCAGCTATCGTGGTCTCAACTTTTCCTATCCCTCAAGACCCCATATTAAAGTTCTGCAGAACTTTAATTTGGATATTAATCAGGGTCAGACGGTTGCACTGGTGGGTGCGTCGGGATCGGGAAAATCCACATGCGTTCAGCTATTGATGCGGTACTATGATCCCGATGAGGGCAAGATTGTAAGTAGTTTTAAAAAGAAGTTATATCAAATTAGGCATTATATTTGATATTAACTTTTCTTTCCTTTTCAGCTCATAGATCAAGAGAGCATTCACCACGACATGGACCTAAAAACTCTGCGTCGTCGCCTGGGCATTGTGTCCCAGGAACCTTCACTTTTCGAGAAGTCTATCGCCGATAATATTGGCTATGGAGATACCTCGCGACAGGTGCCCATGCAGCAAATAATTGAGGCGGCCAAAATGGCCAATGCTCATGAGTTCATTATGTCTCTGCCTGCTCAGTATGATACGGTTTTGGGTTCCAAGGGCACCCAATTATCCGGTGGGCAAAAGCAAAGAATTGCAATTGCTCGAGCGATGGTAAGGAATCCCAAGATCCTTCTGCTGGATGAAGCCACCTCTGCGCTGGACTTCCAAAGTGAAAGGGTAAGAAACTATAACTTAAATTACTACAATTTTCATCAAATATTTGTATCCCCTTTTCAGGTGGTTCAACAAGCTTTGGACTCGGCATGTTCAGGACGAACATGTATTGTAATCGCCCATCGCCTGTCCACCATCCAAAATGCCAATGTGATTTGTGTAATTCAAGCCGGAAAGATAGTGGAGCAGGGATCTCACTCCCAACTTCTGGCCAAGAATGGCATTTATTCCAAGCTCTATCGCTGTCAGACGAAAGCCTCTTGAAAAGACTACGGAAAGACCAAAAGAAATCATTAAAATTAAGTTGGAAAACATTTTTCTAGTACCACAATGAGGCACGAAAGTATGCAGTGAATTTTTCTTAGCTGTTAGTTGGGACAAAAACCAATCTAATTTGGCCATAAGCAAAATAGTTGTTAAATAAATGAACATATAGATAAAGAATTATCTTAAACTTTTTCACTTTAGCAGGATGGCAAAACAAAAGTTTGAGGTGTGGGATCAATCTATATCACAAATTATTGTGACATGTATCGGTACCTTAATTCAATTTACGGTGCTTGTGTTTTATCTTATCTTTTAATATGGCAAAATTCGTTCATCGTTGTTTAAATTTGTGATAAGATAGGATAGTAAGCCTAACCGTTTATTTTTATTCACGCCGATCTTAATTAGTTGCCGCATTGCTATTTTTCATTTCATAGCGAAAGGTATTAGTTTTCCAGAATGAACGCAGTTGGCATTTTCATAATATGTCTGGGTGAGATTTTTTAAGTTATAGTAAGTAGTGACTTTGTAAAGATGTCCTTTCTAAAAACAGCATGTTCCCTTGGAGCGAATATTCCTCCAAAACCGTGCCAAGTGGAAACAAATTGTGGTACGGTGAATGAGACAAGTTCCATTTGCGGATTGGATGAGGAAATGGGTTGTATACGAAAATTTCCATCCAAGTGTCATTTGGATATAGCATTTTGCCATGAAGGAAAAAGTAAGTCCGATTATTAAACTTTAATCTCGCATATTATTAAATTATTTCATTTCAGATTTCACCGACTTTAATGAGGAATATTGCTCAATGGAATCGTATCTCTGTGAGATTTCACCCACATACGAACGCTGGACCATTTTCTTCGGGCATGAGAATTAATTCTAATTGAAAGTGCGAAAATTTGCTGCATTACGCTTATATAACAGAATTTATCTGTTTTCAAATTAAATTTTTTTCTCATTTCTAGAGTATTTTTACATAATATGAAATTAGTCCCGCATGATTGAAATGTTTTGGTTTAATTTCAACAACCAGAAAAGGGGAAAGAAAACAGCGTATAAATAAGAGAATTTGTGGGTATAAATATCAGTATACATTCTTCAAGACAGAGGAAGCCCTCTCTACGAACTCAGGACGCTCTTCTTTGGCCACCAGAAAGAGTGAGTGAAGACTTGGCTAATCGCCGACGACATACGTGTAAGTTCATTAGGTAGCATTTCAATAAACAATCAATCAACGCGCAACGGGCCATTCACGTGCCAGGCGACGTTGACTACGTCAAAGACCGGTAGGAGGTAACCGATGCCCAGCAGCGTTTTTTCCCACTCAGTGAGACAGAACGACGCCTCGAGCCTTTTATACGAATCTTAATTCGGATTTTTTGTGATCTTTTTTTATATTTGAGTTTTTTTTCTTTGCGTTATTTTTGGGTCTTCGACGGGTGCTTTGCATAATCTCTCGCCGCGGCGCCAATGCCCATTGGCCTCCTCCTTCAACGCCAATCAGTGAAGAGCTCCAGACTGGCACACTTGCACATATAAAAAGTGGACCCAACCGAATTTTGCTTGTCAGTTAATGCCCATCAATCGAATCAATCCCAGCACAGCCATGAGAAGCGCGTCGCTTAAGTTCTATCTGATATGTCTGCTAGTTATCTGCGGTTAGTGTTATTAACTAAAAATGTTATGCATCAAATGCAATTACCTGTGTCCGAATTTTTGCAGTGATCGGTTGGAGTGCTGGAGCACCGAGTCCGCAACTTTCACGTAAGGAACTCGAGGATCGATATCGACAAAAGCCCCCGGTGCCTGATGAGCGAGATGCGGATGCAGAATTGGATAGTGCCTACGATCGGAATACCCGAAGACCTTGAAGTGCAAATCTGAAAGGCTGGAGACACCCAACGCCCACAATTGATTTGTGGTTCTGTGTGGAGTGCCACTTTTTATGTCGTATTCAGGGTTATGGCTATGTAGTTCTAAGCTTAGGCAAAATGTACAAGCGTAAAATAAAGCAATTACTTGGGTGAAACGTGCGCATCGTTACTTTCCATTCTATCACGTAGAATGTGGGGCGACATCCGACGTCGGCTGGCGTCTATAAAATATGAACTCTCTGGCATTCGATTCAGTCAGTTATCAATCTCCGGCTAGTGCGAAAAGTACAATCAAAATGACCTCAGAAAGCAAGATGGTTTTGCTCTTCCTTATCGGATGTCTCGTCATGCAGACAAGTGAGTCACTGGATCATCTGGTATCATGACATTATTTTAAACCTAACTGCATTTTCTTTCAAGTCAACGCCCTGCCATTCGATAGATTCAGCCAGGAGGATGACGAACGGAACAACGAGATCAGCGGCGAATGGTTCAAGAAACCCATCCTCAGGTTCGATCGTCTTTTTGCCACCGAAGAATCACCGTCGGGAAGTCGGAAAGAAGTGAGAAGGCCCAGCAGAAGCGACAAGGGTGAAACCACGGAGAGCTCCAAGCACGCCCACTCCATGATCACCTCCATGCTCGGATTCGTGAGCAGTGTCATCAACTTTGGCAGGACCTTCATAAGGGATCAATAGAAAATATCCTAGTCCATCTGGCACATTTCGAGATTGCATTTTCCACATGTTGTAGGTTTAAATATTGTTGTTTAAATATTGCTTAAATATTGTTGTTCCAAAATAAAAGATTTGGCTTAAAACTATCAAGTATTGGATGTTAAAGAAAGCTTCTCTAAATCCTTTCCAATTTTCAACCAAAATTAAATTCAGCCTAGGTGTTACAATTAGAGGTTTAAAACAGAGTATTTTGAAGACCCATGGTTTAAATACTCACCCGCATATAAATTTCTCTTTAATCCATTCCGTTTTATAAAATTCATCTGTGTAAAGAAGCTAATTTTAATTCTTATTCATAAAATCAGAGCAAATTTACCAAGTAGCACTCAATAAGCTATAACACCGGCGGATTTTTCGGTTGCCCTTTAGGCTAACCATATAAAAACCCGACGGAGATTTTGGTGGATCCCACTATAAATTCTCTTTAATTCGCAGAAACAACCCAGAATTGCCTTTTTTAAAACTTAATCCTTTCCTTCTTTGCTTAATATTAAATTTACTCTTAACATAAATTACTTTTCCCAGCTGAAACTTTTGTTTTTCTTTAAATTTTTCCATGAAGCTTCTTATTTAATAAGATAAACACAAAATTACCATATTTTGTTGATAATTTAACTTAATAGTGGTGCACAATTAATCTTTTGATTACACTTAATATATTTATTTTACAGCCTTACACAGCTGGAAGATTTTCACAATTTTCGAATTTAAAGTATAATTCATTTAAAAAGTAAGCGTTCAAACAATTTTCACCGATATTCACGCGTTTACAACTCGTTTAAAAACTCTCTCTTATACAGATAAAATTAGGACACGATATCTTGTGGAAACGTTTTGACAAGAACTGAAAGAGGTCTCCGTTTCTCAAATTCAAAAAAAAAAAAGATTAACGTTCGAGCGATTAAGTTATAAATTCATACTTTCTGTTTACCTCTATCGCTTTTTTCACTCTTTTGCCACACACGACTCTTAACGAATGAAAAAGGTGTGAATATGGATATAAAGTTAAGAGGGGTATTTATAGGAAAATGTTACCGCCAATTAAGACGTCATAAAATCACGCATCTGTTACCAAACCGCTTCCACCAGTGACGTCTGCGATTCAACTTGCCATTGGACTTGACCCATCTTTATAATTAAGATATAAAACCACAACGGCTAACACGTTGTGAGCATTGTGCGGCCAGAACTGAAATTAATCATATTAATGAATGGACCCGAGGTGTTGAGCGTAAAAGGAATGACGTCTCTATCGACCAAGCCCTCTAATGATGTCGGGGATTTTTTCGCTACTGAATTCGAGAAATTTATTTCTTAAGACGCTTATGTGTGACGACACGACTGGCGCGAGTGGACAAATGCTAATAATATGCCATTTTTTTTGCTTTGTTTTATTTACACATGTATTTTCTTTTTCTGTGCAAGCTTGTTCGCGCATTGTTTAGCCGGCTTTAATTGTAAATATTGGCTTATTTGGACAATCAGTCATGACGAGACCTTATCGTTGATACTTTCAACGCGCTGGCCGGGATTTCTTTTCAATGGGAAAATCCAAGGCTCAGCACTATTTAGCTCTAGCGTGTAATTCTCTAGAACAGCGACTTGGTTCCGATCGAGTGAGTAGCCCCCGAAATCAACTTGAAATTGAATGCTGTTTGCCCGTGGATTTCTTTTAGCTACACACAAAAAAATGCTTGTGATTGGAAAAAAACTAGTTCTAAGTCTACTCAATTTTGAAACTGTCATGTAAATTTCCTTTCTGTGCAGGGTTGCGCAAGTTGCCTCAAGGTTAGAGTTGCCATTCTACAACAGAGACCGTTTGTAAAATCCCAAATAAGAAGACTTTACTCGTTGAGTTTTTGTAAGAAACTGATTTTATTTGGAAATATCTTCGGTTTAAATAGGTGACATGAGAATCGCATCTTAAAGTAAATGGCCTACGCAGAGGCCTACGTAAATAGTCCCCGCCTTATCGAGGTCCCACGCTCGGGCACATCTGCCTATCTTGAGCGGCGAGGACCTTATCTGTGGTCTCCCACTAAGGGACTATTTTAGGAGGCGGGGAACGATCTCAAGTGACTGACTCATGTAGTGTGCACTTAAATTACATGTTTTTGAGCAATGCACCCATGTCGCCTTAGATAACAAAATCCTAAATATAATTTATCGCTCTCGATTCATTTACATAAGATATGAACGGAGCCCAAAATTGTAAGTCTTTAAATATATTCGTGTTCATGTGTGAACATTCTGCCAAAGGGCCAGCAAAGCTGAGATGTACATTAGTATATTAGTTGCATTTATAACAGTAGTGGACTGTATTTATTTGATATATGTTCATTTATTTTGCAACTAAGATTTCAATGGGCCTAGTTTTTCTGGCTTTTAATTTTATTGGATTACAATTATGGTTTATATTATTTTTAATTCAACAATTTGTACTCAATTAACTTATTTTAAACATTTTGCTTTTTCTATGTAGAAGTACATTTTCTATTAGTGGACTGTATATTTTTATTTGTTATATTATTTTATTGTTTATTTACTATTGATATTTATAGTACTGGCAACGGACCTGCAAAGGTTATTGCTTGCATTCTTTGTTGCACAGCACATTTCCGTATGAAATATATTATTAATACTATCATTAGTATTAAAGCAATAATTAATCCAGCATGTCCGGAAATATGATGGAAATGTAAATCTTTCAATTTTTGATGGTTCTCTTTCATAAATTTAATTTCATTATTCAATCGTTCAAATTCCTCAGTATGATTTAATATTGATAGTTTCAGCGGATCCCAAATAATCTTCGGCACTCCACTAACTTCTCCTATATAAGGTGTTGATAATAATTCTTCACTTTCGGACTGAATGTTATGGTGGGCAACTAGAATTTTATCGTCGGTTCTTGCCGTACAATATGGCGCAATGCTTAAAACTCCTTGCTGAGGCAAATCAAACAATTCAATTTGAGAGCCAGTACATTGCAGACGGACTTTTGAATTCGCAGGAACCTTAAACAACCAACTACTTTTCTTTTCTAACTCTACCCAGTAACTTTTAGAGTCGACTACTGTTTTATAGATGCAGTTCGCCGCTTTATCTGGCTTTAGAGGCTGAATCTCACATGCATTATCATTCGCTGAATTCCAGGGCCAACTTCCTTTGCATATTCTCTTATTTAGTTGCCATTTCTGACATTGATTTAATGTGGCTTCCGTCATTATGTGATAGGAATCTATCTCAAAATTATAAATTAAATATTCGGACGTTGTATGCACCATTATTATCCGATCTTCATTTCGAATTGGCACCGGAATAAGCCTGAACAATTTGGATGGATGCCTGCTAAACAGAGGCACTTTTGCACTAATGATCAATTTATCGTCGATGAATAAACCCCTGGCTGTTAACAGTGTATACACCTCCTTAAGTTCCGTACCTGACCGTTTTCCTGGAATTACTAGGTTCTCTGAAAGACTCTGCTGAATTTTGGCAATTTCTTTTTTAAGCTGATTTGGCCTGAGAATATTTGTATTTAGCCTACCGTGATTAATATCAATCAACAGGCTTATAATGCCTGCTTGAATTTTTTCGCCTTCTTCAATCAATGAGTGTAGCTGTTTCGTAATCATAAAGAATTTTATTGATTCCTTATAAACATAATAATTTTCTTTAAGAACTTCTGTCATGTTCTCAATTCTTATTTGCATACTTCTAAAATTGGAGTTAACATCTTCTGTTGTTCTCTTTAATAGATTAGAAGTTGAATCAACCACAGATGTTTGTTTTTGAATTAGTTTATCAAGGTTGTTCTGGTTATCTAACAAATTCTTCATATTTTCTTCTAATTGCTCTCTATCATCTTCATCCATTATACCAAATAAAATATGATACAAGGAACCCATAAATTCGAAAGGAGCACGCTTGCTTCTAGATCTAGACTGCATCATAAACAATTTATTGTTTTCTTCAAGTTCCGATAACTGACTTTGCATATTATCTAAGACTAGACTACATTGCTCTTCAAAGCTATGAAGTCTTTCGCAAACTTTCCTCATACTTTGTATAAGCGCATTACCCTTTGTTAACATTTTAAAATATGGATCCATTTTATAATAGATAACCAAATTCCAAGAAGTACTCACAATCTCAACATCTCCTAGCGGGTCTAGATATATTGCTGAGGTTTTATTTATTTTGTCTATAGAATATCTTGGTGCTATATCTTTAGGTAATGCGCTAGAAACTTGACAACTTAACACAAACAACAACATTGCCATAATGATTCCGATCTTGGACATTCCCGATGTCGCTCTAGTTCGTCTTTTTGGCTCTTGGTCAGCCTCATTTTTGTCAACAGACTTTATTCCTTCCAAGGGACAAATTTTAGTAATGGGTCTAGTGATATATCCTTCCTGCATCTTTACTTTAGCCACTCGGACCTTATCATCATTCCCCTTATGCACCTTTTCCACCTTTCCTAAAGGCCATCTTGCAGGATGACAATTCTCATCCTTTAATAAAACTATTTGCCCTTCTTCTATATTAGGAATTTCCTTTTTCCATTTATTCCTTTGCTGGAGCGTATGCAAATATTCACTTTTCCACTTAACCCAGAAATCTTTCTTTATTTTTTGGATAAGTCTCCACCTATCCAAATTTCCGATTTTTTCATCTTCCATTGGTTCGACTATTTCTAAAGGTGGTCTTCCAATTAAAAAATGACCTGGTGTTAAAACTTCTTGTTGGTCCTTCTCACTAACTATAGTGTATAATGGCCTTGAATTTAAGCATGCTTCTATTTGACATAAAAGAGTTGACATTTCTTCATAAGTCAAAATAGTGTCGCCGATTATACGCTTTAAATGGTATTTCATTGACTTAACTCCAGCTTCCCAAATACCTCCGAAGTGAGGTCCTGCCGGGGGAATAAAATGCCAATCAATCCTGTCCTTTTCAAGCTGCGCTGCAATCGTTATATTTTCTTGTATTGCATTAAATAACTCTTGATCTAATTTTCTTGCAGCTCCTACAAAATTTGTTCCGTTGTCTGAATAGATATTGGAACATTTTCCCCGTCTAGCAATAAATCTTCTGAGTGCTGCTAAAAATGCGTCTGAAGTTAGATCGCTTACCATTTCTAAGTGTATGGCTTTGGTGGCCATGCAAACGAATACAGCAACGTATCCTTTAAATGTTTTTTGGCCACGATTTTTTGAACATTTAACATAATAAGGACCTGCGTAATCTATTCCAGTATTAAGAAACGGGAATGTCATCGTCACTCTATATTTTGGCAAGTTACCCATTATTTGCTGAGCTGTATTTTGTTTATACCTTGCACACGTTACACATTCTCTTAAATACTTTTTCAACGAATTTTTCAACCCGAAAATCCAATACTTTCTTTGGATATAGTTTCGCATTAGGTTTATCCCTCCATGCAATGTTTCCTTATGAGCATTTTTTATTAATAAGCTTGTTAGGTGGCATTTTTCTAAAATGATTGGATGTTTAACATTAAATTCTGCATTGGAATTTTGCAATCTTCCTCCAACTCTTAGAACCCCATCCTTGTCCAAAAATGGATTCAATGACAATATTTTATTATTTGTCTTGATTTCCTTTTTGATTTTAAGGCACTTTATCTCTTGCCTAAACTGGTATTCTTGTTGTTTCTTAATAACAACTGTTTCCGCTATTCTTATCTCCTTTACTGAAATAATTGATGAATAGGCTTTATTTCTTGTTTTCATCTGCACGAATCTATTTATGTATGCTATTATACGTATAAGTTTTTCTATACTGGAATACCTTTCTATTAATTCGTAAATAGGATCATCTATTTTGTCATTTAATACCGTATTTATTAAGACAGGTTCTTCTACAGACTGCTGCCGAGGCCAAAGTTCTTTTGGGTCTGCTAGCCATTTCGGACCTTTCCACCAAAAATCACAGTTGATCAACTGGTTAGAATCCACTCCCCTGGATGCTAAATCTGCTGGATTATCCTCTGACTTAACATGATTCCATTCAGTATTTTTTAATTTCCGAATGTCATCCGTTCTTCTTTTTATAAATTTGATCTTACTTTGACCACTGTTAATCCATGCTAAGGTAATCGTGGAATCACTCCAAGCATAGATCTCCATTATATTGTCAATTGATCCTTTTAGTCTTTGGATTAATTCACTAAGCAGGTGAGCTGCACACAGCTCGAGTTTGGGAATTGTCTTCCTATTTTTTATAGGGTTGACTCTACTTTTGCTAGCTATTATATTAACATGAGGTCCTACTTTAGCATAGACTACTGCAGCATATGCTTTTTCGGAGGCGTCCGCAAATCCGTGAATCTGAATGACTGAAGAACTGTTTGAATTAATCCACCTTGGGATTCGAATATTCTCTAACAATAATAAATTTTCTTTATATTTTTCCCAATAATTTTTATCTTCTATGGATAATTCCTGATCCCATTCACTTTTATTTATCCAAAGTTTTTGAATAAAAAGTTTTCCTGAAACCGTGACTGGTGCCAACCATCCTAACGGATCAAATATTTTTGCTAGCGTTGATAACACAACGCGCTTATTTATATTTTTTGATTCATCATTACAATTTACGCTGAACTTAAATAAATCCTTTTGAGGTTCCCATTTTAGTCCTAAAGTTTTAACACATTCATTTTCGATAATATTGAGAACCTTATTGTCCCCTGTGTCCTCCACAGTGGTTAATATTTTGGAATTGTTGGAAATCCATTTCCTTAAGTTGAATCCAACTTTCTGCAATTCATGGGGAATTAATGTTATTAATTTATTAGCTTCTTCTACCGAATCAGCTCCAGTCATTAGGTCATCCATATAGAAATCATTCCTAATTATTGCACTAATAACTTGGTTTTTACATTTATCTGCAATATCTACCAGAACCCTGGTAGCCAAATATGGTGCAGATGCAGTTCCGTAAGTGACTGTGGTTAATTTATATGTTTTAATTTTTTCTTTTGGAGAATTTCTCCATAAAATATATTGATATTTTTGATCATTATTATCTATTTTAATTTGTCGGTACATCTTTTCAATGTCTGCCGAAACAACAAATTCCCATTTTCTCCATTTAATAATAATGTCAAAAATATCTTTTTGAACTCGTGGCCCAACCCACATTATGTCGTTCAAACTTTTGTTATTCGTAGTTTTTGCTGAAGCATCAAAAACTACTCTCAATTTGGTCGTAAGGCTTGAATCTCTAATCACTGCCTGGTGCGGTAAAAAATATTTGCCTTCATCACTCACTTCAATCATGTGTCCTAAATCCATGTATTCATTCATGAATTTAGTGTAGTCAACCTTAAGTTTTTCATTTCTTTTTAGTTTTTTCTCCAGATTCATGTAACGAGCTATCGCTTGTTTCTTTGAATCTCCTAAGGTGACATCCTCCTTGAATGGAATTGACACAATGTATCGCCCATCTGAATCTTTTTTTGTCGTTTTGATAAATTTATTTTCACAGATTTCAGACTCGATATCATCTTTTTCTTCTTCTTCCACTTCCCAGTAGCGATCTAACTCTTTTATTTCTATTGTTGTGGCTACAATGGTTTCTTTTCCTTTGGATTTTTTACATCCAGAAACTATCCACCCGAAATCAGTTTTTTGCCCAAGGAGACCGTCTATTTTTATAACTCCATTTTGCAGAATGTGAGTATATACGTCTGCTCCAATGATTAAATCAATGCGACCCGGTTTATTAAAATCGGGGTCGGCTAATTTAAAGTTCTTCCATTTTTTCTGATCAACATTAATCGTGTTGACTGGAAGTGCCTTCATAAGTTTTGGGAGAATAATTGCTTCAATTTCTAAATTTTTCGGAGAATTTCTTATCGAAATAACCGCTTTGTGCTTGGAGATGCACGTTCCTGTGGAAGATACTCCACTTATTTCAGTATGAGACCGAAATTTTTTCAATTTTAGAATCTGTGCAGACTCTTCTGAAATAATTGTGCTTTGAGAGCCACTATCAATCAATGCTCTTAATTGTTCAAAGCCTCCATACCTCGACTTTACTTGAATCAAGGCCGTGGCCAACAAGGCTTGACCTGTTGTTCTACACGTATTCACTTTTTCTGGATTATGACCTGCAAAGTGAAGTAACGTGTGGTGAGGTTTACGACAAGTCGAACAAAGCTGCTCGCTTATACATTTTTTACCAAACGGATGCCTCAGACATCTTAGGCAAATCCCATTTTTTCTTACCCAGTCAGACCGTTCTGCTGGATTCATTATTTTAAATTTATGGCATTGAATTAAATAATGCCCTGGTAGTTTGCAATATGCACAATTGTCACTATAATTTTTATTCTTGTTATTATTAATCATTTTCTTTACAGGTTTTACTTCCTGTGAGAATGATGATATAGAATTGAGCCTTTGCTCTAAAAAGTCCATGACATCAGAAAGTGCCTGTATTTCTTTTGTCTTTTTAACATGGCTTTCATATAAATTGAGTGATTCTTTATTGAATTTCCGAAGAATTATGTGAGCGAAAATTGCATCCACATCTTCTGGTAATTGTGCCTTTAATTTTATAATATAAATTGACTCGTTAATCGTGTCAATAAATGTCTTTATTTGCTTATTGGATTCTAAATTTAAATTTGGCATATCCATAAGCCTATTCATATGATCTGAGAATATGTTTCTTTTATTCTCATATCGCTTGGTCAAAAACTCCCAAGTGGCTTCATAATTTTCTCCAGAGCCGAGCAGTAAATGAGTAACCACATTTCTGGCTTCTCCTTTTAATGCTGACTTTAGATAATTAAATTTGAGAGAAGGACTGAGATCCTCTCTCACATGTATGAGCTCTGTAAAGAGTTCATTAAAAAGATCCCATTCTTTGGAATCACCAAAGAAGGTGGGAATCTGTATTTTAGGCAGGGTTGGTAACTCCTCCGCCTTAACAACCGTCGACATTTCAGCTTTATTTATTGTGCCACTGAGTCGACTATTAATGGCTGTAAGAATATTTTGTTTGTCAAATTCAAGTTCGCTAATTTCTTCTTCGAATAGCGAACTCTCAAAATGACTATTCACCTGTTCAATCAGGTTATCTATTTTATGCCATAAAAATTCAATTTTATTTTTCCTTATTTTAAGGAAATCTGGACTACTGTCTATTAGTTTAGACGTATCTTCTAGATATACTCGAAATTGGCCAACATTATTACGAAATGCCTGCTCTACTTTTAAAGCGTTGTTTTGTGCTATACCCTCTTTTTCAGGGTGACCACGCATTTCAAGGTTTAATGTAGGGGGAGGGTTTGATTTAGGGACAGTGTTTGATTTAGGGAAAGTGTTTTCTACCGACTCGCCCTTAATTTTTTCATTTTTATTTTTAATTTTTTCTAACACCATCATTATTAAATCATACTGCTTCGCGTTAAAATATTCATGATCGACAACGCCGATCTTTAACAAATTGCTATGATTAGCAATGAAACATTTTTGAAGCTCATTTAATTTTAGAATTTCTACATCTGTTAATGTTGGTTTTACTTCCAACTTTCTAATTTCCAAAATAATTTCGGACTGCTTCTTAAGGAATTGAATAGTCTTTTCTGACATCATTTTGAAAATTTTTTGTAATTTCTTAATATATATAGTACGTGTATATGTATTTTATATGTATTTATATATATATGTGTGTTTGGATAAACAGAAAATTCTTGTTTTGACTTAGCTGATGTCGTTGTTGTTGCTGCTGCTGTTGCTGCTGTTGTTGCTGCTGTTGCTACTGCTGTTGCTGCTTCTGCTGCTGCTGTTGTTGCTGCTTCTGCTGCTGGTAGAGGCTCCTTTGAATTTGACTTCCTTCTCTTCTTTAAGGCTCCGTCGATGTTTAAAGATGATTTTTTTTTTTGCACGTTTTATTATTTTTGTAGTCCAGTCAGATTTTTTGTTTTTTAGCCATTTATTTCGGCATTTATGCTCTTTTGGCATATACACTGCACTCTATTTATGAGCTGATTTAATGCTATTAGAGCATTTATAAGGCACTGTTTTCAGGCACTTTTTATTTAATTTATGCTCTTATGGCATATACACTGCACTCTATTTATGAGCTGATTTAATGCTATTACAGCATTTATAAGGCACGTTATGCACTTTTTAATTTCACAATTGCTGATGTATGGCCTCAAGCACGCCTTACCACAATTTATAATGGTACACAAAGCAACCTTTAGCTATAGACTATAAGGTGCTTGTTTTAAAACATAAAAGATTCTTTTGTATCTTTTTGCTTTTTATATTTATACTCTGTTCCTTACCTTTGGTAGGGGGAAACAAGAGTCACTTATTTTTGCTACCTTTAGCTGCAAGATTAACTTAGCAATGCTTAAAGGAGCTGGCCTTTCTCTGAGTCCCTTACCTTTGGTAGGGGGAAACTGCAGAGTCGATTAAAGGCTCGATTGACCAAATGTAAAATCCCAAATAAGAAGCCTTTACTCGTTGAGTTTTTGTAAGAAACTGATTTTATTTGGAAATATCTTCGGTTTAAATAGGTGACATGAGAATCGCATCTTAAAGTAAATGGCCTACGCAGAGGCCTACGTAAATAGTCCCCGCCTTATCGAGGTCCCACGCTCGGGCACATCTGCCTATCTTGAGCGGCGAGGACCTTATCTGTGGTCTCCCACTAAGGGACTATTTTAGGAGGCGGGGAACGATCTCAAGTGACTGACTCATGTAGTGTGCACTTAAATTACATGTTTTTGAGCAATGCACCCATGTCGCCTTAGATAACAAAATCCTAAATATAATTTATCGCTCTCGATTCATTTACATAAGATATGAACGGAGCCCAAAATTGTAAGTCTTTAAATATATTCGTGTTCATGTGTGAACACCGTTATAAATGCAGTGTTTGGATGGATGAAATACGCTTTATTGGATCACATAACGAAAGACTTGAGCAACGAACTTGTTCGACAGGCGAAAAAAATCATATCTAATCAGTAAGGGTATTTAGCTCCACATCCCGGGACCTCTAGCTAACCTCCAGCAAATGGTACTTGAACATTTTGTTCAGTGAACTCATGTTCTGGGACAACTCGTTGCAG
Source organism: Drosophila melanogaster (assembly GCF_000001215.4). Lineage (NCBI taxonomy): Eukaryota > Metazoa > Arthropoda > Insecta > Diptera > Drosophilidae > Drosophila > Drosophila melanogaster. The sequence goes on along the minus strand of NT_037436.4, from coordinate 6,220,755 downwards.
ACCCGGACCACGCAGCCTTCAAAGGAAGATAGTGATGAAATAACGTGCTTAACACCTGGCCAAAACACTCTCACTAACCAACTAGATACTTGATCACTCGCAGCAGCACCATGGCGATAAAGTCGAGAACTCAAAGAACTGCCTTCATGCACACGCGACGAGACTTAGAACCAAATTGAACACGAATCTGGGCATGCAATCGCGAATAAGTGAAATCATTTGGTGAGCGGCAGCTGCTCCGTTGACGTCGACGTGGGCAGAGGCGGCACAGTGGAGCAAATTGGTTGGCGAAAAGGTCGTGCCACTTAGAGGCGTTGAGGTTTTAATGGGCTAATTAGCACATAAAGTCAAATTGAAATATGAATGGCCGTGTAATCGCAAAATGTGCAAATGTGGACTTGCCTCACTGTGCAAGTCAGTAATTTCACTTCGTATTTGGCCAAAATGCAGATATCTTTTATCACATATCACATCACCACTGTGCAGAAAAAGTTTTTTGCTGGTGTTGCAATAGCTATTTATTCTTTTTTAAGTGCTTATTTACACACATTATATTTTTAGCAAGTGAGTGTCAATTAAGCATGCAACGTTTTTGTTAATTATCTTTCTCCATTATTTTTTGTACCGTGCAAGCATTTTTTGTCACTCTGGAGTCGGTGAATTTTAATGAGTTTATTGTAAAATTATTTGCAACTCTTACCTGATTTTCAGATTAATAATATAATTATTTACATGTGAAAAAATTACATTTATTTTTATTTCAAAAAAATAATCGCTTTGAATACTTTGTATATAAATGGAAAACTTTTCGGAATCTGATACTTTATGGCCCACTGTGCAGCTGCTGTGTGGGCTAAGCCAAATCGAGAACTTCTTGTTAATGTTGCAATCGTCGAATTTTTTCCTGAGTTTTTTTTACAAGCACATATTTCCATTAATTTTTTCGGCAATGTTCATTTGCGTGTATTGCATAAGGCAAAGGCGCAGAACCGCGCGATGCGAATTACGTCATCAGAACTCGTTTACATACAGCCATGAGAAGCTGAGAAGCTTAAGCTGCTGCGCAGGCGCAGCAATTGAGGCCAAAAATAAAAAGAACTGGCCGTTCTGACACTCGACACAGTCTTTATCAATGCATTTACTTATGTCATTGCAAACGGCGGAAAACGAGTTTGGCTACAACCAATACAGTTACCAAAAAAAAATACAAAACGCGAAATCCGAATTGCCCCAACACTTTGGTCATGAATTTTGCACAATATTTAGCTGTGATTGTGATTTTCAATAGTTGCTGCTGCTAGCTAGTCTCTGTATTTGGCTCTTTTAATCGGTATAGCAATAAACTTCAAGATTTTGTCGATCGTGGGCTAAAATTGAGGTGCGCAATTTTCGATTCTTTGGTCAGGCCTGAGTGAGTTTTGTAGCAGTTATTTTGCTTTAACAACAATTACTTCAGTAAGCTATTACACTTCTGGGTAAACGAAAGGTGGCAATAGCTTAATGGAAAATCATTTAAATAAGTTTGATTTTAAATGCTACACGAATGGCTAAGCACATATAAATTAAATTACGTTAAAGGCTGCAATAAAAACTTAATAAAAATGTTCGGTGTCTAATAGCAGTACTTTTAAGCTATCGCTTGTGTTGTAATATCAATGCTTAATTCTTTCACAAGCTCTATCCATATTATCAATTTAAGAACCCTTAAAAGTAAGAAATTATCCCAGCTTAACGCTATGAATTTATCAAGCTGTGGCTGGAGTATTGTTGAGATTATTTCAAGCGTTCAAGCTTAAAGTAGTACATTTCAATAGAAGATAGAGTATACATTTTCTTAGTGCTAAAGTCAATCTTCATAAGCGGAAGGCGTTTCACCCATTCCACAACGTTCCCCGATGACAACGAACCGGTTTTCCGTTTTGTTTTGTTCCGATTCCGCCCGGCCGGCGAATGAGAAAAAAAACAAATAGCTGGAAAAGATTTTGTAAACATACGTTCAGAGCAAAACAAAATCGGATAAGCGGACATTCTCTCAGTTAAATTAAAGTGCCAAAGAGAAGAGCACCCGATCGACTGCCGATCGAGCGACTACGAACACCAAAACTTTTGGGGCCTCGGGAAAACTTCTCGCTGCAGTTTAATCAGTTGCTCACCAACTGCGAGACCAGTTAGATGTGCTGCGATGTAATGAGGAAAGAATATTTATCAAGGAACACACATGAAATTTGAATTTTTCGTCAAATTTTTTGGGCATTCTCAAAAGACAATTATCATTATAACTTATAAACACATTTCATGTGAGATGATAGTAAAAGCACCAAACTGCATTGAAATGATGTTACAATCTTGGTCTTAAGTAACTTTGGTTACAGGTGATAGAACTAAGTTAACAATCCTAGCAACTAACGTTCGTATTATCCTAGGTTATGATGAACCCAAGAAGAATGCTGATATAATGAACAAATTAAATACAATTACATATATTTTAAATGATTATATAACCTCATAAGTCAAATGGCGATAATCCGTATCTTTTATTCCGGCTTCAGAATTTTCTGAAATAAGACGGATAAGAGGATGTGAATACATTATAGGGTCGGAAAGACTATCGTTCTCTCAGCTGTATAGAATGCCGAAGACGAGAAAAGCCGAAGGCATACGAAAAGAGCCGATCGGACGACTATCAAAATCAAATTTTTCGGGGTCTCGAGGAAAACTTCTCGCTGCGGTGCCATCAGTTGCTCGAGAAGAGCCATCCAGTGCGGTTGGATGAGCTCCACCAAAGGAATACGAAAAGAACAGTGAAAAAAGTGAAATACAGCAGATAAGAAAGTGAAATACATACATAAGTGAACCGGGAAAGAAAGAGATAGAACCGGAAGTGGTCCGTGGAGAAAGGACTGTCGTTATCGCAGCGCGGGTGCTTGAACTCTCGGCACAATGGGGCACGGAGTGGCCTCCATTGGGGCTCTGCTAGTAATCCTGGCCATCTCCTATTGCCAGGCGGAGCTAACGCCACCATATTTCAATCTGGCCACGGGCAGGAAGATTTATGCCACAGCTACGTGTGGCCAGGATACGGATGGACCAGAGCTCTACTGCAAACTAGTGGGAGCCAATACGGAACACGATCATATCGACTATTCAGTTATCCAGGGACAGGTAACTATAATCGACATCCAGCAACGCCCAAAAATCTTTTCAGTATACACACATGATGAGATAATCTTTAACTTTACACTGAAAAAAAGTTAATGTTTAATTTCAAAATAAAGCTGAATCAGGAGAGATAACAAATTACAATCGATTATATTGGTTATCCAACTTAATTAAGAATTTCTTCAAACTATTATTTAGTTAAAAATCAAAACTTTATATTTCAAGTGTGCACTGCATTTAGACGTCCCCCACATGTGTTGAACATTCGAATTGGGCTCTAAAAATACTCTGGACTGAATTTGGATTCCATTTTCTTTTTCTAACATGTGTTTTCTGCGTTTTTGTAGGTCTGCGATTACTGCGATCCCACGGTGCCGGAGAGGAATCATCCGCCAGAGAACGCGATCGATGGCACCGAGGCCTGGTGGCAGAGTCCTCCGTTGTCCAGGGGCATGAAATTCAATGAAGTCAATTTGACCATCAACTTCGAACAGGTAAGCAGCAGAGAACATAAAAGATACCAAAGGTATCCGCCTAAGAAACGCATAGAGACGGGGAGACGGTGGATGGATGCAACTCGTTTTCGGGTTCGACCGATGGGATCGGATCGTAAAATTTGAAAACAATTTTAATGGGTTTTCATTTCGTCGACGTCGACACAGCAAAAACTGAACGAAAAAAATGTTGCTGAGCTCGAGTATTTGTTGTTGGCAAAGGGGAAGGCTTTGGAGTTGTGGGTTATCAGTATGTCAGCAGTCCCTACATACAATATACACAGAGATATGTACGAACATACATACACACACTTTTGAATGGGAGTTCTCGGTTTACAGGCTGCTTAGAAACCGACTCGGAGCATTGACTTTTTCGAGCGGTTCATTCGGAATGGTTTTTTTTAGCGATAAAGGCATTATGTTTCTTAAGGCACACCAGCATGCGACAAATATGAATTGAGAGCAGCCTGATAATGGGCCCGAGTCGCAAGAAACTACAGTCTTATCATCAGATTGTTTCTCAGTTTGTTCTATAAAAAGTTGTGCCTCGGACTCGCCTACGTTCTTATCTCACTTGCAACGGAAGCGAGTAATCCACGAGGTCGGGAATTTAATTTTGAGAATAATTGCGCTAAGATTTCAACAGCTCAGCATGATCTCATTCGTGTTAATTCCTTAGTTGCACTTTTCCTAATTCACAAAATGCAACTGAATATGAGACATTGGTTTATATATAGACTGCGAAACACCAGGAATGCTGGCAACTCGAATGCTAAATTTGTGAGATACATATTTGCAGAATTATGTACATCGACGTTTTTTTGCTTCAAAATCATGAACTTCCACATGGGTGAAACTAATGAAAACACAGAAAAGTAAACAAATCTCTGAAACCAAACATGTGCGCCTGTGTACAAAGATATTAACGCATGGCTGTATCTTTGTATATGTGTGGACCTTCGTATCTCTCAGTTCGCTTTCAATTGAAGCCAAATTAAAAAGCAAACATAACCCAAGACAATATAAATAAACGATGAAAAAGTGGCCGGTTCTACTGCAGAACATTTGGAGTTAATTTCCCCACAGTGATCTCATGTTGTCGTCTCACATTTGTCTGTGAGGCGATGTATGTACATATATAATCGTAATGTGTACGCTGGACTAATAAATTTCAATGAATTTGCTTGTTCAAAATGAATTTTGTGTCTTGGGGGAGACTTGAAAAAACTAAAGTGGGTAAAATTGTTGAAGACTCTTATATTGAAATTGAAATGAGTAAATCTTATCTTTAACATATTTGGGGTTACTCAATAACATTTTTAATTTAACAATGTGTGTAATATGTAATATATTTTCTGATCTCTACACTGTTCGCTTTTTCAGGAATTCCATGTGGCCTATTTGTTCATTCGCATGGGCAACTCCCCTCGTCCGGGTCTCTGGACGCTGGAGAAGTCCACGGATTATGGCAAGACCTGGACGCCTTGGCAGCACTTTTCCGATACCCCCGCCGATTGTGAGACGTACTTTGGCAAGGACACCTACAAGCCAATTACCCGCGACGACGACGTCATCTGCACCACTGAATACTCAAAGATTGTGCCGCTGGAGAACGGCGAGATTCCCGTGATGCTGCTCAATGAGCGACCCAGTTCCACCAACTACTTCAACTCAACGGTGCTGCAGGAATGGACTCGTGCCACTAACGTCAGGATTCGTCTGCTTCGCACCAAGAATCTTTTGGGACATTTGATGTCTGTGGCTCGACAAGATCCCACGGTGACGCGTCGCTACTTCTACTCGATCAAGGACATCTCGATCGGAGGAAGGTGCATGTGCAATGGACACGCCGACACCTGTGACGTCAAGGACCCGAAGAGCCCAGTCCGCATCCTCGCATGCCGTTGCCAGCATCACACGTGCGGCATCCAGTGCAACGAGTGCTGTCCTGGATTCGAGCAGAAAAAGTGGCGCCAAAACACCAATGCCCGACCATTCAACTGCGAACGTAAGTATTGTGTAGTCTTTTGAACGGACATCTCTCTTGAGCGGACAGAGACCCGGATCTTTATTTCCGAATTTTATTACTAGCCTGCAACTGTCATGGTCACAGCAACGAGTGCAAGTACGATGAGGAAGTGAACCGCAAGGGACTGTCCCTGGACATTCACGGACACTACGATGGTGGTGGTGTTTGCCAGAACTGTCAGCACAATACCGTGGGAATTAACTGCAACAAGTGCAAGCCGAAATACTATAGACCCAAGGGCAAGCACTGGAACGAGACCGATGTCTGCAGCCGTAAGAGCCAGTTATAATTTAAAGGAATCCGTAATACCATCGTTCTCCCATCCATTTAGCCTGCCAATGCGACTACTTCTTCTCCACCGGACACTGCGAGGAGGAGACCGGAAACTGTGAGTGCCGTGCTGCCTTCCAACCGCCAAGTTGCGACTCCTGCGCGTATGGATACTATGGTTACCCCAATTGCCGGGAGTGCGAATGTAATCTGAATGGAACCAATGGCTACCACTGCGAGGCTGAAAGCGGACAGCAGTGCCCGTGCAAGATCAATTTCGCGGGGGCCTACTGTAAGCAGTGCGCCGAAGGATACTACGGATTCCCCGAGTGCAAGGCATGCGAGTGCAACAAAATCGGCTCGATTACCAACGACTGCAACGTGACCACTGGAGAGTGCAAGTGCTTGACCAATTTCGGAGGCGACAACTGCGAGCGCTGCAAGCACGGATACTTCAACTACCCTACTTGCTCATGTAAGAAATTAATAATATTTTAAAGTTGAAAAACCAACTGATGCTGATTATGATTCTCCTTGGCAGACTGCGACTGCGACAACCAGGGCACGGAGTCGGAAATCTGCAACAAGCAGTCTGGCCAGTGCATCTGTCGTGAAGGTTTTGGAGGCCCAAGATGCGATCAGTGCTTGCCAGGATTTTACAACTATCCGGACTGCAAGCCATGCAACTGCTCCAGCACGGGTAGTTCGGCGATCACCTGCGACAACACGGGCAAATGTAACTGCCTCAACAACTTTGCCGGGAAACAGTGCACGCTCTGTACTGCCGGATACTACAGCTATCCGGATTGTCTACGTATGTACCCTCAGCCATCAGATTTCATTTCAATTTTAATAACCTCTAATTTATCTTGATTTGCAGCTTGTCACTGTGACTCTCACGGATCTCAGGGAGTGTCCTGTAATTCAGACGGACAGTGCTTGTGTCAGCCCAACTTTGACGGACGTCAGTGCGATTCCTGTAAGGAGGGCTTCTACAACTTCCCCAGCTGCGAGGACTGCAACTGTGATCCTGCAGGAGTGATCGATAAGTTCGCCGGATGCGGATCGGTGCCCGTGGGTGAGCTCTGCAAGTGCAAGGAGCGAGTGACGGGCAGGATCTGCAATGAGTGCAAGCCATTGTACTGGAACCTGAACATCAGCAATACTGAGGGATGTGAGATTTGCGATTGTTGGACAGATGGTACTATTTCCGCACTGGACACCTGTACCTCGAAGTCCGGACAGTGTCCCTGCAAGCCGCATACTCAAGGCAGGCGCTGCCAGGAGTGTCGGGATGGTACCTTCGATCTGGACAGTGCCTCGCTGTTTGGCTGCAAGGACTGCAGTTGCGATGTGGGCGGCTCGTGGCAAAGTGTTTGCGACAAGATCAGCGGACAGTGTAAGTGCCACCCGAGGATTACGGGTCTGGCATGTACCCAGCCACTGACCACCCACTTCTTCCCAACGCTGCATCAGTTCCAGTACGAATACGAGGATGGATCACTACCATCGGGCACTCAGGTGCGCTACGACTACGATGAGGCGGCATTCCCCGGATTTAGCAGCAAGGGCTATGTGGTGTTCAACGCCATTCAGAACGATGTACGGAACGAGGTCAATGTCTTTAAGTCATCTCTGTATCGTATTGTCCTGCGATATGTGAATCCAAATGCCGAGAATGTCACTGCCACCATTTCGGTTACTTCAGACAATCCTCTGGAGGTTGATCAGCAGTAAGTATTTGTAGAACTTTGCTAGAGAAAGATCTTAAGTATTCCGGTTTTACAGCGTTAAGGTTCTACTGCAACCCACATCGGAACCTCAGTTCGTAACTGTTGCGGGTCCCTTGGGAGTGAAACCCTCAGCCATTGTTTTGGATCCGGGTCGTTATGTATTTACCACCAAGGCCAACAAGAATGTGATGCTTGATTACTTTGTTCTCCTACCCGCCGCTTACTACGAAGCCGGAATTCTAACGCGCCACATCTCAAATCCCTGTGAACTGGGCAACATGGAGCTGTGCCGTCACTACAAGTACGCCTCTGTGGAAGTGTTCTCACCAGCGGCAACTCCATTCGTCATCGGTGAAAACTCCAAGCCGACCAATCCCGTCGAGACGTACACTGATCCGGAGCATCTGCAGATTGTGAGCCATGTCGGTGATATTCCCGTACTGAGCGGATCCCAAAATGAGCTGCACTACATCGTGGATGTGCCACGAAGTGGCCGGTATATCTTCGTGATTGACTACATCAGCGATAGGAACTTCCCCGACAGTTACTATATCAACTTAAAACTAAAGGATAATCCAGATTCGGAAACATCCGTGCTGTTGTATCCATGCTTATACTCGACTATTTGCCGAACATCAGTTAACGAGGATGGTATGGAGAAGTCATTCTATATTAACAAAGAGGATTTGCAGCCAGTCATCATCTCCGTGAGTTCGAAATATTAATCAAGCTATTAACAGCAAAATAATCACTTTCCTATTTTGTTCAGGCTGACATCGAAGATGGTTCTCGTTTCCCGATTATCTCGGTGACAGCAATTCCCGTCGACCAATGGTCCATTGACTACATCAACCCAAGTCCCGTCTGTGTGATCCATGATCAGCAATGCGCCACTCCGAAATTCCGTTCCGTTCCCGATTCCAAGAAGATCGAGTTCGAAACTGATCATGAGGACCGTATTGCCACCAACAAACCTCCATATGCCTCACTCGATGAACGAGTTAAGCTGGTCCACTTAGACAGTCAAAATGAAGCAACCATCGTGATTGAGTGAGTTTGTCACTTCTTTATATTATATTATATATTATTTATTTATTTATATTATTTTATATACAGATCAAAGGTTGATGCTACAAAACCGAATCTATTTGTGATCCTGGTGAAGTACTACCAACCGAGCCACCCCAAATACCAGGTGTACTACACGCTGACAGCGGGCAAGAACCAGTACGATGGCAAGTTCGACATTCAGCACTGTCCATCGAGTTCCGGATGCCGCGGTGTGATACGCCCCGCCGGAGAGGGTTCGTTCGAGATTGACGACGAGTTCAAGTTCACGATTACGGTAAGACTATTATAAAATACAATCTTAAGCTACTTTAAAACCGCAAATTGGTTTTAGACCGATCGATCCCAGAGCGTTTGGCTGGACTACCTGGTGGTGGTTCCCTTGAAGCAGTACAATGATGACCTACTGGTGGAAGAGACCTTCGACCAGACCAAGGAGTTCATTCAGAACTGCGGCCATGACCACTTCCACATAACCCACAATGCCAGTGATTTCTGCAAGAAATCCGTTTTCTCTCTAACAGCCGATTACAATAGTGGAGCATTGCCTTGCAATTGCGACTACGCCGGATCCACGAGCTTCGAGTGTCATCCGTTCGGAGGTCAGTGCCAGTGCAAGCCGAATGTGATTGAGCGCACGTGCGGAGCCTGTCGCAGTAGATACTACGGATTCCCCGACTGCAAGCCATGCAAGTGTCCCAATAGCGCCATGTGTGAGCCCACCACTGGTGAGTGCATGTGTCCGCCCAATGTCATTGGGGATTTGTGCGAGAAGTGCGCCCCCAACACCTATGGATTCCATCAGGTAAGATTTTTGACTAGCCTTCAACAGCAGGTGCTAAAAATCGCATTTCATTGTCCACCAGGTCATTGGCTGCGAGGAGTGTGCATGCAATCCTATGGGCATTGCCAATGGAAACTCCCAGTGCGATCTGTTCAATGGAACCTGCGAGTGTCGGCAAAATATCGAGGGCAGGGCCTGTGATGTTTGCTCCAATGGATACTTTAACTTCCCGCACTGCGAGCAGTGCAGTTGCCACAAGCCCGGCACCGAACTGGAGGTGTGTGACAAGATCGATGGCGCATGCTTCTGCAAGAAGAATGTGGTTGGAAGGGACTGTGACCAGTGTGTCGATGGAACATACAATCTGCAGGAGTCGAATCCGGATGGTTGCACCACTTGCTTCTGCTTTGGCAAGACTTCGCGATGCGACAGTGCCTATCTCAGAGTTTACAATGTGAGCCTGCTTAAGCATGTGTCCATCACTACTCCGGAATTCCACGAGGAGAGCATCAAGTTTGATATGTGGCCCGTACCCGCGGATGAAATTCTTCTGAATGAGACCACGCTGAAGGCAGACTTTACCTTACGGGAGGTCAACGATGAACGACCTGCGTACTTTGGGGTTCTGGACTATCTGCTTAACCAGAATAATCACATCTCTGCTTATGGCGGAGACCTGGCTTATACTTTACATTTCACTTCTGGCTTCGACGGCAAATACATTGTGGCTCCGGATGTAATTTTGTTCAGTGAACACAATGCCCTGGTCCATACAAGCTATGAGCAGCCCAGCCGAAATGAACCATTCACCAACCGCGTCAATATAGTGGAATCGAATTTCCAGACGATTTCCGGAAAACCAGTTTCACGAGCTGATTTCATGATGGTTCTGCGGGATCTAAAAGTAATCTTTATCAGAGCCAACTATTGGGAACAGACCTTGGTGACCCACCTGTCCGATGTGTATCTAACTCTAGCCGATGAGGATGCAGATGGCACTGGCGAATACCAGTTCCTGGCCGTGGAGCGTTGCTCCTGCCCACCTGGTTACTCCGGACACTCGTGCGAGGACTGTGCCCCGGGCTACTACCGAGATCCCAGCGGACCTTATGGTGGTTACTGCATTCCCTGCGAGTGCAATGGACATTCGGAGACCTGTGATTGCGCTACCGGAATCTGTTCAAAGTGCCAGCATGGAACAGAGGGTGATCACTGTGAGCGCTGTGTGTCCGGTTACTATGGAAACGCCACGAATGGAACACCCGGAGATTGTATGATCTGCGCTTGCCCACTGCCATTTGACTCGAACAACTTTGCCACCAGTTGCGAAATCTCCGAGAGCGGAGACCAAATCCATTGTGAGTGCAAGCCAGGATATACAGGACCACGTTGCGAGTCTTGCGCCAATGGTTTCTATGGAGAGCCAGAGAGCATAGGACAGGTGTGCAAGCCGTGCGAGTGTTCCGGTAACATCAATCCAGAGGATCAGGGATCTTGCGACACTAGGACCGGTGAATGTCTTCGCTGCTTGAATAACACCTTCGGTGCTGCCTGTAATCTGTGTGCACCTGGATTCTATGGCGATGCTATCAAGCTAAAGAACTGCCAGAGCTGCGACTGCGATGATCTGGGCACCCAGACGTGTGATCCCTTTGTGGGCGTCTGCACCTGTCACGAGAACGTCATTGGCGACCGTTGCGATCGCTGTAAGCCGGATCACTATGGATTTGAGTCAGGTGTTGGGTGCCGAGCCTGCGACTGCGGTGCTGCCTCCAATTCAACGCAGTGTGACCCACACACAGGTCACTGTGCCTGCAAGTCGGGAGTGACAGGACGACAGTGCGATCGATGCGCCGTTGACCATTGGAAATACGAAAAGGACGGTTGCACTCCGTGCAATTGCAATCAGGGATACTCACGAGGATTCGGTTGCAATCCCAACACCGGCAAGTGCCAATGTCTGCCAGGAGTAATTGGAGATAGGTAACTAACACTTGTGATCTTTGGTTTCTAAATGTTGAGTGTACTAAAACTACTTTCGTCATTCCAGATGCGACGCTTGTCCGAATCGATGGGTTCTGATCAAGGATGAAGGCTGTCAGGAGTGCAACAACTGCCACCACGCCCTTTTGGATGTCACTGATCGAATGCGCTATCAGATCGATAGTGTCCTGGAGGACTTTAACAGTGTAACCCTGGCCTTCTTCACCAGTCAAAAATTGAACTATTACGACCAGCTGGCCGATGAACTGGAGCCCAAGGTTAAGCTATTGGATCCCAACAGCGTGGACCTGAGTCCATCCAAAAAGGCCAACAGCGAATTGGAATCCGATGCCAAGTCCTATGCCAAACAGGTCAACCAGACCCTGGCCAACGCCTTCGATATCCGTGAGCGATCGAGCACCACTTTGGGTAACATAACAGTTGCTTATGATGAGGCGGTCAAGAGTGCCGACCAGGCCAAAGAGGCCATCGCTTCGGTGGAAGCTCTTTCCAAGAATCTCGAGGCGGCAGCGAGCACAAAGATTGATGCTGCTCTGGAGCAAGCACAGCACATTTTGGGACAAATCAACGGAACCAGTATCGAACTTACACCCAATGAACAAGTCCTGGAAAAGGCGAGGAAACTCTATGAAGAAGTGAACACTCTAGTTCTGCCCATCAAGGCGCAAAACAAGAGCCTCAATGCCCTCAAGAATGATATTGGAGAATTCAGCGACCATCTGGAAGATCTTTTCAACTGGAGCGAAGCTTCACAAGCCAAGTCCGCTGACGTTGAGCGCCGCAATGTGGCCAACCAGAAGGCCTTTGACAACTCTAAATTCGACACCGTTTCGGAGCAAAAGCTACAGGCAGAGAAGAACATCAAAGATGCTGGCAATTTCCTCATCAATGGCGATCTGACCCTGAATCAAATTAATCAGAAGTTGGATAACTTGAGAGATGCTCTAAACGAGCTCAATTCGTTCAATAAAAATGTGGACGAAGAATTACCCGTGAGGGAGGACCAGCATAAGGAGGCGGATGCCCTTACCGATCAAGCCGAACAGAAGGCGGCCGAATTGGCCATTAAGGCCCAAGATCTGGCTGCCCAATACACGGATATGACCGCCAGTGCGGAGCCGGCCATCAAGGCCGCAACTGCCTACTCGGGAATCGTTGAGGCCGTTGAAGCTGCCCAGAAACTCAGTCAGGATGCAATCTCTGCGGCCGGAAATGCCACTGATAAGACAGATGGCATTGAAGAGAGAGCTCATCTCGCTGACACTGGATCTACTGATCTTCTCCAGAGAGCACGCCAGTCTCTGCAGAAGGTACAAGACGACCTAGAGCCCCGTCTGAACGCTTCGGCCGGCAAGGTGCAGAAAATCTCAGCCGTGAACAATGCCACCGAACACCAGCTGAAGGATATTAACAAGCTGATTGACCAACTGCCAGCTGAGTCGCAGAGGGATATGTGGAAGAATTCAAATGCCAATGCCAGTGATGCTCTGGAGATACTGAAGAACGTCCTAGAGATACTCGAACCTGTGAGTGTCCAAACGCCAAAGGAACTCGAGAAGGCACATGGCATCAATAGAGATTTGGATCTGACCAATAAGGACGTTTCTCAAGCTAACAAACAATTGGATGACGTAGAAGGATCCGTTTCGAAGCTAAGCGAATTGGCAGAGGATATCGAGGAACAGCAGCACCGTGTGGGCAGTCAGAGCCGGCAGTTGGGCCAGGAAATCGAGAACTTGAAGGCCCAAGTGGAGGCTGCTCGCCAGTTGGCCAACAGCATCAAGGTGGGCGTCAATTTCAAGCCAAGCACGATCCTGGAACTGAAGACACCGGAAAAGACCAAGTTGCTAGCCACTCGCACCAATCTATCGACCTATTTCCGCACCACCGAGCCATCCGGTTTCCTTTTATATCTGGGCAATGACAACAAGACCGCCCAGAAGAACAACGACTTTGTGGCCGTTGAGATTGTGAATGGCTATCCGATTCTTACCATAGATTTGGGCAATGGGCCGGAACGCATCACCAGCGATAAGTACGTGGCAGATGGTCGCTGGTATCAGGCTGTTGTGGATCGCATGGGTCCGAATGCCAAGCTAACAATTAGGGAAGAACTACCCAACGGTGACGTGGTTGAGCACAGCAAGTCTGGCTATCTTGAAGGATCCCAGAATATCCTTCATGTGGATAAGAACAGTCGCCTATTTGTTGGTGGCTATCCGGGTATTTCGGACTTCAATGCTCCGCCAGACTTGACCACTAACTCCTTCTCCGGCGACATTGAGGATCTAAAGATTGGCGATGAGAGCGTAGGATTGTGGAACTTTGTATATGGCGATGATAACGACCAGGGCGCCAGGGAGCGGGATGTGCTGCTCGAGAAGAAGAAGCCGGTAACTGGTCTGCGGTTCAAGGGTAATGGATACGTCCAACTGAACGCCACATCGAACTTGAAGAGCCGCTCCAGCATCCAGTTCAGCTTCAAGGCAGACAAGGATACTTCCAATGGACTGCTGTTCTTCTACGGCAGGGATAAGCACTACATGAGCATTGAGATGATTGACGGAGCTATCTTCTTCAACATTAGTTTGGGTGAAGGTGGAGGCGTTCAATCCGGCAGCCAGGATCGCTACAATGACAACCAATGGCACAAGGTCCAGGCGGAAAGGGAAAACCGAAACGGCCTTCTCAAGGTCGACGATATAGTAATATCACGGACCAATGCTCCATTGGAAGCGGACTTGGAGTTGCCCAAGCTGAGGAGATTATACTTCGGTGGTCATCCGAGACGTCTGAATACCTCGATAAGTTTGCAACCCAACTTTGATGGCTGCATCGATAATGTTGTGATCAACCAGGGAGTGGTCGACCTTACAGAATACGTAACTGGCGGCGGAGTTGAGGAAGGATGCTCGGCGAAGTTCTCCACGGTGGTGTCATATGCGCCGCATGAGTACGGATTCCTGAGGATGAACAACGTTTCCTCAGATAACAATCTGCATGTGGTTCTGCACTTCAAGACCACGCAACCGAATGGCGTACTCTTCTATGCCGCCAATCATGACCAGAGTTCCACCATTGGCCTCAGCCTACAAGATGGTTTGCTCAAGCTCAACAGCATGGGCAGTCAGTTGGTAATCGACGATCGTATTCTGAACGATGGCGAGGATCATGTGGTTACAGTTCAGCACACCCAAGGTGAACTTCGTCTTACGGTCGATGATGTAGATAACAAGAGGTAAGTTTAAAGAAGACTTCGATCTCTTTTGTGGTTCCTATGCTAATCTACATTTTTACATTCTCATAGACTTGGTTCTCCACAACCATTAATCCTGGAGGGTGGTGACATCTTCTTTGCTGGCTTGCCGGACAACTATCGAACACCGAGGAACGCGTTGGCCTCTTTGGCCTACTTTGTCGGTTGCATCAGCGATGTAACCGTGAACGAGGAGATCATTAACTTTGCCAACAGTGCTGAGAAGAAGAATGGCAACATCAACGGTTGCCCACCACATGTACTAGGTGAGTTGACAGGATACAACATCCGATTGAAAGCCGATTTATAAAAATCTCTATTTGCTTACAGCCTACGAACCAAGTTTGGTGCCCAGTTACTACCCAAGTGGAGACAACGAGGTGGAGTCTCCGTGGTCAAACGCCGATACTCTGCCCCCACTTAAGCCAGATATTGAAAGCACACTACCGCCCACAACGCCCACTACGACCACCACGACAACTACCACAACAACATCGACTACTACAACTTCAACAACGACAACTA
This sequence comes from Drosophila melanogaster, assembly GCF_000001215.4. Taxonomy (NCBI): domain Eukaryota; kingdom Metazoa; phylum Arthropoda; class Insecta; order Diptera; family Drosophilidae; genus Drosophila; species Drosophila melanogaster. The sequence continues at coordinate 6,205,433 of NT_037436.4, read as the reverse complement.
CTACGACACCATCCCCGATAGTCATTGATGAGGAGAAGGAGATTGAGGCGAAAACACCGCAAAAGATCCTAACAACGCGGCCACCAGCCAAGCTGAACCTTCCCAGCGATGAGCGCTGCAAGTTGCCGGAGCAACCCAATTTCGATGTTGATTTCACAGAGGCGGGTTACCGATTCTATGGACTGCGGGAGCAGCGCCTGCAGATTAACTCACTGCCGGTGAAGGTACGCCGTCACCATGACATTGGCATCTCATTCCGTACTGAGCGACCAAACGGTCTGCTCATTTATGCCGGAAGTAAGCAGCGCGATGACTTCATAGCCGTGTATCTTCTGGACGGTCGGGTGACATACGAGATACGGGTGGGTGCACAGTTGCAGGCCAAGATCACTACCGAGGCGGAGCTGAACGACGGCACCTGGCACACCGTGGAGGTGGTGCGGACCCAACGCAAGGTATCCCTGCTCATCGACAAGTTGGAGCAGCCGGGTTCCGTGGATCTGAATGCGGAAAGATCCGCTCCGGTATTGGCTGTCGAGTTGCCCATCTATCTGGGCGGAGTTAACAAGTTCCTGGAGTCGGAGGTTAAGAATCTCACCGATTTCAAGACTGAAGTACCGTACTTTAACGGCTGCCTCAAGAACATCAAGTTCGACGCTATGGATCTGGAAACACCACCGGAGGAGTTTGGAGTGGTTCCGTGCTCTGAGCAGGTGGAACGCGGTTTGTTCTTCAATAACCAGAAGGCGTTTGTAAAGATCTTTGATCACTTCGATGTGGGCACTGAGATGAAAATCAGCTTCGATTTCCGACCGAGGGATCCCAACGGATTGCTCTTCTCTGTGCACGGCAAGAACTCTTATGCCATACTCGAGCTAGTAGACAATACCTTGTACTTTACCGTGAAGACCGATCTGAAGAACATTGTGTCCACCAACTATAAGCTGCCCAACAACGAAAGCTTCTGCGATGGCAAGACGCGCAATGTTCAGGCCATCAAATCCAAGTTTGTGATCAACATAGCCGTGGATTTCATTAGCTCCAACCCCGGCGTGGGCAACGAAGGATCAGTGATCACAAGGACCAATCGTCCGCTGTTCTTGGGCGGACATGTGGCCTTCCAGAGGGCCCCGGGCATCAAGACCAAGAAGTCCTTTAAGGGCTGCATCAGCAAGGTGGAGGTTAACCAAAGGATGATCAACATCACGCCGAACATGGTCGTTGGCGATATTTGGCAGGGCTATTGTCCCCTCAACTAATAAAGAACTTCGGAACGACTTAAGGACCTATGATTTATTTGGACAACGACTACGAAAAACTGCCAGGAAGAATCTTCTTTTGCCGACAACTGCTAATCAAAGGACAACGAACGATCAAATTTCAAACGAACAAAATCGACGGGTCATAAAAAAGTCATAAGGTCTTCAAAGTAATAGATCCTTAGCAAAGATGCCAGTCGTATATATTCCTAGTACTATAAGCCAAACTGCGTGCCAATTCTATTAAAGCCATTTACATTTATATATCCTTTTTAAAACTCCTTAAGAGAATCTTGCATTTTTGTAATTCCAATAAACCAATAAAATAAACATTTTAATGAAACTAAAACTTTTGTTTTTTTATGTCATAAGTTTTAAATGGTGTAACATACATTTTTACAATTATTGAGACTTTATTTACAAAAATATTTCAGGTTTTGTTGAATTATTCATATTATAAATGATTATATAAAATCGTATATTACTCAATAGCTGACTTTTTTTGGGGCTTTGGTTACTTAGTAAAATTAGAATGATGATTGAAGCAATACATAATTGGCTGGATAGCTTCGGATTAGTATTCGATGTCGTACAGTTCGATTAGCCGGCAGGCCAGTGGTTGTGGAAATTTCCCCAAAAAAATTAGCCAATTCTCCGCACCCGTTTGGTTCTTAAAGCCTTCGATAATCTAGAATAACAAACGAGTATTGTTGAAAGACGAAAATTAATAATTTCCGGAAATAACTTACTCTTCGAATCATCTGACGCAGATCCTGTGGAGGATTGTCCCACGAGGCAATGGCATCGCAAAAGAATAAGAAGTCGGGCACCACGCCTCCTGGATTCTCCCTGATCATATGGCACATTCCCATAAAAGACAAATACTTCTCGTCGTGGTCATATGCGTAACGCAATAACAAGCACCTTCATTTCGTGGAAGAAAGGATAATTTAAAAAATGAGCAAATGAAGCATTTAATGTGTACATACCACTGGCGTAGGAATTCGGGCAAATAGGGAGCCACTTCATCTGGACATGCATTTCCGAGGCGCCCAAGTGTTATTGCTTAAAAAAAAGAATAATAATAATAAATTACTTTAAATCAGGCCAAATTACTTACCCGCATTCCTCGAAAGATTTTTTGGAATGTCCTGCCGGTTCATCAGGATCATTAGTTCGCTAAGCAGAAGGCGTACGTACGGCTTGGTTTCCTCACCTTAGGGGCGAAATACAAAAAATCTTTTTTGTTACATTATAAGAGAACCAAGCCAACTTACCCAACTTAACGCAGATTTGCCCTATGGCCCAAACTGCATTGTTGCACACACCAACAACGCTGGGGTTTAGGTTTTGCACCAAGATCAAAATAAAGTGGGCCGTGTAGGGGTATACCTGGGAAAAACAAGCCCCGCTCAAATCACCCAGCAGGGCAAACGATGATTGGCGAACCTAATATGTATTTTAATCCCATATACACGAGTATATTAATTAGGTAAAACTTACTTCGGGCATAACGTCGCCCATGCATTGGCAGAGCAGCTGCAAAAGTTTGCTGTTGGCCACCAGTGGCTCTATGAGGCTCTGCAGCCCCTCGATCAAGCCAGACACCAGATCCAGGGCGATAACCATGCGCTCCTTGTCAGGATAATCGGTTGATTGGCTTTGTTTACACATCTTGAAAGGAGTCGAGTTCATTGATAGATTTACATTGAAGCTAACACAGTTGCTTACCATGTCCTGGTTGATAGTCTCCTCAATAATGGAGATGCCCTTTCGATACACCGAGTCGCAGTAGGGCAGAAAGGAGGACTGCAACGCAGTGGCGATGCTCGATAGGCACTCCAACAAATAGATTATATCTTTGTCGTCGTCCTTTACCAGGTTCCACTTATCCATTAGCGGAGGCATTAGGATGTCAATATATTGCGGTTTATTCAGATGATGACCGACGGACTCCGCTAAAAGACCAACGACATCGTACATTATCAGTAGATTCCTTTGGTGGTACTTGGAGAAGGCTAAGACGAACGTCTTTAGCATATTCTCCAGGTAGGGCACCAGTTGCGTGCAGGCCTCCTCCTCCAGAGCGACAAAGGCAGAGCACGCAGCTTCCTGAACGCGCTTATTGGAGTCCAGGATGCACTTCAGCAGTTCCTCGATTAGAGGCTCCAAGTACTTGTCGTGCGGCTGGTTGAGCACCCATTTGGGGAATCGCATGAACGTCCAGCATGTAATGGAGCGTACGAGTGGCTTCTTGTCAGACAGACAGGTAATTAGGTAGGGAATCAGCTCTGGTAAGTGTGGGATCAAGCCCTGCATGCAGCCCTCCGCAATAGCTCCCAAGGCCATCACACCACTTTCTTTGATCACCCATTCCTGGTGGAATAGCGCCTCCTTTAGGATGGGCAGCATAAGGGGCAGACAGACATCGCCGAAAATTTTCGAAATAATGTCGAGAGCACAAGCGCTGCACTTGCGCAAGTTCAATGCCGAATCCCACATATCGTCGTCCGAGTTTTCATCCAATTCATTACTTATACCGTGTACGCGGGACATGTGGAAACGTGGACTGATATCCTGCTGTCTATCAGGCTCCTTGTCATCTTCACCTACATCGCCCTTCAGAAGAATAATGTCCGTCTCCGTGTATTGCGTTCGGCTTACAAGAACTGGGACTAACTGGGATAGAATGGGAGAAAGTATATCCCTGCAGTTTCTCTGCTTTCCCAATGAAAGCCAAAATTCGGTGGCCTGCAGAGCCACGTTCTCATCGGCGTCCTGGGAGCGCAACAAAATGAGCTACAGAGATTTTTCATTACGTTAAAATTTAAAACTAAACCTTAACTTCATACCTCAATAATCTGCGACATGTGCGGCATCATAAGGTCTATGCGCACCCCCACCAGACCAACCAATGCGTGGCAGACGTTCATGCGAACCGCTGGGTCATTATCCGAGGGCACGTCTAAGAGGTTCTGAATGAGGCTGTCTATGTTTAGCATCAGGGCCTGTGATCTGTTGATGATGAACTGGTTGATGCAGGCAATGGCGTGGGAGCGGATCTTTGGACTGCTGTGCTTAAAGTACTCCAGGAACTTTGGAATCATTGTATTTAATGGCATATTTTCCAAAATTCCGGCAGAGTCCTCGCAAATTTTCTGCAGAGCACTGAATGCTCCTTCGCACACATTGTAGTCCTGGTTGTCGAGCATTTCGCAGAGAGATGGAAGCAGCTGCGGCCAGTTGTGCAGACCGATATTGCTGGCAATGGTGGTAATCAGAATGCCCACGGTGCCACGGATCTCGGGTGAAGAGTCGCCCACTGCCTGCAGGCACTGGTGTTTGATATACTCCAGGTGTTCCGGCTGCAGAGTGATGTCGTGCATGCGAATGTTGTTCTTGAGGATTAGGCCGCTCATGGAGCGCGTTGCCTCGTTTTCCGTCTTCAGATTCGTGAGCACATAGACGAGATAGTTGTTGAAGTCCGGGAAGCACCCGATGAGGATTGCTAAATCAGTTGGGTCTTCGGTACTTACCTCTTGCACGGCTAGCTGCGTGGCTTTACCGGGAGACTGTGAGTCCTTGAGTATCGGTAGGAGCTGCTGCAGACCTTCATCCCGTGGTGTCCATGCCATTTTGCTGCTGATGCAAAAGTTAGCCGGGTTTTGTATGATAAATGTGGGGTAAGGTCTGCCAAAGGGGGCTACCGAAGTGACAGAGAATGACACTCTGTTCTCGGCCTACTCATATCCCATACAAATCAGAAAATCCATTATCTTGATGGGTAATGTTTGTTATACATACATATTTATTCATATATATACTTTTCAATTTACACAAATCTTGATAGTTGAATTTTGAAATGGAGTTTTTAGCCAAACAAATATATAAACTCCAGAAGAATAATCTGTAATCCATATAGTTTGATGTAGGGATTATACATACATGCATGTATTTCATATATATGCGTATGTTATTTATGCATATAGGCCCGTATATATATTCAATTTCGTTAGACATTTGCAGAACATTTGATTTAGCCTAGACAGTGGTTGTAAGCTTAAACGATTAGAGATATAAACCTATCAGAGTTGAATGTTCGATGAACGAAAAGTTTTACGTGCTGTTTATGAAGATATAGATGGTAAAACAATATTTACTAGGCTTGGTCTTGATTTACTTAAAAAAAACAACGGAAGTTAAATATCATAATTGTGTAAAGTACTAAAAACAGTTGGTATGTTCTCTTCATCGATTTAATAGCATACACACGATAATATTGAAAGAAATAAGAAAAAAATTCTCTAATGCTGCACAAATAACTTTTGATTTGCTGTTTTAATTTGTTTCTTGCCCTAGCTTGACCTAACATTTAGTTTATTTGATGTTCCCTACTTTTTTTTTTGGTTTGCCCTATCGTAATGAAAAATAATATTTTAAACAAAAACCTACTCTGCATAAAATCTATAAATATATTTCATATTGCTGTATATGTGTGGTGTGTACATGTTTAATGTTGTATGTTTATGTGTAGTTGTAGTAGTGTTGATTCAGTTTTTTTGTTTTCATTTTTTTTTTCTGCTTAAACGCTAATCACTAAGATCACCCGAGAGAGATACAAACGCACGCGAACGCGACCGGATTCCGCGATGAATCCGGATTAAGGTACAACGAAATCACGATTTTTCATTTTAGTTTAGTTTCAGTTTTAGCAATTGCTATGCTTCCGCTTTAGTTAGACCGTATTATTATCAAGTTATCAAGTATTGCGATTATTATTTGGGACTCGGGGGCGAAAGTCCCTTATTGTTAGTTTTTAAATTGATTGAGTTTAACGCGACGCGAACGAACGACCCGAAGTTACTTTATTATCACACGTTCCCCCATTTTCGAAACGAAATAAAAACACAAACGTAAACACGGTTTGCATAATTACGTAATACTATTACTTAGATTTACTTACTCTTCTTACGCTTCATAATCATCCATTTATTTTGTATTTGACTGAGTTTGGTTTTCCCTAGTTTTATTTTTCGTATGTTTTAGTTGTTCCGCGACAATTTCAAAGACTTTTGTTTTCATTTAGTAGTACACTTTACACCTAATCATATAATTGTAAAAAATTTGTTCTGTACAAAGATCGTAAATTATAGAGGTTACGCAAAACACGAGTCTATACAAATGATATAAAAGTTCGAAGAAAATAATAATAGTTCATTAATTACACTTGTCCCTATACAAAAAAAAATTATATAATAATACTTTAAAAAGTGATCAGTCAATGGTTGCTTTTGTATTCAGTTAATGGAAAATAAATAAGATATTCAACAAAATCCTAATCTCAATTTTACAATGTTTCCCTATTTGCTTGCTTTTCGCTTTCACAATGCGTAAAAAAACACCTAATTTTGTATAGCATATGAATATCATTAAGTGTATCAGTAAATTTGTATCAGTAACAGTTGCAATATTATCGTTATCCTTGTATTATATCCTTTTTTCCTTTTTCTTTTGTTTTACCCGACGAGATACCACGAACGACGATTACGATTACGAACGAGCGACGAAAATACGCGAACGCGAAACCGTTAGAACCCGAAACGCGACGATTTTTTTCGATTCCATTTTTTGTTTGTTATATAAATGACGAAAGTGTTGGATACTTCTGGGAAATTGGAATCCGCTGTTGATGAATGCTTTCTATGGTTTTTGAACGGAGTTGAACATCAGTCTTTGTTTGATTTGTAACAATTTTGTGTGCACCTGCCATTGAATCCATTTTTCCATTTCTGATCTTAGGATTTCACAGGAGACCCAACACTTTCATCCTTTAAAGATTTTATTTAGTTATTTAGTTTTTAATTACCGCGACGAGGACCCGCAATATCATTTAGTTTCGACGATTTTTCATTTAGCTTTTCTATTACTATATGAGAAACACCCGTGTGTTTAACATATTCAACTCTATTTTCGGTTTGGGTTTTGGGGCAGAGTGTATTGGAGAATGGGGCATATCTGCTATAGCACTGACTCCGGTTAAGTACGGCCGGAACACATAATTTTCTAGTGGTTCCTACTAAGTTTTCTGCACAAGAAAGGCATTTTATATGCTGTAAGCGGACAGTCGTGTGCCTAAAGAGGTTCTACAGATCAAAGATCCTCTAGCTTGAATTCAAATATATACGATTCTTCTCTATTCGATTTTTCGATATATGTTTGTGGATTTAAATCTAGTTATGTAGTTTCTTTTATGTGGATTTGCTGTTTTTTTCGATTTCTATAAGCTTAGATTTTCAATGTTAACTTAACATTCGAACTGCATCGAATAACTTAAGGAGGCTAAAGATAAAGACGACACGCTTATTACGCATACTTGTACATAATTGTCTAGTTAAAAAGTTGCTGCTTGGCTCGCTAATGGGTGAAGGTGGGTGTTTTATGGCATGGCTAGCCTTAGATGTTATACATTGTGGTCAGGCGCTCGGCCAAGGTTGGCGGGAATTGCTCCACAAATCGACGCCAGTTCTCCTCGCCCACTTGGGTCTTAAAACCGTGCAGAATCTTGAAAGAAACATGTGTGAAATAAAGAAAATAGTTACTACCTGTAGGGTACAAACCTTCTGTATCATCTGATGCAGATCCTCTGGTGGGTTAACCCAGGAAGCGATGGCATCGCAGAAGAATATAAAGTCTGCTACCACGCCAGCTGGATTCACCGTGATCATATGACACATTCCACGGAAGGCTGAGTCCTTCTCATCATTGTCTCGTATGTGCCGCAACGATGTGCACCTGCATTTTTCAAAGAAAATGTTTAAATGTCGTTTTCAGGAAAAGTAAACTAAATTAGCAGGCTTTGGCAAACACGAAAGTTCAAAAGCAAATTTAAATTCCAGTTAAATGATGTGGATTGTTAGTGAGTTGTGGAACAAAGGAATAGATCGATGTGCTTATAGGTTTCAGTGTTCAAGCGTAATTTAAGAGTAATGGGAAGAACGGGAAGGATAGATAAGAGAATAGAAGGAAAGAATAAGCATTTTAAATATAAAACGTGTTACACACCACTGTCGTACAAATTCGGGCAAATAAGGAGCCACTTCAACTGGGCACACATAACCTAGACGACCGATTGTTATTGCTAAAAGAACAGAAGAAATAAGTATAAATAAATCAACTGAATAAATCAATATCATACGTAGTTCGCTGCGATTGATTGCTAAATTCGAATTGAATATCAATTGCGATTCTGGTCTATCTATATCTATGCATGTTGTATGGGAATGAGGTTCGATTTCGTTTCGTTGCTGCTCATGCAACAAGTAACACAAATTAAAACAGAAACAAATTTCCGGACATCCACATACACGCATACATTCAGAGTAATATATATACAAACAGATCGCATATAAGTTCTTAGATAGCTCGGGAAATTCGAAAGATTTCTATCAGCTCAAACGAATTACCTGTGTTCTCCAGCAGTGTCTTGGGCGTGTTCGGGCGGTTGATAATGATGAAAAGGTCGCTGAGTACAAGGCGTATGTACTGCTTGGTCTCCTCACCTTTGAATCAAAATATATATTAAAACGATCCTAATACTCCTAAGAAGCTCCTCCCACTTACCCAATTTCATGCAGATTTCGCCTATGGCCCAAGTAGCATTATTGCAGACCGAAATGAAGTCTGGGTTAAGGTTTTGACCCAAGATGGGGAAGAAATCGGCCATGAAGGGATGCACGTGGGGGAAACAGGCCTTAGTCAAATCACCCAGCAGGGCAAACGAAGATTGGCGAACCTGGAATACAACAACATTATAGAAATTCAAAGGTTAATTTCGAAAAGATTGGTTTTAAGGGAGACATACCTCAGGCAAAACGTCCTGCATACACTGGTAGAGTAGATGCATAATGTTGCTGTTGGCCACCAATGTCTCGATGTGGCGATCCAAACCCTCGGCTAGGCCAGACAGCAGATCTAGGGCGACAATCATGCGCTCTTTGTCGGGATGGTCGTACGTTTGGTTTTGTTTACACAGCTGTTGGCGATTTAGATTGATGAAAAAGATTCCTTAGAAAATTGACAAGTAGATTACCATTTCCTGGTTGATAGTCTGCTCAATAAGAGAGATGCACCTTCGATACACCGGGTCGCAGTAGGGCAGAAAGCCGGACTGCAAGGCAGTGGCGATGCTCGACAGGCACTCCAACAATGGGAACAGATCCTTATCGTCATCCTTCAGCAGGTTCCACTTATCAATTAGCGGAGGCATTAGGATGTCAATATATTGCGGCTTATTCAGATGATGACCTACGGAGTCCGCCAAAGTACCCACGGCATCGTACAGTATCAATAAGTTCTTGTGCTGGTACTTGGAGAAGGCAAAGACGAGCGTCTTTAGAATATACTCCAGGTAGGGCACCAGTTCCGTGCAGGCCTCCTCCTCCAGAGTAGCAAAGGCAGAGCACGCAGCTTCCTGAACGCGCTTATTGGAGTCTAGAATGCGCTTCAGCAGTTCTTCCATTAGAGGCTTCAAGTACTGGTCGTGCGGCTGGTTGACAACCCAATTGGCGTATCGCGAGAGCGTCCAGCATGTGATGGAGCGCACCAGTGCCTTCTTGTCGGAAAGGCAGCTAATTAGGTAGGGAATCAGCTCTGGCAAGTGTTGGATCATGCCCTGCATGCAGCCCTCCGCAATAGCTCCCAAGGCCAGCACACCACTCTCTTTGATCACCCATTCTTGATGGAACAGAGTCTCTTTCAGGATGGGCAGCACAACGGGCAGACAATCCTCTCGGAAAACATTCGCCAATACATCGAGAGCAGCTGCGCTGCACTTGCGCAAGTTCCATTCCGATAGCGAGCTATCGTCGTCCATTCCATCTTCAAATTCGTCGTCGTCATCATCGCCTGTCGCTCCAGCTCCTCCCTCTTGTGTACTCCTGATTGTGTGTGCACGGGACTTGTGGAAACGCGGGCGGATATCCTCTTCTCGATCGGGCACCATGTCATCCTCCTCAACGTTTCCCTTGAGGAGAATTATGTCGACCTCTGAGTACCGCATGCCTCGTACAAGAACTGGCGCTAATTGAGCAAGATAAGGGGCAAGCACGTCCTTGCAGATGCTTTGCTCGGCCAGTGAAAGCCAGAACTCGGATGCTTCCAGGGCCACACCCTCATCGGTGTCCTGGGTGCGCAACAGCATGTACTAAAATTCGTTAAATAAGATATTTAAACAAAAATTTATCAGAATAATTATTATTAATTATATATTTTATTTTAAAGTTATACCTCAATAATCTGCGACATGTGCGGCATCAGACGGTCCATTCGCACCTCCAGCAGCATGACCAATCCGTGGCACACGTTTTTGCGCACCTCGTGGTCCTCATCTGATGACAGGTGAAAGAGGTTCTCAATGAAGCTGTCTATGTTTAGCATCAGAGCCTGTGATCTGTTGATGATGAACTGGTTGATGCAGGCAATGGCGTGGGAGCGGATCTTTGGACTGCTGTGCTTGAAGTACTCCAGGAACTTTGGAATCATTATGTTTAATGGCCTGTTGAGCGCTGCGGAATCCAAAATCTCGGCAGAGTCCTCGCAAATTTTCTGCAGGGCACTGAATGCGCCTTCGCACACATTATAGTCCTGGTTGTCGAGCATTTCGCAGAGAGATGGAAGCAGCTGCGGCCAGTTGTGCAGACCGCCATTGCTGGCGATGGTGGTAATCAGGATGCCCACGGTGGCACGGATCAGGGGCGAAGCGTCGCCCACTGCCTGCAGGCACTCGTGTTTGATATACTCCACGATCTCCGGCTGCAGAGTGGTGCCGTGCATGCGGATGTTGTTCTTGAGGATTAGGCCGCTGAGTGATCTCGTGGGCTCGTCCTCTGTCTTCAGTTTCGTCAGCACATAGATAAGATAGTTGTTGAAGTCGGGGTAGCGATTGAATTCCTCCAGTTTCTGTTGAGAAGGACACAATATGTGCATGCAGTTCGAGGAACCGTACCTGGTAGAAGTTATTACTCACCATCTGTACGGCCATTTGAGTGGCTGTGTCCGGTGACTGCGACTCCTTGAGGATCGCTATGATCTGCTGCAGACCTTCTCCCTGTGGTTCCCACGTCATTTTGCTGCTGCAAGGGAAGATCGCAAGGGTTTTAGGTTTGATTAGTGAATTCGGAATTAGAAATTAGGGTTAATGGCCTCGCAAAGGGTAGCAAATGGGGGAGAAAGAGAGAGCACGAGAGACACTCTGTTCGAGGCCACTCACGCACACCAGGGCATTTTGCACCCACACCCGCAAACAGACATCTGCTGTTGTGAAATTTACGTTTTCCGTTCGATGTTTCCTTGGCACTTAATGGTTTTACGGCGGAAGGCGGGAGTTGAAAGCCCTGCCCCGAGAGTAACGTGCGATTTTCTGCCCACAACCCCAGACAAAAAAAAACACACGAATAGAACTCGCCTGCCTCCGCCATATTTCGTGACATCGGGCGTGCGGTTGAAAACGCTTTTCCGAGATAAGTTCTGCGTTGTCCGCATACCCCCTACTTACCTTTGGGTGTTGGCTGTGCTTTAAAACTATTTTAGTTGGAATTTTCTTAAGATTTTGCGTAAATTGTCTCTTTTTTCACCTTTTCTTTGCACAATTAGCGAGATGTATACAGTGTGACCGTGCAAGAGAGAGGGAGTATGCTATTTTTTATTAGAGATGGCAACGTGTCGTCACGGGTTTTAAAATTATATTTAATGTAGTTGATTTTTTAATTTATTGTGCTTAATTTAATATTTTTAAGCAGCTTAAAATGTTTGAATCACTCTGATATATAATTTCCGAACAACAAATTATTTTATTGCCAAAATGAAAAAAAATGAATATTAAATCAAATTTTGCAGTCCAAAGCTGCTCCGATGTAACGAACTTCCTCTCACATATGTATCTAAGTGCTGCTGCACGGTCACACTCGATACGGCTCTCGAAATGCGTCCACACTCTCGCCATTTAGAGTGCCCACATTCGCCACCCTGTTCAATTTTGTTTGGGTTTGAGGCCAGACAGAGGAGTCATTAATTTTAAACAAAGGACCACGCTTCAGGACATTCATCCCGGGTCAGACAAAGCCGCCACACACTTTCCTCGAGGCCGAGTGAAAGTTTCTCGCCTTGTCGCCGCTTAACATCCGAAGCGACCGGACATGAACAAGCGCAACCATGTGAGCAGAAAACCTACGGCTCCACACACAAAGCAAATGTATTGAGTGAAAAGTGCTATTTCTTTTGCAGATCCGCCTGCCGCCAGAGGTGAATCGGCTATTGTACGTGCGGAACCTGCCGTACAAAATCACCTCGGACGAGATGTACGACATATTCGGCAAATTTGGAGCCATTCGACAGATACGCGTGTAAGATTGAAGATGATAATGCTATTCGCCGTGAATCCTCTCAATCAATTTGTGTATCTTTTGCAGAGGCAACACTCCGGAAACGCGTGGCACCGCCTTTGTCGTCTACGAGGACATTTTCGATGCCAAGAACGCCTGTGACCATTTATCGGGTTTTAATGTGTGCAATCGCTATCTGGTGGTGCTCTACTACCAATCCAACAAGGCCTTCAAGCGCGTGGACATGGACAAGAAACAGGAGGAACTGAACAACATTAAGGCCAAGTACAATCTGAAGACGCCTGAAGCTCCTTAGAACCCACACTTGGTGCGGCAGGCGGTGATGGGGCATAGCCAGACATTGGGCCCCACCAGATGACGCCCCCACTTCCATCGACCATTTTCCATTGTTTAGGGAACTTCTTGCTCTGCTTATGTGTATACCAAATTTTTGCTATCTACTTGTAGATTTTTTTGATCGCATTTTGTATCATTTGAATCTAATCATTATCATCCATCCATCACTCCATCTATCATATAAACGGCCGGATATCGCGGAACGCAGACATTTGCGCCCGGTTCCGACTGTTTGCAATCATTTGACGACATTAAGACACTCTCTCATCAAAATAACAAGCAAGTGAAAGTAAAAATAAAAAAAAATTGAAAAACTAGAATCGTTTGTTTCGATTTATGACCAATTTTTTTTAAAACTAGTTTTAGTCCAAAACCATTTGTAGTTATTCTAAAGTGTGTCATTTGGGTCAAGTTTATTTAACAACTTAGAAATAGGATAACAAGTAATAGTTAAATATTAACCAACAATAAAAATTCCCACTATTATGGGAAGTCTTTTGCCCTATGTAATCGTAAACTATTCTGCGATTAGGGTTCCTCCTTAAGGTCAGGACCAGTTTGGCTAGCTGCCGCTGCCTATTACTTTTCGTATGTGTCTTGCTGCTTCTCCAGTGCCAGTTGGTTCTTCAAATCCTTGAGCTCCTTCTTGGCGACCTTCGCAATTTCCTGCCGTAGTGCCTCAACCTTTTGTTTACGGTCATTTCTCTCCCCCAGAGGCTTCGCCGGCTTTTCGTCATGGACTTTTTGGTGTCGGATGAGCGCCGCTACCTGGCGAAAGCGATTGCCACACGTCTTACACTCGAAGGGCTTTTCGCCAGTGTGTATCCACTCGTGTTGCTTCACGGATTGCGAGTTGGCAAAGCGACGGGAGCAGAAACGGCACTCAAAGTCCTTGACTTTTTCGTGGACGCTCTTGTAGTGGCGCTTCATGTTGCCTATGCTCTTGAATCCCTGACTGCAGCTGGGACACAAGTACATACCCTCCTTTTGCACAAACTGAATCTCGTCTGTGGGATTCACTGCGGTCCCTGCCAATAGGGCCACATCAACTTGCTCTACGCGGCGGGGATTCTTAGGAATGCTGGCTACGGATTCGGCGTAAACCTTCAGCAGCTGATGTGAGTCCACTTGAGTGTCACTGGCATCGCCATTTACTTGCACCTGTTTATAAGTTTCCAGAGCCCTTTCCACGCTCTTCTCATGAATCTTCAGATGATTGTTGAGACTCTCCGAATGCAGGAACTTTTTGTCACAAACCTGCAAGGCGAAAATATATCAGACTTTGGTAACAAGGGTATAATGGTAATTCCCTTACCTTGCATTCGCAGCGCTTCTCACCAGTGTGCGCCATCTCGTGTATTTTGCAGGCGTATGCTTTCCCGAACGTCTTTCCACAGTACTGGCAAGCAAAATTCCGGATTTTCTCATGTACGATCTTAACATGGCTCTCTAGCACCCGCTTCGTGTGGGTGGCATAGTCGCAGATGCGGCACTTAAACTGGTTCCGTTGGGTGTGGATCAGAATGTGCTTACTCCATTCCTGGCGGGTGGTCTTTCGCACTCCGCAGTACTGACACACGTAGTTCTTGATGCCAGCATGCCGGAGAAGATGATTCTTTAGGGCACTATTGATGTAAAAGCCCTTGCCGCAAATGGTACACGGATAGGGAAGCTCTTCGCCCGTGTGCGTGTACATGTGCTTCTTCATAGCCACCGGGCAACGAAACACCACGCCGCATTCCTTGCAAGACTGTTCACCCCGCGGAGCAATAACCCTCGCCTGGTTGTGAACCTTTTTCAAGTGAATGGTCAGCAGCCGGAGACGGGAAAAAACCAATTGACAGCCCTCCACGGTGCAGGGAACCGTATCCTCCTTCTTGGAGTGCGCATAGTCCACGTGCAAACGCAGTGCACCGGCTGTGGTGAAGCCCTTTCGGCAGCTTTCCTCCTGACACTGAAACGGCAACAGGTCATTGTGGTGCTTCATGTGCTCCTCGAACTTTGATTGCTTTTTGAACTTTTGCTGGCAGATGGAACAGCTCATAAGGCGAAACAGTTTACGCTTGTCGTTCGCAATCCGTCGCTGCCCCATGGCCTGCTCATCGTCGCTGTTGAACCCTTCCGACTCCTTTTTCTCCTCCTCCAGTCCGTTGTGCTCTGCACTGGAGAAGTGCTCCTCGCTTTGGTCCCTTGAATGCTCCTCTAGTTCCTTGTCAACTTTTTCCAGCAACTTGAACACATCCTCCTCGTTGTCAATCATCTCTAGTTTGTTATTCAGCAGCGGATCGAAACTGGCCGGCTCCTCTGGCCTTTCAGGTGCCTCAGAATCATCAGCTATAGATTCGAATACACCCATGGGCATATTCCTCTGGCTGGTCATCATTTCCTTTAGACGTTTAATAGATTCTGCGCACAGTTCGCGGAAGTCATGCAGGTCGTTCAGCTTGGTGAAACATTGGGTGCACAGGTTTCTCGGGAAACCGTCGTTTTGATCCGCATCAAACGAAGTGCACGCCCTGAGCTTCTGGAACAGATCTGGAACCACGAAGAGATCGTGTCCAGCACCATGCTTCAGGTGGACAAGGCAGGTGAGACAAAGCGATTGGACGGAGTACTTGAGCTCCATAGTGCCCATTTCCCTCAATTCTCGGGCAGATAACAATCGAAGCTTCTAAACAAATTTGTTCCAGTGTGACAGGCAGTCTGACCGTTTCGCTATGCCATTAACCCATTACGGTGTAGTGGGGTGGCAAGTAAACAGCATACTTGGATTCTTATTTTTATATTAACTTGTTTTAATGTAAGTGCTTTTTAGCAAGACCATGCATGCGTCTAGTTAAAATACATTTATTTATTATTTATTTTTGACTTTATTTCGATACAGAAATCTTGTACGTTCATTTTCGTATCAAATTTTCTTGATGCCCAGTTTGTATATTTTCAAATGTCGTTGCTTATTATTAAAAGCAATTTGTTTTACATGTTTATATATACATACTAATACAAAAAAATTTGTTTTATATTTTTTCTATATATACATACCATTATCTATATATTGTAAGTTCAGTTTCGTTTTTGTTACTATGGTGCTCAGTTTGCAAAATATTTTTAAAAAACCCTGAAATACTATTTGAAGTATACAAGCAATATCTATTTAATTAAATTAGTTGTATATATATATATTTTTTTTTTTTGTATATTGCAACCTAATTAGAATTGCAAATAAGAAGGTAAGAAAAAACATTGATTGTCCAGCCCTGAAACGCAAAACAACTACGCACTCGGACGAGTAACTCGCTGGCAGAAGTACTTGCTTATTGCCCACTCGCCCGATTGCCAGTCGACGAGTATACAATTTTTTCTGTGTCAATATTATTTTATTGCTTACTGACCGGAGAGAGACGCAAAAAGCTATAGAAAACCGCCCCGATCCGCAGTGCCGATTGCGATTGAAAGCAAGATGAACGAGGGCAGGCAGTACTCGATCCACAGCCTGTGCAGGATCTGTCTGAACCACCTGCAGAACGACGCCGCCTACGATTTGTATCTGGTTCCAGGACTTTCGAAGAAGCTATGCTTCTGCACATCCCTGTCCGTGGAGCAAAACGACGGATTCCCGAAGAACCTGTGCACCCTGTGCTACACCAAGCTGAACGAGCTGCACGACTTTCAGAAACAGTGCGTCGATTCCGTGCAAAAGTTCCAGGATCTGGTGGCCAGCAATGTCTTTGCCTGCCAGAGCAGCTTCGACGTCTTCGATCCCAACGTTGCCGTGCAGGACTACCCGGCCGAGGAAGAGGACCACGTCAACTATGACCCGCTGCTGAACCACAAGATGGAGCTAATCGAGAACGAGGAGGATGTCTTCAAGATGCTGGAGCACGTCGACAAGGAGGCCGAGGAGGTGGAGAAGGAGGCCAAGGTGGAGGAGGATGACGGGGGCAACGTTTCCGTCAAGATGTTCGACGACGATTCGTCCATCGAGAGCGGCAATGACAACGACCACGATCTGGACTTCGAGCCAAATAGCAGCGATGATGACATTCCGCTGGCCCAGCGCATGAGGGGACCAGCTACCGGATCAGGACCCCAGCAGGACCGTTTTAGCAACCTAGACAAACCCAAGCCGAGGCCCCGGGGACGGCCCAAAAAGATAAAACCGCCTCCGCCAGAGGAGGAGGAGTTGAGCGACTCATCCTCCGAATCAGATGACTCCGAAGACGGCACATCGCGGGGCGACAAGCCGAAGAGGAAGCGCATTCCCATCGAGGAACGCCACCTGCACCGCATCATCGACTGCCACATTTGCCACCAGAAGTTCAAGAAGGCCATCCGCTACGAGGAGCACATGAAGTACCACAACGACCTGCTGCCCTTCCAATGCAAGGTGGAGACCTGCAAGAAAGGTATAACGCTGGCTTAAGTATAAATATAAGTATCCGATCTCTATGAAATCCCACCTTACAGGTTTCACTACCGCCAATGGGCTGCGCATTCACATCGACCACGCCCACACAGAGCTGTCCGAGGTTCACGCCTGCATCGCCGAGGGCTGCGGCAAGACCTTCCCGCGCGTCCGTCTGCTCACCTTCCACATGAAGAAGGTGCACGGTATCACCAAGGCGGCTGCCCCGCTTCGAGATTTCCCCTGCACAGAATGCGACACCGTATTCCGCTGCCCCACAGCACTCAAGAAGCACATGTATAAGCACACGGGCGAGGAGCTTCCGTATCCTTGCAATATCTGCGGCAAGCGTTTTGTAATCAATAGTGCTTTAAGGGATCACCTTATGCGTCACGCAGGCATCAAGAACCATGTGTGTCCGTACTGCGGGGTGGGCAAGACGACGCGCCAGGAATGGAACGCCCACATCCTCACGCACACCAAGGAGAAAAAGTTCAAGTGCCGACAGTGCGACCATGCCTCGCACAACAAACAGGCGTTGTCCAATCATGTAAAGGTGGTGCACGAAAAGCGCAAGGACTTTGCCTGCCAGTACTGCGGAAAGACCTTCGGCAAGTCGCACGCCTGCAAGGTGCACGAGAGGAGTCACACGGGGGAGAAGTGCTGCGAGTGCAAGATCTGCGGCAAGATATTCCTCTGCGAGAAGAGCCTCACCAAGCATTTGAAGACGCACGAGAAAAGGGATCTGCCGCCGGCGGAGCCCCTTCGCCAGCAGCTTAACATTCCCATGCCCGGCCAAATGTCCGTACCGATGCCGGGCCAGATGCCGATGCAGATGCAGACGGATGGTTTGGTGCCAATGGACCCCAACCAGATGCCTAGTGAGGACATGCTGAAGGCATGCGGCGGCGGGACCGCTGCAGTGCCTCCCAAACCGAAGAACTCGCGACGCGTCCAGCGGGTGGACATTTCTCAGCTGGCGGGTACTGCGGTAAATCCAATACCATCCGTATCCGTGCCCTCGTGGTCGCCGCAAGTGAACTTCACCAAGAAGGAAGGCCAGCACATCTGTCCAGGCTGTGGGCGTGGCTTCAATAATATTGGAAACATGAAACTTCACTACAAAATCATCCACGAGAAGGTCAAGGACTTTGCCTGTCGCTTCTGCCCGAAGAGATTCTCCAAGGCACAGATTCTGCGGCATCACGAATGGATCCACACGGGCGAGAAGCCCTTCGAGTGCAAGATTTGTGGCAAACACTTCCGCCAGGAGACGGCACTCAAGAAACACATCAAGACGCACGAGAAGCCGAACCGGAGACACGTGCCCGAGCGCAGTGCGCCCACTCAGATCACGTTCCGCAAGCTGGAGCCAGACGCCGAGCCGCGTAACTTTGACCAGTATCAGGATCCGGCGGTGGAGCGGGCAGCGGCCACCGCTGAGCTGCTGGCGCACCAGCTGGAGGAGAACGAGGCCAAGCGGAAGGCGGAAATTGAGCGGCAGAAGATCGCGGCGGCGGCCTGCGAGCAGCTGACGAAGCTGCAGCAGCAGCAGGAGATCATCAAGGCGACCACCTCGTACGATGGCTACTATGCGCAGAAAGCGCAATCCGAGGGCACCAGCCTGGATGCCCTGAAGATCGACCACGTCTAGGCAGCAGGATTGGCTTTACTTTACTAGCATATATGCATCATAACCTAGCCACATCCATATGTATCCACTTCCAATGCAGCTGACACTGTCCGGAAAAGTTGTAGGCATGCCTCGAATTGCTCTCTAGCTGGATCAGATTGTAGGTTTATAGGCACTCCAGATTATTCGAGTGCATATTACAATATGAACACTTCATACTTTTTACGTACTACGTTTATACATACATGCAATATATGTATTATTTTGTTTTCCGTGTAATATCTCCCGTGCTTACTTAGAGTAATGGATTAAAAGTAATATTCATAACGCCATTGGAGTTTCCATCTGGTGGGCGGGACTAAGAGACCACTTTGCAATACCAGTGATTTTTACAAATATATTTTAATAACAAAAAACAAATTTTTTAGCCCGCAAGAACATTAATCAAACCTTAATTTAATTAAAATAAGTCATTTTTAGCTGAAATCCATCTGGATGGTTATGCTGAATTTTATTTCATATATTCCGTTCTTTAAATTTAGACAAATAAAGATGATAATTGATTTTTAATCGAATATTAAGAAACATTTTGCTGAACGAAATGATGTGAAAGGGGGATTTTACTGGAAAAGTTTCTATTCTGCATCCACGTCGAAATCTTCGGATGACCCTTCATTGTCTGAAGGATTATTTGACTCCTAAAACAAATTGGTTAATCTTATGTAATACATCTTTAAAACTTAGTTGATGACTTAACTGTCCAGTTATTACCATCCGTCTGATTCAAATCCATCAAACTTGAGATAATTATCTTAGCTGCCTTCCTGTTTTTGTTGGCCTTCTTCAATGCTATACTCTGCTTCTCCAGGACCTCCTCCAACTCTGCGATCTCCAGTTTAAGCCTATTTCTTCTATTCCCGGCATGTTGCAGTGCCAGTTCAGTGTCCAATACCTTAACTTCAGCTTCGAGAGCTTTTACGGAATCCTTGTCTGGTTGTTGCTCCATTTTTTTTTGTATACTCTTACTCAGCATGACAAATAATAATAAAGCTGCTATAGAAACAATTGATACAACCATATTTATAGACATACCAACGATTTAAGGTATTTTGAAAATCCTTAAAAAATTTATATTTGTTTAAAAATGTATTTAATATTTAAACTAAGACATATGTATTTTTTATTTTAAATTCTCAGACTCTTTGTATTGTATTGATCTAGTGCTAGTATTGTGCTCGTAGCTGTCCGGCAGTCTCACTCGACTGTGTGACTTGACTACGAATACACACACTCGCTGGGTCTAATACGCCCATCGTACCCTCTCCGCTGCGCACATGCATGTGAATGGGAAAAACAAAACAAAACGCCTGAGTGTGGGTGGCGAGTGCTAGAGCTGCGCAGTTTTTCAGCGAGCGTACTCGTCGCTTGCGGGTAATCGATAACCCGAATTGCTGACGAGTGCACACACACACGCACACGCGAGTACACACAAATGTGTGTTGTATTGGATTTTTTTCTCGGCGAAAGAACATTTCGAATTGCTGTGGTTTTCGCGATTTCTGGCTTTCGGGATCGTCCAGCATCGAATTGAGTGTCCAAAATGAATGAGGAGAGCCAGTACTCCATACACACGGTGTGCCGCACCTGCCTGTCCACGGTGGACGACTCGGCGGCCTACGATCTGTTCCGAGTGCCCGGTCTGGCCAAAAAGCTGTGCGTGTGCACCTCCTTGTCCGTGGAGCAGGCGGATGGCTTTCCCAAGAACCTGTGCAATGTCTGCTTCTCCAAGCTGAACGACCTGCACGACTTTCAGAAGCAGTGCGTCGATTCCGTTCAAAAGTTCCAAGATCTGGTGGCCAGCAACGCGTTCGCCTGCCAAACAAACTTCGATGTTCTGGACACCAGTGCCGCTGTGGCGGATCTGCCGGGCGAGGAAGAGGACAACGTGCACTTCGATCCGCTGCTCAACTCCAAGATCGAGATCATTGAGAACGAGGAGGACGTCTTCAAGATGCTCGAGTCCGTCGAAAAGGAGGTCGAAGAGGTGGAGATGGAGATGGAACAGCCGTTTGGCCGAGTATCTCAGGATGACTCCTTCGAGAGCGGCAACGACAACGACCTCGACGCAGACTTCCAAATCAGTAGTGACGACGACATTCCACTGGCCCAGCGCAGCCGGCGTGGAGCCACTCGTGGTTCCAAGGCGAAGGGCAAGCCGAAGTCGGCTGCCAAGCGACAGGAGGAGGAATCCGAGGAGTCCGAGGAGACCAGCTCATCAGACGACTCCGATGGCAATCCGAAGGACAAGCCCAAACGCAAGAGGATTCCTGCTACGGAGCGGGATCGCCACCGCCTGATTGACTGCCACATCTGCCACCAGAAGTTCAAGAAGGCGATTCGCTACGAGGAGCACATGAAGCATCACAACGACTTGCTACCCTTCCAGTGCACCGTCGAGAGTTGCCGAAAAGGTAAACTCCGCCCGCAGATCCTCGAGAAGTAGATTTATGTGATTATTTTTCCAATTTCAGGCTTTACCACCGCCAATGGACTGCGCGTCCATGTGGAGCACGCCCACACGGAGACATCGGCTATGCATCCGTGCACCTACGAGGGCTGCAACAAGTCCTTTGCCCGGCCCGTGCTGCTCAGCTTCCACATGAAACGCGTGCACAAGGTGGACACCCCGCAGAGGGACTTCCCCTGCACGGAGTGCGAGAAGGTCTTCCGCTGCCCCACTGCCCTCAAGAAGCACATGTACAAGCACACGGGCGAGGAGCTGCCCTTCGCATGTGAAATTTGCGGCAAGCGCTTCCCCATCAATAGTGTGCTGCGCGACCATCTGCTGCGCCATGCGGGCATCAAGAACCATGTGTGCCCGTACTGCGGAGTGGGCAAGACGACGCGCCAGGAGTGGAACAAGCACATCCTTACCCACACGAAGGAGAAGAAGTACGAGTGCCGGCAGTGCGACCACGCCTCCCACAACAAACAGGCGCTGGCCAACCACGTGAAGGTGGTGCACGAGAAGCGCAAGGACTTTGCCTGCCAGTACTGCGGAAAGACCTTTGGCAAGTCGCACGCCTGCAAGATTCACGAGAGAAGTCATACCGGCGAAAAGTGCTGCGAGTGCAAGATCTGCGGCAAGGTGTTCCTCTTCGAGAAGGGCCTAACCAAGCATTTGAAGACGCACGAGAAGCGTGATTTGCCCAAGACGCAGGGGACCAATGCCTTAATGGGCGACGGGGCCAGTGGATCCTCGACAATAGCCAAGCCCAGTCCGCACCTGCGTGGTCGCGTCGAGCGGGTGGACATTGCTCAGTTGGCGGGAACGGTGGCCAATCCAATTCCATCGGTCAACCTGCCCTCGTGGTCGCCGCAAGTGAACTTCACCAAGAAGGAGGGCCAGCATATCTGCCCGGACTGCGGCAAGGGCTTCAATCACGTGAGCAACATGAAGCTGCACTACAAGGTGGTGCATCAAAAGGTCAAAGACTTCTGCTGCCGCTTCTGCCCGAAGAGATTCGCCAAGAAGCAGTACCTGCGGCACCACGAGTACATACACACTGGCGAAAAGCCTTACGAGTGCAAGGTGTGCGGCAAGCATTTCCGGCAGGAGCAGGTGCTCAAGACGCATATGAAGGTGCACGACAAGCCGCCCCGTCCGCCTGGCAAGCCCAAGGAGCCGGCTGGACCCAAGGCGGAGTCCAGCACCGCGGTGAAGCGCCAGCAGCCGAAGAATTTCGAGCAATACCAGGATCCGGCGGCGGAAAGGGCAGCGGCCACCGCCGAGCTGCTGGCCTACCAGATCGAGGAGAACGAGGCCAAGCGCAAGGCGGAGGCGGAGCTCCGGAAGATCCAGGAGGCTGCCTTCGAGCAGCTAAACAAGCTGCAGAAGCAGTCGAACACTTACGACGGCTTCTACGCGCAGAAGGCGGAGGCGGAGGGCACCTCAGTGGACGCACTGAAGTTGGATCATGTTTGAGCGGCAGAATCAAACGGAAATGCTTGCGAGCAAACCCGGCCTCCGTTTCCGATCATTTCATTATGTGTTTCTATGAAGGACATATGAGTTATAGTTCTCTAAGGATTACCAACTAGTTTTCGTCACTTTGCAATTTGATCTTTTTTGTATTTAAATCCCCCCTTTAAACTGCTTAAGTTTGTACTTTACTAATTGTATTCATTTAACAATGATTTAATATAATAAACAGTAATAAGTATTGAACATTTGAATTTTAAATTCGCCCCAGTGCTGGTAAGCGGGTATTGTTGGTAAACAAGACAGAGGTGAGCTGTAATGCTGCCAACTCGTCTGTTTTTTAGCTACATTCCACTAGCTATGCAACTTATATGAGACACATATAAAACTACGTATTTAATTTAGGTTAATACATACATTTATTAAGAATCACACTTAAAATGGCACATATTTTTTAAAACATTTGAAATTTGTTATTGATGCTATCCATATTTCTAGCCGGTTTAATAATTTAGCTATTAAATAACTGTTTGTACTTGGCATCACTGTGGGGTATTTTTTGGTATTTGTTTTGGTTCGTCTGACGCGTAAAGTTTTTCTCGGCTTAATATTCCGCGGATTTGGCCAGCAGATTCCCCCTGGAACAGGCATCATGCAGGAGGAGGCCGAGGCAGCCCAGTACTCGGTGCACGCGGTGTGCCGCATCTGCCTGAATCGCCTGCCGGAGAATGGCGGCGGCGCAGGATCCTTTGACCTGTTCCTGATACCCGGATTGGCCAAGAAACTGTGTGTCTGCACTTCGCTGGCCGTGGAGCAGTCGGATGGCTTCCCCAAGTGTCTGTGCGCGCAATGCTTCAGCCGGCTGGACGATATGCACGAGTTCCAAAAGCTGTGCGTGGACTCGGTGCAAAAGTTCCAGGACATGGTGGCCAGGAACGTCTTTTGCCCGCCAGCGAGTGCGCAGATGAAAAACTTTGATTTGCTCAACGTGGCGGGGAACGAGCCTGAGCTGGTGGGGCAGGACGAGGAGGATCGTATCAACTTCGATCCGCTACTGGATCACAAAATGGAGATGATCGAGAACGAGGAGGATGTGTTCAAGATGTTGGAGCACGTGGACAAGGAGGCCGAGCAGGTGGAGAAGGAAGTGAAGCAAGATGAATTGGACGCCGCCGATCTGATGACCATCTTTGCCGCGGAATCCTCGGAGGAGAGCGAAGAAGATATTGACCAAGATGTGGACTTTGAGCCCAACAGTAGCGATGGTGACGATGATGTGCCTTTGGCCCAGCGCTTACGGGATAATTCGCGGATGATACCAAAAGCAAAGGCAGCCGTAATTAAGGAAGAGGACCAAGAGTTCCCAACAGGCTCCGAAGAGGAGGACGAGGACGGAGAAAAGTCAAAGAGTCGACGCAAGAGGATTCCGCCTGGCGAACGGCACCTGCACCGCATCATTGACTGCCACATTTGTCACCAAAAGTTCAAGAAGGCCATCCGCTACGAAGAGCACATGAAGCACCACAACGACCTGCTGCCCTTCCAGTGCAAAGTGGAAACCTGCAGGAAAGGTGTGTAATGATGGCTCCAAATCGCATTCTCGTTTTGATCACTGGCATTTACAGGTTTCACCACCGCTGGAGGATTACGACTTCACATCGACCACGCCCACACGGAGCTATCCGAGGTGCACTCCTGCAATGTCGATGGCTGCGGCAAGACCTTTCCGCGCATACGCCTGCTCACCTTTCACATGAAGAAGATGCACGGCATCACCAAGGCAGCGGCGCCCCCACGGGATTACCCTTGCACCGAGTGCGAGAAGGTATTCCGCTGTCCCATGGCGCTCAAGAAGCACATGTACAAGCACGACGGCAAGGAGTTGCCTTTCCCCTGTAACATCTGTGGCAAAAGGTTCGTAATCAATAGTGCTCTAAAGGATCATCTGATGCGGCATGCGGGCATTAAGAACTACGTGTGTCCGTACTGTGGCGTGGGAAAAACCACCAGGCAGGAATGGAACACACACATACTGACGCATACCCAGGAGAAGAAGTTCAAGTGCCACATATGCGAGCACGCATCGCACAATAAGCAGAGCCTGGCCAACCACATTAAGATCGTGCACGAGAAGATCAAAAACTATGCGTGTCAATACTGTGGAAAGACCTTTGGCAAGTCACACGCCTGCAAGATCCACGAGATGACGCACACGGGGGAAAAGCGCTGTGAGTGCAAGGTAAGGGTAGAAAGATATTTTAAGCCAG
Organism: Drosophila melanogaster; assembly: GCF_000001215.4. Lineage (NCBI taxonomy): Eukaryota > Metazoa > Arthropoda > Insecta > Diptera > Drosophilidae > Drosophila > Drosophila melanogaster. Next base: position 6,180,152 of record NT_037436.4, on the reverse strand, counting down.
CGTCGTCATTGCAACGTTTTGTTTTTAATATTCTTAGGTTTGTGGAAAGAAGTTTCTCTATCCTAAGAGTCTGACCAAGCACTTGAAGACTCATGAGAAGCGTGTGCTTCGTGCTATTGAGACCTACCGCCAGCGGCAGGTGGAAATGGGCGAGACGCCTGGTGAACAGTTCGACAATCCACCCGCGCCACCAGTTGAGGGCATATCCATTGAGCCGATCATGTCCCGAAACGCTGCCGACGAATTGCTTAAGGTGTGCGCCGAATCCGTGGCCACCATTCCCAAAGATCCACGCCGTGTACAACGAGTGGATCTGGCGCAGTTGGCTGGCACTGCTGTGAACCCCATACCCTCTGTTTCAGTGCCGTCGTGGTCGCCGCAGGTGAACTTTACCAAGAAGGAGGGCAAACATATCTGCCCCGGTTGTGGTCAGGGATTCAACAATATCGGAAACATGAAGCGGCACTATAAGATCATCCACGAAAAGGTCAAAGATTTTGCCTGCCGCTTTTGCCCCAAAAGATTCGCAAAGGCTCAAACGTTGAGGCATCACGAGTGGATTCATACGGGCGAGAAACCCTTTGAGTGCAAGACCTGCGGCACCCATTTCCGCCAGGAGACGGCGCTGAAGCGCCACCAGCGCACCCACGAGAACCGTCCACCCGTCATTTCGCCCAAGTTTTATGCCGCTCGCGAGGAGCTGGAAGAGCAGGAACGCAGCAAGCGAGAGGCGAAGCGCCAGGCGGATGCGAAGCGGCGCGAAATTGCGGAGGCGGCCAAGGAGCAGCTATCGTCGCTGCACAAGCTTGAAAGTAGTGACCGCAGCCTGCACTCCTACGATGAGTACCAGGAGGCAGCGGCGGAGCGAGCAGCGGCATCCGCTGAACTCCAGGCGCAGCAGTTTGAAGAGAACGAAGTAAAGCGACTGGCGGAGGAGGAGCGCCGCAAGGTTCAGGAGGCTGCCTACGAGCAACTGCAACTGTTGCAGCATCAGCAGGAGGTTGACAAGGCGCAAAGCTCCTACGATGGCTACTACGCTCAAAAAGCACATGCCGATGGCACCACTTTGGATGCTTTAAAAATCGATCATGTCTGAGATTTGGCCAGCGTTTAACGCTGTCACAGATGGTAAATCAATCCTGGGTTTTTTTTATGAAAAGCAATACCTTATAATCCTTATGAGAACAGTGTGTGTAAGATGGATATGATATAGTTTTAAGCTGAAAATATTCTTTAATACTATTTAATATAATGTCCTTAACTGTAGTACAAATAATACTGTACATTATTCAGGAGAACACAGAATACCTATGTGAATTCGACTTAAGTTTAATGATTCTGGTCTGAATGGAGAGGTTGCATGTCAAATATCATCTTTTCAATAGATGAATTGATTGTGGCAGTTATATATTTATATATAAAGATTGTTTATAAGTAGCTTAAAAAATAAATTTGCCCTATTAAGAGCTTAAATCTAATCGGAATTTTTTGTTTTAAATTCATAAGTTTTACTCCTCCTTGAGTATGAATAGCTTCTTAAGGCTGTCTAGTGTCATGTTCTCCAGATCCCAGTGGGTCGACAGCGTAGTCGTGTCATCGGCTGAAGTAATTAGCGATAGAATATTCTCCTCAATCGTTTCATTCACAATGAAACGATGCACCTTCGTGGGTCTAAAAACAATTGTATTGAAACTGACAGCAACTTCACTTCAATAGCGCGCACTCACCTCTTTTGCCCAAATCGGTGAATACGACCTATGGCCTGGCGCTCGTCTCCCGGATTTAGAATGGGTTCGACGAGGAAAACATGTGTGGCTTCGATCAGGTTCAAACCCTTTGAGCCTTTGGACAGTGGCATTAGTAGACAGGTAACATTGCTCAACGGATTCTAAAGGAGGAAAAATGTTTAGCAGTGATAAATTAAATTTAACAGCAAGATAAAAACCTTGAAATCATCAAAGTCCTTATTTGTGCACTTATTGCGGAATTGAATGCCGTTGAGACTGAGCGCTCTGGCAATTTCAATGAGAATCGCCTGCCATTGAGAGAATACAATAATCTTTTCCTGTTCATTTTCACCCTTAATTTTCAGCACTAATTCCACAACACTTGAAATTTTTGTAGAAAAGTCACCAATAATTGACTTGTGGGCACCTGGGCGTACCGAGTAATACAACCTATAAGAAATACATGGTTACAAGCGTAGTCTGTGAGGGTTAATGACAAAAGCTTACTGTGGCGAATCTTGCCGACAAAGTGGACACTTTGTGACGCCGGCTCGGCCGTTCTTCCTCCTCATGCTATCCAGGCAGTGCTGGCACACAAAATGCCCACATACCATCATCACATACTAAAACGAAAACAATAAGTCCCGAGCGTAGAAAAATTTGTTGAAATTTTAGCTACTTACCCTCACGTCATCTTGGGTTTGGCAGATGGGACACGGTTTGTCCGCGGAATCCTCTTTCAGATGCTTCAGGTACTTCAAACGACCGCACAGTCTCGTAAAGTTCAACTGCGATGTCTGTAGATTATACTGATTGAACTGTAGCTGCTCGTCCAATTGGCACGCCAGTATTCTGTAGTTCGATTGCTCCTCAGGATCGTCGGTGAGGAGGATGCGCATCTTGCACATTTCCAGTTCGTCAAAAGCCTTAACCATATACTCCACCTCGATCCAGTACTTGATTTGAAACTTGACCAAGTCCTGTAGGCAGGACAGCAATTCCAGTTTGCTCTGGCATTCCTCTTTCCATTCGCTAAAATCTTGCTTTGACCGCAGGAAGGCAAAGATAGCTATTTGGATATAGAATAAAGTTATTCCTGTTCTTTAAATAGGTTTTTATGCTTGCTTACATTTAATGAAACTTATTTCCATGCTGGGGTTTTCCAAGCCCTCAGTAACCGTAGCCTTTTCATCCAGCTTTTTGGCAAACAGAAGACACTCAAATTGATTCAATGAATCGCGAATCAGGCACAGCCGGCAATATCGATGCTTCTTGGGTTTCACTGGTTTGTCCTTATTTGCGTCCTATTAAATATGCGTTTATTAGACATACAAGTGTATATGTATAAGCACACGGTTGCCAAACCCACCAAAATATCTGTCAAATGACACACGGTTACGTTTTCTATAAAGTTGATTATCTCCATGGAGAGTAAGACTCCTGTTTTGATAGCCTCACAAGCTTGCTGCATAACTCCTTTCAGGAATTCAAACTCAGCGATCAAAGTACTCTTAAGATTTTGTAGCTTATTATGCCATATATCCATAAAGTAAAGCATTCCGGCCATGGAGTTGACATTTTCTAGCCTTTCCACAGAAATGTTTTGGCGAAAGAAGTCATCCCGGACTTTGTTCCAAATAGCATCATGAAGAGAGGTCTTGTGGTTCACCATCGTTGCCAGCAGATCCAATGTACTGCCCTCGAATCGTTTCTCCAGCTCGGAAACTTTTTCAAGGTTTTCGTTGTAGCTGCTGAGTGCGCTTTCTAGCACACGTGTATTATCCTCCAAATACTTCCACTCCAGCCGGCTCATTTGAGCCTGATACTTTTTGTGCTCCAGTTCTGTTAACTTGTGTTCAGCGGGAGCCAATGAACTTGCTTGCAGAAGGTTGTATATCGCATGAATTTGAAGCACACTGTCAACACTAAATACGTAAAATGATATTTCAATTATATTTGTATCGTATGACTAATGAAAAATAAAACATACGATATATTCTGCTCGTTATACTCGTTCGCCAGCTTCAATAGGAGATTATAATACTTGATGGCTTGGGGGAAATCGTTCTTTATAAAGTATATAGCGGCCAGGCCGTTGTAGGAGGATGCCCAGGTGCGCAGCTCTGTCTTACACTCGTTCTCATTGTTGGACTTCAAACGCGCCAGCAAATCCTGAGGGTGCAGGTAGTCGGTGCTGGACACATTGCTGTTGAACACGACTGGTACTGAGCAGGTCTGCCGAATGCGGAGAAAGGGCTTCAGGATGATCCGCAGCAGTTGTGGTGAGATCGACGCCAGGCAGGAGCTATTGTCTGCGTTGTGACGGGTGTGTTTGGCCACAGCAGCAAGGAATTGCTCGTGGCACTTTAAATGCTCTTCCCGATAGTAAAGGGACTCCACGTTGCTCAGCTCCAAGCGGTGAACAACTTCCGTTTGCGGCGGAATTCCCAGTTCGTGCTCAACTTTGGACTTGCAGGTACGCCACAAACTATGCTCGAGAAGTTCCAGCAGCGGCTCACATTTGTAGTTAAGCTGAAAGGCCTTGTCGACGGTTTGCCAAGCATCCGGTGGCCTACAGACTTCGGGCCGGCCCACGAACTCCAACAAAGGCGGCAATTCATCAATTGTGCCAGTAACAGCCCAACGATTAATGGCCGGCAGCATTCTAACCATCTCGGCAGCTGCTGAAGTGCTGCTCTCGACCATCTGGATGTGGGTAGTTTGGAAAATATTCAGTGGGCCGTGGATACAAAAGTAAAAAATTCTCTTACCTGTGCCTCATCCAAGCAAACGCGCCACCAGTTTACCATTAAAAGTGGAGAGTTGGGACGCATGTACCTTTGTTGGTGGCGCATCTGGCGGTCCGACTTAAAGTCCGTCGTATGGTATATTTCGTTACGCAGAATCGTATAGTCGGTAAGGACGACATCGTACTGGGCCAGATCGAAAGGACTAACCCAGAAGGTTGAGTGTAGGCCGAAATAAAGGAGCACCTTAAGCGATGGCGATATATGCTTGTGTATCTCTTCGAACCACTGCATCTTGATGGCGTTCGGAGATACAATGATGGTAGCGCCGCTCTCAACAAGCCTTTCGCCAGACTTTACCAATTCGGACCAGCAGCTGGGACACAGGTGGGGTAAGTCTGATTTTTCTGAAATAGTCATGCACATTTCGTGTTGCCACCGACGGCATTTGGTGCACTGCACTCGTTTACCGTGTTTCTTGGTGCAGATGCAGAAAACCTCGTCTTTTTTACTTATACGTGACCGCTTTAATGGCACTTCATCGGAAAACTCCTCGAGGCGTTGGTGCCAGTAATCGTTTCGGTAGGAGTCTTGTGGGCGCGGATTCATCAGCAGCATGGCCAGGAACTCCACGGTCTTGCCCAGGCCCATCTCGTCGGCCAGAATGCCACCCGGCGGCAACGAGATTTTGGGAATCTCCTCCTCGAAAGGATAAAATTGTAAGCAGTATTTATGCTTAAAGACGCGAGTTATACCATCAATGGCATGGAGCACTATGAAGTTGGCCGGCACTTGAGTTATCTGCTGCTCCCGCCCCAGCATCCAAGATACTGTGCGCTGCTGGTACTTGCGTAGCTGAGATTGAAATCTTTTCGGCAGGTCTAGCGAACGTTCCTGTTCAACATGAACGGTCTGGCGGTGCTTTTCGTAGAGGGCGTCGTACAACTTGGTGGTTACATATGTTTTTAAGGGACGCTTGTGCTCCTTCTCCTGCTGGGCCACCTCGAACTCGAGACTGCCTCTGAAGTCTTTAAAGAAAAGGGGCAGAACTTGTTCTCCCACTTCCATCTCGATCTCACGTGCTCGAACATGCGTCTGTTCATGGCTTAGCACCAGGATGCAGGAGCCCGACTCCTGCCGAATGGATCTGAACTTCAGCTTTCTCGTCCGAGCATTCTGGCCTGAAATATTTTCTTATTAATAAGTGCAATTATAGTACGTTAGCCTACACACATTTTTCAATACAAATCAAAATCTCCTCTTTATGCTCAACGAGATTATCTTTGAACACCCATCGCTTCTTTCCGTAGCGGAACTCCGTTGGATCCTCGGGACTTTCTGGAGGTACTTCATCAGCAATTTCGCACAAAACAACGCCATCCATTGTTATTTGCGAAATAACAATTCGGACAAACAAATGTGCGATGACCGCCAATTCGATATACGATAACAGAAAAATCTATATCGGACACCAAATGACACACCTCCACAGCTTAAATTTAACGATTGCAACAGGGGAATCTTTATGTTCTCTAGAAAGCAAAACATTTTCGGTAAGTTATCAAATAGCAACTCAGGCAAAAATGAAAAGAAAGAAAACCATTTAAAAAGAAAACCAATTAAAGAAATATATTTATAATAAAGAACTGTATTTAAATCATAAAACATAATTGTATGTAGTTTAGTTTCTACAATATGTGCAGCGGTTATCGTGTGAACAAGTTGAAAAATGACAATCGATAACCGATTGTGTGAGGACACGGTCGATCGGCCGCATATATCACACTGAGTTAATATACCCTGTAATCGAATATTGTCCACCTCTACGAAGCAGTGAAGAAAATTATAGCGTGGTTTTTTCGGTTGAAAACCAATCAAAAGTGCAACAAACAGTGAGCAAAACAAAGTCCAGCCAACTCGTAAGTGTGCGCCCAAGCATCCCGCAACCCTTGCAATCTCAAACGACCGGCATACAACCATTTTTCGACCCGCATTCGTAGTGTATATGTGGAGCCTGCTTGGCATAATTACAAAAATTTACGCATTACTTTGTGAGAGCCGAGTGTTGAGCTGAGTCTAGTCTGTGTTCAGTGTATTAATTGCGCTATTCCGCTTATCCAAATCTCCAATCCCGTCCCGCAGAGCCGTGCATGCCAAGTCATCAGCGTTCCGCGAGTCCAGCGAAGATTGATCTTGTTTCCCCCAGACTGAAAGTGTCACCGCCAAGACGTACGTGCGAAAAATGTTTTGGGACAAGGGTTATGCGCCCTCCGCGAATATAGAGGCGCTGCTCGAGAAGGAGGTAGGTTGACTCGATCCGTGCTGATCAAGTGGAAATGTCTCAGTTACGCGTCGTCGCCATTCGCAGAACTCCACACTGGAGGAATTTCTGGACGAGGAGGACATACTGCAGGAGTGCAAGACGCAAAAGAAGAACCTGGTCAACTACTTTACACGTCCCGAGGTCATACGGCGTCTGGTGGAGCTGATCACGACCGAGCCCTCTGAAGATGTGCCCATGTCGAAGCGTTTCCGCTATGCCAACATGTCCTGTGAGATACTCACACTGTAAGAATTGAATGCCCGTTGCCATCCAGAATTCTATAGCCCATGCCATTTTAGCGGCCTGCCGTCCCTGGATGAGAAGCTACTGAACGACGCGGAGACGCTGCAGCTGCTGTATTCATATCTGGAAAAGGAACCACCGTTAAATCCATTGCTATCGTCGTTTTTTAGCAAAACGTTTAGCATGCTCTTTACCAAAAAGCCTGAACAAGATTGGTTTTTGTATCAACACATGTGCCTACAACTCCTGGAGTATATTAAATCGCAGAAGACCTTTTTGGATTTCATTTGTAAACACTTTGACACACCGGTCATACCTGATCTAATAATGCAGATGATGAAGGACATCGAGGGTGGGCGACTTAAGCGGAACCTTTTCGAAGTAAGTCCATTAGAGAGTTTTGCCTAGGCATACGAATCTTATCGAATATTTCTTTTAACAGTGGCTAACTGAAGATAAAATTGTTGAGAGACTGATTGCAATATTGCGTAATCCTCAAGAAACCGACAAACATGCAAATGTTGCCGACTTTTTCTGTGATCTTATTAACCAAGGGCGTCTAATGCGCCAGACCGAGCAGGAGAACGATTCGTTTGAGCCGGCCTTCGATGGATCCAACCCCATTCTGAAGACGATCGAATTTGCGGACACAATTGAAGCCTTGTTAAATGTGATTTTGGAACCAAACGCTCAGGAGAGCGCCATCTTATCAGGAATATCGGTTGTACTTACGCTAATCAAGCCAATTACCTTCACGTAAGTTATGCTGCCAGTGAATTTGTCACCTTATTCTAATTGATTTACATTTTTTCCTGTAGAGATGAGCCCAACTCGGATCGCCAGCGGTTGTTGCAAAAGCGCGAACGCGAAATCCACCAGGAAGTCCAGGAGACTGTGATCACTGTGATGGCGCCACGCCTCCAGGAATTTGTCCACATACTGAAAAACCCGCCTGCGGTTAGCATGAAACTTTTTGTCACAAAGAACCAGCTGTTTATCTTTTGACTTGTAGAAACCCACACTAGAAACCACGGCCGCCGTGTTAACGCCCCCATTTGGAAAGACTCGACTGCAAGTTTGTCGCGTGTTCACCGCTCTGCTGGAGACCAAGCATGAGACTATTCAGCAGGCGTAAGTCACTGCTTTATAGAAAGGAGAACTTTTAATAAATAATAACTTTTTATACTTTAGAATCTGCGCGACTGAGTACTTCAGCCTGTTGCTGGACTTTTTCAAGCAGTACTGCTGGAACAACTTCCTGCACACAGAAATGGAGAAGGCACTGTACGTGGTCTTTTACAACGAGCTGTCCAACAACAACACTGCATCCACGGAGGTCACGGATTACTTCACTGCAGACTGCCTGATCAATGCCTTTTTGAAGGTGGGCACGGAGGAGTCCGAAGTCGAGATGAAGAACGCTCTTAACGATGCGAAGCGCGCGGAAGGTGGCAAGGATGAGGAAGGGGGCGACATCGAAATCGAAGTGGCAGCTGCGCAGGAAGTGGCTGCCCAGACGCCCGATGAGCGACAGACAGCCGCAGAAGAAAACCAAGAGCATGAAGAACATATGAGCCAAGTGGAAGCCGCAGCTGAAGCAACAGCTTCTGAGGACGCCGAACCCAAAGCCCAGGATAATGAAGTGAAAAATAGTGAGGTGGATGGTGAATCTCCAACAGATCAGCAAGAATCGGAGGCAACGCTCAATGATCTCGACAAGACCAAGACCGTTCCGAGCCCTCCGCCTTCTGAAATGCAATCACATGTAAGTCTTAGTTGACTTTTGTACCCAACTAAACTTAATTCTCGCTGATTTGCAGTTAATTGTAAACTGTCATCTGATATCCAAACTGGTCGACTTGTGGCAGCACAATGCGCAGGCGCAGTAAGTACTTCAATTGACTAATTATCAGTCTGGCACATAACAAATGTTCTTTTTTTAGATCTGCTGAGAAGGGTCGACGTTTGGGCTATATGGGCCACCTTATTAAAATTCTTCGTCACATTACGAATTGTATATCAGAATCTGAACATATCGGTGATCTGATCACCAGCAGCCTAAGTGATGAAGATGAGGTTAAGCTGTGGCAATCGTTGATCGATGCGGAAACTGGCGAGTTTTCGCTGGCGGTTAAACAGCAGACCAAGCTCCTGGCCGACTGCAATCCTCACGAGGAGAATCAGTACAATGATGGATCCAATGACTATACTGGCGAGATAAATGCGTGGAACGTTGGTAATCTGCCGTACAGAGAAGTGGATTGTAGTGAGCTGAATAACACGTTGCAAGACATCTTCTTTGCCATAGATCAGAATCGGTTCCAGTTTGGTCGAAACATTGACGACGAAGATGATGACGATGATGAGCATGGCGACCATTCAGGCGGTGGTGATGGCCACGGGCACGGCATGTTCACCAAAAATTCGAACACGCTGAACAACTTGGCTGACCCTTGGGACATCCAGTTTGCCGTGCTTTCCAGCGCGCCTACGCAGGTTAACACGGGCACTGCCAACTGGGGCACGGATTTCAATTCGGATAACTTTGCTGATTTCGATGCGCACTTTAGCACATTTGGCAGCGATCTTGGTATGCCCATAAGTGCGCCGCCAGGTGAAGAGGAAGAGGAGGACTCTTCCCCAGCGCCGGAATCCGCCACACAGGTGAACCCAGAAGAGGAGCGCCAACCCGCTGAATCTATTGGCCTCGCTGTGGGCAAGGGCGTTCAGGATAATCTAGCGTGTACCGACGATCAGCAGGCTGAGTACGACAATAATGCCAACGTGGAGAAGGCCATCAGCGATAAGCTGGCCGAGTCGAGCGTGGTGGAGACTGCAGCAATTGTTACTCGATTGCAATCCGTACTGCTGGACGGCGAGGATGATTATGAGGACGATGAGGGAATGTGGACCAAGCCACTGGGTGCGGATCGTCCTTCGGAGACCGAGCAAATTACTCCCATTTCAAATGGACCAGACAGCAAAGTGAATGAATTGTAAGTTAACCCTTTTGCACGTGGGTATGTAAATATGTATATATGAAATGTTTATACTTTTAATCTATTTAAAATGCCAAACAAGTTTACACCTATGCAATGTATTGGTTTGTAGCTCAATTTTTTGTTTTACCATTTATTACTTAAATACATTGCACTTGTAATTAAAACCAGGGGTTTACCTTTCAGCAATCATGCCAACGATATCAGCAGTAACAACGTGGATGGCCACGAAGCCAACATCACAACGGAGCAGCAGAAATTGGCCGCTGCCGCCAAGACGAACAATGTTGAAATTGCAACTACGACCACATAAATGCACTTCCTCACCACACCATACATCATTCAAGCGATATTGTGTCGACGAGAAATTGTAAAAACGCCTTTGATTTGCTCTTTGGTCATTATCATGCATACATATTTATATAAATATATACCACATACTACTACTATACGTACATATATAACAGGCTGCATAGTACAACAAAAGATTTGTGTATTAGCAAAAGGCCGAAACCCGCCCAAAACCAAAATGCAAATTATCAAACAAAAAAAAAAAAAAAAAAAAAAAAAAAAAAAAAAAATAGCATCAAAAAAATATCAAAAAGCTAAAAAAAAATATTCACAGTAAAAAGTGTATTGTTGATTCCTTCTGCTCCTCGCTCGTATTGCCAATTATTTTAATTATTACACTTTCTTCATGTTTCCTAATTAAGAAAACTGTATTTTGTTTGTAATATGTATTAGTCTGTCGATTTAGTACGCTTTTACTTTCAATACTCTCAATGTGTTAGGCAACCTATGAGCATTACTTAAAGTACCAAAATTCACGCAACGTTTAGAATGCTTAGTTTATATTTGTATTGTATTCGTTTTAGCTCGATCAGATGAGGATTATCTATCTATTCATATGATATATGTATGTATATACATATATATATATATATATATATATATATACACTTTTGGAGCTGTCAGTAAATTACGTTATCGCAAAGTCGTACGTTATCGTCCTCCTATTGTGGGGAATCCCCTCCAATTAGTGGTGACGTAATATATGGACAACTCCGCACTTATACTTGTATTGTTAAATTGGAGACTTGTATTTATTGTATGTATTTTGAAATCGAAAGCAAAAGCAATGCCAAAATACCAACACGTTCAACACCACATACCCATATGCTGCAAGCACAAACATACGCATTATGTATTAGAGAGGTATATGATTATATACTTCTGTCTTTTGCCATTATTACCTTGTTTGTATACAAATCGGTTTAAATAACAAAACATATTCTTTGTCGAAAGTACAAAAACAATGAAAAACAAACCACAAAAGAAGAAGGATAATAAACATAACGAAAGGACAACACTCGGCATTTGTCACCAAATGAATGATCTACACCCCCGATCTATACACCCTAACTATGCGTAAATACAATTACCAGACCAAACCAAACGAAATGAGAAATTCAAAAGAAGACTTTCCAAGAAGACATTTTAAATTTACATTTAAATATTTTGTGTATTGTGTTAATTGCGCTGTTCAAGTTATCGCTGAAAAATGTTTGTGTTTTAAACGTGCAGAGAACCACGAACAAAACGCTGAAAAAAATATTAAGGAGAAGTTAAACAAATATGCCATCATTTGCTTCCAAATAATTACGTTTAAATTATGATAAAAAATAAAACAGAAACTACTTTAAAAGTAAAATCGATGTTTGTTTTACACAAGACGACTTGCTCACCAAAAAAAAAAAAGAAACAAACAAAAGTTAGACACCTAGAGTAGGTATAATATAAGATTATCGAGAAAAGAGCGGGCAGCATATCAGGCATAGATGTGTGGAAGATCATTAATAACCAAACCCCTCCCCACACATCCTAGGCAAAAGCAAAGTAATCCTTATTTGCCGATTAAAATAAAATGCTTAGTTATAGAACTCAAGTTTGCACAAATTTCAACTCGCTTGCTTTTTACTTGCATACTGTAGCAACACAAAATGTGAACGAACAACCAAGAAAATGAAATAACAGAAATATGAATTAAAAGAAGAAATATTGAAACATTTAAACTATCTCTGATGAAAAACTGTGATAATTAAATGAAGTTGCAGGGTATTTGATAAAGCAAACTTAATTTAAACAAATTATGAAACATCAACTAATGGCCTCCACCATTTGGGAAATACAAAAGAACACAGCCAACACGAGACACTCTGAACAAGTTAATTATACGATTCTTTAGCATCACAATCAGCAGGACACCTCGACAACCAAACAGCAATAACTACTGCAATGAAATCTAATTGAAGGAGTTTTAACGTGTAGTCTGTAACAGTGCGAAAGTATCTCTAAGTTCGAGCTAGTATAGGGATGGTCAAGGATCGCGGCTATTAGTTCTCTAGCTTCTAACCAACTAAGCACTAAACTAAAGTTTAACTTAACCTAAATACTCATATCAAGCAGCCAATTGTAAACCATGTACTGTACATACATACAATTGTCCCCAGTATTGTCTTCCCCCTAGTTATGCGTTTTCGTTTACCCTTTCGTTTCAACCAACTTAGTATCCGGAATATCCAACGATATAGACGACGATGATCGAGTCCTTCCCTTGTGCATATGCCTTACTGAAAACTATAAAAAAAAGAAACACTCAAAAAAAGAGAAAAATCACAGACCTAGAAAACCATTTAGAGAGTGGTAGTATCCGTAATCCTAGAGTTAGTTTCATCTACATACTGTGTGTCTTTTAAATGTTAAGCAGCTGCAGCAAGCTTAATATATATACGAATACGAATAAAAACCAAACAAGAAATATAATTATAAAATCTTAAAAATGATGTAGACAAAGTCTTGTGGGCAGCTTTAAGCATTTTGTTTGTCTAATTATTACAACTTGAATAAGAATACCAAACGTCCAAAGTTTTTTGCAAACAAGAACTAAGAACAATTGTGAACAAGAAAGTCTTCAGAAATGTTTTGATCGCCTCGATGCGAAACAGAAACAGAATTATACACAAATAAGTACTTGCATGCGTATATACAGAGATACATTTGATTAATTGATTCATTGATGATTTAATTGATTGATTAATGATTCTCGATGAAATGGAGCTCTTGGATATTTTGTGAAGTGCATTAGTTGTTAAGTGAGGTTGTAATTTTCGTGGCGCAATTAATTGAGACAAGCCGAAAACAAATGTGGAATCAATGGTGGGGATGCGAATGCTATTTTTAAGGATCGTAACGTACATAATTTTGTCTGTGTGTGTTCAGCAATTCAGTATTTCAATTAAGCCAACTCAATGAATACCCCCAAAACAATGCTACAATGGTTTCCAAATGCAAACCAAAAGAAACGGATATAGAAAGGAATAATTCCATATAATCAATCGAAGGTCTAATTCTCTAACTCTTTAATAAAGAACCAGCGGGAACAACAACGAGGAAGAAGCAACTGTAATACAACAAAGATTAAGAAATTAACAACTTCAACTTCGTACAGTAAATATATATATTTGAAAATAGAAAACCATTAATAATAAAACGAAAAAATCGAAAAAAAAAATTAAAAAATCAAATTGTTAACATAATGGATATTTTGTTAAATGCAAATCTTTGAACGAATTACTAACCACATTAGCAAATAGTTAATGAAAACCGAACCCAAGTGTGCTTCATGTATGAATTTATGTTAGATATTTACAACAATACGCGTATACATATTCCTAACTAAACCAAGCAAAAGAAAAGCTACATACAGAATTTGCATATTACTCTTAACGATTAACAACTATTGGTGTCTATGCATATACACATATAGATTAACGAACTATACTATATATTACCTTATATATGTAAGCCGAGTACAGACTTTTGAGAACTGCGAAACGTATCGTGAAATATCCGAAACACACATATTTGTCATACTTGCTAAAGAGCATATACATATATAAAATACGTTAAGTGCTCAAGGTGATAGCTGCACACTAGGGTGGACCATAGTTCTATTTATAATTTAAGGCTTGCACTCTCAGTACGATATGGTTTCAATGTACATCACTCATACGCCGTGTTGCAAGAGCGCACTTAGGTGGCGTATGAGTAATTTATGCGAAATCTCACCTACTTTACGTAGCCCTAAAATTAGTGGAATTTGTGCTTTGTACTAAAATTGAAACATTTCCAATTTGACCACTATTAGCCAAATATAAGAGAAGCTAAATATGTACGTTTATATATTTACACATTTTGTATGGTATTGACACTACATTATTTTTAAAGAAAAACCATTGAAGAGAGCTTTAAAAATATTAAATGGTGACTTTTTGTACTTGTATAACTTAGTTTTGGCCAAATACTTTGCGAATAATAAAGTTTATGTGGCAATATGTTTTTGATGGTTAGTTTGCACCAGCTGGTCCACCCTACTGCACACCCACAAATGATCACACATACAGAAGGACACCCACACACATACTCGCCAATTAGCTTGCCACATTGTTTTGGTCGAAACTCCGAGGTAATACTTTAAAGCGAATCACTAACCACAAAAGGACGCTCTGGAATCGCGATTTCTTGAGTAAGTGCCTTAAACTGACAGAAAGATATTCGTAGAAATGAAGAGTGGGTGGGTTTTGAGGACTACGAAATCAGATCCAAAAGTAAATCGATTGTTTTCAGTACACTTGTTTTGGGGAGAAAGAGAGACAGACCTTTGTTTAAAACTCTACTAAGCGTTAGCCCCCCGGCAACCAACTAAATGTAGTTCCAGAAATCAAGCAAACAGAATAGTTAACTCTATGCTCCGATCTATACTACTATACCGTCGCATTTGAAGTAATTGTACGATTAATTGTGAATTCAAATCATGTAATTGTGAGTGTTTATGGCCCGTCAACGTTTTGCTCAACGCACACACAAACACACACACACACACACAAACGCGTACACTGAGAGAAAATAATATAAACATGGAATACACACACTCGTACACCCGCTTTGCCCAAGTTGAAGACAATTTGTGATTGTTTTGCATGTACCCTAAAGTTAAGCGAGTTTACACGAATATGGATTAAGCCGCAGAGAGCGGAAACGGAAACGTAAACTGTACGAGTAATAGCATTAATTGTCTAACAATAAGATTTGTGCATTATACGATAGAAATTCACTTTGAATTCGTATTGAAATTTATCAATAAAGCGATACTATTTGATTCTTACTTCGGGCGTCTAATTTCGTGGTTATTTATATTATATTTAAAATTCAAATGTTGGGATTTTCTAAAAATGTATACAGTTTATTTCATTTGTACATTGGTTTATTGAAATAGTAATTTTTAATTTTTTTATTTCATTTTAAAATTTTATTTCTACAATATATCACAGCTGTTCCCCAAAAAGCGTGCTACGAAAATTTTGCCCAGTAGCTAGCTGGATTTCGAAGTAGATGTGGTCACCGTTGCGGTCATTGTGGTTGTACTGGAGGTGCTGGTGGAGCTGGACCGGGACTCGGAATGGGAATGGGAATGGTGTCCACCATGCCGGGTCTCCATGTGTCGCTGTAGATCCCTGCGTCGTGGAAAGGATTTATGGCACACGTGGCACTGGTAGTCAGCATCCGTCTCCCCTTCGATGTCCACATCGCCGTCCATGTCGGCACCACTTGCTCCACCATCGGCGACTCCCGCGGAACTACTCGGATGCGTCTGCAGATGCAGCCTCACATGCTTGTTGAGATTGCTGGGATCGCCAAAAGGTCTCAGGCAGAACTTGCACTTCAGCGGCTTGAATCCGGTGTGGGTGCGTATGTGGATCTTCAGGCCATATTTCCGGGAGTACACCTTGCCGCAGTAGATGCACAGATGACCCTGCTTGGAGGCACCCATATTGCTGACTATGGCCTCGATCTGGGCAGCTGCATTCATTGGATTCGTCGACAACGGTGCAGTGGCCATCGACATGGAGGGCAGGTAGGATAGAGGCGTTGCTGCTGTGGTTACGGGTACCATGGGCAAACTCTGGGTAAGTGCTGCAATGGGACGGAAGGCGGAGAACCGTGGTGGCATCTGCGGCGGTGGCGAGTGGGTGGGCGAGGCCGAAGACGTGGACGAGGTCGCCGGAATGGGTGAGTGCTGGGTTTCTGTGTGACTTCTTGCTGCCGCCTTCAGCGCGTAGTGAAGTCGCATCCAAAGGATGTCCATGGCACTGCGACCACAACCCAGAGCCAAATGGATCTTCAGCGGGTGGGGTGTCTCGAAGGTCAAGTGGCAGAGGTGACACATGTAGCGACTATTTCCTGCAATTAAATGTAAAAATTGGGGTTAATATTGATACGATCAATTATGATTTATATTATATAAATTATTTATTCGAATTATTTAATGTATTACTAATAATAACACAAATTATTTAGATGATATTTACCTTGAATGTTTAGGGGCGTCAGGAAGGGAATGCCCATAAGGAGAACCAACTCCTCACCGAACCAGGCCACGATCTCGTCCTCCCGGGCTACATCCCTGACCAAACGGACGCGCACTTGTCCACCATGCAGTTCGAAGATGGCATTGAAGCTATACACATCCTCGGAGAGTTTGATCTGCCGCAACAGTGAACCGGATACGATTAGTTCGCCATTGGACAGCTGGCAGTGGGAGCGGCTGCCATCCGTGGGCATGACCGTAGATCCCAGGAGAGCCGACGTGGGAATGGCCATGGAGCAGGTATCCTTGGGCGTGTACTGCGAGGCGTAAACACCTGGTCGTGGATTGCTCATCCTCATCCGCTTGGCCGGACTTGCGGTGCTCGTGGTGGCCGTCAATGTGGTTTCTGTCGATGAAGTGGTCATGCTGGTCGGTGTGATACTGGTGCTCGGCAGGAGTTGCTCAATTCGGAAGATCAGGCTGGCCGAGCGCTTCTGCTCCAGACTATCCAGTTGAGCTGTCGTGTGCATCGTTCGCGTTCGAATTCGATTCTGCGTTCCAATTGGAAGCGAACCGGCGTTTTTATACCACGACGCATCCGCATCCCAATCCGCATCCTGCTCCCTTATTTTTCGGATTTGGATTTGCCACGGCCTTGCAGTGTCACAATGGCACGGCTGGCGGCAAGTGCAAGAATTCCCAGCCCAGAATCCAGTCCGGCACCGGCTATAGCCTCGACATAGCTACGCACTTTGCCGGCTCAACCCCCTGGCTCATTTGGCATCCCTTTTCGAGTTCCTGGTGCGTCCTGGTGGTTGCTCGGCAAGTGCAACATCATGTCCTCGCAATCACCAGAGCACTAAGCCAAGCTAAGCGGCCTGTAGCAAGTGTGCGTATTCCTGTGCCCGAAAAATACCCCCTCCCACATCCTCACCCGTCGACGAGTCCTTTCTTTTTTTGGCTTTTGGGCTACGCACAAGGAAAATGTTTTTAATTGAAATTAAACGATCGTTTGTTGTTACTTCCCCCGTTGTTGTTGCTATAATGCCACCATATACAAATCGCATTCGCCATCGTCAATGTCATTCGGCACATGGTTCCTCCCACCCCCAGGACGACCACCCCGCCCCGCATCCCACCACTATAATGCTAATGCCATAATATATTGGCGTGTATCGTTTCACTATTTGCGGTTTGGGGTGGGTCGTGATTTCTGGGCTCGACGGTTGCTTCGTCGGCCAGTGGTGCGGATTTCGCGAGTCTAGGGGATTCATTGGTGTTAATCGATGGTACGAAGCAATAAAAATAGTTGGAAATATTTAGTAACTTTTGAAAGAAATTAAAGTAAAAACTTTGAAAGTTAAACTATGTTTGAAATAAATTTTCTATGAAAGGAAACATAAAAATGGTACTACATTTTAATTTTCATTTATAATTAAGCTTAAGTTGTATAGAAAAAATTAAATTTAATTTAACAAGTCATCATATATTATTTGATTAATTTCTATTTATTATAATATTTATTAAAGACATTTCACTATTAAAGTGGTGCTTCAGTTGGTTTTTTCTAGCGCCCCTTTTCCGTATTTCCGTAACCCTCATTTAATGCAGCTCCGCTCCTGTCGGCTGACAAATATGCTACGAGGCTAATGTTTTCATTATTGCGACACAATCCCCTCGTCGAGCGATCAACAGGATAAACTTGGGCTAGCGATTCGCAGAACAGGGGAAAAAAACATGTGTTGCCAGTCACACAGCCGCCGCTCCTGGTCCAGAGGGTTGGATGGGTATTGGCGGCCAAAGAGGACATGCCATCCCAGCCAAATGTAAGGTGTACCCGGCCAGGACCAAATCTTGGCTTGGTGTTTGCTAGTCCTCAGTAAGTAGGCCGCCATGGGGTTTTCATTTAAAGCATTTTAATTGGCAATTGCTTTACAAATGGATTGCAGTTAAAATTGCGATAAAATGGTTTTCTCATTTGTAACTTAATATTTTAGTGCATAAATGTGATCCATCACCATCGAGTTTTTAGCATTGCAATACAAAGATGAATATTATTTTGAGATCAAGAGTTTTCTTAAAGATGGTTCAAATATTTTACTTTCGTCGGTAGACATAGCCACCTCCACCGCCATCATCGTTGCCTCCCGTCTCGTTGTCATCGCATCCATGGCATCCACCTCCGGCGGCCAGCTTATCCAACGCTTCCTGAATCTCGATGGGAATGGGTGGCGGTGTGGGCAGGTGATCGCCCTGCGGCTGGAATCCGTTTTCGTCCGCAATGTAGGTCAGTGAAATTTCCTGGCCCTCGGGACTGGTGTACGAAAAGGAACCCTCCGCCGTCTGTGCCTCCGCCCCTTCCACTCCGGCGTTCTTCAAGTAGCCCATCTCCTCCGCCTTAATTCCGTTTCCAGTCTCGTACTCGTACTGCCATATAGATTATTTAAATTATAATTAAATATTTAATTATATAGCTTACTCACCATATAAGAACCATCGGTGTTGACCTTGGACTCCAGCTTAATGATGGGTATATCCTCACCACCACCGCCGCCTGCTCCTCCGCCTCCCGAAGATCCTCCATTGCCATTGCCTGGTGGCAAGTATGCGTTACTGGGCGGGGGTTTTCCATTGCCATTTTTGGGTGGTGGCCCATAGCTGGGTTTGGGTGGAGCAGGCGGTGGCTTTCCATTTCCCTTCTTGGGAGGACCATAGCTGTTGGCCGGAGCCGGAGGAGGGGGTCGAGGCGGTGGAGCTGGTGGCTTGACTGGCAGATAAGTGGCCGGAGGACGGGCACTCGGATAGCCCGCCGGTTGGGACCGAACGTAGCCAATGGCGATGCAAATCAGGGAAAACAATGTGGTCAGCCTCATCTCGATTTCAAATGTGGACTGCTGGTCAACGGCACTCTGTGGTTTTATATGAGCAGCCACAGGTGGTTCTTCGACCGCCACCCCAATGACCCCAGTGGAGCAGTCACGTGCCACGGCTTCCGATTGGAATTGAAAACACAATGAAAACGAAAACAGAACCAAAGAACTGGGCCACAGCAAGTGCAAGTGCAGAAATCCCCAGAGCCATCCGATTAGTTGAGAGACTGACAAAGCGCTAATAAATTGAGTGTGCAATCTCGATTTCCAAATCCCGCAGCCTTCACCCCTTCAGCTAATCGCTAAAAACAACAAAACCCGCCCGGCCACAAGCAAAAACTTTTAATTCAAAAGCAATTTTCAACAGGATCGGGCAACACCTGCATGCCCAACTCATCTCAGCTCAAAAAACCGAACCCAACCCCGCAGGATCCCTTGTCTAATGCACTTTGCCTGTTGCCAAGGGGTGCTAAGACCTGGACTCAGGACTCAGCGCTCAGGAATCAGGACCTTCGAGTACAACACCCCACTGAAACCGAACGGCAGGGATGTCGGCTTTAGTCAATCGTCTATTAACTTTTTGCCAGCTAGTGCACAGTGGCGCTAGGTTAATATAAAGTGGGAATGATTAATGAATGAGTTATCAGAATAAAAATAAACTTACCTTAACATAACTGATTAACATAAACTGACTTACTTATATTTCATTGTTGGATATATAATATAACATAACAGACATAGCAATTTTATCTTGTAACTCAACATATTTTCTAATCAAAGTTAAAACATTTTTTCTTATTATTCTTATTTGTCTATATAAGCCTTAATGCTTCTCACAGCTGTAATGCCAAATTTTGTAATTTGTTATTAACAATAAATATTTCTTTAATGCTTTTCAATTTTTTTTATCAATTATACTTTTCAAAAATGGTACCACTGTGCTCCTTGTTGCGGCTGCTGATGTGTGTGTTTATCATTTGGTAGCTCAGCTTGTGCCTGTCGTGGATGCCGCTAATATAGTATCGGGCCTACCCCTTCGAAGGACCGACGAAAAGGCCGAGCTAATGGCAATGTCGTTTGCAGCTTGTCCTACTTGTAATGTGCTGGCGCACAGCTGACGCGCTCCCAGGACTAAGGACTCCGAGTTCAGGACTTCGCGTCCGTGAGTGGAGTGCGGATTTTGTGAACCTGTTCCGGCCGTTTCAGCTGCGGGCTCGGAGCAACCAAGCAACCACCGGGGAGGACCAGGAATAGCCGGCTGCTGCACCGGCTGCATAAACCAACAATTGTCGGTCCCCGGTCCACGGTCCTTGGTCCTTGCTGCTCGGCTTTTGGTTTCGAGTTAGCCACGCACCGATGGCACATATTCCACGCCCGCATTCGCGTTCATAAAGCGAATTTTGACCGAGCGGAACGATCTGATTGCGATTTGGCGTTGTTTTTGCGAGGGTTGGCCGATTAAGTTCCTCGTATCGCTTAATTAAACATTTTCAGATGAGGTCCATTGATAAATTGGCCACTGGCCCTCGATGACAGCCTTGATGTGAAGTGAGGGGCGGGAATCTAAGCAACTGTCGTCGCTATTAAATGAGTTATATGGCGAATATTAAGCTAATGTGGTTGCCAACAGATTATTTTGAGCTGATTCATTAAATGGTTTCAAAAAGAATTGCTAACAAATAGAATTCCTAAATAAATCGCCAGTTAAAGCAAATTTATTTCAGAATGGTCATCATCATACAAACAACCATCATTTTGGCACCACGATTGTTTTGTTTTGAAGTCTTTGAGTAAGACTTTAATTAAACTTGAATTGAACAGGTTCGACCATCATAGCCTTATTGGGAGTTCTGTAACGATAATACATTAAAAACAAAAATTAAAAAATTTTTTTTAATAAAATTACAAGAAACATCACATTAAAAATCAGTTGAGTATTAAATACAATAAACCTAACATTTTCCCCTTAAGAGTATTTAACAGTTGTGTCCACATAAATCGCCGTACTTTTTGCGATTTTTTGGCTGTTAAGAACAAAAGTTGAGCCATAAACAATGACGTAACCCCTTTCGGGCATTGCTGGCTGCGCAGATATTTGTTTTCATTATTCCGATCTCTTGGACTTATTTTGGCTGGTTGGCTCATCTCGCAGAATGTCTTTAGTTGATTTCGGCCAACAGCACAGACAAGAACGTAGGGTTCTGATCACAAATATATTCTAATTTTGCCCTTGTTAAAACGCTATAATGGCAATGAAATTGGTAAGATTATTTCTAAGATGCACAATCTTTAGCAACTAATTTTTGTAATATTTATACAGCTAAGCCAAGTGTTTTTAATAACTGCGTTAATTGCTTTGGTTTCATCGGCTTCCTTGGAGAAAGGTGAGCGAGAGGAGAAGCTTCATTTCGGGTAAGGTTACTGAAGTTCGTTCAGCACCCACAATTAAAATGATTTTTTCAAAACAGATTTCACACCGAAAATGGTCACCAGAGAAATGAGGCCATAACGTACACAGTAAAGCCGGAAACAGTTCAGGATCCCAAGGAGGTGACAACCCAAAAACCTGTAGAATATAAAGGTGGATACAGCTTCATCTCAGCCGATGGTTACGAGTACCAGGTCCTCTATAAAGCCAACAAAAACGGTTTTCAGCCCTATGTGACAGCCCACAAAATTAAACCGGATAAGAGTTAAGCCATTTTATTGTATTGTGATAGAAAAATAAAATTCCGCAAAGTTTATCAGTGTATTAAGCGTGGCTCAAAAGCTCTTTCCACAGTGGTAGCAGACTTGGCTAGAAAAAGCTTAGATATCTTCAGGCCAGCTCGTTAATCTTCAATCATTTCGAGATAGACTGATTGCAACATCATCAGCATAATAATGGGTTACCATTTCTGTACAACCGGCTTGGGTTGCTTGGACTATGTCGTTTAGCTTGATCGAGCTAATGACTTTCTGTAAAAGATTTAAAAATTCACGGGTATATTTAAAATGTGTAAAGAGCCGGATTGTTTTTTAGTTTTCTTAAAAATATAAATCGTTATATTTTTTAAAAGTATTATTAAGCTTTAAAGGTAATTTGGTAAGCTTTACCTGCTTATTGTTCATGCCTTTTCAGATATCAAAACTGTAATGCATAGGGTATACATTAGTCTCTCAGCTGAGCCAACTCAGACTTTCTTTCGTGGGTTAGGTCGATTAGTTTTCCAATTTGATGCCGCTTTAAATGTAATGCACATCTTTAAGAGTCGCCACCAAATTGTGGCTCGACCTGTGGAACTCTATTGCTTTCGTTATGCAAATCTCAATTCAGCTCCAAGAAATTGGGCAACCCGTCTCTGCGGCCAAAGCTTACTCAGCAGTTTGTTTTGTTTTGGACCAACAACTCATTATGAATCCACATAGGTGTCTTAGGCCAGGGGCCTCGATGAAGACGGTTCATTAAGCTCCCAGCCGCCTTGGTTGCATGTTGTGTTTTTACAGATCCAATATGAGTCTATCCTCGGTGCCAAGCAGCATTCAGCATGGGAACAAGGTAACGCGCTGTGGCCTGAGCATCAACAATAAACTAGTGCAGGCCCTGATCCTCCTTTTGGCCTGCATTCTCTTTGGTGCCAACATGAACTACGCCTCCTTTCCACCTGGCACTGTCATCGATATCAAGCTGGGAGATGTCGCCCTCGAGCAGTTCAGCTATACGCCAACCCGCGATGGATACGAGTTCAAGTAGGTTTAGCCATCATTACATTAAGCATTATCATAAGCCTTACATAATATGAAAGAAAACTTTTCCTGATAGTACCTAATTTTCATTCAATCATTTACTTTGCAAGTGTTGTTAATATTATATTTTGGCTACTATGTATTTTTTTTTGTATGTATGAAATGACTAATGACTAATCTTAATCTACGTTCAGCTACACTCTTCCTGATGGAACTTTTCGTGATGAGGTTGGCAAGGTCCTGAGTGGAACTTCAGCTGCCCAGGATCTGGAAAATGCCAACAACTTGGCCAAGAACCACCGTCCCTCGCGTCAACAGGGCCTTAAGGTTCGCAAGTTGTCCGGAAAATCTCTTGCATCTCTGGCCGGATAAGACACCTCAGAAAACATTATTATTTACAATCCAGCACGAATTTATTTAAACAGTTTGCATTGCCGACTGTTTTAGGCTAGCTTATAAGTTGAGATGTTACATTTGTTAGCAATAAAAACAATCGATCAAATATAATCGACTCTCTGAAAACTTGTTTGTTGTGCAAGAAAATTTGCGTTGACTAGCAAGTTTCATAAAGTCATGGTGATTTGTAAATTAGGGAGATGCTTTATAGATATGTATATCTTAAACAATTTCACAGGTGGTTAGTGTCTCTAATAAATAGTGTTAAGAACGGTCTGTTCATAAAAAAATGCTCTATATTTTAAAATGACAAAATGTTGTACTTATGCAATATACATATGCATTTTTTAATTTTTTCTTTTTTCTTTGTGCGGATCTCTTTTATTTTGATTTTATCTTTTTATTTTCGCATAAACTAGTTTAAAAATATTTCAACAAATGCATGAAACATAATTCATTTGTATTATCGGTAATATTTTGCTGTAAAATATAGTAAAATTTGATTTCTTTACAAAATGTGTTAAAGTGTTTTACAGTTCAAATAGGAGTGATCAATGTAGAAATATTTTCCCAAAAGTATGTAAGTGTTTCATATAAATGGTAACCTAAGTTGTTTCGATGCCGAAAAGTTTATAATTTTGTTTGTATTTAGGGCCAAATTTAAAATGTTATTTTAAGTTTGGATATTTTGTTTCTTATATTTTAGCAAATAGTTTTTAATAAAACTTGTTGCCTAAGAGTATGTGATGATTTTGAAAAATCTATGATTTTTTGCCTAAGTCATTTGATTTTCTGTCTAAAAATCTTAAATAAATATCATCGTCGTATTTTAAAAATGTTAGTTCTAAAGTAATTTAATACTACAACAGTTAAATCTTTTTCAGAATTTTATTGGTCTTCTGCTGATCATACAATTAATACATTTCTTTCTTTCTTTTCTTTCTTTACATTTCTTTATTTAATAGCAATTTTTCCGGTTTCTTGAAAAGATTTCGCTGAGGCAGCTAAAATTATCTTTTATGTTTATTCTAGGCAATAAATCTTTGCATCACCGTCTTTTTTCGGTGTTTCAAGATGCGTTGCATTTGGGACACAAAACAAAAAGAAACCAATAAAGTTGAAATCTGCGATAAAATAAAATTGTACGCACGATTCTGAATGTCAGGTGTCAGCAGAAGTATTTTTAGCTAAATGCAAATATTACGAAACAAGCAATTAAAATGATAAAAAGAAATTGAAAAACAACGGCAATGTGACATTTACATATTAAAAAAGTGATGGCCAGGCAAGGGATGCTATTAAAACATTGCCATTAACGCTCAAGTGCTAATTTTGCAGACCCAGTTGATGCGGCAGCCAAAAACGAGCAACAAAGAAAAAAAAACAATTAAAAAAAAAAAACGAAACCGAAACCGAGCTCGATTCCTACATAGCCGAGTCCCAAAGACCGGGTTCAAGCCGGTCTGGCCAACTTTTGAGTGAGGTGCGTGCGAGTTGGCAACGAACGAAAGCCGGGCCAAAACGGCAGCTGACTGGGCGGCGGACAGATGGTTGCTCAGACGGATGGACGGACGGATAGACAGACGGACAGCAGCAGCAGCATTTGGCGCTGACCTTGAAGACGTAAATGTGAAGACGCATCTACATAAATATCTATTGTATCTCCGGCTCTTTCTGTCTGGCATCGGGCATGAGGCATCTGGTATTTGTGTATTGAAAGCGACAGTACGAACAAGATCAAAGCTGAAAAACCTGTCGATTGCCATTTGATCAGAACAGTTATGTAAATCACGGTCTATAATAAAGAACACAGCCCCAAGTTTGTCGAATTTTAACCAAAGATAGACAACGCCCCCGCGCACAGAGGCAATCATTCCGATTAGCACTCGAAGCCATCGATCACAGCCAGATTAATTATGCAAAGCCAGCATGATAAATGCAGCTCGATGCAGATGCCCTCGAAAAGCTGCGGAAAAGACCCAAATAATAAATATTATGCAGCCACGAATCAGATCCATTTTCAAGGGCCCCGAATGCCCTCAAGTTCAATTTGTAGGCGGACTGGGTAAATAAATCAGGCTGAAATTTCATGGAAACCACATTGTATATGAACTTGCTTAGTATTAAACTTAAGCGCTTAAGTTTGATGTTTCATGTGACATTTTATTTGTAAAGATTTCAATCATGCAAAAACCCATCGTTTTTTCTCTTCTTTAATATACTTGTCTTTCTCGTTCAATTAACATATTAACAACTTTTCCATTTGCGGTCTAATCAGAAAATTATAGTTACACATTTGACTAACAATAAGTAATTTTCACACTGTATTAATGTAATGCAATTTTGCTGAATAAACAATGACAACAGAAATTTGTTGAGTCTGCTTTTGCTTTTGATTGCAAAGACGCTTTGCTTATTTGATGCGTTCTTTACATGTTATATGGACAATATTATTTGATTGATAACATTCCTCGGATGTCACCAATTCCATGATTTTTAACGAGCAAGTTAAGAATGGCAAAATGCCAAATTGCAGCTGCCAAAAAATCAACCAAAATGATGTGATTTTCAACGACATTTGAGGAAATGCCAGTATCAGTGCACAACACCCTGTCGATGGGTCAGACATTAAGTCACAATTGGCACAATTCAATTCAAGTGGAGGAGGAGGCTGGGGCAGAACCGTGGTTGACCAGAGGCCGACCGATAACCAAAGTTAAAACCCGACTGACCGGCTTGAAAGATCCGCTGCTGGGGCTTCTTCATCGGCCTGCTAGCGGTCAACGAAGGTGGCATAAATTGGCAAGCACCGGCGACGGCGACTTAAAAACTAAATTAAAAAAAAAATGCTAAAAGTACAACAAAAAGCAAGAGTCAGAGATTTAAATTGCATGCGAGCCGTAGTTGTAGGTTATTCGATGTATTTTTTATATATATTTCCAACTGCTTTTGGCTCTTGTTACCGGGCAGGCACATCAATCGAGCGCTGTAAAGGCCGTTGCATATGCCAAAAGTCAACCTGCGGTTCCATCTCCATCCACAGCCTCATCCATCGTGCACTTTGGCCATCACACATGGCTCAGCTCGTGTTCTTCGTGTCCGCGGCTTGAACTTGCTGCCCTGCCAATTGGCGGCGACAGCACTTGAACTTAGTCTCTTTTGGGCCACCAATATGTCGTCGATTTCGGTTCGATCTGGGCCCATCTGACGAGCTGTTCTGGTTATTGTTTCCCATAGTTCTTGGCCCGGTATTTCCCCGTAGCTGCCCAATCAAACCGCAACCTTTTCCCCAATGCATCTGCTTGATTCATGAACTTTTTCGAGTTTTCTAAAGCTACCAGTCGGCAC
This sequence comes from Drosophila melanogaster, assembly GCF_000001215.4. Taxonomy (NCBI): domain Eukaryota; kingdom Metazoa; phylum Arthropoda; class Insecta; order Diptera; family Drosophilidae; genus Drosophila; species Drosophila melanogaster. The sequence goes on along the minus strand of NT_037436.4, from coordinate 6,153,346 downwards.
TGACAGAAAATGTCAGTACATCTTAAATGTGGTATTATATTCAAGTAATTGTTTTGTTTATTTCAATTAAGATTTAAGTACTTAATGAGTTGCACTAAAACTTCGAAAGGTGGTTTTAGTGTGGGTGTAAAACGAAAGATATTCGAATGATTAAGTGTTATAGGTTTAAATAAATATTTTTTATGTTCTAACTACATTAGTTTTAACATGCTTATTTTTATGTTTGGTTTCTTGTTAAAAATATGAAGACATATTGATTGTGGATAACTATTCTCACAGAATCGCCCTGAAACTTAGAATGCTTTTTCGAGTGTGGGTGAAGAGCAATAATACCTTTCGGATGAGTACACCGCTGCACAAAGCCGCTTTAAATGTTACTTGTCGCAGCGACTTTGGCGACTTTGGTGCAACGCTGGCAATTGAAAAACAGCACAAAAAAAACAAAAACAAAATGGAAATAGTGGAAAACATTTAGCCGGCGACCGCCAGAGCTGCTGAACTAGCGAGCTGCTTGGCTTCTTCCACAATTGTGCAAATTTATGACGTTTGCAAATGCAGCCGCGAGTGCAGTATAAAATGCAGTGGACGCCGATGCAACGCCACCATTAGACAACTGCCAGTTTGTCCAGCCGCATAGGAGAATCTGCAATTTCGAGAACCGCTCAACATGATGAAATTGGTAGGTGAACTTGGATAAACGAGGCGCACCATGCCCAACCAGGATACGCAAAAGGATACCTAATCTCTTACCGCCTTGCAGATGCTAGTCGTTGGCTCGATAGCCCTTCTCCTGGCCCTGGCCAGTGCCCGGCCGCAAAATGATGTGGAAGTTCTTGAGTACGAATCGGAGAACACCGGCCTCGGCGGCTACAAGTTCAGCTACAAACTGAGCGATGGCACCAGTCGAACAGAGGAGGGCGTGGTCAACAACGCGGGCACCGACAACGAATCCATATCCATTCGGGGATCCGTCACCTGGGTGGCTCCCGATGGCCAAACCTACACCATTAACTTTGTGGCCGACGAGAACGGTTTTCAGCCGGAGGGTGCCCATCTGCCCAAGTAGACCTCCGCTTTCGAGGAGATCCTGTAAATACCACCTTCCCGAATGAACCCACAATTCCAACCAACCAGCCATACAGTGAGGTGCTAAGGTCCTGTCCGGAGGAGCTGTCCCTTGTCCCGTGGCAGCCAATCGGTCAGTCAGTTAGTAAGTCGATCAGTCAGTCAAGTCAGTGTCGTGCATTGTTTTCTATTTTCCTTGTTACTCGCATTAAAGCCGAACTTTCGATTCTCGAAAAAAATATGTTTTCTTTGTGGAACCCATAAAGTAAGTCACCAGTTCTGGGAAGGGTCATTCAAAATATGAAACTGCACTAGATAACTTTCCTTTATAATTATAACGAAGTACCAGAGTTATTTTCTATTTTATCGTATTTAGCTATGAAAATTCACACTTTTATTTCTTTTGATTCAAAATGATCAATATACAAGATGTTCCATCTAAAAAATTTACGAAGGTACTAATCTTAAAAATATTTTTAAGGAACATAACAATTGGTTTTATTCTTTATTTAAACTGAGCTACGATAAAAGGTTATTCAGTATTATGGTTTCTGAGCCTATTTCGATTTAATGACTTGTTTTTCCAATTGATTTCTAGTTTTCAACTAGAAGACCTTTTTAATTACCATCATACACCGATTTATAGGTGGGGAATATCCTCGCCCTGGGGTTGGAATCCGTTCTCATCGGCCACGTAGCTGATGGCATGCGTCTGTCCGTCGTCTCCTACGAAGCTGAAGGATCCGGCCACCTGCAAGGCATCCTCCTCGGGACCAAGGCTCTTCAGGGAGCCGTGCTGCTCCTGCTTGGTGCCATCGCTTGTCTCAAATTTGTAGCTATAGCTATCGGCATTGACATCGGACACCAGGTCAACAATCTCTGCATCCGGAGCGGCAGCAGCTAGGCACAGGGCACTTAAAAGGCAGGCGAGCACAAGGATGGATTTCATCTTGAATAGTCAAAAATTACTCAATATTCAAAATGCCAGATTGCAGGAGTCTTTTATACGATTGCTAAGACAGCTTATGCAATTAGCACTTTGGGACAAGTCGTTAACATTATATAGCCGACGCGATCTGAGGACAGCAGGTGTTAATTGAACTTCTGTTCAATTTATTTATTAAAAATCTAATACTCAAAAAGAAAATTCAAGATTTTTTAATAAGCGGAATAAAGTTGTAAAACAATTAAACTCTAAAGATTTTCTCCAAACGCCTTTCAGACAATTACAATATATTAAAATTAAATTTTGCATATAAACCAGGCTTCTAAACTTTTCGTTTAAATTTCGATCCACATATTTATTAGCTCAAACTATAGATTTCAAGTTTTAAGCTTAGCTTAGCCGAAACTAGTTTTGATTGCTGTAGCGCGTGCTTTTGCCCAAAGAGTTGAACTATAAATAAACTGAGAATACGCCCTAAACAGTATAGTAATCATTGAGTCTTCAACGATCTACCACGTCTTCAATATGAAATTCGCCATCGTCCTGTTCGCCCTCTTTGCCGTGGCCCTGGCTGCCCCTACTGTCGAGGTCCTGCGATCGGATAGCAATGTTGGAATCGATAACTACTCATATGCGTAAGTTCTTAAAGCGCATAGATGGCAATTCGAGTATGTAATTCCGATGCAACCCCCTTCTCCGACAGAGTTGAAACCAGCGACGGTACCTCGAAGAGCGAGGAGGGTGTGCTGAAGAACGCCGGCACCGAGCTAGAGGCCATCTCAACCCACGGCTCCTTCAGCTACGTGGGCCCTGATGGCCAGACCTACACCGTCACCTACGTGGCCGATGAGAACGGATTCCAGCCCCAGGGTGCTCATCTGCCCGTTGCCCCCGTTGCCTAAGTTAAGGAGTTGAAATAAATTGTTTATAAAAGAATACTCTTTGTTTGGCTTTCAAAAAAGCCTGGACATGCAGTGGGGGAAAATCATTTACTATGTCTAGTAGTGAAAAAAAACTTAATTGGTACAAAAATGTGTCTTGGTTAACTAGTTATTTAATTAATTTTACGGGGTACGTGGTTGCTGTTACAGTTTCCCAGAAGCAAAAGACGTTTGCGGCTTAGTGGGGCAACATATTGAACCAACTTTTGACGTCACTTCATCTGCATCCCTAATCTTCGTTGCCAACAACTCAGAAGTACGAAATGTGGAATCGAACTAGAATTTGTTTTGACTTCTGTGGATTTCTTAAGAACGTATAAATAATTACCGCACACCTAACTGGTTTTTTTTTTTCAATTAAAAATCTTGTTCAAATCAACCAAATATAAATAGAGGGAAGATATAAGAACCATGAAATATAGCTACTCCAATTTAATTTAAAGCATTTTGATTTATTTTAAACTCTTTGATCGATTTGGAAAACATCTTAAGCAACTGGTGCCACGGGCAGATGGGCGCCCTGGGGCTGGTATCCGTTCTCATCAGCCACGTATGTGATGGTGAACTTCTCGCCGGTCTTCTCATCCACCCAGGTGAAGGATCCGTGGACGACAGCGGCCTCGTTGTCAGTGCCAGCGTTCTTGAGGACACCCTCCTGTTTGATGCTGGTGCCATCGCTGGTCTCCACGTCGGAGCTCCACTTCTCGGGCTCAACATCGGAGACCTGCCTCACGATCTCGGCAAGGTTGGGGCGGGCCACTGCCATGGCGAAGAGGGCGACGAAGACGATGAGGAATTTCATGTTGGAGCTGTGTGGTGTTTGTTAGAAAACTTGGAACTGTTTGATGCTCTGGTGCAGATGGGTGGAGACTTTTATACGACTAGGAATTACGAATTGTGAGTTTTAAAAGTCAAAGGTTAAGTATGGCATTGTGGCTAACTGCCAAATTTGCTTGGACAATTGTATGACGATTTTATTTGCATCTGTTCCGGTCTAACTGGAAACTAAAGCAAAGGCTGCACTTCAATAACGAATCCAGTAGCCCAAATTAAGGCTGAAGCAGATTATGAATCTGAATCCAAAGTATTGTCGCCTAACCAGCTGGGCCGGTGCATCCGCATGCAAACAGCTTGCTAACATATTAACTAAGGCCAAGATCATGTCCACGATTTCCATAAAGTCATAAGAGGCTAGTCCGGCGCTTTCGTCCTTTAGTTTAAATCATAATTTTTTTGGAGTTGATTTAGAGTGAGTGCACTGTGTACCATAACCGGTGTACACAAATTAGATACAATTGCTTTTTGATATAAAAACAAGGGAGAATGTTAGAGTGGAGTTCCCCGACTATCGGATACCCGTTACGCACCTAGAGTGAATGCGAACGCGAAATTTCTTCGGTTTTCTGGGATATCGATAGATATTGGGAAATAAATTGAAAATTAATATTGTTCAAAAATGTGGGAGTGGCAGCTTTGCGCGGTTTTAAGGCGTTAGAGTGGGCGTGACAACAATTTTTTTGGCAAATCGATAGAAATTTACACAACTAATAATTTTATGAAAAAATATCCAAACATTTTTCAAAAATTTGGGCGTGGAAGTTTTGGGCGGTTTTAAAGCGTTAGACTAGCCGTGGCAAATCTATAGAATTTTACAATACTAATAAATTTATGAAAAAATATCGAAACAATTTTCAAAAATGTGGGCGTGCCAGCTTTGGGCGGTTTTAGGGTGTTAGAGTGGGCGTAATAAACCTCATACACCCATTAATAGGTGGGGAATCAGTTCTGGGGTTGGAATCCGTTCTCATCAGCCACGTAGCTGATGGCATGCGTCTGTCCATCGTCTCCTACGAAGCTAAAGGATCCGGCCACCTGCAAGGCATCCTCCTCGGGACCAAGGCTCTTCGGGGAGCCGTTCTGCTCCTGCTTGGTGCCATCGCTTGTCTCAAACTTGTAGCTATAGCTATCGGCATTGACATCGGACACCAGGTCAACAATCTCTGCATCCGGAGCGGCAGCAGTTAGGCACAGGGCAATTGAAATGGTTTTGTAGTAGTCGGAAGTAGTACTTAATATTCAAAATGCCAGATTGCAGGACTCTTTTTTACGATTGCAGCATCGGCGGATAAGACAGCTAATGTAATTAGCACTTTGGGGCAAGTCTTTAACAATTGAACTATAAAGATTTTCTCCAAACGCCTTTCAGACAATTACAATATATTAAAATTAAATTTTGCATATAAACCAGGCTTCTAAACTTTTCGTTTAAATTTCGATCCACATATTTATTAGCTCAAACTATAGATTTCAAGTTTTAAGCTTAGCTTAGCCGAAACTAGTTTTGATTGCTGTAGCGCGTGCTTTTGCCCAAAGAGTTGAACTATAAATAAACTGAGAATACGCCCTAAACAGTATAGTAATCATTGAGTCTTCAACGATCTACCACGTCTTCAATATGAAATTCGCCATCGTCCTGTTCGCCCTCTTTGCCGTGGCCCTGGCTGCCCCTACTGTCGAGGTCCTGCGATCGGATAGCAATGTTGGAATCGATAACTACTCATATGCGTAAGTTCTTAAAGCGCATAGATGGCAATTCGAGTATGTAATTCCGATGCAACCCCCTTCTCCGACAGAGTTGAAACCAGCGACGGTACCTCGAAGAGCGAGGAGGGTGTGCTGAAGAACGCCGGCACCGAGCTAGAGGCCATCTCAACCCACGGCTCCTTCAGCTACGTGGGCCCTGATGGCCAGACCTACACCGTCACCTACGTGGCCGATGAGAACGGATTCCAGCCCCAGGGTGCTCATCTGCCCGTTGCCCCCGTTGCCTAAGTTAAGGAGTTGAAATAAATTGTTTATAAAAGAATACTCTTTGTTTGGCTTTCAAAAAAGCCTGGACATGCAGTGGGGGAAAATCATTTACTATGTCTAGTAGTGAAAAAAAACTTAATTGGTACAAAAATGTGTCTTGGTTAACTAGTTATTTAATTAATTTTACGGGGTACGTGGTTGCTGTTACAGTTTCCCAGAAGCAAAAGACGTTTGCGGCTTAGTGGGGCAACATATTGAACCAACTTTTGACGTCACTTCATCTGCATCCCTAATCTTCGTTGCCAACAACTCAGAAGTACGAAATGTGGAATCGAACTAGAATTTGTTTTGACTTCTGTGGATTTCTTAAGAACGTATAAATAATTACCGCACACCTAACTGGTTTTTTTTTTTCAATTAAAAATCTTGTTCAAATCAACCAAATATAAATAGAGGGAAGATATAAGAACCATGAAATATAGCTACTCCAATTTAATTTAAAGCATTTTGATTTATTTTAAACTCTTTGATCGATTTGGAAAACATCTTAAGCAACTGGTGCCACGGGCAGATGGGCGCCCTGGGGCTGGTATCCGTTCTCATCAGCCACGTATGTGATGGTGAACTTCTCGCCGGTCTTCTCATCCACCCAGGTGAAGGATCCGTGGACGACAGCGGCCTCGTTGTCAGTGCCAGCGTTCTTGAGGACACCCTCCTGTTTGATGCTGGTGCCATCGCTGGTCTCCACGTCGGAGCTCCACTTCTCGGGCTCAACATCGGAGACCTGCCTCACGATCTCGGCAAGGTTGGGGCGGGCCACTGCCATGGCGAAGAGGGCGACGAAGACGATGAGGAATTTCATGTTGGAGCTGTGTGGTGTTTGTTAGAAAACTTGGAACTGTTTGATGCTCTGGTGCAGATGGGTGGAGACTTTTATACGACTAGGAATTACGAATTGTGAGTTTTAAAAGTCAAAGGTTAAGTATGGCATTGTGGCTAACTGCCAAATTAGCTTGGACAATTGTATGACGATTTTATTTGCATCTGTTCCGGTCTAACTGGAAACTAAAGCAAAGGCTGCACTTCAATAACGAAGCCAGTAGCCCAAATTAAGGCTGAAGCAGATTATGAATCTGAATCCAAACTATTGTCGCCTAACCAGCTGGGCCGGTGCATCCGCATGCAAACAGCTTGCTAACATATTAACTAAGGCCAAGATCATGTCCACGATTTCCATAAAGTCATAAGAGGCTAGTCCGGCGCTTTCGTCCTTTAGTTTAAATCATAATTTTTTTGGAGTTGATTTAGAGTGAGTGCACTGTGTACCATAACCGGTGTACACAAATTAGATACAATTGCTTTTTGATATAAAAACAAGGGAGAATGTTAGAGTGGAGTTCCCCGACTATCGGATACCCGTTACGCACCTAGAGTGAATGCGAACGCGAAATTTCTTCGTTTTTCTGGGATATCGATAGATATTGGGGAATAAATTGAGAAAAAACTTAATATTGTTCAAAAATGTGGGCGTGGCAGCTTTGCGCGATTTTAAGGCGTTAGAGTTGCCGTGATAAAAAGTTCTATATCATTTGCTGCGAAAATGAGCGCATCATTATTTTAGCATTGTTTCCAGTCAAACTGGACCTGATAGCTTCATACTATTGTCGCCCAACCGTCTGCATTCAATGGCTGCGTTTGGCCGAAGATGAAAGGGATGAAAGCGGTCCACCGGTCGCTGATCTTTGAGCAATCAAGAGCTATTATTTTTCAATCTACCTTATATTATTCAAATTCCGCAGAAGAGTTTTCTTATTGCTAATAATGAAAACGGTTTTAGGTAGTATTGGGACACTGTGGATTTGTTTACTATTTGACTCCATCTTAGTTAGCATATGTTATCTGTTATGACTTGCATATTTATGTAGTTTATGGGTTCCAGGCAATGGCCAATGAATTAGGGTCTCTACATTGGAACTCTTAATATTGTGCCAATAAAGATGAGAACGTGTAAGTGTTACTAAATGCAATCAATATTTCTATGAATCATGGGTTTTCCTTTCTTTAGGGTTTAGGAAAGACTTTTGTTCATAATATTCTTAGACAAAGTAACTGACATTTGCGTTAATTAAATTTCAAGCAAATCATTAAATTTTATAGATAGACTTTGAAAAAAATAAAAGGTATTGAGTTCGATTTTTTTGCCGCGTTTATTTAATAATCAACTAGAAACCATTATACATAGAACAGCTCTCGGTTAGCGTATCCGTATCCGCTTAGTTGCCGATGGGCACATTGGGCAGATGGGCACCCTCGGGCTGGAATCCGTTCTCGTCAGCGATGTAGTTGACCGTGTAGGTCTGGCCATCATCGGCCACGAAGGAGTAGGATCCGCGGACCACGATGGCCTCCTGTTCGGTGCCGACGTTCTTGAGCTGACCCTGCTCCTCGTGCTTCTTGCCGTCGCTGGTCTCCAAACTGTGGGAGAATGGGTATTTAATCCTTGGATAATCGTCGCACCGAGCTGACCGGAGTTTGATACACTTACGCAAAGTTGTAGCCCTCCGGCTGGACGTCGGACTCCAGACGCAGGATCTGGGTATCCGCATCGGGAGCGGGGGCAGCCAGAACGACGGCGAAGAGAGCGGTGAAGACGATGGCAACTGTGCACTTCATGTTTTTCTTTTTGTTTTGGCTAATTTGGCTAAGGATTCGATGGGAACTTGCGACCGAACGGCTAGTCAACGTTACTTGATTTGTGATGTTTATGGCCCTGTCCCGGCGTTTATATAGTCGGATCGGAGGCCGACAATCGAAGAAAATTTAGTCGAAAATAAAAATGACTAATTACACGCCGAGCACCAAAGCCAACAAATTGGCTTGAAAAACGCACAAAAACATCATGAAAAAATCACAACAACCACACCAAGACGCAAATAATAATTTAAAACAAAAACTTCTAAGGCAAACAAATCGACGCCGTTTTTAGGAAATACCTCATCATCATCATTTGCATTTTTCATGAATCAATCAATCCAATAGCTTCCAAGTCGAAGACAACAAGCCAAACATTTTTGATAATCCATGGGTATATGCATATTTTGTGGTAGAGTGGGGCGGCTAGGTTGCCCTGCAGCAAAAGAAGCAGCATGTCCAGAAATGGCAGGTGATTCGAATTGAAAGCCCGTTTCAGGTTTCAGATTTATAGTTGAGAGTAAAGAATTTAAAATTATGCACTTTTTCACTTCCTCTGAAATCTAAATAGAATAAACTGGATATTTTAGAACATAGAAAATATCTGTTGTGCTACACCATTTGTAACATTTGTTCATGATAATATTTAAAATAATATACTACTAACAGTGTAAATACTGTAAAATAAGCATTTATATAAAAAGACCAAAGTTTATTTCTATTAAATTAAAACCAAAGCGGAATATGTATTTTATGCAAAGATTTTTTATTTATATTTAAAAACTTTCTTTAATTTATGAAACCCTTTAATCACAACTTTTACAGAACAGTGACCTTTACGATAAAATAGCTAGGTCCCAAAATGAAGTGTACACAGTAAGAATTTAAATGAATGATGTTACTTTAATATTATGATGTTCTTCAGACGAAACTTAGACATAGTTAACACATTTGCGCTGAATTGGAACTTGATTGGCGAATGACTTTCAATCGGATTCCCTGGGATTCACTGAACGGGCCTGGGCAGATGGGCACCCTCGGGCTGGAAGCCGTTCTCATCGGCCAGGTACTGAATGCTGTAGGTCTGACCATCGTCACCGACATAGGCATAGGATCCGCGGACAACAATTGCTTCGTGATCGGTGCCCACGTCCTTCAGCTGGCCTTCCTCCTGATGCGACTTTCCGTCGCTCGTCTCCACGCTAAAGAAAACCAGAAACCGGTTAGCAAACGACCTTGACACAGTTGGAAACCTGGAAATCTGGCCGAATCTGTTGAACGACAACCACTTACGCAAACTTGTAGCCCTCGGGCAGGACATCGCTGTCGAAGCGCAGCACCTGAGCATCCTGCTGGATGGCTGGAGGAGCGGCCAGTGAGCAGGCAAGGATACAGGTGAAGGCGATGGCAATAGTGAATTTCATTTTGCAGCTGGAATGTGGCTGATGGGGATTGGGTGACTCAAGTGATGGGTTCGAGGAGTGTGCAGACAATGCGTGCAATTCTCTTGCCGAGTGGCGAATTTATACTCCTTCGGCCATGTAATGCAATGCGTGTAAGTGGCAATTAAGGGAGCAAAAGAAACCGAGACCCAAAAAAAAAGTGAGAGTGGGAGTGGGAGAAACCAGTTTGTCGTTTTGTTTCCTTTGACCCACACTGGTTACCTAACCAGTTGCTGGATGCTTCGGCTCGGCTTTGCCTGTTTTGCGATTGATTGATTGCCCAGCGACAAGATACACAGATTTCATTTGTCTTCGACAAATTAACTACAATGTGCGCCCTGCCCAGGCCATGAGTTGCGTTAGTTGGTCTTAGAAATAGTCAATAAACTGTGAAATTGGGTCACATCGAAATTGGGCTCAAGTGCAGGCGAAATGAAATGCTCGGCCTAATAAAAAGCTTTTGCCATTTCCAATTTCAATGTCCCTCGGACACAGTTTTTCAAAAGTTTTAAAAAGTGGCTTGCTTTTTATAGTATTTCTCTACGTTTTTACAGAAGAAGTTTGACATTTTTTGTGCTAGATCACAAAAATTAAGACTTATGGAGAACACATTTTTCGAACTTGCAAAAAACTAGAATTCTGATAGAATTTTACACAAATATTCCTGACATTTGAGCTTTTTAAATGAAATTTTATAGTCAACAAGTTTTAAAAAGAATAAAAAAATCTATATATGTAAATAACATTTGGAACTTTATATATGGCTGAAGTGTTAGAAATATGTGGACAATTATCGCCTGAAGCGAATTTAGAGGGTTAAGGCAACACCATTTGAACTTTTTGGAGCGTCTTCGCCGCAAATCGTTTGCTTTCAATTTCATTTCGACTTGATTTGCCAGCTTTTTGGCTACCGCTCGAGTCATTTGGAAATTCGCATCTTATTACACACTCCGTTAATTAGCCGGAGTTTGTATTGGGCTTAGTATGGATTGCAGGGGGATATATTGAACGGCCTTTGCGCAATCTGAATTAGTCGCATAAGCGGATCGCCAAAGGACAGTTGACAAATGGCCGGCTTAACACTGCTTTTCGGCCTAATCCTGGTCAGCTTCTGCGCGTGTTCCTCAAATGCCACCGATACTGCCCAGATACTGAGATACGACAATGAAAACATGGATAGCGATGGCTATGCCTTCTCGTAAGTAGGTGGTTCAGGGTCAATACCAAGTTTGGAATAAGTTGCTTACACACGTCTCCCCGTAGATTCGAGACAAGCGATGGTATCTCGCGTGAGGAGAGGGCCACTCTGAAAAATCCTGGCACTCCCGAGGAGGCAATCGCCATCCAGGGCAGCGTCCATTGGGTGGGACCTGATGGTATTCACTATAAGCTGAACTATCTGGCCGATGAGAACGGTTTTCAGGCTCAGGGCGAACATCTTCCCCAGGTAGAGCACTCATCACGTGATAGGTTTGGACTTTGTTGATAAGAAAAAGAATAAGCACACGCAAAACCACCGAATAGCTAAAGTAGGCGGGTAGACAATAGAAATGAAATACATAATAATAAAATACAGACACAGGTGTATATATATCTATATGGCTGGGCATAAATTTTCACCCATCGAAATTGAATTGTATTCTAGGCAGGAAATTAGCATATATACATTTGTATCTTCCAAAACCCGTTTGCTCTTCGCGCCTGAATTGTGTGCGGTAATCGACTAGCTGCACTCTCCGATCCCCCGATCTCTGATCTTCAATCTGCGGGAGCTGACCAAACCGGTTCAATAAACGCCAAAAAGCACCCAACAAAGGTTGCCAAAAAGCGAAACACAATTAATGAAGCCACAATGCTGCCAACGAAAGTGAGAATTCCGGGTAAAAAAGGGCATTTTAAGGCAATTAACCTAAGCTCCTCTCATTTATCAATCGTAAATGCAAAATAATCGGTCCTTTCCCAGCCTAGACATATTATTTTACACGGCCGAAAAAATCGTAAATGCAAAATAATCGGTCCTCTCCCAGCCTAGACATATTATTTTACACGGCCGCAAAAATAGTACACATATATTTTTGGGCGAATTTATAAGCTCTGTTAAAAAAAGTATCTTAAAAAATGTGGTATTGCAATATTTGCAATATGAAATACATAAAAATTATGTTTATATTTTTGTATGACTTTAAGTATGTATTTACATATATTAAAGGAACAAGGTCTCTTAAAAAGTTTAGTCTAAACAAATTATAAAGTGATTCTGTATGCAATTATGCCATTAGACTACTTCTTGCTGTGTACCAGTCACAGATTTCTGAATGATTTATAATGCCCGAAAATGACCAGCAGTGACATTACGCATACGCCCCGATGTATTGTGGTATTGTAGGGCATACATAGCCCAGCCTTAGTCGGCTGAGCTTGGTATTGGCTTTTGTTGTCTGGTTAGCTGGTATTTTATTGACTAAGGTCATCAACCAACACTCGGGCTGCTGACTATGGAGATGGAAACGACGATGATGAGCCGCGTAATCTTGAATCTCTCGTGCCGCATCTTCACTTAAACAGCAAATGCAGCTGACAAGCAATGGCGGTGGAGGTTTTCGTTTCTTTTCGATTCGATTCGTTTCAAGATTTTTGGAGGTTAAATCGCCCTGTCTTAATCGGAAATTGTGTCAGCAGTTAACAGACGTCAGGGCGGAAATGCTTCAATATTCCCCAAAAAAAATTTGCAGCTTTGCAGTCGGATAATTCAAGAATTACATTTATGAGGAAATATCAGCTGAAAAAGCGGAGATTAAGTGTTTATATGATGGCAATTAAATCTCAAGATCATGGGAATTCCTAGATTCCATGAATTGAATTCTTCTTCCCGTTCTTTGCTTAGTTTCCTAAACATATTTTAAGTGGTTGAGTTTTATTCACTTCCTCACTGCTCACTTCTCTTGGGGATTTAATTTCCAACCCATTTTGCTTTGTTTCATCTTCGATAATCTTTTTCATCACAATTTGTTGATAAGTGCAAACATAGCCATTGACCTATTGCCATAGATCCAAATGTATATATGCCTGCTTGTCTACTTGTAGGCAAACACGCGCATTGACCAAATATTTGTTTTTTGTTGGGGGGCCCAAACATTTCATTATCACTTGCTCCATCATCTTCAGCTCCGATTTAACTTTCAGCTCCCGTGGCGTGGCAATTGAGATGAGATTCGAGCGCACATCAAACGCTTAATGGTCTTTAAATTATTTTTTTGGCTTGTTCAATTAAAAGCTTAAGCTACTCACGCTGCCATACAGTTGCCTTCAATTATATGCGTATGGGTAGATAATTGTGTTAGCATTTGAGGTGTTTGTTATGGGCCACCTAAACTTTACGGATCACATAAGTGTGTGTAAATGAGTGTGTGTGTTGGACTCGCAGCACTTGGAGTTTTGGCCCGGCCAGTTATAAATAGCTCAACACTCATTACAGTTAGCCACATTACTCGTTAGTGCCTAATTGTGATAACTACCGGAGCGTGCACTAAAAACCAAACTTAGCCAGGACCTTTTGAAAAGTCTCTACCAGAATCCAATCCAACTAAACATGCAGTCCTCCAGCATCTGTGTCCTGGCCATTTGCGCCTTCGCTCTGCTCTCCACCATTAGGGCTGCTCCTCTGGACGACTCCCAACATGCCACCATACTAAGATACGACAACGACAACATTGGCACTGATGGCTACAACTTCGGGTGAGTAGCAAGGACAATGCACGGGATATTTCCAAGGATTGAAACTTTTGTGTACTCTCGCCTTTCGAAAAGAAGAACCCATTCAAAAGAGTTAACTATCTTGATTTCAGCTACGAGACCAGTGATGGAGTTACCCGCCAGGAGCAGGCTGAGGTGAAGAACGCCGGTACCGACCAGGAGGCGCTCAGTGTGCGCGGTTCCGTCAGCTGGGTTGCTCCCGATGGCCAGACCTACACCCTGCACTACATTGCGGATGAGAACGGTTTCCAGCCCCAGGGCGATCATCTGCCCCACAACTAAGTATTTCCTCTTTGTGTAGTCAGTATCGAAAGCAGTATTTCTTTATATTGTAAAAATATCAGGGTTCTAAAGTATTTTAATGTTTGCTCCAATGATCATATTTCATTATAATAACATAGTCGATATCAATACATAAATAGCTGAATCGTATTGTTTGATTATTAAATTATCACAATCAAATGCCAGTCTTCAGCTAGTCTGTTTGGATTTTTTGCGATCATAAAGTGAAATGAGTTAGATCGTCCGTTCAACCCGGATCAAAAGACGTTCCCTATGCTAAATTTAATATTTATGGTAGGGCTATATCAATGAAAAGAAAAGTATGACGCAAGAGATGGAAGAACAGGGTGCCTGTTCTCTTCACATTTTCCATACGCAACGTTGAACGTCGAAATGCGGTGTGTGTCTCGTCTTGGCTCGTCTCGTCTGGCGACTTTGCCTGGACGGCCTTCGGTTGGCAGAAACTTGCAAATTTTTGGCACAGCCAAACATGTTTGGGTTTTTGTTGTCTTTGTAATTAATACATAATTAAAGTGGCGCATATTGAAAAATGTGCGAGGGATCTGGCCACAAATGAAAACGAAGTTTTGAAGGTTAATTTCAGGCGTTGATTTAAATTTCATGCGATGCTAATGAAATTTGGAAGATACCTTCCAAAAACAACATACAGCGCACAGAGAGCCAAACGGCCAAATTAATATGCATGAAATAAAAAGCTACAATGATCAAACTAGTTTTGGAATGAAACGATTGGACGCATTGATCGATCTTTAAGCTAACAGAGCGCTGACGTAGTTTCCATGCCCAATTTTAAGTTGAACACACTTGATTTACATACTTATTGTCGTTGATGTACAGAACTATTGGCTGGTATGCTCAATGAAGTTCTAAATATACGTATGCGAATCGATCGAACTGAACTCATTGCTATTTTCCGATTGTTATATTAGGAAGGGATGTGAAAATGAAGTTGAACAATAAGAAGTGCTACACATTTGAATTTGTCTAAGAATTGTTTAATTTTATGGCCATTGTTAGTGGTGAACTAGCCAATTAGTAGAACTATCTTGCCTGACGACTATTTATTTCATGTCATTCCAGCTTGATACGATGCGAAATGTATGTGCAGGGACATTAATTCGAAAAACCCGATGAAGCATCCCATTATAGTTTTGCGATTTCCAAAATGCGAGTCCATTTAATGAGATATGCAAGATTTTAGGTTTGACAGTGTCGTGGATTAGATTGCAAGTCAAATATAAAAGTGTTCATCCTGCACTCCGTCGATATCATTCGCATCGAACTCTTCGAGATCTCCAAACCAGCCCAAATTCAACATGAAATTCCTGATCGTCTTTGTAGCAATCTTCGCTTTTGCTTTGGCTAACGAAGCGCAAATTATTAACTTGGAATCCGATGTTGGACCCGAAAACTTTCAGTGGTCGTAAGTAGACTGACAGGGTCCTCATAAAAATGCCTAACTGATTCTGGACCTTCGTATTAGCTTCGAGACCAGCGATGGCCAGGCGGCTAACGCTAAGGGACAGTTGAAGTACCCTAACACCGACCACGAGTCCCTTGCTGTCCAGGGATCCTTCCGCTTCGTTGCCGATGATGGCCAGACCTACGAAGTCAACTACATCGCCGATGAGAACGGATTCCAGCCCCAGGGTGCCCATCTTCCCGTTGCCTCCTAAGTGGTTCGAAGTGGAATACCATGATTTTAATATTGCTTTAACTGCCCTAAATCCGTTTTGGCCAAGTCAAAAGTCAAAATTGTAGAGCTACTAAATAATAAAAAATAATGAATGTATATAAAAGAATCTGTTTTTCAATTTCCTATTTGGGTCACAAGAAGTCAACTTCTAAAAAATGAAATATTTATAGCACAACGTGTACTCATCCCAAAAGATCAGATCGATCGATCTGATGATTGGACCGATATCTTAAGTATTTTTTTATATATATTGTTAGTCGATTTTAATTGTACTTTCTGATATGCAGTAAGAGCCACGTATTTAGAATGCCAGAAAATGGGATTTCATATTCCCTATTTCCACCTATATTAATGGAAAATGCCTACCCTAATCTAGTTTTAGTTTAGTTTACTTATAAATTTTATTTAAATCTTGTATACGAAATAAGCTTGCTTAAAAACTGTATTAATATTTTCTTATACCTAACAAATAAATCCGAGTTGTTGGAGCAATTATTGCTACATAAAGTTACATGCCTGGCCTACTTTTTCCCATTTCTTTTGAATTTTTTACTAATTAGAATTTTATTTTTAAAAGGACTTCATTGAAAGAAGTCTACATTTCCCATTCAAAAATAATATAATAAATAAATAAATGTATCGTTAATTTAAATTCATCCACATCTCTCTAGATCTCTAGATCTATGAATATTAAATTTCCACAGCTAGTCTCAAACAAATTTGATAAAATGTAATCAAAATTGAAGCGCTGAAATGGCAACACTCAAAAACGTTCACCATTGAGTTGAAAGCAAAACTGAACTCAATATCATGCATTTTATGCTCAGTATGCGAATTAGATTAGCGTCACCGCACCTTGGACTTGTTCACAATTTATGTATAAATGAGTTCATCCCAAAGTCAATCGATATCATTCGCATCGAACTCTTCGAGATCAGCACATAAGCCAAAAATCAACATGAAGTTCCTGATTGTCTTCGTCGCCCTCTTCGCCCTGGCTGTCGCCGATGTTCAGATTCTGAAGCAGGAGTCCGATGTCGGACCTGTAAGCTTTAACTATGGGTATGTTTTGTGAACTATGTGACAAGGATTTGTTTTCTTACCCTTTGCTCTTGATTAGCTACGAGACCAGCGATGGATCCTCTGCTCAGGCCGCCGGACAGCTGAAGAACGTTGGAACTGATGAGGAGGCTCTCAACGTCAAGGGTACCTATTCCTTTGTGGCCGATGATGGCCAGACTTACTCCATCGCCTACACCGCCGACGAGAACGGATACCAGCCCCAGGGTGCCCATCTGCCCGTTGCCCCCGTGGTTTGAGCTATCCATCGTTAATATTGTTTTACTGAAAAATCCTTCAATTATGAATAAAACCTCAACAGATTGATTAAAGATACATGAATATGTTCGTTTTGAAACTTTAGTTTCGGAAAAATTATTTAACAATTGTAACATCTCCTAAAGAAGTTTTTAGAATGGCTTTTTAATGTGATCATTTCGCAATAAGTCAATATTTATGAAAAATAAATAACTTATTTCGAATCGTACATAGTTTCCACAAATTTGTTGCTTAGCCTGCGATCCAGAGTCATCCCTAAGTACTTGAGTGTGAGTAAATTAGAGATTCAGTCTCCGCTTAAAGAGATTGTACGGCATTCTCCTCTGTGCGAAAGTGAAAATTGATTTTCCGCGTTCACTACGATGTTTCACCTTTGCATCCTAGGGCCCATTGCATCCAGTTAATTTTGGATGATGTCTGTGGCTTCTTCGGGGACAATCGACGGGATTTCGGCGGAACAAGTTGGAGGAACAGTCGGCGGGACAGTCGACGGACAAGTTGGCGGAACACCTGGTGTCAGCGGGACACTCCAAGGACGCTGCCTTGTGCTACTCCGGCTCTAATGGGCCTAGATGAGCTTATTGAGCTTCCGCATCTAACTTGGAATACTCTCCTCTCCGTGCAGGATTTGAGACGGCACAGAAATGTTTCTTTTTTTTCGAATACCTCCAGTGACATTGATCGGTCGATCCGTGGGATCTTCTGAAGCCAAACTGGTGATTAGGGATCATTCCGGCGTGTCCCGCAGAATCTCACGCCAACTGTCCCGCCAACTGTCCCGCCGATTTATCCAGCCGCTTTCAGATTCTGCTTGTGAGATTGCCATCTATTGATAATTTTTCCTTGTTTCTCATGTGGTTATTAATATCAGCCGAGTATTTTTGCTAGTAACAACTGAGTTAGTGAAACCAATTTGAACAACTTGCCTAAACTTGTTGATTTGCATTTTGTGTTAGGTTTTAAGCCATTCAGAGATAGCTGGTACTCAATAATATACATTTTTCACATTATGTTTTGACTAATTCGGATGCGTTCAGCATAATCGAGAGGTTGTCCAACTATTTAAGACGCGCCCTGGCCAACAGAGAGCATCATTCGTCGCGAACTGTTCGATAGCCGCAGATCTAAGCACCAAACAACAATCACCATGAAATTCCTGATTGTCTTCGTCGCCCTCTTCGCCGTGGCTCTGGCTGCTCCTGCCGCTGAGGAACCCACAATCGTGCGCTCTGAATCCGACGTTGGACCCGAAAGCTTCAAATACGAGTAAGTTGCCTATGAGAAATGACCCAAAAGGATACCTAGCTGACACTGACTTCCTTCTTAGCTGGGAAACCTCCGATGGACAGGCTGCTCAAGCTGTAGGTCAGCTGAACGACATTGGAACTGAGAACGAGGCTATCTCTGTGAGTGGATCCTACCGCTTCATTGCTGATGATGGCCAGACCTACCAAGTCAACTACATCGCCGATAAGAACGGATTCCAGCCCCAGGGTGCTCATCTGCCCGTTGCCCCCGTGGCATAAGTTTTTCAACATTTTTAACTAGTTCCTTTTTAATGTCGGTTAACAGGAAATAGAAAACCTTTATTACCGTTCTTATCAAGGAGAACAGAATCTAAATCAATAAGCCTAAAGTGTTATTAAAGAAAAAATTATTACATGAAGTAATTTGTTTTAAATGGGAATTAATTGTAGCAGGAAATCATTGATCACTTATCTATAAACATAAGATAATTTACGTAAAATATAAATATACTTTTTAAGATATAGCTTTTCCCAATGGTCTATTTTAAAAACAATATTCAAAGTGCTATAGTTTTATTGTGATATAGAAGTTATAAGTTATAAGTAATAGAAGTTATAGACTTTTGAGAACTGTGTTTAGATTAATCAATCAATAATATTGAGAACTAAACCTGACATAACAACAGTTCATCATATATGATAAGCTGTTATCTAAAACAAGAGAGAATGCTTAGTGGAGTTCCCCGACTATCGGATACTCTTTACTCAGCTGGTGTGAATGCGAACGCGAAATTTCATAATTTTTCTATGATACCGATAGATATTATGAAATAAAATGAGAAAAAATTTAAAAATTGTTTAAAATGTGGGCGTGACAGACTCGGCTGCTTTAGGGCGTTAAAGTAGGCGTGGCAAAAAGGTTTTTCGCAAATCAATAGAAATTTACAAGACTAATAAAAGTATGAAAAATATCGAAAAATGGTTCGAAAATGTGGGCGTGGTAGTTTTGGCGGTTGTAGGGAGCTAGACTGGGCGTGGCAAAAAGTTTTTTTTTTGCAAATCGATAGAAACAAGACTAATAAAAATGTGAAAAAATTATCAACACGTTTTTAAAAAGGTTAGGCGTGCTTATCAGCATAAAATATATGAGTCCAAGTAAAAACATTTATTTTTGTTGTTGACTCTTTTTGTTTTTGTCAGTTCTGGGCACTTTTTTTTAGCTGCTATTAGTTAAACTTAATGCATTTGCCATGACTTCTTATGTTTTTTTAGCTCCAGTTAAATAGAAACTACGAGAAGACAGCTGAAAAAGGAATGCGAAACTATGCAAACTATATAGATGAAGATGTCCGATTTACATATCGTATAGGGCTTTTAACGATTCAGCTTTAGGCCGAATTCAATTTCACACATTTATCACATTTTGCTTTATACACTACAAGTTTGACTAGTTTGGCAGCGTTGGGCTCGGTCGTCAAAGTTTGTCCATCCATCTATATAAAGGGAGTACAACCATCAGAGGGCATCATTCGTCGCGAACTGTTCGAGAACCGCAGATCAAAACACCAAACAACAATCACCATGAAATTCCTGATTGTCTTCGTCGCCCTCTTCGCCGTGGCTCTGGCTGCTCCTGCCGCTGAGGAACCCACAATCGTGCGCTCTGAATCCGACGTTGGACCCGAAAGCTTCAAATACGAGTAAGTTGCCTATGAGAAATGACCCAAAAGGATACCTAGCTGACACTGACTTCCTTCTTAGCTGGGAAACCTCCGATGGACAGGCTGCTCAAGCTGTAGGTCAGCTGAACGACATTGGAACTGAGAACGAGGCTATCTCTGTGAGTGGATCCTACCGCTTCATTGCTGATGATGGCCAGACCTACCAAGTCAACTACATCGCCGATAAGAACGGATTCCAGCCCCAGGGTGCTCATCTGCCCGTTGCCCCCGTGGCCTAAGTGAAATTGCTTTGACCTTTAGCAATTTTAAAGCCATACTATCCAACTCCTTGTTAATAGCCCCAAACATTACCAAACCAATCCTATCCCTGTTTTCAAAGGATGGGAACTAAGTCAACCAGCACCACTTGTTAAATATTAAAGGAATTTAATTACCTGAACTTATGTGTGTTTGTTTTCATAAAATTCATAATTATTTTATTTTTCAGAAGAAGTCGAAATTAAGTTTTGAATACAATTAGCTTTTGATTAACATATGGGGAAGGTCGTAGTCGAAAAAGAACCGACTGATTATAGATATTCGAAGAATAGAAACTGGTCACAGCGTGTATACGTGACCGCTGCACGATTAAATGTTTGTAAAATACTCTGATATTTGATATAGAATACTCTGATATGTAGAATATTCCATGCTTGTTGGATTGCTGATTGATATTTTCTATTAATAATTAATGTATATACCAATAGTAGTGTACACAAAGCATTTGCTGAGGCTTTACTTATTCAAACATTAGATGATAATATGAGAAATGACAATGGCAAAATCACAATGCACAATAATAAAAAGTTCGAATACAGAACTTTATGCATCTCGACTAGAAGACATCGTTTAAACCTGAGTTTATATGTATATAGCAAATGGTGATCGTGTACTGTTTTTTATACAAATTTTCACCGTTCTATCTGTTTGTTTCAAACAAACATGTTCACGATTAGCTTAATTAACCAATAAGATTTGAGAATTCAAAGGTGATGGCAAGGTAAGGCGTCATTCTGTCTATCAATTGACTGTCGACAAGGTAATTGCATACATTACCATCTGTTGGATATACCTGCATGCACGATTAGTGCAGGGTACTTAGAGTGTTAATCTGTAATTAAAATGTGTTTTATTGAATGTTTGCATTATAGCTGATTTCTTTATTTTTAATTTGTTTTATTATTTTGCATTTTTCGCCGATGAGGACATAATCCAGAGATTTCGTATAAAAGGGCATCAGATGATCGCATCGCAGCTCAGTAAAGTGCAGCTAGCTGTGACGGAGACTCTGAAAAACTAATTCTTTCCGCAATGCAATCGAATTTCATGTGGCTGGTAGCCTTCCTGGCAATTGGTATCTGTTTGGCCTTTCCCGCTGGTGAGGATGCCCAGGCGGAGACCATCAAACTGGAGAGCGAAAACACGGGCGATAAATATTCCTTTGCGTAGGTATTGCCCAGAAATGATTTGGACATAATGCATTTAATTGTAAAATTTTTTAACCTTAAACTGAGATACTATTACTATTTTGCGTAGAAACGGCTTGACTATTGAAACTGATGTATATAAATATGTACACATATATAAACTTTATTTAGTTGCACATGTCTCCCTCACTGCGTTGCAAACTTCTGACTGATATCAGAGGTATAAGCCTCTGCAAGGGCAAAATTAAAGAGGGTAGCTTTGAAATGCTTAGTTGTAACAGGTGTTTAATTATTCGATGTTCCTATATACAATTTCAATCAATAATTAATTTATTAAAAACAATTAACATCGAATTCCAGCTATGAGACGAGCAACGGAATCTCACGCACTGAGACCGGTGAGGTGAAACCTGGAGCCGGCGAAGAGGATGGTTCCTTGTCTGTCCAGGGATCGACCAGCTGGTCAGCTCCAGATGGCAAAAAATACGAGATTAGTTTCACGGCCGACGAAACTGGCTACCATCCCAAGTTCAGGCTAGTAGCCTAGGAGATACCTGGATGTATAATGATTCCGGATGCGAATAAATAAGTTGACTTTATTTATCCAATGTAAAAGATTCGTAGAATTAGAAAAGTAAATAGAAAAAATGTATATATTTGAGGAAGCTCCCGAGTTTTATTGACGTCACTAAGACTGGCTGGATTATTATAAATATAATAAAGCTCAATGAATTGTTAAAAATTTGAATAATGAAATATTTATGAACGCGATTCTTTTTGGACTATAGTGTTATTAAAATTTTATATTAGGCCTTTTAATGCTCCTACTTCAAACGAAAATGAAATCCAAACCAGACATTTCACATTAACATTGATTTTGCTCATTATGTCTTGTACACGTTTGACTAGTTCGGCCGCGCTTTGAATAATCGCCAAGAGGGTGCCATCTATAAAAGGGTTTACGCGGCCGTCCATAGTTACCATTCGACTTGAACTGTTCGATAGCCGCAGATCTAAGCACCAAACAACAATCACCATGAAATTCCTGATTGTCTTCGTCGCCCTCTTCGCCGTGGCTCTGGCTGCTCCTGCCGCTGAGGAACCCACAATCGTGCGCTCTGAATCCGACGTTGGACCCGAAAGCTTCAAATACGAGTAAGTTGCCTATGAGAAATGACCCAAAAGGATACCTAGCTGACACTGACTTCCTTCTTAGCTGGGAAACCTCCGATGGACAGGCTGCTCAAGCTGTAGGTCAGCTGAACGACATTGGAACTGAGAACGAGGCTATCTCTGTGAGTGGATCCTACCGCTTCATTGCTGATGATGGCCAGACCTACCAAGTCAACTACATCGCCGATAAGAACGGATTCCAGCCCGAGGGTGCTCATCTGCCCGTTGCCCCCGTGGCATAAGTGAAGTTGCTTTCACTGTAAGCAGCTTTAAACCCACCAATTCTGCAACACTCTTTGTTATCTTCCCCAACACTTACCTACTTTCGGTTTTCCCTTTTAAAAGGGAAAGAATCCTAAGTTACAGAACGCAGTTTGTTGAATATTAAAAAATGTAGATTTTATATGAATTCGTTTTATTTTAAATGTGCTTTTCGCTCAAAAGGTCGGAAACGTCGTTTTTTTTTAAAGGCGATTATTTGAAAATATTTTGTTAAGTTGTTCAGATAAATAGAACTAGATTCTTATGGCAAACAACGGACCTAATTAAAGGTTTTTTTCCATTAAGCAATTCTTAAGAAGTGTAAATAAGTATTTTGAAAGAATAGGTATTTTTTTCATTTAGAAAATTATTAATTAAAAAAAAAAACATTTTAGAACTGAAAATACAATTTTTTATTATGTATTTTATTACTCTAACCGCTAACATACCCAGTCGTCTTCAGGCTTTATTAGGTGTTCTTATTACATGAACATTATTAAAAAAGAAAAAGTTTTTGGGCCCTTATAATAATATTAAAAAAGAATATATTTTTCCTATTTTTAACTTATCTTAACAAAATCAAACGAAAATTTCCAGTATGCCTTAATAAAATAAAAACAAAAAGTTCTCCCAAATGCATAGTCGGCTTTGCGGATTTAAAGTGCATAGTTTAATCATAAAAGACTCTTAAGCTTACTTTCAGGCTATAGCTATTCAGATTGCATTGAAATCGAATGACTTAGGCAACGAACTTTTTAAATCCCTTGCATACTTTTGGGGGCTAAATGCTAATTACCAGTATCTTCGTGATGCGTCTCTTTAGACGCGAATCATTTATGCTCGTATTGAAAGACAACTGTTATAGCAATTAATATGCAAATTTTAGCATACAACATCAGTCATTGCCGAACTTGACAGCAATATTTCAATTACAATTGACTTGCAGTATCCGGCAGAAGATAAGCTCACTGCTGATTGCCGATCGATGAAAATAGAGAAGTGCAAACATCTTCCTCATTGCATTCGAATTTGCTCATCAAGCAGGTCAAATGCCTGGCTATCGATGAGACTCAACAAGTTGGATTGCAAATACATTGGGGTCGATTAATTATTAACAGATACAAATCGGCATGAACTACCCTTCAGGCCTGATAGCCGATTTTGAAGACCAATCTAAAGTGTTATTAAATTTCAATACAGTACTAATAAATTAGACCATTCTAAATTTAATCTTGTAAAACTTCTCTCATAATTTGATTTTTTTGGATCTTTATTTGCTTAAATATAAAAAATATCTAATAACGACTTTTGTATGCACTTTACTAGAACTCAATCTACAAATAAATCAATACGGACCAAAAATACTCAGGAAGTCTAGCAATAAAAGCCAAAAAGGTTATTTACCAAAACTAATTTAGCTTTTGTATAAAAAATATCGAGGATGCAAATTACTTAGTAAGTTCAGAACTAGCTGACAAGCAGTTTAAATAATCAAATAAATAACTTTTCAAACTGCATGAAATTTTAAATTATAAGCACAGGCTTGGCTGAGGCTCAAGAGGTGTGATGCGATCTGGCCAATGCTACCAGCTATGCGATCCGACTTGGCGAAATACACAACGTGTAGAAGGCAGAGATTCGCACGCACACTTGGCCAACAAGCAGCGGCAGGTTCTCGTCCGCCTCTAATGTTTTATAATGTTTACCTAATATTATTAACATTGTCAATTCGCTGCCGAACATCGTGGGGTGTGTTTCATTCTAAGGCGCTTGCTCCGTGCCGATAATCTAGCCGTGAGAAACGCGTCTTTCCGTCCGCTTGAAATCTAAATATTTATAATCGCGTATTTGTATTAAAATATAAACGCCCGTTTATTTATGCGTTTTTGTGTGAGCTCTGACAGTTTATATTAGGGCGTGAAAATAAAATAAAATTGGTGACCGATTTAAATAAATAATAAATTCCCAAAATGAGCCTAAAATTGATGGCGTTTGTCTGTGCTGTAAGTGCTTAAGTTTGATCCCAACTCTGAACCCGGCATTCATTGAGTTCCCTTTAAAGCTGCTGCTCCTGTGCACCTTGACCCATGTCCTGTCGGCCGCGACCACAGTGCGTCCCTACAAGTTCGGCTTCACCATCGACGAGCAGCAGCATCGGGCAGAGAAGAGAGGTGAGCTGGTTGAGCTAGCAAATGACGCTAATTAAACCATTAGCATATCTTGACTACTGTGCGTCGATTTATTGACACCGAAACCGAAATATGTAAATAGATGATGCGTCATCTCGAGAGTCGTTAGGAGCAGATGCACAAATGCAGCACCATCCAGCAGCTAGCAGCCAGCATTAGCCAAAAAAAGCCATAACTTTTGACTTTTGAGCCGGAGTGCGACTAGTGGCGGCTTGTGCAATGCCACACAATACACGTTTGATGGGTGCACGGTGCACCTGAGCGACAGGTCACCAGCAATTGAAATACCAGCCACCAATGGCAATTAGCGGAATCTTCACAACACACATATGGCCGGGGGTTCATCTCTGAAGTCCATTGTGTAGTGTCCAAATGGCATGCATGGTCGTTATGATTTTTATTTCCATGCTGAATCGGTGATAAAGTTTTCAGAAAATCGAAAACGAAACGTGGCCGATTTGCATAACATGTAGACTCTTTCGAACACACAAATGTTTGGCTTATTTATGGTTTTTCTTTCTTTGGCTAATGCTAATTTCAAAAAGATCAGCCACATTTCAATATTTATAAGTATAATTCTGGCATATAAAATGCCAGAGTTGAGCCAAAAATTGTATTACGTTCATATTAACAAACAAATTCAGGAACTCGTTGTGCATGCAAAATGATATTTGTTTGTTGTATAACTATTCAAAGGAGAACGGTATAAACGGTATCCTAACAAAAACAATTTCGGCACCTTTGATTTAAATATTGAACGATCTATTGATCAACATCAGATTTTTAAAGTCTAGCTTACGGGGCATTACTTCAGAGCTATAATACGTAACTTTAAATTTAACATACTAGAAAAAAATGTATTGTCACTTAGAATATATTTAATTGTATTTTACTATTTACTATATTACATAATTAAAATTTTTTCTAACCAAATACTGTTTGAAATTTTACTTGCCTTCTTTATGAATAGTCTCTTGATTACAAACATTAGGTTTTTGTACTGTAAAATAATTAAGTGGGAATGAAACTTTACCAATAGTTATAAATCCTTTAATTTTGGTTAAATAATTTTCTAATTATAATTTATAATAATTTATTCCCAGTTTCAATTTTTATTACCCACTAAAATGTATGTTAATTTTATGGTTATTTTTTTATTAGTGTTAATTGTATAACCAGAAAATGATAGTCTTAATTTATATTGATACGAGTTTAATAGTTTTCATTATTTAGCCCAGCTCATTGAACAATTTAAAATCAAATTGATCACGACAAAAGAATAAATTGAAATAAAGAATTGTTTTCAAGCCCCGTCGAAATCGATCGAGACAAATGGGAAAGTGACACGAAGCCAAATTTGAATTAAACCTAAAACAAACAAGCGAAAGCCAATTGATGCAAACCGTTAAAACTTGTTGGCCAGTATTGTGGAAACCTGTTTCCAGACACAAAGGCCACAAGCCAGAATTTCAAATGAGAACATTTTAGTGGGTGGCTGGACAGGATGCTTTGGTGAGAGACGCACCTCTTTCAGACCATCCACAGTGTCATCCAGATTAATAAATTCATCTCAACATAGGAATGTTTCTTACGTAGGAAGCTGCCTAACATATCAATTCAAAGCGATGGGGGTGTGTGGTGCGGTTGAGGGGTTTTAAGAAACCAGCTCACAAGTTATGATCGCCATTATCGATACAGTTTATTAGATCTTAATCTTTATGGGCCTGCTCGTGGCTGGTTATCAAACAAATTAAAAATCACATATCGGCGTAAAATTCGCATTCATATTCAAAATGAACACAAAATCATTTTGGTCAAATCTCATCTTGTTTCCCCAACTCACAGATGAACGCGGCATTATCATGGGCGAGTTTGGGTTCATCACCGCCGATGGTATCTATCACGTGACGGTCTATGCCACCGACGAGGAGGGCAAATTCCGGATAATCTCCATGAAGAGCTATCCTTACGCGGGTCCAGTTGGTTCAAGTGAGTATTGACAGAATTCTTGACCGATTCTGAATATTTAATTCGAATTGCAATACGAACCTATGACAGCACTAAAATATATGCTTTTGGTCTGATAATATTATTTATTAATTCAAATCATAAACCCGATTGAAATCAGACTTCCATTCAGATTATTTCCTTTAAAGTCATACTGGTTTTCGAGCTACGTTTCTAAATATAACCAAACGTTTTTGGTTTGATAAGAATAATCTTAACTTGTATAATATGTTTTGGTTTGTTTTTAAATGTAATACATTTTATTTGGAAATTTCTAACAGAGGATTGTATAGGTGATCAAGGGGAACTTTTGAATGACTTGTAATATTATTTACTTTCCAGAAAGTGTTCCTGTGACAACGACTCCAAAGGTCCTGCTTCCTGCAGCTCCGGTGGCTCTGCCCAAGTACAACTTCAACTCGGAGGCCTGTTCCGGTTGTTTCCTAAAAAAGTCCCCTCCCAAGACGGAAATTCGCACACTTTCACAGCCATTGGCTCCAGTTCAACCAGGTAAGCCCGATGGCTCTTCAGACATCGGCCTGAATGTGCAGTTACCCTTCCGGGAATCCATTGCACAGACTGTGGCAAGTCGTCTTGGTTTGCTCCAAGATACACTGCAAACCTCCAACACAAACACGAACGCACCAAACACTAAAACAATCGAACTTGGTCTCAACATAGCAATGAGCACATACTACACAACAAAGAATGCTGTAACCGGACATGTGAGCACGCAGACCTCCAATTCGCAAACTCCGAGTGCCAACACAAAGATCGACTACAATGTGGGCGTGGTCGAGAAGGCTTCACCGCCGGTTTATCGGCCATTGAACATCCGGTTGAACGAGGACGTTATGAGACAAGCTATTACATATGGAAACACAATACCTGGCCATGTGCCCTTGCCCAATCAGCCACTTGTTGAAACCTCATTGCTTCCAGCGAGTCAAGTAAAAATCTTCGCTTTAGATGGAAATGCAAAGGTTCCACTTGCCAGTAACATTCAATCCGTAGCACAACATCCGAATGCGGGCCTTAATGCAAAGGTTCCACTTGCCAGTAACATTCAATCCGTAGCACAACATCCGAATGCGGGCCTTAATGCAAAGGTTCCACTTGCCAGTAACATTCAATCCGTAGCACAACATCCGAATGCGGGCCTTAAAAACATTAATAGATCGGGAGTTTCTTCTGCGAAAACATTGGCCAATACGAAGACAAGACCACCACACACATTTAACCCACACCAAACACCTCTTTTGAGTAAGCTAAGTCGGGAACTTATAATTAATGTATTAATTAATTTTAGTATTAAATGTCATTACAAAATGCACTGCTACACTACAACAAACTAAAGCCATCTAGCGGAACCATATTGCACTAAGATCGTACACTGCTTACACGATTCCTAAACTATTTTTGATAAAGGTATGTGTCTCTACTAATACCCTTGGGAATTTTATTAGGTTCAGCCACCGCCCCGGGAATTTCTGGAGTGACAGCGAATACACCAACCGGAAATGTACCCTGTAAGTGATAAGAGGAAATTATCTCCTTAAGCAAGAAAATTTAAAAAGAGACAATCTAACAATCTTAGCAAATGGTGGAGGCATCGCGGCGGGTAAAGCGCCTGGTAATCCACAAGCTGGCGGATCTGGAGGTATTATCGGTGCAGGAGCTCCAGGCGGAAGAAAAGTCTCGGCTGGTGGAATTGGTTCTGGAAGTGCAATTGGAGGAGTCTCTGGAGGAAGCAAAGCCTCAGGAAACGGCGGTGCAATTGGATCTGGAAGTGCAATTGGAGGAGGGGCTACTGGAAGCAAAGCTTCAGGATTTGGATTCGGAAGTAATATTGGAGGAGGTGTTTCAGGCAGCAAACCTTCAGGGTTTGGATCCGAAAGTAAAATTGGAGGACCTGATTCAGGCAGCAAAGCTTTAGGATTTGGATCCGGAAGTAAAATTGGAGGAGGTATTACTGGCACCAAAGCTTCAGGATTTGGCGGAGAAATCGGTTCTGGCCGTGGAAGTGCCTCAAGTGCAACGGGTGATCTGTACAAATTCAAGTACATACTGGACTACAATGGACACGAGGAGACCGGCGGTCGCAATGGTGACAAGCAGGGTAGCTACTTTGCAATCGGCGAGGATGCAGTGCAGCGGACCATTGAGTATATTGCGAACGAGTTTGGATTCCAGCCCCACGTCAGCTGGCGGAAATTGGACGCCAAGGAGGCGCTGCCCGAGGAGAATTCACTGAAGCACTACGAGTTTAAATGGTTTAATCAGGAATAGTAATGATACGGTGATTTTCCGGTGGATTATTCCAAGACTAGAGTAGGCACCTCTTTTCCCCATGCTGTACATAACAATTTTTGGTTAATTTCGAATAAATACAACGTTAAAAGAAATGTTTTTTTTTTTTTTTAAATTGGGTTTTATTTTGTTGAAAGTTTTTGCCTTAAATTAACTAAATTCTTAGAGGGTTTCGGTGTGTGGGCATTGCTGATGTTCGTTTTTTTTTATATTTGTTTTCGCATCGTAAAGTTTACATTCAGAATTTAAAATTGTATACACTTAGATCGTTAACGATTAGTTCGCCTTTTGTCGTTTTTCGATTTGGTAAATACACATAGTTACACACATTTAAATTTGTATATATATTTTCCTCGTATTATTATAGTTAAACTTGGACTTAAATTTAGAATGTTTTCTTTTTTACACACAAATATATAGTATGTCTAGACTTGGGATTAATATGTACTCGTAATTTATTTCAATATTTATTCGTTTGTAATTTGGTATTTAAAAAATATATAAGAGTTTTAACTGTACAATCAACTATCACAGTCAACCATCTCAAAACGATAAGTTAAAAAAGAAAGTATTCAAACCCATAATAAAATTCAATATATAAATTACGTAAACCCAAATAAACTACATTACTGTCTAAACATTTTTACACTTAGGCAAATATTTATTTACAAATCGTAAATTGAAGTGAGAATGTGGCAAACTTTTATAACTAGACATTCACTGTTGTGCTGAACGTTATTTGGAGGATGATATTGTTATTTTGCTATTTACAAATGCGTCCACACACAAAATGCTAACAACAATTGAAAAATTCTAGAGCTATTTCAAGTCTTAGCCTGGAAAATGTCTGCTTTGAATTTGAGAAAAGAGCTTGTCCTTGATACACTAAAAACACTTAGAGTTTGGTTTAGCTTCGAATGCCAACTATTTCGGTTCCGTTTCTTAATTGTATATTAGTGGAAAGTTAGTTTCTTAATCCTAGAGCAACAACGATTCATTCACACATTCACTCGCGCACACATAAAATATTTAGCTGGGGGTTGGTTTCTATTCATTGTGGTTAGGGCTTACGGGTTTATTTCGCTAAGTACCTATGAATAAAATCCGCTGCAAATTCAATTGCTGCCTGCTTTTCGTTTCGATTTTTTGTTTTTGGATCTTTTCTGGTGGTTCTGGTTACAAGTTTTGCCTTTTTGCATTTACAGTAAAAACGTGGCCTGTTCGCCGCTCTTCATGTCCAGATAATCGTACAGAGCCCGCTCGTTGGCCCCATAGTTGCCAGCGTGTCCTGGAAGTCCGGAGTGGGCGGGATGACCGTGATGGTGGTACGGTGGCATATTTTCGCCAGCGGGCGTTGCAGCCGGCGGCGAAGGACCTGCGCCCATCGTCAGCCCGAACTTCTCCAAGTGGCATCATTTGAGCAGCGTCGGCAGGCTGCTGTTCATTAGCCGGTTGCCTACTACCAATGAATTGAGCGTTGAATTACCACCGCCCACGCCCACTCCGACCCCCACGCCCACGCCCATTCCGGCCACACTGAGCCCGCCAATTGTCCCAAATCCGGCACTGGCATGAGCCGGTGTCGCCGTCAACGTGGCCGTGGCAATATTGAGGTTGTTGCTCACACTGGACGACCCACCGCTGCTGGACACATGGGATCCGTTCAGGTTGCCATTGCTTCCGAAACCACTCATGACCGTACCACCACCGCCACCGCCTCCGCCACCAGCTCCACTGCTGGTGGTACTGCTCGAGGTGGAGCCCACTCCGGTGGACACCCCGGATCCACCTCCGCCACCTGCACCGCCCACTCCGCCGATGCCCACGCCCGTCGAGGCCGTGCCGCCGCCAATGCCCGAGGCACTGGCGATGGCGTTGCTCTCATATTAGAAGGCGCCACCGGACGATGATGGTCATGCGTAGTGGGGATAGCTGCTCAGGTGGGGCGCTACGTGGGAGGGGGTCACGTGGCTCATCGAGTGCGGCTGGTAGAGATTCGTGGCCGGACTGCCCCAGTTGCCCCACGAGGCGGCCGACGGGAAGATCGAGGCTGTAAAGAATACAGATAACACATATAATTTCTGGATCAATATTTTCTGTTTTCCCTTTAGGAAAATTAATCTCTTTAAATTTGCACTTATAACCGAATTTTTTGGTTCATTAGCTTATTTTATACATTGCCTATAAGTATTAAATTTCTAATTAACTCCAAATGAAGCATTATTTATGATCAAATAGAACGGATGCACACGTATTGAAGCAATATTTTTGATTTAAAAGCATATGAGTTTCCCTAAATGGATTTAACAAAACGAAAGCTTACCCGAGGATGAGGTCATGCCATGATGCGGACTCATGAACGAGCTGAGCTTGGCGCTGTGGTGATATGGTGTCATGAACAAGTCGCTCTGGTATTTGTAGGTGGGATCGCTGGCCGCCGGCTGAGTAGCAGCTGCCAGGCCTTGGAAATCGAATTTGTACGCATACCGCTTGCCGTGCACCTTGGTCATTATATTTTTGTCGTAGTAGTACCTAAATGGGAAAGTAGAAAAAACGGGTTTAAATAAAAACGTTTTCTATAAATATAAAACTTTAGTTTAATTCTTGGAAGTGCAGTTTTCACTATTTCCACAATAATCATTCATAAATCAATAATTCAAACATGTGACGGCCAATAAGACACATTGACTTATAATTATTATTTAATATTCTTACATACTTAGTAATAAAATTAAACTTCAGCGTGAAGTAACAACCCCAGTGGAACTACTTCTTCTGCAGCTCGTTTCTATGATCTGAATGTGGGAAAGTCAAACAAAACTGAGATGAACTGGGTTGTGTGCCTCCCCTCGGATGGACAGTAAATAATTACAGAATAATGCTCGCTTTATGCGTTTTAAGTTAATTTGCTGACATTAAGCGATTTTAGTGCCGCTCCCCAGACGCAGCTCCCTTTTTCTGTTTCTGCAATTAAATGGCAACGCCTTGTGCACAAACGCAAATAGAAGTAGAAATTTTTGGCGAGGGGTGAAATTATGTGGGCGGGCAGACGGCCAAGAAATCCGAGCGAAATTTGTTTACATTCGAGGGTTAGCCAGCGATTTCTTTTCATTAACTTTGGATATTTGCCCAGTCAGCAGGACTGTGCTCCGTATAAAGGACATTCGAGCGGCAATTTAAATATTCCTTTCCTCCTGGATATTGTGCGTTTATTGTTACGCTTTAAAATGTCCACAACTTCCGCCTGACAAGTGAACAAAAAAAAAAAAAAATGTTGCAAATAAATTACAAAGAGTTGCAGGCAAAGCAAACATTTCAATGCATCAATGTAAATTGGCATAATGCGTGCAGTTGGGTTCTTTCTCTCTTATTTTTCCATTTTGCACCGTCCATAAATTATGCCAATTACGGCCATAAATTAAAAGCAGCAAAAACAAAAGCCTGACGGCAAAATTCAAAAGAGTAAATGCTGAAAAAAAAACAAAGTCCTGAATGCCGCTGCTCCTTGCACAGACAATCAAAGCCAATCAATGACTGATGAGCTAAGGACAAAGGAGCACAATCAGGGAGCCAGGATAACTGCATGGAGAGAAAAGGATTAAAGTAAACCCATTTCGAGGATTGGCCAGACCAACAAAAGGGCAGCTGGCTGTGAATAAACATGTCAAATGAAGCATTAAAGCACTTGTCCTTGCTCTACGCTTGTGTGGGTGCATTGGGTGTCTTTTGTGGGTATGTGTGTGTGTGTGAGTGCGAAGGATACCCGAGCTGAGTGTTAATTTACACACCCACACACACTCGCATTTCTGAGCAAACATGAAAGCCAACGGCGATGATGTCTCTTGTGTTCAATTGAGTTGAAATGCGCAAAAAGAACAGACATGTTGAGGCTTCCTGCACATCAAAAAGGATTCCTACACCGCCCCCAACCGTCGTCCTGCCATTGTTGTTGCGTGATTTTTCTACACTTTTTACATTTTATTTACATGTGTGTGCGGAGCATGTTGCAAATTGGCTGTCAGGACTTTTCCACTTGAATTCGCATCATTGGCACTCGCCTGATTGCGAGTGACAGTTTCAAGGAGCCGGCTAAAAGGGTTCGCCATTCAGGATAAGGCTAACTCTCCATGTCCTGGCCATGTTTATTCAGGCAATTGACCGTTGCACAAATAGTTTGTGCATATGGTTTGTGTTTCGTCAAATATTGGAGTTCCAGATTTCGAAATCGAATTACGTTTCTCTGCAATTAGATTGCGAATTTATTGGATTTTTGATTACATTCCATTTCGGTCCTGACGAACAATTTATGATTGAGTTTCTGTGTCGACCTGCCCACGCCCACACAATCAAGTGAGCCAAAGACTTGGTCAGCAAGTGGATTAGCTAGTTTTTTTGGGTGATTTTCTAGCTCTTTAGCCATCAAAGCGGCTAATCAGTGCAGGGACAAATCATTTACTGATGAGCCAAATAGCAAATTGCACACATGCTCGCATTTCGACGACGGCACAGATACTGCCTAATTAGGGAATACTCCAGTGCACAAGGAAAACATCCCCATGACTGGGATGAAAGTAATCCGAAATCGAACTTTTTTCTATGTGAAATTATGCTCAATATAAAAACGTTTCTTGATTTCTCGTTTTATTTTTCCTACACACGATATCTTAAATACGAAACAATAATGGTTGGTTGAAGAAAAAGTTTACTAATACACTAAATGGAAGTAACATAGTATTCCATTGGCATTAGTTCAAGAGTATTTTATACAGCTAAGTTCTATATACAACCGAATATACATTAATACTATATATTATATATATAATTAAATATATATTAAATTAAATTTTGAAATAAATAAAATGTTATTCAGAACTCACCTCAAGGCGCGACTGAGCTTATCGTAGTTCATGTTGGGCTTGGACTTCCTCTCGCCCCAGCGGCGGGCGACCTCGTCGGGATCGGTTAGCTTAAACTCGCCGTTGGTGCCCTCCCAGGTGATGCAGCTGGCGTTATTGGAGTCCGAGAGCAGCTCGAGAAGGAACTGCCACAGCTGGATTTGGCCAGAGCCTGGAATGGGGGAATTTGAGAAATGAGCCCAGTGATTCGTAAGTATTGAGACATTTAATGTGGGTATTTTTGGGGCCTGCCTAAATGTCCATCAAAAGAGCATATCCTTTTGGCGTTTTGGGGCCTAAATTAACTACGGCTGCGGGGATGTGGCCAAAATAGTAAGCATTTTGGGGCATGCAAAGGACCCATAAAGCATTTCCTGCCCAGTTCGCTGGCTAGGGAACCGAAACGCAATCCAAGAACCCCCCAAAGTGGCTCTCCCCACTCCCAATAAATAACTGAGACCACGGGGGTAATCTATGACGCTTGCCTCAAATTATTGTAAGAGAAGTGTAGCGCAGCGGAAATGGCATTGCATGTAAGTGTAATGGAAGTGGCATGGAGCAGCTCCTCCGGGAAGCCAAAGAGATATTATGGCTAGCACTTTCACTGGAAGGAGCCATGCTGTGAATTTAAATTGGCTCAAGAGAAGAAGTAGTTCTAAAAAGGGTTTTGAAACTGCATTTAAAGAAGAGTAAGTTTAAAAACTCATAAGAGTTTGAACAGTGTTTTTGCCTCAAAAACTAGTGGTTTAACCTTTTTTTGTTATTGCTTCCTTGAAATGTGACTCCCGGCTTATGTATTCCGCCATTTGAACTTTGACTTTTTGTCGTAGCTTTCAACTCCCTCAACTTTCCACATTTCTTATTGTGCGTGCTAAAACATTTATAGAATTATGATTGTATATTGTGTGCTGAATTTGCTACGCATTCGACGCAGACATCATAAATCGCTTAATCATTTGGCAATTAGGCCGTGGAAGCGAAAGGACGACTAAGGGACAACAATCGCTCCTTTCTCTCTCTCTGCTCGCTGTCAGGCGGAATACAAAAAAAAGGACACAGGGTGGTTGGGCAAACTTGAGCTGTGAAAAAAGGGAAAAGGACCTTTTGCGGGGTGGCTCAGCGCTGCTCATGTGTGAGAACGTCATGAATATTGCGTTAATTGCAAATCATGGCCAAGTGAATGTGTTAAGTGCCAACACGACGATTCTCCGCCGACTGACGATGATGAATGATAATCCTTGGCCGTTCAGAAGACACCGAGTCCATGGAAAACAGGGCGTGGCTCCTTGGGCAATTGACACGCTATTAGCAGCCAACAAAAGCTAACGAAAAAACTAATTGGTCAAGGGGGAGCCCCAGTGTTTTAATTGCCCGCTAAGGAGTGCCAGCGAGGCGTTAAAGTTTTTGATCCCGAAAAAATGTTAATTTAATAAGGAGAAAATGTATGTTAAGCCGGAAGCAATTAGTTCCAGTTCTTTGATCTCCGCACATTTCCACGTTGTTTTCATAATTAAGAAAACTTCAGTTCGTTGCTGGCTTATTTAATTATGCAGCAACTAACTAAGGCAATCCGTGTTTCCCTTTTTTTATCACTCTTGGGGTCCTGCAAATACTCGTATGCACATGCATATGCACATGCACATATGCAAATGAGTGTGGCATGTCAAGTGTTGGCCAGCTGGCCGGACCTGGCTAACAAAGCGGTTCCGTGTCGAGAGGAAGCCATAATTAATCAAAAACAGCATTTTTGCCACCCAAAAAGCGAAAGCGCACCATGTACCATTCACGTTTCGGTAGTATGTGTGGGTTTTTCTCAGTGAGCTTTTGCGCTCAACTTCAAGTTGAAGTTTATAGCCAACTCTTGGCAACGGCCTAAACCAAAACCGCACAACAAACAATCGAAAGAGAGAGAGAGAGAGAGAGAACGTCGCCTGAGCTGGATTCGTGTAAATGTCGCGCCGGAAAATGTTGGGCGTCTGGGTTTTTATGCTAATTCCGTTCGAGCGCCATGTTTCGATGGCGCAAAAGTGGGTAGAGGTGGAGGTGGTGCGGTGCGGTGGTGGTGCCAGCACACTGGGGACAATGGCAACGGTGGGTGGAGCCACCATAATGGCGGCGTCAAAAGCTTGCCCCAGCGCAGGATCAATAGGAGTTATTGATTTTGCTTGGCAACTGGTCAGAGGCATTGAATCCGACCATTTTGAAAGTGACTTTCGTTTCAGCGAAAATTTAGTAAAAATGTATTGAAGAGTTTAAGAAAGTGGCATTGGCTTTCCTTAGCATTCAATGCCGATTAACATTCGAATTGAACGATATACGATCTTCTTTAGGGTTCAATACAATATATTGATAAAAAAAAACCGATTAAGATATTTATAAAAAATATATTTTTTTTTATGGTCACCACAATGATATCCTCATTTACTTCCGATAAATAGTATTGCACGTCGTTCTGTCAGCCTGGGAAAACGGGTTTCGATGATACGAAATTAGTTTGCTATAGTCTTAATGAATCGAATCACTGTTTCTCATGGCCATTTATGCCAAACGGTTTTGTGAGAAAAAAGAACACATCCATTGACCAATTTATCAAATAAGGGAAACGCCCACCGTCGAAACCCTTTGACGGAGCCTTTCTCGGCAACTCGCAACTCTTTTTAATGGATTTTTGCCTGATTTCAGGCAGGGCGCGTGCCCAGAAAACAGACAATTCCCAAGCAGTGAATGAAACGAAAAGTCGGAGCTGCAAAAAACAATTGCCAGGACACGCCCCCCACACACTCACACACACACTTACAGACACACTCACTCGCATAAAGCGATGCAATAAATTTCGGAAAACACCTTTCGCATAAATTAGAAAACTGCACCCCGAAAAAGAGCGGAGGGAGTCCGCCAGAAGGGGTTAAACTCGCATGCAATGGGTTAATTT
The DNA here is from genome assembly GCF_000001215.4 of Drosophila melanogaster. Lineage (NCBI taxonomy): Eukaryota > Metazoa > Arthropoda > Insecta > Diptera > Drosophilidae > Drosophila > Drosophila melanogaster. Next base: position 6,116,198 of record NT_037436.4, on the reverse strand, counting down.
GTTAGGGTCGCCAGTCTGGGCAATGACTAAGTCGAATCTCGGCCAGAAATTGATATGATAATGAACTGGCCCAAGTGTTTTCGTTTTTTTGGGGGTTGGAGCACAGTGGCCGCGTGGCAGTCGCGGGAAATCGCGGAAAATCGGGGTAAACTAATCGCGGCACCTGCATCTTTATGCTTTTGTGATTTCCACTCACCTGAGCTGGCCAGTCTGCTGCTGGTGGGTCCGAACATTTGATATGGATCTGCGGAGAGGGTGGAAAGCAAATGGAAATGGAAAGCGAGGCATTAGTACCGGTTCTTTATGCAAATATCTTAATGAAGGGTGCTACCGACCATTCATATGGCAAATACAAAGGCAAGTTTTAGTTTCCGTTGACGAAATGAAATGCATTACCAGAAAACTGTGCAAAGCCTTAACGCCATAGGTATGTGTATATATTTATATGTTTTGCTTATGTGTGCATGCAGATGCTTCATTTGCGCGCATTTGTCGAGTGCACTTGCACACACACACTCACACTCGAAATATCCATTTCACTTATTATCCGGCGCGAGTTTCCTGCTCGCGCTGTGTAAGTGTGTGTATGCGTAGCGACACTCGGAAAAAAGGAGCACTATAAACATGAAATCTCTATAAGTATAATATATATTTCACTTTATTGAGGGTGCCGCAGAAAACTCTATTGTTGTGTTTCCAAGAGTACGCTTTTCTACTTTCTAGCAACTCAAGGCATTGCAAATGGCATTTTATTTGTATTTTATTTAAATAAATCTTAAAACGCCTTCTTCAATTTTTTCTGTGTGTTGCAGTGGCTAAAAAGTAAGAAAGGTTACTCTGATTGCAACGAGACCGACACCAGACATATAGCACAATTGTCCGTAATTCGCATCATCTAGCCGGAGTCCTCCGCCGCTCCTTGGCTTGTTTTATATGAATATTTTTTTTGAGTTTTTTTCGCCTTTTGAGTCCTGTGTCCTGGCCATTGTTTTGCCAACAGTTTCTTCGGTTCCAGCTTTGTTCTCTCAATAGCTCAACAGCTTTAATGTCCCGAAAAAGCGAAAAAACTGCCCCCCCGACTGGCACGCGTCTTATTCAACCACGGCCGTCAAATTTGACAGCAACAAAAGCCAAGCCAAGTGCGTCTGGGTCTGCAGATCGCCTCCCCTACCCATGTCCTTCGTCCGCCGTCCTGCCCCCAGCCCCTCATCACCCTCTAATTGAGAATCCTTTATGGCAGTTTCAATTGTTTCCATTACGCTTCAATTCCACCGCTCGGCACTTTTGTTTCCATTACCATTTCCATTGCTCAAGTGGCGTATTTAAGGTTTTGATTCTGCGACAGTATTTGCTCGATTTCTGTATCGGTTTCAGTTTCGGTTTCGCTCTCAAAGCATTCGAAATGAATTTTAAAGCTGGAGGGTAGCTGGACGGAAAAAAAAGGACTCTCAGTCCACAGGACTCGAGTGGCACTTGCAGCGTGCAGGCGATACACAATGCCAAAACTTTATTAGTGTTGGCCAACAGTATTCGATTCGAATTTTGAGCCACACACGCTTTTTTTTTTGTCGAGATCTGTCCTGCTGGCTGTTTATGTTGGTTTTAAGACTTAACAATGCGGCACGTGGGCTGAAGCATCTGCACTTCATAACTTTTATGTTTATTTGAGATTCAATGGGGAAAAAGTATATACTTGATATGGACAGATCGAAGGTTCTTAATAAAATGTTTAAATATTTCCAATTATGGCTTATCGTTTTTAATATATTTTTCCTCTACGTATCACACTGCCTCTTGTATGTTTATGCACCTAACTAACTTAGTCTAGATATTCAGAATACTCACCAGGTTGCCGTAGTTGTGAGTGCGGATCATGTTTGATGCCCAGGGCGTTCGAGCTGTAACCTGCAAGCGAAGGCATTGGAAAAACGCGTTTGAATTCATTCAAATTGTTAAATTAAAAACCTGCCGGCCCTGTCAGTTAACACTCTCAGTCGAACAATCAAAGGCAATTGTCAACTCAACCGCAACACAAACATTATCTCTGCGCTGCCATCAAAGAGCCCAACTGAATGAGGCTAGAATGGGGATGCCCGTGGGCAGGACAACTGTGACATGAGCATCGCAGGATCTCCTCTGGCCTGCTCGTAATGGGATATGATTGCAAAGAGTGAAAACAATGCCGCTGGCATTTCAATTTGCAATCTCGGCGCGTTCAAGTTGTGTGGCAAACTTCACGCTTCGTACTCGAATAAAATTAAAGCCGCAGGCGCAGTAAAACACCAAGGACTATGGGAAATACACTGGGCGAAATGAGTCGATTAGTGTATAGTGTAAATGGAGAGATATTCATGGGGATAACTACTATTTAGTTGTAAAATCTTGTCTGCATCCGAATTATTAAAAATTTTACATTTGAAAAGATTCTCAATCTGAGCGGGTAATCCATTTTCTATAATTTTTTTCGCTCTGTAGAGGAAAGTGGATTTTCTGGGTGGTTCTTGCACCGCCCGCTGTTGTTTTCGTTGTCACTTATTGTGCTTAAAAAAGCAGCAACAACGAACACTTTTCATATGACATTTTTGGTTTTGCGCTTTGCGTGGCCACTCAACTGCGAAGAGGACAAAAGGCGACCGATTGCAACAGCAGCGGGAGGTGGTTGGGTGGATTTTGTGGTATAGATGGGTGGTGCGGTGGCTAGATGGATCGGCGGTGGTGGTGCAGATCCCAGCAGCCGCAAATGGAGTTCAGCACAAATTCTGTGGGTCTGCACAATTTTGATGTCATCAATGGCCAGCAGCTAAATGCGCTCAGCCAAGCTGAAATTCTGTCTCTCTCGGAGTGTGAAAAATATCTCGGAATTCTGAGATTTAAAAACGCTCGAGGCGTCGGTCCCTTTTGACATTTGTGGGAGTGGGTGTCAGAGAACAATATAATTTCAATTAGTGTGTGCCATAACTAGCCTAATAGCGCTTAACCCCTCTGCTCGCTTCAATAACCATTCAACGAATCGCAACCCCACAAACACGTGTATTCCACACCTTTTTTCCAGTCCTTTATCTATAAGCCCATAACCGAAATGCCTGTCAATATTCCATTGATGGCTTGTTGATTTGCTTGAATACGTCTATCAGGCGCACATTTTGCATGGCTCACTGGTTTCGGTTTTGGTTCGCTTCGTGTGAATTTCCATCACTTTTGGTTTCGAACTCGATGTCATGTGTGTGTTTTGCATATTTAATGTTTATTTGCGCTTCTTGAGTGTCTGCCTTGTGGTAGATAATTTGCTGAAATTTCGGGCTTGTCGCCCATCTTTCTGAGTATATATTATTGCAATTTGCGAGCATTGAAACTTTGCAAATTAGTCATGTTTCTTTCAGGATTTATTGCCATAAGTTGTTAAGACGAAGTTTGGTCCGGAGGAATGAAAAATGTAATTGCATATGTAAGGATACATATGTCAAAGGAATAAGTTTGAAGGACTGGCATAAAGAGTCCTTTAAGTGGTAAACTTAGCAGAATGAATGTGCTTAAGTATCGAACTTATATTCATTTATTTTTGATATGAATACTATTTCTAATAGAATACATAAAGAACGTTTGAAAGTAAATCAATTTCTGTTTATGCTATTGTATGCAACGTTATGGCATATATGTACCTTTCTCTAAATAATATTTATTGATTTTTTCACGTAGATTGTACCCTGCATTTCCCATATCTTTTGGCCATAATTTTAGTTTTTTTTTTTTTTTAATAATCACTCGACTGCAACTCACCTTGCGATTGTGTCGAACTGTGGGAGCCCCACGACGATTTGTACGAGGAATCTGGAAAAGAGAAAAACCAAGGGTTTAGTAAATGGCAAGGAGTTATAAGTTAGAATCATGAAAGTGCGTTCCATCAGTCAACCGACGGCAGTATCTTAGGGGGCTAGCTTGGTGTAATTACTTGGATTCCAGGTGGCCGACGGTCGGGCTGGCTCACACACCGCCCACTCACCTGCGAAGAGCATCGAGAAGTTGCTGAAGCTGCCCGTGGAGCGTGACAAGTAATCGGCGGAGGACTTGATGTCCAGCATTGTGGCCGCCGTCGGTTGGGTATTCGGTTGCTTGTTCCGTTCCACACCTCTGACGCACACACACACACACACAGCAATTAGTTAGGATTTCAAATTCAAATTCGAATTCAAATTGCTTTTGGTCTTTGTCCTTGTCGCACTCTCTGTGTTGTCCTGTTTCTCTTTTTTTGGCAAGCGGTAAATTGGTCGCCGGAGGCCGGAAACTAATAACACGGAGACGGAGACGTCGCCAAGTGGTGTCCGCAATTGAATTTGTTTAAAAAAAGTCAAACGGGCAAATGGGCAGCGGTGGAGCAGCGACGCGCAGCGGAACAGGAAAAGGAACGGGAACGGGAAAAGTGACGATCGGAACCGGTTACCGTTTACCGGACACCTCGACTTCCGCCCGAACTTTCCAATGCACTTTTCGACCTGCCTGCCGTTCGCGTGTCCAACTGATTTATATGTGTCAATGTCCCCGCACGTATACGTGATATTTTTTCAGCACTTGTACTGTTTCTGCTTGTATTTGTAGTTGTATATGTGTGGGTAGGCCCAGCGAGAATCGCGTAAATCACTGAGAAGGACTAAGAAAGGATGCTCCTGGCTAGGACTATCGAGCTTGAGCACTGACACCGGATTGCGTCCGATCTGTGGCACGGCAGCGTAACAATTGATTTCATTCCGTCGTCAAATCGCGCATATCCTGCCTTGCGTCCTGCCATCGTCCTGCCTCCAACCCTTAGCGATGTTTTTGTGACCATTTGGGGGGTGGCTGGTGGTTGGTCGCCTTGGTGGGCGGTGGTGGGTGGTGCGCTGCCTGCTGCCCGGGTATGTATCTATCTGTCTGGGTTGGTCTGCTTGCGATATGTGTGGCTGCCTCTGTCGCTGCCGCTGCTGCCAGTGCTGCTTCTGCGTTGCAGGATATACTTAGGGTTTTAATCCACAGCCACCCCCTCGACTGGCGTCCACCAATCAGCAGTGAGTGGAGGTGTGGCCTAGCGAAAGCTTTGCACCGTCAAGCTTTTTGCAAATGGTAGAGGCACCGAGAGAATTGCCAGATTTTCATATATGAAACCCACTTTCTAACGATCTCTATGGGTTTTGAGTTTCAAATGTAAAGTCCTGAGCTTTTCAAGTTGATTGCTACTCTCGCTCTGCGACGCTCTCTTCCAGTAGGAGGTTACCATTTCCACTTGACTAAGGACATGCCGCAGGACCCCTGACTCCGTCTCTTTTTGACCGCGCACTAGTGCTGTCTCCCTTGCGAGCCACTCAATGCAGCCGCTGCTGCCGCCGCTCGTGCTGCTCCTGCGGCAGAGCTTCCAGAAGTGGCATCGCCTTTTTAGTGGGTGACACGAAGCAACAAGGACGGATGTATTATCCACTTCCTTTTTCCTTCCACCAAACACAAGGATATTACCGTTTCGTCGTTCGCCTACAACGGCACCACCCCTCCCTCCACCTAACAGTACTTTCCACCCAGAAAAGGGGAGTCGGCATTGGGTGGCCGGGTAGCTGGGTGGTTTTGGGTGGCAGGCGAAAAACAATGCGCGAGAAGTTGGAGTTGCCTGGCTTACGTAGGAGAAATCAACAATAGTTGATTGTGAAAGGCTTTGACTGCTTGGCGGTTGGGGTCAGGTGGGTTAGGAGGCGTCAAATGGGTGGTTGGGTGGTTGGGCAGTTCAGGGTGGTGCACATGCGTTGGCGTCGACGTCAACTTCGCTGCAGCTGCTCAAGTGCAATTGTGGCACTCGCCTCCGCCTCCTTTACCAAAAATCTCCTTCGCTTTCTTGTTGCCCTACGAAGCAGGCAACAGAATATGACAGACACACACAAAAACTCACACACCCACACACACACCCGCACCAACTGACAAACTCATCTACACAGCTGCCTTTTGGGCTGGCTTAATTAATTTTTGAATTCCCATTGAAATTGTTTTTGCCCAGCTCTTGCCGCTGGCCTTCTTTGCGTATCCTTGTGTATCCTCGTGGGCGGTCGGGCTAATTCATAGGCGTCAACGAACAAATTGTAGTTCCTCACACACACACAAACAGGCAAAAAGCTTTGCTAGCTTCCTTTTTTATTATGTTCTAGGCTTTCCTCTTTTATGCCTCTTAAATACTCTACGAAATGAGTCTTAGTTTGCTATTTAAACTTGCATTGCTTGCCTAAATAATTCAAAATAAGAAAAATGTTAAAGTATTGAAAAACAACCTATAATAAACTTATAAACCTATATATTATATATAATGCAATACATAATATACGACTCCTGCTCTGGGTGGAATAAGTAAACCATATTCGACTGCTTGGCCATTTTCCTGCACCACTATTTAATTTTAGTTAAAAACAAATTTCGCTTTTCAACCACGCACACATCCACACCCACATATGTATGTGCAAGCACTCAAAGGAAAAGTTTGGCAAGTCAAGGCAACTACCGATGTGTGGGTGTGCTAGTTTGTGACTCTGCATGTGTGTTGGTGTTTGTGTGCGTTGCTTTGACACGCAGTTATTTAATAAACGTTGCTGGAGGGAAAGCACCCTATTCCCTCCCACAAAAAGGACTCAAGTTGTGTGTGTGAGTGCTAATGGCATCTAAAATGGCTAAATAGCAATTTGCTGTTCTCCGCCAGAGGAAAAGCAAGTTTCACTTGGCTCAAAATGTTTGCTCTGCCAAAGCGAGGCAAAAAGGAAAAGCTCTTTTTGTACACCGGTAGCTCCTATGTGTCTGTAAGTGTGTGTGAGTAATTCTTAGCTTGGCTTAACATTTTAATTGCATTCATTATGTAATTTCATTTTCACGCTTTTGGGCGAAAAACTTTAAATTAATTTCTTTTGTTTAGCGATTTCCGCCATTTTGCGCCGCCGTAACATTTCCGCCCCGCCCAAATTGCGGTACAATGAGTTCGCCCACCGGTCCCGCCCACAAGTCAAGTGTTCTAAGTTAACTTTAAGCCACAACACATTGGCCTGGACCATTTGTGTGTCTTCAGCTTGATTTCGTTACCCGCCACCCACCAATTTCATTGCCCCATCAGCACAATCATTGCATCAGGCGCCTGACCATTTGTTTTGTGTGTGCAGCCAAAATATTCAACGGAGCGTCAAGACAAACATGACGACAGCGCCTCTACACTCTAAGAAAAAAACCTCAAAAACATTAACAAATTCTTTATCAATACAAAATCAATGTATAAGCATGTATTAGGCATGCATTCAAGATGTTCTATCCTTTCTCTCCAAATATGTACTTATAGGTTTTAACACTAGGGTTCATGCAAATATGAATCTTTAATTACAAAATATGAATAAGAAATTATATTATAATTTTCAATTTCCCTATCTCTGACTAAGAGGCCACTGAAATCTGTTGAATCTTGTAGAATGTTTTTCTTGAAGTGCATTGAGGACAGGCAGCATATTGTCTCAGCCAACCAACCACCCACAGCAGTTAATAAGAAACGCAATCAGCGCCGCGATTTGTTTTCTCAAGCTTGACGGGAGAAAGGGAGAAGGAAAGAGACAGAGATAGAAGTAGAGACAGATATAGAGTCCTGCTAATATTTATGCGCCTTGCTAGGCTGAAAACACTGAAATGGCCCTGCCTACAATAACAACTAGAAGTCAGGCACGTGGCCATTAATGACGTATGAATGATGTAACACGCGATGGAGACTTTGACGCGGCACGTGGCCAGCGCGGCCTGTGAGGCATGACAGGGCAAAAGATGCCTGCCCCCTGGCCACGATCCTGCTTCTCCTGGCTGGTCTTTAATGTCCTGACTGGAACCACCGCCTTTGCCACGGATTGCTCACTTTGCCCGCGGCGAATTTTGACTGGCGCTGTGCATTTGGTTATTGGCAAAATGCGTATTGTTGTAATCGGCATAAAAATAATAAAAATACAATACACCCATTTTCATTTCGCCAACGCTGTGCGCTGGTCCAATATTTGTTAATCAAATGGGCGGCAACGGCGGCGCATAAATCAGTTTCGCATTGGCAGCTCGAATGCTTTTTATTGAAAATGCGTTGAGAGGGTTAAGTGGTTATAGAATGAGTTCAAAGTTAAGCAGCAGAATGTATATTAGCAGGACTATTGTAGACGAATTGCTAGACAATTATATACTCGATGGCTGTTAAAAGTGATCTCAAACTTGAACTACTTTAGGTTTCTGTGTGATTTTCTATCCTAAAAACATTAATATTTTTACGCAGCTCCTAAGCATTATATTTAGCCCTAATTGTCGAAGTTGTCCACTCTAGCTTGCCTTTGTTCACACCTATTACACCCCAACTTATCAACTTATCAACTGCACCAGATCTTAATGACTTGCCGTAAGTTGTTCCCACAAAAAATGAAACAATGTCGCCTAGGAATGCACACAAACACTGCGAACACGCCAAATCAAACAAACCCTAAACCACAGCCACAAATAAAAGTGAAAATTGTAATAAAAACAAATTACGGACACGAACAACAAACGGGAGGGCCAAAGGAAGTTCCCACAGCGACATATTGAAGGTGTCCTCGTGGCTGTCTATCTAAACAATGCCGCCAATAATTGCGCGATTGATAGGGAGCAGGGGATGGTGTGCGGCGGAAAAAAGGGGGAAGGTGCAAGGTGGCGAGGTGACACGGGTGGAGGGTGCGGGGTTATGGGCTCGACTCCGATTACCACCGTTTGACTTTCTCAGATACATAATTGCAAGCGCTCGCTTATCGGCGATCTTTTTTTATGCCGAATATCCTTGAAGGAATAGGGTATACTGTTTTCCAGGGTATTTATGATTCATATAAGACTATGAAATCATGTATCATATAAAAAGAGAATATTTTGTTTGAATCTAAGCTCTTGAATTTAAGATGTTTTTATGAAATAGTCGAGAAAATAAACTCATATATACTTTAAAGGATTCAGGTACATAATGTGTAATCATAATGCTGTTAAAATCACAAAGCTCACGAAATTGTTTAAATTCTCGTAAACAACGTGGTATACCTTATTCGATACCCTCAATTGAAAAGCAGCGATTTTGAATTCATATCTTTTTTGATTTCTTCTAAACTGAAAGCTAGCATATTCACACGGCACACCCCTGAGCGTGCACTTTGAACCCCGGCTGCCAGCAACCAGTTACCAGTTCCCTGTGCCCCTCACCCCGCGCCACTTAAGAGCCAATGACAACAAACAGCAAACAAACAATTAACATTCAGAAAGTAGAAAGGGGTTGGAGGAACGTCGGTTCACGTGCCCGTCGAGCTATAAATTACCGTGGTTTGACTCCCAGCGACCCTCGCTGTCAATTGATAACGCGGATTGACTTTTTGGCGGGTCAAGGGTTTCGGTGCTACGGGTCTCACGGTCTCACGTGAGTTGTGTCACTTGAGATAAAAGCACGGCCAGTGTCGAGGTGGCGGCCATAAATTCAGCGAGCTCATAAATTCAATTGACAACTAAATTGCGGAGCGCTGGCTGCCGAGACCGGAGACGCTTCGACACAGCCACCTCCGGCTCCGGGTGCACTGCGTTTCCGCCGTAGAACTAGCTGGGCGGTAGCCTCCTCCGCTTGGAGGTGCCCGCTTCTAAAACTTTCAAGTGCGCCAACGCTTTTCTATTTTTCTTTCGGCCGCCCATTGGTTTTGCGCTCTTCCTTTTGGCTCCAAACAAACATATTTATATATATATATATATATATATATATATTTTCCTTTTCTGATATACCATGTCGGAAGCGGGTCATTTCCAGCGGCATAAATCACAAAGAGCGGCGGACTTTGGAGGCGGAAGCCAACCTGTTGAGTCCTTTGACACTTTTCTATTCCACAACTGTGTCGCGCGTTTTTTAATTATTTTTGTAAAGTTTTTCGCTGTGGCAATAGGCAAATTTGTTTGCCTATCTATCGTCGATCAATAAGGGGAGTACAAAAACTAAATTAGCCAAACATTTTCCAGCTTGTTGCCGTCATCTTTACGTTGGGCCGCGGTGGGTGGTTTGTGGCAACAATGGCTTGATTTATGAACGACTCGTGCCAAAATCATTCCCTGGGGAGGGTAATGACTTGAATCGGCAGTTAAGTGAACCGCGAAAAGGGCCATGAATAAAAATATTTGGACATCAATAGGCGCACACATGAGCGGACACAATAGGGCATGGGAACCAGAAAGTTTTCCAGGCCAAGTTCGCCGTTTTCCTTTTCAACAAATATGCGCATTTTGTTATTTTTTTTTTTGCCCCGCCATTTCGTTTTTTCGCAACAACATTCATAAATGCTAGTGAATAAATTTGAGCGCAAGCGTCAGTCCGCGAAGCTGTCAAAAAGGACTTCATCGTCCTTTTTGGCGCCAGTTGGCACAGCAGCGATTTCAATTTATTTTCACAGCCTGAAACAATTACGGCCAGAAAAAAAAATAAAGAATAAACTGTGCGCAAATGAAATCAGAAATTAAATTTCAAGTGAGCAAAACATACGGCGCAGGACGAAAGAGACGGTTATGGAAACAGGACGTAAGGACGCAATGTGGCGCCCACTTGTGGGCGGCAAAGGCCAAGGGGGTGGCAGCCACCCACTGGGCGCGCTGATGAGGGGCGGTATTTGGGTTGGGCCATCCTGCTGGCAGATTATGTGATTATGATTATAGTCGAGCTCGTCGGGTGAGCCACCAGCAAACAAACAATCCTGCGACAGATGATGATAGACATCGTAAAATATGATTTTAAAGAACTCTAAATGCAATTAAAATTTGATGATGAAGGGTATACTCGTAGGAGGTGAAAGGTATGTGTTTGGCAATAATTTGCAGTAATCAATGAGGACTTGTTAATAAAAATGTATATAATTTACTATAGGAAGAAAGAATATACAAATTTCTAAAGTTCAGCTCACAAGAATTGGCTCATTTAAAAATCCTATCTATGTAAGTACCTCCTAAGTAATCATAAACACAAAATTCAACATAATTGATTAGATTCAACAGTCCATAAATAAACAAACATATCTAAAATCAGGCCAATAAAACAATAAATAAAGCCTATTGCCACTCGATGAGTTTAACGATGTCGTGCTGCCGCTCTGCACCCTTTCCCATCATTCACACCTAACCGCTCAATTGTCTGTGCCGAAGGAATCCCACACAGCGCACCCCTCCCAACCAATCTATAGATACAGATACTCCATATAGCACTACCATCTACCATATCTACCACGCTGTCAGAGGAGCGTGCGCTCTAATGCGCTTCACATAACATTTTGATCATTTTATGATCTGTCGATTAGCCACATTGTCCTCGCTGGAGAGGCCATCCCTCGAGCTGGTTGGCAGGACTGGTAGACAGGATGTCTGGATGCGCTCGGGGGTTGTCCTGCCGAGTGAAGTGTGCTCGAGGAGCGTGTGACTAACACGCTCTAACAGGATTAGCGCTGAAGAGCACTTAAGAGTCAAATTATCAACGGGCAGTCACAGATTCACTGGCGACTCGAGCCAATGTTGTGACTGTTGCGTTTTGTATGTTTACAGTGGACAGGAACAAAGGGATATCAACATAAGGTCCTGTCAATTGTTTGCCAACTTTCCCACTGCCAAATGAACTCAATTGCTGTTCCCAGAGGGACCATTCACAAAAGGCTCACAAGTTCAGATTACGAGCATTAGTCAAGCTTAAGGCATTAAGTCAAGTGAGCAATTGAGTGATCAAAATACTTCCAAAGGGATTCAAGAGTTCGTGGGAAATGTTGTAATTATATCAATTATAAAAATGGAAATTTAGTTATTTAGATATAAATATATGATCATTGATTTTAAATAGAACAGACATTTTTCGTTTACTATTGTAATAGTTGTATGATATTATTTCACAGAAAACTACTATTGTCCAATAATTAAAACAAAATGGAATAATAGTATTAATAAAAAATAATCAAATAAAATAATAGCTCAAAGGAAACTGTAAAATAGACAGAATAGAAAATTATAATTTCTTTCTGTCAATCTCTTTTAATATCACCCAAATAATTCTATAAAATACGAATTTGTTGAAACAGAGACTTAAACATTTAAGTAATTCTGCAGCAGAGCTCATTGCAAAATGCAATCAAGTAATATAATAAATGTTTTAATAGCATTAAATAAATAGATATATTGATATTCCTTTAAATGTCATGAAGCACCCTCCGCGCAGGAAACACCCCTGCCAAGGACATTTCACCCCTGCCGCACACAAGCGCCACCTTTTATGTGAACGATGGCACTTTCTATACCACCATCAGGTTGCTGTCCTGACTGAAAGCTGTCAAAAGCTCAAAGGACACTTTTGACATAATCACAGTATTGAACTTACACAGTGCAGAGCCGCCGCCTCCTGATGCCGATGCCCCTCCTCCGGTGCCACTGGTGTTGCTGCTCTTGCTGCCGCTGATCCTGCCCTGCTGATGGTCGCTGGCGGAGGACGAGGACGAGGGCGCCGCCGCATGCGAGGATGTGGTGGCGCAGTCCAGCGTGGATTTATCTGCAAGACGAACGACCAAACAAAAGGATATTTTAATTGCCAGGCAGCGAAAATTTGCACACTCAGCACGGCACGCTTTGCCTTTAGCCACGGAAAGGAACCGAAAAAAAAAGTGAAAAAGTGAACGGAGCGGCGGGACTCATAAATCTCGGCATAGATAATTGTCATCACAACTAGCGACTGGTTTATTTATGGCTCGAATTATGGTTTTTATTCCAGCACTCCACCCTGCGAAAACGTCACGCAACGTCGCTCGCCTTCACCCCATTCCGAAATGCTGACAGATCCTGTGAACCGCAAAGGACATAATCGCGAGGGTTGTCACTTCACAGACCAGCAATGGAGATGTTTAATTGCCGTAAATCTTTGTTTGATGTAAACAACAATAAGCCAGTCGTCAGCAAGGAAAAAATTGCCAGAGGAATTTGCTACGCTTTCAATTGAAATGTCAAGCCGGAAGTGATACGAGTCCATGATAATGATAGCCATGAAGATGATGGGAATCGGTCTGAAAATCGGGCTGTATCATAATTTGTAAATAATTCATGAAATAAATAAACACAAATTTAAGTTTTACATAAACTGATAAAAAGATGAATATATTGAACTCTTCAATTTAATTTAGGAGAGTGAAAATATATCTAAAATATGTTTCCTGTAAGTTTCTCTTGCACATTTTCAAAATTCGAGTTTAAATCTTTAATATATACATATTTCCGTATTGCAATATATGTTGGAATCTTTATTATTCTTAAGTTGGCTGCAAAGTGTAATTATTTTTATGCGCCTCTGTGAGCCAAACGTCTTTTGAGCAAAAAATAATGAGTTACGCATGACAAAATCTTTTCATGGCGAAGCCGAAGCGGCAAAAACTCAGCTACAACTTGACATCGACCACAGAAAGAGACAGCCAGTGAAAAGATGAAAGAGACGGGGGAGTTGCGGAGCAGAAGGCTGGCTAAAAAGGATTCGTTTCATATTTGCTTGAGCGCGTCGACTTGAGATGGGAAAAAAAGATGAGCTTGGCGGCCATTTTGTGTCTACTATTGCGAGGGAAAAAGGCCAAAGTCCTTAAATTTGCGATTAAAGTAAAAGTAAGATAAGGCAAATTTGTACAAAATTATTATTCTTCCATTTGATCCAAGTTTTTCCATCAAGTGCTCGTCCTTCAGCCAAAAAAAAAGAAACAAGCACTACAGGCCTTGTCAGCCTTTTCTAATTGAAAACGAAGCAGAAACAGGACATAAATTTGCCAAAAAAAAAAGATAGCAAGAAGGAAAGAAGTTTCTTATAGAAATAAATGGACATGGACAACTTGACGGTCGGAGGCGGCATAACAAACTCTTGCCAGGCACGCGATGAAATTGTTCGGTTTTTGATGTTTCTATCAAAACCTGGCAAGGACCGCAAACAGTCAACAGCAACCGGCTTCGGGCGGCATTATAAGCCACATCCGTTTGCCCCGGCTTAAATTGATAAATATGTAACCTAGCCAAGCCAACAAAAAAATAAAAACCAGCCATGAAAATATCAGAGGAATAGAAACCGACCCTGGGAGACCTCAACGTTTATATGGATAATTCAATTTAAAATTTTTTGCCCAATTTTTTTGCTTCTTATTGTTGGTGATACAACGAGCAGAATTATGTACATGGCTGGTCGCGGTTTTTAGCCGTTGTTTTGGCCATTAAATGTTACGGCCCTGGACATATTTGGTGGTTGGTCAACTGGGAAGGGCAATTGGCGGGGGTGGCCATTGGCCAACATATGCTGCCTGGATGTGTTTAAATAAATACGCGAAATTTGCCACTTTTGTGGCACAACATTTTCGGCAGCTTTTTTTTCTCGGCTTGGGTCCGTTTTGCCTTGGCCGGAAGCGCAGGATTTGTTTTTCCGCCATTTCGTTGACAGTTTTGTGCTAGACAATTGCGAGAAGGTCAGTGGGTTGGTGCACTACAAAGTATTACGCGTTCGTTTTGTTGCATAAATCATTTATATAACGACCATATTTGTTAAGAAACAATATAAGAACGAAAATATAATAATTTGTGTTCAATATGAGGTTAATTGAAAATAAAAACGACAAAAAACAATTATAAAAAAGTTAGGTAGATAAAGCAAAGTATAACCCTCATCTCATCTAATTTAATGATTACTTTTATTTAATATAAATATAATTTAAATGATTTTAAAAATAAGACAGATTGCTCCCATTTCGAAAATGTCTACTATTTGTATATAATTTATTATTATATTAATAGTTCTTTCTTTCGATGTATAATCTATTGCTTCTGCCACATTAAATTCACTTACCTGCCCTGACTTTGTGCTCCACATGCGAGGAGCTGGACGCTGTTAGCGATGGAAGTGCTGGAGCCGCACTCACCGCATCCAGAGTTCCGGACGTGACCTGTCCGGCGCTGGACGTGATGACGCCGTGCTGGGTGACGGCTGGAGAGCACCCGGATGGCGGCTGCAGTGTGTCCAACCGATGTCTCTGCACGCCGTTCCCACTGCTGCTCAGAACTCCGGCCGTACTGCTGCTGACCGCATTGTAGTTGAGCACTCCGGCCACGCCCACTCCGACATTGGGATTGTGTGGAAGGCCAAGGCAATTGCCGCCTCCATTCCCGGACTGAACGGGCAGGGTGTCGAGGGAGTCCGTTAAGCGCTGGCTCGAGTAGATGTCGCTGTGGTTGGAAAACATACATTTAAGATATATATACCATAATACCAATTAATAAGACCTCAAACTATAATTCTGAATTCAAGATTAAAATTCTTTTAAAGTAAGATTTCCAAGTTAAATGGTTTATAAATTTTATTTAGTGCAAAATAGTTACATCTTAAGATGTTACTCACCTAAAGGCACTGCTGGCCCCGAAAAAACTGCTGCGATCCTGCAGCGCCGCCTTGGCCTTCTCCACACTCTGCTTCAGCTGCTCGAAGGTGGACTGATGGAAGCGGTACGAGGTCCATTCTGGCGAGCACTGTCCGAGTGCAAGGCACTCCTCCGTTTTCACCTGGGCGAGAGTCGGTGGCGATACCCTCTTCAGGTCCAGCGCCGTCTGATACGAACAGGAGTTCTCGTACATGGCGCACGCCTGGGGAGCCTCGATGGGTGGCTGTTGGCTAAACAAGGGATTCCACTTGACTCTGCCGGAGAAAGTAATAGATAGAACAAATTGGTTTTATAGTACTTATAAAACTGCGAAAATTACAAACGAAAATGAATATAAATGAATACTTAGTACTTATAAGTTACTAAAACTTAAGATATTTATTCATACACTCTTGTACTCTATTGGTAGTCAAACCAGAAGATTTAATTGCTTTAAAGTCCAAGTAAACTCCATCACTCACCTCATGGCAAATTGCAGAGCGAGATATTAATAAATCATAGCGCGTGGTCCACAATTAAATACTGCAATTTTAGAATGCCTCTCGGGCCAAACAATCGCTCTAATTGCCATGGCCCCAACACGTTAAGCTAGCTACCCGAAAACCCCCCCGATGTTCTGGCATAATTAATAGTGGCTACTTTGGAGCTGTGGAGCTAGTGTTCCCTTAGATATAAGCACGACGTGCATAATTATCTGGCTCGTTATTTATTGTGTGTACAGTCCCGCTTTTTGCACTGGGCCAACGTTGCGTATGAGCGTTGAACTGTGCGTGGGTGGCGGCCATTTGAGCGTGGCTCTCTAATGTCCAGCTGGTCGAAGCTGGGGAAGGCGAACCATTGTTTACTGGCCCTTTTCGGCCAGTCTGCAGTTAGCACACACAGGGGGCATGCAAATTTTTGCACTCTGCCCTCGTCGGAAGTTGCTGAATTTTGATTTATGCCAACGAAATTTATGCCATACAAAGTGCGACTTGTCCTGTCTCTGGCTTAAAGTACACCAAACATACCCGAAATGAAAACTGTAACTGAAACCCCAGCAGCTTTAAGTTTGCCGGGAGGAGTAAATAGATTTCGTTATCGAAACGGTCGCATCTACAGAACATCATCAACTTTGCGCCTTGTCAGACATTATAAACGGCCTGCACACGCCTCATTTATTATTTATTATTTGTACTCAGGCCGAGTGGCTGCGTTTGCATGTAGGCAAATTTCACCAGCGAACATTAGCAGGCAGACATTTTATTTTTTTTGTATTCTGGTATCCTTGTATTCCCCAAGTTATCACAATCGCTGAGCGAACGCGCGCACACCGGAAATACGAGCGGGATGCCAGGATGTCGGTCTGCAGATGGGCTGAATGCTCGTCCCGTTCTGCAGCGCGTGCTGAGTCCTTTGAATACCACTTGGTATCGCTGTGATTGCCGAGTTTATGCTCTTCGACAGCTGTTAATGGTGTAATCCCCTTGTTGGACGAGAGATCCTTTAATTAAGAGGCCACACGTTTGGCTGCTCTTTAATGGTTTGTAAGATTTTTATGCGATTTTAGGAAATTAGGATTTTTGAATGTTTGCACAGCCGACTGGTTGATGAAACTGTGCTGCTGTTTAATTGTCAAGCTTTTACCCAATGATGCTGCTGATGTGCTTTTTTTCTGGTTTATGAATACTTCCGTTTTAAGTCTACTAATTCGATTAGCAGAAACATATGCTTCACAATTATCTGATGATGGTGGGGTGAGCTTTTTAGGGGTTGGATAACTGTCGTTAGTTAGAAATTAAAAGCAACCATCTAAGTTCACAGGTGCTGTATCTAAGCGCTCAAAATTCTATGTAAGTGGATTTAATTTATCAGATCAGAATGTTTGAATAGAAAGTATCATAGTTTACAAATATCTTAGAAATTCGAAATAAATTCTATCAAAATATTAAAGTTTATTATTGTAATTATTCTTTACTGACATTGGTTATAAATTTTTAGATTTAAAATAGACTTCAACATGTCTGGTATTCTGAATTCGTACATTTCAAATATTTTTATGCATTTAATATTTTCCCCATTTTATGCTGGAGATTTTCCCCATTTAAGCCTAGGAGTATGTTTTCAATTTTTGAATAAAATTCTACCGTTACGATATTATCTTTAATTTACTTCAACTTTGGTTCAACAAAGCACTTAAAAATACATTAGTTATTTAGGACCCCGTCGGAGTTCTGAATCATGTTGATCATTCTATAATTCGAACATAACTCACCTCAGGATTGTGCCTGTATGTGCAATAAAGTTTATCCAAAAATAAGTCTCCTCTTTGACTGTCTCTTAAACTTCCGTCGGGACAACTTAAGTTACAACTTAGTAATCTTAAACACTTCACAATCGTTGGGAATCGGTGCAGTTAATCACTCACTCAAGTGCGTACAAATTGCCAACCGGAAATGAAATTATTGTCAAAATGGCGACGGATATGCGACAAGTGAACGCGACAGCGACGCGCCACGCAAATGACGGTTTTGTTTGCAGCCAAAGTTTCGTAGTCCTGGAGCGGATATGCAAGGAAATTTGTCACTGCAAGGACGATGACGGCGACGACCACCAAGCCAACTGGACACCGACGGCAGCGGGCTCCTTGGGCATTTCTCGATGTCTTTTCGCACAGGTGCAGGTGCACAAAAGGTGGGTGGTGGTGGGTGGCGAGGGGTGAGAGGTTCGCAACGAAAGCGGAACGAAAATGAAATCAAAAAGCGAAATTTCTATAATTTCCGCACAAAAATTTCCGCGACACACTGGCAGGACACATGTGTGTGTCCTTGTCTGTTTCTTTTTCGTGCGCTGCCACGCCCACAGCCAGCAACAAGCTGGGCGTATGTGTCCAAGTTTTCCGCACTGCTTGCCGTGTGTAAGTGTACAAGTGTGTGCCGTGTGTGTGCTTTGTGTTTTTTGTGGTTTTTGTGCCTTCGTTTGCCGCTTGTGCTGACCAAGAAAGGTTCGCTAGTTTGGTCCTTGTCCCGGGAATATTGACGACGTGTGACCGACGAATCTAAACCGCAAAGTACCGCTATTATGTCGTCCGCGACGTGTTGCACTTGGTAGCGCGCACTCCAAGTTAATGTGGCGGCCAGATCATCCCGTCCAGTCACCAGTCCACGCTCAAAGATGGCGACACACTCCTCCCACAAGCGGTGGCTCTGTGTGGCAGGGGAACTGGGCGCTATCACCGAGGATGTGTCACCCCATCGTCCTGCGTTTCTGCGGCGGCTAATGCGCAGGCGCGCTCTCCGCACCACAACCCCATCCACCGCCCACTTTGCCGCTGCTCTGTTATCTGCCGCTGTCATCGGCTGCTGGTGGGCGGAGCCAACTCTGTGCCATCGGGGATGTGGATGTGGATGTGGCTATGGCTGTGGATGCTCCTGCCTTTCGCCGGGTCCTTTGCTCCGCGTTCTTGGGGCATCATTAGTGCTGCCGAAGAGAGAAGACCCCATTTTGGGCGGAAGTGCGTATGAGCAATATTTTAACAATGGCGTTTAAAACAGTTAAAGAGCGTGTGCTGGTGTGCGAGGCCATTAGGACCTTAGTTTTGCGGTGGCTTTAAGGCCCGCAGATAAGCCTCGCATAATAACATTTTAATTTCGAGCAGCAGTGGCCACAAAAGACCCGCCAAGATACCCAGATGCTCCTGCTGCCTGCCAAAAAGGATATAATTAACATGCCAGCTGCTGCAGAGCACACACACATGTGCTAAATGACGTCTAGATAAGCGGTGAGCCTGGTGACATGATTTAAGGTCCTGCGATGGATGGGGCAGGATAATTTGCGATAAGCGGCATTCGGGGTGATTAATTTGCCAGCCCAAGTTGTGGAATGTCTTCGAAATGTCTTCAGCTCTCAATTTAAACTAATGAGCTCATGTACAGCATGTATTTAATATTTAAGATTGGTTTTAGGCAACGAGAAGATGTCTTTGCAACAATGTCGTAATTTGAAAATAACTTACTCCCATATAAAAAGAAAAACAGGTTTCTTAAAACAACAACCTGAATTATATATTTTTAAGTTTAAAATCCTTTCCAGGATAATGAAATTTAACGGTTAAGTGAGCTTACCAAAGCAGCTTAACTTTAAAGCTTGTAGAGCTTTTAGTAAATTAACAAACCCAAATGGCTTCGAATAAATCCTTAAGGTTCTTTCCCAAATAAAACAAAGCAAATACAAAAATCTTCAATCTTTTAATTAAACAAAACACACAAATGTACACTTATCACAATAAGTTTTGCTGTCTATAACTCGTATGACATAAGTAGTCCCAATTATAAAAAAGTCTGCTCAGTTGCGCTTGATCAATTAGCCAGTGATAAAATAAGTTACAAAAACTCATTCAGCAGGTAGAATAGAATGAATGTCTTGGAAATGCGGATGGAATTTTAGAAACATGTTGCGAAGTCTTTGAAAAGTATCTTTGCGCCTTAGATGCGACTTTTGGAGCTCGATTTTACTTCAAATAGTTTGCGCACAAAGAATACCTGCAAATATTAGGTTATTAATTTAGGAAAAGCAAAAAACATGTCTATACTCGCCTGTACAGAGCACGTGATCAATATGACCACAATTTGGCTAATCGAGAAGGTTTGAATATAGGCATTGTTGTCCAGGAGCAACGCATAATCACGCGATTCGCGATGACGACTGTGGGCTTGATAGCCCATCATATCGTTGATGTTGCGCTCCACAGTGCCAACGGTGGCCTAAAGAAATAGATCAATGTGAATATTTGTAAATGGATGTTTGGGTGTGTCTGAAAACCAGTTTGGCTTACAGTGAAGTTTTGCATGTTCAGCTGCAGCTGCTCGATCTCCTTGGCGTACTTGTCCCATGCATCGTACTTCACCACCGTGATATAGATGTTGACCAGCTTGCCAGCGAATCGGGAGAACTGGTTGTCAATGCAGACGGAGTAGTAGCCACCGGGCGATACCTGATCCGTGTAGTCCGCAGTAGCCTGCCACTGGTAGGGCTTCACCACTTCACCAGCAGGATTGCGGACGGCGAAACCAGCCATTCCATCGCCTCCGCGCACCACCTAAAAAAAATTTATATGAATAATTTCATTGTATTAGATAGATTATATTACTGTATTAATGGATTCGATTTGATTTATTTTAGAATATCACAGACTGCTCAAGGGGAAACCCATCCATTGGATCGGAAACATGCTATTGATCCCAAATTCTATCAACTTACACTAAAGGACACGTAGAAGGTGGCTCCTGCCTTAACGTACTGATGGTAGCAGTCCTCCTTACCAGCATCTATGTGAACCTGAAAGAGAAACCACGTTCCCGGTGAAATTTGATGCTCTAGAGGAGTCTTAAAATCAGCACACACCTTATAGTCCATGGCCACCGCTGGCAGATTCTCGTACCATGGTTGTTGGGCCTCCTGAGCGCTGGTTACGTCGATCAAAAGACAACAACAAATCAGAGCAATCGGAAGTACTAGATTTATCTGATCTCTCTGCCACGTCAATTGCATTTTGGGATTTATACTCGTCGGATTAGTGGTGCCTGGGTGGGGATGAACTCAGGGGGATCTAATCTGCCGTTTCCTCTGAGCTCTCTGTCAACAAAAAGGGTTAACTGCACCGGTTAGCTAGCTTTCTATTTGCCAAACTACCCATAAAGTTAAATAAACGAATTCAATAAACAACCGACCTGTTGCTTAGAGGTGGACTATTTGCTGTGTGGTATTTCTAGAGCAGGGCTGCCAGATCTTTGCAACTGCCACCACTGTGTAGCAAAGATGGGCATTTAAACATATATATAAAAAAATGTATATTGTATTCAAGTATGTTAATAAAATTGTTCTATTTAAAAGGCTTAATAAGCAAATATCAAAAAATTTTACCAACAAATTTTTAACTACTAAAACAAGCCCCTGCGAATTTTTACTTACTACGCACATGTAAAAACAGCTGGTCTAAAATAGGTAAGGCAACTCTAAAATTTGAATTGCAACTACGGCGATTAAAAGATAATTTAAGTAAGAATTTTCTGAATTACCGCTAAATTTGGAATACGAACATTGCACAATTCTTAAAGACTCCACAAGGTGTCTATCCCCCTTATCGCAGACTTTCCCACCAATTTGTGATAACTAGATCTGTTTATATATGTACGTACATATGTACATTTTGTTTGCGGCTTTTTTGCGATAATTAAAACAAACACATACGCACATCGAGTGCTGATTAACCTTTACGGCTTGGAGAGGGTCAGATAAAAACGCAGTGCAATTGGCACTCGTAATCATTCCACAGCTGCAGCCGGATCCAAAATGGTCAACGTCACGGAAGACGTCTTCGCCAACGGAGCGGTGAATCCGTTCACCAAGTCAAAGGACACCATCAAGCGGTTCACCCTGACAAATGGAGCTGGAATGTCCGTGCAATTGATCACCCGTGGAGCCACCATTACCAGCATAAAGACGCCTGATGCCAGCGGTCAAATAGATGACGTGACCCTCGGATTTGACGATTTGGCGGGCTATCAGAGCGAGAGAAATCCGTATTTTGGAGCAACCATTGGGCGGGTTTGCAACCGGATTGCCAATGGCAGCTTTTATCTTGATGGAAAGCTAGTTCAGGTGTCTAAGAACCGAGACAACAAGTTTCAGCTCCATGGCGGCTTTGTAGGCTTCGATAAGGCTCACTGGGAAGTTGTGGAAGTGCGTGTGGATGGTGTTACCCTGTCCCACACCAATCCCGATGGACACGAAGGCTATCCCGGCAAGGTGACAGCCACGGCAAGCTTTACCCTCAGCGAGGATAACTGCCTCCATGTCCAGATGAGTGCACTAGCAGATAAAACCACTCCCGTGAATCTCACCAACCACTCCTATTTCAACCTAGCTGGCCACAAATCTGGAGCCAACGGTCTCTACGAGCACACCATCGAGATAAATGCTTATGGAATCACTGAGACGGATCAGTCTTCCATTCCCACCGGCCGTATCACACCCGTAGAGGGAACAGGATTTGATTTACGTGTGTCCAGCAATCTGGGTGAACGCCTCAAGGCGCTGCAGCCAGCTCGCGGCTACGATGACAACTTCTGTGTGACCTTCAGTCCACCACAACCATTGGCCAAGGTGGCCAGAGCCACTCATCCGCCCAGCGGACGCTGGCTGGAGGTGGTCAGCAATCAGCCCGGAGTGCAGTTCTACACCTCCAACTTTATGCCAGACGTGGAACGCGGTGAATCGCCCATTCCCGGCAAGGATGGAGCTGCCTATGCCAAGCATTGTGCCTTCTGCCTGGAGACACAAAAGTTTCCCGACTCCGTGAACCACAGCAACTTTCCCTCGACCATTTTGCGACCTGGCGAAAGTTACCAGCACGAAGTCATCTACAAGTTCGGAGTTTCTCACTGAGTGAGAATCTTATCTTACTTATATATACGTATATGTACCATGTATCCGACTATTCAAGCAACCCGTAATTATTATAACCAATAAACCAAAAGCACGCAGATTATGCAAAGAGGTTCGAACACGCCGCAATCATAAAACCGGGGCAATCAATGAAAACCACGAATACGGGCAATATATAAAGCTGTTCAAGGGTTTGGAGTTGTAAATCAATTGAAATGATTCTCCAGCTGGTGCTTATCGTGCAGTTCTCCCTGGTATTTGGCCAGGAGACTGGCTCCCTGCGAATAATGAATGGCACAGCGGCAAAAGCGAAGCAGTTGCCTTACCAGGTTGGACTACTTTGCTACTTCGAAGGATCCAAGGATGAGCCCAATATGTGCGGGGGCACTATCCTCAGTAATCGTTGGATTATAACCGCAGCCCATTGTCTGCAGGATCCAAAGTCTAATCTGTAAGTAACATACACATACTCCGCCGATTTATATATATCTATATTTCTCACCTACTTAGCTGGAAAGTGCTGATCCACGTGGGAAAGGTGAAATCCTTTGATGATAAAGAAATCGTGGTCAACCGGAGCTACACCATCGTCCACAAGAAGTTCGACCGTAAGACCGTGACAAACGATATAGCCCTGATCAAATTACCCAAGAAGCTTACATTTAACAAGTATATCCAACCCGCCAAGTTGCCCAGTGCCAAGAAAACATACACGGGTCGCAAAGCCATCATTTCGGGTTGGGGTCTGACCACCAAGCAGCTGCCCAGCCAGGTGCTCCAGTACATCAGGGCGCCCATCATCTCGAACAAGGAGTGCGAGAGGCAGTGGAACAAGCAGCTGGGCGGCAAAAGCAAAAAGGTCGTGCACAACGGCTTCATCTGCATCGATTCCAAGAAGGGTCTGCCATGTCGCGGCGACTCCGGAGGTCCGATGGTCTTGGACGATGGCAGCAGAACCCTGGTGGGAATTGTATCCCACGGATTCGATGGCGAGTGCAAGCTAAAACTGCCCGACGTATCCACACGCGTTTCTTCCTACCTCAAGTGGATTAAATACTACTCTGGAGGACTTAAGTAGTTGATGTGGAATCATTAAAAATCGAATCTCTTTTCAAACGTGTGCTTTATTCTTATTACTTCATACAAACTCCCATACACTTTCTCGTTCTCCGTTCCATTTTCATAATATTCTCTTGTGGCTTTGCTAAATTTGTTATCATTTCTTAATGTTGGTTTCGATTTGTATGTTATTTGTGACTTTGCATGTCGTTTAAACAATTTGTTTATGATAATGTTTAGATGTTCTCGTTTTGTGGGCTTGGTTTACGTGTGAGTGTGGTTAATGTTGCTGATTATTTGCAATTCTCCCCCTTGCTTTAATTTACCTTATTTGTTCTCGCTATTTCGTAAATGCAGTTCTCAAAATGTACAAACACATAAATGGAAATGATTCAGTACAATAATGGTGAGTGATATAATTTGGTTCTTTTAACGATTCTTTTAGTATTTTCCCTATATGTACAAAAAGTGTAAACGAAATTGTGGAAAAGCTATACAATTTGTTAGTTAACAAAGCGAATAAGTTGATAAGAACTCGGCTGATTAAATTAGTTTGTTTTCTCTTCGATTCGTTTTGTTTGTAGTTTTTATTTTTTTAATACGGCTGCTTGAAGACTTCAGAAAAATTTGTTTGTAACTAGCGTAAAATTTGTTATCTTTCGTTTAAATATATAAAAATGCACATATTATCCGTAGAAAATAATAAATTTAAAGTAATTGTTAAATTGTTTTTGTTCTTTTTTTTTTGTATCTTTTTGGTAAGATTTTTCATTATTTTCGTTTGCGGCTTGTCTTGTAAAAATGATCAAGTAATTTACTATGCGTTCAACTAGTTTTATTTTCGTATTGAAATATATATGCTTTATATATATAATTTTGTAACTTTCAATATTGCGTTTATCATTTGCCTATAAATCCATAGAGTTAGTGTGACTTGTAACTATATGTTATCATAAATATTTATTATTACGGTGACCTGTTCCAATTCACAGTTTATATCGAAAACCGAAATGGAATTTTGCGGCATTTTGGAAAAATGATTCGAGAACAGATTTTTATTCGTTAGTTGAAGTGTAAATTTTGTATGCATTTCCTTCGTATAAAATGTTGGTTGGGCTTTTTGTATTTCACTTTAACATACGCAAAATATATTTTGTATATTTTCCATGTTTCACTTAACTAGGGCATTATGTATAAGTTAATATTAGTTATTACTTTTGCTAAACTTTGCCTTCTTTTTGGTTGTCTTACTTTTATTTATACGTTTTTTGGTTTTTTTTTTTTCGTTTTTTCCTTTGTTGAAACAGTAACTTTCAGTCATCTTGTAATCATAATAGATACATATATGCAATATTACATACGTACAATAATATTCTGGTTTCGTAATTTCAATTTGTTATGAGCGCCGCGTACAATGCATAAAAAACGCACCTCCTTTCTTATATAGTGTGTCGTGTTCGTGATTCACTTTCGATTAGGTTTCCCTCAATATCGGTTGTATAAAAGCTAAAATTTTTCCGCTGCATATGACAAAGTTACCTATGTTTACCGATCCGATCGGGCAATCCAAAAAGTCCCCCCCGCTCACAATTTTCATAAAAATTTCCCGGTACCGCTCAAACAAAATTTGATTCGATTTTTATCATAAATTGTTTGGTTGGTTTTTCTTTCGTTTTTCATCTTCTTTTGGCAGTTATCGTTTGTTAGGTTCTTTTGACATGTTTGTGGTTGCTGTTCTTGTTGCTGCTGCGATATCGGCTGAATATCATTGATTTCTCGTATGTATATCTTCGTTATCGTTATCATTAATTATGTATATGCTAAGCAACTAACATTGGACCATTTCCATTGCGCGACGCACTATATAAGAAAACTAGCTACTTGATTAATTTACCTTTATCCATATACGCATATATTATATATATATATTATACTCGTATTTATATATTTATATTCGTATTATACTGCAGTTACGTTGCGTTACGTTATTGAAATGATTTACGCCGGCAGCCGGAGCACTGCCAACGAAAGGAAACGGAAACCCATGGCCAGCAACGCCACCAATCTCATGCCCAGTTCCAGCCCAGCGGAAAAGTATTGTACAGCGAAAGCATCCATCCGGATAACTGCCTCTCGATCACGTGGAACAGCTGCTGTCGCAGGCAGATCCCGATGGCCACCACCACGACTATGGCCGCAAAAAGTCATCAGTCGCACTCCGGTCCCTCCGAGAAGTGACCCCGCACATCCAGGGCCGAGGCCAGCTGAAAGATGATGTGCGACAGCGAGGGGTGCTCCAGCAGTTCGTTCGCCGGCAGCTGCGGCTCACAGCGGGGTCTCATGTGCCGCCCCCGGAATCCACGGTGCAACCGAAGCACCACATCACAGAAGACGAAACGGAGGATCAGGGTGCGCAGGAAGTCGTCGCCGAAGAACTGCACGTAGGAGGAATCTGCCAAGGGAGATAGATTATAGTAAGTATAGGAGTAACGAAGTAACTAAGATAGCCCACCTATAAAACCAATGCCCTGCTCGATCTCATCGATGCGACACCGGGTGACAAGGCGCGAGGCCTCCGTGATGAAGCGGTCCACGTAGGTCTGGCAGCGTTCCCAGTGGTGGATGGGCACGTCTCCAACGTTGCAGATGTAGCAGAGGGCGGTGAGCGGGGAGTGCAGGAACAACGTAAACAGCGAGCCATGATGCTGGACATCAGCTGAAATAAGGCAAAAAGGATATAAGTTCTCGGTGATACGCAAAATGGATGGAGTTCCTACCCTGGAATGCAGGCGGCACATCCTGCGGGGACATGAGCACTACCAGCGGCTGGCCAAAATAGCGCGGTATGTGCTGAAAGACAAACGAGTTGTCCGAGTCGATCACAACGAACATTGGCCGGCGTGTGAACGGATATAGATCACCCGGATATAGGCAGTGGTTCTCCTTGTACGATTTTCCTCGGCAGGACAGCCCTCCACCATCCACGCTGTCCCGCTTCACGCTGGTGGCCAGGCCTCCCAGCTCGTAGCCAACTGGAAAAATCAATGGTTATTATAGATAACAGCATCAATAGCATGGTAATGTACTCACAATCCTCGGGATGTTTGGTGGTGGAGAAGCAGCCATCGGCGGACATGTAAAGGAGCAGGGCACCGCCCAGCGGCAGTTCCTTTGAGCCGCTGGCAAGGAAAACCAGCAGCTGGCTTATCGAAGGTTTGTACAGTAGATACTTGTGGGGATTGTCACGAAAGGCCCGGCCGTTCTCCATGTAGCCCTTGGAGCCCGGCACTCCGTAAGGCGGTATTCGGCTGGCCGCCGGACTCGCATCGTGCCCATGGAGTCCGTGTGCCATGCTCAGTGGATTCGTTGTGGACTCCGTCGGCTCACGCTCCAGCGTCTGCAGCATCCGGAACATGTCCATGGTCAGTTCCGAGAACTTGGCCTGCTCGCAGGCGGAGCCCACGATCAGGATCTCCTGCAGGCTGAGCGTCATGTGCGGCGAACGCTCGCAGGGTGGAGTCGTCAGCGGCGACAACCTAGAACCGGAACCACTGGACACATCAGTCAGGGTAGTCGCACTCGTCCTCCGGCGAATGGCGGGGCCCGTGCTTTCACAGAAGAATTGAGAATGCGGCGCACTAATGAGGTGACAAGGGTACGGGTGGGGGAGTGTGTTCTCGGGGGGATCGTGGACAAAATGATAATGAAATGATAACGAAATGATAACATCTTGTGGAGTGTGTGTGCGGTTGGACACTGAAACTGTATTCTTTTATTTATTACCTAATACTTTGGAAATGTAACTAGAAATTTTCTATCAAACAGTTTCATTGTCCCACCTGGATCTTGTGATTGGATTGACGGATGTTTTGGGGGGGTGGACAGAGATCATGGTTTAAGTGCGTGACAAAATGACAACGGTGAGTGTTCTTTGGTGTTTCAAGTCTTCTGTGATAAGCACAAAAATTAAACATAATCAACGGCAACGGAACTCAAGCAAAACTCGTATACCTACGCAAACAGAACAGGGCATATGTGTAGAGGCATATGCGGACAGATATAGGCTATACACTTGGCCACCCACAAGCTGTCCAAACTCCTCCTCCGCCGACGAAAGCACGGGCAAATACGCGTGTACGGACAGAGGCTGTGCTAACGACTCACCTGTGCGACAGGATGATGGGATTGGAGTCGGCGTGCAGTACGGCCACCGCCGCCTCCGCCTTGATGAAGCCCTTGATCTCCTCGAGCACCAGCGACCACTCCAAATGATCCTCCGGCTCGTAGCTGCGGGGAAATCTGGGGATTAATACGGAGTCAAAAATGGGTCACCAAGTAATTACGTGTTGGTGTACTCCTGTATTTGTTTTTCCAACTCGGTGACCAGTTCCCGCACCAGCTTCATCTTCTTGAGCAGCAGGCACACCACAATGAAACGGGCATAGTAACGCAGCTTTTTCACCATCAGATCCGGTCGATCCTCCTTGGCTGCCCGCGAATAGTAGGCTCGACCCCTAATTGCCGCATAGAACTGATACGCCTCGTTCAGGTAGTTGGTTTCGCTGGTTCTTAAGCTGGAGAGGAAGGATTCATATATTAGAAATCTTTCATCTATCTATCACCTGTCATACTTACTAATAGTGATAATAAAGCTGGCCAATCTTGCTTGCTATTTCGCCGATCTGCCAGCGCTTCAGGCCATACTTGGAGTCCAGCACCATGCGATGTTGCTGCTGGAACTTCCACAACTTGGTGTAGACATCGAAGGTGCGACCGAAGTATGCCTGCCACTGCCGATGGCCATACTGAGGCAGATCCCTGCAAATATTCCATTAGTAACCAACTCTAAAAGGTTCTTCAGCTATTTAGACTCACCTGAGCCCGTTGAAGAGCTGCTTGGACTTCTCTAGCAGGTGGCAGAACTCCAAAACTAGCTTTCGATCCTGTTCTTCCGTCGATTCCATTTTCACCATGCCGTTCTTCTCAACCTCCACCGCAATGTGTTATGTCTGCGAATCGGTTCTGCTGCAATGGAAGACATTCATATGATTAAACTGAAGTGCTTTTGGTAAAATTTAACAGAAATCTCTATAAACTATGCCGTCCATAACAAACTGAATCATGCAATTTTTCGATATGTATCTACCCATCCGTCTATGCCCATTAACATCTATCTATCTATCTATTGGTGCACGTATCTATACCAAATGAGGAGGTGGGCCGACTGCCCACTTGAGATTCATTCAGCCGCTCGTTGAGCCATTGTTGATGTGGATAATGTGCATAATGACGAGGATGATGTCAATGGGCCTGCTGCTGATGCCGGGACTTTGCTTACAATAAAATGAAATGCCAATGCGGCTTTTTTGCCCCACAAATACTACGCGTATTAAATTTTTAATTTTTATGTTCCCCAAACCAATGTCGTTTGCCTTTCGCCTTTGTTTTCTAAGCCGGCGAGGTATCGCATTTAAAGTCATAACTGAAAGGAGTCCCGATCTCGATGCCGTTTCCAATACGAATTCAATTAAAATTTCAATTTGGTAAAAACAATTATGTAGCCTTTTAAGTGCACACGAACAGATGGATGAGATGACCCGGATGGGAGATGAAATGTGATGGGATGGAATGGGATGGGACAATCGTTATACTGGCTATGCATCAAAAGCTCAATTAATAACGCCCGACCAGGCGACCAGGCGAAATTGTTTGCACAGAGAAAAAAATAAAACACACAGACACACACATACAGACAGACAGGAGCGGAGGAAAAACCCGGAAAATGTCGAGCAGGGCAGAGCGGAAAACAGAGTAAATGCACAAAAGGGTCGGCAGTGCAAATGGCGCCGCAGCGGCCACATTGATTTGGCTTTGGCCAAACTAGGTCGTTCCACAGAGCACAAAAACTTTCAATATGAGCTCATCAGCCAGCAGCCCAATACAGAGAGAGAAATCGGAATGTATATGATCAGTTCAGTAACTAAATGGCCTTGTGTAAGCAATTAAGTTGTTGAAGACTTGATTCTTCCTCTAAATAAAATTTCAATTGAAATTTTTTAAGGCAGTGGATAATCCTTTAATTTGACAGAAGAAATTTTTCAACTTTTTCTTTCTGTGCATCTAGAATTGGTAACTGGAGATGTGCGTCGGTAGCTGGGAGATGGAGTAAATATAGTTTTCTCCGTTATTTTTTTTTTTTTTTTGGACAACTGGGAAACTGCGTCAAACATGCGTCACCTCTGCAAGAGTCGATGTGGGGCGCACACAGCGTGGCAGGACACATTTATGGCGCCCTAATCAAATTAGGCTTCCATTTAGCGCGTTAAAATTACATAATATGAAAATTACGCATACGCAGCGTTAACAAACAAGCAGCGAGTGGAGTATATCAAAACAAAAACAAAGCTGACTAACCAGCTCGCCCACTCAGTCACTGAATGACAGACTGGCTGGATGCTCCTCCTCCTCCTGTTGCTGACTTCATCATGGCCCGGCTATCATCCTCGGCAGAAGTTAACCAATATCATCAGCATGTCAACATGTGGAAGCCGGAAATGAAGAAACACAAATACTAAGCAGAGTCGTTGCCACTGCTATGCTGCTCATTAACACCCTTCCCCGCGACAAAGGACTCCCGTCCTGTGCCGTTCTGGCCCACCTCCTCCCCGCATCGTCCTCCGTCCCACCACCAAACGTAGACACACATTCGCAGTTGGTGCAGGGCTGCGTCAGGATGTCGTCCTGCCACCAACAAGTGTGTCAGGATTGGCTTTGAAAACCACTGAAGGTGTCATTCAAACTTAAATGAAATTTCTGATTTTATCGAAACATAAATAAAAATAATAAATAATAATAATAATTTTAAGAGCTCTGTGAGTTTGTAGAAATTTAAGTTTTTTATGAAATTTATATCTTAAAAAAATATTATATTCTTAATTTTAATAAAATTCATTGAGTAACATTTAATGTATTAATTTATATAAAAATAATTCGTTCTGCCCAAGAATAGAGCAGCTTCAATCCGTGACATTTTTGTCGCCTGGCTGGAGTCAGTCAGTAGTTAACGTGGCAAAGTTTTTTCCACTTTTTTTGCGCTGTTGCGTGTTGTTGCTGTTGTCGTTGTTGCCTGTGTGACAATGTGTACAACAGCAGCAACAACAACAAAAACAACAACCAATACGAGAGTGAGTACAACTGTTGGGGAAAATCCCAATCCCAGTCAAACAAAGCGTGCAAAAAAAAAGCGAGCAGAGGCGGAGTATGCAACGCACTTTGGCGCCCATCGGCAGTGTGGTGGGGAGGGGGGTGTTTGTTTGGTAGTGCCGAAAGGGGTGAAAGGGGCTCGGTGGGCGGATTAGGTGGTCCAGTCGCGCTTTTGACTGACTGCCAGTGCGTACATGTGTGGGTGAGTGTGTTTTTCAATGCCCGCCAGCACTTTTGCAACAGCAACAACGGCAACACTACACGGCGAAAAATATTGAAATCAATTAACAAGATATTTAACAAATAAGTACATTTCTAAATTAAAATCCTAAGGCAGCCAAATATTATATATATCTTTAAGCCATTTTAAAAATATATGTACTTTCTTTAAAACACAAAAAAATCTGTATGGTCACAGTGTTAATAAAAAAAAGTTTGTGTCCCAGGTAATTTTGAAGAGTGGGTGCTATTTTCTCCGAGTGGAACGAAACTATTCGCTGCTGCACCGCGTTCTTTGCTATTTGACAAAGCTGCACATTTTTTCCGTTTCGCTCCTTTTCTTTCGGAAAGTGTGTGTGTGTGTGTGGGTGTAAATAGGGAGGCGCCGGTGGGTGGGGTGTGTAATCCTTCAAAGGCATTGTAGGCTACACATTTAATGGCATTTTGACGCTGCCGCCGCTGATAATGATGTTGTCGTACATGCAACGTCCGCATCCGCAGCAAACTTCAAGTTGTCTGTTCCCTCTGTTCTCCCGTCCTGCTCTCCTTCTGTCCTGCTGCTCTCCAAAAAGGACCTCTCCCCCCCCCCCCAACCACATCCTTCGTGCAGCCGTTCAGTCATTAGGACTTATGAATTTCGGTTTAACAATTGAGCGGCTCAAAGTGCGATGGCGGAGGAGGTGTCTGCAAAACTTTGGCATAGTTCAGCCTTCATAATTAATGGCAGCCTAGCTGGAATAAAAAAATAATAATTCCAGAACGAGACGTACATATAAAAACCAACTACTTGAGTGGGCCAACTTTGCCCTAATGATACAGGCAGGCAGACAAACAGACAGACAGACAGTCGGTCCGAAAGTTACAATTCTCATATCTCGCTGCAGACATCACAAGCTGCAGAAAAACTTTGTCAGGACCAAAAACCGGATGCGAGTGACCAGCGGAGAAGTTTTGCCTTGGCCCCCAGGACACTTTTTGTGAACTGTTCGACTGTCACCCGGGGGCAATTTACATTTCACATTTAATTGGCAATTTCTATTTATCGAAATTGATCTCGCACCGAAGTGGGCAAAGGATGTTTGTATTTTAGCTGCCAACTGTGTGTAGTCGGAAAATTAAATATATCACTGTGAAATACTTTCGATAGGCCATTTAAAAAGTTTTTAATTTGAAAACGTAAAATGTTGAACGTTTCAAAACAGCAGTACAAGTATTTACTTGAAGATAATTTTCCCTAAAAATAAATACTCTTAAGTTGCTAGCGGGTAAATCGAATTCGCAAGCAAGAAGTTGCTCCCTTAGAGATATAAAATACATCTCTGTTAGTTGCCACCTCCCCCCCATTCAGATTTACATAGTAAATGAGCTTTAATATAATGTAATATAACCCAAGATGAAACAATCACAGTTTCTTTTTGTTGTGCATTATTTTTCATTTCTCAGGGGGAACCCCTTTGCACACTCACCTTTTCATTGTTGTATCTGCTGCTGCCACCAACAACAACAGAAACAGGAGCGGATGCGGAAGTCGCAGTCGCAACCTCTGCTAGCAGTCGCGTCGCCCTGCACTTGACATATGTTTTGCCGGATCTGCTCAAGATCGTATTCTATAGCTTAGCGCTCGAACACTTTGCCACTTTTCACTCACTGCACACACGCGGGGGTCGCTTTTTATTTTTTTGCCGGTTTGCAAGTTGCCCTTGTTGGGAATTTCACTGAGGACTTTGGGGGCGATTCAAGAACCGTTGTCAATCTTTCACTGATATTTGGATAGTATCCCGGAACTGGAGCATTACGTGCTGGGGGGATAAAGCGGGGAGAGCGATTGTGAGTGGAGAACGCTGCGACCGTCGCGTTTGGCTGCACAGTATTGAATTTTTTCGCATTTACATTTTTAACGAGGAGGGTTGGGGGTTGGTATTGATTTTTTTGCCACTTTGACAGCTGCCTGGTGCCAGCGATGGCCAACAGAGGGCGTCGCTGACAGTTGCCAATTTCGCGGGGGATGAACAGCTGACCGGCGAAAAGACGTTACATGTGGAGACTTCCAATGGTAACACTCTACAGGGGTTGTAAAATGACCAATAGGTACGGTAGGTGGCGCCACTTTCGAGCCAATCAGCTGATGAAATTCCCTGGGGTGTTCCACAAGTTTTTATTAACCCATAAAGCCGATTTTTATTAAATAAATTCAATTCTATGTACACCTTATTTTTAGAAAATTTTCGCAGGAATAAAGAATAATTCCTCCTCCTACCAATAATATATCTTGTTCTGTTTCTATTTTTATCTAGGGGTCACACTACATGAACACATTTCTTGAGTTTTATTGCAATACATAAGTTCAATAACATTTACATTTCGCATTACATAAAAGCGTTTTAAATTATATTTGGTTGGTTGCTTGATAAAAATGCGACTAAAATTGTTGCGGTTTTTAGTGCTCTTTCACTATCACAATGAAATAAATTACATTGTTCGGATACAGTATGCAATAAATATATATGCTTAAGTGTGTATATGCTACATGTAAAACAGTATCTAGTCGCATGATAGGTTAACCATATTATATGGCAAATACAGATACATATATAATCCTCTATCTATCATTACAAGACGCCAGATTTTTCTCTCATTTGGAATATGCGCGTGGCTTTTCAGTCTTTCAATAAATCCAAAAATCTAAACGTCAAAGCGTCCTAGTTATATCGCCTATATATTAAGTGAGTTTCACAAACAGAAGATAGCTATAAGTTTAGTTTTTATAGGTCTTAAGGTGTTCTAATTTCTGAATCATCTACTCTTAGAAGTATCTTCTTTTGGGCTTATCTCTGTGTATTGTCCTGCGGTTTTTGGATGCTAAATATTTATCTTACATTTATAAAACTCACTTAACATATTATTGAATAGTTAAGCTACATGTTGATTTTTGTCTGAGTTATATGTTTAAAATTTGGCTCTAGTTACCATTTCAAATGAGTTCGATGTTCGGTTTTCGAAGACGCGAATGGATCAGAATATGAGTGCACTCATGAGCGGTTCAACTAAGTGAATCATGCACAGGTTAGGCGTGTGAGTTGATTTGAATGAGGTAAGTTTGGAATGAGTACTAAATTCTTATCTTTTTTAAGAAGGTTTTTTTCACCATTGACTACATTTGGATACCAAACAAATAATTTTCTACATTTTTTAGTCAAGCTACAAAATATTAAATTATCTATTCCTTAAATACCTAATATAATTTTGTTCAAAAATTACACAACATTGAATATACAGATATCAGTTTAGAAAGAAAATTCTATTTTTATTTTTAAATAATAATTTAATTACCAGACTAATCAAAATGATTGATTCGACTTTTATTCTATTCAATATTTTTTTTCATACTCATTCAATTCTTTCTCATTTAAAATAACATTTAGTTTTAAACCTCTATTAACTGAACACGCCTATCAAACTTCAAAACTATTTGATCATCACCCTCTACCCATGGTGCACTCATATTATTCTTGAGACGGATCTCGTTACGGTCTAGACAACTTTGACCTACAATCTGGTGGCCTCCGAAGTCGTCTGGACATCTCCTGCACCATGCACCTGCTGACTAGTGGTGGAGGTGCCCACATCAGTGGTAGGTCGCGGCAGATGCGAGTAGTATCCCAACTGGCAGGAGTTCTGGTGGGACAGCTTCTGATTTTGACTGAGTTGGTACTGGGCCGCCTTAATGGCAGCCTGTTGCTGAGGCGTCAAGCAATCGCAGGCGGCCAACAGCTCCTCCGTGGACTTGGCCGTAATTGTGGTGGTTGTGGTGGTGGTCAGCTCGCCCACAAACTCGGTGGGCGGTGGGGCATAGTTCTCCACATCGCCGTAAGTGGAGTATCTGCCGTACGGGTTCCTTCGCGGCATCGAGTGACGCTGCTGGGCAATTTGCATTTTTATGGCTGGCTTAACGGCCACAGTGTCAAGGTAACCGTAACCCACATTAAAGCCCGCCTTGTTGGCTAGATTGTCCCAGGATTTTGGTTTCTGGACATAGGCTATAGTGTTGGGATAGATCTGCTGCGGTTGCATTTGTGTGGTGGTCACATGATATCGTTGGTGGTAATCCCCCTGGTGATGATGATGGTGGTGGTGTCCCTGGTGAGTTGGCTGCTGCTGTTGTGGCTGCTGCTCGTAGGACTGCCTGGATTTTGTGGAGTGCTGTCGGGACTGAGCCGTCTCACTTGTGGGATCCCAAAACAAAGTATCCGTACTTATGGATGTGGTATATGAAGCTGTGTCTCCTGTAGCAAACTCACTTGAGGTGCAGGAATGTAAGCTACAGTGGCTGGCTAAGCCGGATGCCAAGTCGAAGTAGCGGGATCGGGTGCTACCACTTTGGGATTGCACCTGGCAGGGATTGTGCATCTGGTGGGGATAGTGGTGGTGGTGCGGAACAGTCTGAATGGGCTGTTGTTGTTGCTGCTGCTGTTGTTGCTGCTGCTGCTGCTGTTGTTGTTGCTGTTGTTGCTGCTGCTGCTCATGGCTATGATGGTGATGATGATGATGGTGGTGATGTCCAGATCCTGCACCCCCGTTGGCATTGGGTGAGGCATGGGATGTGGACTTGGGTCTGACCCTCTGCTCCTTGCTCTCCACCCGTTCCCTGTCACGATGTTTGTGCTTATGCGTGTGCTCCTTATGCTGCCGATGACGTCTTCTTGATGGCACACAATGTGTATCGCAGCACGGACTGGCCAGATCATAGGCATCCAAGCTCACGTTATCCGGCGCCGGAACAGCTGACTTCTCCGCCGACTTCCAGCGAAAGTGACCCAAGCAGGGATTGCACGAGTGTCCCACATGGCAATGCTTGCCCGATGACTTTTCTTTCTCTGGCTTTGGTGGCTTAGCAGGTGGCTTGTGCTTTTCACAGGTGCGAGGAGGTGGTGCGGGTGGCTTCACCGATCCACCCGTGGTGCTGTGATATTGGGTAGGAGCCGTTGTTGTGGGTTGAGTCATCGAATTTGCATCCACAGATTCGGTTTGCTGGAGGACATAGCGCTGTGCCGGCGGCTGGTGATCACTACTGCTCCGCTGAAGACCCAATCCGTCAACGAATTCCTCTGAGCTGCCGTGCGTGGGTCGCAGGACGTAGCGGTATGTGGGATCCAGGTAGTGGTAGGTGAGCATAAATTGAGCGGGAGGAGGTATGATTCCTGGGCCACCGACCCCATGCTGGCGGGCGGCAATATTGGGCACATCCTCGGTGGACAAAGCGGGTCGGTAGAAGCCAGCTTCACCAGCCACCTCTGTGGGTGATACTCCTTCTCCATCACTGGGCGAAGTATTCGCATTGGCCTTCTTACGCGCTGGCAAACTGTGCGTTTTCCACTTGCCCTCCAATAACTCACGCTCTCTGAGGTGTACCCTCTCCAGTTCGTTCATCTTTTGCTGCAACATGCTCTGCAGTTGGATGTAGCGCATGTGGAGATCCACCTGGGGAATCACACGTTTATCAGAAATACGTTTTAGTTTTCTATCCTTTAAATACTTTACCTTCCTCACACAGTCCTCGAAAAGCACTACCATTCTCATCCTGGTGTCGCATTGCTTGATGAACTCGACGATGGTCTTGTGGTCCGCCTTCTCCATATCTTTTCCGTTAATGGAGAGGATTACGTCTCCCTCACGCATGCCAGCTCGATAGGCCGGACCTCCGTACTCCACGTAGTCCACGTATGTGATCATTTCCAGCTCCTCATCCCGTTTGTAGTGGATCCCGTAGCTCTGCAGCGTGAATCCATACGAGTTGTTCTTTTTCTCAACGATTATGGTGCGACGTCTTCGGTCCTCGTCCGGATTGGAGGCCAGATATCGCTCGGATTTGTGGCGCCCAAGGATATGGGTAGAACGGGATAACTGGAATGTCATTAAATATTAAACGTGCATAATATGTAATATTGTACAATAATATGGAATTCCTTTAGCAAGAACGCAATTCTCTATAGCAATTCAAACCACATTGGCCATTGGAGAGCTGTGCTCTCTATCTGTGAAAGGAATGTGTTGATTTGCGGTGAAAGTGAAAAGCTTATATGCTAAACTATCGTTGGCACTTCCGGGTATTTGCACGTCTAGGCAATGTGGCACACCAAATAGCCGCCAGGTGTGGTGGTGCAAACCATCAAAATGATGTTTGCCAAGCCCATTCCTTCGTCCCTACTGTTCTTCCTGCTTTTATTGAAAGCATTTCTATGAATACAGGATGAAGCCCCCAGCAGGCAACACTTTCACTGCCCCCCCGAAAGGAAAGCGGGTTAGATAGGGAAAAGCAAACCAACCCAGAATACAGGTACGGACAAAATAATACCATGCAAGCCATTTCCACGGATTAACAAGTTGGTAGTAGAATAAAACAAAAAACAATATTTGTAAGATAGTCAAGCTTAAAGTTTCGGAAAAGTTCATGGTATAAACAAGTGTACTAATAATATTTTTATATTTATATCGATGACACCTATTTTTAGATACAACATGCTAAGTATAGAGACACAGCACAGTTCTTTCATTAACGCTTTTTTGTGCGGGCGTAATAACTGGCTTGAAAGGCTTTAGAACAGACCTCCCGCCGACTATAATGCCATCGGCAAGGAAGAGCAAATTGTATGGCATTATGTACAGAAATACAGTGCCCGTTTTAAATGAAATTGTAAAGATTTTCATTAAAAAAGAAAACGCGGAGAAAATGAGTTAGAAAACTATAAAAAAAATGGTGCACGAATTCATCGTTTCTGCCTTATGAACGGTTTAATTCATTTGAGTATGTAAGTTTAATTCCATTAATTCTAGTAAAAACTGTGTTTAGGTGTAGTCCTCAAATTAAAGCTGTATTAACTGCATTCATTTTTATATTGTGGCTCATATCGTGACTTTAGTAGAAATTTTGACCGAGCTCCCCATTAATGGTGCTGTAAATATGGCATGCTCGCAAACATGCCCCTTTCATTTAGTGACCCATAAATTAATCCAACTGGTTAATTTTTCAAATTGCCTTGGCCAAAGTCAAGGCCCTTGCAGGGACTAAGCTGCTCGCAGGGTGTACGATATATTTCAATATATGACTATTTCCGGGGCATTGAATT
This sequence comes from Drosophila melanogaster, assembly GCF_000001215.4. Taxonomy (NCBI): domain Eukaryota; kingdom Metazoa; phylum Arthropoda; class Insecta; order Diptera; family Drosophilidae; genus Drosophila; species Drosophila melanogaster. The sequence continues at coordinate 6,077,695 of NT_037436.4, read as the reverse complement.
ATTAACACTTGATCGACGACGGCGGTTGTTGGCGGCTGTTGAGGTTGCCTGGCGAAGCGTAAACTATGCATAACGACCCGGCTGGTGGGTTAAACAGCTGTGGGGGCAGCAAATGCACTGGGATGGGAGCTAGGTTGCGCAAACCACCCCCAAGTACACCCACTCAACAAGGCAGCAAGCAACCACCATCCATCACACACCACCCAACACCGCCACCACCCACAAGACAAATTCAATTGAGCCAGCAGTGCAGGACCTTGTCGCATTATTATGACTCAGTGTGGGGCACAATTGAATTCAGTTGGAGACGATTCCGACTAGCAGTTGGATACTTGGCCACTTGGACATACCTGCGCATACTCGATTTCCTCGTCGCTGGCATCGAGACTCTTGTGGAACTTGAGCCTGCCCAAGCTGCCGGTGCCATTGACATAGTGCGACGCTTGCTGATGGCTCTGATGATAGAGGTGTTGCTGCTGGGACTGGGAATAGTGCTGGTGGGGATGTGGCTGCTCCTGCTGGCAGGCGGCGGCGATGAGGGAGCCTACAGAGGTGGCATTGGAGGCCGAGATGGACACCGCTGCCGCCGTGGTGGCCGCACTGCTGGCCGCCGTCGCAATGCTTTGGCAGCTGGTGCTCATGGGCTTGCTGGCCATCCTCCACTTATTGATTTCTTCACGCAGTCATAATTACAGGCGGATCATTCGAGCCGCTCAAATGAGACACCGACAGATACAGATACCGAAACACGGGTATCTTTCGCTGCAAAACCGGACAACCTTCACCACTGAAGTTCACACATCGACTGTGGCTGCTGCTAGATGACTGCAATTAGTCATGGCCATTCATAAAGTTCACTCCGAGTTGCGTTTATCAGTGCTATATCGGTTCTGGGTAAAAGTTTTCCATATTCGAGTTCGGTTCGGTTTTGTTGTCGCGTGAGTCTGTTTCCGCTTGGTTTGTTCCACTTCCGTCGAAGCCTGCTGCCGTACTGAACGCTGGAGGTGCCGAACGGAAGCGGGAGAACGCACGCAGAGCAGAGCGGTACTGCGGAGAGTGCACTGCACCCACACGCACGGCCAGAAGGGAAAAGCGGTTAATATTTATGGCACATGTTGACTGCTGTATCGCTGAGACCCAACATTTTGGGGATGGAGCGCATGCGCCTACTTTGCATGGCAGCCAGAGCACAAGTAGCGGTTGAATGTTAACGGAAAGACACTAAATATTTAATGTGAAGTTTGAATTTTTGAAGCTTGGAAGTCATTTTACAGAATTATTAGCGGTCGACCTTTTTCGGTATTCCATTTCAAGTGTATCCGGTCCCTATAAGCATAAAATATGCTTATTTATGTAAAATTAATTCTATTCCAATTGATAATTTAACAATGTTTTGTATATTAGGTAATATTATATAGTGTTTTATTCTGAGATTAGAGGGCAAATAATTTTCATTTCCTAAGCCAAGCGTTTTCAAATTCGTATCTGTTAGGACCAAAAATCTGTTAACATTGCTGTTAATCACTTGACCACTGCTAACTTCTAACATACCTCGAACATTTACATACGACACAATATTATCCACATTAAAACGACCGTTTTGATATTTTACAAATGTATTTATGTTTACAAATGGAACCTTGCTACTCCGCCAGCTCTCCGCCAGGCACCAACTGAAATCAAATTATAAATGAAATTTAATAAACAAACGTATGTAACTTCGAAAAAGAGCACCCACCATTGTGATATTGTTCCCGTTGAGCAGAATCTGATCCAGTTTGGTGATGCGGCGGCCGTCGGGGGTATTTTCATACTCCGTTACGTCGTCCAAGAGCATATTCACAAAGTCATCGAATCCTAAGAGAGTTCCCACCATCTCCTTGTCGTTCTTCATGATAATGTGGATGCGGGAACCGATGCATTTGTCCACCAATTCTGTAGGGTAGTACGGGAAGCCGGCAAAAGTTAGAAACTCTCGATTTGTAGACCTGTAGCAGATTTACGTACCCAATGGCATTAGGGTAGAGATGTTGGAGGGGGGTGGAACGGCAGTCATGTTGTCGTATGATTTGTTTACTATTATTAACAATAATAATTGGAATTGCGCTAAAAACTTTTTAGCAGCGAGGTAAACAATGCGGAATTCTGCGCAAAAACTGGCCACATCAAAAGTGTCAGCGTCAGTGCTGCAAAATCTTGTGGATAGAGTTAGCGTGAATATAGCTAAACGTTTAAAATTAATTAAAACATTTGTTTTCGTTGAAAACTAATTAATTTATTAATTACAAACTCATTAAAACTTTTTTATGACAAACTTATCAAGATTAACTATTTTATCGCAAGAATTTAAAGAACAATTTGTCAACATGAGGGACCTCAAAACACCCACCCAAACAGCCACCACTATTACCCAGATAGTAATGGATATTTGGCATTCAGTGCCGCGGTCCTACCAATTTTACCTCATAATTCAAGATCAGGAGTTATATATCCAAAATCTTAATCTCGCGGCAGTGCTCCCGTATGTTGGCCATCTGTGACGCGGTGCAGTGTTGTGCTGCCGCCCACTGCTTACATAATGTCCATGTCGTTGGGCTCCAAGATCCGGAAATTGGTCACCAGCAGACGGCACTTCCTGCTTTTGCGCCGATCGCTGAACCAAGGTCAGTTGATTTGAATGCGCCACAACTTTTGGATGATCATGTGATTGGGCGCTTTTGCAGATCTGACAACGGCGCTGAGACCCTTCTACTTCGCGGTGCATCCTGACTTCTTTGCCCAGCATCCGGAGCAGAGGAACACCAACGAGAACTCACTGAAATTGCTGAGTGAGCATCTAGAGGCTTTGTATGAACGCAGACAGCGAAGCGGGGACACCCAAGTGCTCAAGTTCTATGTACGCACCAGTTCAGATGCTGACAAGCGAGACTCCTTCAAGCTCATCCAAATACGCACGGACTGGCAGAGTACCCGAGATCCCAAAACCTTTATTCAAGGTCTTCTGGAGTCATGCAACTTGTCCACGGAGTATGTGAAGAACATTAAGGCCCAGCCTGAGCCGCCAAAAACCTCTGGCTTGGATTTTAAACCAAGCCATGACTATCACTATGACATGGAGTTCGCCGAGTTTGAAACTCAGTTGAAGAATGTTGGTATATAATTTTGAAATTTAAAAAACCATTTATATACTTATTTCCTTAACCCAGGAACGTGCCAGTAAGCGTCCAGTGCTGACCACCTGGCTGGAAGAGAATGCTGGCACAGCCAAACAGCGCTCTAAGGAAACTGCGGATCTGCAGGCCGAAATCGACAAACTGAAAAAAATGCTGGTAGAGAAACTGGAGTTGCAAGATGCTCGTTACGAGTGCGGCTGGAACATTGAGCACTACCGTGGCTGTTTAAAGACCCTTGAGCGACTATCCAACACCCATTTGTTGGAAATGGCTTCCCTGAAAGGTCGCATAGTGGTTTTTGCTCCCTTTACGGGCATCAGTTTAGAAGGCCATGTGATGCTTTTTACTGGTGATGTTCTCAGCACATGGATTGACTTCATCAAGAACATTCCGCACCACGATGCCTATTTAAAGGTGGTGCCCGTGTATGAACGAACACTGTCTCAGGTTCTACTGAACATCCAGATAGGTCGTCGCAAGTTTATGCCCAAACAACAGGCAAGTGGCTATGCAAGCTACCTCATGAAGGTCACCACTTCGCTCAGCGATTACCTGGGCAAACAAAAATATCCGCCGGAATGGCCGAAAACGCTGAAAGAGTTTACCATAGTGGTGGAATCAGAGGCAGGTCCTCTGATGGTAAGCCCTACGGGCCAGTTTATCACACCAGCCACCTGTCCGGGATCCATACTCGTAGACTTCATCAGTGTAAATCTGGAGCTGGCCAGGGAGCGTATGAAGAAGTACGCTCAGGACAAGCACATCGAGCAGGAGCTGATGGACTCGTGCATAAAGCAGCTACAGTTGCAATCGCTGACCAAAGATGATGCCATAACCCCGGATAAAATGATAACATCCCTTAGAGATTTATACCAGCTTCAGTTGAAAGAACTGCAGGGATGCAAGCTTCACATAACCCACTACTATTCGGTACTGACCGACGGCGTTGTGTGCATACCCTGGGATTTTCTGCAGAGGTAGTTGGATTTTCTCATGTGCCTTATTAGTCAAAATAAACATAGTAATAATTTATAGTTATTATGGTCTGAAATCCCTTCTCACTTCCAGTTAAGCGGCATCGCTGCAGTCTTCGAGGCTCCAGGTGCACTCTGCCTGATGAGCTGAGAACTCCGATGCATGTCTTGTGTAGACGTGATGCTCCTCGCCATCCCAGTGCAAAGGATCGCCACCGCACAGAACAGAGTTTTCAGTGGCAGCATCGTAAAAGGCAATCCCTCCATTTCCATATACCACTCTCCACCAGTTAATGTTGGGTCGGCTGTAAACGTTTTTGGTAATCGAGTTGGTTGCATTGCTCGCAATTGCAGTGGCTGGTTCCATGAGGATGTAGCGACTACGCCAGAAGGCACTATAAAAAGCAAATTGCGGCCGGCTGTCGTTACTGTGACCACGTTGGATGAAATACGCAGCCTTCTTTGGATCTCGAGCGTTACTGCAGATGAGGTACGTCTGCGGGCATTCGTAAATGTACGAATTTTCTTCAGTCACATTCCGGATGCATACTTTTCGAGCGGTGTACAGCAGTTGCTCGTCTTTCGGAAGGTGTGCATAGATTTCCGATTGGAGGGATTTTGCAACTTCTTTTTCAAACCCAGGCTGCGAAAGCAAATTTCTGATGTTGCTCTGCAGGGCCTTTTGCACTTCGGGATTTCCACGTTTGAGTTCCTCCCTGCTAAGTAATTGAAGATTAGCTTGAGCCAATTGCCTCAAACTAGCCGTTAAATTTCCCAGGCGCTGCACTACACTTAAAGGTGTTTCTAGGGCCAAAACAGCATCGTAGAGAACTTCCAGAATGTCTCTCAGATAATCCAAAGTGCTGAATGTTAGACGATTGACCAGAGAGTTTACCAATGGAAAAGTGGCCAATCGACTGGCTGTGTGAAATGGAGCTTCCAATAACTGGGCACTTCGGCTGATGAAAGCCCGGTAAATATGATCCATAAGTTGGAGTGGAACATCAGTGTGCACAGCCAGCTGGTCATAAAATTCTAAAATCTTTAGGGGATCGTAAATCTGCTTGGTCTGCTGGAGCTCCTTCCACAACGCTGTGTAAATAGCCTGCTTGAGCTCCAAAGTTCTGGCTTGATTCGCTAATTGAAGGACTAGCCTACCCCGCTCCCAGTCACCTCCAACTTCAGAGCGAATTACTGATTCCAGGTTGGAAGAAGTTGGATTATCCTGGGCCACAGCAGCTGCCTCATTTCGCCAGACATCGATGTGGTATAGCAACTCTTGAACCGGAGCAGATGTGTTGAGAACCGTCAAGAGTTTGCTACTGCTATTTTGTAAATTCAAATCCAGGGCGCCAGAAAGGCCAATGCCCATGAGAAGGACTAGCCAAGCGGATGAAGATGCCATTTTGGCTGTACTGGTTGGATGCACTCGAATGGTGACGCTTATATAGGTAAGTGGAGAATCGGTACTTATTTGTAGTTCAATCGGATATTTACATGGGGATTTGGTTGTTGACCCTTGTGCCAATAAATGCATACAACGTTTAATTGCATTTTGCACTTGCAGAGAAGCTGATAAACACAATGATCATAAACGGTTAAGCGTGTATATATTGCATAACTTTATCGGGGCTTTTCGTTAAAATAGCCGAAAAGATGTACTTAGAGATGGTGATCTAAATTAGAAACAAATTTATGGAGGTGTTTATTTTTATTAGTGTTACCATTTTTATTATTAGTATTTTATTTGAATTAATAAAGTATAATTTGTTTTTTTTTTATAAGTTAATCGTTTTAATACTATTAATTTATTCTTGGGCTTATTTTTAAAATTTTAGCAAATGTAAAATGTTTCTAGAGTTTGTAAGGTTCGAAGCCGAATTTGATTTCCGGTTTAGAACCCGGGTTCTGTAACAAATTTCGTTATTAACATGCATTTTACCTACTTCTTACCCTCATTATACCCGTTTCTCGTTGAGTGATAATTGGGGAACTGGACTTTTGGTTCTTTAATATTTTTAATTTATTTATTGTTTGTAGAGGCGCATAGAATTTCTTATTTCTAGTATCACAAAAGTCTATAACAACACTTAGAGGCTATTTGATGCTAAAAATGCAAGGTAGATCTATAGAATATTGGCTGCTATAAGTAACAATTAATTACCTAGTCGTACATCTTAGAGCTTTGTGGAGTTGCGTGACTTGGTCGATCTGCGCAGGATGCTAGATCTCAGTTCTCCACCCGTTGAGGCATTCAGGGATGCTCCAGTCTGGGTTCCCCTCACAAAAGCCTGAGATCGGACCTCCTCCACGTCGGCGTTTCTCTTTTCATCCTCATCGTCGTCCACCTGTTTGGCCAGACAGGGGAAGTCCCAAATGCTTTGTCCACGTCCAAACTCCTCACCGTCGCTAAGGGTTTGTGGCAGGACATGATTTAGGGTCTCCGGCAGTAGGAGCGCCAATAAGCCACCAATAATTCCTAAAATTCCAAGGATAATCAGTGGCAGGGCTTGGGAAATGTTGGCCAGATAAACCACAAATGGTGCTATGATGCTGGCCACATAACCCATGATATGGATGAAGGCCACTGCCTGCGCCCTAACCACAGTGGGCAGGACCTCCGCCGCCCATTGCAAACCAATATTATAGCTAATGTTTACAAAGAATCGACCCATGATGGCCAAGGCAGCGGAGTATATGCCCACGGGCACCACAGTGGCCAATAAGCTGAACACTCCACTAAGGACCATGGAGCTGCAGGCCAACCAACGGCGTCCGAACCGATCCAGGATCACCGTAAGCAAAGTATCGGCGGGCAGCTCCGTGAAACAGGCCAGGGTGAAGGTGAAGAAGATGTCCAAACCCAGTGATCCCACATTCCTCACATGTCCATCGAAGACTAGGGATATGGCCATCCAGATAACAATAAGCAGCAGAGTAGTTCGCCGCAATCTTGGTGACTTAAAGAGATCCAGTACAGAGTATTTGCCATTCTGGGCCTCCTGCTCCTGCATCCTCTTACAGCTGTCCGTAAAGATTTGATATGTCTGAGGGGGCACCTGACGCCCATTGCCCTTCTCAAGTTTCTTCAGGATTCCCACGGCCTTGTCCACTTTTCCCTGGGAGACTAACCAACGAGCTGATTCGGGTACCACGAATGGGGTGAATATAGCCAAAAGTAGCGGAGCAGAGGTCACGATGGCCAGGAGTTTCCAATCTGCCAAAAAGTAGGCAATCCAGGGAAGAAGGCAGGCGGCTCCAGTGAAGAAGATAGCGATCGACATATTGGCCACAAAGGTGCGGTACTTGGGACCAACGTACTCGAGAACTGGAAAGAAGTGAAACACAAACAATAAACTCAGTCTAGCATTATTTTAAGAGTTAGCTGGTTCTACATTATGTCAGACAAATTTTAATAACTCCACAAAAAGAGGTTTATGTTTGTACATTTACATTCTGCAATCACGTGGTCACTTTGAGTACAACAATTTGACTTTTAAAGTTCAAAAAACTTTCAGAAGAATGGTTAACTGAAGGGTAGAGATTGTTGAAAAAGTGAATCATTGAACATATTCACATTCTAATTGAAGGCCATTCCAAGTATACAATATTTTTTGTTTTAAATTTAATTTCAAATAAATAATAATAGAACTCACCCAATATGTACATCATTGTGAAGCAGTTGTCAAAGGCGAATCCGACGAAGAATCGCATGATAGCAAACTCCCAGAAGTTGCTGACAAAGGCAGTGCCCACGCCGGCCAGGAGACCCATCATATTGGTGCCGATCAGGGCGGGAATACGACCAAACCGATCCGCCACCCAGCCAAAGAGCAGTCCTCCCACGATGGCGCCCAGAAAGAATATGGACTGGGCGTAGGTGGGCAGGGCGGCGTCATCGCACACCCAATTCTGCTCGGTGGCCACCGTCGCGTAGGGTATTTCCGTGAAGTTATATGACCAGCCGTGGCGGCACTTGACCTGCGGCCACTTGGGATCGGCCATCACCTTGCCCTGGGCAAGTATATCCGTATAGTTGACGTCGTACATGTAACAATTGTTGTATTCGCCATTGGTCATGGGTATGGAAAGCGCCAGTCTGAGAAAAGGAGGCGGGAAAAAGGGGGTTATTATTCGGTCAGTGCAATTAACTCATCCAGGGTCAGGCATGTGGAATTGTCTCCAGTTCTCAGACGCTCTAAGCCATGGCCAACACTTCTGCATTGAGCACACAAACAGCTAACAGAAGTACATATATCTCTTAGCATTTATGTATGTATGCGAGACAACTTAATTATCATGATCTTGAGCGGTACTCGAAAATGCGGTTGCGACTTAAACGTTTTCGGATACACTCTAACCGTCCATGTCTGCTACATTTGGGCTGGTCTAAAGTGTTTGCATTTGGGGTATTAACAAGATTGATTGCTGTGCATTCGTGATAAATGTGTTAAAACGGGGGGTTTACAAAATCACGCAATATTTAAAGTATTTAATTATTTCTTTTAACCAAAGTTATTAAAATAACTGCAAGCTAAATTGAGTACGAATTTTCTCACGTTATATATCAAATGATTGATTTTTATTAATATAACAAATGAATGATGAACTTAAATACTTATTAAAACCGCTTTCCGCTTTCATAATGTCAAGTTATGGATTTATTTGAATATCAAGCTTCATTCCTCATGCAAAATCTATTATCATATTATACCGAGAGCAAGCTTTGTCATTAATCGATTTAATTAACATAATCTGCTAGACAAATTGATATAGGAATTATTCACTTGCGTTTCATAACTTAGAAAGGGAATGTGTTTCATTAGAATATTTTTTATAATTTGAATATGGGAATGCAAAATTCGTTGTTCATGTAAAATACATTTTCGGATTATGGCGTTTAAGTTAATTTAAAAATTTAACTTTAAATAATATTCAATTTTTAAAAACACAATTTTCGAGTGCTCAGTTCCAAACCTTATTTCAAGACCAGAAGAGTGTCTTGAATTCGATCTGTCCGACTTTAGCCCATCGTTAAGTCGGCGGTCTCACATCATCGCGGCCACACAACATTAGTCTTGTTGATGATTGTTGTTGCTACCTGTGTTTAGTTGCTGCTACTACCTGCTGCGTTGTCGCAACGTTCACGCTGCGCTGTTGCTAATTAAACAATTTGGTCGGCCAACCTGGCTTATCTAACTGCCCCCCGCGGTGCCACACCATCCCACCACCCCACCACCCACTCCGTGGCGGAGGAAATCGGTCTCCTTGCCACTGAACCGATCGGTGGGCCGTTCGGCCCGACAATTATACAGATGAACGTTTTTCGCAGTAAGGTTTTGTGCCTTATTAAGCCGCCGCTCTGAGTGCAAAACCCAATCATGGCCCAAGGTCGTCCCGACTGGCCGTTCTATGCCAACTTGGCTCTAATGACTCTGGTCAGAACACTCGTTTTCGTTACGTTTCATTCGTTTTCAATTTGAATCGCGCTGCATGCTTTAAGACTTTGCAAACATTTTAGATATAATTTGACTAGTATGTAGAATCGAGAATTTTGGTAATGGCGGTTAGAGCGGCCAAATCTTTTCGCGTGGCCAATTCTTTCAATAAGGCTTTATCCAGTTTGGTTAAGCTAATACACACACATACACCTTTGCAGGCTTAACCGGTATTAGCCTTAGCCTTTCGATTCCAAGGTGATTGGTACTATTGGTTGTTAGTTATAAAGATCGATCAATTGCCTTTATTTGTGAAAGTTAAAACGGAACCGCATTTTTAAGATTGCCATTTACGCACAATGATAGTACTTCCGTATGGGGATTGATTGAATAGATTGTGCAAAAGGGGTTCAGGAAAATGAGGTAAATAATTGTGGTTAAGCAAATACAATTATTTGTTGTTATGCTTGCTGAATTCTTTGAACTACTCGATCTCGATTAAACCTTGAACTTTGGGGTATTCGAATCTTAGTTTATTTTGAGAAATAAAAAGTTCAAATTATGATTGATTATTATGAGTAATATGTTATTGAATTACAATTCGATTGATGAATTGCAACTTTTACTGAACAATTCGAATTGGTTTCGAATAATTTTATTTTATTATCTTTTCGCGCTCTTTTGTTTATGACCCCTCAAACGATTAGTTAACTTGATAGCATTATTTATATCAACTTGATAACTTGTTACATTAAGGCAATTATATCGAAGAATTGATATGGCCATTACCACATACCGTACCTGACTTTAATTTATTAATTATTATTATTTAGCACCCACAGCTGTAGGCAATCATAAAGTTTTGAAACACGTTGTCTAATAGATTCATGATCATTTGAATAGCCACAAAGTCTTCATTACAATTTAGCACTTGAGGCGACGTCTACGGCTACTGCAGTTTTGCATGCAGTATAGCAGTTTTGCATATAGTGTTTGCATATGTATATTGTGCTGGCCACCTACGATCGACTACGGGTATTATTCACAACACATTTGAATATTTATGGCACACATAACGTGCATTACGCGCTCAACTGCGGATGCCATAACCGAACCATGGAGCCAAATAAGCTCTTTTTTGTATTTTTCCTTGACTTCGTGAGTTTTTGAGGGAAAATCCCTGAGTGTTGCGAGATTTTCTTCAATCCGAACTTAACTCACCTGGCCTCCACATCCAAGCCATCCAACTCGGGCACATGACACCAATGCTGTTCGGGTATCAAGGTGAGGAATATTTGTGAGAAGTACACAAAGGCCACGAAAAACGAGAATGGGATCATGCAGATGAACAGTAGCTTCTGATATCGGCCAAACTCCCCGATCAGGGGGAGTATGTCATCAAAGTCCATGCTAGGCGGCAGCGAATCACTGCCATTGCCACCTGCCATTTCCTGGCCCTTCTTGAAGCCACCCATGTCCAGTTGGAGTTCCTTGTTGCCACCGCCGCTTTTCCGGCGATGCAGTGCGTCTGCACCACCTCCACCACCTCCTTGTGGCGGCTCCTCGTAGGTAAATGCTTCATTAACGAAGTACGCTTGCTTGGCCTGGCCTTCCATAACTATTGACTTTGGGGCACTGTGGTATTCCGCGACCTTGCCTTATGTGTGTCACTACAAGTGATTCAGAACTTGACCGAAACGGCGTAAAAATCCAATTTGAAATCCAAATACTCGATCGAATTCGATTGCGGCGCACACGCGCGTTTCCGTTTCAAATCTGCAACTGACTGAGCACGCGCGCCAAATGCCGTTTTTATATGAGCCCGGCCAAGAAGCTCGGCTTTGGGGGTTTGGGGTTTGCGGATTGCGGATTGGGGCTTGGGGCTTGAGACGCTGCACTTGCTGCCAAGAACAAGAAACCGCCGGCAGCGAAAGTTTAGCAGCTGAGCAGCTGTTTGTTTGGTTCACACAGCTGGCAAACCGGTTCGTTTCGTATCGGATCGGATCGGTATTCTGAATCGGCTGTGAATCGGCTGGGGATACAGAACGCAGGCGAGCCCCAAACGATCATATCGGATGCCTGATCTTATGGCGGCATTTTGTGTTAAGAGCTCTTGGCTGCTTATTTTTAAGCCTGCCGAACGATCCATGACTCCCAGAAGTTCGGAAGGTGCCCGTGCACATCTTTTGGGCCCAGCTGGGTCCAGATTTTTATTAATAACCCCCACAAGTGGTAGAATGCACGTGATTCATGCCAAAGCCACTCGGCGAGATTGAGGAACTAAGCAAAAAGTATTTGTTATTTGTTATATTTATAAATACGTCACGGGCCATTCATAAATTGAGCAGCGAGGGTAGTAAACTCCACAATGGATAAAGCCATCTAACAAAACGAGTTAGAGTCCGTCGATCGAGGAAGGTGGGGGGGATTAGCCTTCAAAGACATGACGGCAATTTATTTAAGCTTAACAGTTCATTGTTGCAATTGCTATTGTTATCATGTGATTATTCAATAATTTATATTTCCATTAAAGTTATTTTTATTATTGTACGTCTTTTAGTAGTTTACCCTACTTATTAACATATTTACTTGATATTTATTTGTGAATAGCTTGAAAAACAAGTATTAACAAGACGTTTTACTTTGTAGAAACAATCTAGTTTATACTCAAATAATATTTAAAGTTTGTTTTTTAATTAACAGCTTTGTAATACGAATTTCATCATTTGCTGATATTAGGATAGTACTTTTCCATTGCGAATTCATATTTGTTTTTGGAAAATTTCTATAATTTTTGGGTTCGATATATATTTGTATTGATTAACATCTATATAATAGAATATGAATGCAGAGCTTAAATAATAGCGTAGTGCATCAAAAAATTAAATTCTAATACGTATTTCACAATGGTTTGAAAAAAAAAAAAAACAATTAACAGTGTAAATTACTTTTCCGCTAAGACATTTTGGTTTTTTTTATTAATTAACATATATATTTTAAATGATTAGATAAACATTCTTCCTATGTCGAGAAAACTCCTTGTGATTTTAATCAAACGAATTTCACATAAGTGCGAAAAATTCTTCAAACTCATAACATTTTCCAGTAAAAGTATTTTCTTATTTACGATTGTAACTTATCTTATTTATTATCGTCTTCGTCTTATTAGGACTACTTGTTCCTCCTTCCTAAACTGGCAATCATCATTATTCCTTTTCGAGACACACTTTTGAAAGATTTACACATCAAATTAATTTTGAACGCGTTCGATTTGAATTCTGCATATGATTGTTGTGTTTCTGTGTAAGAGTGCGTGCATGCAATTAGACGGATACATATATTTCATTCAGAGCTTAACTGTTAAATTAATATTTGGATGTGTTTATGCCTTTTTATCTTATTTATTTACAAATTTCGTGTTTTCAATTTAAGATATTTAAGATGTTACACACCGGGGGCGGCGGCGCATGTATGCATTTTTATTAATTATGAAGTCGCACCCATATCAAATAATTTCGCTTCTCATTACAACTGCACTCGAAAATATTGTTCTCTTGACCGCTGCTGCTTTAAACCAGTTTAATCCCGCCTTATAAATTACATTATTATTATACACTTGCTAAGTGTATGTAACATAAATAAGATTAGACATTTGCCATGCATTTGAATTAAGATATTTTTATCATGTGGGGATATGTGGATCATCAATGAAATTGGATCAACAGCCGTTGAAGTTCAGCGGTTTCAGAGTTTGATGATTTAAATTTAATCATAGTTTTGTTTGTTCACACTAGATATACATCGTAAAGTTATTCTCCTCTGATGGTTGGACTTTATGAACATCCTAGTGTATTTAAGTGTTCGACCCTCTGAAACGAGCTTCACACCCAGTTTGATTTGGATTCAGTTGGCTATGTGTTTTTTGTTACAGTTTAAAAGTTTGCTACGCATTTAATGTTTTAATTAGCTCTGCTGTGGTGGGCCTGCTTCAAGGACTTTTGCCATTTATTATTGCCAATTTGCTAAATGTATCTATCAACGATTGTTGCGAAGCTAATAGAACGGCTATGTTTTAGATTTATAACGAGATAGTGTCATATGGGTAATTCGGTTTTATGTGTGCCTGCCTACCTGGGCACTTGACAGGTGTCGTTTGAGCTGTATAATTTTTAGAAAGCTGTGCTAATTAAATGGGTAAATCTGTCCTTCTATGGGAAACGGTACGGGGGTTCTCTGTGGCTCTTCTCTGTGAACTTGTGGCCAGTTAGACTTCGTCTCGGCCAGATTATTGTGACTGACGGCTTTTGTTTGGGCCCGCTCAACTTTAAGACGACCTTCAATTGAGCAAACAAAAATTGTTGCATTAAATCCATTTCCGTTTTGATTCATGTCTCGCTTAGTTCTCCGCTTTTGTTTCAGCTGTTTTGTTTTTTTACTTATTTTATTTCCATTTGATTCCATAAGTATCATGCTTTAATTAAGTTTGGAAGTTGTTTTGAAAATACCGAACCTTTTAATTGAATTGAGGGAAGTGCATCGGCTGTTATGACATCATAATGAGTCGGCAGGAAGTTCACACGTACGATCGGACTGTTTACTCATATCATAGGCACATCGCAGTTTAAACTGGTAGAATTATGAATGTGGGCACTATGGGTTATGCAATTAAATCACAAAACCCCTTTGCTAATCGATGTCGGCGGTTTTGCTATCGCCGCCAATACAAGTGTTACAGATAAGCTCTAGCAAAGATAATACAATTACATTATCAAAAGAATATAACATTCCAAAGGTGATTTGCTTTGTTCTAGTAAAATATTCTATTTAAGAAATTATTATTATAAGTCTTAGGTCAACATAATACTAGTTTCAGAAAACCTTTAATATACCATCGTTAAATGGTTAATTACCTTTGGTTTGTCATCACTGCAATAGATAAGCCTACTACGAACTGATTAATCTGCTCATGATTGGGTTTTATTGCCAATATAGGCCAAATCGATTCACACTTCTTGGTTTGCTTGCCCTGCTTATCACTTGGAATATCGGTAGCATCGGCTCTATCAGTAGTGGCAAATAGACGATTATAAATCACCTCGGTTAACTACAGCCGGGTTAATTCACCAAAGATTATCAATGAATTACGATACCCACGCTCCTTTTAAAATCCGTATAAAAGTGCCCGAGTTCTTGGCCAACACTTTAGTTGTGATCAAAATGAAATTCGCCTGCGCTACGGTTCTGCTCTTGGCCACCATTCTTGGGGCCCAGGCTGTGGACTGGAATTCGGTCAAGAACCTGAACATCGAGACCCCGATGCCCAAGGTCCATGGCGAGACCCTGCCCAGCGGTAGGATTACTGGAGGACAGATTGCCGAGCCCAACCAGTTCCCCTACCAGGTGGGACTACTGCTGTACATCACTGGAGGAGCTGCCTGGTGCGGAGGCACCATCATCAGTGACCGCTGGATCATCACCGCCGCCCATTGCACGGACAGCCTGACCACCGGAGTGGATGTCTACCTGGGCGCCCACGATCGCACCAACGCCAAGGAGGAGGGACAGCAGATCATCTTCGTGGAGACAAAGAATGTGATCGTGCACGAGGATTGGATCGCCGAGACCATCACCAACGACATTTCCCTGATCAAGTTGCCAGTGCCCATTGAGTTCAACAGTGAGTGCTTCGTTACTGGTTTTTATAGCAGAAATTCTCAATTATCTAATATACATTACAGAGTACATCCAGCCCGCTAAGCTGCCCGTGAAATCCGACAGCTACAGCACCTACGGCGGAGAGAATGCCATTGCCTCCGGATGGGGCAAGATCAGCGACTGTAAGTGACCCTTACACCCTTGAACTACAATTTTATAACTACTAGAGAAAGTTAAGCTCTTTTAACGTAACCAGCAAGTTTAGCACTCGAAAAATATGTAGTGAGAGTTAGGTTAGAGAGTTAGTTTAGGTCGTAGAATAGAGGCGAATGTATCTATCCTAACACTAAATATTAAATACTAAATACTAAGTAAAAGAAACCAAAATTATTCTAGAAAGTGACTAAAATTATCAGAAAATTCTATTTTTGGTATTTCGTTAATGCAATTTACGATCGAAAAAACCCAATTTCACGCTTTATTTTACCTTTGGATTAAAAGGCCACTTAAAATTTATTATCAAAATTCGATTTTTATGGACTCTTTTCTGCTTTTGTTGTTATTTCGCAACATTGTTTTTACACTTTATTTATAATCCTTTGTTAGTTTAGTATTCTATTATTAATTTTTTAATGAGTTTTTAATCTTCAAAAATGTTTTTAATCGTAGTTCCTATAAATATCTTAGAACTGTTCTAAACTATATTTCCTTACTTTCCACACAGCTGCTACCGGAGCGACCGACATTTTGCAGTACGCTACGGTTCCCATCATGAACAACAGCGGCTGCTCTCCCTGGTACTTCGGTCTGGTTGCCGCCAGCAACATTTGCATCAAGACCACCGGCGGAATTTCCACCTGCAACGGCGACTCCGGCGGTCCTTTGGTCCTGGATGACGGCAGCAACACCCTGATTGGAGCCACCTCCTTCGGCATTGCTCTCGGCTGCGAGGTGGGATGGCCCGGTGTCTTCACCCGTATCACCTACTACCTGGACTGGATCGAAGAGAAGAGTGGTGTGGTCAACAACGGCGACTAAGCGTTGATTTTGATCTTAAAATAAACGTTTATTTTTGGGTTACAAGAAATAGAACTCGTGTTCGGAATGCGGGCGTGACCGTGTTCGCGGTCTGACATTCTCGGAGATGTCCTCATCGGAAGCGGGTCTCGGATGCACATCTAGTTCGTCGGGCACATCGTCTTCCAACTGCTCCTCCGTTTCCAAGCGTCGGCTTTGACGTGGTTTCCCATATTCCCTCACATACTGGTCGAAAAATATTGCCTCCGTGGTATCCTGGTGGGCACTTACACCAGTTTCATCGCTGATCCAATCCAAATATGAGGCAACTTTGGTGAAGGCCGCCGGATAGCCTCGATCACAACCGTATATGCTGCCAAAGGATGTAATTCCCACCAGGACTCTCTTCTTCGAGTGCCTCCTTTGGAGAACCAAAGGTCCTCCCGAATCACCATTGCAAGTTGAACGGGCATTCCTTCCACTGGTGCATATATTTGTACCTCGATAGGATAGCGGGAAGTTGGATTTGCAAGTCCGTCCATCGATTATCTGCAGCTGGACGTAGCGCAGCACATTGCTGATCGCATGGACTCCGGTGGCATAACGACCCCAACCAGATGCGATGGCCAGTTTGTTTTTAAAACTGCGGTACTCGTAGTGCCTCTTCGGCAATTGAATGGGATGGATGCGCTCTAAAATTATGTATATTTCAGAGATAGGTAGTTCACTTTGTTAAGGACCAGAACTCACCATTAAAGCTGACGGCATGAGGGAGTCTTACTATAGCAATGTCATCCTTTAATCTCTTTGGATTCCAGGTAGGGTAGATTTGGAAGTTTTCGCTTGGCACCATCAGTCGAACTTGTCCCTTCTCCTTGGCGTTCTTGATCTCATTGGCGCCCAAGAAAACCAAGGCCCTCTTCGCCCTGCAAAATGTAGAACCTTAAGATGATTGGATCGTTAGTATTTCTTCTGGTCACTTACATGTCAACACAGTGAGCGGCGGTGATGACATGCTTATCAGAGATCAGTGAGCCACCACACCAGTAAAGACCCTTAGGTCTTTGAAGCAGCATTCCCACCTGGTAGGGAAAACAGTGGGGATTGCCCACATCACCGCCGAAGATGCGATCCATCGCCATTGCGCCCTCGGGTAACATCTTCTCCATTAGCGGCGTGGTCTCCAAGTTGAGAACCAGTGGCTCCCGATCGTCCTCTTCGCTCAAAGCGCTCATCTCCCTGCCCATTCCCAGCCCCTTTATGTGCCGATTGTCCACGTTGCTGGCACTCATTTCCGCATCGTGCTCCAGGGAACCGGAGGAGGAAAATGGGGAGGACGAGGAAGTGGAGAGACCCGCGGGGCCCGGGTACATGGACACCAGGTACATCGGCTTAACCTGCTGCCAGTCCAACGCGATGCACTGCATCGTTTGCCATGTCAGCCAAATGAGCAGCAGCAGCGTGGCACTTGCACTTGCAGATTGTTTGGACATTGGCTTGGTCGCTTTGTTCGCGCACGCATTTAATTTTTAATTGCGAGTGCAATTGCTGGCACTTGTGTTGATTCGACTGCTTTCACTGCTAACTGTATTTCCTTTGCATGGTTTCCTGTTCAGCTGAATGCGGGGATTCTAAAACTGCTTACAACCGGGGCCTTCAGCGTTTATAGGAATACTTAAGTACTACGGGAAACAACTTCTTTGAGCCTTGCTTTCGTACTAATTTTGGCGACTATTATGATGAGCTTTACTATTTGCTATTTAAATTTCTCAATTACTTAAATGAATTCTAAATTTATAAATTATAAACAATTAGATAATAAAAATCTGTTATCCTGGCCTGAATACTCTGCTTACAAATTTGAAAAACGTTTTTGGTATTGAAATTTAGATATTTCCCAATTTGTTGCGTGTCTGGTCAGTTTGTCTTAACAGCTTTATGTTTTCTTATTTCCCTATGAGTATATTTATGCATATATTTATTTCTTTTTATTTTAATTCCTTTAATAAAGCTTTTGGAGGCTTTAACCTTGGCACAGGTTTTCTCAAGGGATTTGAGGAGGTAAAACTAAAATGCCTTAAACTGCTTGCTATCCTGCTTCCTAAAAGTGCTGCTTGTTCCGTTCTATGCACTGCTTCATTGACCGTTGAAACTGCTTTTTTTTCGTCAGCTGGACTTCCTGACTTCCTTTGCTTCCTCTTGTAACCCACTTCCGCACCGCTTGCCTCCTGCCGCCACTCGTTCACCCACTGGTCACTTTTGTTTTCCCGTTTCGCAAAGCCGTTACGCTGGTTACTGGACACTTAACCGCTTTAAAAACCCCAGTTGAAATCGCAACGCGCGTCGTAACCTCCAGTCGCCAGTACTGCTTTCTTCGCGTCTATTTAGCCACTGCGCCGGCGCGCAGGTTGCAAGCATTTTTATAAACTCTTTTGCCAGCAGCGCTGAAATTGCGCGCCGCCTTAATTATTTCATCTATTTGGCTGCATTTCAGCTGGCCGCGCACAAATGCAGTTGCATCAATTTGGATAAATTTGCCACTGAATAATGCGCCTGTCAATCGACAAGCACTCTTCATTATTTGCATCTGAATCGACTCCTCTTTTCATTGAGGAACTGTCACTTTTCGCAGTCGGAATCTGCCCTTTGACTCGATCGCTGGGCCGCATTTTAGTCGCAAAATGGAAATATGTGCCGCATAGGTTACATTTCACCGTGGATCTCGGCCTGTGTTTGTGGTTTTGCCATTTAAATTGAATGCGAAGCTGTAACTCTAGTTATCCGCCCGCTTTGGCGCTATTACATCACTCCCCACTTCACTCACTTCTCGCTTTAACTCCATCTTCATTATGCATTTGCGATCGTGTTTTATATATTTTTTCTTTTTTTTTTTCTTTTCTTTTCTTTTGGTGTCTGCGAAGACACAGTCTTCCATTGAGAAAAGAGCTCCAGTGGTTTGTTGTAAGTGAAACGACAACTGAAGCTGTTATAGTTTTACTATTTGCAAGCCGCATCTGCTCCATCGTCAGACTAAGGTGGGATATTTTTTGGTGGTACAGTCAACCCTCTGTAAGTTCAATTCGATATGTTCCAGATAGCAACATTTCACTACATTAAACAAAATATTCCTACAAGAAATAATACTTATGATTCATTCATTAATCTTAGCTGCTATCCAAAAGTAATTTACTTAAATATGCAAATATCAGATGGAGTTTTCTGTTACAAATGAAATATCAAATTCCAATATTTGTATAAAATTCCAACAATTTTCCAAATATAGTTTATACAGACCTAGCCTAGCGTGGTTTTTAAAAAGTATTCAAGTTCGCCAAGCTTGACTGTGCGATTTGTCTTCAGCAACCACAGTGGCTTCAACTTGATGGTATGACTTTGATTCAAATTAAGCCGTCTACTGGGACTGCAAACCTCAAGGTTATTGCCAGGGCAGATGTGGCAGGTTCAAGGGAAGGGGCATGAGCTTAGTTTGGTATTGGATTGGGGGCGGACACCTGTCTGCGGCTCATAGACAAATTAACAGTTTTCCATTCGGTTGCATGCAGCACTGCAATGGCATGTGCAGAATTCTTAGCAGGAAATGAAGTGCAGCATAAAATATGCATGTGTTGTTAATTAAATTAATTCGTGCACCGCCCGCTTGCCGCTGGCTGAGATAATCAGCTTTATTTGGTGTTGAAAGTATTTCTGTTACCTAGCTGGCCATTGTTGTCGATTTAGGAAATTACTGCGGTCTGTGTGCCTAGCCAAGCAAATAAATCAAATCGTCTCGCGCTCGCCGATGATGTGATATGTTCAAATCGAATCGAATTGAGGTAAATCAGATCGGGATTGGATCGAAATGAAGCCGAATGTAATGAGGCTGCAACAACAGTGAGGCACAACAGCATGATTATGCAAATGCAACAGCAAATGCACCACAACACACAACGCCACTGCACCACAGCACCACCCCTTGTTAGGCGGCGGTGCAGTTCGATATCGTGCGGTGGTGCGTCTATATCTATGTCTATATCTATACGTATATATTTGCTGCATAATCGCTCCCGTTGCATGTTGCACTCATTAATAATGGGCGCGTTTTTGTTACTGCATTTTATTGCACTTGCTAATCACGCGGCGGCCGTTAAATAATTGAGCTTGAACGCCACCCGGCTCGCACAATTCGTCCAGGATTTTGGGCACCTCGGTGCGTTTCGCTTCCGTTTCGCATTCGAATTGGGTTTATTTATTAGTTCATTTTAGTGTTCCTCGTTAGCGCACTCTTTACCGCCCCAAATCGGTCTTTATAGCTTATTATATCACGAAATTGGCACCACGGTTTCGGCTGGAATTTGGGGAACTGATAACTGGTCATTCAATTAATACCACGGAAACGTCTAGAATTAAATTATAAAGAAATCTCAAAAAACTATTTTATTTGTTGTCCAATAAATTATAAAATCTAACACATAAAACATTTTCATTACTTAAAAGGAAATTCATTCATGAGTTCCACAGTGTTTAAAAAGCGTTAATGAAATATATCTATCCAGGGATTTCACAAGATTTTCCGAACGACAGTGGATGGATATGTATTTTCAACTTTTATTTATTATCTTAATGGCTAAGCACAGAATCGTATTCTATGGCTGGATAAGTTTAGCTCTAGGTATAGCTCTTATTTTCTTTTCTTCTACATGCTATTTACACTCATTTATAACTTTTATGGGGCTTAAGACTAAGGTGAGAAGTTAACCAAACGAACGTAAATCCTAACTTCATAATTGGTAATCAGTACATTTATTTTTGGGCACTATTAGCTAGTTTTAATGCAATGCAAATCAATGTGGGGCGTATTTGATGGATCATTCAGTCTCTCTACTCAAAGCCCGCCGGTTGCATGAGGAACTGGTGCTGGCTGCTCATTGTCGGCAGCTGTATGTCTTCCATGGTCATGGATGTCTTGGGGATGTTGACGGCCTCCGCCGATCCTCCCGCCTCTGCATCATCCCCCTCCAGCATGGCACTGTCGAAGCTCTTATTCAGACGATCGTGGAACTCGGTCATGGAGATTTTCTTGAGTGCGAAACGCTTGCCAAAGGTCTTCTTCACCTTCTGGCGGCGTCTCTTCGACAGGATTTTGTTCTTGTTCAGGCCATCGCTGAAGGATATTGCCCGGCGGAGTTTGCGACCCCACACCTTAACTACTTTCACTTGGCTGCTGATGGAGCACTCTTCGCTGTCGTCCTCTGCATCGGCGGCATTCTCATCGCTGGGTTCCTCGAAGATTGTCTCCAGATTGGTGGGCGTGAACTTTTTCATGCGCCTGCTGGTGTAGATCTTTTCGATGCTTTTAAGTGTTTGGGCATTTGTGTTCAGTTCTTTGCGTTGCTTCTTTTTGATGGGTTTCATGATGGCGCTGCAGATCCGGTTAAAGTTGTCCTTGGACACCCTGGCGGGCATTCTGCGACGAGCCACGCCCGCTCGAGCTCCAAAAGTGGAACTGCGTCTGGAGGATCCACTGATGCAATCGCTGTCGTCATCGTTGTCCTCGCAGCGACTCAATTGCGAGTCTACATCGTCGGAGTCATGCGATTCACTGCTGACATTGTCATCGGATTCGGGTGGAGCTATGGGCTCGGATGTGTCCTGCATCTCCTCCATGTCCGACAAGGCCATCTGATTTAGTTGCCACGACAGATTCGAGTTAGTAGTGGGTGACCTGAAGTATGAATTTTGGGCTAGTTTCAGATATAAATTATTCTAAAGGCCTACCTGTTGTCTTTTGCTTGAAACGTGATCTTGGCAAAGTCGTAGACTATGTTATCCATTATATTTGACGTTGAATTCTAGAAATCATTCCTAACAGAAAACAAACGGAAAGCATACATATTAGTTATCTTTTTGAAAGGTTTATTCCTTGTATCTTAGCTCAAAGATATCAGTTAAAGCCGTCGGAACTGCTCAGTAACTCGAGTTAGAGATCTTGGAAGTCAAAGATTACCTAAAGTTTACTAACCTTTGCAAAATAGCGCATTTTCTTCTTGTAAAACCCTTTTTTCTGCAGGCGTCTGTATGACAATACAGATCTTTGTCACTCCGGGGGGTAATTTATCCGCAAATTCCTATTTTTTGGCTAAACATATCGCTGCCAAATAAGGTTTTTCAGAAATCTGGATTTAACTACATGCAATGATGCTGGAAAGTCCTATTTTGCAGACAATTAAATGACAGAATTATAACTTTTGTGTTCTTTTTGTAAAATAAACAGCTTGGATTAGAGCTGGTTCAACCAGTCACAATTGTATCGATA
Source organism: Drosophila melanogaster (assembly GCF_000001215.4). Classification (NCBI taxonomy): domain Eukaryota; kingdom Metazoa; phylum Arthropoda; class Insecta; order Diptera; family Drosophilidae; genus Drosophila; species Drosophila melanogaster. The sequence continues at coordinate 6,055,125 of NT_037436.4, read as the reverse complement.
GGTAGTGTACTTGGGTTCAGCCAAAACCGATAGTTTCGGATAAATGAACAGCTATCGATTACCTATTTTTGCGGAATATTCAAAATAAGTGGCACATTTAATAAAGCGTATTCAATAGCATGAAACCGAATCTAATGGGCTTTGGCAGATGAAATGTATGCTGCCTAATGATTATGTCCGAAACTTTTTTTTCACTAAAAAAAAAACAACTGTGCGAAAAGGAAATGTGACACGGACTAATGGGTTGGTGCATTCGCTTACTGCCAGAGTGGTAGCACTGCTTGTAAGCAGCCGTTGCATTCAAGTAGTGTAAATGTTTTCTTTTTGATAAAAAGAAAGGCTGCTATTGGTTTATTTATCAAAGAGTTCAAAAGTGGAACGTAAATGTGTTCATTTGTTTTGTAACATAAAACAAAGTATATTCTCGTTTAGTATAATAAAGCAAATATATTTTATTGTTATAATAAATTCAAATTTGACAAGCCTCCTTTGATAATGTCCACATTTAAATCTTATCGAAAGTGCCAATTTCCATTCAAAAGATTTCGTCAAGTTGGCTAACTCCGCACACAAAAACAAAAGAACCGTGGTTATCTGAGAGTTGTAAATTACTTTCCCAGCGGATTATTTCGTTTCCGGTTGAAAATGAAGCTATAAATGTGGCGACTGTGTTTGTTTGCGTTTATTAAGTGTGCTGAACTTAAGGAACATGAAGGTGCTAGCGGTCCTACTTTTGGGGGTGATTGCCTCCGCCACGGCGTTCGAGAAGCCGGTTTTCTGGAAGGATGTGCCCGTGGGCAAGGCCTCGATCGAAGGTAGGATCACCATGGGATATCCTGCCTACGAAGGCAAGGTGCCCTACATTGTCGGTTTGGGCTTCAGCAAGAACGGTGGAGGCACCTGGTGCGGCGGTTCCATTATCGGCAACACCTGGGTGATGACCGCCAAGCATTGTACCGATGGCATGGAATCGGTGACCATCTACTACGGAGCCCTCTGGCGCCTGCAGGCACAGTACACCCACTGGGTGGGACGTAGCGACTTCATTGAGCACGGATCTGGAGACATCTCCCTCATTCGCACTCCCCACGTAGACTTCTGGTCGCTGGTCAACAAGGTGGAGCTCCCCAGGTACGACGATCGCTACAACAACTACCAAGGCTGGTGGGCTCTGGTCTCCGGATGGGGCAAGACCTCCGATGAGGGCGGTGTCTCCGAGTACCTGAACTGCGTCGATGTCCAGATTGGCGAAAACTCCGTGTGCGAGAACTACTACGGCAGCTTCTCCGGCGACCTAATCTGCATCCCCACTCCCGAGAACAAGGGCACCTGCAGCGGCGACTCCGGTGGCCCACTGGTCATCCACGACGGCAACCGCCAGGTGGGCATTGTGTCCTTCGGCTCCTCCGCCGGCTGCCTCTCCAACGGTCCCAAGGGTATGGTGCGCGTCACCAGCTACCTGGACTGGATCCGCGACAACACTGGCATCTCTTATTAAAAAGATGTTTTAATAAAATAATGAAAATATATTGCAACCTCCTGAAAGTGTGATCTTAATAGATAAGCTATGATAAGCTTAGATTTGAGCGCCTAATTAAGGGTCATGTTAAATGCAGTATTAGTTGTTATCTGTAATATACTAATCGATATATATTAATAGAATAAACTCCTTTTGGTGAAACTTAGTTTCAAAACCAAATCGATTTTTTAAAGAAGTCTTGGACTCTTCTTCCAGAGGATATAGTTTAGTTAGCTTAAGGAAGTAGTTTAAAATGGTACAGAAACCAAATCACGTATGTGTTTGTAATCTACCTATCTATCTTGGGATTAGTCATAGCTACGGCAAAATATAATGTAGCTATGATAGCTAAAGATTAACAAAGGATTTAAGTGAACTTTTTTATTCGTTTAATTTCTCAAAATAGCGAACTTTATTAGTAAGAAATGCCAGTATGGTCGCGGATCCAGTCCAAGTAACCGGTCACTCGGGTCAATCCTTTGGGGCTGTTGGACAGGCATCCCGCGGCGGAGCCGAAGGAGACAATGCCCACCTGACGATTGCCGTCGTGGAGGACGAGTGGTCCGCCAGAGTCGCCGCTGCAGGAGCCCTTATTCTCGGGAGTGGCATAGCACAGGTGGTTGGAGGTGATATAGTGGCTGCCGTAGTAGTCCAGGCAGACACTGTTGTCCGATATTTGGATGTCCACGCAGTTGAGGTAGTCGGTCATCCCGCTGCTATCAGAGGAAGAGCCCCAACCGGAGAGCAGGGCCCACCAGCCATAGAAGTTGTTGTAACGATCGTCGTATCTGGGCAGCTCCACCTTGTTGACCAGCGACCAGAAGTCCACGTGGGGAGTGCGGATCAGGGCGATGTCGTTGTGCAAGTTACCGGTATCGTACTCCGGATGCGTTACCGGTTACCGGTATCGTACTCCGGATGCGTAATGAGATCCGATGAAACGTGGGTGAACTGCGGCTGTTGGCGCCACACAGCTCCATAGCTGATGGTCACGTAACTGGCTCCATAGGTGCAGTGAGCCGCAGTGAGTACCCATTCGTGGCCAATGATGGAGCCTCCGCAGTACCAGCCACCGCCGTTTCCATTATCGAAGCGCAGAGCTACAATGTAGGGCACTTTTCCCTCGTAAGCAGGATACCCATTGGTAATACGTCCGTTAATCTTATTGCCAGCGGGCATATCCTTCACGGGAACAGGCCTTTCAAGGGCCGCCACCAAGGCGAAAGCCGAAAACAGCAAAACTCCAAGCACTTTCATCGCTTGAATGATTTTTACACTGAAAACAATGGCACTTGCGGCACTTCTTTATATAGTCTGCCGAATGAGTGGTATCTATCGGCTCTAAATATTCGTAATCAGTTGGTTTGAAGATTTACAATCTGCTTATATCTGCGATAGATCTTTACGATCTGCGAATATGAAATTCGATTACTTCGGGTTCCAGGAATAATTGCCATCCAACCTCAAGTAACCTTGTATATAGAATTTCAATAAAGGAGCTACAAAAACAATGAACGCTCTTAGAATATTGCATATTTTTTTCTGTTTCTGCCACTGCAGTCTAGAAGGCTGATATATTGTTATTTATGATAGAATGATTACGAAATCACCAAATTAGGGAAAACTACGAATTAAATTATTTTTAAAGCTAGAAAGTATACTACAAAATAGTCTGCAAGCATGATCGGATGTATATATATATATATATATATATAATGTATATATAATCAACCAGATGCAGTGGTAATACCGATCATGCATACGAGATGATTTAAATATTGCTGTAGTTTAATTACTTAATAAATTCGGACAAAGGTTGGTAGTTTTCGTATTAAGCATAAATATGGAATCGGTAATTCTGCTAAATTAACTTTTAAATCTGCAATAGTTTTCCCAGAATTAAAAGTTTTGGTTTTAGTCATTAATCGTTTTTATTTATGCTGTGCTTAGTAGGAGACGCCGGTGTTTGTCTTGATCCAGTCCAAGTAGCTGGTCACACGGGTGAAGCCAGCAGGGGCACCGGACTCACAACCAGCGCTCGACACGAAGGAGGTGACACCGATGAGCTTACTGTCGCTGACCAGGACCAGTGGGCCGCCGGAGTCGCCGTTGCAGGTGGACACTTTGTTGGGGGTAGCAACGCAGATCACGTTGTTGGTGGCTACCAGAGAGCCATAAGTGTTCTGGCATTGAGAGACGGACACAACCTCGAAGACTTCGTACTGCAGAGTGTTAGCGACGCTGGTGGCGGAATCGGAGGTCTTGCCCCATCCGGAGGCAATAGCCTGCTGTCCAGTGTAAGTGGAGTAGGTACCGGCGATGGCGGGCAGCTCAACCTTGTTAATAAGGGCGGTGAAGGCAACCGTTGGGGTCTTGATCAGGGAAATGTCGTTCCTCAACACAATCGAGTTGTAGCTGGCGTGCTGAACGAAGTTATCGGCGGAAACGGTCTGGACCAGCTGGGCACTAGTACGCACGGTGGCTCCGTAGTAAATGGTCACAGCGGAGGCACTGAGAGATATACATTAAAATTTAACTCATTTTGTAGATAAATAAATAAGTTAACTCACCCAGAAGTGCAGTGAGCAGCAGTGAGAACCCAGGTGTTGTCGATGATGGAACCACCGCACCACCAGCTGCCGCTGGTGCTGGCGAAGCTGAGTCCCACCTGGTAGGGGAACTGGCCAGAAGTGGCGGTCTTGCCGTTGGTGATGCGACCCTCGATATTGGTCACGGCGGGCAGGTCACGGGGGTGGATCGGCACCTGCTGGGGCAGCAGACCGGCGGAGGCGGTGGCCAGAGCCAGGGCGAAGACTACGAGCACTTTCATGATGGTCGGAGAACGAATGATTCTTTACCGGCCACACCAGCACTTTTATACCAACTAATTGGGCGGCTTATCATTGGCCGTGCCTCTTGTATTTTGACCAAGTCACTTCTGTTTATTCGCGTGAAATTGCTTATCAGTCGTGGGTTTTGCTCCGATTTTCGATTTTTTTCTTTCTTTTATTGATGTCGGCCAAAAAGGAAGCAGTCCCACTTATCGGCTTTGATTGACCCAAGCCAAAAAAAAAAGTATCTGCTGTTATCGGACTTGTGAGAAACCGGTGAGATTACAAACCGCAGGCTTTCAATTAAACGCACTTCACAAGCGAACTGGCGGCAAACGTTGTCCACTCGAATGATAAGTGGTAAGTGATAAGCATAGATTTCTCTAAATGACGGTAGTGATATTTTGCCAAACGGACGACTTTGGCTGACTTTTGCTCTGTTTTAAGGCATATACATGCATATTTATAGCTGGGAAAACCGGCTAAGCGAAATCGGTTTAATCGAATTATTTGATTATTTTCGGGAGCCATCGATCAGAAATTGTTTACGGCGACACTCACCGCAGTGGAGTGGCTGAAATACCCAGTGATTATCTGATGGCTGGGCCCAAATCGTATTAAGCATACGCAGCGGTGTGCCAAACTTGCCAACTCATTCGAGTGGGCGGGCGGTCAAAGGCGACAGTGGCAAGTTGAATCTGGGAAATTGAAATCAAATCGCCTTACGTGTCGGGCATGCAAAAGCATACTGGATTTTGGGGCCAGTCTCCAGAACACAATCCTGCAGGACATTAGCACATAAAAACAATTCATTGCCTTTCATGCTGACACATGTAGTGTGTAGTTGCTGTCGGGCAGTGACTTTTGTGGGCCACTGTGCGTGTCTGGGCCATAAATGCCAAGCATAAAATAGATTTAATCCTAAAGGAGCAGCGAAAACTTGGCCTGAAGAATTTTTCATCTATTTAATCCTTATATTAACTGCGTTTTATTGATTTTCCTCTGCCGTTCGTTTTGTTTGCCCTGCACTGCTGAGCGTTTTTATGGTTGCTTCTTTCGCTGATTGCGGAAAATTTCGCTTCTTTTGTCTCAGACTCTCTGGAGGAACAAAGGAAACTAATTTCCTGAAATATTTGCTCTCATTGTTTGTGGAGCAGCAGTTTAAAAGCAGCCCAAAAATAAAAAAGGGTCGCACTTTAAATTGCTGGCAGAGACGTATGTAGTACACTTAGATATAAATGTATATTACGTATACGTAATGCGCTCACCCGACACACACGCTTATTAGACGCATTTCCGGCTGCGACGACGACAGCCTGAACAACAATGTCCAATGTCCTCTCGGATAAAAGGAGCACTCGGCTTACCCAACCAGTTGCGTAGATGGGGGGTAAGTAAGAAAAGGATCCGAATATTCATCAGGATATGGCTACGCCTCTGGTTCAAGTGGATTTGAACACAGTTGGGATAAAAATAATAGCAAGCAAGAAAGCTTAGAAAAAATATACATATTAACTAATATTTTGATTCACGTTTTCACGTTAAATATTTTTATATTTTTACCTATGCATTTTAAAATTAATAAAATCTTCAAAAAAAGTTCCAAAAACTTTTGTTGCTAAAATAATTATACTTAGATCGCATAAATGGGCTTCGATCCCTTTTTAATAGTTCAAAGAACTATGAGAATGAAAAAGAGGTCTTGTTGCTAAAATTCCGACCCCAATTATATACTACGTGTGTAAAAGTCCTTAGGAAGGCATTTGAAATGTCCCCCAGCGTGCGCGCTCCTTTGACGAGGAAAAGGAAAAGGACGAGACGACGACGACGACGACAAACAAGATTGCAGCAATAAAATTTCGACAAGTGAACAACAAATGATAAACGAAGCAGCAGCTTGGGATAAAAAGCAGCAGCGGCAGCGAAGGGAGCAGTTCTCGGAGAGGTCAGCCAGTTGGTTCTGTTGGGGAGCCCTTGAAATGCTGTTGGCTGGCCAAGGACTCCGTCCGGCTCACTTCAACCGGGCTTGGCCCTCTCCGGGACGACCATCTAATGTGAGCCGCATCGATTACGCTTCCACTGGCACTCGGATTGTGTGTTTTGGCTGTCGCTATTCCCCCAATCCAATAATGTCGAAACAGGCACTTGGAGAAATAGAAAGAAATGCCCTGTTAACGTGTACTTAAAACGTTTTCAAGGCCCCTATCGAAAATAAAAACTGAAACGTTTATATAAAATATATGTACTACTCTTGTTATAAACTATCTAAATTGACCATAGTATAAGTATGACAATCTGAAGGATATTGCCATTTAATGAGCTTAGGATAATTATGATTGCTTTATTTGGTAATAATTTCTTTTCAAACTTTTGGGCAGTGCAGCAAATATCTTTCAGCTAAGTTTTTTGTATTAAATTGTGATGAAAATGTCGCTGTGCCTGCGGTCAGCTCAAGAAATCCGTCTCCGGCTCCTTGTTGACCAGAATTAATGACAACTGTCTGGCCCAGCTGACCCGACCAAACTGCTCTCATCTTGGTCCTGTCGTAGATGACTTATCACAGGGAACTATGTCTATTCTCTGCAATAATTCAAATTGCTTTTCGGGATGTCAACAGCAGCCGCCTCATTAATCATGCCTCCCGGAATAGTCATAGTCTCACATTGCGTATGAGTAATGTGCTTGCCAGCCACCTTTTTCAAGGTTCCCAAACATGCCAAGCAACTTATCGCCTCATTTTATATCATCCCATTTTCAAGAGGTTACTCAAACCTCTGGGTAAAATGCATTGCAAAAGTTTGCCAACGGATTTTTTTTTTCAAAATGCAATTTGTTGGTGCAGTTTTGCTTGGTAAGTATAGATGTTAGAGTGACTCACGTTTGAAGGGAACACCCTTCCCTCAATTTTGTGACCTAAGTTAACCCAGGACTTAGCAGGTCCTGGGACTTGGTCAAAGTTTTGTGTTGCACTTTGTCAACTCGTTTTTAATGCGCGATGTATTGAAAAAGTTTGATTAGGGAGCAGCTGGCAGACTGAGGAGCTCTTTCCAGGTCCTAACCTGAGTGCAATTTCCCACCAGAAAACTTGATAAAAAGGCGAGCTTAGCGGCGAATGGATGACGAAAAGTGGTGGTGGCCATTACACATACGCCCTGTTGTCCCGATACCATGACTTCGACCAACTGTCAATATTCTGACACAAATCCAGCGAACAGACGACAAACACAAGTGGCCACCATTAAATTTTATGCGCATGGATCAAACTAAGTTATTATATGGGAATACAAAAATGTGTATGTATGAATATCGACTTGGCTTGGCAAATATTTGAGAAAAACGCACAGCGAGGACAATTTTTGCTTTCTCTGTGATTTTCTATCAATAAGCTGACGGCATCCCGTCGACTTTTGCATATGAGAAGGCTCAGCCTTTTTCGAGCTCGAAATATATAAATATAAATTCCTGCCATGCAAACAAATCCTTTTCGATAGATTGCTTTTGGCTGGGTTCCTTTTTTTTTGTCGCCACCGTCGCTTTTTATTATTGTGTGCCAACGCCAGGGATTTTTGTCTACTATGACAATTGGATTTTCACGGAGTGAAAGACGAAGTTGGGTGGATGTTTCGAGGCGAAACAAGTACGTGTCCCCATCGGAGGTGGTACTTGTCTGCTTATTGGCATTGGCACATTGGGGTATCAAAAAAAAAGAGGAAGAAAAGGAAAAAAATGATTCCGCTCGGCCCGTATCAATGACTTGTGAATACTCACTGTGAATTCATCCTATTGTTCCAGGCATTCTTGGCATTGAATATTGCAACTTCCTTTGTGTACTTGCAGTGTCTTGTCTGCCAGAATTTGAATGCAGTCTGCTATTTTCGTCGGCGGTGTGTGGGGAAATAGAATAGTTAATATCCTGTGCAGATTGCTCATTCAGTCGGGAATCCCTTTTGTTGGGACTTCATTAATGCCTCCAATTTATGCGATCCTCTTTTGAAATATCTCTGCATTCCGCTTGACGTAATGTTCGGCTCTTGTTTGTGTCGGAAAATATATAACTACTCATCAAATTTTAGCATGCATATTTATATGAATATGCAGCTATGGGTCTGGCAAATGCTTTATGGCTTATAAACATTTTGTTTGCCAATATATTTTTTGGTTTTTGCCCTGGCTCGTGCCGCACTTGCTCTTGTTGTAATTTCGGTTTATTGTTTTCTATATATTTTTCTGCTTGAACGCACTAAAAGCCACTCCACTGCCAGTCAACCATTCAATCCACCTTCCTCTGGACGGGTTCCTCCCATATTTCCTCCTCGATGCCGGCATTTGTTTGTTTTATGTCTTTATTTTGTGCCCTGCCGGAGGAGCAAAGTATTATTATTTTTTGCTCTACTCCAGCTGCCGTCGCTCTCCTTTTTTACTGAGTGATGGCTCTAGGTAATGCCAGGATACCAGATACTCATACCAAATACCAGGATGCTAGGATGGAGGCATGGGGATTTCGGTGAGTGCTCTCTGAGCGGCTTTGCATATGGCCGTGAGTGTGTGGACTATCTACTTGATATGTGCGCAGCTTTTGGGTAAATTTTCGAGACCCGGAGATGTTTCAATTATTGTTACCGCTTGTTGGCCCAAAAGCAAACGCACTTCCTTAAGTATTCCCCGAGTTCCATATATAGCCAGAAAGTAAGCCATTAACTTTTCCCGTCAATCAATTGTCACTCCCAAAAGGGAAAACAAAAGGCAGGAAAAAAAGCAACATGAAAACAAAAGGCACGAGACCATGACAAGACATTTTACTTCCATGCGAATGAAATGAAATCAAGAGAAAAGGGGAAGTCTGCTTTCGACAGATGAAATTGTTGACTAAAGATTGCTCTACAGGAGATTTGTTTGGTATTAAACCAACTTAAGAAACTAAGAATCCTTAGATACTAACGAAATTGTAGTCATTTTTATCAATCGGAAAGTTACAACCAAAGCTGATAAGAGGCGTTTTTGTCTGAGACTCTGTCACAATCTAAAATTCTCAACATTTAAGGTATTTGGTGAGGTGAAGATACCCTCTCTTCTTTTCAATAGGCTTCCAGTAAAATCTTTTCACTATTGACAAGAAATTAACTTTTATCGTAAAAGAATAGGTTTTAATGTGTTAAAATTAAAAACTATCTTATCAATGAAAAGGCACTAGAGACATTTGAATGAATTGCATAAAAACATAAGCTATCTTATCAGATAATTCGTAAAATGACTTTTTCATTGAGAATAGATAGAAAACAAGCCAGTTATTTAAAGCAATTGAAACTAATTTAGAAATCTGCAGCGTTCCTAGTTCATCAAGCGAACCCACTTGGACCACAACAAGTATCGCCACTCCATCAGAAGTCAAGCCAAAACTCTTTGTCTCCGGGTCCGAACAAAAAACCAGCGAACTTTGCCGTCAAGTCATTGTGGTGGATGCTGAGTGAACTTGTTTTCGGGCGTTGGTGGTTCAAGTGGAGCCACCAGCAGAGCCACACCAAGACCCAAGTGTTGTTTGGATTTCATTATACAATTATCTTGTTACCAGAAATAATGGTGTCGAGCCGGGCAACATGCCAAAAGCATTCAATGAGCCCGATGCGCCCTCCACTTACCCCGCCAGCCATCACGGTGGGTGGTTGGACTGTCAGTCAGTCACTCAGTCAGTTAACCCATACCCACACCCAAACGAGCCCAACCCAATCCCTGCCAGATTCACACACACACACACATGTGGGGTAGCCGGATGTTGAGCGCGTTAGGAAAAGCAGGAAGTCATTAGCCAAAAAAACTCTGCTGATGGCGGTTCCAACTGGGGTTGCAAGGAGCCAGTAATGCGATAAATAAATGAAAATGTTTGAGTTAAATGAATTAAGTGTGTGATAGATACTCTGCCAGTGTGTGTGTGTGTGTGTGTGTGTGTCTCTTGGTTTTGGCATGGGGCTTTTTTGCTAGAAACACTTTCGGTGTTGTCCTGTCATCGCAAGTGACTTGGGGTTGTTAAGTGCTGGAGCAATAGTAATTGTTTGGCGCTTAATTAGCCGAACATCATTCAAAGTGTCTCAGGCACGGGGCCAACTAAGGGGTTAAGAAATTGCCAGTCAAAGTTTCACTTAAGTTAAATTATTTCTTCAACTATAACATAAAAATCATCAAGGCAGAAATTTGTAGTCATCCTAGTTTTCCTAAAGTGGTTACCCAAAAAGTCCAAGCAATGCGGTTTAGAAGGCATCGAGCAACGCGTAACCAAAGTTATTTAATATATTTTAATGTCACGTATCCTTCAAAGGTAACCACATGTATAATGAAGGGCAATTATTTCAATAATTTGGTGATACCTTTCATTTGGTCAGTTAGTTTAAACCTTGGTGTACATTTATACTTAATATCAATTTCATTAAGGAAGGCCTCAAGTCTCTCCTTCTGTTCTTAATTAACTTATCTCTCTGATTGTTAGTCATGTTGGAAATAACCATTAATCATCCACATTAGTATGGCTGAAACTATTAGAAGTCATGGTCATTTTCGCTATGTGCTGACCCCGAAATGCTGAGCTTGCATTTTTGGGAACGTCTGCTCTGCTTTTTTTTGATTTTTTCGGTTGGCCAATTTCGAGTCCATTTAATTAATTATGTAGCCGACTCATGGCCCCGCCAAAAATCGTTAATTAAGTTGATTGCTTTGAATTGGCTGGCATTTATTAGCCAGGATTGCGTTGTTGACTCCCCGGTCGAAAAGTCCTTTCGCCCCACCCGTTTTATTTGGCCATAATTGATGAGCTGACAGTACGTTAATTGATTTTGCTCTACGCTTAGAGCTCCCTATACGATGCGAAAATTGATTTTATTAGCTGCCACATGAAACGGACCTAAATATTTAATTGGTGCGAACTGGGTCAGAGATCAAGAGGAAGTCGCACTGATATCAATAAACCAATTTGACTTTGATTCTCACACTCACCGGAATTGTGAAGATTGAACAAGGATACCGGCGGAAATGAAACAAATAATGCTTCCATTATAACTATCATTGGACCAATGAATAACCTAAAATTTAGAATTCATTTATTATTTTATCTCCGACATAAAGAGTTAAAGAATTATGTCAACTGTGATTGTCCGCCGGCTAGAAAAATTGATAACCAATAGAGCGATTCAAACAAAACCACTTGACCGACTGACTGCCATTGGAAGCCAACAGAAATGGCCAAAACAAAGTTGACTTCAATCAGTAGGGAAGTGAAGTTTGTGGCCAAGAAGGAAGCGAAGTTCAATCAAAGCATTGCGACTGGGAAAAGTGGATTTTAAATAAAAAACTTTGGCCATAAACACTCTTTGTCCGCTTTCCGGGTTGACATTTTAACTAACTTTGCCCACATATGCACACATACCCATAGTGACAGCCATAGTAACTTCTGCGTTTTTTATTTCGGCTGACTATGTATGATATTTTGTCATATCTAAACCACAGAATACGAGTGCAGGAAACTTTTTGTGCTGTCATAAATTTCCGCAATGCAAACATTTATCAGCCCGACTGGACGGACCCCTTAACCCTCTGCTGGGCGTGGGGGTCTACCCTTCCAGCCGGCATCCACTTTCAAGCTCAGCTGCTGCTATTTTCCCTGACTGACTTTGTTATGTCTCTGGATCGGGATCTGGTTTTTGGTTCCAGTTTCTGTCTCCGTCTCTACTTTTTGTCGCTTTGCCGGCTGGCTCGTGTTGAGTAAATGCTTTTTATGCGGAACCGCAGGACCATCTGGTTCGGACTGGATTTTGGCCACCACCTGCCATCCTTTTGAGATGGGAGGACCCTACACTGTTAGAAACTCGAATGAGAAAGTTATGGAATTACATTTAATGGGCTGCGCATAAAAGGTGATGCATATATGGCAACAACTTTCGTCATTTCTTTAAATGCCACGCAATAACTCAACTGTTGACATATTGTCTGCGTTTTTCTTTTCAACTTTCACTTGAGCAAAACTTTTCCTCATTGAATTTTTGTTCATCTGCTTGTGAACTTTTTAGCTTTTATTCCCGGGTAAGCCTACATACTGGCCAGCAGACCCAAGAAAAATCCCAGACCTGATCGATTTTGCAATTACTAAACATGTCCCCCGCAACATGGTCACCGCCGAAGCACTAGCAGATTTATCATCAGATCACTCACCTGTTTTTCTAAATATGCTAACTCGCCCCCACATCGTCGACCCACCGTATAGACTCACAAATTTTAGAACAAACTGGCCAAGGTATCAAAAGTATGTCTGTTCACACATAGAACTAACGACGGCATTATCTACAAAGGAGGATATAGACAAGTCAACGGAAACTCTTGAAAACATTTTAGTTTCGGCTGCAAAGGCTTCAACCCCGCCAGTGACGTATGCAAAACCAAACTACATCAAAACTAATCGCGAAATCGAGCGGCTGGTATTAGATAAACGACGCCTACGAAGGGATTGGCAGTCTAATAGATCACCAATTACTAAGCACATGCTTAAGATAGCCACACGCAGGCTTACCAATGCTCTCAAACAAGAGGAAAAAAAACAGCCAACGTTCATATATCGAGCAACTCTCTCCCACCAGCACTAAGTACCCTCTTTGGAGAGCTCACAGAAACCTAAAGACTCCAATAGCGCCAATTATGCCACTACGAAGTCCCTCTGGCACCTGGTTTCGAAGTGATGAAGAACGAGCCAGTGCTTTCGCTGACCATTTACAAAATGTATTCCGACCAAACCCCTCTACCAACACATTTATTCTCCCTCCTTTAATAGCAGCCAATCTAGATCCTCAAGAACCCTTTGAATTCCGACCATGTGAACTAGCAAAGGTTATCAAAGAGCAACTGAACCCAAGAAAATCGCCTGGCTACGACCTAATAACTCCAAGAATGCTCATTGAACTCCCAAAGTGTGCTATTCTTCACATCTGCCTGTTGTTCAACGCAATCGCCAAGCTTGGATACTTCCCTCAAAAATGGAAAAAGTCGACCATAGTAATGATTCCAAAGCCAGGAAAAGATAAAACGCAGCCATCATCATATAGACCGATAAGCTTACTAACATGTCTTTCAAAGCTGTTTGAAAAAATGCTACTCCTTCGGATTAGCCCTCATCTTAGAATAAACAACACACTTCCAACACATCAATTTGGCTTTAGAGAAAAACATGGAACCATCGAACAGGTCAACCGAATCACGTCAGAAATTCGTACTGCTTTTGAACATCGAGAATACTGCACAGCCATTTTTCTAGACGTCGCGCAGGCATTTGACAGAGTGTGGCTCGATGGACTTTTGTTTAAAATAATCAAGCTGTTGCCCCAAAACACACATAAGCTACTGAAGTCATACCTATATAACAGAGTGTTTGCAATAAGATGCGATACAAGCACTTCACGCGATTGCGCAATCGAAGCTGGAGTGCCGCAAGGCAGTGTACTGGGTCCAATCTTATACACCCTGTATACGGCGGATTTCCCCATAGACTACAATCTAACAACCTCCACGTTCGCTGATGATACCGCGATACTCAGTCGCTCGAAATGCCCAATAAAAGCCACGGCACTCCTATCCCGACACTTAACATCTGTAGAACGATGGCTTGCCGACTGGAGAATTTCAATAAATGTTCAAAAATGCAAGCAGGTTACCTTTACCTTAAACAAACAAACATGCCCACCACTGGTCTTGAATAACATATGCATTCCACAAGCCGACGAGGTAACATATCTGGGAGTTCATCTGGACAGGCGGCTCACTTGGCGCAAACATATAGAAGCCAAATCGAAACATCTTAAACTTAAAGCAAGGAACCTCCACTGGCTCATAAATGCTCGCTCTCCACTTAGTCTGGAGTTCAAAGCTCTTCTATACAACTCCGTCTTAAAACCTATCTGGACTTATGGCTCCGAGCTGTGGGGCAACGCATCCAGAAGTAACATAGACATTATTCAGCGAGCACAGTCAAGAATTCTGAGAATTATCACTGGAGCGCCGTGGTACCTTCGGAACGAAAACATACACAGAGACCTAAAAATCAAATTAGTAATCGAAGTAATAGCTGAGAAAAAAACGAAGTATAACGAAAAGCTGACCACCCATACAAATCCCCTCGCAAGAAAACTAATCCGAGTATGCAGTCAAAGCCGGCTGCACCGCAACGACCTCCCAGCCCAGCAATAAACTTATTAGGGCATTAATGAAAAAAAAAAACTATCACTAAGTGAAAGTTAATTAAGTTAGATTAAGATTTGAACACTTATTGTTAGTCTCTTAACACAAAGGGAAGATTCAATAAATAATAAAAATTAATAAAAAAAAAAAAAAATTGTGTCGCTTGGCAATTTAATGAATTTTAATGAGAACTTACTCGCCGAATGCCAGTAACAGCTTGGTTCTGCATTCATTTTCATTTGTCTGTTTTGTGATGATTTTTGATTTTAGACAAAAGCATATGTACAAGACGATATGGATTGTTACTATAACCGACGACCCTCAAACTGGGAACATAAGTTCTCTTTTGATCTATATTGAGTAAAGAAATTTATAAATGAAGATCTACGTTTCCGAAATTCCCCCTATAGAGCTATAAAACTTTTGAATTTTTTAGAAATGATTTTTATTTTTAAGCGAAATTGTAGTTCCTGACTCCTTCCTAGATGCCAGTGTTAGTCTTGATCCAGTCCAGGTAGCTGGTCACACGAGTGAAGGCAGCGGGGTAGCCCTTCTCGCAACCGGCAGAGGCACCGAATGAGGTCAGACCGATCTGCTCGCTGGACGACTTGAGGACCAGAGGACCGCCGGAGTCACCGTTGCAGGTGGACTTGGCGTCGGTGGTGGCCACGCAGAGGGTTGAGTCGGTCACGACCGAGGTGCCGTAGGTTTGGGCGCACTTGGTGTTGGTGATCACAGTCAGGTCGACATACTGAAGATTGGTAGCCACACCACTGGAGGTGTCACTGGTGCGTCCCCATCCGGAGGCGACAGCGACGTCACCGACGAAGGTCGAGTAGGAGTTGGAGATGCTTGGCAGCTTGACGGCGGAGATCCTGCTGCTGGAGGAGGTGGCGGGGATCTTGATCAGGGAGATGTCGTTGCGCAGGTTAGCGCTGTTCCAGCCGGAGTGGATGATGATGTCGGAGCTGGACACGGTGTGGGTGATCTCGGCGGAGGTGCGCACGGTGGCGCCCAAGTAGACGGTCACGGACTGAACTCTGCGATAAATCAAACATACAATTGGTTAGGACATTGGTTCCAAGATATTTTCGGCATTCCTTCAAGGGACACTCACCCATCGGTACAGTGAGCAGCGGTCAGGACCCAGGTGCTGCCGATCAGAGAACCACCGCACCAGGCGCTGGACAGAGCACTCAGCTTCAGGGAAAGTCCCACCTGGTAGGGGAACTGGCCGACGGCGGCGTTGCTTCCTCCGGTGATGCGACCTCCAATGTCGCCAACGACGGGCATCTCGCGGCTGCGATGGCGCAGCTCCGGCTCGGGGAAAGCGGAGGCGGCCACAGCCAGGGCAAGGATGATCAGGAACTTCATCTTGGGAATTGTTGCTTGTTCAGTTAAGGGAACTCAACTGTTTGGCCAAGGACCAGCTGGGGTCTTTTATACTGGCCAAGTCGCGTCTGCGATTGGGTTGCAATTCAGAAATAGAGCTGTCCCGATTAGATAGGACCACTAAAGTCGGTTCGAACTACCTTATCTGTTGAGATTTTGTGCCGAAGATATGAATGAATGAACTTCAGCCACACGGTCGCCAAAATTACTTTCCCAATCCAAGAGTATTAATCCCGATACGGATCTAATCAGGGCTATGGGCTTCGAGTGGATTTCCAGATCGAGCCGCTGCGATACCAAAGGCCTAGCATGGGGTTGCTAATTAATTTGATTAGTTTTACACATACGCGATATATACATAACTATATATTGCGATACAAAATTGGCAAAGGTTTGCTTTGCTCTTCAGCGTATCTTATAATTCCCATGGTAGTCGAGTGCTATCTTATCTCCTGTCTATAGGGTGAGAAGCCGTAAGCCCACAGTTTAGTTGGGTTTGTTTACCTTCGATAAAGGTCAAGGAGTAGGACGTGAGTTGGTCAAGACTGCTTAAACTTCATAGGAAATCATACCGCCGTCTAACAATTGCGTATCTGGACTCTCTCTTTGATTACAAACACGCAAATTTCAGTTGTTTTCGCAACCGCAGCCTTCTTTATCAGCGAAAGCCGCGTGATTTTATGACGCGTTCAACCGACCACATCACTGCGGTTAATAGCCAATTCAGATGGCCAATTGAAGGCGATTAGCGGGAGGAGGCGCTGCGGTCTGTACCCAATATGCCCTCACCAAAAACGGACACTCAACCCAATGATTTCAATTTCAGTGGCGATTCATCAGCAATTTCCATGGCAATGTAATTTTTCTTTTGTGCCCTTATTGAGCTCCCCAAATTGACTTGCTCTTCTGCAATGCCGAAATGTTTATTGTTATTTATCGGTAACAATTTTCATTCAAGAGAAAACAACCACACATAAAATGGACCATTTGCACCTTCCTTTCTCGACAGAAGAACCTGTTTTGGTTTCATTGCTCAAATTGGTTTTATTGTCTGGGCCGACTATATTGTTTAGCAATTAATGGGCTGCAATTAGGCGTTAATTGCATTTAGTTGGTCATTGCCGTTTGCTGTCGGATCCATGGCAAATATGCGGTTATCCTGGTGTAGACAGTGGGACCCCCCACCTCGCATCCTTCGGCACTGCCGAACGAGGTGACCCCAATCAGGTAGCTAACATTGCGCCAGTGGTACACAACGGGGCCACCGGAGTCGCCATTGCAGGCACCACGTCCATTGCTTCCATCGGTGCACAGGTGACGTCGCTGGCTAACCAATCCTGGCAGGAAATAGCAGATGCAGCGTTCCTGATCGATCACCTCCGCATCTAAGTACTGGAGGAGTCGCGTCCGTTTGTCGGTTGAATCTCCCAAGTAACCCCAGCCAGATAGGGTCACCACTTTGCCTACCAGAAAGTTTTGATGCATGAACTCCCCAGCCAACTCAATGGGTTGCACTTGTTCTGAAGTTCTGACTTTTCTTGGCAGTCGTATTAAAGCCAAGTCACTATATCCTCCAAATCCCAAGTAATCAGGATAAATAATGAAATCTCTATGCGTGACTTGTAACTCCTCCACGGAGTCTTCTACATCGGCAAATACGGTGGCGCCCGTGTATATCTTTGCAGCTATGGCATCGGTCAGACAATGGGCTGCAGTCAAAACAAATTGAAGAGTGATAAGGGAACCACCGCACTTGACCAGATCTGCGCCACTCAGCTGAATCACCAGACCCACTTGATAGGGAAACATGCCGCGCGTGGCCAATTCTCCTCCAGCTATTCGAGTTCTCACAGCAGCGGTTTGATTACCTTCCATCTCGAATTTTTCGCAGCGAAGTCGAAAGTTTTCGTAGCCAAGCTGCCAACGTCTTTCCATGATTGCATCGTCATCGTCCGGTGTCTCCTCTTTGGGGTGCTCAAAAGTATCTAGCCAAGGCTCACTTGATTTAACTAGTGTGGATGATAGAAGTAGCAGGAAGAAAGCACTTGTAGCCTGGTATTGCGCCATTTTATCACTACGGAATTGAAAAAATAATATGGGGAATACCTGTTATTGCATTCTATACTATATCTTTTAAATGTAATATTTCCTTTTTCTGACCAAATTCATAGAATACCCCCCGCCCCCCCCCCCCCCTTAAATATGTGAATAGGAAACTCTATTCATTATGTTGAATGAAATTTATGAATGAATTGCCTTTTTATTTACATATATTATATATATAGCTGATGTTCCTCGTAATGAGTTAGTCCAAGTTCAGGTCTGAGTGGGCTCTTCACGTGAAGTACTGGGCTTGTTGTTGTATTTGCTGGTGTTTTTATAGTCAGCGATTGTGGCATCGACATTGCGTCATCGACTTGGATGCGGCACGTGTCCGCATCGTTTGTTAATTGAATTTGCTTGGGCCGAGTGCAAATTATACGGAGACGGGAGGAGCAGCAGATGTTTGGCATTCAATTCCTCCAGCTACCGTGTAATTGCCGCACGTTTTGGCGATTATGTTGCTTAGGCTAGGCCTTCGTCTCCCTTTGGCATACTGCAGTTTCCTTAATTGCTTTCGAACCCCCCATTTTCCCGGGTCCTCAATTGCACGATTTCAGTCTTAGCCCCCAACATTGGCCAGAATGTCTGGGTCGGGGTCTCTGTATTTATTGACTGTCGTTTTATCAACGCTTAGTTTATTATTTGTTTAATTTACTGCACACCTTCGCCTGCATTTCGACACATGAAAGGCCATTGATAATTTTCCTGGAGTTGAATGGCTGTGGGGTTTTACAATCCAAGGCCCCGATTTCGTCACCGATCATAAAGTACCCACTTTGGCGATATCAAAAGCCAGAAGTGTATTAAGTTAGTCTATAAGAGTTATTATGAAATCTGATTCATTAAACGGTAAGAGAGTAGATCTCAATCTCTAGACATTATTTAAAAGTCTAACATGTGTAAAATCATGATTACAGTTTTATTTATAATATTTTGCAGTTTTCATATTTCATACTTCAACACTTAGATACCGGAAGTTTCCTTGATCCAATCGCGATAGTAAGTGATACGGGTGAAAGCAGCTGGTGCGCCAGACTCGCAACCATCAGCGGATCCAAAGGAGGTGGCACCGATGAGGACACCATCGAGAGCCAATGGGCCGCCGGAATCACCCTGGCAGGTGGAGGCCTTGTTGGTGGTGTCAACGCAGAGGACCCTGCTGGTCACGATCAGGCTTCCGAAGGTTTCCTGGCATTTGGAGTTGGAGATGATGGTAAGGTCCACGTACTGCAGATCGCGAGACACGGCGGTGGCTTGGTCGGAGGTGAGACCCCATCCGGAGGCAACAGCGGTCTTTCCCTCGTAGGTGGAGTAGCTGTTGGAGACGGCGGGCAGGCTGATCTTGTTCACGGTAGCCGAGAAGGACACGGACGAAGTCTGGATCAGGGAGATGTCGTTGCGGATGGTCAAAGCCAGGTAGCTTTCGTGCTGCCTAAACTTTGAGCTGCTGACGACTTGGGTGAACTCGGGGCTAGTACGGACAGTGGCACCGTAGTAGATGGTCACGGAGGCGGCACTATATTGGAAATACTCTCATTAGACCTGGTCTTGAAGGACGGAAAATGCACTTACCCGTCGGTACAGTGAGCAGCAGTCAGCACCCACTCGTTTCCGATGATGGAGCCACCGCACCACCAACTGCCAGCAGAGCTGGAGAAACTAAGTCCCACCTGGTAGGGGAACTGGCCGGCAACGGCGTCCTTGCCGTTGGTGATGCGACCGGTGATGGATGGGGTCGAGACCCTGTCACGGGGATGTACAGGGGCAATATTGGGCAGGAGCCCAGCGGAGGCGGAGGCCAGAGCCAGAACCAAAACTACGAAAACCTTCATGCTGATGGTTGCTCAAACTATGAGTGATTTTCCCTTTCCAACACGGCCTCTTTTATACCCAGACTGAGAAATCTTATCTGCATAGATGGCTGGGCAAGTCCACTTAAATGTTCTGATTAAGTGTCGCAAAAATTTTTTTAAGTTTATTATATGGCGCTTTTGTAAAATTTTTCTATTTGATAAGATATTAATGTAGCTACTGGCATTTATTTCTTCATCACAAATTAGGGACTTTCAAATTGTGCGAATAAAAGATAATTACTTTGGTAGCATTACCACTTTTGTGCTTTTGTTTTGCTAGTTGGGATTTGCTTGGTTAAAAACAATTATTTATTACTTATCAATATTTCTTTATCTTAACTGCCTATTTACGTTGTAACTTAAAGAGTAAGCCATAAAGAATAGGACTTTATAAAAAGATTCCAAAGCAAACATTTGCTTTTATTTTATTTAATTCTTGGTAAATTGGAAGCAATATTGCCATAATGATGTAAGGTACAGTGGTTTTAAGACCTTTTTAAGCCTATTTAATGGTTAAAGATTTACAATTCTGTTGTTTCGCTGCTGATTTCAAAGACAATATAAAATGATCCTTAATACCAGAAATTGCTCACTCTTTAAAGTGTATTCGATCCAGATGAAGGTTTTTGCTGTCTTGGTCTTGGCAATTGCCACAGTTTCTGCTGATATCCTGCGCCAGGACACTCCAGTACATCCCCGTGATAGCTCAGCTGTTCCGTCCATAGATGGTCGCATTACCAATGGAAACAAGGCAGCTGCTAACCAGTTTCCCTACCAGGTGGGACTCAGTTTTAAAAGCTCGGCTGGCAGTTGGTGGTGCGGTGGTTCAATAATAGCGAATACATGGGTACTAACTGCTGCTCATTGCACCAAAGGGTGAGTAATTTTTTTAAAAAATCGATAATCGATTTAAGATTTATTCTGTTAGAGCCTCTTCCGTGACCATCTACTATGGGTCCACCGTTCGCACTAGTGCCAAACTGAAGAAAAAGGTCTCCAGCTCCAAGTTTGTGCAGCATGCCGGCTACAATGCGGCTACTTTGCGCAACGACATCTCCCTGATCAAGACTCCATCCGTCACTTTTACGGTTTCCATAAATAAGATTGCCCTGCCCGCCATCGCCAGCAGCTACTCCACCTACGCCGGACAGACTGCAGTGGCTTCCGGATGGGGCAGGACCTCCGATTCCAGCATTGCCGTCGCCACGAACCTTCAATACGCACAATTTCAGGTCATTACCAATGCTGTGTGTCAGAAGACCTTTGGGTCATCTGTGGTCACCAGTGGAGTTATCTGCGTGGAGTCCATCAACAAGAAGTCGACCTGTCAGGGCGATTCTGGCGGTCCGTTGGCTTTGAACAATAGACTAATTGGTGTGACCTCGTTTGTGTCCTCCAAGGGATGTGAGAAAAATGCGCCTGCTGGTTTCACCCGCGT
This sequence comes from Drosophila melanogaster, assembly GCF_000001215.4. NCBI lineage: Eukaryota > Metazoa > Arthropoda > Insecta > Diptera > Drosophilidae > Drosophila > Drosophila melanogaster. The sequence goes on along the minus strand of NT_037436.4, from coordinate 6,033,783 downwards.
CACCAGCTATCTGGATTGGATCAAGAACCAGTCCGGTGTGTTTTATTAGCCGTAAAGCCACGCAGTCCAGTTTTCATATTCCTAAAAAGCATTGCCTATTTTTGAGCGGCTATAGGAATGAACCCAACAGCGCAATCTGAATTGTAACTGATTATGTTTTTTATGTTGGACATACCCTTATCTTTTTCTTATCTAAAACAAATATTTTGAGTATTAATTACGTAATAAGGAACCTTTTTATTCATTCCATACAAGAAAATACCAAGAATTTTAGAACGTTTTTTTATTATTGTTAAAAATATTAGAAAATGGCCTTGATCCAGCCCACATCCTGCCCAACCTGGCAGCCATCGGGTGAGCCAAATGAAGCACCACCAGCCGCTCTCCGTACCGACGAAGCTTAGTCCCACCTGGTAGGGGAAATTAGAGTTTAAATGGTTTTTTTTCTACAAGAAATCTACTAACTACGTTTACCTTCCCGTGTCAAACGATTAAGTTTCCGAAACTGGTTGGCTTATCAAGCAGAAAGCTAAAATCCGTATCAATAAAAATCTGTATTAGTTATCAATTGGATTGTAAATTTTCAAGTGGGTAATACCCGAAATTAATGTTACCTTATCTTGGGCAAATACAAAGCGATTAATTTTGGGAATTTTCACTTGGACTTAGATTTGCTTGATATAATATAAAATGAACGTTAAGCTTAATAATATCTACACACCTTAAAATGTGATTTTAAATTTTTCACAATGAAATAAAATGAGTACGATTATTATTATGTTAAGAAAATCTATTTGCTATATACAAGTTACACTATTCTATGAATTGTTTTTCAAACTTCTATAATACAGTATTGCCTAGACTGATATTTCTTGTGTTCTCCATTTGCAAACGGAAATGGCCGCCGAGCACTTCAGTATTGTTTGACTTCCATCCAATGGCGGCCGCATCATCGAACTTTTGTTTGCTTTTTGTTCAATTTTTATTAGATACCATTTGTTTGCGTGCCTTGACTGTTTTGCTACTTGAGCCGAAGCTCCAAGGTTCGAGCTCTGTTTTTATGTTTATGCGGAAATCTGCAGAAATTGTGTCAATATCAATAAAATTAGATTAGTATCGACGAGGACGACGCCGACAAACAAGCAACCGAAGTGTGGCAGGCAACAAATAAAGTCCCTTCCCCTTAGCCTGCCTCCCACTTCCTTCCCTAAGCCAATTTCATGTGTTGTGGGCTGCTTCCGTTTTCGAGCTCACTTCCGGCCCACTTCCTTTGGTTGTGTGTGAGTGGGTGTGTATGTGACAACTGTTTAAATGCCTTGAAATTGTTGCAATTTTGATCCGTCCCAATTGGATAAAGTTTTCGGTGGGCACTAAAGCATAGGGCCCCACTTAATCTCAGTTAATTTTCTTAATGGAAAAGTTTTTCTCAGTTCCTTACATTCATTTTCTCCCTTTTGACTAGGCTCAAAAATTGCTTTTCACTTAATTCTCGTTTTCGGGATTGCTGGTGAATTTTTATGCAGGAACCCAATTTTCATAATGCGCAAATTAGAAAAGTTTTTCGCTTCAAGTTTACCATGCGAATTTTTCCTATTGAATTTGCGCTTGACTTAAAGCTGTTTTTCCCTATTGATTTCGCATTCAAAACATTTACGTGGCATTATCGCTGGCTTTTCATTTTCTCACTACCCCTCAACAATAAACAACATGAACAATTGTGTCTCCATTTCTCATCTGGTGGCGTAATCTTTTATATAAACACAGCCCTGGCGCTCCAACACTTTCCACTCGGTGTCCAACTAAGAAAAACATTTGCACGAGGAGCTCGGAGAATGGCGGGAAAAGCCGGAAAAGTCTGGTAGTGGAAGAGGGAGGTCTTCACTCCGCGCCGACTGAATCACGTGACGAATGATTGAGTGCACTTCTGTGTGCGCTTTTTCACTTAAAATGTGCGATTTCAATCACTAAAAGCAAAGGTACACATCGCAAAATCGAATCAGCCATGGCTGATGGAGTTTCTGGAGTGCTTGCCGCACTGGTTTTTTGCCAGTCGAAGGACCATTAACCGCAAGGTGGGCAAAAACAAAAGACATTCGCAGTGCATTCAAACCGGAAGAGGAAGTTGGCAATAAAAACGCTGAAACAAGTTATGTGCAAAATGTCCGGGACACGTGATGGACTTTTCACCTACAAAAAAAAAAAAAAACAAAAGAAAGGAAATACGAGGAGTTAGAATGCCTGAGGACCTCCGCTAAACATTCCGTACATCAAAAACGACGCGCCACTTAACAAATCCCAAGTTGTCGTTGCGTGCCACGTGACTGGCATACAAAGCGCCCACAGGACTCCTGGCAGGACCCGAAAACAATAGCTCTGCTTTGGTCCGCCGGAATGTTCTTGGCCCGCTCGTTACTTTATGGCCAGCCGGCAAAACGCTTTCACGCACGCCCACCCACGCCGCCGCCCCTCTTGTCCAGCTGGCGACCTGCCGCGCTTAATTTCCGCTTGTAATGGACGCACGATAAATCCTGGCAAGCGTTTCCGAATCTTTAGGACTTTCCTCACGCGGCACGCAATCGAAATATATATTTTTAGAGACTGCCGCCCCCTCACTTGGACTGCTTGTTGCACTCGCCAAGTTTATAAGTTTTATTAAATTTGTAGTATCTCAGTTGGGACATGAGGAAAGTATGAGCCGGCTTGGCATTTTATTATATTGAAACAACTTTTAGCTTGAAAATTGAATAAATGGAAGAGGTTTTCGGAATTACAAAGATAGAGAGCAGAAATTGTAGTCTTTTAAAACTAAAACAGAAAAATTAAAGTTAATGTATTATGTTTATTTATCTTCAACCTTACCTATTTTCATGGGTATGAACTTACTTTAACATTTCCTAAATTCGGAGTCTGCAACTTTCGCTAGACCCATCCAATTCGGTGATTTCAAATCGAAAATCCTTTTAACTTGCAACCGCAATGTGCCAATTGCCAGGACCATTTTTATTGTCGCCCGTCGTTAGTCAAAGGCTAAAGTCGGTAACAACTATTGCCTGTCTCGTTGGTAGGTACAGCCCCCCCCCCCCTAAATCCATGCCATCCCCTTCGAATTTGCACCTGAGTTAGCCCACCTGTGCGTGTCGCCTAAGCCGGCGATAAGGTGAGCACATTTGGAAGGACGAACCGAACCAAACCGAACCGAACCCCTTCGATCCGGAGTCCTGGATCCGTGAGTATCCCGCTTTCGCTACGTGCCTTTCTTTGCGGCTGCGATAAATTGCTATTGGTTTGCAGTTGGGCCAAAAGGTAAAGCTGCTAATTTATTAGCCAAAGCGACAAACAAAGCATAAATAAGCACGGGTTTGGGTTCGCAGTCGTGTATCTGCAGTTGCGGCTGTAACCATCCGTCCGTCTGACCTTAAACATTCGATTTGCTCATGGCCATTTCGGCTTTAATGTGTGTGAAAGTGGCATATAAATTTCAATGGGGCGTAAGGATCCGCTAAGCTCTTGGCTTTCCAGCCATGTGCCACGCCCACCCTTGGGGGGGGGGGTTATCTTGTCACTGTGTGTGTACCCGTATATGTGTGTGTGTGTGTGTGGTCCAAACAATGGGAAAGCGACAACGACAACGCATATTCAATAATGTCGCTTTCAACTTTTATGCTTGCAAAATGCAAAAATCTGCAGTCTGCAGAGGAGTGGCAAGCGGGCACAGATAGTAAGTTGGCTAAACACATTCATGCATTTTACAATGCTGCCAAAGCCCGTCGGACTAAAGTTCTTGGCTGTGAACAATAGAAAAACGAATTAAACAAAAAAGCCAGGCCAGCGGCAGCATTCACATAAGTATATGTTTCTATGAACACTTGAAGAAATTTCCACAATAAGTGGAAAATATATATCTATAAAATCTGTACGCAATTTTAACCAGAAATTGAATTCTTATTATAACCGAATTTTGATATATCAAAGTAGGTTGCAGTCTTTGTAAATTTAATAATAAAATTCACCTGTTTGGTAGTGAGATTTCCTTTTTAAGTGTGCATGCCACCGTTTGTGGGTGTAGATGTGTGCCACAACAATAAGCAGAAAGGCAGCAGCTGCAACAATGGCGAACAGCAAAAATGAATGCGAGTGCGAATCCAAGGGAATGCGGAGCAGGCTCTGCAAGTCCTCCACTGTTGCTTTTACTGGCTTTTGTTTGCCCCACCACCTCCGACCTGCCACGCCTCTCCCCCCCCCCATACTCCTCGTTATTCAACGCCACTTTTGGCACCTCTCGCCCCGCTCCTTTGTCGCTGCTGCATTAGCCACCATAGTGCATTAATGTTGCACGCTGAGCATGTGTGTATGACTCTAGATGGGCTGGCTTTACTTGGCTTGCGACTTGCAAATAAATGTGGAGCATGCTAAACAGAATCCGATCCGACTTTGGTATCTGATGTGCTGGCCAAATGGATAATCAATGCCAGTCCTGAAACTTGGAAAGATTATTTATAGGAAAAATTAAATTCAACTCAGGTTTCAAGATATAAATAATAATAATATCCAATACAAATTCCTAAAGATACAGGGTACTACTTGCCTCGGCTATGATTTCCATTGCTCTCACTTTATGCCCTTTGTTTTATTTTCTTGTATTTTGCACTTTTTCGTGCCTTTTCCGCAGCAGCACTTACATTTGATCGAACTGTGCCGGCAAAGTGTGTGATTTGGAAAAGTTTCAAGTGGCAGGGCAGCCGTCACAACTCTCTGGCAACTGCAGATTCGCCTCCCGCACCACTCGAAAAATGTGGAATCCTGGTCAATAGCATGCAATTTGGGTTAGGCAAACAGGCAAACAAGTGGGGTCCGGGCAGGGGTACGGGTTCGGGTACGGGTGTGGCCAAACATTATGGCATAATCAGCAGGGAACTCATCCACAGGCAGCGTTACTGCGAGTGGGCCACGTTCGCGTCTGCTGCATTCAATTGGCCAACGGCGCTGGGCGAACTCTGTCTGCCAATTGGCCAAAAATGCCACAAAAACATATTTGGCAACGCAGCAACGTCAGCAGCAGGACAAACTGCTCCTGGGTCAATGTTGATGTTGATGTTGATTTTGGACATGAGAGCCAGCTGCAGCAGCAGCAGCACCAGCAGCCGGAGTTTGGGCCATAAAATCAGGCAGTCAATGAGCCAAATAGCCGAAATGGCTGTTATTGTTATTGCCGCAGCCATCAACTCCATGCATAATCGAACTAGGACTCTAGGCTCTCGACTGCAGTTTTGTAATTGAGCCTGTCACTTGTGGGAGGAGCAGGACTTTCCCCAAAGCGTTCAAAATTGTGTACATAGCTCACGGACTTTAATTGGGCAATCCTTTAAAATGTGCAACAAAAATATGGCTGGCTAGTGGATCTTAATTAAAGCTAATTCCCTTTACTGAATTTAAAAAGTATTTTTTTTGGAATTTACCATTTTCTCTTGGAGAGATAGCAGTAGCTTTAAACACTTTACTTTGCTGTTCTCTTGAAAACTTTTTTGAGGATGTTAAAATAAAGCCGCCATGAAAGTGCAGGCAGGCACTATAATCCCGACATAATGTTTAGCATTCTTGTAGTCGCTTTTCATTCCCGACAGTCCCCAGACAATATTTGCATGAAACTGTTACTGACACTTAAACATATTCCTGCCAAAAAAAAAAGAAATAGAGGCTAAGAGAGGGAAAAGTTTTTGTCGCTGTCGCTTCCTTTTTATTGTTTTCTGTAATTTTTCGTTGGCTGGCATTGTTGGAGTTTTAATGACGAGCAGGACTGGCAATTGTCGCCTTAATGTCATCCAAGGCGACAACGTAGGCACAGGATGCACGAAACTCTTAGCCGACTTTTTAAGTTTACATTTTTATGCGAATCTCTGGGTCCGACTGCCAAAGATACTTAAAATGCAAGCCCAACAAGTTTTGGACAGGATTGGGATAATGGTTTTCATTTCCAAGCTGGCTCCAGGCACTGAAACCCATTTGAGAATGGTAATCCTGAAAAGTTCCTTTACCTCGGAGTCATAAAGCACTTATAGCTCATACGCCATGTGTTACGTTTTCCAGTGAGGGAAAAAAACTTGCAAGGCATTCGCAAACACTCTCACTCTCGGCGGTTTCACAAACATTTTTAATTAGCCTAATGAAAAAGTTGAGACGAAAAGAAAATCCTCTTTTATACTTCTATTATAATATCTGCTGTGGGTTCGGTGGTTCCATTACAAAAGACAACCCGCTGACAAATGAAGAAAACGCAGCGCAAATAAGCAAAGCTATATTTCTCGCCATTGTGCAGCTGAAGATGCAAAGGGAAAAGGTTTTCCCGAGCTGTAGAACAAAGAAGGACGACAAATGAAAAGCGATTGTAGCAAGAGAGCAAAAATCCAGGGTAAATATAGGGAAAAGTCTTTTTCGTTTGCTGCTCGCCATATAGTTGCCATCGAGAATGTTCAATTAAAAAACTTTTTCCATGCAAAGGCACCAGACGAATGCCTAAGCCACTTACAAATTATAAGCTTCCCTTCCCAAACAGCAGCCCTTGCGCCGTATATAATTGATTTTCGACGTCTTCTGTTTGTTGTTCCACTCGACCACTTTGGCTTATTAAATATTTAAGAGGCAAATTGTCAAAAACATCCAACTGAATGACAGGCCATCCCCGCAGATTTCTTCCCCCGTTCTTCTCCTGCCAGTTTGTTTGTGCCACAATAATTGACAAATAAAGTGAAAAAGCAGGGAAAAGTTCTCAAAGTCTTTTCCTCATGAATACTTCAGGCCTGAAGTCTACGATTTGGCGGGTGTGGGCGGTATAGTGACAACTTCTTTGGCAATTTTCGAATTATTTAAATGACAGCCATTTCTTTTTTATTTGGCCTTTACTTTTATTTCATTTGCGCGCGCCTTCGTGTGTAGCGATGCCGATAATTGCAACAAAGGAAAAGTTTTCACCAGAAAAGTAGACAACACTTTGACAACGAACACGAGGATGTGGCTGTGAAATAGGGGAAAAATGGGGAAAATCGCCGCTGGCCAGAAAGTTTTCCATTGCAAAGATTTGCCACAACTGAAGCAAGAAAAGCAAAAAATGTGTTCGGGATAGCTGCAATTAAAAAAGGGATTACGATCTTGGCCAGACTTTCGATTTGCTCCTTTATATGCCACCACCCGCCTGCTGGCTTCCTTCCGGCCTTGATTTTCTTTTCGCTTTTCGATTAAAAGTTTAGCAAATTAAAATTGTATAATGACGGTGATTAGGCCAACAACAAACGACCTGCTGCAGCACAATGTGGACCAATCGCGTTGAAGGCGGCTTTAAAGAGCATTGAATGCGAAATTGTGTCGCCAACAAATAATTAACGTGTGAAAATTCATTTCAGATGCCAGCTGCCACTGCCCAAAAATTTGCATAATGAGTGAGAGAGGAGAAATGGATTGTTATTACTCGTGTTCAGTGTTTTCTTTTTTTATTGTTTCTCTGCGTTTTTTTTTATATTATAAATTAAACAACTTTATTTACTCAATTATGTTACGGTAGTGAATTATTTACATTTTTGGGTCGATTTTCGGTTTGTGTCTGTTTTGCTTACATTTAAATATGCATTTCAATTTGGTATATATTTATTTATGCTTAACAGTGGGAAGCAGCAACAACATTTAACATAGAGTTTTCCTTACATGGAATATTATATAATTTTTGAATTATTTTTATAGGCTTGCAGTTGAAAGTGCTGAAAGAAAATTGAATACCAAACATTCAAGACTGACCAATTTTTTGGTCAAATTATTCAAACTTGAAAATTACAATTTATAATGTCACTTAAGTGTTCGAATAACCATTGAATTGGCAAAAGTCCCCGACTTTGCTATAACCTCAAGCACTTTTCCACCATTTTTATGGTTACATGTCGTCAATGCATCAAACCAACAAATGGGGACAACCAAAACCCGAACTAAACTAAACTAAACTAGAGATACTTTCACCATTTATCAGCTAGGCGTTTCATTTGCAGTGTCTGTGTTTTTCTTTTTCATAGAGTATCACATTTTCTTGGTATCGGTTCGATTCAAGCAAAACTATTTTGCCGCACCAGAACTTAAATGTAATTTTGTGCTACCAGTTGATCGATTTCCTCCATTAGCTACTGCTGCTGCTCCGTCTCCATGTTCTTGGCACGCAGATACTTCAGCAGCATCTGCAGCGAATCGTAGGTATCGAAGTCGTCGAGATTCCGCCGCGAAGATGACATGTTGGTGGGACGTGGCATGGCCAGTGGGACGGGCAGCAGTTCGGGCATCACCGAATGGTGGGTGATCAGGGCCTTCAGGCTGGAGAACTCCTTGCGGAAACCCTGGAAATACGCCGAAGAATTCCAGTTTGATGGAATGTAAATATATTAATAGATTAATGAGAAAATTTCAGCTATCTCACCTTGATTTTGTAGCCCCTTGGGGAACGTAGGATTATGTAGTTAGCTATTTTCGGCCCAGGTGGCGAGGGTACGCGCAGTGTCAGTGCATAGCATCCTGGTTTGGAGCTGCTCTTCCGCACGAGAAACGCACCTGGGCTCTTGCTTTGCAGGACTTCAACGGCTATGTCCCTGGATATGCCCGCCTGGTACCAGCAGGCATCCTTCAGCTCGAGATCCTCCTCATCGGATCCCACATTACCGAATGCGTTGGCCAAACTGCTGCATCGCTGGCCAACGGCACCCTGGTTCATCCGCAGGCGATTGGCAAAGATTTTCGGACTGGAATTTGCTAGAAGAATAAAAGGAAATTTTGTAAAGGGTTTAACAATCATATTATGTTAATCTTTTCAAACAAAAACTTTATCCACAAATCTAGAGATGTAGATGCTAGATATAAACACTTACCGCTGCTCGTTTCTCTTAAGTAGCGCTTCTTCAGGTTGAACTCGTTATTGTCGTTCAGGTTAACATTGTCCAGCATCGGGATGGCTGTCAAGGATTGGCGGCACGAGTCACCGAACTTGCTGTCGATGTAGGAGTCCTCGTTGATGTAGCCATTCGAGTACACCGGCTGGATGTCCAGCGGCGCGCTCAAAGGAGTCATGTCGCCCACCAATGGGCGTGACTCCTCGTTTTGGCGCAGCAAGCCCATTGTCAAGCGTTTGACCTACAGAGAAAGAAATCATAGATATAGGAATCAAATTCGTTTTTATTTCAGCATTCTAACATTTCTTTATTTCTATTTACATTTATTCTTCACTAAATACAAGCTCATATGTTTTTTCAAGTGTAGACCCAATTCAACTTAAAGTTTAACGAAATCCGCCGAAAAAAGGGATCAAAGACGATGGCAAAGCGTTCAAGTGGCAACAAAATTAACTACAATTTAAACACCTTGTAAGCCGACAAGGATCAGCAAAGGATGCTGCAGTCAAGGGCAACGGCTGGGTGGCATGGTCGTGGGCGTCGACCGTGTGAGGTGGGTGGAAAGGGCGTGGCCCGCAGCCACAGACGGAGGCGGTGCAGAAAAAAGGCAAGAATTTATTACCGAGAACCGCAGCGAGACAAAATGCTGGCAAAATGCGCCGCGCCACAAAAGGCGGACTGCGAACTGCAGGCGAAACTTTTTTCGGGTGTGCACTTAAACAGGAAACGGATGCTTGGACTAGGCATTACCGGTGGGTGAAATGCGAGATGGTTGGGAGGAGGTGGCGGGGCTCTGGAAAAAAGCGAAGAAAGAGTGCAAAGTGCACAAGGAACAGAGAGAGGCGCATAAATTCGTGGCAGACTCTCGTGTCGGCTACTTTGCCCCCACTACGAGTCCTTTTATGGTACATTGCCACCGTCTAAAATGTTGCATAGCAAATGGCGGCCCTGGCATTCTAAGCGGAAATGTGCCGCAGGACTCGGGACTAAGGACCAGTAGCAATGGCAGTGGCTGGAAAAAGAATGGCGAACTATAGCATGAAGAGCAAGTGTTGAGTTGTGGTCGGGAAAATACCAATCGACTGCGTAATGCCCTTGTAAATGAAAACTTCAAGAGTGAAGTGAGTAAAAATACATAATAAAAATGTTACAGGGAGTGAATCGTTTCATAAACATAACACATATTGAAATACCTGAAATATCTGGGTTAAACAAAAGGTATTTTCAATAAACTATACGTTTTATAGTTATCTACAGAGGTATCCTCTATACGCTCCCTTTTCAGTGGGTAACTAATGATAAAACCACCGGCCGGCGATAATTCAGATGCACTTGTACGCCCATGTTGAGATCGTGTTATCCTTGCCCCTTCGCCGGCATTTCGTCCTGCTTTCGGGGTCAGTGGCTTTGAAAAAGTCTGCTGGCGCTTGTAGAATAGTTGTCTGCCCGAAACTAGACTACAGTCTAGTTGGTAGCCTCGCTTATTTTCCGCCACCCAGCCCCATTTTTTGTGGCATAATTTAAGGCGACATTGACAATGAGACGGTGGCTGGCGGAGGGTTATCCTTGCTACCTGCTTTTCCTGCTTTGACGGCAATTGTTTGCCCATTGCTGCATAATTTGGGAAAAAAGTGTGCTCCTTACGCGAAGAAGAGAGATGAAGGCCTCATTGTTTGCATATTTCACGGCGCATTGCACACTGATTTGCGGCCATGTTTTCGTGGGTATGTATTTATACTGTTGGAGTTCAGTTCCTTTCGCATGCTCTGTATTAAAAAAATGGGGGCCTGTTTCAGGTGTTTACATTGCGTGGCAGCGTATTACCTTGCCCCATTTTCTTTTATATTTACTTTTCAGCTTTTGCTCATTTCTTTCCTCAATTTCAGACTAAATATCTTGGCTTTTTTTCCCCGACTACACTAATTACCCTGCTCGTTTAATGAACTGCCAGCTAGCTGGACATTAGTGGCAGCTGTTGCAAAGCCAAAAGAGGCGGCACGTGCTCGACCTCCCCTAAAAAAAAAAAAAACAAGGCAACAAAGAACACTTGCCGCAAAATGCTCAACATTTATGCAAATTTAATAAACTGACTTGCCAAAGGATAAGGAGCCAAAAACGGGGCTAAATAAAAGGGCAAAGCGAAAGTCGAGCGAGCTTAAATCAAATACACCAACTGGCGGTGGGCGTGTGTATATATTTGTTTTTCCTGTGTGCTGATGTAGATGGGAGGGCGTGGCACACAAAATATTATTTATGACATTCGAGTTGAAAATATATTCCGTGCACACATGATACATGGGTAGGCGTGACGCAGCCGGATCGCAGAACCGAGTCAAACCAAGTCAAACCCAGGGACCAGCCGCATGTGGCAGCTGATAGCTGTCGCTCAGAGTGTGTGAGTGGTGCACTTAAATAAAAAGTGCCCAACGAGATCTATCATCGACTTAGGTAATCAAGTGTTTTCTCGAACAGAAATAAAGTAGAAATAAAGGGTCTGAGAAGTGGTTTAGCATAGCATTCTATACTTTGGTAATGATAGTTTTAATGCCTTTGACATCCATATAAGAAAGATATTCTCACAGTGCAGCCAGGGGAATGGGTAGTCAGGTCTCGTTTGCCGTTGCAGTTGCAGTTGCTAAACAAACATTTAGCGGCGCCGAGTCAACAGCATCGATGCATCAACGCCAGCGGAGAGCAGAGCGCCCTGACAGACAGTACGTCATTTCCGTCTAAGTCGGATGTCAGTGGTGTAGGAAGAGGGGCAGGATGTTTTGGGGGGTGTGGTGAAGGGGGGGGGGTTCGGGGTGGAGCAGCAGGACGAGTGATGCCATGGACAAGGATATGCGGGTGATGTGGCACTCAGACTGAGACTCCGATTCAGACAACCGACAGCAAACTGCATAATGTGGCAACGCATTTGTCTTTGACTCCTGCCACAAGACCAACCCCCCCCCCCCCACTCGTTTCGCCCATGTCGGGGGTCGCATGTGCAGCAGTTGCCTGCTGCTTTATTTTGCTTATCTGAAATTGAATCAGCCAGCCAAGCAGACGACGACGTCGACGACGGCTATGGCAAGTTGCCTGTTAGGCACAATTAGGGAAGCATCACGCCCCTCTGCAAACGCCCCCGACCCCTCCCCAGCCCGCACACCACATTTCTGTCCCGCCCATGGGGGAAGCAAAAATTAATTTGCTTATCGGGCCGCACCCTGCAACAGAATGATGTTATTGACAGGCAGCAGCATGTCGAACCACAAAAAAGGGGGCTCAAAAAATAAAGAACTATGCAAAACAAAAGGATATGCCTGCCGTAACATGCGGCGTATGCGTGTTATTTGCTGTTGCCGGCGAAAAATGTTTATAGCCGAAATTGATTTATTGACAAAACAAGGGAAGCGCACGCTGCACAGGAATATGAAAAATACCAAAAGCGAAAGCACAAACCCTTTTCTTTTATTTTTTCTCTTGCGTTTCTTTGTTTTCCGACCTCGAACATATGCGGAATGTGTGGGGGTTGTAGTATGGCTATATATATGGCTACGATCCTTGTATTGACAATATTTATGGTTTACCATTAGGGCCAACTGATTGCTTTTCGCTTTCGATACGATTTCAATTTCTCAAAGTGTTTCAGAGCTCGTTGCTGTTGGTGTCGTGCGCCGGATTCGGATTCCCATTGATGTTACAGTTTCGGTGTGTGACTTGGCCTTGATTCGATTGATTTTTAGTTGCATCGAACTGGGGTTAAGCCCCTCACCATCGAGTCGGAGGCCATTAGTTTACAGACGTAATCACCATAATGCGCAATCGAGTCGCATTGCTGCCATAAATAAGACAAACACATAACGTATACGCAGCGTGGTCGAGTGCCAGCTAGTCTCTCTCGTATGAATAAACTCGCACGTACTTATCGCATAGACTATGCTCGACTGAGCACAGCTGCCTCGACTCCATATCTACATATATATAAATATATATATATATATACATATATAGAAGGGGAACTTACACACGGGCATGAATATTTAAGGCGTTGAATTTATGAAAACAACGTGCCGCTGGTAGAGGAAAAGGCTAAAGTTTTGCATTGCAAAACTTCTGCCTCGATCTCGCCCATCACGTGACAAAGAACACGGGCGAAACATTTGATAAACATTTCGCATGTGGGCAGCCCTTCGACTCCTTCTACGTGTTATGACACAAAGACAAAAAAGTTGAAACGGAAAAGCCGAAAAAAAAATCCAGCAGGCAATCCAGCAAATGGTCCGTAAGGACCTCAAGCATTGTGGGTCCCAACTTGTCTAAACTTTTTCGCCTTAAAAGGCAGCTTAGCCTTTTATTCCGCGTGCGGGAATACTGTCTGCCAATAATTCATAACAAAGCGTCGAAAATTCAGAAGACATTTGGGCCACTCCTTCTGCATGGGGAAAATGGAAAACCAATATACGAGGTCCAAGTGTTGGCACACCCTTATCAAAGTCAAACCCATCAAATATGTTTGATCTTCTAATGCAGGGCAAAATATTTGCCATCCTTTGGCAGGAAAATCTCTTGAATAATCCTTATACTACGCAGAAATTCCAGCTTTTCGAATGTCCCTTTATCACTCATACAATTTTTCAGGATGTTTCCTTTCTGTTCTTCTGGTATCTTAACTTAATGCTTAGTTCTATTCTATTGGGTTTATAGTTTTTATGGTTTTTACTCACCAGAGGAGGTTTGTCTGCCAATCGCTTGCAGCTGTTTAGTTCGGTGGGCGAATTATCCTCATCGGAGCTTGGTGTTTGGGCCACCTTCTCGTTGTCATTGCAACTAAATAAGACGTTTTTAAAATTCTTATTAGTTATGTGTAACGTTGGTAGAAAAATAGAGGCTTTAATTAAAAAATATTTATTATATTATATACTTCTGTAGTTATTGAAGTGTTCTGGTTGTCGTGTGCTTTTTTAATGAATGTGATTAAAGCATTGATTGGAGGAATCTACATACACGAATCGCCTTGAAAACTACTCACTTGAGATTCGCGTGCGTGAAGAGTTGCAGTGGGCGGCGTCGTCCTAGACTCGCTGGTGAAGGGGGCGTGGCCAGACTAGTCTTGCGGCTTATTGTGGCGAGTGGTGATCTCAAAACGGCCGGATTTGCAACTCCAGCTGGATGGCGATTGCTGCAGGAGGAGGATCGAAAACGGGCTCCTGCGCCAGTTAAAACGGCAGCCAAGTTGGCAGCTATGCGATTGTCGAATCGGTTGAAATACGAATTGGAGTTTGTATTGGAGTTCGAGTTGGGGTTCTGATTCAAATTCCGATTTATATTTGCGTTTGAATTCGAGTTGGAATTGGAATTGGAATTGTCCGCCGTGGGCGAGGAGTTGCTGCTGCTGCTGGTGCTGCCATTTCTGTTGCTCATGGCCACCGATGTTGCCGCTGTGCCCGCGGTCGTCGATGTAGCTCCTGCTATTATTGTGCTGCTGGCGCTGGCCTGGTCATAATCCAAATTATTGTTGGTTATCATTGTGGCGGCCTCGCTTTTGGGCATTAACTTTTGGCAGCGGGTGTTACTGGCCGACGCTCTGAATTATGTGCGCATATAAAAAGCGCTGCGGGCGGCTTTTGTCGCACTGCGTGAGCCCGCCAGGACAATTCAGGACATCAGCAGCGAGTTCCAGTCACCACCAGGACGAAGCTCGCAGCGGCCTTTTATTAAATTTGACTAGAGTGGGTGGCGAATGGGTGGCGTGTGGGTGGTTGGCAAGCCGCAGGGGTTCACTTGCTCTTGCCGTTGCTGTTGCTCCACTCGGAATGACTGCAGGACGAAGGACCATGAACGACGACGATTCGCAGATTTAAACACAGAATTAATTCAAGCGGAAATTGGCAACGCAGAATGGGGGGGGGGGGGTTTCGAGGGCGGTAGTCGCACAAAAACCAAAACAAAAATCGAAAGCGTGAAGCATAAACAAAAACGGCAAGTGAAAACGCAAATGAAAACGCATAGCAAAGAGAAATATTGAGGGGGAAAGCCACAAAAATGCACATAAATAGGGATAGGAAAATGGGGAGTGGGTGGTTTAGGTTGGTCGGGGTGGCGGGTATTACAAGGGGGATTTATCAGCCAAGGGTCGCAGCCATGACGTCACACCATAAAGCGCATAAATAGCAGGATTCGCAGGATGTTCATGAACATGGTGATGATGATGATGGTGATGGTGTTGTTGAAATGTTTTTGTTCGGTGGTTGTTGTGATTGTAAGGGAATACATGATTCCCATATTGTAGTGGTTGTTTTTTTTTTTTATGTTTTTGTTTTGGTTTTACGTTTTCCATTTTATGCGATTTTCGATTACACAACGATTTTCCACATTTCACATTTTGCAGTTGCAAGAGTATTTTTTGTTTTTCGCCAATTAGTTGCCAATTTTGCGCATAAGTTCGATGCCAATTTCGATTCGTTTGGTTATCATGTTTTAAGGCCAAATTTCATGTAAATAAAAATGGAGAAAGAATATGCCAATTTTGTAGAATGTTTTTTGTTGTGCGCTTTTCAAATTTGCATTGAAAACTGCTGGGGAAAAGCGAAAGCGATATTGCAGAATCGATTTTTTAGCATCCGGCTTAAATTTTTCGATGCGGTCCGAAAGCGAGTTTTCAATGCAAATCCGTGGCTAGTTTTTCACATTTTTTTCCATCGGGTTTTTGCTCTACTTCTCGTATTGATTTACTCACATTGGTTGGGGGGCAACCAAACTTTTCATTGGGCTTTCCTCCAGTCGGCTTTCACAGACTTTCACAGATGCAAGTTGAGTCCGTTCATGAGCTGCAAGTAAGGCAGAAGAAAGATTTTGATTTAATTAAAATCAACTTAAAGCAGCGCCCAAGTGTAAGCACATGTGTGGCTCTGTGTGTGTTTCAGCGAGGCTGTTCTATGGCAATCATTAGACGTTCATAGTCAACACCTCATTAGGCGACTAATCAAGCGTGCGCTGGGCACAAAATAACAACCAGTTCAGTCCACTGGCAACAGATTAAAGGAGCCCCGTGGCCCCCAGGATCAGCAGAAGGAGAGCCTGGAGGGGGAACACGGAACACGAAACAAGGCGCCAAGCCACAGACACTAAGCAAAACCAAAGCAAATCATCAAGATTGCAGTGGGCGGTGGAGCCAAATTCCAGCTGGAGATGAGAGCGTTTTAGCCCCAAGAGCCCAGGACAAGCTCGAAACTAAATTACTGCACGGAAAATAAATCTAAACACTGCTTCACAAGTGCAGAAATGGAAGGTATTTTCAATACATAATAATATTAAATAATAATATACTAGCCTAATGAATCGGATTTGATTATTTTGTTTACTAAGGCAAGAGATATAGATTAATATAAGATATTACACAGATTTGTTCTCTGTGCACGGCTCGCTGGCCGAGCAATGAAGTAAACACGGAGACGATGCCGCAAATAAAACGCACAGATTAAAGGATGCCCGGGTGAAATGTCTTCTTAATTACTTCGTGGAGTCCAGGCCCTGAGACTGCGAAGGATAAACAAGCCGTGCTGGAGTTGTTGGCCGGGAGAAAGGATCTGCCGGCTGCATGGGTGGGTGGTTGAGTGGGGCGTAATTGAGAAGTCGCCGGGCTGGGACTCCGAATTGGGATTGGTTCGGGTTCTGCTCTCGGGTTCCTGCGTCTGCAGCGCAGTTTAAGCGGAAGTAATTTAATTAATTACAAATGAAACGGAAACACGAGCAAAACGAAGGCGACGGCCATCCCGGCTATTTCCCTTCAGAATGCATCGTGTGTCGATTGTGTTTGCCTACTCGAATGGGGCAAGTCCGTAAAAACAGGAACAACCAGAAAACACAACGAACAACAACAAGTGCCACCCAGCCCAATTCGGTTTTTCTTTCTTTTAGCATGCGGCCCAACAGGGAAAGGCCTAAGCGTTTTCCAAAACAACAGCGGAAAAATTAAGGGACCAGCCCCCCCCAGGCTTCCCAGCAGAGCAATTAAATTTTTCTATGCCCCAGGACCGCAAACTATTCGATGTTAGAGTGCACGTTGAGAAAATACATTGTCTAATTATGATTTAGATTTTTTTGTATTTAAGTAGATGTTTCATAAGATATTTTATGTTTTTGCTGTAGAGCTGAACCTCCAATTGAAATATGTATAATCAACAAAATCTTTTAAAGAATGTGGTATATAATATATAATTATTATTTCAGATTAAACATTATTTGTGCTGTCTGCTGTATATGCCTATTATTTAGTTCAGTGTATACGCACACACATTGTGAGCACACGCACACATTGGCACACGCATTAAGCACAGCTCATTTGCATTGCGGTTTTAATTGGCAGAGGAACGCGAACGAGGGGAGTGAGGAAACTGGGCTATTACCTCTGACCCCAGTCTGCTCGGTTCGCTGGCAGGGCTTACAAGGATAATGAAAACAATTTAACGACTCTCCCGACAATTCACTGGAGCTGGGGACAGACGGCAAACGAATCCTGGTTAAACAAATCTTGAATCCTTTTTGCCGCCTCTTGCATTTGCGTTTGCCATTAATTTTTATCACCACCGCTTTCTGCCAACTGCCCAACTGAATTTTGCGTGTCTGCGCACAATATTTTCAGATATTTTTTGACATTTTAATGAAAATATTTTGCGTAGCAATACGAAAAGCAGAGCAAAAAAATAATAAAAAGGCAGTTAGTACAGAGCGGACAGGCGAGCTGAGTGATGAATCCTTTATCCCCTCACTGGCTTAATATTATTTTAACGAAGCGGATTCCCGCGGAGCATGATCACTGGAATGAGGGTCACTTTTAAGCCCTGCTGATGGCCAGTAATTAAATGCTTGACATGCCTTTGGGTGTGAGGTTTGGCGGGCCGAGGATTAGCGCCACTAAGAGGATATCTCAACGAAGGGAAAATCCTGAACATAACCGAGTGCGAAAGTGAAAAATTAACGACGGAGTCCTTCAGAAGTCCACGCCACTCATTTCTCGCAGTGCAGCCCGGAAGGTAAATTAACGCCGAAGCTGGCTTTATAATTATGGCATGTAGCTAAGACGATTGTTGAGCTACAGCCGTCATTTCGAGTTTAAGGGAGAATGGGATTGTTACTAAAGCAAATCTGAAGGAATATCAATTTCAAGGGTATTTAATATTAAAAATGCCATTTAGACTTAACACCATTATTTCGTAATTTCCGAAATTCGGTTTTTGACTAACTGGAATTAACAGTTTATTAAAGCGTGAATTGCATCCTGTTGGTCCTGTTTATTCTCCCCCGCCCTTCCCATTAAATATTTACAAGTTCTCAATTTGCCTAAGTGAGCATCGTAACGCAACAAAGCCGTAATAAAATCAACAAGCCTAAGCAAAAATATTTGTTTGCCCGTAAAATAAGAGGAGAGACCACGGAAAAAGGCAAACAGCAGACAGGATAAGAGCGCGGAATTGTTCGCAAATTAAAAGAAATCAAAATCATATGAGAATTTTCAAGTGATTGCCGCGCGAGTCCTTGTTCGCATTTTTTTTCCTCACTGCCAGGAAGCGGGCCAACATAAACAAGCAATTTAACAGGCACTCACACACACACACCCCCTCACATCCCCCAGAACACACACATCCTTAAGGATCCGTCGCCAGTTGGCAAACAAACGAAGCGTTCAGGCGAAAAAAGCCAGCGGAGAAGGAAAAAAAAGTCGGGCAGCCTCGAAACAAGCAAAGCGTTTTATACGCCGACATCGGTGTGCTAGTGTGGCTGCCTGTGTGTGTGTGTGGCACCGCAGATTTCTCTCACCATCATACATAGCATCACACCCACACACACACACGTGCCAGCCGCAGCCTTAAAGTATGCCGCAAGTTTTGCCGCTCTTTGTTAATGAAATTTTAATCAAGCTGGAAGCGAAAAAGAGTTTGCCAACCAAGTTTGGCGAGCACACATGCCGCACTCCTTTGCTGCGGCTCCTTTTAAGGGGAATTTCCCTTTTTTGCTCCGCCAAATAGCCGGCAGCTTCATTAGAGACGCCTCGGTCCACGCTGCGTATGCGTAATAATTTATTTAAAATGCAATTCGTTTATGCCAGACATTAATCATTCCGGCGAATGCGATAAGACATCGAGTAAGTCACGTTCCGAGGTCGGCTGCATTTATTAACAATTTGCGTCATAAATAAAATTGAAAAACATTCATAATGTCAATGGCGGCGAACGCAGTGAACGAGTGAAAAGTGAGTGAAAGACGTGAGAGCATGAACTAATGGCAATTTCATAAATTACACCCAGTTGTGGATGGTTAAGGGAGGAAAAAGGCGGTGTGGATGAGCGGCTGGTTTACATAAATTAGACAACAAATTTCCCAGGAAAATGGGAACAACGCGCTGGCAAAAGGTAAATCACAAGGCGGCCCCAAAAATGACAACATTAAAAGCAGCCAGGTGGGGTAACGTACTCTTAAATGAACACCGTAAGAAAATCCAGTATGCAGACTAAATCATTTCAACTGAACTTATCTATTGATGTATAACTTTCTCTTTACTTTTTTTCCAGTGATAAATTTGCGAAAACACTTTTACTTAGAGCCTTAATTCCCTGCCCATTTTTTCGTGGTATCAGGCCGAGTTGTTTAACATATTTGTGTTTTGCTCTGGCTGTTACGCCTTTTCCTGGCCGAATTCGAGTGAATAATGTTCGCTTAGCACGGCAAATAATTATTTCTCGCTTACTGCCAACTGGCATGCTATTTGGCAAAGGCTTTAAGGATAGCTTTTGGTCCTTTTCGACCGCCCATCGCCACCCACTTGGCAAGCCCCCCGCTTTTGGTCTCCACTTCATTATGTGAATTTTGAAATTGTTTTTTCTTTTCTTTTTGCCTCCTCACTGTTGTTTCATTGTGTTTTTTTGCTGCGGGGCACAAAAACACCAAATATATAAAAAGAGACTGAAAAAGAAATGCCAACACGTTGGCTTGGCTGAGCAACCCCTCAAAAAGGTGTTGAGTTGAGCTAAATTACAAAAAATTGCTGCTGTTGTTTGTGTGCATTTTTCTTTAATGATTTGAATATGCAAAGCGCGCCAAACGAAGCGAATGAAAAGAATTTTAATTAGTTTTGGGAATGTTTTTCGGTGCAATTAAAGCCAAATGCCAGCCAATGCAATAAACAAAACAATTATTATTCTCGGATATTTGGCATTCGAAATTCTCCATACTTTGGCTTATGAAGGCAAAAATGATTGGTATGCCTGGTGCACAATGGTTGGTTAAATGCTAAACTGTTTTCAAAAATAAAAACAGCAACAAAATATGCATGGCGCAGCGAATCGATTTGAGAAATCCGCATCGAATTGGCAAATAGCTTAGAATTTTTCCTCTACAAAATGCCGGAGAAAAACAAACCAGGCCAAGATGGCAATAAGGAACAGAAAATGTCCGTTCACAAGGATTCCTCTACCTTGCTTTAAAAGGACAAGAGAAGAGAAACTATTTTATATACGTATACGAACAACGGAATAATTCGACTACCTTTCGTTCGATGTCTGGCCAATGTCCCATGACGTCCTCCTCCCCTCGAAAGCAATAAATGTTCAAATCAATTGAAACGTTTTGCCAAAGCCTCACACCCAGTGTGAATCCACCCCTGATATAAATCGAAGGAGCTGGGAATGGATTCCTGGACAGCTTAAGGCGGCGATTTGGTTAGCCTCGGAACAACAGAAAATCGATAAGGGATGCCAAGGAATGTCAACTTGTTTTGAACTAGTCAGTCAGGAAGGCGGGCGGGCAGGCTCAAGGAAACCAGATTCTGTCCCACATTTGAGAGCAGAGCCGGAATTGGATAGTAGTCTATACTACACTATATATACGTATTTCTGGTCCACAATTCGACAGAAGTCGACGGCAATAAAACGCCATTTGGTCATAAAAATAGTCGAACGTTGCTGGGTCAAAGTGAATGCGACAACTGCCCCAAGGGGAGGCAGTGGAGTTTGGCAAATGCCCCGAGGAGCAGGGGTTCCTGGATCCTGTCTGCCATGGCAAATTACGAATTTTGCATATTGCCTTTCTTCGTTGGCCTTCTCTCTGATGGCTGTTCCCTTGCCCCTTTGGCCCATTAGTCATTTTGGTGCCGGGTGAGTTTGGCCAGAGACTACGACTATGGCTTGGTGTGTCGCCACTTTGCAGGATGAATGACCCCGGCATAGTTGCTGCCTCTATTCCGCCAGCCAATCCACTCCGCATCACCCCGCCTCGGAAAACCTCGGCTGGCGGAAATTGCGCACACGTCACAGGGCGGCAATTTTCATATAACCGTCGGCCATTTGCCTACTCCTTTCCTCAAAAATGGAGAAATATCGAATGCATATTCCCATTTTTTAAAGGTGAGAATGAATTTGGTTCATTTCATAAAATATTTATTTTAATCGGCCCCATGCACAAACGCAATTGTGGAACATTTACCCATTTGGTTTAGTTACGTATTTTTACGACTGATTTATTTTTGCTGATTTAACGCTTTCAAAATGATTCCTGTCGTTAATTAAATATTTGTTTTAAACACTTCAATGCCCATCGTGTTTAACCCTTGAGCCTTTCTGCATCGCATAAATTCACGTTTAACTGATTTTCGCAACCAAATGCATCAAAAATTCATGCGTGTGCAATTAATGACATTACTGGAGCTCTTGGCCAGTACGAGGTATTTTTTATTCAATAAATTATAGTCATTATCATTATTAAACAGCATGAGGGGCTCTCTTCAAAATGCCGAGCATTACCGTAATGCGTGCTCTACTTAATTTTTAATCACAATGAACGCCATGAAATTGTCATAAAAACTAAAATTTCATTTTATTAAATGTGTGGAAACAAACATTCGGAAGATTGTAATTTTTAGACAACTGCATTGGGAAAATCACTTTAAAAGTTTGTGCATTTTCGGATCAAAGATAGATTTTTTTGGTTCTTTAATGTGTAGTTTTCGCCTTTAAGTTGGTATTTTTTCAATTAACTGCCACTCCCACACCATTTCCGCCCATACCCACACACATTTATCCACATGTAGGTCAAAAATGGCAGAGCACAAGCAAAAGCGTTGCATACCTTCGGGCTGTCAATTTATTTTTCGCGCTTCGCATGTTCTTGGGCCATGTTTTTCCGATTCTCCCGCGCCTGTTTTTGCGTCCTTGAAATTTATGCCTTCGACGCAGGCAAAGCGCCAAGTGTTGAGAACATCGGAGATAGGCACAAGTGCCACATGGCATGTAATGCGCTCATTATGCTGCTGTACCTACACGAATATATATATATATGTATATGTATCTACATATAGATGGATGCCACATGCAAAGGATGCCTACCGCCTTTCGCCCTTGGAACTGGGCCAATGTGAACGGCATTGTCTTTTGGGTCGCCTCCGCCGGAGAGATAATAACAACAAATTATTACACTTGCCGAGGGACCGTTATAGTGGAGCAATGGGATGGGGAGCAGAGGTCTTTACTGGGGTAACTAAATTAAGCATATCGTTGATAACCTAACGCAGATCGGACGGCATGCGATAAGGCATAGTCCTTTATCCTGGCTGGCTCTTTGCCAGCTCGTGCTGTGGGTTGAAACTGGGTGGGTGGCCTTCATCTCTGCACTGTGAAAAATATTTGGAGATTCTGTTTGCAATTCAAACAGAATAAATATAACATGCAATCATTTCAGTTGAGAGCTAATGTAACCTTAATATTTATTTATAACTATAACTATCACAGTTATACAAAAAGTTCCCGTGATCAAGAAAGTTTCCGAAAACGATTCAGTTAAGAAGGTTCTGCCCTATTTGTTAAAAAAAAGAAACACAATTTTATCGTAGACCAAACACATAGCAAAATTTTAAATACACAATACAAAATTTTCCATACAAATACAATGCAGAAGCGTAAACGCCGCTTCCTAAAAAAAGGGCAGAACTTGATGATGCTGCGGACGCTTCGATTGGAAAAAGCCAAAAAGGCTGAGCTCCAGAAAGAGCTGACTATTTACAATGCTTTAACCAAATGTAAATTAACCTCCTCGGAAGTTGTTCCCGACGTCAATAAGTTACTTAAGAGCAATACGATAGGAAACCTGGTGGAGTCCCTTGGCCACGGAAATAAGAACAAAATTCGAGCCGACGCCGCAGATGCTTTAGCTCATATAGCCAGTGGCTCATCGGAGCACTCAAATTTAGTGGGTTTTATATTATTTTCTAGGCTATTGCTATTATTCCTATTATATTGTAATTAAACTCTTGCAGATTGCGAAGGCTGGCGCCGTGCCACGATTGATTCGCCTTCTTCAGTCACCCGATCCTGAAGTCTGCGAAAAGGGTATATTGAGTTTGGGGAATCTCTTGCACTTTGCTCCGAACCTCCGTGACTATATCATAAGACACGGACTTATGCAAAAGCTGATGTCTATTATTCAGGATAAAAGCACTTGCACTTTAATGTTGAGTCATGTAACCTGGGTTCTAAGAAAACTGTGCATAAGCTCTCAACCATCGCCACCTGATAATGCAGCTGAGATCATTCAGGCATTGAACATAGTATTGTACAACCCAGAGGCCAACGTTTTAGAGGACGCACTTATGGCAGTGCGTAATTTGGCCCATGGAAATGAAACGATTCAAATGTTACTTGATTTTGAAGTTGTACCCAGGATCATATACTTGCTGGAGCATCCGAACGTTACGGTTCAGAACGCCGCACTGCAAGCCCTAATAAATATAGCAACTGGATCCGAAGAGCAGATTCAAGAGTTGCTTAACAATAACCTTTTGCCCCATTTATCGGCTCTGATGTCCAATAGTGATCCAGATATTCGCTGTCAAGTTCTTAAGCTTTTGCTAAACATCGCTGACGGAAATATATTCCAAAGGCACGCCATTATGAATGCAGGTCTCCTGCATAAAATACTGGAGTGCTTAAAAGCTGATGCGATTTCATTAAAATCTGCAGCTGCCTTGACAATCACCACGTTGGCCATCGATAAGGACAAGAATCTCCTGTGCTATCTTATGAGACAGGGAGTAATTCCAGAGTTCTGCAATTTACTCTTCTGCCAGGAAAGAGACATCTTATCTAATGTGCTCGATATACTGAGCACTATGCTAGATGTGGATCCATCTTTCTCGGCAGAGGTGTCCGGCATCATCGAATGGAGTGGAGCTTTAAATAATATCAGGATGCTCCAAAGCAGCGAACATGAGGAAATCGCAGCTGTGGCACGTAAAATCATTGGTAACTACTTTCCCGCCAAACCACACATCGCAACTAAATTCTAATGTGCTTTTATATGAAGTAACATTAATCATACCTTTGTACTTTTCCATCCAAATTCCAGAACTTTTTCTATATAAAGCGATTTTATATTGAGTGAATATAAAATGATTTGAAGAACACTCTCTCTTAGTACGGCCATGGCCTTGAAAAGAGATGCTTAAATACTGGCCGCAAAAGAATCGTTTTTATATGTATGTGTCTGTATTTTTGTGTAGGTCCTGCATCAATTGAACTTCCGCATGAAAAACAAGTTTCGTGCGAAAGCCAGATTATTGCAATCATAAATTTTTATGATTTTCCCATTGGTTGCAGCTCGAGGCAAGAGTGTGGAAAGTGTGGGCGGTAAAAGCGTTCCGTGTTGCGTGGGCAGCGTGGGAAAAGTGCTGGCATACCGCACCGAATTTTATGTGTATTTAATAGCCTTGCAGATATGATGCAGAAAGTTATTATACCCAGCACGGCCGAGTCCTCCCATTCCCCAAGCAATGCTGTAGGAAACCGATAAAGAAGGGGAAAATAAGCTATATATACTTATACATTTTCCCATATCAGCGGCCTGAGTTTGTGTTTTTTCGACGGCCATTAAAATGAAATTTAATATAAACTTAGCGCCAAATGACGAGGGCCGTAAAAAGCATATTGACATTGCCACAAGATCAAGCCATCCCATCCATCAATCAATCAATCAGGCCTGACACCAGCTGTGGCAGCCGCAAAAATGTATCCACAGGACTCTGGTGGCAGGTAGAGGATGATGCAAAAAATGTAATCTAATCCAATTACTCAACACTGGCAAACAAGGGGGAGGGGGGCAAGTATTCCCGACCGGGCGCTAATGGACGAGTCCCCAAACATGTCGCATATCACATGTCTACAGGAAAGTTAAATAACCGAGGGCAATCGCAAAGTATCAATAGCCAAGAAGAAAGAGTGCGGATATGGCCAAAGCCACAGGGCCATTTACATCATCAACCCCAACTAACCAAACGAATGCGTTTGATTATTAACCAACAAAAAGCCGGGTGGTGGTAAGAGTGCAAATCCTGGCCCAAAACGAAGGAAAAGAAATTGAAATTCATGCGCATTCGGAGGGTTCTTCCTATGCCTTTGTTAAGGCCACGGGGCTTACAAGATGGAATATCTTGTTGGGTTGGGCTTGTGGTCCCCATTGCCTTCTATTGACGAAATTATCATTTCTGTTGCTTCAATAAAACGACAGGCCCGAAACTAATATGGTTTCATCTTTACCCCCCCAAAAGAAGCAGACTTAGGCATGAAATTGAAAATGTAACAAAGGGAAAAGTGAGAGAAAAATGAGAAGGGAGGAATATGTTAGGCTGATTGGATGGTGAAACCTCCGATGATGATGATGAGGTGACATTGGGAGGAAAATCGCATAGTCTGCAAATGAATTTAAGCAATACTTTTATGCCAGCCTACCGATTTATCGTGGATTTCATTTCACTTTGCACAAGCAAACACCTTCAACTTTCACTCTTGGCAATCGAATGGCAATTATGCCCGCCCATAGTTCAAATATTTGCCAGTATTTCACCATCGGAAACCGGTGCCTGATGCTGACACCGAGTCCGATGCCCAAACCCCGAACCGATTATGCAAATTTGTCCGGGTTAACGATTTCATTAAATGCCAGAACCGGCCACGCCTTATCACCCAACTGCCCCTGCGGTCTGGCCAACTAATTTCAATATCATCCACTGCCTCCAGGAGCTTGCATTAATTCTCACATTTAGCCCACAAGCCGCAGGAGGCGTGTCCTTGCTGATAAACAGGCACATCGGAGCTTCCGTTTAGTCTGCCAACTCTGGACTCATAACAAATCCCCCGGCCTCGTCCTGCAGCACACAGGATGTCCTGGATAGAAGGTAAACCGGGCGGACACATGGTCGCAAAACTGAGCGACAACCAAGCATCCAAGGGGTCAATTTGGAGCGTATCAAAAAGGGACAACAGTTTTATAAACTAGAGTTTTGCAAGCTTAGTCCAAGGAAATCCCAAAGGGCGGGGTAGGCGACTAAGGAACTCTGTCTGGCCAGCATATTTATAAACACATTAAAAACGCTTCACTGGAAAGCCCTGGCCAGGATATGGGAACTTGATGAGTAATCAGTTGAGAGTGCTGGGAAACGATGATAACGAAATTATATACACAATTAAAAATAGTAGAAACATATAGTCAAGCAAATCAAAAACAATTAAATTATAAAGATTTGAACTGAATTTCAATTCAATTAGTTAGGAGATAGCATTATTTAAGGACATTTTCGCTCAGTGTGCAACTAAAACTTCCTGTCCCCTTCCCCCGAAAATTAACAGAAAACAAGTCAAAGTCAATGTTTGTATATGTGATGTGCTGGTTGTGGGCGAAATCCCACAGCATGTTGAAAAATGTCAGTTGCACATGAGACTGGCAGGGACCTCAAACCTCAAGAACCTCAGCAGTCAAGCCACTGGAGTGGAGTGTAGGCAAAGGACCTCCGGCTGGGGTGCCCATCCGAGGAGCCAGTGATGAGGAATTGCTGCTACTTGCAGCTGACGGTTGTTAAGCTTGTCAACATGAAGCGACAGTAAGTCGCAATGGGACCAGGAGGAGGATAAAGCCAGGTCCTGGCGTAACAATTGAGGCTACCCCATATGCAGTTTATCCCCCAAGTCCTGACATACCTATTCCCCAAAGCTCCACTACTTTTCCAGGTCAAGCCACATTTGACCCCGTTTTTATCTGAAAGTCAACAGTTTAAATGCCATTTAACATTTTATGGCGCGGGGGAGAGCATAGCGATTTGTAACCTTCATGTTAATACTGCAAGCCAAGTTATTTATGTAAATTACTGGCAACTGCAATGCCAACTGCTCCAAAGGATGCTGGCCAAGCTAAGGACTCCTTAACTCCCAGCGTTCATGTTTTATAATTAAGTCAGTAATTTAAGAGTGTCGGGCAAGGGAAACTTTTTTCGCTTGCAGCTTTACTCGACTGCATTCCTTGTGGCTTGCAATTTGGTTGGAAAACTTTTCGCCGCCCTTCCCTCCCTCGCATCTAAATATGGAGAAAAACCGGGACAGAGAAAAGCCGTGCGAAAAAGCGGAAATGTTAACAACTACTTTGACATTTGCCATGGCTGCGGGAGCGACTTTTCCGGGGTGTTTGTTTGCAAGTTGAAATTACTTAAGTGCCAGCGCGACGAGGCGTGTGAATGCTGCCGAATCGAGTGCTCAGTCTTCATTCTGCAGTCCAAAGTCACCAGTCCCGACTGAATAAATGAGTTAGAGAGTGACTGAAATGGCTGAAACGGAGCTTAACTTCGACCCTGGCTCATAAATTAATGTCATTGCATTAAAGCGTATTGGGGCATCTCAGTTGCAGTGCCAGACGCAGTCGGAGTGTTTTCCCGAATAAAAATGAAAATAAAAATTAAAACTGTGCTGCAGTGTCGAGAGTAACACAAGTTACACAGGCCCAGATGCAGCGAAGTGTGAAGGACAAAAGGCTACAATACGCAGAGTAAAACAGGCTAGGAGGATTTCGATGAGACTTCCACATATCCTGTTTTCGGGGATTTAAATAAGGTTTTGATTTTATTAAAATGATACGGATGCTAGAATTCAATCATATCTGTGATTATCCGAGTACTATCATCGTGTTTGATACAACGGATACTCCTGTGTTTCAAAAGAACTGAGCACGAAAAGGAAGCAGGCTTAAACTGCAGAAAAAAAGGGGTGATCCCCTAACGAACTACAAATACTCTTATGCTGTCTGGAGACCTTGAAAGAGTTTTATTTTCCGACGAAAAAGAAAATGTTTTTTCTGCCGGAAGTAGTTTCTGCAAGAAGTTGGCCGGAATGTCCTGCCATCTTGACTGCAAAGCGCTTGCCTAAAAAGGAAGCCATGTCAGACTACAACAATGTTAGTTAAATTTCGAAGCTACATTTGTTTTGTGCCAGCCTGAAAAATAAAATAGAGGTACTGACACAGTGAGAAAGGCGGCAAGAGTTGGCAACTCGTGTGCATGCATAGTGCATAAGTCAGTCAGTTGCCAGGGGCCAACATGGGAAGTCGGGGTATTTCGTAGTCCTGGCATGACTTTTAGACTTATTGTTCGTTGACTTTTTGGCAGCACTCGAGTTGCCTCTTTCATTTTCATGCTCGCACTTGAAAATGAATAGCCAAGCAAGCAAGTTCTGTTTTGCTCGGGATAGAAAAATATATTTCATAAACTGTTGCAAGTTATTAAAACGTCAGTCACACTGCTTTGCGTACCTGCTGCGAACTCTGTTTTGATTTTCTTTGTTGCAGCAGATTCATCTTAAGTTTATCTTCGGCCATTCCCTTTGGCCAGACTGCGACCAGACCATGGCTCGTAATATATCCTCAAGGTATGCATTAATTACAAGGATCGTAAAAGCCGGCAGTGGGAAACCTGCGCCTTGCAATGCCAGCAGACACGAACTAAAACCTCCAGAGATCCCGACTCTGTTTTACTTTGTGTTACTTTCTGCATTTTACGGCCAGACGGAGTTTGAGGTCCTTGAGTGTAGATATCTACATATATACACTCCCTGCTCGTTCCCTTTATGACATTCCATTGTTTCGGCTCTGTAATCAGGCGGCAAATTTCGAGTGCATAGTTTATATGCCTCCCCGCCGAAATATTTGTCTCCAGCTGCAAAGGGCTTTTCATAAATTGCTCCTTTAAAATCCCGCCAAAGGGAATGGGTGGCAAACAAATGACGAACTCATGTTGAAGGCTCATTTGTTTTATGACTGACGCTTAGGCAGGCAGCTGATGTCCCTATCTACTACTTTGCGTCCTTTCCTTTTCGCACTCCGGGTGTCCCAGTTATTTGACACGCTTTTTTGCAGTCCTAGCAGAAACGAAGACAGGCAGTTGCTCCTCAGCTGTCATTCATTACTGGGATGCAGGAGAACAGGGGGATTTATTGTATGAGCCCCACACAGCACACACTGGAATACTCATAAACAGTCAGGCATCCATATCATGAATTTTCACTTGCAATTTAAATAGTCGCACATCCCAAGATACCGTATTTTAGTAGTTATAAATACTCTTAAAATATTTCACGATATTTATGTATGATTTTTGTTTTCTTTAAACCCTATTATTACTATTTTAATATTACGTATTACAAGGAAATACACAGTCGCATGTGAGATGAGCAATCGAGTGGACGTGTTCACAGAAGTCGCGGATAAAACAAAAACGTAATTGTGATCCATCACAAACATTTGCGCAGATCGTGTGCTTATCTCACAAACAAAATCTATTTTTAGTCACTGCATAACGGTGACGGCTTCGGTTCGCGAAACTTATCAGCAACTAGCAATTTCTAAGCTGTGTTGTTTTTGCCCCTCGCCCTGCGCGCTGCGCAAGCGGGAGGTTGTTACAATTTACCTTACAAGTAAACCGGTAAATCTTATCGTGTTTAGTAAATATCAATTGCATTATACGGCATAAGTATAAAGACAATTGATATAATGGAGAATTCATTTGCTCAATCGCGACCTAGCAATGGGTGCGATAAATTTGAGAAAATGAGGAAAGTAGCAGGTGTTGAGCCAGGAGAATTACGCTCCCAACTCCGCGCCAGCTGTGCAGTTGTTTCCCCTAACCTGGAAGGTATGCCAACTCAATCTACGGTCTCCAGCTTAATGGTGACAATCAGCAGCAACACCAATGCAAGTGTTACCTGCACTATTTCTAACGTACAGGCCAACATGATCTGTACTCCTACATACACTGATTGCACAACCGTGACCACTAGCATTTGCCCAACTACGCCTTATGACAATGGACTCCCGACACCTCTGTCATCACTGCCCAATAAGCCATCTAAAGCGAAATGCCCCTTTCAAGCACATGATCGTACTGTCAACAGGAAACGAAAAGGCGTGTCTCAGCCCCCATTACCTATCCTCACCCCTTCTCCAAGCCGTAAAACTAAAAGGCAGGCCACTATGCCACTCAATGAGGAGGCCTCTACCTCCACTGCAGCAGCATTAAATAACAATCGCTTCGCGCTTTTGTCTGCTGAAGCGGAGAATATGGAGCAAGACGTGTCGGATGCTGATTCTGACATTGAAGACTCTGCTGCCCGAGATGGTGGTGGACAATCCGCTAAATATAGCAAACCCCCAGCCATATGCGTACCAAGTGTAAGTGATCCGGTCACCTTGGAACGGGCTCTTAATCTGAGTATTGGCTCCTCAAACTACTACATCCGCACCTCTAGATTTGGTGTATCCAGAATCTATACAGCCAACCCTGATGCTTTCCGCACCGCTGTAAAAGTACTAAATAAGTTAAATTGTCAATTCTGGCATCACCAACTTAAAGAAGAAAAACCCTACAGAGTAGTGCTTAAAGGAATCCATGCTAATGTTCCTAGTTCGCAGATAGAACAAGCATTTAGTGATCACGGCTATGAGGTCCTTAATATCTATTGCCCCAGAAAGTCTGACTGGAAGAACATTCAGGTAAACGAAGATGATAATGAAGCTACAAAAAACTTCAAAACTAGACAAAATTTGTTTTATATTAATCTTAAACAAGGCCCGAATGTTAAAGAGTCTCTTAAGATAACTCGACTTGGCAGATACAGAGTCACTGTTGAGCGCGCTACACGTAGAAAAGAACTGCTACAATGTCAAAGATGCCAAATTTTTGGACACTCTAAGAACTATTGCGCCCAGGATCCTATTTGTGGTAAATGTAGTGGTCCCCATATGACCGGGTCCGCTTTGTGCATAAGTGACGTATGTCTGTGTATAAATTGTGGTGGTGATCATGTCTCGACAGACAAAAGCTGCCCTGTCAGAGCAGAGAAAGCCAAGAAGCTAAAACCAAGGTCCAGGCTACCGATGACTAATAATATTGCCACACTCAAACCTCCACAACGTTCTTCAAGCGGTTACATACCAGCTGAGGCATTAAGAACCAACATCTCTTATGCTGATATTGCTCGACGCAACACGACTCAATCTAGGGCTCGTGCTACTGTGCAGGCTGAAGTTATACCAACGTCGGACAATAGCCTTAACAATAAATTTATGACGTTAGACAACTCCATTCGGGCCATCAATACGAGAATGGACGAACTATTTAAGCTTATACACGAAACTGTAGAGGCTAATAAAGCTTTCAGAGAACTGGTTCAGGTTCTAATTACACGTATTCCTAAATGACTCAACCAACCTTAAAAATCGGATTGTGATACGCTCGCGGATTAACAAGGGGCTCTGAGGAGCTTCGGATATTCCTCAGCGATCACGATATAGACGTAATGCTTACCACGGAAACACACATGCGAGTTGGTCAGCGCATCTATCTCCCAGGGTATCTTATATAAGACAAGCTCCAGAACATCGCCCAAAAATATATGGAAAGGCTTAATGTACACCCCAACAGCCTAGCAAGGAAGCTAGGAACTGCAGCTGTGGTCAATGCTGACCCTCGGACTAGAGTCAAAAGAAGACTCAAGCGACACCACCCTCATGACCTCCCTAACCTGGTTTTGACCTAGAAAGTCTTAGTTTTAAAATTCATTAGAATAATCAAATAAATAATAATTACTATGTTATATCAACTATTATAATTCTCCCTATCATTTTTAGGATTAAAAATCTGTTAGTCTTAAGTAACCAAGACACATTGTAAAATAAAATAATTTAAGCAGATCAAATTAAGTTGCCGCATGGGTAACAGTGCGTTGATCAAATAATAAAAACATCATAAATATCCCCAGCGTGGGCTATAAAAAAAAAAAAAAAAAAAAAAAAGGAAATACGACTTATTCCTGCGTGCATTTGTATGCAAATTATAATTGCCTACTTTTCGGTGCTGGCGAAATACGAAATCTTCAAAGGCAGCATTGCGGCTGCTTTATCAACTTTATTATGCCAGCGTCAAAATTAACAACAACAGCGTGGTTGAAACGATGGGGGAATGACCATAAAGCAGCCTCTCTTTTGGCCCTTAAGACAGGACTCAACTGCAGGCCGCGACCGTTTTACGACTCACACACACAAACACTCCTGAAAACAGTTTCAATGTCTGATGCTTCTCTTGCTATGTGTGTGAGTGTGTGTGTTGGTGTACGGTGTGCTCCTTATTTATCTCGCTTTTGTTTGGCCCCGTTCAACCAGCCGCTGCCCTCCCTTCCCACCACCGTCCTCGAAAAAGAGTGTCTTACTTTGCTCGGCTTTCTCGCTTTTTTCGTTGCTTTGGCAACTTCCAGGACGATTTTGTTTGCCTGCTTAGTGCGTACGTGTACGTAGTTGTGAGTGTGTCTGTGAGTGAGTGAGTCTGCATTCTGTGCTCGTGTGTGGGTGAATATCTCTGCGAAGTGCGTGTTCGCCAACACTCGTGGCTGAGCGCCTGTTCCGAAATATTCTCCGTGTGTGGGTGTATCGCACACAGACACAAGCCCACAGAAGCGATGTGCCGTGAATATGCATGTGTATGTGTGAGCGCCATGTTGCTGGCAACATTGAAATGGCAATTTTGGTGCCGAAATGTTGCCGAGCCGCTTGAAGTGCTGCCGAGTGTTTTGATAGCGGGCCAACTAAGCCCCAGAGATTTTACTCATATGCACACATCATCTCGGCAATTTTAAGCGGCTTACGACGACGATGATGCCGTCGCAGAATTTTCATTACTAAGCCAAAGGTGAATACCTCATACTCCGAATCATCCGCACAGAACGTTCGCCATTCTCCTCAAGTGCGCAGTCAACTTCAAAAGGCTGGCAAATTCTATGGGTTAGCGAAGGAGTCTCAAGGCAAACACAGATCAAATCTTATCGGGAATCATTTTATGAGCAAAATTAATACGCTTCAAGCCAACTGAAGCGGCTGAGCGACTGGCAAATTTGTAGACGTTTTGTTGTTGCCCAGGCAACTTGAACATCCCCATCCTCGACGAAAGGCAACAATATAATGAGCCAGAGCAGGTGGCAGGAGTGGTATCAAAAGATTGATACAAAAAGATATGCTTTGGCACTCGAAAAAATAAGTACTTTTAAGATAATATAAATATTTTATAACTACTTAATTGGAACCTTAGCATTGATGTTTTTCTTTCAATTCTTGAATGTTTATTTAGGAAATCATTTTTCTTTAAAATCCATATAATACATGAAGTTATGAATTTCTGTAAATATTTTCGCAGTGAAATAACGGGCTCACGGGCAACGACATCGTCATGGAAATTCTTCATTAACTCAACTCGGGCGCTGAGAGAAAAGAAGTTTATGTTATTAAGAACATGGAGGAGTGGGCGGAGAATGATGGCAATGGTTACTATCCGTGGCGGATGGGGGCGTGGCTAGGCTGTGAAGGAGGCAGCCGGAGCAGCAGCTGTTGTTGTAGTAAAATGTGTGTTTTACTTGACAAGAAAGAGATAACGGTAAATGAATATGCAGCAATTTGCACGCCCACATAATGAGTAGGGCGATGGTGGCGGAGAGAGGCATGGAGGGGGGAAGCGGTAAGGATACCGCCGGCGGGCAGAGACTGAAATAATAACAGCAGCAGAAAAGCAACAGCATCAGCCGCTAAACAAAAGTCGATAAACATAAACCAGGCAACGCAGACAAGCGCTGATAAGTGTGCTACACTTTCCACAGGAAACGGAAGGCGTGGGCTTGCATGTGTTTGCTTGTATTTGTGTGCGAGTGTGTGCGGGTGTGTGTGTGTGAGGCAAAAGTAAATTAAAACGATTTTAATTACGGTTGCCAAGACGATGAATGAAAATGTCAACGATGCCGGGCGACAGCAGGTGGGCGTGGCGTAGGCGTTCAAGGAGTGAAAGAGTGCGGAAAAATGAGACAACTCCTAAAAGCCTTTCGTTGTACCGCTTGCTGAGCAGCAGTGTGAATTATGGCACATGTACAAGGCGCTTATGCACCGAAAAAAACGAGGATCCTTTAATAAGTTTCAACAGTGATTTAAGCTACTACAAAATACTATTTTACAGTACACTTTAGGCCAACAAATACGTTTTGAATAAGAAGCCACAGGTTGACTTAATAACGAAATTTATTAAATGAAGTGCAAAACTTAAATTCATACATTTCCTGAATAAAAAAATTAAATCCCTTTTTTATAGTTTATCAAATCTGTATATGACAACTCTTTTTCATTCGTGTACGTATGTGCCAGTGAGTGGAATAAAAGCAGATTTTCATTTAGACTCTGTTTTGTTGTCTTTAGCTACTTGACAAGAGCCAGAAGCCAAAGTCACTGCCAAGAGCAACACCAGCAAACTTTAACAAATAAACGGGTTTTCAGGAAAAAGGGAGAAAAATGGGGAAAAATAGAAGTAGGAGCAGCAGTCGCTTCTAGCTCAAACAAACAAGCTCCATTTTTATGAGGCTCTTTTGTCTGAGGCTGCTATTCCGCCTTTTTTCCCCTAACTTTTTTTATACCTTATTAACGCTCGCTCACTCGCTTGTTGAAAATGAAAAGTTTTCGTTGCGGGCGTGAAATTTTTTTTTTCCCACAACCGAAAAAAACAAAGATGGAATGCTGAAAAGCCACCGAAAAAAAGGAGAGCAGAAACCATGGCTTGCTGATTAACTTGACACGGCCAAGAGCGGCGAGGGAAAAGTGTCGCGGAAAAGCGGTGGGTGGTGAGGTGAAAAATTCGCGGTTCGTATGCAGCTGACAGGCAGCACCTGTCGCCGCTGCGGAAGTGTCGACTGCGAATACGAATGCGACTGCGGCCAACAAACCGCCGCTTGACATTTCCTTGGCGACGCTTTTCAAGGAAAATGTTGCTGGCTTGGCGAGGGGTTCGGAAAACGTGGTGGGCGTGGGGCGGTGGAAGGACGCTGCGGTGGCCTTGTGTATCTTATTTTGTGACTGCATTTAAGT
Source organism: Drosophila melanogaster (assembly GCF_000001215.4). Classification (NCBI taxonomy): domain Eukaryota; kingdom Metazoa; phylum Arthropoda; class Insecta; order Diptera; family Drosophilidae; genus Drosophila; species Drosophila melanogaster. The sequence goes on along the minus strand of NT_037436.4, from coordinate 5,998,642 downwards.
GCATTTTTATGCCACAGATTTAAGTGTAAGCCAGTGGATTGCCAAAGTTTGTCCAGGGGTTTATCTTCATTAATTTCCGCAGTGCTTTTTAATGCAGCAGAACTTCATATTAACCCCAAAAGTGTGCTGTGGCAAGTAATTCGACTTGGGCGCTTCTTTATAATCGTGCCATAAAATCGACAACAGTTTTTAACGGACGCGTTCTGATTGGATTCCTTCTTTTAAACTGCTAGCATTGCTTTAAGTTTTACCATATCCTAAAAAATCAGTATTTATAAAAGTAAAGATCATATTCTTATCAACGAAATCTCATTGCTGAATTCAGAGAAAACCAAAAGGTTTCTTTAATAAAAAAAGGTCTTTAAAAGCAGTCTTTCAAGAGCAGTACATTCCATTGAATTGGCATAGTTTTATATTACTTTATTCACACCGAAACGTTTTTCTCGGGCATGCTCGCGTGCATTTCAACGCCCCGAGGAATTTAAAGTTTTTCGGAAAAGCTGATACACTTCACTCCAAACATGTTGACAGCTTAACAGGAAGTCTGCCCCAAGAAGTACGGCGACACCCCGAAAAAAGTTGATTCCTATCCTTGGAGCCCGTTGCACCCCCATTTGCCGCTGATAACTTTAAGCCGAACGAGGCCAGAAAGTGTAGCAGCTTTCGTGGCAAAAGTTTGCAATGCATTTTGATGTGCAGCCAAAGTGCCAAAAGGTGGCAAAATGCAGAGGGGGGAAAACTCTCTGCGAATAATTATATAGAGAAGATGAAAGGACCGGAGGCAGCGAAGCGAAACAAGAGCCTATGCAATTCTTTCAAGTCAAGGCTACTGACCTTTTTAACACTGTTTGTCAAGGATGCAAAGGGCCGACTTTGATCCCAACAAAGGGATAAAATAAACCCAAATTGACCAACAAACAAGACTTGTATATCCAAAGGATATTTAGGATGTGGAGCCAATAATGAAATTTGTCGTGTGTCCCACTCACCTTAGTATCAATTTTTGGCGGCAATTTTCGTTATGTTCACGACCTTTATTTGCGTTTTCGTCTTATTGCCACAATAATCCAAAGGAAAACTGGCCAAAGTTTTCGCATAAAATTCAATTACGATTGTGAACTCATAAATCGCAACACTTGGCCGCGTTTTACGATTACGTCTTTTGATTTCGAGCACGGAAAGTGTGAAACTTTTTTGGTTAACGCGGCTACTTTGTTATCACTGTTATCGGGCCACGACTCTGGCAATAAAATTACCCCGTCGCGTCGTTAAAAGTTAAACGACCCTTTGTGCTAAACTGGGGGATTTGTTAAGTTTTTATGACTTTCGACGAATTTCGGACAATGTTGAAGTTTTGGGCATCTGCCAGTTGTATACGGTTAGGTGCCTTTTTGGGGCAACCTTTGCAGTTGAAAGCGCGCAAGGAACTGTTTATCCTGGCCCCATGTGCTGGCATTTTTGTGCTAAGCCCGAAACTTGGTATCCTGCCACGAAACTTGGCATCCACAACAGCGCATGCGCTGGATTTCCTCGGAATGTGGATGTCTGGAGTGGGACAGGACCTTTCCAGTCTGCATTCAACTGGTGGTTGGCTTGCCAATCGAATCCTCAAAGAACTGCCATATGTGCATGGTTGTCGTGACAACTTGATTTTCTCATAAGCTAACGGTTTCTCATTTCCTACTGCCATGAATTTGATAAGATTTTATTACGATTTTTGCCGGTGGCAACCTTTGATGCGCCCAAACATCCACTAGTTTGAAATCCGAAGCTGATCTAATTATGCGACCGTTTAGCAGTGCATACTTTTCAGAGACTTAAAAGAGGGCCGGTAAACATCTGAAAAGGAGAAAGGACTGTCGAATGACATTAGGGCAAATCCGCTTACAGATGCGGAGATGAGATGAAGATACGGAGGGTCGTCCATTGTTTATGCAAGCGCATTAAGCTGAGGCTTAGCTAAGGATACACTGACTACTCGGCATGGAGATGCAGATGGGCAGATGCGGATACTGAGATACTGAGAAACAGAGATACAGATACGGATTTAGATACAGTAGCCCAGCTCACACCCACAAGCAGCAGCGACATGTTGCGGTTTTGCGAGCAGTAGATTGACCTGGCCAAGAAGCCCAAACAAAACCGCATGTTGCAGGGCGTGGCGGCATCTTAAAGCAGTCCGAATCCAGCTGCAAAATTTGAAACTGAACACTCAAAACTCACAAATGAAGAACCTATGGATAAATCGAAAAGTCAGCGATGCGAAGTTGAACTCATTAACGGCAGTGAGTGGAAAGTCGTTGTCATGTAATCCAATGCCGTGTACCAAATTGGAATCTCGTATTTCTCATAGATACACGGCGATACGTGCACACGTATAAAAAGGACTAATAAAAGGAGGAAAAATCAACTAAGAAAAATGGAAACTCGCGTGGATATTTCGTGATTTTCCGTCTGTAAGCGCCGGCGTGCAATCTTCTTTTTATATGCCATCCATTTTATTGTTTATTTACAGCATTGTTTAGTAGCATATATCCGCGTGTATATATACATAGATACTAGTATATTCCCCAGTCAGCGTTGATTTAATGGCTGTAAATTGAAATGGAATACGCGAAAAATGGAGAAAAATGTTGGGACAGGTGAGCTGAGTTGATTTGGCAGAAATATATTTATTGAAAAAGTTGTCAGAAAAGAATTTAAAAGAATAAAACTTTGCGGATTGAAATTTGCATTTCACAGTTGTACGCCGGCTTACGTCAAACATTTTCTATCCTTTATGGATTTTATTATGTATTTTAAAAGCCTAAAAAGGCTTTTTTTCTTGCATATTTCACGAAGAAAAAGGGAAAACAGGTGGTTAAGAAAAGTTCCAAATTTATCTATCGGCTTTTATCCTTTGCCTAACCATTTAAAGGAAACCCAACTTCTGGTTGCCAATTTCTGTTTATCTTTCTTGTATCTTTTCCTCGTTTTGCTTACATTACGAGCGGAAATTTGATTTGTTTCTGATAAATGCCATTTATTTTACTTGTTTAAGTCCTCCCACTCGCTTGCCCCTAACTTTCCATGAAATTCAATTGCCAAATTGATTCAACTTTTTCCCCTCGCTGCAAAAAGCCATGGAGCTTCGCGTTGAGCCGCAGATAATTGAATGATTTGAATTTGTATATTGAATTTGGCTTTATACATAGCTGAACACGCCCATTTTTCATTTAACGCCCACCACCCGGCCTTTCATCATATTTGGCAGTTTGGCAGTGCGAAATTTTTGTTCATCGTGTTGCGTGGGATTTTTCTATTAAAATGGAAATTGTAGGCGAATTGGAAAATTGCTTATCAATTGACGGGGGGCATATGCTTCAAGGATCAAACGGAGGCTAAAATTGATTTCCCTAGCCGCCACCATTTTCCGATGACCCCGCGCACCCACGCCCCGTTTATGCTGCAATTAAGTATAAAATTAAGTTTTTCCCTTGCCAGCGAGCTTAATTGAGTTGTATGTGTGGATTTCATTCCCATGGAATTGGGGTGAATCCCTCTTGGAATTTAATTTAATCCACTGAAGCGTTACGCCGCCAGAAAATGCATGGCGAATTTTTTTCCGAATATTGCGCTGCCTGCCTTCTTTTAATTGTTTGTTACATGGGAATTAAAGACAACTGCCCGCATGATGATGTAACCATATCGATGGAGGGTGCACATATATGTATACATAATGATCTCCCCAAGCAGACGAAGTGTCTAAGAGCGCTCCTTTCTAGACAGACATGAAAAGGAAACCCTGGGCTGGCTAATGGCAAGGTGCTCTCGAGCTCCTTTGTTGCCAAAGAACAAAAAACACAACTATTACTTATTGGTTCGTGGAATGCAACTAGAACGGCATAGAAACCCTCTCTCAAGTGCCACTCCACATTTCGACCTTTGTTTCGCAATCGAGTTTCGATTCAAAAGCAATACAAACACGCACTGCGGGTGCCACTTCAACCGGTCGAAATGGGAATAGGAATGGAATTGGAAATGCTAGAATCGTTTGAGAAACTGCGTCACCATAAATTGTAATTACCCAGAATTCACGCGACCCACAGTCTCAGGAAGAGGAAAAAAATATAAAGTGTCAAGGGGCGTGTGCAGCGACACTTCGCCGACCCCTCCCCACATTATTTTTTTTGCCGCCCGCTGGTACCAGGTACCGCCCGCCGACTAACGGTCTATATCTATGTGCGTGACTAGCGGTGGACTACCGAGCGGCGATAGTTTATGGAACGTGCTGGACTTTGAATAGGTATGATATAGATAGATGTGATAAAGTGTAAGGATTAAGGCTAAAACACATATTTTGTTAAGCGTGATATAAAAAAAATAGCATATATATATTAATATTATATAAAATTCAACATTTTTAAAATTCCAGATCCTTGTTTCTTTTTTCTGCGTAGTAGCCATACCCCATCACTATCCCATCCCTAACCATCACATATGTGTCGCATAACCTAAAGACGTTTACAAATGAATTAGGCCAGTCCATTGCAAAGACGGCAGTTTAGAGCGCAGGCGCACAGCTTGAGGTCGTGGCAGAAACACAAAGCGAAGACTTCATGGCAGACACAGTGACGCAAACCGCATGCTGACTTTTTTCAATTCTCCACGGCTACCCCATACCCATTAAAATCGAATTCAAGCCGAAGGGAACTGCGACCCAGCAAAGGCATTCCTAATGCAAAACGTGTGGCGACGACACTTGCCCACGTTCGCATGTGTTTGTCAGCTGTCCGTCTTTGTGGCAAGAAAGAACGCATCTCCATAACATACAGCCCGCAAGAAATGGTTTTAAATTAATAGGAAAACACCATCGCTGACAGTAAGTCAGAAGTGTGACATACTTTTAATGTGATTACGAGTCAAAACTTGCGACGAATGCTGATGGGATTACACAGCCAGCGCCACCAAAAGCCAATTAGTTTTTCCCCCATGTGTGCAGCCCATCGATGATGGAATTACATTGTGTCAGAGAAGAGAAACAATCACAGAGTGCGGATTCTCGCTGCCATTGCCTTTTCCAAATGCAATCCCATAAACGACTGCCACTTTCAGTGCTCACACATTGTAAAATGCATTTAAATGCCACCTTTGTGCTTTTACCTTGGGGATAAACTCAGTTAGCAAAGTCCATATCAATAATTCCGAACTTGCGGCGAACGAACATAAAAGTCAAGAACTTAATTTCCAACTGCTGTCACTTTAAAAACACAATATTCGGTTTTATGACTTCTTCGTTTGGCAAAAGACCAGGAACAACTTTTCAATATCCGAGGCCATATCCGGTCGGGCTATAACCAACCACTCACACCGACAAACACAGATGGCGGTCGGCTGGCACTTTGTTGGCTTTGTGTAAAGTCGCAGCTTAAAACAAATAAAATGCGAATGAAAATTTATTTTATGCATGTTGATGCTGTCCTCGTCGCCGTCGAGTGCATTGTTTTTGCAGTGACAACAGTGAGACCAACGCATGCACACGCACAGCAGCAGCACAGTTTCACCTGCACACACAATGGTAATGTGTATGCAGCACCAATACGCATACACACACAGGCCACAAGGATTCTAAGAGGCACACGTGATGTTTGCCCGCCTGCAACTGCAACAAAAAGCGAGCTGCTGCCGCTCCAAACTGCTTAGCTCTTAAGGAAGTAGCTGCCACAGTGGCTTCGAAGTGGCCAAACCCAAGGCGATTTGGCTTAATACGCAGAAGGGCTCCGCCGAAAAGTAGTTAGTTAAATAGATTAGTTTAAGGCGAACACAAACAAACGAGTTGTCGATGAAAACAAAACCGCTTGCCTGCCATAATATTGATTTTCCGTTTAATATTTCCTAGAATCTGCATATGTAAAATAGTAACGTATTGAATTACAATTTCTTAAAACTACGCACAAAAACAAATGTGAAGTACATTTCATTGAAAAAGTTATCAATATTTTCAATACCGATCTTAAAGTATCTTTCAGTACTTCTACCACAGTGCCCATCTCGTATCTGAAGCTTATCAGGTATCCGTAAGATCTATTTGTGGTTTTCTTGCGTTTGGTTTGGTTTAGTTTCAGTTTCTGTTTGGTTTCGTGTGCCTGGGTTTGTTTATTTGTTAGCTTGGAGCATCACAGACGTAGACAGAGCCGTTGCTTTTCCTCGGCGTTTACATTTGCCCAAGTTGGGCAAATAAAGTCGTTAAGCGGAAGCTGGGAAAGATCAGAGGGGCGAGATAGAAGCGGCATGGCAACCAAGTAGCAACTTGCATTATCTCGATGGTCATGGCCATGTGATGTTCCCTCCTCGTTCTCCTGTCGCTTTTTCCCAGTTAATGCTGCCAATTCCGGTAGCAGCATACAACTGACATGATAAACAAGCTAAACATGCCAAAAGTGTCCTCGGCACTAGCCCAACTACTACGGCTGCACAGAGAAAAAAGGAAATTAAGTCATTCATTTTCTGATCCTAGGCCATTTTCACCTATATTTCGGATTTTTTCGGATTTACAAGCCTAGTTTTCTGTATATATGAGATTTATATACTTTCAAACACAAATAGATCATTCTAAGATTAATATATATTTTTCTCTCTATATGAAAATCCTGCCCGTTCCTTGTCCTTCGCCTGACAGCTCTTTTTTCCTGTCTGTCGGTGTTGTGCACATTTATCCTGTCCCTGCTAGTGACACCTTCTTTGTCCCCCCGCGTTTTGTCTGCATGTCACTCTTCATTCGCCGCCCCACCTCTTTCCACTTTCTCCACTCGCCTTTCTCTAATGCTCCCTTCCTCCCATATGGAATTCAAAGCAACTGCTTGCAGTTGCCGCCTCGATATATTCCACCCACACATTTGCTTAAAACGTGGAAATTGATTTTCTATTTTGTTGCTGGCGAGTTTTCCTTTCGGTTCGCTCGCCTTTTTTCCCTCAGCAGCGATTGTCAGTGTCAGCTACACGTGATTGAGTCTTATCTTTAGTTTTGTCACTTCAACGCTGGCAGCTACTTTAAATGTCAGCACTCGATGGAAAACCAGGAGCTGTGGAAACTCCCCCCAGTGTTCTGAGTATCTGGAGTCCATTTACCAACCAACACGTGCTGTTTTGGCGAATTTTACGTTCCCGTTGAGGAAAGAGGAGAGGTTCTATCCCTACTACTGGTGTGTCAAAAGGGCTTACAAGGCGCGTGTGCTGCAGTTGTGGATTCAAAAGGGTGAACAGATAGGGTCCCCTCTTTGTTAAGTGCAACACATGTTGGCACTTTGTTTTGGGACTTGCTTTAGAGCTTGTTTAAGCCATTCCGATAATTCTGAAAAGGAAGTGTCGCCGACAAAGACAGTGCATAAATTACCTGTAGAACTTCCGGTAAGAAGGTAATGAAATTATGATCAACAATGGGAAGTTTTAGTCAGGAGACATTTAATATTTACTAAACATTTACATTTACTAAATTGTAAGCTTTTTGAAGATATACGATAACAGTTGTTTTTAATTTTTCAGATTAAAGAAAGCTTGGCTTGTTTGACATCAAATTATTTTACACCATTTTCATAAAGTGTCCCAATATTACCTTGCTCACACAACTTTGTTGATTGAATCTCCCTCTGAAAAAATCACTTTCCAGCAATTTGGCCAAAAATATTTGCTTACACATCAACAGGAAGTGCTTTCTCTTCCTTCCTGCCGAACGAAACCACGGAATTTTACTTCGGCCACCACAAAGTTTGTTTTAAGCCCGTAAAAACCTGGCCAAGGACCCCAAGGCAAATAAGGCAACGACATCTTATAGAAGTTTGGGGCCCCTAACGCAATTTTTATGCCGCGTCCGTCGTTTTTGTCGCTCTGGGAGCCATTAACGAGGAGCGACTGTCGGCCCACTTACGCACATTATGCTTTAAATTTATGTGATTAATAAATTTCCATAATTTCGGGATACAGCATTTTCTGCGCCTGCAATGGACGAATGTCCTGTCTGTCAGCCATTTGGCCCGCTACCATCGCTTTCTTTTTTGGTTAATGGCAGCCGAGATTGTCCCAGATGAAAATTAAAGATTTTCTCTTTTAAATGTGGCGCATTTTCATCAGCATTTCTTTTTTTTTTTTTTTTGTTGGTTTCGGTTAGTGGTTTTGGTTCGTGAGGGTATTAAAATAAATTTGCGCGCTTAGTTTTGGTGGCTGAGCAAATGAATAAAAATTAGTTTGCAGGCCATAAAAAATTAGGCCAGCTTAAGGATAAATTCCCCAAAAGGGAAAACAGAGAGGGCGAGCAAAAGCTGGCACTCAGTGAAATTTATGACAGCTTACGCACAATGCATAAATCCTGGCAATTGTGTGCGATTTTTAATGCTAGTTAAATCGACTGAAAATGACAGTTTAATGATTGACATGCGCCGTAGCTGCCGCTGTGGTTGCCACTGTACAGTGAGCACCCCCTTCGAAGTATCCTTTTTTTTTTCATATCTCCCCCCACCCTTACAAACGTTTCAAATGAATGTCAACTGTCTGTCCGTCCGCCCGAATGACGAATACACTCGTTAAAGGGCATACGCCGGAATGAGCCCGGCGATTCCACAGTTTGTGGAGCGAAACGAATCGTGGCGGGGGGTTAGTCGGGTACTCGGTTTCCCGGGCACTTCGCATAGTTGGGCAGTTCCTCGACCCCACCACGCCCACTTGTCAGTTGTCAGTGGCACAAACGGACCCGGGAAAGGGGAACTGGAACTGAGATGCCGGGAACATCGTCATCATCGTCATCGCCAACGCATCACCATCATCCACATCAATGTCAATGTTTATGACAGGCGCAGAGGATTAGCGGGTTACCCATTCGGAACCGTTTTAACCCTCCGTGCGTATGCTTTTAGTGGGCTGAGGGTGCGGAGTTATGCAAAATGCGCATTGCTCTAATGTGTACACTCCGAGAAATTACCATATGACGCGGTTCAGTGAGTCAGCAGGGCTCAGCTGGGCTAAATATAAAGTGTATGATGGATAGCATATCAAGCAAGACGTTGAATGATATGTCACATACATAAAACAATGGCATTCACTTTTCTCAATGCTAAATTATATACCTTTAAAACAATTTGCTTTTTAAATAAAATTCCAAATATTTTAAAGTGTAATTCTTATGCGAAAATAAATTAATTTATCTGTCGTCAACAGCGATTTCTGAGCTATCATTAATAATAAATTAACGAACAAAGCATTTTGACTGCAGCGTGATAAATGATCCTGATTGGACTCATGTCTCACGGAAAGATAAGGACTTCGAGTATAAGGTTACATTTTAAGTCTAGTGATTTACGAGTTCTTTTATATTTCTCCCACTGTACTAAGAAGGTTCGTCATTCACTGTCTCCATTTCGAACTCCCGCGACTGCATTGCGCTTGTCAATCAGCGCCCCTTGTTGAGAATGACGAAAAGTGCATAATGTGGGGGTCATTCCATTGGGAGTTGCGGAATGAGGTGATGGGAGGAGAGACGATCTGGGTTGGGGGGCACAATGTGTTCAAGTGGCCTGCGGAATAAATCATGCGTGCTGACCAAACGACCTCCCACCATCGAGTTCCAGCCTCTGACTCCAGAATGCCGACGACAATTGCGACCACACTTGAAGTTGCATTAAGCGAGGAAGTAACGAGAGCCCAGTACATACACTGAAAGAAACTGCAAGGCATATTAAGATCAAATGGTTCTGAAAAGGTAACAAATTAATATTTAGTAGCATGGTTAAAACCAGAAGCACTCTTTTGTCTGTTGATTTATCCTTTAATGCCAATTTTTTTTCTGTGCACCCCATCTGTATCTCTGCAAGTCCCCCACCACCACCGCCTCAATCATTGCTGACTTATCTTATTGTTGATAAATGCTGCATTTCATTTCTGTCCGACTCTGGTTGCTGCTCAATTGTTGTCTGTATGTGGCATGAAAATTCGACAAAAACTCACTTGAGACAAATTGTGAATTCGTTTGAGGAGGAGCATCTACTTGAAGTGCGCTTAGCACAAATTTGTTTTGTTATGGAAAATGTTTTATTAGCAGCCTGCGTGAGGGGGCATTACTTCTCGGGGATGTTGCTTGGAAACTGTCGCGTAGGCGTTTGATTCAGGCGACTAGATGAAGATTAATTGCGTTCCATAAAAAGAGGCCAACGGCGAGGTCACCCGACGTAGTCACTGTGTATCTATAGGAGCTATCATATCGAGTTGCAAAGCCCGTTAACTGAGCGGAATAAGCTTGGAACATTTTTGAGAGCTGCACATGGTTACCTTTAACATCCGCGATGACATAATCTCATCGGGATACAGTGGCCGTGAGATAAACATCGCAAAGGTATCATTACAGGGTCCAACAGGAGATTTGCAGTCATGACAACGGCGGAGGTGACGGGGAAATGTACTTTATTCGAGGGTTGCAAAGTCAGCCAAGTGAAAAACAAGCAGGGCACACGTGGACAGGACACACGCCAATTTGGTGGAGAGACGTACTCTAACTATCCCATCCCATCCCCTTTCAGCCAGCCAGTCAACAGAAATTATAATAACAGTAATTACCAGCAAACCAACAGACCATCGGGCTCCTCGAACTGAAAAAAGAAAGGGGGCCTCTGCTGGGGGAAAACTTACGTGTTTCCAACAATCAAATTTATGGCTCAAGTGCAGGACAACACCCCATAACACCAGAGCAACAGGAAGTGGCGGCGCGACCGCAATGCACTGAAAAAGACATTGTCCAATTGTGTTGAAAACAAAAGTGCAATCCACAGCAGTCTCAGTAGTTGAAAATCATTACACTTTCCAACACTTGCTGAAACCTATCTCATATATATCATATTTGATAAGCCTTAGATATGAAAAACCTCCTCCATAAAGCAGATACTTATTTGTCAGTGTAATAAACAACCCTCCCCAGAAAGGATTCGTATTCGAACTAGGAATAGAAATCGGAGTCTATGTATAAGTTAGTTGCATGTCTCGCTTGTTGCAGTTGCCGCCGCTGATAAATGGGCCACGTGCCTTATCATCCGGGAATATAACGAGCAGCGGACGTAGGACTTGTAAAAATAGAGCTTCCCCGGCGAAGAGATCACGTAACCCCTCGCGAACCAAACCCCTGATTATGCAGCCGGGCAAAATGGATGCGAGCCGAACACGAAAACCAATTTGTAAACGACAAATGCAGACAGGCCGCGGCGAGGGGGAAGTCGCGGGCAGGCCACTAATGTGGCATGCAAACACACAAATGCATTCAAAATAACGCCAATAATAATAAACTCGAATTGAAAGTGCAAACAGCGAACTTTCGAAGGAAACAAATGGCCAGGGGAATAAGTAACCCTCGACTTTACGCTCACTGCAAACAAATTGGTAACAAAGTTTCCCTTGAACCGAATATTTGCCTCTCTTGACCTCTAAATGTTAAGTACTAATTTTCCAGATGGTTTTCTCTATACCATGAATTTTTAAGCACTTAGTAATTGTCACAGTACAATTTATTAAGACTAAGGCTGGCTTCAGAATATATTTATTTTTTTTTTTTTTTGATAAGAAAACCAATTTTCTGCGAGTGAAACCCTTCAAGGATGCCCTCTAAGCCGCGCACATCCCCAAGGACTTTGGTTACTCTTCAGTGGGACTACCCATCCATAGGATATTCAATACTGCCCATCCCCCTACCACCAAATAGCTCACCTTTTATCGGGCTTTCATCAATTTACGGTATGTTTTTTTCCATATTTTTTTTACCAATCAGACAAAGCGCGTGTCCCGAGAACGTTTTGAATTAATTTAATGCCCTCTGCCTGCTGCCAGATGATGGCCCAAAGACCATGTCGCGTCAACATCATAATTCAAAAACTTCATTCGAAAACATGACGTTTTCATTTCGGCACGCGTCTCGGCCAAAAGCAAAAAAGTTCCTTTTATTCATTCATTTGCTTGGCCAGAGGGTTGGAAAAGTTGCCACGGTGTGAAACTCGCCAGCGGCGCTTTCATAATCATAATTTCATTCCGCCTCTAAGTGCTGGGAAATTGTGTTTATGTTTAGTTTAATTTGCAGTTTTCAGCTGAGACGAGGGTGAATGAAGCCTAAATGCGACCCTGTCATGCAAAAAATATTACACAACTCGGAATGCACGGGAATGTACGGATCCCGATTGAACAGATCAAAATATGAAGAATTTCGAAACTACTTTGGTTACAAATTGGGCAAATTTCTACATTGCTAAATTCCGTTTATTAAATAATCTTCAATTAATCTTTAAGTACTTGTTTTTTTATTTTCCATGTGTTCCAAATGTGTTCCAAAACAATAACTTTTTTCCTGAGACTGTGGCTTCTAGTGTCATTTGGCTTGGTGGTCGTCTGTCGGGCATGAAATTGCAAACTAAAGCCGCCATATAGGGTTGAACCAGACAGGGTCGTGTCAAGCTTGTGGGTTTCTAATAGACCTGATTGATGACTCAGCCGGATGGCATATGTCCTGACAGAGTTTACAGCCAAGTTAAGCCCGAGAGCAGCTGCTAAAAGCCAGCCAGGTCCCCTGGGGCACTAAGCTTTAAACTTAAAAAAGTTGAAACTCTAATGCCACATAAGCTGCCATTAAGGCATTGCTGTCGGATCCACACCCACCATTAAAAATGAATAAAATCAACTTAATAATTTAAGCTAAAGACTTTTTCAATTAACGGCGGTGACAGCCGACCACAGACTAAGCCGCAGGACATCAGAGGCGGCAGGACTCCATTATCCTGGCTGGGGGTGTGGTCAGCCAGCAGATGAAGCAATGGAGCGGAAATCGAAACCAATAAATTTCACAAGGCTGGGAAATTATGAAAATCCTAATTGAAGCGGGGAAAATATACTTCTCCCATGTGGGTGAAAAAAAAGTATCCTTTAGTCCTTTTCATCCTCTACTTTGTATCGATTTACCTGATCAACCTGGTAAACAGGATATCTTTATGGAGGCGTTGGCTGCTAATAGCATTTCTAATTGGTGGGCAGGCAGTTGCTTTTCCCAGTACACCAAAGCGGGTTTCTTTTGATGATCCTTCATGCGGAACACACACGATCAGAGTTCCTGATAATTGGTCACCGTAATCAAAAATATATCACATTTAAGGCGAAAAAAATTTTGTCAAACTTCTAAAGAAGGGTTTATTTTTCTTAAGAAGTTCGAATATGTGGCCAACTGTAAGTTGTAAATTAAATTTCGCATAAATCAAAAGAAAACTTATCGAATTAAGTATTCATTGAACCCTATTCAAATTTTTTTTAGATATGTCGCCAGCCAATATATATTTGCCTACCAACTCAAATTGCTGCTGTCAATTTTTTAAACACCTAAATCTTGATAAAATGCGCAAAACCCAAATAAAAAAACTTTTATCGAAAACCGAAAAAACTGGAAAGAAAGAGGAAAATCAGCAAATAATAAGCGAAGTGTCGCGCTTGATTTATGTGATTTGTTTGGCTCTTTTGGAGACTAGGTGCCAGGACTCGTGTGGCTGTGTAAATGTGTCCTTAATGGCGCTTTGTCATCATCAACATTTGTCCTTGTGCCGAGTGCGTAGCCGGCAGGCAACAGGATATGATTTATGCCCCACCATTTCTAGGCACCCACATATGTGTAGTTTGCTGTTGGGTAATTTTTTGTTAGGGGAAAACCACAGAGAAGCCGCAGCTAACTTGGCTTACTGCCGGGTTTTTTTCGCTTTTCGAACTTTTTCTGGCTTTGTCGGCCTAATGACAATTTTTCATATGATTTGTTGGTGTGCGGACTTGATAATGGAGGAAAAAGTCCAGGGACCTAATCATAATTTATATCGATTCTTGATTACGCCTTGTATTTGTGCGACTTGATTTATGCGAATGCCAGCTTGCTGTTCATTTGATGTGATTTTAATGTGGTCCGAATCTATAGAAAACTTCCTCAATTGATGGACTTTGATTTGAACCCTTGAGTACTAGGTATTGAGTGATTGATTCGATGGCATTTTTTCAATTGCAGTTGCATTCCCAGCTTAGAGTGCATTTTTCTTGATTCTTTTCCCGTTCGGCGGCATCCATAAAATGTGTGTGACAGGGGTCGTAAATCATATTTCTCTTGACATTTCAACTTGGTTTCAATTGAGAGTATCTCCTCGAGCTGCATTGTTTACATAAGCCAATTTGATTACGCTCCGTTGACAATTGAATGGCAAGCCAATCAATCCCAACTATTCTCGACTTGGCCCAGAAACAATGAGTGCATAAATCAGGGCCCAATGCAATTGAAATAGTTTTCGCAAACGAAACGATGGACGCGGATGTGCATGCGGATGCTCCGACCGGGTCAATAAAGTAATTGAGACTGGCGCCGCGGAGGCGGAGGGCAGAAAGGATAAGCAAACAAACCAGGAGACGCCGGAGTGCACACGAGGGGTTGCAAATGGATGCGGGCTCTGCATTTATGCAAATGATATAGGGCAGGAGTCGACCAGATACTGTTACCCGCTCTATTTTAGATAGGGGATCGCACTGGAGATGGCATCGTGATTGCTCCAATATAAACATTATACATTTTTAAAATACCTACTATTTTTTATAAACTATTCTAAAATTTTGCATTTATTATGATCTCCAGATATATCATCTGCCTAGTTTCCTGCTTGAAAGTCATCTCTAGTCAGTTGTAGAAATATATGACACTTAAAATTCTATATTCTTTTTATCTATTATAATAGTTAGATATAGACTCCTCACTTTGCCATCCCTAGCTCATTTTGGCTGCGGTGCCTTTGGCTGACTGAATGACAGCGAGGTAAACACAATATTTACACAGCCAGAAGTCCGGACCAGCTCGCATTTAAAAGACATCAACACGAAAGGGTTAAAACGATGCATTTGAATTACCAAAGTAAACACGATATACGAAAATACAAAAATACGAAAATACTTTTGAGTCCGTTGAGGGGCGAGGCGTTGGACTAAAGGGGGTTAATTGGACCGCTTGCCGGATCGCACATCCATCCACAAGATATAGATGCGAACCGAGTGACTGACTGACAAGTCCCTCGTCGAAGGTCTCACTCTGCTTATGACAGCTGTCTGAAAGTTTTCTCGTGTATCTGACACTCTTGTTCTCTCGACTGCTATGCTCGGGAATTATGATTGGGGCGCGGTTCATTAAACACGAATTTTCGTATTTTCTTTTAATTTACTTGGCCCATTGTTGACTCGTCGTTTTTGGCCAAAAACCAAAAAAAGGACTGCCTGCTGACAGCAGCATTTAAATTGGCCATTGTGCCAAAGGATATGGTAGATACGTATAGTAATCGAAGTACAGGTAGCTTCGGGACCGAAAACAATCGCGCAGCTGCCCCAGAGAAGTGCGGGAATTGACTTTGCTGACTCTGATTGTGTGTGTTGCATGTTGCGGTTGATAGACGGCGACACAGGCACAAAGGGAAAACTCATTATTTCTCGTTTTGTTTTCCATTGCAACGTCATTAACTGCTTGGTGTCCCTCCTTGTTCCCGGTTCCGTGCTCCTGCTGATTCGAAGCTATAAATTCCCCTAGAGCGGTGCCAAAAATTTCATTTAGGTCTATGTCTAGGTCTATGCCTAGATCCTGGGTCCTTGAAAACACAACGACAATGGGCCAGGACTCACCCATCATCCTGACAGCGGCGCTCGCAAGCCGTCCAGACAGTCAGGCACTTCTTTTTGTTTGGTCCTTTATTTTTTTGCAAAAGGCTTTGTTCCAGTTTTTGGCATTGTCTCTGATTTTTTTCACTGGCTGTGCAGCCTTGAAAAATGAGAGAAAATGTAGTTTGGATGAGCACTCGGCGGCTGCAAGGACATTCTCATTGCTTTCCACTTGAAAATCGCATTAGGCGGATTTCGTTTCGCGTTTTTGTCTGGCTGCATCTTTCACTCATCAGATTTTCCCTTTTTTTTGGCAAAAGGAGGCTTAGGGGATAGGTGAGTCTGATGAGATAACAAGAGGCGTGTGTGGGATGCGCTACTGAAGTCGACAACAAAGGAACCTAAGAACTTTCTTTTTTTGTCGGCCTGAAAACGCAGAACCTTTCGCAAATCAGGGGAAACTTTTTCTTTTGCTGGACAAACAAATCAGAATCGTTTAGCAAAACTAAGTCAAAGTTTATTTCATTTCCCTGAACGGTCCGTTCGTCCACTTGATCCATATGTCCTCGAGGATAACTCAATTTCCACTGATTACCCTCATGAGTCACTTCAAACGAGAGAGTGCTATCTATTCTTCACCATCTTCAGTTTGTTTGCCTGTCGTGGTGGAAATACATTTTTATGTCTAAATTTCATTAATTCCAAACAAACAGGAGGCGCCCATATCGAAAATTACAAGTCGCACTTCCTGCGAACGGAACGGGATTTTCGGTCTGGGAAAAATATCAAATTACATCCTTGCTCATATTCAAATGTTCGAAGGAGGAAAAGTCTGGGCCTGGCAGCTGCTGTGCTGGGCTGGGCCATTAATTTCCACAGGAAGGGCGACGGCTAAGTAAAGGATAACAAGCCTAACGACTGCACATGTCTTCATCTTGATTATGCCACATCCTGGCGGCAAACGCACACGTACCAGGACCTCTCAACCTCCGAACCTCTCTATTTCTCCTGTCGTAAATGCACCTTTAAGGGTCGCGCCGGAATGTCGCGTCATGAGGCGTGGAAGGTGTCCTTAGTCTGATTCAAAATCGTTGTCCGGGTCTTGGGGCATATTTTTTATACAACTAAGTTGCAAGTGTGACATTCTCACTTGGCCGTGACACCTACTGCGTGGAGAGCAGTCGCATCCTTTTTCCTTTTGAGAAATTGTCACACATTTGTTCTTTTCTGGAAATATAACTCTGGGTCTCCTTGGCTCTCTCCAATTTCACATGATTTGTGTTCCCATCTTTTGTAGTTCATTAATCTTCGGTGGGTTTTCTCCACTACATGAAATTTCCAAGCAGGCAGCATATCGGCCAGGAAAATTGGGTCACTAAGGCAGTCGTTAGTTGGTATTGCTGGTCATTAAGTGCTTACATATGAGAACTTTGCTTCCCCTAAGGGACTGAAACTAATTTTAGATAATGATGAAACCCTCAGAACTGACTACAAATAAAGCATAATATAAATTAAAAATGTTCAATTTCGGCATGTTCTCAAGATCTTTAAATAAAAGTGCATTACGTTTGAAGTTTCATTAATTATACGAAACTTGTGCATCCCGCCTTTGTTTGTTTGACATCCGAATAATGATTTGTAACCTTTAAGCGTTATCATCCCATTTCGAATCGGTTTTGCTTCGCTATCGTTCCGGAATAATCGCAAAAAATTCGGCAAGCCCCGTAAGCAAACTACGGGCAGCTGTTCGCACTCCTGGGATCCTATCTCCTACCATATCTCTTGACGAGCCAAAACAAAGGAAAACGGCACCTTCAGCAGCACACTGCAGATATCAGAGATTTTGTGATCGCGATAACACTTCACTACTTCCGGGAGATGGGAAAATGGGTAAGGGGCTGTGAACAAAAACGGTCTGTAACCGCAAAACGCCATATCGGAATTTTCTCTGGCCTGCTTTTCAGTTTTTCACGCTAGGCTGCGAGTTTTCCAGCTTACCATTTTAATGGGCATGAAAAAACCGAACCACTCGATACGATACGATGCGATACGATGCGGTCCTTTCCTATCAAGCATACACACACACATAATAAAAAAGATAGAAAAAAGAAACCCTCGTACGCCAATTACGATTTATTTGTCCGCTCTGAAGTATGGAGGTAAATAAAGGCCCTAACCCCGATCCTACCTCTATCAAAAATGCTGTGCATTAAAAACGCAACGATCTGTGGTGGTCGTCGTGTTCCACCTTATCGAGCACACTCTCATTGTGGTTGATTTCTGTGCATAAATTTGTGAGTTGCGCCTCGGAAAAAAAACAGGGTCACACTTCGCTATCACAAACTGGCATTTTGTCACGTTTTTTATGGTGCATTTCGGGTTTTCCTCCAAGCATTTTTCCAGCGATTAAGTGTATCATGCATCCAAATATGCTTATTTAATGCGCACTTGGTTGTGGTCTTGGTCTTGCTCTTGGAATCGGAATTAAAGTGGAATTCTCTTTTTAGTAATTGCCGTACAGGAAATTAGTTATTCACATTGGGTTGTGCTTAATTTATGCATCGCTATAATTGTTTGTGCTGCTGGAAAATCGTTTTCATTGTTCGTGTGCGGGGGAAAAACGAAAAGTTCTCGTTAATGTGGGCGTTATCGGAATCATTACGTAGAAGGAAAAAGAAAACAAACATAGCGGGGATGGGGGAAAAAACTCCACATATTTGATATGTAACGAAACGTGTGAGAAATTCCCAAAATCCAGCGGGCTTTTTTATCACAAGAAATATGAATGGGGGCGGGGCAGCTGGGAAAAGTAAAGTGAAAGAAACTTTGATAAATGACTGATTGATCGGGAAGCGCTAACTAAGGAGAATCTCGCTTTTCCCGCGGGCAGACACTAAAACCATGTCAAACAAAATTATCGGCGAGACAAGTTAATGTGCTATAAAATATGAATAACGCAAGTTTGCCGCTTCTTGGGAGCTAAATCAAAACAGAAATTAACAACAAAAATTATTCAAAATACCAGGCTGTCTCCCACCCCCCCGAAAATGAAAACCCCAAATGATTTATGACAAGGGGGCGGGCGAAAAAAAAGGGGGAAAAACGAAACGAAAACCGAAACAAATAAAACGAGAACATTGAAAATCAACCAAAACGCAAAGCGCAGCAATTAAAAAATCCGTTGAACTTGCCGGCAGTCGTAAACCAAAACTGAAGAATACTGAAAATGGAAAAACCCAAGATCCGAAAAATCCAGTGCCCCAGAGGCTTTGACAAGAGCAGAAAACAATTAAACTACGATTTAATGGTTTTCACACATAATTCTGGGTGCTTGTATAAAATAAAGGATTACCAGAGAACCCAGAAACACTTCACTCACATTCGGAATGCCAGAACTCCAGAATACCAGACCACCCCTAACAAATCATTTATAAACATAATTGCTGGAGTCACTTGAGAATCGGGTTAAAGATAAAAGATAAATGTGGAAAATCTTAAAGGAAACAAAGGCGCCGCAGTCCAAATGTTTTTTTTTTTTTTTCAATGGGAAAGCCCCACGGAATATAACGATTCGAGTGGCTTTTCCAGCAAACAAATTGTTTTTCGGCGCATATATCTATAACTACATTTTTAACACTTGCCATCGACCTCCTGCCGTTCAGTGAGAAATCAACTTGGGCTTGTCTTTTGTCAATAAATATCATTTTATTTTCTTTACGCGCTGCGACTATAAATTAAATCAGAAAAACCCAACGACCTGAACAACAATAACAAACAGGCAACCGAGAGTTTTCTTGTAGGCCATTTATTGCTCTCAATAATGAAGCCATTACATTCCGTTGAGGGGGTGTTATTGCAGTCAATGCTTAAGTGCAAATGGCCATTAAAAACAATTTAAGGGGCGGATCACCATTCTCGGCAAAAGCATTTAGAAATATTGCAAATTACTGCAAATAATTGACAAACATTAAGTGCCGACTGGAGTGGCGGTGGCGTAGCAAAAGTCGAGTTGTGGAAAACTCGGGCTGTGGAAAGGCAACAGCTGGCTAAATTTACACGACATTCACTTGGAAAAATCAAATGCTCTTGTGTAAATTCCCGACTTGAAATTGATGTTATTGTGATGACAAATCAACCTCAGAGATGGAAAAGCTTTCTATCTAATGAAACTGCAATTCACACAGGAGTTGGTGGAAGGCGGTTTTTCCAGCTGCCAATGTCAGGGGGTTGCACTTGATTTATGTATTCTTTCCTTGAGAGACCCGAAAGTGCTCTCTCATCGATACCATAGCATACAATGGGATATTTTATTAAATGCTGCAACCGAATTCAATTTTCGCAACTGTTGCCAAAATATCAGCTTAGCTAAGTGAAAGGTCGATGGGTTGGGGGTGGCGGTGATTTGTACAGAGCGGAAAATTTGAACATTTGTTAAAGCGACTTATTAATGCTATAATCTAATTGTGATTTCCTCTGGCCCCTGCTTTGATATCCATAAAAAATTATTCGTTCACGAGGGTCGGCAATGCGGGTCATATTTCTCGTGATCAGGGGTAAAAATATCCAAATATAGGATTAATACTAAGCCGCCATGCGAGTCACAAAAAAGGGATTTTAGTTTTTCCACTTGTATGATTTATTAAGGTAGCCTTACAGGTATTAACTGCAGCTGTCCGAAAACTCTGCAAAAAAACAGTTCCAATTAACTGGAAACGTAGCCTGATTTTGGTACGGACTCTACAAAACTCTTGACGACAGGACTTCTCCAGGCACTGATGCAAGTTTCAGCCTTCATCCTTCCGAAGCGCTAATTAAGTAAACAAAAGGGGAAAACCTCTGAAGCCAAACCGGAGCAGCTCAATTAATAATAAAATGCGAAAATGGGAGCAAGCCAAGCGCTGCTAGTAAACAAGCCACAAAAAAACTTGAACTCATAATTTCCGGAGGTGCTAATAAGTTGCAAAATTATTTTCAATGAAAATGGCTGCGGGAAAATGAGAGGGCGGTCGTAAAAGTTGCCAGGGCAGCCACAAAGTATAAAAAATTGACTTCAATTAAAGTGCCATAGTTGCCTGTATAAACAGCACACGGAAAAATGAAAAGCGCAAAACGAGAGAGCCGAAAGGATAATGATAATTACGGCCAGTCATGGCGAGGGGCTGGGAAAATCGGGGGTGGGGCTGGCGGTACTTTGGTTCCGACTGCTGAATGAGACTGCAAAGTTTTTGTGTTTATTTTATGCTCGTGCAAAAAAAGAGACCAGAAAAACACGATGAAAGTTTCAATGTAGTGCGGCTGATAAAGAGGTAAAAAAAAAGCATACTCGGCTGGCGGAAAATGCATCCCAAATGGGTGGCTATATGGCCATAGAGCAGCTACGTACGATTACGAGGACGTTAAACAAATAAGCAAAGGGCAATGTGTAAAACCAGCACACAGGACACAGAGGCAAATGTGGAGCGCGCATCATTGACACACACAGTTACACACCTTTACAGGCAAGGACTCATTCAGGACACACGACTGCGATCAAAATTATAGTAGAGCTTGTCACATCGTATCATTTAAATGGGATAACAAAACGAAATAAGTGATTTAACTTCATTAATGAAGATTTTTCAACCTTTTTAATAAGTAATATTCTCTTTAAACACAAATCTGTAATTCATCAGCAAAAATTATTTAAGTTCTTTATGGTGGCCTGTCTTTTGTGGCCAGGATAAGATCAAATTTAATGATCTTTATTCGTTATTACAATTTCGTTATAAATTTGATCATAGCTATAAGAACGCTATCTGTCAATAGTGAAATGAAGAGTCAAAACTCTGCTGGGCTTCTGTCGCTTTTTGCTGCCACTGCTG
Source organism: Drosophila melanogaster (assembly GCF_000001215.4). NCBI lineage: Eukaryota > Metazoa > Arthropoda > Insecta > Diptera > Drosophilidae > Drosophila > Drosophila melanogaster. Next base: position 5,977,130 of record NT_037436.4, on the reverse strand, counting down.
CCGCTTCTGATGCTGATTCGGAATCTGAATCGGAATCTGCTCCTGATTCTACTGCTGCTTCCTTGCTGTCCAAAATGAATGACTCGCCAGCGGGCCAAATTCCCCGCTCCGTCTTCAGCACCCCTCCCCTTTTCGCCTCATGGAGCAAAGGCGCCACCCCCTGCAACCAAACAACCACCCAAGCCACCCACTGGGGGGACTCAACTTGTTGAGGAGTGACAGACCCACTCACTTGCCCGCTCGTCCGCTCACCAACTCACTCACTCGCACACCGAATGAATGAATGACTGACTGACTGACTTTCCTACCCTCAAGGTTCATCGTCAGTCCGTCAGTCACTCAAACTCGCATTTCATTCCATTTCCATTTCATTCACTTTGCCCGCTGCCCAAAACAGCCTTGTCTCGTCTTTCTTTTCGCTGCTTCTTTTTGTTTCAGTGTAGTTTCCGTTGGTTGTAGTAAATTTTTCTCATTTCGCTTTTTGTTGGCGTGGTTTTTATACCCGGTATTAATAGAGCAGACGGGTATACTGCATTGTATCGACATAAGGGGAATGACATTTTTAACTCTAAAGGTTTCCTAAATTTATTCCATTACTAATATAACATTTTTTTTCTGAATAATGTGAAATAACGTTTTCTAAATAGCGATATGGTGTTTAAACGCCTGGAAGTAGGCAGCACTTTACCAGGTATCTCAAAGTCGACTTGTCTCACTTTCCGGTTTCTACTTCTATTTGCGCTGTTGCTGTTTTGAGTGTTCCACTGCTTGTGTGTGTTTGTGTGTATGAGTGCTTTGAGTACGTCAAATGAAGAAAAACCAACTCACACAGGCACAGCGAATGAGAGAGGCATAGAATGAACTAGCGGTAAATGCATGAACAACGCCGGCTTGCCCGTCATGAAATTTGTATTTGTATCTCAGCGGCTGTTGCTGCCCTCGTTCCCTGCCTTTCTGCCGCTCTCTCTCCTTTCACTCTCTCTCCCTGTTACACTCACCCCCGCCCGACCAACACGCCGCACCACACCACTTCTTCTTCTTCTTCTGCTTCTGGTTCCACGCTCTGCTCTGCGTCTCGTGCTCATTTTCCGTTGTACTTTTTCGATGCAGTCGCCCCGTGGATTTCATTCCCTCTGCGCACTTCGAACCGATCGCTCGTATCGCTCCCGGGACTCAAAATCCGAGTACGGATTCGAATTCGAAACGAACCCATAACCGAAACTCAACACTCGCCGGACTTCGACTGCAATTCAAATACCATTTACGCGCTAAGTTATTGAACACTCGTGAAGGGCGCATAAAGTTCTTGAAATTACGACTTTAGCATATTGTGCTTGTGTTTAAAGAGCAAAGTGTAAACAAATCCGAAGAGTTATCTTCACATCTTAAGAAAATGGGTCGCCTGTTCCAATACAATCGCTTTGGCGCCACGGATGGCATCAACAAAAACACCAGCAAAAAGGATACTCAGCAAAAGAACAAAATGGTAAGATTCAGATATAATGCAAGTCTTAAGACACCTAAAGTACCGAGCCCCTTAAAGAACAGTTATGTATTTTAGTTGAGATTTATGACTTTTTTGGTCCTTTAGGCAGGCTAATTATAAATAAATAATAGCTTTCGACTACGCACCGCAGTATTCACATATGTTAAAGATATACAAGCGGATGCATTAAACATACTTTAGAATCCTTTCAAGTTCCATGAGAAAGTTCTTCCGCAGTCCCAATACCTCTCTATAAATATCCATGCCCTTGATGACTCAAGCTGATCTCTGTAGAATCTAACAGTCTATGCACATTTCACACTCCCCACACACCATCGAAATACCTCTTTGGACAACCACCCACGCACACTTAGCACTATCTACAGTGAACTCCCCGCCACGTCGACCGGCGGAGGGGCGGAAACGGGGCATGGCCGTATTCAAAACACGAACGACAACAATTAAAATGATTTAGTGTCACAGATACCACGAACAACAGCTCGGCCACACAACGCAGATACAACAAGAACAACGACAGCGCAGCATAATAAACTCGACTGTCGACGTAAATCAGTGGAACACTAAATCACATAGGGCCAAATAAATATGATTTGCATAAAAACTAAATCAAAGTATACACATATATATGCAAACAGAGGGCGTTCGAATAGAGGGGGTGGCGATAGTTGGCGACCTAAGCCGAGCGTAAATCTGAATTCAAATAAATCAAATTGTAAATGCAGCCTGATTTCTGGCGATAAGTAGAACAAACAGCAACGTTGCCCGATTCGGGAATTGAAATCAAAACATATGTTGGCCTCATAAAGATAGTGATTGATTTGATTTGACAAAATGCATTTCTATATGCAAACAAGGCGCATATGTTATTTGTTTTTGATTCCAGATAAGCGCTAACTAGGCTTTATCGTCTAGCCGCGATGCCCGAAAGGCGATAGGCCCTATGGCGATAGCTTAATTAAGACAAACTGCCTTTTCAGCTACCTGAATGCAAAGTCAACTTTCCTTCAAGACCGCAGCTACTTTGCTTCACTAATCTGCTTATTTGACTTGGCATCCGTAGTTGCTGCACACACACTCACAGATACAATAGCATTCGTAACAATGCTCCGACATCTGAGCAGCATTTATCAAAATATTTGTTTAAAAGAACCACGACGAGGAGAGTAGAGAGAGAAAAGTTTGTAATTTTAAACTGAATGACAGTTTGCGTTTTGCCCCCGCCTCCTTTTATGCCGACCTTTGCATTTTTCATCCAGTCATTTTTCACTGGAATTGACACCCATCGCCTTCTGTATCTCGTCTCTTCGGATTCTCTTTGTTTTGATCTATGAAAATCTATCTTCTTCGTCTCGCATTCAATTTTAGGTGTAGGTGTTGGTTGTTTTGGCTCCCAAAAGGATTGTCTTTTGAAACGGGAAGTCTGGGTGTGGCCGCAACGGGAGTTGTTTTACCAAGAAGACTCGAGGCCCACAAAAGACTTTTTCAAGCTGAAAAGTGCAGGAATGCGCCCTCTTATATCCCTTAGATCTCCGAGTATAAATCGCTCGACACCTCCCCGAAAACCCCACCGCATCCGTTATCAAAATCTATTACCAGACACACTCTGTTTACAGAGCCAACTGGCTGTGCTGACAAACGATTTCAATTAGCCGGTTCGCAACAGATAAAAGACATCTCGCGTATCTAGCGCGGGTCAAAGATACAAAACAGGAATCGTCACGAACTGCAGCACCGACAAATTCACATATCGAGAGGGACCAGAACTAATAAAATTGTCACACAACTGTCGACTCTGTCGGAGTTGACCATATGCCGTATGTTTGGGTGGAACTGCAACCATATTGCTAGATTAAAATCGGAGACAATTAAGTCGAAGATGATAAAATCGACTTTGCAGCGGGTTTATTAAACTGAACTGCGCTCGAAAGTGTTTATGAACAAGAGATTATTCGTTGGATAAGTATTTGATTACATTTCATTAGGCAGGCACTTTTTAATTAATTAATCAAAGGGAAACTTTTTCCAAGTCATTTCATATTCCGCTTCAAGTATAACGAAAATTTATCAGAGCAGTATCATGGACCCATCTTCATCTAATATAATTAAACAAAAAAAAATATTTAAATAGAAAAAAAGCAGCATTAATTACACAAATAATAGTAGACAGACATTTGTTAATTAATTTTATTATTTAAGCCTAATGATGCTTTAAAATTTTTTGTTAAATATTCATCAGCAGCTAATCGTTTATAATTAATTTGGGCATGCAAATACCACAGTTTATGCATTTGGAAAATTCGAAAATCAGCTTCCGCATAAACTTTCCTGAACAGACAATGGTTTCAAGCGATTTGTGCTGGGGAAATCGGGCTGAAAGCATTTTCCTCCTCGTGTGGCTTATGATGCCATGCTCTGGTGCCTTCAACGCCCTGCCTAAGTGGATTTCCTCGACTGCCGAGATCCCGTGATGGGCCTCATAATTCTCGATGAGATGCAGCTAAAATTAAATCAACTGCTGGCGACGATTAGCAGCAATGAGCTGAGGCATTTAAATTCTAAGGCATTTTAATGCACTTTTCCCGAAGAACTCGCCTCTGGACTGCCTTTCAAGGGCAGTGATTAATGTTTATTTGGATGCTCGTGTTCTACATATGTATTTACATGCAGACTCTTTGATTTTTCGGGGGCCCCTGGAGAGGAAATGCTAAGGATAGAAAATTAATTGCATCGCTTTTAAGTGCATTTAATTAGGAATTTCGAAGCAGACGCCTTGTTCACAATGCCCCAAGATTTATTGGGGAAACTGCAATCTGCAGGCTGCGCAAATTGATGAGCATAATTAAATAGCCGGCGACTGCATTCGACTTGCATGCATTGTAATTTATGCTCCATATTTTGCCCAACTACCGAATGGTCCCGTCGCTTTGAGTAAACAACAATTTCACTTATTTTCATGCCGTCTGCCGCCTCGACCATCAACTGTCTGCATTGTTATTTTTACGCTCGACTCAATATAAATTTTCGCTTCTCTTCGTTTTGCTCGCCACATGCCACGCCATGAAAATGTAATGCAAATATGCAAAAAAGCTTTCAACGGTATCCGAACCGCCCAACCCAACTCAATACCTCTTCTTTTTCAGCTCCTAGCCCCATGTTCCCCCTCCCTGATCCAACCAAACTCCGCTGGCTACAAATAGTTTTTGGTTTTGGCTTAGTCTGGCCATCAGCCGGCAACAGAGAACGGAGTACTGAGTACCGAGTACCGAGTAGCTAGCCAACATCATCGTTATCACCAGTCCGTTGTCCGTGTTTGAGTTTCATATGGCTTCCCACCAAGGATTTGTGTGCATTAGACGACTAGACTCGGGGAAAACTATTTGCAAGCCCAGTTACTAGACTTTCCACACACACAAGAGCCGACGTATTGGAGTTGTAGAAAAAGTTGTCAGAGTCTCTAATTAAATTGTTCACCATCTCTCAAAGTGATAAAGTCCAAGAGTTCATTGCCTGCCTATGCTCTTCAAAAAATATAAAGAACATGAGATTCATCTCTTGAAAAACCCACGCAGCAGAGAAGCAGCCCCAAAGCGATGTGCCCATAAAACGCAATTAAAATTTCAACAATTTTCATTTGCATTTAATAAACCCATCAAAATGGTTTTTAAACACGCATAAAACAAACGGCTGAAAAGAAACAGCTTAATTCGATTCACATTTCAATAAATTTTTATATGACCCAATTTTTTACACCTATAAAAATGCCACAGAAAAAAAGATACAAAGGGAGGCCCATAAAAAAGCCAATGCCACACGCCACATGTGTCTAAGCAAAGGATTTTCCAGCCAAAGGCAAAGATAATTGTAATAAAAAATTTACAAAACATACCAAAAAGCTGAAACTATAAACATTTTTCCTGGCATACTAAACTAAATTAGTGAGAAAATCATTTTACGAGTCCCAAAAACGAACTCGTTTAACCAACTAAATGAAAAACCAACTCACTGAAAAACCGAATTTGTTCGTTCATAGATGATGGGGGGAGTTGGGGGAGATATGTGTGCGGGACGTGTTTTAAAAAATGTCATAAACTACTCGTAAGTCCATGTATCTCTGACATTTTGAAAGCCCCGACACGTGTGTCCGTGCTGGGATCACTTTGAGATTCTTTTGGTGTGGCATAAAACTGTCAAATTAGCTGGAACTAAAAGCGAGATGACTACAGAGTATTCAAAAACGCACGACTAATGGCCCGGAGCCAAATGAAATATTACTAATTTCGATAGGAAAATGTCTTAAGGAATTTTCGAAAATTTCATTGATACACTTGGTGCAGCATTTTTGGAATGGGTGGTATTTTTAAGGGGGATGGCAACTGGAATGGGAGGAGTTTTGTTTTGGCAGCACAGCTGCTTTGGCAATTGCCCAATTTGTGAGCGGATAAGTAGCCGGTTAGTCGGTTATTGCGGTTGCAATTTAAAAGCCACCAGTTTGCCAGTGAAAACCACTTCCGAAGGTGGAAAGTTGTGGGCTGCTTGAGTGGCAGGGTGGTTTTGTTTTGTTTAAGACCCTTCAGCAGCTGCTTGATTTTCCACAGCCAGCTCAAAAATTCAGGCATATGTCGGTGGGACCTCGAGTGGCGCACAAAGGAAACATTTCAATAAATTCATCGACTCACTCCGGGCACTTCAACTAATTTCTGTACCCCCTCTATCTAAATGCACAATAAATGAAAATTTAACAACTGTTTTTATAAGACGCGCAGGGCGAAGACCAAAGGGTCCTCTACCTACCTTCTTGTCCGTCAGCTGTCGAAGGTGCCTCGATTCGGTTACCTGAGTTTTTATTGTAACACATTTTGATTACGAAAATATGCTAACACCTCGCAGGCCAAACAAAAGAGCTCTTTGACCAAGAATGGAATGGAAAGCCGGCCCGGGGCGCTGTTTCATCATCAATTAGAGCTCAACCTTTCCGCAGGCCAGGATCGGAATATAAAACCAATTGGGTCGAGGAGGGGATAGACCTATGATTATTGCATTAGCACGAACACCATCAAACCATCAAAGATGAACAGGGCCAGCACGCCAACACCTTTGAGCCACTACTGTGTGCTGGATTTTATTTCGATCCCAATTTTCTTTGGGATCTATTATCATTGAAATTACCGCAGTGTTCCCCTTTCTTTTGCTTGACTCGGACTTGCCTTGCATAAATTAAAACTCATGTAGCTGGCAAGAATCGTAGCCATTAAACGCTTGTTGGCCCATTGTGTTTGATTTAAGCCGATAAAAGGTACACTTTTGAGGCATTTCACGCCGCTTTTACCCCACAGCCGAAAAAAAAAACAACTTTCAACAGATTTATGCGCTGCGTGGCCACATCAAAGAAAACTCTTTTGGCCATGGCTCGTTGGCCAGGAATTAATGGTCAACTGGCCAAGATGTAGCAACAGTTTTTGGGGGCCTCTTCATGTTTGTTCACATATAAACAAGATATTGGAAATGCAAATCAATGGCGATGGCCTGCAACGGAAGTTCTATGTCTGCACTTCCTTTGTTTGCGTTCCCAAACCTCTAATTTATTGAATGTGTGGAATTATAAAGCACCCCAGCCACTTCCAATCGAATTCCAATCGAATTTCAACTTCGAGCTCTACCTGGTCGTCGGATTTCCATTGTGTCCTGCACTCCTTTTCAATCGATTGCTCATTACTTTGCCATTTTTCCTTCGAGTGGTGTGTGCGTGCCGAAGGGTGCAATGAATTTTCGGTTCACAATGCACAAAAACGAGGGGTGCATCTGAAGGGAGAAGAATGTTATTGCACTTGGAATTACGGGAAAGCTAAAGAGGTCGAGGTGGTGGCATCCAAATCCATAATCATTCTTTCGATTCAGTGGACATTATAAGCCATCTTCATACTCAGACTTGCACTTAGTTTCTTTACCAGGAATTACTCTATTGATAGTCTAGATATCAAGACCTTAACTGACAAGCAATCAAAACGGTTATCATTTACCTCAAACAAACACCGACTAAAGTGTTGAGTTCTCCCACGTAAAGGTGAGAACTATTTAAACATTTTTAAAGCCAAAGTAGGTGTTGAAAAAAAGGAACCCACTAGCAACCCTCCGCAGGCGCTGCATATGAATATTTTATAAGCGAAATGAAAGGCAAATACGAGCAGGGAAAACAACGGACTGGCAAATTGTACAACAATGAACAAGTAGAGCAAGCGCATTACAAGGATATCACAGCAGCAGTGACCCAAAAGCATTAGCAAAGCAGTCATGGGGTTTTCAGAAGGGAATGGGAACGAAAATAGGACTGAGAAGGGGATTGGCCTAACAAAGGCGAAAACAGAACAAAGCCGGGATAATGGGATGGCAGTGTGTGTTATCTGCGCGGTTGTTGCATAAGAGCGTCCTTCGAGTGAAATGGGAAACTCCGACGTAGATAAGATTTATAGGGACAGTCCAAACACTTTTTCTACAAATTTCCTGACCATAACTAACAAAAAAAAATCCATCTTGTTTGTTCTCGCCCGACAGCTACGCAATGCCATCAAATGTCCTGGCTACTCGGACATCTATGGTCAGTACAATAAGGACTCGTCCTTCGAGAAGTGCGATGAATGGAGCAACAAGCTGCAATTCCCAGCCGCCGGAGAAATGGATAAACAGGAACCGATCCAGAGTCGCACGCACAAGGTCTACGACAGCATGAAGAGTTTTCTGCAGCGCAAACTCTTCGCGCAACCCTCGCATAAAGAGCAGATCTTAAACGAAGAACCCACAAGCGACTATGATGAGGTGTGTATTGTTTATGGTGCATTTATATTAAGAACTGGTCTATAATTAGCAAACTAGGAATCCCATTTTATCTTTGAAAAATAATATTTTAATATGCGGAACCATTTTCGGCTAAATATTGTGGTTAACCGAAAAAAGGTTTTCATAAGTGATATCAAGACCAGAAGAACCCTTTCTTTTGAATGGTATTTTAATTGGCTTTTCTCCTTTCTTTTAGCAGGACCTTCTCGACTCCTCGTACCACGCCGACGCGGAAGAAGAGGAGGAGGAACGCGATGCGGACTGCAGCTGCAGCTCCACCGGCAGTAGCAGCACCAGCAGCAGCAGCCCAACCACGCCGAAACGATCACCCCAAAAGTCCCTGCTGTCCCTCAACTGCTGGCAGAGCAGTCAGCCAAGCAGTGACTCCAATCCCGAAGAGGAGCAGGATGAGGAGGCAGAAGAGGACTCCGACGCTGGAATCTCCGATTGCTGTCAACTCTTAGCTGAGAATTCCCCCAACACCATGAGCAAACGCCGTCGAGCTGCACCTCTATTCACCAGATACATCAGCGCCAACCAGAACTCCGACGATGATGAGGACGAGGAGCCGGAGCTCCTGGCGTGTCCCTGGTATCAGCCCAGGATCACGGCCAAGGCAGCTTTGGAGCACCTGCAGCAGGCCACACCTGGAAGCTTTCTTCTGCGACGCAGTACGCCGCGACATTTCGAACTGGTCCTGCGACTCGAGAGGAACAACAAGGTCAAGACCTATCCCGTGCAGTCCACCCGGAACCAGATGTACCGCCTGAAGGGAGCCAAGAAACAGTTCACCAGCCTGAAAGCGCTGATCACCCACCACTCCGTGATGGCCGAACAACTGCCATTGGTATTGGATATGCCCAGGGAGCGTCATGTGGTGAAGCCCTCATCAGTGCGCTATGCAGATGACTTCGAGCCGCTGGAGTCCCTGCAGCTACTCGGCATCCTGAGGAGTCTGCAGGCGAAAAGCATTGAGATATAGAAAATAATTATTAATCGGGGTTTCATGGGGCGGGTCAAATAATATCGAACTGCAAAGGGAACGATAGGTGAAAGTAATTAGGAATTTGTTTTGTTCTATGCATAAGTACATGTGATATAGTTTACGGAATTGCGGGCTGAGCAACCCTCGAATTTAGTTAGGCCTACCAACTAATTGAAATATTTTGTATCCGACATAGGGCTAAGTTTTCTATTGTGAAAGTGTAATATGAATAAAAATCAAACAATGGCATTCAGCAAAAACGCAACCCTCGAGTGTTTAATGTATCCACGCCCCGGCAATCGAGGCGCTTCCTGTTCTCCCCCGTCCGCCAGGAACCCTCCTCCATGGATGAGGGTTGGCCAGAGAACGCTTCACTTACATGTGATTAGCGATTCGAGTGGCTCTCATTAATTTTTCAAGTGCGGCTCGTGGAGCTCTCGACGCAATTCAACCGGCAACATGTTGCTGGCAACATTTTAGTGGCATGAATAATTAGAGCCACTATATTAGCTACAACATTCAGGGGGATTCCCTTCTGCGTTGCAAGGTGTCGACGTCGCACGCAACTGAATAACTTATGTGCACTTAGTCCGATTTTTACATGGCACTTTTAATGTTTTATTGTTACAAAATCGAATTTTTTCACACTCTAAAAGTGTAATTGAAATCAAGTTTTTTACATATCAGCAAATATTATACATGCCTTTGACATTCGATCCTTTTTCTACACACGAATTCTACACTCCAATAAACTGTAAGCCCTTAAAAGTATGCTATGGTTTCATTGCATCTCCAAATTATGATGTATCCTAAAAGCAGATAGCTGAAAGAAAAAAGGAATAAAATCGCAGAGAAAGAAGTAAAGAAATTCAATAAATCTGTAATTGTCATGGGCTTAATAAAACTATTTGACAACATTACAAACAATCCCCAATGTCGGCACTTCGCTAAACCATTTCCTGTTTAACCAGTGTGAAAAACAACCTTTTTATGGCCTATGATTGATATTGGATATTATTTGCTTTGGTCAAATAAAGGCCATAATTCAAACGATGCGCACAATTGGCAGGCAAGTGCATAAAATATTAAAACATAAACTACAAATATTCGCATTGACAGCAGCTGGACAAAAGCTGGACGGACTTTAACCCCAGAGGCCGTAAAAACAAAGGGCCATTAACAATAACGAGCGCTGCGAAAAACATTGGCAAACAAATTACAAATAAATGGAAACGCTGACAGCATTAATAACGTTACATCATTAATAAGCGAATCGAAATGAATACAATAACTGAATGCGGAAAATGTAATAATTATGACAATAAATTAAGTGTACGTGGGGTTTGGCTTCTCTTAGTTATTTATTTATTTAACTGGCGCCAGCGATTTCCGATTTAAATCGAAGCCACCCAATCATTAATTGCCTGCCAATCTCACCGACCGCAAAATGGGAAAATTTCAATGAAATTGTCTTCAAAATTCCGAGAGCAAACTGAAATGGAATTGTCATTTCACAATTAAAATTCAATCCCGAGTTCCTTAGAAAGCCAATGTACCTATGTACCAATGTACCATCAGATTATTGTTTTGATAGACTGAAAACGACATTTTATGTAAGGTTTGTGGAGGAATCCTTCCAATTTTCAAACATCTTGATCCTTTTTGTCCAGCTTTCCCATTTGGTTCTTCGCACTTGGACGTAATGGAATTCAAATTGAGTTTCAAAAGGGAACCGGAAATGTGTGTCCAGGCATATGTGGAAATAAACATTCAGCATCCTCGCTAATGAAGTGCTTTCATCGGCAATGTATGCTGACTTTTTTGCCCCTTTCACTGCAACTGTTTGCATAATTTTTGCACGAGTTTGTTTAGCTTTTCAATGCTGACAGCTGAAAAGGCAACAAAACGGAGAGTGTCGCCCTGTAAATTTCATTTTCATTTGTATATATTCCTCACTAATTACGAAACGGTTGCAATAATTCCAGAGAAAACATCCAAAATGCTCCCTTGGGAAAAAGTAAACACAAATAAGGGCTCATGCGATGGGTAAATAAATTAAATGGAAATTAGAAAGTGGTCGATTTATGAATTTAAAATTACAAGTGCTTGCATAAAAAGTAGTTACTTTAGAACTTAATTTAAAACACGTTTGTTTATGTTTCTTTAAATGTAAAAGCTTAATTGAAACTGACTGATATATTTAGTATTTAAAGCGAGTCAGACATAAGTTTATTATCTACACTCTTATTTTGGATTTTAATTTCATACACCAAATATTTATCTTAGTACCAATTAGAACGTTTCGAGACCAATAATTATTTCTTTGATCCTAGCAATTAGATTAAAGCTCGCGGGGTTCTCATTAAACCGCCATTCATTTTCACTATCCATCTGCTTGCCCCCCACCTTTATATATGAACTGGCCCCACCGCAGGTAATTACAAAAACAGCTCTTGTATTTGAATATTCCAGACCCAGCAGCCCGTATCCTGGGAAAATCAATAACTGACGACGAATGCACCCATGAATGGTCAATCATTCAGCAGAGATTCTGGCCACCCATTCATTCGTTCATCCGCATTACCAAAGGAGTTGAAACAGGAGCAACAGGAAAATCAGTGGGAGCAGCAGAGAACCCCCAGCGATGAATGGCATTTGCCATGATGTTGCCTGGATTATCTTCTGTTTATATGGGATTTATTTGCCAGCGGGTGAGAGGGAGGGGGAAAAGGATGCAGTACCAGGACCAGGACCAGGACCAGGAGCTGGAGCTGGAGCATGTGTTGCCATGACGGCCGCCGTTGCTTTTGTGCGCCTTTTGTTGCTGCGGATGCTGCCAGTCTGGCATTGCATAAATGTTTTGCCTTTTAATTAGCACGCATTTCACATTCGACATTTCTCCACCGGCCTGCAATGCTTCCCTTTTAATGCGCTTAAAGCAGATGCAGCCTGGTTCGATGATAATGATGGAAAATACTGGCCAGCTGAGAAGAAAATTCAATCAGCCACCGCTTCGAACTTCCCGTTGAGTAATGCAATCTGAAGAAGTCGAGACAGAGGCGAAGAAAACAGAAGAATGCACTGAAACAAAGGTTTGTGGCTATCACATATGCCAAAAAATACGAAATACATTAGCTTGAATAACAAGTTGCTCATTAAGTAATGATCTTTGGGTGCATACATGCATTACAATATGCTCTGCTAAGCTGAGTACATGTAGTTTTTTTCTGAGTGTACAGCCTAGTAGCTAGCTAGCTAGCAGCAGTATGGCGGAAATTATGTGCCACTCGAGTGTCCAACGAGCCGTGACCCGAGCATGATGTAAGTCTGAGAAGGAAGTGAAAAAAAAATGTGTCAGCAGGGGCACGCACAAGGATAACGAAACCGCTCCGGTGGCTGACTGACTGCCCGACTTATCCCTTATCCTTAGCTACGTGATCCTGCGGCGACAGCAGCGCCAGAAAGTATGCAACAAGCGGCGCAAAGTGCACTCAATTGTTTAGCTGCCCCACCGCGGTGGTAAGAAGGGGTACTTTTTTAGATGGGAGTGGCAAGCTCCTTTGTGGCGCACAATCTATATAAAACAGAAAATCAGTTGGCACTCGGCCAAGTGCATATTAGAAGCAGTCAACACGCTGAGGTTGGAAAAATCATTTAAAGAGTGCAGTTAAATCTGATTTTAAAGAAAAGTGCATTCCTAAATTGCATTCAATGTCAGTGCACTCCTAATGCTGAGTAAATATTGACTTAATAGTTTATATGTTTATCTGCAATTATTTGCAATGCAAACAAAATAAATTGAAGAGTTAATTGGCCCAAATTGTTTTAGATTGCTTTTCTTACAACCCTTTTGGCATTTAGGTATAGCTTACTTTCGTTTGAGCACTGACTACTTTAAATTAATATTTTAGACTCAACTAAATAGTTTCCATATGTAAAGGATTGCAAAGTAATCTGACTTAATTAAAAAGCGTATAGTTCTTAATTTACTTGCCTTTCAGCTATTGTAATCTTCCCTTAAATGAGCAATTAAACTTTTCAAATTAGAATATCGGCAAACTTAATTTTATAAGCTAGTTGAAATAGAATGCTTCCCCACTCATTATAACATGAATTCAAGGTATCCATTGTTGATCCTTTGGTGTTTCAGTATGGTTTGGTTTTAGGCGTTTCTAAAGCATTTCTCTGAATTAATTAATTATGCCACCCTCTGTGAGCTGTTAAAATTGTTATCTTATACCGATAACGAGGCTTTCAGGGCTTGCATCCCCCTTTCAAAATGATTGTCCGCTTCCTGTTTGCCGCTGAGAGCAAAAGGAATAAATCAAAATTCCCCATATGGCGGCTTCACTCTAAACTTTTATCTTTTAATTTGGTTAATTAATCGATACGTTGGCTCCTTCCAGCTTTCAGCTTTTGCCCCCCGTGGCCAGGCAAACAATTAGTGGAAAAGGAACATCCAGCTCGCAACCGTCTGTGTCCTTGCAGCAACAATAACACATGCCATCGACTCCTGATTACTCCGTGCCCATTCCCTGCCCCCCAAATGCCACCCCCATGGGTTGCTCACATGATTTACAGTCTCAAAGCCCGGCGGCAAAAGTTAAGAAATGAAATTTCAAGAAAATTGCACAAACAACAGGAAGCCGGCAAAAGTGTGGTGGGAGGGGAGGGGAATGTGGATCGAGGACTTCGAGGGCATTGAGCCAAAAGGAAATATTGTAAAACTCTGGCTATAAAGCAAATACACGATACATATCATCCAGTGGGCGGCGGTTGGACGGGGGAATCCAAAAATGTGAGCAGCACAAAAGTCGTTATCTTAATTACTTTTATAGCTTCGATTTGGGGCGAGTGGAGCAGTGGCAGTAGCTCCAAAGGGAAAAACAACAACAGCGACATGACAACTAAAAAGGACAAATGTGTTGGGAGAGTCATGTAGAAGTCAAGGATACCCTCAAAAATTGCACAAAAAATGTGAATGTGTTTGCCACAATATTAAATATTGACACCATCGTGATCACATTTACCACAAATTTGCACCATCAATTAGGCTTAATAAAAATCGTGCAGATGTAGAGCACCGAAATGAATTAATTATTGAGTTAATAAATGCAATTTAACCAATTTTAAAATATAATACCTAATGATATGATAATATGCCGCACGGCAATTGTCATAAATAAAAAACTGTATCAGTAGTGTTAGCTCTTAAATTCAAAGTGTCATTAGTTATTATAATTCCAGTTTAATCTAAAATAAATTTATGCTTTAAAAGTTGATAATTAATGCAATTGAATTAAACTCAAAAGAAAAATCTAATTGCATGCAAAATACATTTTAGTTCTTGACTTCTTAAAAAATAAATAGCAGTGGGTAACTCTAGTCAGTAGTCCGAAGAATGTGACATTTTGTGGACCACAAAAACCCACTTAAAGCATTCGAGTGTCCTTAAAGCAGCCACATGATATTCCCCATAGAAATGTGATACAAGGATATTACGAGTATCCCATCAAGCATATCCACACAGACCACACGCCCAAACATCAGATATTCTATATGCCGCCTCATTAAGCCATAGAAATCTTCGCATATTTCGCACTTCATTAAGTCACATTTTTCAACCGTTATCAGGGTGACTGTGTGTGTGTGTGTTTGTGAGCCTAGTTAGCACACCAGTTAATTAAGAGCTCGCGCACATATGTGGCTAGATGGCTATATGGTACACGAGTACATACGATGTATGTTTGGTATTCAGGTTACTAGAGCCTGTCCTTGAGCCGAGAGAGAAATTTCTAAGGACCGCACACAGCCTGCTTAATATTTCATGGTTGACTTTGGGCCCGGCTCTTAAACTAGACACTTAATTAACATTTTGAACGATACCCCAGCCCCACCCCCAAGAATGGGCAAAATCAATTTCCCTTTTCGCCTGAAACGGAAGCGGGAATCCGGATATGAAAGACGAATGCCCGCGGGCGACAATCGCGGGAAATTCCGGGGCGGGGTACTCTATAACAACATCACGACCTCTTAGTTGAAATTATTTTACCATTTTCCATTTGCCTGCTGGAGGAGCTTTTCGCCTTTGATTATTTATATCGCGCTTTGTGGCTGTCGCTGCCTGGCTGGCTAAAAAGCCAACATCAATAAACTGTTGACAACTTGAAAATAACCGCGTAAGAACTGTCTGAAGGGGGTGAAATGCGACGAGAGCTGACTGGCACTTTGTTTATTGAAGTGCGCTAAACTTTTTAGTCGCCATCACCTCGGTCGTGGCTTGTTAATATCGAGCAGCGCATTATTTATGGCCAACTTTCCACCAAAACACTTTTATTCCAGCATCGCTGATGGCAACAAGGAGTATAACTTTTAACGAGTTCTCTTCAGTTCGTTCGGTTCAGTTACTTTTCCATAACTCACCTGCAATTTTCGCACTTTCCCGTATACTGAATGTGCTACAAAAGTTGGTTGGTTGGCTCTTCTTGCCACTCAGTGACTTTAAGTCCTGGCAGGTGGTAGCTGGAGTTGGGGGAAAAAGGACTCTGACCACGGCCACGTCCTTGGCCACAAGCAAGCCAACCATAAGCATTTCATTATTAGAACACAAAAATGTTTAAAATTTCATTAAATGGCTGCGTTGTCCGGCTCCATACAAACATGGCCAACTTGGTCCCACAGGGTGGCCATCAAAAGCTTGTAAGAATTAGATATACCCTTTCCTTAGAATGCTTTAAATATTTAAAAATATAAAAAATATATATATTTGGTTCTTGCTGTCATAAATTGATTAATTAAGAAAACTTAAATATTATAAGCAAATACCACTTGAAAGTTAAGTTAATACACCTATATACAGGTTTTACCACCAACTAATACTCTTTCAGGTAGTGTATATCCACCAAAGTACGCAGTGTAAATCCCCTCCCACTTGACCTTTGGCCCACAGCTAGTTTTCGCCCCTAACCGCATCATAACAATAGCTGAAACAACAAGAGGACCAGCAGACGGACAAAACAATTCATAAAAACGTTTAACAAAACGCAAAAGTGAAATTCGCCCCATGGCCAGCAACTGACCGAACGCA
Source organism: Drosophila melanogaster (assembly GCF_000001215.4). Lineage (NCBI taxonomy): Eukaryota > Metazoa > Arthropoda > Insecta > Diptera > Drosophilidae > Drosophila > Drosophila melanogaster. Next base: position 5,960,720 of record NT_037436.4, on the reverse strand, counting down.
GAAATGAAATTCCCAGACAAGCAGGAGAACAACAACATGGCGGTATCCCGGATTGCAATCATAATGAGCAGCAATTCGAATCCCCCAACCGCCAGGACCAAAAAGCGCCCATCATGCCACAGGAGCAACCACCGCCAATGTGGTCAGCAGCAAACATTGCAATTTCATTTAATAACAAAATATTTGGACAGTGCCAACAAGAGAGAGTCGCAGTTCTGATGAGTTAGGGTTTTGGGCCATAGAATCCCTAGAATTCTGAGGTGGTAGCAAAGAGTTGAGGCAAATTATTACGTCTTTATGCTGAAATTATTTATGATTGCTTTGTCTAGACTTGGCGGCGTCGATGGAAGCCACACAATGCACCGGAATTCCGGTCTCAGCGAGTCCTTGCAATGTTAGCCGGGTAATTTATTTGCCTATTGCTCATACGCCACGTGTAACGGCATAGGTGAGCGAGCGGTGGCTTTAAAGTTTGAACTAACTTGGTGCACAAAAAATGTTACTCTTTGTGCAAATGAAATGGACATACCAAAATAAAATGCATTGAAACTTGCCCAACTTCCTAGCATCATATTAAATTTGTGTCAAGAACTACCTGATTGCAGCTTTAAAAAATATCGCCGCGAAGCCAACGAAAAGAAGCGACTGCAAATTGCATTGGGGAAATTTAATTAACGTCGCATTGAATTTTAATCAAGTTCATTCAGCGAATGCGACACAACACAACGAAACACGTGACATTATTTGCATGCGAAATTAACCTGTGACAGGACACCCGCTGCCGATTTTTCACACATTATTCGACGTTGCGCGGAGTGGGAGGTGTTTTTAATCAAGCTTCGCGAGGTTTTTCCATTTCCACCCGTCACTCTGACAGTGCGGTTCGGCTCGGCAGTTAATAGATTGGAAATGTGATATTGATTGCGACAGAACCAGCAACTATTTTCGGGTATCTTTAAAGCGGCGTGGCGGAGATTGTGGCCAATATTTGCCGAACCATTTTGCATGCCAATCAGTTGCAAATTGTTTGTTCGCCAGCCGAATTTGCTCCCATTAGCCACCGAAAACAGATCCACAGAGGGAATGGAATGGAATGGATTGGATTGGATTGGATTGGCATGTAATCATTTCGTTTATTACGGGTGCATGGATGCTGTTTTTGGGCATTAATTGAAATATGATTTGCAATTTTGTGTCCTGCCAGCCAATCTGCAAGTGGTTTGGGTCATCAAAATGCCAGTGATGCCAAAAGCAAATTTGATCTCTGGCTGGCAATGTATGCAAAATGAATTCATGACACGTCCTCGTCTCACTTCCCTACTCCATGTACAATTTTATTCATATGCTCGCCATGCAAAACTGTCCGAAAACTGTCACTGAATCTCTCGTACCCTCAAAAAATTCTACTGCTGTGGCTGCTGCCGGAGCAGAAAGTCAAAAAGTTTCTGGCTTTCGACCAATATGCAAAATATCAGGGATATGCAAAGCGCTCAAGTCAAGTCAAATCCTCCTCCTAACTCCGTGTGAAACATTTTTCGAAAACACTTGAAAACAAATTCTAAATAAAATGAACATGAGCAGTTTGTGGTAAATGGCTTGTGAGGTCGAAGGGGAATTGTGAAGGCACTGAGAGAAATTTGTGAAACTAAATTAATGGGCAAAACATAAATAAGAAAATATTTATTTAGATTAGTTACATAAAGTATGCAGTATAATCTATTATGTCGTGTTTCATAAGTTCGCCATTATAACATTCCAGTTATGTACAATTTAAAAACTTATTTTTAAAAATATCTTCTATAAACTTAAATTTCTCTCTGTAAGTGCGTGTAAAGTTTTGAGCTTTTGGCTGCGGCAAAATTCAATTAACTTGCCTGGGTTGATTGAAGTTTTAGCTTAGAATCTGACAGATGGCTAAAGTTGTATGTGTTACGTACATTATTCCCACCCTGCTGAGGTGAAACCATGCATAATTTTAAACACACTCTGGATTTGCAGTATTTTCCTGACTGGTTTTAGTTTTCCTTTTGCTGTAAAACTCTTTGCAGTGCGTTATGGCTTTGCTCACCCCAAAAACTCTTGCACTCCATCACTATGCGGTCCAGTTAACCGCTTGACATATGACCGTCATCATTTAGCGCATATATGTATCTCCGGTGAAGCCTTTTAAGACCCGCTCTTAAAAACCATTCCAAATCACGCACTTTTCCCCACTGCTCACCCCTTCTTCAGAACTCTGGAGCAATTCTACCCCTTGAGTGGTCTCCGTTGGCAGCCCATTGAGGGGGCGTGTCAATAGTCCAGTGCTGCATTTAAATTGTCCATTCCATTCCATCAGAACGTTTGCGAGAAGTGGACGAAGTGGCTTTGATGCCAGACACACAGTGGTTTCAAGGCAAACTTAAGTGAGTTCCATACAAAAACTAGTATATCTAACTTACTAATATTTATTATACTCTTTGGTAGAACTTGCATAATTTAGTGTTAGGGATTAATTGCATAGTTACAGATTTGGATCTCATTTTTTTTCTGGGATTCAGCCCACGGTCTCAGTGCAGTCCTTGCGCTACCCTCCTTGGCCGATTCCCACTCTAGTTGGCCACAAGCAAATGCACTTTCCTGGCCACGACTAATTTTATGGCCCCCATTCTCGGCAGAAACTTTGTGTGCGTCTCCGGGCTGCTCATTTCTTTCTTTTAATGGCACCAGCCTGGTCGGGAACTGAACGGGTCTGGACTGGCGGAGTAATTCCTCTTGGCTCTTAACTCATAATTGCCAGCTTGGCCAGCGCCGTCTCGGCCATTATGACAATTGGCAATGCACCAAAAAAAAAAAAAAAGATCAGAGATCCAGAGCCAACTCCTTTGATGCGTGGCCATGAGGCCAGAAGAACAATTAAATGACAAGCCAATTTAATGAGCAGACGGGGGAGATTCCCGGCCAAGACGATGGTCTGGTCTCAGTTCGCGGCTTAATGGCCAAATTATTGTCACTTTGAAGTTGGCGCCATTAAAGGTCGGCGCTTAAAGGGTTCGACTGCAATTGAAAACCGCAATTTTACAGCTGAAATATTATGACGTTAATTTCGTGATTTTTGTTCTTGACTTTTTTGTAAATGCGATTTATTCAACTGGCGACGCGTCGCTAATTTTCCAACGAAACCAAAACCGAAAGCCACTCACGCGTGATTCGCCAAAAACCGAGTTGAGCTTAAATTCTGACTTTAAAGCGGCTGCAAATATGGCGAAATAATAAATAATTGAGTGTGCGGGTCGGGGAGTGGCGAATGTATCTATTTGGTTGTTTTATTTACATAACACTTTGGCATTAATCGATTTATGGCGCCCTCTGGCGTTGACTTTTCGCATTTCCTACGCACACACACAAACGCACACACACGGTTCATTGAGCCTTGTTGAAATTGTTTCAATTATACGCATTATTTACCGTGTATTTTCGGTGGCCAGCCAATTATTGCCATAGTTAATTGCATTTGGCATGCCAAAAATTTAAATTAGTTATTTAATTAAGTTGCACCAATGCAGGGAGAGCAAGCCAAACTGAGTGCTTACATCCAGTGGGAAATGAAATAAGCCAGTATTTGATTAATACAATGCCTAAACGGATCCAAATTATCCAATCATCTGCTTCGTCTAGCGGTAATTTATTCAAATGATAACGACGATAACCCAACCAGCCAGCCAGCCGACAAAAAAAATTTCACACAAGATTTCCACTAACCCCAAAAAAAAAGGGGGCAGCCGGAAAAAATCTCGGCCATAAAGCTCGGTAAATGCTGTTAACATGGTAACTGGGATACCCGGCACACGCACACACACACACTCTCGGGAACAGGATACAAAAACATAGATACACACACACACACATACTCAGAGGATAGAGGAACGTGAAGCGTTTTTAATTTGCGTATTTTAGTCACGTTCAGGTAAATCTCAATTGAATCGAATGTGACACCGGATGTGAAAATTGTGCACATTTTCCAAGCATTTTGCCACCGAGCGAGACAGAGCAGGAAAATTGAGATGAGATGATGGCAATGGAGGGAAATGGTCATGTTGCCATCGTTGTCATCGACGCGTTGTTGCTGCTGCCGCTTTTCCATTGCTTTGCTTTTGCTTTTGATTTTGCTCTGCTGTTGCTATTCCAATTGCTGCTATATGGAAAGCATAGCACGGGGCACAAACAAAGATCGCATCAGTAAGCATGCTGCGAAATGTTCCCTGGCGAACAGAGGAAAACACGTCGTCAAATCTATCTTACCGATTCAGAGGCCAGTCATAGAGAGCCGTGGATGAATGACGGGGTATTGCTTTCCTAGTGCACTTAAAAAAATAGATTAATTTTAAGAAAATCTTTAGCTATAGTAAAGAGTTCCCAATAGTCTACTTATTGCTTGAAGTTATCAATAAAATCATATAAAATGTAAGAACATGATTTTAGCCTTTAAAAGATATAAGATTCCTTACAAATTCTTAGATTTACCTGGTGAAAATCCTTGCCGTGTGGAATGAAATCATGGCTACCGTTGTAAACAAAACGTTTACAGGACACTGCAGACAGCATTTCCTGCTGTCTCCACTCCTTGTCCACTGTCTGCATTTTGCCATTTTGAAATTCCCATTGACGTGGGCCATGGCTACTTTGTGCCCATTTCCACATAGCTTTCCCTAATATGCCGCACCTGATTTTTATGACGAACCAAGAGTGTCTAGGATACAGAATGTGGGGCTAGAAGCAGAGTGAGATGCTACAAAAAGGTGTTAAAATGGGGACGCTTTGAGGCACGCACTTGGCTAGGATGTTGTTGACCCAGGCCAGGTGGCAAATGGAAGGATATCCACACACATGCACACAACACACACATCCTGTATCTGTAGCTCGTTTTGCTTTGATGTCGAAGTGGTGTTGGTAAATATTGACTCGGCACATTAACGCCAATTTGCCTCCGGGCTGATATGTAGATTCTGCTCCTTTTGTTGCCCAGCCGAGGCATTAAAGTATTTCCTGCCCGGTATCCTGGCCAACAAAATCGAGTTAGCAACTCGCCCGACTCAACATATAATTACATTGTTATTTATTGAATTTTCGCCCCCAAAAACTGCAGCAGCAACACATAAACAACATCAACTTTTGCCCGGTACACGAAAATTGTTTAGCGACAAATTGTCACAGGCGCTGACAAGAGTTCGGACCCAGTTGCAAACTCACTTTTTGGCCAAAAAGCACAGGCAGGCTGGCAGTCAGTCAGTCAGTCAGTCTGTTTCAGCCAAGTTTGTGATACAGACAAACGGCCAGACATGATGCGCTCTGCCACAAAATATTCCGCAAAGTCAACAGCGGCAACACAAAATGAGGTCAACCATGAAAATTGCACCGGCGGCAGCAATTTCTCATTTTGAGTTTAGCAGGCTGCTCTGCCGAAGAGCAACAAAAACTAAAGTACTCCATACGAAAAAAAAATTTTGAAAAAAGAAGGAATTTCGCGATGCGGTCCACTGAGTGCCAATGTTGTTGCTGTTGCGCTTGATGTTGCTGCTGCTGCTGCTGCTGCTTGTTCCTGCGGTCGATCAGTTGCTGTTGCTGCATGTTTTTGGTGTAGCTGCTGCTGCTGCTGCTGCTGGTGTCATGTCGTTCATCAGCGTAACAATTTTTATTGCTGGTCGGACCGCAACTTTGTTGTCGATAAAATTTTAATTCGCTTTGGCTTACATCTTTTTGCACGCTCCCTTTATGCGATTTCAATTTAAGCTTTAGCAAAAGAGAGCAGACAGAAAATATGGGTTATAAAAACATGGTTAACCCGAAACGGATGACAGAATTTACCAGAAAAGTGGCCATTAAGGCACTACGATTTCAGGACTATGATAACCATTTTTTATTTAATAACAACGTAATTAGTATAAATAATTTTGCCATAAATTCACTAACTTTCAAAATGGTTTTGCCTGGGTCATAATTCATGAGAATCTCAGAGCATTTTCCATTCGTTGGTACAGAATTTCACTGGAATTTATGCATGCATCCTTCGACGACCCTGCGCCAAATTGATTTATAGCGTTCAAACACGTTTCGCCAAAAAAAAAGAAAAAATTTGCAACCAGAAGGGGGGACAAGCGAAAAACTGAAGACACCACAGCGATCACGTCCCCAATTATAAACACAACTAATTGCCCCGGCAAATGTTGCATGAAAGCGTTGCGAATTCATAATAACATGGCATACAAATTTTGTGCTAAATTGTCAACATTAGCTGGGGCAAGCAGCCACCTCAGATGCAACAACAGACGAAGCAGCAGCAACATCAGCAGCAGCAGCAACACTTGACACAGCAACTACTTCTGACACCGCTGCAACAATGTGAGGCACAAGAAATCGCAGATTCTATGGGCCACATTTATCATGGCTACCGTTTTCAGCTCTGCACGCTTTTGACCTGCTGCACAGCAGCAACGCGCGTGCCACAAACAGCAGCAGCAGCAGCAACAGCAACAGTCGCAGCAACAACACAATGCCAACACGAAACCTTCCAAGAGGTGAACTTGCTCAGTGATCTTTGATCTTATCTTGGCCACGGGTGCAGGTAAAAGTGTTATACTGCAGATAGGTGCACTAAGAAAAAATCGAGGCAATCAATTAGGGAAAATAACAAAAGTCAATACATATAATATTTAATATTTCATATTTTAAACTTCGTTTACCAAAACAGTTGCTTTATTTTGTACGAACCCATACCTTTCCTTCCCCGCTTGTTACTGATTAATTGAAATTTTGCATATTTCAAGCTCTTTGCAATGTTCATTAATCGCTTCCCATTCTCCAGTCCTCTTCAGATGCATAATTTGGCCACGCCCCAAACATGTTGCAAGTGCCACTTTGGGGCCGTCTCAATTCCCCTTGCACAACGTGATGCGTTACCCTTTGCTTGCCACATTTGTTGTCGCCGTTTAATGCGTTTTTAAAGTGCACGAGCCCCGCCCACGGGGCGTATGAGAAACGTTTTCAGTTATTCAGTGCCGGCAATTAGACAGTGAATGTCATAAATGAACCAACAGCACCACCATGGCCACTCGCTGCTGTCAAAAACTATGCCAACTAATGACAGTGCGATTGGAGCTGAAGCTGGAATTGGACTGGGAATAGGAATGGGAATTGAAATGGCTCTTTGGACGGCCAACGGAAAACGAGCCATGGGATTGGATTGGGGAACTGTGGGATTGAAGCTGCGCAAGATGTAAGCGAAGTGAGGCAATTACACATGCAAATTGCCGGCCACAAGCCTCAAAACTGAAAACTCAAAACTGGAGTCTCGCCGCGAAGTGAACACCATAAATCAGTTGTCATTGCCACATTTCAGTTTGTCTAAGCACACGTCAAATTGCACTCGTGTTGGAGGGAATGGTAACAGCAGGGGAACTTCATTAGCAAGAGAATGAAGATGGAAAACCAAAAAAAAAAAGCTAGCTATCATTAACATTTTTTGTGCAATTAACAGCTTAGGTTCAAGCCCACATTGTAAATCAGTTGGGATGGAAGAAAACGGGCCTACAACTAATTGGCTAAGAAGGGTAATAACAAAATGCCTTATGTTATTGCAAGAAGCTTGGGTGTTTGAAAGTAAAATGTTAGCTAATATGAAAAAAGGTCTAAACCAAGTAATTTGCCTTTAATCAGAAGTACTTTTCCTCTGACTGAACTAGTTCTGTAAACCAAGAGGCCTCCTTTGTTTCACCCATGCCACTTTCGAGCATCTCCCCCAACAACTGGTTCGCCTGCCCCGCACCTGACTGCTCCCTTCTGCCCACCACCGGAAACCACATCTTGGCAACACACACACACACACACACACACACCTAGAACTTCAGCTGAAACTGCAGCTAGACCAGCGACATGTTGCCAGTGTCGCCCAGCAGCAGCAATTGCTGCTGACGTCGACGCGGCGACAAAAAACACGCTGCCAAGTGATGCGGCGCACAGCAGCAGCAGCAACTGGCGACTTGTGGCGCAAAAGCAACAGCAACAGCAGCAGCTAGAACCCAGCTTCGTGTTCGAGTTCGGCTGCTGCTCGTGGCTCCTCTGAAGATGTTGCTGCCACAGTGACTTGGGAGCCCACAATTCGGAGCCCCATTTGCAATAGAAATGAAAAGGCCGTTCGCACTCGTTAAAGTGCCAACATGTCCAGTTGCTTATCAGTCAACTCACTTTTTCCGCTTGTCATAAATTATGAGAACTGTTGCAGTTTTATGGCCGCCTTTTGTTTGCACAGCAGGCAGCGCACAGGCGAACACCCACACGCACACACTCGCAGATGCACACACACACACATGTGCACACTGAAAATGAATAATTCACTTTTATAACAGCACATTTTATTTCCATTCCAAGAAATTGAACAACTACACTGTTTTAAAATGTAAATTATCTTTTTTTGCTGTCGAATTTAATATTTCTGAGGAAGAATGCAGTCAATTTATGTTATTAAAAATGCAAATATAATGGTATACAGAAACTATACAATTATTTTATTTAAGATGCAGTTAAAGCATCAAGTATTTTCTTCGAGTGCTGGAATATTTAGTGCACATACGGAAGACTCACGCGTGGCCGCGACGATAACTCATCCAAGTCACGCCGTCTGCCGCGGTCTCCGGATCGGATCGTTCCGCCCGCCTGGTCTTCTGGAGTTCATCTAACAGCGGGAGGAGCCGTTCCAAAACCGCCCAGCACTTCCTGCCCATCCCTGTGGCCCTCAAAGCTACCACCTACCTTCGCCCAACGCTTTGCAAATAATTTTCGAAATGCAGCAACGCACGCTAGAAATGAGCTCGTTCGAAATCCAAACATTTTCACTCATCTCCTCACCTCTTTTCCCGACGATTTTTCCGCATTTTCCGCTTCCCCGTGCCCGAAAAAACTCCCTTCAACTCACTTATTCATTGGTGCGTGTTGGCAAATGCCAAACATTTTTAGATGCGACTGCCAGCTGAAGCTTGTAAATACTTTGGAGTTGTGCTAAAGTGGAGAAAAGATTTGCTGCCATCTCGGTTTGTATTCGCGGTATTCACTGTTGTTGTTCTTGCCGACGTTCTTCGCGGGTATTTGCTGTATGCGTCTTTTGCTAGCTGCGACTGGCATTTCAACGACTGAGTTCCAGAAACGGTTGAAAATGGGGAGTATCCAGAATGCGAGTCGAAAAACCAAGAGGGGTGGGGGCAAACATTTGTAATGCATTTTTAATTAATTTTTTGCCGCGTCAATGGGCTAAGTGGGCGGTTGGGGGCGTGGCTACTGGCGAAAGACAAAGTTGCCACTTTAGTTCACAGACTGAACTTTTTGAACTACAGTGATTTTCCTTAAACAGCTTAACTTTAATTTTTTTGCAATGCACATAATATTAAGTATCTATTTTTAACTATGCCTTTAAGCTGCTACCATCTTCAATAAAGGTGAAGCATAAAAATATCTCTTCTACCTCTTCAGTTGATTACTAACCATTGATTATTAACCATCTGCAATCAAACTCATCTTAGCCCGCTTTTTAAGCACAATTTTACTGCGAACACTTAATGGCGTAGTCATGAGTAGTTGGCAAGGAATCGTTAAAATCAAGAAACTGCTACTAACTGTCCGAACAGCACTAACCCTAATTGAGCCATCAATTAATTAGTCGTTCGAGGCATACTTGTTTATTTGCGGGAATAGTACTTGGAAAATTATCAATTTAAGGCGGCTCCCAGAAGTGGGCATTAAAAATTATGAAGCTTGCGGCCGTAAAAAAACGGTTCTTAGTTCGCCCCGTCTTATCATAAAAGATAACAAACCGCTGGCGAGTCGTAAACGGGCCCACTGTGGATGCTGGAAAGTGGAACGTAGTGCAGCTAGCCCACTTGCCATCCACAAACAATGTACGTGTGAATGGAAGGAAACTGGTTGCTGCTGCCGGCGTCGCTGTTGCTGCTGTTGCTGTGTTGCTCGTGTTGCTGGTGTTGCTGCTGTGTATGTTGCCTGGCCTATTGAATGTGCATCAAAATTTATGTGGCCTTTTTTAGTCGTTTGCGTTGAGTCAGCGGAAGCGAACGTCGTCGTCGGAGTAGCAGCAGCAACATCGCAGCAGCAACATTCGTCGTGTGTGCCGCCAGTTTCGGTTGAAAACTGCAAATGCAAAGAGACAGGTTGCCTGCCGGATTTAAGTTGCAGCCCATTTCGTAACAGTTAAAAAGTGTGTGTGCATAGTTTAAGCCATTGCGAAACCAGTGTTCACTAAAGTGAAAAAAAAAAATATCAAACAAACCAGCGACATTTGTGTCCCGAAAAAAAAACACGTAGATTAATTGATTTATGCCTGTGACCTTTGCACAGCACACCTGTTGCTTTCATGCCGAAAGGAGCTGGATACGGCAGTTATATAAGGTAATTAAATAATTATGCAATCAGCTAAGTTTAAGCTAAATTAATCAACTTAAGCAACTCGTGGGCAGGCATAAAAATGCAAATTAAATTGAGGAAGCCGGAGATTGTTACACTTTGCTGGCCAGACAGACGATGGAGAACATGTTCTGCGGTTGACTTTATTTTTCCCGTGGCGACTGTTCCTTCCTTTGGCCAAGCGTGAGAATATTCACTGGGCATTAATTAGCTGGAGAAATCAACATGAGGCCATCGGTTGTGGGACTTCTCGGCGGTGGTGTCTTGCATGTGATTGTGGCCAACTAATTGGTGGCGATCGCAAAGGAATCAAACACGCCATTGCCTGATGTTGTGTTATTGTGTGGGGGAGTGCGATTCAAATGGTATATGTATCTAGAGAGCCATAGAAGCAGGCATAAATCACACCCCGGCTCCTCTTGGCTGCATCCTCGCCATGTTGGCACAGCGGGGCACTAAACACTGGCCCACTCCACAGACTCATTAAGGTTTTAATTTACAAGTTTAACTCGAGATTTAAACACCGAGATTTATATGCGTGCCGCGCGAGGCAATAATCAACGGCAACAACCCGCAATCACGTACGGCAACAAACAAACGAACCCAACAGCAACATCGCAACAGCAACACTGGCAACACTTGCAACACCAACAACATGCGCCAGTGTCCACCTACGCAGATTGCTTAAACAAACCCTCAATGAGGAGGCCCGTGTCGGAATTGTGTCGGTCGGTAATCGAATATGCAACTCATGGGGGGAAACTTAACTTTAAGACAAAACATGACAACGGCAACAGCACAGGCAACACCAGTCAAGATGATCATTTGCGCAGACAGATGGACATTAAAATCATTTAGTCTGTAGAGCAGGATATTCACTTCAAAAGAAAATACAACTGGGAATAAACGTACTTTGGAATACACTATTAGGGAAAGTAAGGACATAAGGACATAATTAAAATATTAGGTCTATAAATCTAGATTAAATCTGGAAAATATCTCTACCCAGAGTTAGGGTAAGAAATAAACCAAAATTACAGCGCTGATTAAGCTCGCCCCAAAATGGGCTTTGGCTGATGCCTGACCTAGCACAACAGCAACATTGCAACAGCAACTGCAGCACGCACCTGCAACCTGCAACAGCCGCCAATCATTCGAGGATGAGGATGGGGATGCGGATGCGGATGCAGCGACGACAGCAACTCTCGGCCTGGACTGGAGCAACACGTGCATGTGATTTGGAAGACAAAAACCGTTCTAATTTCTCAACTGTCAGCTGAGAGAGGTCTCCACTTATCCCCCGGCAACTTGCAACTAGCAACTTGCAACCCCAACTCGTTAGCTCGCTGTTGCCATAGCAATTATGCAGCTGGGCCTCACAAAAGAAGGTCGACATTGCTGTTTGGCTGGTGGGTTCCGGCTCTTTGGCTCTGACTCTGGCTCATGTCTTCATTTTGGACTTTTTGCAGCAAGTACACATGTTGCTGGTGTGCTCGAGCAGCAACAACAACAGCAACAGCAGCAACGTTCTTTGTTTATTTGTTTGCATTGGCCAGCACTTTTGGCCTTTGGCGCTGGGATGTTAACCCTAAACCTGGCTGCCTTTATTAAGCCACCGCGACCAAGTCACTTGCACTGCACCACTGCATCACCGCACCGCCGCACCGCCGCACCACCAGCAAAAACAACTGCAATCTGGGTGCTTTTTTAATAGTTTTTCGCTGCAAACACGTTTTTGTTCGAACCCTCTGGTGTTGACGTCGCCTTTGGTTCTCCATCGTTTAGCCCCACCTTTCTCCTTCTCGCCACTAATTTGCACCGCTTTAATTTTTCCTTTTTATTTGCAACACTTGTCGTTTAAATGCAGCAACAGCAAACTGCAGCAGCACCAGCAGCAAAGTGTGGCCAATAAATTAAGCGAAGCCGAAAAAAGAGACACACCGAGCAGAAATATCATCAAAGCCCAGGTTGCTGGCGAAATTATCTATGTGTGGCTGCCAGGGGTTCTCAGTCCAAAGACTCTGGGGCTTGGGTCCCCAGATCCAAGTCCCCAGTCTTCGAGACTCCGACGTTCCGTGCACAATCGCAACAAATGGCATTTTTATTGATATTTCGCTCGGTTCGCTTGGCAGCCGCATGTTGAAATATGCGCGCCACCTGTTGATTTTGTTTTTCGATTGCAGGAGGAGTAGGTGAACCTACAGCCAAACCCTCCTCTGCATACATATATATATATATATATATATATATATATATAGAGACAGAGAGAGATATATATACCTATATAGTGCTCGTGATTTGCGCTGCAAATTAAAAGCGAGGGCGATGCATATAAATAGCAATTTGGACAGGCGAATTAAGGTAAACGACTGCAGATACAACAAATCTCGCGAATACCAACGGAGGAGTTGCAAGAAAAGAACTCGGTTCGCCAGCTTGTCTTGTCACATAATGGAGTGGAATTATATCAACGGCGTGACTTTAATTTTCAGCAAATTAAACAGAGGTGGGCAGGAATGCCAAGCTAACAGCAGGCAATCAAGTAACTCAAACACGAGATAAATTTAGCATAGGCAGTTAAGTAAATGAGATAAAATATACAACTATTGAAGTACCCTTTCTTGGCATATAAATGTCTAGCTTAAAATCGAATTCTTGCATATAATAGACTACATATACTACATATAGACTAAATGCTATAAAACAGTATAATTTACCCCCCTTCAAAATGTTAACTATTTCCCCGAAATAGTGTATCTAAAAATTCGAGTGAACCGACTGCAACCCTCGAAAACTGGAAAGTTTTAACTAAGGAAACTCCGAACTAAGTAAATTCCAAGTTTATCAGCCGCTGCTTGCCCACTCGAACGTAACTTTATCAGACGGCCTGCATCCAATTAAAGGTTTTTCCGAGTATTTAGTGGATTGCATTTTCGTTTGCTCCAATAAGATAAGTCGAGGAAATGCAACTTCACTACCCATAAACCCCTGACTATTGACAGAGCAACTACGACAGGTAGAGATGTAGATAAAGCGCCTGATAAGCAGCAAATTTGACAGCCATAAAGCAAATAACAACCGACGGACAGGTAGAAGATATAGTTCGAACTTAAATAACACTGCAATCGAGGGACTGGGGGGACAATGAAAATTAATGAAACCAGTTTGGAGCATTTTTTATTGTTCGCCTGTCGTTTAATTAAAAGACAATCAAAGTCGGGACCGCAGCTGAGTATCTGGGTAGCTGAGTAGCTGGATAGCTCTGAACAAAGGCAGCGGATGCCAAGAGTTCATCAAAATCAGGAGCAGCATCCAAACCGGCAAGATACCAACTGCAAGCCATGTGATCCCAGATTTCCAGATTCCCAGCTCTGCAGGCAACTCAAATCAGGGGGAAAATACGAACTTTTTAGGGGGGAAGTCAGAACCTGATCCGGCATTCTTTATCGACATGTTTATGCGTTCCGTTTGCCCCCGAACGAGAAGTTCGACAAATGTATAAGTATTTACACAAAATATTTACGATTAGAAGAGCGCCTGGCGGCGGGGCAACCGCAATATTGCCGCCTCTTAATGAAATGCTAACGATATTCATTGGAAAAATCACAAGCGTAACGAGCCCGGGAGGAAAACCGCAGATGCCAGTTAAAAAAATTTTGAGTTTTTCCTAGCTCCGTTGCTGTTGCAACAAAGGAGAATTATGTAAATGCTGGGAAATTGTTTTGGACCTCAAACCGGCAATTTTCACCCAACATTTTCGGCAAATCAATTTCAATTGCCTCGCCTCTGTCCGTAGGCTTTTGCCATCGCTGCCATGGTGGGCGTGGCCATGACCATGGCTATGGCTTATAATAATAATTGAATAAATTGAGGCTGCAATTGAATCGAGGCCAGGATGGGCCAACTGAGCAGGTGTAAGTCGGCCAAATGGAAGCGCCTCGGTTTCGGTGTCCATAATGAAAATGCCACTTTGTTGCCTGGCTATAAATGTAAGCCAAGACAAAATGCAATTCGGCTTTCAGCTGCACGCCGCAATCGACGTGATCCTCAGTCGTATATAATTAAAGCAAATGTATTTTATGATTGGTCCCGTCGAATCAGGGTTAAGTATCCGGGCTCATTTGCATGCCGTGCAATGCGGCAATCCGGCAATCCTGCAATCGGGCAATCCTGCAATTATCCCATCGCCAGTCGGAAGCGACCACACAGCGCATCTGGGCAGCTCATCAGCGGCATGCTCCCAGGTTGGGATCCTCCCTTGGTAGCCTCATGACCACCGCTGTAATAACTGTAACTCTTCGACGAAATAATGCAATTATCCATATTGTTTTCCTTGAAATTTGTTTACATCATTGCAGCAGTTCCCTGCGCGATTGGGCAGAAAAAAAACCAAGATTGGTAAAACCCAAGAAAATCACATGTGTGCGAAGAGATGGATACTCTACATTCTGTAATTATTTAATTATTATAGAAAAATCTCATATCCCTCTTCATATTCACTTATGTAAGTTGTTTAACATGTGGATTTATTTATACTTTTTTAAAAGAATATTAAGCGCATAGCTCGCAACCCTATTGAAGAGTATTCATGTAATACCCAGCTGAGAATGCAAAGCGTTTCCCGTTAAGAGGCACTTGAAGAGCGGCTAACACACACTAGTGAACACAAGTCAACACACTCATACATACACACACATTTTATACTGTAGGGAAGAAGCTTCTGCTTTTTTACTTGAGCTCTTCTGCTGCGCCAGCTTTGCAGTTATCCAAACCGACGCTTCAGCAACAATTTCATTATAGCGCCAACAGCAACATTATCATCATGCAACTCCATGCAACACATCATCTGCATCCATAGCACATAGCCATACCCCACCCCCCTCACCATTTCGCATCTCGTGTGGCATAATCTTCATTATCATTAAAGCGGAGCACAGGAAAGCTCAACTAAACTGTTTAACGTTTTCCCCTTTTTACCCATTTGTATTTTTCGAAGCTTCCGCTTTTGCTTTTTATCCCTTTTCTGGGCTAAGTACTCAGCAGGATATGCATATATGTGCATATATGTTTGCCATAATCCGCTTCATAAGTTGCATTTTAATTGCATTCCACGCTTTGCTTTAGTTTTTTGCCCTCGCTCTGAATAAAAACCCACTTTTTCTCAGAGTGGGTTAAACACCGCACGCTGTCACTGAAAAGTAGCATTTCACGCTGCGTGGAAAATTGAGCCGGAAAAGCTCTTAACTTTCAAGTGCATCTGAAGTATTTGCCGCCGTTTCGAAGAGATCCAATCGATGAAACTCTTAGGGAACCATTTTCCCATCACTTGGCGGTCGAATTGCTTTGAACAATTTTCGGACGCCACTTTGGGGAATAGTAGATCGCATTTTCCACGAAGACTTTTCCATCTACCGTTTGCCCCACCCCTTCAAAGCGCCGCTAAATTGCCCGCTGTCAGCGTCGAGCGGCATGTCAACAACAATAATAATTGTAATAACCAACCCGGCGACGAGTATGAGCCATATATACATGGCCGACTATTAAGGCCATGTTCTGTTGGCAACAGGCTGACAGGCCAAGTTAGCAGAGGGTTCGCCAGTTTGGCGAAGTGAGCCAGGTGGGGCAGGTGAGGCAATCAAGGCACAAAACTTCGCTGCCAACGTTTTACTTTGCGAATCGTCGTGTGGGGCGCCGTTGGCCGTGGAATGGTTTCGCTTTAAACTGGATATTGTCCGCCAAGAATAGAGCCCAAAAGTGGGAGAAACATTTCGGGGGCGGGTACTATGGGGGTGTTATATGTACGAACTGTAGGGCCGTAAAATTCGAGCTTGGCGGCCAGACTGCAGGACTATTAAAAAGAAGAAGTGTAGGTTTAATTTTATACCTATAATAAAACAGCAAATTGATATATGACAAAAATAAACGATATATACCATTGATTTAAGGTTACTCAAGTGAATAAGTAACTAATTAACTTGAAAAGTAGATCATCATCTTGATCGTAAACTCCCTTTCCTTAAGTATCCTTCAATGTTATGTTAATTTCCTTTCGCCCAGGAATCAGTGATCTTATAATTTGCTTCCACTTAACCCACTTAAAGCGATCAATCCGCAGGGGCACTATTCGCTGGGAGAATGAAAAGATATAGTATAGAGTCTGGTACAGAGGCAATGGACCGAAAATTGCCCGACTTGATTAGCAATTCCAATTAGAAGTTTTCTCATTTCTGACAGGCTGAGCGACAGGCATGGAATATACGTCGCTCCCCCATTTTCCCTTTAAGCCCCCGGCAATCCTGGCAGCCAATCATCATTATGATGTTCATCCGGCATGCACAATAAAAATAAACAGATCATAAATAATATATGAATTCAATTCATATCTAAAAGGATTTGCGGTTAAGACGCCGCAACGCACAAATATGGCGAGGAAAACGAGTTTTCTTCGCAGAATGAGGAGGTGTTTCAGAGGCGGACGCTTTGAGAATCCAGCCAAGGAGATCGCGTAGATGCAACCAAAAAAAAAAAGAAAAAAAAAATGAAGAAAATAAAAGAAAACAAGAAAAACACGTAGAGCGGCGAGGTGAACTCACTTTTTACCCCCTTGTTTCGTCCGCCGGCAATTTCCCAATGCCGGTTGCGAAATTTCTGGCCGGGCTGCGAATGTTTCATGGCCAAGTTAACAGGCGCACAGAGTCACAGAGCAGTCGGTCGAGCGATCTAGCCAAGCTGAAAGAAGACAAAAAAAAAATATGGTAGACCGGAATGAAAACCATCATTAAGCTGTGTTTGCGGCAACATGCAACATGCAACTAGCATGCAGCAAGCAGCTAGCAACCACCACTGAAGTTCAAGTTCAAAGCCAGCCAGCAACGAGTTATTGTTTCTCGACAAGATTCTTTCCACTTATTACACAAGTCATCAGTCGAGTCGTCATTTTCCTTCCCAACCGATCCCAGCCCGGCACCCATCATCATCTGGGCTGTCATCTTTGACATTAGCCAAGTTCTGGGATCTGGGATCTGGCCATATCCCTCTTAGCTCTGAGCTCTTAACTCTTTTTTACCCGTCTTAACGGTCCAAATTGCTGAAGGCGTTGCCGCATCATTATCAACTGATTGTGTGCACTGAGCACCGGCTACCGTATCCTGTGCTGTCGCGGGACCCAATTTCATCTCACCGGAAAGAGACGCGGCATTCCACAAAAAAAAAAAAAAAAAATTCAGAAAAATTACAGAAGGGGGACGAAATCCGGGGAAGGTCCCTCTTGACGGCACTAATTGTTAATTAATGGAATGCAGGCGTGCCTTGAGCCTGCCCCTGGCATTTTGGTCTTACTGCTGCAAGTCATGTTTGGGGTTCAGATAACATAATTACCTGCTTTCTGTCCACAGAAGAGAGATTATGTTGCTTAAGATAAAGCGAAAAGAAATATAAATTAAATACAACAGGATATGCAGATAGAGCATAAAACTACGGTTTATTCAAAACCTTTTATAGAAAATATAAGATACTATTTACTTATCAGCTATTTGTGGCTTATATTTTCCTCTTAATCCTTTTCTTGTTCCATAAAATTGTAATACTTCCTTTCTAAAGGCTTTAATATAAAGCTCGGCAAATACCCAAAACAATTTAAAAAGTCATCTGTGTTACCATATCGTCCTGGCCTTCCAGAGATACAGTTCTTTTTGTTTTTATACAGGAGAGAATAAAGATTCATGAAATGCAGCCAAACATATTTCATTTTCACAGTCAACGAGGCAAAAGTTTTTCAATCTCCCAGGAAAATGCATCACCTTTCCTCCGCACACCTTGGGTTACATCGTCTGTGGCAAACTGTGTCATCAGACGGGCATAACTTTTATTGAACTGTCGCCTGGGGGGAATTTACAACTATCTTTTTGGGTCTCTTCACATATATGTACTATATATATACATATATAGTGCAGGTGGGGATGGGGATGTCAAAGGTCGGGAAGCCCAAAGGTGACAAGTGCCGAGTCAAATGCCGCAGACATTTGTATAAGTTATTACGGTTGCCCCACGGCGGCGTTCGAAGCACTTCTCGATATGCATTTCTGATTGCATATGACATTTGCATGACGCTGCCACGCCCCCTTTCGCCTTTTTACACGCTTTCCACTTTTCCACATTTCTACTTGTTGAACATCTGACTTTGGCTTTTCTGGGATTTCGTTTTCTTGGTGTCTCTGGATGGCTACGAAATCGGAATCGAAGTCGGACTTTGAGCAGTGGATGGTTTTCTCCCGTGGCTTTTTGGTATTTGCACGACACAATCATTAAGTAGCCATGGCCAAGTGCTGACAACCACAAGTACGGCAAAAACAAAAACAACAAATTACAAGCTCACATTGTCAGAGTTGCACTTTAGGCGACATAAATTTCATGTACGTCGCCATGACAGAGCAAACAAAAAATACGACAAAAGGCGATCGCTTTTGGAGGAGCGAAGCCAAAGATACCCTTTCCTCAAGTTCGCTCTAAATTGAATGAAATCCTTGTACGGATAATATAAGACATATTTAGTTTACTTTAAGCCATAAGGCTTTTCTCCGTGGAATTATTACTATTACTTCGAAATATCAATTCAAATATATAAATATATCAAATATCAATTCGAAAAGGGGTTAAACCTTTTGCAAGGGTATTTGAAAGAGAACCAATGGCTGCAAGACCAAAAAAAAAAACAACGGCAGCCAGGAGGTGTCAATGTACAATTGCAGCAACAACAACAATGGCATTGGCAACAAGGAGCTGGCACAACAAAGAGCCCATTGTTGTTGTTGTGCTTTTTGTTGCTGGTGTTGCACATGCCAAATGCGGACAGAGACACGACGCCAAGGAGCCCGCCGTTCGGACACAAAGCTCCTCATGCCTCAAAACACTTAAAAAAAAAAAACAATTAAAAAAGATTTATATTTTATATGATTGTCTCAGATGTGATGTGGTTTTTATTCTGCAATCATGAAATCATATATTTTCTTTCTTGGAATATTTGTTTTTACCCCTTTAAATGTGAATCCATTAAAAATGGTTGATATTGGTTTCAGTGCAACTGCGCTTGGCCATCCTTTCCTTTGAGCGGCTACAAAGCATTTCTCACTGTTCTATTGACACACGCAACGCTCGTCTTGGAATGTTGCCGCCGTTGTCGCCATCACAGCGGCTTGTGTAATTACGCGAGTCGCATTAGCACAACAAATCGACCCCACAGAGCTGCATTTAATTAGTGGCTCAGCCACTGGGACGGAACGACGACGACGTCGAGGATGGCAAACATGTCCGTCGAAATTGTTGGCATAATTCATAATTGAACTGCATTCGTGGCTGCCACACGAGCTAACATCCTCAGCCGCTTCCTTAGTGTCTTTCGGAGGCCGAACTCCGCTGGCTTTGATGGCTACATAAATTTTGTGATAGGTTGTGGCGCCCAACGTGGGGCTGTGGCTAGCATCGGTCGTGCCTGGTATGCAATGCACCGCGGCTCCACTTTCCTTTGCTTGTAGCTCTTTAAGCTGCCGATTTTATACACTTTCAGAAGGTGGTATTATTGTGCATGTATAAGCGTAAGTTGATATTCACATAGATTGAGTTAATGTAATTAAATAAGACCAAATAATCTATAAAGGCTTTTTCCTTCAAAGCGCATATAACTTAAAAGAGTGTTTGAAACTTCGTTTCCTTTTCTTTTTGCCATTGTTAGGAGTCTTTCAAGTATTGTAGCCTCCTGTACACTGGGCGCACCTACAACATTTGAGGTTGTATAAGTGGCAGTCCCGTTATTTCTCGCTCTTTGCAGTTGTTAACAGAGTATTCCATTACCACAATTCACATGTCGGCCCAAAAGACCACCCAGGTTATTGTTTCCGCAACTGTATCTGTATCTGTAGCTGCGACTGTGTTTTCGCCGGGTTCAAAGACTGTTGACATTCGTGGGTTATTGTTATTGCGATTGTTGCGGCAACCACATCCGTTTTAGTTGCATGTTGCAGGCCATTGATTGACGTAAGCGCTTTAAAGACTTTGTCAAACGGGGTCCATAAAGAACCTACTCCGCCGTTGACTCTGGGGTGCAATTTGCCAAAGGGATTGTGTTCTGCACCGAAAAATATGAACAAGCCAAATGGGAAACTGAGGACAGAGAACAAGCCCAAGCGGCAGACATGAGACACCAGCACTTCATATGACAATCAAACTTTGTCTGCAGGAAGCCAACAGGGGAAAAAAAACTATTCCGAACGATTTAACAATGAATTCTGCAACAAAATCTCCATGAAAATAGATATAAACGCAGTCAGACGCCGGGAGGAGAGGATAATGGTGGGAAGTAGCATATAACCATAATATCAATTTCAATAAACTAACAAGCAAATGTGCGAGATCTGAGCGGAAGCGGACTAACACAGTCCGGAGTATATAGGAACTTATGGAGCGCACAGAGGATGTGGATATGAAGGTTGTCATATGGCAGAGGACACACGGACAGGTGCCATAAAAGTAAATTTCATTTCCCACCGAGCGAAAGAATAACAGACTGAAGCCAAGCGTATTGAAAAGATTGTGGATATGAAAACAGATGCCAAAAGGTGTTTCAAATGTCTGCCAAATGATTGCCAAGTAGAAAAAAATGTATTCAAATTCTGTTGGGAAAAACCGAATGTAATCTTCGATCTACTAAAAGATAATATAATAACCTCGAAATTTATTTTAATTGTTTTGGAGAAAACACGCAATCTATTTGTACATAAAACTAACAAAGAATTAAAATTTAACTTTTGTCGTTCCTTAAAAAAAAATGACCAGAATAAACTTCCCCAGCAGTTGTTTTGTTGCAGAACTATTCTATGCAGTTACAGTTTCCTTGAATAGATAAAAAGTCCTTTGCTTACCACCAGCAAGCGGCAATAAAATGCCAACTTTTTGTGAAATTTATTGAGCAAAACTTTAACTTGATTCGAGACAAAGAAACAAACACAGGACTAAGTCCCCATTCTTGTCTTTTTCTCCACGGAGTAAGTAACTTGCCGCTTGAAAGACGCACAAGAGTGTGCTATGCAAAGTGCAGTCACTCCGCAGTTTGCAGATATGTGCAGCTTATTATCCTTGTAGCTACAACATGTGGATGCGTTTGCTGTATGACAAGTCAAATTAACATGTGCAACACAATCCTCACTCCGCTCAAATGGAATCAGAGTTGCAGTCCTTGTTGTCATTCGACACTTTGCAAAACTTAGCTCGGGGTGACGGTAAATGTCAGCACATTTGTGACTCCTCATCCTTGGCCAAATTAATGCCCGGCCAGCATGGCGTATACTTGTTAAATGCAGAGCAGCATCACAGAGCATCCAAGAACATCTCAACAACTGTCGACATTTTCGCCTGCAGCTGCAGCTTTTCTTACACCATCCCTGTGATATTGCAACAACCCTTTTTGCATCCCCTTTCAATGTTGCCAGTTCTTTTGTGGCACAAGCCTCCATTGTTCATTGTTTAAAAGTGGGTAAAGTGGTGCAGCACAGGCCGACCGGTTGGATAACAAAAACTGATGCAAAACGAGACCTTCGGGGCAAAGTTAAGGCCTCCTTTCGTCTATTCTTTTCAATTTCAATTTGCTCCATTTCAACCTTAACCCACATTCGGTTGCAATTATCCGACGACACTCCACTGGAAACCGGAAAAACCACTGCCGAATAAGCTTTAAAAATTAATATGCTGAAAATCTTGAAACAATTTGCAAACTAATAGCAAAAGGCTTAAAATCGCATTAAAAGTTTCCCCCAAGAACTATCGGCACAAGCCAGAGGCATATATATGTATGTAGTTTTATATGCCGAGAGATTCAATAAGCAGCCAGTTGTGGGCACAAAGTTTGCAGTCAGAAAGGCTTAAAGCCTTTTCCAAACTGGCAGCAACTTAAAGAGGGGCAAAACTTCTGGCTGAAGGCGGAAAATTTTGCACTGCAAGAATAAGTCAAGAAATCATCAACGATGCCATTAGCATAGGGTCCAGAAGTGACCGAACTTCTGCCCCTTAGTGGTGGCAAAAAGTTTTGTGGCTTTCTTTTTCGAAAGGGGTTGCCAAGAGTTTTAACAAGCTCCTTACATTTTCTTCCCCCTTGCGGGAAAAATAGGAATATAGTCTCGTCTTGGAAAATAACTTAATAATTAGGTGGCTTGAAATGAATCTAAAATATGTGCAAACTTAAGTGTTATATGCATAAACTATTTTTCTACACGTTTTTGAACAGATGCTTTGAATGTTTGAGGCAAGATATATGAAGTACCAATGATCATGCAGGATATACGCCTACGCCTGGAACCACAGCACAGTAAAGCCACATTCATATCCTCCTCCTCGGCCTCATCGTCCTCATCCCAAACAGCTGAGACCACGCTGATTGAGACAGCTGAGAAGTCGCCAGCCAGGTGAGTGTAGGGAAGGGAAGGGCAGAAGTAACTCCCTTAATCTTTAACGCAAAGTATACCTCGTCCTTAATCCTCTCGCTCATTTGTTAACCGCAGTGAAGCAGCTGCTGGAACAGTGACAACGACATCGCCGCAGCATTTCTTCCATCATCATCATCCGCCGGCTCATCCGCATCCGCCCCGCCAGCAGCCGCATCCGCATAGCCACTCGCATCCGCATCCGCATCCGCAACTCCAGCGCCGCCCGGTGGAGCAGCTGCATCTGCTGCATAGCCACCACGATGTCCAGGAGCTGTCCGGACAGGAGCATCCACATCCGCAACCCGGCTCGCATCCGCATCCGCACCATCTGCGCTCGCCCAGCTCCGAGGAGGATAATTCGCCCACAGAAATGAATAATTGCCGTCGTTTGGTGGATAAGCCGCCGCTGGTAAGTTCTGCGAGGGTTCACTGTAAGAAATGGTAGTCATATTTTAAAAAGCTGTCGGAAAAATATAAGAAAGCCCTTTATATTGTAGGGTAACACTTCTATATATATTATGCAAAAGGAAATAATAACTCTGAATGGCAGGTCATAATGTATGCCCACTGATTTTTTTCAATACATAACTTATTCTCATTTTTTGCCGATTCCGCTAGTTAATATTAACTATTAGCCAATGTATTGAAAACAGAGACGGATTTTGCGATGCCAGTCGAGGGAGCAATCATTTTTTTTTTTGTTTTGCTTTGTTGCCAGGCTCCTTTGTTGGCCATTTCTCATTGCTCGCAAATTACTTTGCACAGAGCATAAATCTGCTTACGCTGATGATTTGCCAGGAAACAAGAGCTGGTGGGGGAATTTGAAAGGAATTACCTATTGGAGGAGCATCGGCTGGGGATGCACTTAGTGAAAGAAATGCCAGGTAGCGGCGGAAAAGGAAAACTTCAGATCGAGACAGCATTTACGAAATGCAAAAAGCGAGGAAAATGAGGGAAAATTCGTTCAATTCATGTTGCCTAGCTTAAATTCTCTATTTAGTTGTTTTAATTGCATAAACCTTAAATCACTTGTGTGAAATTGCGCTGCTTGAATCGAACTCGAAAGCGACAGGAGTAGGCACTTCAGGTGGAAATTGTTTTTGCCACCAAAACTGCAGCCGAAAAGGAGTTCATTAAATTAATTTGCACAAATGCAAATTTTCGAGTAACGCCACTTTGGCACGCGCCACTAACAAAGGTGCACTAGCTGCACACGACGAAAATGCAGAACAAATGGGAGGACACTGAGAGAAATAATTTAATATTACCCAAAAAGAAAATCCAGAAATATTTGAATGTAAAACATTACTAGCATTTTTTAAAAGATTTTCATGGATTTTAGCAAATTTATATAGTATATTTCAGATATTAAATTTCGCAAGAAATTTGTCACTTGACATGCGAGCATAATTCACTTGTAAAGAGCAGTCCTAAATGTGTTTAACTAAAGTTTAAAGTATTTGCAATTAAACTGCATTTTACTGTCAATTTAAATTTAGTTGAGTAGGGCATACTTAGCACTTTTAAATGCCAATTAAATGAGCAGTAACTCAATTGCCGTCCATAATCCTAAAGCGAGCATAGTTAGCTAACTAATTGCTTTCTTTTGTCGGCAACAACTTGGACCGAAACCCCGTTACCATTCATTCATAACTTTCTACTTAAACCATTTCATGGCAGGGCGTTGAATGCTTCCCATTTTGCCGTAGTGCAGTTTGAAGTTGGATAACACGAGTCCTGGTGAACAATGCAGGATGCCATGGCAAATGGCAGGCAAATGGCGTTAACTTACTGACTTTATGACACATAAATCGCAGCAACAGCGCCAAATGCAACCGACAGCCACGTGTTTTTAGGCCTAGGGAAAGGACGTGGAAAGGAATCCTTGCCAACAGGACAATGGAGCAACTTTTCTCTGGCGCCGCCTGAAAGTAGGCAACGTGCAAAAGTTTCGAACAGATAACAAGGCAAGGAGAAAATGCAAGAAAATCAAATGGCAGATGGGAGCATCGCTGCTGCGAATGCTGCTTAGACACGTCTATTGTGCCATTGTCTGGGAAAATACCTTGGAAAAGTCCAGCCCGCCTCCGCCCCATCTGCATTCTTTACGTTCGGGATTTTGCTGTGGCACTTCTGGAGCTCGAGTCCTTCGCGTTTTGCATTGCATAATGCGCTGCTGTTCCCTTCCGATTGCCATTAGCATAATGGGGGCATTAGGTTGGCACGATGCTCTGATTGCATACTTAACGACAGTGCCAAGTGCCGTCGATGCGCCAATTTAATTAGCTGCAATTGAAGCAACGAGCCTGAATCGAGCGAAAATCCTCAATTTAACTGGCCGCATACTGGCCAAGTAAATCGGCACTCATCTCCATAAAATCAACATAATTATCGCAAGTTAAGACCAAAATAAGCAAGTCCAATTTACGCTTAGACTGCTAATTACGCAACGCAATGGGAAACGATTTAAAAGCTGCAAAATGAAAACCCAAAGGCAGTAGCACAAACTTTTCGTTCGGGGCTCGAACTCATTTCAAAGTAATTTGCCGCAAAAGCCAGTGGTTGCCATAGTGGGCGTACTGTGGCCAAGGGGGCGTGGCAAGCGCTGTTTAACATTTTATTGGTAACCAAAAATTTTACACATCAATCTCGGTTGTTTTCTGTGTGGTGTGGTGGGGGGGGGGGGGGAATTGGAAGTGTGTGGCACGACGTTGTTGTGGTTCTGGCCGTGAGAGCTAAAGTGTGTTTGATGTTTGTTGGATTTTCCGGGCGGAAGCCGGAGCAGGGGTTAAGCTGTGGGGGGTGGCGCCACAAATCCCTGAATGAATACACACCTGCACCGATACTGACGGTCAGGCGAGAGTTGTCCCGAAATCGCCATTATAGCAATGCAAAAACTTTGCCAAATTGGCAGACAACATGCAACATGCAAATCGTACCACTAGCAATGGATGCACTGAAAACAAAAAGTAGTAAATGTTATTAATATTACATCACACTTTACTTAAGTTGCATAACAATTCAAAAATAACTGCATACTAAACAATGGGAATGTAATAATGGGAATGTATTAATACTTATAATTACTTTCTGTGCACTCCTATCCCTTCACAGGTGAAACGCCTGACCATGGGCATTGGACTGCTGCGGGGAACCGAGGACAGCCGCCCCCTGATGCACAGCACCTGCGGCTCCTCGCTGACCTCCGGATCCGGCTGTGGATCCACTCAGACCATCTCCGATGGCTATGTGAACGAGGCCATCTGCGAGCCGGACAAGTACGTGGCCAGCAAGTTCGGCGACTCCTGCCGCCAGTCACTGTCCGCACTGGAGAGTGCCACCCAGCGGCTGCAGGTGGAGCTGCCCGCCGCCAGCAAAAAGTATCTGAGAGAGACGTGCAGCGGTAGGTAGACTCTTATGTCACAGATATGAAATGGTTGGCTAAGGTTACCTTACTTCCGTGTAATTATCAGCCAACTCCAGTCCGAAATTGTTTCCCGGCCACAGTGCCCTGCGCCTGGATAATCTCAGCCTAGCCGAGCAGCAGGAGCTTAAGGGAGCCGCCTGGTTTCAAGCGGGCATTCCCAGGGAAATATCCCTGGAGGCCCTGTCCCGACAGAGTCCAGGTGCGTTTCTAGTGCGCCAGAGCAGCACAAAGCCGGGATGTTTCGCCCTCTCGCTGCGAGTGCCACCACCTTCACCACGAGTGGCCCACTATCTGATCCTGCGGACGCAAAGGGGCTACAAGATAAAGGTAAGTCCGAGCACATTATATATAATATTTATTATATATTATGATGGTATTTACCATTTTAGGGCTTCACCAAGGAGTTCAGTTCGCTGAAGGCGCTGATCACGCACCACTCGGTGATGCCGGAACTGTTGCCCGTGCCGCTGACCCTGCCACGCCCACCTAGTACCCGATCGCAACGATCGCAGGGCGCCTACGCAGGCGGAACCGGAAACGGGGGAGCGGACTTCGAGATGTATGGCTCGCTGAACGACTTTCGCAAAATGATGGCCGATTTGAATGTGTGACCGCTGGGCGCTCTTAATTAATTAAGTAATTATGTCACGTTGATTGAATTAAGCTGCCCAGCTTGTCACATTGTCCTGCGTCCTGTGTCCTCTGTCGCGACAGGATAACAATCTGTTTAATTTGCGTAATTGGCTGTGCTGACGACGGTTGACGTGGCTACCAATAAATAGGGTCCATGTCCATGTGTACTCGGGCCGGCAAAGGCCCACCTGTCCGACAGGTGCTGCAAAAAGTGCACAAACATTTTTTATTAAAATTGATAATAAAATCAGCTACGTGGGCGGCTGCGATGGCTGTGGTTTCGCAGGGGCGTGTTTGCATACACAAATATAGGGAATACGCTCAAATCATTTTTGCGAAACTGATTAAAAAATGGCAAAAACATGCAATATGTATACGCAAACAGACATCAAGTGATTATTATTTTTCGCGTTTTTATCAATTCTGCTCGTTTTGTACGGCTAGTGCTGAGTGGCAGATGCATCAGACAGACGTACTATACATATCTGAATGGGGGCAGTCGGATTAAATGTTAATGTTTGGGTAGGGAAATCGAGGGTCGGCTGCCGGGATTTGGAGTGCGGATGCGGAATGGGCAAAGTGGATTCTTTTTGTATTTGATGCACTCACTTTGCGGTGCAGTGGCTAGATAGACTTATATGGGAAGTAAATGAATAACCAATTATATTGTAACTCTATGTATTTTGTAATAAAGTTAATGGAAAACCTTTTCAAATAGTATTGTTTATTTTCTGATCTATAGCATGCAATATACATACAATCACGTTGAAAATGAAGCATTGGCTTAAAGGTAGAACATTTTATAATATTTAACAACAAATTTGTTTTGAAATAATGTGAGTGGGTAAGGAAAGTTTAAATTTCCCGCACATTATCGATAGCTCTTTCGATAGAATCGGTCGGCAATCGGCTCGCAAACTCGCTAGAGAACTGTTAACCAACTGTCATAGTTTGAGTTCACGCTACGCTCCATTCTAAAAGTTATCAATATCTCGAAATAAATAAACTGTGGGTTATAGCAGGCTTTGTTTTATTATTTGCAATTAGGAACAGTGCAAAGATAACAAAGATGTACTAACAATTGGTCAATAGGCGCAGAAGCGACCCTGAAATTGGAGTGTGACCTCGCTAATAGCCAGATGCGGCGGGGAATTCGCCAAGCCCGCAACACTGTACCCTGAAGGCCAGCTGCCGCCGCTTCCCGCGCATTTTCTTCGACCCAGGTAGGTCGCATTGGGATTCGCTTGCATTTGGTGTTTTCACTCGCCTCCAAACCGCCGTAGCAACACCATCTAGACAACGTGGAACTCCCGCTGAACCAGAGACCGGCATTATTTCCATTGTGAGTGTGAGCAGAACTAAGCTGCATCACCGGCGTCCCTAACCTTATATATATTTCTTACACACACACACAAACGCACTATTTCCAGTTTCGGTGACAAAAAATTGTGAAAATACAAGCTAAAATGCCGCGCAGAAAGGCCCTGACTAATAACAACAATGCCGGCGAAGCGGAGCAGCAGCCACCGAAGGCGAAGCGCGCCAGAATCGCTTTTCATCTGGAGCTGCCCAAGCGGAGGACCGTGCTCGGCAACGTGCTAGTCTGCGGCAACGGCGATGTGGGCCAACTTGGTCTCGGCGAGGACATACTGGAGCGCAAGCGTCTCAGCCCTGTGGCGGGCATCCCGGATGCCGTGGACATATCCGCCGGTGGCATGCACAACCTGGTGCTGACCAAGTCAGGGGACATTTACTCATTCGGTTGCAATGACGAAGGTGCTCTAGGCCGTGACACCAGCGAGGATGGCAGCGAGTCAAAGCCGGATCTTATCGATTTGCCCGGCAAGGCTCTGTGCATTTCGGCGGGAGACTCGCATTCCGCTTGTCTGCTGGAGGATGGCCGTGTCTTCGCTTGGGGCTCGTTCCGGGACTCTCATGGCAACATGGGCCTCACCATCGATGGTAACAAGCGTACGCCCATCGATCTGATGGAGGGCACTGTCTGTTGTAGCATCGCGTCCGGCGCCGATCATTTGGTCATCCTGACCACTGCCGGAAAGGTCTTTACCGTGGGCTGCGCTGAGCAGGGACAACTCGGCCGGCTGTCGGAGCGTTCCATCTCCGGAGAGGGTAAGTCTTGGCATTCAAATTTTCAACGAAATTCGTATTAAAAAAATGTTAACCCCCAGGTCGTCGTGGCAAACGCGACTTGCTGCGGCCCACCCAGCTCATCATCACGCGGGCCAAACCTTTTGAGGCCATCTGGGCCACCAACTACTGCACATTCATGCGCGAGTCACAGACACAGGTCATCTGGGCCACAGGGCTTAACAACTTCAAGCAGCTGGCCCACGAGACAAAGGGCAAGGAGTTCGCACTGACGCCCATCAAGACGGAACTCAAAGATATCCGACATATTGCCGGCGGTCAGCACCATACTGTCATCCTGACAACGGACCTTAAGTGTTCCGTAGTGGGTCGTCCGGAGTACGGTCGGCTTGGTCTGGGCGATGTCAAGGATGTTGTGGAGAAGCCAACGATTGTAAAGAAGCTGACCGAAAAGATTGTGTCCGTTGGATGTGGCGAAGTCTGTTCCTATGCCGTTACAATTGATGGCAAACTGTATTCCTGGGGCTCCGGTGTCAACAATCAACTAGGCGTTGGCGACGGCGATGATGAGCTCGAACCGATCGTGGTTGTCAGCAAGAACACGCAGGGGAAGCACATGCTGCTCGCATCTGGCGGTGGTCAGCACGCAATCTTTTTGGTCAAAGCGGACAAACAGGACCAGAAGGAGAATGTTCCAGTGAAGGTGTCTGGCAGCAGCAGCATCAGTAAAAAGGACAAGACCCCGCCGCAGGATAATGTCGACAAGGAAGCCGAGAATGTAGATAAGCAGGAGCAGAAGGAAAACTTGCCGGCGAAGGCGTCAACCAGCAGCAAAAAGAACAAGACGCCGCCGCAGGATAATGCCGACAAGGAAGCCGAGAATGTAGATAAGCAGGAGCAGAAGGAAAACTTGCCGGCGAAGGCGTCAACCAGCAGCAAAAAGATTAAGACGCCGCCGCAGGATGATGCCGCCGAGGAGGTCGAAGAGGAGTCTGCTCAGGAACCGACTCCCAAGAAGGCCAAGAAGCCTGCTGCCAAGCGGGGCGGTAAAAAGACATAAGATTGAGTATAAATACGCTGACTTTCCCACTTTGTTTTTGGTAACACTAAGTTACGAACCCGTACGCTTACCCTACGCTTAAGGAAGGCAATGAGTAGCCCAGATTCGTAAGATAGATCGGAAATTTTGCTTATTGTACGTTAAGATCTACGAACTGAATCCTGTTAAGTTCTTTTTATTTTGATAAATAGATGCCCGCTTATATCTTACAAGTCTGCCTAAAGACGAAAACTTCTTTATCAATCCAACTAAGTGTTTATTATATATATTCGTTCGCAATACGAAGCCGTAGTAAATTTGTATTTGAACGCAAAAGGAAACTAAATGAGATTTATTTACAAACTAATTAACTTGATTATATCATACACAAAGATATACATCCTACTCACAGTGTATTATAAATTCTTGGCTCAGGCGGGGCAAATGGGAGATTACCGGCAAAAAAGCTACAAAAGATTGGGAGATTGTCTCGTAAGCGCGAGACATCATTTACTCAATAATATCAGGAAACACGAAATTGTTACTCTTATGGTAGGTCTTAAGATTTATACAAAAATATGTATTTGCTTGGAGGGTGGTTCGATTTGCAATGAAGGGAAACATCTTAAAATTACCTTTAAAAGCAAAGGTGTCTAAACAATTCGCAGGACCCGGGAATTCATGAATGCAAGCCATTGAAGTATGTAAGAAGGCTTTAATATTTGTAGTTTTCATACCTGGCAAGGGTCAAAATGGATTATTACGTGTACAGAGGTGAACAAGTTGCATTTACTGCTGAACAAATCGAACCACCCTGGCATGCACAGTTGAGGGTTTTGGCTTCACTACGAGTAGTAACACGGCTGACGATTGCCTCTGCCTGAGTCGACTGTGGCTAGGGAGGTGGTTATGGTAGTGGTGGTGGAGTTTCCGCCGTAGTTGCTTCCCAGGTAGAAGCTCACGAACAAGATGCCGCACAGCAGCGATAGCGAAAGAACGACGCGCACCATCTTCCTTGCGAATGCGATGAATCCCAGCAAATGGCCGCCGGCAGCAACGCCGCCCAGCTGCCAATCACCAGTGCCCTGACAGCTGAGGCACAGCTGCAGATGCGCCTGTATCAGTGCCTCGAGGCATTCGCCATCGTATTGGTCCATCGTATCGGCACAGTCCAGACCTAGATTCATCAAATCAACAGCACAGGCACAGTTCTCCAGCTCTGGACAGTCGCAGTCGTCTTCGTTATTGTTGTGGCTATCGCGAGCGGCAATGTCTAGCTCCTGCCTGGTCAAATTGCACGGGCTAAGTAAATATTATTTGCGCTTAGCGCACGAATACGCCGTTGCCTTGGGACAGGTAGCGGCGTGCTGGCCGAGCTGCTGGTACATCAGAAAGCCGAAGCCGGCAAACAACAGGAACAACAGCGCCAGCGTCACGTATTGCAGGTTCTGGGTGAATGCCAACTGACGCTCCATTGCCGTAGCTGGATCTACGCCCTATTATACGAAATTATTACAATAGAAGTACACACTCGCTTTTACATGGCTAGGATATACTTACAGCACCGGACTTCTTGCTGCAATCCACGCTGGCCTTACTGGACTTGCTTGCGCAATCTAGCTGCGCTTTTGATTTGTTCTCATCGAAGCGGCAGACCAGTCGATGCTGCTCCACATCCGCAGATGTGGGGGATTTGCTCCGCCACAGCTCGGTCACATCGGCGCCACCGCATTCACCGCCTGGCGCGACCATAGCCATCACCAGGAACTTATCCTTGCTGTCGTCACTAAGCTTGTGCTCCGACTTCAACCATATGTTGATGGTGGCCTCCTGATTGGGCTGGATGATGCCGCAACGTGGTCGCACACGGAACTTCTCCGGCGATGTGGTTTGGATCTGCAAGGTTTCGGAATGATGGATTAATCTGGTATATGAAGTATGCGTGTAGATTTCACCCACCTTGTACGTCACTGCCGAGGTGGCAATAGACTTGATGGTCATCGTGGCTTCCGCATTCTTGGAATTGAAGTTGACAAAATCCTTGGGATTGATGTGCAACATGCCTGATCAAGGAAAGCCCTCTTGGTATTAATTGGCAGATTTTTTCAAATTTCAAATTTGGGTGGGACCAAAAAATTTTGTTTATAGAGTATAACGAACTAAAATGAGGCGACTTGGAGCTACGATATGTATGAGTATATATGTGACATAATGAGCAGTGCAGATAAATGGAAAGTCGATTTTAAATTGGGACCTATGCGTGTTTCAAAACTTTTTAGATGGGTTAAGGCCTGATTTCTTACCCTCGGATGGAGTGTGCATCTTGTTGATGTTGGTCTCCTTGAGCACCATGGGAGCGGAATCGACAAAGGTGACCTGCCGATGAAAGAGAACTCGTTGAAATGACCGTCTTTTGATTGGTGGATAGGATGGTTTCGGTGCGGCCCCTTCTCATCAGACCCCATCGAACGTGCTTTTCCATGTCATTTTCAGAAGGGCCGCCCCACTGCTCTTGGCACCCTTGAGCTGGCATTATTGGCGAAGGTTCCACTCGAACTGGAGGTCGCCGGGTGAATTGGTTTCATTTGGTCTTCAGCCGGATGTCGCTTATTCTGTGCGGGACAACTGGCACATCACTTGTGCATTGGAATCATGGGTTTTATCTGCCCTTCGGATGCAATCGGACACTCACGTAACTAAAACGCCCTGCCTCCGACATTGGTCACATTCGCCAGTCTCCACACACAATTTATATCCTTAATCAGACTCAAGATCTAAGACATATAGACAAAGCCGGACTTTTGGGCTCTTGTGCTCTTTGCATCCACCAAAACAAAAAACAGCTGGCAACCCTAAAACTGTGGATTTCCTGGCGTGGCTTTAGGGATTTTTTTAAACGCGTTAGTAAATTCGTATATATTCAAATGTTTTTTAACGCTGTTTTGAATCAGTATAGTTTAAAAAAAATATTTGAGATACTCGCAAAAACAATACTTAAATCGTATTAAAAGTAATTGACTCTACGGATAAAGTCCTCCTTTAACAGTATTCTAATTATATCTGTATAAATAAGCCTTACGAATTTTCAAATTTTAACTTGCCCTTTAAGCCGGTCTTTATGGGCGTAGCCATTTTACTAGTTCATTTCCACCAATTCGCTTTCCAGATACAAACTCCAACTGGTACCTAAAACCATTCATTCTCCTTAACTTAAACTGAACAAACAACAGTTCTCATTTTCAGCACCGAACAAAAGAAAGTATGCAGGGTGAAGTAATCGTCTTGAATGGCAAGTCAAATTCGATCCGACTCGGATTTGTTGTGCTTTTGCTTGACTTCCACGTAACGCACACATGATCATGGTGACGGACAGTGTCCATTATGCTTTGCCGGATAAACTTAAATACTGTGAGGTTTTCAATGGTTTATAGATGATTTATTGATTCTAATAAATGACACAGATTTCTTAAGCGAAATTCAATGAGCATGAAACACAAAAAACATTCTACACGAACACACTCACACACACATACCCTGGGCATTTTGTTGTTTTTGCTTAAACTTTGAGTAGTGAATATCAATTGGTACGATAACAATGCAGTTTCCACTTATGTTTGCTCCTTTGTTAATAACAATTACAGATTGCACATTTCCATGACGATTACGACAAGTTGAGGACAGAAACAAACGTAAAATGCGATTGCTTTGCAGGTTTTTGTGACTAGTTCGCGCAAAAGTGAAAATACTACTGAATTGAAAGCATACCCAAAAGCTCGCTCCGTGACTGCTGTCTCGCTCACACTCGATCAGCTTCTTCCAGCTGTTGTTGCTGCCGCTTCCGTCTGGCGTAAAATGAACTGCAACTGTAAATGAAATGAAAGTGCCGTTGAAATGAGAGAAAGAGAGAGTGAGAGAGAGTGCATTATAAACGATGACGTCGCGTGGGTGTGATAACAGCGTGTGGGTGTGTGTTGGCGTGGGTGTGAGAGAAATGCCTGATAATATCCGCTCTGGGAGTCATTTTTACAAATACAGTGCACGTACGACACAAATACGCACACATTGAACCGCCCATAATCCCTCTGACAATGTGTGTTCTGATTAGTGAGAGGTTTGGTTTTATCTTTTATATGTTAATTGCGCTGTTATGTTACTGTTATTGCATTGTATTGATTCATCGCTTCTAAAAAAAAAAAAAAAAAAAAAAAAAAAAAAAAAAAAAAAAATGTGTGTTCTACTTTTTTCGGGTCAACGCTTCGGGGCCTCGAGAACTGACCATTAGCCACTGAACCCAGCCAGAAACAGAAAGTTTAGCAATATGTCAAATAAAAGGCTATAAATAGCTACTACAATGTTCTGCCCACAAAAGCGCACGTGCACTGGGAAAAAAATTAGGGGGAAACATTTTATATTTTATGTTATCTATACATCTATATGATGCTTAAAAGTTTCGTAAAATGCATGAGCCATTGTAAATTTTAAATTGAAGATTTCGTGATTAAAACTATGATTTGAATATGCAGCTGCACCTAAAAGATTGTTATAGTTTTCGCAAGATGTCAGTTTGAACCTGAATATCACATATTAATCTAGCTTGTAAGCAAAGTGAAATGGCTAATTTGTACCAAACTATGAAGATAATCCCAAATATTTCCCCCAGTGTACGAGTTAAACCTTCGCTTGGATAAGGTTAGTGGTCAGTTGGGGACAGGCAACTCACGCAGGACACGCAAACAGCGCACCCTAAATCAATACGTCCCAAGAATGTGAATCAATTATGGCAGAGAGCGCTGTACGTCGGTTCGCGTGCGGTTTTGGAAAAAGCAATTAGGCGAACGAGGGACCGACTTCTTCCGGGTGCAGCCGTGTCACAAGGACACTCCCAACCGCCGACTCGCGCTCGAGATTTGGTCTCTTGTGGGTGGTGTAGTAGTAAAAGCTGTGTCTATATACCCCACTCAAACCACTAACTTACCTTTTTGTCCGCGAATTGGTCATCATCGCCAGCATTGGCAGCCACCGGTTTGGAAATGACCTTTTTAGCCTCCGGCACAAAGCTAAATTCGTAGTTATCCTCGCCACCCCAGATGGCCAGGCAGTTATCCTTGTTAATGTACTGGTTGATGTCCTTTTTCGATATCATTTTTAAAATCTCAACCGCTTTGGGTGGCAGCACCGCCTTGATGACCTTAAAAGCAGCTAGTAGAAAAACAACAAAAGGTCATGGTCATGGTTAATGTTCAAAGTGAAAAAATGACTCCCAAAGATGATAGTTACCATTTAGTACCCAGCCCAGTTCATATACCAAAATGTAGTTCAAGCTATTGGGATAGAACTGCTTAAATGTCTCCACAATGCGTTTCACAAACTCCAGATCCATGGAGGCCAAACTCGTGCCCGACATGTCGAAGAATATGGTCAACTGGGTCAGATGCTGCTCCCTCTGAGTCCTTTCCACCCAGTACACCACGATGCGTATCAGTTCGTCCAGGTTCTTGGACTTACTGTGCATCTTAACGCGGAATACCAACAACGGCTTGCCATCCACATCAGTGTTGTGCACAAACACGGATCCCTCCTTCAAATACTCCTGGTTCAACTCGCTCTCATCGATATCGTTTGCCCCAGTTGACTGACGCAAGATACAGGTTTCCCACAGCGAATTAAAGGAGGTCTCCATGTCGAGATCATACATTTCCAGAAACCTTTGAAGCCACAGATGATCGTTGCGAATACGATCAATATCGGTCGGATGGAAAGGTGCTACCAGCGCGAATCATGTAAAACAATAATAAAATTATTGGATTCTTATCTGTGTTTATATATAGTTATTGAAGATAATGTAGCTTATTGTGTATTGTTACAATATCATATCTCAGCTCTTCTGATGTTTAGCTCATGAAATTTTGATTTTAATCTCTGAACATATGTATAAGGGGTGAATTTAAATTTGGACAAGATAAGAAGAGGATCGATAGCATAAAGTTGAAGAACTAAGCAAATGAAACTCTAATCTATTAAAACATTCAGAAGTGCTTAATCTTTGACTGCTGATACTTAACCTTTCGTCCATAGGTAGTCCATACCCAATTCTATATTAAGTACTTTGAGAAGCTATAGCTCAGGTCTCAAGTTCAAAGCTTTCGTTTGAGTGCACTTGGAACAGCCAAGTCATTGGGAAAGGCGGGTCTGTTTGATTTATTCACCTACTAATTGGAGAATTTGCACTACAAATAAGACAGCTGGAATGAATCATATAAAAAATACTACTAACCGAACGCAGCTATATACATATCTGGTAATTACGGAATAAAACCTGCCAGCTATCATAAACCCAGTCGCACATAATTTATTAGAGCCGCTAGTTGCACCTTGTATCCGTCATTTGCTTGGGATTAGCTCACCTGCCGGAGGGGATGAGGCATATTTGCGATTGAACCTATCGCGCAGCTCCTCGATTTGCTGGGGTGTCGTTTCCTTGACCTTGACGCCCATGCTGCCAGTTAGTTTTCGCACTCGTTCGCTACCAAGCTTGTGGCAAGACTAAGCATTCAAGTTGAATTCCAATGGGTAAAGCGGTGCTCCTCCTATCGCTTGGCGCCCTATCAGAAATCGACTTTCAGTGTGATTAGATTGTGCTTAACGGGGAGCAGAGGTGAAGGTACAAAAGGTTGAGGTACTACAGCGAGAACTACGGAGCGCTATCCAAGTGCGTTCCACGAGCGTGTGCGGCAAACTGAACATCCGACTAACGGTGCTGCCAGCGGCTAGCCACGATCGTATATCGCGGCGATCGTTAGCAGTCGGCCGGCGTGCGGCTTGAATGTGGAGCACCTGGTTCTGCGCGGTACTATAATGGGCCTCCGAAAAGGGCAAGCCACCCAGCACCAAGCCAACCTCCCACCCGCGAGTTGCTGCAATGGATCGTGATCGTGTGGGTGGTATGCCACCTGCATTGCAATTAGCTCGAGTGGAAGCACTACGAAAAGCTTTCAAAGCTTTTCGCTGGAGTAATAAAAACAACTATGCGGTATGGTCAATAAATATCGTATTTTTATTTACACTATAATACAAAGTTGTTGGGCAAGTTGTTTAGGCGAATTTGTAAACGTAGTCATCATTACCGCCCCAGATTTTCAGGCAGTTATCCTTGTCCACATACTGATCGATGTCCTTTTTGGTGGTCACCTTAAGGATCTTCAGCGCTTCGGGGGGCAGGAAGGTCTTCACCAATTTAAAGGCAGCTAAACACAGAAAACCATCCTTTCAATATGCTGATCTTTACAGATACCACAATGTTTACATACCATCTAGCAGAAAAGGCAAATCATGTACCAGAATATAGTTAGGCACATACGGATACTTGGTCTCGAACACTCCGATGATGCTCTTGATGAAGCCCATGTCCAAGTTACTCAGACCGGCGCCAGTCATGTCCATGAAAATGGTAATCTTGTCCAGGTTACTATCCCGCTGCAAACGCTCAATCCAGAAGACAAGGATGCGCAGTAGATCCTCCTGATTGCGGCTCTTCGAGTGTTTCTTGATGGTGAGGATCAGCAGCGGTTTTCCGTCCCTATCCTTGTTGTGCACATAGATGGAGCCATCGTTTAGAAACTCCTGATTAAGGTTTGCCTCGGTGATGTCGTAAACTCCAAAGCTCTTCCGCCACGCGAGGTTATCCCACAACCTCGTGATGCACTTCTCCACATCGAAGTCATAGACCTGCAGTAGCTTGGTGATCCAAAGGTCACTGTCCGTAATTCGCTTTAGATCGTTGGGATGGAATGGTTCTATTTTTGGGATTGTATGTGTATGTATGTATATACCAGATTAGATGTGATTCTTTCGACTGCCCTAACTTACCTGCTGGCGGCTCTTTCTCCAATCTCTGCAGAATGCTAGTCTTGACTTGGCTTATCTGCTCTGGAGTCGGATCCTGATCGGAAGGCATGTTGCTGCTTGGCTTTGCGTGAACCAATTGAAATGTCTTCTGCAGTCAGCTTCAAATTTATGCCGATTTCTTATCTATTTGAAAACAATTTTCGTGGACGAGCTCGGGGGGGTAGTTTTCTTTATCTGGGAGCGGAATGTCTAACCTGCGAGCGGGCTAATCATCGACTGACAGCCAGCACTGCCCCAAACGCTCGTCGTTGCGCTCGTCGAGAGGCGTTTTCATTTGTTCTCCAATTGTGCTCTGCTTTCCCGACGATCATGTAAATGACTCAATGCAAGTGGTGGGGGCACTGGAAGGGGCAACCGCATGCCGCCCGTTCTTTAATCAATATTGAAGCCCGCAGAACAGCTCATGGAGGAGGGGAGGGGCAAAAAGTAGGGGATCCCGTCAATTGCGATAAGAGCAACAAACGGGGGAAACTGGCAATGTTTATGAGGTTTGTGCAGGCGACTCTTCGGGAACTTGGTTTTTATGATACTCGCTGTGGTTTTCTTTGCGATATATGACGTATCTCGTAGTATCCTAGTATCTCGCATTTAGCTGTGGAAATTCTTTGCGGCTTATCTCGTCTCGATGTGGGAAGCTAAGTCTACTGGGCTCGATTATTCCCAATCAATTGACAGTCGCTGATTGCGGTGGCTGTAATTGATATCAAAGAGCAACGGTTATTGCATAATAACAAACTTTTTTTTTTTGTTTTTAGATTGCATTCTAATTGCACATATATATTGCTAAGCAAAAATAGCCCACATTTTAATCTTATCAACCTTATGAGCTTTAATTTATTAGCCAGCCAGAGGGATTAAAGGTGTACTATTCTATAATTGCAAAAATTGTACTGAATATACAGTTTATTAAGGACCAGAGTTCAAAATATAAACATTTTGTAGACTAGTTAAAGTAAGCAAGTCTTAGCAAAAATGCGCATTTGTTACAAATGGTGTTATTTTTATTATATTTGACTAAGTGCACAACAGTTGCTTACTTACAGACTTTTTTTAATTGGCATTACCAATTATGAAGAAGTTGTTATATTTAAATATATAGTGTAATCAAAAAATCAATACATTCCGTTAAATAAATTGTTTCTTAATTTATGAATTGGCCATTTAATAAAATCAAATCATGTGCAATATGTGTTGCGCGTTTGTTGTTGTTTTATTGTTGACATTGAAAAGAGATGGGAGGCAACAGCTAACAATAACAAAACCGAAGAAATTTACATATCGAAAGCTCGATTCCTCGCAACCGAAACCCCCGCCATTTGGACCACCATCCCAAGCCAAATCGAAATCCAAGAACTTTCGCTGCCTGTTCTCTTCTGGCCCAGTTGTGATGTTTACGTGAAAACGTGCGTTTCTAGTGCGACCACGTCCTCGCCATTTATCCGGATGCGGATGCAGTGCAGCCAGTTGTGAGATCCCCCCAATTCCCGAGATGAAGTTCGCCGAGCACCTGACGGCCCACATAACGCCCGAGTGGCGAAAGCAGTACATTAACTATGAGGTGAGTGCCGAAAATCGCCGTTTGAAGGTGCAGAAAAATATGTATCCGTGAGATACACGGACGAGTGTGCTTTTCCCGCTGTCACTCTGCCAGCTGTGACGTCACGTGCCCCATCAGCTGTGGCATCCAACTGTCAAACGGTAGAGCTTTCAACGCGCATGCGCCCTGTTGAGCGGCATTCTGTGTTTTGCTCTCCTCGGACGTAAACAAGAGAGGATGGGCTGGGTGGAGTGGGGTGGCAAAAGAACGAGAAAGTGAAAACACACGATACGATGAGCAGGAGATATATAGATACAGTGGGGGCCAAAAGTATAGGTCCTTTGTTTAAGAGATTTATCAAAATATATAAATAAATTTTATTAAAATATTTCTTATCATTTTTTAGGAAATGAAAGCCATGCTGTATGCAGCCATCGAACAATCGCCCTCCGCAGAACTCGTGGAGCGCGAGATGGTGACGCGATACTTTGCCAAATTCGATGAGGAGTTCTTTCACTACTGCGACAAGGAGCTGGCCAAGATCAACACATTCTACTCGGAGAAGATGGCCGAGGCGACACGCAAATATGGCAGTCTGCGCAGCG
The DNA here is from genome assembly GCF_000001215.4 of Drosophila melanogaster. Classification (NCBI taxonomy): domain Eukaryota; kingdom Metazoa; phylum Arthropoda; class Insecta; order Diptera; family Drosophilidae; genus Drosophila; species Drosophila melanogaster. The sequence goes on along the minus strand of NT_037436.4, from coordinate 5,920,552 downwards.
AGTTGACCGAAGCCCTGGAAATGGGACACCCAAAGAAACTGCCCGCGTGGAAGAGGCGAACGCCGCTGGGCAAGAAGAATGTGCCGGCGCGCAAGATACAGGATCTCAAGTTGGCATTTAGTGAATTTTATCTGGGACTGATACTGCTCCAGAACTATCAGAACCTCAACTTCACGGGTTTCCGTAAGATACTTAAGAAGCACGACAAGTTGCTGAGCGTCGACTATGGTGCACGTTGGCGCACGGATCACGTGGAGGCAGCCCACTTTTACACCAACAAGGACATTGATCGGCTGATCCAGGAGACGGAGCAGGCTGTTACCCAGGACATCGAGGGAGGAGATCGTCAGAGGGCAATGAAGCGGTTGAGGGTACCACCACTGGGCGAACAGCAGAGTCCTTGGACGACCTTCAAGGTTGGTCTCTTTTCTGGCGCCTTTGTGGTGCTCTTCATTACGGTTGTGATCGCTGCCATGTTCTACGGATTCGGCGAGAACTGGCGGGCCGGAATGAGGATGTTCCGCGCACCATTCCTCATCATCGAATGCCTCTTCCTTTGGGGCGTCAATGTCTACGGCTGGAGGTCGTCCGGTGTGAACCACGTCCTCATCTTTGAGTTGGATCCACGAAATCACCTGTCCGAGCAAAACATCATGGAAGTGGCATCCGTGTTTGGAGTTATCTGGGCCTGCTGCGTCCTGAGCTACATCTTTTGCGATCCCCTCGGCATCCCACAGTACGCAGCTCCGCTTTGCCTCTACACATTGATGGCTGCCTTTTTGCTGAATCCCACGAAGACGTTCCATCATGAGGCCCGGTTTTGGGCCATAAGGATCCTCATCCGGGTAATCATGGCTCCGTTCTGCTTTGTAAACTTTGCCGATTTCTGGCTGGCCGACCAGCTGAACAGCATGGTGCCAGCTTTTCTGGATATACCCTTTCTGATTTGCTTCTTTGGTCGAAGTCCCACATGGCACAAGGCTGGCAAGGGTAAGTAGCACAGGGTTTCCGATGCTGAACTCAATTTGAAGTAAAAGTAGGGGAAAAATCAAAGATTTCCATTCCTTTTTATGAGCATTCAATAAAAGTTTACAATGCTACTCGTTCTGCTTGAGACCAGCTTGTCGGTTTGGTCCTTTCCCCAATTCTATTTAATTGAAAATTCATGCTGAATGGTTTAATTATAGACTACAAAGTGTTTAATTTACCATCATTGTTTTGCTTGTGCAACAGCTGCCAGCCACTGTGTGGAGTACGTGTCTCTGTTGCATCCCATTGTTGCCATAATGCCTGCCTACTTCCGGTTCGCCCAGTGCATCCGCAGATACCGCGACACAAAGGAGTCATTTCCGCATCTGGTCAACGCCGCCAAGTATGCAACGTCCTTCTTTGTGGTTATATTTGCCCACAAATATCACACGACCACCGGTAAGTGGATTCATTATACGAAGCATGAGTTCATTAGGGCACATCGCAATTGCAAATATATATATATGTACACATATATACATTATGTGTGCTATTTACGGTCCAGTGCCAATTAGTGTCGAAAATTCATGTAGATTGTATTTTGGCGGTATCGCACGTACATTCCTCTTTCACCCAAGCCATTGTCTTCTCATCTCCAGACACCTACCCGCTGTCCAAGGAGAATCCTTGGTTCTACTGCTGGATTACGGCCGCCATCTTCTCGTCCTGCTACGCCTACACATGGGACATCAAAATGGACTGGGGACTGTTCGACTCGAAGGCGGGCGACAATCGATTCTTGCGTGAGGAAATCGTTTATTCATCGACGGTGAGTCCGGTTGGGTGGAGTTTTGTTTTTTTCTCCTATTTGGAGTAGGGGGGCAGTCCCCACAAAATAATGGCCACGATAAATATTTGGGCAAACGGCACGTAAAACAATCTTTCAAAGCGTTCATTATCTCTCCTCTTGTCGGTGCCCAGTGGTTCTACTACTTTGGCATAATTGAGGATTTAATACTGCGCTTCAGCTGGACCCTGTCCATGAGTCTAATTGAGGCTGGCTACATTGAGGGCGATGTGATGATGACCATTCTCAGTCCCCTGGAGGTTTTCCGTCGCTTCATTTGGAATTACTTTCGGTTGGAGAACGAGCATCTAAACAACGTGGGCAAATTCAGGGCTGTCAGGGATATATCGGTCGCTCCAATGGATTGCTCGGATCAGGTGAGTCTGGTAGCCAAGCAACATACCTATTGGATTTATTTCAATAGGATTTTGATTTTTATATAAGTTAAAAAGCTTAGTTTAAAGCTTACTCAGGTTATCAAATCATAGCAAAAATGAAATTCAGATTTAAGCTGCAAGCTCTATTTTAGCATTTGAATTTAACTCCACCATAACTTTCTCTTAAATTTCAGACCACGATTTTGCGCATGATGGATGAAACTGATGGCGTGTTGAATCGAAGGCGTGGAAAAGCCGCTGGCGGCAAATCCGCAACGAAGAAGAACAAACAGGAGCAGCGACTGCTCCTTCAAGGGGAATCCATTGAGGATCTTTGCTCGTAGTTGGGTTACCCAATAAACATCTATCTCTCTGTGTGCACAAATTTTACGTTTATGGCAATAAAGCACTTCAGTTGCATTTGCGGACACTGAATAAATGGTCCAAATGGTTCCAATTTCATTGATTTTGCATCTGTGAGCAAGAAAGTTTGAGCAACACCATTTCTCGGGGTCATTTGTATACCATATGTGGGTGGTAATGGCGATTGATGACGAGCACTAGTTCAATTTTCGTGACAGTTGAACAATAAACTTTGGGTAAACTTCCGTTCCATTTGGGTGTGCTATTTTGGGTGCCTAAAAATACATTTGGGTTTGTTGTGGTAGTCATAGCAAATTTACGAAAACGCTACCATGCGAGATTATTGCTGACATTACAATGCATGCGTGATATGTTTTGATAATGTATTCGAAACAGGATAAATGGATGACCACCAATGAGAAAGATTCAGTCTTCTTAAATATATATTTTTTTTTTGGTTCAGCTTGCTTTCCAGGAATTTTATATGAATATTTCTAGATATTAAAAGAATTTCTATATTTTGCATAATAGATTTACAGGAAAGTTCGGTCGGTGGTGTTTGCTGTTGACAAACAAATTTGATGTATTTCACCGTGAATTTCCGTTGGGAGTTGAAAAGGTTTCGTTCACAGCAGCTGTGTGTTGATTGATTGATGGATTTTTTTTTCATGTTTCCCCGCTTCCTCTCACTGTAATTATTGAATAAAACTTTGAAGGGTATTTGAGCACTGCTGATTACATTCTTATCAAAAGTCCTTCATATTGATAGTTCATTGTTGGGGGTAACGTACAAAATAATTGGTTAAATTTAAAGCTTTTTGGCAGTGGAGCTGACCGCCAAGAATTTCATGCGCTCTTCTGGCGTCATAAACCACATTTTTGCGGTCCTTCTGAAATAAATGGTAATAATAAATGATTATTTAATTTAATATGTGCTCAATTTAATAATGCAAACGAAAACTTACCAAGTTTTGGCGAGAGAAAGTTACACAAATAGTTTCGGCAAACTTTTGTGTTTCTTGTAGTCACAAAGTTTTGGTAGTTCTTGGAACTTTTTCACTTCTTATATTCCTGGCAGTGCTGTAAGTATTTAATTGATTTAATGTTTTAAGAACTGTTATCTTAACTTCCGCTTCCGGATAATTTGGTTGACAAACGAATGCAAATAACTATCAAGCGAATGTACAAAGTCCCTTTATCATTTTATGTTCAACATCACCGTTGCTTATTTGGACAACGCAGAGTTCAATTCAAATTGCAATTCCTACCGTTTTATACATTTTTAGAACTTGTTTCCCTTTTGGGCAACATTTTGATGTGGTTCTGTTGCCGGGCAACACTCCCGTAGCAAGGCATCGGTCATTAGGAACCGTTTATGACTCCCCGATAGGCATTTCCTTTTTGGGCTGTCTCATCAATGGAAATCTCTTATGGGAGAGTGCTTATTTTTGAAATCCTGCGATAAAGAGACGCTTTTCTCATAATGTTTTTATTAGCCCGCGGATGCTGAACGCTCTCCGTGTGGGCGTGAGCCCATACTTAGCGACATTTAATTTGGCAGACGAGATAAACCCATTGATAACGTTGTTGATGTATTTAACTTGTACCTTGCGGTTGCAGCTTTTAAGCAGATGAATTTCGGAAAAGTGCTTACGTTTTGGGAAATCATAAAACGAAAAGGTTGGAGCTTTTGCTTTTCCTTAAAGCCTTTCACTTTCACTTGAGCGAGAAACATCAGCGTTTACTTTCACATATCAAAGTTGTGGTGACACCTTTTTATTCCAACCCCAACCTACTTTGTTGCTTATTTTTTCGTTCGGTTCCCTTCCTTTACTGCTGTCAAAGCAGATTTTCTTTGATTTGACAGGGGGAGCCAACTTAGGCTCCCGAAAACTGATGGCAAACACACGCTTTGCACACAACAACAGCCGATTTTCACTCATACGGACAGCCCATCGTGCGTATACGTATTATTGTGTTGACATTTTCGGCATGGCCTTGCATTTGCCAATGCTGTTGAAGTCTCTGATTGCAATTGTTTTGTTTAGATTACTCTGGCTTACTTACTACTCCCTGCATCGGTGTTAGTTAATGTTTGTCAAGCTAAAACATCTGCGCTCCGGGGCTGATAAATGAATAAACATTCCGCTAGAGATTGAAGTGACAATGGCTGAAAAGCTATGCAATCGGGATATGCAAATGGCCAAGGATAAAGAGATTGAAAGGATTGAGCTGGTTGTGCGGCACGTGCGAAATTATTAAGCCAGTGCTAATTAAAACTTATCTGAATGTATCGATTTTTAAGTACCATTTTAAATGTTGCCTATGAATGACGGTCTGTTGCCAATTAGACGAACGTATGACTGCCTCGTTGCAGAAAATATATTTCTAATGATGACCTGAAATAGAATTCTTTGATTGCCGACGCGTGTGTCGAGAGATATCGGGGTCATTAAAACAGCACCTGCGGCACTGTGCCACTCAAATGGTCCCACGCGGCGTATACGTCATTTGACTGTGGATTAAAACCAACACAGCAGGTTGAAAGTGAACAACATTTCACTATCCATACTTCGGTGTAACTCTCAGTCCCGGAAACAGCCCTTATTTTAAGAGAAACATTGATTGAACAAATGTTTACATTAAAAGTTAATTAATTAATTTAAAGCTTGTGGCAGCGATTGATAGGGAGTTGCCGGGAATTGCCAATTAATATGCTAATCGAATACCGCACGGCTCTTGATTAACCACAAAAAGCATTTTGACGGCCTACCAACCGCGAATGTCCTTTTGGCAAAAAGTGCGTGGCCTTTAATTTAGGTTGCCCAATTTAATGTCAGCCAAGTGTATGGATAACCCCAAAGGGGGCAAATAAATCTTATTTGCCAATGCCATTCTGGACCATCTGAGTGGGATGTGCTGAGTAATACGATGCGGATGCGAAGCCAAAGGCCTTTGGGCCCATCCGTTGGCCACCATTGATTGATGGCCAAGTTGCTTGTCGAAGAAAAAGCTATTTATAATATGTTTATTATTTATCATGCATGCTAATGCCAATACATACGAGTATGTATAAAATGCCAAACGGATATACAACCGTTTATTGGTCCTGCTTGTTTGCTTATGAAATTTGATTGAAACTAATGGACGCCGATGCCAAATGATATCAGCAAATGCCACCCAGAGGACACGTAAAAGCCATTCGAATATGCGAAATAAGTCAAGTCAAGGTTTCCAGCATCCAATTCGCCGGGTAGTAGATAATATGGATAAAGGACTTTTCTTCGCTCCGTTTCATAACCAGTTTTAAGTCCTTAAAACCCATTGCGAAGCCTGAATTAAATAAGCTTATTTCTCATGCTCACGCGCCGTGGAAATTCCATTTGAGTGCATATCAATTGTCAACCCTGCTTAAGCTCAAGCACTTCAAGTCGATTTATCATTTATAGATATTTTCCTTCCAAGCGAAGGCATTTCTCCGTTTTCCACTTTACAAGAGGTCAACTTCAGTTCGCCAAGAATGTCAAGTGGCACTCGCGTTGTCAGTCGAAAGTTTTGACAGCCAAATTCATGGGCAAACACCAGAGTCGACAAAATAAATGAAAATCTTTCTAATGAAAGATCAACAAACCGCAGTGCTTGGCCCAGTTAAAGTTTGTTTTTTGGGAAGCAAGATATAAATATAATAAGTTGTGCAATTAGCTCATACAGAAATAGTTTAAAAATAATAGACTTCAGTTGCAAAAACTTGAGAAGCCCATCCATTAGCACAATGGTTTTTGTTCGCTTTATATTGTAATTTTGGGTTATCCAAAACAACTTTTTTTTTAGGTTCTTACTCTATTAGTACTAATTGAATTAAATGCGGAAAATGCCTGGCTAATTGAGATGAGTTCTAAAGCTCCGGATTTTACTATCGCAAAAGTGTAACCATTTTGCGTAAAATTTCATATTTATTGCTGAAATATTAATCTCTTTATACCCGACTTCCCTTTGGGGATTTATTTACCCGCGAATCGTTGTCATGGAAACTATTTGGCTGCGGTCTATCTCTCTTACGAATTTTGGGTATATTGGTTCTTCGTGGTAAGAAATTAAAACTTATGAAGTAAATTTAAAAATAAATAAATTACAAAGTTATTGACATAAGACCAATATTTAAACCCTACAAGAAGTGTGTTAAGGGTATCCAAATTGTTGGATACTTTTTTATTTTTTGTTTATATTGTGCAGAATGCGCAAGTATTTTCAATTAAAAATTCTCGTAAAAGGTAATCGGAAAACGAAGTGGCCAGCAAATAAATTGAATTTTATACGAATTTAAAGAGCAGAACTGAAGGTTGCACTCTAGAGTAACGAATCATTTACAAAAGGATTCTATTTTGTTTTCTTATGAATAAGTACTCAAGCCTTTTGTATGCTAATGCTTTGAAGCAGACCGAAATAAGAAGCTCAATTAAAAATGGCTTAATTCTCTTGGGAAGCGGAGTAACGTGGTATTTTTTCTTTTACATATGCTACAGCTGGCAAATTTCCACCGAATCCCGTGCATGTATTTTAACACTGAGGTGTCACCTAAGCCCACATCTTTTTCTTTCTGAAGTCACAAGATTGATGTGTGGGCCTTGTTCCACATAATTTACTTGCACGATTTATTGCTGACAAACGGCTTCCCGCTAATACGAATCGCTTTGTCGGCTTATATCCTAATTATTTTGGCTTCAATATGTTGAAATACCTCGAAGGCGAAAGACGTCTGTTTGTGACAACGGCCAAGAGGCTTTCCATACTCGAAGTTCGGAAAGCTGTTTATAGTTTACACTTGGCAGAATTCCCTTATTATTAGATGTCATTTGTGAGCCCCAAAATGACCGTTAAGCGCTTTGACTTATGGCTTGTCTCGAGGGAATTAAGTTCGAGCACAAATATGACTTGCTGGGCACAATAAGTTTTATGTTTCAATTAAAGTGCCTGTCGAGTAGGCCTAAGGAATTTCGTTTTCGAAATGTTTTCATCATTTAATATTCATTAAGATGCTTACATCTTTTATGGCATCTCCTTGGAGCGTAAATTAGCTTCATTTCAATGCTAATTTTCTAATTGAATGCATGTAGCCACGTATCCATGAGCGAGTATGAAGAGCTTAAAGCGAACACACGTACATAAATCTACATAAATTTCCTGCCAACTGACGCTCATATCGACCCTTTCCCCGGCCACGCTGCGTATACGCAATAAAGCGAGTGACAAACTGGCTGCCATTTTCGTCAAGCGTCAAGTTGCCCAAAAACTCCTGTTTACTTTCTGCCTTTTAAATAACAACAGCACATATATAAGAGCCTTACCCAGTTGTCATATGCTATAAATCAAGTGAAAGTCCAGAAAGTCTGCGAAAGGCAGCAAAGTCCCTCGGTCTCAAGTTGCCTGAAATCTGTCAATATTCTTAAAGTGAAGGGGAGAAGTTATAAACTGCTCGAAAATTTAACATTTAATTTAATCCAAGATGCTCAATCTCCTGAGCTTGACACACACAAGTTTCGGTTGGCCATTATGTGGGGAAACTTGGGTCGATGCATGCTCAGAAAAGTTGGACACCCATTGTTACACTTCCGGTTTCCTGTTGTTTCTGTGGTTGTATTGCAGCGATGGCTGTCAAAACTTAGCGTGTTTCCAGCGTTTCCAAACATGCATGTATTTCACATGCTCGAATTCCCCAGCAAGTTCAATGGCCACCAGTGCTCGCCAGTCACTCCAAGTGTCCAAAGTTGCGGACGCTGGGCGAGACAGGAATTTCATTTGATTTCACTGATGCTGATGTTTTAATTGAATTTTCACTTAAGCAGTCGGGACACTTGGCAAATATTGCCACCGCCCGCCGCACTCAAGCGCTAATGGAAAACTCATTATCCTGGCATCGGTAGTCTGGGAAAGCAGTCATCTTAGCAATTAGATAGAAAGCGTGCGCGTTTCGGCCTTGTGAAAGTGAGCTTATTGGCAATTGTGAGTGTGTGTTTGGAGCAATAATCCCGGGATATGGCATTGTGGTATATAGTACACGTATTTATCCCTTAAGTGCCCCACAATGGCAACTTTAAAGAGCCAACTGCGGACTGTTGATAATGCCGAAAGTAATTCAACGGATTTGCAACGCTGCAAGTGCTGCATTTGTTTTCCATCAAATATGTCAGTGATTCCGAGAACGAAATAATCCACAGGACTTATTTCACTTTGTGTGCATAACAATGAACGCGTCCTTCCACATTCCCTTTTCCATCAAACATTTCGTTTCACGTACAAAACTCTAAAAAAAAGTGTAATTACAATTGCGCTCCATGGTTTCTGAATTAATTTCATCCAAGTCGGAAAAAGGCTGTCAAGCAGAATGATTGCAATTACAAGTATTTGCTTTATGGCTGCAGGTCTTATCTATCTTTGTGCCTTGTATTTGTCAAAGAATTTGAGGCAACAATAACACTAAATAGAAAGCAATGGAAAAGCATTTAAACTCTTAATCAATTATGTTTGCAGAGAAATTTTCCTGGGAAACTTGATATTTATCTAACAGACTTTACACTGCATTCCACCACTTAGAAATCCATTAGGCTTTTGTTTTTTTCCGACTCTGTAGCTTTTGACCAATGTCCGGACATTTTTGGCTTGTGGGTTTTCAAGAAGCATGCCACTGAAATGTGTGGAATCCCGCTGCCCGTGGCAATGTCAATATTGGGCGACTTTTCACAAAACTAATAACAGTTGTGCTCACTCTCAGAGTGCGAGTTTCCACAGCGTCCAGAGCCATGTGTACACATACCTTGTAAACATTAATTCGTGATGACTTACTCATCCAAACAAGCAAACATCCAGTGTGTTTAAAAATCTTTAAAATTTTTCAAAATTTAAGCAATTTAAGCAATTGCCCTTTTAGGCCTTTGAATGAAGTGCATAAGTTTTTGTCAGTGTTTCGGTGGCACTGGCACATTACATTCCGGAAGTTGGACCACAGTTTGCGGATTGTGTGGCTTCTCCGGCAGGGACTCTTTGTCATCGACAGCTGGCGGACAGGAAACCGAGTTTGGGACCCTAAATCGCTCATCCGCTTCAAGGCAGCAAACCGGTGTCATATATCCGTGCATCTCCACCTGGGGGTTTAATTAACAGGGCCAATTTAGCCCGGTGATTAAGTGCCATTTAATGACGCTCCTGCTTTGCTCCAATGACGCGTCGGTAGACCTGCAAAGGACTCGTGCTAGCCTTTGTAATGGATTGCAGTGGAAACAATCTTTTTTTTGTTGTCGTTCCAGTGACTTTAAGAGGAGCTTAACAACGTAATTTAAATAATATTAGGCGGCTATTAAAACCTGTTAACCCGCGCTCAATCTCGTCGTCATCATGGGCGGGTCAGCATTTTTCAAAGGCTAATTACGTTTTAAAAGTCCATTTTACCCTCGTGCCTTGTTGTTTTAGGGCTTTTTTTGACCTGAGGCTGTCTGACCGGTTGAAGCTTGAGCATTTGAATAATTATTTCAAAACGTCTGTCTCCGGGTCACCGGAGTAGTTTGACCTGGCAAAGCACTCGAACTCGAACGGAGCGCATATCCGGTTGCCGTTGTCAAGCACCGGATTTTACTCAAGAAGTACAGGCAAGCCTAACTAACTTGTACCAAATACTTGCTTGCCATTTAAGGCATAGTAAAGTCAATACTCATTCAAAGATGGTTGAAAATACAGTATAATTCGCTTAGCTGCCTCGAGTACTTTGCACAATGCCTCGATGCAGGTAACTTAAAAATGCAGCTAACTTAATTTTTTTTTTTCTATTTTCTATTTTCTATTCACACAAAAAAATGGAAAAATAATGCAGATATCTTGCCGATGCAGCTAACTATCGATGCAGCTAAGCGAATTATACTGTAATATAATCAGATAGCCTTAAAAAATACTTTTTCCCAGAAACCTTTCTGCTATTTTAACAATACTTCAAGTTAAGTTATCATTCTGAATACAACGAGTATGTATTTCAGTATCCTGTATCCTATTTGCATCTACCAATTAGATATCTTCGTTTCCATGGAGCAGGCATGTCAACTATAAGAGCATTTTTGTTAAAGTCTGCTATATGCCTGTTGAAAATCTCATTTCCCTTTATTCAGCCCTTTCGGATCAATTAATTTGTAAAAATATCTTATAGCTCTGCTGGAATGTGTATTCGAGAAGAAACGCGTAACATTGGCTTAGTGATGAATTGCATCAATGGCAATGAGCTGGGCTGGAAGCCAGAGTGAAAATTGGTATGCGGCCGAGATCCTCTCCAGTTGGCTGCTCCGTCAGGTGGTCTAGATGGATATGAGCCATGTTATGTTTACTAGGAACTACATGGCCAAGAACGCCCTATGGTCGTACCTGTTCGGGACTGCTGCTCCTCCTCCTCGGTGATGGTGGAGAAGTTGGTAGGCCGCTGCGAAGTTATTAGCGGGCTGGCTGCTCCGAGCATACGTCGCCGCTTGCCATATCCGCTTCCGGTCTCCAGCTGCTGCAACAGATTATTGTGCAGTTGCTGTTGCTGTGCTTTGGTTAGCTTCTCCGCTGCTGTGAAGACCACAATAGGCTTGGATTTGACGGAGGCACACGGTGTTCAGGTGGGGAGGGGGAGGGCAAGTAAGCATACTTGGGAGTGGCACAACACATTCACCGAATACCTACCGATGCCGTCGAGGCCGCCAGTCGCATCTCCGCCCGCTGGGAACGGAACGTCTGGTACTGCGAGATGACGCACAGCAGACAGTAAAGCTGGAAGCGGGTAATGTACATTGCGGTTTAGTAGGACATTCAAATATTGTGCATTAAAGTTATGGTTACTTCTACTTACATTGAGGCACAGTAGGAAGAAATCCATGGTAAAGATGAAACCGACAATCGGATCGAACTTGACGCGGCGGGATAGGGCCAAGTGGACCAAGTGGCAGACCTCGATGAGCAGATCGCCCAGCATGAAACTAATCCAGGGTATCAGCAGATGTCTCTTGTTCTGTAATTTCATCCGAAATTGAGGCCACATGCCGACCGCATTGCGTTGAAGTGGACAAAGTAGCACACTCACCTGCTGGAGGCCCAATATGAGCAGAACCGACGATAGCACCATCAGTATGGAGCAAAAGAGCAACAAAATGTTGAATATCACAGTCACTGCAAGAGGCATAAATCACACGTAATTGAGTCGCTCGCAAGGAACAAGTGGCTGTGTGTTGGATTTAGTATCCTTCCGTACTAGTGTATCCTTCGGTATGCTCACCTACAGTCACATCGCCCTTCTCCAGCAAACTTTCACCCAGCGGCTGAGCACGGTTACCCAGCAGAAAGTCCTGTTCCTCGATTAGGTAGAACAAAAACATCAGCGTCGAGAAGCCAAAGTAAACCTGTATGGGGAAAATTGTGCAAAAATAATAGAAACGAACAACCGAGGGTAAAAGTAAATTGCGGCACACGCTTCCTATTTACACGGAAAAAAGCCCCAGAAGTGTCCCCTTCGCCGTTCCCCCAAAATGATCCTTCAAATGAAAATTGAAGCCAGTAATTGTTGAAGAAGTATGCAGCTCAACGCGGAAATATGTTTGCTTCGGTATGTATTTCACTTAGTTAAGCTGTTAATCATTCCAATTTACTGGGTTTCGACAGCAATCAATAAGGTAAACGTAATCTAACGAGCACGGAAATGTTTGTAATGAGACATGAAATTTATGCGTGGCATGTAGTGAAGTTTAATGCTTCCGAAAAACTCAACTTGTTGCTAAAGCTTTTTTAAAATATGCATAAATCATCTTCTGCAATACATAGAAAATAGCTAAGAGAGGTCAAGTGCAAGGGATATTGCAACTTTTTTGAATCACTTGTAAAAGTTACATTTTAAAACCACATCTTCATTAGTCATAGGTGTGCAACTGAGTAATAAAGGTTTAGGTTTAGATAGATTTTGCTTAAAAAGTTTGAAGAGACCATTAACCTTTGTCCAACTGTTTGCCAAATGGCTGAAAAAGTTCGAGGGAATTTTGATATGTTTACCCATGCTCCAGGCCACAACTTCTTATCTCCAGAAATTATTCATATTTGAGGAGCGACCTACCAACGTGTAGATGGCGCAGGCAAAGCTGCCACTCCGCACATCCTTCCAAAAGCAACAAGACTCCAGGATGGCCATCTTTTAGTAGCTCACGCCTCCTCGCGGATGAGCATTCCAAGCACGCTGACACAAGAAGGATTTTATTTTACGTTGTTTTCTGCGCTTAGGGAACGGCAGCCGCCACTTTCACTTGACTTTCTTCACTTTTACCCGCTGGGATACCATTTTATTTCGTTTCCCGCCAAACGGTTAATTTGCTTGCTTTACTTGTTTTTCTTTAGACAAGTTTTTATTCGGCACTCGACAGATAAATATCTAGAATTTCTCTTTGCTGTTTGCGGGACACTGCCACATAATTTCATACACAAGACGCGCAGATTTATGACACTGATTTATGTGGCATGACCGGGCATAGTTACGCGGACCGCAGTGTGGGTTGCCAAAATGCCAGGACGCGATATTCCGAGGAGAACCGTCGCCATTGAAAGTCGCATCGGGACTGGCTAAGTAGTCCTCATGCGATGGCGAAATGCTTTCAATTTCGAAATGTACTCGCACATACGTTTTATGAATGAAAGTTCGAAAGTGGGATTGTGTGGCCCACGCATGCGCCATCTGCAGGCGAAGAACGGCAACAGGTGGTAGGATTGCTGAAATCCTTGCATTCTAGCTGCGGCTCACCGAATTTTCATGCAATTAACCACAAACTGTGTTGGCTTAGCCAATACCGCAAATTAGTGCTATGGATTAGTTCTCTATTGGATTTGCCGAGCCTTTAATTAACGTGTAAAACGCTCTGCAGGCGGTCTTTGAATGAACAAACTGGCATGGAGGAAGTGGTGGCGTCAAGGAGTCGGGTTGAGTTCCATGACAATGCCCATTTCTTGCTCCAGTTGCTGCCAGCGAAACGGAAATGAAAGGAAAAGTAGCTTAGGCACTCAAATGGAAAATCACCAAGTCATCCGTTGAAAAGAATGGCACCAGAATTTAACAAGTCACAGCTGATTAAATAGTTTTGTTCCCGTGATGATACTGAATTTAATCTGATTTTCGATGTATACAAATGACTCCATTTTTTTTTTAAAGCAAATAATGCCACTTTAACATCTCATTTTCCGTAAATATATTAAACATGAAGCTACGATTTATTAGTCAGATTTTCAATTTTTCCCTGTGCTTCAATATGGCAAATGACGAAAAGGGAAATGCATCGACGGAAGATGATGACAAGCCGAAAAAGAGGGAACACAGGGATCAGGGGCAACAGTCAAAGCTGAAGAAGATGTAGGTAGCGATGCTATATAGCCAGGTATAAGCTAATATCTTATCCAAGCAGAAAGTATTACATTGAGCCGGATAAAGTGGACATTGGAATACAGGCGGGTGATTCGTTGGAGAAGGTCAAAGTGACCTACGTGGAACCAGATGACGAAGAATCCTCGCATGGCTTCTTTTGGGGAAAGAAGAAATCGGAAACATCATTACCGCGTCGATCGTGGGAGACGGATGACTATATAGATTTCGATGACCTCCTGCCAATGATCGGCCAGTTTGGCCGTTTCCAGATTAGGCTGTTCCTGTTCATGATACCCTTCTGCTTCATCACAGCCTTCGTGTATCTGGGCCAGATATTCATGTGCCTTACCCCACCGAAGTACTACTGTTATGTGCCGGAACTTTTACATACGCCGGTGGAGCTGCGCAAGGAGTTGTCCATTCCAAAGGAGAAGGATGGATCTTACAGTCGCTGCCGGATGTACAATACCAATTACACGAAGATCCATTTTGCGGAGAATCCGAGTGCCTATATCAACACTTCACTGCCAACGATTCCCTGCAAGAAGGGATATGTTTTCGAGCAGGAGGGCAGAGCATTTGAATCGGCCACCATGGAGTTTGGCTGGCTGTGCGATGACGACAAGTACGCCACCTATGCCCAGATCATCTTCTTTTTGGGTTCCATATTGGGCGGACTTGCGTATGGCCACTTTGCGGATCACTGCGGCCGTGTGGCGGCGCTGGTCAGTAGCTGCTTCCTTGCTCTGGTAGGCAGTCTGGCCACTTCGATGTCCACGGACTTTTTTACCTTTGCAATATCGAGATTTTTAGTTGGTGCCTCCTACGATACCTGCTTTACGATGGTATACATTTTGGGTAAAAAAGTGCACATACCATGTGTACCATGTGATATATTTCCTCTGCAATCTTATCTGCTATAATACCTCTGTTTTTAAGTGCTCGAGTATGTGGGTCCCAAGTACCGGACATTGGTGGCCAATCTATCACTGGCCTTGTTCTACTCACCCTTCACGATGGTGATGCCGTGGATAGCGCTTTCAGCCGGAAATTGGAGGAGATTTTCCTCGTTTACATCCTTGCCCATTGTGCTTGCCATGTTTTCCTTTTGCCTGCTACCGGAGTCTGCGCGGTGGGTATTCAAATTGTGGCAACTTTAAGCCAAGAGGTCCCATCTATACAGGCATTTTTCGATTACAGATGGCTGGTATCGGTGGGTGAGATCGACAAGGCCTTGGAGATATTGAAAAATGTTATTGAGGTGAACAAAAAGCAAGTGTCCAAGGAGATACTCGATCTCTTCGAGGCGAGCTGCACGCAGTTCTACAAGGAGGAGCTCGATGGACGCGATTTTACAGTGCTTTCCATATTTAAGAGGAAGCGGATGGCCCGATATATGATCCTGATGATTCTCATCTGGATGTCCATCTCATTGGTGTACGATGGACATGTTCGAGCGGCTAGTGTCCTGGACAGTGAGAATATATTTCTGTTCTTTACCATCGCCTGTGCCACTGAGTTGCCGGGTAATATCCTGGTGATCCTTACTCTGGATCGCGCTGGACGTCGATGGTGCTCCTTTTTTTACACCTCGTTGAGTGGAGTGTTTAGCCTGTTAGGGGCCAGCTTTCAGAATCGGGCAAATATGAGGATGTCAGCGTTAGCTGGAAGATTCTTTTCCAACATCTGCTATAATATAGGACTGCAGTGGGCCGCTGAGATACTGCCCACTGTGGTGAGGGCTCAGGGAGTGGCCTTCATCCACACGATGGGCTTTGTGGCAATGTTGATGTCCCCACCAGTGGTCTATCTTTCCAAAAAGTCCCTTTCCAGCACGCTGATAGTTTTGGGAGCCCTGGGTATCTTTGGTGGACTGCTGGCCCTGTTTCTACCGGAAACGTTGAATCACGAACTCCCGGAAACTCTCAGTGATGGCGCACAATTTGGGAAGAATCAAAGGATTTGGCACATGCCCTGCTGTGGCCCAGGATCAAGAAAATCCCATCCCAGGCACAACTGGCACCAGGGCTCGAGCTTAAGGACCTTATCGAAGGACGAGTTCCGCTCCAGCAAAATGTATCGCAAGACGAAATACAGGTTTGAGTCCCACCCGAGTCCATCATCGAGTGATTATAAGGGCACTGAGGAAAAGGAAATCCGAACGTATAAATATGGCAACGGTTCAAAGTGGCCAGAAGATAAGAGCTGAGGTTATCTTTGAGTTAACTCCCTGTTTTATAAATACTTTTCTAATTAAAGATTACATTTGATTATTTTTTAAATTGAACAAAAATTAAGAATCAATTCTATCCCGTGCCTGTAAAAATGTACATTGCCAAAGCTTTATTCAAATACAAAGATTTCTACCATTCTGAGAAAATGAAACTTTTCTTCCTTTTGCTAATTAATAAATAGCTTACTAACTTTCGTGACGAATGCTTTAGTTATGGGGAAATTCTGTTAAGTTTTCCGTATAAGCCAGAATCTAAATCATTCGCTATTGCCATTAGCAACTGGAAGGTATTTTCCAAATGCTCGGAAGGATTGCGTTGTTCTTAACTATAATTTATGTGGTGTTTAAAGCAATGTTTTTGCGTTGGGTTATTGAAAAGCCCCCCTTTAAATTCGATGACGATGAGGAGCACTTTAATGCTACGTTAGCGAAACTACTAAAGCCTCGATCTGTGGGCAGCAAAGGGCATGCCGAGGTTCAAGATTTCATCGAGACGGAACTGAAGCGTTTGGATTTCATCACATTAAAGAATGACTTCCAACAAGGAGTCAATATTACCAATTTGGTAGGCTTTTGGAATATGAGGGCTAAGTTTTATCTGATGCTAACCTGTCACTACGACAGCAAAAAGCCAGAAAATGTGACCACCGATGAGTTCCTTGCAGCCGCAGAAGGCGCTGTATCGTGTGCCATTCTTCTTAACGTGGCCAAAACATTGAGACAATTTTTAATAGATAGGTGGTCTGAAAAAAAGTCCGTGGGACTGGCTGTAAGTAAGTCATAAACTTGCGTTGCAACTATTTAATTATAAAATAGGACTTTAAAGTTTATCTTCTTCGACGGGCACAATTCCTTAAGCTCAGATCCTTATGACGAAAATGAACTTTTGGGCGCAACACACTTTATAGATGAAGAATTTATACCTTTGCGCGACATGGTAATATATCAAAATGCATAATCTTTACTTGTAGCCCATATTAATCTTTAACTAGGCTGTTGCAGTAACTCTCAGCTATATTGGCGCGCCAAATCAAACCTTTTTGAGCTTCTTTGAAGTTACCAATGATTTGCACAACCTGATTGCTGACATCGAACAGGATCTCAGAAAATCCGGAGAACTCGACGACTGTCATGTGTTATTCCAAAAGAAAACACATTACGACAAAGATCTGCTTGACGATCATATTGTATTCGACGAACAAGGTAATATCATAGTTAATTTTATACTACTATTTTATAACGTGTATTTGTTCATCTATAGATGTGCCAGTCATTCATGTGAGTCCACATGAATTTCCAAATGTTCTTTATACGCCAGCGGACAATGTCGAGAATCTACACTATCCTACCATTCGCAATATGATCAAAATTATTCGCTGTTTTGTGCATGATTTCTATGAAAAGTGGCAATACTTTATGAAATGGCGACAAGCTTTTGCAATAAATTATGATTTTTATGATGACTAAATTCAATTAGATTACATTTTTTATAAAACATATATAGCATTAAAAAGTGACTAATTCCCAAAATGTATATTATACACCTAAAATAACTTTCGAATGAAAACTTTGGTTTAGTATGAGACATTTTAAACTTAGTGTTCATTCTAGACTTTAAGTGCATAGTCACTAAACGTACACTAATGTAATTAAGGTAATTATCGTTATCAGCACCAATTAGTCGGCTCACTTTTCCCCAACGAACGCGGCTTTAAAGCTTTTTGCATTTACCGCAACATCAACATGATTCACTCTTAAAAACTCTCTTGAACGAAGGTTCAAAGCTTTCGAAGTGAGTTTGCCGCCAAAGAGGCAGCGGAAAACGAAAACAAAAGCCATCAGCATCGGAAACCACAACATCAACTACGGTAAAGATCGATTTTTCAGCCACCGATCGGGCTTTAGTGCGTCGCCGAGCTCTGAAGCGTATAGATGGCGATCGGTTCCGTAGTTTTTGCCGCCGCAGGCTTGCTGCTCCTCCTCCTCCCGCCGTCGCATCAGCAAGCGACAGCGGGAAACGTAAGTACCCCAAGCATTGTGACTCACTTGGGAAACCAGGCATTGTTAGGTTAACCAGAGAGACCCATCTATATTCCAGATTGGATCCCAGTGGCGCGACGATGAGGTCCATTTCAACCGCACCCTGGACTCCATTTTGGTGCCACGCGTCGTTGGCAGTCGGGGACATCAGCAGGTGGGTGATAAAGCTTCAAGTGTATTACTTGGCGTTATAATATTAACATTTCAAACAGGTGCGCGAGTACCTGGTCCAATCGCTGAACGGCCTTGGCTTCCAAACGGAAGTGGATGAGTTCAAGCAGAGAGTTCCAGTTTTCGGCGAACTCACGTTTGCCAACGTAGTGGGCACAATCAATCCCCAGGCTCAGAACTTTCTCGCTCTGGCCTGCCACTACGACAGCAAGTACTTCCCCAATGATCCCGGCTTTGTGGGCGCCACTGACTCCGCCGTGCCCTGTGCCATTCTGTTGAACACCGCCAAGACCTTGGGCGCGTATCTGCAGAAAGAGTTTCGCAATCGCAGCGATGTGGGACTTATGGTAAGTTGCTTACTTAGTGCCCATTAACACAGACCTTGGTGGCTAAATAAATTTTCCATGAACTCCAGTTATACCAAACCTGAGCGAAAACAAGTTGCATGTTTGGTATTCAAATCTCCATTTGAAATTAGGCATACGACATTAGTATTACATTGAAAAAGTTGATTTATGTTAATAAGATCTAGTAGAGAATTTTTCCTATAGTTATTGAAAATCCAACCTTCTTATCCACCAGCTCATATTCTTCGATGGCGAGGAGGCCTTTAAGGAGTGGACCGATGCGGACTCTGTATACGGATCAAAGCATCTGGCCGCGAAGTTGGCTAGCAAACGCAGTGGTTCCCAGGCGCAACTAGCTCCACGCAATATAGATCGAATTGTAAGTCAATGACCTTTGCGAGAATTATCAGCTTGCTAAGATTGTATCAATAACAGGAAGTTCTGGTGCTGCTGGATCTAATTGGGGCGCGGAATCCCAAGTTCTCCAGTTTTTATGAAAACACCGACGGACTGCACTCCAGTCTCGTGCAGATTGAGAAATCTCTGCGCACTGCCGGCCAGCTGGAGGGCAATAACAATATGTTTTTAAGTCGTGTCAGCGGTGGTCTAGTCGACGATGATCATCGACCGTTTTTAGATGAGAGTAAGTTTGATGTCTTTAGTGTGTATCCATAATCACAGACGTTTTCCATACAGATGTTCCTGTGCTGCATTTGGTAGCCACTCCTTTCCCAGACGTCTGGCACACGCCTCGGGACAATGCCGCCAATCTGCACTGGCCTTCCATACGCAATTTCAACCGTGTTTTCCGTAATTTCGTTTATCAATACCTTAAGCGGCACACGTCACCAGTGAATTTGCGTTTTTACCGAACATAGTTTATGTTTTGTCTTATGGCTAAGATTTATTAAGCATAAGTGTAAAGTGTTTTTCGTTAATTAAAGTGTCCTAAGGCATGTGTAATTCTTCCTAGCGACGTTTGCGACCGGCTTGCGCCTTCTTGCCCGGAGCCCTTTGACCACGATTGCCCTTGGACTTCTTGCCCACCGCCTTGCGACTGCCCTTGCCCTTGGGCTTCTTGCCGCCCTTCTTGCCTGGTTCATTCTCAGCCTCTGCTTCGCGTCTGTTGAGGAAATAAAGGTTTAAGCTTTAGACTATGCTCATTTAACGATAAAGGTTAAACTTACGCCAAGCGATTGTCGCGCTTCTCCATCGATACCGCCTTGCTCACGTCCAGTTTGGGCTTCTTGTTCAGCACGCTCTTGATGAGATCCAGGTTGGCCTCCTTCTCCGGCGTTTGTGTGATATGCGACTGCTTGCGTTTGCCGCCGGGAATCAGCTCTTTAATGCCCAGACCACGTGCCTCCTTCTCCTTGGGCAGTTTGTTTTGGAATTTGCCGACTGAGGCTGTGGAGGATTTGGCCACAGTGACGGCCGTTAACAACTGGCTGGATGAGGCAGCCTCGGGTCCCAAGTAACCGCTGCGTGGCATGTCGATCTTCTTGGCGCGCACAATGTTCTTCATCCGCTGGATCTCATTCTTGGCCACCTTCTCGTTGCGCAGGTCGATCTTCTTCTGGAACATGTCCGTATTGGGATCGGCGTTCTGTGGCACCTCCAGCACCCAATCCTTGGCCTTCTCGGCCTCGGCACGCTTAAAACCATATGTAGGCACCCATTTCTATAAAGATTCAAGGTTTAGATTGTGACTTGACAAGATTAAAGAGCAAAAACTTGCATCCATGGTCTCATCGTAGGTCTTCTTGTCCTTCTTCTTCTTGCTGATACCCTTCTCCTTGGCGAACTTCTCCCATTTGGTGAGCGGACGTGGACCTGGCGGCTTACGGAGGCGGGGCAGTACCGTCGTGGGTTCCGGCAGCTTGGCCACAATGCTCTCGTCTACCCGTTCGGTGGGCAACTCCCAAATGGCATTGACCAAAAGTTGGGTGTTCTCCCGTGTCAGTGCGGTCAGGTACTCCTCTTTGTTGTCCCTAAAAACAATGGAACTGGTGAAAAATCAGTATTCCTCGCTAGAAACCGCCGCTTACCTCAATTCCCGGTCATCGAAATCGTTGGGATCTGTGATCAGCAGGCTGCCAACGTCGAGTCGGCATTCCAAATGCTTTTCTACTGTGATCGGCTTGTATTTGTCCAATTCCTTTTGGTGTTTGGCCAGAACTTCTTTAACAACATCCATTTTCAGGGAATTAGCGTATAAACAGCAAAATTCAATTCCACGTGCTGACAACTGTGACCATGCACTAGATTTAACGAATAGGCTAAAAAATACTAAATAAATGTACCAAACTCGCACCGAAGACTCAAACCTTGCAGGGAAACTTGGCTATATACTTATCAGTCTATCGGCGCCATTTCAAAATAAGTTTTTAAATTAATTTTTTAAAGATCCTCGTTTATTTTACGATCTCTACAACGTAACGTCCAGCGCTTTTCCGCCTCGTCCAACGTTTGTGGCATCGTAGCTCCCTTGGTCTCCGGCAGAAACAAGATTATTAAAGCGCCTATCACGGACACCAATGTGATAATAAACATGGGCAAGGGACGATAGTAGCGGTGGGTGCTGAGTACAAGTGGTGAGAGTAGGGCACCCATCTGACCCATAATATTGATAATAGCCAGTCCCTGACCGCGCAGCACGGTTGGCAGTATCTCAGAGGCCCACTGTTGACCCACATTGTAGGCCATTGTGGCGAAAAATCTGGCTGCAATCGCTGCCGTTGATGCATTCCAATGTCCTTTTAGAATACCAACGAAGAGACTGGATGCTGCACACAATAGCATGACAGCCGACATCATGGGCTTGCGACCAATTCGATCTAGCAAAAGCATTGGTACGATTCCAGCAGGAATTTCAACGAGCGAGGAAAGGGAAAAGGTTATAAATATATCTGTGTCCAGGATTTCGACTACGCGAACATGGGCATCGTATGCTAGGGCCACAGTCATCCATGTGACAATCAAAATCGTTAAGACGACGAGCCTGGGAAATGTCTTAAAGAGATCCAGACTGGTGTACTGCTTTCCCAATTGCTCGTTGGCAAATTTAAGTTCATAGCATTCCCGCATCTCGGACCAAACCTCTTCGGAAATGATTTTTCCATTGGCTTTGGCCGCTTCTTTCATGACTTCAATACACCGGTCCACTTTACCCACCGACATAAGCCAACTGCAGTGGGAAATGAAGTTTAGATAGCTTGAAAACCTATTGTTATCATTAATTTACCTTGGTGACTCTGGAGCCAGCAAGCTGGTCAATATCATGAATACAATTGGCAGGGCAACGACCATGGCATAGTGCCTCCAATTACTGATGACATAGGCCAGCCAGGGAAGCAAGCAGGCGCCCAAGGTGAAGAAGAATGTGAGGGCTAAGTTCCCCACCAGTGTGCGATACTTGATGCCAACGTTCTCCAAAGCTGTTGAAAAGAATGTGATGATGATATTTAAATTTATGATTTATGTTAATTGACTCTGCAACACTCACTTAGAATATAAATGGGAACGAAGCAGTAGTTCATTGACAGTCCAGCCACAAATCGGCTGGCAGCAAAGCAGGGAAAGTCCTTGCAGACCACACTTACGCAACCGCCGATCATGGAACAGGAGTTGGCCAGAAATAGTGCAGGCAAGCGACCGGAATGATCGGTTATGAATCCAAAGCAGAGGCAACCAACAATACAGCCCACAAAGTAGACAACGACGCTATATGTCCCGAAATCCCTTTTGTCGCACACCCAATTGTACTCGGTAGCGATGGACTCGTAGGGCACCTCCTTGCGATCATAGATCCAACCATTGTTGCAAGGTATCGGGCTCCTTGTCTGATTCGCATCGTTGGTCGCATTTGAGTCGTAGGGCACATTGTACATAAAACAATTCTCGAAACTGCCATCTTGCTTTTTGGGGATTCCCCGATTCTTTTGTTCACTTTCCGGCAGTCCCTCTAGTTCTCGTACTCTGCACCAGTGATTCTTTGGCAACAGTATCATAAATATCTGACCAAAGTAGGTGAATGCGAACAGAAAGGCGGCGGGCATCATCCAAAACAGCAGTCGCTTCTGAAAGGGGCCAAAGTCCCCAATGAACAGCAAGAAGTTCTCATACTTTTCACAATCTCTGGGGGGCATTTCGACATTTAATATTATAAATATGTACTAAACAAAAGCCAACTTCTTTAAAGCCCTCTTTTTGAACCTTAAATAGTTAAATATATGTTATTTTGAATAAACCATTCAAATATCAACTTTTTGAACTCCACTTTTTTCCGCCAATTTTCGATTACTTTCTAGGCCTTCTATTTTAGCTTCATGTTCGGCTGGTCACACAAATGCACATAGATATCGATAATTGACAACATCCATATCTAATTTGCGCGCGAAAAAACTTTTAATAACAATGGATGTGGATTTACTGCCGCTGAGAAAGCGAATAACAAACACCTTCAAGCTATGTGGATTCCTGATCCGCTCGGAGAACAGTTCCTACCTGGCGGAGCAGCTGCTACCCTTTGACGCAGCGGAACGGGACAAATGGCTGACGGTGATCACCGAGAATCTCCAAAGCCAAAAGCTTTTGACGCCTCATGTGGAGCGAGCCGCCCTGGAGAAGGCCATCAATGAACTTAACCGGGTGGGATTGGATGAAGGGGAGACGGTCTTTGCCCTGATCGATGCCTTTACGGTGCCCCGTTTTCGGTACAACCAGCGGATAAAGAAATTCGAACTGGACACTCAGCCGCGCCAGTTGCTGACCGCCCCGCGCATGAAATCGGACTACATGCAGCAACGATATGCCATGTTACTACAGAAAACTCTGCGACACGATCTCTTTGCCCCAGCCGTCATACAGGATGGCGTTGGGGCCGAGGCCCAGGCCAAGAAATTTAAGCTCCAGTTCGCGGAGAACCTGCTGGCCACGTCGGCGATGAAGGAGGCAGTTGTTTTGGGGCTACTTACCCAGCTTAAAGAGGGCAAGTTCTATGTCGAGGATCCCACGGGTTGCGTCCAGTTAGATCTCACTGGAGCCCGTTTCCATGCCGGCTTCTTCTGCGAGGGCTGCTTTGTTTTAGCCGAGGGCAACTATAACAACGGTGTGCTCAAGGGTAAGTAGCCCAAAGTATTTAATAACTACATCTCAAGAGTTTCTTATGTTTCCCCAGTTGATGGCCTGGGCTTTCCACCTGCGGAACCGGCAAACAGCAGTCGAGCATTTTTCGGCACCGCCAACACTTGGGGCGGTGAATCTGCTAAGCTGCTGAAGTACTCAGCCGGACTACAGGAACTGGAGCGTACCAACACGGAAACAACCATTGTTTTCCTTTCCGACGTTCGGTTGGATCTGCCGGTTGTCATGGAGAAGCTGCGCCAGTTGTTCGTGGGCTATGATTCCTGTCCGCCGCAGGCTATAGTGCTCATGGGTCCCTTCACGGCCAGCACAAGGAATCATCATGAACTGAGGCATCACCTGGATGCATTGGGTGGCTTGGCAGCTGGCTGCGAGCAGCTGAAGAAGCAAACGGATCTGATACTCGTTCCCTCGTCCGAAGATCCCACGGCACCTAATATTCTGCCCCGTGCTCCAATTCCCGAATGCCTGGCAGCCGGGCTGCTAAAGGCCTGGCCACGCACCCAGTTGGCTACGAATCCGTGTCGCCTGCAGTACTGCACCCAGCAGATTGTGGTCTGCCGTCTGGATTTGATGGCCAAGTTTTGTCGCAACACCTTGCATTTTCCTGAAGACACGTCCCAGATCGAGCAGCATTTTGCCAGAACGATTGTGTGCCAGGGTCATTTGGTGCCCATTCATCCGATTGCCATGCCAGTGCACTGGGACTACGATCCTGCTCTGTGGTTGTATCCACTGCCGGATCTGATTGTCATGGGCGATTCGTGTCAGAGCTTTAGCAGCAGTCAACATGGCTGCACTGTTCTCAATACCGGCTCCTTTGTCAAGTCCAAGTTCGCATTCAAAGTGTATATACCAGCGACGCGAACGATTGAGGACTCGGAGATACCGGACGAATTGGAGTAGTTATGATATAGTTAACCTTAACGTAAGTTTGAATAATTATTTAATTACATATGTCGATTACTCTTTGGATTTCGGGCTATTTGGGCAATTTTTTTTTTGTTTTAAACAACTGCAAGCCTATATTTAGAAAGAATACCATCAATTTAACAATTTGGATATAAACTTCTTTCGGGAGCTTAGCTCACTGCGACCTCACATGTTGCTTGGCCCGCCAGCTCGAAACATTTTTCGGCACCCAGTGCGTGTGGCTGTTCCCTCGTGATAAGCGGCCCAGTCTCATCATCACCGTCGTCAGTCATCATATGCGCACAGCATGTGTTCCACAATCGTCTCCTGGCTGTGCGGCTGACGCGCCTCGCAATCTGCTTTTTACGGCGACCGGGGGTTGTCTATTACTTTTCATGACTTAAAGCCGATTTGGAAAAATATTGTTACTCTGCCCGATGCCGGCCACTTAGGGTCGTGGAAATTCAATTTCCCAGGCTGGCGCGCAACTCCTCGGCAGCTGAAACGGCAATTTTGATAATGCGTTTGACCTGAGGACATCGATGGCCCCCATTTGCTGTCACATGACCAGTTGCCGAATCGTTTTTTTAAGACATCATTAGCCGGGTAGGATGTGGAAGTGGGGAGGTTTTTTTTTCCTCCTGCCGAACGGCTCGAAGCGTTTTGCTCTCCTATTGATTTATGATTTATGAGTGCAACTTGGCTAGTTGTATGCCGCACGTCCCTGGGATCAATTTCCAAAATGTGTCCACCATGAGTGTCAATTCGATTTGGTGGGCGTGGTCAGCCTTGGGTGCTAACTATATTTTCATTTTATCCCTTCGAGTGTTGAACATTTATATTCCTCTGTATACATGGTTTCTCTCCAGCTCCTCAATGCAGAAAGGCAGATTCAAAATGCTTGCTGTGCGACAGCAATCTTGCTTCTGCTTCATTTAACTGGTAACATTGGCAACTTTTGAAATTTAAATATTGTTTTGCGGTTGCTCTGCAACTTGGCCGCAATAACATAAAAAAGAAAACATTTTATCTGTTATGGTCATCGGTTTTTATGGCATTCTCCCCGCAAAGTTGACACCATTTAATTTGGAGCTCAGCTTGATCCCCGCCCACCAGACTTTGGGACTCGATTAAAGCAATCGCTGATGCGGAATCCGTGAATCTGTGTCTTGGCCATCAATCACTCGACCAGCTGCGCCCCAAGTGGGCCTGGTCCAATCAAGGATCAAAGCAACTGGCCATCATATCCCACCTTAGGTTATCCTTTTGCACACACACACATGCTTGGCAATCAAACGGCGATGCACTCATGTGCATGTCCTGTGGTTATTTGACAATTGTTAACCCGTCTCTGGGCTTTGTTCGACTGATTCCTCGGTGTTGCCAAGTGGCCATATGCCAAGCGTCCCCTGGAAATCCATCCGGTAATCCTCGACTTGGTGGTGTGATTTTGATTCGGCAAAATATTTCAAACTGGGGTGGCTATAATCGTTCTTCGCTGATACCCTTTCGATGGAGTATGGAAATAATTGTGTGATTTTTCCAATGGAGTCCTGTTACAAGCATAAATACAAGCTGGCTATTCAAATAAATAAAACATTAATAATCTAAAACTACTCATAGTAAAGCACATGTACAATTTCCGTAATGGTAAAAGTTATTTTTATTGATATTAGCAGGAAATCATAAAACCCAACTTGTATTTGATGTAATTTTTTTAAAAATTCGTGTGGCGTTTACTCTATATCTTAATATAGAGCATTTCGATTTATTACCTCGTATGTAACATGCATATATAATACCATTTTAAAAACCCTTCGAGGGCATGAATATGGCAATATTTTTAGCGCATATGGTCAAAGGTTTTGCGTGGCTTTTGCTTTGAAACCACAACGTCAACTGGAAAATCAAAAGCTCGCCTTTGTTTATGAACCCATTCTTTTGTTTGCAACCATTGATACTTGGAGGGTTTATTAACTTTTTACGAACTCAACAATGAGCTGCATCCTTATAGCTGCTGTCGGCATTCAAAATTTGATAGGGTTATCATCAACATTGTGTGCAGTCCTAAAACACGCGGCAAAGTGCACTTTGTGGGTGGAATGAGTAAACGAAGCTGAAACTGCGTATATAAATCCGCTCCATAAACTCCACTGTGAATATATGACAACAATGTATCAATGTATCAACTTAAGCCCCGGACGGTCGGCGCTCTGGAGTCCGGACGTGTGCCGACATTTACGCCTCAATTATCAGCCGCAAAGCAAACACTGGGGGTCACCACTCGCCATCGCAAGGAGGCGATAATTTGCTGGCCATAAGCTGCTCCCACACATGGTGTAGTTGTAGCAGGCCTTGGACCACCCAGCGTGTCCGGCCATTCAATTCAATCCCAAGCGATCTGAGCCAAGTCGATTCGGTCCCGGAGTAGCAAGTGACACGTGGCGACCATTAATTTACGCGTTGGCTTTATCTGCGATTTGCTTGCGCATTCTCAGCCAGTCCAGGGATAAATCCACTGACTTCGGTAGTCCTGGCCACGTGCCAGAGTTGGCAAATCAAATGTTTTTATTATTTAAAGCGACAAACGGCGACGCCGTTTTATTGTCTTCCTTAAGCCGATAACAACAACTGTCTGCCTGTGTTTGCCGGTGGAAGTTGGTGGCAGGACAAATTACAAGGCAGCCGCATCCTGACCGCCATTGTCCTTGGATGGGATAACGAATTGCACCTTGGGGACACCGCTGCTGCTTGTTCCCTTTGTGTCTTAATGAAGCAACTGGCATGTGATAAATTTTAATTGATTTCATTTGCGTCTCTGCGGCTTTTGTCCTGGCCACTTGGCTGCCGGATAAGGATCCGCGGGTAAGCGCAGCTCATTAGCCAAGGAAAATGCATCTAGATAACACCTAGATGTTTGACATAATTGAATTTGGCTCCTAAGCTCTCCTGCTAATGATTCTAATAATGTTTTCCTCAAACGAATGACACTCACCAGAAAGGAATTAAAGAAACTGCTCATTGGGAGCTTCTAAACTCTAATACGTTGTATAAACGAATGCTATGAAAAAGCTATTAAAAGTATTCTTTTCAGATTTTATTCTTCGAAATTTCCTCTGAATCAGTCGAATCTTATCTGGTGATTTTACGTTCGATTTTCTGTTCATATTTTCAATTATTGGATTCGTGCTTTCTTTTATATTAGTACCTTTCAATTTGATTCACTATTTAAGCCCTTTTTTATCATTTTTTTCTTTACCAGTTTTCGGTTACATATTTCAAATTGATTGCATTTAAATTAAAACTCAGCATAAATCACCTGAGTGGGCAGGACTCTCCCACGCTCGACAGGACACCAGTGGCCATTGGACAGTAAGACAAAAGCTCCAATTCTGCAGCCGTGTCAGCACAATGGCACAGGCGACATAAGCCGATTTCAGGGATATCTCTGGCCCGGCTCCACTTTCCACTTCCCAGTGCCCCCCCGAAAATGGTTCGAATATTATCATCAACGCACAAGTGGCTTGTACTTGTCACACACCGTAACCCAAGCCCATTTCCCACCCCCTGGCGAACAGGGCAAAATATTTTCATTGTGCTTCAGCAGATTTTCAGCCACGAGAGAAGGGGGTTGGAAAAATGGGTAGCTGGAACTCGAAATGCGATTACCTGCGCTTGCCTATTTGCAGCTTGTTGTTCGCTCCTCCGAATTCGGAGTGGGAACTGCTCGTCCTGCCCTGAATGCTAATCGACTTTTGATTGTGTGTTTTGTGTGGAGGAAGCGGGATGAGGAGGCTGCCACAAAAAGGTTCAAATGTTCGGGCCATAAATAGGAATTTATGCGAGATTGTTTTTTTTTTTTTAGGAACGGACCACCGAGATTTATCGACGAGGGTGGTACATACATATATGCGTGTCCAGTGCGCTGATTGAATTTCGGATGGCATTTTTGGTCTGGGATGCGATGTGCCGGGACGGCACAGGTGACATATTCCTGTCGGTCGAATGACAAGTGTTAACGCCTGTTTTGTTTATTATTTTCAACCCCGTCCCTCCCCACGATGCCAACGTGCTGCGTTGAATCTCTATTGTAATTGCTAAAAAACTTAAGCTGCGTAAAATCCCAAGTTTCAATTTAACGCTCTCATGATTTCTTGTTGGGATTTCCTGGACATGTGAGTTTGACAAGTGCAGCTTGCACTGGCAGCTCTATCTTATCTGGACTTTTTGTTGATTGAAAAAGCATCCGCCATCCGCTGGCGCTCCCATTTGACACTAAGCAGATGCGCTTGAGAATGCTCCATGTGGCGACTATGGACTCTGATGCTCTCTTTCGAAATTCGAGCTCTGCAAAGAGTTTCCCGGGAAATGGAAGTGGAGCATGCGCCTTAATGTTCAGGGGGCGGGTTTCGGTGAAGCGCCAATGGCAAATGGCAAAATGGAGTCGCCACAGCGTTGTTGGAGCGGGACAA
Organism: Drosophila melanogaster; assembly: GCF_000001215.4. NCBI lineage: Eukaryota > Metazoa > Arthropoda > Insecta > Diptera > Drosophilidae > Drosophila > Drosophila melanogaster. Next base: position 5,891,266 of record NT_037436.4, on the reverse strand, counting down.
GAAATTGATTGGGGGGCAGAAGAGACCGGGGAACGGGCGCCCTGCACATGATTGCACATATGTGCCGGCTGCGATTGCTGGCCAAGATTGCGAGTGGAAAAGGGAGCGGTTGCCAAAATACAAAAAAAAAAAAAAAAAAATGGCGACGCTATCGCTTGCAGGCAACATACGTGTGTACTCGCAACAACATGTGTGATGTGTGCCCCGCCGTATGGAAGCCCCTTGGTCTGCGGATCCTCCCGCTCCTCCGACGCCACGGACTCTTCGCTGCCCTCCAGGCTCGCCCATATGTAAGTTTCTACATACAATGCGGCGTAAATAAACAGACTGCCACCACAAAAGCGACTTCCTTGGTCCTTGGTACTTCTTCTTTATTCGCTCTAAGCATTTTGTTTTATTATTATTGAGCTTGCTGGTTTTGGGCTCGTGGATTTCGGTTATGGCCAATGCCGGAAGTGCCGTTTAAGCCCCATATCGGTGAATGGCCCATCAAGCTGATGGAGCTGCCTATCAATAGTTGGCTGGCGGGCGAACTAAACCTCTTCCTTTGAGCCTCAGCTTGATTTATGTTGTGTTGTCCAGATGATTGATGGGTTTCCTCTTAGCTTGGCTCTCACTTTTTCTGTCCACAAGCGAGACTTACTCGTGCAAGTTGTTTGCTTGACAGCTTACAAATTTAAGAGTAGTGGGTTTGATTTTCACAAAAAGTTTTAAAATGTTTTTGAGGGGATTGTAAAAATAAAATGTTTGAAAAAAAGGGCATTATATTTACCTTGGAATGTAACCTGCTTTCTAAAAGATTGTATAAAATAAGTTTAATTTTTAGTAAATGCTACTCTTGCCATCAACTTACCGATTTCTTTGGTTTTTCGTGGCACAATGAGCACGTTTTGGTAATTACTCAAACTGATTACAAGGCAGAACTCGTAAAACTTTACGCTCGAGTCTTATCTACAATACTTTTTGGCTTTCCCTGGTGTTTTTTATCTGTGTCGAGATTTAAACTCATTTTCCGTGACTTTTCCGCGCGTCTGTATCAATTAGGGAGTTCGAGGTGGGACCACGTACTTCCACCGAAATTCGAAACCAAGACTGCACAGCAGCCTTTCCCCACAAAAGAAGTGGCCCAGTCAAGCATAAATGATTTCAACAATATTTCACTTAAAAGATTCAAATCGCGCGAGAAGCGGGAAAGAGACAACGCTGCGTATAAAGCATAACAAGGGAAAATATAAATACGCATACGACAAGTGCGCCCAGTGAAAGGGGGCAAAAGGAAAAACGTGCTGGTATGGGAAACGCACGCGACAGAAGGAAACGGATACGCTCGAAGAGCTCGCAAACAGATTCAAAATTTCCAACCACATATGACAATGCTCCACAGAGCATCGCCCCTCCGTGCTCCTATACGTACCACAGCCCCCTGCTCCACTTTGTAACCCATTTTGGAGATCCTCTCGTGGCATCGCGGGCAAAAAAATTCAAATTTACTCCAAGTAGTGGGTCAGAAGGGCGGAGTGGCCAACTAACTGTCGCGCTTTTTTCGCATTTCCATGCTTTCAGCGGAAGTTCCAAGCCCGCGATGTGGTGAAGGGCTAAAAACTGGAGACGGGTCTGTATTGTCGTCCTTATGCCAAGGGTCGTCAAGCGCGAACATTTGCATAATCAAATAATAAAAATTTGCATAATTTTATTTTTTACGATACGCATGCCACACTCTTTTACTGCCGCTCTTCCCCCTTTTTCCACCCTACGAAAGGAAAGAAAAACACAACTTTCAAGTTTCAATTTGTGTTTTTGTCTGGGGAAAGACATTATAGCCACCGTTATCTGGCCAACTCCACCTCCGTCTATAGATCTTGCCATTCCAGTTCTATAAACACAAAATGGTGTCAATATTTATTGGCGAATCTGTTTCTTATCTTCGACTGCGACGCGATATTTAAAATTTTGCAACATTTAATTATTAACTGCGAAAAGTTTGTCTATAGGATGATATTGAAGATAGTTCTGTGGGACGTCATTTAGAAAAATCCTTCTTATTAAACAATATTTCTATCAATCTGCTGACTCAAAAACCCTGCCATATTTATATTCTTAAATTCTCCAAATATCCAACAAAATTAAAAAGTTATGAATAAGTCTTCCAAAACTCAACCATAACTTCCACTCTTTTGGCCCACACTCGACTTGCATGATGTGGTTTTGCTGTTGGATTTTTTGCAACATACCTTGTGTTGCTAAAGTCGCAGGCAAAATATTTAGCATGTCAAATGACATATTTGCTTGTTGCCACCATTTTTTTTTTGTTTTTTGGGGTGCAAAGAAGACCGCGATTTGGCCAAGGAGTAAGTGTCTTACTTGACTTCTCCCACTTGTTTTTGCTCCCATTCCCACGTTTTTACCTGGCATATGTGTGCCTCGGTCGCCTGTATCGCTGCCATTTTTGCCGTTTTGTGCTTCATTTATCACTTGGCGGTGGGATTTCCATATACTCAGCATATTTGCAATGATATATGACTGCCATGGCGCTTAACCCGGCCAGAGATCGCTGGGAACGTTTATCCCCGGGCAGTGTGTCACTTGACTCGATGACAAGCAACCCCACGGAGGCATCGCCCATTCCACACATGGTGTAATTTAGATAAGTGGCCATTCTTCATTTTAATGCTCATAATTTCATAATGTGTACACCCATATGCAGCCCCACCCATTTCCATTTCCATTTCCCGGGTTATATTCCAAATTAAAATCGTGCATTAAGAGCTGGGAGCAAACAACATGGTCAGCGTCGTGCGTTGGCCATGCCATTTATTTTATTTGGCGAGAATTTTTGTTTTTGCTAGTCCAACCTTGCCACCTTGCCACGGAAATAAATGGTATATGGTATTCCCCTTTCTGCTTCTTTTCGGGGATCCAACTCACCATGATGAATATGGAGCAGGCGAGTGGAATGGTCGCGAATGTTGAATATGTGTTTTTCCACGTTGTTTCTCTGATTTACGAGCCATAAAAGTTAACTTAATTAAATGGTTTTTGGCGTTCGCTGAATATTTATGGTGCCAGGATTTCAATGTGTCGCAGAAAGTTATGGGAAATATAAAGATAGATATGTATATTTATACAGCTCCTAATATAGACATTTGTTGTGCTACCTAAATAGATAAATTTACAAAAAAGCAAAATGTCTGTGGATTCAGTAAGTGTTCATTAAGATACTATTTTATTAAAACAATGTCTATATCTAGGGTTGGTTTACGTATCATTTCCATCCCTAAGCAACCAATGTGTATTTCATTGAAACTAACAAGTGCTGAAATCACAAATGCGTATTTCCAGTCACTTAAACTTGTCTGCATCTCGAATGCCTTTCATGCTTCAGTAAACCAATGAAAAAACTACACAAAAATGAATCCCGATGAGTTACAACCAAGTACAAGTGATGGAGAACAAAACTTAAAGTCAGCTTAAATGGCGACCGCAGAAACATTCACTCGTAAATCAATTAGCACCCACAACTAGTAACCAAAACCACCAACCACCGAACCCAAGTGGGGATCTCCTGTTGCCCTGCGGCTTTTCGGAAAATTAACTACCTGCTAAGTTAATTGAGCAAACAACGCTCGCAGGAATCGCAGGACTCGCAGGATCCGCTGCCATAAAAGTTGTGCAGCGGTCCAACTAAAAAGTCAGGCGCTGCGGCTTACAACTATTAATTATGCGGCCCAAAGTTATGACAGCAGAAAACAGCCGCAGAACTCGAGTAGCGAAACTAAAAACTGCCAACTGCCAGCGAACGAAGGGAAGCGCACATCATAAATTACGGATTGCAAGGATGTGCCCAGCACCAGCACCAGCTCCTGCTCCAGCTCCAGCATCAACTCCTGGATATATATGTATGTGCGGTAAGCCGCCGCCTGTCTTTTGGCCATGGCAAACAGCTTCCATGCATCCAAAAATATTCGAAAATTTCAATGGACCAGGAGGTGGAGCAGTGGAGCTCCAGCTGGATCCTCCTGGCACAAAGGTATCCTGCCACGGCACAAAATGGCCACCGCAGAGCGCACAAAAAGTGTCATGGCGCATGAAAAACTTCCTGCAACCGCTGTGGCTTGGCCAAAAGGCCTTCAGCCTTCAGCCAGTCCTGTCCTGTCCGTGGCCAAAACAATGGCTGAGCTCCTCCGCAGTTTCGGCAAATGAAAGTCGCATTGTCAGGCTCAATGTTTCCGGCCGGCTCATGGATGTCCTCGCACCGAGTTCCAGCCTCATCCTCATCCTCAGTCTCGTGCTCATTCTTGTTCCCAAGCTCTCCAGCTCTTCAGTCTGAGTCTCCGTTCCCTGGCTGTGGATGTAGCTTGAAACAAAGCGCATCCGTTTGGCGAAAATTGAAATGACAAAGTTCAAAGTTTAAGCGGCTTGGCTGTCAGTTTTTCAGGGGCTCTTATAGTGCCGCGTTCAGTGCACAGAAAACATATCCCAAATTTCTGCTATGATTCCTTCGATTGTTTAGTTCAAGTTTTCTATCAATTTGTGTGGCAATTTATGTTAAGCTTAAGCTTAAGATTAGTATTTATGTTTTCAACGATTAAAACATTCAATTTTGTTCCATCGTAACTAGTCGTATTCTCTTCAACTTGAAGATGTTTCTTTCAGTAGTATACGCAAACAAATGAAGTGCCTTTTATTTTTCTCCGTGTGACAGGGAATTAAGTGGCCCAAACCACAGGGCTAATCAGAAGGCAAACACTCAAACCCCATCGATTGCACTGGGTGCTGTGGAAATTAAAAACGACCTGGAGCAAGTGGAAATTAAATTGCCTGCAGTTAAAAAACACTTTGCCCAGCCACCAGTCACAGTACCAACAATGTAATAAAAGTCATCTTCTGACACGCCCACTCCACGCGCCCCGTCGGCGATGTTCCCAATCCCGGCTGCTCCAGCAATGGCATTTGCATACTTTTAAGCGCAGATGAGCAGAAATCACTCATACGCACGGGTGGCCCATTAAAGGGGGGTTGACGATGGGGCGGAGCCAAGGCCCACGGCTCACGGTTCAGGCTCAATCCAGCTGTCGGATTTTCTTGCTACCGCTATTATGACGGTATTTGCATTGTGTTTAAACGTATTTGAACACGATTTTCAGTCAAGGGGATTGGATGAGTTGGCTTAGTTTGGGGGTAACCGAAATGAGCAGGCAATTTATTTACGGTCAAATTGCGAGGTTAGGCAAGGCAAACAAAGCGGCGCAGGTCGCTGCGCAATGGGATCCCCCCGGATCTGCCATTGTGGGCGTAAAAATGTGATAAATATGAAATGTGATTATGGCTGCTATTATGTAGCACCCAGCCAGGATGATGATGAGGCTTATTATGGAGTTGCCTTCGTGTTGGCGAATCTGTGGTCGCCCTCGGCGTCGTTTTGAGTGAGTGGCTGCCATGGAACTGTCTGTCTTGCCATTCTGGATGCGGTGGCTTCCTTGGGTAAATGAAATGGGGAAATGTGATTTTGACGATGTGTTCGCTTTACGGCAATGGAAGTTCATATGGGTGGCGCTTGTTTGTTTTCGAGGGCGTCGGAAGTTGTAATTGTTTTTTAAAGGAAGCCTGAATTGCTCATTGGGGAAATGCACGAAATAAATCAAGACGAGTGACTATAAACGGGATATCTCGGAATGGGCGGTAAAATAAAACTTGAATTGTCTTCAAATTTTTTGCCTCAGCCAGGATTTTGGCAAAAAGAACTGAGCTAGTGAGATGTCTGTTAAAATCAAGACAATACTTGCGGCATCATGAAAATTATTACCATTATTATTAGGAACTTAGATTAGAAATGTTGATAGATTTGCACACGTTATTACTCCAATATTATTGATAATAAGCTTTTATTTTAGGTGTTGCTCCTTACAGGCTTACCACCTTGTACCCCAAGTCCTTTTATCTCTTCACCTTAATGCTCCACACCAATTTGCTTACATTAACTTTCCCAGCAATTGTTTTCCACCCCCCACTCCAGCCATGTGAAAGGAGCTTGGAAAATGTCTTTATCAAGTGGCAAGCAGCGAACACAAAGCCATAAAATGCTAATCCCATCATGGGAACAATGAGCAGAGCGGATCGGAGCAGAGCGTTTGCCGTTTAGCGATGCCATCAATTGATACATCAGTCGATAAGGCAGGAAGACGTCCTGTGAGAATCCTGGCTGGCTGCTTGGCTTCTGTGGCACGGGGCTAACAGGATTTGGCCACGCTAAATCAACGCAATTCGATGTGGCTCATTTGAGTGCAGCAACGAGCCAAGGAAATCGCTGGGGGAGCAGCCACCACCCAAGGAATTCGTTGCGCTTTGTAGGAATTTGCTACGCTACAAATTCGAGGCTCATGGGAACTGAATTCCGGAGGGTTGGCAAGTGTGGAAATATTGAAATTCGAAATACATTTTTGCCAAAAACTGCACTAGTACTCCGCGATGATGGGTTATCCTGGAAGCTCGTCGTATTCGTCGCGCCGTCTAAACGAATGACTGCCTTTTTTGGGCGCAGGACAACCCCGAAGTATCCTTTCATCTTGTTACAATTTCGGTTCCCAGCTCATTAGCGTCGGCGTCGCAGTTTTTGTGGCCGCATCTAATTGCTGCATGCGGCCAAAATGAATACTGCTGAATCGCAACTACAGAATTCACTGCCTCACTGCGCTAATAAGTTGAACATATTCTTCGCTCTACTAACATGGCGTATGTTACTTTTGGTACCCGCGAAAATCTGGTGCTTTTTCTGGTCCTGGGAGCCTATGTTTTCGGTCTACCTCACAATCGAAATAATGGGTTGTCCGGCCAGGAATTCAAAGAACTCCATATGCTGCCAAATCAAGATATCTTCGTCTTCTAGAATCCCTGGTTTGGGATTCTTTTTTTCAAAAATTAATTGAATTTTAAGCTCGGTTGTCTTTTGGGATTTCTTATTAAGGTGGCGTCTATATAAGCTTAATCACATTATTTCGAAAGCATAGACAACTCATTGGCTTTTGTTTAAGCTTTTCAAAAATATTTGATTGCAATAATCCTCAAGCTCATTTTCATAACATGATTTTAGAATACTTCAGATCTACTACAAGATAAAATTTCCCATTAACCCAAATTTTATTAATAAAACGTGATTACTATTGAATTGGCATAACAATTAGATTTTTATTGAAACATTCAGCCACACATTGAATTTGCAACTTAGCCATAATATCTTACAATGATGAAACTGAAGATCCTTTCGGGTCCTTCGATAAGAAAGATAATTAATTGAGATACAGGGAGATCCAGTTACATATTTAAGATACAAATTGCACTACATTTAAAGCTAAGGGGAAATTAAATCGGAGCGTGGGGGAAACTAAAGTTAATATCACAATCGAAAATGGGCAACGGGTTTTGTTTTTGGGGAGTTAGTTGACTTGATGACTTAAAAATATCCGAAGAAATGCTTCGATCATTTGGGCATACCACCCATTCGGCGACCTGGCGGTGTGCCGCCGACCACGTTGATGATCTCGTTGTCACCGGCAGATGAGGATGAGTCCTCCAGCTGCGGCTGGTGATCACTGGCCTTGTCCTGGTGGGCGGTCATGTGTCGCGTTAGATGGTGTCGCTCCCTGAAAGTCTCCTGGCAGACGGGACATCGGAGTTTCTCCTCCCGCTTCCGTCGATTTGGATCGCAGGCCACTTCGCTTTTGTGATGGGATCGCATGTGATACACCAGATCACTGGTCATCCGGAAACTTATGTTGCACTTGGCGCACACATTCTGAGCGGTCAGTGTAAAAGTGGATGCCAATGTGGGTGGAATCAACGTGGAGAGAATGGCTGCTGCAGCGGGATTCTGGAGAGGTTGGGATACCGCGAATGGATGTGGTGGCGGAGCAAATCCGGGATAGGCATGCAGGAACTCCGACGGTGGACCCGGTGGTGAGTTTGCCTGCATAGTAGGTCCTCCTCCATTGGGATTTCCAGGTCCTGGTGGACGGGTGTACAACAACTGCTGCTTAAGGCGCTGCTGTGCCTGCAGAGCCTGCATGGGATTCACCGCCTGGAAGGCTCCGTTGAACTGATACTCCGGTCGGAAGTTGTGGTAGACTATGGGATTTGCTGGCAGGGGATTTGGATTCTGGCCACCGCTATTGGTTCTTGGTGGAGGTGTCACCAATGGTGGACTTATCGAGTGACAGCTTAGCTGATCGGGACTCAAGGGCGGAGCTCCCGCATCCACGGGTGATTCCAAACGTGAAGTGGTCGATGGTGAGGATGATGAAGTGGACAGCGACGAGGAGGCTACTTTGGTAAAAGCGCTGCGCATGGGCGGTGGTGGTGAAGAAGTTGATGGTGCCTCTGGAGAATCCACCAGGGGTATGACCACACTGGGATCATCATAAACCCGCGGCGAACGGATGCTGATCTGTGGATACCGCTGGCGTGCCTCCAACAGACTAATGTACTCCAGTGCCGCCGGCGAAGGTGGTTGCGAGGAGGTTCCTCGAGGAGACAAATCTGTGGGATAGTGGCTCATCTGCTGCTGCTGCTGTTGGTGGTGATGATGGTGCAGTGCCTCTTGAAGGCGAGCCTGCTTCTCGGCCTGCTTTTGCTTAATCCGTTCATCGGGCATCATGAGGAAGGCCACATCGAAGGCGCGTTTAAGAGTGGTCTTTCCACCCGGTGGCGATGTGGGTGTCTCATTGTTGTTATTGTGATTAGTGGTTTGATTTTGCTGCGGTGACTGTTGCGGTGATGTGGAGATCCTAAGCTCGGCGTGCTGAGGCGGCGTTGGGCGACGCTGGCCAGGATTCGCGTGCGACGGCATGCTATCCATGAGCAGATTCATTTTCACTTCAATACACTTTTCGACTTTCACTTGGCTCTGGTAGGGACTTTGGGTCTTTGGTTCTATACAGTTCCTTGCGATTCGAAATTCCAGTTTCGACTGCTGGCCGCCCGCAATCTGTTCCTCTTTAAGTACCCGCTGCCACAACCACCGCGTCCAGTTGGAATTCTCGTATTCTCATATTGTCCCATTCAATTGGGAAAAAGCAACTCTCCGCACTCGCGGCACTTGGCCCATCTGTCCTGATTCTGCTCGGAGTCTGTTCAGATTCAGGTCCTGCAGAGAGCACCACCCTTATGTTCCTGCTCTTGCTCTTTCACTCCCGCTTGTCCTCTCTTTCTCCAGCGGTCTTCTCTCTCTTTCTTTGGCCCACTCTCCGTCTCTCCAGCGTTCCATCTGCTTTGCCAGTTGGCGAACATATTCTGTGGTTTTATTGTGCGAGTCCTAGCCAGGACGACTCCTGGTTGGCTAGCATTCACGGACAGGTTGGCTTGTTCGAAAACCTTGTTGTGCTGTATGTGATGCATTGGTACAATGGGCAATGTTGTTGTTAAAGTTGTGTGATATTATTTAAAAAACTTAATTGATTAAACTTAGAAGGATTTGAAACTAGGGTCATCTATATGAGAAGTTACTCTTATTCATTCAAAAGAGTTGAATATCTTGAAGTAGTTGCGCTTAAACTTCATTAGGTAAATGTTTTCAAATATTTTACAATAAATAAAACTTTTTCGCATGGTTTCCATTTAGATTTTTACCAAAACATTATATTTTACTAAATTATTTTCCCTGTTCCGCCCACTGTGCACTCATCTCTTTTCGCAAGGAGGCGGTGCTTGATCCTGGCCGCTCTCTCGCTTGCTCTCTCTCTCGATTTGCCTCTCACACCCACCCCGAAAATATGGCAGGACCTGCCCTCTCTGTCTGGCTCTATGCCCGTCTCTGTCGGTGGTGATGTCCTTGTTGCAAGTGTTTCCGAACAGGTTGTTTTTGTCGATTTTTTAGCAGTTCCAGCGAGATTGTGTGAATATGTGGCCATGTTTTGTGCTGGTGTATTTGTTGCGTTTGTTGCTGCTGGCTTGGATTTTGAGTATATGCTGCGCGTAGCTTTTACATATTGCCAACTACACACACACACACACACACACACGCTCTGGAATTGGGGTTCCCCCGTTTTGTAGGCGACTGTTGAGCGTCGAAATCTTTCAACATACCGAAATATTTATTTGTCAGTTAAGTTAGCGCTATGTGGAAAAAGTGGCAAGTGCCCAGTAAATATGCACATGCAACAATAGCAAATTGTGCAATGCCTTCCGTTCGTTTTCCGTCTCGTTCTGATCCCCCGTTTATTTCCCTTTTTTCCGGCTAGACCCTAGATCCTGGCAGACCGGATGCAAGGATGTGGCCATTGCCAGGACAAAATATGTGTCTGTTATGGTCAGTCGTGAACAGGGTTTGCAGCTATGGGGTGTATGTATATTTTATTTAAATTTTCGACTCTTTTGTTGCACTTTTTGCTTGCAGCCATGTGGCTGCAGCAGCGGCAATTTAATGTTTGCATATTTTCAGGTGCTAATTGTTCCACTTGCCATATGAGTTGCATTTTTAATTAATATTTATAGCCAACAGCCGAGTGTGCGAGTGTGCGTGTGTGTGTGTATGGGTGCATTTGAGTATCTGTGTGCTGGAGCCTATAATTCGCATGGTCGCCATGTTGGCTGTCGACGAAATTAATATTAAACACATGATTGCCTTCCAACATGGCCATTTCATTAAAAATATTGTTTAGCTTGTATTTAATTAATTGCCGATCGAACAATGCAAGCTCAACCCATGGGCTGATGTGATTTTAAATTGATAAATAAAATGGGATATTCAAATGTTTGGTGCAGTTGATGCTTAAAGCTTATGGAAAATCATTTTAAAATATATAAGAATTAATTGGGTTACCCAAGCCTATTAAATGCTGGAGTCTGAGTAAGTTAAACTATATCTGATCAGTTATCTTATCTTACATCGGACCAATTTCCTCAATATATTACTTATTGTCACATCTCACCAGAAATTACCCCCATTTCAATTGGACTCTCACATATGTGACACGTGTGCACAATTGAAGTCAAGTGAAAATCCCGAACACATTCTCAGTTCATTGCAGTAAATATTTTCAGCGCAAACTAATGAAAATCTCCGATATACAAATCGAGCACAAAATTTCCACTAAACCCAAAGGCTTATCTACCCCTGCTGATCTCGCTCTATTGCTAACTAGATGATTTTGTCTTGTCACTGAGCCAGGGGATGGAACTTTAGGTGGGTTGGTTGTTTGGTTTAGCGCCTGTCGATACATCAAACTGCCAAGTGACAAAGTGATTGCCCCGTTGTCAGGCCGAGACAAAGCGCAAAAAGGCGTGAAATTGCCTTTGTGTGATTAAGTCGAGACCGAAGGAAATGCGAGCAAAAGCGAGGAAATGTCCCAGGAAGCAAATTAAAAACTAAGATGGCAATCTCTCGACTCAAGTTTAGACACAGCTACGTGCTCCTTATGCCCGGGCATAGCATCCTCGCCGGGTTTCAATTATCCTTGGTAAGATAGCAAAATGTAAATGCTAATTGCTTCAAGTTTAGCGTAGAGCTGGCTACGTTTATTCCGGAGACAGCAGACACCTTTTCCGTGGAGATTGTGGCCTCGGTTGATGTTAATGTGCTGCCTGTCTCCCGTAATCTTTGTGTTTTGTGTGGAAATCCTGGAGGAAACAGCTTCTTGCTGCCTGGAGATCTAAGCGAACTAAGTGCACAGAAAAGTAAAATTGTCGAACTTCTGCATGTTAAATTTCAAGTTCAAACAAAAAGATATACATAATATTATTAATACCTTTAATTGTGTTTTATAACATTTTCAAATGGTATTCACATATTTCATAAGGTTAAACAGATAGCATCGGGTATCACATAAACGGGTTTTAATATTTGATATGCGATAAGTTTTATCACAATCTTTAAAGCTTTTTGTTCAGTGGATTATGTTGAGCTGGCGCAGTGGAAGTTTCCATCGAGTTTTACTATATTGCATACTGCACTTGCCAACCCTCAGGACTCGCAATGTCCCTAGAGTACGGAGTAAACTAAAACTCGAGTCCTGTTCCGGATCCAATCAAGTGCTTTTCGCGCATTAAATAAAAATTCGAATTGGATTTCATGTGAGCAGGACGAGAACCTAATTGTATGAGGGTTGGAGGACTTTGTTCCTTGGAGGGCTGCATCTAAATCCGAATCTCGAACTGGAACTGGAGTATTTTGGAGGGTAGTTGTCGGTTTCGACAGCCCCTGTTTCTGTTTGTTTAAATACCGTGAATAACATGTGGTTTTTTCGAAGCATATGGCAAGGACTTTGTCACTATTAAGGTGCCTTCTGGTCCTGGTTCGTCCTCCAGTTTGCCAAATCCTCCAATTAGACTGTCATTCATTTAAACGGATTAAAAATGCGCGAACGAGGGTCGCACTCTTCGTTCTAACAAGGCCCGAGGGTCAGTGGTGATGGTGGTAGATCTTGTGGTTGCTTCCCAGTTTAGTCTTAGTCGGATTAGAGCCCTTGTTTTGGTTAACAAATCGGCTGATGACGATGTCTATTCCGATTCTGATTCCAATTCAGATTTCTATTCGGTTCCAGCCCTGTTTACTGTGCGTCGTGTTGGTCCAATCAGTTCGAGACGCACATTCGCCTGCAATCAAATCAAGCCACAAAAACATTTTCTGCTGTCATATGCAAAACGCCAACGATGCCACAAATGCACCTGAGTGGGTGGATTATGGGTGGCTGGGACTTTATCTAAAATGCTTACGCTTGAGAAGCTTTCAATCGAATGCGGCATAAATATTTATGTGCCCCGATGTGGCAATATTTTCCGCAGCTAAAACACACAATTCGAACTCGTAGAACACAAACGGAACTCGCAACAGTTGCCAAGTGTTGCACGTGGTTGCTGGATAGCCATAATGTCAAGAGCTCTTCAAGTGGGCCAGAAGAGTCGGCAGCAAGCCGGAACAGGAACACCCACTTTAGACTCTTGAACTTTACAGGGTATATTCAAGAACTTTATGGAACTATAATGTAATTATATTTTAATATATTTTTTGATTCAATTGCTTTTTGTGAAACAATTTTTTGAAAATATTTAGAAGCTTAAGTAAGCTAAGATTGCCAAGTAAGAAAATAAATATTTTTATTTTAATTTGCATTTTTAAAATATTTATGTAAATATTGTATTGTTCCATATTTTGTTCCCATTCCTTTTAATAACTCTTAAGGGGAATATCAGCTTCGGTTCTTAAAATTCCAGTATCATTTGTATAACATATTCATAAGAAAAACATGCAACATTTGGCAGATTCTACGGTTTGGGTCGGATGTGCAGCGTATGCTCAGCGAAGTTGCACAAATGAAGCGACCACCAAGTCACCACCGGCGAACACCGTCATTACCACCAGTTGCCACCATCCCGGAGTATGGAGCACGCAGTACGTAGTACGGAGTATCCCTCATCCACATACCACATACAACTGGGATGACCCGCATTTAAAGTTGCTCAATACGTTTTCTGGTGCCATAAATTGTGACCCTGCCCAGCAACATGAACCTGTTTCTCTGGCTGTCTGTCCAAGTGACAGGGCGGAATCGGGTTGCCAAATCAGATCTAATCAGCTTGGAATGCAGAGTGCTCGGTGGTTCTGGTGCGGCACAGTTCCAATTGCCGGAAGAACCACTGTGAGCGGTTCGAAAACGATGAAAACTACCCTTTAATTGAAGGGTCGCTAGTTGTGCGCTGGGCAGCAACGAAATCACACTCGCGCTTAGCAAACATCTGTGCGATTTCGACAATGGTAACAAGGACTCTCCGAGGTCCTTCGAAGTCCCAGCCCCCGTTCGGCGTTTAAAAAGTGTTTAGTTTATGGTCCATTGATGGCTTTGTTAACTCGCCGAACAGTGCACTCCCAATCGCAACCACTCCTCCCTCTCGAAACCCAAAAGCCCGCACATTCGCAACCCCGTCCGGACGACACCTTACGTTTTTCGACGTTTACGATCTGTCCGGGGCGTTTGTACGGGGGGTTCTCCGTCTGCCTTTAATTATGCTGAAAACCACAAAATGCTGTTAGTGCAGCATTTTTCGTTTCCAATTTGATAAAAATGCTGACATATGCGCGAAGAAATGCGTTGCGCCGCGGGATTCTCGAGTTCCCAAGTTGCGATTTACGAGGTTTCCTGGTTTCCAGTTCCCCCGAGTGTCCTTCGCTCTTTGACTCTCTGATTGGAACTGGTCCATAGTTGGGCGATAACCATCGCCACCGGCTGCTGGTGCCGCACAGCTCGACAGACTGACAAGTGAGTTGTCGATCTAATGTGGCATCAGCATATGCTGGTCCCTTTGGGCATAGTTACCCATCCAGCCGTGCTTCGATCAGTTGCGGTTGCCCCTAAATTCCCAATTGACTTTGCTTTAGATTGATCTATGCCATGGACTTGAATCTAAGACGGGCTTGAATGCCATTAATATGATAGGAATCTTTGAAAGATCTTCATTTAGATCAGCTAGCCTGGGCCCTTAAAAATATATAGAGGTTAAGTGGATTAATATAGTTCAAAAGAATTTTTTAAGGTATTTTATGACTGAGTCTATAAAACAGAACTATCTTTAAGTTGTAAAACTTATCATATCAACTTAGAATAAAATATTTATAATTCATTCTGCAAGCTAGGAAACTGGTTTTAACTTATTAACAATAGATGTTAGGTCTAGGCCATAGTATATGGTTTTTCCAATTTTTCCAAGATACTGACTGAATTTTTGTAGGCCTCTTCAATGCTTTTCTTCTTTTCCATCTATAATTTTTGTGCTCATCGAATTTTCATAACATTAGTTTTCCCTGCCGCCAATTCGACTCCATTATCATATGTAATGACTTCGTTTCTTTGATTTCGTTTGCCTGCGCTTCGAGTTCAAACACTTTGAACAAATATTTTACTTTGCTCAGCTTTTTTTTTTTTTATTGTATTTGGCCCGTACCCAACCAAATACACCTACCTTCAATTTGCTGTTGATTTTCAAAATCGAATCTTGAATTAATCATGCGGAATAAATTTACTCTACATTTACTCTAGAAGTCTGCCTTAAACGAGAAGTAATTGTGGAATGAAGTAAGAGGAATAAGAATGGTATCCATTCTCAAAATTTCTCCTGTGGCTAATTGAATTAAAATTGCGATTTCATTTTCAGCGATTGCTTCATGCGTATAAATAATATTTCTATTCCAATTCCAATCGCATCGAAAAACCAAAATCGAATGCGAAAACAGCGAAATTTATGACAGGCAGGCAAGATTTACGCTTGTGGCTTCAGTTTCAGTCGGAGAGTTCAATAACTTTTCGGGGTGGATTAGAGCATAATTCCATTGTCATGGTAATTTATGAGCTTAGTTCCCATTGTTGTCGCTGTTCGAGCCGATGCTGTTGTTGTTGTCGTTGTTGCAACTCATCCAGCTTTGCAGATTTTTGCAACATTAGCGCGGAATTATGGCATCCATTACGAAGGATTCTCCCATATGTGCTTGGGTCCTATAAAAGCATTCGAACATTCCTCATATGTCGAAATGTTGTCGCTGCAAATGGGCATTGGCAATTACGTTAAGCGTTTCGCCAAATCTTCTTTTAAAAGTCCTTTTAAACTGGGTCACACTTTTCAATTTTCAATTGGGTGCTAAGTGGTTGATTCGTTTTTGGTAGCCGACCATTGCTGTCTGCTTAGTGGTAACTGATTACATATGCGCATATTTTAATAGACCACAGTTATTCCCACATGGGGTTGTTTGCAAGAAAGTAGGGGTAAGAGTAAGGGCAAGACTAGAGTTCAATTTCTGGTGTAGATCTAATGAACAAATTAGTAGAAGAGGTACTAGTTTAGATTTTATTGTGTATGCTTACATCGCATTCCTATTTTCAGAAATATATTGCCTAAAGTTGTTGCTACCACTAGTTATTGTTATAATTTTTTAAAAAGTGCTCTTTGACAGCCGATCTGTTGGTTTTTCTGTTACCACTTCGAACGATTTGATCTACAATTAATGCTCCTCCATTTAGCTGCTTAAACTTGGCAGTTATGCGCTTCCTTACGTACTCCACCACATCCTGCGCTTCCAGTTGGGTACCCGGCTTCTTGACCAACGATGCTGCTGCCTCATCTCCATTTACTGGATCCCAAATGCCGAACACACAAGCCTCGAGCACATTTGGCATTTCGGCGATGACATTCTCAATCTCACTGGGATAATACATTATGTTCTGATACTTCAGCATATCCTTTAGGCGATCGATAACAAATAGATAACCATCCTTATCCACATAGCCCAAGTCCCCTGTGTGAATCCAGTTCTCAGAGTCTTGAATTTGCCTGGTTTCATCGGGATTTTTGTAGTAACCAGCCCATTTTTGGCTATTGTGGAAGCATATCTCTCCCACGACATTGGGTTCCTGAGCTTCACCCTGCTCGTCGATTACCTTGATTTTTATACCCCTAATCGCACGACCCACTGAATTGGGTTTCTCATCGAAATTTAAGTTAACGCTGCCCGCACTGTTGAGCTCAGTTAGGCCGTAGCAAAAATTTAGGCAATCGTGGCTAAGACGGCTGCGAACTTTACGCTGAACTTCCAGAGAACAGCTTGATCCTCCAAAAATCACGTAATTTAATGAAGACAGGTCAGCCGATTCGAACTCTGGGCAGTTGGCAAATATGGCTAGGTAGGAGCTACTTAGAAGCACCATCGAGATCCTATACTTTCCAATGGCGCGACAAAATAGCCCAGGATCAAAGTCACAGTCCGCTATAATACTAGTGGTACTGAACACGCCAGAGGTTATGGCCATCGAAAGACCCGAGCACCAGTCCAGGGTGCTCGACGTATACTGAATATTGGAGTTATTAATTGCCCTGAAATGTAGTTGTTTAAGAAAATGAAATAAAAGTCTTTAACTATATTTACATGTAGTCCACAATGATCTTGTGACTATTGCTGATGGTAACTGCCTTTGGAAATCCCGAGGTGCCGGAAGAACTGAGAATGGCCAGAGTGTGATCGATGCCATCTTTGAGACGAAGTGGTTGGAAATTCTGCATCACTGGAGTGGTCAGAACATCCTGGATCCTCACTGATCCCCTCGGATGATTCCGCATGGTGACTATCGTTACCTGGAGGTCCTTGGTGGCCGATTTAACCTTTTCATACTCATCACCATCGCAGAAGATCAAGCGGGGCTTTGTGATTCCAAAAAGTTTGGCGATGCATGCCTCTTCGTAGGCATTGTGAAGGGCGTGTAAGGGGGTTCCGTTGAAGAAGCATGCATATGCCACAGCTGATTGGTGAGTCGTGTGTCTGCCCATGACCCCCACTATATCAGTTTGCCCCAAGCCCATATTCCTCATATAACTAGCCACTCGCATCGCATTCATATGAAGATCTTCGCGGGTGAGTACGATGTCCTCCGTGATCGAGATCTGGTGGTTCAATGCAAATCTATACATTTCTCTGATTTCGAGAGAAAAGAAACTCACCTGGGCAATGAGTTTCGGATTGTTTACCATATCCCCAAAGATTATCTCTCCGATTGATAAGTTTGGCGAAAATAAACTTGGTGCTTCACGACCACTCCAGATCTTGAGTTTATCATCATAAGTGCACATCGCGTTCAATAGTTTTTGTTTTACTTCCATTTCAGCCATTATAAGAAAATGCTGAGTCGATTATTAGTTTTTAAGTAAATTATGCTATTATAACCCCTCGTATCAGCAATGCTATTTCACAGCAATAATGTACATAATTACGAAAGATCAGCTGTATTAACGATTTTGTAATCGATATGTGTTTCGGTATTATTTTACTCGGCGAATATGAAAAAATGCCTAAGATGGCGAACCTCTTAAAAAGCTTACGATAAATACAACAAATACAAATACAAATACAATAAAAATACAAATACAACATAAACATTACAATAATTAAATATGCAAAACTAATTCTTCTCCATAATTCGTAAAAACTCAGCTTTTGTGGCCGCTCTGTTTGCTTTTCTATTGCCACTCTGAATAATGTGATCCACAATCAAAGCTCCTCCATTCAACTGCTTAAATTTGGCAGGTATACGTTTCCTCACATACTCCACAACATCCTGGGCCTCTAGTTGGGTTCCTTGTTTCTTGACCACTGAAGCGGCTGCCTTATCTCCATAAACGGGATCCCAAATGCCAAAGACACAAGCTTCCACAACATTTGGCATTTCAGCGATGACACTTTCAATCTCGCTGGGGTAATACATGATGGTCTGATACTTGAGCATATCCTTCAAGCGATCGATAATGAACAAATATCCATCCTCGTCCATGTAGCCCAGGTCCCCGGTGTGAAACCAGTTCTCCGAGTCCTGCATCTTCTTCGTTTCTTCCGGATTCTTGTAGTAACCAGGCCATTTCTGACCATTATTGAAGCATATCTCGCCCACGACATTGGGTCCTTGTGCTTCACCCAGCTCGTTGACTATTTTGATTTGAATGCCTCTAACCGGACGACCCACTGAATTGGGTTTCTCATCGAAGTTGAAGTTTAGGCATCCGGGGCTGTTCAACTCGGTTAGTGTATAACTGAAATTTACACATTCGTTGCTTAGACGGCTGCGAATTTTGTTCTGGACTTCCAGTGAGCAGTTTGATCCGCCGTAAAAGAAATACTTCACGGATGATAGGTCCGCCGCATAGAATTCCGGGCAATTGGACAGCATCGCCAATTGCGAGGAACTTACGAACACCATCGATATTCGATACTTCTCAATTAGGCCACACAAATTGGCAGGATCAAAGTCACAATCTTCAATTATACTAGTCAAGCTAAACACGGCTGCATTGATGGTCATCGTGATGCCTGATGCCCAATCCAAAGTGTTTGGGTTATACTGAATAATCGAGCTATCCACGGGTCTGAAAATAATAAATTAGATGGGTGTATAAAATTAAGGTGGTAATATTTACAGAAAACTCCCAATAATCTGGTGACTATTGCTAATGGTGACTGCCTTTGGAAGGCCGGATGTTCCCGAAGAGCTAAGAATGGCCAGTAGTTGATCAGTACCGTCTTTCAGTCGCACTGGTCGAAAGTTCATCTCCACGGGAGTGGTTAAAATATCCTGAATTCTCAATATTCCTGCCGGGTGATTACGCATGGTTACTATTTGTACCTGAAGGCCTTTGGTGGCTGCTTGAACTTTCTCAAACTCATCTCCATCACAGAAGATTAAGCGTGGCTTGGTTATTCCGAACAGTCTCTCGATGGCAGATTGTTCGTATTCGGTGTGTAGGGCATGATAAGGAGTTCCATTAAAGAAACAGGCATAGGCCAGAGCAGTCAAGTGAGTGGTCAACCTGCCAATGACTCCCACAAAGTCACCTTGCTCCAGACCCAGTTTACGCATATAACTTGCCACCTTCATCGCGTTTGTCTGGATGTCTTTCCAGGTCAGCTCAGTGTTTTCTGTAACTGAAATCTAAAGGTTTTGTTTCGATGAATATAAATATTGTTTCTTGTAAATTTATTAAGTACCTGGGCAGTGAGCATAGCATTGCGCTCCATTTGTTGAAAGATAATTTCTCCAATGGACAAATCTGGTGAGAATAAACTGCGTTTTTCGCCACCACTCCAGATCTTTAAGTTTTCATCAAAGGTGTTTCTTGTCTTAAAGGGCGATTTTCCCGCTTGCAATTCACCCATTTTGTATAATACGTTAAGAATTAAAATGAAGGCTTATAATTTATATATCTCTCTAACTTCTGTGATAGTAATACCATAAAAACGAAAGTGATAGACGCAAGAACTCGAATTTAAAGCTTCAAGTTAGGTCTCACCATTATCAACTGACTTATTATATCGATATTTCTTTGAGCTAAGAAAGAGATACTAAAAGTTTTGTTCATAAGTGAATTTATTTCATCTACCAATCAATTATTCCGTCACTGTTGCCATACTAATCATATTTACTATTTATGTTTACTTAAGCAATGATTAATTGCCAAGACTGTTTTCATGACCGCTGATAATCCGATTTTGAGATTGCATCCCATAGTAAAATACTCAAAAAGATGTCGAAAAGTGTTTCAGCAAATGGTCAGCTGGGCTGGACTGGAATCTCCACCACCACCAACAATAAGATTATGATAATGGGCAGCCGTCAAAGAGAGGATTATGGGTTTTGGAAAACAAGTGGATTAAGGGGTTGACAATTGGGGGAATGTGCTGTCAGGAATTTGGCTTTTGCGTTTTGCATTTGTTTTTACGATTATGACCGACATGGATGGATCGGAATCGAAATCGTTCAGTTCTGCTCTGTCCCATTATGATGCGCTATTTTGAGTGACCCTGTCCTCCGCAAACATAGCGAAACTAATAAGTAAAATGTGTTTTTCAAACATTGATTTCGGCCAGTGCGTGGTGGGTGGTGTTTTAGGAAACACACACACACACACCCCCTTTTCGAGACGACAACATTTGTCATAAGGCCAAGACAGCCTCAACAGTTGTTGGCGATTATCATTTTGACAGTTGCTTCTCGCTTCGCTTTTGTTTCAGTTCCCTTGGCTGCGTTTTGGGCCTTGATTTATGCATTTTTAAGCGGTTCACTTATTGTTTCTGCGCACAAATATGGCCAAGTATCTCGGTATCTGCGAGATACAATCCCCTAGTCAGCCCTTGCCGCGTAATTTGTTGATTTATTGCAAGGCTGCCACTGCAGGCATCTTCATTAAGCAGCACTAGCTTCCGTTTTTTATCCGGCCACGCCCGTCGTCTTGCAGCGCCCACGATTCGCTTTCATTATCATTATCCTGCCGGCATTGTCCTTAGCCTCGTTTGTCATGCTCGGTGCGTCTGCTTAAGTTTTCGCACGCTCCAACGCCTCGGCTTCCTTGGCGCAGCCTTCAAGATGTGGAAATTGAATTGAAAACGTGCTGAAGCGTTAAATGCTCTTGTGTCAACTGCTTCCAATCCACCCAAACCTCCTCGCCCCCAAATGTCCTTCTGTCCATCACATTTCGTCCTGTGTGTGTGGCGACATATGAGAATTTGTAACCTCAGCACAAGCTGGTCCGAAGTTGCGGCTGCGTCGGCCGTTCTCCGCTCGCCCCCCAAAAAGTTCCCGGCCAAGTGGCAAGTGGCAAGCAAGCGGGCCATAATTAATTCCAAATTGCATCCGCAAAGGATTGCCAAGTTTCGCTGGCCAAAACTTATCGAAGGTACGATGCAGAGTGTGTTGCTTAAGGGATTACCGAAAATCTGCTTTTCAATATTGCTCATCTCTTTAAGAGCTAAGTAACTGTTCAGGAGCAAGAAAATTCTTACCCAATGTAATTTATTTGTAATTTTTTTTATATTTATAGCCTAAAAGTATGCTATTGCGTTTTATAAAGTTCCATATTTGGCCGGTAATGATGATGGCGCTATTCTACTTTGTACTAAAATTATATCGGCGACATCTAGCGAACATTGTGTGAAGTCGCAGCAGCTACGAAACGCCATCTGCTGGTCGAGCTGAGTTTCATAGCTATTAAACTATGTCAGTCAGAAACGTGTACAACAAATATATGCAAGGAAGTCTGTAGTCAAGCTGTCTAAAGTGTCTGTCTAGACAGCTGGTGGTTGCGGTTCAATCCCAACTTTGGTCAGCACATTTAGTTTGTTTTTGTTTTAAATTAAAATATTGTTTTTTTTATATACTTCATTCATATAAATTCATATATGGACATATGTACTCTGAAAAGGACTTAAACTAATACATGTACCAAAGTCTAAGATACGTTTTTGGCTACTCTTAAAAAAAAATAACAAGAAATTACAATCTCCGAAAATATTCATGAGTTTTCTGATCCCTCTATATAGAATAGTATTGTTTTCGGATTTTCGCCAGCTGCAAGAAACTACAAACATACATATACATATACATATGGATATCAACCTGTCTTTATGGCAACTTGGGTGTTTATGTTGCTGGCGGGAAGGGAAAATGTCGCCAAAGGATGGGGACATGGGCCACGGGACTGGGACAAGGCGACAGGAAACAAATAGACAAAATGCAAACTTTATTTTTAGTAGTTTTTGGCGCCGCGGTTCCTGTAAGTTGGCTAGAAATACGCAGACCATCGCACAAACGCAGCATCGCCTGTTATCCTTGCGGATGATAATGATAATGATGATGATGATGATGATGATGTTGTATCCTTGCCGCGCCGGGCGACAGTTTCAGTGATTTTTCTCTGCACTTTGGCTATGCTGGCATTTTTATGTGGCTGGAAAGAATGGATGGCATGGCTAAATGGAAGTGTCTTGCCAAAATATTTGCATCTGCCTCGATGGACAAATTTGCGTATTTATGAAAAGAACAGATTGAAATTGTGCCCCTGCCATCGTCGTCTTGTATCTTTGTCACTTGTCGTGTTCTTGTCGCTTTTAAATTGAATTTTCAGTGCACTTTGTGGCGCAATTAAAGCTTACTTGCTGCTCTTCTTTACGAGCTGTCCTGTAAATATGCAGTAAATATACTTGGCTCATAGCCAGCCAGGCGACGATGTCCTGTGAATTGTCCTTTGGCTGCTCGCCACTGGTCACTGCGCCATGACCGCCGCTCTTCACTCTTCGAATGTGAATTGCAAAAGCCTGTCAACGGCTCACTGAATAGATTGCATTGTCTGCCAAGTTATAGATGCAGTGAAATGTCCTTTTGCGTGCTGCGTGGGTGCGGTCCATGCAACTCTTTTTTTCACCAGTATAACATGTCTTTGGAGTTCACTGACTTGGAAAATGAGCAGCGACACGTCGGCCTCAGATAGGTAAATATGATTCAGTATTGCAGAAATATATTGCAAAGCAATCAAGTAGATAACTAAAGACCTATGCTAATAGTGAAATTGCGAAAGGAGATGTAATGGGTTTTTATGATAGAAGGACCAGTTTAAACTTATAAAGGTTCATATTAAATACGTCTTAATTTCTCTAAGTTTCCATTCTTTATCTTCGGATTAATCACTCCCCTTAAACAATTTGACAAACAACCTGCCTGTCCAAATTTGTAAAGAACCCATGACCGCCCCACTGACCAGCTCTCGTATTCCCTTAACCAAAGTCCAAAAGTAATATCGAGTATATACCTTTCATCTGTGAAGGCATCGCGATGCCGCCTCCTGCCCCCTGCCCAATGCCCCCAGCCTCCTGCCCATCAAGTGGGCGTGCCCTGGGCGGGCCATAAACAACCTCTCACGGCCTCTGCTCCGCGTCGGTTCCCAGTAAGCAACAATCCGCGGCTAATCGCCAGACTACTACAACTTGAAGAAGCTGCCGCCGCGGATGGCTGGCTGGCTTAGCTGATGCTGATGGTGATGATGGTCGGAAACAAAGTCAGAGGTTAAGCACGTGCGCATCACTGTGGGCATAGGGCACCGAGCACTGGGCATCGGGCATCCTGGCCATAATCTCAGTTCGGTTTGGGGCCCGGTTTCTTGGTTCCTTGGCATCTTGGCTCCTTGGCTGCTTGGATGCCTGAGCGTTACCGCCTCCTCTCGCTGCTTTATGAGCTGCTCCTTCTCGTTCGTTTTGGCTCCGCTTTGGGCCAATTATAACCTTGGCCTGCTGCCGCCATATCTCACATTTTTTAGTACGTGGCCGGGTCGGCAATGATGAAGATGATCATTTCTTTTGCTCTTGCTCTTGCTCGGACTCAGGCTCGGGCACTGGCTCTTTGGCCGGGGTACATATCTGTCTGGTTGGGGCCGAAAAAGCGTTGGCCTGGCGCTTGGCAAAATTTATAAACGCGCACAGCGAACACCTCGCCACACGTTGGGGCGTCTCTACTTCTATGTTGGCCCTCCTTTAACCCGCTTGCCCCACAACTTCGTGGCTTCTTGGCCAACTCAACGACCTGGTAATTTATGATTAATGTTGGGCAGTCGCTGTCGTCGAAGATGTTGCTCTTGCTGTTGTTGTTGCCGTTATTGTTATTGCTTTTTTGGGGCAAAATCGGAGCGTACCATTTTGGGCAACCCTCCTGTTGTGTCTTATTACGATTGGGCGATTGGCATGCCAGAAAGTTACTTGTATGCAAGTCAACACTTTGAAAAAAGGAGCGAAAAATATCCTTTCGGCCAATAAAATATTGTTTATATGAAATTTATTGTAACAATCGAATTTGGTAGGAGTAATCATTCTTGGAATACGATTTTAATGCGAAAGCTATGGCTCTTTAGTAAAGTGAATATACCAGTAACTTTTTCAGTGCAAGATAGCCTTTAAATTATAGGGAGCTTCCCCCTTTTTAGGTAGGCGTTATTGGGTAAACGTAGTTTCCAGTGTATTTGTGGGCGGCAGGAGCAGCTACCCAGAGGTGAACTCATGTCAACGCTTGGCTGAGTTCGCCGGCCATTTCAGTTGTATTTCTCTTAGCATTTTTTTTTTTTTTTTGGTTTTAACAGGCCGGGGTGGGATGGATAAAATGCACTTCCTGCTGGCGGCCACGTCGGTGCCGAGGAGCTTAATTAAAGAGCGGCGGTGCTCATTTGACTGGGCCCGAGAGGCTTCCTGGAAATCAAAGAAACAAACTCGCTAAATATTTCAGTTAACGCTTTGGTGGTCTTGGCCTATAATTTGCTGCTGTTGCTGCTTCTGCTGCTGCTGCTGCTGCTGGGATAGACATCATTCGCATCTGATGCCGACGCTGACG
Organism: Drosophila melanogaster; assembly: GCF_000001215.4. NCBI lineage: Eukaryota > Metazoa > Arthropoda > Insecta > Diptera > Drosophilidae > Drosophila > Drosophila melanogaster. The sequence continues at coordinate 5,866,607 of NT_037436.4, read as the reverse complement.
GGTTTTGTATAAACAAGTCGAAGTCAGCTCTCAATCATAAATGAATCATGCGCAAATTATATGGCCAAGACTGGACGGCGGACCGATCTGATCTGGAGTCCGAACGATGGATATATTGGGACCGAGGGACAGATGGCAGGACACGCAGATCGCAACTTGCAGCTTTTGCTGGCGCTGCTTAATAAACAATCATCAGCAACAACAACAACATTGGCAGGGGGATCAAGTTGAAGTTGAAGTTGAAGATGAAGATGAGTGGTTGGTTAACAACAACGCCAACGCCAACGGACGCGTCGGTCGGCCATGTGATAATGATGATTTCACAACCAATTAAGCGTTGAAAGCCAAACACCGCCAGCAGAAATTTGAGGTTAATCCTTTAGCTGCTGCAATTTTCGGGGCCAGCGAAACGTGAGCAACACCAAGGCACCAAGGCACTGGCACTGGCACACCATGGAACACCAGCCACAACTACACACCGATGAAGATCTGAGATGGCGATGGCGATGGAGATGGCGTTGATGTTGATGCAGGCGGCTTCAATCAGCAGAAACTGCGGCGTCTGTCGGCTTGTTAAGTGGAGTGTTGGAGTTTGTCGGGTCGGCAAACGCCACGGGAAATTATGGTGGCCAAACTTCCCAGACCGCAACTAATTTAACCAAAGTGCGAATTGGAGGAGTCGTCGTCGTCGTCGTCGTCGTCGTCGTCGTCGCAATCGGAATCGCAGCGAGTTGTTGCACAGTCGCATTCGCAGTTGGAGCTGATGTTGAGCCGAAAGCGAAGCGAAATGGCCAGAAAAACCAAAAACAGACCGCAACAAAGCAGCCGCGAGTCTGAGGATGTGGATGTGGATGTGAATGTGGGACCTGGGATCTGAGACCTAAAACCTGGTACGGACCACCCCTTGCTCCCCGATCTTGTTAGGAGGCCCTGAGAATTATGAGCGTCTGCCCAAGCTGCGAATTTGTGAAGCGTGATGAGCGCATGGCTATGGGATCTGGGATCTGGTGTGGTATCTGGGATCCCAGCTGGAAGGGCCGTATCACAGCCAGGCTTTACTGTATATGCAACACGCGATCTTCACGTTGGCCAGCAAACAGGCAGCACTTGAAATTAACTCATAAAATATACATTATCATAGCTGAAACCGCGACTCTGGCTGTGACTGCCGCCAGTGCGGACTGTTTCATGTTGTGTCTGCCTGCAGTCTGGTTATAAGTCTGCAGATCTGGATGGGATCTACTTGGATCGACTGGTGGCTGTTAGCTGTTAGCTGCGACCATGTCGTGTTCTAGTCTGCCTTTTTGGCGCATTCGTGTGGCACCTGTCGCTGCCACCGCTGATTGGCCCCGGCCAGCACCGATCATCATCAGCTGGTGGTACTGGTAGTGGTACTAGTACTGGTACAACTACCAACTACCTTGCCAATTGCCTTAACAGATTTGTGTGCAATTAGCCAGGCAGTCGCCATGGGAGCAGCACATCTGCTGCCCAGGGAGCTGACACAAGAGGGGGAAGGAAAACGGAGTTGGGGCGAACGGAGACTTGGAACTCGGCAAATGACATGCCGGCCAAGTGCAGTCGAGCATAATGGCAAATAAAGATCGGGCGGACCGATAGTTCAGCCAGGCGGTGCCCATAAACTTGCAACTGATTTTGACGCCCCAAAAGAGGAATCCCGGGAGCGGGGGCAACATGAAATGGAGAGTAACTCCAGGCAGGGGGAGTTGGAATTTTATTAACTCGTACTCGCTGAATGCTTAATTTTCAATTTAAAGTTGCCCAGTATAGTAATGAAACCATGCAAAGAATATACAAACTTTTATTACAATACTTTTTATATTTAATGTTTAGTTTATGCATCGTTAAGATTAAGTTAATCTTGATTTGAAGTCTTTCAAAAAATGCAACAAAAGAGTTGGCATCAATTTTGTAGCATACTTTTCAGAAATTGATCTTTAGTTTCAGCTATAATCTTTTTAGATAAATTGGCATAACATATGGATTTGCATTTGAGACTCGCCTCTTCCCATTTATTTGGCGACTGTGGGAACCTGAACAAATTTGGCTAGCACCGCCAACCCTTTTGTTTTCCTCCCCCGACGACAGTCGTCCTTTTCGCTCACGTCTACGTGTAGCGCACTTATGCACAATTATGGCTTTATTGTCTAAACTTGGGCACATCTATTTAAAGCCATGCTCGGCGGCAGCAGCCAACTGAGATCGCATCCATAGAGCGTTTCATTTTCGGTTTTGCCTTTAATGCGCCGCCATCGCCGCCTGCACAGCTCCTGGCCATCCCGCTCCTCCTGATCCTCCTGGTCCTCGTCCTCCTGCCCGCCCACCAGGCACCATGCAATTCGTCCGTCTGTGTTGGCTTCATTGTTTTCTTGGCGGCCCTTCGTCATCGTCAGCAGCTCCGGTCTGGACACTGAGAAGAAATATCCTACATTTATAAATCTAAACTTTATTTTAATGGATCCTGTGATGACCCTTACTATTCTTGACAAAATTAGTTTGTAAAAATACATTTATACATAGTACATATCATATTGCATATCCCAATTTAATGCGGTGTTTCATTTCAAGGGATATAGTTTCAAACTTTATTCCCAGTGTAGTCTGCTTCCCAAGGCATCGTTGGCTGTGACTGTTTCGGTTTCTGTTTCTGCAAATGCTCCCAAGTTCCATGCTGCAGCTCCCAGTGGCAACTTCCAAGCGACGACTCCGACTCCCGGACGAATTAACTTGTTTTGGTATAAACGGCGGCTATTTTGTAAGTTCATAAAGGATAAATTGCCAATTTTGGGATTTGAACTGGCCAACGTTTTGCGTGTCTGTCCCTGGCGCGTCTCTCCCCCATTACCATTCCCATAGCCATAGCCATAGCCATACCCATACCCATGCCCAAGACCCAAGACCATCCCATACCCATATCCATCCCATCATTGGGCCTGCCCCATTCGTCGGTGCTATATTGAGTTTTCAATCTTTTGTTGACTTGATGTGGCCACCGATCGACTGGCAGTCGGAGTTCGAGTACGAGTACGATCAGTCCGTGTTTGCGTGGAGTCTTCAGGGAAAACTGGCAGCCAACCTTGAGTTGCTTATTTAAGGCAGTTCGTCAATTTCAGCCGTCTGAGCCCGAGTCTGAATCTGAGTTTTAGCCCGACTGCAGAGACAATGCCCGGGCCGAAAGCCCAGCAAATCGCTAGCCACTGTGGCGGGGCAGTCTGTCCGGGACTGTGGCGGCGCAAAATGAAACAAAACCAATTAAAAATGTTTCGTTGCACCCAAAAACGAAGATTCGCTGGTCCGCTGGTTGGGGGTTTTGGTGGCGGCGGGAGGTGCAGCAGGGTGAAGCTTATGCACTGAGAAAAATGCAGCCATTTGGGGTGGATTTCTGAATATAAAGGAAAGTCTGGTCGTTGAAATATAATAATTTTTCCGAAAGTACCTTGTATCAAGTTGTACAAATTCAAGAAAGTTGTTGTCTTATGTTATATCGTCGTGCTAATTTCAGTACTTCATTGGTTTCCGGAGCACTTCTACATAATAAAGCCCACGATTTTCTCTCAGTGCCCGACTGTTGCTGTGACTGTGACTGGGACTGCGCTGGTGGCACTGCCAGAGGAGTATCTGTTTCTGTGGCCACTGAGCGCCACTGGGTGAGTTCTACGTGGAGTGGCCACTGCTGTTGATTGTCTTGCAGATATGCAAGTTCAGGAGGCAAGCTCGGGAGGAGTGGCAGGGCAATGCGAGGTGGGGAAGGGATGGGTAAGGGGTGGTGGCTCAACGCCGGCGCACTACCTACACGGTGGCAGGCTAACAAAAAGCGACAACAACTACATTTTTTGGTCTCAGCCTGCTGGGGCAGCACCACACACCGCGCACACACCAAGCAAGAGACATTCTTCGGGGTCTCAGGTCTTCATTTTTAATGAAATTCTTAACAAGGCGCACAAAATGCAGCGACGTCGACGTCGACCGCACCGCGTTGTCCAACTAACTAACCAAATCGCAGTCGCAGCAAGTTAAGTGAAGTGACCGCCCGCCTGCCCCTTTTTGGGGCACAAAGGATGGAGGCTGTGCGCTGGAAGCTAAGAAGCTGAAAACTGGGAGCTTGGGGAGCTGCAATTGGGTCCGCAACGCGCATCCATGAGAAGGCGACCGCACACCGCGATTTTGGCCAACGCCGCCGCCGCCGCCGCTGCTCTCATTGGAATTCATTAAAAATTCAGCAGTGTGTGTGAGTCGTCTGCCCAAAAAGCCGGTTAAAAGCCATGGCCCAGCAGCATCCGAGAACAGCACGAGAAAAAACAAAAAATACGAAAAATAAAATAAAAACATTGTCCATGGAATGAGAGCAGTTCGAAAAATTTACGAAATTAGTTCACAAGCTGGCGAGGATCGGGGGCGAACGGGGAGCTGGCTAACTTGGAGGCCCAGAGCATACCAGCGCCACTTTAATTTAGTCATCAGGTGATTTTTCGCGAGCTTCAAGTGAAATCTTTAACGTGACGTTGGAGATTGTTATGTGATCTTGGTTGCGAGCTGCTCTCCCCATCGAAGGGGATCCAGAGATCCAGGCATCGGGAATCCGAGGATCCGGGGATCCGGGGCTCCGAACCAGTGGACATCGCGACCGGGTCTGAATAGTCAGCGCGTGTGTGGGCAATTGGGCTCCCAGCTTGACTGTGTGGCTGATTTGCCTGGTCGATCGAGGGAAAGAGAAATGAAACTCGAGTTCTTACTTCAATACACATATGAATGTGTATATAGAAAGACAATGACTTGAAGAATTTCGAGTGATTTAACGAGATTTTCTCAGAGCTTTTACATATAGTCAATAGCATAGATTATCATTCTGAATATGGAATTTTATAACGTTGATTGATATCATTAAACGAATTTGAAGCTTGCATTACATATTACAAAACATTTCCATTTAAATGGGCTACGTTCTCTATTTTCTAATCAGAATAATCGCAACACAATTATTCAAATTCCGCACTTTATATCTTCCGTTTTTCTGCTCAGTCAATACATTCTCGAATTTAGACTTACCGAATCGCTCAATAATTGCACTGGCATTCGACAAATTCAAATAATTTCCAAGACAAACATCAGAATCGGTTTATAACCCGTACGATCTTGAAGCCTAAAGCCAGGTTGGCGACATTTCTTCAGCCAGAATCCAGATGCCAAAGAGAGCTGGCTGGTAATGGAGGACGCCGTGCAGTCTAGAGCGTAATAACAAAGCCAGGCGACGAACTGCATCACGATGTACTCATCCCCATACCCATACCCATACCCATACCCAACCCCATCCTCATACCAGTTCCATATTCCGCTGCCGGCTGTCTGGCATTTTCAAGCTCCCGAGCTCCAGACTTCCTTGGGCCGCGAATGCTTATCAACAAATACCGCAGACAGATATTTAGCCAAGTCAAGACAAGGCTTCCAGGCCTGTCAGCTTGACTAGGCAGGCAGGCACTGGTACTGAAATATTCCACCATAACAAGTTATTTACTATGACGAGCTTTGATTGGATCGAATTGGCCACGGGAGCTATGTGTGTACATACTTACACAGGGCTGCCAGCCTTCCTCAAGGACGGGAAAATATTGTGAACTATTTGATTTAGGAAATGCATGGTAAAAACCAGTAGCCAACAGCTGCAATTTCAATAAAGCAACTCGCGCTGCGAACAGGTGGCAATCGGTCATGCAACTTGTGGCTCGAAGACCCGGCTGGCCAATCAGCCAAAGGCACCATCATTGCCGGCCACGTTTAATGACAAGATCAAGCTCAGTTCACTCCACTCCACTTCACTTCACTACACTACACTTGGTCTTGCTCCAAAGCCCCACACCCAAGGCTACGCTAGAGAGTAGGATGCAGAGTCGCGAAAGTGTGCAGCAAATGTTTCCGATGTTGCAGTTGCTGCTATTGCTGCTGCTGCTGCTGCTGATGATGACGATCGTAAAGTAAAGTAAAGTAAAGTAGAAACAAAAACCAGCTTCGTTGGGGCAGCAAACAGCCAAGATCTCTCACCTGTTGTTGCCCGAATCGCCGGCTAGCTGGCTGGCTTGTTGATGTTGCTGCTTATGTTGCTGCTGGTGGTGGTAATGTTGCCATTGCTGCTTCCACTGATGTTGCTGCGTCCGTGAGTCTGGCTCTAGGAGACCACCGTCTTTGTTATGCCCGTGGTCGACGCAGTGTCTGGGAAGTCGCTGTGTTCGTCTCGCCGAAGTGGCAGTCATGGGAATTATTGTTTATTGGCATTGGCCACGGTTCCCCACAGTCGCAGACGTCGTCTTAACCCCACTTACTCGTACCTGCACCTGGGCTAGGCAAATAGAAAGATGACTGGCTCTACGACGACGTTTCTGGGACAGATTTCGTTCTGACATTTCTATTAGACAATTTGTCGTCGGCTGAGGAGCGTCACTGCTCAGGAATGCGAGGTGAGAAGTTGGTAAATGGAAAGGGAAAGATGGGGAAAGCTAAGGAATGTTTGGGCTGCATTTTCCTGGCCAGGAAAGCAAGATGCAACAAAACTAGTGTAGATGCATAGTTTATTTTAAAGACCTAGAAATGATATTGTACGCAAACCATGTCTTGGCAAAGTTATTGAAATTAGGGTAAGCCCAGCCCCTTTGGCAATTGGATCCACCCTTAACAGCCGAACCGAACGTACCAACCAAATTAGTCAGCACTGCCATTGCATGTCACTCCTTTAACTTGAACCCAAAAACCGCCAGCTGTGCAACTGTTTAATGCAGTTAGTACGGCAGAAGGAGGTGAAGCTCTTTCAAATTATAAAGCGGCTTTTCGAATGCGAATGCACAACAAGTTGGTGGAGGACTGAGGCCTAATGGGCAGGTGCATCTCCCGGGCAGCTGCCGTTATCCAAAAGTAGAGCTTAGCGGCCGAAAAAAAACCAAACCACGTGGTCAAAGCATTTAGCCAGGGGTTAACCACATGACTAACAACGCGGTTGCGTTTATTTATTAACTGGCAAGTGGAAAAGCGACCTGTCCGTGGGTTTATTGTGTGTGGTCCTCGATGAAGCGGCTACCTTCATTAATTAGGGAAGTTGGCCTGTTGCTCATTTGTTGCCAACAGCGGTGACATTCTGATTGAGCAGCTCCGCTCAAGCGACTACCATTCCTCAGCACCTCACTTAGCACGCCCCAAAAAATTCAGAAATACTCATACAGATACACGAGCAGGTGCTACCATCCAAAAAAAAATAAACGAGAAGGCAAAAAGGAGATCCCGAGATGAGGCAGGTCCTGCCGAAAAGAGAGGGAGCGATCTTGTCGAGCCAGACGGTTCCTTTGTGTCCTCTTGTTTGGTGGCAGCTGTTTTCTCTGGCCAGGATCAACGACTTAGCACGTGGCGCATGTGGCGTTCGCTTCCCCAAATCTTCGGTGCAAAAGGGAAGCGAACGTCACTGGCTCCTGCCAAAAACCAACAACCAAAAAGAAACCAAAAAAAAAACCAAGAAAAAAGGTCACTCGGGAAGTGTGTCCCGGCTATTGAATCCTTGTGGCAGCTGCTCCGGCTTCTTAAATATACCTATATAAATATATATATATATATACACACCTATATATTTTCCCTATTCTGCCTGGCTTTGTGTGCTGCGCTCCTTCTTCGCTTATTTTTTCGTGTTTCTGATTTCATTTACTTTGGCGAGGAGTTGTCATTATTTATTATTGTTTGGTCCTTTGTTTGGCTGCGCTCTCCTTAGCGCTTTGTGCGTTTTAATTTAATTACGATTTATGTATGGAAATTTTGGAAATAAACAAACCCTTGGGGTTGCATCGATTTTCATTCAATACTGTTTGGACAGCGCCGAGGTAATGAATTCGCATAATATTTTCCCTATAGTTTAACGACGGGGTGGAAATTGAAAATCCGATTCGCAGTCTAAAACAAAAACAAAAAAAAACACTCGAGTCGAGTCGTTCACACGCAATTGCATTCAGATCCGGATTGAGGTTGATGATGAGCTAATTGAGACATTTCATCAAATCATCTCCTCCTCGCTTTTCACTTATCGGTTTTCAGGGTGGGCACACAGCACAGACTGACATACATACAATATATATATGTATCTTTGTATCTTTTTGTATGTATGGGATGTACAGTGTGTATTATACACACGGAATCGCTGGGATATGGCAACATAAGATAATTCGCGTCGAGGCTTAGCGCCTTGAAATCGCCGGGAACATTGTCTGGGGCAATGTTTTCAGATACTTTATCGCCGGGATGCGTTAAAATGTTTCGCGCTTTTTATTGCGCTTAACGTGATTTCTGCCGGCTGTCCCGCCGATCCGAGTTGCTGTTGTTTTTGGCCTTTGCTGCCTTCTTGGCCCTTTCGCAGCCGTATAAATTGACAAACTTATGGCAACGCCTTAACCCTTTTTAGCCCTTCTTAGCCCTTTTTAGCCAGAGTGTGCGGCATTCTCTTATTGATTTTATAATTAAGCGTTGTCATTAAATTTTATGCTTCTGCCACGGCGTCACCTAATTGAGTTGTTTGCAGCTGCAGCTGCGGCTAATTCAGTTCTATTTTAACGAGCCAACTAAACTCAAATCGGAGCTGAAACTGCACTTTGCCAGACGCCCTAATCGAGGTAATCCATTGTTTCTAATTCGGCTTAATGCATAAATCATCTGCATAAATTCGCGAGGAATTTCTTTTGTTTTGGACGAGCCGAAAAATGTGTTTTTGTTTGCCTGGCGGCAGTTCATCATGTCCCAGTCAGCGTTGATTGAATGTCTTTCGGTTCGGTGCGGAAATTTTTGAAATTTCTGAGCTGCTCTGGCCATATATTCTCGATATCCACTTATAAATCTCCCGGCTGCCCCATTGTCTCTGGACTTTTGGTTCTTTGGGGGCTTTGTTTCTCCCTCTTTCGAAACCCCCTGATTGGCGAGGCGGACTGACTGTGGAATTCCACGGGACTTAGGACCTAGACCGCGCTCAATTAATACCGTGTGTGGCTTAAGTGCCGCATCATTCGGTAGTCGCTAGCCACGCCCCTTTTTAATAATGCATTTCATATGCTACTGTCGCTTGGCTGCAATCCCCAGATCAGCTGACAACTTTATCTAGCTGATGGACATCGTCAAACTGTGTGTGTGGTGCCCGGTGGTGTCTGCTTCCGTTGCCGGAAGGCGCATTGGGACACAGACCTCCGTCTCATCCGTCTCCTCCGGCATCTCAATCTCATTGTGTCGCTAATTGTCCCTGGCCTGTGTGCGCGTCATAAGCCGCCGCTGCTGCCGCTGTTGCTGCTGCAACTTCTTGCCCCGGTCCCGGTCGCTCATTCTTTTGTGTCTGTCTAAGCAGCAGGTCATTCTTCCTGTTTATCTCAGCTGCACTGGAAGAAATTAACCATCATTGCTCGTTTAAAAATCCATCCAAAGGGATATAACATGCGAATACCGAGATGTACATAGTGTATCATAGTGTGTTCAGTTTAGATAATCTCATGTAATAAAGGGTTTTGATGAATTCATTCCTATGATCTGTTTGTCTACCTAAATATATTCTAAAATAGCAACCATATTTTCCCGCTGTGTAGCTGACTGGCTTCCTCTGCCTGTGATATGAGTATTTTTTATGCCGCAACACGCACAATTTGCCTCGGCCAGCGAACACAAACAAAAACAAAGTCAGCTGACTCATGTAGAAATTGACGTCGACCTGAAACTCCTCGGCTGGGAGAAACCTTCGGAAATGGGACCTCTGGAGTCTGGGCGGTGCGTTTAATGAGCGGAACGGATTCCTGAACGCCCCAGCCGGCAGCCGTTATCCTGCCGTCCTCTTCTGTCCACCGGAACGTCTCCGGAGTAGGGCACAGAAGGCATAGAAGGCACAGTGGGAGCCAGAGCCACACAATGCGCCCATGGATCTGATAGTCTGGCATAAGTCCCTAGATCGTCTGGCAATGGAAGTCGTCTGAGCGAGCGTGTGTGCGTGTGCACTTAAAATCCTATTAGGCTCAATTATCCGCTGATATTGCGTACACGATCTCATCTCAGTTGGCTTCCTTTCATTGCATTTCGCTTCGTTTTTCATTCATTCATACACTCGGCCGTCGCTGGCTAAGGCTGTTTCCCCTGCCAGTGTGTGTTTGTTCCAGGAATTAGTTGACTTGTTGTTTGCATTCAATTTGTCTTCCCTTCGTTCGGTAGCCTAAGACCCTGGGACGATAGAAGATATCCTGGCTGGCAGGACGTGCCGGTACCCTTGGCAAGCTGCTTTATTGTCCAGCACACGCTTCCAACTGACATTGATTCATATTTAGTGGATGTGAATGTACCGATCGGATCGTCTCGGTTCGGTTCGGTTCTATTAGGACATCATAGGATGTCCAAGTGTGGCGGTGGTCTCCCACTTGTACAGGACACACAGGACCTCTTTCACTTCGGTCAGCTGCTTATGCCGGCAGATGTGTGTGTGTGTGTGTGTGTGTGTGCGTGTCGTTTGTGTAAACGATCTGATTAACGCCGTTCTTCGGCTGGCCATCAAGGGGTTAAGAAAATATACAGCTGCCTGAAGCAGCAGCTCCTTATATTTGGCATTCCAACGGAGGCAAACACAAGGTCCAGATTCGAGAAACATTCGATGCCACTTCAAAAGGCGCCTCGTCTTACCGTTAAATGAAATCACTTTTAATTTCAGTTGCCCTGGCGCAGATTCTCAACAAAAAAGAGCGACACAATAAAAGCGCTATAAAAAAGTGTCGTATTTCAAATGTTTCATAAAGACATCAACTAAATCAAAAGCGACAACAGCACCTAAGGCCTCCTTGGTTTCCACGGTCATAAGTTCTTGTCCCAAAGCAGCGCTGCAAAAACAAAAGCACAGAGTGTTGTCTGGCTATCGTTGAAAAATTAATAAAATTAGTAATCAGCGCTTTAAATCAACAGAAATCAAGGGGCAACCAAGGCAGGCACTCAGCCGCAACCCACGTTGAAATCGCCGGTCTTTTTTCTTTTTCTTTTTTTTGAGGGGGGAGGGCACAACTGTCGCCCCGAAACCGCAGATTAGATAGCGCCGCCGTTTGCTGCTAATGATTTCTATTGCCTCCGAGGTAGCCACTGTGGAAGCCAGGCTCCCATCGCATCTCACATCCCCGCGTTTTTGGTGGCCGGTTGCCGGCTCTCGATAGCCGGTTAACCTATAATGAAGCAGCAAGGAGAGTGAAGCACAGATTTAGATACTCACGAACCAGGAATACCCTTTAAATGAATAATATAATCTTTATTGGCAGTCACAATAACTGAGGTCAGATAAACTAAAATAGTAACTGCCTTAAGTTAAGTTAAGTCGTTAAAACTACGTTTTGCCATCTTCACCACAATATCTCAAGTACCCGGCCAGTGAAATGTTTCAACTAAATAGAGAGGTAGAGAGTGAGACTGAGATTCTACGACGTTCAAGGTCTGGCAGGCGAGGAAATTGGAGGAAGCGGACTGCCACGGAGTCGCAACCCAACCAATTGGCTCACACTTTGGCGCTGGGCCTTGGGGACGGTGGCTGAAGACCCGAGCGTGGAGATCGCGAGCGTTAGATAAACTTGCCACCAGCATCGAGGCATCGAAGTGCCAGGCTTGGGATGGTGGTCTCCGCGGACGCCCCCTTGCCCCTTTCCGATCCCATGATCCTTTCTTTGGGGCTCGTCATCATTATAAAACGAATTGATGTGCGATTATCGCTTGAAGTCTTAGCGCCAGCTTTGAGGATGCGACTGGCTGCATGAAAAGAGTTAAAGGCAGCCAGATTCTGAGCCTGATTATGGCAGGCGCAACCTTACACTGCCTCCCGATCAAGCCCACTGCTTCTGTGCAGCCGATTTAGGTTGTTTTGTTTTATTTGCTTTGCTTATTTTTTTTTTGTGGCCAAAAGCCAGGAGCAGGACCAGTAGCTGTGGGAATGCGGCTGTGCTTCGGCTACTTTGCAATTTCTGGCTGGGCTTTTTGCGGTGCGCGACTGCCAAAAACAATTGAATTCGATTGAATGCACCGACTGGCAAAAGGGAGGCCGCGCATTCGGCCACATTCCACTGGTGGCAACCACAATGCTGGAGCGGCAGCGGCACAAACAACAAAACAATCACAACAACTGTCAACGCCCAGGCGACGGCGCCGCGGACCAGAAACTCTCTTAAAAGACAATCAGCGACACCTTTTTGGTCCAAAATACTATCGCCGCAGCAGCTTTCTGGCCCAAAAAGTGGCCGGAGAAGGATGATGGCCAGAATGAAGAGCGGGCATAAAAAGATTGCCAAGTTCGTTGCTTAAGTCTTTTGTTTCGAATGCAGACACAAAAATTGAACTCTATCCCTTTGTGAAGTGCGAAAGCGACAGTGCAAAGAACAATGCTCCAGCTTCCATCTCGCAGCTCCCGATTCTCCCGACTCCCAATTTCTGATTCCAACTCCGACTGCAGCTTCTGCGCCAGCTCCTGGACTAAACTGAAAGCGAACTGAACTGAGATGCTCCCAAGGCTCCCCAGTTATGTCGCGCCATGTTTGGCGTATGATTTCAAAAATTGCCCTTTTTGGGGTTTCGACTTACAGGCCGAGAGACGGAGGCCGCCAAATCCATGACATCATATTTGGGTGCTAAAAGCGAGCCGCCCTTCGCATTGGCCCCGTGTCCCTGTAAATAGAGACGGCAAACGAGATTTTTCCACCATCTCTGCGCCAGACCACGCGGGAAAACGAGGCGAAAAGAAGGCAGAGATGGTGTCGAAGTTCGCACATCAATTGCACAATCCGCAAACAGCAATAATCACTGTCAGAAGAGATTAAAGCGATAAGCCGAGACAGAGGATGCCCAGGCAGATCAGAGGACCAGACAGTGAACGGAGCTGGGAAACAAAAAAAAAGTAAGCAGAAATAATACAGAAAGCCAGGCAAAAGGGTCCGCAGACCAGAGAGCAGAGAGCAGACCAGACAGCCTCAATTGGGTGGCCAAAAATGAAATCATTAACACCTAAGATAATAAAAACGCAGTCCCAGCACCAGATAAACGCATTTCGAGTGCCACTGAACGCCAGGAATGCGTGTGTGTGTGTCTGTGCCAGTGGTTGCATTTTTTTTTGGGTGATGGGGAGATGGGGAAGTGGGGGGTACCGAAGGGCTAAGGCAGGAAGAGGAGCAGACTGTAAGAGGATCTCTGTAAAGCCAAGTTGATTTCTATCTTTTCATGGGAGGTTGGCATTAACGAAAGCAGCAGCAGTAATACTTGCAAACAAACTTGAGGATCGGTTCCCAAGCCTCCGTTTCCCCTCGTCCCTGCCAACTACCAACTACTCCGACCGACCGACCGGCCGACCGACTGATCAAATGCTTCAGCCGACACAAAGCCAATTAATTTATTAAATTGAAGTATGATGCTGGGCCGCGGGGGTCTGCAGAGGATTGCATGAAAGGAATTTTGGCGACAGATGCCTAAAAGCAAAATGGGTTTCGTGTGCCTGTTTTTGGTCAAGAGCAAAGCAGCGTGTTAATTTTTACCAATTTGCGGTGCCAGCAATGGCCAAAAAAAGGAAAAAATTACCAAAAAAAAAAAAAAAAGGAAAGAAACCACAAAAAAGACGAATCTTTGGCGATGACAACAACGTCGCTGCAACATGTTGCGAAGGTGCAAAACTAATGGATTTCGTCGTCGCCATTCGGTCGCATTTGCCTGCCCCCCAATAGCCCCCCACCATCTCCAACCCCGTTCCCCACCAAAGTAACGAAGTCAACGTCCAGTCCTGGCTGAAAACTGGCAAACAAGACCAGGCCATGAATGTGCTTTGCTTCCCAGGCGCTCATGGACGCCTTTTTGGCCTCCGCTGCCGCTAAAATCCCCCACCCCCTCCTTTGGCAGCTCCTCCGCCGCGTTTATATTGATATATTATGGCCACGGTTTCTTTGGGACAAAGATCTGCTTATTATATAAAAAAAGATCAAAAAAAAAAAAATGCAACAAACACAAAAAAAAGTTAACGAAAAACAACAACAAATCAGCGAGAAACCGAGTCAGAGTTTCAGTGAGTCCAAGTCCAAAAGCCCCGGCACCAGAAAGCAGGGACCAAAGCAGACCCATCCACACATCCCCAACAGCCACAGCCACATTCACATCCATGGTGCCCCATCCTTATACCCATACCATACCACATGGTATTCGCATAAAAGGCGCACAGCAGAAGGCATCGCTGCGGCAGATCTTGAGATCTGATAAGAAAATGATAAAAAGGTAGACGCCAGTTTTTAATTTGATTGGAATGGAATTTTCAGATGATTGCAATGTTGCTAAAACGGCAGCGCCGTAGAGTCCACCGCCGGACAGACGGACACGGACTTGGCGGACGGAGATGGAGATGGAGACGGAACGGATTGGATCGGATCGTTTGGGTACGGAATGGGCATGGGAATGATGGTGGTGGTGTGTGGGGATCGAACTGAGACCTGTGATATTGCCTGCTCTTGTTGTTGCTGTTGTTGTTGTGGGAGGGGCAACCGAGGATCAGGTGGCGACCAAGAGGGGGACGAAATGAGAGTGCTGGCCAGAACTGAACTCATTGGCAATGGGTCTGTTGCACTGGCCAGATGCTCAGGTTGCATGAGCTTGTGCAGTGCTCTACTTTAAGATATATGAGGTATCAGCCTTATAAATCGAATAATGTAAAATATTTGTTTTTTAATATATGTAATATATGGAAAACTATCTTTATTTTAACTTTCCTTTTCTTTATTAACACGAACTGCGTTCTTTCAAATACCCATATAGTAAGTAACAGATTGTTATATTCTTTTCTTAATTTCCCAATTGATTGCGATTCCTTGTAGGGTATTAGCAAGCTCAGCTTGGCCTGGTCAACATTCCATAGGTAAATTTGCATCTTGCGCCGCGTCTGTCATTTCATTTCACCGAAAGTACACACACACACGTACACGTATGTACCGCCAGCAGCAACAACAAAGGCCAGCAGGCGATGGCCACATGGGTGGAGACGGAGGGGGGTCAGAGGCGGTTGAGCACGGGTTACGAAGGGGGGCACAAGGAGCAGGGGGAGTCGTCGCCACTGGCGGCCTGAACGAACCGTCGCCATCGTCGCCGCCGCAAGGATGCGAGGAATAGGAAGCAGAGCGGATAGTTCGGTGGTTCGGTGGTGCCGCTGGCGGCGGTTGATGGTGGTGGTGGTGGTGGTGATGGTGGTGCAGCCGGAGCGATGCCGATGCCGCCACCTTAATTTATTTCATCTCATGCAATAATTTTTGTGGTTAACAAGTTTTGGCGGCATCGTTAGCGTCTTCACACGCTTGGCGGGATATCAACACCATTTATTGCCGTTTTGGTATTTTCGCAGTCCCATCGCCTCTGTCCCTCCGAACACCCCCCTCCCCCACCCAACCCTTGTGCTCCCACGAATCCCCGAAAGCCCCTCTGGCCCTGTGTCTCTGCTCTTCATTTTGCACTGTTGTTGCTTTTATTTCGCTTTTGTTGTTGCGGCTGGGGCAAAGCGATTTTATTGCTTGATTTTTGCGGTTTATCTGCTCGCTCTCATATAAAAATCGATTGGATTCCCGTGAAATTGATAAGTCAAGTCAACGCCGTTTTCCCTCGCATCCCCCCACCAGCTCATCCTGCTGGCTGTGCAATCCTGGCCATCGTAAATTATTCGCCTCGACTAGTTTTCTACATTAAAAGGCAGACGCCAGCGCCACAGATTTGCCACCGATCCCGATCCCGATTCCGATCCCCAGCTCCATCTTATAGCGATGCCAGTGGTCAGACAGCTCCTACTTCTGCCTTCCGGCGGCCTGTGCCCGGTAGTGTTAAAATATTCGACCACCTAGGGTCCCATGGAATTTATTTAGCCCGAAGTCCGAGGGCACATTTCTGCCGGTTTTTATTAAGTTTGGGCATGTCATCAACTTCGCAGACTCACCTCGTTGCTGGCCCCCTCTTTTCATTTTTTTATTTGTCGCCTAATTGAAATATTAGCCGAGGATTTCACCAGTCTGAGTCATGCATGTGGGGCATGTGCTCGAGTTAGAGTTTTCGGCACGAAGATGGATATGATCTGCGATCTATGGAGCTGCTGTGACTTCCACTTACGGCCGGGAGTTCAGGAGTCTGCCACTCTTTATTTATAGCCCATCCATCGCCTCATTGTGACTCGTGTGGAGCTCGAGACGTTTTTGGTTATTTTTGCCACATTGCTGTTGTCTGGAGCAGTCACTGGAAATGGGAAAGGGAAAGCGCAGAGCGAACTAACGAATATGAAATACCCTTCAAGTGTAGAAATATGACGCTAGTTAACAGCACGTCTCAATGGTTCCAGAAGGTATACTAATTTATTTTTTTGCACGTTTTTATATAATTATAATTGCTATAATTTGAAAAATGTTATATTATAATAAAAACATGTTGATATTAATTTAAAAAATTTATAATCTACATAAGAATAAGTGTATTTGAAGGACTGTTTTCGCACTCCATTCCCATTTGGTTCAGCTAATTACATGGAGCATATTTTTAGGCCCAGACACGACGCTGATTATCTGCAATTCACGTGTCGCTGTCTCCGTACCTCTCAACTCAACTCGACTCGACTCGATTCTGTTCTGTTTCTGTCTGGTCGTTGTCTTCTGCTTGAGTTTGCCAAACAAAAAGTTTGCCAAAAAATGTCAAACGTCAGACGGTTTATTATCAGATCGCCACGATGAGCTGTCACCTCCCCCTAGGCGAAATGGACACGCGAGTAAGTTATTCGCCTCAGCACCGTTCATTGTCCTCCGGTGATCAAAGCACTGCCCTTTATTAAGCATATGAGTCACCACCTGGGCTTTTCCCATTTGAATACCCATTGTTGATCGCTTCCAAGATTTGGGGGACTGGAGTCATAGCCATAGATAAGCCAAACATCCAATATTTGCTTAGATTTTATGGTGTTTGTGCCACTTGAACGCTCTGCAGCATGGAAGTGCCAGCTCATCGGTTTTTAAATCGTTTGAGGATATGTATAGTCGAATTGGGGGAAAGTTATCGGGCCAATGGTCAATGCTAAGACAAGCCGGAACAGCTCAGTGACACTGGTTGGTCTCGGGGCTAATTAGACGGCCAGTCAACACTCGGTACGAAGTGAAATTAAATAAATATAATCATTAATTTATCGTGCCCCTGCTCACAACCCTCAACTCGGAGTTAAAGTCTGCTTGCTCGGCGGCTCAACGGCTCACCACAAATCATCAAAAGTCATTTAGCAAACATTTGAAGTTGAAAAATAGCCTTCAACTTGCTTCAATGCACTTGAAGAGAATCAACCGCAGAGCAGATGGACGGGGGTAAGGTTAGGGAATATGGCCATATACCATATACCCATGGCCCATGGCCCTTCCATGGGAATCGGAAAGGGAAAGGGGAGCAGGAATGGGAACGGCAACGGCGGCAACTTTTTACGGAAGCGGCTCAGGTATAGAAGAGCCAAACCAAAGAGTCACGTCACGCGTGGGTGCCCCCCACACAGAAAGGAAAAAAAAAAAACACAGAGAAACAGAAAAACAGACTATATAAAATAAAAGACACACGGATGGACAGCCAGGCGGTCGGACGGACGGATGGACAGTTCCAGTTCCAAGTCTCTGGGCGTACTTAGCGCTGTTGAATAATTTCCACAACCACGAAACCCAATTGAAATTAGAGCCCAGTTTCAGATAGTCTCGTACTGCATGCCCCTGGCCACATGTCGCTACCACTAACAACCTGCCCCGATCTGCTGTAAGCCAAGTGCATTTTCATTTCCATTTCCTCGCCGTTTTCTCAGCCAGCCAGCCAGCCAGCCAGCTACTCATAATGCGGAAGATTGCACCAAGTTCAGTTTGCTCCTTACTTTCCTTTCCTTTCCTTACCTTTAGGTTCCGTTCCGTTCTGTCTCATGTTGTTTATCTGGCCGCTCGGATCTTGAGGTTTCTACGTTCTGTACTTTGGCTGTTGGGTTTTTAACACAATTTAGCGGCGTCTCAGTCGGCTAAGGGATATATCCATACATACATAGATATATGTATGGGCTGTGCTGGCGAGGGCGAGTAGATCGGATCAGAATGCTATAACGGCTTTGTCTACGGTTGCACAGACCCTGTTGCTCGAACATTCAACACCAGCGGATAGCTCTGTGCAACAAGTGCACGGCCAACGCATTAGAATCTCATTTACTTACTCAATTACTTTCATTTGAATCAAACCTAGATAAGCAAAAAACCAAGCAATCCTTATCGGTCAGTTTATGTCATAATCATATAGATTGCCCAACTGCAAGGTGCCTTCTCTTGGCCATAAAGCTCTACAAATATAACAGCTCTATTTGCTAGCTTTATAATCACAACCAACAGTAAACCTCTTGTCGAATCGGAAATGGAGTCGTTATTGGAATGGAAATTGGCAAATCATTTAATGATGGCTAAATGCGGAAGGTGAATTTAAATGTGATAAGATAATGATTATATGAACTCTTAAATGTTCAGTAGTGGTATTGGGCATTCTATTATTGTAAGTCATTTACCCTTCTAAATCTTTTGTTCATTAAGTCACTTAGTGGGAATTAAATTAGAATTGTTTTTCTTTAGTTTGTTTTCCCAACTCGGCTCCATCTTACATTACCGGCCTCCCCTGTGACGACAAATAGGAATTGAATGTTTGCGCCTGCGCGCATTTCGAAATTGCTTTTGGAAAATTTTCATGTTTTCATGTTTGTTATTGTTGTGGGCTTGGCTCGCTGCCCTTGTTGTTCTTGTTGCCATTGTTTGTATATATATATATGTGTTTGTGTTTTGATGATACAATGACGCTGCGCTTGGCAGCTGTTGTCTGTCGTCAGCCAGGTTCTAAAAGGGAGTGAGGGGATCTGGATCCCTGGATTCTGCAGCTTGTCCAACGTTTGCTTCCAGCACTTCCTTCCGTACTAGACAATGGAGTCTCTCTCTCTCACTTTTGCAGCTTTTCAAATATATGCTTAGCAAACTCAAGACAATCTACCTGCTCGAACTCTGAACTCTGAACGCTGATCGCTGAGCAGCGGCGACAGGTGTCGAGCTTTATTTCCGCTTCCGGGCGCTTTTCGCGTATGAACTGCAATAGTTGGCCCAATCGATAAGAACACTATCATTTGGTAGCGTTTTTTTTTTGCGCTCTTATCAGCTGGTTTGTTTCGATAAGTAGGGTAAGTACCTGTTTTGCTCATTCAGAAACTGGCAATGACGTAGACCAAGTTGGCCCAGCTCCGTCACAAGTGGCCGACTTTGAACCCTTCTTTGCTTCTGGCTTTTCTTACAATTGTCGCACTTGTCACCACACCACTGCCGCCCCACCTAAGCTCCCCTTTTATGCTTTTTCTCTTTTATTTTTTTTTTCTTCTGTCAGCTTCTTTTATTGTTATGCGCAGTGCGTAGAACAAGTGGAAGCTTTGTTTGACAATAACAACAACAGCGAGTGAAACATCAGCAGCTGGGGCAAGTAAGAAACAAAAAAAAAAAAAAAAACGTTAAGTTTACACGACTTCCAAGCGCTGGACGGAATCACCTGCCGCATTTTGTTTTTTCTGTAGTCGCTGTTGTGGGCTTGACATTTGACAATAAAGCAAATAATCATGGGAAAAAAGCTGAGCCCCCAGAAGAACGACAACTCGCCGCCGCAGTCATCATAAGAAAATATCAAAAACGGGAGGAAATCCGGAACCGTAGTCAAAACAAACGAAAGCGTTGAGTTAAGAGCTGTTGGATGAAAGCAAAACTAAATTAAGATTGACGAGTTATGTAAGGGTCTCATATTGTGATCGATCGATTAGCAATAAATAGAAAAAATTATGTCTCTTGCTCACAATTTTGTTAACAAATTGCTCATTGCTTTTAGGCAAATTGTTAAAAAGTTACAGCTCTGTAATGATAACTAAGATTAGTTATGAATCCAAACTTTCTTGAACTAGATAAGATCGCCGACAGTACATTTAACTTATTCAAATGCAGCATAAGCGCACATCATTCATTCAATTACTTGGAATGACTCATTGAGCTAGGACTTGAACTTTTTGCGTATGAGCAATAATTTTTAAAGACCCTCAGACTGGAACTCATTTATAGCAGCCTATCAGAAGCTCGACGATTATGAGTAACTTATTGGAAATCGGAGCAAAAGCCAATGACAACTGTCCTCTTATCTATTTTTATCTATTGGATTGATAATATTGTCGTTAGACACCTATTTAATCGTCAACGGGTTCGATTTCCCTCCTAGTTCGGTTTTCATTTTAACGAGTAACGACGATATTTTTTTAATACGTTGTTTTTCTAGCATATATCGTATCGACTTATTACGGTAAGAAATTATCCTTGCAGCAGAGGAATAGAGGGATTTTTCGAGAGAGCGAGAGAGTAAATCGGATTTACAAAATATATTTTAATACCCTAAATTTGAAAAAAAAAGGACATTATAGACTTAAAGAATTTTAGAGCAATCTCTAAAGAAATTAGCATATTGTGAAGCATACTTTTAGAGACGAATAAGTAAAGGTCTCGTGCCCTCCTTGATGTTCCATATTAAATATCCCAATTGTTAACCACAAATCGCCTTTAAGTAATTGATATAAAGTAATGAATTGGATCACCCGAAATTGTTGAGAGAAAACTGCAGGGTTGAGAAAATGCTGGCGTTGCTGTGAGAAGAAAACGTTGGAGAAAACACTCAACGTTTGAGCGAAATGAGCGTGCCGAAGATATTCGAACACGGCCGAACGCAGTCGAACAAATTCCGACCAGTGAGATACGTTTGAGTCGTGAGATACGTTTGAGTTGTATCCGTGAGATACGTTGTGAATGCTACAACTCTGCTCTGCATCGGTGAGATACGTTTGAGTCGTTTTCGCGGCGTCAAATCGAGCAGACCTGTGCCGCTCCGTAGAGCGAGTTCGTCCAAATAAAAAAAGAATTATACGAAATTCCGCCTGTGTTAGGAGCAGAGAAAAGAATAATTTTAAACCAACATACACAATCAGTTAGTTTCCACCGACAGTCCGCAGAAACCATTCGACGGCAACGGAACGGGCGCGCGATTGTCGGCAATCCGTAAGATAGCCAAATATTATTATTGTTCAGATACTCACTGAGGGCGTTGATAAAAGATCAGCCAGACAACTGCAGATCCGAGTGGAGTGTTTTGAAATCAGTGAAATTCTGTGTGAAAAATCGTTGATTTATTAATATTCAAGAATAAAAGTTCCCAGCGAATTTCATCAGCTGGAGTAACCGAAGTGACCCACCAAGCAAATCGAACAACACAAATCGATCGAACGTGTAAAAGGACTTTCGGTTTCATTAAGCGTGTGCAATTGCTGATTTTCCCCGGCAAAGCGGACTTTTTGCGGAATGAATGAAATAAAAAAAAAACAGCAGTGGCAACTATAATAATAAAAACAACAACAGTGCAACAACAGCCGGGGCATCTTCATAGATTTTGGCTCTCCTGAAGCAACAACTTCTGCCTGCACTTGGTATATGTACTTATCACATAGACATATATATACGCACAGATATATAAAACAAAAACGATCGCTTCTCGTGCCAGCGCGTGTGATTGTGTGCGTTCCCATGTTGCATATATATATGCACAAAAAATATATATATTTATCTAGAGCCGACTGTTGCGACGACTTTTCTATATAATCGGCTAGTGAGCACGCAGACATCGAAAAGGTGCACAAATACATCAGCAGATGCGGGTATATATGTATTGCACATATATCTAGCCAAAGCCAAAGTAGAAGATATATATGCGTATAAGCTGAACGCGGCGCACTCTGCTCTGTTTTTTCTTTTATAATTACTTTTGTCTAAAATTAGAAGACGTGTGTGTTGTGTGTGCCCCGTCCGTGTATCCGTATCCGTGAGATACGCGAGAGTGTCCGCGTCTGCTATATCGCACATCATCATCGCCGTACACCATCCGCCGTCCAATATCCACCATCATCATCATCATCATCGCCATCCCCATCATCATCGTCGTCGTCGTCATCAGAGATCAGAGATCTGCAGCGGTGTGTGTGCCAGAAAAGACGACTCGTGAATCAGACTACGGCTACGACTACGGGTGCGACTACGGCTATATAGGCGAGAGATCGCGTATACGGCCAGACAAACATTATCGTATATCTGGCGCCGAGGATTACAATTACAAGAGCAGCAAACGCAACAGCAGCAGCAGGAGCGGCAGCCGAAGTTAAAGCCGAATACGAGTACGAATACGAGTACGAATATCCGAGCCCCACAAACGAATACGAATACAAATACGAATCCGAACCCGAATCGAGGCGATACGAAACGATCGCGCGCGTGAAAAGCCTCGTGAAGAAAAGCGCTACGAAAAAAGTGGGGGAAAAATCAAACGCCACGCGACCTTAGGCCCGTCCAATTTTGGGGGGGGGCGTGCAGCGGGGCGTGGCCGTGCGTCGACTCCTAGCGATCGCTCAAGTGAAACGCGGCGAAATTCTGTTCAGATAACAAAAATGAGTCACCAAAATAAGCAGCAACAGCAACAGCAGCAGCAGCAACATCAAAAGCAACAGCAACAATCGAGTGCGGCAAAGTGTTCATAAATTAATGCTAGGCATACAGTGTGTTAGACCAGTCCGAAATACACTATCCCCCTCTCTCTCGCTCTCGAACAGTCCGTCTCTCTCTTGCCCCTGCTGTCGCTCAAAATGCTACGAAACTATCGAAAGTATTTGCAGGATAAACGGAAATACGACAAGCCACAACGACGAGGCAGCGAATTTTACATTTGTCACGTTTAGGCAAATTGCAAGGACAAAGGACACACCAACCCCCCAGCAGCAGCAGCAGCAGCAGCAGCAGCAGCAGCAGCAGCATCACGCAGCAATACGCAGCAGCAGCAGCAAAGCGCAGCAGCAACACTCGCTATCGAGATTTTGTACATAAAGTCGGGGCAATAGCAGCAACAACTTTGGAGGACGCCATGTATGCGCAACATTTGCGCAAATGGAGTCTAAAAACAAAAAAGCAACTAATGCCATTGATATTGCTAATTATCAGCTACATGTTGCTACTAAACACATGTGTGTTGTCGTCGTCGGCGACGACGCAGCAGCAACAACAACAGCAGCAGCAGCAGCAGCATCTTCCAAGATTATGGGAAGGCAGTGCCGAAGAAAGCAGCTACTATATACCACTGAGTTCGGATAATGGCAGCGGGAGCAGTGAAAGCTCCGCCGAGAGCGGTAGCAGCAGCAGTAGAAGCAGCAGCAACAACATCGACAACAATATCTTAAGTAGGCTGCTCAGCCTCAACAGCAATAGTCTTAGTAGCCGTAGCAATGTTAAGTTAAAGCCAGCAACAGTATTCGACGCCGGCAGCAGTACACCCGCTCAGCAGGAGCAACATGTGGCTGCCGTGCCAGAGCAGCAGCAGCAGCAACAGCAGCAGCAGCAGTCAATGCAAAAAGTTCCAAATACGTTAATCAATAGTCAAATATATAATTTATTATACAATGGCATGCCCAGCGAGGCGGCGAGCAGCAAAATGCGTCGCCACATTCAACCATCACAGCTGCCACATCAGCCAGAGAGCAGAGCGCAATTACCGAGCAACTACAGCAGTCGGCCGGCGGTGCGGAGCTATCTAATCGAGTCCTACGAGATGCCAGAGAGCATGTTAGAGGATCGCAGTCCGGAGCAGGCGGCGCGAAGTCGTCGGGATGGCAGCAACACCAACGGCAGCCGGCAGCAACAGCGCACCGGCCACCGGCAACAGTTGCAGCAGGACAAGCGCGATCACCGCCGCCAGCGGCAGGATCAGCAGAAGGAGCAGCGCCAGCAGCAGCAGCAGCGTCAGCACAAGAGCGGCAACAAGCACCAGCAGCAGCAGCAGCAGCGCAGGAAGCACCAGCGGAAGCACCAGCGATACAACCGCTATTGCTCCGCCCGAGATCCCGCCCAGTTGGCCTTTGCGGCACCCACCGTTTTCCAGGGTGTCTTCAAGTCGATGTCCGCCGATCGGCGGGTGAACTTCTCGGCCACCATGAAGGTGGAGAAGGTGTACAAGCAGCAGCACGATCTTCAACTGCCCACGCTGGTGCGATTGCAGTTCGCGCTGAGCAACTCCAGCGGCGAGTGCGACATCTACAGGGAGCGACTGATGCCGCGGGGCATGCTCCGCTCCGGGAACGATCTGCAGCAGGCGTCGGATATATCCTACATGATGTTCGTGCAGCAGACGAATCCAGGCAACTTCACCATCCTCGGCCAGCCCATGAGGGTCACACATTTAGTGGTGGAAGCGGTCGAAACGGCTGTGAGCGAAAATTATAGTGAGTGGATTTCGATTTTAAACCTAAAGTGGGTGGGCCTAGAATAAGTTTTTCAAAAGCAAGTTTTTGGTTTGATAAGAAAAGTTAGCCACCGATCATTGAACCCCCAACGAGTAGAGTAGCAAATCTTGGAAATATTGCCTTCAACTAAAAGACATGACATGGAAATCTCCCGAAAATTGCTCCCTTTCTCTCGCCACCTTTCTTTCGGCTTCCTCCCATTACATTTCTTTCTTGCCGTCTCTTTTGCGCCATGGCAGCTGCCTCTTTCTACTCTCCACGTTGCTGGTTGTTGTTTAATGAAATTTAGCTGCTTTTTGCAGCTGAATTTCTTATTTGCCAACTTCACGCTCTGCTAATATTCACCAGACCGAAATAATTTTATGCAATACACTCACACCACTGCTACACACACACACACACACACATGCAGGGAAACGTTGCGCATGCGCCTGTGCGATTGCAGTTTTTGTTGTTGTTGTTTTTTTTTTTTTTTTTGCAAGTCTAGGCTCTGGTCTTCTTCGGATTCTTCTACTGGATTCTTTTCTTTGTGCCCGACTCAATTTGGTTGCTGTGCAACAAAAATGCTCACATCTAGAATTTATTATTGCCGCTGCCTCGGCTGTTGCTAGTTGCACATTTTAATTAAATTCGCATTAACTTTGCTCGCTGCTCCCGGCTTCTTCTCCCTATCCCCCTTACTCCCTTACTCCCTTCCTGCCTCCTGAAAAGTGGGAAAAACTTTGAAAACTCATTTCTGTCCGCCCGTCTTTTTAGCTCCAATGTGCAACTCACAACGTCATCGTCATTGTGGTGGTTTGTTGTTCTTGTTCTTGCTGTTGTTGTTGTTGTCTGCATTCGACCTTTGCGGTTGGCAGACCCAACCCAACCCTACGTTCTTCTCCCACTGCTGTTGTTGTAATTATTCTTGCGTCGCGGTTCATGGAGTTTTGCGTCTGTAATGCGACTAAGTGCGATCACCCGGCCCCGCCCCTCGCCGCCTCCCCCGCCTTTGCCTTGCCTTTCCCTTCACACCCTCGAAGGGGGTATTTCAATTTTGGCTAGCAACAAAGGTAGAAATATGTTTTTCGAATCTTTTTAGGTATTATATATACATATGTATATGAGAGACCTTCAATGTCGATATAATTTCACATTATATAGAAATTTTGAATTACTATATCATTGTTCTTGAACCCTTGGCAGGGCATATAAACTTCGACTACCTTGAGCTAACTTCCTTTCCTTTTATTTATTTATGTTTGTTGCTGTTGTCTTTATTGTCTTCTCCCTCTCGGATTGTGTGCTTTGTTTCATCGCGGGCGCAATTAGATTTTTAATTCATTTTCTCTCTCCACATCGCTCCTTAGCTGCTGTTTCAGCTTCTGGCTCTTCCGTCATGGCTCCCGCACACGGAGTGGGAGAAAAAGAAACCCCCCTCCGGTATACCCAAGATCCCCAGATACATGGTCACATATACGGACACGTACATACATGCATATGTAAGACCCAACCCTTTTCGGAGCTCCCCCCGCATCGAAATCAGCTGCAATCAGCTGTTCTCTCGCGCTTTGTCTTTTTGGGTTTTTTATCTGGTGTTTATTTACTTTCTGGCCTTTGCTTCCTTCTCTCTCTTTTTGTTTCACCCTCCCTCTCTCTCTCTCTCTCTCTCTTCGCCGACTTCACAGACCTCATCAATGAACATATAGCATTAACAGGATATTTACTTTTGGCCCCGACTGATTTATTTTGACTGCGAACGCAGCAAATGCTTGGGAATCGATTCGCAACTGGTAGCTGGCCGTTCTACAAGCAAATGTATATTAAAAATCGATTACTCATCGAAATGCATACTAATCAATCCACCCACACAGCAGCAGACCAAATTTTGCCAACTCCTTTCACTTTGCCAATTTCCTCGCTGGCCAAGAGCTAGCCAATTTGCATATGAGGCCATAAAGCCTGAAAATCGTCAGCCGGATCGTTAAAATCTATAGTCCAATCAAAGCCGAGAAATGGAATCAAATCGTTCAGATCAATCAAAATCTGACTCGGATCGGTTATTTTATAGCCTGAACTATTTTCGGTGGCTCAAAGTTGAAATTAGCGCGAGGCGATGCGAAGGCAGGGATTTATTATTATGCATACGCCCCGTGTGACGACGCAGCTTACGGTCTGCTTGAAACCAATTAAAATGCCTTCGAACCTGACTGAATCGGTAGTATCATGAATTAACTGGTCGCATTTTATGCCCAATTTACACCCACGCCGTGAACGTCAGTTGCCGCCAGCAAGAGTGTGACTTGAATATGCGAAAAAAAAATATATATTAGTAGCAGGGAAAACACAAAGAAGGGGCCATGTGAAAAGTAAATAAAGTCACATCTTTTGTATTTAGCTGCGGGGCTACTACGGTTTGTTCTTCGCCTGTGCTGGCCATTGTTGTTGTCGAGGTGTTAAGTAAATTAGCTGCTCATAAAACATGATTTGATCTGGCAGAAGTTGGAGTCGCAAAGCAGAATCATCGGCTTCGCTCCCGATGTTTGTTGTTTGCTGGTTTGGTTTGGTTTATTTGCTTACTGGTTTGCTTGGTCATCCGAAAGCGGAGACAAACTGGCAGTATTGGCAGTACTAACAGTATATATGGATATGTATATTTAAATGTTTGCCGCTGCATTATATAATAATATACATATTTGTCACTTGGGCGGCTGCACGCAGCATTGAATATTCATTTTCTCATTGCGGTCTCTAGTTTGTCACCTTGCCAAAGCACCACCAATAATCTCGAAAAGATTTTTCATTGAGAAAAGCAATACCTGGTGTGTGTTCGTTCTACAGTTTTGAAACTGAGAAAAAGCAAGAAACACCGCAGAGAACCTTGACTGCTGGGATTCCATTACTTGAGTCGACATGGACAACCTGCGACTCTGGTTTCGGTTTCTCTTCTGGGTTCTCCACTCCGGTTGCACTTGCTAGAAAATGGGAAATGTGTTGTGTTGTGTTGTGTGGTGTTTGGCAAGCGATTACAAAACGGAAAACAGAAAGAAAACGCCAGAGCGGAAAATGCTTTTCAGCAGCATAGCGACACAGCGCAGTTCGCATATTTAGGTCAACGCCTACGAGTGGAAGCGACAAACTTACCCAACGGCACCCACAATTCATCATTTCTCAGCTCATCTCCTCATCTCATCTTTTTTTTTTTTTTTGGGTGTCTGGTCTACCTGGTCATAAGATTTTCCACGTCGATGGGTGGGGGGCGGTTTGCTCATTTAGCGTCACGCCAGAGAAGAGACAAGTTTTCGTTAGTCTTCTTGTCTCGTCTGCGATGGCTCTAGTTGATTTTGTTTTTCTTTTTTTATTTCATTTTTTTTTTTTTTGGTAATTAAGTATGAATGGCGGCGCTAGATGACGAACCTTGGTTCGTTTAGGTAGTAAGTGTAAAGGGGTTGACTCAGCTCCCTGACCAGACCAGCCCAGCCCGCCCCTTTTTCGACTACTCAGTAGTGTCTGGCACTCGAAAAAATCGTTTTCCAAATAAATTTGATCAATCTAGAAGACTTGTCTATGTAGAAAGAAGATCTATTTGATATGTTTCCATATTTAACTAAGAAGTTTTGCTTAACCAATTTTTTCATTCCAAACTGAGATTTCAAGCTCTGATTTTCCTAAGTATCTCATCTAGAACATGAGGGCAATAAGTGCCACAGGCACCCAAATTCTTAGGGCCACTTGTGGATATTTTCTGCGAGTGTAGGGGCCCCTTGGGACTTGGCTGGCGGGCCGTTTGGCATGCGGGAAATAGAAAATTATAACGAAATGAAATTTTCAAATGGCATGCCATGTTTCCTTGCCTTGCCTCGCGACTCGACTCGCTTGCCTCGTTTATGAGTTTTATGCTATTTCTGGCCGCGCCGACAGCAGAGCAGCAACAGCAACATCAGCAGCAGCAACATCACGCAGCTGAAAGCCATTCGAGAGTAGGAAGACATCTTGGTCGCCATAGGCTTGCCAAAAAAACAAAACGTCCCAGTCCCCCTTCCCGGCAACCGAAAAAAAAGTAAATTCGAAAAATCAAGCAACTAGAAAATCTGCCTGCTTGTTAGCCCTGCCTGCAATTTGCATTTCAGTTGCACCGGCAGCCGGGTTTTTCTGGTCCATCCTCCCAAATGGCGCTAATGGAGCAATCTTGGCCAGATAGGAAAATCGAAAAAAAAAAAAAAACGGAAACTGGTCGATCAATGAGCCCCTCTGTTGTTCCGATCCATCCACATCCACTCGAGCACTCGAGCAGCGGATGTGACATAATCTGATTGCCGGTTGCATTGCATATGCAACGTACCGCCGAAATGGATAAACCGAATGGCATTCATAAGGTCTCTCATTGGACCCATCAATGGGTCCATCCAGATCTGTGTCGGCGCGATATCAAAGGCCCCCTCAGGTGGCGCTTCCTCAAGCGGCTGATCTACATAATTCGATCAGGGCGAATATGAAATGCCCTACCAAAAATAATGACAAGATATATGATAAATTGTCACAGCATGACTCTTCGAAGTTCGGTTTCTATTTATAAGTATCTATATATAGTATAGTATAGTATAGTATACCCCCCGTTTGGCAAACTTCACCTCAATTAGCCATTCAGCATTTGCGTTAATTTGCGCGGCACTTGCGGCACATTCCCTAATACCAAAACAAAAAAAAAAAAAAAAACAAAACGAAACGCCATTCGTAAAAAGATAAATGATAAGAGATGTGTTCGGACGGACTAATTGTTTTGGTTGGCTGTTAATTTCTGCCCGCATAATCGCACTGCCCTCGGCCACCTTCTGCTCCACAAAAACAAAAAAGCGCTTCAACAGTTGCGCACGCGGCCAAGATTAATGGCCAAAAAGTCGGCGACCAACCGATCGACCGGCCAAGTCGACCGACGCACAGATAGATATTGAAATTGATTGATATTTGAAAAATCATTTCGGTTCGTACGGCTTGGACTCATTATTAGTTTCCCATGGATCATTTTCACAGCTAATGGTTGGCTTGGGAGCACGAGCTTCCCAGCAAGTCGCATTCCAAATATGTTTTTTTTTTCTATTTTTCGGCTGCCAAGTCAATTCAATTTGCGTTGGCGGCTCTGGCGCTTTGAACTCGAGAGGAAAAAAAAAATCCTAAAACGGTGGGAGGAGTTGGCCAAAATCGTTTACCACTAGTTTTTGAAAACTAGGCTAGTGACTAAAACAAGCGGAGTTCAAGATCGCTGACCGCTCTGACCGCGTATCCCTTGTCCTTTCCGCGACTGGCTATCTTAATTACGCATTAATTACATCAAACATTAATAATTCCACATGCCAGCCGAGCGAGCGGCTGCTCATCTATCTACTTCAGTGGCAGCAACACCTCCTCGATCTGTGGATCAGGATGGGGATCAGGTTGGGGATCGGGTATCAAGGCGGGCACCTCCTCTGTATCTGTATATTAAACTGTCTGTCACCCCCTGCCCATCTGCAGCGCCCTGCATCAAATTGCAAGCCATCCTGGTCGTCGTCGTCGTCGTTGAGTCGGATCTTTGGATCGTTGGATCGCCATCGCCGGATCGCTCTGTTCTCTGTCTGCCTTCTGAATTCGCGATGGCAAGTTGAGAAATTTGCCTTTGATATCGACCACATGTGTGCACAGCGAAAAAATATTAGGTGGAAAGTTGAAAATATTCCGAATTATTCACAATATCATCTGCAGGATTCTTATTTTTAAAAGCTTCCGATATTACAAAAACACTTTCTTGGTTGTAAATATTTTACTGAATTTGTGTAATTTTTCTGTGTGCAAATATGCAGCCAGTTCTGGATCTTCCGAATCACCCTGCCTTCGCGTTTTGCACCCCGTCGCTGTGGAGCCATATTTTCTTTTTAGCTGACGATTTAGTCCATTTCCCGCTCATAATCGCATGAAGTTGTTTGCCTCCACCGAATGGCTTAATCCGCCAGATCGATGCGCCTGTGTTGACTCAATAATTCCCTAACAACTCTTTTTACGCATTTTATTGAAAGTGCCGAAGTTAGCGGGCATTTCACTTACCTGCGTGGGAAAATCGACTAATCTGCGACCGCCCCGAGGAGTCAGTTTTTGTTTTTAGAGCGGTAAAGGACAGGTAACGGGCCACATGTCTGGCCGGAAATTCCCCGTTGACCCCTGACCCCGTGTCCTTATGACGAATTCGTCACTTGGCGTGAGCACACCTGGATTTCCCACCGCTTAGCCAGCGGAAATTCCAAAACACCTCCGGCCCACTGGCCCTCAAAATTGTTATATGCTCTGCTACGATGAAGCAGAAGCAGAAGCAGCAGTGTTTTATTGGCGGAAGCATCCGCCAAATTGCACCCAATCTGCAGTTTGAAGTGCTCAAAACCCCCACCGCTCCCCTGTGAATTTCCGCCGGCCGGCAAGGTGACCGTGTGCTAAAACAAAATTTTTATATCGAAATTGCCGCCGGTCAACGCGCGCGCCTGCCCAATGGCCACTTTAACCACGTTTCAGCGCGTGTTGGCCTTTTTGGTTCCCAAGCTTTGTTTGGCCCACACAGACAGACACTCTACTCTGTCCGCGTATATGCATGTGTGCTCTTACACTCACTCACACACACACTCACACACACACAGGCACACACAAAAGCCATTTCGGACAAGTTGGAGTTGCATTTTTAGCAGCATTTTTGTTTTTCTGCGGCATTTTATTCGTCGCCGCTGGCTACAAATTTGTGGCTGCTGTGGCAGGCTTCTCGCATCTCGGATCTCGACTCTCGAGTCGCCACTGCCACCGGTTGGCCACCAATTCCAGCCTCTCGGCTTCACCTTGTGCCCCAAAAGCTATTTAAATGGTATTTAAATGTGTCTAAAAGTAATTTTTTGCGCATTTAATTCGCATTTTTTGTTCGACGAGTATTTGGCAAAGCACTTAACGACATTTATGAGTATATTTCATTAAAAATGAAAACAGCATCGAGTGCCTGACATAATGCGTCATAATTGAGGCGGTTTTTGTTCACTTTTTTTGCATTGTTGATGGTCAAACGCGTTGCAAGAATTCAGTTGACAGGCGGCTTGGCTGCAAACGATGGAATCTAGGGGGTTAATTAAATAGCCTTTTGGAAAACTCAGCCTACGATAAACCGAAAGCAATATACCCTTGCTGTTTGTTTTAGTTAATTTAGGTTTTAGATTAGAGAACTATCCCAAATGAGTAATTATTTGTTATAGCTCATGTTGTTGCATGTGCAGCCAGCATTCAAAATGTTGCTATTCTGCCGCAAAATATTTTCACACACACGAAAATGATTTCAACTTGCCACCAGCAACCATAATAACAGCTAACAGCGGCAACAAGTGGCCAGGTAGTCGCTGCATGCCACACACAGCAAACAAACAGCAACTGTTTTTGCTGCTGCTGTTGCTGCTGCAATTGCTGCTGCTGCTGCTGCTGCCTCCTGCAACAAAGAAGGCAACTAGAAACTATCCAATGGCCACCAGCAGCAATAGCAATAGCAACTGCAACTGCAACATCAGCATCGCCACATGCTTGACCAGCCGACGAGACCAAAGCGAGCGCATAAAGCATAAAAAAGCGCAAAGCCACAAGAAGTTGCAAGTCGAAAAAGTCATTATATGCGACAACCAAGTCGTCGATATTGGCAGCGACGCCAGCAGCACACTGAGAGAAATGCGTCCAAGAATCTTGAACTGCAATGTAATGTAACTGCAGATTCATATTGTTTCAGATGTTTTTTCATCAATATAATTTTGCACTTTAGTTTTGCCAGCTGCAAGTTTTCTCTCTGTGCAGCTGGCAGCAAACGGCGACTTTGGCTTTGGCTGCGACACATTTGCTTAAATAGCAACAGCAACAGTTGCTGCCGCTGTTTGTTGCTTGTTTGGGTGCTGCGGCGCAACAGCGGCAGCAGCAACAACAACAGCAGTGCCCATTTTTTTTATTGCCGCAGTTGGAAAATGCAAGGCGGACGCAATCGGGGGTATCTTGGATTTCCAGTTTTCGGTTCCCACAATGCAAAATTAGGTACGAAGCGTCGTCCCCATGACGTAATTAGCATAGAGCAGTCGTTGTTGTTGCCGTTGTCGGGAGCCCATAAAGCGTATTTACCGCACAACGCGCCAGACGCACTGCATCTGGAATGGCAGGGGGGAGGGGGGTCGAAGAGGTGATGAAGTGGGGATGCGGTAAAGGGGAAAGGGGTCAGGTGGCCAGGTTGGAGGGGCTGTGTTGCCTTTCAGTCAGGTGAGCCATTGCCATTGCGCATGTGTGGCGGCGGGAGAAGGTGGAGCAGGCGGAGCAGCTGGACGAGGACGTTGCCATAACTCATATATGTGGCCTGGTCGCCGGCAATTGTCGTGGCCGTCGGGGCCAGAAATAAAAACATTTCGTTTAACGATCTTTATCGATGCGATTATTGATTGTGTGTTCATGGCCTGGCTGTTGTGGCAGCAACATTGCAGCTGCAGCAACATGTTGCCGGCGCAGCAGCAACATAGCGCTGCTCGCATACAATTTGGTTATAACTTTCAGAGGCAGCATGTGGCTTTATCTATGAAAAGACCATGTCCTCGGTTCTCTCTCTTTAACCTTCAATTCAAATTACTATATTAAGCATGTTCTATTTGATTTGCTTGGCTTATGTCATATATAGAATGGTGTCAATGACGAATATGCTTTAATAAAATAATTTAATTCGAATTTGTTCTATGGATGAGATAGTTTTGAGTTAAGTAGAATCCGTCAACTTTTAGATTGACTTAAGTTATTAGATAATTGCTCTGGCAATTTCCATCAGCGAGTTACTCACCTAGTGGTTTATCTCTTCAGATCGCCAGATCACCAAGTTCCTTTGCCCCACCTCATTGTTACCGCAACCAGCTTTCAATTATTAGATTAACTTTGAGGCGGCTCAGAAGCAGGTTGCACGCTCATCTCAGTTCATTTTCACCTGGCCATGCAGCACCACCGCACTCCGCTCGCTTCCCATTTGAAATTCTTGGCATACTTTGGCTGACAGCCGGGCAATTGTCGGCCATCCGAGTGCTCCTGCCTTGGCCACTGTCCATGGAGCGGCTGCCTCCTGCCAACCACTTATTACGTAATTATTTAGCCACATCGAGCTGCAGCAGCAGGAGGAGCTGAAGTGCCAGATGCAGCATCGCCCTGGGCACGTGTGTGCCAACTGACTTGGGCACCTGTTTCAGCCGAGTTCGAGCCCGAATCTCTTTGGTATTTATGCTATAATTTCTGGCATGCAGCCGACGAGAGAAACTGAGATGCTGCAGCAGCATCAATTCAATTTGCATGCCATGCCCTCGAGCTCGCTGATCATCCAAGTTCGCCACTGCTGATCCTGATAAGCCATCGCCATCGATTCGAAATTGGATGGCAGATGCAGTGAGGCGGTGTTCTTAAGTACCAGCCAATTTAGTTGCAGTCCAGCGGACACGTGGGTATCGTTTTGGGTTGGGAAAATAGTGCGGCAGTGAGCAGTTAACGGCATTTGATAACTGTTTCACGCTTTTGCGTTTGCAATTAAGCCGGATGGCATAGAAACTTTTGATCGTTTCATAGACCATAAAGTTGGCTCGACACGCTCTCACCCAACGAAACCGTCAAACGGCGCCGGGCAACAGTGCGTATGAGCAATGCAGCAGGTGGATTTTCGGAACCGATTGTGGTTAAAAATAATTAGACATCCTTTTACAACTTATACACATTCATAGTCAAGAAAGGATGGAAATACATAGCTTAAAGTGAACATTTATCTTTACAACAAGCCTTCTAACTTGTTAGGTTGTTCCTTTTGGGCGTTTATTTTATACTCGCTCATTGATCGTTCGACCAAGCCAAGATTTTCCAAAACATTTTTTGTTTGTTTATTTATTTCGACATTAGTTAATGCGTTTATAATGCGCAAAGGAAACACGGCGGCCGAAAAGCAACAATGACCAGAGAATTTGTGCGCTGCTACTATTGGCGCCTGCTAAACAATTGAGGGGCAATTCCCACGCTGCGTATGAAATAAATTCCCCAGCTGAAATTGTGCGCACAACTCTTTACATTTTAATGATGCCACCGCGCACTGGGCGAAACTTTGAAGCAGCCGCGATTCGCTGCCGAGTCATTTACTTGTTGTCGAGCGCCCCATTATAAATCTGCTAGCCAGCCTATGACAGTTTTGTTGTTGTTTTTGTTTTTGTTTCGCCTTACTTGCCTCGGTTTCTGTATCATTTTTCTTAGGCTTTTTCTCGTTTTTGGTTGACACAAGAAATAAACTCACAAAATCACACCAAAATGTGGTTTCTGGGGGCCATTGCTCGACCGGCTGACGCCTGATGTGATTGCAAATGAGCGGATCCGAATGTGGAAGACAAAATCGGAATCAGATAACCAGTATATACATATGTCTTAGCCGTGGCCCGAAAGTGAGAGCCCAGCGATATGTGGGTGCTGACGGAAAAAAGATAGTTAGATCGATATCTTATCGGGACTATCACACGCATATTTCCAAGAAATGTGCGAACTTTACGCCCATGACGTAGTTATGTTTCGGATGCTCTTCCGATACAAAAACCCACTGAGTAATGCCGACTAGACATTCGTACTTTTTGCGGCAAAAGTAGTTCCCCTATTGGCAATGTTATAAATAGAAACGTGCAGTTATCAAGTGCGGAAGATAAACAAATTGAGAACAATAAGGTGATTTAATATCATAAATTAATATACCAGAAGTGGCACAACGAACTTGTTTGAAAAGATTAGGAGGAGATAAGATGAATAGGAACTAGAGAAATATAGCAAAAAATGCAAGCAAGTATATTTGAGATAGTATCAAAATGTAATAAAATTGCAATTATAACTCTGTTAAGCTAGTACTAGCTAACTAGCCTTATTATCCAGTGACAGCGAATGTCGCATAAGGATCGTAATTTTTGATGATAACCCAAAGGTGCCTTCTGCTTATCCCCATCAGAAAATAACTTACTTTTCCCCACGACGATCTGCACTCGATCGCGGAACGATTACCCGATGTGAAGTGGCCACTTTCGAGCGGCGATTACCCAGGCAGGCAGCAACTACCGGGTTGCTGATGCAGTTGATCTTGCTGCAGTTGCAGCTGCTGCTGCTGCTGTTGATGTTGCCAGACTCAACGCATCTTTATTTAGACACAAAAATGTTGCATGTTTCGCGCTTTTCACCAAATGCGCTCGCCGATCCACATTATTATGCAAAGAGGGTTGCACTATTTACCCAAAAATGGCCATGGCTAATGATGATGATTGGCCGGCAAAAGAAGAGGAGCGAAGCGGAGTTGCACTTGCCACTGGCAACAACAATAACAGCAATATAGCAGCAGCAACAATCGACAACTTGTTGCTGCCTCGCAGCAAAATGTGGGGCTGCAAATGTTGCCAGCTTTTGTTTGTATGTCGCTGACAATTAGTTAGTGCATTTATTGTTTACGGCAACAGAGCTCATACTGTTTAGCTTTCTGGTAAGGAGAAAATCCGTATAAACATTTTGCTAATTTTTGGCAATTTTCGGAATTTAATATTTCCATAGAAATTGCGTTGGTTCGATGATTTGTAGAGGTGCGCGGTGGAAAACTATCTGATGAGAGGAAAGTTCTCACATGACGAAATATTTATTTGAAATCTTTCATGTTTCATAAATTTATGTGCAATTTATTTTTAAACAACAACCGTCGACGGCGCGACGACAACGTCTGACAAGCCGAAAAGGGGAGAAAGACCCTGATGGCACTCATCTCCCACTCTACTTCTGGCCCCCAAAAATTTCCCTCTAGACACAAAAGTGTGCCTAATTAGAGCTGCAACAACCAGAGGAAGATCTTTCCGTGGCGCCACGTTTGTTGGTTAGGCACTAGAAAAAGGAGAGCGCGGCATATGGATGAGCATGAGATGCGGGGAGCGAAGAGATCAAAGGGCCGCAATTTTCATTGGCGCCCTGTCGGCCTCGATTGCGAAAAAGCAAAACAAGCCGAACGACCGAAGGGTGGCAGAAAATGGAGTTAATGAAATCAAAGGGCAATTTACCAGCCGCCCACCCACACACCTGGATTTTCCCGCTTCGCCACCGAAAAACTTCCATCAGTGAGTCAGATTTTTGGCCAGCGATAATTACAGGTGTTGAGAACAAGCAACCATCTCTCGGGGGTGTCGTTATCAGAAAGAAGAATCTCTCGGCAAGACTCTCTCTTGGGGGGTTGGAAAGTCTGAAGAGTCTAAGGAGTCTAGAGAGTCTGGAGCGTCCGGGGGATTCAGCGGAGTCTGGGGAACTGATATGAAAGCAATTAGCAGCAGCGACTTGGCAACCAGCTGGCTTTTTTCCACAGAATTTGTCAAGCTGTGACTTTGATCTGCGGAAATGTTCGGCAGCAACAACTTTGAATTTGATTTGAAAATGCAGCCGCACCTCCATCCAAAAAATAAATAAAAGAAAAAAAAACAAAAATTAAAGAGGAGAAAAAACCAAAAACAAGCAGCAGTAAGTAGCAGCAGCAGGGTCTTTTCTTATTTATAGCCACAATTTTTATGCTCCATTTCAATGGGCCTGCGGAGGAGGCGGCTGTGGAGAATGGGCAGGGGATCGGCTGAGCAGGCCGTCGTCGCCCCTTTGAAGATTGTGTGCTGGTGCTACCCCCTAGCCCTCTAACCACTTGATTGCACTTTTCGCAGCATAAAATATACATTTATGTGCGTCTGCAATCGGAGAAACAAAACAAAAACAAGCAGACACACAGTGCCACAGAGCCGCACACTCACTCACTTATTCATTTGTAGCGAGACTAGAAAACTATATAAAATTGATTTCCCCACCCGCACAATGGCCGATCGGGCCGACAATGAAGCGCCATTGAAGCGCAACCAAATTAATCTTTCAACGACAATTACAATTAATTATAAACGCCCCCTTCGGCTTCTCTGCACCAACAACATACACACTCTCGTCCAGCTCACAAAAGCCTTAGAATTTCCAAAATAAAAAACTGGGGGCAAAAAAAAAAGAGTCCAATTGGCTTGCTGAAAGTTCGTCTGTGTGCTTGCCACCGAGTGTGTATGTGTGTGTGTGTATCGACAGCTGGTGGCCACCACGTCTGGCGTTTGAATTTGGTTCAAACAGGTCAGCTAGACGAAGCCTGAATGTTCTTACCAATATTTAAAGCTTGCACCCATAAACAAAACAGTTTAAAGCATTGCTTACAACTAATTAAGCCTTAACAGGTTACTCTTTTGAAAACTTAAGTGAAAGATGAGTTTGGGAGTATTTTAATATTCAGCTATTTGTTATATTTAATTACTATACATTGTCCCATTTTTGTCATCATATAGTTGAAATCTAGAAATCAATTCTACCAAAACTCTCTGAAATTAAGACATACAAGTCAATGGATTGGCTATGTGGAAGCGTATGTGTAAACATTTTCTCGGCTGGTGTTTTAATTTTCATCTGTCTAGCGCTCTGCCCCATACACAAAGCACCATCAAGTCGGATCCGTATCTGTATCTGCAGCTGTAGCTGTAGCTGTAGCTGTATCTGTATCCATTCCATCCATCGGTCCATCTATCTTTTTATCTATCAGTCTCAGCGCTCGCCTAATTACGAAAAGATGAAAGCGCTGTTTGTGGGCCAGCGTCCGTCCATGTGGGCCCACCCACCCATCCGAAGCATCCATCGAAAACAACACCTTGGTGGATCGATCGGTGGACCGACGGATCGGTGGTTCGGTGGAGCGGCGGGATCCCTTGTCGGGGGCTGACCCACCGACTGTGCCGCTTGTTAACGGCAGCTACTTAATTTCGTATTAATAAACATCACAAATGTTGTAATAGTTTGGCACTTTATTTATTTATTTTCCATTTTATGGCCGGAAAGCCAACGATTGGCGGCAAACATTCTGATTTCTGAGATATCTTTTCATCGATGCCAGGCGATTTCTTTTCGCAACAACAAACTTTACACACTCAAATGATTGACGGACAGCGATCTAGCAAAGTTGTTGAAACAAATTTCGTTGATTCTCTTGGCTAGTTGTGCAATTTGGATTTGGATTCGGATTCGGACGCTTCCATCAGTGAAATCGAGCAACAATGTTGATTCCATTTCGAATTTGGATATTGACTTTGGTGTTTCGACTGGGTGTGGAACCTTTTCGGTATTGAACCTATTGAGGCGTTACTATTTCGAGCGGGTTCTACGTCAGTGTAAATTTGATTCAATTGAAAAGCTTGTTTTGGTTATCCACTTTTCAACACATCGTTAGCTTTGGTCATGGAAATGTATGAAAGAAAGATATTTTTCAATTTCAAAGAATTTATCATGAGATTTGGCAGCCACAACAATTCTGCGAAGGCATTTCAAGTATTTTATTAGCAAATAGAAATATACGTTTCTATATTTTAAGATAAGTACAATTTTCCAGGGGTTCCCCGGACAATAATTATAAACTATTTCCTCCGACTAAACGCCCCCAAAAATCAAATTAGATTAATGCGAATCTAATCTTATGAGCTGAGATAACAAATGGCCTTGCCGCCTATTTATCGCCTGCAGTTAAATGAACTGCAAATGGGATTTCGCGGAAAATATAACCAAAAGACAAGACAGAATGCAGAGGAACACAAGGCTGTCAGTGCCATAAATATTTCGACAGCCAAAACAGAGCCAAGCCGACTCGGTAAACAGAAAGTGTTTCGAAAGATGAATTTATTAAGAGCTCGATAAGTAAATAAAGTAAATGGAAAATGCAGCACCACGAATGTGAATCGCATTTTCCGGCATTGCAATAATAGGACATACCAATACATATAAATTCGCTGATTTTTCACCCATTTAAACATATGTATATGTATTTCGAGTGTACATATATATGTGGGATAAGTATAGATATTTGCACAGATTGTTGCCGTCTGCCGAATGGTTTTCCAAGAATTGTGGGCGTGGCTGTTGCCGCTGCCGCCCGTTGATGAGTGCTGATATTTTAGCTAGAAGAGCCAGCGAATCTTGGCCAACAGAAAGCCGCCGGCTCGTTGCGTCATCGCTGTTCAATGGTGCGTATGATTAATTTCGGTTCGCGGTCTCTTTACCAACTGCAACTGTGGTTTTTTGGTTTTTATTTTTGTTTTTTTTTTTTTTCTTGCCAACTACTACTGGAAAAGTGCAACTGCAGTCGAGAAGTTCCCACAAATAGCTGAAGTTCACTTTTGGCTGCTCTTGCCTTGCTTTTCTCCAGGCTTTTTCACATTTTCCACTCGCCGAGTGCTGTTGTTGCTTGCCGCAGTTGTTGCCCACTTTTGGACATTTAAGCCGCTTTTGGCGTGCGTACAACTTCAAAAGCTGCCAACTCTGGTCTGCAGCAGTTGCAGTTGCTGCTGCAGTTGCTGTTTTTGTTTTTCCTGCTCAGCTGATTTATGCGCCCGCTACGCGAGTGTAGGCGCTTTTCATGTAATCTGGCGGGTAATCCAAGTGGCCAAAGCGTGAGAACTTTACACATACCAAGTTGGCCCGGCCAGCAGCAACTTCCGTATCATTTGTGTTCAATCAGCGAACATGCACCAAATTTAACTGCCAGGTGCTGGATTGCCCCGGCTTTTTGCCCAGCTGACTGGGTGGGTAGTGGGTGTGAACCGTTAGGCCCGCTCACTGAAGGCCGTCGATTTCTTGGGCCAGCTGCAGACCCACTCTCTCCCGTTTCCACCCGCCGCCCCTCACGCCAGCAAAACAATGCGAAATAAAAAACGATTCTGGCACAGATTTTCTCACGCTGATAAAGCAAAGAAAAAGAAGGCTGTGGAAAACTTTGAAGTTGTCGGCTCAGCAGATCAGCAGCTCCAAGCTGAAGGATTCACAGCGCTGACAAATGTCAGTCAGGCTCAAATCCCAGTACGTGTCCAAGATAAGCTCGTCATGAGGATGAGGATGCGGATGAGGATGAGGAATCGCCAGCCAACTGCAGTGGCAACTTTTCCTCCACTCGACACTCCACCACTCTGGCTACCTTTCTCTGTCTTGTGGTAATGTGCTCATTTTCCTTTTACGGCAATTCACCTGAAATTGGGTTAACTTCGGTTCGGTCAAGATTTTGCTCTAGATTCGTTTGGCTATCATAACCAGGATGATGCCGGCTGATGGTGGCTTATTATTGAGTTAGCCATTGCATAGTTTGAGTAATTCCCTGGCTATTTTTAGAGCCTCCAGGGCGCGTCACCATCGCGATAAGCTGAAAGACGGAGACAATCGGACATGCAGACAGACGGACAGACAGAGAGGGCCAGAGAACGCTTAGTCATTCCACTTGTTGGCCAAGCTCACCCACGTAACTCAAAATCCAGACGAGGCCACGAATGCAACCTCGGAGTGCACTGGGAGAAATAATCAGATCGTTTTTAATAGTCACCATTCTAATTGGTACATTCCTACAAGTTTAAGGGATTTGAAAAGTATGGGGTTCTTTGGACAGAAAGCTAGTTCTTCAGCTTGAATACTAAACTTAGTATTCTGCTGCAATATAGTTTAGGACTTGCCTAAACTTTTACAACCAAAACTGTTTTTTGTCCAGTGTGGGGATGGGCTAGCAGGCATAAAAAATAATGTCGTCGGGGGAAATTGATCGATTTAAAAAGAATTAAGATCATCGGCCACTTTTTGCGTCCTCATCCTGACTCACTGACTTAGTGAACGACTAAGCCGCCAGCTCCATCTGCATCTGCATCTGTGGCGAGTGCAACTTAATTATGGTTTGTTTATTCTGCAGCTGCCCCCCGTCCCCCTTTTTTAGTCCCGCCGTCTGGCAATCTTGGCCCGGCTGGGACGTGCGCTTTGTCATTGCCAAACAATTGCAGTCAGTCGTCGCGCTCTTGGCCCGATGGCTTCGACCTGGCCCGTTGTCGTCCATGTCTGCATGTCTCCGGGCATTGGGTCTTTCTGCTCTGGGGTCTGCCCTGATGGCTATCAGCAATCAGGCGCTTTGTGCGCCAACGATTCCCAATCCAATCGAATTGCCTGATGAGCGAGCAGAAGCAGCAGAAGCCTCCGGCAGCACGGCTGAATCGTTTTGAGGTGAACTTCTGCAAGTTGCAATTTTTCTCGATTTGCATTAATCAAACAAAGTCGTAAAAATAATACGAACAAAAATACCCGCTGCAGACGATAGCAGATAAGAATGGGATTTTGATGACAGTGAGCGTGACAAAGAGTCAGGGGGAACAAAGCAAACTATCTTAACCTTGGGCGCATGTAGATACCCACTGGATTGCATTCGGAAAATATCACACGCTGTCACCATGGGCAGAAAATCCAGCCAAGCCGTTTGTTTATCAGCACTGAAAAGAATTCCTCAGAGTGTATCTTAGAATATGCAAAAAAAATTCATTATGGTATAATTTTGTTAAATTATTAATATATTTTATCTTTGATAATCAACACTTCTGTATGACCAATTGGCAGTACTATGCATCTCTATCTCTTTAATCGACCAGTTTTGCTGAGTTATAAATTCCATAACTACCTAATCACTGGCGCTTCTGTTCGACTTGCATTTCCAAGATGTTAGTCATCTCTCAGATTGTCAAAGATATCATGTGACAATGCAATCTTCGAGCTGATATCACGTTTAGGTAATAGTACTTAGTGTGATGCCATTGATAAATGAAGTGACTCACTGGCCAAGAACGCACTATTAGTTTAAGTTGAGGAGCCCAGCATAACTGGTATGTCCAACCGTGAAATCCGAGAACAAACACCGCAGTTTTCCTTAAACCGCCCCCTTTCGGTCTTATCGGTTTTATCACTGCCGCATTGTTTGGATTCACACGCCCCCAACAAAAAGGGGGAAAACAACACAAACAACACAGGCAGCACAAACAAACAAACAAACAAGCAAACGAAACAACAAGCTGAATTATGCACAGCGAGAAATATTTGGTGAGAGCGTTAAATGACTGTGGAAGATACCGGACAAATTTACATAGAATCGCTGCACAAATATTTGCATAACATTTTGACAGTTTCGTGAAAAACATGCCAAGAGGTGGTCTCAAACAATAACACCAACAATGGCCACAGCAACAACAATAACAATACCGAGAGTAACAGCAATGGCATTAACAGAAGCGGGAAAAGCGGTAGGTAACAGTAGTAGAACGTAGTGTCAACAGCCCCCGGCTACGTCATCTGTCATCCATCCTCTGTTGACGCATCTTCATCACGTGCATCGTGGAAAGTTTGTTCCGTTATTATCGTAATGGAGCATTTATCAGGAATGCCAGCGGATTGTAAATCGATAGATAATATGAAGATTGAATGAGGTTGATACGGTTACCCTTGAGAGATCGTACAGTATTTGCTGTGTGTATAGATGGTGCATTTTCAGCTGATTTTAGGTACAGTTATTCAAAATTTTCTAAAGATGTAATAATTATAAGCTCAGTCCGGAAAATTGACTTTTACGAATAATGCTAAATGTTTCCATTTCAATGAAATAGTCCAACTGTAAAGAAAGGTTGTCGAATAAAAAGATTTGTAGATTGCACAGACTTTATATGTAGGTAATAAAATAAATTCGCCATAAAATAAATCTGTTTAGAATCAAGCAAATTTTCGAAACGCTCAAAGATGTCTAGACTATTTATTTTGGGAAATCTGTGTGTGAACAGAAGATACATATTTTTGTAAATTCGCTAAGCGCACGAGTATGCGGCAATTATTGGTGTTTTATTATAACCATAACGAATAAATATAGTTAGGCCCCATTTTGTGGCAATCATTTAGACAATAATTTACTTAGGCAGCCATATAAACCTCAGACAATTAAAGCATCTATCTACCTAATAATCCGAAGCATCCTGCTATCTGCAAAAACAGCTGCAGCATTAGCAAAGTCAACACCACCTGCATTAGCCAAAAAAGAAGCGCTGGCAACAGCTGACTCAGTGATAAGACTTCGGGGGGCATTAGTCAGAGGAACGTGAGAAAGTGATAAGAAAGATATGGGAAGATATGGAGCCGTAGCAGTAGCGTCTCATAGGTTGGAGATCGCTGATCTGGTTTTGTCCAACAGCTGGGCGCACAGAAACCGAAACGAGTCTGGCAAAAAAGATGGGTAAAGAAAATAGAGCAGCGGCAAACAATGAAACGCAGCCAAATAAACAAAACAAATGCGCTATAAAAGAGGTAGACAGAATAGAGCAAAGCGAATTTGTTGGCATTTAGCGGCTGAAACCGAGGCGAAAGACAATTGATGCCGATGGCGATGCACGGGGCCAGCGATCTTCGCTCACTTGACTTAATTAAACGCTTCAGACAGCGGGTAAAAATACATGTAAAAGGGGAAGTTCAAATCGACCGCGAAAGGGGCGTGTGGGATATATAGCGCAGATCTGCGAGGGCAAGTGCTTATCGCTTATCTAGACTAGAGATTACACTGCTCATCCTGCTTCATGAATATTGCGCTTCTTACTGGATCCCAGCGGATTCAGATTCATCTGTTTGTTGCCGTTGAAGCTTTGGATGTGGCTCCCCTTTCCTTTCACACTAGAACACACGAAATGCTTCTTGTTATTGCCGCTGTCTCTCTATTTGCTTGAGTTGTCAGCGCCA
Source organism: Drosophila melanogaster (assembly GCF_000001215.4). Taxonomy (NCBI): domain Eukaryota; kingdom Metazoa; phylum Arthropoda; class Insecta; order Diptera; family Drosophilidae; genus Drosophila; species Drosophila melanogaster. Next base: position 5,822,539 of record NT_037436.4, on the reverse strand, counting down.
GCGACAAAAACGTGGAAAGTCGACGCTTCAAAGGAAATCACATTGCGTATACGCAATGTGCAAATAAACAAGACGAGACAAAAATCGCAAACAAACATGGAAAAATCGACATCGACCAAATGGCGACAACGTAGCTGCTATTTCCACAGTTTTATTAGTTTGGCCAGCATTTTAACCACACGTGCCAGCCATCCAAGCATTCACCCATCTCCCATTTAGAAGACCTATTCAGATTCAGATTTCCCCATTCCCATTACCATCCATCTGCCTTTGCCGAGCTCACAGGTCGCGAAAATCTTTTTCGCACTGCCTACATATTCTTTGATTTGCCTGTCTTGTGTCTGGCGAAAGCCAAAGACATCATTCGCCTGTTTGTTGCTGAATCGAAATATGTTTCCCATGTTTGCTTGGGTATTGAATATTGTGGTTAACTTAAACATATCTGCCAGCATATCGTATTTCCTATTGGAATGTCTTTAAAAATGCTTTTAAATGCTGGGTAAATTGACGCGTGATAAGGCAAACTATATGCTAGGGCTAGAGTTCAAGTCGTAAGGAAGTTCGCGCTTTTGAAACTATACTATCGTCTTTCCTGGAAGTGGGATGCAATGTATGAACATTAAAATACGTTTAATTATTTAGCACTCAACGCTATCTACAAGTAAATAACTACCACCCCATTGTCGAATAATTATCCCACTGATAAGAGCAAGTTGCATTACACCCCAATGACAATTCTTAGCCAGTGCCTAGGACAACACGGCGTATGCGCAATATTAGTCGTCACTATTGACACTTCAGTGGTTCGCACTTATCTGCCTGGAAGCGTAATCATGCAAATATTATCAGAGCCTTCAGTGAAGTAAATTGAAGTGTCACTCCGCGCCCCAGAAGAAGACGCGTGCTACAATTGTTAAGTTTTACCCAGACAAATAAGATAGTGATACATACATATATATACATATGTGCCAGCGCACTCGTAGTATTTGTTTATGGCCCGATAAATCACTGACGTCGGGGACGAGTCTACGCAAGAGAATCCAGCAGTGACACAATGTCGCGAGCCAATAAAAATGAATCAAAAATAATCAAATAAATAACACTCGAACGCATTCGGAGGAATCATAAATAAGCGCGTCGGTTAAGGAGGGAAATTTATATGAATTTTATTTTTTGGAAAAACTTCCGCTGACAGCGGCAGCAGCATCTCGGCATCTTCTTCTACCAAATGTGGGTCACTCGCCGGGCTGCCAAAATAAATCGCCTCTTTCGTTCAGCCAGCCAGCCACTCGCAGCCAGTATTGGTAGATTAAACAAAATAATATATATCCATATACATCTGTATGTACATATATATCGGCGACTTGACTTTTGAGAGAAAAATAATAAGCGAAAAGTGCAGTTCACATTGCACAATTGGGATAAACCCAAAGGGAACAATGATCGCCGTGGTAATGACTATGTAAATTGCAATCGCTTGAATGAATGAAGTGAATATTGCATGAATATATATGAAAGTCTATATATACAGCAGCCAATTTGACCCGGTAGATGGCGCCAGTCGGCGTGTCGCATGCAATTCCGCTGATTAATTCAATGCAAAGCGACTTAATTTAATTTTCGCTCGACAATCTGAGCTGAGCTGAGGTAACCACATGTTGGCGCCCCATCGTCAAGTTGCCCGTTTTTTCTCCCCTAATGTTAACCGCTTTTCTTGATGGATTTGCATGAATCATTGGCGGCGGCGTTGCGCTCGAGAGGAAAAGCGCGTCGGCCCCGAAATGAAATGCAAAAAAAAAACAAAAATATTATTTGAAATATGAAAAGTTATTTTAATGCTCCCTGTCGCTGTGCTGTCTGTGTGCTAAATTGGGGAGCAGGCAGCGAGGCGACAGCGCCGACAGTTTTCCTCCGTTTTCTTTGGCAGCGCTTCCTTTTCCATAGTGGCACTTGTACTTTTGCCAGACTTTTCCGGAAGCGCGTCGCGACACACCAGCCTTTTTGACGTAGGCACTGGCCCAAAGTTGTTGACGCACTCGGCAAACGCACAAAAACAGGGCCACCCGAGAGGCCAATGCGCCCGGAACGCCTGCAGGATATCGGATTTCAGTTCGATTCCTTTATCCTTTATCAATTGACATTGACAAATCAAATGTGCGATGACCACTTCTGCACGGAAAACAAAAACCGATAAGATGTTATTTTCAACCAGATTGTTGAATTATCAAATCTTAGCTTTTAAGCTATTTTATTTGGCAATTACGCGGTTAATACAACTCATTATAGGAGATACGTATTTCATTGGCATTCCAAATACAACTGTATACTTTTTTCGCTGAGTGTAGCCAGAAAAGACCAATGGCCCGAACAGAGAGCACATATTTTTAAGCGCATAATTAAGTCATAATAAGATTGGCGGGGGCGGCGGGGTTGAGGCAATATGATATGCCAATTTTTGGCCGAACCAAACACACGCAGAAGGCAAATAAAAATGTTCATCTTATTATTCTGGCTGGGATTTCTGGTTAAATCAAAGCGCGAACCGCTGAGGGGCATTCATATATGTATACTATATATGGTAGAAGTTGGGTGGGGAGGGGTACGAAGCGATCTGAAGTAGGAGCTGTTCATGACAATTGTCAACTTGTTTTGCGTGTGCCGGTGTGTTGGGTGCCTTCAATACTTAATCGCCTTGTGTGCCGTGGACATTTGTGAGTTGACGTTTCGGAGCGCTGGCACACCAATACACTCGCGCACACACACACACACAGGCCCATGCGCACACACAGATAGGCACGAACACATATGCAGCCTCACAATTTGGGAGCGTGAGAAAGTGGCGCGCACAATTAAAATGCTGCTTTATGGCCCGACGCTGGGCCAAACATAAATTATAAACAATAATTTATCTTTTAATATACTCAAAATGTTATAGAATAAATACACCTTTCGAATAATTACACTGGCAAGAAAAGTGTTGCAAAAATATGGGACTCCTTTAGCAATCATAAATGCCGAAAACTGCAAAATTAAGCTTTGAATGTTTGATTTGTTCAAACACTTGAACGGAATTTACCTTTGGTAAATGAAGTATTTCTTTGTCCATGCTTGCGTGTCGCTTTCTCACAGTGTACGTTTTCGAATTTAAAATCACATTATATGTACAATATACGTACGTATATCCATATGGACAGCTTCGTCTGGCCACGCGATCCTCATCGCATAAATTAACATTTGCCGGGCATTAAATCAGCGCAGACTTTGCAGACTGCTTGGAATTAGATATATTGTAGTATTAGATAGAGTGCGAATATGTATTTCGTTTGCCCTGCCAATTGCATAACGATCGGTGTGTTTCATTCGATGGATGTGCACTTTCGTCCCGCCACCCACCAAAAACGAAAATAGATCCACCGATCGATGAATGATCACCATGATCACCGCCGCTGGTGAATCACTTGGACAGCGCACGCAGGTCTCAATTAGCATGTGACGAGCACTTAGACAGCACAGCCCAGCCCCGCCCCCCAGCCCCAAAATGCCCGCCCCCGCCCACCAGACACGTGATATGCCGGCTAATTTAAGCATTCACCGGCGGCGGGGGAGTGGCAAATCGCGATGCGCAAGAAAAGACACAAGTTTCATTGCCAATTTGTCGGCATTGATGAGTCAGTCTGTTGTGACTCTTTTAATATGTAATTGGGTAACTTACAAATGAATATATTTAAACCGCATCTGGGGCCAAATCTATTTATTTGTAATAAAAAGCGTAAACGTAGAGACACGTGTTTCGAGGTTGCAATTGTTCAAAAAGAAGCCTTCAGATAACTGAATTGATTACGATCCTATAAGATATAAAGCTCGCATTTTTCTTGTCATCTGTGCTGCAAACAAATAGTCCAACATAAATTTTTCCACCTCTGAAAAGTGCCAGACAACTTTCAACTTAACGATCTCCAGGCAACTTAAGAATAAAAAAGACCAAACAGACGCGACGATCATGAAAACACAAGGAAAAATTCGCGAAGAATGCGAGTAATTTCTAATTTGCTATTTTGTTTACGGCTGTCTACGAGAATAATTTCAATTTCATTGTTTTTGGGCAGGTGGAAAATTCCGCAATTATCTATTCACTCAGCCGTATTTGTTGTTTTTCGCAAACGTTTGATGCTAGACATCACCGAAATGGGGGAAATCAGCGAAATCAGAAAGCGAAATGCATGGCCTAATGGTTTGTCTGGTCTTTCTTACAGCACAGAACGCAGAGGTCACGAAGATCTTCTCGAAGCCGAGCAAAGCCATCATCAAGCATGGAAAGAAGCTGCGTATCGTCTGCGAGGTGTCGGGTCAGCCGCCGCCGAAGGTCACCTGGTTCAAGGACGAAAAGTCCATCAATCGCAAGCGCAACATTTACCAATTCAAGCATCACAAGTGAGTATTAAGTGAGTGTCCGTGATCGAAGTGCGCATATCTAACATCTCCTTCCATGGGTTCACCCACTTCTCCCCTTGCAGAAGACGTTCCGAGCTAATAGTGCGCTCCTTCAATAGTTCCTCCGATGCGGGCAGGTACGAGTGCCGGGCCAAGAATAAAGCCAGCAAGGCGATCGCCAAGCGCCGCATCATGATCAAGGCCTCACCAGGTGAGTCTAATACATATGTTATGTATGTTAGATGGTCTGTTCATTGCGAGTGATGCGTGGGTGTTGCAACAAGCATCAATGTATATCTGTAGATATGTCGATGTTATGTTGCGGCCAATTCGGTATGCTCCAATTCACTTGTTATTTATGGCCACATATGTTATGTTTCACATCTTTGATTCAGCTAAATTTATATTAGAATACCTACGCCAAATCCTTGTAAATCAAATAATCAAATCTCGCCTCTATTTCAGTTCACTTTCCCACGGACCGGTCAGCCTCGGGCATACCCTGCAATTTCGACTACTGCTTCCATAATGGCACCTGTAGGATGATCCCGGACATCAACGAGGTCTATTGTAGGTTAGTACTGCCCTGCTATCTAACTCTACATAGAAACTTAAAATACATAAACACATCGGTCAACTAAATATTTCATTAGTTTAATATTAGTTTATATGTTGTCTAACAATGAGACCAACTTAGTGTTTTGAATATTTTCTCCCTGTGCACTCGATGCATCCTGCCGCACAGTCGAGCTAGACTCCTCGAAACTGATCCCGAAACTCAAGTGGTTCGCTTGATAAACCTCGCTCATGTGACAGCTGATAAGACTGCATGTATATATGCATGTGTGTCTTGTAATATTTTGGCATCACATTACACGCTCGGCAACCGAGCAATCCGGGGGCAATTAAAAGGCCACAAATTTCGTGGCCGGAGTGGAGAACTCCACAAAGGCTCACTTGCCGGCGTGTGTGTATGCAATGTGAATAATGTCTTTCAGCGCCTCGTTTTATCTGGCAGTGCGAGTGTGCACACGCAAAGCGATGAATCGATTCGATCCAATCGGATCCCAAAAAAGCGCATTTCACTCGCTATCTCGAATGGGTATTTTTTTTTTCTCAGTTTTTGAGGAGACGTTGCAGGAGTGAGGAGGGAAATGAATTTCCATTTTGATCCCACTCCTTCCGCACTTTCCGTTTTTTGCTGAAATTCGCTGTATGCCACACACTTAATTTGTTTGCTCTTTTGTTTATATTTGACCGGATCTTTGAGTGGTCAAGCAAATACTGCACCGCAGTTCATGGCCATTTCGATTTTTCCCACTTGTGTATTCCTTAAATATAATTATGTTTCGAAAACAAAATGCGATCTATACTAAATCTGTGCAACCAATCTTGTCTGTCTTTTCAGGTGCCCAACCGAATACTTCGGCAATCGTTGCGAGAACAAATGGCCCGACAGTAGGTACAGCTCTCCCGAATCATGCAAAAATTATCAGGGAGGTTATTACTGCTAAAATAGGCACTTCTATAGCATCGATTGTTTTGCGAGTCGAGTCAAACGCGAGTTATACACAATACCTAAACCGAATCCAATCAAATTAAATCAAATCAATCAAACCGAACTCAGTGCCCATACCAAAATAACGAATAACATAAACTATTATAAAATGAAATACGATAACGTACTACAACCTAAAATGGAATGGAATGGAAAATCCAACGAAATTCCCATTGCACAGTTCACAGCAATCCTATCACATTGAAACTTTCTGCAAAGCATCCGAGAACAGAGAAAGTGAAATAAACCAAATATAGTTGATAAAGCCACAAACACAGCCACACACAATCATACAGACAGAAAGTACAAAAACAGTATGCAGAATCGGACCAAAATCTAAACTCCAGACACCCACCCAATCACAGACACTCCACACACACAGACCCCCAACTATCAACAGTCACTTTGTAAAACGACGAACTAAAAGTTTTATTAGAGAACACATTCCAAAAAGAAACAAAGTAAAGTCTTAGTAATGAAAACAAAGAGTAAACGAAATAAATAACTAACCAAGTTGTTCATAATATATATAATTTTATAAACTAAAAAACATATTAAGAGCAATCAATAAAAACGAGAAGAATGCAAATAAATACGAATAAAAACAAAGGGTGCTATAGAAGGTTTATTTTAAATAGTGTTTACATAGGAACTTAATTTAATTTCAATTCACTCATCACACGAACCACACCAACCAAAACCACAAGTAAATGTAAAACAAAAAAACAAAAAACAGCAAAACAAAACAAAATAATCAAGCAACTCGGACATACGGACGGACAAGCGGACGGACACCGGACAACAGGAAAATTTGACTAAAAAGGGACATTTCCCCCACAAAGTACTGAGAAACTTGTCGAATCCTTTGGCTCAGCCCACACTTACTCACCCACTCACACTCAATATGAATATCCAGATTTACGATAAAAATCAACAGAGGCTCTCTTAGTTAGATACACGAATATCAACACGCATAAACGCTGGCAAGTTAGTTACAAAAAAAAACAGCACTCACCCACAAAGGCATCGAACTGACTAAACATTTGAAACGGGAACTGAATTTTGTTTTGTTTTCAGTGTTATTATTTGTAGTTTGCAAATATTAAAAACAAACCACATTCGATAACCCATTAGAATTTATGATTTTCAATTAATTTAAGTTATTACTCGTTATTAGACATTAACACTTGGCTGTAGATTTTGACAAACCAAAAAAAAAATACACCGAAAAGAACCCAATTCAAATCAAATCAAACAAACCAACAATTTCATTCTGCTCCTCGTTTTCTTTTATTTGGTGATTGTTTTTTTTTTTTTTTGTATTTTTTCTTTTAACTAATCTCCTGCGTTTCCGATTTGGGTAACTCTGTTCACTATTACTTCCTTAGTTTGTGCTCGTTTCCTCCTTAAGTGTAAACTCCACGGCAAAGTGAAATCTTGAGCTCGAATGAACCCAAAATAAAAATATATACATACATATATCAAATCACTAATTTTCAAGTAGTTCTTGCTAAAGACCTTCTCTTCAATATCCTTCTGCATGGATTTTTTCATTTGAGAGCGCAATTTTATGCTTGTAGTTGCCCCTAATTGTGGAAATGGTGTTAGCCAGCTTTTAGTTAGCAGTAAATGAAGAACTGAAAGATTAATTTTTAATTTTATTTATAATTTAATCTCTTCACAGATATTTTGTTGCAATCTACGGCCAAATACATACCTTAAATAACGACTATTAATGCATAGAATTTTGTTTCATTATTTTTATGATTTTATAAACAAAACGAAAAACAAAAAAAAAATCGAACTCCCTGCACTCCAAAAACGTGGACAATTGTAATTTTTTACGTTTATTAAAAAATTAGAGAATTTGTTGCACCAGCTGACCATGCCCAAAAACCCATCACCGTTCTCAAAGTTTGCAACTACAAAGAATACATATCCGAAAACAGAAAACAGAAAACATTTCAAAATTCGTACAATTCCCCTCGCCTAGAGTTCCTTCTTCCCGAGCGAAAAGTTCCAGATCCAGACTGACTTTAGCTACGTTTGTTCTTGTGCACGGTGACAGAATATCTTAAATGTATAAATCGGATGTATGAAAGCTGAGCAGAATTTTAAATTATTTATTTTACGAAATATATCACATACATATAACATCTAAGATCGAAGTTTGCGGTTCAAAGTTCGAGAGCAAAGCATTACCGATTCGACCCTGACTTTGACATTGTTGCGCTTTTGTTGTTGTATCATAGACAATAATTTTAAAATGATAACAAAGGTTGACGTAGCCGAGAACTTTGTAATAAATCCTGTAAATAGCTCTCGTTTTAACTAACGATAAGTTTTGTGTACATTTCAACTAAGGTAATGCAAGCCCTTCTTTAACCGTAATTTATTGTATTTAATTACACCTAAATTAAACGTAATTATAGCTATAAGCTCACACACACACACACACACACACACGAACACCCCACACAGACACCATGGAGCTACTTAATTTCGAAATACTATTTTATTTGTCCTCGTTTTTTTTGGATTTGCGCAATTTCAACACCAAAATATGTAAAATGGCAAATTAGTTTTTATTTCTTCACAATGTGTATGTTGACATCAGTTTGTATGGCTAGGCGTAAAGCAAGAAAGTGCGTAGAGATTATTTTTAGTTATTTTAAGTGGCAAATTTTTTATATATTTAATTATTGAAAGATTTATACCAAAAATACCATGTAAAGTTTAATTTTAATTTAAAACAAAACATTAAACAAACAAAAACGAAAAAAAAACAACAAAAACAAACAAAACGATGCGTAAGAAAAAACTTAATTAAAAATTTGCAAATAATTCACATTTTACAAACATCGATTGCTTTTTGATTTGGTCTGATATTCTGTTCTTGTTCACTGTGGCTTCTTGTACTTCGTTTATGATTTGCTGCTCTGCTTTTGCTGATCTTTTCTGTCAAATCAGAGGGCAGAGTAATCAAGGCTCTGACGAACCGAGCTAGGTTTTGGATAGCATAGATTAACTGGGTCCTCTATTGTTCTGGCTATATCAAAGTCTTGTCTTATTTTAGTCTCTTGGCAGGAATACGATGAACCGGATGGAACCCATTAGGCCGAACCACGCGGAATTACTTTTGCGCTCAGAAATGGATCTCATGCTTAGATTTAGTTTACACAAGGATGGCCAATAAAATTCTGAATTTGTTGCAATCAATAATTGTGTTTTGATTTTATTGCGCAAATAAATTGATGAATTTAAATATGCCGCCCTTTGGGAATTGCTTGGCAGCACTGGTCGGAGTTAGCCATCCCTGGTTCCACCATCCCTGGTCGCATAGCCAATACACACACCAAATATAGAAATATACTGAATTTAGCGAGTACATTCACCGATATTTATCGATATATTGCAGACAAACGTATCGAATGTATATCGAGCTTCTGTCATCTCTGCTAGTCAACACCTTTCAAAAATAGCGGCAATTTAGCAAATTGTTAATTTCTCTCCCACTTAAATCGACTTAAATCAACATGTCAACTGCCCAGGCGACCAAAAACTGCATCACACTCAAGGGCTCCGCTCAGATTATTGTGGAATACCTGAGTGAGTAGCAAGCTACGTCACGAAAGCGTCTGTAAGTTCGCCTGCAATGGCGTCTCTGGTTCTTTTTTTTTCCTAAATAGAGTACGGCATCAATTCGATCCTCTTCCAACGCGGAATTTACCCAGCCGAAGACTTTAACAACACGCAGCAGTATGGGCTAACCATTCTAATGTCCAAGGATCCCAAGATCAAGACCTTTCTGCAGAACGTGCTCAGCCAAACTGAAGGTTAGTGGTCTTTTGGAAAAAATTCAAGTTTATGGTGACCATTATTTGTATTCACCTATAGAATGGCTCTCGAAGAACATGATCAACAAGATCTCGATGGTCATTACGAACGCCCACACCAAGGAGGTGCTCGAGTGCTGGGACTTTAATATGCAGGCCGAGTTGGGCGATGGCGATATCAGTGATCCCACCAAGGCAACAACCACCAAGGAGCTGAGTCGCATACAGAACGAGATTCGCGACGTTATGCGGCAGATCTCGGCCACCGTGAGCTATTTGCCACTGCTCGATTGCATCTGCACCTTCGACATAATGATTCACACGCTGCAGAACACCGAATTACCGGCCAAATGGGACGAAACGGGTGCCATTGTCATACAGAATCCGCAGGCCGTCCAGCTGCGCTCCTTTTCTACAGGACTGCACAAGGTGGACACCGTGGTCAACTACAAGATGAGCACTTAAAAGGCAGTACCGCCTCATCCTAATGTTTAAATATTTATTTCGTTTCTATATTTACAATAGTGCGTAACGAACGTAACGTATTTGAGAGTTGCATTAAAAGCCAGTTGTGAAAAGCTAACAGTTGCTAAGTAGTAGTTTGGTTGGCCGCAGGGGTCGTCTATTTGTCTGTGTGTCTCAAATGCAATCTGGAGGACGAAACAGAGTGAGAGAGGGTAGCATTTGTTAGTGGAGCGCAACGCAGGAAAGGGCGTTTGTCTGGGCGACAGCTACCTATCCTAAGCAGCGCTTAGTCGTCAAGTCTGCGAGATAGACCCAAGTATCTAGTCTGTACCGAAGTATTTCTGGCCAAAGTGATTAGGTGCCACGGGATGCAGCTCGGAGGTGAGGATCTTCAGCTTGGGGAAGGCATTCACTACGGTCCGAGCGGCAATGGGTGTGCAGAAGAGATTGGACAGGATGATGCAGCTCTCGGGTACGCCGTGTTCCCGCAGCACATTCACCGCCTGCAGCACAGTGTTGCCCGTGGACATGATGGGGTACATGAGTAGCACCTGCCTGCTGCCGATGTCATCGGGAAAGCGGGCATAAACCACGCGGGCCTCATGCGTATTGGCATCGGACTCGACCAGGATCTTTCCAATGCGAATGGAGCGACAGCAGTCACGCAGTCCCTGCTCCATGGCCTCTCCCGATCGGATGATGGACACGCCGCAGTTGCCGGAGCGATACTTCAGTCCCTCGTAAATCGCACCGGTGGGCGTCTCCACATCGCAATGGGTGTAGGGCAGTTGGTTGAGCGACTCCTCGATGACCAGCCGGATGAGACGGTCGGCATAGAACTTGAAGTCACTGCGCGTGGTGTTCCTGGGGGGTAGAATTTTGTTGTACTGCTACTACGCTGCTGACTCCTCCTCCCCAACGTCACCTACTTGTCGCGCAATATGGTCAGCAGTTCGGCCACCTGGGAATTGCACTCGAGTAGCTTCAGGTTGCTGCCGTACTCCGCCAGGATCTCCTCCGATGTGGCAGCTGGCACCGCGGCATGTGCATGCGTGGGAGTGTGCAGCTGTTGCTCCTGCTCCTGGGCTTCCTGCTGCGGCTGCTGGTGATCTGAGGAACTGCTGCCCTCCTCCGACTGGGAGCCGCTGCTGCTGGGCGAGCCGGTGCGCATGACTCGGCTATTTGGTTGCTATCACTGGCTACATAAAATAAATAAATTAAAAGAATTGTACGTAGCACTTTGTCCTCCTAGCGCGTGCTTGGCTTGCTACGGCCACACTTTGTCGCGGCATTGCCGTTCGTTGCGCCTCGGTAATTTCTAGCAATTGGCAGTTAGCGCACGACTGGCCACACTCAGCAAATCACCTCGTGTTTCACTCGCAAACAAAGAAAAAAGTGCATTTTAATTACTGATTACTGCATTGCGATTAGGCGTTCGCGAACAACAACGTTTTCTTGCACATCAGCGGACTCAAAGGGCGCGCGTGGGCAAGGCATTGAGCACAGTGTCTGTGTGCGTGAGTGTGGGTGCGTTGTGCGTGCGTCGCAGTGTTGGTGCGTGTGCCCCCATGTGTGTGTGTATTTGTATTGCCATTAACTAATAAACAATAACCTTCGGGCCACGACGAAAGCCACGAAATCGGCACCGCTGCTGTTCTGTTCTGTACTGTTCCATCTGAACCAACCAGCTGAACAAGGAGACTCATAGCCAGAGACTAAAATAAATCGCCAACGCGCTTCCGCCCCCCCGCGAGAGGAGCGCCCAGTTCAGGAGCGGACCAGCGGCGATCCACTTCCCATATCCATATCCAAACAGAATCGCACTCGCCCAAACACACACACGCACGCAATGGCGGACGTGAGCGATCCCAGCGAACTGTTCGACCTGGAGCTGCACGACCTGGAACTGCAGGACGACAAGGCCAGGGACTCCGACGACGACAGGATCGAGCTGGACGATGTAAGATATAGCCCCCATTCCATGCCATCCCGTGCCAATGCGTGCCGCACCATCCCCCGATGCAAACTGCGCAGCAACAATTTCCCTCTTTGTTTACCTTTTCTGCGCTTTGTCTGCCAGTTTTCCTTTCGCTCGTCTGGGCATCCCGATTCCACACCCCCGAACCAGCATATCCACCAGCCGCACACCCTGCAAACTGGGCTTATCTGCTGCGCAAATGTCTGGCGTCATTCGGTTTCAGTCCAGTCGCCGATTATTCAGCGCATGTACATGCGCTCACTCATTGTACCATAAGTTCGACTCGATCAGAGAAAACCTCCTTACGAAACCACCTTCGATTGATATGGGCCAATCGAAGCCAGTGGTGGTGTCCTTCAAACTAATCAGCCCCAATTGCCCGCCACACTCCATGGCAGCCCCCTGCTTGCCACCGCCCCTGTCTCAGCTGATAATGCAACAACTGCAAAGGTGGTGTGCGAAGGAGAGGGAGGCCCAAAATGAACGCCGACTCGCTCGCACTCTCGCAAGTGTCTTAGCTTCCACTTAGAAAACGAAATTCCTTATCAGCGTGCCATATAAAATTAGAAAATGAGAAAAACCTCCACGCGCCGATAAGGGAGCACAACAAAATGGAAGGAAAAAGGGCAGGCAGGCAGGCAGGCGATTGAGATCGAAATCGAGCGATCGTCGAGCCAAACCGTCGTGTTTGGGGTGGTGGTGCTATACGGAACCAGTTGTAACTGCACCACAGTACACTGGAAAAGAATATTAGTTTCCATAGTATGTAGTCATTAAGTACCGAATTACTGATTACTAATTGTGCTAATGAGCGGTTCTTAAATTGATAAGTTTGTATTTAAACGCTTAAATTACTTCCCGTATTCAATACTAGTCGCAATAAATGCATTTTGGCTAAAGCAAGTTGCTAAAACTCTTAATTCGAATATTAAAAGTTCTAAATTGGCCTGAAATATATGTAATTTAGCAACAATGTGTGTACATATGCCGTCATCTTATGATGTCAATTGATTTATTTTTAGACAAATTGTGTAAAGTAATGGCTTAAAAGTACGAAAATAATCTACTAAAAAGGGAGAGAATAGCTCTTGGGTAATTATCATTTTTCTTTGTGTATTATTGGTTTTGTCTGCCCGGGGGAATTACATAGCTGGAGAAACCTTTTCGGTGTTGATAAGAACCTATCACTACCATATCGCACACCTTTTCCAAGACCTGTCGATTTACTTGATTTACGCAAGCGCGCACACCCCCTCCCTCCGCCCATCCACTGACTTTGTATGAACGCTATAAATTATGATGGATTTGTTAATTGAAATTCACCGCCAACGCTGACGAGGTGAACCAGTTTTTAATGTGCTGCGCGACGAGATGTCGAGATGCGGATTCCTATTCCGATGCCGCCATTCAATTGAACTTTAGTCAAAAATGTTCTATACAAATTTTAGGCATGACGAGAACGACGACGGCGGCTGCGGCTGCTGCTGATTCTTCTGAATCTGCCGCCCCTAACTGTGGCCTTCCTCCGATTGGAGCAGCCGCGTCCGAGGGGGCGGCAAATGGACCCGGAGGGGACGAGGAACAGCGCCAGCATCGCCGGCAGATTATTTGGCATTGTTCCGAGTTCTAAATTTAGTTTGTCATTAAGCGAAAGGTGTGTGTGCGTGTGCGGAAAGTGTACGAATGTACATCTGTGTGGATGCCACGCTCTTTCTCTCTGTGTAAATACCGAATAAGCTCCGTGTGGAGTAGTGGACAAATCGAAGGGTGGTGGAGAAACTCACTGGCTTCACATACTCCAAAGACGGATGCCATCCGAGATCCCAGAGCGAGCCCCTACTACTACTCCGATGCGATCTCTCCATTCATCGGAATCTCCCGCTGCTTAAAACGAAACTGAAAAGTGGGGCAGCACCGAATGGGGATTAAGCATGCAACAAGAAAAATAAAATATAACGATATACGATTTCCCATTTTAGAACTGATTCTTGAGCTATTTTTATTACTAAAAAAGCATATTAAAATTGTGGGCTACTAGCTTTAAGCAACCCACATATATATTACTGCTGGTATAGGCTGATTTTGAAGTATCTGTAAGATTTAGGGCCTCTTGTCTTCGTCGATGCCCGGTGCTGTGTAACTTTCCCTTCTGCTGTTTGCTCCCAAGTTCGCAATAACTATGATTAATTGTTGATTTTTTCGCATGTATACCGCTGGCAGTTATGCTCGCAAGTAGACGCCATCTCACTCACACGCCTCTCCGTCTCTCTTTCGCATTTGCAGGTTGACCTAGAACCGGAATTGTGTATTAATCTGCACCAAGAGTGAGTAATGCCAGTGCTATGCCGCCACATCGGAGGACGTGACTGTGACGTGACTTTCTGAGAATGCGGGGTAGATAGGGACCCAGATACGATCGGACTTCCTCTCCAGCCAGCTGAGCAGCAGTTAAATGAACAGCCAAATTGCCAATTATCAGCTCAGACTTGTTTACACACTGCAAACGATGGCAGTGATAGCATATGATATGATTGATTTGGCTTAGAGCCTTATCCCGGCCAGACGCAACTTAGCCTGGTCGACTCTGGACAAATCCAGATGATAAGGGACCAATAGTCGACGGACTATCGAACTAACGGACGGACCCAGAAGTGTTTACAACAGCTATTGACTACCAACTAGCTGTCACTCGGCCCCTGGCCGCCGCCTCTTCAATGAGCCAGCTAGTTCGGTGTGTAAACAAGACTCACGGCAAACACTCGACGGCAATAATGCGAAAGCTGGTTGAGAGTGGAAGTACCAGTGCCAGTGGATGGGGGAGGGAGGAGCTGCACGGACCGGAATGGAGGTGACAATTGGCGCGTGCACGCCATGGGATTTATTTATAGCACGTGGGCTGCTCCTTTCCCACGCTAGACGAAACAAACGCAAACACCATCGAACAGAACAGAAGACAACAATTAAATCAGTCCCCTAACCCCAATACCCAATTTCCTATTCCCAATTAATAGCACTGAGGGCCAGGAGACCATACAGCTCTGCGAGGAGAATGTTAATCCAGGTAAAATCAAGCTGGGACCCAAGGACTTTGAGCTCAAGAAGGTCCTTGGCAAAGGTGGTTATGGCAAAGTATTTCAGGTAAGTAAATATTCACTAATCCGGGTTACGGATCACTAATATTCTGGTTTATTTCAGGTGCGCAAGACCGCTGGACGAGATGCTAACAAATATTTTGCCATGAAGGTGCTCAAAAAGGCATCCATTGTGACCAATCAAAAGGACACAGCGCACACCCGCGCCGAGCGCAATATACTCGAGGCAGTCAAGGTGCGATCGGTCACGGATTGTTGTCTTCCCATTCCTTTAAACATCATTTCTCTACCTTCCTTAGCATCCCTTCATAGTGGAGCTAGTTTATGCCTTCCAGACAGACGGAAAACTATACCTTATACTTGAATATCTCAGCGGTGGAGAGCTGTTCATGCATTTGGAGCGTGAGGGCATCTTCTTAGAGGATACCACATGGTAGCTATTAATTGAATAACGACTATGCAGACAAATACTAACATGCTCCCACTCTTTGGCAGCTTCTATTTAAGCGAAATCATTTTGGCCTTGGGCCATCTACACAAACTGGGCATCATCTACCGCGATCTGAAGCCCGAGAACATACTGCTCGATGCACAGGGACACGTGAAGCTCACGGACTTCGGACTGTGCAAGGAGCACATACAAGAGGGTATTGTCACCCACACCTTCTGCGGCACAATTGAGTACATGTGCGTGCGCCCGCAAGGCCTCTTTTACTTTAACTCCCTAAGGAGCAAACGAATTTTAAATTTAATGTATGATTGATTCGCTTGCAGGGCACCTGAAATTTTGACCAGAAGTGGCCATGGCAAAGCAGTCGACTGGTGGTCACTGGGCGCTCTCATGTTTGACATGCTCACAGGAGTCGTAAGTGAAAAACCGACGAGTGTTTGATAATCCTTATGTTTAATGCTTAATTCGATTAGCCACCCTTCACCGCCGAGAATCGCAAGAAGACCATCGAGACCATTCTGAAAGCCAAGCTCAATCTGCCAGCCTACCTCACACCGGAAGCCAGGGATCTGGTGCGTCGCCTGATGAAGCGGCAGGAACCTCAGCGCCTTGGCAGCGGACCCGAGGATGCGGCGGCTGTTCAAATACACCCATTCTTCAAACACGTCAACTGGGACGATGTGCTCGCCAGACGCCTCGAGCCGCCTATAAAACCGCTCTTGGTAAGTGACATTCAAACTAAATGGGATAAAAAGTCTCAAATATTAATTCTGGTTAATCTTCAACGCAACAGAGAAGCGAGGATGATGTCTCACAGTTCGATACAAGATTCACAAGACAAATTCCAGTGGATTCACCTGATGATACAACGCTAAGCGAAAGTGCCAATTTAATTTTCCAAGTGAGTAGACAAATTAGTTGGGGTAAAGAAAAGGAAGTAAGCCAGGGCTAAAATATCAAGATAGAAGTCGAAGATATTATATTTTCTATTAATTTTTAATCTTTAAGGGATCTTTTTTGGGTAATAAATACTTTTTTAAACTCTAGACTAAGCCTAGGCAAGGGACCTATTTTCCGACTGCGTCGCTAGCGATAATCAGCACCGCATTGAAAGTGGGGTTCCTTGAGTGGAATACCCGTGGGTCCATCCGTAAACTCACAGAAATTCAAACCGATCCGCCGGAAGGGATGGCAATTGCTCTTGGGATTACCCCATTTGCCGCGATATGTTAGCCAATCCGGCACCAGCGACCGACCTTTTGGAAAAGATAGAAATGCTTAGCAAAGAGGGGAATAAGTATAAAGATTTTCCTACCATAGGATCTCAGGTTCTCGTAGCTTATGTCCACGGCCTTCCAAGTGTTCCATGGCGTTCCGAATCCATTAATATCATACAGGCGTGCCACTTTAACAAAGCGATGCTTTCCTGGCGCGGTCCATAGACCATGTGACCCCTTGGCGGCAAACAGAACTGGATGGTTCTTGAAGGTTGTCACCGTTTTGGGGAAGTTGGGGCGCTGCAAGATACCCTTGCGCGTTTCCTGGCGTCGGAACTCGAAGGATCCCGTCAACCGATTATAGCTGTAATAGGCTCCCGCATCGTGGGCGGATACATACATGGCCTGTGGCTCGGCATCGCCGTTGAAATAGAGGCTCATGTGCTCCCAATCGCCCACGTGGCTGCCGATATCCTTACGATTGCCCAGACAATATCCATACACAGCAGGAAAGGGAATCCTTCCCAGAGGACCCAAGCTCACGGTGCACATGGTCTTACCCTGACTGTAGGGATAAAACATCCAGTATGTCACATGAAAACCCGGCAGCTTGCCCTTTCCTGGGCCCTCCTCCTTTTCGGGCGCTTGGCCAATGCTGTTCTCCTCCAGATTGTCATCGGGATATGTGCCGCCGCTGAACTTTACATTGTCCGCCAGGTTGGCAATAAAATTGTTCACTGGTACTCCGTTTTCCGGCTCTGGCTCGGAATCCTGCTGTACGCTGGGCTTTTGGGTGGCTTCCATTACCAGTTCTTCGTACTCGTTGAGTTGATTGTACTGGGGCACGGTTGGTGACTCCCGTTTAACTCGCTGAAAGAGTGGGAACAGCCTGGACGATCTTCGAATGGTGTCATTCCGTTCCTCCAGCGGATCAATGGACACGGGAATGTAGACACCTCGTGTGGTAGTTGGTGGCGTTGTGGGCACAACCGGCATTGCCGGTGCCCTCGTCGAAGGACACAAGTTGACCACTCCATAGATGGGCACAGCTTTCTCATTAGGATTTCGTCCGTACAGAAAGGATTTGTCGTTGCCCAGCAGCTCCTGAACTTCATTGTTCGTGACCAGATGGGATTTCGTTGAATACTCGCGAAACGGAACTCCTGGCCGGAAGCTGCTATCCTTGTCCATGGGATGAACATACTGCAGAAACTCCTCCACGCCCAGCGGCATGAATTTCTCCTCCGGCGCCAGCCAGACGATCGGTGCCCACTGTTTGATCAGGCGCTCGACTGCAATGAGATGGAAAGGCCCCAGATAGGCACGGTTAGCACGGCTAGCTTGGCTTTTAATTAGCGCCCCTCGAACCGCATGGAATTAGCCAACACGTTCGGCCATCGCCCCCTTTCCGCCACTCTGTACTAGCTCTGATTTTCGTTTCTCAAATTCAAGTGTAATAAATTTCACTTTCACACTCGAAGTTCGGCCATTAAGTTGGCTTGGTTAGGTGCTGCTCCTCCACAAATCGCTCCACTGCCCTTACTGCCAGCCCGAAAGCAAGATGGGCGGTAATGTTTGTTATGGCTAATTCGCAACATTTAATGGCACCCGAGGTGGGCCGACCATTATTCGTCCGGCTACCGCTGTTCCATATAAATACGCACTTGCTGAGCCGCCTGATGGGGCGACTGCCAAACGATGAAGTCGTCCAACTAAATCGTGACGGAAATTTCTCTTGGTCACACAAAGAAAACAAATTAGTGGGATGGGTAAACGGGTGAATGAAAGTGGCATTACGAAGCCCTAAATGATAACTTAATCGTATTTATTATGTGGAGTAATTTCAAGGTGGATAAATAAGCCAAGAAATTCAAATTCAAACAGAGCTTGATGAGCACATTAGATCTCAAAATATTAGCTTTTCGTTCCCTTTGATTCTTAACATTTCAAGTCTTATCTGTAACCCAAGGAATACTATTCGTTGTTTGGCAAAAATATGACTACCCAAATATGTAATCCATGCATGGGAACCACTTGGACACATAGCGATTGGTGGTCACATCCATTGTTGTTTCGGTTGATGCATACCTACTTCTTTATCTAATGGCGATATATGTGCATATTGCACAGTAGCTTGTTGCTGTTGCTGCTGCAGCTGCAGTGTCTGCTGCTCAAAGGAGGCGGGATTTTCATTGTTTTGGACCATGTGGTCATTTCTGCTGGCATTGCTGCTGGTGTTGTCGATGAAAGTGGCGGCGACACCAGCTGAAGTTGCGTTCAAGAGTCTCATGTTGCTGCTGGCAGGCGATGTTGCGGCTGCTGTCGTCGCTGCAACACCAGCTGGCAGTTGCTGTTGCTGCTGCTGCACCATTTGCTGCGCCTGTTGTGCCTGCAGCGCTGCCACACAAAACAGCAGCAGCAGCAGCGCTGCCTGGCAATGCAGCAACGAAAGTGAATTTGTTTTCAACTGCTTGGACATTTCGCGAATGTTGCCCACTACGATTTTCTTTTATATATTAGTTTTGCTTCTTGTATTATTGGTTTTTGTTGTAACAGCACGTCGTGGCTAGTGCTTATTTATTGGCTAGCTGTGTTGTTTGATTTTCGGTTTTTACCCACGATTCGCGAACAAAGCGTGGCTTTTGTGTTATCGGCTGGACCGCGTTGTTATTATTTTCACACAACTCGAACGTTTGCCAATTTTACCCATGGGTTTCTTACACATTTTTCGTTTATTGTGGCTAGTTAGCGCATTTATGTTGCCTTTTATGTGGTGACAGGTTATGTGATGCAATTGTCATTTATTTTAACCAACTTAACACTTCCGCGCACCCACAGTTTGAGCAGCATGTGGCCAAGTCTCGTTCTCGACCCAGTTTCTTTAGTTGGCCAACGAAAAGGCTCAAAGAGAAGACTCAATGGATTTGAGTGACTTATGCACGTGGACGCATGCGCGCCGAGTTTCTCTCGCCGTTCAGCTGCTGGTCTCGTTGCCCTTCAACTGGTTTTTGGGTCCACCAACTGGTAATCCCGATAGCCCTGAACCAGCGATGACAATGCACGTTGGCCCCAAGAATCAATGTCACCGCATAATGAATAATGATCGCTGGTGAAATGTGGCCGTTTTGGGCTGTGTGCCTGGCTTGCAAAAAAAATCAGATATGCTTATGTGCCGTCGATCTACTAGGCCTTTCTCCAGCACGAAAGTCACTCCAAGTTGCCTTTTTTCTTCGGCGTGTTTTCTTTCTTATTTTGTTTGTTTCTTTCCCTGGCTGGATCGGCTGGGACTCCGCTTGGCTGGGCTGACCGAACGCTTTGAGCGCTTCTGTGAGACTGGCGATGAGTGCAGCCACATGTGGCCAAGTCGGTGGATTGGCGATTCGGCTCAATGTTTTGGTTTGTTCGCTCTCTTTGCCGTGCTGCATTTCAAGCCAATTGCGCACCGAGCAGCAAGTGGTCTTTATCCCCACCGCCTCTCTTAGCCGCGTTTTTGTTTTATTTGTTTACAAACATCTAAGTTGGCCCAGACCAGGCGAGTCGAACGACCCTTGAGCTGCTTTCGTTCACCGTTTTGGGGCTCACTAAGCTGTGTAAAGTGTATTTTGCTTATGGCCTTACGGGATTTGTATGCTAAATGTGTGGTTAAATATTGCCTAATTAAGGTTTTCGAGTCTTTGGACAGCCGGAAACGTAGTTTGTTATGAACAAGTTGGAAAAGAGGTGTAAATAAAGTCAGAAGCTTTCTGGGAAGCGCAAAATGGCAATGTAATTAGGTGCTAAAGAGTTAAACAAATAAATGTTTTGTCATGTCATAACAGCGGCTGATTTTACAACTAACTATAATATATATATATGTTAAGAAGATTAAAGAAAACCACTTTCTTAGATTTCGCTACAAAACGAAACTGGTTATCAAGAAGCTGACTGTTGCCATTAGTTTGACAAGAACTGCCTTTCTGGTTATCACATCTCAAATTGGATAATTGCTGAATGATGCCTGGCCAATCATCGTGTGAGAGATCAAGCTCAAGGCGATAAAACCGTACTGGGAAGCGCATGGATTTATTTCGCACCTGATTCAGGCCGCAATTGGGATTCTATTAGAACATATTGCGGCTAATGGAAAACTTTCTCATCGCTTCGCTGGCTTGCGCGGCACACCTCGAATTATTATAACGCCTTAGTGGGTCAGCAGTCGGTCGCGGTTCCAATTAACGCGACTCTGCTCTCACGTACATTTCACCTGGCGGTGACAGGTGCAGCTCCAGTGTCGCGAAGCTCAGCTTCTCCTCCTCTCGATGCGGCGTCACGCATTTGTGTCCAGCCTCCGTGCCGGTGGAATTTACACAGATGAACGCACGGCAGCCGGCGGCTTTTAATTATTTTATTGCATTTGCCGGTGGATTTCGTCAAGGCATATATATTTAATGAATGTCTCTCGCTCCTCGGCGGGTCTGGAAAATTATGTAAAATGTGTGTTACATCGATGGAGCACAGCTCTGGCTCTGGCTGTGGCTTTGGCGGGCGGCTTGCATAATCCCTGCTCCGACAGCCAGTGGGGCGAGGGCATTATTAGTATTCAAGACGGGATTCGGATCGAATCGAGCTGGACTAGCGCGAGCGGCAGTAGTTGCCCGATCCAAATTCAATTGCGAACACACACAGACACACGGCGGTGGAGCAAGTGGGTCAGGGATTTGGGGAGCTATCATCGAGTCACACTCTAAATGGCAAGCAACTCAAGGTGCTCATTGTGTTTTTTTTTTTTTTTTCTTTCTTTCTCCTTATTCGCAGGGTTTCACCTACGTTGCACCCTCGATACTGGAGGACATGCATCGGGCCAACCGGATGCCAGCACGCTCCCCACGACGCACTCCCCGCCAGCTGCCGGACAGCAGCTTCCGCCTGCAGTTCCCATCGGCCAATGTGGGCGCCAATGCGCCGCTGGCCATGCACGGTCATTCGCAGCGATCCGGGATGTTTGCACGGGCCACGCCGCCGCATCACATGCAGACATTTGCGCCGCGTCCATCGCCGGCGCAGGACGAGATGATGGACGTGCAGGGTCTGCCGATGGTCTAAAGGCTGGAGCGATTGCTTCCCAACCAACCAACCCATCCCATCCCGTCCGTTCCGTCGCAACCCAGCAACTGCATCATAAGCTTCCTCTCCCTACCCCCCAAAAAAAAAAAAAAAAAAAAAAAACAGCAAAAGATTACAGAAATTGACAGTTACTATTATGACGTATGTGGAGTGTGGACTTGGTTAAGGATACGGAATGAGCAGGACGATCATCAGGAGGTGGCAGAGGAGGAGGAGGAGGCTGAGCAGCACGAGGAGCACATGACCTCAGTGCGCGAAATTGTTTTTGTTAAAGAGAAGCGCGCTCGGATCGCGCTTTTCGATGTTTATGATTATGAGAATGATTATGAATATGATTATGTTTATGAGGCAGACGGAGAAGATGATTGTGCTACGAGAAGGAAAGCGTTCGTTTTTGGATACACCTAGATACTACAGTTAGATACATCCACATAAGCATATGCTATAGCAATTACTATATACATACACCTGGAGAGATGGTACCCGACCCGGAACCCAACAGCCCCAAAAACCTATCCGTGTTTATGTATAAAGATTATACTTACACTTATGTTTTATATAGGCAAAAAGGTTAACACAACTTAGTTCAAATGTACACGCAGCACTTTATTTTCATTTTACACTTATTTAACGCCAATCGAAACAGACAACAGCACACCATTAATATCACGAAAAAGTTATGTTCTTGCGAGATAGCTCTGAATTGAAATCTGTGTTGCGTTCTTCACAGCCCATTTTTTTTTTTTAATTGTTGTCGAAGAGTTTTCCAATTGTTTTTGTAATTTCAAACACCTACGTTAGGCATAAAGTGACGTTAGTTTTTAGGGACAACTGCAACGTAGCCAACAACACACAACTTAAATGAATTGTAAATTATAAACTAAACTAGAGCATTACAGAGTAAACTATAATATATATAAAATAAAGTACATAACGTAAAGTAAAGGTTTCCCAAGCTCGATTATAAAGAGTGGCCCAAAACACCTTTGGGCCAAACTCCAAACTTGCTCGCATAGCCAATTTGTATTCAATGACCTAACCCCCCGAGGAAATCCGCCTCTGTTTTTAGTCAGCTCCATGCAATTGGTCTAATTCGATTCGATTTCAGTTGCATTTCTGGATACAAGCTAATAGAATGGAACAAGTTAATACCGCGTACTGAGAAGCTAAACGCTGCCACCACAAAAAAAATGAAATAAATAAATAAAAACAGAAATAAAACCCAAAACAAAATGGGTAGATGTGAGAAATGTATACAATCGATTAACGAACTTTGATTATATTCCGTTTCAGTTTGCAATCTGAATCGTATTTTTTGTATTTGCCTAAGGAATGAGAGAATGTTAAATCTCTACAGAAATAAAAAATTAAGATGTCAAATATAATCAAAAGGTGCTTTGAATTGTTTAAAAAGACAAGACAACTACAGATTAAAAACGGAAACAAAAAAAAATAAAACGGAATAGGAAGCATGAGAAACTATGAAAAACGAAAGCGACTAAAACCTAAAACTAAAAACGGTTATGTGTATAAAGAATATTTATATAAACAAAAAATAAATACCTCAGAAGCAATTATTTTTGTTACAAGCAGCTAAAAAAAAAAAAAGTGTGCGATGCAAATAAAGAACTTAATAAAACGATAAACTACCAACTAAAGTACAGAAAGAAGAAACTATTAAAAAATAAATCGAGAAATTAGGTAACAGAATATATAACTACATATATTTTTTTCATTGTACACTTATTTGTCTTTGTGTTTGGTCTTGTTTACTGCTAAATGTATTTTGTATTTAATTGAACAATCATTTCCTATATATAAGAAACGAAAAAACAAAAAACCCTAACAAAAACCAAAAATGAAACTGTTTTCATTTGTGGACGGAAATGTCTTATTTTCATTGTTAGTAGACATAACAGAGCCATGTGCTAAAGCCAAGAAATATGTAAAAACCAAAAATCTAAAACAAAACAACAAAGAAACAAAAAAAAGGAAACCGGAACCGGAAGAGAATATCTAACGAACAAATAACCCATTATGAAAGAAACACTGCCTACACACAAGAGGAAGCAAGAAGTAACGAAACGAGAAACTAGCAACAAATTATACTACCAACTACAATAAACAAACAAATCGCAAGTAAATGAATTTAAATCAGACCCAAGATCATGGGCGAAACCAAAACAGCAGAAACACTAAGTGCAGAGCGTTACACAATTTCGTAGATAGCCAAGTTAACCAATTGAAACAGATCCTCCAGCACAGACCATCTGCCGTTCAGGGCTCATATTGCCAGGGTGCAGCTCCTCCAAGAACCGACTTCCGGTTCAGGTCAAGTGCCCCAAAAAGTGTACAGTCCAACTAGGTGGTGAACCTATTAATTACCTACAAAAAAATCCCCAGTGAACTCATCACCGAGATGATGGTACAGAATAGAATTCGAAAATTTCCAAAGTTCACTGTTCATAAGCCATGAAAAACAGAAAGCCACACAGGCTTAATTATAGTTATTTTCAATTTCGTAGGCGGAAATACTGTCCGAGGGGGGCGTGGCCAGATCTGTTGACAGCCCACTTAAGCGGCTCTAATTGCACACACACCAAAATAGCCCAGTCGATAAGAAGTTCTGGATGAGAGCTGCCACAAGCCATAAGATCGTTGAAGCCAAACGAAGTACGAAACTCGAGAATCCGAAAGATACAAAGCGAGCATTGCAATGTCGACAGCCAGAGATCCTAGTTAATTAAATTGTACATTTCTATCGTTTAGCTGTAAGCGCAGTGCGTATATGCGACTATGTGGATATAAAAAGAATGTATATGGCAAATGTGTATCGTAATATATTAAAACTTAATTTTACAAAAAAAAAATTAAACGAAATGTTTGTTTGGTTGGCGGGGGGGGGGGGGTGTTTTCTCGATGCGAAGCTTTGGGAGCTTTTAAGCGCCGTCAACCGAAATGGGGGCTCGTCAGCGGCTCTCAAACTGTGCCGAGGAAGTTTGAGAGCCTATGAAGGCGGTAACTAATTAATAAATTTCCTTTTATTAGCACATGCCTTTTAAGTTTACACAATTTTAATAGTTTCTAAATGAAAGTGAAATGTAACTATTATTTATTTGATTAGTTTTTTTTCTTTATTCAGTGGTTTCTATTTATGCTAGTGCCCTTTTTACGCTGCTCTTTCAAATGCCAATCATCGACGTTTCTTTATTTTTAGCCATTTCCCACCTGGGCACGCAAATGGCAATTGATTAGCATAATTAATGGCAAAAACTTTGCAATAAAGTAAAAAGTTCGAAGAAGGGCCCCGAGCCAAGTCAAATGACGGAGGCGCAAAAGCGAAAGTATGTTAGCATAAATCGATCAAGGAGGAGCAGCCGCCGGCCGAAAGGGGGAATCCCACCGAGGTGCCGTAAGACGGGACCGCAAGGTGCAGGAGCAGCCGGCGGCTCCTTCGCCGGATTTGAGCGCTGTGTGCCCAATTGGATTGACTGTCAGGTGACACACGGCACAAGCGCATTGGACGAGCACATGCACACGGTCGTATGGCATTGGTACACTGAGAGAAAGGGAGCCGAGGAATTGGAAATATTTAGGATAATAGCATATCATTCTACAATTTGGAAAAGAGGAACATTATGTGCGTTCTCAATAATGAATTTATATTACTACTCCCATGTTTATCATGCTAAGATGCATCATAGTATTAGGTTAAACACCCTACTTTGGTGCAGTGTATGCTAAAGGGAAGGGGGGGGGGGAGGTATGACTGGGGCTAGTCAGCAACATAACAATAAATACCGCTAGGCAACCGTAAATTCCCTAGCATGAATCGATTTAACATGACCGCGGGAGCGGAGGGCAGGCCACTCAGTTCGCCAGCGAAGCTCCTCCGTCCAACTCCGGCCGAGATTCCGAGCCAGGCAGCCAGCCAGCCAGGTACATACGATTTCCTGCCCGGTCTCCAGAGAAGTGTGCCAGGTGGGTATAATCGAGTGTAGAGATTTGCAGTGACAGTTCCACTTTTTACCCAGCGCTCCTTGCATACATTTCTTATATACATACTTCTTATGCAATCTTAATCGCACCCAATCCCAGCGAGAAACATGTTGCCCAACCTGAAGTCGCGCCGCATCAGCGGCCTGCAGCTGGCCGGGAAGCACCTGGGTCCGGTGGCCAAGTGCCCGCCCAGATATTCCGAGGAGGACTGGGACTATAACAACAAGATCAAGTTTCGAATCACCTGCGACCAGGAGAAGCTGGCGGAGCGGATCGTGGAGTGAGTATATCGGGCGGGTGGCGGATTCATTGGGAGCGGATTCAAGTTGGTGACCCTATTCTATGCAGGGAGTCGCGTCGCGTGGTGGACGAAACGAAGGACACCACAAAGAACTGGCAACGGGAGGTGGAGCACCATATGCGCGAACGGACGAGCGAAATCCGATTCCTGGTGGACGAGTTGAATCGCCAGAAGAAGACCGCCGCCCTGGAGGATGAGGCCTTGAACACCTATCGCAATCGCGTGCTGAACTGCATCGAGTTCCTGAAGGACAAGTCGCTGGCCATTTGCAAGCAGTGCCTGATCCTACGCGAAGGTCGGATCGGTGTGGATTTGTGCGACGACGAGGTGGATCGCTCGCTGCGCCGTGAGCTCAAGGTGATCAAGGGCTGTCAGGGATTGGCCGATGCCGCCCTCAAGGAAGCCGAGGAGCAGATCCGCAAGCTGCGCGCCGCCATCTATTTGCTCGATCAGGATCTGGCCGCCAAGGATAAGTCACTGGCCATCGACGAGAAGAACCTGAAGCTCAAGGAGTTCCAGCACGACCTGGCTAAGGGACAGGATTTGTCCAAACAGCATTGGTAGGTTTTTGAAAACTAGGTTGCATGTCAATCACACATGTTGGGGTTTCCTTTTTAAGGAATGATGAAGTGGATTGATTATTAATCTTTTTTCTTTCACTTTTATGCGTAAGTCATTTCGGTGTTCATCAGTACAAGGAGTTTAAAAGGATAAACATTTTACTAGAGTCTTATCCACAAATTCCATTACAAAGTCAAGTAGTTGTTCCCCTTTTCAGTTAGGAATGGAATTGAGGAAGGTCAAACCTAACAATGAAACCGCAGTTTCCTTGGTGATATGGGATAGAGTTGTCCTGAGTCTATTTTAGTGCATTGGAATTAAGTGATTTATTTACAACCACTCAAATCGACCTGATAGTTGCCATGACTCCACCATGCCTTTACCCCCTTCTCTTCCTTACCCAGCCAATTTTCGCTGACCGAGTGGCAGGCGCAGACGTACGAGAATCTGGAGGCCAACGCCAAGGCGCTGGTGTCCGCCGGGCAGCTGCGGGCCTACATCGATTTGCTGCTGAAGCAGGTGTGCGAGGATATGCAGAACCAGACGGACAGGACCAACGAGGCCTTTGAGCGAAGGATCTCGGAGACGAAGCACGTGAAACAGTGTTTGGAGAACAAGCACAAGGACACCATGGATCACATCCATCAGGTGCAGCGCAACATGACCGAGCTGGAGAAGGAGATGATGGACAAGCAGCGGGCCATTACACTGTGCCAGACGCGGCTCAGCAATCGCGCCCATCGTCCTGGCCTGGAGCTGACCTGCGACATGGTCCAGGATGCGCTTTACAACGAACTGCAGGCGCTGAAGGCATCCGTATGCAAGCTCAATCAGAAGCTGAACGAGAACAAGGCATCCATGCGCTACCTGATGCACGTCCAGGTGATGCAGGAGGAGGAGATCAACATCAAGGCGAACACCTGCAAGATCGACGAGGTCGACTGCATGACCCTGCGACAGGCCCTGAAGTACCAAACATTTTAGTCGGGCAGCACTACATCCAGTACAGCACCAGTCCAGTAGTCGCCACACAGCCCAGCCACCAATAATCAAATTAAAATCTAATTATTAGATGCATGTGCATTTCGTGTTCGATCCCAAATTACTTAATAAATTGAAATTCACTTTCGATTTCCAGTTACCAAAACTATGGCTTTTTAATGCATTTTTAAATTGTTCATTTTATTCGAAATAGTTAATCATATATTTCTTTTGCTTAATTTTCGTGAATTTAAATTTCCCGCTTTGAATCTAGTATTTTTAGTTTTACCTGCCTCTATTCGATATTTACCGCTAAGCACAGACATATAGTTATCGATAACGTGAACGCAAATGCGAGGGAGTATTGCAAATAGTGTTACCGTGCTGCTGTGAAAATTCCCAGGTGTGACCGCAGCCCGCATTCGATATTGATGAAGCCAGGCAAAACGTAGAAAAGCAAAAGAAAACCTTAATTAATGTTAAGTTAAAAGTGTATAAACCCGAGATTAAGGTAAGTGGCCCACCACCATCTAGATTTTGAGTACACCGAAGGCATGGCGATGTTGGCAGTGGCGGGAGCGTTACGCCT
The DNA here is from genome assembly GCF_000001215.4 of Drosophila melanogaster. Taxonomy (NCBI): domain Eukaryota; kingdom Metazoa; phylum Arthropoda; class Insecta; order Diptera; family Drosophilidae; genus Drosophila; species Drosophila melanogaster. Next base: position 5,793,977 of record NT_037436.4, on the reverse strand, counting down.
CTACCGCCACCGCCTCCGCCGCACACGATAAAAAATGGAGTACAGCCACGAATGGGCAAATCAATAATTTTCAACACTCCAATTGTTTTTACAACTGAAATCAGTCCTAATCTTGTTTTCCGCAGTGCAAGGATGTCGAAACGGAGCGCCGACGACGCCACCGGCAGCAGCTGCTTGGTGGCCGCCGCAGCCGCCGGCCAGCCGCCCATCAAGAAGGTGCACTTCGAGCCCCATCTGATTGGGCCGGTGTCCACGCTGGAGGAGATGGACATCAAGGTGCTGGAATTCCAGAACAAGAAGCTAGCACAGCGCATCGAACAGCGGATGCGAACGGAGGCGGAGCTGCGACATCGAATCGAGCAGCTGGAAAAGCGGCAAACGCAGGACGACGCCGTTCTAAACGTGGTCAATCGGTATTGGAATCAGCTGAACGAGGACATACGAGTCCTGCTGCAGCGCTTCGATGCCGAGACGGCCGACGAACTGGAGAACCGGAATGAGAACGAGGTGACCACCTCGTTTCTCGCCCAACTGTCCACCTGGGACAAGGAGGAGCTGGACGAGAAGCTGGCCAACCGCGTCCAAGTGTCCAAAAGGGCGGTCGCCAAGATCGTACAGGTTATTGATAGGTTAATGCAACGCAATGAAAAGATAACTCATGTCTTGAAAGGTGATAGTCTGGCTTCAGCTGGCTCCGGTTCAGGAGCGGGAGCTGGCGGCGAGGAGGAGCAGCAGCAGGCCAGCGGCGATGCGGAGACCACAACGTCATCGGCCGGTGTCCATGCGCTAGAGGAAACCCTGAAGCAAACGCACATCGAGATCATGAGCGAAAATCACAAGCTGCAGAATCTGAATACCTCGCTGCACGAGAAGTTCCACACCATGTCGCTGAAGATGAAGGAGTACCAGGACGCTCATACCGCCAAGGAGACGGAGAACGCCGAACTGAAGAACCAGATAGACGAACTGCAATATGACCTAGAGAAGATCCATTGCCGGAATGATAAGCTGGAGAACCACTTGGCCGAGGCTATTGAAAAGCTGAAGGCCTACCACCAGATTTACGGTGATCCCAATAAGAGCACTAATAGTGCCAAGACACCAACTACCACAGGCAGCGGCGGCGCCACCACCAGCGTTAATAGCCAGCTATTGGAGGAGCTGCAAAAGGAGCTGGAGGAGTACCGCGAACTGGCCAACAACCGACTGCAGGAGCTGGATAAGCTTCACGCCACGCATCGCGAAACCCTGAAGGAGGTGGAGAAGCTTAAAATGGATGTAAGTTTTGAATGAATAATGTATTAGCTTATCTGGAGCATTGCTAATTATAGTTAGTCATTTCGTTTATATTTTCTTTGTATTATACTGATTCATCCTTAAAATCCATTCCAGATACGACAGTTGCCGGAATCGGTAATTGTGGAAACCACGGAGTACAAGTGCCTGCAGAGCCAGTTTTCCGTGCTCTACAACGAGTCCATGCAGATAAAGACCATGCTGGACGAGACCCGAAACCAGCTTCAAACGAGCAAGAACCAGCATCTGCGACAAATCGAAGTGATGGAGAGCGAGGAACTTATTGCCCAGAAGAAGGTGCGCAGCGAGATGATCCAGATGGAGGACGTTTTAGCCCTCATCCGAAAGGAGTACGAAACGCTACGCATTGAGTTCGAGCAGAACATGGCAGCCAACGAGCAGACGGCACCCATCAATCGCGAGATGCGCCACCTGATCACCTCTCTACAAAACCACAATGGCCAACTGAAGGGTGAGGTGCAGCGCTACAAGCGAAAGTACAAGGACACGTCCACGGACAACTTGAAGCTGCGTCAGGAGCTGGCCGATGCACTAGCTACACTCGAAGGCAACAAGTTGCAGGCGGCGACTGGTGCGGCTGGCGAAGAAATCAAGCAGGAGAACTCAACAGGTGTGAAGGAGGAGAACTCCAACAACGTTTCCGCCAGTGGACAAACAAACCAAACAAATTCCGGCAACGATACCAACGTAGCCATCAAGGAGGAGAACCATATCTCGGCTGAAGATGAAGCTGATGACGAGGCCAGTGGTAAGGACGTAAAAGACGGCATCAAGCAGGAGAAGCTCAGTTCTGGAGACGCGGCGGCAGCTGAGAAGAAGGATTCCCCTGGACCCGGAAACTCAACAAGTTCTGCGACCAATTCTGTTCCCGTCAAAAACGAAAAGGATTCCAAGGATGGTGTCAAGGGCAAGGATGTGAAGGCAGTGGAAAGTGAAACGGTGCGCGATCTGAAGGCGCAACTAAAGTAAGTTTGTTCAGCAATTACGATTATCTATTTAACATTGTTTGATTTACAGAAAAGCACTGAACGACCAGAAAGAAATGAAACTCCTGCTGGATATGTACAAAGGCGTATCGAAGGATCAGCGCGACAAGGTCCAGTTGATGGCCACCGAAAAGAAACTGCGCTCCGAGATCGAGGAGCTCCGCCAGCAGCTGAAGAAGCTGCAGGAAAGCAAGCGCGAGGAACGCAAGAAGCTGGCCGACGAGGAGGCGTTACGTAAGATTAAGCAATTGGAGGAGCAGAAGTACGAGCTGCAAAAACAGATGGCCAACCACAAGCCAACGGATAATTCTTGGGGCAGTGGAGCCCCCGGCACAGCGAACTACACGCGACCGTTTGTTGGTTCCCACGAAGAGGAGGCACTGCTGAACGAGATGGAGGTTACCGGCCAGGCGTTCGAGGACATGCAGGAGCAGAACTCCCGGCTCATACAACAGCTGCGTGAGAAGGACGATGCGAACTTTAAGCTAATGTCGGAGCGCATCAAGGCCAACCAGCTGCACAAACTTCTGAGAGAGGAAAAGACGGTGCTGGAGGATCAGATGGCAACGGCGACCACGCAAATCGAAGCCATGCACATTGTGCTGCGAAAGCTGGAGGAGAAGGAACGCAGCCTGCAGGCCACCGTCGCGTCGATTGAGAAAGAGTTGATGCTGCGGCAGCAAGCAATGGAGATGCACAAACGCAAGGCGATTGAATCGGCGCAATCGGCAGCGGACCTCAAGCTGCATCTGGAAAAGTATCACGCGCAAATGAAGGAGGCGCAGCAAGTGGTGGCGGAGAAGACCAGTTCGCTGGAGGCGGAGGCCTACAAGACCAAGCGGCTGCAGGAGGAGCTGGCGCAGTTTAAACGCAAGGCGGAGCGCATGAAGAAGATGGAAATGTCGGGCACCACCATCGACGAGGTGATGATTGAGGAGATCCGCGAATACAAAGAAACGCTCACGTGTCCCTCGTGCAAGGTGAAGCGGAAGGATGCTGTCCTGTCAAAGTGTTTCCACGTCTTCTGCTACGACTGCCTGCGCACTAGATATGAAACGCGGCAGCGGAAGTGTCCCAAATGCAACTGCGCCTTCGGCGCCAACGATTATCATAGGCTATATCTGCAGTAGATAAGCGATAATTTAGATACGTTCCGGTCATGTCCTATTCATACACAAATCCACCCACGCCACACACCACTACCGCACACCCAGCATTCATGCCGGATTATTATTCATTATGCATATATTACCTACGTACTAATATTTGGTTAAGTAGTCTCCGAATAACTTTCCCCCACCAGATTTCCCATGGCAATTATTTGAATTCGTTCATTCTGGCGCCAAGCAAAAGCATCTCATTATGAGTGCCGCGAGATCGTGACGCGGTTTTTATGTAGCTTCTAGTTTTTGTAAATCAAACTATTTTTAAATGATTTCATTTGAAAACTAAATGTACGAACACTAATAAATGGCTAAAACCTATTGTTTAGCATGCCCCGAGTTATTTAGATACCCCATATATACATAAGTGTAGGTTCTTTGTCTTGCATTCAGTTAGCATTATATTAAGCGTATTCTAATCTTAAGTTAAATACTCCTATTGTAATGATCAAACGTAGCATAGATATCAAATGTATAAACTTGGCGGAGAATCCGTTTAAAAGTCGCGCTTTGCTTTGAAGGGCTGCTAACTTGGTTATAATTGATAAGTAATTGTAATAATGTATGATCGAAAATTGTTGTTCAGCTGAACAAAACGAGTTTTGATTGCTTTTTTGTTTGTGTGTAAATGTGTTCGTTCTTTATGTGTACTGTTTAACGAATAAAGAAACTAATGATCAGAAATCGTGACTTTCAATCAATGTTATCTCTCTACATGAAATCCACCTGTTAGAGCTGTTAGCACCCACGCACTCATGTTAATAACATCGATGCTTATCTGAAACCTGTAACCATTGGCGCGCAACAGGTTATCGGGGTTTAAAACGCTATGCTGGTATTTTGTTCTCTACAGAAAGTAGGAAAGTGGCCATAACTATAATTTTATGTATAAACAGTTTGATCATATTCTAAATTTCTATTTTATGGCACAAGAACATAAAACGAATGGTTAATTTAACTCAACTGGTATAAATTGGTAATTATCATTGCATATTTTCTATTTATAAATATTTAATTGCGTCCAACTGGACCAAAGTCTTTTGAGCAATTGTCTTAATTTTAATTTGCATCACACTTTTGCAGGCAAATCTAGTTTAAGTTAGCCGTGTTAGGTTCCAATTGGCCAGAACAGCCCAGTTGGCCAGGCCATTCCCCAGTAATTATGCTACCTAGTATTTATTACAATGGCTCAAGAGCAACGACATTGTCTTGTGCAATTATAATTAACAGCTGACGCAATTCGGCGACCAAAAGTGAGCCAAGAATTTATTTACCTTTGGCAAGTGGTCAAGTGGGCTCGTGGTAACTGCGCCAGTATCAACAAAGTGTGTATTGCGTATTGGCCAAATAAGCCCCCTCATCGATGCCCTAAAAAGACTTTGATGATAAATTATTGTTCTGTAAATCACCAAAAATGATATGCAAATTTTTGTACGAAATCAAACGTCTGCCATTTTCGGCGGATCAAGAAAGACTTGAAGATTTCAAGACCCGAAAATAGCCAGCAGCCAGAAAGAGAATGTATGGATAGGATAGATAATGTGCGTGTATGCTGGAGCTTGATTCATTTTCGAAACCATAATAAAGCCCTGCCGCTGATTTTCTTCGCTGTTAATTATGGCTAAGACCAAAATCACAAAAGCACCGTAAAATCTTGTGGGCAGTGAGACTTGTTTGTTTGCACGGCCGAATATTTCGAAAAAAAAGGTTTCAAAAAATTTACCCCATCCAGCAGTTCCAGATGTACCTCCCCCCTCGATTCACAGAAATTGCAAATTGTTTCGTCCGCTTTGCGCCATGTAATGTGTTTATTAAAAATTATTATTATTATTGTTCGCATCGAGAGGTGGCGGCATCTTTATGAGCGGACTACCTGCCAGCTACCAGCTGATGTGGAGCAATTGGACGGGTTGTTGGGGCATCTGCGCCGTAAACTCGTTATGCGGCAAGCCAGGCTACAAAAAAAAAACAAAAATGTTAAATAAATGAGGCAAAATGAAACGAAAGCGAAAAAATAAATGTAAAAAGAGTGAGAAATCAAAATCGTGCCAGCGATGAGTGAGCAACATTACACCGAGCACTTGGCAAAGCGAGTGCGTTTATTACCAACATAACGAATCCGTTTAAGATCGGCCTGTGCCGGTGGAGCGCTGGAGTAGGTCAATCCGTGCTGGTCAGGGACAATGGCGAAGGTTATCACTGGAAGCGGGGAATAACCGAGTCGCAAGACTACAGGAGATTAGCACACGGAAGTATACCAAAGAATGTAACCACTTTGGGTTACTACAATTGTTTGTATTAAGAGATTTATTTATTTGTTTAGAATACTTGGAAGAAGGTTAATTATATTCAAATTTAATATACAATAACTTAAAAGTCAATGAGCTCAAGTCATTAAACCACAGCTTCAGTTCATGAGTAACTACATTAAAACTTGCAGATGAGATTTATACAGATTTTAGTTAGCATTGAATATTATAATCCTAGATACAAAACTTCATGCGTGGGTCACCTTTACACTAAACCCAATGGCCATAAGCTCTTAATCCACATAGCCAAATGCTAATGAAATGGAGTTTTTCACTTAACCACCAAGGTTGCGAAGGGAAATCTTTCTCAAGCGGCCTTCTCTCTGCTATCAACGAAACGAAATTGTCATTGAATCAAGGCTCATAACAAGATCAACATTAATTATCATCGAACAAAGGCATTTTCACACTGCAGTCTAATGATTGTTTAGCACTCAGGGCGTGCCATCCCATCCATCGATTCATCCAATCAACTCGCCCACGGGCGAACGGAAACTAATCATTATATTAGCATGCTGATGATCGCAGCTCAATGAATCCCCCCATGCATTTGTGGACCTACGCCCTTCGGGTTGGGAAATGCCGAAATGCCAACGCTACTCAGATGTCCCAATGTTCGAATGTCCAAATGTCCAAATGTTCACTGGTCCAAGCCCACGTCATGGCCGTGGGTCCACAAAGAGTCCGAAATAGCCGAAAGGGCCAACGCATTTCCCCAGTCGTAAACTGCAGTCGCAATTCCAACTGGCACTGAAACTGAAACTGGAACTTGAGAGCTGGAGAGCTGGATAAACATCGCCATATCATCCGATCGCCAGATGACGTATACGCCGGGTGGTCATTAGGTGTTTGGACCATTAGCAATGGCGACAGCATCATTACGAATGGGGTATTGCCATTTCAAGGTTGGCCACCATTCTCGCTTCACTGCCACCTCAAGTCGAGCCATGAAAATGCAAATTTTGAAAATGCAAACGTTTCTGAACAAACCTAATGAATGAAATGATGGGCGTGCAAATGGGCAGGGAGTACAGCTATGGATTCACAAAGGTTTAACTGTGAAGTAAAGTTAAAAATGAACAGCTAGCGAACCTGATCCACAGCCACTGGTGGTGGCCAAGCGTCCAAGTGAGCAAGTGACTAACTGCCCAACTGACATTGCCTAACAACAAGCAGCTCTTTAATACTTTATGGCTGCCTTTGATGGCTGGGATCAGGCTCTATCCCACAAAAAAAAAAAACATGTGGCCAAAAGGTTCGTGTACTTCGTACTTTCAGTTTCGGCTGGCCAAAAACTTGTTCCCTCCATCTCCATCTCCATCTCCAGCTTCAACTCAATCTCCATGCAGCCGCAGCAGCAGCATTTACCCAGCGAACAAACCGATCAGATTGCATTCGACACTCGGCTCAGTGGGCTATACATAATGTTCGGCTGTAGTGGTGGCATGGCCATTATATAATCCAGTTAATTTCTTTAACAATTTTTGTTTCTCCTCGGGCTTTTTCGTTGTTTTTCTAGACGAGGCCTCTCCAGCCAGCGTCATTCGTTGTTTGGACCTCGCGTTGTTCGGACGTACATACATTTCGATCGGCGCGTCGTCTCACGAAGATCGTTTGGCCTAGCTAAATCCCAACGAGGTGCTCATATACAAGTAGAGGCCAGAGAACCCGTATCAAGGATTGCGAAACGGGCGTTTGGCATTGCTCATACGCAGCGTGTGACGTGCTTGAAAACAACGATCAAAGGAATCGAAAAAAAAGGAGTGTAAGTGCCAATGTGTGTGTGTGTGTTTGTGATAATTTCGAGAGCAACTGAAAGGATGTAGCCAAAACTGAAACGAAAAGGATATATGAACAGGATAGCATACAAGGATTAATCAAATTACTTACAGCATTTCATTCAACATTTTCAATCATTTTCATAGCAAAACAATATGGAAAAAAAAGAAAAGATTATAACCACATGTTATAGGATAATAATCTGGACTAATAACCAAACGAACCGCCCTCCTCCATTCGCAAAGTTTGTTTTTTTTTTTTAATTTTAAGCTTTTCATGCGCAATTCAATCAAAAAGCAATCAAAATGTATCAAAATGTATCAAAATCCAATTAACCCTTTTGATCAAAAATGGATTTGCAATTGTGTGCTGGCTTTGAAAAACCAAACATGATTAGCCTGAAACCTTTTCGAAAATCAATCAACGCGGAGAATAAAGGAGCCTGTGGAATAACAATTACCAAATAAGCCACGATTGCACCGCCTGTTGCATTATTGGCCTGTTCAGTTGGCCACACAAAAGCCACGCAAGCCACAACGAGCTCCTAATAAACATGTTGAAACTTGTGGAAGAGCGGGAGAGTGAGAGAGAGAGAGACAGGGGTAGCTGGCGGACGAAAGAGATGGCAAGCGGGATCCAACGGGCGCATTGCCCAATGACATTTTGAAATCGCATTTCCGGGGGGAGCGGGGGGAAAACCGACAAAACGAAAATTGAAAAGCCGACAAAAGGAAAAAAAAAGCTAAACAAAAAATAAGCAAAATCGAATGCAAATTTTGGACCAAAATCGAATCAATTAAATGGCACAGAGTTCGCAACATTCGAACCCAAGAGATATGTATGTATATATGTACATATGTATGTACATATGCAAATGGGTCGAAGTCATGGGAAAACGGATTTCGATCTCGATTATCTGGCTGGGGGATTCAAAGTGCGCAGACAAAGGGCCATAAAACAATCAAATCCATCCGCAGCTCGGATCACAAATTGTGTGCAAATATTGATATAAATCCATGTTTGCACTTTGTTTATCTGCAAAAGTCAAACAGTGGCATTGTTTCGGTCGCTTTCCACATACTTTTCTTTGCTTTCCACGCTCTTTATTGTTATGCAATGAATGATGCTCGGATGCTCAAACAGTGAAACTCTTTCTGGTACTGGCTAATTACGAACATACAGACATACATACATACATATATTTCTTTTTGACCCGCTTTCAGTAAACAGTTTTGAACTTGAACCAATTCGCCTGGTTTCTTTTTCAGTCTTTTTGCCATCCATACATGTTTTATATGCGACCATAATGGCATTTGGTGGTCGCTTTATGGTTCCCCTAACAACAAAGAAGTGAATAAATTATAAGTTTTTTTTTTTATTTCGTCGCTTTCGCAGCTCTGTTTTAACAAAAACGCGTCTCATACGCGAGTTTTAATTAGCAAATATTTGCAAATTACAACGATCCGTGATCCGGTGGCGTTCGCCTTGAGATCACTGGGACCTTGAACCAATTTCAATGGGAAGACCACTAATAAATCTCATTGATAAATACATATATGCAGAATTATTAAACAATAAGTTTCGTCGTTTGCCTAGTGAGTTTTTTTGTTTTGATTAAAGCAAAGGCTTCAAACTTGATATTCGTCACTTTTTATAAAGAAGTTGGAGCCTAACTTGGTTGTAGATTCAGTATATTGAAGCTTTCTATGTAAGTCAAGATGAAAAGTTGTTCTTATTTAATTTAATTATATATTTTACAAGTATGTAAGTAAGTAAATTCAATCTCTTTAAGAACATATACATATATATAGTATAAATATTAATCATACAATGTGGATTTGAGAAAAAACCCGACTAATCCGTGGACTTCTTATCATTCTTTGTAGTGACCGCAGTCCATGCCAATCGCGTGACCACAGAGCAGAACCAACGAATCGCAGATCTTCCAGCGAAGAAGGAAAGCAGAATATGGTGCAGGATCAGGGGGAGACGACAGGCCTGCCAGAGGCGCTGCTGAAGATCGCCAAGCGGGAGCTGCGCGAGGATCGATGCACGCGGGAGCAGTCGCTGGAGCAGCTGCGCAACTGGGTGGCCAAGAACGAGGATCTGCAGAATGTGCGATGCGACGATACCTTCCTGCTGCGCTTCCTGCGCGCCAAGAAGTTCAGTGTGCCGATGGCCGAGCAGACGCTGCTCAAGTACCTGAACATCAGGAGGACGTTCCCGCACATGAGCACCCAGCTGGACTATCTGGAGCCGCGTCTCGGCGACCTCATCGATCAGGGATACATATTTGCGGTGCCACAGCGTGACAAGCACGGTCGCCGCGTGGTGGTCATCAATGCCAAGGGGCTAAATCCGAAGATCCACACAAGCTGCGACCAGGCCAAGGCGCACTTCCTCACCTACGAGTGCTTGATGGAGGATCAGGAAACACAGATCACTGGGCTAACGCATGTGGGCGACTTCGCCGGCGTGACCACGGCGCATGTGACCAACTGGAATCCCACGGAGTTTGCCCGCATCTTCAAGTGGGGTGAGCAATCGCTGCCCATGCGTCACAAGGAGATCCACCTGATCAATGTACCATCCACACTCAAGTGGCTTATTGATTTCGTGAAGAACCGCGTCAGTTCCAAGATGAAGAACCGCCTGATCATCTACGGCAGCGAGAAGGAGCTGATGAAGAGCGTGGACCAGGGCTGTCTGCCGCTGGAAATGGGTGGCAAGGTGCCCATGCGCGAGATGATCGAGCTGTGGAAGCAGGAGCTGGCGACCAAGCGCGACCTGATTCTCGGTCTGGACAAGAGCATACTGCGCTCCGATCGCGGCATCCAGCGGCGCAGCAGCTTCAATGCCGGAAAGGCCTCCACCGGCGGACCCAACTTCGTTTCACAAATCGAGTCCATCGAGGGTAGCTTTCGGAAACTGGAGTTCGACTAACCGATCGCCAGTTGTAGTTTAAGTTTATAGTCCTTAGTCTTAGGCAACATCCAATCAATTAACCCAATGCGCAACGCTTCGCCGGTCCCCCGATCCTGGCCAGCGCCCGATCCTGGGGATCCCTGATTCGCTTATCGGTGGCAACCGCTTTACTCATCCTGCGCTTCTTTGTATACTGTGTTTGTGTTTGGCGTACAATAAACGAGAGGAATAATTTGGAATCATCTCTTTGTTGCTTCACTTGGACGTTTGGTGGCTCGCGTAGTGCGGCCAGTGCCTCAGTTCCCGCTGCAGTGCGTCCGTATAGCTGCCCAACACGAAGAGTTGGTAAATTGGCTGCAGAATCCGACGCTTTAAAGACTCAAGGATCAGAGCCTGGGCGGCCATCAACTGGCAATCGATGGGTGGTCTGCCGCTGAAGTTACCCACAAAGGCCATCACCAACGAGTCTATTCCATTTAGATCCCTTGGATACTGGCTCCGATAGTGCCATCCTTGTGCCTCGAAAACCTGACAATCACCGGCGACCAGAAAGTTGTAGGGCAGCTCCCCCACATGCGACCTCTAAGGAGATGAATGAATTTAGCTTTGATTACAATGTACTACACATACTTATGTCCGATTAACTCACTTCCAGCTTATGCAATACATCCGGGCAATCATCGTGGCATTCATTGCTTCCAGTGTGGGTAAAAATCACTGTGCCGACACCGATCGGATCGAAAAGAGTTCCCCGACCCTGAAGTTCCATATCCGACCATATGCCATGACCCACGATACTGAGTCGATAGCCAAAGTCCGGCGTTTGGGCTGCAAGCAGTGCAAAGTGATTCAGTCATTAAGTGGCTTTGTCCACCTATAAAGGCGAATTTAGAAAAATTTAACAATGAGTCATATGCATGCATACGAAAAATAAAACGAATCTTAAGTTAAACAAAAAAAAAAAATGAGGGATGGCTTTAAAATGTTTTACTATACAAATTTAATGCCAGATACATTATATTATGAGTATAGATCGATTTTTCTTTGAATACTTTCGCCTGCCCATCAAAACGCACATGAGCAGCTTATCATAACTCACAGCTAATTGAGATTTATTTATTATGCATATATGTAACAATAACGATTTGAGCACGTACTCGTGCACGTCCACCATCAGCGGGCAAACTCACTTTGTCTCCAGAGCAAATAGGCGGCCAGTGCCAAGGCGGATGCACACATGACCAGCAGTCCCACCGAGCGCCAATTGAAGCAGTCTTCGTGGAGCGTCGGGTTCCTTCGGCAATTCGAAGGCGTCGTGGAGGAGGCTGAGACTGAGGCTGTGAGGGATGAGGACGTCTTGATGGACCGCTGAGCAGCTGCCAGCAAGGGAGTGGATTCGCTTGCAACGCCTTCCTTGTCCACTCGAATGTGTATATCTTGGCTGGAACCCAGGCTGCCGTACGACGACTGAGAGACGGCGGCCGGCGAGGGACTACGACGTGCTATCGTAGCGAAATATAGAGCAAACAACAAATTATGGAGTTTAGCCAAGATAAAGGCGACCAGATGATTAGTCAAGTGGCACAGTTTGTCCAGGCCACTCTGATCTTGGTGGGCATAGTATTTGCTGATGGCACGCAGACTGTAGGCGCTCACAAAGATCGGCATCTTGCCACTAACTGAGCTGGGATATCCAGCCGAGATGCACGCATTCGTATATCTCACCCATTTAACTATATCTTATCAAGACAAGGGCTTATCTATCGTCGGACTTACCCACTCGCACGGCTATGTGGCTGGAGTCCATGGCTAGACCGCTCTGGCTGCAGCCTCGGCATCAAGGTGGTGCTGTGAGTGGGTCAGCTCCTTACCGGATCGCACTGGAACACACCACTCGATCGATCGGAGTCGCCGCTGTCAACCACTGCCAGCAGAATGCACAAAACGACTGAGACGAGAACAAGGGAGAGAACCAGCCCGCATGAAGCACAACATTTCCATTAAATCATCAGCTACGAATTTCGAAGGGGTCTCTTATCGCACTCACTCTTAGACTCTCTTAGCTATGGAGTAACTTTAAAGCCGGGAGTAACATTCGCATCGCGTTTACTTGACTTTCGTTTGCTGATATCTTCAACTAGACTCTAATAACAATCATAAATGGGTTTCGCTTTATACACAGAGGTTGGCTTTGCTTAATTTACAGTGCAGAGGCTGCTCCTCCCTTAAGACTAACTTGGGCTTGGGGACCGTAATAAGTTATGAGCATGCTAGCCAGTGCAAGTGGCAGCCACGGGAACACTGGACATGGACACTGGTTTATGGGAACATTTAAAAGTTTCACGAAAGACAATACATTGTGTTAAAATCGTTCGAAAATCTAAAAGAAATGCATTCGCCTATGTGCCTAAACTTAACTTATTAGGTATTACGCGTCCGCGAGACAGGGGACAGGCCTAATCCAGCACCTGGACATTTCAGAGCTCCTGCAAATCCCTTACTTGTAGGACCTCCAAATCTGCCAGGCGCACAGGGCAGCCGAGAGCAAGGATACGCTACGGTGCAAGTATTTGGTTTTTGAGTTGGGCGAGTAGCCCAAAATCACAGGCGAGGAGACATCTGTCAGTGGCAGTTTCTCCAACACGGTGTCATTATTTTCCACCTGAAAAACACAACCAAAGTGAGCTTCTCAATCTTGGATATCTAGAACTTTTCCTTTCATACCTGATATTGACAACATGGATCGTAGTTCCAGGAAACCGTGTACAGTCCTGTGCAAAAAATCGAGAGTGCACAAGCGGGAGCTGCAATGATGGGGCGATCCCGCCACAGCAAGCTGGCCACCAGGGAAACCACTCCAGTGGCCACCGCCGTCTTGTGCAGGCAATTGCCCACCCAAATCCAACGACCTGTGGAGATATGAAATTAATACTGTGCTTTAAAAGGAAGCACTTCCAAGTGCTTACCAGTTTCGTCGCCCAGCCGAGGCGGCTCTATAACGATGAAGTCCAACTTGGCTTCCAGCGCCTTGTCCAGCTCAGCCTCGAATCTTTCATGGGCATTGGAGCTGTCGTAGACCTCGCGGATGACATGGAAAGTGGGCACCTTACTCGTGCTGCACAATTAGAACAACAATACACGAATCAATCATGGTTATCTTGATGTGGAACTCAAGGTTAAGGTCAAGATCAAGCGCTCAGAACAACCGAAGCAGAGAAGCCATTGTGCAGACGAGATAAATGAAGAAGCCGCCTAGTAAATTGCATAACCAGGGCAGGTGCACTTGGGAACTGGGATTTGGCTGCACCCAGGTGGAATGTGTTGCGTAATCCCACTGCATTCACGTAACTAGGCGCCGTATTTACCTTTCTATATTTCTGCTAACCATTTTGCTAATAAATTTGTTGTTTTCTATGTTGTTCATAAACTCAGTGCGGCCGCAGCTGGACCGTTAAAATATACCAGGTACCTAAGGGCATAATACTGCAAATAGCAATCTTCCAAAAAAATACCGCAGTTGGGCGGCACTTTTGAATTATATCGTATTCGCAAATACCATTCTCCTTTAAAGAGCGGCCTATATATAAAGGCTTAATTCCACTATTTAGCAATTTATTTGCTTATTTACCTATATTCATAAAGACAATTAGATTAGATTAAAGTTTTTAAAAATATTTCAGTATTTCTATTGTTCTTCCAACTACTCAACTCTCCCATCTCTATTTACGATAATTGAGGCATTTAAGAGGCAAATCATGTAAAATCTGTATACGATTATAGGAGCTTAACTTAATTGAAATCAATAATTATACTCCCAATAAAGATCAAAAATATAAGATACATGTGTTAAATGAATTAGCCGGCTCTTATTGTCCCAAGCGAAGAAGCCAGGATTTCGCCGGCTGTCCGATATGGTCACACTCGCCCACTCATAAGAAAAGACACCCAAAATTGAAAATGGAAAAGCATCATCGCCTGCCCCTCCCGGAATTGCACGACGACAAACACAGACACAAACAGTGCAATGGGGAGAACAGCAATCGCTTCCGGCCGCCCAAGTACAAGACGCGTGGCTACGTCGCCGTGGACAACAACAATCTGAACCGAAGCCAATCGCTGGGCTCCTGTAGCACCAACAGTTCCCAGATCGCGCACGCGATCTCCTTCCGGGACGCCGGATGTTCGGATTCCAGTACGCTGCCCTCGTCACCAGTCCAGGCCGAGCTGAGCACCCTCTCCCTGTCACACTTCGAGCAGTGCTTCGAAAGGCTGGCCAAACTGGGCGAAGGATCCTTCGGCGAGGTATTCCAGGTGCGCGATCGCTCCGACGGCCAGTTATATGCCGTCAAGATCTCCAAGCAACTGTTCCGCGGCGAACAGTACCGCGCAGAGCGGCTGGAAGAGGTGCGGCGCTACGAGGAGTTCTCCGGCCATGAGAACTGCATCCGGTTCATCCGCGCCTGGGAGCAGTACGACCGACTGTACATGCAAATGGAGCTGTGCCGCGAAAGTCTGGAGCAGTACTTGCTGCGCTGCCAAAGGATACCGGAGGAGCGCATCTGGCACATCCTGCTGGATCTGCTGCGGGGTCTCAAGTCGCTGCACGACCGGAATCTCATCCATCTGGACATTAAACTGGACAACGTTCTGATCGGCGAGGACGACGAGACGTGCAAGCTGGCAGACTTTGGACTGGTCATCGATGTGGACAGGGCCAACAGCCATCACGCCACGGAGGGAGATTCGAGGTATATGGCTCCAGAGATCCTGCAGGGTCACTTCTCCAAGGCTGCGGACATCTTCAGTCTGGGCATTGCCATGCTAGAGCTGGCATGCTACATGGATCTTCCTTCCAACGGCCCACTGTGGCACGAACTGAGGCACGGCATTCTGCCCGAGGAGTTCATAAACAGTGAGTTGCGAACTAGCTGCCTACTTAAATGGCAGGTTGCTAAAGCCTTTCTCTTCGCACAGAAATATCACTGGAGCTGCAGTCGGTAATTAAGTCCATGATGAAGCCCGATCCTGCGCAGAGGCCGACGGCCGAGCAGCTACTCTCACATCCCAAGCTGCAGTACCTGCAAAAGAAGCGCAAGTCGCTGATGAACTTCAGCATGCTGGTAAGCATTCCCAAGCACATCTTTGAGAATCAATCTTAACCCTTGACAACTTGCAGTCGCGTAGTTTTAGGCGATCTCGCCGCGCCGTTTGGGGAAGAATGTGCAATTGGAAAACAGCCGCCTTTCGTTACCTTCTATACTTCCTGGAGGTCCTGCATCTATGCAAGCCCATAACGGCCTCACAGCCCAATATTAACATAGTGCCCTCCTCGCCTTCGTCAAAGGGAGTGCCTCTGGTGCCTCAGGTGGAGTTCCAGCTGGTAGGATCCACACCCATTGCCAATCGTGACTGCTATGCCTCCGACTTCCTTTCCGGCGAGGACCCGCTGGACCTCTCCAATCAGGGTAGCCCCAACGTAATAAATTCCACGCCATTGAACACAAACCAAGGCAAATCCCGTCTGGATTTGCTAAAGAATAAGTAAGTACCCTTAATCGATTAGCTCATGGACTAGCGCACATAACCCATCCGCTTTCAGTGTTGATTCAATGGGCAGGTACGTTCATGTACACGATTTCGAGAGTCCGTGTTCCGCCCTATCTTCCGCCAAGGTCCTGGACACCTCATCGTTCCGACGCAAAAAGCTCTTCGTCCTGGAATATGACGACGAGTGAGTGAGTACGGTGCCAGCGAGCAACGTAAACCGAATGAATTTATGATAAACCCAATATATATCAGTTACGAAACGAATACCAGATACATATGGCAACAGAATATATCGTTAATTGTATTTTGATTAGTTCTAGACCGTAGTGTTGTACGAAGTTCCCTAGATATAGTCTTACGATTGTGTAATGTTAATGCTTCTTTAGAAGAACTTGTTGAACTTGAACATATAATCATGTGATATATATACGAAAAGCGATTTGAAAAGTTTAAAAATAAAAAACTTATTGAAATTGAAACCTGCACTGAATGCCATCTATGACATATGATAACAACAAATTAAAGGTAAAAACCAAGAAACGTATAACTATAAAAATTTTTTTTAAAACATTTTTGAATTCTAACGTACCTTTCGTTTCGGGGAAAAGTATTTTGCCCATCTGGTAACACTGGCCGCTCGCACATGTTGAAAACGTAAACAAAAACGAGTAGCACAATTTTTGAAAATGACCAGGAAAAAGGCTCCTAAGAAAAAAACAGAGGTTGTATTCGACAACAAGAAACGCATGTAAGTAAGGAGACACAGAATCCCCGGAGGATACTAATGCCCACATCCCAATCCCGCAGAGAGTTTCTCAGTGGCTTCCGGAAAAGAAAGAATGAGCGACGATCGCGTGCAAAGGCGGATCTGGAAAGAAACCTTAAGAACGAGCGCAAGCGCATACGGCAGGAGGTAAAGGATGGCTTTAACCACCTGAAGAAATCCTTCGAACCGCTGCGCGAGCTCACCGAGGAGGACAAGGCCGAGGAGGCGGAGCAGCAGCAGGAGGAGACCTACGAAGATGATGAAGTGCAGGTGAAGATCGTGGAGCTGACCACCAACGATCTGGCCGCCAAGCGCAATATGTTGGGTGCCAACACGGCAGAGGAAAGCGAACCGGAGGAGCAGGCTGACCAGAGCGAGGAGGACGAAGCCGACCAGGCCAATAGGATACCCGGCATGGATTTCGATCCCAACGCCCGCAAACGTAAACCCAAGCCGGAGGACGAAGAGGAGCCGAAGGCCACAAAGTCCAACAACTCCACGCTGCCGGACATCAAGAGCAAAAAGGATCTCGACCGCCTGATGAAGACCAAAACGCTGAAGAAAATGCACCAGAGCAAACTGTTCAAGCAGAAGGAGCGCCTGGACAAGAAGAACAACCAGAAGAAGGCCAAGCGGGACCGCAACAACACCATCAAGAGCGTTCCCAAGCATCAGCGCAAGCAGCTCAAGTACGGAAAGGCCAACCAGACCAAATACCGAAAGGGTCGGATGGTCAACAAAAAGGAGCTGCGGCGCAAACGGAATGCCGACTAAATTTAGCTTTTAGCATAGTTTGTTTTACGGTTTATTTACTATTACTCTAGTTAATCAAATAAACTGTATAATTCCTGGCTTGTACAATAATTTTGCTAACACGCCGATGCGTTCGATCTTTTTTTTTACCGCTCTCCGTCGTATTCATCATGGTACATATTACATCCAACATACTTTATTTTTTTTGGGTTATTAACATTGGCAATATCGCTGCTCGCCGCCGTTCGGTTATGCTCTATAAATAAAAGGGGGGCGCCGCTAAAATTATAATAAAATTTTCATGGGTCCTAAATCTAGTCTCGAAATCTATGTACAAAGTTTGCTTGCATGCTGGTTAGGCATAGGTTCTTAACGTATTATTGGGTTGCTTTATTTCCATTCTGCGCAGTTGTGCAGCCTGTTTAGTGTTTGCCTTTACGGGGTTAACATTTTTTAAAAATGAAACATTAGAGCGGTAACCTTGTTGTCTGATTATTGGCGTCATTAAAGCGGTATCGCCAGCACGCGATTGATGCAAGGATACCGATTCAATGAAATAAAAACGAATTCAGCCAAACACAATCTTTCATTTCTTTTTTTTTATCGTACTTAATGATAGCCTTAGTTTCTAATGGGACTGTGTGCTTCGGTGAAGGTTGGGGATGATTTTGGGAGGCAACAATTATGTTCTAGCTTATAGCTTACAGTCCTACGCCTACTCCTATTTCTAATATGTTCATCATCAGCAGTTAAAAAACGTTTACAAAACTCATGCGAAATTGAAATCCAATAACAAATGCACACGCCGCAGTCGCATCGGCGTCATCTCTTTCTCCTGACCCTCGCCTATCCGCATCCAGTTAGGTTTGCTGCTGCTGCTGCGCCGACGGTTGTCGCCGACTGAAGCCACCGCCGGCGGACAGATGTCGTTGCAGGGCTCGCTGCTGCTGGAACTTGGCGCTGCCTGGTCCTCCGAAGCGGTTGAACTTGAACTTGTTGCGCTGCTGGAAGTTCTGGCGATAGTTCTGATTGTAGAATCGCGGAAATCCTCCACCTCCGCCGTTCTTGTTCCAGCGCTTCTGGCCCTCGTACTCCTGGAATGGATTGTACCCGGGCGTGCTGTTGCTGGCATTGTTTCCCTTAGCCGAACCGGACTTCACCTTCCGCTGACGTCCACGATCCATCTCGTTCTCTTCGTCGTCGTCGATGTCCCGCTGCCGCTGCTCACGCGCATCCACCAGTAGCTACGGAAAACAGAATATCAAGCATTAGGCTAGAGTTCGGACCTTGTGAATGGGGAGGCTTGGCTGGCTGGCTGACGCATGCGCTAGTTAATGGAGCTTATGCAGATGAGTACGGTCGCTCGCGAACAAGCACTGGGAATATGCACATTGTATTCGAAATGGGTGAGTGGCTTACGGTTCACGGTTCACTGTAACAGGTTATCAGGCAAAACGGTAACGGCACAACGGTTGAATTTATGGCGTATCAGGCGGTTGAAATGAAAGAAACAACGTGCCGGCCAGCAGTCAAATCATAAGCTTCATTGCACGGGAAAACGGATGCGGAGTCATCGGGTGAATTACCTAGGCTCCGGTGCAGTCACTCTCTCCCGCAATGACTTTTGCAACTCTCTCTACACTTTTCACGCTCGCTGAACGGAGGACGCGTTGTGGTGACCGCCCGGTTGGGAACGGATACCAGCAACGCAGCCATCACAGACTATTCGGGGTAATCGTATTATTTGTATTTGTTTTGTGTGGTATGTGCTTAGTGGGGAAAAAGAAGAAGCGTCGCCTCTGCCGCCGACGCTTCTACCTCCTACCGGCCGTCCGTGAGACGATCCGGATCGGGTGCGTCAGCGGTCGTGTCTGTTACCGCCACTGCAATTACGACCACATCTTTACTGTCACTGCCACTAGTCACTGCCGCGTCGACTGCAACCGAGCCCTCGACGATATCGCTGCCTTCCACACTGCCGTGACCAGCTATCCGTTTCGCACAAACCAACTCAAAAGTCTAAATGAATGGGGATAATGTGGAAACAAATGCAAATTACAAACAAGTTCGTTTAGTAAATCAACTCAATCGAATTGCATTTTATGCAACAGCTAAGCGAACGACATAGAAAACAAAAAAGAAGACCAAAGAGCCAGTTAAATAATAAAGAATTAGTTAAACCCGCAAAAAGAGAACCAATTTATGTACATTTTCATCGTATTAAGCCCGCAACTTGTTATTTTTGAAGCACAGACCCAAAGAAAGTGTTAACCATGCATAGATTTAGTATCTACGTTAGTGACATGGTCACAAGGGATAGATAAGCGCTTCAAGGTGAATGCCTCTCTAAACTCACCTCCTTTTCGAGCTCCGCGGGCTTGCCATTCCAACTGAGCACGGGGGAGCCGTATCCACGATACGATTGCTTCAGCAGCTCATTGATGGTGCTCCCATTCGAGGTGGCATTGCTCTGGTAGCCATTGCCCACCCTTGGCTGCTGGTGCGACTTGAGCGCACTGCCGTTGAGCAACTTTTGGCGCTTGGCGCCTGGCGTTGCGGGCGAGTCCGTGGAGGGCTTGCTACTCGAGAAGGGATTGCGATGGTTCTTGTTCGGCGTCGGAATTTTCACCGGCGATCCCTCCACCACCACGACGTCAACATCATCTTCGATGGCATCGACCTCATCGTTACGCGTAACTTTCCAGATACCCGTTTTCGATTTGATGACCGCTGGCGAGGGTGGCGTCTTTGGCGATGGTGGTGCTTTGCTTTGAGACTGTGATTGCTTCTGTGGGTGCCAGCCATTCGTTAGCTGAATGCTGGGCTCCTCCTCATCGTCGTCCTCATCACTGTCTGCGGACTTTTTTAGGCTCTTGAATATCTCGTCTATGGCATCAGTCTTTTGTTTGCTGTTGTTAACGTGAACCGATGACGAGGCTGAGCCGTTGGTGTGGCTGCCATTGGTCTTACTGTGACCATTGGTCTGGCCAGACTCTTGGTCCGACTCGCTAGAATCCTCCCCACTTGGACGCTTGCGGGGATTCGGTAGAGGCGCCTCCTCCTCCTCAGATGCTGATTCGTAGGGCACAAGACTTTTCAGTGGCGTTTTGACGGGAGTCTTTACTTGAATCTTTACAGGAGACTTTGCCTTAGGCTCCGTATGATTCTCCGTCATATTGGGCATGCTCGGTAGCTGGGCTGTCGTTGGTCTGGGCTTCATCTCATCCTCGATGTCTTCATCATCCGAGGAAATTGGCAGATATTGTTGCTGGTTTATTGATTTATGGTTGCTGCTGCTGTTGCTGCTTGGGGAGGAACTTTTGTTACCATTTGCAGTGGGAGCTGAAGTAGCTTCGCCTTTAGCGTGAGCGCCAACCAGTGGAGGCTTCGCAGTGTCCTGAAACTTTCCGGTACCCAGCTGGAGTCCGTTCTGTGGACTTTGCTGGTTTTGTTGCTTGAACTGGATGGCGGTTTTCTGGGCATTTCCATTAGTGTAACCGTTTGCTCCACCCGCCGGCAGTTGAGGACCAATGAAACGCGTTGGTGAAGGCGAAGACACAGTCGCCGCCGGCACTGGCGTTGTGCTGTGTCCGTTGGTCAAACGCACTCCATTGGGCCTGTTGGCCGCCGGACTGGCAGCCTGTGAGAGGTCCAGTTCGAAAAACATTATATAGGCATTTGTGTTGCACACACTGTGCATTGCGATTGGCCGCACGTAGCTGTCGTCGAAGTTGTAAAAGCTGCCCGTATCCGTGGAGCCAATGGCCGTGTAGTGACCGCAGTGCTGGGACGCCCCCAAGTGAGTGACCATCGACACCAGGCGATAGGTGAGCGGTTGAGCCTGAGCTGCTTGTGAACGGGCTGCGTATTTGCTCAAATCTATGCGTGACTTGAAGGAAATCTGCTTGGTCAGTTTGTTGCCGATCATGGAGAATCGCTTCAGCTGTATACAAAGCGTGATTGGGGCACGCTCCAAAGAGAATTGCTTTGTGGCAGATACCTGCAAGCGATACGTTTAAATAAAATGAACTACAGAACAAAGGTCACAAAGACCTACCTTCTTCTTGCATCCCTCGCACTTGTAGCCCATATCCTCTAGCCGTTCGCGAGAAAAGTGTCCCTCGAAAGCATCCTCCAAGGAGTCTGCCTTGCGGATGTCGAGCAACAGATCCTGGAAGTGCTGAAACGTAATGGACACATGGTTGCAGCTCAGACAGCGCACCTCGCTGCGCAGATAGCCGCCAAAGATCTGTCCCAGCGGCGTGGTCTCCTTAACCAACTGATCCAGCTCTTTGTAGTTACGAAACCGCATCAAATACGCCCGCTCCATGGCCTCGACCAGGAAGCGCAGGAACTCGTGCGCATCCTCTTGGCGACCAACGACCATGTGTTTGCAGATCTGCTTTAGCTTCGAGTAGATGAGGAAGGGTCTGACGGCCGACTGATTGCTTTGGGTGGCCAAAAGTGTTTTGGTCATGGCGCAAATGATGCAACCGCTGCCAGGTTCGGCCACATTGCAGTCAGCCAGATGCGCCTGCTCCGAAACGAGCCAATTGGCCAGGGCGGGTATGTGCAGGAGCGCCTGAAGCGTTGAGTTGAGGTAGCAGGTGTTGCCCACATTGATCATGCCCGTGCCCACCTGCCATTTGCGCTCCGACTGCTTCCAGCCAATGCGTATGTTCTCCCGCGGATAGAGGACCCTCTTCGGCTTGGGCAGCTCATTGGGATTGCTTGTCGGATGCTGATGATTGTGGTGGTTGATGTGGTGCGACTGATTGTTCGGGTGCTCCGCTTGCTTGCGGGCGCCGTTATTGTCTGCAAAGGTAAAGAGGACGGTAGACAGTTTAAGCACGTGCCACAGGAGAAGGCAGCAGGGAGACAGGAACAGCTTGTAGAGCAGCCACAGGGCGAACCCGTCCACCATTATCACAGTCATAATGCATTTATTGGAAGAATTCCCTTCTGCAGATTAAGTCACTTGATCCGCGCTGCTATGAAATATAAATAAAACGAGCAGTGCTCGCTGTGGAAACTGCTGACACACAATCGCGCTTCCATCACCTGTTCGCAGTGTTGGAAAGGGTACACATTTGTTGTACCTAGGCACCGGACTGTGCAGCATTAAGATAGCTATTCTATTGAACAAAGAAACTTGAACACAAAGTATACGCCGAAAAAAATTTCCAGTACTAGATTTTGAAATACAATTCTTTGAACATCGTTACAGAATGTGATATCACCAGATTTTATCTGAAAATATTTTCACAGCATCGTAATTTCATATGTACCCTGAATATGTATCTTGCAGTTTTGTTTGGGAAAGTGTACCAATCGAGGTACTTATCCTGGTACACATATCTCAGATATTACCCAGCACTATTGTATCTTTGATAACAGCTAGCGTGTGAGCGGGATGGCGACTGGCAGAAGAAGAAATTTAAACTGATAACAGCAAGCGAATGAGAGGGATGGCGAGTGGTGAAGCAGTCCAAGTGTCTGCTGCCGACGAATACAGTGGTCTCGTTCTGGCGTAGGGGGTTGGGGCGGCAGTGTTGCCAACTGAATTTTTGGCGCGACCTAACAGTGGTTGTTGTAGGCCCAATGCTCCCCCCTTTTATTGTCTTTGTAACTGTGTTCGAGGCATTGACCAGGCCAAAAAAAAGAAAAGAAAAGAAAAGTCGAAACATCGTGTAACAGCTCCTGGTGCTGAGCTTTGTGTCCACTTCCTGCTCTGTGTGAATCACTTCTGCGAGTCTGGCCTTTGTTTGTGCTCTTTTTATCACGCAAAAGCAGATTGCGGCGCATTTACCGCATCTAAAAAAATAAAGCAAAGCCAATAAAAGCACCGCTGGGGCTGGCCATGTGCGGGGGAAAGAGACGGAACTACGGAGGGGAGCCCTCGTGCTTTTTGTCTTTTTTTCCTTCTTTCATTTGCCGCTGGAAATACAGCACGTTTTTTTCCGCCACAACTTCTGTGAATCAGAAGTTTGGAAGAGGCGGCTCTGTTGTTGCTGCTGCTGCTGTCACTTTTCCAGCTTACTCTTTACGGCGTTGTACTTGTTTTGCTTTTTCCGCGTATTCCTTTGCATTCTGTTTACACGTACACCACCCAAAAACGCCGTCACACACGGACACACACGCACGCACTCACATACAGAAGCGCCTAAAAAGTACAGGTATGCTGCGCTGCCGACGTCGACTGCACTGCCGACAAAATGCAGGCGGAGCAATAAAAAAAATATGTTTGCGGAAAAACATCACACGTGATTTGTGGAGGGATATTCCCAAAAGATTTGGCAAAAACAAACGGGACGATACATAAATACATTTAAGTATATATACATCTTATATATATAATATGAAGATATAGCACATGGAAAATTGCGCAAAAATTGCCACACAAAGAAGAAACACAGACGAAGGCGCAGACGGAAAAAGCCACTTTTGCAAGCAACTTTTGGATTTTACATTTTGTTGTATCTTTACACAGTGTACTCACCATGTCCATTTGCGCCCACAAGTTTGCCTGTATTGTTTTTGCCACTAAAGCCATTGATGGCGCCTGGATTTCCCGGCTTGATGACAATATATTTGGACTTGAGGTTCTCCAGCACCGATTCGTGGTAGTTGGGCACCTCCTCGTATTCGATTTTGGCCATCAGGATGCGTTTGGCATTGGCCACGATGTGATTTTGCAGGCTGCCGTTGGTGTCCTCGCCGCTCTTGGCCTGGTCAGTCGACGAGCCGGCGGAGGAGTTGCCGCCAAGGGATTCGCGCAGCGCTGCGTTGACGACATTCGCCGTTTCGCATACGGCCATCGAAACGGGCATGGCGATGCTCCGGCTGGGGATTTGCGGTGGAATTTTGAACGGGTGTGAGGGGCGTGGTGTGGCGTGTGTTGGTGGTTTTCGCCACCCAGTTAGCTAATGCACATGGGCGTGCGATCCAAAGCAGATACTAGAGATCCTTCTGCACAGCCCACACGTCCTTCAAAACTCTCCTACTGCTCTACGCTCACTTTTCTCCTCGCCCCTCTCTCGAACACTTCTTGTTTCACACACCGACTGCGACACCGACACACGCACACTAACGCACTCGGGAGCACTCTTCTTTTTCTGGCTTTTTCGCGCTGCGATCTCGATCTGTTGGCCTACTGAGCATTACGATTAAGAAACGTTCGCTCACAAATTGATCTGTTTCAATTTCGTGCGCGGCCAGGCATTTTAGAACGAAAAGTCTGCTTTCGAAAATAATGGCAATTCCTTCCCTCGTGTTTCTTCCGACTGCGGATTCTCTTTTCGCTTCATTTTCGTCATTTGGGGATGCCAACTCGCGAGTGGCCAAGTGACGCGATAGGCCTCTCGAAATGTCCTAAAGCATTTCACGATATTTACAAAAATGTATTTCGATGTTTTCTTAACAATAAAAAATTGGTTTAAATTTAATAAGACATTTGTTACCTTGAATATGTAAGCAATATCTTATTGAAAGGCTTGCAGCGACATTTTTTATTTATGCCTACTATTCAAGTTATAAATTTAATTTTTATAACGGTATTTTTACACCTTATCAGCACATATCGATAAGTGTGATTGGGAACGACAACCCATCGGCACAATGTTGATGCAATTGTTGAGCTAGCCTTCATAATTAGTCGCAATCAATCGAGCAGAATGGCTTCATCCACAGGTCTCCTGGTGGTGTCCAACATCAAGCACCTTGGCAAATCCCTGCGAGCCATCGAGAAGTACGTGAATTCACTGTACATCCACCTAAATGTGGCGGGGTCAACGTCCACGACGTCACCAGTTCCACCGCCTCCGGTTTGGGGTCGTCTAATCTCGCAGCTGTACGCCAACAGCAGCAGCTATGTGGGCAAGCAGTTGGACCTTCGCGTCCTTGTCTCTCCCCTACGACCAGGTGCCAATGGATCCCTGAAGTTGCGCCAGCCCGTCGACCTAATCTTCTCGGATGCACATCATCCGGAGCTGTGCGACAGGCTTCGCGCGGATCTTAACATCAGCAAGCCAACAATCTTCCTGGATGACTCGGTCATCTCGGATTTAAGTGCCCAGCAGGATGACACCCAGCCGCCTAAGGTGTATCCCTCGGTTGTCCTGGGCGGAACATTCGATCGCATCCATCTGGGACACAAGATATTCCTCACCCAGGCTGTACTGCGCACCTGCAAGCGTTTGGTTGTGGGCGTAACCACCTCCGCCATGACGAAGGGTAAGACGGGCATGAATTGGCAAAATAAAACGCTTATCTTAACGACCATTCTTATCGCTGTCTGCAGGAAAGACGCTGCCGGACTTGATTTTGCCCGTGGAAGAGCGCATCGCCCGGCTAAGGGAGTTCCTGGTGGACATAGATGATACGCTGCAGTACGAAATTGTGCCCATCGATGATCCCTTTGGTCCCACGCAAGTGGATCCTGACCTGGACATGATTGTGGTCAGTGCGGAGACGTTGCGAGGAGGGCAGAAGGTCAACGAGGTACGCTCCGCTAAGCAACTGCGCGAGCTGGAGATCTTTGTGATTGACATTGTTGAAAGCAACGTGCATGATGGCATCCACGAGACCAAGGTCAGCTCGAGTAACACACGCATCGATCTGCTGGGAACCCGCTGGAGAAGGCCGGAGCCACGACCACAGCTCCCGCCGCGCCCTTACATTATTGGACTCACTGGCGGCATCGCATCTGGCAAGAGCAAGATGGGCGAGAGATTGGCCAACATGGGCGCCCACGTGATCGACTGCGATAAGGTGGCGCACGATGTTTACGAACCTGGTCAGTTGTGCTACACCCGAATTGTGCAGCACTTCGGACAGGGTATTGTTTCAGACGATGGTCGCATCGATCGGTCCAAGCTGGGACCCTTGGTGTTTGCCGATCCCAAGCAGTTGCAAGCACTCAACGGCATTGTCTGGCCGGAACTTATTGCGGAGGTTAACAGGCGGCTGGATGCACTGCGTTCCCAGGCGGACGTGCCGCGTGTGGTGGTCCTGGAGGCAGCGGTGCTGCTGCGAGCGGGCTGGGAGACCAATTGCCATGAGGTGTGGTCCATGATTGTGCCACCGGATGAGGCTGTGCGGCGGATTATTGAGCGCAACAAGTTGAGCGAAGTGGAGGCCCAAAAGCGACTGGCCAGTCAGGTGCCCAATTCTGAGATCGTGGCCAAGTCGCATGTGATATTCAGTTCGCAATGGGATCACGAATTCACCCAGAAACAGGCGGAGCGTGCGTGGAAAATGCTTACCAAGGAACTGGACTCTTACCAGAGCAGCCTTTAACCCGATGGATATTTAGATTATCTTGTTGATCCTTATTTTGTATGATTTTTTATGCATTTGTTGTATATTGTTTAGTTGTAAGTCCAAAGTTGAAAAGAAATGCTGGGACGTCATTGGGGAAAAACGCTGAAAATTTCAATGGAACCTTAGTGGCTCTCGCCCTTCTTGCCAGCCACTCGCTTGAAGTCGTTCATCTTGGTGGTCATGATGGGGGAACCGATGAAGCCGATATAATCAATCTGCGTCACATCGCCACCTGACTGATTGTTCTTCACGAAGATTTGGATGTTTTGCACATTCTGGAACTTGACGTAGCGCAGATTCACGGGCACTCCACTCTCCAGCTCCTTCTGAGCCAGGCTGCAAAATGGATTGAACAGTGAGAAGAGCTAAGCAGCCATAGAGAAGGCAATAGCTACCTTAGATCCTGCACACTGTTCATGGACTCGGCCATGTCAAAGTCAATCGTGCGGGGCTGGTTAATGAACAGCTTCACATCCTTGGGACCCAGGTGCGAAGGTGCCTTGAACTTCAAAGAGTGGATCTTCACAGCCTGATTAAAGGTGATGGACAGGATGAGCTGCTCATCGCAATCGGACTGCAGGTAGCCACCGGCGGAGGCCAGGGCGTGCTTTAAGTTGTGGTCATCAGCTTCGTTGAGGCACTCGCACTCCTGCTTCGAAATAAATGTATTCAGTTCCATCTGTAAGAAGGATTAGGGATTATTTTTGGAACATTTCCAAATACTGCACTATATTACCAATCCCTGCCCGTAATCCTCGCCCCCCTCCTCGCCACCGGATGTACCGATGTGCTCCTGGATCTTGGCCTCGAGCCCATTGACGTCCGCACCCTGGACGCGATCGATCTTGGTCCTGTTCCTGTAGAAGATGAATGTTGGCATGGCCGAAACGCCCTGTCCAGCAGCCGTGTCCTGGCACTTGTCCACATCCACTTTCAGGAAGATGGCCTTTGGGTACTTTGTTGGAAACGTCTCGAAGATGGGCGCAATCCGCTTGCAGGGACCACACCACGAAGCTGTGAAGTCCACCACAACCAATTGAATGCCCGCTTGGGCCAACTCCGCCTGGAAGTGGGACTCGTCGTTGATCACGCGCACGGACATGGTGATAGGATTAGGTTTCTATTAATTGAGCTTTTGTTTCGGCAGCCGAATTGGATTTAAGCAAGTAAATGTTATTATTAACGTTCAATGCAAATTTTTTTTGTTAAAGATGACTTGTAATATGCATTTAGTCCAAATTCGTGCTAAGAAAAATACCGAATGCGGTATTCCACAAGCGGTCACACTGTGATGGTATCGATATTTCGAGCTCTTTGACTTCCTATTTTTAGAGGGACCATTTATGTGTAATAGAAAAAAACCGAAACTTAATATTTAAACTTTTATTGAAATATTAGTGGATTACAATATGTAAAACTATGAAATATTCTCATTTGATATAGCTCAAAGTGTTATTTAAAATTCATTCAGTGTTTACGACTAGCAATCTACGCTTTCACGCTCATCTTAAGCTTACCGCCCATTTGCCAGGGTTGTCAAGGCGAATGAGCGGTCCCACCATACACGCCACTGGAACTTTCGATACCTGCGCTGCGCCTGGCCACACGTTCATTACCTCGTGGTGTTTCAGTCGGTCGCATTTTCATTAAGTCGCCATTTTAAAATTATTAGAGTCAAGTACAATGGCAGATGTGGAAAAGGAGCCCGAGAAGACCATCGCCGAGGATTTGGTGGTGACCAAGTATAAGTTGGCCGGCGAAATCGTCAACAGTGAGTATTCCTTGGCCGGAAACAGCGAACGCTGGCCGATTCCTGGAGTCGCTGCTACGTGGCGCTTACACAATGCACCGAATGCCGCTTTCCCTTGTGCGCCACGCGTTGGTTAATCTGCCTATTTCTGGACTCTGTCTGCTCGTTTAATTTTAGAAACCCTCAAGGCGGTAATTGGACTCTGCGTGGTTGATGCCTCCGTCCGGGAGATCTGCACCCAGGGCGACAATCAGCTCACCGAGGAGACCGGCAAAGTAAGTGGTGGCCACCTGGCGGTCATTCGCGCCAATTTCATGTCCAATGATTAAGACTTACACCTTTGAGGGTTTCCCGATGGCGAGCCATGTGCTGTGCGGGCTGGGGATCACCTCGTGGTCGCCAGGCGCACGCGGGGACTCCAATGCTCCACGTGCCCGGCTTGTGTGCTCTCCAAAAGGTCCCGAGGATTTACAGATTATGAGATCTGAGGACACACCGCGCACTATCATTGATATATAGTACAACGAACAAGCAATCTAATGCTTTTATCGATCTTTCACAAACAGGTATACAAAAAGGAGAAAGACCTGAAGAAGGGCATTGCCTTTCCCACCTGTCTGTCCGTCAACAACTGTGTCTGCCACTTCTCGCCAGCCAAAAACGATGCTGACTACACGTTAAAGGCCGGTGATGTGGTCAAAATGTAAGTTGAACCTCCTATTCCACATATACCGCCACTAAATACGTAACATTTCTTTTCTACAGCGATCTGGGTGCCCACATTGATGGTTTCATTGCCGTGGCCGCTCACACAATTGTGGTAGGCGCTGCTGCGGATCAGAAGATCAGTGGTCGCCAGGCCGATGTCATCCTCGCCGCCTACTGGGCTGTCCAGGCTGCCTTACGTCTGCTCAAGTCCGGCGCCAATGTGAGTCCTCCCTTACTTCTAGGTAATCCTCCGTTAATCCCTGCAAGAAACGGATTGTCTGCCGCGATTCTCCAGCGACTGAACATCTCAACACTTGCAAAGATCAGCTGTGGCAGCTGGTAATTGCCCTGGCCTATTATTCAGGACTGGAGGCTTCTTGTCAGTTGTCCACAAGGTTATTTCTTCTGCAGGCAACGGATTGACTGCGCTCAAACTCTGACACAGATCAGCTCAACACCTGCGGATAGAAACTGTGTCAATTTCGTGAACTGAACAAGTTCATTCCATAGAAGTGTTCGGTCTTTAAATTTGTCCACATCTCCAGTTTATAGATATGTCGGAATTGTAATCTGCAGGCAACGGATTGTCTGCTGCCTTAACTCGTGGCTCAGCACAGCTCAACGTCTGCAGAGATCAACAGTGTCGATTTCGTGAACTGAACAAGTTTAGATACTTGAAATGTTCGGTCTTTAAAGTTGTCCACAATCGCAATGATAATGCCGATCAGTTATTGTTATTTTGCGTTATCTATAGTATACTATGATATTTGATTAAGATTAGTCAAAGGGAATTGGAATGTTTTCTTTATCTCTGCTTTGAACTATTTCCATTTTATTTCATACTTAATATTTATGTTTCAATTCTGTATCCTTACAGAACTACTCCCTCACCGATGCAGTGCAACAAATCAGCGAGTCGTATAAGTGCAAGCCCATTGAGGGCATGCTCAGTCACGAGCTGAAGCAGTTCAAAATTGACGGCGAGAAGACGATCATACAGAACCCCAGCGAGGCGCAGCGCAAGGAGCATGAGAAGTGCACCTTCGAAACGTACGAGGTGTATGCCATCGATGTTATCGTCAGTACCGGCGAAGGAGTGGTTAGTAATCCATCAATAGACACTACATCTCCACTAATTTGTTCGATGATTAAAAACACGCGCTTGAGGCTGACTTTGCTGGAATGCGGTGTTTGTTGCGAGAGTGACTTGTTTGCTCGGCGTTTTTTTATACTAAAATGCGGCACGTGCAGACACCAAGTTCCGGCTGGCTGTTGTCCGAAGATTGCAAGATTATGAGATCTGAGAACGCCAAATTTAAGCTGGATCCTGGATCATCGCAGCCAGAGCATTATTGCTAACATTATTCGTATTCGTTGCAGGGACGCGAAAAGGACACCAAGGTCTCAATTTACAAGAAGTCTGAGGAGAACTACATGCTCAAGATGAAGGCGTCCCGTGCTCTGCTGGCAGAGGTGAAAACCAAGTACGGAAACATGCCATTCAACATCCGCAGCTTCGAGGAGGAGACCAAGGCCCGCATGGGAGTTGTTGAGTGCGTCGGCCACAAGATGATTGAGCCCTTCCAAGTGCTGTACGAGAAGCCATGTAAGTGTGATGCATATTATTATTAATCCTATTCCCTATTATGCGAGTTGGCAGAACTTAATTCCGGACCTGGTACACCTTCGGGTGCTAAGTGCGGCCAGACATTTTGCCAGAACAAATTCCAGGCATTGTCGTCTTCAGCAGTTGCCTCAGTGTGGCCTCTGTCTGAACATGGCACTGTCACAATCGTATCCAATCTATTAACCTGTTTTCTTATACTTATTAAAGTTAATTTAGAGACTAAACTAGTTTGAGCAACCTTTATAAAGTTCGAATTTTAGCCGGAAGTAATAGCAAAGTTAAACAATCCTTTTCCTTATCTTGCATTACAGCCGAGATTGTGGCGCAGTTTAAGCACACGGTTCTGCTCATGCCTAACGGCGTCAACTTGGTCACCGGCATCCCATTCGAGGCGGAGAACTATGTGAGCGAGTACAGTGTTGCGCAGGAGGAGCTCAAGGTAAGCTGCAACAATTTCCTTGTATTCACGATGCGTACTCAATGAAATCTCAACTTTTTGCAGACTCTGCTCGCGCAGCCTTTGGGTCCTGTGAAGGGCAAGGGTAAGGGCAAGAAGGCAACAGCTGGGGCGGCGACAAAGGTGGAAACGGCGCCGGCCGTGGAGACCAAGGCATAGACCAGCCCGCTGATGATGATCCGCACCGCCAAGCCATCAACGGAAACACAATGTGAACAATTGCGCTGCCCAACGCTGCGCTCCACAGATTTTTACTATCGAATTCGTTGCGTATTAGAGGACCCTTTTGACAACAGAACAGGACAGAAGAGAAGACGGCAACAATTTGAGGATACATTTCCCCAGAAATCCTCCATCCATCAACAAGGCGGGCGGTCGGTCGGTCCCGCGCCAACTTTACCTCTTTATTTCCTTTACTATAAGCTGCCTTCGTTTATCGGTCTGTTCAACATCATCGCAACGAAAAAGCAAAGCAAGAACTGTCATCAAATTGTAACAATTTTAACGCTAAATGATCTTAAAATATAATTCAAGTGAAACGTTATTAACGCTGCGTAGTAGGTATTAAATAAAATTAACATTTTCTATAAAACAGCCGATAAATGCCAAACGATTTTTCATTTATTTACTTTCCGCTGGCGCCCAATTTTAATTCGATTTCGATACGCTTCTCATTCTAATAAATGCACTTGCGAGTTGTGTTTATTTTATACGTTTAATTTAGTTTTGATGTTCACATTCACATTATACAATTTGTAATTTAGATTTCTTGCCTTTTGTTATTTTAAATTTTACAGTCTCATCTTTGAACTCTTGTATTACGAAAGTTGCAAGAATAACTTCGTTATGTTAAACGTCACTTAGTGCTGTGCTCACTTGGCCACCCCAGTTGTCCATCCCAGATCCAATCCCAACAAGACCAGACCAATTCGATGCCGTATACGGCGACTTTGCCCAACTCGCTGACCTCTTCCCTTGCGTCAAACAAAATAAAGAACAACAAAAAACGCAATTGCTGCGGATGAAGTATAGAAAACACGAGCAGCACTTGCAGACGACAAAGATATGTGGCCGGTGATCAAAAGAGGATCTGGGATTTAATGGTCTGCCGTCGCTTACATACATGGTTTGGTGTACTTTTTTTTTTTTTGTTATGATCGCCGCGACTGTTTTCTACTCGCCAGACTAATTATTGACATGCACGTCCATCGGTGCGGAGGCGGTCACGTTGCTCGACTTCTCCGGAGAGTCCAGGTAAATCTTCAAGGCACGTTCCCGGCGCTGCGCATACCGCGTGGTGGACACGCAGCCCACCCGATCCAGTCGTGCCTTCTCCCTGGCGTTCATCAGGCGTCGCTCCTCCAGCGTCAGCTCTCGCGCAGGTACCGTCCTATCTCTGTTGAATTCATTGGTTAGTCTAGGAACTGAACTGCCACTTGCTCCACGCTTACTTGTACAGGTAGATGTTTCCTGTCTGTGTGCTATTAAGCGGATATTTGTCCAGGGTGGTGGGCACGGAGTACCAACTGCTGGACTCGTTAACACTTAACGCTGATATGCTTGTGCAGGGGAAGTTGCTGTTCAACTGCAGAGAAGACCAATTAGATCAATATACACAGTAGAACGCAATTTTACGAACCTTCATATAGCTCAGTTTGTCTATTGGGATGTCGCTGATCTGTGATAATGAAAGTCTGATTTCGCTGTCCTCTGCAGAAGATACGAGTTCGATTTACTGCTTACAGGGCAATATACAGATTTAACTTACGGTCCAAAGTGATTTCTTGGAACTTTCCAAACTCCAGTTTAGCCGGACACCACCGTCTTACAAATAAAGTCAGAGAATCGTCCTTGGGCTGCGGGTCCACTTCCTCCTCGCACTCTTGCACAATGAACTGAAATGGTGTGATATAAAATCCAAGTTAAGTTTTTTTCTCATCACAGAGACAGGGGAACCCACCTCCGCTGCGATGCTGGAGCGCATGTCGCAGTAGAGCGTTTCATCGTCGGACAGAATTTTGATGGGAATACGTCCGCCCTTCAGCCAGATGCGACAGTTTTGCACAGACAGTGTGGCGTACTTGGCGTCTATGCGATGCAGCTTGGCCACCAGTTCCTTCTTGGCCTGCTCCGCCGTGGTGTTGGCATTGTAGACCCACTCGCATACGCAAGGCAGTTTGGACGTCTCGTTATCAATGTCCGCCAGTCGCAGGAAGTGAATCTTGGCCTTGAACTCGTCCGGCTCCAGCGTCTTACCCAACTCCACCGTCAGTGTTTCGCCTTCTATGAGATGTACCAACGAGTTGTTCTGGTTGTTCGACAGATTATTATCGTGTTTCCGCTGCAGTTTAAAGTGGGCGGCGGGCACTTGGATCAGCTGCTCGATGTGTTTCTTAAAGGCCCCCATTCGCATGTGTGTGCCCACCAGCAGCTTATAGGCACGCGTGGGCTTACGCAGCTGAGCCTCTTCGTCGGACTGGTGACCAGAACTGGAACCGGTGCCAACCACATCCACGCACTCGACCTTTGTGGCGTAGAAGAAGTGGTTGGTGCTGGTGGGCAGGAGCAGCGGATCCACCACATCGGCCGCCGCATAACTGCCGTTTCCATTGCAGTAGGCATGAACGCGCATCATGGCATCGTGTGAGGCTGCTTCGTCCTCCGGACTAGACAGCTGCGGCGAGTGACTGGTGGAACTGACTTGGCTGTCGCCTCCACCGCGATGTGCCATGTTGTCCGTCTCCACCAGAGTTCGGTCTCCGTCGCTCAGACTACTGTCCTCCGAGTTGGACTCGTGGCCGTGGCTGGGACTGGGTTGTGACATGGGTTCCACTAGATCTCGCTTGTAGCGCCTCCAATCGTAGTCGTTGCTGGATGACATGTGACCAGGTGCCACGCCATTCATCATTGCAGCATCCACAACATCACCCCCGCTGGCGCACTGAAAGGACAGCCAAAAATTAACCTTAGTTATAAACCCAACAGCTGTATAACCTACCTCGACTGACTCAACGGTGGGCACACCGAGCATCTCAAGGGTCGCGGCATCCGTGTTGGGTACGTTCAAGTAGAAGTATGTTATGGACTTAAACTGGGTGTTGGCCATGTTCTGGAGATGTTGCAGGGCCTCCGGCGTCGGATGCGGATCGTAGGACACGAAAGCCTTCGGCACCGTGGCGCGCACCGTGGCGAGTAGGAACTGCTGCTCGCTAATGTGCAAACGGAGGGCGATCGAGCGGCGAAGGACGTCGCTGGCTTCCCGCTCCCGCGCTGCTGAGTAAACCAGGAAGGGACCGTCCATCGCCATGGTCGATAGATCTACCTTAAACACATACCAAGTAATGCCGTTCGGCGGATAGACCTCAAACTCTTGGTCCTCGGCCCGGTACTCCAGCAGGAAGTCGAGACTGTAGTTCTGCGCCGCGCGCAGTTCGGTCAAAGCTGGGTCTGTGCAACTCTCCAGGGACTGAATAATCGTGTCCATCGAGGAGTTGTAAGCCACCAAACGACAGCGGGAAAGCGGCGCGAATTGTTCCACATTCAACATCTCATAGGCCGACATGAGGACCAAGTTGATGTTGAAACTCTGCGATACGTACACTCTGGTAATCTTCATCTTCTTCAGGGAGGGATTATAGAAGTAGACGCGCGGCTTGTACAAATCCGGAAGAGCCAAGTCCGTAACCGTGATATGCCTGCCCAGGCGGGACACGCGCGTCTCCTCCTCCGAGTGCAGCTTTGGTAGCAGCGTTTTGATGTGCTCAGGAAAGTCGGCCACCTTGGCGACTAGCTCGTTTCTTTTGGCATCCACCTGCCGGTACATCAACATGTATGCATTGGTGCTGGAGGTGTAGGCACTGGAGTAGTAGCTCCCGTTGGGTCCGCCAAACGAACGTTGGATGTCCTCTTGGGTGATCTATGGATAGATAGTCGTTCAATATTTTCTCAAGTTATGAATGTGTTGCGAAAACCTACACTAGTCACGTTCTGATCGTTAAAACAGAACCACTCGTTGTTGTCGAAGTCCTTAATATAAGCATAGTAGTGTCCGCCCGAAGCGCTGCCTGAATGAATCATGATGGCGAACAGTTCGTAGAGATACGGACCGGATCCTTGCTTGGCGCTCTTGCTGGTGCTGCTGCTCATGTCGATGCCTTCATCCTCGTCGTTCAGATCGTTTTCGTGCTGACTAGAGCTCGCTGTGGTCACCACGCCGCTGCTCAAATTATCGTCCTCCATGGCGGATCCACTATCCGCCGTGCTGCAATCGTCCACGGTGCCGTTGAGCTGAGAGTTTTGCTCACCGCTGTTTCCACTTCGGTTAATGAACGTGTTCAGGTTGAGCGTCTGAGGGAAGGTCACTCTGAAATAGAGGGCGAGCATGGAATTAAATGCTTATGGATTATGGCAAAGAGACTAACCTGTCGTTTAATTTGATGCGGTGCATGGTCTGGTAGTCAAAGTCAAAGCGTTTAAGGTGCAGCGTGAGGATGTAGGGAAAGGACTTAAAGTGCAGTCCCTTGTGGGCGTCGCATTTTTTCTTGCACTTCTCGCACAGATACTGGTTATTGCCATCGAGTGTTTCGGGCTGAACGAAGGCACGCAGAGCTTCCTCGATGCTGCCGTATGCGGAGCTGCTTCCAAAGGGCCTCACAGGGAGCGGGATATCTAGAAAGGTGTCCTCGCGCGTCTTCTCGGTATTGCACTCCAAACACTTGACATAATCATTCATCTTGCCCTCGTACAGATTAGAGATGAGATTTGCCTGCTTAGTGTTCTTGAATTTGTGCTCCAGAGCGTCGAACATAACTCGGCACAGTTCCTGGATATCGTGCTGCTGCCATGCCTCCGTCGAGTCCCACCCAAAGCTGCGAGTCAGGTCTGTGGTTTCTACCGCCGCTTTGGGCGAGGTCTGCAAGTTGAGGAAGAGCTTTTGCAGTTGGTATGGTATGTTCTTGGCCTCGTTGTCATTGTCGAACTCCCAGCGGTACAGAGCATTTCTGAACTCGGGTGTCATAAAGAGTGCCTGCAGCAAGCTGTTTAGATAGCAGGTCATGGCTTGGTTGACCAAACCAACATATCCCCTGGGACCCAAGCTCGCCTGCCTTGCCTCTGCCTCAGTTTCTGTGGTGGCCGAGGACACGAAGTCCGCACCCGTTGTGTTGACTCTCTGCCATGCTCGCAACTCATCGCCTCCATACTTGCGACGATAGAAGTTTGACAGAGCCGGGTACGTACCATCGTCTGTTCCAATTGTGGATGGGTCTGTCACTCCGGTCACACCCTCGACGTCCGAGTCACCGGTCGGAGCTCCGTAATCGTATCCAGGTCCCAGCATTGTCGGACTAGCAGATGCTCCGAGTGCCAGGTCGTCATCCGACAATTGTTCAGCATCTGAGATGAAAAGATCTGAAGGAGCATCGTCCACCGGTGAGATTAGGTTTCTACCTTGTGGATACAGCTGCAGTTGCTCAGAGAGCTGTTGCTTGCTCAGGGTGTCTACTGGTTCGCAGTCCAACTCTTTGATGGGTGATGACGGCTTGATTGGACTCAGCAACTCTAAAGTCGGCTTAGAAGTGACCTTGGCCGTTTTCTTGGCCACAGGACTCTCCGAAGAAGTGTTTTTAGAGTTTATCTCTGTAGACAGCTCGGGACATTCTTCAGGGCTAGCCCTGGGAGCTTTTTCCGAACCGGGCTTGGAGATCTTTGCTGCAGTCGTCTTGATCTTGGAAGTCTTTTCGGGACTTGATTCCGAACTGATGCTGGTCTTAGCCAAAGAGTCCTCACTCGTCGTCTTGGCCTTGCTTGGAGAGGAAGATCCCGAAGCTGGCTTCTTTTTCGTTTTCTCACCAACTACGCGTTTCTTCTTCTCGCCGGTGGCAGGACTCTTGGCCTTCTCGCCGTCCGACTTCATAACCTTTTTGACTACCACTCTTTTAATGGGTAACTCAAAGCGTTTGGTCACGTCACCATCCCAACTGCCGGAGGGCAGCAGGATCAAGTGATTCTTCAGCTGGGGCTCAAAACCAGCCACTTCGTACATCAGCTGAGATTCCAGGGCATTCAGATTGACCTAAAGTAAAGGGGAATTCAATTAGCGGTTTATTAGAACCTCAAGATGTGCAGATATTTTTACCAGATCCTTGTTATCGTGTGGCTGCAGCAACAGCTCGAACTTTTCGTACGAGAACTGCGTGCCAATAAGGTCAATCACGCGTTTCACCGTGAAGTGGGAGCGGACCACTACGTTGATCTTCTTTTGCTCCGAGCCGGGTGTCTGGTCAAAGACCGAGACGGTGCACTGCTCGCTCTCCTTGTCCGTCATGTCCAGCCCGCGGAATAATCAAGTGATGGTGGAGAAAACCCTGCAAAAAGATTGTAGGCGAAACGTTGGCTTTACTTATGAATTTTGTCTGGAGTTTTCTTTTTATTTTTTTTTATTTCTTTATTTTAGAATTAAAAAGGTGACACGACACCTTTGACGTTTTCGGCGGGGCCAAGTTCCTGGACATGACGATGCTTCTTGGCCCATAGTAAATAAGGAAGAGATGCCCAGCCCCAAATTACTGCGAAATCTTCTTGTTTTCGACCCCATTCGCGAATAAAGCGGCAGAAACCAAGAAGATTCCGTCCCACCTCCCGCAGCCGCAGATATTGACGTGCTCCGGGTTTGCTTTTCGCGCCTTATTTGTACGGGCCAGCACCAGTTGCCGTATACATATATATATATATATATAGATAGATATACACATATAGCACGTACACCCAATCGAGCATCGACTGCCCCCCGAAATCGACGTCGTGACTAACGCGCAGGGGAATTTCGTAAACAACCGGCCATCAGAGTTGCCTCCGGAGGATGCTACGGGAATTATTATTTGCCTCCAATGGACTACCAACGTCATCATCATCATCATGACCATAGCTATCACCATCGGGCGTACCGAATGCATAAATTTCAGTGCAAATGTCGCTCCATGTTTCAGCTGGCTTCCTTTGTGGCTCCCCGCAAGACTCTGTAACGGAAGTGGTGGCTATTATACGAACGAATATCTGGCGCCTTCAATTCGGCAGTGCGCATATTGCAAGTGGACGGTGGACATATCCATATGTACAAATTAATACTTATCGGACATCAGCGTGAACACTGCGAATTATTCTAGAAACATTTGTAGAATTCGAAAGATTTAAGGAAAGCAGATGCTGAATATTAGGCGAAAAGCGATTGAACTACTCTATAATATGCAGTCAAAAATATCATCGATTCGCCTGTCAATTAATTGTATCTAAAATTATACTTTTCGAATGTCTATTTTGGCAATAATCTTTAGTGATTCGTACTGCTCAGCATTTAATTGAGTGTCGCAAGCAATTGGGGCCGGGGTATTTGCAATGTTTTTCCAATTCTCTGCACCGAAATAACCACAAAAAAGACAGCCAGTCAGCCAAGATATTTTGGGTCTCCTCCGAATGGAGGATGCACATCCACGATGTGCGATGTGAATGCGCTGCAATTGGGCGTTCAAACACATGTTGGATGGTCCAAACACAAACCGCATTGCCCGGCAAGGGAGCGAGTGAGATGGGGATCCAAAAATGCTAATACACGTCGGCCAGCACAAAATCAAAATAAGAAACCCATGCTGCTAAAAATAAAAACTGGCGGCGGCGACACAACGACACATCGGAGCGGTCGGAAAAAGCACACAGGCGAGTGGAGGAGCAAGATATAAGACAGCTTTGGGAGCGTCTTGAATACGCGTATATCTGGCTATTTGTGAATGCGAAGGTTTTTGAGAAATTCAGAGAAGCGCACAGACTGTTCGAATACGTCTATCCTATACATCAGAATGGTCAGGCACTTTCAACACATTGGCCCCATCCATCCCACTCAATATTTACATGATGACGATGATCTTTTGGTCAATGTTTGTGTTGGTCGGGTATTACAGAAACCGATATCGCGAGTTATCTATGCCATATACACGATCCAATGGGGGGACGGCGGGAGGGGCAACAGTCATGCTCGCATATATTTGTGCTATTTTTGAACTATTTCGGTACTGCGAAATCTATGTGATCTACAAAAACCATGAGATGTCTGAGATATGACTGCTGAGTGCCGGAAATTGTAGGATTCTCGATTCCCGATCATATAATGCATTCTCGAACAGAAAATCTCCATTACGAAATGCTTTCTATTCTTAGGCGTCGCACAACTTTAATTGGAGCTTCCAATGTTGTGTGAATAAGTGTGTATATATCCGTGGTCTATATATGCAACGGATTTTGGTGAGTTTTACCGTCTGTGTCGGAACTGAGTGTGCCGAAATCTTTCCGAACTAGAAGACCGCACCGTCAACGCACGGCATAGTTCACGCGTGTACTGGCCGCTTAGGATGCCGATGCCGATTCCGATTGCGATCCGAAGATACACCACCCGATCTGGCGCCCGATCTTTGGCGAAGCGAGCTACGTGTTAAGTTCTCGGCGTGATGTACTATAACAATGAGAAACAGTTTACTTATCTGGCTTACACTTCAATAGGAAAACAATACTTTTATATAGCTTCTATAACTTCGGGGTGCGATAAGAACATGAATACAGATACACGGATTGCAACAGTACCCAAGCCACTTGTTTTAAACAAATAACAGGATAATGGGGAGTAATGTAAGCTATTGACTGGGTTACAATCAGGGGTCTGATAACAATCAAACATTGTCCAGTTGCCTTTTGCGAATATCAATGACCACTCACGAGTTGCAACTGATAACGATTATCGCCGCACAATGCAGTGGGTGGGTATTTCACTGGGGGGAACTTTTGGGTCCCTAGAACCCAGACGGATTACTCAATGAATATAGGCGATATGTTTGGGTTTACAGCGAAAGTGCTATTAATGTCGACCGTATGCTCTCTTCGATGTGCCAGCTCTCTATTTGCGGGAATGAATGACTATTTTTATGGGTCTGCCGTCGCTGCTACAATGCTGCATTGCTGCAGTGGGACATCCTTTGAACAGGCGCCATGCCAAAGGATATTCTTTGTGGAAGGGGGGGGGGGGGCAAGGGTTAAGGGTCACATTCGTTTGCGCAATACTTCCAGCGATGGGGCGGTGAACGGTGGGCGGGGCGATCGGTCAAGGCTTCGACTGTGGAACGTGACACGCATATGTCGGCCGGAGTTTGGCCCAAAAAGTGGCCCCAATGGTTGTCCTTCGCGCTGGCAATTAGTCCCTAGCAAGGCGCGTCCATATTTTGCAAAAATTCGTGGGGCGCCTTGTTTTCTTCTCTCTGTATGTGTGCATGTGTGTGTACCTCCGTCTCACTCACCTCAAGTGTGTGTGTGTGTATGAAAATACTGCGGTATACGGCTGCGTTTGTGTGTGAGTGTGGGTTTCGGCTCTACTCTCCCGATGATCCTGCTCCTCCGGTCCTAATCCCGGCCTGCTCGGCTGCTCCTGCGTCCTGACTGCGCTAGAAATTCGCTTAAAACGAGCCTCGACGGGTCATTTTTACAATTGTTTTTTGTTGTTCCGTTCGGCTGTTTTACCAGACGTGCTCGTTCCGGTGTGACTGCCCGCCGCTGACTGTAAAATACTAAACGCATTGCAGCTGTGGCAATGCCCAAGTCTTGGTCTTACGGTCACACTGGCAAAGTTTAAAAATTTATTTATTTCAACTTTCAGTTACTTTTCGTTGGCTTGAATATTACACTAAGAATTCAATTTGACACTTGCAATTTATACATTGTATATTATAATATATTATATGTATTATATTTTATATCATATAAAGATATTTATATCTATTGATCTTTTGATTATAAGCTCTTTGGTTGAACAATATAAGTGCAACTTTCTCCATCACCTTCCTATCTTTTTACAATATGCTTACCTCGTCAATACGTTTTTTCTATTTCAAATATTTCAATATTTCAAAGAAATATTTTGTTTATTTTTCTGTGTGTTTTTAAGCAATCTGACCCCTGTAGAAGAATCCCTTATAATATTAACAAATGTATCCTCAAAATAGATCGATCTCTATCTTCGCAGACTTACACGAAACATTCCAGAACCGATAGTTTTATGCGATATATGAGATTTAAGGAGTACTTTCCGCATTTCGCCATCACAGTCACGCTTTCCTTGGCATTTGCAATCAAATAAGCGCTAATAATAATCGTAAAAGCATAAGAAGCATATAAAGAAGAGTCACCGCCAAAAGCATGCACAAATATATATAAATGGGGAGCGATTTAAAAACAGTGCACTGTGTTTAAAACATCGACAGCTATCGGTTAGCATATCGATATTGACATTCGCAGTCAAACGTTTTCGAGATACAACCCTAAAATCCGAGAAGCATCCAGAAATTTCGACGTAGACGAGGGCGAACCTATAAAATGAGGTTGACGCACGAATCCCGCTCATTATTAAACAAAATTTTGAAGAGAAAGAAACTCTGAAGTAGGGTGTGTTTTTAGTGCGCAAGCCACATTTGGTGGATAAAGAAAAAAGCGAAGAAGAACAATTGAATTGAATCAATTGCGAGAAAGAGACAAAACTCATAAATATTTAAAGAACATTGCCCCGTGAAAATATAAATAGTGTGAATACACAGTGAACAATACCAACAATTGCACTTTGCCATTGCATTTTGCACTTTTCCACTTGGATTTTTGAACTTTTACGGATTCCCAGACAATCGCTTACATTTAAGGTAAGCTTCGTTGGACATATTGCCACATGTGGGCGCATCGATTTGATCTGCTGAAAGAAGCACATCGGGAGCGGAGCTCTCGTTGATGGTGACTACATACGTCACTCGCGTGACAACACGGCAGTTGCACAACTGTGCTGTTCTGTGCTTCTAGCACTTTCCATCGCCCCAACCCAGCAAGCTGGCAATCAGTATTCATTCTAATCTATAGCGTTCGTTCGTTTGTGTTTCCCCTATATTTTCAGCTGAGAGATGGGCAAAGACTTCTACAAGATTCTGGGCCTCGAGCGCAAGGCCAGCGACGATGAGATCAAGAAGGCCTACCGCAAACTGGCACTCAAATACCATCCCGACAAGAACAAGAGCCCACAGGCGGAGGAGCGCTTCAAGGAGATCGCCGAGGCGTACGAGGTGCTGTCGGACAAAAAGAAGCGCGACATCTTCGACAATTACGGTGAGGATGGATTGAAGGGCGGACAGCCGGGACCAGATGGCGGCGGTCAGCCGGGAGCGTACACTTACCAGTTCCACGGCGATCCGAGGGCCACATTTGCCCAGTTCTTTGGATCGTCGGATCCGTTTGGCGCGTTCTTTACCGGCGGCGATAACATGTTTAGTGGCGGTCAGGGCGGCAATACCAACGAGATCTTCTGGAACATTGGCGGCGACGATATGTTTGCCTTTAATGCCCAGGCACCCAGTCGCAAGCGCCAGCAGGATCCGCCCATCGAGCATGATCTGTTCGTGTCGCTGGAGGAAGTGGACAAGGGATGCATCAAGAAGATGAAAATCTCACGCATGGCCACCGGAAGCAATGGGCCGTACAAGGAGGAGAAGGTGCTGAGGATCACAGTGAAGCCGGGCTGGAAGGCCGGTACCAAGATTACCTTCCCCCAAGAGGGTGATTCGGCGCCAAACAAGACGCCAGCTGACATCGTCTTCATCATTCGCGACAAACCGCATTCGCTGTTCAAACGCGAGGGAATCGATCTAAAGTATACAGCCCAGATCAGTCTGAAGCAGGCCTTGTGCGGAGCACTGGTTAGTGTGCCCACGCTGCAGGGCAGCAGGATACAGGTGAATCCGAACCACGAGATCATCAAGCCCACCACAACGCGCCGGATCAACGGACTGGGTCTGCCGGTGCCCAAGGAGCCATCGAGGCGCGGCGATC
Source organism: Drosophila melanogaster (assembly GCF_000001215.4). Classification (NCBI taxonomy): domain Eukaryota; kingdom Metazoa; phylum Arthropoda; class Insecta; order Diptera; family Drosophilidae; genus Drosophila; species Drosophila melanogaster. The sequence continues at coordinate 5,750,671 of NT_037436.4, read as the reverse complement.
TGATCGTCTCCTTCGACATTAAGTTTCCCGACACACTGGCACCCAGTCTGCAGAATCAGCTGTCCGAGCTGCTGCCCAACTAGGCTAGAGCTGTGCCAGCCACACACACACACACACACACGCATATAATTGTTATCACTTTAGTTAAGGCCTATATTTAATTTACCGTACGTACTCGTAAGACAACTTAGCCTAACCAATTGTAGCCCTAAGCTAGTGAGTGTGCCAAGCGAAGAGCTGTAGATATTGGCCGAGGATGCAAGCGCTGGATAGGATTAGGAAAGAGAACAACACACACACACACACACACATAAAGCAGCCCGTGTAGCCCGTTTCGTGTTGGAGACTGATCGATTATTAGCTATTTAGCATTACACAAATTCCATAAGTTGTTTTGTTTACCGCCACATGAATCGGTGCCTCAACATCTTATACATAATAATCCCAAAACAAAATATTAAATAAATGAGGTATTATAAATTTAAAGTAACTAACCATTTTTCAAGCAAAGCACATTTTCGGCATTCCAACACGGGGAGGTTACATCAGTTAGTAGAACACTTATAGATTTATACGCCGTAAGGACATAGTACGTTTTAGTACCAATTCTATTATGTTATAAACAATAAAATTACTTATACACACATCAAGTGTCGTTTCTGGGTCAGTGGGTTGCAAGCATTATAGAAATTGCTAGATTTCACGTGGTGGCAATCAAAATGTGGTGGCTAAAACCAAAACAACATGTATTGCTGGCAATTTCTTCTATTTTTAAATATATATAACTAGCGCGCCAAACAATTCAAAAGTCTCCACATGTGGAAACTTCCAGAGGGCAACACGCCACCTGGCGTGTATAGATCGTGTGTTACATTTCAAAAACCATCTGGCATCACTGGCAACGTTTGTTTAAAACGTCGAGTGGAAAAGATGAAATTTAAAATAAAATCGTTGTTTAAAATCCTTTTTCCAAAACCTGAAATCCCCGAAAGCCAAAAAGAGAATCAATAAAAAGAAATTCCATGTTAATTTTATTTTAAATTTCACATTTTATTTTCATTTGTTTTCTCTTCAAAAGGATTTCGTAATTTAATCATTTGTCACACATTTTCACTATCCTTATGTTGAGTGTTAAGTTGCATTTGCAATTGTATAATCATTGTGTATTTCTTTTTACTTTCTTTACTGTTGCATATTTGTTTTTTTTTTTTATTCTCTTTTTCAAAAAGTATTAACATCCATTTCATGTTCGTTTTTGTTGTAATATATTTTTGTTCTTCTTGTTTGCAGCTGCTAATTAGGTTTACAATAAAAATTGAATTTCAATGTTGCTGTCTGCTGTTGTCCATTCGAAAATGGCAACATTTGTTTCCAATCCTGCTGCATTTTGCTATTGATTTCTGTTTCGAATTTGGTTTTCGTGTGTGTGTGTGTGTGTGTGTGTGTGTGTTGTGTGGCTGACTTATAAATTGTATTTAATATGCAATTGTTACCCTCGTTTTTCCTGCTGCCTCGTTCGCTTGTCGAAAGGAAAGTGTGATAAGAGATACATGTACATATAACTAACAATACGCTTAAACAAATCAAATATCCGATAACAATTTGTTAAAAGAGATTCCAGTGCATTGTGTGCACGTGAACTTAATTAAATGAGTACATTCGTTTGGTTCTCAAACATTCGTATAATAGTGACTATGTATGTATATATATTTAATAAAAATGCTTTAAAAATAGTCAAATGCGTACAAAAAGTTTCACGCCACGTTCATTCGCCATCAAATGAGTTTCATAATTTAACTATTTCATTTCGCTAAAGTCTTCCAACTGACTGTTGGTTTTTATTGTTAATCATTATAATTATTATTTATGTACGTTGCCTCTGTCGAACTTATACAAACTGTAAAAATTATGTTAAAATGTTGTGATTTGGTATTTGGTAAATTTCTCCTTGTTTTGTCCCGTGTTTGATTAGCTTTCATCTTCATAATCATCCTCATCGTTGATGCGATGATGAAGATCTATCATTAGACTGTTGTATACATTTAGAATTTCTATTTACTCTCCACATCATATAGCTGTCTATGGTCTGTAGTTTCAATTATTACGTTTTTCTTAGTTTTTCTCATTGTTTAATTCGAGTTTATTTTTTGTATATTTAATTCAATTTGATTGGAAACCTAAAAAATGTTTTGATTATGTTTCGATTTGTTGCTATATGGTTCAATGAGTTTATGACGTTTTTCTGAGAGTGGGTGGAGGGGGGGGGGTGGCGTACAAAATGAATGAGTGTGAGCAATGCAACTGCAAGTACACTGAAAAAAAAAAGACAATTGCCACTCACACGCACACTGCTGTGTGTGCGGCCAGTAAAATAAACAAACGTTCAGCAATTGGGGATTTCATTGTTCCTGAATCGAATTAACATCCAAGCTGCATTCACAACCAATTAATTATTATTTCTCATCTGGTAGAATTTTTTCATTGTATTCGATTATATATTTGCATCGTCTGGCTAAAAATTCGTCCTACAAAAATTGAAAACCATAGGGTATTGAGACGTAGGAAAATCAAAAGTATCCTTTAATCGAGTTCTCGAAAACTGTGCCTTTGTCTATGGGATTTTTTTTTTTTTGTTGGGCTGGGAATAGGCTTCCTTTGTTTAACTATATCGATTCGCGTGTGTTTGTTTCAAAGTGTTCAAAGTGAAGTTCTTAATTATTATTGTAATTCTGCTAGAAGGTGTTGTCTTTTTTTTTATTTGGGTTTCTTTTGCTTTTTTATGCTTATGTACTTTCATTTATTTGGTTTTCTTTGCATAGTTTTATAGTTTAATTTAATGTTCGCCCGCTTTAACGTGTTGAGTTTGCTTTGAGTTAATTTTTGTTTGCTTGTATTTGCTGATTGGATTCTTTGTGGAGGCTGTTAGCCCAATTTAATTGCATGGAATCATTTGCTTCGTTATTATTATTTCGGTTTCATTTAGTTTACCATTTAACATTTTGACTAAATTTTTGCTATTTTTCGTTTATGTGTATGTGTGGATTTTGTATGGTATCTTTATGTATTTTTTCAGTGTACTTCCTACGAACTAAACATTTTCATTGCTGTTTTCATTTAAATTTTCTCATTACGCTTATGAGTGTGTTGATTTGCTTCAGTTTGTGTGTGTGTGTGTGTGGCTTAATTGGCTAAAATGTTTTTCATTCAACCCTTTGGTTTTGCTTACTTTGCATTTGACTTTTGTTTCATTCTTTTTTCTTATATTTTTTTTTGCAAATCTCTGGGGTCTTCGTTTGTTTTCTTTTTTATAATTTAAATTCTCTAAGCCTAAATACTATGGTTGCAATTTGTTTACGGGTTTCCCTCCTCGTCGCTTTGACAGCTGCTTCTTCGTCTTGTCCTCAATAAATGTATGTATTTAAATCGAAATTTACTTTCAAGTCTTTTCAGCGACAAATGCATTTGAATTTGTTCTCGTATTTCTTAATTTTGTTAAATCTGTTCACTTAGTTCATATTAAATTTGCTCAAAATCCTTCGCTTTAATTATGCTTTTATTATATGTTTTGCACTTTAAATACAATCAATATAAATGAAAGTCTTCTCTTTTGGTTTTCATTTATGCTTTAGGTTTTGTTCCGTTTTTTTTTTGTTTGTTCTCTCTTTCTAAAAAGGATCTGTGACATCCCTTTCGTGGTGCTTCTCCCGTTTAAAAACGCAAACGTAAAAAATGACAAAAACTCTTCGATGTTTTATCCATTAAAAAAGAGCGAAAGCAAACCGAAGCCAAGCATTCTTCAAAAAACAACCACATCCATTCACCAAACACCGATGATGGCCGGTGATTCAATGCATCTTCATATCGCAGAATTGAGCTTGAAAAATGCTTTTGGGTTCGCCTGCTTTGAACTTTGAACTGCTTGCTTCTGCTGTTTGCATTCTGCTTTTGCTTTCTGCTTTCTGCTTTTGCTTTGCTTTGCTTTTAGCTGTTTCTGTTGCCGTTGCCTTACACTTGATTAGGTAAAATTGAGAAATCGAACAGAGGATTTGAAGTTGTGGATTAAGAGTTCTTATGCTTGCTTAGCTTGATACTAAACGTTTTGCTTTGCTTTTTCTGATTTAATTTTTCACATCGTCTTTGCGGGTTGTTGACTGTGGATCTGTGCCTAAATTTATCATGTCTCGTGGTTTCCACACCGGGGACCCTACAATTAAATGAAAGAAAAGAAAAGATACAATGGAAACCATATATGAAAAATTATGAAATATTTTCTTTTCGGTTTTGCACAACTTAATTTGTAGATTTGGTTTTTATTTTTTCTTCTTTTTTTTTTTGTCAGATAGAAAATATAGATTTAGAGATCAAAAGAGTTAGAAAGAGCAAGTGGGCGGAGGGTAGCACCTCCATTTGGTTATATACAATTGTGTCGAACAGATTTGAATAAGTAAATGGTGGCCAATTCGTATTCGTTTTGGTTAAAAAGCATGCAAGCAAAATTTGTCGTTTAAAAAATATAAGCAAAACTAATTATTGTATAATGTAATGAGCACTACTTCAAGCGTCTGGTTTCTCTACTTGATATAGTTTTTGGCGGACGGGGGCTGGGTAGTGGGAGTGATTAACAGCTAATTCAACTAATAACTAATATTTGCGATTGGGGGTTCATTGAATAGAGAGGGAGTTGTGTTGGCTAAAATGTTGACATCGCTTGGTTCATTTTCTCGTTTGCAGATAGTTTAGCTTTTATTTTTTTATTTTTTTTTTGTAAAGAGCTTCAGTTAAGACTATGCAATTTTTCCAATTTTCGATCAAAAGTTTTGCATTTTATGCCAACATTTTCCGTTCTGCCTCTTCTGTTTCACGCGTGTGTCTTCATTAAAGGACTCCAATTTTATTTGCAAAATGATAGCGAGAATTTGATGTACATATTTATGCGGATGGAAAATGGGGTGTTTATAATTTAGAAAATTATGGTAGTGTAAGTGGTGAAATTGAAATTGTTTCGAATTTCAGTTAACCCACTTGCTAATTTGGAAATTAGTTTTCCAGATGCAAAAGTCAAGAGCGTGATTCAAAAATGATGGATAAAGTTGTGCATAGATGAGAGTTTCATAAAATTCAATTCAATTTCATTTTGTTTAGCTTTGGCATAGAAAAAGTTGTACGGAAAACAGAAAATTAAATTTCTGGAAAATAATTGCGTTTCAATGTGTGAAAAAATGCCGAATAAATTCTGAATACTGGATTCTGGATTTGTTGGGGGGGTGGTGAGGAGTTGAATTGAGTTGGTGGGGCTGGTGTGTGTAACCATAAGACATATATAGTTAGATAAATATATATATATATATATATGTATATATATAGATCGATTATAATGGACTTGGCATTAGCATTGCTCTCTTTCGGTTGGCATGGCATTCAGCAGTACAAGATTTGGCATTAGATCTTCGGCACACTCTGTCATTTAATTGTGATATTGATAGAGAAAATGCAAAACGTTCAAATTGAAGTGGGGAAAGTTGCAAAGTTCATTGATTTCGATTCGAATTTCGATTGTTGAGTTTTTTTTTTTATTAATCAAGCGATGCCAACTAATAATATCAAGTGTTTGTAACAGACACAACAGATACACAGATACGCTATAAAGAGATACACACAAATGCATCGAATGGGCGGGTAATAATACCTATTAACTTAACATGCCTAATACTTATATCTCCAACTTCATCTCCGACTTAAGAGTTACGACTAAGTGTATGTATGGTATGTCTAACTGAGTTCAACATTATTCGAGTCAATTTTCCATGTGTTTTTGGGATTTTAGTTATCTTTGAGATAATTGTGTGTAGACAAAATGAAATATCACCCGTTAAATTGTTTAATTACTAATTCAATTCAAGTACTCATCGTTCGTTTGCCTAATTACAAATTAATATCGCACTTACCTGCTAAGCAACTACTAAACAAACTTAAATGCATAACTAATCGAGGGTATGTTTTCTTGAATCGAGAGAGGATTTTCTTTGGATGGGCCAGGAAATCGGTGCATAGACTACACACATATATGCATTGGTGTCCTCTATCTGTCGCTGTCCTTTAATATTTATTTACTTTTGCGTACTTTATGTATTTACTTTACTTTCGTTAATTGCGTTTCGATTGGTTTAGTTAGCTTAGTTTTAGTTAGTTAGTTAGTTAGTTGCGTTACGTTCGGAGTTCCCATTATTAGTTATGTACTTTAGTTTGGTTTTTACGAATTTGATTTTGAAGTTTGCATTTAGTGTGTTGATTTTTCGATTATTTGTTTAGTGGATTTCAGTGTGTTTTGCGGCCGTGTGTATGGGTTGTGCACACAGTAGTTTTTTACTGCTCCTCTTCAATGCTCGCTTATCTTTATTTAGTTTGCATTTATTTTCGCGTATTTTTTATGGATTTCGAGAGCTCCAGTTTTTAGTTTCGTTTAACATTTATGCTGTCCGTATATGCTGCTGTATATATATATATGTATGTATATGCCACATTTACGATGTATATTTTGATTTTTGTGAATATTTGTTATCATTTCTTGTTTTGATTTTGCTGCTGTGAAGCCCAGTGTAAACTGTAAACTGTAAATGTTCTTGAAGCTTAAACTTATTTATTCTGACTATGCTCTTATTTCGTTTGTTTTTTTCTATACTGCTTTGAATTCTCGTTACAACAACCTGAAATTTGTTTGATCTTAACCGTTTTCTATATATTTAGTCGAGAGTGTTGGCGGCTTGGATTGGAAAATCGAATAGGATTTTCCGACCAGCGCCTCGAAAAGGGAGGATATATATATGTATGTATATATATACGCGTATTTCCAGAGCTACCTAAGTGTACATATATATATATATAATATGATTACCCATTACTGAACATTGAGGTACGACTTACGATTATCATTCTCTGAATACATTCCCATTTTGATTTGTATCCATTTTATTGTATGCTTTAAATATGCTGATTTAATTGGAATGTGAAACGGAAATGGTGGAAAACCCATGCGGAAAATGCTTTATTCGATTTGCCCGTCGAGTTTGTATATGCATGTATATTTGTTTATATCTATAAAAAACCTATAAAAATCATATAAAAACCATATGCATATATGCAAATTATTTGTCACAACATTATTGGTACACACACCGATGCCCGATATAGCACAACACGTGCAAATTGGCAAAATTTTCTAACTAACTAATGTTTGATTTTGTTTTCGGCTAGTTGTCCTTTTTGTCCTTTATGTAAATAATCCCCATATCGATAGGTAAACTCTTGTTAGGTATATTTAATGTTAACCCCTGGAATGTTGGCCTTCGATTCGACCCAAAGCCCAGCTCAGTAGCAGATTCATGTCGCCAGATGGGTAATTAAAAAAATTTTGATTTCATTTACGGAAGTGACACAGTTTCCACCCCGTCTTTCCGCCTTTCCATCCCACATAGCTAATAGTTAGTTAGCTGGCGAACTTTTTGCCGAACTTTTTAGCTGTGCTCGCTGTCTTTTCGTTTTGTTTCTGCTCTTGGCTGTCTTATTTCCCCATCTATATGTGTTTCAAGTTGAGTTTGCCATTTGTTTGTCTGCCTGTCTCTTAGTACATAGTTTACTTGAGTGCGAGTATGAATTTCAACTTTAGTTTTTAGTTGCTGCTGCTGCTGCTGCTGCTTCAGCCCTAGCTACTACTGCTCTTTTCTGTTGTTTGCCCTCGTAATTACGGCACTTGAGTATTGTGTGTGCAACGCGGCGTATACGTAATATTTCTACTTGCCACCCGAGGCGAGCGGAACTTCCGCCATTTTGTTCGTTAATGCGTGTGTTGGTGGTTGGTTGGGTGTGTGAGTGAGAATGTGGGCGAATGTGTAAATCACGGCAAAATGTTCGCGCCCAACTCGGCTGCAACTTAAATAATTAACTGCAAAACGGTGGCACACACCCATTATGCAACCTTTCGCCAACCGGGATTAGTTACCCACCGTTTTAACCTTTGATTAGTTTTCGGTATAAACTACATATGCTGCGCTAAAAGAGCTAGCTACGCTCAGGTTCGGTGACTTATGGCTAACACTTACACAACAAGTACAAGGAATGGGGACTTCGATTGGTTATGTTGACGTTGGAGCTATTTTCATCTAGTTTCAAGAGTGCCTTTCTTCTATTACCTATGCTCGTGGTTTTCTAGTAAATAGATTGTATATAGCCTGTAGGCTAGGTCTTTATTTTGATTTCAATCCCTTGTGTTGGAAGTTCGTGTTCGGTTTTTGATTACTTTCGTTTATAGTTTGCATTGTGAGTTTACGTATATGTGAGCTGAGTTCGGTTAAAATTAGTTTGTTTGAGGCATTTCGGGTTGTTCGTCTGTTATCTTTGGTTTCAAAATAGTGGAGGTCTTTTAGTGGAGGTCCTTGAGTGGCGAAGAGTTCCCTTACACATGGATCTCGAAGTAGTCGTGACAGTCTACACAACCGCCGGGTGCCTCGGAGGAGCCCATCTCGGGCACGAATCCTATTCCCCCGGTGGCCGTCGGCTGAGCACTGACCACCACCATTCCACGTGGCGTCTTCTTCCGCGTGCGACTCTGCCGCACGCGGGACTTATGCTAGGAGGGTCTCTTCTGGTACAGACAGTCGATGCATGTAGTGTACTCCGGTGCCGACGAGCTGAGTTGGTAGCCGCCCTGCGGATCATGCTGGCAGCCAGTGTATCCTCCCATCTCCGGGGCATAGCTCATATATTGCTGTTGCTGCTGCTGCTGCTGTTGCTGTTGGTGGTGCATCGGCGGCTGATGCAGTGGTTGTGGTGGATGACGGGGCAAGGGATCGTATATGGGCTGCGAAGAGAAGGTATTCTCAGCGGACTGCGATCGCAGTGGCCCAGAACTGAAGACCACGTAGTTACGGTCAGGGGAAACCCCATATGCCCTGTGTCCGTAAGAGCTGCTGGTGGTGGTGCTATCCCTGGAAGTGGAGCGCTCCAGGGATTTGCTTAGCCTGCTCCTGCTACTAGTGCCACCGCCATATCGTCCAGTTGGTGCGGCAGCCACATAGTGATCACTGCAGGTCTGGTTGTCATACACTGGATAATACTGATAGGTTTCCTGGGCCCTAGGCCGTGTGCCCGTCTCAAAGCTGCCGTGGGCAGACATACTCCTCTTACGACTGCCATGTGGTACATCCAAGTTGTGATCCGACTCGCCGTGGCTATCGAAGCTGCTGCGAGGGGAGTGGCGCAGACAGGAACTGCTGGTCATACCGCGATCGGGCGACAGGTGATCCATACTGCCTCTGGGTGAAACCCTTGGCGATAGAGTCTCCACGCTGCAAACATGCGATGGTCCGCCCTTTTTGAGACAGCTCCGATCTGGACTCTTCGACTTGGCTGGACTGGATGGTGGCTTTAGGATACCAGGATCCGGTCCTGTGGTGTGCTTCAATATGCCACCGCCTTCGGAGGAGCGGCGAGGACTCGGTGTCCGTCGGCCGGCCGACAGGCGATCCTGTGAATTGTCCCTGGAGGAGCACACACTCAATCGCTTGCCCTGGTCACTTAAACTGGTGCGAGGTGACTTAATCTTGATAATCCTTACAGGCGAGCTACCCTGGGACTTGCACCGATCTGGCGATATATATATCTGCCTTCTACCACCTTTAACTTTGGTGGAAGCTGGACGCTCTGGTGACTTGGCCTTGAATATCTTGTCCACCTTTTTGTCAATCACCACGATATGCGAGGCCAACGAACTGGTAGTGGCCTCCTCCTCCGTTTCATCGCCCGATCTTTCCGAGGGCCCAGTTGTGTTGCCAGTGCTATCTGATTCAGTGGCTGGCCGGGAGGGCGACTCAATATCCACCACCACTGTCTGTTGTGTATTCTCCACTATGGTCTGTGGCTCCGGCGAGAGGCTAGAGTCATTCTGCTGGTGATCGCCAGTATCTTCGGCCAGATCCTGCGGATCGAAGGCCTTCTCGCGCAGGCTCTCCATGTAGGCCACAATGTCACATGTGCCATCGGTCAAGTTCTCCTGCTCGAGGTCACTCAAATGCTTGTCCATAAACCGGGCTGTGGCGTCCGTCTCAGTTGGGTTACGGTCACGGTCACGTCGCTGTTTATGCCCAGATTCCCTGGCCTGGTCCGACGGATGCTGGTGGACGACGGCCACCTGCTGGGAGGCGGCCAGTCGTTCCGCCTCGCTCTCGAAGATCTCAATCACCTCGATATCCTGCTTGGGCGACTGTCGCGGCGATTGACGCGGCGACTGACGAGGTGAGGGATGCAGGGAGTGGATTTGGGATTGGGTGCGGGACTGTGTCTGATTATCTCTGGCATCAGAGGCGAATAAGCTACCACTACTACCTAGACTTAAGTTAAAGGAGGCCGCCACCTGGGCGGCATGCACCTCCGACTCCGACTCGAGCTCCGATTCATCCGGGCTGGGCTTACCTAGGTCCTTCATCAGCACCGGCTGGTAACTGGCCGGTGGATGCGACGATTGAATGAGGCGCGCCTGGCTGCCGGTGCTGCCCACCGAGAGCGTCGATGTGGTGCTGCAGGATTGCACATTTCGTGTGTCAGAGATGCGGGTCGAGCATTAAGAGAAAGGGATAAGTTCACAGGGTCAAGCAATAGTCGAGCATACTTCGAGGAACTATAACTTTGGCTGGATATTCTCAGACTGACTGGATTAAACGCAAGTTATGAATAAGAATTTATATCCCCTTTTCAATGCCAAACGATAAAAACTCTGAATATTAAAAAGAATTGTTAATTTTAAAATTCATGGAACTGTTTAGAAATGAAATAAACCAGTAAATGCTTATATTTTATATAGCAGTAGCGATTATTAGTTGCATTGGCTAAATCCAGTTAGTCAGCAGAATACCAGTTAGCAGGGGTTATCAGTGGGAGGATTAGCCGGACTCACCTCAACGTCAGGTGATTGGGCGTTCGACCCAGTGTGGCCTTGGGCCTGATTGTGCCCTGCTGCGAGTCCTCCTCGCCCTCCGATTTCGTTCCAGGATCGATCCTTTCGATGTCCGAGCTGTGATGGTGCAGATGTGGCTGCCTGATCGGAGGCGGCGGTGGCTCCCTTGGATGCGGATGGGGATGTGGGTGGGCATGGGCGTGTCCCTGCTGCATCAGCTGTTGCTGTTGCTGTTGCTGCTGCTGCTGCTGCTGATGAGGTTCTGGGGAAGAGCAGGTGATTTCTTTATGGTACGGCGTGCGATGTCAATGATGTCAATGATGATAACAATGATGCATTGTTAGCAATCTTCTCGACAAAAGCAAAATCATCTGGAATAGACATCAACTCACCTGTAACATCGCCCACCGTCTTGCTGCGACCGCGGAATCCAGCTGGCTGCATCTGCTGGCCGTGGGTGTGGCCGGAGGCGTAGTGGACCACGCCCACACTGGGTGGCAGGTCGTCCGCCTCCTGGCTGCCCGACAAATTGTCGTAGTCAATGTTGCCAGCCGAGTGGCGCTGCGAGCCGGACTTCTTCTTCGGTTTGCCCAGAGTGTGCGAGCCATGAACGATGGTGATCTGAGGAGCAAGATGGCATAGTAATGTTTAATATTTATATTTTATATATATAAACATATATACAATGATTATGTGTAAGTATTGTTTACCTGCTGCTTGGGACGTTCAAGCGTCTGAGAGTTGCCCGGATAGCCCATGCTGCCCATGCCCTGCGAGGAATGGCCGGAGACGGAGCCGGAGCTGCCGCCAAAGTTCTTCATCGGAATTGACATGTTCCGGACGCTTTCGCGGATAATCTGGCGAATGGTCTTCAGGAAGGCGTTGCGGAAGTCGGCAGTGCTGTTGGACAGCACATAGACCTTCTCGGAGCGGCGTTGCAATTGGGAACGCAGATGGATGAGCTCCCACAGGAAGTGGGAGTCCATGTCCTTGGCCGAACTGGCGCGGACTTGCACCTCGGTCACGGGTATGAGCACCTGGTAGCGAATGATCTCGACCTCATTGGTGGCATTCTTGCTGGAAACGCCCTGTGATATGCGTATATATAGATTAGCTTAATATTTGTGAATAATTTAGTAGGTTGCTGTATTACCATCAACTTCTTCTTTTGACGCAGTCGCTCCTTGCACAGGAACACCACTGCCGACTTAAACACAAAGCACATGGCATGCAGTTCCAGTCCCTTCTTGATCTTGCCCAGAAAGTCCGAGATGTTGAGCCATTCCACTCCGCCATAGTAGAGCAGATCCCCTAAAGATTTAAGTAAGTAGAAATTCACAATAATTGTGAACTATTTATTTACCTGGACTTAGATCAATGGGTTGTTTGCAAGACTTCTGGTGCTGCCGGAACAGGTGATCGAATATGGCACCGTACTCCTCGTGGATGCGTTGCATCTCGTTGATGTGCTCGGCGACCTTTTCCATGCCCTTGAGTGCCTCTGTTCGAGTTGGAATCCATGAGTACACATATACACAATGGATGCATTTGCCAGATACATACCACAAAGATGCACATGCTCATCGGCCCGGGTGTCTGTGAGGTTGCGCATCTGCTGCAGGAGCAGTGGATACTTGAGGATGCGCTGAATGGGCTTGATCAGATACGATTCCAGGGTGCTGCTATGCTGCTGCTTGGGATTCCTGGCTGCGAGGAACTCCTGCAGGGCGTGATTGCCCTCGTCTGTTTGAATGGCGGACAGAGATGGAGATGGGTAAAAATTTAAATGCAAATTGAGACATTTGCCAAATGATTCGATTTCAATGGACGCTCGTTCGAGTCGGTGTAATTAATTGCAACGTTGGCCCATTAGAGTCAATGCTAGACATTCAGGGGGGTATTGTTCCGTTGCATGGCGCACAAGGATATGCAGTTACAGCGGCTATGACAGCGTCACAACGTCGACAAGAAAATGTCATTAACTTGTTCTTATTGTCAGCCGAGCAGCTTTTGATAAAGGCAAAGTCAAAGCCTGTCTGCAGCAGGAAAGGCAGCTGGATGGAGATGGAGCTTCAGCCGGAGCAGATTTACGTCTAATAGCGTCTGTCGTTGGCTGCTTGTCCTTCTGCCTGCCTGCCTGCCTGGCCGTCATTCAGCCATCCATCCAGCCCTCCAATCCGCAACAGGATTCTCCTGCTCTTGCACGTAACGAAGGCACTTAAGTGCACTTCTTGCTATAATTAATTATCCTTTCAACTTTTTGCATAAAATTTCATGCAACAGCCGGGCGCAGTGGCATCACCCACCGCCCGCCCCCTTCGAGTGGATGATGCTTGCAGGACTTCTACACCCTCCTCCTGCCCTGGTTACCATGACTACACCTTCCCTCATTGATTGTAAATATTGCGAATACATTTTTTTTTTACCTCCAACGCTTTTGATTAGCTGCAAATCCCAACCCATCATCGTGGCACAAATCAATGTGCTGCTGGCTGCTCCCAACTTCCATCTGGCCATCTAGCCATCTGTTTGCTCGAGTGTTTTTAAGCTTAGACTAAGTCTAATTTAATTATGACATGTTGTCGCGCCACAGTAGCCTTTTATCCGGCTCACTGCAAGGCGGGCTTAGTGAAAGCGTTGAAAGTGGTGGTAGTGGTGGTAGTGAAGCACCCAAGTTCCACCACCTCCAACTCTTCGCAACCCAAAGGACAGAAGTTCTGGAGCCCTGGCATAGTTTTGGGTCGCCATTTGTAAGCGTGTCATAATTCTACAAGTTTAATTAACAAAAGATACTTGACAGTTGCCGCTGCTGCCACTGTTGCCACTGCTGCTGCTACTGGCTGCCTTGGCATGAATATGAATATGCTGCTGCCACCACCACATCACACCCTTTTTGGGCCCGGGAGTTTGCCTTTAGTTTGCGGTTTCCACTTTGGGGGTGTCGCCATCTCCGTCGTCGTCGGCATTTGCGGTTGTAATTATTCATTTAACTTGCAAATCATTTTAAAGTGGGCGTGTGGGCGTGGGGCGTGGGGCGCGGGGCGTGGCACAATTGAAGCGAATAGTTTGCCAATTGTTCGCTCTGTGGGTTCGGATGGGTTCGCTTCGGTTATTTGACTTTTACAAGTTTCTTGCTCAACTGAAACTCAAATAGACTTTGACGCTTGACGCTGATTGCAATAGTTCGTGGTATGTGTGCTCGAAAAAGGCTAAACACACATGTACAGTGCGTTTCATGAGGGTAACGCACTTGCAAATTTGATAAAGCAAAACTTTCGGACTCTAAAGTAAAAATACTCAAGTGTTTCAATTGAAAGATGCAAATATATATTCCCTGGTCACTAACATTGTTACTTCTGGTCAAGGATACATGTTAATTTGATTTTTTTCAGAGACTTTCACTTTCAATCTTGTAATATGCAAATACACATCTTTCGATTTGGCTAATAAAAGTTGTAATTTAATTTTCTCAACATTTCCCTGCATCTTGTGACTGCTTTCTTTTGCATTTATATTTCGCCCTCGACTGTCGCCCTGCTGATGTATGTAAATGAATTTGATGATTTGTCCGGGGGATTGGGATTGGGATTGGTATTGCGGGTAATGCTGAATGATATGGGGGAAATACTCACTCGGATGCAGGACTTTCTGCGCCTTGCTGTGACTGGCACAGAACGAGGAGTAGAGCTTGAAGTGATTGACGTAGTACAGGAAGGCCGAGCCAATCGCAAAGAGCACATTCTGCGAATCGCAATGAAATGCCATTACTATAATGCAACACTTAAATTACCATTTGCGAAACGCACTCTGAACTGGCCGCAGTGCTCGAACTTGTTGAAATCCGGCTCCAGGTCCAAGGACTCCTCCAGATTCTGCAGGAATTGGCGCTGGAATGTGACGATCTCGTGTATGTTGCCGAACAGAGCGTTGATCTCGGCATTGGACAGGAATGTCTCGCGTTTCATTGGCTCCAGATAGTGCTCCAGCAGGTTGTTTAGGTGCTGCAAGGTGAAACGAGAGGCGGACGGTTCAATAAAGCCCAAATGATAATACAGAAATTAAGGCGAAGTACTTCCATTTTTTTCGCTTTCTAGGGACAAAAGCGAAAATGCATAAATTAAATTAAAAAATCAACGACCGACGACGACGACTCTGCGCCTTTGCCACATTGCTACCACACCGCCCTTTTTGGCCACAACAATTCCCGGCGGAGTTGGCCAGCAGTTATGCTTGGTTGGAGGAAACTTTTTAGTTTTGCCAACTGGCGCAAAACATGAAACAAAAAAGAGTGGAGAAATACTGTAGCATAGCCACAGGCGCGCGCTTTCATTTGGAACAATACTTCCGGGCATCGGGGGTGCGGTGGGCGGCGGGCGGTAGGGCGGTAGGCGGTATGGCGGAGCGGGCTATGGGCGGGCCGGCAGCAGTCTGGTCGCTCGCCACAGATAAGACCCGGAGACTTCGTCGTTGCCGCAGCGGCGCTTTACATAATTTCTAAATTATAATAATTATTTGTATACTTCCTAGCCCAGACCAACGAAAACCAGACTTGAAGCTGGCTTAAAGCAAACAGTGGCAAGGAGATTGGGATTGGGAAACAGAAGTAGAAACAGAAGCAGAAACAGAAACAGAGAAACCCAAACAGAAGCCGAGCGACACAGTTAAAGGATTAAAATTTGCATTTTTAATTGCAGGCGAACTTTTTGCCGCCCCACTCTAATGAACACAGGTCGGTGTGGTCGATTCTGGGATTTGCATTTAAGTTGGAACTGGGCACACTGAAGAAACAGAAGTACTTTCAAGATAGGATCAGAAATATTTCATTATGCTAAGAAGCAATTATGAAAACCAAATTAAAATCGAGATAAACAGTTCGTATTAATGTGGAAATACAAATCTTTTGAACTTTCTTAAGCTTTGAGAGATATATAAAAATGTTTTGCTTTAAAATAAAACGTTGTATTCCAATTTTTGTTACAAATACGATTTTGATAAAATAACCATCTACAAAGATGTGCCACAATGGCCGACATTAATTTCTACAGCATACTTTTAGAAACTTTCAGGGTTCTATTCTACAGATATCATATATGTATTTTTTCGCTGTGTAGACTTACCTTCACATAGGTGCGTTCCGTGTCCACCAGCTCCATGACGACTTTGCGCAGCTTCTCCGCATCGGTCAGCTGCCGTGATGGTGTTAATGCCGTGGTCGACACCGATGAGGTGACCGAGCCGGTTGGGCTCGATTTCCGCGTTTCCTGGGGTGAACGACAAAATCCGGTAACCTTAACACGGTTCACAGGTCAGGTTCAAGTTGTAGTTGTTGTAACAGTGGTGTTGTGTGGTTGTTGTTGTAGTTGTTGAGTTGTTGAGTTGTTATATTGGTGTTGTGTTGATTGTTGCATGATGAGGAGGAACAAACCCAAAGGACGAACAGAACGAAAAGAGATGCGAGCGCGTGAAAAGGAGACACAAAATAAATGACAATAAACAAAAATGAAGTTAGCCATGACAGAGATAGACAAGAACAGTGATAGTTTATAACACCAAGGGGGTTGGATCTAGTGGGTGGTGCCAAATGGGTGGGTTATTCAAAAGGGGTTTGCACTGGGTTTTGGGCGTGGCAACAAAGCCCGCGGCCACTTTAAGGAGACACGGAGACATCTGCGGTTCTAAATGACTGTCACGTCCTTGTCCGAGTTGTTGGTGTTTTGTTCTTTGTCCTCCAAGGGTGTTCGCGTTGTTGGTGTTGCGGCTAAAGTGTTTGTGGGTGGGTCTCAATCTCAAGTCCCACCATCCCCCTATACCGAGATAGCAACGAGATCTGTTGGCCATGCCACCCACAACCTTCGCCCTTTCTCTGTGTGTTTGCGGTTACAAGCACATTTGGCACTGACAGTTGACGGTTGACATACACAAAATACATACGGACATGTCGTTGGCCCATCCCATATGCTGTGCCCCCCATAAAGCACCCTACTTTTGCATTAAGACTTAGTGGCGGCAGAGACTTTCTTCGTGGCCCTTTCTCTTGGCTTTTCTCCTATTTGCTTAGCTCTTCTGCCTCACCTACTTGTGTCTTTGTAACAGTACGAGAAAAAAAGTGTTAAATGAAGCATTCCTGATAAATTGACTTAGCAAAAGGAGCGGCAAATGAATTTGCATTGTAAATACCTAAACAAACAGAGCTCCGAGCTCAAGACCTTGAAACTTGCAGAACATGTTAAAACTAAGGATTAAAAAACGTGGTAGTTACATCGCATAAAACGATGTACGAAGAAGTATATAACAGAAACTATAATTTGATTGATTAATAAAAACTCGGAATCCTAAATCTTGCCGCAATATCCATGTGTCACGTTGTCATCACTAGGTCTTAGTGCCGTCTCTTTCCCTTCCCCACATTTCCCTCTCTTTCTGACCTGCTGCAATTGCAGTTGTCATTGTTTGGCGCTCTTGTTGCCCGGCATTGTGGAGACGTTTCACTTTTATGCAGTTGCACTTTATGTATTGTTAGTGCCCTCTCTTTCCTCGGCACTATGCCCCTCTCTTTCTGCCATGGTTCCCTTGGCTGTTGCAGCTTGTTCTTGTCTACTTTTAACTGTTTTATTGTTCTGCATTCTGGGGCTGAGCTGAGCTGCGCTTCTGATTTGCATAAGCCGACCCAAAAGCCAAAACGGCAGACAGGGGGCAGAAAAAAAAAAACATGAAGTGGGTGGTTGGGGCTGGGTGCCTTGCGGCACGGTGAAACAGGTGCAACAACAGTGGCAACATCTGCGGCAGCTTCTGGCGCTGAGTGCCCACATTGTTGCCGCTGGCCTGGCCCAAAGATGAAAAATTTGAAAATGTCTTGAATTTTGCGCCCAGCCTCTTCGTTTCGTCCTGTGCGAAATGTCAACTTGAATTAAAAGGATTCCTTATATAACACAACACAACACCTACCCCGCACAAAAGTCCTTCGCCCTCAATCTCTTTTGGCTCCCCTCAGTGTGTTTGTGTGTCACAGTGTTCAAGTATCATTAAATGAAGTGGGTTTCTGCCAGTTTCGAGCACACTTGGGGAAAGCATATCCAGAAAACAAAGTGCATTCTGTGGCATCTTTGCTTGTTGTTCTATCTGTCCCGTCGCGCCCCCTGTCTCAATCCCATCGTCTGGCCGCCACCCACTGAAAAAAAATTAGTACTCATTATGATAGGGAACATATTAAGATAATGCTCAATGTGCTTAACTCGGCATCAGATATGCATGCCATATGAACTTGTGCATTAAAATGAAGTGGCACATTATTCTTCCATATTACTTTTAACATTCCATCTTGAATACTTTTCTTTCTCTGTAGGCATATCTCTTGATATTTTTATGCCTGGCACATTGCTATCCATGACGTTTATTGTTTGCTGCCTGGAGGAGAAAGAAGCGTCGCCGCGTCAGAGGATCTCGTCCTCTTGGCGGCACTGGCGACCCAATAGGCCAAATTTGCCATGACATCTTGAGATGTGTCGAGACACGCCCTGGGGCATAGAGCTCTCGGAGATCTCGCTTCCTGCTACGAGTGTTTCTTGCCACATCTTTTTGTGCAAATTTCAATTTGTGCACATTTCAATCACAAGTGCTCATTGGGGAATGGAGGAAGTCGGCCTTCCGAAAGCCACGCCACATCAACTACTGTATACAACCCATTCATATAGTCCAGCCCCATCCTCATACTTATTCTCATCCACACCCAACACAACCAACCACACCCACCCACCCACTGAATGTCGTGTTTGGCGCTCGTTTTAATAGTTTCCGTTTCCGCTTTGCGAGTTCAAAGCAATTTGATTTGCCTTCCAAGTGGCAGGTTCCTGTGGGACAAGGCTGGGGGGGTAAGTACATACTAAAAGGGGTGGGATTTTGGGGCCGTGCCGGGGGTCATGGGGGGTCGAACAAACGAGCGAGGGAGCGAGAGGGGAGAGGTGGGAGTTGTGTTTGCGTTTGGTTGTCCCCATTCCAAGTTTTCCAGCTTCAGGAGGTCATCCTCCTGACACCAACCTCCCTCCACCTTCCTCCTCGTGATCATACCAACGATTTTCGGGCACTGCACTTACTTGCTCCGCGGTCTTTAGCAGATTCTCAATCTCAAAGCTGCTCGTACGCGACGTTGGCTTGGCCACGCCCAGTCCGCCCACGACCACGCCTCCCACGCCGCCCACCGCCAGCTGGGCGGCCATTGCGGCAGGATCCACAAAGGAGGTGGCCGGCGAGCTTTCAGCCTCCGGCGAGTACAAATCCTTGCTAGTGCCATCTGAAAATTGCAGGGGAGATAAGCGAATGTTGTGATTAAGTATTATTACTACTTTTATTATTATTAGTTTTGCCCTGCCTCGTAATTAGTTGAGTGTGCCGTTTGTATATATTTGTATATATATATATATATGTGAGGGGGTGTGTGTTTAAATGGCGCCTGGAGAATATCGATTAAATGCTCGTTTTTTCGGTTATTTGTTGCTTGTTAATTTTAAATTCCATGTTTGTGCAGTAAAAACGGCGAACGAAGGAATTTTAATACTGGCGAAAATGGCACGCCTTCAGCTCCCTGCCCCATCGCTTTTTTTACCCTGCCTCAAAGCCGAAAGTAATAACGACAAAAAACAGCCAGCAGCAACAACAAGCTGTAATGATTATTGCTGCAATGTGTTTGCCACAGCGTTCACACGCTAACGGCAGAAAGAGAAGGACACAGGCGGCGGGAAAGGGACAGAGCGAACCACGCTCTTAACCGAAAAAAATTTATGGCCCATACATATGAGACCCACTCACAGAGAAACTCACTTGCACTTCCCAAAAAAGAAACCGCAACTATTTTCGGAATTTTTAATCTTACAACATAGAAGCGGCAATTTCTTCAAGGCTGCTTTTTTTTCTGGGCCAAAAACTAGCAAAGATCCAGCTAGACCGCAAATACTATATATATTGTTTTGAGCAGCCAAAAAGTTGCATAAACTTTTTAAATGCATAAACAAAGTTCGCAATCTCAAGAGTTCAAAAGTTTGGATCCTTAAATGAACATTTGAGTTCAAAACTTTACATGTTTAAAAGTGCATTCAGCGATCATATTCCAGTTTAGAAACCTGCATTGTTTTTGAAAATAAAACATTTCTTTTAGATTCATTTTATGTTTGGCCGTTCAATTGCAGTGTACTTTGGTATATTTTTCTTGTGTAGTAGAAGTAGTTTTGCCGGCACCCGGGAAGCGTTTAAGTATCATGTCCTTGAAGACCGCCTTGGTGTCCTGGTGTCGACCATTCTGTTGTCTTGGCCCTTCTGCATGCAAATTTGCTGGCAACAAATTTTATGAACATTTTCCCTAAAATTTGACACCACACACACACACACACACCCTGCGTGCGAGTAGTTATTGGAAATTGCCGTCTTATAAATTTCAGTTTGCGGTCTCCTTTTGCAAGCTGCACGTGTCCTGGTTGTTGTTGGGTTGTTCTAGGGTCCTGGCAAAAGCCTGAGCTAATAACTCGTGGACGTGCCAAGCCGAATTTGTCGATGGCAAATAACTTGGCCAGTTTTAGTGGCTTTAAATAAAGTAAGACTTGCCGTTGTTTATGGCAGGAAGATACGCTCGAGAAGCTCTTAAGTTGGGCCAGTTTTTTGTTTTTCTTCCTGTTCGGTTTTTTTTTGTGCCAGGATACTAAACAACTTGGCACAGGTCCTGCATAGTTTCCTGGGGGTTAATGATCCCTTGAATGTTTGCGAAGTTTCTCAAGGAAATCCGACTACTTTTTTTCGCTGCGTTAACTTGGCTGGCTTAACTTTTCGCAATTTAATACAACTAATTGGCTTGATGGCAGCCAAGGTATCAATGAATTCGTTTTTTCTTTATGGAGAACAAACTTAATTGAAAATTGGTGGCTTTGGCAAAAAGTGGGAATACTCCCTGTAATCAGTTACTCCGCTTTTGTGCGCTTTTGTTTTCCCTTTAAATACCCTTCTCTTCTTTGGCAAACTTTTTTAGCCACCAGGATGTGTGTCAACAAAAACAAAAAAAAAAAAAAGAAGAGAAATGCAGAAATAAATATTAATACGCGCACACACACATATGCGTTCGTATAAAGAGAGTCGTTTAATTTCTGCTACAATTTTTGTTTTGTTCGTATATATTTTATTTTAATTCTTTTTTTAGTGTTCGTTCTGTGCCTTTTAATTGTTTGCCGCAACAAAAAAGTTTCATTTTGTGTGCCGCTGTTGTTGTGGTTGTTGCTGCTGCTGCTGCTGCGTTTGTTGGCTTTAATTGTTTTGTGTTCTTAGCCACTTCGGCTTTTTGAGTGCAGCGCAGCGTGTGTGTGTGTGTGTGTGTGTGTGTGTGAGCCCTCGAATGTATGCTGCAGTTTGTAATCCTGTAATTATGTAGTTGGTTGTTGCGAAACGACACACACCCACACATGCAAGCGCCTCTCGTTCCCTCTTTACTTATTGATGTAATTGTTGTTGTACATGTTGTACACCCACATTCAATGGCTCTCTCTCTTTCGCGCACTCTATTGCCATCTCTTTCACTAGCCGTTGTCTAGAGCCAGCATTTAATGCGACTCAACTCAAAAAAAAAAAATGAAATATAAATTACTTTAATGAACTTTACAAATTCGCATGCATGCCCGGAAATGCGCTTTTTCGTTTCCTGCCACACACACACCTACACAAACGCACACATGCATACACGTGCATGGATTCAGGGATAAAGGATAAAGAGAGCCAGAAATACAGGGACGACGCACCTCAACGTCAAGGCTCGTAAAACCGGACCCCAAGCCGTACATACGGATACGGACACGGAACTGCAACCATAGCCGTGATTAGTATGCTTTTGTTGTACGAGCGGGGCTGATGAATGCTGCCTGTGGTTTGATCCCCACTTTATCCACACCCCCCGCCCCCTTCAGTTTTCCAGTTTAAATGTTTAAAAACGGCCGAATTCGCACACAACAATTTCGAGGTTACCCGGGGTAGAATTCTTTCGATGCATTGGCCACTGGGCTTTTGCGAATCGGGAATTGGGAATTGGAATTTGGGCATTGTGGGGTGGTACTTACTCCAACCGGGGGCCGGAACAATCAGTCCAGTTATCATCTCCTCGCTCATCACCGGCGGATCTGTGGGCGGCGGCGGACAAACCAGCGAGTCAATCATATCGTCCGTAACCCTCATGATCCCCACTAGATCTGGTGGCTCCGTGCGCGAGGACCTGCGGAATGAGAAGGTAATGGTTAGAAAAAGAGCAGATTATCGTCGGGTGAACTAGGTATTTGCATAATTTTCATTGCTAACCCACTTGATAAGGGAAAAAATGTTAATGCTTAACCCCACACACACACATGTGCGCATTCCCATGACATGCGTATTAATTAAGATGTAAATTAGATGAGAAGAAAAAATATATTTTAAAAATGCGATTTCATCTACAACACGCTGCATAATATTTTCTGTTTTACTCGTAAAGTGCAAATTTGATATTGGATTTAATTGCTAGACATTTGAATCCAAGGAATGGTATATACCTTACATAGTTATACATATCTTCCTGGTAAATGCATTACGCAGCATTTAAGTCGCCCATTTTGCAAAGTGTAGTATTTGCATAATTTCCGTTTGTGACCCACCTGACAAATCCAAACAAATGAACGTGTAGCGACACCTGGAATGGATTTCGGACTACCGACTACGGACTGTGGACTGCGGACTGCCGTGACCTTTTTCTGTGTCAGTGCGCGAAATTAGCAAAAGATGCGGAAAATGGCTCCAACGTGAATAATTTGAATGGACGACCGACTGACTGGGTGTCGGGAGTCGTGGGTCAGGGGTCAGGGGTCACGGTACAGGCAGGAACGGGCGCATTTGGCTCTACAAACGCTTAGCACAAAAGCTTTTCTGTTTTCGTTTGCCATAAAGAGAAGCTAATTAGGCTATCAAAATGCCGTTCGGCTCGCCCGAAAGGTGATGCAGTGTGGATGGCGCTGTGTTTTCCTAGATTGGGGTGGGTGGGGGTTGGTTTCGGAAAATTGGGTGGTGGCGCTGGGTGACTGGTCAACGAAACGGAACCAGGGAAGCCAAACGACCACGTTCTAAATGCATGGCATGCGAGAGAACGTGAAGTGGCAACGTGTTTGGGTTACGGCTTGTCTCCCCAATTTTACCCGTTTTCCAAACGTTTTTCTTTCACCCTGCACCTCTCGTACCCCCCACCCCTCCCTAAACACCACATTTACCAGCTGCGGCTTGAACTTGTTGTTGACTTTGCTGAAAAACTATAAACCAAAAACGGTTCGTGAATGTATGTACATGGAACATTTTTCGGTTCAAACATCTAGCTTTCTTTTTTTCTACTCCCCTCCACTTTCTTTTTACATTTTTTCCGATTTGTTGCGAAACAATTTCTGCCATTGGTTTAGTTGCCCACTTTTTTTTTTTGTTGTATTCTGCTCTTTTGGCTGGAAAACTTCTTATGGTGTAACATCATCAAAAATTGGCAAAGCTTGTCGATTGTTGACATTCTGGGCTGTGTGAATTTGATGTGGCTTGTGGCCAGTTGGTTGAGTGATGTCAGAGTTAGAAAGCTCTGCACGAAAATGTTTTTAATTAACAACCATCAGCAGCTGCAGGTTTCGGTTTTTATACAAATTTTATTTTCAAGCTGGCATTGGACATTAATGAAAGATTTCGTTACTGCCCGGAATATTGCAATGAAATTAGGTAAAATGTGTCAGTCAGGCGGTATGCCTTCAACTTTATGAGCCATATAAACGGGGAAATGAACACAAAATGTCCAAACAATGGTAGAACAATGGCCAAGATATTGCATTACGCTGTCACAGGGCGCCCTAAAGCTAATTGACAGTCTGGCCTGGTCGGATGACTAAAATAGTTAATTAATCTGTGTAACTGAAATTTAAACAATGGCCATCGTGTGCGCCCACATGGCGAGTGGACGGCAACACGGCGTATACTTTATCGCCGTGCCATTCAGGTCCGAACGAAACATCGAAACAGATGTTAAGCCGAGCATAAACAAGAACAATGATGCCGCACAGAGAGAGAGAGAGAGAGAGAGGGAGAGAGGGAGAGAGAGCCTGTCATAACTTACCGCATCATCATGCTGAGCGATTGTTCCTCCTGCAGGACGCTCTCCAAGTACATCATATCTAGATCGGACACAATTGCGCCATTGATGACCATTATTTCGTCTCCTTTGATAATGCCTGCAATTGGTGGAACAGCGTTAGTTCTGGATATTATACACATATATACTATATATACACATATTGTTGCACATGTCTATGTAGGTTGAGTTTTTGCCACGGTCATTGTTATTTTTCAGTCCCACTCCTAGTCGAAGCTCCATTCCATTCCCCTCCAGCTTAGACAATGGGTTATATTCTATTTGGGGTGTGGGGCGTTTCTAATGCTGCCTAGCAATCAAGGATGTTCTATGGGTGTGGAATCAATGTCTGACAATTGTGCGGCTCCTGTGGACCACTGACATCTTTTATGTAACAAACGATAAGCGGAATGTCTTCAGCTGGTGGCGCTGCTTCTGCTGCATCTGCAACTGCAACTGCTACTGCTGCTGCCAGTGCAGCCTGAATGTTCGTAAAACAATAACAACAAGAGCATTGTGGTTTCTTGCATTGTTCATACGCCACGTTATCGCAGCGCCATCGGTGCACTGAGCAAAGAAACCTCTGGATAAATTCACAAAATGTTGTTATTTTTTAGATTGAAACTCTTGTACATATAACAACAAACTATGAATAAGCGATCTTATCATATAAGATGTAAAGATCTACGATATGATATCGATTCGTTTTTTCTTTCCGTGTATCTCTCTATATCTGCGCTGCGTTCGTTAGCATTTTCTACTTTGTCTGCATGACTCGTCTATCATGTGTGTTTTCTCCAGCATTTATTCTTGCCATGATGTTGGTTATTCCTTGTTGCCTGCCTCGACCTGTCTTGCCCCCTTTTGTTGCCACTCCTTTCTTCCTGTTGACGACATGCATTCAGTTGCCTGCAGTTGCAAGCTACCAGTGTCGCTTATCATTGTTGGTGCAGCAGGAGCAACATTTTCTTAAGGCAAAAGTTCGATAGATAGATGATGTATGTATGTGTGTTCGGAGCCCGCCTTGTGGCAATATTTCACCTATGTTACACCATCGTCTGGGTTCCTTACTTCACCTAGGTTTGTATTTTTTTTTCGGGCGGAGGGGAGGGGGGTTTGTCCCCTATGCATTTGTTACAATTTAAACGGATTTTTACATCTTAATGCTGGCTGGCAAGGCATGACACATGCGATTTACCATATAAAATGCACATACTTCTATATGCAAGTGTCGTTCTGTACTTTATCCGGGGGATTATTTCTGGCTCTAGGAGAAAGACAAATTTTATTTATATTGCGGTTGCTGGGCTGCCTTAACCCCCATATATATATCCTATATATACCCTTTTTGCCCGATTTGGCCAGGCCTGGCATATATGTACGTTGTCAACACGTTCGCTTGCTGTTTTCCAGTTGGCCTGGCCCAAAAGAAGCCGAAGGCTGAGCAAATTGTTATTCCATGTTTGCCAAATGCTTTGCGCCGCTTGTTTCGCCGCTAAAGTTGCGCCACTCCAAAAGTGCCGAACTTTGTGCACCCAAGATGAAGACTGCAATAAGATGCAGTTACAAACTGGCTGTGGATGGATAGCCAAAACTAAGAAATTTAAGATCTGCGCTTAAAGAGAACGAGTCCTAGATTACTGCCGGCGTTTTCCCCCGAAGCTGGCATCTTCATCAGGCCACCGCATTTCCTCGCAGTTCGTTACGATTTTACAATTAGCCCAGGAAAAGTGGCCAGAATTTTCCGCTCCCCAGCCACATTTGCATTTGAAAGCTGCGGTCAGGATTTGTTTTTGTTTGGCACGCTCCCCATCATTGGGGTGGGAAATTGCGAACTTTTGTGCAATTCGGTCGTAAATGCTGTCCTCCAGCCTGTCCGAGCTTTGTTTTGCGGTTGCTGCTTAAGAGTTGCGTCTTTCGACATGCTAATAGCCATTAAATTCAATTGCGCCCCGCTTTTCCCGCTCACGCTCCCCGTCCTTCAATCATCTCCGTTTAGTGGCGAAAAAAGGGGCGCAGAAGCAGGAGGCTGGGGGCAAAAAGTTTTCTATTGCGTTTTGCGTTTTGCAAATGTAAATGCGAGTCCTGGAGTCCTTAATTTATGCATACACACGCCACTACAATGAGTGGGGGATATTCTCGCAGAGAGCCGGCCAGATAACGCTGACGGTAGAGGGCTTAAAGCCGCACTTAAAGCTCAACACATTGTATACGCAATATTTGTGGCCAAATGCTGGCAAAGCCAGGCAATCAGCATAGATTGCTATATACGGTATTGATATTGAGGGAGAGTCAGAAACCAATAAAAGCTTTATCCAATGAATTCCGGCTGAAAATGCATTGAACTAAACTAAGTTTGTATACGGGAATTGAAATTTGATATTAGCAGATTACTACCTTAAAATCAGTATATCATCTATCATATGCGCAACGCATGCCCAACCCGTCGTATACGTAATATTCGCAGGTAATTATTTTTAAAAAGGCAGTTACCTAATTGACCCATTAACTCTGGCTAATGCAATAAGATCAATGTTATAACTACTTCAGTGCCAATTCGCCGTAATTTAATTAAGCTATGGCTTCCTGCATTTCCCTGCCAGCGAATGCAACATTTGCTCAATCGTAAAACTCATTAGCACAACTTCTTCCCCACTTTTTTGTTTTACTCTTCCCGTTTTTCTTCTGTTTTGGCTTGCAGTCCAACTTTTCACCCCCTGTGGTTGGTTTTCTTTTCTTTTTGTTATTTTTTTTTTTAGTACGGAGGCACTCCTTCCGGGGAATTTCATGCGCATTGTTTCATGGATTTTTTGATTCGTTGTCGCCTTCAAAAACCAACCAAATGAGCGCCACTCGCACTCGACGTGCTTAATGAGTTTTCTGCTGTTACTGCAGCATGAAATGTTCTTTCGGTTCATCACTTTGCCAAGTGCAGCACTGCAGTTTTCCCACCTGGCGGTTGCGAAGAGGGTGAAGAGGGATTGGGGTTGGGAAAAGGGTTCGGGAAACGGTGGCTCTGCCTGTCAGTTCCATAATTTAAGGCGCTGTTCTAGTGGCATTTCGACTACATCCACTTGACTCCATGGCGTTGTCGTCGTCATCGTCGTCGACGTACCCGGCAAATGCAAATGCCAACTTAAGTTGATTTTAAGTGATAGAAAAACAACAGGACTTAGTGGGGGGAGTGGGGATCTCGGATGCTGAGACGGCTTACACTCGAGGAAAACCCCTTTAAGGACCTGGAAGCCGCCGTTGCCGCAGCAGAAGTAAATCGTCACCCACACCTGGCAAACATTTCGAGTGCGCTGCTCATCACCATCATCGTCGTCAAACCACCTGCCCACCCATCCACCCATTCGCCAGGTGGAACAAGCGCTGACAGTTGACTTTTCGCATTGCACGCCCCGAGGAGCTCCTCTCGCTGCTCCTGCTGCTCCTGCTCCTCCGGATCCCTCAGCTCCACCTCCTCCTGCTCCTCCTCCTCTTTCTTTTCGGGCTCAAACTCCACTTGACTCGACTCGGTCTCCCTTGTAGACCAAAGTGAGTTTGCTCAAGTTTCGTCTTGTGCTCTTCACTTTTTTGCGTTTTTTTTTTTATGACATAAAAGTGAAAAGCATTTAAATATAAAAGCAGCAGCATGGATGTACAGAAAAGAGCAGGCGGCACAGGCAGGGGGCCGACTACCTGGGCACTTTATAATTTAGCTCGGCAACATTGGGCCACATTGTTTCGCTCGGGGCGCCAGTTGAGTAGTAGAGTAAAGTGGACTGGATGCTGGAGGCTGGTGACTGGTGGAGTAGGAGAATGAAGATGGAGCTACCAATCCTTGGAGACGAAGACAAAGACTCTATTTCATTTCCTTGCGTACCGCTGCGTCACCTCAATAGCATAAATTAAATGCACGATTTCATCGCCTGAATGCGATTTGTGTCAAAACCCATTTTCGTCCTGTCATGTCGCCTGGATGATGAACTCAAAGGCAAAGAACTCGTCCTTTTCTTTTGTACTCACCATTGTGCATGGCCACACTCTTGTCCTCCACGCGACTCACGTAGCAGCACAGTTCGTCCTGCCGTTCCGCATTCTCGATCAGCTCAGCCTCCACGGAGAAGCCCCACATCTGCTCCAGAGTCGTGCGCTGCAGCTCCACCTGGTACAGGATCTTCATGCAGACCTCCACGAACTCGTGATTATGTAGCTGCGGGAAAGATATAGAAGATATATATGATATATGTGAATATTTTATATATCTACTATCCTTATAGAAAGGAAAGTGAATTTGAGTGCTCAAGTTAAGTGCCAAATTAGCCGAGTTTCGCAGGCAATCATTTTGGGGCAGGGGCAGAAATTGATTGAGTGGAGTTACTGCGAGTTGCTCAAGTTGTTGTCGAAATTTATTGAACTGCCAACGGCGAATGGAACTTTTTATCAAGCCCACCAAGGCTGCCATCCCCACCCACTAAAATTCCAACTCCATTTGAAGTTGCAGTTGCACATTTTTGCCATTTGCCAATTGGCCTGGCTGGGCCAATATTTACTAGCTTGTTGTTGAGGTCGAAGTTCAGATTTCGAATTGTTAGGGGGTCTTCGGTGGAGCAGAGCGGAGCGGGTCGAAAGTTTTCAGCTAGCGGCTGACTTGGCAGCTGGCTAAAGTCTCACCTAGACTAATCGTGTGCCAAGTGAAGAGGAAAAGGGAAATGGCCAACGGGAAAGTTCATAATTTATGGCATTATGTTTTTGGAAATCGAAGAGAAATGGGCGTAGTGGGTGTGGAGATGAGCTAATTGTGAAATTGGGTACTCTGTTGCCAGTAGCTTTTAGCAGGAAAGAAGGGATTTATCCAACAACCCAAACTACCAACACATTCGGTGTGAAAATTTGTTGAGAGTACTTTGAAAGAGTCTTTCTCTTTTAAGTAAAAACTAGACAGGGCGCACAGAAAATGCACACAGCTCCTGTCTACTTTCAATTTAAACTTAGTCTTTTTTAATCCTATTTGCAAAGCCAGCTTAAAGATGCCCAGAAGGAATAGCTTTATTATACCTAAAATTAATTTAAAGGTATCACATTCCGAGTTAAGCCTCTTTAAATTTTCATGATGTGTATTAAAGAAGAGGGAAATGCACTGAGCATCGTTTTCCAAAAATAACAAAAGCTCACTTTGAATTGCATTATTAATATGAATATAATCATATTATATACAAACAATAAAGAGCAATACAATTAGAGCTGATATCTGTATTAAAGTGCAATCGAAAGCAGTGATTCCGAGTCATCTCCTTGAATATTCCACCCAAGACACGTTTCCAAATTCCATTTGCACGGCTCCACATGCAATTTCCAAGTTAAATTCGATAAGTTGAATTGAACTTGAAGTTGGCGCGCCATCAGGACCAAGAGGAAACTCCATGGAATTAAGTTCGCAGCTGGAGGCGGGTTGGCATATTCACATTCTGGCTTTGATTATGTACTTACATAATTTTCAATCAGATCGTTGCGATGCGGCACAAAGTAATTGTGATCCTCCATGTCACGTCGCTTCTTGACGCGCACAAAGTGCTCCATGGGATTGAGGTTGCGACGGGCGCAGGCGCTGGCGAGGAATTCCTCCACAGACATGGCATCACGTAGATAAACTGTCGAGTAAGCATTGTCGGGCATTGCAACTTTGAAAGTTTTTTCCGGTTCGTCACGTGAATTCATCTGGAAAAAGGCAGAAAATTCGATTGGATAAACAGACATATACTCGTACACACGCACACACACACTCATACACAAGCGCTCGCATACATAGCCACGTACAATGTCATTAAGCAGTCAGGCCCAGACATTTGCGAGGCCCGCACACAGATACATTTACGGTTACAGATACAGATACAGCTATACTATATAGCCACCATACACTCAATCCATCCATAGTCGTGCGCATTCTTGAATATGGCCACACGGAAGTGAAAATTGAAAAATAGCAAACACACACATTGGTACCCGCAGTCGTAGCCCCGCGACCCTCTGAAATGTAATGAAAAATGTCGCTGGCAGTAGCTGAGGCACCGGTAAAGAAAGCACTGAGAGAAAAAGTGTTCAAAATAATTGAGAGGAAATCTTTGCTGTATAAGGCAAGCCACTTGGCATAAACATAAAGTTGATAAACGTTTTCTCTCAGTGTACGTGCAGAAGCAGTCGCGGATCTGAAACTGCAGGCGGGATCTGCTGCCGCATCGAGTTGAGTTTGAAGAAAACTCAGTTAAAATGCTTAACCGTTTCCACAACGTCATCGTCATCCAATGTTAACTCCATGTTGGGCCTTCCTGCTGCTCCTGCTCCTGCTGCTGCTAGTGCTCCTGCTCCTCTGCTTCCTTTTCGTCCTGCTGCCAACCAACTGCAACTGTAAACGAATCAGGTGGCCCAGCTGCCAGTTGTCGGCTACTGGAAATTGCATTTGTATTGGCAGCCATTGGCAATGGGTTCGCTCAAGTTGGCAGCAGCAGTTCAGTTCATGGCACGAGGTCCTGGTCCTGGTCCTGGTCCAGGTAATACACCCCCTCATACACGCAGGACAATTGAATTAGTTTGGCAGTTGGAAAAGGCAGCTTCTGACTTGGATACCAGCTACAAGCTACAAGAAGTGACGAGGAACCTCCATTTGCATTTGCATTGCGTAACAGTTTTGCATATCGATTACGGGATCATTATTGCCCTGGCAAATATTATACATCAACTTTATATTCATGGAAAAATACATATGTAAAATTCAGCTTTCATTTCTCAAAAGTGAAGCTACGAAATGGAATGTTAGCTTAAAAATTGTATGGCTTAGATGCCAACATTGTTTACTATTGGGTAAACCGATTGAAGACCGACAACGGCAGCAGCAAGTGGATAAATTGAGTATGTGCTTAAGAATCAATTTTATGACTTCCATTGTGAACATGGCAAATTGTTAATCTATCTGTTCTTGATTTCGAGCAGCAATTGTCATCAGATTTGCACTGTTGCCGCTTGGAGCTTGGAGCCCTGAAAGACTGATTAATTCTGCACGAACGCCTCTCGCACACTTAACTCTCCTGACTAATTAACTTTTGATTGTACCCGACTGAGCCCCCTTAAGGCCAGGAAAATTTCAGCCTTCTGGCCGAGCTGTCGATGGACAGCTTA
Organism: Drosophila melanogaster; assembly: GCF_000001215.4. Lineage (NCBI taxonomy): Eukaryota > Metazoa > Arthropoda > Insecta > Diptera > Drosophilidae > Drosophila > Drosophila melanogaster. The sequence continues at coordinate 5,719,421 of NT_037436.4, read as the reverse complement.
ATTAAATTTTAGCCAGGGTATTTGCAACTTTTGCGAGTTGGCTATAACTGGCCGCCTCGTAGTGGCGTTGATAATTTGCTTTGGAAAGCTTTAATTTTATTTGCCATTTCTGAATTGCAGTTGCAATTTCAGCTGCATTGCAGTTGACATGTTCGGTAAATGGCCATGTGAAATGCAGTTACACGACAGTAGAGATAGAGTTTGGGCGATTGGGCCGAAAATATATATGAACCAAATCAAATGCACATTTTTCAAATTCATTGAATTTGCAGTGCATTTACAACGCAACAGCACACTGGTTCTCTCATTTATGTTATTTCATTTCATTTGTTTTTCCCTGGCCATGCCGAATGTGAATGCATTTTCCTCCCAGCTTCCTTTTTTTTTTTTTTTTTTTTTTTTGTTTTCATATCCGAGTGGCAGCGTGACTGCTGATAGAAGGTGAAATACAGGGGGGGGATGAGAGGCAATTGTGCAGCGTTGGCAAATTTAATTGGAAATGAAGTGTATGCCGGGCAGAGCGAAGCCGAGAGTGAGCGCCACGAAATCCGAGTTGTGCACAAGATTATTTTGTCGGTAATCGAAATAAATTGAATTTATGAAATGAATTTCATTACAAACACGAGATATGCACAAATTGGTTATACTAATTGAGGCTTAACAAACGGCACAAGTGAGTTCTGCTCCAGCTAATCGACTGTCGACATTCGGGTTTATTATATAATATAGCATAATGCCTGCGAGCTATTTGCTGGAATTTAAACAGCTCCTTTCACTTGTCCTGCGAACGGACCACTTCTCGACTTGATTTAGATTTGATTGTGTTGAGGTCATTAGCAGGGGTGGGGGGCGGCATCTGATCACCATTTGAAATGGACTCCTGCATTATTCACTTAAAATATGCAAATATTTTCTTTGCCAAGTCAACTTGGCTTCGCGTTCTTTTTTTCTCTTTTCCGCGGCTTTTCTTTGGACTCTCGGGAGCACCAAAAAAAATAGAGAAAGAGTGAGAGACCAGGCAGACCCTTCATAAATTTCATTATTCTTTTTGTAATTTTTGATGGCCATTAAATGCAAATTATAAAAGCCAAAATACACAAAAACAGCTCAGTCTAATGGACAGGGGCGTGGCCGGACGACATATTTTTTGGTGGCCATCCATTTAAGCATTAGCGCTCAATTTAGCTTTTAATGCCGTTTCCGTTGCCTTAAATAAAAATTCAATTACTCGCACACACACACACGCACACATACAAGAACACACAAACGGACGCACATTAAGAGAGAACAAGCCATAAACTCACAAACAGTCACGAGCTGCGCCGTAAATGCGTTTAAAATTGAAATAATTTTATTACCCATACGCCCCGTGGCCACACATAAATGCACACACATTGATGCGGCGACCAAACGTGAACACACATAAATGTTTATGTACATACACTTATCAAAAAGTAAGCCTAAACTGAGGAAAGTTTCGTTAAATGTTACTTTGTAGAAATTTAAGGCAAGCCGCCATAAATTAGGGAATATTTGTTACCAAAGTGAATGATTTGTTGTTAAGAATTTCAAGAATTTAAGATGCTTTAGTAATAGCAATGCAACATTTAAGACTTAAACGACCACTTTTCCAGTTGCTAGGCTACTTTTTTGCCAGTGTGTCTACCTGTAGATTGGACTCACCTGCATGGAGCGACGGCTGGAACCGCTGTTGGACCGCGACAGCATCGGCGGTCGCCGCTTGGTGGCCCCGCGTCCGGCGAGCAGGTTGTTGAGCAGCGAGGGCGAGCGGGCGCAGATGAAGGCGTGGAAGGAGGAGACCGTGAACACGCCCAGCTTGTTCAGCGTGTTCTTCGTGGGCCGCGAAACGTGTGTCAGCAGCGACTGTTGAATAAGTGACAAATGCGAGAAGTTTGAAAATGAAATGTGAATACAAGTTATATTTGGCATATACACATAGTTTCGACGCCAGTGCCCCTCAACTAATTTCGTTAAATTTACGATCCTTTCAAAGAGCATTAAATAGCAGGCAGAGCATCTACACACACTCGTACACTCGTACACCTATGCAAATAAGCCTTTGGCATTCTGCAGTCGACCGAAGTTGTTCTCTTCACAGGTGCTGAAGTTGTTTGCATTTTGTGGTTATTAATAATAAATAATGTTGCTTTTCAGGCACACAACTGCACTTACCACCCAGCACCCGCTTGGATACCCCAGCTTTCACCCCAGTTTCAGCCTGCCATTAAAAGCGCAATCAACTTTCAACCCTTTCAGTCACTCATTCAGTCAGTCAGTCAGTCAGTCAGTCAGTCAGTCGGTGCTGGCAAATCCTTCTAAGGTTGCCAACAGTTGGCGCCAGCGAAGGTTACCCCTAAGCCTATTTAAGACGCTTAAACTTTTGTTATGGAGATTAATTGTGCATGTTTGGGTTTTGATTTTCCAAAAGCGTACCAGTGAATTGGCTTTGCCCTATCCATTGTGAAAATAGGTAGAGGTAATTATAGACTACTCGAACCCGTAAAGGGTTTAAAACGGAATTGTAAACGGGTTTCGGGGTAAATTGTTGTTAGAGGGATTTGGGCCGATGCTATTGTCCCGGTTTTAAGCTCTCGACCAGGTTGTGAATCTGCTTTTGATGTTTCTCTGAAGCGTGGTTAATTTAAGCCTTGTGGTGGCTTTTGGGGCGGAATTGTACAGCCATTGAACAGTGATTAGTTGTTCATCATGTTTATTGTATTCTCAGTTTTTTTTTTTCAATACAAGGAAGTGATATTTAAAAATAGCTGGAACTTATAAATAATTCCCATTGTTTTTCGTAATAAGCTTGCAAATGCTTCAAAATATAAATGTAAATTATAGTCTGGCTTATATTACTGTTAACAGAAAAATAGGCTATAACACACTATAATTGGCGTCTATGACTTTCAATAAATGGCGCCCAACGCGGGGCTCACTCTATAACAGCCGCAAAATGTAGGCAATACTTTGTGCCTGAACTAGTGTGCTCGTTCTGGATGAATTATAAAGCCGCCAGCCGGCAGTGCTTCCGCCATTAATTGCATTTGCCTTATCTCTCTGACAGGTTGAATTTGGGGGCACTGGTCGACGGCAGTGGTCGCTTTTTGTGGCCATAACTCACCTTCGGATTGGGCAGCTCGCCACTTTGCAGCGAGGCCATGTAGCAGCGCAGCCGGAACTGCTCGCAGTGGAGCCGCTCCAGATTCTCCTCCCACTGCAGTATCTGCGTCTGGATCTGATGACGCGTCTCCTGATCGGTGACAACTGATTGCTGCAGTTCGGCCATGTGCTTCAGCTTGTGATCCTGCGGGGCGAAAGGACATAAAACCGGGTTAGTGCTGGCATATGCATATATGGAGACAGGGCACACTGGGCTATATGTATAGGGAATGTAAGCCGTGTGTGTGTTCGGTTGTGTGCAACACTCGTTGGTGGGTTATGAAAGCATCCGAGTCATGGCATCATTAGCATTTCATGGCAGCTTTGTCCCACTGCTGCTGCCGCTGCGGTGGCTGCCATTTGACGAAAATACATAAATCACGCGTCATGTGCAGCTAAAATTTTCCAGCTTTCCCCATCGCTACCCGCCCCTCAACCAGCGCAATTCAAATATCTCTCGCCTGCCCTGGCCTCCTGTCCCTGATACTGAAGTGCGTTGGCAATGCACCAAAACTGCAAGGAAAAAAAGCTCCCTTTTGGATGGGAAGCGAACGGGGAGTTGCATATACATGCCCCTGTTTTCATTACAAATACCGTTTGACTTCCGCCGCAGCTGCCGCCCCCCTTTTTTCGGTGCTGCAACCAGAATTCAGCATTTGAAATCCCCACTTTGGATCCCACTTTCACGTGCATTTATAGCACGCTTGCATAGATCTCACGGAGCACGTGATTGTTTCATTTTGGTTGCCGTTGTTGCTGCATTGAATGCGAGTCAGTAAGCTGACAATTATTTGCAGATGCAGATGCAGATGCAGTTGCGTGTTGTTGCTGCTGCTTTTGCTGTTGCAGTTGCAGGTTGCCAATGCAAATACAAGTGTGTGTGTGTGTGTGTGTGTGTGCGTGTGCCGTGGGCGTGGCAACAACCTGAATAGGCACTTTCGATGTTCGACATTTTAATGAATGTGTACACATAAACAGGCAGCGACCAAAAGGACGAAAGGATCGCTGGATGGAGATGTTAAGCGGGGGAGAGGTCCTACCTGGGATTACATACCTACAGCCCCACATCTGTGTGTATTTGAACAGTGCGACGTTGAGCCTTTTCAATGTTTGTTTTACGTGGAAATAAATCAAAGTTTTGTGCATTTTATTTGCACATTTCGCATACGTATGCTCGATGTTGTGGCTGCAATCGATATGAGTGTGTGTAACTTAATTCAATTCCACTAAGGATGGCCAATGATTCCTAGTTGTGGTGTGAGCCATCTTGGTCGTGTGCTCCGCTCTCTATTCAGTAGACATAAAGTTGGTTAATTAATAAACCAAAATCCCATTATGCACTGCGACCGCACACACACACATATACATCTGTAGCAGGATATTTGGGTTGAGATACCATCCTTCTAGAAGGAGCGGTTCGCCGGCTTGCTGTCAATGGCACTTGGCACTTGAGGAAAGCTGCTTATTTGACAAACACAAACCGGAAGGAGCCTGGGCGGCTCGCAGTGCGACACTATCTCGGGGACCGAGAGAGTTTTGTGATTATTTACAACACAAAACTGTGGAGGCGGGTGAGGGGAGTGGTTGGCACGACACTTTGCTGGGGTAGGCAACAGTTTGTCCTTGTCAAAGTAATATGGGCTCTTCCTGGGCCATAAATAGCTCTCGCCTGCTTGACCATTAATCGGTCTGGCCATTGTAGCCATTGTGCTGCACTCCATCTCAGTGGCTGCTCTCGTTGGAGGAGGCACTCCAAGGGTTAATGGCAATGTTAATGGACATGTAATTGCCATGCAATTGGGAGTGTAAATCACGCAAACGATAGCTCCCCGCCAGCGATCCTTGAACTGCGATTCGCTCCAGGGTGTTTGAACTCCTTTGGGGTGTCCGATTCAAGAGAGTGAAATGCTTGCAACATGCAATGGAAATATTTGACAAACACGGAAGGCTATGAGTTCCGCGCAGCTATTTTAGCTTTTAATGTTATTACAAATAGGAATTCCAAGCATAATATATCATGTATCATGGCATATCATGGAAAAGAAACTGCTAGTAAAGAAAACGCGGTCAGCAATATATTTTTATAAGTTTTAACTTTAAGGTGTTCTTATAACAACATTTAGCTGAGTAAATTCAGCGTTTTTGTTGTAAAAGTCCTTTAGCTTTGCAGCGGTTTGTGTTCTCAATTTAAAGTCAATCTCCTTTTGGTTTTAGGCTGCTTCCGCTTCGGCAACTTGCACACTGAGTGCCACCACGCCCACATTTTCAGTCTGCCACCCGCCCAAATCCATTTCACCGCTGCTGTGGAAGGATATTAACAGCACTCCCACTCCCACGATGCCGTGGATGCACTTGTGCAGCAGGCTAGGAGGCTCTGGTCACGGTCTCGCTGCGGTTGCCGCTTGTTTTGACACATGTCACGCGCTAAGTGACAGCCCCAGCCGCAGTTCGAGCGGCTCCTCCTCCTCCTCCGGATCCGGATCCAGCATCGGCTTGAGGTCCTACCGACGACTGTGCTCACTGCTTTCATCTCAATTCCCGTGAATTTTATTATGGCTGCATAGTTGGATTCCCCATCTATTTTCCCACTTTTCCCTGGCCGTATCTGTCGCTCCTTGACGATGAGTTTTTGCGGTTCGCCTATTTAGTTGTCCTGTATCTACTGCTCTTACACTTGTCGTCCGTGTCCGTGTTCCTGCCTGCCCACGTCCATGCTGCTGCCCCTGCCCACTGTTACCCCAGATCCTGTCCCGCTCAGTTGTCGTGTGGTCGTGTTCCTGTGGTCCTGCCGTTGTCTGTTGCGCTTTCATTAAGCGCCACTTGAGGTTGCCTCTGCCCCCAGATGATGCCTCTGCGCCCCAGAGCTCACATTTGTGAGGCAGCTACACTGGGGGAAAATAAATCAAAGTATCTGCAAATGTCATCATGACATTAATCTGATTGACATTTTTATTTCTAGCTCATCGTTCAAATTTAAAGTACTCCAGGGAAATAATTATTTTTGACGCATTGAAATTTGCTTCCATTTATAAATATCATTCTGTCAAGGCTAATAGGGAATTTGTGATATTTTTATTTTTTTTTTTACTACTGGGAGATATATGTATATAAATTGATGTATCAAGCAATTGGCGTGGGACTAATACTATTAAAAAAAATATTTCTTGGTAAAGATGACATTTCGTTTCAATAGAAATCATTAGATTGTTCCGATCTCTGTTTTCTAATTTAAAAGCTCACTTTTCTCCCAGTGTGTCAACTGAATCTGAAGCTGGTCGGGAGCTGCCATTGCCATTGCTAGATGTACTTGTTATTATTATTGCTAGTCTTGTTGTTGGTCTCTGGTCTGCCATTTCCGCTTGAGAGTCGAGAGTTTGGAGAGTTCATGGTTCTGGCATTGTTTTTGCTTTTGCTGTAGCCGTGCTTTGGTTTGATATATGTTTTTACTCGGGAGTACAATTAAAATATACATTTTACCATTGTTGTTATGTCCCCGTTGTCAGCGTTGAGCATTCAGGCTTCAGCATTCAGTATTCAGTACTCAACGTATTCTACGTATCTCGCATGACAAGCCAAAGATGCTTGAAATGGCAAAACCACTAGCAAAACAACAATAACCAAAAACAATGGACTGAAATAATAATCATGTGGCGGCAGTGAGGCAAAAGGACTCGTGACCCGGGTATCAGTTTATTTTGTTTGCCACTGCTAATGGCCCCTGTCCCTGTCCACTCCACTGCACCGTACTCCATTACTCTGCACATCCCGTCACTTTGCTACCATGATAACAATCAATTAAAGTGGGTGGTGGCTGAGGTGGAAGTGCATGGCCTGCGTCCAAAAGGATATTGAGTTGTTCAATGGCACGGCGCTACCCTTTGAGCCACCTGCTCAGATGACTTTTGACATGGCTTGTGCATTAAATGGCTGCTCCATTGCAGTCAAAAGTCAGTGCAGTGGTTCATTCTACATAAACCGCAACGGTTGGGTGCAGGCCACGGACACGGCCATGTCAACAAAAGGCCTGAAAAATTGTATATGGTCTGCATAAATGCTGACCACAAAATGATGCCACATTATATAACGTGTGAGTGCTGCAGTTGAGCGGTGAGCCTGGCCTGAACTGGCCTGTTACCGTTCTGCTGGCCAGGATCCCAACAAAAATGATGCTAAGCCCGCAATGCATCCAAACTCAAACCTCTAAACTGGCGCCTAGCTCTGTGGCCACAGGATGAGCTGGCCTGGGTGTTGGGTGATTGGGAGCTGTTGGATGCTCGGTGCTTGGTGTTCGCTATTCGGTGTTCGGTACTGCTGTTGCTGTTGACAATTGAATTGAATTTTCCGCCCCTGACCACAGCCACGCCCACTGTGTCAGCGCCTACATAAAGCATATTTTCGCATCTGCATGCAGCAGGCTCGTTCGAACAGACGCCTCTGTTCTCCTGCTCCTGCTCCTCCACCAACAACAAAAACAAATCAAAAACCAAGGCAAACGCATTCTGCACAGGGTTAGTTGTGGCAAAAAGAGGGAGAGGGAGAGAGGGCATAGGGTCCTGGGATTAAGGGCCGGCACTCCTATTCCACTGTCCCAATGTCCACGTGTCCTTCTGGCCACGGTGGCAACCATATGCCAGACCCATTTCCTGTGCAACTTTGGACCAAAAGTTGCAAAAATATTCGCACGTTTGGCCAAAAACAAAGCTGCACCGTATGACCCCTCTCGCCACCCACACACACACACTCGCATACACACACACACACATGTGTGTCCACACCTCAGGACAAAAACGAACCGAACAAGTAAATTTTATGGTAATTATAAACTTTATGGTTTCATTAAAAAATATTGAAGAGAGAACAGAGCCGGAAAATGTAAAAAAAAACACCAAAAATAATCACAATACGAGTGGAAAATGGGGGTTTCTGCCGGAAAAAAAAGGGGGGGGACCACATTGTTTACCCCTTTCCAACCCGCTGCCCATCGAAGTTTCTTCACATTTTGTGCGGCTTTAAGTTGGTCTAATTAAGTAAAGTTTTCGGTGTAAGTTGAAATTAACTAAATATGCATTTTATTATAATTTTGATTTACAAATTTTCGGTTTATGGACATGCCACACCATGCTGGCCAGCAAAAAGTCAAGTAAAAGATATATGTATATATAAGGAATTATACATATACATACGAGATGCCTGGATGTGCGGTTGAGTTTCAATTTAATTATTGTAAAATTAATTGCACACTTTGGGGCTGCCCTCGAGTGTGTATCTGTATCTGTATCTTAATGTGTTTGGTTGCTTGTCGAACTGGCGGAGTAATTTTCGCAAAAGGAATTTAAATCTTCAATGCTGGCGGAACATCTGAAATGATTGCCGACTTTCCGGCTGAGCGGTCAAGAAAAACAATTTCCATTTACTAAATGTTTTCATAAAGCGCAATTAAAATATTTTACTGCCATACCTCGCGAGTGCAGAGAAAACGCATTACGCTCGCCATTCACGACTGTTGCATCATTTAATTAGTGCAATTATTTAAAATCGATGGCGGCCGCAACAAAATCATTTGGCCGCAATAAAAACTGCGGTTAAGGTATTTAAAAAATGTACGAGATAACTGAATAACTGTGTGAAAAGTGAGTTTAAAGGCATAAAGCCATTCATTACTGATGTGTGTCAAAGAGGTTGAAACGATATGATGCTAAAGATTTACAGGTGATTCAATTAACTTCAATTAGAAAAGGCCATTCAACGCGCTTGTGGTTGTAATTAAAGAGTTGAAACGTTTTAAGGACTTTAAATAATTTTTTTATAAATCACTTTTGCATTTAAAAATCCCTTGCATTTGAGGAGACTTTGTAATGTTTTTGTGCATACGTGCCGAATATGAATACCTCGGAATTATTTCATATTCTCCGCTTGTGAAAACAACTATTTTTGATTGTGCGATTTAGGGTGATATATATTTTTGAGCCTTTGAGCAATTGTTCGTTCGTTACGAGCGTTTTTTTGTGGCATAAAAATGTTTTCAAAAAATGCAACAGCAAACAACAATTTAAAACCTGGGCAATGGGGCCGGGATTGGTGGGCGTGGCATGGCTGGTTTGGGAGGACTGCAGAGAGCTGCTATTGAGCTGAAATGACAGCAGCCATTGCAAATTGAAAGCATCGAGGGGAGGCGGTGGGTTGAAAGGCAGGAGTAGCAAGTGAGCCTTGTTTAGACAGCACCGCCATGGCAATTGCACATCAGGTGCAAAAAGGTGGAGGGGAGGGGTGGATTACAGGTGTAAAGGAGGTGGAGGGGGGCTGCTGTCGTAGGAGTCGTAATTAGAGCGTAAAAACCAGAGCGTACGAAAAACCAAACGCGCTCGGGCAGCTACTACTATTTTTTTACGGTCCTGCATTGTGTATCTGTGTGTGTGTGTCTGTGTGTGCGTGTGAGTGCTTTATGCGAGAAAAAAAATAGATAGCTAGAAAAAGAAGGAGCAGCTGGAGGATACCAAATGTGCATACATATATAGGTGTAAGGCAAAAAACTAGAAAAGCTAAAGTAAACGAAGCGAAGTGCTGCCAAAACCGCCCACTCGGCCCCACACGGCCACGCCCCCTTTACAGCAACCCAACCCCTCCCCGCTGACACATATATGATTATTTCCGAAAGGTGACACCTATAAAAAACAGCAACAACAACAACCAGCTGGCAGTTAGAAGCGTAGGCGTCACACAAAAGTAGAAGAAGGCGCCACAGCAGCAACAACAACAACAAAGAGGCGCAGAAAAAAAGTGACAACACTGTTGCTCTTTTCACAGAAAAGAGGCGGTGGGCGTTTGGTGACCCATCCACACGCAAACACTCGCACTCACACACACACCCGCTCACAAAAGGAGCACCTGGAATGATGCGTTGGTGTGACACCTTTTCCTTTTGCGTTACTGCCTAGTGTATCATCTTTCTCATAATTTCATTCAGCCCTGCGACCCTTCTGGTATTTTTCTAGAAAATTAATTAACAACAAATGCAAGAGCGCAGTAATGCTAAGTACTAAATGCTAAATGCAAAGCAAACGGCAAATGCATTTATGGGCGGGCAGTCCTTAAGGCTCATTTAATTAATATTCATCCAACAAGTTTGGTTTTTGGCCAAGTGCCGTGGCTGGAAAATGGGGAAATGAGGAAAAGCGGAAGCAATAGGACCCAGGAGCACTCTTATGCCAATCTCGGACTTCCGCCCAACGGTTTTTGTTTTCTTCTTTCCCTGCTGTTTCACTGCTGTTTCACTGGTGCTGCCTACTTTTCCGAAAAAAAAAAACGAAGTAAACACAAACAGGCCGAGAGAGATAGGAAAACGGGGCAAAAAGGCTGCAGTTCAAGGAAGTAATTATGGTTTATCCAAAGGGACAGATAGTGCAAGATGGATGAAGGAGCACGGCAAACGCAGGCCTTCTCTCGACCTGGTCATCAAACTACATCAAACTACAAGTTTGCGGAGGAAAAAACTAAATTAAAAAAGGGCGCCAAGAAAAAGTATCGCAGTAACTGGGGCACACCGAAAAAATAAGGGATATACAAAATGAATAACAATATATCACAAAGAATCTTCAAATTATAATGTATTAGAATCGATACAATTGTTTTATGTTTTATATGTTATAAATTTAAATATACATACGCTGAAATAGTTTGAAAATCCTTCAAAGTTATTTGCCGGCTATTAATTATGAGCGCTGAGCAAACTTCTGCGAGTCACTTCTTATAGTAATTTGAGAAACTTTCTTTTTGTTGGATTTCCCATAACCGGAAGTTGTAATTTTCCGGCAAACACTGTAGCAACTGAGGCAGGCAGTGGAAATAGAAAAAACAGCAGCTATGCCGGCGACAGAGACGAATGAATCAAGTTGTTGAGGATAGGACAGACAACATAATTGTCTTTCGGAGTCCTTCTAACTAACAAACAACAAAAGCGAAGAAAAACAACAACGGAAATGTGGGTGGTGGTGGCGGTGTTGGTAGGGAAGTGGGGGCAACTGAAAATGACATGATGAAAAATAAATAAACAAATAAAGTTTACTTTCTTTGGCGGGGCCACTGGATGGGTTCCATATCTTTCTGCCTCGATTTCCAGTTGCCTGGTTTATCCAGAGCATTTATCGTGGGCCAAGTGCAATTTCTTGTAGTTTCAGCTCGAGTTCAATTCTGTTTGTTCTTGCGATTCGTTTTTCCATCTTTGCCTCCTTTCGCTTTGTCTTGCGACTTGCGCCGCGCAAAAATTTTCCTCACTTTGATTTGGTTTTTCCAGCAGACCTACTCAACCAGCCACCCACCCAATCCGCTCCCTTCCCTTTTCCGCTTTCCTTTTTACAAAAGTTTTCGCTGGAGAGGAAAATAAATTGCAGTGCAAGGAATTTTACGCTGTTTGCCGCGAAATTGATGGGGAATTGATTTGAAAGCAAATACATAAATAGTTGCAAGTAGAAGCACTTTCCCCAGACCCCCCAGACCACCATCCCCCCCTCATCCAACCCGCACTTTTCGTTTCGACAATAGCATAAATCTTTGGGGATTCGCCTGAGACTGAGGAATTGGTTGGGAATGCTGAAAATGCGGGCGGAAAATGCGATTGTTGTGTTCCGTCGCCTTTTGTGCCGAGTTGACTTCTGAGTTGACACCGCGATATTGAGAAATTGTTGTCCTGCCGAGGATATATTTGTGGGAATTTGTTTTTCCAAGTCGATTACATTAGTCAGTGCGTCAGGTAATGGAGTATCGAAAGAGTTATGGAGCTGTATACCAAGTTTCCTCACTCTTAACTTTCTTAAAATTGAATTAGAGTATGTATTTGGCTAGACAGAGCAATCTTAAACCTTAAATATAGGTCGACGATTGTTAGCCACTTGGCTAGTAAATTGATAAGAAGCTCTTCAATTTTGTGGGTCAAGTCACGGACTCATCAATATTCACAACATTTACCAGGCGCAACAACATGTTTTCCCTGCTGGGAAGAAAATGCAAGCACATTGCTGGCACTGATGTGCAGTTAATCCCCATTCGATGGGCTTCCTAATTTAATTCGCTTTTCATCTGCCATTCAATGGCGTGTTGCATTCCGTACAGTGCGATTCATAATAGTTCAAATCCCATTTGCTATTTGCACAAATGCCATGCTTGATGATGCGTTCGTAAGCGATACCAATTGATGGGTTATTTGTTGCATATGCCATTCAGTGGGGCTTAGTCGGCCTTACGGCGACGAAACGCAGCGTTATCCGTTTTGACATAACTGTATGCCTCTGTATGCGAATGGCTGTGTGGGCCCATTCATTTTGCATTGCAGCCACTTGGCAAAATTGACTTAACTCTCGAGCAGCAACAATTTCCTGGGCCAACAAAGCGGCAGCAGAGTCTGCATCATCGAAATGCAAAACGCAAAATGCAAAATGTGAAATGCGAAATGCAACCGCAATCCAAGCCTGTGCTCCTTGGATTTCATCCTGGCATTCTCCAGGTGGTGCTCGGTGCACCGAAAAACCGCAACGAATACTTTTGCACGCTCGCAAGCCCACATTGAATGTGTATGTGGGGAAATGTATATTGGTTTTGCGGCCTTTGTGTATGTGTATGTGCGTATATAGATGATATATTCCGCACCTGATGGCAACATATTTATATTTACTTACCGACTCAATGGCCTTCTCCAGCCGGAAGATCTCCTCCTGGAGCAGGTGTAGCGTTCCAGTTTTTCCGCGATGCCTGGCAAAGGCGGCGGCACAGGCGCTGTGTATGCTATTCACCCAGTTCTCCAGCTCAACCTGCGGATGGATACAGAATGCGGATGTTAAAGAGGAAACATTGTAACAAATTGCAGACCAAATGCAACGCAAGCAATTTGACATGGCTCCCCAGCGCCAAACGTCGAACTTGTCCCCCAAACCGAATGGCATTCAGGCTATCTAAGCCATCCAAGCTATCCCAGCCATTTGGAGCCACCCATTTGCAAAACCCATTTCATCCCCGCTCATCGCTGGCTATCAGTTATGCAAATTTAATGACAAATCACGTTGGGCCATGGTAGCGAGAGTTGGCAGCACCCCAGCAGGACGAAAAGGACGAGGAGGAGGGCCATGCCGAACGTATGCCTTTGAGACATGTAACAGTTTAGGGCTGCCACAAGGATGCTGCTTCTGCTGCCACTGCAGCTGTTCAAGGCAATCTGCCAGTTGGCAGTCAGTCAACGCCACCTCAATCATGGCTCACACTTTAAGCCGCCCCGGGCCCTTCTATCTCTTGCCCTCTCTTTCGCTTGGTATATTTCTCACTCTTTCTCTCTCTAAGAGACTTTTGCGGGTTGCGTCAGTCAGCGCCTTGCCAGCGTCCTCGTACATGTCCATGTCCTCGTCCTCGTACTGTATCTGCATCTCCATCTATGCACACTCGCAGAAATATGCATTGGACTCGTTTCTGTAAATGGTGCCCCAGTTATGACTTTAATGAAAAATGCCTGCCTTAATATCCCACGAGCTATCGACGTTAAAATTTGAAACCCAAGATTATGGAAGGCTTATCTAGGAAGATCATATAAGATCATATATATATATTATTTGTGAACAAACCATAATAATCGGAACATAATAATAAGTCCAAAAGGCCTATATATTTTTCAGAGTGCATCTCCATTTGCGGTTTCTTTATGGCATACATTTCAGTCAGGCTGGCGATTATGAGGGAGCAGGACGACTCGGACCCGCGAGGCCTGAGCTCGCCTACGTCCGCCTTCTCGCATATCCTTGTGCAAACAAATTTGCGCTGCCATCTTTCTATGCTCCGACTTCGGACGCGGCAAGGCCAGTCTTTCAAAGCTTCCTTGAAGGACTTCCCTTGGATATTGACTGCTCGAAATGAGAGCGAGCATATCCTGCGGCAATCGCATCCACCCAACACAACGCAACTCAACCCAAACCCAGACCCAATTCATCACCCACACCCATTCGCATTGCAATAAAGATACTCACCTGACAGGGCGCCTGGAAGAGATAGGCATCGCCGAACGCCGTACTCAGACAGAAGATGTAGTCGCGCTTGGGATGCTCCGGTATCGGTTGCATAATTGCACCATCCACGATAATCAAGTGCTTGGGCGCCGCCTCCACACTCCGGCCCTCCCGGGAATCGCACGGATAGAAGAGCAGCGTGGTGCCCTTCAGGCACACCCAGTAGCCCTTCCAGCCCCGCTTTCTTGCCAGCTCGATCTGGTGCTTCTTGCGTAGTAACCATTTCTTTACCGATAGGAAGCTGCAAGCAAACATTTCGATGTGGTTCACGTTGGTTAGTGGGGGCTACAAGTGGGTGGTTTGGTGGGGCAGAAGGAGCAGGCAGGAGACTGCCACTCGTAATCCCTGGGAGAACTTCAACAGCTTCGCCATCAACCCATTAACCTTCCAAGTTAATCAAGATACGGCGATATGGGAGGGGGCATGTCCTGCGTACATAAGTCTTCAAGCAGTTTATCATAAGAGCCTAGGTGAAGGTATATAAGAAAAGGGTCGACTTTGGGCATACCCTGGCTTAACATTTCTTTTTATATCATTCTAAGTATTGCTGTTACAATAATTACCGAAAAATATACAATCAATAATATATTTTTTATAAAATATGGAAACTAAAATATTATCCGTTTTAATCCTTTCAGCTAATATATTTGTTCTCTTACCAATAGAAAGGTTGGGGATCCATTAATAAATCGAAAAAGCTATCTAAAGGACGGTCACGTTCGAAGATACAATGTTATACAGAGCTGGCTGCTAATACGAATCATGATTAAATAAAAGTTATGGGCTTTTACCCTAATCTAGCTTCAGTGTTTACCACCAGTGCAGGTTCCTTCGCAACTCTGATACCCTCTATACGGACATAATAACGTTAATCCCCAGCCACTGCTTTCTCCACCTCTGACCAAACCCTTAATCACTGTGAAATTATGCTCCCCGAAGGAGCCTCCCCATGGACCCTATACCATATATGTTATTTATGATGACTTGTTGGACGTGAGCAGGTTTGGCCACAGCCCAGGAACACCCCATCACAAGCCCCCCTCCCCCATTCTCTATATATATATATCTCCAGCTGCCAGATTACATCTACCGGGGGCATAAATTCCCCGATTCCCAGGAGCAGATTTCTTACCCGGCTTTGCGAACAGCTCCCGTGCAATTGAAGGAGGATGCAGCGGTGCCAGTTGCCTTTGCTTTATATGGTGACGCCATGACACTTTCCCCATCATCTTCATCCGAAACGGCGGTAGTTAGGCTCATTCGATCATCGTCCGAAATCTGCAAAAAAAAAGAAATAAGGGATGGCCTCAGTCTCAATCAAGAATAAAGAATCGTGAATCAAGAATGTGGACAGACAATTTAATTAAGGCGCCTGGGCAACAGCAACACGTACGAGGTTTCGGTTGCCGGCGATAAAATTCAATAAATCGAAGGGAAAATAATTGAAATAATTAAGTCATAATTAGCTGGCAGCAGCAGCGGCTTGGCAGGATGGCATACACTGGTAAGCCTAGCAGGACGAAGCCATTTGAAACCAATAATGGCCAGGTTTGCTGCTGCCGTGCTGTGATGTTGCTGCTATGTTGCTGTTGCTGTTGTCAGTGCCGACAGCAACATTTGTTACGTATGTCGTCGATAAAGCAATTTGTCTTCTCTTCTCGCCTGCATTTTTAGTGGACGAAAAGGATGAGGCTAGAGGGCGGGGCAAAAGGACCTCGACAGATAGAGATAGGGCAGGCCCAGACAACAATTGACAAAATGGCTGCGAGAATCGTTGGCAGAGAAGGGAAATAAATGGCGAAAGGCAAACTGTTACTTGGCAATGTTATTTCATCAAAAGCCGGGTCGTCCGACTGGCTCACTAACTGACTCACTTACTGACTCACTGACTGACTGACTGACTGACTGAATTCTGTTTGCCTTTGGCCCGGCTGGCCATCTACCATCTACCATCTCCCAGCTTCCTTCCGTTCGCCACTCAGCCATTTTTGCCTTCTCTGCGTGGCGATGGGAGGAGGCGAAAAAGGGATGAGGACGAGCTGGAGTCTTTCGGTCCATGTGGGAATTCAAGCCAAGACCAAAGTCGATGGCTCTGTGCGCTCGGGCTACGTGTCCCGCGTGGCAATAAAAATTGGTTTGCCCATTCATTCGTTTCAATCGAGGTGGGCGTTGCGACCGGGGCCACGCCCATTTTCGCCCATCGCCCGAACTGTCGCTCACTTGCTTTTCATGCCATTTTTATTTCAGTTCCCAAGGAAATCAATTTACAATGTGTTTATTCGTTTCGTCTCTGCTTCCTGTGACCGGGTTCCTTCGACCAGGTCTTGGAGTACTCCTTCTCCTCCTCCTACTCATACTCTTCCTTCCCGGTTTCCTGGTTACGATACTCCAGCCTGTCAGCCCACCCACCCATGCTTACGTTTTGGCAATTTTCAAACATTTTTGCTCATATGCATGTTTTACAAGTTATTTATTTGACTGCCTCCACTTTTGCTGGATTCAATTGGGGTTGGGGGATTGATGTTTGCTTACGGGCTGGGAAGTCCCACCCGTGGCGCAGAGTCACCGTCTTTTGCCAGCCGGGGTCATGTGTACTTAACCCACAGCAGCATCGGTCGGAGCGACCAAGTTTAATCAAATTTTATATTAATCGAAGAGCAGTGCAAAGGCATGCAAATAACCAAAGGAGCCCAACCTGAGACGTGGCTTGCTTAGCGACTGAGGGGTTGTCGATGATGTTGACGATGGCCAGGAAGCGAAGGACTCCCTCCCACTCAGATCAAAGCGGTTACAAGCTGCTGCGAGGAGCTGGGAGAAATGGGAAACGGAAGGGAATGGGCATGTCTACCCAATCGATATCTGTGCGTGTCACTCTTTAAGTGGCTCGAAGAGTTGGGCGAAAATTTTAAAGGAAACTTCAAAAACACTCCCGCACCTGCACTCCGCGCCAAAACGAAATAGTTTCCGCTTGCTCAATGAAGTTTTCCATGAAATCATCAAGCTGAGCGGAAACTGTCGAGTGGAACTGTTGCAGGATGGGTCAGGGAAATTGAAATGTGGGTGGGGTTGTGGAACATCTATTATAGTATGTATATGCCACTTGAACTTAAAGAGTGACCCAGTGAAAAATATATGAATATTATGGAAGCATTCTTTGGATACATCTTAGTTGAAGCACTAGTATAAATATACTTCGGTCGGGTCACCTTTCCTTTAATCAAATTAGGCGAATTAAAGTGGCCCGGACTTTGGGTACCCTTTTACAGCAGATTACCACGCATTTGGCATTCCGGCTGGTCATCCCAGAAGGGATTGGCCCGAGTCCAAGGAGTTTGTCAAATGATTCATGAATTTTTAATTGGCCCAAAAGTGGCAGCAGGTTGTAGTACATCATCAGCTAGCCAGCCAGGTGGCCGGTTTGTTCGTTGAATTTCATCAGGCGAGCAGAATCCCTGAATCTGACAATGGTTCCTACCTATGGACAGTCCCCTGCTGCTCCTACTTTCCGATTTGGCCCAAAAACACTCACATGGGTAAGCCTAAATGGGCAACCCAAAACACGAACACGAATGCGAACACGGCCAAGCAGCAATCACACAAAAGATTAAATGCCAGCCAGTCCGGGGCATTCCCCAGGTATCCTTGTTCCACCCATTCTTCACCCCTCCCCATTCACATCCCCATCACTTTGGCCATCTGATTACTTTGGGGCCTAATACGCCATATCTCAGCATCGGTGCAAAATCAAAATTCAATTTACGCACAGACGAACCCGCCCACTTAGGCTCACTGATGGTTTCCCTATATATCCCTCCATTTAGTCCATCCGAGCATCCAAACATCCCACCACCACAAATGCCCCCACCAAACTTATTCGCAAAGGTGAGCCAGGTGCTTTCGTTACGATTTCTAATCAAGAATTGATTGTGATCCCTCGATGCGGCTGTCGTTCACGTTTCAGCCATAATTATCAATGACTTTTGAATGTCAAATGTGGACGAGATGAGCTGGGGATGCCATGTCATTACCATTGCCATTGTCACCTCTCCCAGACCCCCAGACCACTAGACTCCCAGACTTCCAGACTTCCACACTCCCAGACCACCAGACTTCATCTTCGTTTTGATGGGGCAAAAATCTTTTCATATGTCGCTGTCAAAAATTACAATATTTGATAGAGTGTTTATGCAGGGGCTGCGACCTCGCAGGAACCCATATAGCCATATATATATATGTACATATATCGTATTGTGGTGGGGGGGCATGTGGCAAGGTTAACCTGGTATCCATCCTGCTACCCTGGCGTCCCTGCTGGGAAAAAGTTATTCGGTGGCTGTGGCACGTTTCTGGCATTGCTGCGATTAAGTGAGGCATTAAAGAAGTTTTCGTTGCCGGCGCAAATGTTGTTAGCCAAACGAAATTGATTCAAACACGAAGAAATCTGCAAGGGTGAGATATAGATGGTAGGTGGTTTGGGCCAAAATCGAAAGATACAGACAAGATCCATCAGCGCTCCCTTCGCTGCTGACTTGTAAAGTTTCGTTGTCTATTTTTTTTTCCATCGCTCAGTCAAATTGCTGCATTGCAATGCGAAAATCAATTTGGAATTATCCCACAGCTCATTTCGTTTGGGGGTTTCCTCTTGTTGGGCTGGTGAGTTGGTGGCAGTCAGGCAGGTGGTAAACCTGCAGTGTCATTCCGATTTGATTAAATATTCCAGCCAGCGCTGAGCTGAGCCACCTAATTGGCTGAAGGTGAAACTGTTTAGCATTGAATCAATCAAAATTAACAAGCGACTTGGGCAACCTTGGAATTGGAATGGGATGGAGGGGATTCGTCGTTGTGTGTATGTGTGCAGTAATCACAGGACATGAAACATTTAGGTATTCAGATCATGTGGACAGGTAACAAGCGTTAATTAGAGCAACGGGGCATGGAAACGGTGCAACTCACGGATATGCCACCTTTAATCCGGTAAATCCAATTCGCGCCATGCCCTCCTCTGATTCGGGACAATCTCTTTCAGCGAAGCTCTGGCCATTAATTAATATGCAGACCCATTCAGTGGATAAGCCAACTGAAGCCCCTCCATTGAAGCTCACTCATTTGAATATGTGTATTCTCGGTATCTTTGTGCAGATTCAAGCATTGCACGTGAAACCCTTGACCAATGTATCTATTTGCTTGTTAAGTTAACCAAACGTTGCTACAAGGATGCAAAGTGAACACACACACACACACACAGTGAACATGCGTGCGTGTTTCCAATAAATTCTGAAGTTGTTACTCACATTTAGAATCTATACTATACTATCACTGCACGGCATTCTTTATCTACCTATTTTTAGATACTTTCCTGCATATTCCCATTTCCCATCCGGTGCCACGCCCACTCACACCGTAGTTTTATCTCCCTCTCAATTTTCCATCAGCTTTTTCGGACAAATGGCCTTTTATCACTTTGAAGCCGTTTGATTCATGCGTATTGCAATCAATGCCATTCATTACCGAAAAACTAAATACAAGTACCAGTTTTTCCCACCCCACAATTCCCATTTACACCTCCCGCTACCGCTCCGCCCCCCCAAAAACGAATGCTATTTGTTCGTGTGTTAAGAGCTTTTCTCAAATGCTGTTGTCTCGAGGGGGGGGGGGGGGTGGTGGTTGGGTGGCTAATGCTCTAATTTATTGCTCCTTTGTGGAGCCAGAAAAGGAGCCCAGTAGCAGCTCGAGCGTGAAAAGGATGCTTTGGCTTTGATCAACGTTTTGTTAGGCAGCCCAAAATGAATTTGTACCAGACCAGACAATACACTTAACTGAAGGAATTCGCGGTGGGATGAGCGTGAGTACTAGTATGAGTTCGTGGCTAAATTGGTCCCTGCTCTTTCTGTCAAGGCGACATTTTCTCACGCGATTTTCATTCATTTCCACGGGAGCAAAAGTTCAAAGCAGGTCTCACAAATGTATCCAACGAAAGCGATTGGCATAAGGCGTTGCGAAGTTTAGAAGTAAGACTTTCAAAATGAGTATCCTGGATTAGAGGACATGTTGTCATTTCATTTAGCATAATTAAATATGAACTAATAAGTAAAGATCTGTAACCCCTAGATCATTCATTAAAAGATTAGAAATCCTTAAAAAAATAAAATGAATCCTCTAGAGGATCAGCTCCTCCTACCTTGCGAAGGAACATTTCGTTGCACTGCTTGGCGGTGCTGCGCCAATGGCGATGGCGATAGCGGGAGTTGCCCAGTTTCAGGGTGCCCTGGAGATCGGCAGCCTCCTCAACAACGCGCCGGATGCACTGGTAACGCAGGCGGTTGCATCTGTGGATCGGCTGCATGGGCACCACACCGTGCTCCGGCTCCGATTCCGCACCAGAGCGCACCTGATCCTCGTCGTCGTCCACCCAGGCGCTCAACACGCCCTCCACGAAGTTGTACAGCATCTGGATGTTGGCCTTCATGGGCGCCGAACCGGAGGGCACTTGGGCCTCCGTCTTGATGAGCTTCCGGTTTTGGCACACCTCCCGCAGAAGATTCTCGCCAAAGTGCACGGTTTTGTGACGCCGTCGACGGGAATTCAGTGAGGCAGCCGAGGCGGATTTCATCAGCTTGCCATTGGAGTGGTGCACATAGGCGGGCAGTGGTTGCACTAGCGTGGTTGTTGGCTCCAGCCAAGCGAGGCCCGATCCCGGTCCTCCTAATCCACCATGTCCAGCACCTCCGACTCCTGCACCCATTCCTGCGGAACTGGCGGAGTCTCCTCTCTGGAGGGTGTTTGGTTGTGAATTGCTGCGATAGTGATGGTGCGGATGTGGATGCGGTGGCGAGGGCAGTGGCTGCATCTCCAGGTCGTCCAGTGGCGCCGGCTCAATGTCATCCAATGTGGTGGGCGGCTGGGACAGCTGGGTGCGCAGGCGATTGAAGTCGGCGGCACAGCGAGGCAGTGAGTTGCACTTGGCGGCATTGAGGCATTTGCGATTCCGGCAGCTGAGCAGCGGGGCACAGGATCGACAATCGTGGCAGATGACCAGACGGCGTTCGCTCGTCGCTCCAGCTCCTGCTCCGGTTGCTCCCACTCCCATAGTTCCACCTCCTGTTGGCGGCGGAGGCGTTGCCGTTGTGGATGGTGTCGTCGGCACATCGGAGCCCATGGCTCCAACCAGATGAGCTGGAACTGCATGCAGTTGCACCTGCGCCAGTTGCTGATGCCTGGCCAGATTTACCGAACTCACCGACGACGTGATGCACTGCCTCGCCTGGCACTCCTGGTACCGGCAGTGCGGATCCGTACAGATGGGCAGTAGTGGACAATCGGGATCCGTACAGGGTCCCGGGGATGGTGAACGAGGAGCCCTCTCCGCACTCGAAGACTTACGCTTGTGGCCACCGGAACGCTGGGCGGACATATCGGAGACCGTGGCGGACCTTTGGGTCTGATGGCGACGGGAACGCTCCTTCCGACCACTAGACTCCTTGGTTTTCGGTACATATTGATAGCGTTCTTTGTGCGGCTTGGCATACAGTCGTTCCAGATGGGCGGTGTTTGATGTGGATGCCGCTCCTGCCCCACCACTCCCCACCACTTCGCTGGCCGAGTGCCGCAGTCTTCTCTCCCGTGAACGCTCCTCCCTCCGCTGGCATAGGGGAGTGTGTGAAAGGGCACTGGGCACCGCATAGCCACTGGGAATGCTCATTCTCTCCGGTGGTTGAGCTGGAGGAGGTTGCTTTCCGAGGGATTGCAGCTTGTGGAGAGGATAGGCTATCCAATCGGCAGTGAGCTGTTGCTGTTCCTCTTCGCTGACTGCTCCACTGTGTCCCAGGGAGTGTCTCTTCCGATGGCTGGTCTTCGACTGATCTTGGGCATCTTCCTGGGAATTGGAACGGGGCTGGGCATCGCCACCACTGCCATTCCGGCGATGATGCGACCGACGGGACTTGCCCCTATCCGTTCCACTGCTGCTCTGCATCTTGGTGAGCCACTCCACAATATCAGTTTTCAGCAGCGAGAACTCACAGGGTCCGGAACCTTGTCGGGACAGCGGTTTCTTGAGAAGATCCGCCAAGGCCTTGGCATACGCAGAACCCACAGCCTTGTCCGCATCCGAAGGCAATCGATCGCGTTCTCGCTCCTTCTTACGCGGCAGATGATCGAGCAGCCAGTCGGGCAGTTCGTCCTTTAGGACTGTGATCTCACTGGGACCCGAGGAGGTGCGCACTGGCTGGATGGGACTGGCAGTTTTTTGGAGCTTCAGCCACTCCATAGTCTCCTCCCGCACCTGGCCACCTTCAGCGGATCGGGCGGAGTGACGCTGTTGAGCCCGGCGATCGAACCACTCCAGTTGCTCGGGCGGTTGGCGCAGGGCACTCTTTGGCATGGTGGCCACTTCCTCGGCACTTTTCTGCCGTCTCGGTGGCAACTGAGGTCTCTGCTCAATTCGCACGTGTGCGTGACCCGTGGGTTCCGTTAGCCTCACCGATCCCTTCCGCCTGATGCATTTCTGTTCCATTGTCTCCTCATCGCGAGCTCTCACCCGTCGAGTGATTTCGAAGATGTCGCCGTTGATCTGGTGATAGAACTTCTCCACTTCGACACCCCGATCGAATTCCTCCTTCGCCGTGGGCTTGGCATGTGACCGCGAGGGTGGGCGTGGCGGTGGCGGCAGCTGGTTGCCCTCGTCCAGTTTCTTCTTCTTGTCATCACTTTCGTCGGAGGAGGCATTGAGCAGGGCACCAGAGCCCGCCCCACCACCATCCACCACCCAGCTTATCGAGCGCTCACCACTGGTTGCTGTACCAATTCCGTCTCCCTTTTGCAGCAATCTGTCCAGGCTGCCATGATGGGTCTTAAGTGTGGTGGCTCCCAGGCTGCCTTTGGTCTCACCCAGCGATTGCAGCCGGCACTGGGCATTGCAGATGCAAACGCCTGGACGCTTTTTGCTGCCAAAGCGAAAGAGTTGGCTGGCCAACTGGGAGACATTCTCGCCGAGGCCGAGGCCCAAGCCACCGCCACCACCGGAACCACCACCTCCGCCAGCGGCGGCTCCACCCGCATCCCTTCCCGAGGCCGTTGTTGCCGATGTCAGGCGTCCTCCTGGATGCGCCACTGGTGTGATGTCGACGATCACGCAACAGCAGTGCAGCGAGAAGGTCTTCTTGGGATCGCCGTCGCTGCTGCAGTCCGCCCCGCCAGCACTTCCGTTTCCGCTTCCGCTTCCGCCTCCGGTTCCGTTTCCGGTTCCTCCTGCAGCACCGCCACCTCCACCACCACCGCCGCCACCTCCTCCGCCGCCTCCCGGACCCGCTGGATCGCCTGCAGCCGCAACACCAACACTAACACCACCACTAAGAGATGGCGGTGCACCACCGATCGCACCACTATTGCCGCTGTGATCGCCGCTGTGATCGCCGCGCTCGCTGTTGTTGTTGCCTTGTTGGGCGGCCAGAATGAATCTGAATCACAGCGGCAGCAACGGGGGCGAGGTCCTTTTCGTCCTTGACGATGCCGATGTCCTGTCCTCAGTATCCCGTACATCCGGCGCTAGTCCGCCATTTGTGTGTGTGTGCACTTTTGCACTTGCCACTTTTTCACTTTCCACTGGCCTCAACTATTTAGTGCTGATTATTATTCATTTGATTAATTAAACTAAAATCTCATTTTGCGGCACAGTCATTTATTACATCGGCAGCAGGGGTTGTTTTTCGTTTTCGTTTTCGGTTTTGCTGTTGTTGGCTCTGTTGCTTTGCCAATTTATCTCACACGCGTCGCACACATTTATCTATAATTAATTATTTTTACTTGTTGCCAGCAAAGCGAGTGGCAAAAAAGAAATCACTTGGCTTGTGTCAGTGTGTGTATGTGCTGTTCATGTACATATTTATTCAAGGATTTATTTAATTATATTTGTTTTGCTCTATAAATCACAAAGTACCCGAAGTTTTTGTTGTTCGTTCGGGGTTTTGTGAATGAGTTTTATTATTCTGCAGTGACCGAATTTAATTTGTATTTAGCTTAAAGTGTTGTGGTTTTATTTATAGTCTACAGTCGACTACAGCAAAATCTTTAAAGTTTGTGCTGCTATTTATTTAAAATGGCTGTCTCACCATTAGCAAAACTAATCTGTTGAATTTCAATGCAATTGAAATAGCTTTTGAATTGATTATTAATTAAGCATTACTGCAAAGTTTAAAGTGGACAGAGGGAGCGCCAATAATACACCAAAAATTAATTTATGTCGAAAATGCAAAAAGGATTTACTGAATTCGAAAACAATTCTAAAGCCTTCGTATTTAAGTTGCCTGACAGATACCGTATATTTAACAGGATTACCCAGGGAGAGTGAGATCTTTTTTTAGACTTTCTCATACTTTACAAAAACGTGCTGCATACGAAAATAATTCCCGACAAATACACCCATACACATACAATACACATATATGTATGTATTTCCTAGGCGTAGGCGCTTTAATTAGCATATATAAAGGCTAAAAAAAAAACAATGTTGCATGCGGCCCGCTTTTTTACTTTAGGCCAAATTCTCGGAGCTTTTCTTCGGTGTTATTTTAAAGTTGCTCTGCGAGAAAGTTTTTGCAACTCGTGCGCAAATATTTTGTTTGTTATATTGCTAGCATAAATTTGTTGGCTATCTGCACAGACACGCTGTGGAAGTGGGGGGCATACATACATACATATATATTTATAAGCGCATACATAAATACTTTTCGGGCTGGCAGCAAATGCATAAATTTCATGTCTACATCTACACGGAGATATGACTCGGCAACTGCTGCTCCGCTCTCTACGGTCATGTTTGTGTTTATGCAAAGGAGTTTGCCAAAGTTTTTTCCTCTCGTTTCGTTTCGTTTTGGCTGCTGCCAAAAAGTTTGCTTGTTAAGTGAAAGGATTATATGATCCAGTGGCACGAGGGGCAGAAAGAAAAAAACTTAAAAATACACAGCCGAATAGAACAACAAAACTTTTCCTATTTTTATGTTTTGAGCTGTGCTGCACCTAAGAAGAAATCCCATACACAACAACTTGCCACAAAACTTGAGTTGTGTTGATAGTTTTTATAGCCTACTTTTCTGGGCCGCATGAACAATGCGAAAAACAGCCATGGGGGTAAAAGAGGGGTCTATAGGGGCTTCCCAGTTGCGAATTAGTGTCTTCGGCAGGCGGGGGCAAAAGTTTTTGGCCAGCTTGTCCCGTTTAGATTAGAGCCGTCGATAAGTTTCAAGTTTGCCACATTTGCCATGTGTTTAGTTGCCAACAGTGTGTGCGTGCTGGAGATGCCACACTGCATGAGTGAGTGTGCGATGGAGTGTGGATGGAGGGGGGGGGGGGGCAAGGCAAGGCTCAACTAGTTGGCAACTTGGGAAATGAGAAAATAAGGATGGCCAGGGCTTTGGCCCAAGTCTCGGCTTAAGCCACCACTTGAAAAGGTGCTTGGGCGCATTTGTTTAGCGATTTTCGCTTGATTCGGCCAATAAAGTTAATTTCCTTCCACCCCAAAAGAGGAAAACTTTTCGCTACACTCTCCGACTCGTTTGGCGTGTTAAATGACATTTTTATATCGTTTCGATTGTTGTTCCTTGGCCAAAAACTTTTCCAAATTGCCAAGTAGCGAGGTCCCAACTCAAAAATTTCCCTAGCACGCGAGGGAGTCCTGAATAACTTAAGATGGGATCAGTGAGATAGTAGTTTGGCCATCCAAACAGGTAGCAAAGCTCCTTTTCTCAACTTAAACGGCTGAAGTCTTTAGCTAAAAAAGTTACTCTTGCTCTTAGGGCTTATGAGGAATGAGAAAATGTGGCAGCAAATCCACTCGAGGACTTTATGGCAGGATGTAGCTCAGATAAATTAGATTTCCCCCTAATGCCTGGCCAGCCACAGGCCTTTCTACCCAGGATCAATCTATCTCGATCTCATTCTCTTGGAGAATAATTTACTTTTAGTTGAAATTATTTTTAATAGATTTATCCGCATCGACTGAGGCTTAAATGCGTTTAGCACAAGGAGACACCCACGAGGGACGAGGGTCCTGTATCCATAAATATAAATACGTTTAATGGTTGGTAAGGACAAGCAACAACAAAATGTGACACACCAAATGCAGCAGCTACCTATCTCACTCTCTTTGCGCTATCTGTCTCTGTCTTGCTCTTTTTATCTGAGACTGCACTTGTATTCGTGTGTGTGTGTCTGTTTGCGTGAACTTCGACAGGCATGACGTTGATAATATCCTTGCACATGTATGACGTTGCTACTGCTGCTGCTTCTTCTTGCTCTCGGTTATCCTTGCAACAGAAGGCGCAGCCTTTTCAATATGCCACCAGCACGATTATTATTCTTGTTGTTCGTTTATTTTTTTTTTTATTTTTGCATTCGTATTTGTGGGCATCTTGTTGATATTTTATTAGCCCGACTTTTGTGGGCCAAAACAGCACGCAAAAAACAAAGCACACATACACGCACAGAATTCCTAGCTGTTTGGGAAAAAAGTTTTTCTTTTTTGCCTCAGCATTTGTGTTTTTATTCTTTTGCCGTTCGATGGCGATTTAAATTTTCGCCCGCGTGCTAAAAATATCTGGGCAATGTACATATATATCTACATATATATGCAAAGGGACAAAGGCGAGAGAGAAGCAAAACAAGTCCGCAATATAACATGGAATCTCGACACGACTCGGATCTCTGGCGCGTTTCAAGTTTTCCACTTTTTTTTATACTTTTTTTTTTTAGCGAGTTTTTCCTTTTCTGCCTTGTTTTTGTTGTGCCCCCAAATGACTGCGTGCGTGTGTGTGTGTGGGTGTGTGTTTGGGTGCTGCCGCTGTGTTGGTAAATATGTGTTAAGTGCGTTGGTATTTGCCTGTACCCTTGTAGCCCCTACAACGCCCCCATGCCCCTCGAATCCTTCACAGCTGCTCTGGCATTTTTCAACACTTTTTTCTGTTATTGTTGTTGGGCGGGATTTTCATTTGGTGCGCCAGGTTTTGCAACTTGTTAATTTGCTTTTAATGCCTGGCCTGACAATCGAAATTTTCGTTTGATTTTCCCCCGCTCACAAGCACACTCTCTCACACACACCAATACAGTGCTCCCTATTTTCATTTGCCGTATATTTTTTTGTATTACGAGTATTTGCTTTTCCTTTTATTTTGTTATTGCGTTTAACTTGTGTGCTAAATTATATGGTCTATGGTTTGCGTCAATTTCAGCGCTGCGTGTGTTAGTCCTTCTGTCGACACAAGTGTTAGTGTATCTATGTGCTCTTGATTCGACGTGTGTGCCTTGTGTATGTGTGTGTGTTGCTGTTTTGTAATTTGATTTCTTTTTTGCCGCCCGCCTCCCGCTGAGGCATCAGGAATATAGCTTCAGCTTGAGCTTGAGCTTCAGTTTCAGTTTCACTGCCTCTACTTTCAGCGCTGATGATGCGATGTGCCTGCTTCAACGGCTGCTGACGCACTTTTCTCGGACTTTTCCCAGCTTTCCTGACCCGTTTTGATTTGATTTTATGCGATTCGATGCGATGCGATTCGATTCAATACCGATACGATACGATACGATTGGCGGCGGCACACACACGCTGGAATTTATGATTTATTTTAGCGTTTAGCGACGACGACGTTTGGCGAAGGACGATAGGACTTGTGGACCGACACAGGACACAAGTCCATAGACTGGTCTATTGCGTTCGCGTTACAAAATGGCGTTACACACAGCTGCCAGAGAGCGCTACCAAGCACAGCTCGCGACGACGTTCCCGTTCTGACTGACTTTTCACCACAAAGGATGTGGATATGCCAGGCAGCCGGAGCAGCAGGACTCTGCCGTACTCCCGCTCTCACCCGCTCTCTCTCTCTCTCTCTTTTGGAGAGCTTCCAGCAGCGCAGCGACTGCTCTGCTCGCCCCATTTCGTGTAGACACACACGGGCACACGCACACGAACGAAACACTAGGATTCGGGTCGCGAAAAGCTTCGGCTCGGCTCCATCGGCTGACGACGAGTGAGCCTTCGGGTGTTCCAGTGAAATTGTTTATAACAGTTCTGGCCGCACACATTCCGTTGGTGGTTGTGTTTTTCGCTCTCGGCTGCCAGGCTTCGCCTTTATTTACGTAATCAGCGAAAATCAGCAAAGCTTCCCGACCAGCATCCTTGCTCTCTTCGGCTCTCTCGCCAGTCACATGGTTGGGCAAGGTGAAAAGCTACGACTAAAGCTTGCGCTCTTCGAATATCCCGAAGAGTTATATGCACAATGAAAGCTAAGAGATCCCCAGCGAAATCCCTGTGAACCAAGCATAATTTACAAATCAGACGACGATGGTGACGACGTCATCAAAACCAAAATGCAGTTATAATGCACTCGGTGCGAGAGAGACGGAGCAAGCGAGGAGAGAGAGAGAAAGAGAGCGAGTGTCGTAGAGCTGGGGGAAATATAACGTATACAACCCGTGTGACAGCTGCCAGAGGGCGAGGCACCAACTCAAAGGTGTTTAGTCAACATGAACAACGACAGCAACAACGACAACGGCAACAACTTGGAGTTATGTGCGGTAGGTCGGCCGCAGCTAAAATTAAATTTATTCATTGTTGTCTTTGGAGCCAAGCAAACGCAAGTCAAACCACAGCAGATGCTCTACAGAGCGAGAAAATGTGGCCACTTGATGTCATTTCTTCATAAGCATTATAGCTGCCAGTAATTACAATTAGATAATTGGGGTATTATGTGGATTATAGAAGTAATCGAGCTTAAAAGTTTTAAAAATCCTATTTAATTGAAAGACTTGCTTGCTTCGTCCGTACTCTGCATATATGTCAGCAAGTACTGTCTTATTTTTCCGAGTGCATTTGCTTCTGATGCCGCTCCAGCTGGCTGGATAGTTGCTCCTGCTGTGTGCACTCAGGATTTGGCTCTAGGGCGTATTAAAGCTTTTACAAATCGTGAGCATAATTTATTTTGCTACAACTTGGCTCATCGCGGCGGCAAGAAGGAGACATTTTGTTTGGGGGATAATGGATAATGGAATGGCCGCAGAGAGAGGCAAGTTTTTGGATTAATTTGTAACAGCTTTCCGTTGTCATCTCGACATCCGGAGAGAATGTGCGGCTGAGATTGTGTGTGTGTGTGCATTTCGCATTTGATTGAATGGATATAAATATTTGATTATTACGTGTGCAAACTTAATTATGTTGATTATACGACAAACATAATTATGTGGCTTGTGGGTGCAATAAAGCGATCTAGTTGCCACTGCCTGCTCATTTTTGTCCATGGGGGCGAAACTCTGTTGCTTGAGTCATAAATCCAGACAGGCGTTAAATCTGCGCCTCAAATGGCCCCATAAAGTCAACACCTCAAAACTGAAATGTCGCCAGGCAGCCAGAAACACACACACACACACACAAACGCAAACACATATACAACAGTAAAAGTTCCCCCTACTTTACAACATAGGCAATCACAACAACAGCACAAATGCTTAAACACGCTCAAATAAGTCACATGGTGGGCCACGCCCACACACAAACACTCGCACAGACGTACACGCACACGCAAACACCGAAACAGCCATAGACACGAAGGAATCGTAAAATATAACGCATACGCAGCGTTGGCCCAGTCCCGGTCCCATGGTAGCCATAAGAAAATAGCTCGAAATATGTTAATAATGAGATGTGAGCGGGCGCTGACTGCTAAATATTATACAAATACTTGCATATATGTGTACTCAAATATATGTATATAAATATATAGTGCCAGTTGGCATGGATGTGGGGAGGGGTGAGGAGTGAACAGGGTATGCAGGGCGAAAGAAACCCACAAACACACGCAGTGTAAAGCCTTGCAAATCTACATAAACTCGGTCAAGGACACTGCAGCTGATGCTGAAGCGCTGAAACGGATTTCGAGGCTTCGAGGCGATGAGGATGTGGATGTGGATGTGGATGTAGATGTAGATGCAGATGCAGATGAGGCTGCGTCCGGATGTGGAGGCTGTGCCACCCAAATTGCCTTTAAATATAATTATTTTCCTTTTATGCGAGTGAAGGATTGCCGCCCTGGCAGCGACATTTAAATTTAGACCACTGCATCCTGCTTGTTCCATTTCGCTAGCAGATACGCTGCCAGATAAGAAAAGTCACTTTTATGACGTCAGTAAACCATTTTAGGCCGTTTTTCTTTCGTTCATCCGCTTGTGGCAGAACCCCCCTCCCCCTCACGATTTTCCGTTCTGTCCCCGCTCATCCTTTTTCGGGTTTTCCTTGTGTTTCAGAGCGCGCGCAAATGGCAGGCAGGCAAGAACAACAGCAACAGCAGCGATAGCATCATACAATAACAGAGCGAACGAAGGTCCTTCTCTTAGGTTTCAAAGAGAATCGCAGGCATTGAAAGCTTCGTTCGTCGTCCTTGCTCTCTGCCATCCTGTCTGTCTCTCGCATTTCATCTATTACCATAAAATCAAATCACAACAATAACCATAACCATATAGCAAAGATTTAATAACTGTGATTGGGATTTGAAAAATGAATTTTCTTTCTCTGGTTTTCCCTCGCTTTAGGTGAGATTATTTAATGGATTTTGCCATTTTATCCAAAGCATTTGGCATTGAATTTCACGAAAACCGAGCGCTTGTAAATGTAATTGAAGTCTGACGGCTGGTAAAACAAAAAAATATTGAAATTTGTTTTGCGGCGGCAGCTCAAACGATTTGGAAAATGATAACCCAGCTAAATAAATTTCCATTAAATTGAAAGCAACTTTGCCTGCCAATCGAACTTGCTGCCTTCTGCGACCCGGAAATCTGCATTTGAGCGTTTTTATAATTTCCGGTCTTGGGTTCTTGGCGTTTGTTGCTTAATTTCCGTCACCTAGAACATACACAAAACAAATGCTTGCCGATTTTTTCGTCTACAATTTCCCACACCTTTCGTATTTATCAAACTGTTGACTTGCCGCTTCAATTTGGTTTTATGTCAGTTCATTTTGTTTACTTGCAGCGCCGCCCTTGCCTCGCCTCGCCTTGTTTTTTTTTTTTTTTTTTTTGTTTTCAAACTCTCGGACTCTCTGTTTCTAGGCCAAAGCTCTGCCGAATATCCTGCCAGGCCGCCAGCCTCCTGCTGGACACAAAAAAAAAAAAAGCTTCCTTGCGACTGTTGGCGGCATTAAATACAGCCGACACACAGAGATTCTGAAGTCTGGACAGGGCGAAGTGTTTTCAAATCCAATTACCAGCGCAAATTTAATTTGTTGCTGCACTCGAGGAAAAGTTGCCAACACCGCGCTGATAGCCTATGAAAATTGTTTAGCTGCAATAAAGCTATGTCCGCTAGCTGGTTTTGACTGTGAAGAAGGGCGGTGAGGTGAAGTTTAGTTAGTAAGGTGCGGGGGAAAATCGGAGGAAAAGCTGGCAAAAGCGGTGGCTATCAGTGTGCCGCCGAGTTTGTATTTTTCCGGCTCAACCGGAGGGCGGCATCATCAAGTGGTCACGAGTGAAAGAGAGAGAGAAACGGAGAGAAAACTCGAACGAGGGCTGGCAAAAGTTTAATTTGAAAAAGGTTTTCTCGTTTTCGTTGTACTTTTGTTTTTTTTATTTTCCCCCCGCCAAGCCCACCGCATTGCCCCTCTTTATTTTTATTAATTTTGTTTGGCCCGGTCTGCTGGAGGTGTTGAATTATGAGCAAAGTTCACGAGCCTGGGAACCCCGGGACTGCTAACAATTTTGTAAGCCAAATAAAGCCATGTTATGGCCAAAGGCGGTTTTAACAGTCGCGCCGAGCGGTTGGCTCAGATTTTCTAGCCTTTTGGGCATGGCAAAACCCAAGCTAATTGCCTAGAAATTGCCTTAATGATGGTGCAAAAGCAGAAATCACAAAATATGACTGGCAACAATTTGGTTAAAAGTTCCTTTTTTTTTCCTACTCTCTTTTTCTCGTTTTTGATTAACCTTTTTAATGCGGGCCATGCGCTGGCTCTTCATTTCGCATGCAATATTCATAAAAAGGTCGCAATTTCATTTCGATAAATTCTTGGTGGGCTCAACTGGCCAGCTTGGCATCCCGTTTCCATTTCCATTTCCATTTCCCCCTGGCATGGCCAACAATTTTTCCACTTTTTATTGTTGTCGATTATTGTTGAGTTTGCCCAGCATTGTCTATGCTTTTGTTGCTGCTGTAGTTGTTGTTATGATTGGGGCGTATTTCGTATTTGAACTATGCCAGGACTCTGTTAGTTTTCCACTTCTTTACTGGCCAGCTCCACAAAAGGATTTTACACGCGGCAAAAAGCTGAAAGGGATCTAATCACTCCACTCTCCAGGCAATCAAATCAGCTGTATTCTATGGGCTATTTCTCTCAGTGTTGGCCTACGGCTCTCCAACTGCTGCCACCTAATTGTTGGCAATGCGAAAACTGAGAACTTGTCTATGAAACTAAAGCTGGAAGCTGTTACTTCCCCGCCTTTTGCTCCACTGCCCCTTGGCAGGCAAATAACAATTGCTCCACTGACAGGCCTTCTGGCCAGGATTCGTCCTTCCTTCCTTACCGTCCACCACCACCTCCCCACTTCGCAGCTACCCGCCACTTTTCTGATGGCCCACCCATGGCTGATTCCCTGGCGCGTTTTGACCAGCACGAAATGCCTCGTGCAACTTGAAACTAAACTGGCATGGCGACAGGGGGATGGGCAGGGGCAGGGGCAGGGGCAGGGGCAGGGGCGTCGGGTGTGTAGAAAAGGGGGGCAGACAGAGGCGTGACTGCTGGCCACTGCACAATGGGGCCATAATTTCAGAGCGAGACAGCTGGCGAGTGGAGCGAGAGGCAGCGAAAGGGAGCCAGGGCAGCAAACCGAATGCGAAACCGAATTGGAATCTGAATCCGAGACTGGACGCTTAAGCACAATGCCCCACTAAATTACAGTTAATGTTTATTTCTTTTGCCACCCCGCAGACTGGCCTCCTTGGAAAACCAAGACCCCCCCCTTTCTCTGCTCCCTCTGCTTCGGGGGGGGAGAAGCCCCCTTAACTGAAGTGGAGAATTGTCGACGGTTCTCCTTGGCTTTGTTTACATTTCTAATCTCCCGCCGCCCAGTGGCTGTTGAAGTACCCCCCTTAAAGCAACCCCTCTCCACCACTGACTGACTGCTAGTTACTGCATTTCGATTGTATCTTTGACTGCTAAACCCCCCATCGAGAAAGAACCCCACCCGCCCCTCGACGATCTACGCCCATTTTAGCTAGCTTTGGTTTTAGTTTTGCCTTTGTTTTATATTCTTTTTTTTTTTGCGTCTTCCTCTTTGGCTGTGGACAATGGTTTATTGAGTTATGGCTTGCATGCGGATATCCGCTTCTCTCACAAACACACAGTCAGTCGCAGGACACACAGATACAAATGCAGAATACAGATAGGCAGACACATGCACACGCACACATATAGCTGGCACATTTATATAACTTTGTTATTGGCTCCCATTGAGGTGTCGGGCAGAGTTTTCCCTTGGCTTTTACCCTGCCTCCTGCTGCTGTGATTGCCAACTATAAATTAGCAACATTTTCATGTTCGCTCATAAAATGTATGCAATTTTCTTTTATACCAGCTTCGCTCTATAAATTTATCGTTTACTTACCACCGCCACGCAAGGCAAAAATGCTGAATATTAGCTTAGCTTACCTGCAATGGCAAAATCAAAAGAAGAAATTGAGAATGGTTACTGATATCAATATTTTAGTTAAAGTGTCACAGTCAAACAAACATACACAAAACACACACATACATACAGGAAAAGGTAAAAGCCGACACACATACATACACATAAAGTTTACAATCTCATGTGCAGATAAATTGGCATTTGATGTGGGCCAAAAAGTTATGCAAATTGGATTTTTCAGAGCTTGTTTACAGAGCGGCCAACGAGGGAAAAATATTAATTGCCCTAGAAAAGTAGTCAATCGAATTTGCATATATCATTGACAGATCTTTATAGCGATATCAAATTGCATTTACTGACGCTGACAGCGGAATATAATGGATTTAATTACAATGAATCAGAAATGTCAGTAAAAAATCTGTAGTCCGCATATCAAATCAATTTCACATGTGACAAATTTCTTTGTAAACCAATAGATGTGATATTTTAATATTATTTGTAATAGTTTATAAAGAATGTTACAGATTATAAAGAGTATTTTATAGAAATTCATTGATAGTTAGAGATATAAAACTTTTTACTTGTCATATTTTTTCTTTAGTTTTTACACAATTTAGCAATTAATAAGGACACTCGTTTACCATTTTCCTAAGTTTTCATTCGAGTTTTCGTTAATTGGCCCTTGCAATCTGCCGCTTTTCGCGCGCTTGTGTCATTTAAAAGTTTTTGGGGTAACTCAATCTCGGGCATTTCAATTTCAACTTAATTTCTTAACTTAAGGACCAAATCTGCCGCTGTCATTGTCCTTAATTGTTGACCAACAACAATAAGAGCCAAGCTAAATGGAATTCAAGTTTTAGGCATCGCTGTCTTTCTGCTACCTTTTTTATGTACGACTATATATATTTTTAGCAGGGGACCCGACCAATTTAGTTGATGGCTTTATCCTGTCTTTGCTCCTACCCAGCACAAACAGAAACACCTCAAAGGACATTTTGTGCCCCGCTGGTGAGTGAGTTTCACTTGAGAAAACATCGCTTTATAAGAGATGCAAATATGTAGTTGTAACATTTAATTATATTCATATCTTTAGCACCATTGCCGACCAGGTAATCTGAGCGGGACGTGGCCGAGGGCGTGGCATTTCTGCGAACTGTGCGAAAAATGTACAAAATGCTGAAATGCTGAAACTCTGAACACATGCCAATTACGCGGGGCAACAGCCAGCCAGGCGGCCAAAAAAAAAGGAGCAAAACTGTCGAGGTGCCAAAATGAGGCCTGAGAAACTGTCGAGGTGAAGAAGGTCGTGTTCCCAAAACCCCGCCCATCCTCCTTGTATTTACCCCTTCTTTTTGCACCTGCCCAGGTGGGTGGGTGTGCGTGTGTGTGTGTGAATTGTAAGGTGCTGAGCAGTTGTGGGATGGCAGCTTAAAATGCGCGAATGCCGAAACGACATTTACATGTTACACACAAAGAAATGCGTATGTGGCGGTTGGGTGTTGGGAAGCTGGAGGGACCCATGTGTGCGCTCATGTGAACCTTGGCAAGTTTACACCCCACAAGCCATACCCCTGCACTCCGCCGTGTAGTTGTGTGTTTTTTGCACATTTTATTATTTTTTATGACTGCACGAGTATAATCTTTTGACATGGAGGTAAAGGCAATAGCAATAGCAACGACGGCAGTGCCGGTATGGCAACGGCAAACGAAACGAAAACGAAACGGAACGGAACGACATCGTTTGCCATTTCAGGACCTGTTCCCCAACAGGAAGGAAGAAATCAAGAGGCGACTGGAGGAAGGAGCCAGCCCGAAACAAGCCAAATGGCAGGCAGGAAGCGGCTTTTTATTCGGTTAACTTGATTTGCACTCGAAAGCGCGTGTGTGTGCGTGTGTTAAAGTGCCATTTCCTTCAGCCCAATTTCAGGAGCTCCTCCTGGCAACCAACTCTGCCACCACCCCACTCAATTGTTCATTGATGTTTCTTTTTAACTTCTTCTGTATGATATCATCTTACGTGGTTTGCAGCTCACTGCCTCCCAGTTTTTACTTTATACTCCTCGGTTAAAGTGCTGAAATGAAAATCTTCTCGATTTCATCGCTCCGCCCGCCCTTCATTTGCCTTTCATTGCAAGTCAAGCCTTCGATATTTTACTCGGCGTTATATTTCTGTGAAATTTGCAAAATGGACACGCTGAATGGAGAAAGCGCAGGGAAAGTTGTACTCCAACTCTCATTGTGAAGCATGTGCAAAGTTTACTCTTTTTCTGCACTCGGGCCACTTTTTTTTTTTCTTTCATTCGGCCCGGCTTGAAACTTCTCGGGCGTACTTAAGGCGAGGACTGTGAGTGAAAAGTTGTGTAAGTGTTTTTAAATCCCTTTTCAGGGGGCGCCCGAGCGTCGAGTGCATCTCATTGAGTTGTTGAAAGACCCCTAAATTATGCCAAAGTAGCCAAGGACATTCAGGTAAACTCGTAACTCGTATATCACTTATTCGTTTGTTCGTAACCCGGGGCAATTAATGAGATACTCCCACTACCGCCACTCTACCCGTTTTCCGAGTTCATCAACTTGAACCGATTCGTTTAATTATTTTGGTTGGCCGGCAAATGCGCTTAAATTTCATAAGCCACATGGCGGCATCCAAATACCAGAGCTGCTTCTGCTTTTTTGACCACCGCAAAGGGGCAAATAAAAGGGGCCACTCCCACGGCACTTGGCCATGTGCTACTCACACATACACCCACTCACACACACTCTAGTGGACTTATACCACATGCGGCCAGCAGCCAAAAGAATTATCGAGAAATGAAAATGAATTCCAGGCATCTCCCACTCCTTTGGAACTCGGGCTTTATGCGCTAAACCGAACGAATCCACTGCAGCGGCTTTGGTACTTGGACAACTTTTGGCTCAAGGCTTTTAGCATTTCATAATGTCATTTGGCAAGAAGATGGCAGCAGCAGCAGCAGCAGCAGCAGCGGTTGCAAAAGGACAAAAAAATACGGAATGGAATTGAACACAAGCTGACTGCAGTTTATTTCCACACTTCATGACAGATATGGCATATAACGGCCAGCTAAGGATCCCCAATGCATTTGTGCAAAATGGTTCTTTAAGGCGAAGAAATGGTTTAAAAGCTAACTAATATGCATTGACAAGAATCTCAAGATATAACTATTTTTAAAACTGATTCTGTTTTTAAACCGCAAAAGGTGATAATGGTCCTACCTCGTTTCACAGCCAATTCTCTAGAGATGCACATATATTTAGATGACTATATGGTATTCCCCATATGTTACCAATGCATGTGTGGGTGTCGCAAACTTCTGCTGACAGCTCTCTTTTGCCGTTGGCCTGAGTATCAAAGCTGCTGTCTAACTAACCGATGGCAAGAAAGAATACAAAAACAAAAAAAATAAAGGAGGATGGAACTTAGTTCCAAAGTTTGAGCCAGAAATACGTGGCAAAAACTGATATAAAAAAGAATCAAACTAGAAAAAATAAATGGCAAAAAACTCAGTTCGTTGGTCAGCGGCAAATAAGAAAACTGTTATTTTTGTGTCAAATAGTTTGGCCAACTGTCCACGTCCAACTTTCGCTGACAGCAGCAGAAGACTTTCTCCCCCTTTCACCCACATAACCCCTACCCGCCCGGTGCCCCGCCCACTTGCCCGTCCGCCTTAATGCACTCGCTGCAAATTAATATTGCACTTTTTTCTTAGCCATCCTCCGTCTGCCTTGGCAATAGTTTGAAGATGAGAAACTTTTTCCCCGAGAAGCTTGTAATACAAAAATTAGTTTCTTCACTTATTGAAATGTCAATGGAATGTCAAGCGTGCGGGGGATGTTGGCGGTGGTGGGGTGGTTAAAGGGGCAACGTCTCTAGCCAAATTGTAATTTCCACGTCTGAACATTTCTTTTTCTTAGCTGTGCCCTTTTTATCCGCCGAGCAGATATATTCCTTGCTTTTTCCCTTGGTTTTCCCTCTTTTTTGTGCTGCCTGCTCTACGTCAATTTGCTTGAAATGCTCTGTGCCAAATGATTTAGCGTTGCACGGGGATTCCCCCCATTTGGCCCACACACACACACACACCTGCTACAAAGTTTTCAGCTTTTGTTTTTTGCGTGGCCTCAGCTGTTTGGCAGCGCGCTCATCAATTTGCTCTAATGATATCAGCGAGTGGAAACGTCGGCAGCGGGGAAGTGACTCAGAAAAAAAGGTGCGAAAATGAAAATTAAACAAAATTAAAAAAAAAGGGAATTCCCCCGATAAGGACATAAAGCTAATGAGCATGGCCATGCCACAAGAATCCCTAAAACTGGTCCAAAGTGGCTTATGCGTTTACACGGTTTTTCTTCTTTCAAAATCGCCTTCAGGTCCTTTTCTCTATAGCCGTTGCTCTTGGCCTAATGAATGTCATCCTCCCTCCCAGGATTCTGCCTCTTCGTCCTCTTTATTTTGGGGCAGCTCCTTTCTGGTGTCACTCAGGAAAACCACAAAGTCGCATAAATTAATGTCTTGCCACGCATTTAAAATGTGTTCAATTTGGTGTTGTTTGCGATGTTGCTTCATGGGGGGTAATTAATCAATTTGATTGATCATTCCGATGGCCGCAAACTGCCCGGGGACTCGTCCTTTTTGGTCTTTTTTTTTATCTCTTTACTGTGGGCTGAGCGAATGCAAATAAAGCGAATGTCAATATTGTAAATATTTAAGTACTTTAAATTATGCAAGCTCATTAAGCCAATCGAGCTGAATGCCAAATGCAAAAGTTGTAATCAATACGCAGCGAGTGGTTTGCAAAACTTTATCATTCAATTTTCCGTACGAAAAAAATAAAAAAATGGATAGTAAAAAAATTATAAAAAATTGAGGAAATAAAGTTTGGCCTGCCAAAGTGTCATGAAAACTTTCGTGCGCTGTTGGCGAGAAAAAATGTTGAATGCACACAATGACCTGACAGTTTAGTCAAATTATATTATCAGCAGAAATTTTCGGGCACCAAAAACTATTTTCAGCCAGGCAAAAATATGTCAACAACGGCCGACCATACAATGCTACTAATGATGTTCGTAGAACTGATGAAGTGGGCGGCAGGCACACGAAGAGAATTGTATCGAAAATTGACAATTAAAAGGGAGAACGTCTCTTGAAAATTCATCAAAAGGCAGGAACACTTGCCCACACCAGTGGACAGGACTCTCCCATTACAGGGGCTCATAAGGAGCTTAACAGCAGCCCGGTTTGGCATATCCTTTGGACCAACTTTCCCCCACACCCATGCCCTGCTCTCCATATTGCCACATCCTGTGGACAGCGCAAAGCTTTTAAATCTCCCTCAAAGGACAGCGGCCCCCCTGTTTTTGGTCCTTCTAGCCCGCATTTTCCTGTTACATTCGCTTGCTTACTTAACAGAAAAGCTTTCACGAAGCTTTCAGCGGCATGTTAAGTCTGGCAGCAGGCGATTTACATTATTCAAACATTGCCCAGCACTTTCAGCTGTGTGTTTGCGTTTGCTCAGCTCACGAGTACAGTGGTCATTAGCTAGCAAGGAAGGCACACGGCGGAAACGTGCCTGGGAGCTATAGTCACTAATGGCCAGGCTTAGCCTGCGAATCAATTGGGAATAGTAAACCTTTCAGATCGTCTTTCGTCCTCTTC
The DNA here is from genome assembly GCF_000001215.4 of Drosophila melanogaster. Taxonomy (NCBI): domain Eukaryota; kingdom Metazoa; phylum Arthropoda; class Insecta; order Diptera; family Drosophilidae; genus Drosophila; species Drosophila melanogaster. Next base: position 5,679,890 of record NT_037436.4, on the reverse strand, counting down.
ATTTCCATTCAATTTATCTAATGGCTTCATCATTATCATTATCACCATACTTATTTATCAATGGTTGCCGTTTTTCGGGCAGCCATAGAAAGGGACATCACATCGCCGGCGGCCACAAACACATTTGCGAAAGAAAACTTGGCTGTCTTATCAAAACACAACATCTACGCATACAAACACACTCTTAAACACTCGTACACACACTTACACACATACAAACACACGTGATGGAGGAAAACGTGGTTTCTTCCTAATCGCATTTGGCCAAGTTTTTGCTCTATTTTGCACAGAACCTTTTCTTGGGGCTTACTTTTGCAGTTTGTCGATTGCGGCCGGGAACTAATTGAAAGCTGGCCTGAGCTGCATTAGTCCGAGATTTGTGCTCGCATCACGCATACGCCACGATGTCCCCCTTTCCCCACTCCTATCAACATTACGCATACGCACTGTGTGTTGTGTGGCAGTTTTACTTTTATTATCATGTGAATGGGGCATCCCTTTCTGTTTTCTTTTCGGGCAACTGAGTATCCGAGTAACTGAGTAACTGCATAACTGGGTAGTAACTGAGCAACTTGTGCGGGTCTTAAGGGGGAGATTAACCAAGCGTTTAATCGCAGCTTGACACACAAAAACACATAAAACACTCACTCACTCACTGACTGACATTATTGGGCCGCTTTCGCCCTTTTTTATTGACATTTACTTGCTTAACGTGCTTGTAGCTCTCCTTTTATTGTTATTATTATTGTCGTGTTGAGTTCTGGTTGAGCTGAGGCTGCTTGATTGTTGTTGCTGTTGATTTCTGCTGGTTGCTGATTTCTGCTTTCTGCTGCTTGCTATTTCGCTGTCTATCGTTCACGTTCAACAAAATTGCAATAAAGTGAATTTTTCCACACGTTGCATACTTTGGAGCGCCGCTCACTCACACACACACACACACACACAAGCACACACATGCTGTATGCATGTACATGAGAGAAAATTGCAGTTACTGCCGCTCGATGGATGAATTTTAAAACAATTTTTTATACACAATTTTCCATTGTGTGGCGGTGGCTCGATGAAGAAAAACTCTTTTCGCAGCTTAGTCTGTGGCTCTGGCTAACCCGGAAACTTTATTTATTGCAATATTTTCGTAAGTTGCAAATCTGGCACGCGCACGCACACACACGTACGGTACGTATACGTACGCAGGCAGGCAGGCAGGCACACACCCACACACGCTTCCCGGAATTTCGGTTGATTATAAAACGACAGAGCAAAAGTTAGCGTATCGCCAGCAAAACAGCAAAACAGCAGAGCAGCAATGACAGCGGCAAGCGGAGCGGAGCGCGAACGGCACTGGGAAAATCGCAGCAGCGGGAAAATCGGCAGAGCAGCAGAAGCAGCCGAAAGCTTCTCTTTCGCAGCTGGAAAACTGAAAAGCCTGGAAAACCAAAACGAAACGACCAGAAAGCCGAGCCGACGAGAGCACGGCCAATGCGCATGCGCCGCAGCAGGAAGGCTGGAAAAGTCTGTGGGGGAAATCGAAGGGGGAAAAACTTGTAGAGAAGCAATAGGAACATCGAGTTCTCCGTTTTGTGTGTCAGTGTAACAATGGAATGGCCCTGCTGCTCCGTGCTCCACCAAGATGCAAGTAGAGTTGCAGGCCTCATTAGTGTCAAGGCGACATATAAATTTGGCACTAACTAGACAAATGCCTTGAGTGGCCAATTAATATGCAAGCGCCACGCCCACTAGACGAGGGCGTAGGCGGAAAGGGGATATATCCCCCTATATATATATATATATATATATACTCATCATCGTCATCATCATTATCATCACCATCAACACAGACCCATCTATCATCGCAGGAAGTTGGGCAAAAAAGGAATCAGAAGACCAAGAGAAAGTATTTCGGGGCTTTACATCCTGTTGTTGGTTGGGGAGTCCTGCGCCTGTCGTCCTGCTCTCTAGGTGTTCGACTTTGTGTATGTTAGAGTGTGTGTGTGTGTGTGTGTGAGTATGGCAGTTTGTTTTTAATCAACGTTAACTGGGTCAGCTTTGGGGCTGCAACTAAAAATATCATTTATGCTGCATTTGACTTTCCCCCGCTCATTTGCCGCGACGTTTTTCGGCTTTGAATAAGCAAATACACATAAAATATATACCTATGCCATATTTATACATACAAATATATATATATATTATATATATATATATATCATATATGACGGATATAACAGAGGCTTGAGCTCTGCCGGATTTAACATTCGAAAGGTAGAGGAGTCGGTGCTGTTAGCGTTACAGCTTCTGTTGCTACTGTTGACCCAGTTGGCTCTCTATAAATAGCACAGCCCACAAAGGGGCGGGTCGTGGGGTCAAAGGGCGTAACGGGATGGAAGGCGGGGAGTTCATGGCTCCGCCGCCAACGAGAATTTGAATTTGAGCAATTGATGTCGGATGCTGGCTTATGACGAATGCGGAGCGCTTAGGAAACTGCATTCTCTGGGAATGGGAAATTACATTTCGAGGCAGTCCATCGAGAGTGGGTAATGCAATATTGAGGAGTGACTTTGCTGGCGACTTTTACTTGAGGTGAATAATCTAATATTTATGTAGGTGAGGTCAAGGAAGCAGGTTCGTAGAGATACTTTTTCTTAATCTCTAGGTAAAATTCAGAGTTAAATTTAATAATGTACGATGCTAGTGAAAGCTATGCTTGTGAAAGCTATGAAGTCTATAACGATGTTATTATTTTCCTTTCAATTCTCTGACTTTTCTTTGAGACCTTTGCATATTGAAATTCAGCGGAAAATGTATTACTTCTATGTTCTCAGAGCCCCAATGTTTACGGATTCATATAAGACTGCTTTCTTTATATTCTGACTTAAAAGGATTTCTTAACATTCACACAACTTATGACTTCATTATTTGAGTTAGCAAAGAAGAGTACTCACCTCTGATGATGTTAGATAGCACATCCTTGAATCGGTGCTCTCAATGGAAGCCTGTTGAACAATTCCGTAGCGTGACTCGCGATCGCTCAAATACTCTGATCGCAAACTATCCTGACGTATAAACTCGGCACTGTAATGTATGATTATTATAATTTATGATATTGTATAAAAAGATATGTTAACACTTACCGTTGTTCTAGGGAATCGGCACGAGCACTCTTGTAACCCGAATCGTTGAGACTGCTATCCTGTCGCAATGAAGGCAGCGAATCCCAGGGCGAACGTTTGTGACCGGAGCCAGGAATCTGCTGGGTCATCATGCCATGACCCGATCCGGATCCAATAGTGGAACTTCCGGAACGCCAGCCATCCGAGTGACGGAACCACTGGGCACGAGCCGATTCGCCAATGCAAGAGGCGCATCGCGAGTTGGAGAAACTGCAAGATAAAAACCGAAATTAGTTTAGCAATCTCATTATCTTAGTTTTTGCTATTTTACTAACCTGGAATTGTGATCCGATAGATAGCCACGATCGCGTTCGCGTTCCCGCTCCCTGATCAACTCATTGCGATCACTGTAGTAACCATCACGATCGCGATCCCTCTCCTTATCGCGAATGGTAGACAATGGTCGATGTGGCGGCAATGGCAGCGTGGAAGATTTCGCATTGGCTGTGGATAAAGATACATTGCATGGAATGGAATTAGTTCAGTTCGATTTTCAAATCCAAATTCAATCCTAATTGAAAGCATTCCAAAATCTATGTCAGGCAAATGCAATCGACTTATGGCTTCAATTCGCATCGAACTGAGATCGTATGAGTACAAGCTAGAGCATTAAATCTGGAAGATATCGTGCGGATCCGGAATGGATGGACTACTTACGCCTACGTAGTGGATATGGGCTGCGCTGGTTCGATCCGGGTAGGCTTTCAGCGAATTCTGATGATTGTTGATTTGTTGAATTGTTGTTGGGTTGTTGTGGTTGTTAGTTGTAGTTGTAGTTGTAGTTGTTCGTGGTGTTGTTGGTTGTTGATGTTCATGTGTCGTTAGGCAATGCGAGGAGAGGTAATGAATGAGCATTTCATGAAGTGACATGGATAGCAATTATGGTATATTGTTAAAGAACGGGATAATAAATATAGACAAAATTACGTACATTTTAGGAAAACGAAAAAAAGTTTGAAGTAAAATGTAATAGATAAGCTAGATATATCGGTCACTAGTTTATTAGTATATTAATTCTGATAAAAAATCCTCCTGATCCCATTTTGGAAGTTCAAAGACTTTAGACAATACTTTAATTAAGTAGTTCAATGAATTGATTTTATGATTTAAACAATGAACCAGATGCCGCTTTTACTCATTTGAAATTCTTTGTTCCCTTTTCAAGCCTCTGCCAATCCTTCTCAATTACAACAGTGAACATTCCATCTCCGCCATTTAATCAGATTATCAAGCCATTCCCGCGGCAATTCACCCAACCCCAAACAAAGAACCTGACTTTAAAAGACCGCTGACATGGGTTCGATTGGCCAACTGACAGGTTGTTGTGTCTCCTAGTGAATTTCGCTACCCAAAAGCTAATTAAGAAAGAAATTCAATTAAGCGAAGCAAAAGAAACGGAATAACAAAATGCTCAGCTACCACAACAACGAGAACATAGGTGAATAAAGAGCTAACCAAAAATAAATGGTAACGAAAACGTGGTCAAGTCTCGTGACTTTCGAGTTGGCTCACCCAAATTCTCCATGCTCTGCGAGAGCAGGGCTTCGAAAGTGTGCAGACTGTAGGATTCGGCATCCATGCCCTTGGCCAGAGTGTTCCTCAGATGCATCTCGTACTCGAGTAGCAGCCGCGAAGTGGGTGAGCCCGGAGTGGGTGTCACATTGGGAGCCTGCTGATGATGGTGCTGATGTCGCGAGGATCGCTGCGGCGGTCCCTGCTGCTGCTGGGGATGCTGACCCGATGATTGCTGCTGTCCGTAGGATTGATCCTGATCCGAGTTGCCATTGCTGGAGCTCGGCGTGGTCGCATAGCACTGGTTGTCGAACATAACATTGTCCGAGGGCGGCGAACCCTCGATGCAGCTACGTTCCCGCTCCAGTTCCAAGTACAGATTACGTGGCGGATAGCCGCGTCCGATTTCATGCGAGGATCTGCATGGGCAGAAATAACAAACTACGTTAAGCAAGCGAAATCCAAACAAACAAACAATTACACCGACCTCGAGCCGGAGAATCGCGACGACTGACTGCTGGCACGGCCCATCGTGTTGTTGTTCATGATGTGGTGGCCGCCGCCTCCGCCACCGCCCATTCCCATCGCCATTCCATGCTGGTGCATGTGCGGCGGGTGGCCCAATGTCTGGGCCGCATTCGCGTTGTAGTAGTTATAGCGACGACGCCCCATCTCCGGCGAGGTCACCGGCGACTCGGTGCTGGGCATCGGTTTCAGCATGCGCTTCAGCGTGCTGGTGTCCACGTTCATGTCCTCGGTGCTCTTGGTCTTCCGCCGGGTGTTGTTGTTGATTACATTATGCTGGTGCATGTCGTGCGAGTGCGCGTCGCGTGTCTGTTGGCGGAAAGTGGGTGTGGCAGGTGGTTAGTTAGTGGGTGGCAGAGCTTGTTTGCTGCACACAGCGAAAATATGACCTAAAAGCAGATGCTGGTGCCGCAGAAATTGGTCCCTATTCAGTCCTAAACTATCTGTGATATTTTTTGGAATTATGTAATTTGATTATATGGTTTTTTGCCACGCCGGAAAAAGATTTCATGGCTTTCCGAAGATGCTTTTAATTTTTATTTATGTATCCTCTAACTTTCTAGACTCCTATTTTTCTTCCGTGTTTCGTATGCAACAACAAACTTACCATATCATCGCCAAAGTCCTTGTTGCGGGTGCCGGTGCCCTTGGAGGAGGAGGTGCATGTGCCCACGCTCTGATGCAGTCCGCCGCCGGCCTGTGTGCCCTCGCTCTTCGAGAGATCCATGTCCATTTGGCACGCGGCCGGGTCATCGTTGCCCACCTGTGAGCCCACGTGATTTTGGCCGCACATATCGGAGCCGACGTTGCCAACGCCGGTGACAATTACGCCAGGAGTGTTGGTATTGACTCCACTATTGGCCACATCCTGTCTATCCTGCTGACCGCCCTTCATCTGACGCGGCAGGGTATCTAATGATTGGATGAATATTCAAATTAGATGGGTTTTCGAACATATGTAGATGACGGGAGTGGACTCACCTGCTCCCTGGTTGGTACCGGGACCACCGCTGGCCACGTTGTCGTACAGCGAGGTGCTGCTCACCGCACTGACCACTTTTCCGGAGCCAACCTGCTGCTGGCCGTCGACGTCGGTGATTCGGTGCGAACCAACGTTACGCGGCAAAGTGGATGAACCTGCAATGAGGATGGCGGTGAGTTTTGATGGGTGGGGATGCGGTGGATCTTGTCGCCTAGTCGCTAAGCACTGAGTTCGCAAATGTTCGAGTTACAAACTGAGGATTGGCTTGGGTGTCGGAAACTCAAAATGGAATCAAATCAAGAATCGGGCTAACTCGCTGCTGGCGAGCACTTTCATCGGGGCTCTCTCTCTCTCTCTCTCTCTCTCTCTTGCATTCTTTGTCTTTATCTTAGTGTGTGTGTTTTTTTCACGGGGTCTTATGGAGTAGTAATCTCACCTCTAACACGGGGATCGGTTCGCAGGCGCGCATACTGCTCGGCGGACATGCAGGTGCACTGGGGCTCCTGGCGGACGCGCGACGGCGACGCCGGAGTGCTGAGCGGCTTTCGCTTGGCCTTCACCTTGCCCTTGCCGGGGGGATCCAATTTCAGCGAGTACGACGACGAGGCCTTTCGTGAAAATTTGAAAGAAGGCGACTGTAAAACGTCGCACTATCATTAGGTTAGTTGATTGGGATTACAAGGTTCTGTGTGTGCGGTTTCTCCTCACTCTCAATCTAATCTCTGTCTCCTCTCTCTCACTGTCTAACTATTCGCTTAACACCCAGTATGTATATATATCACCTGGGGTTAATTCTCCTTGGAGATCTGTGGCACGAGTCCAGAACTCGGCGAAGTAGGCGTGTCTGTGTTGTTTGCTTAGTAACGAAAGGATAGTGTTCTGAAATATCTTAGAGAACTACTTCTACGAGTAGCAATAGTAGAGGGTGCAGATAGAAGAGTTTGAAGCTTGACTTTGGATGCTAAAAGCCTTGATCTACTTGCGTACAACAGTATATCTAGATAGTGAAAGCAGTTTATGGAAGTAGTAGTAGTAGAGTGTGCGGGACACAAACGAGCTTTTGATTGGTTCTTGAAGTTTAGAGCAGTTTTGCCATTGGGTATCTTCTCTCAATCCCTTTTGGGCGCTTAGCGCAGTTTGGTAACTAATAACTTGATAGTTATGTTAAGCGATATAGCTTGTCTTAAGCTGAACATTTACTTAGCCTAACGTTAACATTTCTTTTGATTATACAACTTTGATTGGGGTTAACTTGAACAATTTATTGTAAGCATGTGCGTTTGCTTGAATATAACTATTTTCGATTCGTATGGATTCGATTTGGTTTCAGAAACCTCCATGGAAGCCGCCTTCGAGGCGATAAATGATGCTCCAAGAATATATATATATATGCGCTATATCTTCAACTATTGCTGATCCTAACTATCAAATCTAACTCTCACTGGAGTGAAGCTGATTTGGATTTTTGAAAATTGCTTCGATTCGTAAACCGCCCACTTGCATGGGATCTTGGATTGGGGGAGGATGGATCAGGATTCTCGGGATGGGGGGATCGGATTAGGGCTCGTCGGAAACGGATTGTAGGGGATAGGTAACGGTATTGTAGTAGAGGATACGTGCGATTGTTTTAAAGCGTTTTGCGTTTTTCTTTTGCATTTTCATTTGTACGATTCCACAGTTATATACATTGTTTATCGATCATCATTGCGGTCGAATTGAAATTTTTGAATTTACAGACATTTTTCAGGCATTTTCATTCAGTTATTATCGGAAAATTAGTTTGGGTTTTCAGTTTTTTGGTATTGTGGCACACGTAAAATGCAAACGAATCGATTTGAAAATATATTCATACATAATTATATATTTAGAGAGTAGTTAAATAAAATTATTGTTAGATAATTAAAGCATTTCGAAGTAGGGGAAAAACGAGGGGTTCATATATAGAATAGATTTCATATAGAATCGAGGTGTACATTCAGAATGTTTTTATTCGGGGCATTTTTTTGGGTTTGGTTATTGTAGTTGAGTTGTTGTTGAGTTTTGTTTGTTGTTTGTTGGAGTTGAGTGTTTATCATTCATAAATTTCGAAAGAAACATCCGTCGGTTTTGTTTTTTTTTTCATTTTGGTATCGTTAGTTTTTGAAAATGTTTCGAATTGAAGTACGAAATGAAATGCATTTAAAATGAAATATTTCGAAGGATTTATAGTTTTTGAGGTTTGGCGTGTTTCGACAATGATTTCGAAAAATGATTAGAAGAGAGAAAAAGAAATGAAAGAATATATAATATAAATACATTTAACAAATTTTAGTGTGTGTGTGTGTGTGGGTGTATTTGGATGTGGCGTGTGTCTGTCTGCGTTCAGTGTTATCGGATAGTTTTCGTTGTTCATCTTCGCACTTGGATGAATCACATTTACAAATGAGTCCTGTGACCGGGAACTTCAGGTGAGAATTCTGAACACTGTTAGTGATAACGAGAGTGGGTGGAAAACTGGGGCTGGTGGGTGGTGGTGGCGTTGGTTGGGTGGTCTTTGTGGTGGGTGGACACATAGAGCAGAAAAGTTTACAACAATTACGACACTCAGTATGTGGTTGTTGTGGTGTGAAACACTTATGAAAGGATCTTATACATGCCCGACATTGCGGATTGAACAGAGATATTCGTTTAAAGGGTATGTAAACTTTAAACATTATTATAGTTATTATCTTTTTTCGGCGATCAAACGACACTTAGGTGAAACAAGAATTATTCAGTGGTGTTTGGCTGTGTATTAGGATGTACACTGTACACAGTGGAAAAGAAATAATATGAAGCGATACTAACGTATTTTTTTACAATGTAAGACACCTGCAACAAATGATGCGCAAAGTAAGAAAAGAAAACGAAACAATTATTAGACTTGGCTAGTCCAGATAGTTAATGTCTGACTACATTATACTAGAATCTATATATTAATAGGCGTATGATAAGTGTGTTCATCGATGGGTTCTATTTAGTTTCAGTTTGAAATGTATTTGTCAGATGATAGCTTTATGAGTGAGTAGGTCAGAAATTAAGTACCACAGAAGGGTAAAATATAGCTTATTATCAGTTTTTCATTGTGTTATTCTACGAAATTTATAAATCCATAAGGAATGATAGGTTATATACATTATTGGATCGGGTGCTTTGGTAACGGACGAGCTTTTTAATTTCTTTAGCTTTCTTTCTCAATTTCTGACTACATTTTCAATGTTCTTTTCAGGTACATGTCACTGTATGCGTGTTGTGTTTTTATGTGTGTGAGTGTGTCTATATAAATACTACGTTTATACTTTACTTGGCCAAATTTCTCAATGGGCATAAACTAGAAAACGAAAAACGCAAAACTTTCACATACAACTCAATACAAATTTGGAAATGGAACACAAAACTTGTCTTAAATTTGCAGTGAATCAATTTTTTCAAATCGTCTGGGCTTTCAACTAATTAACGAGTACAAGGACGACGAGTTATGTAACGGTGAGTGTTTTCGAGAGTTTTGGATATGCAGGGGTATTCAGTGTGATGACGATGGTAACTGTGTTTATGCAAAGCCGATATCACTAATGTTGTTTGTTGTTTGCGTAATATTAAACACTTATTTTCCGATTTTCATATACAAGTCGATAGACTTAATGAATATTTTAAAAATTCTCTTTCAACATAGATCATTCAAATTTAAAGGGTTTTTAAGTAAAAGGCATTTGAATCTTATTTTGCTAACACTTTCTAATCATTGGGATGTTATTGACCTGCCATGGTCAATTTGAAATTTGCGAAATATTTAATTCGTGATTGGCATAAATGTAGTTCGTGACTGTGACTATGACAGTGACCGTGACTCGGCGGTGATAGTGAGCGAATGAAGAGCTTAATTATGATATCATCTTCAGATTGTTCGAGTGTTTGCGGCACTGAACCTTGAGATTGGTGATGAATATTTGGAGTACATAGCAGCTAGATAGATGGGTTTTATATGCAAAGCAAACATCAACTGGCTCGTAACCATCATAATCATTATTATTATCATTATCATTATCATTATTATCGTCGTCAGCGGCAGCAGCAACATCATAATCATAATCGTTATCATTTTAATCGTCACCATCTTGGTCACCACCTCGGTTCTCTCAGTGTTTTCTAGTCTTAGTCTCTGTGTGTGTGTGAGTGAGTGTCATGAGTGTTTTGTGGGTGGTTGGGTCGGTGGTTCTGGTGGTACTGGTGGTTCTGGTGGTACTGGTGGTTCTGGTGGTTCTGGTGGTTCTGGCTTTGGCAGTGGTTCGGGGTGGGTGGCTCAGCTGAAGTGCTCCAGCTGGCGGGCATGATTATAGCTCGCCGCCCGAACTCTGTTAGTGTGTTTGCTGTATTAGTTGTGGGGGTGGCTGAGGTTCATTTTTTCGGTATCGGTATCAGTTGAGGTTGGTTTTGAATTAATTTTCATATAAAGGTATATATTTATATATATTTTTTTTCTTTTTTCTTTTGGCTGTTTTTTGTTTTTCAAATATATATTTTTTTTTTGGGTTTTGGCATGGTTGTTGTTGTCGTCGCTATGCGAAAATGTTTGCTTTGCCAGACCGTAAGAGAATACTTACACAGCACTCGCGGAATTGCTTGGCATCGATGGGCGAGGTGAAGTTGAGGCCCCAGGTGTCGTTGGTCATGGGATCCTTCCAGTAAACGAAACACTCCGATGCCTGGCCAATGCGTGTGCCTAGAAAAGGGGTGGTATTCGGTTGGGGATGATCGAATAAGTTAATCACGGAATTGGCGCCCAATCAATGTGCACTCACCTGGCTGCACAAGTCTCACGTCGAGTATCTTGTCCACCTGACTGTTGTACGCGGTGATGTGAAAGATGCACTCGGGCGAGTCCTGAATGCAGGTGATGTTAACAGGAACCAAATCCTCGGACACTTGTTGCCATTTGACGGTGCCGGCTCCGCTCGCTGATACATGGAAGACCTCTGCCCACAACCTGAACGAACTATTGTTGGTTAATTAAGTTACAGCAATGGATGGTAGTTGGTTTTTAGTTGGGTCGTTTCGAGATTCGATTCCGATACGAATTTGGATTTGGATTTGGTGCACAATTGTTACATTTTAGTTTTCGGGTTGGAGGGGAGAATATTGGTAAAAACAAACAAAGGAACACATTTTGTTGTTATAGTTGTTGTAGTTGTAGTTGCAGTCGGAGGTAGGAAGGAAAAGTTGAAGCAGGATACATTTGTAGTTGTTGTGGTGGTTTGGAGGTTTGGCCGCATCAGTTTGTGTTTTTTTTTTGTGGTTTCAGGTGTATATTTGTTTTGATTTGGTCGTAAGTTGGTAAATTGTTTTGTTTTTTTTTTTTTTTTGTGAAAGAAAGAAAAACCAGAAGAAGAAACAATTAGTTGGTTTGAAACAAGCTATCGAAAGAGCGAATTCAATTGTGGTTCAGTTGTTGGTAGTGGCGTTGGTGGTTGGAGCCCTCGTTTTCGGCAGTCAGCAGTTAACATAAAGTAGTGGTTCTGTTCCGAAAGTTAGGACCATAACCCACCTCAATAGATGGCCATCGCGACGACGGGAACTTTGCCAGGGCGAATCCTCATAGCGATAGGCCTTGCGCATCAGCGGGGCACAGGAGCAGCTCAGTTTGTTACCCATGGCGCAGTTGGCGCAGCTTGCCGCAGATCCTGCAGGATGTATTAGTTTGTTATTAGTTTCTGTCCGGGTTCGGGCACGGAACATGAGCTCACCTTTACCAGAGGCACCCCGATGTCACCACATGCCGCTCACGTCCGCCTGCGAGAGCGCCTGTCCGCGATTCAGCGACTGTGACCGCTGGTTGTGCCGATGGTTGTGGTAGCGACTCGATCGCTGCAAAAGATGGAAAGAGGTTATTCGTTTTTAGGTAACTATCTTCAGATACATTATATATTAATTTCTCCATTTAAACAGTGCTCATAGGGTCATTCAATACGTACACTATTAATGCAATCTATATACTCTACGAACCATATAGCTAAACAAAGAAAGTATCTCAACAACAATTTAATGCTCTAGATTTTCTTGAATTGCATATTACCCCTAGGCGATCGATATAAACCTCGTGGGACGTTAAAAAAGTGTGGCAAATACCATCTTTAAGCTGCAATAAACTTGAGAAAGACTCAACATATCTGCAACGCGGGCCGCACAGCAAGTTTCAGGTCTTTGGGTGCGCGTATCTGTGAGATTAAACCGTTGAAGCAACCCACGCCACAGTTTATTATCATCAAGACAGCCAAAGAGGTGCGAACGCTGGTGCAGCAATATTTCCCCCTTCGTTGCCACAAAAGTTGTGTAGGTGTCAAAAACAAAAGCGATGCATAACTCAAGCCGAACGATGAAAAGCGGAAAATGTGCTTTGAAGTTTTCACGTTTGATTTTCCTGACCACCTCTGCCGCAGATAAATTGCACTCCCCAGCGGATGCAAAATCCGAGGTGAGTTGGAGCAGAATTTATTTTTATGTAGATTAAATTTTTATAAATATTCCCAGACTGGCCCATATGTCGGCCAGACATGTTATTCACTGTTCACTGGCACAGAAGCACATTTCGATCACCATGATAGCGATATATGTATATATTTAGGTGATTTTATATATAGCTACTTTTGTTTACATCAGTTGACCCAGAGGGCGACACACACGGACACCTGTTTGTTGTTTCTTATGAATCGGTTTTGGCCATTCAGTTGCCGGCTTCCAAGCGATTCGAATTGCGGTTTACGGATCGGGGCTGACGAGATCTTGAAAAAGCCAAAACAACATCACAAATGCACGCCGCAAACTCAACTGACTGAAAATCGAAATGCAAACGAATTTTCATCTCTGCTGATTTTTAGACTCTTTTTCCCAATCTCTTGGCGTCTCGAGAGCGCCCCATACCGCCCACATATATATGTAAGTTTGCTTCCAAGCTCTCCGGCCGCTCGAGAGATCAGATCTTTGAAGAGATATGATCGAGCAACATGTGCACATGCGATCATCAAATGGACCAGCATACGACAATGGGCATGGGAACATGAATGGGAATCCAGAGTGGTTATGGGAATGAAAATGAAAATGAAAAGAGGAAAATGGGAAAATGGAACTGTCTGCTCGGACTGAGAGCAGTTCGCGTGCTTGCTGCACGTGTTGTTGTCTAATTTATTTTTAAATCAATCTACTCTCACCACTCGGCACCCTCATTAAAGTTGCAATCGGGATCGTCGGTCTGACACACTTTGGGGCGATGATCGACATATCGAAAGGGATCACCAAGTTGTTGACAATCTTAGGGGCTTTTCTTTTGGTAGTTTCGGGTTGATGATCTCTAGAGACTCTTGATAAAATATATACATCTTTCTTGATCTTTGTTTGGGTAATTTAAATCAAACCAAACTTCATAGATAGATTAAGTTGATAGTCAACAAAAGATACAGAATAGAAATTATCCATATTTTTTAAGTATAGAACCCCTCAACCATATAGAGCCATATGTTTGAGATACTACGACAACTTAGATAAAACCTTTTACTCATAAAAAACCCTACTACTACTGCTTGTGAGTTTTGTGCTTTGGGAATTTATGGCTGTGATATTAGTTTGTTTGCTTTGCTTTTTATAAATAATACACACCTCCACATGGCCCCAACCATCGGCGTTCATTTTGGCGGCTGCCTCGACACTTTCCTTGGCGCCCATTGTTTTGTTTTCGTTTTAGGATCGCGTTCAGTTTGGTTGATGTTTTCCCAGGGAAATTGTATCGCCACACGCTTTGGCTATGCTTCTTTTGTTAGCCCCTAACCGCTGAGTGCTCTTTCAGGACTCCGAATTCAGGACTCTGGGCAGCTGTCAGATGTTATTTATTTTGGGCCCCAGCGGAGGACCAGGAGCGTCTGCGTTGTGAGGGCCGCAAAACTCGTGGGCCTGGAGACTCGGTTCAATGTATAAATATTGAGCGGATTGACGTTGACGTCGCTCCTGCTGTCGCGAACACACGCGCGCACACACACACTGGCGCAAGCAAAGGACTCGCTCTCTCGTTTTCCTTTTTGTTTTTTGTGTTTGCTGAGAGAGAGAGAGAGAGAGGGATGCTGTGGCCGTTGAAGGCGGCTTTCAATCGACTTTCGTCGGGTTGAACGTGGTGCTGACGTTGAAAGCAGTTAAATAATAGAACAGGAGCACGTCCTGCCCGTCCGTATGTGTGAGTGCGTGCGTGTGTGTGTGTGATATATCCTGCTGGTATGTCCTGGCCTATATGGCGTATACGTATGTCGAGTGTATTATTTATGCAGCAGAATGTTCTTTGCTGATACTGCTGTTTTCTTCTGCTTCTCTAGAGAGTTTTACTCCTTTGTTTGTCCTTTATTTTTGCTCTGCGTTTTCCTGTAGTCAGTTTTTCACTTGGTGCTTATTAACGGTGCGTATGATTAACTTTTGTATAGCTTAGTTGATTTTATCTTTTGTAGTTAGGGATTTTCCTCTTGCTTTAGTGCCTGCGATTAGGATATAATTTGAAATTTTGTTACGGATCTGTTGTTTTATCCTGTGGCCTTTGATTTGGCAACGCCTTTCGCGGCCCACCGAAAAAATGTTCGTTTTTGGCCTGCTTTTTTCGTATGTTTTCGAAACTAATTTCGTTAATTATTAACTGATCACTTTTCACTTTATTTTTAGGAATTTTCGGTGTGTCTGAGTTCGATTTTCGACTGGAAATAACGAGATATTCCGTTTTTCGACACGAAACCGAGAAGGATGAAGGCGCTGTGTATTTTCGTGTAGCCAAAATACCTACAAAACTTGACGAAGCCCAAACGAAATGTTTTCACTTGACGAAACGGGAGAGCAAAGCGGTGGCGAGAAGAGAAAGCGGGCAAGAGCGTAGAAAGAGAGCAAAGTAGAGCAGGAGATGAGCGTCGAATTACAGCGACAGCCGAAAATTGCTGCCCCTCCCCCTCTCCGACACTCCTCTTTCTTCTCCCACAGGCTTATATTTTAATTTCGATTTCTTTCTTGGTTTTCCGTCGTTATCCTTTATTTTGTATGCCCTCAGCCTCTGCTTCTTCTTCTGCCTCTGCTCCTGCTTCTCTCCCTGCGAGTGTGTGTGTGTGTGTGTGTGTGTGTGTTGGCTTAGCTTAGAGGTATGTGCAGTGGCTTCAACGCCCCCTTCACCCCTCTCTTTTCGCTGCGTGTGTGCCTCAAAAAAGTTGCATAAATCACCACACCTTAATTTACTTAAATGTCTTTTCTTGTTGCGGAATGTTTGTTGCTTGAATTTTACTTGATTAATTCATTTTCGTCTGCCTCGTGGGCGTTTTATCCACTGGGGCTGAAAAGTATGCTACGCTCTTTCCGCTTTTTCAAATGGCTTTTCTTAGGATTTTTCTTATTATTTCAGCTGGTTTTTATACTTAGTTATTTTCTATTTTTTGTGAAGCTAGTTAAAAGCTTTATTTTGTTTATATTAGTATTTTTTGGAAGCAAGAAAAAGCGACAAAACACAACCGTCGACGTCGACTTCGAAATTCGTTTTGAGTCGCTCAAATGCAGAGGGATGCTGCGACGCCGACTGCGCAGTCGACCGCGACATCGCTGCAACTGTTGGAATGTGTGCCACACACACACACACATACTCTCGGTATTTTTTTTGTTTTTGGGGTGGCTTAGCTCTTGTTGTTTTTGGCCTTTCGTTACATGTGCTGCTGTGTGCGAAAGTTTTAATGTCTCCCCAATGCATATGTGTATGTGTGTGTGATTTGGCGTACGTGTGTGTTAATGTAATATTAATGTTATAATTTGCTAGGCGGAAAGGACAACGAACGTGCCGAGTTAGCGACATTAATAATGCAGCCAAAAAACATAAAGGATAAAGGCCAGTGAATTTAAAGGGGGGCTTGGTGATAGGGCTGGCTTAGTGGTGTGAGGGGGTGGTGTCTTTTCTTTTCCATCATGACAATCAAGCTAAAAAATTTCCGATTAAAGGATCAAGCCTCTCTTTTCCAACACTGGCCCACCAGGCAAAAGTTCTTGAACAGCACGTTTCCCGACAAAGTAAAAGTGAAAAGCAACATCAAAATTAATAAGTAGAAAGGATGCTGACGCTCGCGTCGCTGTCGCTGTCGGCAGTGGCAGCGGCCGCAGTAGCGGCAGAGGCAAAACCAAAGAGAGCAAAGGTCCTTATACCCCTGCGCCAATTCAATATTTATCGAAGCTTTCGTTGAGTTAAAACAGCGACCAGCTGCAGCTTCTCTAACGGTAATTATTCGCTCTAGCCGCTTGCACTTCAAAGTTTTTAAAGGTTTAACAAATGTTTTTGCATATTTTGAATATTGTTAACAACTCGTTTTAATTAGCAAGAAATACTTGAAAATTGTATTTCAGAAATAGGCGTGGCATCAAAGCTCGAGCCGCCCACTCGCATCGGTTAAATACCGTTATCTCTTGCTGCCTCCAAAAGACGTCATTAGAAAACTGCAGTTTGCAGCTGACGTCGGCAGAGGCGGCAGCAGAGCTCCAGACGCACGTCACAAAGTCTTGGAAAAAGTACATATTTAAAAATCAACAAAAAAGCCAGCTTAAAAGTTAACCAAAAGTCAAAAAATAAAATATTGTATCTCGGCTCGCATATGCATTAATTGGCCGCCTATATGTACGGTATGTACATATGTGTGTACTTGGCTTTTGTTGTTGCGTAAGGTTTTTAGGGCAACTAGAGGGTGTGGTTTAGGGTTGCCAAAAACTAAAAGGCTTTAAAGGCTAAGGGTTGACCCTCGGAAATGAATATGAACTGCATTTGATGGGAAAATAGCGCTAATATATTTTAATCAGACACTAAAACACTTGAACAAATATTTAATTGATGTTAAGGCTCCATTTTGAGAGGGTGTGGTTGCTGCGCAGCTTCCGCTGCTCATCCTTATTTAGGTGGCGTGGCAACCCTAACATCTGTTTTCCGGCCAACCTGCAATCTCTTGCACCTTTTCATCTCGATTCATGTTTTTATGAATGAACGGCCGCAAACATCAACAAGAGGGAAAGCTTTTTGCTGACAGCAAAACAACAAAAACGGGTGTACTAAAAGCTATAATGCCTTAAATCGTACGATTATAGTTTATTGGGCATAGGATGTTATAAAATTCTTAATTACTTTAAAACTACATAACTATGATCGTAAAAATTACAAGTTATCTGTAATTAATACAGTAATATGGCGTACCCGAATTGCTTGCAGAAAAGTAAATATTAATATTCATATTTTTAATTAAGTTTCATTTTTGTTAAAGCTTACGAATTTGACTAATATTAAGTACAATGCTTTTCACAATAATAACCGCGAAATTCAAAAAAAGTACTAGAAAATACCACAAAATGAGCTAGTTTCCTATCGCACATCGCCCATCGATAGCTCAGTGTTGGTAAAGGCTACAAGGCATCTATCGATATCGTCCGAAGAGGAGGAAGCAATTTGCGGACTCGAGTTTGAAAATAAGCAATTAAGTAAATAATAAATAATAGGAAATGCTGGAAACCGGTGACGAGGCTGAGATGCTGGCCGGTTTCACCAGTTCAGATGTTGGCCCCGAGGCGAAGGGTAACTATATAAGCAGACCCAGAAACTTCGAAATTCCCACTGCATCTTCGCAATAATATGTTAATGTTCATGTTTCTTCTGCAGAATATAATTTACTGCGCGCCGATGAGGAATACCGCAATGGCAATGTGGAGCACTCAATTTACTACCAGGTTAAAGCCCAGTTCCAGTCCACCGATCTGCGTTACCTTACCGAATCGGCGGAACTGGAAAATCAGCGTCCCACCGCAGAGGAGCTGATCAAATCAGCCACTAAACTGGAGAAAAAGGACTACAAAAGGTGATATATAAACTAACTAAACTCTTTTAAAACTCAAACAAACATTACCAACATTATTCTTAGCAAAAAATTTCTGCAGAACATCATCAAGTACCTCCAGCAAATGGAGCAGGAGAAACAGCCAAAGAAGCCAATCAACGAAATACCAGAGTATCTAGACTTCCTGGATGATGTCCAGGATCCTACAGAGGGTCTAACTCGCATTTCAGAGAAATGCAATAGTCTGCCCCAAGAATGGTGTGTCCTCCAGCTCTGCAAGAGCTTTAATCCCGCCACCACCTACTCCGTTTTCAATGAGATCATTGCCAGCGATGGAGCAATATATCTCACTCTGCTCCGACACTGTAGAAGTTCCCAACTGGGACCGATTTGCCTGAAAATTTCCAACGAAAATACGGCAAATCTCTTTCGAGAGTATAGCACTCTGGTGGAAAGATTTAGGCGAGTGGTAACCGTGGATCCACTCAACATGAAAGGTAAAGAGGCTAAGCAGAAGTATTGGGAGGAGCTGAATGGTTTTGACACTTTTCAGCAAGTAAGTACTACACATTAATATCAATGTATCTTATTAGCATTACTTTACCTCTTCTAGAAACTACTTGCCGACTTTCGGGACATAATATCTCCATATTCCTTTCTGTTCTTTGGCAAAAGATATGACTGCACTGTTGTTCAAAAACAAATCAAAGCCACCTATACTCGTGTTGACGATTTCTGTCTGCTTAATCAATGGGGTACCCACCAACGTGTTTTACTTTCCCAAGCGGCCTCGCATGCCAATCGACTGGAAATCGCAGATCTCAAACTCATCTGCTATGAGCTGTCGAGCAACGAAAATGAGATCCAGTCGGCATACGAATTGCTTAAGGGTTTGGCCAGCGACTGGGCGGAAGTGGAGGAGCGTCAGCCCCTGGCGAGCAGAAGATTTCCCATCATCCTGGTAGTCGATGAGGTAGTTCATCTGAATTTCTATACTATAATACATACTACTATATTATTTATGTAGCGTCTAGACCACCTCCATTGGGAACAACTAGTCACCGTGCAGGAATTCTCCCGCGTCAAATCACTGCATTGCCTATGGCGCTTGTTCCAGAATCACAAATCAAACATAAAGCATGGCTACTACACAACAAATATTAAACGTGGCATGTGTGTAATAAACCCAGATGCGGATTTGGTCAACTCCGGCCGCAGGCTGCGTAGCTTTTTTGAGTACTGGCTCTCCCAGTGGCAGCATCTTTTTGAAACCGTGCCCAATGAGGAGGTGATGGTGAAACAGGCGCTACAGGCGGATTGCTTTGTGTAAGATATGATTGCAAGCGAACAATGGCATTCTAATACTTTTGCCTTAAATTTTAGATACGCAGGTCACGGTTCTGGGCTGCAGTACGTCAATGGTCGCATAATTTGCCGGGCTCGGGTACGCAGCGTTGTTTTTCTATTCGGCTGCGATTCTACACGCATGTTGGGCACGGGCCTGTACAGCGCATTGTATGGAGCCCATGATTATTACCATGGAGCTCTGTGTCCTTCGATAGTTGGTACTCTCATGCCCGCCTTGGATGGTAATATGGATACTGTTTCGGTGACAATATTGAGTCGTTGGTTGGCCCCGGGGGATAACAAAGTGATTCCGTGGACACATATTGATCGGGTGCCTTGGCTCAAAAATGGCATTATAAAAGGTAATGTCTTATTTATATTATTAAGTTACATATTTAAGGAATTCTTTTAAATTTAGGAAAAGATGAAACCACGCCCACCATGAACGATCAACCCAACTACCATCTGGGCAGCCTGTGCTCTATCCTATCTCTCGTACAGCAAGGAAAAGTGGAGCCGAATATCTACAACTGCTGCATTTACGTGTGCCGCGGACTTCCCGCATGGAATTTGGCCGTGGAAAAGCTGCCTTTATAGCTCATTTCGTCGTGGAGTCGATCTCCCTAAGCAAAGTTTTGCGTATGGAACTGTGTACAATAATTTAATTTAATTGAACTACTTCATTCAAGTGGAAAGTGGTGCTCAAAGTTTGCATTAAACGCTAAATGTAACACTCAGAATAGTAAAAATAAACTAAACATTTATATATTAGGAAGAAATTCCAAGGCACTTACCTTTTCTTAGTTTATTTGGAAGATTGAGTGATGTTTCCTTATGGATTTAGCACTTTAACTGAAGTGTCCTTGATTTCGGTTAAGTTTTTAGTTTTAAGTAGAAGTTTTAAACATGTTTAGACTTTGTACATTGTGTTGTTGGAACTTTAAACCGTTTGAGAACTATTTAGATTAATTGATTTAGGTTAGAGTTTTCGTTTTCCTTAGTTGGAATCATGCCAGATACAGAGTACAGATTCATTCTTACATTTGCCTGTGCAAGAGTAGGGAGTGAAAAACATTAATTCGAGTACAAATCGCAATGTGGGTGAGGTAAAGTAAAAAAGTGAAAGTGTGGTGCAAACGACAGTCAGAGAGAAAGATATTGAGTGAAGGAAACATTGAGAATTTATAAAAATGCAATATAATTGAAATGCGAGTGGGGATTAGGCTAAACCCTCGTCCACGGGGCGAATGTGCAATAATGCCTGAATGCCCAGAAACGCCCATATATTTATTTACTCGCACTCGTACTCGGGCTTGTCGCCCAGTTTGCTCTCCAAAAACGCGACTCATCTCACCTCGTTCCCATCCTCGTCCTCGGGTTGCCCTTTTGGCCAGAGCTTTTCCCCCACCGAACCTGCGGCGACCTCCAATCGCCCAGCATCGCATCTACTTGACCTACTAACGCCTGTCGCATTATGACACACATTCGTTAATTAGGCCCAACCCAATAACTTCTTTTCTTCCCAGCCATCTAATCGCCGAGCGCGCGGCGTATGCGTAATATGCGTGTGTTTTTCTTTTTTTGTGTTACGGCCTCGATTTGCATGCCATAAAAAAAGGCAGACACACCTTGGCGCGTCCCTATTTTTATGATTTACCAATAGCTGGGATGGGCGGCCAGTGTCCTTCGTCCTTCGTCGTGGTGTCTCAATGCCGTGCCCATGCAGCGAGTTAAATCAAATTAGCACCCGTAGGGGCAGCAAATCCGAGGTGCATGCCATGCCACACCCCCAAAACACACACACACGCAAACAGACACACACTCACACGTACGCGAGAATCGCGAAATCGAGAAATGGGGACAGGGAACAAGGAACAAGGACTTGGAACATGACAGGAGACAGCGTCAGAAGGAGGATATTACATAACAGGCGCTCCCCATGTAAATCTGGTTGTAAATTCCCAGTGTGTGTGTGTGTGTGTGTTTGTGTGCCTCTGGGTGTGTTGGTGTTGTTGTGCTCTTGTGTGTGCTTGTGTGTGGGTACGAGTGGTTGTGGTTTGGCCCAAATGAATATGCGATGACGTTGACGTTGCTATTGTTATTGTTATTGTTTTCTATCAGTGGATGCTGATGCTTTATTATTGTTTGCCCAGTTAAAAAGGTAATTTTCTCATTTTCTTTTAACCTTGAACTCTTAGTTTTCGCCAGCATTTTTCCTTTCCATATTTGTATAACTTATGCGTTGAAAAACTGTTTTCATTTTATGCCAAAAAAAAAAAATTGTACAAACTTTTTCCGTTTACTTTGTGTAATTTTAATTTTTTTAATGGTTTTTTTTTTGGTTTTGGGGTTTGTGGGTTTTTGAAAATTTGTTGCTGAAACGCTTTGTTAACTTTGTTGAAATTCTTTTAGTTGTCTAAGTTATTGTTTTTGGTTAAGTTTGATAATTGGACTTGAGGGTCCTTTATTTTTGGGTCTTCATATTTTTCTGTGTTAATATGGTGTAAATGTAAATTCCGCCGCGTTGCACACAACAATTCTCTGGCAGAGATCAACTGAGACTGAGCTCGACGCTGGCCTTAGTTGCATCCTTTTGGGTATCCTGCTCCTGCTTCCTTGGCGAAGGACAAAAATCGCGAGAGAGCGAGCCCGAACAAAATGTTGCAAACTAAACCACAACAAAAACAGCCAAAAGGGCCAAGAGCCAAGAGGCAGAGAGGCAGCTGGAGAAAAAGAGAGAGAGAAAAAGAGAGCGACCAAAAAAAGGCAGGACTTTCCCTTTCCCTGCTCCTCCTGGCCATGTCCTCGCCCAATCCGTTTGTTGTTGCTGCTGCTCACTATGTTTCACTTTCAGGGGGTGGTGGGTGCTGACTTTAGCGCCGGGAGCGGCGGGTTTCAGGTTTCCAAGCTTACACAGTGATTCTGCGTTTTCATGGTGATTCCATTTGTAGCTGTTTGTTGTTGCCCCAAGGAAAGCTCCATTGTTGTCAGTGGCCACGTGACTCGCGACCAGGACTTTCTTATCAGCACAGAGCTTTTAGTTCGGCCCCAGGGTGCAAAAGCTCCGATTTCAAAAAACAGACCAAGGGATGCTCTCTAGCTTAATTCGTTTACTTGGGATCTAGTGAAAAACCTTAGCAACTATGGTTCCTAGAAAATAATGTTAAAATAGAAAATAAACTTAGGATAGGATGGTTTTCGGGGCGCGTCTCTTCCCGCTAATATCTAAGTGTAGTAGCTAGTTTTGTTGTACGTGGGTTTCTTTGATTTGATGCGTGTTTTTTCTTAGATTTCCATTTTGTACTTGTCAAGGAAGTTTCTAACTTCCAACTACCAGTCCAAGATCCAAGGACTTCCTAGGTGGCCTCCTCGCTCTTCTCTTGGGCTGCACTGCTGCTGCTATTGTTGCTTATGCTTTTGCTATTACTGTGGCTTTGGGTCTGCGAAACGATGTGGGCTTAGTCCTCGAAATGGGGCTGTGGAATCGTAGAGGAGCACTTACCACATTCTTGTGCGGGCAGTCGGCATGGAGATGGTCTTCTCCACGGCAGCGATGACAGCGCTTCGGCTGAGGACCCAAAGCGCATTCGGAGGCAATGTGATTGGCGAATTCGCCGCAGTTGTAGCAGCGCATGCGGCGAGTCCGGCGATTTCTGTTGGGTGGTTGGTGGGTAGGTGGTGAAAATGGGGAAAATTAGTTAAACGATTGGGTATGAGCTCACATTCGCGGCCTGTAGGTGCTGCCTTGGCAGCTACCGCCATGCCTGCTGGACACCCTGGTGGCCTCCAATCCGCGCGACGTGCGCTGGCACTCGAATTCCACCTCCTCCTGCTCGCCCAGTGATCGGAAACCTGACATCTGGATGACGCTCTATATGCATACGTTTATAATGAGAATTATATTGAATTAATGCATTAAATATTAAATTATTATACCGATTTTCCATATTCTATCGGATAGTACATAAGGCCTTGCATTAAGGAAAGACCTCAGTTTCATCCAAGAAAGAGAGTACCCACCTGATGGACGAACACCTCCTGGCCGCCGTCGTTGGGTGTAAGGAAGCCCCATCCCTTGGCCACGTTGAACCATTTGCATTTGCCCAGTCGCACACAACCGCATTCCTCGGTGGGACTCGCAAGATTTGCCGGATTCGCTGGAGGGAATAGAAAATGAAACTTGAGTTCGGTGCCCAATTCGATATCCTGTCTGGGAATCCCTCTGTTCAAGGTTTTGTTATTCAAATGACCAAGCGGCAAATAGGCAGCTGAACAACATTCATCGTGTCCTTGCCCCATTTGCCGCGAGGCAAGTTCAACTTGGGTTAGGTTCTTCTCTAGCCCTCCACGTCCCCATCCCAACTCAACGCCCATTGAGGGCAGAAAACAGGTTTCGTTGTTATTATAAGAAATATTCGGAAATAACTGAACGAGCGGCGCGGCGGAGTGGATTCATTCCATTATCTAAGCAGGGGCTCATCTCACTCACACACTCGCACCAGCCCATATCCATTTGGGCTGGCTCATTCATTCATTCATTCATTCATTCATAAATTGTTTTCACTTCGCTCGCTCCCATTTCGCTGCCAGCTTATCTATATATTTGTCGAAGTGGGCCCTAGTACTTGAGTGTACTCGTAGTATTGCCCAGATGCCCAGATACTCGGAATGCATTCTCATGCCTGTGCTCTGGCTTATCTGGAATTAAAATTTTCATTTTCGGGGGTTGCGCTGGCATTTCTAGGTCGTTGTGCTGCTCAAGCATTTTCTTACTCATTTCCAGCGAGAACGTGAATGGACTTTTAAGATCTTGGAAATTCTTTTGCGTCTGATAAGAAACCTAATTGAATGAAAATCTTTCATTCTTTACTCAAACCACCACCATTACATGATTATCCTTTTGGGATGGTTGGGTGTCCTTTTCCTTTTCTTATAGGTAAGCCGCAAACTGGTTTCCCCGTTCAATTAGGTTTGTAAGTCTGCGCAGATCTAATGCCTCAAATGCATTGAGGCGAGGATAATCCTCAACTGGACTGCCTGTGTCCTTGATCGAAGTGTGATGGTAAGTCGGTCAATGTTCGGGGGTTGATGACACCTCTGTATATAGAAACCCCCCAATTTACCAATAAAAAATCAAATCAGCGAATGGCAAAAACACAACAGAAACCAAGAAAAACATACGCCAGCAAAAAAAGAACTGCGCAGTATAAAAAAAAAAAAAACCAGACAAAAACAGAAACCAAATATTAGGGCGATCGCACAGCCAATCAGCAATCAGTTTGATAAGATTTCCTATTGAATTTGTTGTCGCTTTTTTTGGAACACAAAACACGTTTGTTGTGGGCAGCGGGGAATGTAGACGTTCGTTCGTGTGACGTTCATGCATTAGCTGGAAATTAGTTTCACTCTACTCCATATTCTAAACAAACCTGATGAAGTGGAACTCTGGCTGGTGGTCCTCCTTTCCAAGCCATTTTCCAGCTGTACGTTCTCCATGCTGACTTCTTGGGTTTTTAGTTTATTTTTCTTAGTTTAAAATCCACTTCAATTGTTTGATTACTCGCTCCAAAATTCAATGTTGCTTAAAACTTCACTGCAAATGCATGTTTTTCCTGCCAACGAACAGACATGTGGCCAAAGATCCGTATCTGTATTTGTATCTGTATCTTTCACTGCCCGCACTAACACAGCTACAGCACTTTCTCGAATTTTTGGGTTCAGCGAAGGGGAAATTAGGAAAACGCTGCCGCTGCGCACGACGCACTTCGTCACACTGACTCCGCGTTGCGTTTGACTATTTCTAGGAAGGTCGCAGCAGGCCCGAAAAATATTTAGCTCAGTATCTTGAAAACAATATTCGACTCTGCGCTTGTGTGTGTGTGCTTGGTGTGTCGGTGAGTGAGCGTGGAAAACGCCGAGCCGAAAGTTGAGTGAATTCGCACCGTTTCGGTTTCGATTTGAGTTGAGCGCGTAAATGTATCTGACAGATACTCTACATGACGATCGCGGGGAGAAACACCGAAAAACGTGCAGAGAGAGAGCGCTAGAGTGAGAGCCAAATTTATCTATGTCGACTAAAAAGACCTCAGAACCTAAATGCCGAGCACACTTTCGGATTCGGATTGGGATGTATCTGCATCTGTATGGCACTAAAAAAGTGCGTGAGACTAGCGCACTTCAGGATACTTGAGAAACTAAACTGTTATACAAACTAGACTGAATAGGTTTTAATTAACTTTTTTATGACTATATTAGCAATTATACAATTATATTGTTAGCCTCATAGGTAAGCACTTATAGTTTAAATTCCAAAATGTTTAAATTCAAATTGTAACTATCTTTAAAATGACCATTCGAGAAATTATTAAAACTATAGCCAATCTAGGAACAAATCTTTGTACCTCCATTTTTCACTCAAAGTGCAAATAGAAATAATTTATAAAATGAAATACTTAATCACCCCGAATCCTGCTTTATCCTGATAGGCTGATCACTTCCCTAAAAAAAAGATGCCGCTAAAAAGCGAACTATTCCCATTGGTGACTGCCAAAAAAATTGCACTAAAAAACTGCACCACAACTGGCGTTCTGCAACCCTCGCTTAAGTCGCGTGCCGGGCAGCTGTGAATTCTCGATGCATTTCAACCCCTCGCCGGCTGATATGAAATATGCACCCCCGAGCTGCATTGTGCAACATATTTGCGAACGCTCGTCCTGCCTCTTCCTCCCTTTTCGTCCTGCGACTCCGGATTGTAGCAATTAATTTCGGCACGTGCCACGCTGGCGTGCCAAATCGATGACCAATGCCATTGATGACAGTCGATCCGAGGGCGGAAACTGTATCGAGGATCAAATGCACAGGGGAGGCATCAGATGAACATTTTGTGGTTCGTAAATTTGGCAAGACCAGGATCGATTTGCAGTAAAAATGTTTTCGAAGGATAAATTTGGAAGAATATTTTTGTAAAATTACCAGAAATTAGTAGGGCAAATTAAAATTAGTTGTTCGACCTAATTTATAAATAACTATGTCGCAGAAATGTTTTCGAATATTTAGTTTATCTAATGAACAACTTCTGCTACTGACAACATTTAGATAAACGGAAGACTTGTTATGAAAAGGATTTGTTTTTAAAAACTAGGATTGTTATAAGTAATATTTTATGTTTCACAGCTTGTTTTGGTATCAATGTAAAAAATTGGTAACGCAAATAAAAAGGTAATATGAACCAATCGAGGCCCAAACAAGATGAAAATCATCAGAAATTTCCGAAGGGCGAGCGCTGTTAATGCCTGAGGGGTCACTGAGGGTCAGTTTGATGTTTTATCAATAGTAAATAAATGCTAAAAAACCCAAAACAATGCATCGTGAGCCAGCCGTCGCACAGTCTGTAATCAATATTTTGGCTGCCCTAAGCCGCTCCCAATCTCAATCCGCTGGCCAGTGGTCGATGGACAAAGCCGGCCAAAGGGACAAAGGACGCGGCGAGAGCGAAAGTGCCCATTAGGGATGCAACGGATGGCAGGCACTCACATGTGCGTAATTGGAACAGGATTAACAAGGCGTCCTGCCATTCACACAGGCAATGCAATTGAAGTTTGGGGAAGTGCAGCCGGGCATTGTCCGAGGGTCCGAGGATCGGTTCAGTTTGGTTCGAGGCACATCCAGACGGGCCATTGTGAACGGGGGCGCAGACACAATGGCCATGAAAATAATCGGCTTTAACTATAAAACGTTGCCAAACATAAAATCAAGGCTGACATGAAAATGAGGAAAATTCCAGACCGAAATTCTATGCAAAATCGCAAATGAAAGAGCGCGTGGGGTGGTTCGAGGCACGTTGGGGTGTAGAAAAACGGCGATGGGATGCAGGCATTCGCTCCATTTAGCCATCCATGTGGCATTTCCGCACAGCACGCGTTTGACCCGATATGGCACCTCGTCTCCCTTCGGGGTTTTCTCGTCGATAATCAGGATACGTTTTTTGTTGTCATCTTTTTATGCGTAAACGCACACAATTTGCATGTCCAGGGGGGTTAACATGTAAGCGCAAGCATTGAAGTGCCCTACTTTCATTGTAGATTGACATGTGATTGATGTTTCCATTTGCAGTGACAGACCGTCAAAGAGCTCTTAGTCGCGATAAGCTGCCTTCGCACGGAGCAATTGAATTTAATCAAATTGTATGCAATGTAGTTGCATTAATTACAGTATAAACTAAATAAGAGTGGGAATACACTACACCTAAAATAGTTATCGTTCGATCTATAATTAAGCTGTTCACGTTAAAAAATATGATAAGAGCAAACTCCCCCAAAAGTATGCCACGTTTTTTGTGTTTAACTCAAGCATCAAATGATTTTAGTATGAAATATTTTTGTATTTATTCATTCTTTTCGTACTGTTATTAATTGTGATTCTTTAGAGATATTTTATAGAGATATTTCATATATAATTAATAGGAATTTAAGTTGCATTCAAATAATTAGATAATTCTTGTTTTGCTTTCTCTTAAGATGTCTCGCATGTAATTGGCGTATAAATATGCATATAGTCAATTATTTCGTTTATTGTGGTATAAGAGGTGAGTGATATATAAGCGTGTATATACCTTGAGGCTCGTATAAATCAACATTTATTTTGTTCAAGAGGGTTCAAACAGAAACTCAATCTCCATCTCGAATATTAAAATGATTACATTTAATTGCATTTTTTTTTAATTAATTGGGCTTCGCTTTGATTGCAAATGAAATTCGCTGCGTTTTTGTTGTTTCTTTTTCTAATTTTTAATTATTTATGAGAACCAATTTTGTACATTTTGTGTATATGAGAGAGAGAGTGGGGAAACAATTTCATAGGACATACATATACGTACATATAACAAAGGCTCTACATGATCTATATAGGGCTGAATTATAGATAATTGTAATTATATAGATTCATACATTTGAAATATTGATTGCAATAAAGGTATACGATAGACTTATTGAATATATAATGGAATATATATTTGGATTTGATTTCTAGAATTGATCCTTGAATCATTTGTGTGTGTGTGTGTCTGTGTGTTTGTGTGTGTGTGTGAGCGAGTGTAAATGTGTGCATGTATGTTCGACCTAAATCAGAGTCACTTATAACACTAAGAAGCAGTCATTTATTCTCCATTTAAATTTACGTTGTGTCGTCACGTTCCTTGAATCCTGAAACAGATTTCAATTTCTGTACAAAGTTGGGCGCTTTAACCATAGGCCATTGGTTGTTCGTATGTATAAATAGCTATAGCTATAGCTCTCTACGACTACGTATTTATGTAAGTGTGCTTTGTATAAATATATATCTATATGCCTAGAAGTATTCATATTCGTATCGTAATATATTACAATGCTTGCTCAAACAAAAGGTTCGGTAAAATATATATCGAAATGTCTGGGTTTCTGTGGAGTCCACAGCAGACCCTCTATAAGATGGGGCTGCTGATGGAGCTTGGATTTGTTTTCTATGAGTTACGAGTACGAGTATTGTATATATAGTAATTCATTCAGTCTCACAAATAGGAAAGTATTATGTGTGTCGCTTATTTTAGTAGATTCCTAAAGAGTTTCAAGTCGATCAAATGATGGCGAAGAGAAACAAAAACATAAATTCGCGAACTATTGCACAAAAAACAAAAAAAAAAAAATAATAATTAGATGATTGCACAACCAACAAATGTGAGTTTAAAACCAAACGAGAAATAAAAAATCAATTTTGTGTTTGTTTTTTTTTTTTTTGTATAATTTTGATTATCTTCTTTTATATTTTCCATGTATGTAGGCTTGTCTCATCTTTTCTGCGTTTTGCTTTTCTTTTTAGAAATATTATGCGTATAAATATTGCATATGCTTAGAAATCTTAGGGCTAGCTTAAACTAGACTTTACGTGGCTAAAACATCTCATCGTCACTCGTTTCCTAACTCCTGCTGGCTTTGTATCAAATACAAAAATACAAAAACTTTTGCATAGTCTTAGTCTCAATTATCGGGATTCTACACAATTTTTCCCGAACTCCCCACCCCCGTATCTCGTACTTTACAAGACAAATACTTAATCATTACGAATTGGTGTTGTGTCTTACAGATCGAAGCCGAGTGCTGGACTCAGCCTTTAATATACAGACCTTAGTGTCTAATTTAATTAATATGCTCTTAATAGATTTACGTGGATACTTAAAGCTAGTCAGCCTCATTAAGATTATAAGCTTATGTTTAGCTAAAGATTTTATATATATATATATAATATTCAGACGAAAACGAAGACTAATTGAGAGCATAATTTTGGTAAAGTACAATACGAGCAAATTTTTTGGATTCCGTTCTTCTTTTTTTTGTTTTTGTTTGTGGTGAAAGGAGTTAAAGGAGCTGGACAAAGGTTGAATGATTAAGGCGCAAAGTAGTTTGTGGGGAAATATCCTAGAGAGTTATACTAACGTGTATATATTTTATATATATTTAGTGTGGTTTACAATATAATTCATATGTTTCGAAATACAAATACAATCGTAAATGTAAACGTGGACAAATGGAAACAGTCAAAAGCACCGATTTTTCAGCTAAGTTTTCTTTACGTTTTTTTCTTTTGTTTGTTGCTTAGTTTTTATATCATTTTTTCCGTAATAATCATAGTAATCATAATAATGATAATGGTAATGGTAATCCCTAGAGGTCTACGTAATTATATATAGCTAGGCGATACTAGTTCAACAGATGCCGAAATAAGATTTCCTTCTATGTACAGTTTTGCTATCATTTGTTTGTTGCTGCATTTCCGGTTGTGTATATATAATAAAATACATATAAATATATATATATATTCGTATGTATAATAATGATATATTCATATATAAAATACGTATATAAGCTTTGCAGTTCTGTTCTTACTGAACAGAGATGATCGAAATGTTCTTTTCGCGGATCTCAGTGCTAACGAAATTCAAATAAGGCAACTTGAATCTATGTATTGTATGTGTAAATGTATCCTTATTTATCCTTTAACTCTTTACTACGTAATCTACATCTAAAGGTGCGCGCCTCAACAAACAAACAAACAAACAGCGAGGGTGAGAGAACAAATCAAAACTGGAAAATCATCGAAAGTCAAGTGTAAATGCATTTTCTTTCTCTCGTTCTCAGTTTTTTGCAAAATTCTCATCTGCTCCCGGCTCCATTTATTTTCCCATTAACAATCGCTTGCTGTTAACCAATTTTGTTCACTTCCGATATATATGTTCGGTGTATATATATAAAATATTTATCAAAAATAATATGCCTTTAGTGCTCTCCTGCCATGCTGATAATGATGAGAAGAAGAATTCATGGGATTGCCAATTGGTGAGATCTAGTTTTCATAGCGCGAAAATGAGTTTTCAATTTCAATTTCAGGGTTTGAGGAGGATCCAAAAATTTACGAGGGGAATCTCTAACTATATACAACTATATAATAATACCGTTACGTTTACTTGTGCTGCATTTTTGTTATCCTTTTCGATTTTTTTTTTGTTTTAAGGGGTATCGTCTGTCTGTCTGCCTGTCTGTCGCTTAACTCTATTTAACTTTATTGCACTTGGATTACATCACTTCCTGGTCTGGTCTGCAGCTGCTCCATATACCATGTACCATGTACCTTCTACGTGCATTCGATGATCATGGGCTGGTTGGAGGACTCAATGACCGATGGTCTGCTCTCCTGGGCCTGCACATGCTGTCCATGCAGATACACCCCCGATTCCGGCAGGGATTTGAGTCCCTTGGGCGAGTGCTGCTGTTGCTGCTGCTGTTGCTGTTGCATCTGCAACGGATGTGCGTGGCCATGTTGCAGCAGACGGCTGGGCGAGTTCTGCTGATGATGTGGCGGCGGTGGTGGCAACTGGCTGGCGGTGGTCAGCAGCATGGGTGCCGGACCCACCGAATGCTGGGTCATCAGTAAGTGGGGCGGTGGCACTCCCTGCTGCTGATGCTGCTGTTGCTGCTGCTGATGCGACTGCTGTTGTGGCGCCATGTGATTGCCCAGGGGTATCAGGCGCGGTGGCGATTGACCCCCACTCGAGAGGTGCCTCAATCCCGGATGCACAGCAGGATGCATGTGCTGCGTCAGTTGCTCGTAGGCTTCTCGGGAGTCCGGTTCGGGATGGTCTTTATCTGAATGTTTAAAAAATTTAATGTTAGTTAAGTTTAACCCAGAGCAGTAAGCCATTGAAACCTACCCAAACACTCCGATGTTGCCGCTGCTGCCATGGCCAGCTCCTCCTCCAGATTGTTGGGCTTGCAGCTGGTGGTCTTCCAGTGGGTCCTCAAGCCGGATGCACTGATGTACTTCTTGTCGCAACCCTGGCACACATAGGGCCTGTCGTTCGTGTGCAGTCTCTTGTGCAACTTCAGATGCACAAACTGTGTGAACTTCTGCGGGCAGAGATCACAGGCATATGGTTTCTGACCACTGTGCAGCCTCAAATGGGTCTTCAGGTTGGAGGTGCTCGAGAAACGCTTCTTGCAGATGTCGCACTGATGCGGTTTCTCGCCCGTATGCACCAGATGATGCTTCTGGAGGTGCGCCAACTGGGTGAAGCTCTTCGTGCACACATTGCACTTGAAGGGCCTTTCGCCGGAATGGGTTCTCAGGTGCACCTTGAGGTTGCTCAATTGGCCAAAAGTCTTGCAGCACACATTGCACTCGTAGTGCATCTTGCCATCCTTCTTCTTGAGCGGATAAGGCAACGATCGGTAGCCTCTGGAGGCCAAGGAATTGGGACTCAAGGGGCTGCCGCTGCGGGGACACGAGTTGCCATCAGGACTGAGGCTGCTGGGTGGGGATATCCTCAGCGGGGACAAACGCTGCAGGGGTGTGAGGGGCTGCATCAGCGGATGGTTCAGCATTTGGGTGCTGGTTTGCAATAAATGCAGATTTGTGGCCGAACCCGCACCACTGGATGCATTCGACTGGCGATCGAACGGGGAATGGGAACTATGTGGTGGTGAGTGGAAGGTCGAGGTGGCTGCAGCTCCATAGTGGGGATAGCCAGGATAACCCGGACTCGGTGAGTGGCCACCCGCTTCGCCGGCTCCCAGATAAGCAGCATGTCTCGAGGGCGAGAAGATGACATTGTGATGATGGTGGCTAGGCGGTGGTGGTGAGCACTCTCCCTTGATCATGGTGGCTCTGGTCATTTCCTGTTCGCCGACCACCACTGCCGACGAGGAAAGCTGCTCGGGATTCTGTCCCAGATTGGAACTACTATCCGGACTCACGGCATTACCGTACCGCTGGGATTTCTTGTAGCTGTAGGCCATCTCCGTGGGCGATGTGGGCGGTGGTGTGGCGGCATTGGCCTGTCGGCAGGCATTTGCCGCAGCAGCTGCCGCCTCCAAGCGATGTTGGCTGGTGAGGATAGTCTCCAGGATGCTGGAAGAGGGCTGGCCAAATCGCATATAGCGTTCGCCGGGAGGATCTGGTTCGTAGTAGGGTTTACTCAGTGGGACAATGGTGCGGGCTTGACCGCCAGAGTTGTGTTCCAGTACGATGACCGTGGAGGAGGCGGGCTGCTGGTTGGATGGTTCCCTCTCCTGGATCCTTTCGCGCTCCCTTTCCCGTTCCCGCTCCATCATCAGCATGTGCTCATCGCCCAGATGGGTGGTGGTCGATGGGCAAATTGAATCGGGTTCCGGATGCATCACCTGATCCTCCTCCTCCTCCTGCGGCAAGGACATCTCCTGGTCCACTTCCTTAAGGCTTGGCTCCTGTTTTACGCAGGTCTTGTTCTTGAACTCGTACTTCAGCGGCATTTTCACCTTGAACTTTCTATACTCATTCTTGTCCGTTTCGCAAATGGGCGTCGCAGTGGGTGAACTGTGGCTAATCATCGAGTTGGTAGTCGTGTTGGCCATTACCACTGCCGGTGGAGAACTGCTGGGCTTTTGGGCCTGGGCAATCACTGTCTCTTTGGGAGCAATTGCCTTCTTCGAGCAGTCCAGCACGTAGTTATGTTCACTCTCGCTGTCGCTGGAATCCTCGGGTGGTGTGAGTCCATCCTCGTGGCACTCGTTGCTGTGGTAGCCCTCGTCCGATCTCACAGACCTCACGCTGCCATCCTGCGGGGTCATCTGATGGTCCAGACCGGAAAGGGGAGATCCCGCCGTATCCTTGTCACTGCTGGCCATAGGCGATCGATCCTGGCCGATGATTACGGAGGCATGTCGACCATGCTGGATGTGCGGGTGGTGGGCGTTGCAAGTGGAGGTGGTGGTGCTGACGTGGGCGGGTGGACTGGAGCGGCGGCAGCATGGCGTGGCAGTCGGTGGTGGAGGTGTGGCACCGGAAACGGAACCCGCAACCGAACCATTCGCCGGACCATTTCCCGCTCCCACAGGCAGATGGAGACCCATGACGTAGGTTATGTGACTCACGGCCACATCGGGTGGAATTTCCGGAGCTGGCATCGAGTATCGCGGCTTTCCGTCCTCTCCCTCCGCCTCTTCCTCCTCCTCGTCCGCCTCCTCCTCCGCTTCCACAGCCTGCTTGCATGCGCCGAAGATCGTCGTCTCAGGATCCACATCGTAGCCCAGGCGACTGGCGAAGTCCTTGCAGTACCAAACCATTAGCTCCTCGTTGGGCAGAATGTCGCGGGTGGTGTAGAAATAGATGTTCTCCTGGTGCTGGCACGCCACCAGGTTCATTACGGATAAACTATAAGCGGAGGCCACATAGCGCATCCAATTGGACTGCGAGCGATCGGAACCATCCAAGTAATAGTAGTCATCGTCCTTGAAGATCTACAGAAAGAGAAAAGAGCGGGGGGAAATGGGGAGATTTAGAAAAATTCTGGAGAAAAACGAAAGAAAGCATAACGACACAAGACGCACAACAAAGAAGAAAAAACATAGCTCATTCTACAAGGAAAATTGATTGAAGGATGTGTTTTTAGAAAAATTTGCATAATTTAAAAGTATTTTTTTTTAAATACTCTTTAATATTCCTAAATTTTTTTAAAATACACAACACATATAGATTGATAGAGCAGTGCAAGGTTAGTTAGAAAGAGGCTTTGTGCTGATCGGGGATTAGCTGGGAAAGCAGGTGTATAGTTTTGGGATTCAAAGACAACAAATAGAAATCAAAGAAAGCATAAATCGTGAGTGGTACCTTAATATTCCCGTAGGTTATGTGGCGTGTTCCCTGCACCTGATTTAACCACAATCAAATCGAATTCGTTCCAAAATGCAAAAGTATAATTTTGAATTTATGATCGGTTTTTTGTTTTTTTTTTTTGGTTTTATACATATTTGTGTTCATTTTGGTTGGGTAATTGTGGGATGGTTTAAGATTAGATCACATGAAATAAAAATTAAAGAGAAACGAGTTGGTTAGTTGCATATTTCGATTTTCTTTTCGGCTGGATGATTGGATGGGGGAAGCATGTTTTTAGGTGATTTTTATAATGACTCATTTAAGGCAACACTAAAACCTTCGTTTTTTTTTTTGCGAAGGAGCTGTGACCAAAAACAAAGGCAAATAAAAAATATGCAAATGAATTGAAAGCCCACAACAGATGCTTAACCCTTCGTTAAATGTTTAAAAAGAGATGAGGATGCTTACCCGCCAGAAATAGCGCGCCTTATTCTTATCATTGGGATAATTAGAGGTTGGAATGCCTTCGAATGGGCCAAAGCGAGTGCCACGTGGGATGACCCCGCTGCTCCAAACTCCTTCAGTCTGCAAGTTAGGAAAAAATCAAAATGCTAGGATTAGCTTCACATTCTCCTGTATAATCTTTTAAGCTCTTAGGGCTTTTCATTTGTATAGATCCTTTCTTACCTTAACATTTGGCGTTGAGTAGACCATGGATGACTTGAGCGTCAGGCTGCGCGGCAGCGTCTTGTCCGCCCGATTGGGCAGTCCCCGCTCCGCCTGGACATCCGGCACCAGGTAGACGGCCAGCCGCTCGAAGTCCTCCTCCCGCATCCTGGTCACATCGTAGTCCTGATTGCCATCCGGCGTCGGACTGCGACTTCGACTGCGACTGCGCGCCCTTCTCGCCGACAGCTTGTGATGCGGATGGGGATGTGGATGCGGATGTGGCTGGGCATGCTGGTGCGGATGTGGGTGATTGAGCGGATGGCTGTGGGCGGGATGGTGGGGCTGGTTGGCTGCCTTCATGATGGCACCCGACTGCTGCTCCTGCGGATTTTGTGGCTGCTGCTGCGGCAGATGGTTGTGGTTGTGATGTCCATGCATGGCGACTATAGCTAGATTGTTGCTCAGCTAACACTGTGTATATATGTGCTGATTTTATATATATATAGGGGGTTCAGTGGTTGCTGCTTATTCTGCTAGTTGTTTGTGGTTGAAGTTTTACTTGATCTGGAATGGCACAAAGGATGGGAAAATGCGTTTTAAAAATAGTCATAATTTGGCGCTATAAATAGAGGCGCCTATCATCCTCTACACCTGAACCCCTGCACTCCCTCGCCCTGGAAAAGCTCCTCAGAATTTTCACAGTGTTGCATTCGTGTTATCGCCACTGCTAAAAGCTAACTGCAAAACGGCAACGAGTAGCGAGTGCAGGGGGTCAGCCAAAAGTAGGGGGTGCGGCTCTGGTGTTGGTGGTGCAGTTCAAGATTACGGCCTTAGTGGAGGTTACACGTTCACGTTCAGGGGCATGGCCACCCAATGCCCACCCACCGCATCACCGGTTGAGAAAATGAAATGAAAATTCCTCGAAGACAACTCACTTGAATTATTCTTCTTCATTTGGCTGCCGTTTTGGTGCGCTTTGTACTCTCGTTTTGCATTTGCACTGGTTTTTCCCTCACATTGCTTTCAATTTTTTTATTAAAATAATACCCGTTTACTTTTTGCTGGGCTTTTAATTAGTATGAAGCTGATAATTGATTGCGGGTTTTGTATTTCGCCTTGCACTGATTCTGATATTTTTCCTTTTATTTGAATTTTTGTTGGTTGGGCCCGCAAATTACGCATCACTTTCCGTTTCGTTCACTCGTTACGCATACGCCGTGTGGCCTGCCGCCCGCCCCGGAATAATTTTCCGGCTGTGGCCGTCCAGCTTGGCTTGACAAACTACGACTACAGAGCTCCTGCTGCTCAGTCAGCATTCTAATATTTGCACTGCGACATTTAAGATTTCCGTCGAAATTCGCCAGGCGGAAATAAAATTAAGACGCATCTGCGGCAAACGACAACGAAAATACGAACAAAGATTGAAGTAGAAATATTTATTATACTTTTTTCGTTCGGTT
This sequence comes from Drosophila melanogaster, assembly GCF_000001215.4. NCBI lineage: Eukaryota > Metazoa > Arthropoda > Insecta > Diptera > Drosophilidae > Drosophila > Drosophila melanogaster. The sequence goes on along the minus strand of NT_037436.4, from coordinate 5,643,190 downwards.
GCAATGTGTATTTTTGTGAAGAAGAGCTAGGGAAACGTTGACGCCGCCAACCGAGAGTTCCTACTACTGACCCACATCCAACCGGCGTAGACCCCAAAAAAGCTCAAAATTGCAATTTCCCATACATAGAAAGTCGCATACACATACACACACAACAACCGGCATTGCACCAATACCCATTGCACTGCCATACGAACGCATCCCGTTAAAGATTCTCAAATTCTCGCTCGGAAAGTTCTGCGCTAGAGAGGGTTGTGAAAGCGCTTTCCGCTGGCGAAAAGCTTCTCGTTCGGTGGCTCGGTGGTGCGGCTAGTGGTTGAAGCAGTGGTTTATTGGTGGTTGCTTGTCGATTATTTAAAATGATAGTTTCCCTGTTTTTTTTCTCTCTTTTCAGACATTTTCAGCTGCGCAATCAAGAATTTATTGTGCAAGGCTGGCCATTCAGTTCCTTCCTAGAAATGGGGAAGTTGCATTGGTTTCGCCTTGAGGGTCCCTTGGACAATTTGCTGGGAAACATATAATTGCATGATCACTTCACTTTGATTACATAAATTAAGGGAGAGTTCTTGTGGGTATTCATGGTTATGGAAATGATTAAACCCCAACTTGAATAAATAAAACGTATTTAGCTGCAAACATCCGCAAGCAGATTAGTTTAACTAGGGATTTCCTTCACTAGAAACCTGGTCTATTTGCAGCAGGAAATACCAGGAACTCTTCTTATCGCCACCCCAATCTCAACTATTAATACAAAATGATATCGCGCCCCCCCAATCATGTTGAGTGCAATCCCATAACCAGGAAGTTCACTTTGGAGGCCGTTCGTGGGGAGGAATGGTTGTGGTTGTGGACTCACCCAATCGATACAGATATATGAACAATAAATACGCTTCTATATTCAACTACCCCGGTAAACCATTCAAGTGGCCAAAAGGAGCTACAAAATGGCTCGAATCCCGATTCCGTCCGCTTGTCGAACTGCACGCACGTAGAATGCAAAATGCGAATGCGAAGTACAAAATACGATTTTCCCGAGCCCCGGCGATCAAATGCGACACGGATGCAAAATTGCAACACTACCGACTATGTGAATCTATCTGAATGTCGGTATGTCGGCTTGTGTGCGCTGAATGATGCCTAATGCACTTGCACTTGCACTTGCGAATTGCATTTTGATTCTGTTCAGCGAGTGCGGAAATGTGCGAAAACGATCTGCAGAAAGTGATTTCTGGCTGCTCGTGATTTTCCCATCCCTTGTCTATGTCTTTCCACTTTTGTGTGTGGGTTCTTGCCAGCTGGCGCCGTCAGCCAAAAATATGCAGACGAAATGAGGAAGAATCGAGCTGGTGGGTTTCACGAGATACTTTCGTTTTTCAGGGGGGGTGGCGGCAACCCTTTGCGCAATTTACAGATGCGTTCGACACACAAGGAAGTCATGTATGCCTTGCTGCACAAATATCAACAATATTCTAGTTAAATCAACAAACTGCATTCGTGAGCGTGAAACTGCAGATAGCGCGCCAAAAAAAGCTTTTCGCTATCGCTGCGAAAATGAAAATAAACAGCTGCACATACAGACATTAGAAACAAAAAGTAAAAATCGCTTGGCGCTTTGCGTTTCTAATCATCGCACAATTGCATTTGAAGGACACACACTCGACGCGAGCGAAATTAAAAATAAATAAAGTACACAGACCAAGACAAACTCATAAAAAGCAACACAAAAACAAAAAAAAAAAAAACAAAAAAAAAGGTATAAACAGAACATAGCAAGAGGCAATTGATCAGAGGCATTCAACATTCAACTTGAACGCTGACGACCCGTGATAAGAGCACATTGCGCATACGCCATGTATGCCGCGTATGCCGCCGCCAGTGAACAAAAACTTCCGCGAAGCTCCTATGCTCTCGCCATGCATCGATCTTTATCAAATTGCACTGCGGGAAGCGATTGTAGCCGAGCCAAACAGAACAGAGCCCCAAATGGGGTCTCATGCCGCTTGGAATCGCTCGCTCAAGGACAAAGTGAACTGTACTAACCGCATTAGCGCTATACCAATATATATGTACATATATGTATATGTATGAATGTAATGTATGCACTTCTATATGGTACTTTGTATGTGTGTGTGCGCACGTTCAGCTGATAACTGCACTCTGCCAAAGCGCCGCAGTCATAAATTTTTCGCCATCTCGCTCTATCTAAGTAGGAAATCGGCGAAGCTAAGTACTTTCAATGAATAAACAAATTTAACGATGTTTTTTCAAGTGTAATGTAAATATTTATTATTTAGCCATATGCAAGCCATGGAAGTGCTTCAAAAGTAGAGGCTTCTGTATTGGCAAAAGGATTGTATAACTAATAACTCAATTTCAAAAGATTGTTGAGTAAGTTTACATATTAATTTTCGTAGAGATTGTCGTATTTCATTAGCATTACTACATCTCCGAATCATTTTTTTTTAATTTTAATCAAATAGTCAATTTATTAAGTGTGTATTTTTTTGATTACTCTAATGAAGAATGAATTTCTTGTCAATGTGTCTATGTATTTTAAATAATCTAAGCCATAATACCTATCAAAGGCGGAACCAGGAATTGCAAATTTTTGTTTACACATTCTTAGGTCTTTTTGCCCAAGGCCTGATCTATTATGACATCGAATTCGCTACACTTTCGAGTCGGATACAGTGATTTTAGCCTGGCACTTGCTTCGCACTTACAGATGCAGCACACGATATTACTCGCAGTTAATCCATATTTTTCATTGTCGGCCGAGATGATTTGCAGTCAGTCAGTGCCCAAATACAGGGTGTGTGTGTGTGTGTGTGTGCGATGGAGAGGGGGCACAACCCGGAAATGTAAAAATGTTAAGGGGTGGAAAATGGTGAGGGAATGGCGGGGAGTTTGCATTTAGTTTTATGTGCATGCAAAACGAAACGAAAAGCGAAAAACGAAACGAGCGGGCTGGTGAGGTGGGGCAGCTGATAAAATAAAATTGCGAGCTATTTGTTTATTCTCTCGCTCTCTCTCTCTCTCTCTGCCTGTGTAATAATAATTTGTGTGAGCTTTTCAGCGTTAAGGGTACTAGTGGGGGGAGGGGGTGGCGAGGAGGGCGCCGTGGGCGGGTGGGGCGTTCAGCTAGAGCATCATCATCATCATCATAACCTTGAGTCACAAGTCGAGAATGTGCATGCGAATTGAATGCGAAAACAACAAAAATTGCCGCATTCGTCTCACTCATCCGCATTGCAAAAAAAGATAAAAAACAATAAGGAAGGGGTTGGTGGGGGTGGAGGGGGGATGCAGGCCGCACAGTGGGTGTGTGTAAGTGATTATCTAATCAGAGTGTCGTGAAATTAATATCAGCATTTCAAGGACACTGAACAAAAGGTATGCCAGTTATTTTTATGCTGATGATTCTGTATACATAGTACCCACCATCACCCACAATTCACCACCCACCCATAATCCACCCCCTTTAGGTTGGTTAGGTATTGTGTTGCGGTTTCGTTGCACTTTAACCTTGAAAATGTTGTGCATTCTTTTGTTTTTGTTGCTTTTGCTATTACTTCGAAATGCGCATGTGCACAATGAATGCAATCTCCACCCCACAAACGAGAGTGAGGAAAGGCGATTGAACTGCTCACACTCCTGCAAAGCACTTAGGCGATGCCCACTGTACAGTCAAGTCGTTGGGGATTTTGTCAGTTAATAATCGTAAATTATAAATCAATTAAAAATTCAATTCGAACACAAAGAAAGCAACACAGCTAAAAGCGAAAGTAGATTAAGTACGCAAATTTCAAAAGCAATTTTTAAACATTCGTACATTTTTTGTACCACATTCAATGCAAATTCTCTAAAAACAAAAACGAAAGTATTCAATTAAACAATTCCCAAGAATTAAGTTCATTCATTTTATTGCTGAAGCAGGTAATTGAAATAAATGTGCAATGTGTTTGTTTTTGATACGTTTTAAAATTTGCATAATTAAGTACACATGACATTCGCAGATAATCAAATTAAAATAACACACTTTTTGAAATTCCTTCTCATGCATTTTGTTAAGAACAATAAAAAGCGAATGGGAATTGTTGTTGTATAACTTGGTCAGTTGCTGCTCTGCTGAATTATCTTTTGGCGTTTGACTAATTGTTTTTCCAACTTTAGCAGCTGTTGCTTTTAATGGCAATAAATCAATAGGATTTTTTTATTGTTTCCCTATTATTTCTGAGTGCCTAGGCATTGCCCTTGAGCATTTGCTGATTGCATGTATTCTCCACTTAGCTTTGACGTAGGTCAAATAACCATAAATTAAGTGCTATTTTCGAAGGGGCACCGGCCCCTTTTCGACCCTTTTCCCCCTTTTTTTGCCCAGCATTTTCCTTATCAATGCAGTTTACGCTTCAAGTGTTTATTTCGAGTTGCTTTGCTAAGCTTTTCGTTTGCATTTTGCTTTCTTATCAGTTGGCAAATTTTCGCCCTACTGCGCAGTGAAAGTTTTCCATTTGCATGGTATTGTTGTTGCTGTTCTTATATGTATTTGTTTGCCGTTTAATTAGTAATGATTATACTTGGAAATTTAGATTGCCAATGGAGCAAGGGCGTTTCTATCTTTAAGTGCTTCATGGGATACAGTTTACCCACTGTCAAGCAAATATTTATTCTGAGCTTCTGCTGCAGGTCCTTCAGGCTTACATCATCTAGCGTACAAAAGGGTTAACGAACCCAAAGGTCAAATGCTTTTTACCCAGACTCAGACATAGACGTAGACGTGAACGTCGACGCCGGCAGAGGCGCAGCAACGATGAGGCAATGCAAATCCAACTGCAGCCAAGTGATTTGGCTGATGATGTCATGGCTACCAGAAAATATGAAATGGAAAATGGCGAAAATCAATGAGCAACAATTAAAAGTGCAGAACTATTAAGTAGAAACCCCAACCGATTTAGCTCTTTGAGAACTCTTCACTGGTGTCCTTTGCGCCGACAGGCGGATCAGGACACTTCGCAAGGAAGCGGCTTAAATCCATAATCCTGTGGGCGACATATTACCTTGACGACAATTTCGAACGGAACGAAACGGAACGACAACAAACAACAAACACGACCTACGACAAAGCGATTGAAAATGCGCATAAATTCGACAAAGGAGCAGCCACTGTCTGCCTCCCATTGGCGAAAAGGGGGCGGGGCCAAAAGAGAGATTCGTTGCCAGACCATGACAACAACAAAAAAGTCAATGTAAAAAAGCACACATACTCGTATATTCGCACAGGGCAAAGTGAAAAAAAACAACAACAACAACAAGTACAACAAAAATAAGGGCCAGACAACAGAAAAGGCGAACGACCCTTTTCAGGCATTTTCAGACGCCAGACGACGCCATCAGTGTGGATGTGAGTACACTGCAAGAAAATGTCCTTTGCGATGTCATTGTGTATGGTTCATGTAAAGAACTAACAGACTAACGAAGTAGTTTTATACAAAGTAATCGATTAAATCTCTTGTGGGATATCAAATTTCATATGATTGATAACACCTTATCTATTTATCTAACCTTTGCTGGCACATTCCAACTCTTATGATGCTTAAGAAATCATAGACCAATATTTTTTTTTTTAACAGTGCAGTCCGTTATGTTGGGGCAGGGCCCAGGCATCGAGCTCAGTCGACTTCGGCTCATTATCCTTTTCGCTTTCCATACATAAATCGCTGGAGCTGCGGCTGGCGTTCAATGAACTCCGCCGGGCACGTACGGTCGTCGTACCCGGGCAATCGGATACACACCCAATACGGAAAGCGAAACACACACAGGACGATGGCGATGGCGATGCGATGACGTTGACGACGACGTCGAAGGATGCAGAGCAGTCGACGCCGTCAGTGGCAGCGGCGCAGGCAGCAGACAGACGCGAAGGTCCTGCGAAACTTTGGGTTGGGTTCGCAGCTCCTTCTGTGTCCTTTTTGCGCTCCTCTCGTGAACGTGGACTTGACAGTGTGCAGCGTGGAAAACTCCGCTCTGCCTCTGTTTCTGTCTCTGCCTCTGCCGGCGTGGAAAACTCCGTGGGTCGTGCCAGCGCCGCTGCTGCTGAGGGCAAGGACCTCCAGACTGCAGACTGCAATTGAGCCGAGCTTCTGCGCCGACGTCATCGTCTGCCCAGGCAGGCGCAGCTAAGTTTCACTTTTAATTTTTTCCACCCATTCAGCAAAAGCGCCGCACGACCAAGGCCATGCGAGCGAAAGAGACAACGACTGGTGTTTGTGTCTGGGATATAAGGATATATGGTTTGGGTTCGCTGTGGGCTGTTTCTGGGTTGCTTCTGGGTTGGCTTTCGGTTGCTTTCGGGCTGGGCTGGGCTGGGTTGCTCCTCGGAACGGAGTGCATTACTGAACTGAACTGAACCGAACCAAGCCGAGCTGAGCTGGACTGAACTGAACTGAACTGAACTGAACTGTGTGTAGAGAGAAAGGTTGTTGAACTGCGTCGGCAGCGGCGAACTTTCACAACGAAAGACGGAGCGGGGGGAGTCAGTGCGCTAGGACATGGTCAGCACAAAAGCAAAAGTAGATTTTATGCTAAAAAACAAAAACCCTTACCCCAACCGGTGCTTACTTCTCAGAGGCTATTGCACAATCCCATTCTATACCATTCTAGACTATTAGTTACCTCTTTGATTTCGGTTGTTGCACAATTCAAACTCAGTCTCACTGTTTTGCGGCCTCAGTCTTAATGGCTCTGTTTCAGGTGTTGGCCAGTTTTTGATGGCTCTTTAAGCGCGACTTGAAGAAGCTGATGTTGGCGAAGGTGTCGCGAAAGTAGATGCGATCGAAGTATAATGGTCTGCGCTGATCGACGTGTGAACACATTGCACCAATTGGTGGTATCTCGGGATACTTGATTAGATACATTGACTTATGGCGAGCTTAACACTTAACTAACGCACTACAGCACTGGAGCACTCGATGTACGCTATTTTAAACGCTTCTCGTTTGCTAATTGAACACATTTGTGGCGGCGGCCTTAGCTTGTAGCTAATATATATATATATATATAACTATTTATGTATTGAACTCAGTGCACGGGATGTCCTGCTGGTTTTCTTTGCCGTTCTTTGGTCCACGCAACGCGGCTGTGCCATGAGACATGACCTGCCCAACGCGTTAACATCCCGAGTCAGGACTGAAATAACGAGCAGCTGCAAAAGCTGCCAGCTCCCTTCGATTTCAGCCAAATGCGGCAGCGAAGTTGGCTGCAACGCCGGCTTCTCTGCCCGCCGACTGCAGACAGTAAACAAGGTGGTTCTGGGTGGCTCTCAGGGGGCTAAGAGGGCTGGTAGGGCTGTTCGGTGCGTGGCGGCGGGGTGGAGGCCAATGCTATTGGCACTTGCACTTGGCATCAACTGAACTCGCCCAGTGCGAAACAATAACAACAACAGGGCCAGCACGGCAGCGGCAGCAGCGCAGCAAGGGCGGCCCTTTTTTAGCAGAGCTTCGTTTTGCGGATTCGGCCAACATCGTGCTTTTTTTTAAGTTCGGGAGTCTAAACCTATTGAGGGTGGATCTCTGGCAGCTCGTTCTGCTCTGGGCCGAGAAAATCGCACAGCCAGGGTTTATTTTGGAACACAAAACATATTGGGTTAGGTCAGGCGAAGGCTTTATTGGTCTAGGACAGCATTTGATTAGGATTTTCAGGGTAGTTAGCATTTTGAATCAGATCTCTTTAATGCTTCTATTTCTTGAATCATAGAAATTCACTTGTTAGGGTAATTAGGCTTATCAACATGATTGATCTTTTTTAGCATGATTGCATGTTATTTTTCATAAGCTCAGCTCCCGTTTTTTAAAGTGCATTGCAGACGTTGCAAAGCTCTCGCTGCATTTCTCGCTGCAGTCTCTCTTTTAACCCAAATTTTGCTCTCTTCTCTTTTGCAACGCATGCTCTGTTTGTGGGGGTTGTGCTGCCATTCGATTGCAAATTGACCGTTGACAATGAACTAGAGCTGCAGCCGGAAGTCTCGGTGCCAGGGACATTATGCAAAACTATTCGAATGAGCTAGACCTCTTCAGAGTTCATTTCGGCGTTGTCTTTGTGAATCTAACCGCCAACGAAATAGTCATAAAGAACGCCAAGCACGTTTTTTAATGGCCAGCGACATACAACTGTAAAACCGAAAAGTAATAGGTGGAGTACAGCCGGTGAATGTACCGTTAGGTTAATAAAAAGCCATTTTGTCATAGTCAAATTACGAGTGGCCGGCAAATTGGGGGATTACGTATTCATGGCGCGTAAATGAGCATAATTTGATTTCCAGTTCTAAAGAGAGGGGCCTAAACAAATAGTTTGACAGCTCCAACACCCCCTTTCCTATTGTAACAGCCAACTCTTTTATCTTTCGATCAATGATCATCAATGCACTGACAGAAATTGGTTCTTAACGTATTTGTGTAAATAACAGATATTTAATGCTTATGTTACATTCAGAGAACTACTGTGTGTATATATTATCTAATATTATCAATTTAGAGTTGGCTGATACTTTTTCGCAGAGTGCTCAATGTCACACTCTATGCACTGCAGACAATAACAACAATGTGGGCATTTACAGCTAAACACGATAGTGTCAAGGCAGCAACAACAAAGGCGACAAAGGCAACAAAACAACAACATTGACACAGAACCTGTCGCATCAAAGTTCAACGTCAAGTGAGGTTCGTAACTCGGCTTCGGCATTCAACTTCGGCTTGACATCGGCTTCGGCTTCGAGCTGTGCGCATGCGCATGTGCTCTCTCCTCTCTCCGCAGTGCGTATGTGTATGCATGTGTGTGTGTGTGTGCGCGCTTTGGTTATAACGCGCTTGAGTAGGTCGGTCATTGAACTTGTTTTCTTTTCATCTGCTGCTGCGCTACCACTTCTTTCGCTCCATTCTTTTGCTTGGCCACACTTTCTTCCTGGTTCGCTCTTTCTTTCTACCTGTATATCCCACCTGTGCGTCGGCGTTCTCTTTGCCGCCTCTCTTAAGCCTCTTATTAGTTTTGTATGTTACCTGGGAAGCTGCCGCGGATGACTTGGCAGCTCCACCTCTTCCTCAGCCTCATCCTCTTGTGCGTGGCAAGTGGCCAAGGCAGCAACAATTTCAAACGAAGATGCAGCTCCAGCAGAAAGCAAAAGGCAGGAAGAACCGCCCAAGGTAAGACCACGAGCGAGTCAATAACCCTGGCTCAAGCAAATAAAAAAAGCTGGCCAAGAGTAAGAGTGATTTGATTCCCTTTTCATCAGGCCTTAGAAGTGGCAGAGAACCGGACATAAGAACACCGGAGAAAAAACTTATAACTGATATTTGATTTGTTATATACTAGAAATCTAGCCATAATTGAATTTTTTTTAGCTGAATATGCTTTTAAGAATCCTAACTCCATTTCCGATGCTATTTGATTTTTTAACTTCATTTATTTTAAATGGAGCACTTGTTAAGCTCTTGTTTCCAGTGCAGAAGCAGAAGAACTTGCTGAGTGCAAGAACCTTTGGCTTGCTTCAGTTGAGCACGCCATGTGCCCATGAGCATTTGCCAGTTGAACGCCCTTTTCACGGCAAATGATTCCCAATGTGCGATGCCTGTACCATTGGGGGTGATCCGGGGATCCGGGAATCAGGAGGAGGTGGCTGAGATAGAGGAGCTGGCTGTTGCAACCTGCCCCAAACTCAAACCGTGCCCCTGGCCCAAGGATGAGCCGATCTGAACTTGTTTCCCCTCCTGGTCATTGGCTTCTTCTTCTGCTGCTGCGGCTGCTGCTGCTGCTAGCTGAAGCGGCAGATTCACTTTTCGAGGGGGGGATTTGCGGAGGGGATTCTCTAATTCTTGGCCTAGGTCCTTGGCCTCTCCCTAACGCTCTGTCTCGCTTACGCGCACAGCATCTTCTGTTGCTCGAAATGAAAACGAAAACCGAACGAAGGCAAGTTTGTTGCCTAAGTCATTTGTTATGTGGGGTGGGGGCATAGAATGTGTGTATGTTTGCGGCTGACAGTCAATGAACTCTCGGCATGCGTGCCAAAAAAAGAAACAGCAACAACAACAAATGAAGAAGAGGGAAAAGCCATAGAGGAATCAAAAGAATTGCTTTCATACACAAACTTAGACGGCGAGCTCATTTAAATTGCAAAATGAAGCAAGCTGTTTCCAAGCTATATAAGCAATATATGGGCGGATAGAGATATAACTCATTTCGAATGCCATTTGGAATCAAGTCAGGAGGGAAGACTGACAGCTCTGTGGGAGCAGGTGGCCAACGACAGAACTTGGACAGCTGCAGCTGCTAATGACCTTGATATTGAAATGATCATCGTGTGATTTTGAATCGCATTACAAATTCGCAATAAGTTTTGATTTCATTCGATCGGCTTGTCGTTGTGTTGTTCATTCATCTCTTCTCATTTCGATTTCGATTTCAATTTATTTGTTTATACAATATTTTATTGCCACTGCTGCTGGCGTTGTTGCTTTTATCGCCGTCTGTTGGAGCGTGTTAGCGTGCGATCAGTTGTCGAGTCATTTAAAGTCAAAGTCAAGGTTTTTCTGCCTTACGTCGCCAATTATCTGTCGCCATCTCGCTCCATCTGCTATCCAGCCTATAATTTGCTCTCTGTCCCTCCGTCGGCGTATATTTACCCCCATTTTGTTGTTTGTGCGATTTGTTTAAGCCCAAACTGGTTTTGTCTAATTATTTGTGTTGTGAGTGCTATATTGTTGTTTTTGCTGATGTGATTATTAAAATATATATTTTATATATATATATATATATATTTTTTTTGTTTATATAGGGACAGGAGATTGGCGTAGCTTTATACATGATTTTTCTAATGAAATGTCAGTCCCCATCATTCTGCCATCTCCCATTTGCGGCTAAGAAATTTTAGCTGCTTATGCCATTTTTCTATCCTGCCTGTAATTAATCATCATACCATTTTTTATCCGCTTTTTTGGGCATTTTGCTGAAAACTTGTTCTCGCCCAGTGCGACGTACTATTATATAACCTTTCTATCGAAAACTTATGATTAGCATAAATTGTATGTGAAAGTCTTCGTCGTGGTGTTAAGAATAATAAGATGTTGCTGGCTGCTGCTGTGTAACATCATGGTTAATTTTAAACGCTAGTCATAAATTATGATGGCTTTAATGTGAGATTTAGTGAAGAAAAAGTTGAAAATCAGGAATAGAACCCAAGCAATTAAGATGTCAATAAAAAAGTTGAAATAAAGAAAAATTATCTAAGAATAAATTAAAAGAGAAGTTTTGAAAAAAGTTCTAACTGGAAATTAGAAATTACCTAAGAACTGATTTGAAAGAAAAGATTTAATTACCAGTGGCCAGTATGATTTATTATGCAATTTATGGGAAAAGAACAATTTGTATTCATTCTCATTCTGTTATGACCGCCTTCCAAAAAAAAAACCCGCTCTAAAATTTCCTGAAGCTTCTCCAACGAAGACAGTCTTCTGAAGAAAGCTTTCTTTACAGAACTTTCGGGAACTGCTTCAAACTAGACAATTTCAATCTGTAAACTTAGACCCATAAAAACCCTTCATCGAATTCTATTAGCAAGCTCAATCGTTAGCTTGTCAGCTATATAATTGACTTGGAGCAATAAAAAGGCAGCTAGGAAAAGTTACGAAGTTTATATAAGGTAAATCATTTAGAAATACTTACCATGTTCAGTGTTTAAATGCATATCCGTTCCGTGTTGTTGAGGTTGCTGCTAATGTTGCGGGTAAATTTAAATCCATTACGCAATAAATCCAATCCGAAGCCGAAAAGTGCTTGCTGGCTATTTAAGTTTCGATCATAATAGACACTTTGTTATTCTTAAACTTTTCGAATATAGTTGAGCAAACTATATTTTTGATACACAAGTGCACTGGTTGGGGAATTGAACTAATTGGCTTAGGTCTAGTGGAATTTCATTTGCATAACTAGGGGCAGTCTTATGTGTATGTCACTTTTTGTCAGTTTAGCTGATAGACACAAATCACTTTGAATTGGGAATTGTAGCTTCTAGATACACTTAGTTTCAGAACTTTTTGTGGGTGGGTGTATGTTGCAAAGTCTGGTGGATCAGTGGTCTTTTTGCTGTCTTGAAGCAAGTAGAAGCGTAACGCGTGCGTCTTACGAAATCATGTCTCGATCGTTTTGTTGCTTACGGGAAACTGAAACTACGGATGAGTCGCGGTGCGACTTCAATGTCGATGTCGTTAGAGGCTTCTGAAGGCAGAGCAGCGGCAGCGCGTCGACTGCGCAGACAGATAGACTTTTCAGCATTTCATTACACGGCCTTACGCACACACTCGCACGCCCAGCACTCTCTTCTTTCTCTTCAAACACACCAGCGTATAGCAGCACACACCAACACACAGGTAGGGCGCAGCTCAGGTGTCTCAGGTTCTTGATCGCAGTGCCATTTACACTGATCACAACCACATCTCGGCGCTCTCTCAGCTCTCTGCCCCTCTCTTTCTCTTTCACCCTATCCGTCTCTTTCACTCGCGCGCACTGAGCGCAACAGGCCAGAACTTTCATTCAAGGTGAGCGCGCGGGCGCAGGTATCTCTTTGGCAGCACCAATACCCTGGCAAATACCGCCACTCTTTTTCGCACAAAATATGTAGTTCTAAACTCTTCTAACACACAAAAATAAAAAAATTATACAATATTTTTAAAGCAATATCGATGATCATATAGTAATCTTAAAAGCAGCAATATTATAAAAAGTACTAGAATTTAAATTAAATGACGGGATTAGAGACCGTACTTTTGAAACTAAAGTTCGTATTCAAGCTTTTTAATTTTCGGATATGTAAGTTGTAAAAATGTTTAACCTTGTTTTGAAAAGAAATGAATGAATGAAGTATACGCCTACTTGTAATTTTAAGTAAAATAAGAAACCATTACAAATATTTCCAGCCTAATCCGTACTTCTTTAAGTCGAGCTGAGCTTTTTATAAGAGACTGCGATGATTTTATTTTCAGTGTACCCGCAGTCTGGCCAGCGAGCGTAAATTGAGCATGCGAGCGTAAAATTACAACACCACTCTTCTAACAAGTTTAGAATCGGCGCAAGCCAAGCGCAACAAAATGCCGTCCGTGGGCCACTTGTTCTCAATGCTCTTAACCCGTTTGGTGGGGGCTCTCTCTCTCTTGGCCAGAAGTTTGGCACGGCATGTAATTGGTTTGTTCATGATTTGTTTCTGTTTCAGTTTTATTTCTGTTCCTGTTTTTTTTTTTTTGGGTATCAAATTTCATGATGCCATAATTGCATGCAAACAATTGGCAAACAAATGTCGCGCTCGCAAAATGGGAAGTGAGAGCTTTTTTGCATCACTTTACAAGGTAATTTATCATTGTGATGGATTACTTAATTTCGGTTCTTAACTTTATGCAATACTTCTAAGCAGCTCTCCAGTGAATGGTGAAACAACTTCGATTTCATACAGATTTCTTTACATGTATTTCCCAATTCGTAATATTATTCAAAAAATGAGTTTAGTTAAAAGTAAAAGTATAACTTTGAAAGCTCCTTTAGATCAATGGACATCTGTGCATAAACGCCAGTCATTCCATGACTCAATCTCTGAACCATTAATGATCTAATCGAACTCTATAAAATTGCGCTATAAATAAAGTGTAAATCACTTACTCAGAGACCACATTTTGAGTAGATACCAACTTCCTCTCCATCAAGCCTCTAGCCGCAGTCGTAAAAATGGGTGAGCATATCGTCAAAAACCTGGATGGTTAATAAATATATAATTAGTGGGAAAAAACACTTAACATTCCGTAAATGGGTATTGCCATTCTATTAAAGTCTGCCAAGACAAATTGAAAAACGAGCATTTACATAATTTAAGTGTAATTGACCACGTGGTGTAATCAATATTTTAGCTGGCCAAGCCAACCTTGAACTTAACGCCCGATGAAAAGACAAAAGACGGAGGATAGGATGCGAATCAAAAGGTAAATCCGCATCCGTTTTGTGGCCGGGAATAAAGGCCTAACTCATTAGTTTCTGCCACACTCGACTGCCGCTGCCATCATTCTCTATAAATAACAATTGAAGCATTCAAAGTTGGCTTGGAAAAAAGCGAAAGACTCTGTGCGGCAACTGGGATTAGAACCTTTTTTGTTTAGCCATTAGAACTCTTTTGGCTGAAAGCAAAAACCCGACGCGATGGGGTCAATAAATTCTTAAACACCACACGAGCATGAACATAATTTTAATAGTTAATACATCATCACTCATTTGGCCGTGGAGGAAAACAGTTTTTTAAGCGCTCGAAAAAATAAAAGTGTTCTAGGCAGACGGCTTAAATATATAATAAATCATCATCATCATGGCATTAGGCTGAAAGTGTAAATAAATACGAATATATATATAGGTGCGGTAATTAAATGTGTAATCTACGCTTAGTTGGGGAAAGGAACGCGCTTTCAAGTTCAACACATTCAGCTAATTTGAATATCAATTTATTAATGGGAATAGCTTCTTCTTTTTAATCGTGCATCATTAATTTTTAGACGTCCAGAAAAGGAAAGAACTTTCAACTAAACGAATAAACAAAAGTGATTCTCGAAAATTGTTAGCATAAAACTATTGCGTCTTAGGGAATGGAATCCCGATCGACAACAAATTCCGCGTATCCCATAATTGAAAGTTGAGAAATGGAAGAGGAAGCATTCTCTTTTAAATAAATATGAATTCGTTTGGGGCTAAAAGCAAAAGCCTCTGGCCAACAACAAGTGCCTTTTAGGCGGTTGTATTATTTAACACCCAAAAGAAGAAAAAAAAAAACACGAATACGTACGGGGTTTACCCTCACAAAGTTAATGTGAGAGACATACGGGTATATGCGTAGGCCCAAAAAGCCGGCATCTACAGCTGGCTTGTTGGCCCGGCTTCTTGGCCAACTCATCATCGTTTTGCCCGCTTTTGATGGCTCTTTCTGGCCGTTCCCGCCCTTCCCTCTCAGTTTTTGGGCGCAACAATCATTTCTTTCTTTACATTTCATTTCGTTTTTTGGTTAGCCAAGTTTATTTCAAGCTCACGCACACGCACGCAGTTGGCCAGGTTCATTGACTTCTTACCAAAAAATAAAAGGGGGAAAAGGAACAACAATTTTTGTATCTTTCGGTTTCTGTTTCGGACTCTGTCGCGTTCTTTGGTTCTTCTTCGTGGCCGCATTGTGTTCTTGTTGTTTTCGTTTTTTATACATTTCGTTTTCATTGCTGGAGTTCATTGGCCATCAGTTTCAGCACCATCCAAGCCAAAGAAGGTGCTGGCCGCACTTCAACAACTAAATGATGGCTGAAATGAAAAGGCCCAGGAAAGTTACCAGTGGTAGCAACATACATACATACATAAGTACATAAATATATGTATTCATTATTTATTACATTGGTTATCGGTTTTGCTTTATTTTTTGGCAAGAAAAAGAAATTCTTCCACTTGCCTCCTTTCCCGAATTTTGTTTTGCATATTTCTCATCGGCCCGTTTCGAGTTTGTCGCCTGAGTCTTTTGTTTTTTCGGGCGCTGTGATTGATTACCGGGATTAAGGCATAATAATTCGAAAATTATTTTGCATGACACAACATCAAAAACTAGTTAATTTATTGTATTCAATCTTCACGCAATGGCGGTGCAGAAATCGTGGAAAAAAGGCTAAGGTAGTTAAGAATAATTGGACACTGAGCTGCGGTTGCGCAACTCAATTCGATTTGCATTTTTGTTGGCAATTAATTCCTCCTAATTGTTGGTAATTATGCTTTAGTCAGGGTAGAAATAATGAAGGTCATTGGCTGTCATTTATTTTTAACGCTTAATGTGATAATGCATACTAAGAATTAAACACAGTTGTTAAGAGAAGAATCAGTATAAGTCCGTTTTTTGAATCATATCAGCATTCTCTTTAGTTAACTTTTTTGAAACTTTAATCAAAAAATGCAACAATCAATCAGGAGTCCCAGAAGGACTCAAGTCCCCAATCAATCTTAACCCAAATCTCATAAAGACCTCCGATTGTTTGTTTGTACGGTCTTTTGGTCGTTTTGTTTGCTTGGTCACTCAACAAATTAAGGAGTTCGCCTCAGCTTGCCACTTGTTGTCAGCTGCTACTAACAACAACAATCTCAGATCTTGCCATTAATTACCGCTCTGTTGGCAAAAAAAAAAAAAAAAAACACTTTTTTTGGCCTTCCCAGTGGGTAAGTAGTTCAACTGCTGCTGGTAATGTTGCAGCTGCTTCTGTTGCTATTTCAACTGCTATTGCTGTTGCTGATGTGAGAACTTGACTCTGGGCCCACGCCAATAGAACACCAGAATACGCCAACTAAAGCTCGCCTTCTTAACTGTTCCTCAGTCTCCACAGCAGCCGAATGGTGGCCAACAAGTGCACTGAGAGAAAGCAATCTTAAAATCAAGAATTTGCAACCAATTCTGTAGAGCCCATTCTATTTCTTATTCTATACTACAATTTAAAGATAATGTTATTGCGATACTTCTTAATTTTGTAACATTCTGCCTTTAAAATACAATGTGTGATCCAAATTTTACGGTGCAGTTCTTGGCTTCGGGAAAGGTGTTAAACACACGCGCGAATTTTGCGGTAAAAGCTCTCACCACACACACAGATGGAAATGGAGATAGAATTAGAGATGGAGAGACGTAGACTCATTGATAGCCCGCCACTTGGCGGAGTCTCAGCTCAAGTCTTCAGTCTCCAGTCTTCGTTCTTGAACAGTTGTTGTTATCTATGTGCCAAACCTGATTTACTTCATGATTATGTTTGAAAAATTAGGTTAGGAGCAATGAACTTGCCATTCGTCAGAGGCTGGAATGGCAACAGAATCGCGACCGAAGACTGGAGGCGGAGGAGGACCTGTAGAATCGGGCGGAGAAAGACGGGGAGACAAAGTGAATGCTTTTCTCTGTTTGCCTGTCAGTCTGCGTTCGCCTGTCCGTCTGTTTGTCTTAGTAATAGACACCTGTACAGGTCAAATTGGTCGGCTGTCTAAGAACCATTCCGCTGAACGGACTCGACTGGACTTTGATTGGTCGGCCGGTGAATGCCTGTGCCCAGGATTGAAAGGCTGCTCCAGATGAAGTGGAGGTGAATACTATTTGAACTTAGCCGAAGCTGCCATTTCATACAGACCCATTTAAAGTTCAACAGCAAATTGGCGGTAAATGAGAAACTAAAGTGATCATAAGACATCGATTCGAAGAGTTTAGACATCTCGAATTGCTTGACATATTTAACCCAAGCATTTAAGCAGGTCACAATGTTCAATATTTTTTAGTAAAAACATATTATTTCAAAATTGTGTAATGATACATTATCGAACGATATATGTAGTTACCCAAAGTAAATAAAAACTTTTTAAACTTAATGGATTGGTTTCTGGAATTGGAAGTATGATATTTAGGCAGTGCTAATTAAGGATGATGAAAAAATCCTGTTCATTAACGCCATGAATGATTAAATCAAATCAACAATTACGAGCGCCTGCTAAAAATAAAAAACCAAAAAAAAGCATCTCAAGGTGCGCTTTGCCATCCGAAGACTGTGAGAATCAATAAGCGATCTGCCGATCCCAACTCGCTGCAGGAATTCACTCTTTTTTCCGCAACGAAATGAAAAATGTGTGCTAAGCCAATGACCGACAGAAGCGGTACGACAGCAGCAACAACAACAGCAACAGCAACAATCGAGCCAACAAACAACCGAGCCAGCAGCAGCAGCAACAACAACAACGGTGCAAGCAGAGCGCACACAAAGGCAGAGCTAACTGTTAACACGAATACGTGTGTACGGCATATTCGCAAATCGCGACGAGGTGAAAGAGACTGAAGATTGGGGAAGAAAGAGGTGGTAAGAATCGTGAATTGGCCAAAAACCACCCCACCACACTCCTTTGGCCCCATCGAATCGACTTCAAGTGTTTGTGTCAATCTCAGCTGCCTACGCCGCTGCCAACGCCTCTGCCGCAGCGGCACTTTATGCTTATGATTACCCCACCAACACTCGAAGCTGCAGGAAAAAAAAATCTGGAAAAACCGCACGGCAATTCTGGAAATGTTCTACATTTTACTTAATACCAATTAAATGCGATTTGGCAGGCCAACGGTAAACGATAATGCGTGGTAAGAGTGTTTGGGACATTTATTTAGCAAAGAAATACAATATTTTGGAATAGTACCAAAACCCAAAGCAAAGATACTTCTAATATTGTGAAAAATAGTTGAAGAAAATCAAGATAACAGTCTTTGTCCTGCGGAAAATCAAGTTAATTCCCAAATTGGCCAATATCCTGTTTGCTCTTTCAAATGCGTCCACACATAGCTGACCCACAAAACGTTTGAAAATTATTCATATCCCATTGACAGAGGATCCTCATCTGTTTACCTATCGCATTGTTGGCCATTGTTGTAGGGTATAATTTGCTCTGCATTGTCTGGCCATTGTCTGTCGTCTTTGTATCTTTCTATCTCCGCAAAGTTGTTTACTGGCCAATTCCGTTCTGCTGCCGGCGATGGCATCGAAAAAGTTTATAAATTGTAACAATGAACTCTTAAGCTGTTGTCGCTCTTGTTTTCGGTTTGTGGACTAATGCTGATTGATGATCGAACACATGCGAAATCGGATATACTGGATGGAAAAGCATATGTCTTTTTGGATTTGGCGTGACAAGGTACTTGCATAATTATGAACCGTTAGATCGGTGCTTAATAGCGCGGCTGTATCCTGTAAAAGGAGCGCTCCCACGATACAGGACTCACGATCCAAGACTCCTGATCCAGGACTCCCGATCCTAAACGTAATTGCCACGGCATCAGCGTGCAGTAACTGTAAACATGCAACAAAAGGATTTCCTTTATTCCTACCACCGGCAACAGCAGTGGCATCCTCGGTGGGGGATCATCGGGATCACACCTGACGAAATCAAAAGCGTTCACAGTTATAAGGACGAGATCCCATGATGATAATCAGTGAATCAGTCCCAGCATCTGTCGAGGTTTTTCATTTCGATGTGTTTTTTCACCGCTTTCTGGGGTTGGGAACAATAGTCGAATGGGAAAATTTCCCATTCCGCGCGAAAATTCTCGAGTTTTTTATGAGTTTCCCTGTCTTCGTTTTTTTAAGGGTTCCTCCCTTTGATGTGCTTGTGTTCCAGTACCCAATAATTATGTAATTTTAGATTCGGGATAATAGAGGAAAATACGAAAGGCGCATAAGGAAGTGTCAGTCCTGGATGTGTGTGCTCATTTCATTGAGAGATCACTTCGATTGCCATTTGAACGGAAACGATGACCTGGAAAAGCGCAGGACAAGGAAAAGGATGTGCTGACCCAGTTAGTTGGGAAACGGAACTACTGATCCACTTCTCGACAAAATGGGCACAACACATATCCTTAAAAATTTCCTTTAGCTTTATTGCATTTTATTTGCTCACTTCCTTGAGTGCGGAAAATCTTTTTATTGTCCTGTCAAAAACGAAGAATTCCCGATAAGGAACACACTTTTTATGCTGGCCTCATAAATTTGATGGATGTCTAACTTAGCTGCGAAGGGACAATTTCCACGGATCGCAGTTTGCCACAAATGATGCAACATCTCGTCACGCCGTCTCAGGTAACACAATCCTGACCAGTCCCAAAAACACAAAAACTCTGACCCATTGTCCAAAAGGAGCGAGACAGACACGCGCAAATTTGACAGGAATAAACAACGCATAAAGAACACAGTTCAAGGACTTTGACTTGCCATTACTTTCTCCCTCTTCGCTGTTTTCTTTTTTTTTAAGAAGGTTGCGGTCATAATTTTCGCCAATCTCAGGTAACAAACTCGGCGAACAGCTCAAAATATTAGCCAACATTTAAGGGTCTCCATTGTGAGGAAAATGGTCTCAAATTTACCGAAAATATGCGTATGTAATCTTCAAAAATAAACAAGATTATAATGGCTAATTGTGTGCGGCTTTCTGGCATCTGGTAGTTTTCATCATGTATTTTAAAAATGATGAATAACCATTTTTCGTGACGTTCATGGCTTACTCATCTTGGGAATCGCAATTTTAGTAAGTTGTCAGAAAGCAAATCCCACTCCCTCATTTTATCCCGAGTTCCGCTTGCGTATTGAAAATTTAAAAAAAAAAAACGATTTTAAATCCAATTGAAGCACAAAAGAAAGCAACACCGGGAGCAATACGCAGTTCAGAACTTCGGACACAAAATACCTTTGAATTTCATACCCGTTTGAACACACCTTCTCGGCCCCCAAAAATCGCAGGTGGGCAGTGGCAGTGGCAGTGGCGCGGGTTGGAAAAATATGTGGGCTTTGTTCGAACCACCAGCTCTGTTTGCCCAACTCGTTCGACATAATTTAACGAATGCGAAAATAAACAATTTGTAGCCTCATTGCTGCGGGTTTTTGCTGACGATCGTCGGTTGTTAATCAATGTTTGGCTCGGTTTCTCGTTTCGCTTTTCTTCTTCCCGAAATTCTTTTCGCTATCGATGACTGCCTCCCTAAAAATTTAATGAGTTAGGTTCAAATTTACGTTAGTTTATATATTGATATTATACAAGCAATTGTTTTTCCATACATTCTCTATGCAATCAATTTCTTTTACCCCCCTAAATTTCATCTCGCTTGCTAAAAATCTCTTTCTTATATCCCAATCTTGTAAGGTCCCATCGTTTCACATCATTTCAGCTACTGTGCATGCAGAATTGGGGAATTGAAGTGATTCACTTCACTTTTTAACAAAAACAAAATGCCCAAAAACCGATTCAAGAACGGCAGAAAAAGAGTTGTATACATATTTACTCTCTCGCAGCCGAAAATCTTGACAGAGGGGCATAAAAAAGCGCGTGTTCGGGGCGAGAGTGTTTCGTGTAAAATTCGGTGGATTTTGGGCCAGCTCGCTCTTTTCCATTTCATTTTCGGCTCTGGCCCAAAATGTATTTAACCAACCAGCAACAACAACAAAAAAGATACAATAACGTATAAAATCGAGAAGGTCAACAAACTGAGAGCCACGTTAAAAATGGACTGGGGGTGGTGGGGGAAAGAAGACCACTGACTGACTGACTGTTGGTAACAGAGCATGCATTGTTGTTATTTTCATTATATATTTTGTGCGTTCGTTGAACTCCGGCGGCGTTTATATTTTTTTTTCGGCAGTTGAGCAATCTTTTTTTGAGCATTTTATTTTTGTTTTTCATGGTTTTTCGTATGCATCTTCGTTTCAAAACGAAAGACTTAAGCGACGAACTTCGGAAAGTGGGCGCGTCACGCCGATGGCCTCAATATTTCGCAGGAAACTAAACTGATTTGCCTACCGTGCAAGGACGAGAATGGGTTGAAGGGAATTCCTTGAAAGGAGAAAGCCAGTTAATGGCCAAGAATCGAAACGAACCCTTTGACGGATGATTTTATGGCTTTATGGCCGTGTCCTTGCCATAATTAGGGAATTGTTTTCGGACAGTAGCCGAACTGCTGCTATTTCCGCTGAGAAAGACGGAGTAGAGTGAGTTATCCTTCCACATCCTGTGTGCGCAACATGTGCGTTACAATCGATTGTCTGGGGTTTGTATAAACACTCAATTTCTATATCCTTTCTTTGCCCGCTATCTTTTCGGGGGTAAAATATCATTTTTCTCCATTTCACGCAATCAAATTGATTGAGGATCCACGCAATCCTATATCCCATACCTTTTCATTAGTTGATGGAAAGATGAAAACAGCAGCACCTGACGCCGCTAAACCTTTTTCCCCTTGGCGGGTTTTTAGCGGTACCTGTACCCTGTGTTCCGCTGATGATATTCAAATAAAGCAGACTCATGTCCTGAACCAGGTAGCGCAACATTCCTTAATCCTTCCTCAATCTCGTTTTCGACCGAATGAAAATATTGTAGCTCGGGGATGTGCGCATGTGTGTGTTTGCTTCTCAAGCGGCTCAAAACGAAAGGATTACGGTAAAAATGTTGTTTTCCAAACCATTCTGCGCCTGTTTATTGTTCTATTGTTCCCCAGGAGCATAGAATACACACGGGGAGAGTCGTGGTGTTTTGGAGTAGGAGAATTCCATGCGGAATATCTTTTGGTTTGTAGGCGTCAGAGGCGGAACCGAACGTCGCTCCTTGGATTGCTTCATTTCGTTTCATTTCACAAGTGAGAATTGCGAGAAATGGAAAGGAGCAGCCTCCTCAGCCACATAGCGGGTTTTTCTTACTTTTTTCTCTCTTTTCTCCCACCGTCGCTGTTCATTATTTAAATTTCACAGAGACAGGAAACTCGTTTCTGGGTCTCGAACGTGGGCATTATGTCAAAAAAGGATGCATTGTCGCGGCTGCCATTGCATAACTGTAAATGCAAAGCGAGTGGGTTAACAGTTGTCTAAGAGGATGACAAGTTGGGCAACCGATTCCGCCGGATATCAATTATGACAGCATGTTGAATGGAATATCGCCGAGCTGCAAGGATCGGGAAACGAGTAGTTGGAGCAGCTGACGCGAAATGGATTCATTTGGAGGCACCGTTAGGTTCCGTCTTAGATTTTATTTTGGTAATCATGGAATCCGAGAGGGTTGTTATTCAGCTTTGTTGAGCAACAGGAAGGATGGATACCTCCATCCTGTGTACGCGTAATTTGTTATGTTGGAGCTATGTAAATGCCAGGACATCTGTTTGATAAGCAATGATGTTACCCTTAAGGATAAAAAGTTAACTGTAAAATGCTATTATAAAGGGTAACTTAAATTTAAAGGAATATTCCACAAAAAGGAATGTTTTGGAAATTTTCCATAACAAATTATCTGTGTACATAATTTCCATTCAAATTCAGAATCTTTGCATTTCATTCACTGGCTTTGAAACTACTATTCTATTCAGTCTTTACTCCCAGTTATCCTTAACCCATATTTTAGAATAAAACTGTAAATACTTAATTGCTTCATTAATGAATAAAGCAAACTTAAATACATTTATCAAAAGTGCAAATCATTTTATGCGAGGAATAAAATTTATAGTCATTGACACTAAAACTGGAATTGCTAACTTAATTTTATGCGAAACTAGCGATTTGATGAAAATCGAAATTGCTCGCAGAGCAATCAAAGATCATTTCCCGCCGAACGATAAAAAATGCAAATTAAATACAGCGCAAGTTGCCGAAACGTTATGTGATTAATGATATGATCTTTGCTAATTTCCTAGGATTTTTATGATACGTTCTATGCCTTAAAATTACCATAAATCAAAACGTCCATATCTAATGACCGATTCCCAAACCCCAAAACCATTATTCCAGCTCTAAGTTGGATACGCGTGTTATCCAAATTTATGCACGAATTCTCACAATAGACTCGCACACGAAGTCAGAGAGTTCTTTGAACTTTGGCTGCGACTATAACGATTATGTCTTCATAGGTTCAAAAAGCTAAGCTAGGGCTTTGAGCTGAGCTGAGGAAACGAAAACGAAATAACATCATCATGACATAAAAGCAAACTTCCAAAAAAAAAAAAAAAAAACAGAAAAAACTAAAGACTAAAAGAACTAAAACCCCATAGAGAGCGACAAAAGTTCATTCGCCTCACGGTTAGACAAATTAGAAAAATTAATACGCCGCTGAGTTTTCAAAGACCCCAAAGAACTTTCCCCGCCCCCTCGGCCCACCGCAAAAGTGCGTTCAAAAATTTGTTTCTGTGTTTTTCTTTCGTGCCTTTTCCTTTATTTAAGCGGGAACGTAACAAAGTTTGCTGGGACTGAACTTTTGATTTGCTTTCGAGTTGTATATGTATATAGTTCTGTTTTTATTTGGGCAGTTCATTGACCAGCAGACAAAAGAAAGACAAGACAAGACCATAGACAAAGCCAGCCCCTAACCAAGAATGGCAATCTAACCAAATGAACTTTAACACAAAAGCCAGGTTTCAAGATGAAGTTGGGAGCTAGAATCCAGCCAAAATTACCCAACTGCTTAGAAGCGGGAAGCGAGATGGCAGCAGTGTTAAAAGGAGACAGAGAACCCGACTCAGTCGGTCATACTTTCAAATTGCAATAAAGACCGGGAAAAAAACTGCAATCGCTGCTTGCAGTCAGCAGAAAGAAAAAAAAATGCAAAGAAGAAAGACAGAAAGAAAGCCTTTCTTTTTGCAATGGAAAAACTGGTTGGCTGCTGCGAAAGACAGAGAAGGAGAGAGCAAAAGAGAGATGGCTGGAGAGACACGGAGATTGGCAATGAAAGTATCTGGGCAGAAAAAATTCTTCTACTTAGATTTTTGCGGAAATGTTCCCTCTCTATCCACTACATCTCTCCATCTCACTCTTCTCTGCAGTTCAACCGAGTGCGTTGAACTTGGGTTCTTCACACACACACACATACCCATTCACTTACACACGGACACAGAAGTGGAGTAGCAAAAGAGATGACAAATAATTAAATGGCAGAATGCTCCTCTCCAGCAGGTTTCATTAAAGATTTCGGCTAAATGATAAGGCGGTAAGATCATCAAAATGCTATTACGATTGCAACCGATGCATCCGATGATGATTGTGGATAATGCACCACGCGCTGGGAATTCTAATGCGTTTCGTGTGCCTCTCTATGTGGTTCCTCTCCCCGTCCCTTTCCCGCAGTCTTTCTACAGCGACGGCAGGTTGAACTTGATGTCTTAGAGGATAAGAGCTGGCAAGCATTCTTCGTGGTTTGCACATTCTTCGAATGATTGTTTTGAAGTAGAACAAAACTGTGCTGGAACTATAGTGAGATAATCTATGAAATCCAAAGGAAAGTAGGAATATTAAGCGAATGCCACAAGTTGGGACAATTGTGGGTCTTGGGGAGCCATTATAATTGTTTCTTCTTCGGAGGGATCTCAGGCGGTTGTCTTTTATGTTTTATCCATAATAATATCTTTAAATATAGTACTAAACATATCTCACAGACACAAGATATTAATTGATTTTTATGTGTATCTTCAAGTCACACTTTAACAACAAACATCCTCGAAGTCATTAAATATACTAACGTACTCCAAAACGGCATAAAATAGCCATAATAGAATAGTTGTGGCCCACTTAACTGGGGAAATTCCCCCACTCATCGAAAGAATTCCCCAGAATGTTTACGAAATCTATCAAGTTTTCTTCTGGACGGCCTGCAGTTCACTCACTTTTGGCCCTAATCAAAACGGAACAAAACAAATGAGTCAGAGATCTTGTTTACATGGATGTTGTTATGGTGGTTACAGTTGTTAGTGCCATGGTCAGAATTAACATGTCGAGCGAAGAAGAAGGGGGTTTCTTGTTTGCCGGTTTGTTTGTGACTTATTTTTTTTGGCCAGTACACTTTCGGTTAGTTGGCTGCAAGTCTGAGTCAAGCCGTTAGCCCAATTCCATATGCGCGATATTCCCCGATTCCGATTCCAATGAAAAGAAACTCTCAAAATGAGTCAGTCGCTGTGTTATCGCAAAAGGCGATGATGAAGTTGCTGATCAGCACAGAAGTCGTTGACTTCATGAGGCCTCCGTTTGGCTGTTTACACGCCAAATTATTACAGATGAACAAAAGGCGAAGAACCGCAGCTACGGCACCGCTCGAGAGTTGGAGTTTTCAAGTCTCCATCAGCAGGTTCAACGACCGTTTTTGTAACACGAACGAAAAGAATGGTTCGCAGAGAACCTTCTTTCTTTCCAACGTTTGCCGTTTGCTGTTGTTGCGAATAAGAACGCGAATATATCGCAAAACAAAGCGGGCGACGATGGCCAACAACTTTCACCAATTTGTTTTGCTTTCGCAGTTCTGGAGACGTCGACAACGACGACAGCAAACGAAAGACTTCGACGACAAACAATTGACAGGCCAAGTCAATGAGCCAAGTTGTCAGTCGGCCAATGCGAAAGGCATCTCCCACCAAAGAGTTCTACATGGATTATAGATATGTACATAGGCACATAGGTCTGTGCACGGCAAAAATGTATTATCAATAAATGATTATTTTGTATAATTAAGATATAACATGCAAAATAATATTTTTTTTGTATTGTTTAAATGAAATATTTTTGTGTTTATTACAACTTTTTTCTTAGTGGTCTCACATTTCTATTTATTTCATTTATATACACACCCACCCCACTGGTTCTTTGGCTTTGATAACTTTCCCATTAAAAACTAATAAAGGCGCTTGCAACTTCCGTTTGAGTTGCGCTTTGCCTTCATTTGATTAGCAGACAAATAGAACGTCACGTTCTGTTCGAGCCAAGTCAAGATCCACCCCCTTCGATGATATTTGTAGCCAAGCTCCCAAGCTGGCCGTGCTCACTAATCAAATGCCTCGTTCAATGTTCTGGAAGCCTCGTCTTCATGCGTAGCGGTTAGCTTACGGTACTTTTCGTTTTCATTGCACGTCAGCAGCAGAAGAAGAGGAAGAAGCGCAGAGGCAGTGGAAGAAGAAGCAGCAGCAGCAGAGCCGAGAATGTTTAGCCTAGATTCGAGCGCAGGTTCGTTGAACTGGCTGCTGCTGACTCTTCTGGCTTCGTGCGCCTTCGCTCGGCGAGTTCGCGTCTGCGGCTCTTCTTCTTCCTGTCTTCCTCTGCCGCCAGTTCGGCCAAGTTCGTTGCCTAAGTCTTTCGATTTTGCCTGCGATTCGAGCGGAAAATTAAAGGTAATCGATAGCAAACAAAATCAAAGTAAATATGTATGTTACCATTTAGGGTTATTTAAATTGAAGTCAAGTATTCCAAAAATATATTACGCTCAACTTTTAGCTTTATATTTTCACTTATAGAAAACATAGAAGATTAATTGATTATTAAATAATTTTTTAAGTTAGCTGCAGAATTTGTCAAGTTCGTCGCCTAAGTCATTTGATTACAATTGAAAGTAAATAACTATTGTTTTATTATAGCAGTAGTAAGTAGTATAGCAGTACAGAAGTTTTAACGTAAATTTTGACCAAACAACAAACCAGCTCAGAATAGAAAGAAATTTGCGAAAATGCAAGCCCAAGACGCGGCAGTGGGAAATGCAGCATAAAAAAGTTGAAGCAGTCGGCCGCGAATGCAGTTGTACTCGAAGAAAAAGAAGCTGAAGTCCAAGTCAGCAGAGGAAGAAGAAGCAGAAGCAGTTAAAGCCAATGACCGCAAGTAACTTACATTTGAAAAATGTGTGCAAAAAGCACAGCGAAAGGAGACTTGCATACAGATGCACTTTAAAGAAAGAGGGAGAAAGGCGGTGGCAGAAAGAGAGGCAGAGAGACAGATGCAGCAGAATATAACAGTACTCCGCGGTAGCTTCGCGATTCTTTTTGCTGCCCAAAGATGCAAACCGGTCGCCAAGAAGCATTTTCCAAGAAAATTATCGAGGGAAAGGCGCAGAGCGAAAAAAACGCCAGTTTTAGGCAAACATCGGAAAAGTTTTCCAGCACCAAAAGTTCTTGGGGAAGCATTCACCTAGGCGCTCTGATGAAAGCAATCTCCGAAATGCAATTATGAAATACATTACACCTAATGGGCTATTTATACTTTAGATTATGTTTTGAGCTTGCCAAATTAGGTGAGATTGTCGGAGAGAACGTAAAGTGACGGTCTTAAAAGTTTTCTGGACATTGTGTTACGAAAAGTAAATGGCAAGATTTAAAAAAATTACCTAACAAAGAGTTTTTATGTGCTGAAAACAGAAAAACACACACTGACTCAATATTGCCCCAAAATCTATAATTATTTCATTAAGTCTGGAAATATTTTTGTATCTGCTATAACATATGCTTTATTCGTGGTATACATTTGACTACCTCTCATCAGCTTGCAACAATAACCTTAATTTAAGAGTCTCAATCAAACTCTCCTAGATTTATCAAACCCCAACCACAACCCACATATCACTACTATCTTCCGAGAATCGCTCATCTTCATCCTCACCAAAAATAACCTTCCAACGACCGCAATTGATGTCAAAAATGCATTTTGTTAACCGCAGGAAAAGAAAAACGACAACAAAAAAATTGCAACTAATTGAAAATTGGCAAGCAAAAGATATTTCTTGGCCATAATCACACTCAGTACAGAATGCAGCTGGGAACGCTTCCCAAAACAGCAACAGCAGCAAGGGAAAAATAAAAGAGGAAAAACGTTAGGAAGAAAACATTCTAACCACAAAAACAACGGCAGCAAAATGTTGCACAAAAAGAATTCCCAGTGACCTAATTTTGCACTCAGATGCAGTTGTTGTAGCTATCGGTTGCCATTGTACTTGTTGTTGTTGTTGTTGTTGTCGGCGCTGTTGGCGTTAGTTGGCCATTGCCTCTCATAGCTGTTTGCCATTTTTTCTATTTTTCGTTTTTTTTTTTTTTGTTCTCGGCCCGGAAGTTCTTTGCCCATGCGCATGAGAGGCCGAGGAACTTGCAGCTTGCAAATAACTGAAATTATGCCCACTCTGCCTCTGCCAATTCTACTTTTCTACTTCGACTTTTACGCCAGCCAGCAATAAAATTATAGAGTACAGGAACCGATCGAATCGGCGGGAAGAGGCCAAGTTTCCGAAGAACGTTTTGGCCATTGGCTCTTTTGGGCAATGCTAAAATTTCCGCAGAACGTGAAATTGTTCGAGTTTGAGTTTCCATGTCAGCAAATTTTCTTTGCCAGCGGCCAGATATGGAAAATTACCTTTTACTACACAATGGGAAAAGGAAACATTATTAGTTCGATATGGTCATGTGAATTGTTGTCATGTGCGGAAATCTGAATTTTAGCATGAATTTTGATTTGGTACCATAGAAATCTCATAGAAATAGTATACTTATTTTCAATCTGTCACAAAATAACAAACGCTTTGCCCAAAAATGAATTTTTACTATGATATATAAAAACAGATACTACACGTCTTTTCCATTTTTTTGTTGTTTATTTTTAATAAAGGATGTTTACCGTTGCGAACAATTTGCACGGTTTAGATTTCAGTCATCTTTTTCTATGCGAACCTTTTTTCCTTTCTCCCCTTCCTCCCTAACTTCCTTTTGGGTTTCCCCTCGATTTTGAAAACCTCACTGTCGTCTGTCAATTGTTGCCCACTTTGTATGCTGTAACAGGAGCGTAATAAACACTCGCCTAACGGGGCTTTTCTTTATTTTCGCCAGAGAGTGTGCAACTTCAATTGCCACAAAGCAAAGGCAGCCACGAAAGCAAGCTGCAACAACGAGAAAAGCCAGAACGAACGGCTGGAAAAGCCAGAGAACCGATCGCTAAGTGAAATGCTGCAGCGAAGTGCATTATAACCGTACATTTTGCACACAGACACAAACACACACGCACACACATACCCACTTGCATGGGAGTAATGCAATTTTCCACTTTTTTCTCTTAACGCGGCTGGAATACGGATTCTATTTGCCTTGAGCTGCGACACGAAAACTAAGTGTAGTTTTGGTGGTGATTCAATTTTTAAAATTCGAAATTCAATTTAAATGGCTTTAACTTTAAAATATTCATAAAAATATTCAAGGGTTAGATTAAGCAATATAATAATGACGCTAATGTATCTCGCTTAAAATAATTTTTAATTCTTTATATTACTATTATACTAATACTACTATACTATTTAAAAACGGTTTTTGTGTTGATAATAAAGGAGTCTAGGAAATTCGAGGTGCTGGTTCTCGAACCTTTGGTTTATAATAATGAATAAATTTCTTAAGCTGAGGTTTAAAAAAAATTGAGTAAAAACGTGGTACACAAGTGTAAATTTTTATTTTTAAATATGAATATATTATGAGCTATGTATTGGTGTTTTCAAAATAGCGAAAATGTTGGAAATATAGAAAACATTCTCCTGAATTTCTAGCAGCAACTTCTTTTGCTTGCTCTTTGCGTTAGAAGTTTGCCATAAAGTTTAGCGAATTTGATTTTGGACTGCAAGAGAAAGCAGTTTTTTTCGCTTCTTTCTTTCTGCAACGACTGCAACTGCAACTGCGCCACCAATACCAATAGACCATCGGATTTTACGCTGCGCATGCGCAACTCTGTTAGAATGCAATTTTCTGTTTCGCTTCTCTTTCTCCGCTAATGTGTGTGTTTGTGTGTGTTCGAGTGTCTGTGTTTGAACTTTGAAAAGTGGGTGAATGTACAGTAATGTTTGCTGCATGCTCAATTGCAATGCTGCAAGCAAAGAACAGCAACAAAACGTGGCAAATTCGTGATGTTCTGTCAGGGCCAAATGCGGCTAGGGAAAAAGCCAAAAGGTACAGGGCCACAGAAGGAAATGATTTAGGGCCGCAGGGGAAAATATTCTCCCAAGAAGATAATCGCAATGACCAAAAATAAGTTTGAACATGAAAGGTATTATTTTATACTAACAATCCATTATATTTTGAGATGCTCAAAACATTTAATATCGTTCTTTATTTCTTAAAATAAAATATTTGCATGGTGTCTTAATCATACCTACTTTTCTAATCATTAGCATTATAGATTTCGTAAAAAAAGTAATCTTTACATGCTTTACTAAGTATAATCAAAGAGGATAACTGCTCGATATGACTGTTGCTGAATTTATTAAAAGTAAAAACATCTTTTAACGTTTTCTTATGGGTACTTGGAATCATTAATCCTATTTATTTAGTTAATAAGAAAGTTATAGGTTCGCTAATATATTGCACTATATATGTATGTATTTCACTCGCTCGTTGTATTTATTATGGCCAGTTGTTGCGTTTGTCTTCTGAACGGGTGTTGAAGGCCACGTTAATCTTGAACTGTTTTATAAATTGGCACACTTATGCAAAGTCAACGACTCGTCGTCGCTGCTTTCGTCTCTCTATCTCTCCTCCTCTGTCGCCTCCTTCATCACTTGCTGCTTCCTCTGTCCGCAAAACAGTTAGCTTACTTCGTCCAGCTTCGTGTGAAAAGCCGAGAGCCGAGCTCAGACTCTGTGTGGCTCTGTTTGCGAGTGTGTGTGTGTGTTGCGTTGCATAACTTTCATGCCAACGCGCAGGCAGCATTAAAACGGAGCGCCACGAAAGTTCATTCGCCTCGTGCACTCCATTCGCCCCGTCTCTTTCTCTTTCTCCCCCGCCCACTCTCTCTTAGCCGTCTGGCTCTCTGTTAACTGATTCTCAGCCTCTTGGAGGCCAACGCACAGTTGCGGTCAAGATAATAGGAGTTATAACTTTGATTATTTCTGTTGAGCATTTTATAGGTTAATTACTACACTTTAATTTCTTTTATGATATTTTAATTTGTATGTAAGATTTCAATTATTGTCACTAAATTGAACTTCAACTTTTTTTTAACTTTTTGTAGCCACAATTAAATTATATACTTGTGGTCTTGACTGTCGCTAGACTGATTTGCTCTTTTTACTGAGCTGGGCTTTCGTTTCGGTTTTGTTGGCATTGTTGTATTTGCCATTGGTGCGCAGCTTGAAAAAGTTTTTGGTGTGTGCCTTGCAGTGTTGTCTCTTGAAAAAGGAATGTTTGTTGTTTGTCAGCGGCGACGTTATTGGGTGAATGTGTTTTTGGTTTTGGGTAGAAAAGAGAGTGAGGGGATACGATGCTGGAGACGATGACGATGTCGTCGATCTGTGCAGCATTGTTAAAGGTCAGTTCTCTTACCTAACTTTGATTGCACATTTTTCGGTTTTTATTTTATTTTTCGTCGAAACGTTTGCGTTTATGCGTTATTTGTTGGTCAACAGCTAAAAGGGTTCGGTGAGCCTAAGAGATGGGTAAAAAAAATATTAGTTTGACAAGGGCAATATCCAAAAGGTGCGAAATACAAACAGAATCTCAAGTAGCCATTAAACAATTTTGAAGGAAGTTATTAAAATCATTCAAAGGCTAAAGAGGTAAACGACATCAAAGACGAACAGAGGAGAAATGGTATTCCCTTGAATGAAAATATTTTATAAATTACGAGACTATTTATAAACGAGTTCTTCCTAAGTGCATAAAACTATACTTTTTAGCTGCAATTGATTCATAGGACCAAGCAAACAAAGGAAGTATAAAAAACTCATACATTTTAAGAGAGTAAGAACAAATAGCTAGCTTATAGTCAACATATGCGGCCACAAAAAGCAAAAACATAGTTTCAGGAACTCACACAAGAGGTGTATTCTATTCATTGCATGTTATAAAGCATGCGAAAAGTGCAACGACTAGAAAAAGCTTTCAAATCGCTTAGAACAAATCAAAAATCTGAAATGCATTCGTGCCCACACACAAAAGAGCAACAACAAAAGCACCACGAGTGCAAATTGTGACGCCCCACTGAAACGCACTCACACACATACATAACCGAAGCGAGCAAGCGAGAGAGCGCCACAATGGCCGCGACATTCAACTTGAACTTTTTGCGCACCTGCTCTCTCGCTCGCTCGCACGTAGAAAATAATCAAGATCAAGTTTCTTCCGGCATTTTGCACATTGCTGCAACAAAAACTAGAGCTTTGCACACAGAGAGCCACTGGGAATGAGAGCGAAGAAGAGAGCAAGCTTAGAAAGCTCTGCATTTGCATGTGCATTGCATGTGTGTGGATGCATAGCAAGTGCATTTCTGTTATCTCGGCTATGATGTCACTAATGCCACCGATTGGCCTACAAGGGTTAATCCCAAATATTGTATATAAAATAGTTTTTAAAGCAAATATGTAATTAAATAAAAATAAAAATTAAGATATTAAAAGTGTATTTCCCATTCTTATGGCTTATTGACATTTCACGAGTTGTCAATTGCTTTTGGCGTTTTTTTTTACGCAAAAGTTTATTTTAATTCCTATATATTCGTATATCAAAAGTTTTTTTAACGACTCTGCGTATTGTTGAGTACTTTATCATTAATAGAAAGTACATCCTTTTTGATCCCCCAACTAAACCCATTCAGAATTAGTGCAATGCGCACATCTGGTTCTTAAATTTAATTAAAAATATGCTACTTGAAAATATTGCTCTTGCTGAACGTTTCATCTTGCAGTTTTCGCTATCTGCCCAAAATGAAGCAGACTCATTTTCACTCGCTTGGCGTTGGGAAAGCGCCGGCTCGGCCTATGTATGCTATATGTGAAATTCTCGGAAAAGTCGAAAACACACTAAGCGGAGTGCAACAACAACGTCATCGTTGCAAGCATTGAACTCGATTTTGTTTTCATTGCCGCCTGAATTTCTAAAACGCAGCTAATTAGTCGAGAGTGTTTGTGTTGCTGCTGCTGCCGCAGTTGTTGCACTTGCAACACTGCTGCTTCTTTAGCTGTGTTCCACTTTTCTGGCAGTTTTCCACTTTTCCACCGGCCAATGCTGCGACTGCTGCAGATTTCACACGCGGCCAGGCAATTCATCATAAAAATTATAGTAAGCTGCCATCCAATGGCAGCACTGACCAAAAACAGTTGCAGTAAGCAACAAACTAAAAACTAAGTTAAAAAATATATGTATATTAATAAAAATGTATCGAAGAAGTTACAAATACATTAAGAAGTAACTAACTAACGTATCTTTATTGACAGCCACAATAAACTTCTAAATATTTTTCCCAGTGTAAACCAGAAGAAGGTGGCTTAAGACGATCGAACGTCAGAGTTTTCAGTTGGCAGATGTTTGCTTAAAACCAAATATAAATAAGTTTTTCCAAGTCTAAGTCCAGGCCGCGCCTTGTGTGTTTGTTTAAATAAAATGAAAGTTTTTTTGCTGCACTTTTTGTTGTTTCGCGAATAAGCGCGCGCCAATGTTTGACATACATTGAATAGACTGCAGTCTGTCAGTCAGTCGGTCACTTAGCCACTGAGCCAGTTAGTCACCTAGTCACTAAGTCGATTGTGTTAGTGGAACACGACGGAATGGCAGACTTTGCTTTAGTCAGCGACTTGCAACGGTCGTTGCCGTTTCGCTTTTGCTGCCCGCTGCATTATGATTTCATTTTCTAATCGAGTTCGTCTTCATCCGCAGCCTCACTTTATATTGCTTTCCTATAGTCAGCGCGAAAGGCGATGTGCTGCAGAAATAAAATCACGCATACGCCGCGTATGACGAAAGTGAAATAGGCGCGACGACGAAGGCCCATAAAAAGCGGTAGCCAAAATAGAGCCAAGTAAAAGAGAAAGAGTAGGCGGCAAGAGAGCGAAAGGCGGAAAAAGAGGAAAGAGGGTTCGGAAAGAAATAGAGAGCTAGAACGGTAGCTTCACTTTTTTTCGGCAGTTCAACAAACTTTGAAACGAACTTGGGTCAACAAACTATGCAAGACCCACGGGGAGATCATTAGAAGATCACCATCAAAAAGACGATGATGATGGCGCTACAGCTGAACTGAATCTTTTGTCCGTGGTATACGCATAAATAAAAATAACAAGACGAGAGGTCAATGGCAGCCACACTGGCTTCAAAATGCAAAGTGGTGAAGGGGCAAGCACTGTTAAATAAAATCTAAGAAAATGTGAAAAAAAACATATGGATCTAATAAGAAAAATCTTACAAAAATAAATGGTCATCAAGTTTTGTAACTGAGTTCTTTGACCAGTTTTTTTTTTTCCTGGGCTATTTTTTGATTTCGGCAGTCCTATTCACTTACAAAAGTGAATAAATGCAGTATTAACAAACTTTCAATGGATTTATTATGAAATAACTTTGAATTTTAAGTGCAGAAACTAACATTTAAAGAATCTATAAAACATATACACAAATAATATAAGACTTATTCATTCAAACTAATAGTTTATAAATTAGCTTGTTAAAGAAAAACGACAACGCCACCTATGCAATTAGGTTAAGAACTAGCATGCATATTTCAGCAAAGACATAAACCGATAGTCGGAACAGATATCCGTAAATCGATTAATTGTAATTACTTTTTATCAATATCCGGTCACATTGTCCAAAACAAAATATAAATTTGTTGAAATTCGAGCATTTTCTGAAAATATGAGCTCGCCAACGAGTAAAAATGTCAGCGAAACGAACGGGAACAAGCCAAAGAAGTCGGCCAAAACGAGCTCGAATACGAAAGGCGGCTCCATGGACACTCGCGCCGAGTTGGCGGACCTCATCAAGAAGAAGGCCGAAACATCGGTGAGACACAATATAAACAAACCCGAAATCGCAGCACTTTATCATTTTTTTGTTGCATAAATGACAGGAACAACTGGCCAATCTGGAGCGACAGATCTACGCCTTCGAGGGCTCCTACCTAGAGGACACGCAGTTGTGCGGAAACATCATCCGAGGCTGGGAGCGCTATCTGACCTCCAACAAGGCCACCAACTCCAAGGCCGACAAGCGGAATCGCAAGTTCAAGGAGGCCGAGCGCCTGTTCTCCAAGTCCAGCATCACCTCCATGGCTATATGCAATCGTAAGTGGGGGATAATTCATACTGTGTCATTCGCTTGTGTAATCGATCTAGGCTTTATGCCCAGAAGGGTGTAAATTGATACGCTTTAGTTGCCATACATGAGTATGTTTATTCGCCTTTAGCTGAGCGCGCCAGCGAATCGGATTCCATCACAAATGAAGACTCCAGCGACAATCAGATCTCAATCAATCAGAACACCACAACGGCCCACGACGGAACCACGACAATCAAGAGCACACCGAAAGACGAAAAGGGTAAGGCAGCACAGCACATTGAGATTCAACTTTAGCGCTTTTCTCCAGAAAAGTATATATGTTTAATTACACCTTTTTATTTACAGATTCACCCTCGCATCGCAATGAGGGCAGCGTAGTGAGCGGAATGGTGTCTGGATCTACGAACAGTGGAGGGAACAAGGATCTCCTCGGCACACCCACTTCGAATACAAAGAGCAAACTATCCACGAACTCCAGTGCGACAGCGAAGAAAAGCGGTCACATAAACAAGAAGATTCGACATCGATGATAACTGCTACCGTGTAATCCGCATCTGATAAAGCACTATTTACCTTCAAAGTTTTTAAATTAAAATTTGTACATGAAATAAAGCGAATGTAGATTTACAAACTTAGTTTATTTCCATACAAATGTCTTCTTTCTACATTTATCACTTCAATATTTAAAGGCAACTACTTTCAGCATCGCGTCATACTTTTGACTCATAGTTTTGATAGACATACAGGGTTTTTCCTCGGCTCAAAGTTAAGTTTGCAATAGTTTGATTAGGAAATGATGAGTAAAATATATTGTGGCACACTATAGTCGATTTTCTATAGTCGATGCACGTCATATAAAGAAAAATATTCATACATTTTGTGATTAAATGAATTCTATATAGAATGTAGAATGAAGTGAAATATATTCATACATTTTGTGAGAAAAAAAGTTATACTTTACTATTAAATTGATTAATTCGAAGAGAAGAAAATACTATGTCATGTTAAAATGCCTTTTTGTTTGAGAAATGGATTCAATCGTACTTTGAGTTGCAGATCTACTAAAGGCTCTCTGTTTGGGAAATATTCTGAAAAGAGACATTTTAGGGAACTGGTTACCCGAACTATGAACTATAAGACTTACTGTTTCTTGAATAGTACAAGAGTTTTGCGCCGCAGAATGAATAGCACAAATATAATGACGCCTTGGGACCAGTTGAAGTAGTCAGCTACCAGAAAGATATTGACCCACAGTTTCTCGCGTTGCACCAAGTAGGAGAATATCTCAAAGCTCCACGACATCCCCATCACAGTGAAGAGCAGCAGAAATTGTGTGTAACTGTAACGAATTGATAATATTTATCTTAAACTGACATTTTCAACTATTATAATTGATATACTTCTGTTTGTCCGAATTCAGCTTCTGTATTCTACCTTCATTGCGAGCAATCTTTCGAAGAGTCCTCTTGGAATCTATTATGTGTTTAGCCGTCAGAACAAACATAGTTATGTTGAAGAGAATCAGGAGCACCATCGGTCCATAGAAGTACACCATTGCAGACCAGCTTTTAGCTGAGGGTGGAAAGAAAAAC
The DNA here is from genome assembly GCF_000001215.4 of Drosophila melanogaster. Taxonomy (NCBI): domain Eukaryota; kingdom Metazoa; phylum Arthropoda; class Insecta; order Diptera; family Drosophilidae; genus Drosophila; species Drosophila melanogaster. The sequence goes on along the minus strand of NT_037436.4, from coordinate 5,606,218 downwards.
ATTGGTGAGCTGGTACCACAAGCCGGATACAAAACAGAACCCACTATAGATCCAGCAATGCCCTTCGTCGCCCACGCGAGGCTGCCACTCCTCGTTGTTCACAACGTTATCAGCCAGATAGGTGACTCCGGTCAAGGCCAAAGGCATTGCCCAGGCGAAGCAGCTGTATAGCAGAAACGCACGTTCTGACCGAATGTTCATCGAGGCACAGGGATTGGTAAGACATTTCCAATAGTGCCGACTGATGATAGATAGCCAAAAGAACGCAGCCATGACGAAAAAGTATCCCAAGAAACCTGTCGTAAATGGTCAATGGTTTGTCAAGTTGTGTTGAAATGCATCCCCTCTAAGCTAACCTGCTGCTTTACAGAAATCGAGCGATAACTCCCACAGATCAAGGAGTAGGAACAGGTATCCGAAAAATAGGCACATCATGTAACAGATGAAACACTTGCCCTCCAAATTCATTAGCTTCTTAACGCACAGGTACACGGCGATGGTAAGAACCAAGCATATCAACGATGTGATCATCACTATGGAAATAGGAAAGATATAGAACTGGGAGCTACCATGCAAGCAATGGGCATCATCTTACCAACGGTCTGTCCCGTTCTGGATGGCAGTATCAAGCAGTTGTGGGGTATAATGCGAATGGAGTTGTTGTTACCTTCGCCGAATGTTCGGTGCTGCAGACAGTACTCCGACTTGTCCAAATACACTTGATCGTAGTGGCGCAGCAATCTTCCATTCTGCAGAGAGCCAAAGCATAAATAAATCCTGCCCAAAAATGCTTATTTTTCGAGCAGCCATACCTCGAACAAGGTGTACTCATCCATTATATCCCGGTTGTCTAGGTAAAACATATCATCGCAGGGCTTTGGCAGATCCCACTGCACCATGAGCTCCTTCTTATAGTGCCTTTGCACCACTGATCCGTCGTCCAGGGTCACATTTAGCATGGGGTCCAGTAATTCGTTCTCCTCCGTCGTCATGTTGGCGTAGCATTCGCCCATATCCATTATGTGGTCATGTGGGCAGCAAAACCTGACGCAAGTCCTTAGCTTGCACACACATCCTCTCACGTGACTTGGCACCTGCTCCTTATCTCCATTCGCCAGAAGCTTGAATTCATACTTGGCCGTCAAATGGGCGGGAATAAGTAATCCCTCGTAGAGGTATGATCCATTCGAGAGCCTCTGGCCTTCCGAGATATCAACGGTATCATAGAAACTGCAGTCGGCAATCTCAGCACTCGAAGATTGCAGATTCAGCAAGAAATATATTAGGATCGATGCAGAAAGTAACATTTTTGAACTAGCAATCATATAGTTAGCTGGACATTCTTTAAATATTACTTAAATAAATAAGAATGTAGTGGTACTACAAAATAGCAGCGACTTCACTTTGCGGATGCTGTTTTACGATTGGCACAAACTAACTGGGAAAGCGTTATGAAAAGGGAATGTAAAAATTATTATTTTGATAAAAAAGGCTTATCGGACATTCCAATTCGTTGCTCATTTCTGAGCCATCTTTTTTTCCTACTGAGCGAGGGTTGATAAATTATGTATAAAACTTAAATTATGTATGTATTATTCAAGCAACTGCTTAGGTAAACTATTCTTTTTCTTTTATTCTTTTTTTTTTACATATTAACAATAGTATTACATAAGCTTATTTATATAAATAAATCATTTAAAAAACACAATTTTTAACTTTTCAAAAGTAATGCAGCTTATCAGTTTTCTGTAGCATAAAATAAAATATAAATGGAATTTTAAGTATTTGGTACTGACTGTAGGTTCCTTAAAAACTATTTGTGAGATACATTCGAATAGCCCGCCAAGGTGATTCCGCTATGCGATAGTTGGTATTTTTGTAACGTTTTTCCCATCGATACGTTCCCAGTCACGTTTTCGTTGGCATTAGAAGTGGAGAAACATCGATGTTGGCGAACATCCATGTTTTCGATGTCTTTGGCAAAAAACAAATAAATTGATCTTTAAAAAAAAAACTTACATTTCAGATATTTATCCATGTCTTCCAAGACACCAGCCTACACCACCGGCGAGTCACAATAAATATGCAATATGCTATTAATAATTGTATTAGAAAATATGGAAATTAATTTAGACTTACAATTTACACACTTTGCTGTTTCTATGCGCTGAAAACATCGACGATTCCTCGAAAAACATCGACGTTTTTGATTTTTCGAAAACATCGATGACATCGATGTTGGCATCGATGTTTCTCCACCTCTAAGATACAACCCTAAAATATTTCTGCTGTCGGCAAATCTGAGTGTTTGCCACAAAACTGTTTGAAAACGCAATCCCAGCGAGGGCAACCGAATCAGGCCGGCAGAGCGAGGTCACCAGGAAGACGCGCAAACGAGGTCACCACCTGCACAAGACACAATGGGCAGCAGCGCCACGCAAACCACGGTGCCGTTCCGTGCAATTTGTTTATGTCTGCTGATCGCCAGCTGCTACGTGTCGCTCTCCCAGGCAGATGAGCACAATCACAAGGTGAGTCCGGATGCCACATCCCTCGAGCACCGAATACATGATCCACTTTGCCACGCAGTACAATGACCGGGAGGAGGTGGTACTGTGGATGAACACGGTGGGCCCGTACCACAATCGGCAGGAGACGTACGCGTACTTCTCTCTCCCCTTTTGCAGTGGCCAGAAGTCCTCGATATCGCACTACCACGAGACGCTGAGCGAGGCGCTGCAAGGAGTCGAGCTAGAGTTCAGTGGCTACGAGATGGAGTTCAAGAGCGACGCCCCCAAATCGGTCATCTGCATGGTCACCTTGCAGGAGGAGAGCGCCAAGGCATTCACCTATGCCGTGAAGAACGAGTACTGGTACCAGATGTACATCGATGGACTGCCCATTTGGGGAAAAGTCGGTGAGCGCGACGAGCGCGATGGCAAGTACTATATCTTCACGCACAAGAAGTTCGACATCGGCTACAATGGCCAGCAAATCGTGGATATCACCCTGACCACCGAGGGCCGCGAGGAACTCAAGCCGGGATCCCACATCAACTTCTCCTACGAGGTCAACTGGAAGCCCAGCAAGGTGGAGTTCAAGAATCGATTCGACAAGTACCTGGATCCCAACTTCTTCCAGCACAGGGTGCGTATAGTTCAACTAGTTTTACTCCACAACTTTCAAATGAATCATATTCTATATAAATAGCAAGAGGAAAAGGTCAAAGTTTGATGACATCATCTTTTCTTTAATCTTTTCTAGATCCACTGGTTCAGCATCTTCAACAGCTTCATGATGGTCATCTTCCTGGTGGGTCTGGTGTCCATGATTCTGATGCGAACTCTGCGCAAGGATTATGCTCGGTACAGTAAGGACGAGGAAATCGACGACATGGAGCGAGATCTTGGTGATGAATACGGCTGGAAGCAGGTGCATGGCGATGTCTTCCGTTCTCCGCCCAACACACTGCTCTTCTCGGCGTTGGTGGGCGCTGGATACCAACTGATTTCGGTTGTATTCTGTGTGATCATGTTCGCCATAGTTGGTGAATTGTACACGGAACGCGGCTCCATGCTGTCCACGGCTATATTTGTGTATGCCGCCACCTCACCAATCAATGGATACTTTGGAGGATCGCTCTATGCCCGCCTGGGTGGACGCATGTGGATCCGACAGATGCTGGTGTCCGCTTTTACAGTTCCAGTGGCTGTGTGCGGCACGGCTTTCCTGATCAACTTCATTGCCATTGGATATCACGCGTCGAGAGCCATTCCCTTCGGTACCATGGTGGCGGTCACTTGCATCTGCCTGTTTGTCATCCTGCCCTTGACTCTGGTGGGTACTGTCGTGGGCCGCAATCTGGACGGCCAACCAGACTTTCCATGCCGCGTCAACGCGGTGCCACGACCCATTCCCGAAAAGAAGTGGTACATGGAGCCACTGATTATTGTGCTTCTTGGCGGTGTCTTGCCCTTTGGATCCATCTTCATTGAGATGTACTTCATCTTCACCTCCTTCTGGGCGTACAAGATCTACTACGTCTACGGCTTCATGTTGCTGGTTTTCAGCATCCTGACTGTGGTCACCGTGTGCGTCACCATCGTGTGCACCTACTTCCTGCTAAATGCCGAAGATTACCGATGGCAGTGGACGAGTTTCATGGCTGCGGGCTCCACGTCGATTTACGTGTACGCCTATTCCTTCTATTACTTCTTCTTTAAAACCAAGTAAGATGCCTTTTTCTAGCATATTATCCATATATTTATATTTCATTACTTTACAGAATGTTCGGTCTGTTCCAAACGGCCTTCTACTTTGGCTACATGGCACTCTTCAGCGGCGCCTTGGGCATTATCTGCGGCACCGTCGGCTATGTGGGCACGAATCTCTTCGTGCGCAAAATCTATTCCAATGTGAAAATAGACTAAGAGCCCTGCGACTGCAAACCCACCCCCAGATCTGTATATCATCCTAATCGATTAACAATTGTATTTATTGAGTAGAGTTTTAGTTCTGTTTCACAACTTTAGCTCCAGTTGGCTCTCCTCTTTTCGTCTCTTTGGGTTACCCACTTCTCATGTTGGTGTGAAAATGAATGCCAGTCCAATATATTCGCACCAAAGATAAAAGATTCAGTTTAACGATGTATACGCAAACTACATATATCACCTAAAAGGTTTACTTCGGAATTATAAGACTAGACGTTTCAAATGAGAAAATTTGGGAAAACATTGTGAATTAAAAGCTCTTTCTGTTGCATTTACGTTTTGCTAGTTTTAAGAGTCAATTAATCCTATACACTAATTTTTGGTTTTGTAATTTCTACTGTTCCATAAAATAACATTTCTCTACTTACTTAAATTACTAAGAAGCTTGCTTACACAAAATATTTGATATATTTCCGAAGATAACTTTTATGTCATATATGTGCGTATGTTACGTTGCATACGGTGTACATCGAGTATTTTATTTGAATTGTTTGCCTAGAAAACTTATCAATCTATGCAACTGCAACAAAATGTGACTTGAACTTGTTTGCGCCAATTAAGTTATGTACGATGCAAGAAATGTGCTGATTAGCAATAGTCGATAATCTAATAATAAATTCAATATATAAAACCAAAAAAAAAGTTTATGACAGTATAAGCCCCCTTCATCTTGGCCATTATCAGCGAACACACAGATCGTTTCACTTTTACTATTTTTGATTCACTCGGTAACATTGACCCTCAAATTGTTTTCCAATTACTGGGAGGCAAACAACTTCAACGGTCTTATCATCCCATTTATTAGGGGGCCAATTCTGGCACTTCCATTCGTTTTCTTTTCGTTTGGGAGCACAGGATGGATGGAGTACTTTGGGGTTATTCCATGACAACACCATTGATAAAGCCTTTCGGATTCTTGTCGTTAACTGATGATGTTCGATTTGTCTCAAGTAACTGAACTATGTTTATATTACGTATACGACCAATCACTGCAGTGTTTACACACAGTGTGTCTTATACCCTAAAATGTTTGGTGAGCTTTCCAGAATCAACTATATGAATAAATGACTTAAGTTGTTTCAAATACAAGCAACTTTCAAAAATATTATCAGTATAAGTACTGAATAATTTTCCTTCAGCACTAAGTACGTTTTAATTCAAAGTTTCGGAAGTTTGGTAAGATAACCTATGGACATACCTTTGAGATTAGCAGTTTCTAGTAAACAACTATTTTGAAGTGTATCGAATGGTTTCAACTGCTGCCACAAGCCACCCTTCATCCGGATTTACTTCTCTGCTTATCGGGACTTTCAAGAGGCCCAGTGTCATCATAGTTCCAGGGAACGGCGCTAGTTTGGAAGTGAACACCTACGGAGTGGGCACTCGTCCACTAATGACGCGTGTTTTCGGTGGGCTTTGTCTCGTCAATGGAATTCTGTGATAAGTCGGAAATGTTACAGAGCCTTTTCATTTCTAGCCGTGGTAGTGTGGTAACTGATTGGAAACATATTGATTTCGTAATTTATGCTAATTCTGGGCAGTGGAAACTGTAAAGGCGCTTGGGATAATCCCTGAAGAGTTTCCGTTTTGATGAAAAGGCAATTCAAAAATCTGGGTGTCACTTTGATGGGTATCGCCCACATTTGGTCACATAAACTCTACAATCTGATCACTGTTTATGACCTGATAGACAGTTGATGTATTTTTGAAGTTGTCCCGCTGATTGCGGCTGGCTGGCCAAGAATCAAACCGAGAACCCTGCTGACCCAGTTTAAAGGCTTGTCGTCGGGCCTAATGATGTTCGTGTATATTTTGTTGCATAAATTATCATAATTGTCACTGCGCCGACTGGGTGATGGCATTTTTCCTTTTGATCGCTTAGCATTTCCCTTTCGATGGTGGGTTAAGAACAGTTATAGAGATGCGGGAAATGTGTTTTCTGTTCGATCTAGAGATTATTTTGTATATTTTCTATGCATATTAAAACGTAGCTCTCGAGTTTTTCAGCTTATAAAAGCCGAATTCGAATTTTGGATCTCAGTCCGATCTGAAGAGAAATCCGAAGTACATCATGAGTTTTTTGGGACTCTTGGCTTTTCTGGTTGCTGGTAAGTTTATAAAACATTTATAAATTTTTCTACAATATTACAATACCATATATTCCATCAGGTCTTTGCTCCACCGCCCAGGCTTCGTTGGTGAAATGCTCTTGTGATCCTGGTCCACAGGGGGAACGAGGACCTCCAGGTCCGCCTGGACCTCCTGGCAATCAGAACGGTCTCTCTGGCAGTGGTTCTGGCTACTGGGGCTATCCACCCACAGGTCCTTACCCCCCAAATCTGCCTTTCATCCAGGGGCCTAGAGGCTTACCAGGACCGCCTGGTCCTCCTGGATATTGTTTCCCATGCCCAGCTCCTCCACCTTTGAGATCCTTTCCGCCACCGGGAGTTCCAGTCCCTCCTTTCATTTCCACCCCAGGTGGTGGCGGATTTGGTGGAGCCTCTGCATTGACCACCGCTGTGGGCAACATTATAGTGATTCCAGGAGGACCAGGAACGGGATTAGCTGGTCGCGCTCAGTTCTTCCACATTTCACCCGATGGCCAGGTGGTGCAGATCGATCGACCGCAGAATCTGCCCAGTGAACTGTTCGATACACCGGTGAACCAAGGTTCCGGTGCTCCCATTCCTCCACCGCAACCCACATCGTCATCTCTCTCGGGGATCACACCACCAGCAGTCCAAGTGCCACCAACTCAACCCACGCCCGGCGATCTGGGAGCCCAGCAGCCCACAATTTTGCCCGAGAATATGGAGGAAACTGTGTTTGCGGTTGGCAATCGCAAGGACTTCCTGCGAGGTAGCTCCGATGCCAGCGATTGGAGAAGGATTCTCCTCCTGGGAGAGCGACCCACCGATGGTCTACTCAAGGGCCAGTCCGTCCAGCAGCTCAGTCCCAACCAGCTCGAGAGCAGCGTGGAGAACTTCCAGAGGGCTTTGGTCGAACTGAAGGAGAAGTATGCCACGCTCATCCAACCGCGTAACTCAAACCAATATGCAGTCATCATTTGAAGGGAAAACTTAAGATTAAATTTAGTTTAATAATTTAATAAAAACTGTACTGATAATGTCTAAAAAGAATATAAATGACCATTTGATATGGAAGTAGAGGTATTAAGATGTCTCTTTTATGTCTTTCATCTATAGATCTTTTAGTTGTCTGACTTGTTATGTAGAGCTGGCACTTGTGTTATTCGTTCAAGCTTCGTCAACAAAGTACGATATCATTTCTTGGTATTTATAAGATAAATACGGATAAAAATAGAAATACCTATTCGAGGGTAATCCCCCAAAGAATTATGAATTACAATTGTCAACAGTCAATCTGCGTTAAATACGTGAGATTCACAAGAAAAATTCAATCGTCATAACATTGCGATGCCTATTAAATTTTTTTATAAGCATAATAGGCGTGAGTACTTAACGCTTTTTAAGTCTATCAAAACATTTTGAAAATCAATAACGATAATAGGAATTAAAGGTATCAATCCAATCGATTTGATTGGAATCAAGTTTAATTTGCTACAAATGATTTTAATTTAGTTGCAGTCATAACACAGTTAATCAATTTTTGATAGACTTAAATTAAATTTAACTTGTCATTGGTATTGTAAAAATAAAATTCCTTCGAAGCGGTGGGTAAACAATTTTAGAGTTAATTCGTTTAACGTCATTGGATACACTTTTCAGTACAGAAAAGCGATAATTTAATTTCTAAGAATTTGAACTTTGTCAATCAGATTAACTCTTATATTTAAACAATCCTTTTTTATCTTTTTAATTATTTAAGATCAGCTCTGCATAAAAAGTGTTTTGTATACTAGTACCCCACATAATATGTTTTACAGAATGGAACTTTGTAACGAATTTCGATTTTCTTTTGAGACGTAAAAATTGCATGTTCTTAGTCGTTTTATTAAAGTCCATCCTTTTGCGTCATTTGTCTGTACAAAGTCAAAAAAAAAAAAAAATAAGCCACTTATCACCCATTAACGTTTATATTTAATCAGAAGTACATATTTTGTTAAATGTGGTTTTTCTTGGAAGGAATGCCCCATGCATAGCAAAGTCCAATGCGTATTCATTTGGCTCCACAAGTCCTACTATCAAGATCTTAGAATCTACGAATGGAAAAGTACCCATTCGAAAAAATGGTAAGTTGTTAGATAAAAATACAAAAAAAAAAAAACAAATTCCTTTCTCATTTTTCAATCACACCACTGTCAGTTAGAAAAAGTCGCAAATATAAATTGTTCTTATTAATATAATCATATTTAATCGGCCAGCTATTGTCTGCTTATAATCAGACACTATAAGTACATTTGGTTTTTTAACATTGATAGGAAAACGTTTATTGAAGTATTGATTTTAGTAATCCCCGATCGAATTTCTTTTCTCGAGAGCCGCGTGTTCCAGCACCTGTCAAATGTTGAGTATTCATTTAAAACGATAAAGCGTACGTGAGAATCGTCTAGTGGATGCGCTAATTAAGAGTCCTTCTGTCCGTCAATCATCGCCGGATTGGGATTCCTAATCGCAAGCGGTTAGTCCATCGCCCACACAGGCAGCGAATGCCATCATGTGAGGAATGGTGTTCTGTTCGTAGACGCCAGTGAAGAGATGTGCCCAGGGTCCCGAGGCGAAGACACCCACATCCTCGCCGCCATGGGTCTCCGATTCAAGGGGCACCATCGCGGGGAAGAGCTGATCGAAGTCTCCGATTGTGGGCAGACTGGTGGGATCCACGCGCTCGTGGGTCTCCGTATTGTAGTAGTCCTGGAAACTCTTGCCGTTGGCATAGCTCAAGGCCAGATACGGTTTGCCATCCTTGCCATTCGCCTTGGCAGCTCCAAAGATGTCGCTTCCTCGTGGTTGATATCCCGAAACGCTGAAGGTGTGCGAGTGATCCGAGGTCACCACAATGAGGGTCTCCTCCGGGTTGGTCATCTCCCTAGCCTTCTTCACCGCCTTCGAGAGTTCAGCGGTCTCATCCAAAGCAATTCGTGCCATTGTTTCGTGGTGGCTGATGTCGATTTTACCTCCTTCAACGAAAAGGAAGTATCCCTGCTCTTCGGTTTCCAGCACTTCAATGGCCTTCTGTGTCATCTCCTCCAAGGTGGGCTCATTGTTGTCCGGATCGGCCAGTTGCTCCAGATGATAGTGCATGTGGCTCTTGCTGAACAGGCCCAACAATCTACCGGTTTCAGTGGCGTTCACATTGAGCAGCTTCTTCTGCGTTTTCACAAAGGTGTTGCCCGCGTCCAAGGCTTCGAATTCCTCGACGAGATTACGACCATCAGTGCGCCGGCCCTTGTCGTAGTGTTCCGGACTATAGAAGCTTCGCTTGCCTCCACCCAGCATGACCTTGAGTTTGCTGCCCACCTCGCCGTGAATCAACTGGACAGCTATGTCCTGGAGTCCATCTGACAACTCACCGCAGGCCTCCTCGAGAACAGCGTTATTCTCCCATTCACGATCGGCGACATGGGCGTAGACTCCGGATGGCGAGGCGTGGGTCACTCGGGTGGTGGTCACTAGTCCAGCAGCTTTGCCCGCATCCATGGCCCATTTACCCAGGGAGAAGACATGGTTCGTTTCATTGGCCATCGCCGCACAGTCGCCTCGCTTCACATGCGCATTTACGCCGATGGTTCCGTAGTTCGCCTTCACTCCGCAGAGATATGAGGTTGAGGTACAGGCGCTATCGGGGACTATTTTGTCCACCGAATAGGTTTTCGATAGTCCGGTAAAGGGGAATTCTTCGAAGGAGAGCTTCAACTCCTCGCCTCCAATGTAACTCCTGGCAGCAGCCAGAGTAGCCAGTCCCATGCCATCGCCCAAAAACAGTATAATGTTCTTGGCCTTCTTGGTGTTCCTCACGAACTCCAACTTTTCGCGGATGAGTTTTTTGCTGGCCGAGTGCCAGAACTCCTGGGTTTCCTCGCCGGAAATCGTACGCAGCCTGGGACTAGTGGGCAGATGTGGATGCATTCGCTCCTCGTCCACGGGGGCTCTTCCAGGAACCGCTGCACCCCAAACGACGGTCAGCAGACCGAGGCGAATCCAGAACTTAAGACTCAGCATTTTCGAGATACTTTCACCGTGCCAGCCAAGTGAATACTGTACTCCGTAGTTCCATGCGACCCATTAATATACCATCAGGTGCAGCTCGTGTGAGGAGTCGATAGGGCAGTTTGGTGGGGATCGGGTAATTTACGACACCTTCTTAGCCAGACCGTGATACTCACGTTTTTAGGCACTCGAGATAATTAATCGATCGCCACTTTAGATTGCTCAAATCACAAAAACAATCACCCATAACGCGTATGTATATTACAGGAAGACCGCTTCGATAAATCGGAGGCTATATAACCGGGCCATTTCGTCAGTTTTGGCCAGTCTCGCGGTTACTCCCAAACGGAGCATTCCTCAGTTTAAAGTTACCGCCCCTACCCCAAAATGGTAAAGAGTTGCCTGATCTTGTGCTTCTTCGCTCTCCTGGTCATCCAGGCCCGGAGTGATCTAGCCGATGACCAAGAGCACGGTAAGTGGAACCGAACGGCATTGCGTGGTGAACTGCCGAACGAATCCGATTGGCCGCGACCCAGCTTATCTACAGCCAATTGAAAAGCTCTCTCGGCTTATCGTAGAGAGATCTTGATGGCCAATTAGACTTGGCTAATCTAGATCTATTTTAAACAGCACTCAGTCATCGACTAGCTATATAATAGTTTACGACTCAATTGTTCACGTGAAGGCAAATTAAAGATAGGGTGACATTCCTATAAATAGATTTATGTTTAACAAAAATGGCTAAATTCTTAGATTAAATCAAGTGTTACTAACGATTCTAACTATAAGCTTCAAATGGGTATAATTATTATTTATTAATAATAAGCTATAATAATTATGAACTAAACAAGAATCAATTTAATTTTAGGCGTTTTTTCTAAGCTTGTACAGTACAGAAAGAAAACATTTCCTCAAAGTATATGTCTAAGTATTTCAAACGAAAGTGTAATGATGACAAAGCACCATAATAAGCTAAAACGTTTTCAACACGTTTTATTAAGCCTCAATCAAATGTGAATTTCCAGCGATAGGAAATCCAGCCAAATGGCCATAAATGCTTATAATTAAAACTGATTTATAGATCTGCTCGAGATAGGCTGAAAACTTGTTTACCACTTCAAGAAGTAGTTTTATTAGACCGATTTTCCCGCCGATTAGTTGCTAACCCAAAGTCCGTACTTTACAGCCCAACATCCCCGTCTGCAATCATCACGCGACTTCGAGGCCCTCGACGAGGAGCTGGACACACGATTCTGGCACGATAAGGCCCAATCGATTCTGGCCGATAAGCTGGCCGGCCATAAAAAGCTCAACGAGAATCGCGCCAAGAACGTGATCCTATTTTTGGGCGATGGCATGTCCGTTCACACGATCGCGGCCACACGTGCTTTCATGGGCGATAGCAACAAGCAGGTCTTCTTCGAGAAGTTCCCCTACTTGGGTCTGTCCAAGACGTATGCCGTCAACGAGCGTACTCCGGACTCGGCCAACACTGCTACGGCCTATTTGACCGGAGTCAAGGCCAACTATGGCACCATTGGAGTCAATGCCCAGGTGCAGAGGGGCGACTGTGTGACCAATTCGAGTAGCCATGTCCAGAGCATTGGTCAGTGGGCCCAGGAGGCCGGCAAGTGGGCCGGTTTGGTGACCACCGCCCGGGTGACACACGCTTCTCCAGCCGGAGTTTATGCCCATGTTTCCGAACGGAATTGGGAGCACGATGGTGAAATCATCAGCTCCAAATGCAGTCCCGACGTCAACACCGATATTGCCCGGCAGCTGGTCGAGTGGCCAGTGGGTCAGGAACTACGCGTCATCATGGGCGGCGGTCGATCCTATTTTCGGGATCAGTCCCAGCACGATGAGACTGGCGTTTCGGGCTTGCGAACCGATGGACGCGATCTGATCAGCGATTGGCGAGAGATCAAGAAACAGCAGGGAGCGGAGGGCAAGTACGTCTGGTCACTTAAGGGCCTGAAGGAAACGGATATTAGCAAGACGGATTACCTTCTCGGTCTCTTCGACACCTCCCATCTGCCCTACCATGGCGATCGTCGCCGTACCCATTATGAAGATGCAGAGCCATCCCTTTCCGACATGACAGAAGCGGCCATCAAGATGCTCAGCAAGAACGAGGAGGGTTACTTCCTCTTCGTGGAGAGTGGACGCATTGATATGGCCCATCACGCCACCAAGGCGATGAAGGCTCTGGAGGACACCGAAGAATTCGCGGCAGCCGTGGAACTGGCTAGGAAAATGACCGACGAGGAGGACACGCTGATTGTGGTGACATCGGATCACTCGCACACCATGTCTATCAACGGCTATCCGGTAAGAAACTTATTAGTACTTCAAGAAATCAACATTTTTATATATTTATATTTCCATCTTCTATCCCAGTACCGTCGACAGAACATCCTTTCCCTTGCTCCCAATCTGGCTGATGATGAGCTTCCCTTTACCATCTTGTCGTATGCCAATGGTCCAGGATTTGATGATACCTACAGCACTAAAGATGGACGCATTGATCTTTCCCATGCGGACACCACAAGCGCAGAGTTTGAGTTCCAGGCCACGGTTCCCTTGAGCAGCGAAACCCACGGCGCTGAGGATGTGGGTGTCTTTGCCTCCGGTCCCTTCGAGCACCTGTTCACCGGCAATTATGAGCAGAGTGCCATCCCAGCCATGATGGCTTATGCAGCCAACATTGGACCATTTGCCAAGGACAAGATTAATGAGCAATAAAGTCCAGACTACAGTCGCATACTCATAAGGAATACTCAGTAAATAGTTAAGGGGAAATGCAAAATGTTATGTTTTTTCTGGTCAGTTAAATATAAAAAAATATACTTCTCGCAATTTCCACTTATGGTGTTCAGCAGAGGGTGGGGATCCCGGAGGGAGTCTTTCTTGCTGACGGATATTTAGAGGGCCACGCGAAGGCCGCAACTTAAATAAGCAAATAAGTCCAGCAAATGGCTGTATCAGCATTTTGGCCAGTATATGTTTCAGTTACTTGGGACTTTCAGTCCGTTTAATAATGTGTTAAACTAAAGTCATACAGAAGGAGGAACAAAGTGGCTCTAATAAATGTCTAAATGAGAATAAATTCCCATATTACCAGAGGACATTTTGGATAGTCTCAGCTACATCCTGATTATTCATGACATCATCTAAATGGGAAAAACAAGCGATTAAAGGCAAAACAAACAGGTAGCAAACAAGATAATGGGCAGGTAATGTCTACAGCCCACAGAAGGTAGACCAATTTTCCCGAAGGATCTGGGAAAGTCTTGATCTATAGTTTACCTGGCTACTTGATTGGTTTGGCCGTCGTTAGTTGTGTTTTGTGCTTCCTACTTTCAAGAGCTCAGCAAAAATGCTGGCTGCTTTGATTTACACTATTTTGGCGATTTTACTGAGTGTTCTGGCCACGTCCTACATATGCATTATATATGGAGTCAAGCGCCGCGTTCTGCAGCCCGTTAAAACAAAGAATTCAACCGAAATCAATCACAATGCTTATCAAAAATATACCCAGGCTCCAGGACCACGACCATGGCCCATCATTGGTAATCTTCATCTGCTGGATCGATACAGGGATAGTCCCTTTGCGGGATTCACGGCGTTGGCACAGCAATACGGAGACATATACTCCCTGACCTTCGGACACACCCGCTGTCTGGTGGTGAACAACTTGGAGCTGATCCGCGAGGTGCTCAATCAAAATGGCAAGGTGATGAGCGGGCGGCCAGACTTCATACGATATCATAAACTATTTGGTGGCGAGCGGAGCAATTCGTTGGCTCTGTGCGATTGGTCACAGCTGCAGCAGAAGAGAAGGAATCTGGCCAGGCGTCACTGCTCGCCCAGGGAATTTTCCTGCTTCTACATGAAAATGTCCCAGATTGGTTGCGAGGAAATGGAGCACTGGAATCGGGAGCTGGGAAACCAACTCGTTCCTGGAGAGCCGATCAACATCAAGCCTCTGATTCTGAAGGCCTGTGCAAATATGTTTAGTCAGTACATGTGTTCGTTGAGGTTCGACTACGATGATGTGGACTTCCAACAGATTGTTCAATACTTCGATGAGATATTCTGGGAAATCAATCAGGGACATCCGCTGGATTTTCTACCCTGGCTATATCCCTTCTACCAGCGACACCTGAACAAGATCATCAACTGGTCCTCGACTATCAGGGGATTCATAATGGAAAGGATTATCCGGCATCGGGAGCTGAGCGTCGATTTGGATGAACCAGATCGGGACTTCACAGATGCTCTACTTAAAAGCCTGCTTGAAGATAAAGATGTCTCCCGGAACACGATTATCTTCATGCTGGAGGATTTCATTGGTGGACATTCAGCGGTTGGAAATCTAGTAATGCTAGTGCTGGCCTATATAGCCAAAAATGTGGATATTGGAAGGAGAATACAAGAGGAAATTGACGCAATTATTGAAGAGGAAAATAGGTCAATTAATTTGCTGGACATGAATGCTATGCCCTACACGATGGCGACGATTTTCGAGGTGCTGCGATATTCATCCTCCCCAATTGTTCCACATGTGGCCACCGAGGACACAGTGATCTCTGGCTATGGGGTAACCAAGGGCACCATTGTGTTCATCAACAATTATGTGCTAAACACCAGCGAGAAATTCTGGGTAAATCCCAAGGAATTTAATCCATTAAGATTTTTGGAACCGTCAAAGGAACAAAGCCCAAAAAATTCCAAAGGTTCTGATTCTGGCATCGAAAGTGATAATGAAAAACTTCAACTAAAGAGGAATATTCCGCACTTTCTGCCCTTTAGCATCGGGAAGCGGACTTGCATCGGCCAGAATTTGGTGAGAGGATTTGGTTTTCTGGTCGTGGTCAACGTAATGCAGAGATATAATATCAGCAGTCATAATCCTTCGACGATTAAGATCAGTCCGGAGAGTTTGGCACTGCCTGCCGATTGTTTTCCATTGGTCTTGACACCCAGGGAAAAGATCGGACCACTATAATAAATTATAATTTAAAAACCAATACCATTAAGCACTACCAATTAAAATATTACACATAAATAGCCCAAACAGCTTCAGAATAAGATTACTGCGTTATCTATTATCAGACATAACGAATAAGCTCAATCAAATAGTAAAACTATTTTACTGTTGAGTATATTTTCAATTACTTAACTAACGCAAATACAAAATTTTTGTATTTCATGTCTATATTTTGTACGATACCAAACACGCAAAGTCTTATAGATGCTCACCACACTATAAAAATTTCACATACATTCGATTCTTGAGGATCTTAGGATTAGATTAATTCGTTAAGAACTTCGTTACAGTAAATGACTCAAATATGTATAATGTGCACGCCGAATGTAAATTCAAGTGTAATTCTTAAGCGAAATATTTACAATTTTTATTTTCTTTTAGAAATCAATAAATGTGGGCCCAGATGGGCCTTATATAAATGACATAGAAACCTAAAGCTGAATAAATCGAAAACGACCTTCTATGAATAAATGCAACTTGTTTACAAATGGTCAATTAAAAATATTTTATAAACAAAATATTTACGAAATAAATCTGTGTAGGCATTGAGGATCCTCATATTTAAAATTAAGAATAATTATCTAAAGAACACTATAATTAAAGAAATCAAGCTAGCAAGATGGATCTACTACTGGGTCTCCACAAGGAGCTGCGGCTTCACGCCCACCACATGCTGTTCGGCTGGCTTTGCCTCAACCTCCTTGAGATCGTCGCTAATATCCTCCGGACTGGCAGTTCCACCTCCGTCATCAACGTCCAAGGTCTTGGGCAGCGGTCCCAACTTCTGTAGTATATCCACTGGCATTATCTCCGTTATTGTGGGCACTGAACTCACGGTGAATTGAGACGGCAGTTCGGGTAGAGGCGGCAGCTCGGGCAGAGGTGGTGGTGTGAAGTAAGGAGTTTCCAACGCGGGAGATGGCGTCGTGTCAGTAGAAACAGGCAAGGGCACAGGTAGCGGCACTGGAACAGGAACTGGAACAGGTAATGGTACCATTGTAGCCGACTGAGGATAACCCTGATAACCACTTCCATCCAACACGGGTATGGGTTGTGGCAGGACATTAACAGGCACAGGAGAAACTGCAGCTCCACTTGACGTTGGCGGCGGACCACTCAGGTAATAGGGCATCCCATTGGGTACAGGCATGGGCATCGCTAGGGGCGGTGGAGGATGTTTGCTAAAGAATTCCTTGAGCATTGCTCCTCTCGTGACAGCATCGACATGCGCAGGTATAAATGGTGGGCGGTGTCGCAGGAATCCTGGAGGAATCTGCGGCAGGCGACCGGTCTTCATTAGCATGGCAAAATGCTTGGGATCGAATGGAGGGCGGTAGGCTGAACGCAGCGTGCGTGTGTACGTCTTCACTATTGCACACTTGAAAGGATCAAAATGAAAGTATCGGAACTTCGGTTTCTTCTGCACCAAAACAGGCTTTTCCAGATTAGCTGGCTTGGTTGTCAGTGGAGGCGGTGGTGGTGGAGGCAACAGAAGTAGCTCATCGCGAATCAGTTGCAGCTTGGCGGCGGCTTGGGAGCGACTTTCGTGATATTTCCGCAGGGCACGTTTCACCGCCATTTCAACGACCGCCCGGTCTTCGTTGTCGCTCTCGTATGCGGGCAGCACCTTATCCACGAAATTAACGCCTTTTCCCTTTGGTTTGCTAAAAATAATTACATTGTTACTATATATATTACTATATATAAATAAATTTAAAACCCTGTTTTACCTCGTGTCCTCAACTGGTTTATCTGTTGCATCTGGCACTATGTTCTCCTCTGCTTCCAGTATATCCTCCCCAGAAGGTACTATCTCCAAAACGTTTCCTTTTTGTACGGCCACTGGCATCCCTGACGCCGTAGCCGCCATCGATGGCATTGCCTCCAATGGCGCTATAGGAGCAAGGGATTCCACGGGCATCATCGGCGCCATAGGTAGTTCCCTAAGAACCGATCCAGGTGCCTGAGGTGAAGAAGCTACTTCGACCATATAATCCATGTACGTATTCGAATATTCTTCAGAGTACTGTGCATACGCTTGTTCCATGTTGTACGCGGAGTCCATATATGCGGCATAAGCATCATAGCCCTCACCCAATGCGTTCTGATCCTCCTGCTGCATCAATGACATATTGTAGTAGTAGGCAGCCGCTTCCATGCCCTGATTTTCCTCAAAATAATTAGCGAAAGCTTCCTCTGCTGATAATCGAGACCTTGGTGATATAGACCGTGATCTCGACCTGGAAAACGATCTCCTTCTGGTTGGTGATCGTGCTTTGGACCAACTGCGTCTCATCGGAGGAGACGGTGGTTTGAAGGGTAAGGGCGAACGGGAGCGAGATAAGTGTTCACGTTCCCGATCACGACTTAGTGATTGACGACGGCGGGAAGGAGGTGGTGACCGAGGTCCAGCCAATTTTTGTGGAATAGGAGATATTGAACCTCGTTTTCTATGCCCTGCTGGTGGCAACCGTCTTCGTCTACTTGGACTCCTACTGCGCGTTCGACTCCTTGTTAAACTTCTACTATGACTCCTGCCTTTCCTAGTTCCTCCGACGGCTCCTCCTCCTATTCGCTTAGCGTATCTGGAAACTCTTCTGGGCGATGGAAGACGTCGGCGTCTGGGGCTGGGAGTACGCGACTTGGTCCTCGAGCCGCGACGTCGTGCCCTACTTCTTGAAATAGAACGGGACCGGGATCTACGACGACTTCCTGATGATGGTGGCGGACTCCTTAGCTTAGGCTTTGATCGAGATTCGACAATGGTGGGTTTCACAATGGCAATCTCCTTTTGTGGCTTTTGCAGAGTTTGTTTGGGAGGCTCCGCCTTGGATGTTTCCGGTAGATCTGCTTCATCCTTGTCGAAGATGACAGATTTCCTAGTCAACTTCAATGGCGAGATGGTCAGTTTGATGGCTTCCCGATTGGCACTGAAGATGCTGTTTACAGGAAATGATGTTTCCTTAACCACCTCTTGTGCCTGAACAGTTCCCTGTTCATCCACTGGCTGCTGATCCTCACTGGAATTGCTTTTAAGTTCCTGTTTGCGATACTTATCCATGATGGCATTGCGCTGCATTAGAAATAAGGATTCCATTTTTAGCAGTTCTTCAGAGATCTCATCGCCCGCATCATAGTTCTCACGCATCATCTGAATCCTAGCCAGATTGTCTTCAAGGCTCTTTAATTTCCGTAGGTCCTTGCTTACATTGTTTTTCTTTTGCAGCTGCTCCTTACCAGCGGCTTCATCCTGATTTGTGTTGCAATTACCGGATGTTGTGGCCGATTCATCATTCGAAGAGCTTTCATTGGCATCGTCATCTGAACTGGAGTCATCCTCGGTTTCGCTACTGCTGCTACTTGTTGAGGAAGTCTCAGTGCCCGAGGAACTTTCTTCGGCTGGGGAATTGCTCAAGGAACTGTTCTTTGAGGTGTCCAGCGTTTCTGGCTCCAAATGCTCGTTGGACATCTTAATACTATTCATGAATTTGTCATATAGTTCATGGATGTTGCCCTCGGGCAGGTTCTCATTTTTCCTTCGCGGAGGAGGTGTGCTTTTTGCATTCCACAGAGCGTTGGAGTCATCATCGTCATCATCGCCATTAAATTGCGAAGCTACTGGTGGCAAGGGTGTAGCGTTAAGAGATGCGTTTGCATTTGGAGCGGGAGTAGGAGTAACAGGAGGTGCGTTCTTGGGCATACTGGCCAATGAATCGTCGTTTTCCCAGTTGTCGATGTAGTCATCCGTATCGGGACTTTCCTGCTCTTTTGCCGGTGGAGGAGCATTGGTCGCCACTGCACCGTTTCTAACCAGCACATCGTGCTCCATGTGCCGGGGAGGCGTTGCATTGCGTTCGATTTTTATAGTGGTTCGAGTAAAGTTCGTTTGCAGAGGCGGGGGTGTAAGATCTTTTTCTTTCTTAATGCTGAATTTTGTATACTCATCACTCTTTCTTGGTTGGAATCCAGTTAGCTGACTGCCATTTAATTGATTTCTTTCGAGTTCTAGATCCCTATCCCAATTCTCAACCTCACTGTCGTGTCTTTGAAATCGTCTCTCCTTGCTTGAAGGGCGAGAGGAGGATTTCCTCCCGCTTAATACTGATTCGCGCTTGAAAGGATTTATATGTCGTGGTTGGCTTTTGTGATGCTCGACCTCTGCCCTACCAGTCGCAGATCTATTATGCCTGCTATTCGGAAGGTATTCAGCTTTAATCTCTTTGGGAGCCTCTTTTCTCTCTTTGTATTCATTAGTGCGACGGAACAACTGCTCTTTAGTAGCTAGTAGATTATCCAAATGCAAATCGCTCTCCTCGAGCAGGGCGCCAATCCTACTGTGAATCTCACTGGCCTTGAGCAGAGGAGCCAGTTTGTCGGCTTTAGCGATGGGGACAATAGGAATGGATGACTTCAACGGCGGCGTTGTACTCCTTTCAATAGTTGCAGCTGGAGCTGAAACGGCAGTGTTTACTCGTGGAGGTGAGTCGGCAAAAATATCAAAGTCCTTGGGATTTGCGATATCAACAATTGGAGTCTGAGGGATCTGAACTTGTGGTGGTGTCATTGGGGGAGTTCCTTCCCTGCTCCCCCAAGGCGAAAGCGTCTGATTTTTTCTTCTTGATGCGTGTTCTCTTGTTTTTGCACTTTCACTGAAGGATTCATGCGGCATGCTTGATCTCTTGGAGCCATCCAATCCATTTTCTTGTGGCGGATGCTCCATTAATGTGTCCTTGCCGCTTTCCTTTGGGCATTTCGTTACTGATTGTTCTCTCGATCGCTTTATTTGCTTGTCCTTTGAACGTTCGTCTGTTTTTTCTCCCAATGGCCCCAAGAGTTTGTCCTTTTTGCGATCAGTTGGCGCTTCCTTTGAATTTTCTATTGCATTTCTTACTTTCTTTGCTTCAGGCTTTCTTTCTTCAGACTTATTCTGCGTTCTTTCATGCAGTCTTTCCTTAGAATGGTTTCTATCTTTGGAACGCTCTCGAAGCTTTTTATTTGCGTTTTCTTCATTCGTATCCTTATTTTTAACCTTGGATTCATTTCTTTTTTCGCTATGCTCGGTAGATTTTCCTTCAAGCTTTTCCTTGGATAAGTCTTCATTCTTTTCCTTATCGCCTAGCTTTTCCTTTGATTTTTCTCGACGCTTATCCCTTGAACTGGACCTTTTCCTTGATTTTGCTCTAGTATGTTCCGCGTCGTTTGCCTTACTTCTGGTTTGATCTCTGGCTTGTGATTTTTCACGTGTTTTATTCCTAGTCCGATCTCTCTCCCTAGATCGGTCTTTAGTTTTACCTCTGGATTGATCTCTTTCCTGGGACTTTCCACTCGCTGTATTTCTAGGCTCACCTCCAACTTCATCCTTTTCCTTAGATAGATTCATACTTTTTGCTCTATTTAAATTTTTATCTTGGGATCTTTCTCTACTTTTCCGTCGAAACAAATCTCTTTCTCTTCCTTTCCCTCTGCCTTCATCCTTGTTCTTGGAGTTTTCAGTGGACTTTCCGTGCGATTCTTTCGACCTCTCCCTAGTTCTTCCTCGATTTTGGGTTCTGTCATGGGATCGATTACTTGTTTTTCCTCTGACGTAATTTTTGTGCTGGGGCAACTCTCTCGATCGATTGTTTTCAATTAAGGGTTCAGTGGACTTTGTTTCGCTGGGAAGTTTTGATTCCTTGGAGTTGTGGTCAGTAGTTTCCGCTTTAGTCCTGCAGTTCTCATGCTTTGTATTGGAGCACTCGGAAACAAGATTAAAGACAAAGGACACTGGCGGTTGCAATGCTGTCCAACTAAAATTAATCATATTAAACCTAACTTTCTACATAAATATGGAATTTACTTACATCACATCCGATTGGAGTCGCTTGCAACGACCTGAATTGCTGTTAATACCTGTAGGTGGTGGATTTTGAGGTGCATACGCTCCCGGCGGAGGTCCTTGCGTTGGTAGCCCACCCATCATGGGAGCTCCCATGCGATTCGCTGCGGGTGGGCGACCAAAGAATGTTGGTCGCATGCCCCTTGGTCCGCCCCTGTTCATTCGGGGCATAAAGCCCATGCGTGGAAATTCAAAGCAAGGAGCTCTCATGTGGAATCTTAGCGGATTAATGCCCAAGAACGGCGTGGGCGGTGCTTGGGGCAGGGTAGCAGCTGCAGCCTCCTCCTGCTTTTCCTTCCTCGCCTTCTGCACATCTTCTACGTTTTTGAGGTCCTCCCCCGAGGAGTCCGATTCCGAATAGAGGCCTTCGCTATCGTCCGCATCCTCGGCTTGGGCATTTGGTGTCCCGCCAGATCCGTTCTCTTTGCGCGCCTGTTCCACAACGCTAACTGGTAGCTTCCGTAATGTTTTGCTTATCATCAGCTCTTTGGACAGGTGCTTTTTGACTGCCGGACTGCTGGGATGATAATGGGGCGGGGTCACCACCTCGCCCGGTTCCAGACTGTTGGTGTCATTGTCCTGGAGATCCTCCGGGGGCTTCAACTGTTTGCCAGTGGCTGGCTGCTCCATTCCGACGGCAGATCCTCCAGCTGCTTGCGACATTTTCACATCCGGCGACCTCAAATCGGTTTGCCCCTCACTCCGTCCCCCTTTTCGATGATTCTTTCTTGTTGTTTGCGGGCGCACACGCTTTTCTTTTTCTGCTCTCTCAATGGCGGCGCGGTGTTGCTGGGTATCCACGCAGCGTTTTCCCCTGCCGAGCGGTAATATTGATTGGGCTGCGCGGGCGGACGTCCTCGTCGGTTGCAGCGGTGCACCAGCTCGGCGTTTGCGGTATCATGTACGTTTCCGTTTAATGTTTATGCCATTATGAAAAACCAAAGCCAATAACTTTTCTGCAGCGAGTAAACACTACTCAATGCAGAACAGAGACTGGGCACATTGAATCTATCGGCAGGCAGTACTGCCAGACCGCTATTACCAAATTTACTTAAAAAGAAGATACAAATTTGGACATTTCTCTGCAGACATTTTTAAGATAGTTTTAAGTCCCCATTTTATTATACAGCAACATGGCACAATTTGTATTAATATTTGTTTAACTATCGCCGTCTTAACAGCACTGAAATTTTCCAGTGTGAAAACTACTGATATTATTAATGCTTCTAGTTCTATCGATATAATAGCGAATACACCCACCTTAACATATAGCGAGTGCACACTCTGTTAGCGTTGCCACACTATTTAAGTCGTTACGCTCCGATATTTTGAAATGGATTTTAAATTCATTAGCTTTTTTTATTTACTTAACGACTGTCTTTTACATGCTCGAAAAGTCGTCGTAACTGTGTGAAACACAATCAAACACCCAAATGCGCTTTACCGCTGCAGACTGCACTTGTTTCCGCTTCCTCTTGGCGAGCGGCATTCATTCGAATGCGAAGTGCAAATAAATGACAAATACGGTTACCGTTGTGCCCGCTAAACACACAGTCACTAAATATATATGAACAATATGTGCGCACAGTCAAGCGAATCGGAGAAAATGCGCCTAAGCGCTGATATTATGACATTGCCATTGCCCGCCGATTGAGGGAAATTCGAAAAAGGCGGAAAAGTTTCCCTCTGGCACATTGAGATGCATCAAATATGAAAAGAGTTTGAGTTTGCTGCACTTTTCCAATCAGATAATGTTTCTATATATATAATATATATATTTACAAATTATCATTTTCGTAAAAATTGTAGTGTTTTGTATAATGCATTTTAATTCAATTTCATTTTAATTAATAACAACAATTTACCTCAAGAGTTTAAACAAATGGATGTCCGTAATTAATCTAAACCTTTAACACTGCAGTTATGCTTCATTTTCATCTCAGTGCAACGGAGTTGCCTTTAATTGCCGACAGCGCTCTCAGTTTTTCTTTCATTTTTAGATTTGCATGTGCAACTTTCTCCGGCTGCCGACGTCGACGGCGCTGCTGCAGCGCTGCTGCAGCGCTGCGACAGAGGCGAAAGGTGCAAATTAATTTGTGGCGCTCCACAATAACCTTCCTCACTTTTATCCCCATCATCAAGCATAATCTCCTGCGTTTCAAACGATTTTCCATCGTTTTCTTCTCAGCTTTGTCGCGTTGCTCGGCTGAGCTGAGGTTCAAATATAAAAGCCGATCCCCAAAATGTGAGGTGTTATCTCATTTTGAAAATCACCAACTGCTAAGTGGATGCGCAATGAAAAAGCAAAAAAGTGCCACCATTGTTTGAGAACGTCGAAAAATCAACTTGGATGTCCCCGAGCAACGCTTGGGTTGAACATACGTACAATACTCATTGTATCCCATCACTTCTTCAAGCAGGGCTTTGACTTTGGGTTTTTCTGGGGCCATACATTGGCGACCACGAGACATCTCGAATTTGGCACTTGGGTGCGAAAACCTTGGAGAGCATAGCATCTTTGGGCTGGTGGTGGCTTTGTCCTTCGGAACATAAGGAACATCATATTGCGCGTATGTGGAAACAAGACTTCAAGTCCAGAAACTTAAGGATACGTTGTGAAACAAATGCTAGCTGTTTTCGATGTTAAACCAACGCACATAGCATTTTCAACTAAGCATTAAGCATTCCTCTGAGTAAAGCAACCCAGTTTTCCATTTCCAAAAACTTTCTTAAATCACTTTCCTAAGTAGCCAACACCCACAGACTGCATAGCTTCCTCCTCTGCCATAACTCAATTTATTAAGCATTTAAACCAAATATGTGCGGCTACAAATGTGGCTAATTTTTCCCCCGCGAGCATATTTATTTATTTATTTTCGTGATCTGGCCGGCACTTAATACCTGAGAAGCGTTAAAAAAACGCAACGCTCTGTGGGCATTGAGGGCGGCACTTTTGTGTGTACTTAGTTGTACTTGCGGCTGTTTGCCGGCGTTGACAAATGAGAGCGGTAAACGCCGCCACAGTTCCAATCCAAAAAGCTTACAGCAGCGCCGAGTCATTGACATTCGCAGCTGAACTAGAAAACTTATGGATCCGCATTCGAAAAATGTGATAATTGCAGTGGAGTGCGATGTAAGTAAAAAATGATATGTGAGGGGCAGAACTAGGGCAAATCAAGCCGATGCGGTATGCACTCTAATGCACAAATTATATAATTATGAAATAAATTTTATTTCTTTATATCGTATGTAGCATATTTATGTAAAGTTTTAGGTCATAAGTATCCTTTGGGTTCCTAAAAGCAGGCAATACTTTTTAAAGCAGAGATTTAGAGTAAGATGTACTTTCTTAACCATTTATCAGCATTTAAATATATTCAAAATAATTCATATATTACAACATATAAAGCTATTAATTTGATAATATTTTCATGTATAAATATTATAAGATATAAATGGTATTAGACTCTATTAAAACATCCAAAATGAAAGGTATCCCCTTTTTGAGGGTGAACCAAAAACCCTAACTAAATCCGTTTATGTTCGTGTTAATTATATATATTTGTAAACACACACACACACCTGTAAGCGTCGCTAATTGGCAGATTTAGAGGAACCGAGAAGCAAAAACACGAACCGCACAAATGAAGATCTCTGTCAATTTACGGACTGCTAGGCATACAAAAAACTTCTATTGTTCCTGTCCAAATTGGCTTAATTTATTTGGGCATGCTTTCATCACATGCCCATCTCCGCAGGGACGAAGTGGCGGAAGAAGGGGTCGCAGGCCAGATCTCTACGGACGACAGGTAACTCCGGATGAGCTGGGCCTCTGGCGATGAGGTGCTAATCACGTCAGGTCGCACGTTCGTTCCAATACGAAAGCGGGGCAAGTTGCTTGATTCTTAGAACGCAGTTTCTCCGCAGCCACCTACAGTATATACTCGTACATGTGTGCAAGTACACGTATGAAAAATTAAACAAAATCCCCGCGGCAATCGTTGAAGCATTCGAAATCCAATCGTAATTACTGCTTCGTTCACTCTCCCGTGACCAACTCGCATCAAATGCGATGAAACCATTTTCTGCGGGTCTAGGAAGTTGGGATCACTAATTGGGTGGGGGAAAAGTGGTAGGCAAATGAAGTGGCACCTGAAGGGTATAATTTAATCGGGGAACCTTCTTGAGAAATGGGTCTAATAAATAAGTAAGAGTTTTTAGTTTTTTTTTGAACAGAAAATCATACCTAAATGACATGCAAGCACGGAATTAAATAAAAGTACTATTTAATAGTAATGATTGTTACTAATAACGTTGCAGTAATATTTTCGGTACTTTCAAGTCCATCAAAATCCGCATGATATTTTATTTCCCTTGCTTTTCATAAGCTCATAACTTTTTTGGTTTATTTTGATTTTCTGTTTACAATTTTTTATCGTTATTAGCTAATTTTAGCCAAGTCAAAATGGCGAGCTTCGCTAACGACTGAAAACCTTTGTTGTTCATTTTTGTGTGGCTATTATTTATGAGCTTTTCGAGTTTTGTTTTGATTTTATTTTGCACACTCAAACATCAACTTGTATCCAGTTATTTGGCACTGGCGCATTGTATTTCTGAGATACTCGCATGTATCCGTCCGATACCTGCATTGAATTCGCTTTTTTCATTCATTTTTCTCGTTTTTAGTTTGTTTTTTATGTGTGTGTTTATTTTTGTGTAGTTCGTTTGCAGTTTTTGTTTTTATTTATTTTTTTTCTGTATTCACTTTACACAATTCCCAGGCCTAAGACGGTGCCAGTTCGCCGCTGGTACCTCGTAGCACCCGGCATCTCCGTTCCCCGTGATCTCCGCGATCAAAGTCGCAGTAGCTCCAGCCGGAGACGGAGCCAAAATCCGAAGCCGGGTGCCAATTTGCGAGTCGGGCTAAGCGCATCTTTCTCTACCATTTTCCCACTTAGCTCGGATTCACTATCGGTGTTTATAGACGGGGAAAAACCCCAGATCGTAAAACTTTAGAGCCCGATCCCTGGATCGAATACATATTCGCTACTATATTTTTAGCTATTCAAAATTAATTAAAAATCGTGGACTTATTGTCAAGGTTTCTAAGAATTATAATATAAGAATTTGCTATAGTGTCGTTGCTTTTGACTTTAAGCGATAATTTAATATATATTTTTCTTGATAAGTAAAATGTTTAAGTGTGATGCCCTACAAATAATCATATATTAACAAACAAGTATATGGAAATGCAATTTATGATATTTTTCGATCTCTACTTGGAATATTTCAATCGTTAAGGTTGGCTTATATCCAAATCAATTGCTAATTAATTCATTAGTAGTCCAAACTTTGAACAGTAGAATATCACAGAAGCACCTGCTTGGAAATTCCTAGCTGATTAGAATGCACGTTAGTCAAGCATCTCAACAACTTGCTGTAAAAGTATCTGGATATATGAAACCCAACCGTCACTCACCTATTTCACCGCCCCAAACCACATTTTCAATTGGCTCGCACAATCAGTGATGCAATGAGAAATGAGTTTGGTTGTTCATTGTGCTATGCAAATTGGGGGACCTCAAATTAAATAATACAGTAATTAATAATGTGACAGCAAGCTGAGAAAGAAATGGCAAATAAAAGCCATGGGATTAGCGGTGGGATGATCGCAATTAGAGGGATGCTGTGCCCCAGCTCTCATCTTTCATGTTGCATAAACATTAACAAAGAAAGCCACTTCGTTTTATTGACTAATCACTTCAGTTTGACCAACCTGAAGTGTGGCTTTTGTTTCGTAGGCTGCCCGTTGGTTCGTTGGCTTGTGACATTTTAATCATAAACCCTGGGAATTATGCAATTAACGAAGAGAGTCGAAAAACAGATCTTCAGCTTACATAATACCGCAGGCGGGTCCAATGTTGGGTCACCGAAAATAGATAATAAATGAGCATCTAGCATGATACAAGTCTGTGGAGAAGGAAAAAAATCAAAACAAAATCAAGCGACACGAAATAAGCGAAAAAACTGGTTTCTGGCCAACATGGCGTATGAGCAATAGCCGACTCAGAACACTGTTTCGATAGTGAGCACCGAAAGTCTTATCATGCTTCTTATTATTAATAATATTAAAAGCAATTCCCAGAATTGTTCAAAATAATGGACAATCTAAGCAAACAGCAGGCGGCGCAGCTGTTCGGTGGCAATCAAGATGAGTATTTGTAGTCGCCAGCAAATGCCAGGTTAGGCATTCTGCATCTGTGTTGGGGCAAGTGCAACGCTTTGGCCAGCTACAATCACAATCACAATGGAAAAATTACAAAAAGTACAGAAATACTAAAATATAGAAATACTACAGAAACCCAATGTTTTTTTTTTCCTTTTTCGTAAGCAACTTGAAGTGGTGCAACAACAAACGAGCTGCAGCCAACCACTTTTGAGTCGGGGAGCAAGTTATACGAGGTCTACTCTGATTGTTAATTTATGTATGTATGTGATTGTGTTGGCGGAGTTGTGCGAGTACCTTTAATTTTTAGTGTGCCGCGAGAGCTTTTTTTCATATGTACATACATATAGTATACCCTACATATCGGTGGGGCATATCGCTGGCTTCGCACTTGGCTCACCTAAATGGTTCTGCTTCTAAAACGCATTAGCTGCTTCTAATTGATGGAATGCGTTGCGAATCGTTTGGCTAGAAAAGTGGCCAGTCAACAAAAGGCACTATAAATAGCTGTGTGTGTGTACACAAGCCATTATATCATTTGATATGATTTTATTTTTAAATTCAATTTAATTCGCATTCGGCTAATTGCTCAGCGTCAACGCACAATCACGTGTGTAGCTCAATTGTAGGGTCCAAAGCAGCCGAAAGCTTTTTCTATGCCTAAGCTCGGCTTGAAAACGAACAGTAATCACTCGACTACATGGATTTCGTACCTTTTCAAATTATTATATAAAATATTGTCACCTATACTATAATATATAAAATATTTGAAAAGTATACTAATAGCTATATGTTTTACCTTAAGTAATAAACAATAACTTGAGTGCCTACTGTGACCCATGGACAAAGTGTCAGTGTGTGAGTAAGCCAGCCAGGCCGCTTGAGTGTGTTATTGTTGATCTTTTTTGTTGTGTTTTTAAGCTTAGCTTTTGTTTTTCGTTCGTTTTTTTTTAGCTTCGTGCTGATCGTGCAGCTGTCTCTGTCTGCTTCAGTTTACCTGCGAGTGTGTGTGTGTGTGAGTGACCGCTCTGCCGCAGTCGGCGTCGCAGTCGCCGAGTGAAAAAAGTTTTAAATCTGGTAGACAAATCTGAAACGAAACGCGTTTGTGGCTTCAGACGGCGAGTGGCAGTCGTACAACAAAGACGTAGTAATCCAAAGTTTCCAGAGGCCCAAAAGTCTCCCTGCTGAAAAGTTGGTCAGGCAACTTTTTCAAAAACCAACAAGACCGCTGAAAAATAAATCGTACAACGAAATTCCTCTTACTTTTTGTCGAATTTTTGGAAAATCCTCTACGTAAGTGAAGGATACTAATGCCAGAGGCTGCTGTATAAAACTGTAGCAAGTGAAAAGTGATAAAAGAAAGTGTAGAAAACTGTGCCTTTTTCAAACTTTAACTTCAACGAACTGTTATTGTCCTCAATTATCAATTATCCTTGCTTGGATTTTACATGGCAGGACTTCGAGTAGCCGAGAGTTAACCGATTGTTCCCCATATTTTATAGTGCTATAGATGACCGAGAAGGATACCGTCTCGATGGCTACCGTGCAAATGAAGCCCGACTATGCGGCTAGCGAGGTCTACAGCACCGCCAGCGAACCGCCACCGGTGAGTACAGTGAAGCCTCGAGTTGCCACACAAGTGACTAGTGGCGAAACTAATGACAAACAGATACATACGATGGTTGATTTTGCACAGAAAAAATAAATCATAAATTCATTAGATTAATAGATTAGTATTTCTGCGTAAAATGTACTTGTTTATTAAGCTAATTTAAATGATCATTTAATTTTCTGATCAACATCTAGTCTGCGCTCAACTAAGCTTTGCAGTTCAACTGACCTGTTGAGCGTTGATTGGTCGGTTGGCAGCCAAGTGGGTTAGAAAATGCCAGGGTCACCCTTTGACTTATTGCATCCGCCGACGGACCACAGAGCGTATGCGCAATGCGGACTTTTTCTGCAAGTAGCTGCAAACGTGAGCTGCATTTTCGCCAAATCAGTCTGCACTGCATGATGCATAAGCAATTTGCAAATGCCCCGCCATTAATGTGCAATTTTAAAAATTATTACCGTCTGACAGTCGAGAGGGAATCGCATGCAACGTGATCGGTTTCGACAATTGTCAGCGGCTTGACATTTCCCTGAAATAGTCCACAGTAACGTTCGTATCTGCAAGATACAAGATACACCCGTACCTACTTGCATACATACTTCTGTCTTGGCAAGGTGTGAATGGATCTGTGTATCCGATATGGTTGGACAAATAGAAATCCGCCTCAATCCGAATCGCGAAGAGCTCTAATGCCACAGTCACGACACGCTAATAACGCAAAGCCAAAACAAATACCATATCTATATAGACTGCGCCACCGCCGAGTACTTTGACTTGTTCAACTTGTTTTCCCAACCATACCATACACCATATTTATTAAGCATATATATAGATATAAAAATAAAACTATTAGATCCCCTGGCGTAGTGGTGTTGTTGTGTGGGCTAAATTGTAATACAAATTTGCATAAATTGCACCGTACATTTTGCATTTGGCATTCAACAGTCAGCATCCGCATCAGCCATAAATGATTTGTGCGGTTCCATTCACGCGAGGGTTTTCCCCCTTCCATCATTATCGCCTTGCCAGCGGTACAGTGAAAGCAAAAAGTTATCTAACAGGCTCAATTCCAGTGCACACTTCCACTGACCCAATGCAAAAAAGCGGCAAACCTGATTGGCTGACATATAGACACCAGTTAGTGAAAATAAAAAACAGCTAAAAGATACCCTGTTTATGGAAAATGAAAATAATGTATTTGTATAATTATCTGTTTTTGCTAAATTTTAATCGCTTAATGACTGCAGACCGAGCCATTAGAAAAACCCATTAGGAATAATGCTCAGTGCTGCTGAAATCTGTAAAGTAATTATCATTAATATGTACTGAATGCAAAAAGTGAACTAGAATTACCTTTATTATGATGTTCTATTATGGGACAGTGAGCATAACAACCATTACTTTATAGAGCCAATAGTCTGACCTTTTCTATAACAGAGTTCATCTATCAATGAGTTACCTAATATGTCAGTAGCTCTGTCTTAGCCTTCACAATCGACCCTTGGCCAAGAGCTTTCCCTTTTGTGCAGTATTTGTTTACCTTTGCGCCATATGTGTTAGGTTTTCACCTTAAGTATTATTAAGCGACCCCACACACAACTGCAGTACAATCTCATTAACTTTTTGTCTTTTCTTGTTTTTATGTATTTTTACCTTGCAATGTGTGTGTGTGTGTGTGTGTGTGCACAACACTCGAAACAAAAACCACAAAAATCGTTTTTCTTTGGTTTGGCTGAAAAATGTGAATGCGAATAACCGAAACCCAAACCATTCCCGAAACCGTGATTGACAATATGAAATTTTCTCTATTCCCCCGCACTCGCCACCACACAAAAAACGAACCAAACACTCAAAACCAACCACAGATGGGATTTTTTAACTTTAATCATCAGGTTTGTCGCTCAAGTCTTTTGTCTGCACGAAAATCTTCACAAAAAAAGTTTAAAAAAACACAAAACGCAAAAAAATTAAAACCTCATCAAGTAGAGTAGAGTAGAGTAGAGTAAAATAGAGTGCCAGGCGAGCCATTCACTTCCACTTCACTTCGCCTGGTGTTGATGATGATGATGATCACTCACTCACTCACAATTCACTTTCGCAACTGCATTTTGGGGCCACGCCAGCCACGCACGTAGAGGTGTTAACAAAAAACATTGCACATTTCAGAAAAAAAAAAGATATAGATATAACCGAGAAAAAGCCGCCTCACCTGACTGCACCCACACCCGAGACTGCCTTTTCTCTTGGGCTTGCCACTTCCTCAATTTTGCGGAGGGTTTCCTCTTGCGCAACAAAAAATCTTCAAATGCGGAATTCATTTGGCTGGCCTAACTTTTTTGTGGATACTCCCTATGCTGCGGCTTTTTGCATCCACTTGTAAATTTTTGCACCTTACGCGGAAAGCATTTGTTGTGCACATTAGTCACGGCTTCCCACTGCTGGCAAAGGCAAATATTTGCGATGATCTAAGGCGCAGTTTCTTCTCGATTAAAGCACTTGCCAAAAACTTAAATGCCTTTAACAATCACTTATTGTTCATTACCTTGGGTCTCATCTTATAGCTGACTGTTTGGCTTTTTAATGATTAATGCCGAGCAACCTCTGTCAACTGGAAACAGCACTTAAAAGCCCATTGATAATAAAATATTAATGAAATTGCATGACCCATCCTAAAACAGTCGCAACTGAAGTAACCCCTACACATTTTATGTAAATAAGTTATTATCACTCACAAAAAATCACAAATTATGCACCCAGCACTTCTTTGAAATTCTCGAAAACTTCGACGTTTTGAAGCGAAAAACGCGCTTGACCATGCTGAGGTGTATTTTGTGGAGTAAGGTCGTCGCTTTTACCTTACCCCCAACAAAAAAAAAACCGAAACACAGAGAGGTCATAGGCAAATGAGCACGTAGAAATATTGAATTGCAAACACAAATAAAAACTATGTATGTTCATTGAAAAAAACCGCAAAGCTAATGTGATTTTCTGTACCATTCTAGGCCTACAAGCGCCAGGCGAATTCGGTGAAAATCGCCAAGATCACCGCCTTCACCATCATCGTGTCAGCCTTCATCCTGGGATCCTTCATCCTGGCCTCCTCCTACCTGCAGGCCAAGGCCTCGTGCGATCAGGTCCAGGCCCTCGACTCGGTGCTGGAAAAGGAGCTAATGCTTGAGACTTTGCAGCAGGTGGGCAAGGTGAGTTCGCGAAATATGTATTCCAACCGATATGCCAATCCGTACAATCCGTTGTGCTTCAATGATCCGTTGCCATGGCAGATTAGTATCGTGCTCTATGGGGCACTGAATTTTAAAAAATTATAGAGTTGGCTAATAATGGCTCGCATCGTTCGACTGCACACGCTACGGCCTGAAGTCGGACTCCCAAAAAAAAAAAGTTCGAATATTAAGCAAAATTAAATATAATTACCGGAAAATGTAGCTATAATCTGTGGTAGCCGAAAAATGTTCCCCCTTCGTGTGGACCTGCTGTAATTTCCCTCAAAATGTTGTTGACTGCACGCGCTATTAGTTCCATGGGATCGCAGACTTTCGACAGGCACTGTATGCGGTGTGTGCATACACGAAATGTGATATTCACATGTTAGATATATTACCTAAAATCGTAACAAGAGCTTCTCATTAGGCAGAAATTTAATTTGACGCCAAAAGAAAACAAAAGGAATTAGTATTAACTGTAAAGTAAATAAATCAGTTGCTTTATATTCATATAATTATAAAACCAATCACAAGATAGACATATCTGAGTGGAGAGTAAATTACTTTTTTCCGTAAATCACTATCACTTTGGAAATTTATTGGGAAATATCGATTTGCAGTAAATCTAAACGTTTCCTAGTCATTATACTTATACAAATATCTTGCCACATAACTGCCAATTCAATCAAAAGTGATTGAATAAGCACCTAGCTCCAAAGCAATTTCGCATATTCACATGTACATAACAGCAAAAAAAAACAAAAAAATGTTCAATTGTATGCTTCCTTGAGAAATTTCACGCATGTAACCATAACCAAATGGCAGTTATGAAAAAAAGTAACAACTTTATAGACACAACTTTAGGACTATGGATATAAAATGGCTGATTGATGATTGGATGACTGGGCAAGGCGCGTAATTCAAAGTTAATGACTGGCGGTCCAATCATTTGCATTCGTGTCATCAATATTCAATTAGCCGATATGGAAAGTGCAAACTGAAGCAAATTATTCACATAGCATAGATATGCATACATATATGCTCTGATCAGGTTATTCAACCCGCTGTGCAGATGGCTTATGTAAACGAATGAGCAAACAAACGAATCCAGCGAATGCAACGATAAATTCAATCAAGCGAAATTCCCATAATTTGACGCTTAAGTGGACACCAAAATGGTGGAGTTCGCATTTGGAGCTCGCAGCTTGGAGCTTGCGACATAATAACCAGAGAGCAAACACAATTGCGAATCAAATGCCAGACGAAGTGAAAGCAGCATTCGGTAGTAACAAAACATGTTGCAAGCCACATACAAAAAGATACAACAAAAATCCACTGAAGCGGGCGTGGGCGCAGCAATTGTTGCTGCTGCGGCTGCTGTTGCTGTTGCTGCTGCTGTTGTTGCTGCTGCTGCTGCTGCTGCTGCTGCTGGGGCATCCAAAATGCCAGAGATCATCAGCTGGAAAGAGCAGCTGCCACTAGAGATGGTCGGAAAATCGTGAAAGTGATTTTTACCCCATGCAACAAATGCAATTGTTATGTGATCAACCAAAAAGAGCCAAACCCTCTAAAAAACTACGCCTTTTTATAAAGCCTCATTACTGCAGTATATGATCCCAATTAATTTGATTGTGCGGCGAGTTAATGGATAAGAGTGAAAGCTGCCAATAACGGCCATCGTAATGAACCATTGTTTACAGTGCTCTGTAATTCAAAATCGAATACTAATTTATTTTATTAGAGACTCAAGGCTAACGACATCGATAAGCAAATGATTTTAAATATTAGCTTAAAAACAATTTCAGTAACAGTAACAGTAACTAAAAAATAGCTGTAGATTGAATTTAAGTGTAGGTACTAAGAGATGAAACTGCACTGAATCTAATCAGTAGTAAGACAAATGAATCTTTGCATTAAAGAGGTATGGTTTTTTATAAGTATTACTTTGACTCCTTTAGAGTTCGAAATGATGTCAATGCACTTGCAGCCTAAAAGCCTCTCCCTTTTAATGGTTATTTCCCAGAATCCAAATGAAGTTAATAAATCCTCCGCCTCTCAAATGCGATTTCATACACCTTCGTTTCCAACGTTGATATCTCCGGCTGATGAAGATCTTCTCACGTGGCCATCGCTTGCAACAGCCGTTCCATAATGCAATTTTGCTGTCATTTTAGTGTTTTCTGCTGTATTTGTTTTTTGTTTTTTTGGTGGGTTTCTTTTGCCGGCTGGCGCCGCTTGGTACCGCCGACCGAAAGCCAAAAAAAAAAAGAAGAAAAATAAGCAAACGAACCAAACAACCTTTCGGGCAAACATCCCAAGCATCCAGCAAAAAGCCATCAGCAGAAAAAAGACCAAAGACCGGGCTTCCATTGTGGTTTTGGCCATTGCCGTTGACTGTTTGCCATTTAAGGCGAGTTGCGCGCTTGAGTCTTTCGTTTTTCTCCGCTTGCCTCTCGCACTTTGTTTCTGCTGCTGTGTGTGTGTGTTTTTTTTTTTTGGGGACAAAGCAAATGCTTTTTGGCCTGACGATTATGTAATGTACCGACATACTGGCAGACAGGCAGCTAGCATATAGGTAAATGTAATTTATCTGCTGTTGTGCAAAATCGCTTGGCACTTGGACAACCAAGCGACGGGTAGAAGAAAAACTTATTATGCTGGCTAAGCGCAAATGGATTTTTTTTTATGGATGATTTCCCTAAAGAAATTGCCATGAGCCGCCTCTAGAATGACAATTGCAGCCGGCGGCGACTGACGCACGTCACTCACTCGGGCTATAAATAAAAGTTTTGCAAATTAAATGCCTACCGTCCGACTTCGGAGGGCTGTCAGTCATTTTAATTGCACGAAGCATTCAATTTGTAATCATTTAATTGTCATCTTAATGCGACGCGATTCCCCACATGTCCCGCACAATAAGCAAAGGCAAATTAGAGGCAAACAAATGTTCTCTTTGTATTATAATAGATCTTATCTCCAGACGCGCCTGGCCTTGAAATTCAACTACGAATGCGAAAAGCAAACAATCAAATCGAGCGAACTTGTTTGCTGAACTGGTTGTTGGGCTTGGTTTCGATTTCAGCTCTTATTTTCTTTATTTTCTACCCATTTTGCTGTTTTCCTCTTACACATATGATTTTAAAGTGAAATTTACGGATTGTGTGTCACCTGGCCTGGGAGCACATGACTCAAGATTGACTCACTTTTGGACCATTTTGCATACCAGTCCGGTTTTTGTTGACAATCTGCGGCTTTTCTGAGAAATGGAAATTTTGTTAAATTCAATTATAGGAAAGTTTTTGTCAAGAAACTGGGGTACAATTAAATCCATCTCTTAAAGGTGAAGGGCAGACTTCCTGCTTGAATCATGATTAGAGCATCTTTTAAACTAAATATAAATCTCAATCATTTAGAGGAAATGCGAAGAGAACTCGTCTTAATTCAATGTCAACCTCTTTTGTCAAGTACACGGGGTGACCTGCAAAATAAGCCATCCATCCATCCGAACCGGATATATAAAACATTATCCACATCACCTCCATCCCGCTTGAAGTCCACCCAACTCCCCCTCGTTCGTCGCTGGCCATTAATGAAAGAGTCATATAATTTAAATTTATTTTTCGTTTGTTTACTTCTGTGCCCATTGTGGCCGGGCATGAATTCTGCTTAGCCACGATCCACTCGGTCACAAAACGCAGATATAGCCATTTGCTTGGCTGTGTGTGATCGTGCGATTATGTAATTTCGTGGCTGGTTCGCTGTTTTGTTTGGACTTCTCGGGCCGCGGCTACAACGAGCATTTTACTCCGATGGCATTTTACTTTTGGTTTCGGTCGTATGTAGGTTGGGGTCACATCTCCGCCGGGCAATTGACTGCGATGACTGCCACCGGGGGTCTCTGCCCCTCATTGTTTTGCGCACGAAGTGCTGGCAAGAAACTCGGCTCAAAAAAAAAATAAAAATAAAAAATAGTCAAGAAAATAATGAAAAGCAACTGCAAAGCAGACACTCAGTTTCAGTTGAGGGCCCAAAGAAAACAACTTTGTCAATTTTACGACAAAACGTTGGAAAATTGGGGGAGACAAAATCACGCAACATGATCTAAGATCGAAAATTGGGGGTCGCTTAAATATGTCTGCTTAGGGGAATGACGTAAACAAATAACAATCTATAATATATATTACTCTACAATATTGCAAGATAAGTAAAGGATTTTTAAAATATAACAATGTATTTTCCTTGTTTTTAGGAACTTCCCCGTGCTGAACCCCTGCTGGGAGGAGCTGCTGGAGCTGCCGATGACTCCGAACTGCAGAGCTTGGAGCCGGAAAGTCGTAAGACTGAAGCCACCCAGGATGCCGAGGAGCACCCCGACAAGGACAACTCCTACTCCGACAGCGATGAGACCGATGAGCTGCAGAAGTTCCCCGGCAAGATGCCACTCGAGCTGGACTTGAGTGACCTGGCTGCCGCCATTCTGCGCAACAACAAGAAGTAAGCATCAAAAAGATTGATAAAAAATACAATTTAAAATTTAATTTAATTTTCGATCCTGATATTTGCTTTCTAAATACGATTTATTTCTAATGCCAATCCTTGTCCGTATTAAAACAGATCCCGCATGAACTGTGTGGTGGAGCGCAAGCACGCCGAGGAGATTGTCGACTCGCCCTCGAAGACGGTAGCCCTGCCCTTCGGAGTCAACCTGACCACGGATCCCAAGAAGGCACGCATCACCGGCGAGCGGATCTCGATCTTCTGCGACGGCGGCGACGACAAGGATAAGGAGGAGAAGGAGGCCAAGCGCCAGCGGGAGCAGGAGGAGGAGGACTCCGATGAGGATGCCGAGCCGCTGAGGCCCATGTTCATTCCCTTCCAGCGAGTGCCCATTCCCTTCGGACGCATTCCCGACCAGATGCCGCTGACCCATATGCCCCAGAGGATGATGCCACCAGCCATGCAGATGCAACAGCAATTGCCCCAGCAGCAACAGCAGGGACCCATCATCATCCGCCAGCTGCCACCTCCGTTCCAGCACCTGCCCATGCGTCCTCCCATGCCGCCACAGGTGATGCAGGCGCCTCGCATGGAGTCCTCCGAGGAAATGCAGATGCCCAAGGTCCAGACCGTGCGCATTCACATGCAGCAGATCCCCTTCCGTGAGATCCATGTGGCCGACGATGTGCCCGTCCAGATCCCCGCCCAGCAGCAACGTCTGGAGATGCAGCAACGTCAGGAGATGCAACAGCGCCAGGAGATGCAGCAGCGCCATGAGATGCAGCAGCGCCAGGAGATGCAGCAGCGTCATGAGATGCAGCAGCGCCAGGAGCAGCGTGAGATCCCCCAGATTCAGATCCAGCCCATGCCCTTCGGAATGGCCCTGCAGCGCGTTGGCATCACCGCCGAGGATCTGAGGAACATCCAGCGCATGGCCGAGGATCGCATCACCGACGAGCTGCGTCGTCTGGCCGCCGAGGAGGGTGCGGAATCCAGTGAGGGCAGCGACGAAGATGTCTCCAGCTCCGCCGAGCAGGCCACCACCGAGGCACAGACCACGGTGCCCCAGCAGCAGCAGCAACAGACCGTCCAGCCTGAGCAACAGCATCCAGAGGAACAGCACCAGGAAGTCAGCCAGGAGCGACAGGAGCAGCAGCAGCAGCAGGTGCCCCAGATGCGCATTCAGCGTTTGATCCTGCAGCCCCTGCCTGAGCAGCCCCGTGACACCATGACCCCGCCGATGCCCGACCAGCCGCAGCAGCTGCCCTTCGGCCGCATGGTCTACGGACGCAGTCTCGCTCAGCCCGTCCGCATCCCGGTGCCCATGATGCAGGCCATGGAGGGAGGAGCTGCTGCCCCCGAAGAGTCCCAGCGACCACACTGTGAGTAGATCTTTACACTTGTATTATCATGGGAATGTGAATGGGATCTGAGGACCATGAGGATGGGATAGGATCATAGAAATATCTTGAAATCAGTTTTTCTAAATACAATTATTTTGAATTTGCAGTCGTCCAGCCTCGTTCCGTTTAAGTAACAAGAAGACCACGCCTGTGATTGCTGCTGTGCGAATCGAATCTCGACGAGGGTGTAGACCGAGAGGAACTAGAAGAAGGAGTCATCATGTACCCAACTAAACCCGAAGAATCTAAGATTGTAACCGAATCGTCTCGATTTGTTTTGTAATTAAAGCAGCTTAAAAGAAAAAGTAAAAACCAAAACTAATCAACAAGTTTTAAAACATGCCTTTCTACCATATTTGGCCTTCTTCAAAAAACGTATTCTCTATATATCATTTTTGTATATTTTATATTAATGCGTGTATAACATTCCAACCAACCAACCAACAACAACAACTAGAACACAGAAAGCAATCGCTTGTGAAAAAGAAAATTGTGAAAGTTTTCCAAGTATTTTTCTTTCAGTTTTTTGAATTGTCTACAGTTTTGTTTTTCACAAATACACACAAATAAATCCGATGGAAATTTTTGTACATAAATTATTATCGTATTTTTAATTAATTAATTGTCTTGTGTAGTTGTTAGTAAATTAAGAACGAAGATGAAGCTGATCTGATCTTGATATAATCAAATTCCAAAACCAACGACAGCGAAGAGAAATTTGTACATTATATATGAACATATATACTATATACACACTCACATTTTGAAGCGAATAAAATTGTGGATAATTGGAAATCAAATAAAATGCGTACTTTATTTGGCTGTGGGTCGTTGGAATATACATATGTATATAAATTCCAGGATAATAGGTTCTATTTCAATATTAAAAAGTCAGGTTTCGAAGTAACAGTTCCCGCACTTATAAAAATATTTAAACAAGCTATTGCAGATGTTTATCATTATTTAAATTTTATTTCATTACATCTACCACACTTTCCGTTTTTTTGGATACCGCTCAAATCATACAAATTCGCAAAAATCGAACAATATTATTTGTATAAGTTATAATCGCCCGCCCGTTCCTCGTTTTTACATATTTGTGCTTGTCTCTCGTTTACATTTTATGTATATAATGTTTATATATTTCGATCGGTGTAAGTTATATGCTTGTTTGTATATACAGTTTTTGCACGTGCACACGACAGGGTAATTACAACCGATGTCAGCAGCTTTCGTTGGCTCAGCAACTTAGCAACTCAGCAAGGATGCGCAGTGAATGTGTGGTTTGCCTTAGTTTTCTTTACAATTACGTTTTGTATAATGTATTTATCTATATATAACATATATGACTAATCGTAAGTTGCATTGACAAGTGGGTTGGATAGGGGTTTTTTCTTTTGATTTGAAGGGTAGGGCTTTTGGGTGGGGTGATGTACAATACGTTTTCGTAGCGCTTTCTTCGTATAAACTAAATTCGTCTAAGCTTTAAAAACAAAACATACAATACAATTACAATTCATAATCAAGAGAATTATGAAGGTAACATATAGAGGGCTGGAAATAATGCAATGGGTATTACTAGACACACAATCTTTGTTCCTGGTCGGACTCACTCATCACTTGTATCACTGATCACTTGATTTTACCGACTTAGTCAAGCTATCCCTAATCCCTTATATCCGCCTGCTCCTCTGACTTTCTCCGATCTTCGAGGATGTAAAGCTGTAACAACGCGAACGTAATTCCGTAAAAAGGTAGTTATTATTAGCACTTTATCTTCGTTGACTATGACTACGGGGGCTTTCTTTGTGTGGGAGTGAAAGATAAGCGGCGCACTGCTGACCCTCTAGCCATTCTCACATTGATGGCCCTCGCAGTTGCCCCAAAATATGCAGTTCCCGACGCCACTGTAGCATATCAGGGATACGGCTGTGAGGAATACGAGGCTGCAGATGGTGCAGGGCTTTCGCTCCAGGAAGAATCCGACCAGGTAGAGGACTATGAACATCACGTGCGTTTCCATCAGGGCCGGATTCGAGGGTTTCGGTATCAGTAGTACGGGCAGCAGGCATTGTAGGCAATACATTCTGTGTGCGGTTGGGTGGGTGGTTGTGTTGTTGTTGCTATTTCTGCTTAAGATTTGGGTTCTATTTGCGTGTGCGTTGACGTGGTCTTCCGCGCGGCCTGCAAGTGTCCCAGGATGACCCCGGGGGGTTGAGGTTAGTCTTAATTGTTCTATAATTACTATCATTCGTAGTCCTGGGCAAAGACCACAAACGTCACCAGAACGCGGATCTGTTTTCCCAGTTCTAGCACGGGTCGCCGCTCTGCGGGATTACCTCCGATTGGGCCTCCTGGCGCTGACCTCTCGATTTTCGGGTCGTTTAGATGCTCGCTTGTTGTGCGTCGTTTTAAATCATCACATATTTACCAAAATTTACTTGTCTGGGCCTATCGGGCCCTATCGATAAGCCTATGTGGGTCTGAGTGGCAGTGTGACCAGCTGCCCAATACCGATATGTTGGAACTAGTGATTGCGCGGAACCAATAATACCGCCTAAATTTGAATTCATATTTCTTTCTTAATAATAATAATAAATAATATTTATAAATGTTAAGAAATTGTTTAATAAACAAATGCAAACAAAAGTAGTTGTAATAAAAGTACTCTCGAACAACAAAACAGTACAACTGACTTACTATTAGGTATACATTTATCTGTACTTTCTTTTTTCTTTTTCATCGGAAGTCTTTTTTTTGTGCGCGGAATTGGCTCGAATGGGATATGCAATTTACATATAAACATAATATATGCACGAATATTTATGTACACATGAATGAACCGACGTATGGCAGCGGTTGATACATACAAATTAACTTAATTATGCATTCCAGTAAAGGGTGTTATCATAGATCGACGGATCGGTAGCCAGTGGTACCAGGAACATCCATCCAACAAATCCAGCTAAGTAGAGAATAATGGCCACTACTCGTCGCCAGAGATCCTGCTGCCACAGATCCTGCAGATCCGGCAGACCCATATGATTGCAAAACGCGTGCACCAAGATGGGAGCCATCACATGACCTGTACGGGCAAATAGAAAGGCCGAATAGAAGCCAAATAGCGTGGTGTAGATGAACTGGAACAGTCCAATCAATAGGGCAGTGCTCAACTCCACGCCTAAGCTCAGGCGTTCGGCTATGTGATGCAAGTGGGCTACTCCGAAGAAAAGCGGCGTTATGAAAACGGCGACCAGGGGCGAAAAGCTCTGCAGGATCAGGGGCATCATGCAGGCTCGGAACACGAACTCCTCGCTCAGCGGTGCTATCACATGGTTGCGCACCCAGATGATGCTGCCAAATGATCCCCTCCAGTAGTCCAGATCTGCAATTCAAATCAAGCAGTGAGAAGGGGCTGATAGGCAGAGGGGCTTTAACTATTACCGAAGTAGGAGCGCACGGACTCGTTCTGCATGTTGACAAAGATGGGTCCCAGGAAGAGCAGCACCGTCAGGCTGTATGGTATAACAACAGCCTGCCACAATCCCTCCAAGCGCAAACCGAGCAGCTTGGGAAATGGTACCCGGCTGAGCAGCTCCGGCGATGAGAAGAAGTAAACGAAGAACGGGGCTGCCAGCATCACCATGGACACACTGGCGAATCTTCTCTTGACCGTGGTTGGATGATCCCGGTTGTGTTTGGTGCTCCAGATGTAGAGGCTACCCACGTACAGAACAGCCAGAACGAAGCAACAGCTCACCGAAGTGGCCACCGGGATCTGGGGCAATGATTCGTGGACTACATTTTCTTGCATGGTGACTTCGGCTTCCGTCTCACTCAGGTTTTTCATTCAATTTGTGTTATTCGTCATTCTTCGCTGACTATTAGCCGAAGAAAAAAAGTACACAACGACAGCTGATTTTCAGCTGACTGCAACAGTAAGACCATTGCTTCGCGAGAACTAGTTCAAGATGGCAGTGGCATTTGGTATATTTTTATCACCATGGAAAGTAGTCGTGCTTCTTGGTCACATTGTGCAGTGATAAGCATCGTGGAACGGCGGCGATTTTCGGTTGTGTTTTTAAACTAAATTTACCGACAAAGTTACGAAAATAAATTAATACCAAGTTAGCCAAGGTATTCAGTTACCACCGCAGATCAGCCAAGATGTCGTTCCTACTGAAAG
The DNA here is from genome assembly GCF_000001215.4 of Drosophila melanogaster. Classification (NCBI taxonomy): domain Eukaryota; kingdom Metazoa; phylum Arthropoda; class Insecta; order Diptera; family Drosophilidae; genus Drosophila; species Drosophila melanogaster. The sequence continues at coordinate 5,563,524 of NT_037436.4, read as the reverse complement.
CAGTTACCACAGCCCGTCACATCGTTCATAAGGTTTCCTCGCACTCACATTCCTCTATAATATATCAACTCTTCGAAAAGAGAAGTTGAAGTGACCTTTGTCTTGGCTTTGTTTATCTTTCGATGATAGGTTCCCGTGCGCAACCTGAATCTGCTGGAGTTCCAGAGCAAGGATCTCCTCCAGAAGTATGGAGTGGCCATACAGCAATTCAAGGTCTTGAATAACTCCAAGGCAGATGCCGAGGTCGTCAAGACTTTTGGTAAGTGGAGGACGGAACCATGCCGGTGTTTATGTAATCCCTGGGCTAATTGGTGTTAAATGCTGTGCTTCTGTGTTTCAGAGTGCCCGGAATACGTGGTGAAGGCGCAGATTCTCGCCGGTGGGCGTGGCAAGGGAACTTTCGACAACGGATTCAAAGGCGGCGTCCATATCACCACCAAGTATTATAGATTAGGTCTATTCCGGCTATTCACATTCACATTTTATCTAAAAAATTAATATTATTTATGTTCTACAATATCATTTGTATATAAGATTAATCTTATCATTCTGCCCATATTGAAAATGATAAAAGTTTGTGAAAGCCAGAGTGTACCTTAAAAACACAAGTGATAAGACCAGCTTATACTAATAATTATTTAACATTTTGCCAGCAAGAGCGAGGTGCTTTCGCTTACCCAGCAGATGATTGGAAACCGACTGATAACGAAACAAACGCCCAAATCGGGAATTTTGGTCAACAAGGTCATGGTGGCACGCAGTATCAACATCACCCGCGAGACCTATCTCTGCATCTTGCTGGACCGCGAGCACAATGGACCCGTGCTGATTGCCTCACCTGCCGGTGGCATGGATATCGAGGCGGTGGCCGAGGAAACCCCTGAGAAAATTAAGACTGTTCCGCTAGACATTGGCAAGCCCATACCGGAGTCGACGCTCTTGGAGGTGGCCAAGTTCTTGGAGTTCAAGGGAGACTCTGTAAAGCGTTGTGCTGAGGAAATTCAAAAACTCTATACTCTCTTCAAAGCTGTGGATGCCGTACAGATCGAGATCAACCCGCTGGCGGAGACGGATAAGGGAGAAGTTATCTCCGTTGATGCTAAGCTCAACTTTGACGACAATGCCCAGTTCCGTCAGAAGGATATTTTCTCCATGGACGTCACCGAGGAGGAATCCGATCCCCGAGAAGTGGAGGCGGCCAAGTACAATCTGAACTACGTCGCCATGGATGGCAACATTGGCTGCTTGGTTAATGGTGCCGGCCTGGCCATGGCCACCATGGACATCATCAAGCTGAATGGAGGCGAGCCCGCCAACTTTTTGGACGTCGGCGGTGGCGTCAGGGAGGATCAGGTGGCCAAAGCCTTCGAGATCCTCACTGCTGACCCGAAAGTCAAGGGAATCCTGGTCAATGTCTTTGGCGGCATTGTCAATTGTGCCACCATTGCCAATGGCATTGTGGCTGCATCCAAAAAGCTGCAACTGAATGTTCCACTGGTTGTGCGACTGGAGGGCACCAATGTAAATCAGGCTCGCGAGATCCTGAAGAATTCGGGCCTGCCCATTCAGACAGCCAGTGACTTGGATGATGCCGCCCACAAGGCTGTGGCAGCCCTTAATTAGGGGAACGATTGAGGAGAGCATGTCTTCCAGAATGAAACGACGCTCATTAGCATTTACAACGGTTGGGCCTTTTAAGTATAAGTTTTTATCGACAATATAACCAAAATATGTTATATTCTATATAAAAAGCTTTTTATTTGATTTAAGAAGTACCTTAGCCATCTATCAAAAATTAATTAAATTTAAAATCATTTATTTCTTAATTTAAAAAATGTATAATCTAAATTGTTTAATTTACTGTTTTGAAATTTATTGGTACCGTAGCATTTGGTATTTATTTTGTGGCCCCATGGTATTCTGCGGTATTACCAGTGCGGCCACACTGCAGTCCACACCCAAACAGCAAACCAAACAAACATTTCCCCAGGAAACCAGCGAAATTCCAATAGAATTTCCCACTCAAAGGATGCAAAAACCATCCCACTTCGCACGCGAGGATTCCCAGGAGCACCTGCCCACCAGCCACACGCAAAACAGTCACACAGTGAACATGAAGAGACGCACACTATCCGGAAGTTGTGGCGTTGGCGTCTTCGTGTTCGCCTTTGCCTTCATCGTGATTGCGTTTGCAACGCCCAGTTGGTTGGTCAGTGATTACCGCATCACGGGCGCCAAGCTGGATCGCCTGGGATTGTGGGTGCACTGCTTCCGGTCGCTGCCGGACGTGAACGACGATAGCCAGCGGAGATTCTTCGTGGGCTGCCGTTGGGTGTATGACCCATTTACCACGGGTTACGATGAGATCCGTGGATTCCTGCTGCCCGCCTTCATGATAGCCACTCAGTTCTTCTACACTTTGGCCTTCATCGGGATGTTGGTATCTGCCATCGGAGTACTGGTCTTCATCCTGTGTGCTGGTCCGGATCAAAAGCACTTCATTACGCTCATTAAATCGTTGGGATATGTGCTTCTCGGTGCTGGAGTAAGTGCAGCCATTGCAGTGATTGTATTCGCTGGATTTGGCAACCGGAATGGCTGGATGCCGGAGCATGCGAACAATTGGTTTGGCTGGTCCTTTATCCTGGCGTGTGTGGGTACTGTGTTAACCCTGGTGGCGTCTACTTTGTTCCTCAGTGAAGCCCACGTGCAGCACAAGAAGAGAATTCAGTTCAAGGAATCTCAGACGCGATTTGAGCTGGTGCGCGGATAGTCGATGGTAAGTACTTGACTATATCCAAGTCAGGGTCGGTCGCTTAACCTTCTTGCATTGTCTATTTTAGCCGTGGCAGCTGGCACACTTGCACCAAGGAAAACACAAGCCAACCAAGAGGAAAACAAAACAAAAACATTCCGTCCCCTCAAAGAATTCTCACCCTAAACATTACAGTCGAACTTCTCTAAGGCGAAATATTCTAACTAACAGTTTCTGGTAGTGCACGTTTTTAAAGTTGGTTTATGTTCGTTTTATATTTTATTCAATGGTTTCCCTGTGCATAGGTTAAAGTATTCATGTCGGTAACATTCGTTTTATATTACCTTAAATCGTTTAAATAACTCCCCAACTGGCGGAGATTTCGAAAAATTTTAACGAACCAAAGTTATTTTGGATAAAAATAATTTTCGCCATATATTCATCGCTTCTCTCTAACATACCTAAAGAAATTAATTTTAGTTCAGAGAAGTTCGACTGTACTCGTAGTTTTTAATTTAAAAAGTTTATGCAATTGACGGCCGCACCGATTCACAAGCTTTCAGTTTTTGGTACTTATAATCATCCATCCAATCGACCAGATCAGTTCCAAGAGAAGACTGAATGTTTTTCCGAATGAAAACCAGAACCAAGCACAGCTAACATCAAACGAAGACGCTCAACTAGATGACTCATGTTCATGTAGAGTATTCTACAGTATTTGCATATCAATTTTCGCTCAATTAACGCCCAGACACAAAGAGCATACCCCTCCGCAATTGTACGTTTATTTTTTTCTTTAGCAAAAGTCGCAGGCTAGTCGGAACTAGCATCGAAATATTACACTCGTGCCTTAATTAGATAGAACTATTATGGTGTAGTTCGTAGTGCCTGAAAACAAATTATTGTTATAAACATACCTGAACGACTGACCTGCGACTAACCATAGAGATCATTGAATTGCATAAACTTCAGCTAAGCTAGTGCCTTAATTAAGTGACCCAGAGAAAGGTAAGCGAAACTCCGCCCATTAGTTTTAAGAACAAAACATTCCCTTTTGAACTCGAATATTCCGCACAAGTTACCTTCTTTTAAAGGTAACAATTAGGTCTGTATTAATCATCCGTCCTTTGCACGTATTTGTAACATTTTCTAAACCGAGAATTTAGCAATGTATTAAAGCAATACATACGTCTTTTACCGTCCCATATACAATAATATGTGTAACATTTTTATGTACAAACGACTTTTAGCTAAAGCGAAGAATAATAAAGTTTTTATTGTATACAACAGCTGAATGCATCTTTAGAGCGGGTTCAAGGCAGCTGGGCTCCAAAATGAGATCCGAAACAATGAATCTCCTCGCCAGTCAGCTTGGTGCATTCGACTTAGTTTTCCCATGGCGTTTGCATTTTGGGAAAACCGAACAAACTTTTCGTTGTCAGCTTTTGTTGCCGTTGAGGCAACTGGTCGGATATGCATCAGTTTGTTTGCAGTAACAACTGATATGCCAACCGATTGTGGGCTGCACCATGTGTCAACCCGGCGATTTCGAAGCTGCCTTTTTGTGTTGGGTTATTTGTTAATGATTGATGAAATAAGGTTATCTCAACGCATATCATTGGACTTTATAATGCGTTAAAATTGTAATTGTTCATCATATTTCGTTGTGACCTTTGATACCATAGTCTATTTAGAATAGCATATGAACATATAAGATTTTGATTGTATTGTATTCAACTTTATATCTTTGACAAGGCTACTTTCAAGTCTTAAGTTTTTCGAAATACTTGATTAATGGTGCATGGAGTAAAATATTTATCGTGCGAAGCTTCGGCCTTACGAACGTTCCAAAAACCCACAAAACTATTAGATCATTTTGTCAGCAATATCTGACTCGACTCAGGCACTTAAAAGTCTTTTAAATGGTAACCATAACAAATTGAAATATATTAATTTGCCTGGCTTATAAAGGCATAATTAGCAAGGCAGGTGGTGAGAAATATCGATCTAAAAAAACCCCACCCACGATCTTTTAAGCTCGACTTGGCAATGACATTCAGGTAAGGGAAGAGACAGAAAGAAAAATGTATCTTTTAAGCGATTGTGAGGACTTGCTAAAGCGTGAAATCTGTTCGCGAAGATAGTTCGGATTGATGGATGGATTGGCGCGCAGACTCGCTACAGATCTGATTAGCGAATAATCCAAGTAAATTCAAACCGGATGCTTGGATGCTCGGATGCCACATGACTGCCTCGCTTGGAATAGCCTTGGTCGAGGAAACTGCACTGAAATATGTGCTAAACGCAAATTTATTTACGGATTTTATTATGGCCACCATATCGAGAGTGCGGAGGCTTCGCATTCACTTTTTGGTGACCTCACTCACCGTTAGATTGACAAACAAATCGGATTACTGCACTCGTTACACGGAACGGATTAAGAACTTTGGAATAACGCGACTTCGGCTTAAACCAACTGACTGTGTGAGAATTGTCGAGTTTTAGCCGCACGGATTTCTCGATCACGGCTCTTCTGCATCGCGTTTTGAATTTGATTGACGGACAGCTTCGAAATCCCCGGTTGGGAGCAGTTCGCTGATTACAAGTGATTTAACAGACAGGCTAATTATAAATGTTCATGGGAAATTGGCGTGGACAAAATGCGCTAATTATACGAACTGTTGCTTACCTAATTTATACATAAATTCTCATATCTACGGATAACTTAAAACTAATATATATTAATTCAATATATTTTATTCAAAAAAATAAGAATTTAACTAAAGGAGAATAAATTGATGCTTAATTGGTTTTAAGAGGTTTCAAGATTTTCCATTTGCATAAAATGCTGCCATCACAGCGTACAGTGGAACACGATGAGAAGAACCAGAATCTGAAGACGAGACTTCATTAACAAAGGCAACATACCTGTTCTTAGGCGCTGGCCAAAGATTAATTGCCATCGCTTTGGCCACAAAGAAACATTTTGCATAATTTTTTCAATCAAATCGAGCATCAATGAACGCTTATAAACATTGAAATTAAAAGTTATCGGAGGTATTTCGACTTTTTTTTTTGCGGGAAGATTAGAAAACTTAAAATTGAAACTGAGAGTTGGGGTCCGCGATTACGCAAAGGTCTCAAAAATAAACTGTTTATAATCAATAAGCATAAGCGAAGCCATTAGATTGATTACTATTTGCCACACGCAAACTTTCCTCAAAACCACTCTTTTTTTTCGAAGTTGGAGTTCGGCTGCTGGTCATCAATAAATATTGATTGAGACGTGAAGGTCGGGCTTGGTTTTGTCTGGGCTCATTAAAAGTTTATGGACTTGTCGATTTTATTTTATAATCGAAATAGAACAACTTAATGCCACTTTACACAAATTGGTCAGAAGCGTTTAGAACGGCTTCTGCTGGATTAACTTTTACAGCCGAATGGAATTAATCAATTTTAAGAGCTTTCCTTTATTGGTACTCTTATCTCAAATGCGGTTGTTTTAAATGCTAAGGATTTTGATAGATTTTCTTTTTTGGCCTGTGCCTTCTGCTGACGTGGCTAATTAATGGGGAATTTATTTGAATTCCTGTTTCGGTTATCCTAAACGAGATTAACATGCTTTTAAAAGTTTCATAAGAGGTGTGCGAAAAAAGCAAGTTCGCATCATGAATATGCAATCGAGAAGTTGGAACATTTCTTTATAGAGTTGAATGAATCTGATTGTCTGGTTTATATAAAAAGAGGTTCTTTGAAGCGAAACGAAAGCGGAAAGATAAAATGAAATAACTTAAGTTTTTTTTATATGTTTATACAAGGAATGATGATGTTTGACTTGAACACTTTAAGTTTGATTTATATGTTGCTAAGGATATTTATAGAATTCATAAATGATCAATGAAAGTTCTTGCCGAAGTGAAGGTAAAAGTCTTTTCATAGAAATTTCAAATACGCTGATTTCTTGTCGTTCTTTTGCTGCTGCAGACTTTCGTTGAAAGTGAAAGCATTTCTAAGCAGATTAGCATTTGTGAAAAAATTTCTTTGCCATTTCGCCACTCACGTCTGGGTAGTTTCATTCTCCCCGTGTCAGGTGAAGTGCCATTCAAAAAATAAGACATTAGCATCTTATAGACCACCCGCTAAGCTAACCATCTAAATTTTCGCCTCATAAGTGACACCACCTCTATAGATTAAGTATACGCAGCGTGCGTCAGACAGTTCCTTGAACTTCACACAGTCACCCAAAATAGACGAACGTGGCAAGGCGTCTGAGACAGTTTGGGGGCTTTGGGCTTTGGGCTGAATTCGATGCTTAGTTATTATAGAATGTGCTATATCACAGCATAACCAGTATCATCTAGATGGCCATAATTCTGCCGGCCACAGATATTATCATTCAAATGGCCCGGACCAAAAATCACCAACTGACCAATCCGGACACCCTGCATTTGCGTCACCGAAATAGTGCTGACTTTGTGGCCATTGGATTGGATGCTTTTAATCTAGAGAAGATGGACAGTTTTTGGGTAAGCACAAAGGCGGTGGCAATAAGCCATGCAAAACACATTTCATAACACTTTCAGATAAGAAACTTGTCTCGCATATGAAAGAAAAGTCCTATTAACACTCCATGGCAGCTAAAACGAGTTCAAGTTCTTGAAACTAAACTACAAATTTTGAATTCTAATTTATGCACACACATTTTGCCCGAATGAAATCAGCAAATTTTTGCAAATAAAACCAGCTACCAAACGAACATCGATTAAAATCAACAAAAATATAGAGAATGTGGTTTTCTGGTCCGCCCATCGTAAAAGTTCAGTTGTTTGCTTGGCAGTTCTTTGATTGCTCTCGAATTTGTATATTTTGCAAGATTTTTTTTTATGATCTGATTTAAAGTAAGCTTTGTGTGCTAATGACGAACCAGAGAATGGATCAAAGTTACCTAATTGAATTATTTGCATGCTAATTTTTGTTTTCCCTCCTCCAAATAGATCGTAAAATGTTTGCTTTTGTTTTATGCATATTTGCCTCTTGCTACCCATTAATATCGAAAAGTGACACCTGAGCTGGAAAATATATTTATATCAATTTCTGGGCCCACTGTCTTTACTTTAGCTTATATTAATCGCTGTTTTTATTTGTGCGAAGCTTCAATGCCACTGTTTTATTTTGCGCTCTTTTTAGCTTAGTTTTAATTCCTTTTAAAGCGATTTTGGGCTTGTATTTCCTGGCCAGAAAATTATGTGAGCAACGCATTATTTTTCGATAAATCACAAGAGATAACAAATCTGGGCAGGTGAGGCGTTTGAAAGGTGTTTTAAGAGGTTCAGCCACTTGAAATAGTGGGATCTAAATTCAGGAATCCTATTGCTTGTTTTTTGTAAACAATCTTTTAGCTTTTTATGGCCTATGGGTTTCGACTTGTCTTAACCACTTAAAGTTGCGGCTTGTGTCGTGTGAGCTTAATTTGGTGTCATAATTCAAACAAATGCCTAGCTTATAAATTAATAAATATTTATAGTTTCAATGCCCGGCTTAGGCAAATATTAGCTCAAAATATAAGCCCACATAAGCGTTGGTCAAAGTGTATCTCTAGTCTGCAAGCACTCGGAACGGAAGTAAGAATTCAAATTCAATCGGTGGCAGCGGATAAATTTCGCTTGGTGTTGACAGTCAACGGCACAAAAGTGTATTGATTGATTGCAACAAGGTGAAGGAAATTTGTTTGCAGTTTTGTCCGACCATGTTCGACCTTGAGGTTTTTGCTCCACCCTCTGAAGAGGTCGCCCCTTCCACGAATTAACTCCGATACATGGTGCTTTAATGTTCTCTCAGTGTTCGGCCACAATTTGTATGCAAATGATTTGTTGATATGTTACCAGATGCTACTACAACCTCTACCTTGGCCAAACAAGTTCTTGGTGTCTGATATCATTGATAAGATGGCCAAGCGGATTATGTTTCTGGCCAAATGCCTAAGACAATTGCGGGCTGTTACTCCAACAGGCCCGGTCGTTATTTGTCTTGGCATTATTTCAAATCTTAATTGGCCGCGAATTCTTTTTCACTCTCGTGAATTTCTCACGTATTGTGCGATGACCAATGCGGCGAACAGGGGCGGACTCAAGATATCATTTGGGCGCTACTCTATTTCATTTACTCAAAATGTTTCGTTTTTATAGCTAAAAAAAATATACAATTATAATATGTTAGTTTGATATGAGTTTGTACATATAAGCTTTAGAGAGACTAAAGTTTTTTATCCCAATCTTACGAATCCGCCACTGACTTTGTCAAAAATCATAACTTAGGCCTGCTATTCTTTTGATTATCTTAAATTTGACTAATGCATTTTTAATGAAACGCCTCGAATGACATCACACACAATTTGTTGGTTGAGATATGGAAACTACCAGAAATTAAGCCTAAAATTGGCAACTTGTCGCTCACTAAATAAAAAAAAAAACGTAGCAGCTTTTTAGAAATTCCAAAAGAATTTCGTGAAACAATTACAAAACTCATTATCAAGATAAATTCCCAGCTGCCATTAAATTCTGCGAAAACTGCAAACGGATGTAAATGTATCTTTGCCATAGCATCTGTGACGCATCCATGAGTGCGTTTTGCCTTTCACTTTAGGCTGCTCTTTCAACTGCATCCTGACATTAAAGGATTACAGGGGCTTTCTTCGTTTTTGCAATCAAATTGAAACTGCGTGAGCAGAACAATCGAGAAGGGGCTATCAGGATTCCGAAGTTGATTTATTTTTGGGCCCCAGATTGCACAAGGGCAACATGGCAAAAGTCATTCAACTCCGGTTACATAAGCATCGATGCGTGCAACCGAAGGAGGAAGCAGCTGCTGCTTGGGTATCCACGTTGATATCTGAGATGCGAAGGTCGTCGGCGAATGCAACATGCAACATGGGGACCTGGGATCAAGGGACTTGCCCTGCGCACCCATGACTCATTGGCAGTAGAGCAAGCCATTCGGCTGAACGATTTATGGTAACGATTCCCCCATCTCATTTCATCGCATCTCATCTCATCTCATTGGTTTGAGTCAGAGGCGTTGACTTTTGATATTTCGTTGGTGAGACTGCAACAAATTGATTTTTTGGTAGGCTTTCTAAATTTGGTGCTTCATGTACACATTGTGTCTACCACAAAAATGTTGGCCAATGCGTAGCTCACTCGCCTCGGATTCTTTGTTAGCATGAGATATTGATCTTTGGTTAAGTTTGCTCAGTTCTTGTTCCTTTTTTTCATATCGAACTTGGCTTGGGCTTGTTAAAATCATATATATCTATTTATATTTTCGATTTCTTGATAGTTTCGCCGGCTTTTTGAATTTGATTAACAAAAATATAACTTGTTTTGCGACTGATGATAGCTAAAAGTTTTTCGTTTTTGGGGTTTTGTTCTCTCAAAGGTCATTTCCAAAAAAAAAAATATATTTATTGTGTGACTCGTTGTGGTCATAAAAATTAAATTTTGTGTGGGCTAAAAGTTCGCGCAAAAAAAATATATATATGTATATATTTAAATTCCACTGAGTCTCAAATTTGGATTAATCTCAATTTAAATTTGTACAATTTCTTTGTCCCTTTTCACAGCGTCAATATTACCTCAACCACTTGTTGCTTTTTGGGGTTTATCGCGAAATTATGTTTAATAATTTTACTGTCAATGAAACTCTGTCAAAAATGCATTTACATATGAAATAAAATTAAAGCAAAACAAAAGCCCCGGTTTTTAATATTTCATTTCGTTTTTACTTTTTTTTCGGTCAACTTGACGCTGACAAAAAATTAAAGCAAAAAAATTTAATAATGATTTGAGAATTTTGAAGGCTTAGCAGGATAAAGATATAGTAACCGCTTACTAAGCGATGTCAAGGTCATCACTCGTGGCAGGTAATGTAAATGGAATGTCGAGAATGCATTTAAGTATTTGACTGTTCACGTTGTTTTTTAGTGAGTCGATTGAATTAAGTTTTATTATGCATCCTTGCTTAATATTGCCGTTGGCGAATTGTTTAAAATGTATATTTTTTAATCTTTTACTAAGCCCACGTAGACATATTTTACAAAACGAACCCCAGCTGCGTTGGATGGTTGCATGCTGAGCCAATTTTGGATTCGATTGGGTTGCCCTTTTCTTAAGTAGGGTATCTTAGGGTATCTTAAAGGTTTAATAAAAAGTCTTAAGCAATATAAATTGTATAAAAAAATAAAAGATATTTATATTTATATATTTATTTATATATTCCAATTTTAGCTAATTATTTATATTTAAATTAATGTCCATTATTTTAGTTGTGATTAAAGGGTATTTAGCTTTTGCTTTCTCCACATCGCTTGCTTCCCTTACTCATTTCTGTTTTTATAGTCGAAAATACTCATACATTGTATTCATTCGGTGGGCTTTGTCCTTGACTTAAGCATTGTCATTAACTTCATCCTGTTTAATGTCCAAGAGTGAAGAAGCTGATTATTTTCTGTGTCAATTGCTGCATTCAAGAGCAAGCAATGTTTTCGTATTAAGCTGAAATTGTTTCCCCTTTTCTGGCAGTCGGTCCGGTTAATCCGCAAAATGTGCTTTAAATGTCAGCAACTCTTTAAGAAATGAATGCAAAATAAAAAAAAAGAATTGAGAAACATTCTAGCTAAGCGGATCATCAAACGGAAGTGTTTCGCAACTAAATGAAAAGGTGTCTGAATTATGGCAAATCGATTGGTAATCCTATCTGACATTGGGTTCGTGAGCTCATAGATTAATTGCTTAGCTACTGTGTGAGTTCATATCAGGATTTAGAAACATCTAAATTCTGGCTCATTTGTGATCAATAGCTGCAGAGGTATTTTAATTATGCCCCTTGCATACACAGGAAGAAAATTAGTATATGCGGAAATCGTGCGTCAAGCATAATAAATCCAAGCTCCCCTGGTTTTTTGCAAAGCTTTAATTAAATCAATAAACCATCTAAATAATTTTTTAGCAAAATATATAAACCCTCAACGACGGGAGCCAGAAAAAGACGACAATCTATCTATATCTGCGTATATCTGAAATATCACTCTTCGATTAACGATAAAATTAAATCAAAATAAACACGAAAAACTCGAATTTTCAATTAAAGACAAAAAACGTTCTTTGAACAAACAAACACGCGAGACAATAAAACATAAAAGAGAATAAATAAGATGAGGAAAAAAATCAATCTCTAAATATTAATGAACCCCAAGAACCTGAAAGTGAACTTAAATTCTTGAGACACGCAAGCAGATCCTAGAGAATTCCGAGCGAGAGAGTTCGAATCGCCGAGGAGAGTGATCAATATATCAAGTATACGACCCGTGGCTTAGTTCGAGCTCATCTCTCCGGCGCTTGGCCAAATAAATTAACGAATCCGGCGAAAAAAGCAAACTCGTTCCACTCACACTCAGACACACACACACACACACTCACGCACTTTAAGCCAGGTATCTGTATGGGTTAGGAGCTGCTCTCAAGTACGATTTTTAGTCTTTTTTTTGTGTCGAGTGTGTTTTTTCGCCTTTTTGTTTTGCGTCTGCCTCTGTTTATATGGCTAAGACTCGATGCGTTCATCTTCAGTTCGTCCACATCGGTCACCACGGTATGAGCTCTAGTTTAGGCTCCTAAAAGTAAATACTAAAACACTACCCAATCACTTGTGATCGATCAATGGCTATAGCAGCCGCAAGAGAACTGTACTAATTGCAAGGATAAACAAGACGGAATATTTGCAAATATTTCCAACCTTATAGTGCGAAACTGTGTGCCTGCCTGCGATTCAATATAAAACTAAAATAAGCATTTTCTTCTTTTCAAGATTGGAAAAGGGATAACTGAGTTTATTCCATTGTAAAATTCAAAACACCTAAATATTTACTGGCGTTTCTTGTGTCAAAAAAAAAACATAAAATTCGTTGCAAAATGGCGCGTGCAGCTCTGTGCATGGTAAGTTAAATGAATACTCAAGAAAAAAAACAATTACTTTTAATTATTCGATTTTGAAAAACGTACATATTGTTTAACGTCCAATTGCCAAACGAAAAACGATTGTTGTTTCTTAAATTTGGGTGTATAAACAAATTTATGTCTTCAGATGACCTTCGATTTGATTGTTATTTCAACTGATATTTTGTAAAGACATTTAGCAGTTGGCTAAAAATATTGTCAAACATTAAATGGTAATAAAAACGTCTGCTAAGTGTGTTTGATCACATTCGAATATCGAATAGAGTGCATGGCAACCAAATTTCAAACGCTTACGAGCTACAAACTGCATATAGAATATTTGTACAACTCATAACTGATATTTAAGGCGGAATTCCGCATTTAACGAGCGTTAACAAGTCCGGGTCAAATTATAACTATTTCGGAAACCCATTTTTCTGTACAATTTATTTACACTAGCACGGGCGCGAAGGCGAATTTGTTGGAGAAACGTGCGGTAATAATACTAATAATAATAATAGTAATAGCCAACCGGCATTTTTCTGGGCAAACAAATACGAATACCGGCAATTTCGAAACGATGCGATGCAAACGCAGGCACTTCTGTTTGCTTTGGCACACAACACAACGCAGAAGCAAAAGTAATGCCCAGTTTTTATTTGACTTGAATTTTTTTGTGCTGTTTGGAATCGAATCGATACTCGGTACAATTTTGTTGTTTTTAGCCAGGGTTAGAAGATTAGTCAACGGACAAAAATGCGCCAGTAGGGAAGTACGTTGTTTACCGAAAATAACAAATGTCTGGGTATTAAACAAAGAGATTCAGAAAGAAGGAGAGAGCTGTTTTTGTCATTGTCTGCATTATGCAAATTTCCATTCATTTTTTATCATTTGCTGTTTTTTTTGTTACCTAACGGAGCTACATATTAAATGTGCAAAAGTTGAGGCTAAATAAAATCGTGAGTCAAGGACCCGCTTCATTAGGAAATACTATCGCAAAAGAGTGTTAATTTGATTATGGCCAAAAAATTCTTAGATAATGCCTATCCAAAGCTGTTAATTGTTTTTGCTTGTGACTGCTACTCATTTTTTTTTTGTTTGTACCTGCGATTTTATGAGCACCGAAATTCCCCAAAAGAGGTGTCATAATGATGCTCTAAGTGAGCCGAGATACTATCTCCATTCGGCGTAGAAAAAATGGATTCAGTCTGTGGCCCTTGTCACCTGCCAAAGTGACCCCATCCACGATGGTTATTTGGGGTTAAGCTTTGCGGGCGCTTCGGTATTTATTACCATTGCCTGCGGCATAAGCCTCTGTTTTGGGCCAAGATATTCTGCCAGACACGTACTCGGCCAACAAACAAAAACGGGTAAAAAAAAAAAAATAACAAACCAAGTCGGGGGAGAAAATGCCCAGCGGCACCACGTTGACAGGGCAGGGCATCGCATCTCATCTTGGCCCACAATTCTTTTTATTATAAATTTGTTCTCAGCTCGGCTTGTGCGGAATTTTAAAGAGTCCGCGGAATTTTCTTTGCCGCCATTTGGTGTAGTGCAATTTGAAGAGATTTAATCGCCCAGTAGTAGTTGCCTTACTGAGTTGAGTCATAAAATGGAGTAGCCAAAGTCGAGTTTGGCATGACAAACAGTTGGCTGCTGGCAAATGGGGCAATTGAAATAAATTACATTTATTTGGTTGTAAAATGGAGCGTTAGGCATGTCCGATGAATAGTTAAATCTTTACAGTTACAAGAGCCAAAAGGGTTATTATTTAAATTAAAGTGCGAATGAAGGGCAGAGCACTTCTGCTTTGCCAGGAAACAACGATACAAAAACCAGTTAATGAACTTTTATTCAGGCTGGGCCAACTTCCAGCTAGAACAACATTACGTAAGAGTTCATGGAACTTCATCGTCTCCCATTCACTTTTATGGCTCATCGGTTCTTACTATTTCTCCTACTCGCCAGTTAACTTTCGATATTTAAAGGCCCAAAAGGTCGGCTTTTATGCCGCACTAATTTATGTCGCTTCTCTGTTGCCATATGTTTGTGGCCAATTTCAATATGGAATCTGTATCTAAAATACGAATCTAGAAATGCAAATTAGCCCTCGATCGCTAGTCGGCGATTAGGAGAGACAATCGCCAAAGGCGGCAGCTATGGAGATATAAGATATATAGTTTTGGTGCCGATGATGGAGGAAGTCTTTGGGGCTGGTTTTAAGTAAAAACGAAAACGCTATACAAAGTGTATTCATTAAGCTGCAGCCAAATGCCAAGAGTTGAAAGTAAAAGTTTTTAAAAATAATATGATGTCATTCGGGATGCTCAACCGTGCCAGGCCCAACGGTTTATTTTTTAATTGCTTTAATAAATCAGAACAAGTCCAGTGGAAGTTCAGTGACAGTCGACTATACATTCGTTGGACAAATTCCCAGCTATTGTCTCGCATCAAACTGGCTAATTCGTTTGCCTATCGATGGGTTCTGATCTCATTAGCACTTTTCTGCTCTGCAAAGAATTCTAGATGCGTCGCTAATTAAATTCAAGTCTGGATTAACTGGAAAATCCAAACCTAAAGGCCATCGCCCACAGCTGGTTATACTTGTTCCGCCGAATATTTTCGGTTTGATTAAAATTGTTTTTATTGTTTTCTTACGAAGATCGCAAAGTTTGTCAAGTTCTTATAAGCTTTTTGTTACAGTGGAGACTTTTTGTTTTTTGGTTGCCGGGTAGGTGCGTTATGAATGTTTGTTAGCCGTTTTTACTCACATCTTTATGGAAATGTTTGCCGGGAAGCTGAGGCGTTGAAACGGGCATTTCACAATTCCCCAACAATGTTTCGTTAAAGAGAAATTTCATAATTCCCCACAGCACGAAACTGCATCCCAATGAAAAAAAAAAAAAACCCAAAGAAGATGTCATCGATTAAGGTCGCCGTTCCGCAGTCAGTTGCATTTTGATTCGATTTATAAACTTTTATGCGACAACAACACATTATTTCTTGTTCAATTCATTGGCCGCCGGCAAAAGATCGACCTTGAAAAGTATAAATACTTACACGAAAAAAAAAAGTTTCGCTCCAACCGCCAAAGGGCAAAAGCAGTCAAGATACTTCAGCGAAAAGTGTGAGGATGACTAAACCGGTTACTTTTCGGATGATTATGATCATCAAGATGCCCATGATGATGATGAAAAATGCGCTGTACATCTGAAATCATGTTAACAACAACAGAAACAACCGCCTTGTGCGTGCGAATAAGTCGATTAATAAATTGTCTTCGCTGAGTTATGCAAACTCTTCAAGATTCATTGGCTCATAGAGCATACTACCACTTCAGTGCATCTACGAGTATATTGGATAGTAACTATAGAACGCTTTGGTTCTCAAGGCGTAGCCATATGCGTTTTTTGGGTCACAACGCCAGTTGGCACTCGGTTTTGCATGATCTATGCGACTTGGAATTGATTTACTGCATTCGCAACTCGAAATTCGCCTCTTCGCACTTCTTTCATGACGTCTGTACAACATGTTACACACATTTTGGCCCACATTTGTTGGCTGGCTATTGAGTTTAATTGATTGGCAATTGATGTGAGGCTTTTGTGCGACGATCAGCAGCAACTCAAAAGCGGGCTTGGCAGCCCCTTCACTCAATTTGAGAGCCTAATTACCCACAACGTTTTAGATTTGTCAGATTTTGGGGCTAGCCCATATTCGAAATGAATTCATATTTCAAATTTTTTTTATATTAATGCTAAGAGGAATTCGCTTTATATTCCACTTCTATTTCATCAACTTAGTTGGCTGTAACCACAGTTCTTACTCACTTTCATTATTACCAAATCAATGGTATTTTTCCACCAGCAAGTCACATCAATCAATCCATCACCATTTTCGTATTTCCGTCATGTCAACGAAAACAGTTTCCCCCGACTTTTGCTAGAGAAAAACTTGCTCAATATGTTAGTTTCCCATGGGTGAAAGACAAAGTTTCAAATGTAATCAACTGCCGTAATAAGTTAAAAATCAATAAGGACCGAAAATAATGAGAAACTTTAGTAATATTTAACCACCAGTTTTTCCATCGACTTCCATGGCAGGCATGCAATGTGAAATGCGAGGAATGAAATTCGTAAAAAAAACACATTTTTTATGAAAAACTTGCCCTGAGGCTCGATTATGTGGGTGAGATGGAAACGACCTCTGCTGTCAACAACTGCTGGATAGCATGGCATAGTAAATTAAAAACAAAAAATGCTCTTTCCATAGACTCTGCGATTGTTGTGCATAATTTCTGTATTATTTATTAGTGGTGGAGATTTTGGAGCAGGCGATTTGGCAACAATTTAAACTTGAAGATATGCCAATCAAAAGACAGTTATCCGTCGAGCCACCGATTTGCATTAATGAGATTTCATATTTTTCTCTTTTTATTCGCCATTGGAATCTCAGTCTTGAATCTCGGACCCGTTTGATGGCCGCGATAGGCAAATAAATTTGTTTTATTAGAAATTCATTTGTTTTGTCGCCGCATTTTTTGGGTTTCCTTCACATGGTTTGGTTTCCACTTTGTTTGCACCCACAAAGACGCTAAATTATTGACCTTATCGCAGCCATTGGTAGATGGAAGCTATGGCGGGTGTTAACCATAAAATGCCATTGTTTCCACTTTAATTACTGCAATCCCTCTTTAACCTTAAGGCAAACACACCCTCGACGAAGAGATGGAGTCTCAATTTGGACGCGAACAAATCCATCAATTCATATAAGCCAATCGATTATTTAGCATAACGCGAAGGTTATATACACCGCACCTGATTTTTTGGCTACGAACTCAGCGACATATTTAAGAATTATGATGTTTTAATTCTGTATTAGGATGGGGTTAAGATAACTCGTTTTCATAAGGAAGTCTTGGCGATGCCGGAACTTGGCTTGTGTTTATTAATTCTATGGGCAATATATGCAAATCGACGAACGGATAAGTTTCGTAATCTCAGCTATTCAGGCTGAGATTTTCGGCCAAAAGATGATCCAACGATTATTACGAATATGTGGGCCAGTTGAGAGCTAAAACCTGATGCTAAGTGGTTAGTGGTAATCGATTTGGCGATGTCACTCAGAATGCCAGCAAGTGCATTTAGAACTAAGCTAATTGTCCATTACTGTCAGTGGAAGCCAACTAGTTTTTCTTGGTCGACTGTGACAAATCTTGGGAAATTAGCATGTTCTGCCAAATCGCAAACTCCAGTTCCAGTTTGCTAAAAAGTCCGTCAACATTTGACGAGTGTGAGCCAAGAATGCGTTGTGATTCGATTATTATGCCTTTGACATTTTGCCAGTGGTTTTGGTGAACGGATTTTTTTTTTTTTTTGTATGTGCTGTATTTTTCTTTGCCACGGTTTCGAATCGAACCGGATCTAAATGGCTGCTGATTTGCTTGGGCCTGTTGTTGGAGATACAAATAACCAAAAACGAGCTCGGGCATTTGACTCATCTCTAAACGGAGTATGCAAATTGAGCCGAGCCGAGCCAAGTCATGCCAAGACTTAAGTCTTTGAGATACTAGCTCGGTTTCTGTGGGGGCGTGCCATGAATGTGACAAATCTTTCGACAGTTGTAGGATTTGCGTTTTTCGTTGGACAGTTTCATTAATCATTCGCCTTTGGTTTTTTCCAGGCCGTCGCATGCATTTTCTTGCAATGCGTCTACTCTGCTAAGTTCGATGAGCAGAACCGTCGTCTAATTCTCGACATTGACGACCAAAAGACAACGAACCGTCAGTACTATTCGTCAAACATTGACACAAGTAAGTGAATCCGTTTAACAATTTCATATCCGTGTCTATCTAAGCCGCTTGAATCCATCCCAAACATCCGAAAAGTAAAACTAGAACAATCCCCCAATTCAATTCATTAACTATGTAAAAATCAGTTGATTTTGTACTGCCCATCCATTTCTTATCTGACCCATCCATGCAGTTAGTTAGTCTTCGTTTTTGTTATTTACATATATACCATCTAAGTAGTTAACTTGACCAACAACAAATTGTTATCGTAGTAGTTAGTAGTATCGTAGTCATAAGTATTTGTACTGCCCCCTTCAAACCCTTTGATAGTTCAATCGACTTACATCAATTAATCTAAACCCCCCAAAAACCGAAACAACCACCAATTGTAGTACCCTCCTATATATATATAATATATATAAATTTATATATATTTCCGTAGCAGCTTTACTAAACTCACCCAGTAGAACTCGTAGTATCAAATTGTAAATATATACACGCTCAACAATCAATCAACCATTACCTATATCTCTCCTCTCTCTTATTCTATGCTACTTTCTCCTCCTCTTACATATAAATTTACACTTCTTTCTACAGTTTTGTGTAGGCATTTGCTCTTCAGTGGAGAAAAGTTCTACATGAAACCTCTTTAAAAATGCTTCGCATACTCATAAATCTACCACACCACCTCCAAATTGATTACTCCGAACAAAAACCGAAAAAATACTTGAAAAATACCCAATCAACAACAGCACACAAAAAACACCAACATTTTCCTTATACAAACCTCATCTGATTAGGTTCTTCGTGAAACTTTCAGTTACAGCGCCCTTTTTAGAGCAGTTAGATCACAGTCAGTTAGTCGAGAGTCTTAGGGTTATATAAACACACCATTTACAGGTCCTCACAGCACTACAAACCAAAAACTGCAAGCAATCACACCAAACAAAAGCGTTATACTCTAAACATTACTCTTCCAAACCAAACCAAAACCCCACCAAATCAAAAACCAATCCAAATCGACACGAACACGATCAACCAAAAGATGCCTATAGGTATGGCTACGATGTCGGCAAGACCGGCAACTTCCATCACGAGACCCGCGGTCCCGATGGAGTTACCTACGGCTGCTATGGCCTGATCGATCCCTACCACCTCCTCCGGGCAACACACTACGTGGCCGATGCCCACGGTTACCGCACCGTGGAGCCGGAGAAGCCAGTGGAGACATTCCCGCCCCATCTGTACAGCGAGACCAACGGTGGTCCATCCGAGCCTGGCATTGTGCTGCAGTGGGAGGAACTGTACTTCCCCATCGGATGTGGAAAGTTTGCGAATGGTGCCCAGCACGGCGTCCCATTCTTCCTAGATGATGTAAGGGTTGATGGGGTTCTCCTCGGGCGGTTTCTGCTCATTTCTTAGAATTCAACCCACCGTAGGGCTGTTTGTTTAATGAAGATTCTTGGAAATGCGTAGAAACGCCTCAAGGACCCCTTCTAATCCGATGCACCTACACATATTTTCCAGTTTAAGAACAAAGGCGGCAGCAACGATGCGATACCATCGTTCTCAGCCAACACAATTGTGATCAAGGGCTCCGACCAGAAGAGTCTGCCCATCCACAAGCCCACTGGTCCACTGGTGCCGCAGGGCACGGGGATCTTTGGCACGGACAAGGGTCATTCGGATCTCAGCCATCCCGGCGATCAGGCGCCGTCCTTCCATTCGGTGAACACCCTGCTACCGGGCAGCAACAGTGAGCAATGAGCTAGAGAAGGGATCTGCGGATCGGAAACTGCATAGTTTGTGTCCTTTTAGATGATGGCCAGTACGTGCCGGATAGTAATCCCTATGTCCATGTGATTGGACCCAATGGCGGAAATGGAGGCAATGGAGGCAGCGGCTCTGGCGGCGGTTTCGGTGGAAACGGAGGATTTGGAGGCGTTGGCGGTTTCGGACCCAATGGCCCGGGTGGCCCGAATGGACCAAAGGGACCCAAGGGTCCTCCGGGACCACCGGGACCACCTGGCGGCCTGGGTCCAGTCGGCGCGGGAGGAGGAGCCTCAGGAAAACCGGTCTACAAGGATGGCGATCGCACTGGCCTGGGCGACGGTTCCGGAAACGGTTCCGGTGATCGCATCAGCACCGGAAACGGTGGCGGTGCCGGTGCCGGCGATCGTTATATCAGCGGAAACGGAGGCGGCGTCGGTGCCGGCGACCGTTATGTCACCGGAAACGGTGGCGGCGTCGGTGCTGGCGACCGTTACACCACCGGAAACGGTGGTGCCGCCGGCTCTGGCGATCGTTATACCGCCGGAAACGGCGGTCGCTATAACACCGGAAACGGTGGCGCTGTTGGTGGCGATCGTACGGGCACGGGTGCCGCCAGCGGTTTCGGAATCGAAGCCAGTGGCCAGTATCGCCCGGATAATGAGGGAACCTACACGAGCACCTACACGCACACAGAGACCGGTTTTCCTGGGGCCATTCCATACACTCCAGGTTAGCCCTCCAACGATTTCTCTACTCATGGAGAGCTAAATTTGAACGAGCTGTGGAGGATGCGGATGAAATGTAACCTGATATGGTGTTACCCAATGTAAAGAGGTTCCAATGGCACATCGATAAATTTCTCATCTTATTGCGCGATCAGTTCGTTCAAATTTCTCTCTTCAAGGCTTTTAGTTCGTAAGATAGCAATCTTAAACGTATGTCTTCATTACAATAATTCTTACTTAAACTTTAAACTATTTTAAGAAACTATTTGTTTATTTTCAGCCAAGAAACAATGATTTCACACCTAATTTCGATATTTTCTATAATCCTATTTTGCAATTCTCCCAAAAAAGACCATATACACACATATATAAGTGAGGCAATGCTAGGGCACGTTTTTGATTTCAGTTATCCTTTATCAGAGCACCTTTCCTAAGAGCGCACAATCCCAATCTTTATATATTACCTATACCTCACTTTCTATCCTTTCTGCACAAAAAGTTATTAAATGAAATGAAAATCAATACGAATTGATCACAAATTCTGTGTCTCAGCGCGCATTTGGCTGAGATCGGATCACAGTTATATCACCCATGCTTGCACCGATTCTTCAGTTCAACACCCACCCACCCATCCACACACAGATACACACACCCACACCAATACACCACGACAACCACACAAGTACACACATATATTGTAAAATAATTACACGGCACATGAATATGTAAAAAAAAAATCCGCTTGAGCAATGACTATTAATCAATTCTATAAACGCAACTAACAATTAACACCTATGATTTATTTTAGTTTGGTTTTCGGTGTTCCTGATCCCCCAACTAAGCCCATACTTTAATACTAACTCCATCCTACTTGTTTGCTTTGTTGTTATGATTTTTGTTGTTATTTGGTGTCGGTCTAGAACGTAAGCCTGTAATTTTCGAGTGTTATACAATTATCTAGAACAGTTTTAGAAAATCAGTTGCTGTAGTTAATGTAATGTTTAATTTATGTAGTTACTAGTAGCTAGTATCTGTAGTTAAAACGTGAGCATGTAGAAAGTAAATTTTTACGGCACAGTTTTTAATCGAACAATTTTTATGATCTTTAAATTCACTATCTAGATAACGGTAAATATAATGGCAATGGCGGACGCTATAACGGTGAGTAATAATGAATAACTTTGAATATGACAATGAATACTCATTTCATTCGACTACCATTCGCAGGTATTAACGATGGTCGGTATTATCACGATGATTCGGGCAAATATGTTCACGTTGAAGGCCCCACTGGACCACCGGCACCCCCATATGTCCACGTTGTTGGACCCGAGGGAGGATTCGGCGGAAATGGCGGCAAGGGAGACGGCGGCGGCGTAGGCCCCGGCGGCCCAGGCGGACCTAAAGGACCCGGCGGTAGAATCCTTGCTAGATCTATGTTTAACAAACATTTTTATTACAATTTGAACCCGCTTCTCAGGCCCCAAGGGACCCAATGGACCCAACGGACCCCCCGGCCCACCTGGACCACCCGGACCACCTGGTAGGTGTTATATGACAGCCATAAATGTTCTTTATGTTAAGAAATACATTTATCCCATTTTCTAGGACCTCCCGGACCCAAGGGACCCACTAAGCCTGGACCTTTCGGACCACCGGGACCACCGGGACCACCCGGCCCACCTGGACCCACTCGTCCTGGGCCCTACGGACCTCCCGGACCCCCCGGACCAACAGGCCCCACTCGTCCCGGACCACCAGGACCACCAGGCCCCACTCGTCCCGGACCACCAGGACCACCAGGCCCCACTCGTCCTGGCCCACCAGGCCCCACTCGGCCCGGTCCACCAGGCCCCACTCGTCCCGGCCCACCAGGTAATACATCCTATACACATTTCAATATCAGATGCTAAAAAAGGACTCTTTGCATTCCAGGACCCTCTCCCAACGATCCTCGTTACTCGGACAAGGAGACACCCGGCTATCTGCCACCAAACCAACCGGGTAAAATCTCGAAACCACCTCCATCATACTCACAAGTCATTGAAATTGAACCACCAAAAACAGTCTATAAGCCGAATTACGAACAAAATAATGATTATGCTATTAAGAAACCATCCGTAACGACAAAGCCACCACTAACATATATTCCTCCTTCTTTTCCCAACACTCCAAAACCCTATGTTCCCGCTCCCGTTCCCGCTCCTCAACCGCCATCCCAAAAAATAACCACGACGATCGTACAGCCAAAGGTCCCGGCTATCACTATTGAGAAGGATAAGCCAAATAAGAGCGTTACCACACCGCCAGTGACAACGGGTAATATTGAAAACCACACTTACTTGCCACCACCACCGCCGACTCCCAAATACGTGACCAAGACCAAGACTCCGACTCCCATTCCGGTGCCCACTCCGGCTCCGATTCCGATCCAATACGAACCCTCGACTCCACGACCCTTCGAAAAGGTGGTGACCAAACTGCCGCAGATCCAATACCATACGCCACAGGTGCCCACCGTTGTGGTGCCTAAACAACCCGTGACCGTTCCGTACAAACCCGTGACCCGACCTCCTACCGTTTACGTTGAACCCAAAGTAACGCCACGTCCCTCTCCCCCATTGCATGTTCCATCGATCAGCGATCAGTCCTGTGTTTGTAACGCCGATAAGACGCACTCATCGAAAAGCACCCTTACCTCAACCACAACCACCACCACCACGAACTCCTATCCCAATCCCGCCTCCGTTGACTTTAATAAACAATTTTCCGGCTTCAATGGACAAGCAAACTTCGGCAGCATAATAAACGCCATGTCACTGACCCAATTGCCGGTCATACCTCAGGCACCCGGACAGCCGGCCTTCTATCCGCCGGACAAGATTCCCAAGGGAGCTGTTATCGCCCTAATGCCCGTGGTCATCCTGCCGCAGGAGTACTACTCGAACTGTGAGGAGAACTCGATTAACCAACTCACGAACATCGATTCCTTCCCGCTGGGCGTTCAGCCTGGTGTATCCTTCAGCCTCCACTCGGTGCTGACTGGTTCGGCTCCCAAGGATCAGTGCATGTGCCCATGCTCGTGCACCCAGAATCTGCCCAACAGACTACACAAGAAACGCGAAGCCACCGATACTGAGGCACCACTCGAGGAAAAGGCTTCCGAACCCGTAGCCGCGGCCTCCGAAGAGGTGAAGACCCTGGTCGAACCCGTGCCAGCCGCCGCCGAAGAGGTGAAGACCCTGGTCGAACCCGTGCCAGCCGCCTCCGAAGTGTCCAAGGCTGAGGTCGAACCAGCAGCCGCCTCTGAAGTGTCCAAGGTTGATGTCGAACCAGCAGCCGCCGCTTCCGAGGAGGTTAAAGCCGCGGTGGAGCCCAAGCCCGTAGCATCCGAAGAGGTTAAGGCACCGGCTGAATCCGTTCCAGCAGCCTCCGAGGAAGTTAAAGTGAAAGTTGAGCCCGAAGCAGAGAAAGTCCTGGCTGACCCCAAACCCGAAACCAAGGTGACTAGTGAGACGAACTGAGACAAGGACGAGAGGACAATCAAATTCCCCTCCCAGATCCCGCTTAAATCCCATCCCAACCTCGATCCTACCTCCAACCCGAACAACTAAACCTAGTCTAAGTGTTTTTAGTGTCTGCCAGGCAGGGCCAAACAGCATTTAAGAAGCGTTAATCGAATGGAGAACCCAGTTAATGTGTTCGCTACCTTGAGTTAAATTTCGAAATCGATGTTAAACAGTTTTGGTAAATGCACTCCAAACCGCCTGTCCACGATGAGTTTCGGAGCTCTCTAATGTAATATCTCTGTCAAACTCTATTTGTAATCTAAACATTTCCTGCAGAGAGCACTGTAAATTGGCAAAAAAAAAAAAGAGAAAATTGTTTTGTGACATGTTGTTTATTATGCATTTATGTATGCTTTTTATTTTTTTATGATTTTGTTCACTCTTATTTCTTTATGATTTTTATCAACTTTAGTTCTTAGTTTATTTAATGTCTACTCTAATCACGATTGAGACGGAATATTGAATTGTTATGTCAAAAGAGAAATACTGAAATTAAATAAAAATTAAAAGAAAATAATTCTGGGCTTATTAATTATTTAATTGGAAAATGGGAAAACAAATCTACTTATGAGAGTGAAATCCTTAATTGGGGTGGCAGAATTTTATGAAAACAAGGATTACTTCATTTGGTTGTGCTGTCAATAAAAATCTATATATGTGGTAATGAACAAAGGATTTGCGTTAAAGAGTTGTTTTAAACTTTAAAGTTTGGTTTCAACACAAATTTGTAACTATTAGCCTCAGGTCGATTCAGGAACATATATGTACGAGTATCATTATAGTCGACTACGGAATACTTGAGGCGCAGTTGGAAAATGTGTAACATACCTTAAGGGCGTTTTCTTTTAATGTTTTTACTGTTATGGTACACCACCCTCATGACCTCCCTAACCTGGTTTTGACCTAGAAAGTCTTAGTTTTAAAATTCATTAGAATAATCAAATAAATAATAATTACTATGTTATATCAACTATTATAATTCTCCCTATCATTTTTAGGATTAAAAATCTGTTAGTCTTAAGTAACCAAGACACATTGTAAAATAAAATAATTTAAGCAGATCAAATTAAGTTGCCGCATGGGTAACAGTGCGTTGATCAAATAATAAAAACATCATCGTAATCAAATCTAAAAAAAAAAAAAAAACTGTTATGGTTACTGTACAATTAAAGTTTCGCCATTACTATGAGTTCGTGTTTCTACGGTACCTGAAGATGTTTAAGCCTAAAAGTATGCTGGCATTTGTGAAAAGCATGAAAGGCACCTCTTCATCTAGCAACAATTTTTTTCTCTTAAAGATTTTGTATCTCTACGCAATCTCTTAGATCGCAGCCTAATTTAAATTTATTGAACCGCACCCCTCACAGCAAGCAGTAAAGCAGGAATCCAATTTGGAAATTAAATCTTTATATAAAATAAGTGTAAATGATGTTAGAAAAGACTGGTGTTAGGCTCACACGTTCCCTATTTTTCCCTATTATCCCAGTTAAGGGGTAGTAAGTGTATATAAGATATGTTTAATAAATAATTTAAAAAGAAACATATAAATTTGAAACAACATACGATCAAACTAGGAATATGAATTTAACTGTTGATTTAAATTTTGCACGGTTAACTGAAGTCGAGTTATGCTAATTAGAATTGCCTGGTGTGTAAAATGGCTGTCGTCATTTGGCAAGAAAATTTCCCATTTGCAAATATGTGTAAGGCTCCTTTGCATGAGCAATCCGACCAGGTAAGGTCCTTGGAAAAGGACCTGAAATCAATAGACAAACAAAGAGAGGCCATGAAGCCAGAGTGAAATGGATAGCTTCTGTTTATTTTTTTTATTCTGATGTTTTTTCCCTTTGTTGTTTTGATAAGTATAAAATGGAGTTCATGGCAGTGAAATGCCTTTAAGCTTTGGAGGCTCGGCATAATTTTGCCCACAGCTTAAAGAAAACAGGCCTTAGATATTTCATTAGCATTTATTAAATTATTAACTGGAAATGTTATTTTTATAGAAGATGGAAGTCTCGTTGGCATCTTATTATTAAATTCTTGATAAGATGAGTCTTTACGAGCTCGTATCTCTTGTGCTTGTAACAATTTTACCTTGGATCCATGAGTAACCCAGTTGTGGGATAAATTTTACGACTATGTTGGGTATTTAACTAAAGAGTTGCAATACCCGCATGTCGCAAAATACGCGATACTTTTCACACATCGTATCTTTGACATTAGCTGTGAACTCTTTAAGTTGGTTTTTGCGTTCGGCTGGAGGTCGATTTTCGGGTAAACACAAATACACTTTTGAGATAATTTTCATGCTTTCTAGTGCGAGTCGGAACTAGAGTTTTATGAATGGGCTTACTACTTCACAGGGCCTTTAAGAATTACAAAATATTTGGCGGCCTATTTGCTCCACCACGATAACCGGCGATTATGCAAGAGGTTAGCACCACAAAAAAGTTAACAAAAACCAACAAAATGTCAAATAAGCTAAATATTTAGATAGCAAACTCTCTGTGGATAATTGGAATTAAAGATATACTAAGCCAACACGACCTGGCCAGCAGCGTTTTCAGCATTCTCATTCATTGCCAGATGGCGGGAAACTTGAAAGAAATGCGATCTGTGAACTGAGGGTAAATATTCAATGGTTTACCGGGGCGGGGCTTTTCACTGTTTTTGTTTCGGTTTTGTTTTTGGTTTTGCTTTGGCTATTTGTGTTTGTTAAAGTTTTGCAAAGGCAAATAGGTGGGTAAAATTAAACCCGGCTCACGCACTGGCAAGATGGGCATTTATTTTGTCACCTGCCTCGTGTAATTGAGAATATTACGCGTATTATTCAATAATCATAGATAATCGCTGGCAGAAAAGGTCTCATTGCGACTGATCAGAGTGGTTAGAACTCTTTAGGGCTGGATTCCCACCCGCTGAGGTGGGAAGTTACGCTGGAGTTTCGCTTTGGCCGCACCAACGTGTCGTATGAGTAATAAGCCCGAGCTTCACCTCAAGTGAGATACAAAAGTGCGACAAGTGCGGGAGTTGGGGGCTTTGTTTTGTTTTGTTTCTGTTGCGGATTGTTTGTCTCAACGACGTCGACAGCGACTTCAACTTGAGCGTAGCAACTCAGCCGGAAAATGAAAAATATAAATTGGCCCCTTGTCTGAGAAACAGAATTATTTAACGTCCAGCAACCGAGCCAAGCAGTTGTCTTGGTTTCCAAAGCTCTCTTGCCGGGAAGTCTACCGTTCCGCCGTATTCAGATTGTTTTGTTTTTAATATGGTTAAATCCAGTGTCATGTTCATCAAGCTATTTACCCTAATGGTGAGTGCTAGCAGGAATATTCAATTTGTGTAAACATCCTAAAACAAAAGCCGCTTAAATAACATTTTAGTTGGCCGTGACTGGAGCCTGGAGTGCCGCCCTCCCAGAAAATCAGGTGGCAACTGCGACCAGGACGACGACAAGTGATTTGGCAACCGCCGAGACTTCGGCCAAGTGTGAGTACTCCATATTGAAGTTACAACTAACAGGCTAACTCATCTTTTATCTCAAAAACCTTACTTATTCTTTCAAATAGTAATATGATTGCGTCATTGTTTTTATACCCATAAAGGTACTAGGTAATTAAAAATTCTTTGTTCTTCTTTACCTACGATCTTGTAGTGTTAAATCTCTTTGGAACTGGCTCTGGGTATCCGAACTATGGCTACAACTATAATCGTCCGAGCAACCCCTACTATCCCGGCTACAATACGAACTACTACGGCTCATCGGGATACTATCCCGGCTCGGGATATGGATCTACCACCTACTACCCAAACCAGGGGAGCTACGGTTCCTCCGGCTACTACCCAACTCAAGGCTATAACTATTATTCCACTAGCAGTTATCCGACCACGAACATTCTGGGTAGCCAAGGAGGCGGATACGGCGGATATGGTGGCTACGGAGGTAATGGAGGTTTTAGGCAATACTCAGGCTATTGGCAGCGGGATTATCAGGGTCAGCGGAATCGTGGATATGGCTACTACGATGATACAGATCGTTTGGGCCTGCCCATCTCGAGAGATCGTTCCTATGGTTCGAGTTCCTATCGTGGCTATAACTAATGATGTGCTTTTTGTGTCTGTTGTTATGGCATTTTTGTTACCGCTTTTGGCCTCTTCCCTCTTGACTAATAATAAAATACTTAACCATATGTCAAGTGCTACTAATTTAATGTGTAAGCTGTCGCTTTAGCTTGGCGCGTAATTAATTGCTTCTAGGTTACATTTCCATGAGACATTCAAATTACCAGCGGACACGCCCAATTGCACACTCAAATCTGCCCATTTGTCATTCGTTCATATTCATGCTCTCCAGTGCTGGTAAAAATGTGTGTGTTACTATCTAAATTCCTAGCCTAAATTGAAATGAATTGCACTTTTGCAGCTTCAACCTGAAAGTTGACTATGTATATTACTTGTTTGGCTGCATCGCGTTGCCGACTTTTCGACTTCATTCAAACCGCTCTTTTCATTTTTCAGGCTATGTGCGCAGCACTTTTGGCTAAAGCCGCCGCCAAGAACTTAACCGAATGTTACACTCCGGCACGCATCAAAATCAACACACAAAAAGATCGTTAAACTTATATAAGCAATTTATTAGGCAACACATCTCGGAAGTCGAAATAACCCCTGAGCCGGCAAACTTTAACTGCATCGTCGCACCGAAAATATCTTCAAGTTTCTGCGGTGAGACAAAGTCTGTGCAGCATCTTGTGTACTAAGTCTTAAATTTTTACGTAAAGTCATGTTTATGTTTTCCCCTTCGGCATCTGGAAGCTCGTAAATGCAGCGGAGCAAAGTTTTCACTTGAATTTTCCCGGGAAAAGTGCTCGAGTCCCTTTGCCAGTTGAGCATGTGCTGAGAGCAATTTGTGATAAGCTAATAGATTTCCCCTGTTAAATAAAGCAATATTTTCCAACAAATTTATGTCGGACCGTAAGAAAATTAATTAGCCCGAATGAAGCTGACGAAGAAGTAAAGTTGAAATATAATTTGGCTGGGAAATTTCCACACTGGGGAAATTTGGCTATTTAGTTCATTAGTTCAAAGGCGCGAAAATTTGATAATCAATTTACTAAGTCTTTTCAAAATAATTGAGATTTACTCACGAACCAAACGGCTTTCTCTTCAAAGGCAAAATATTTAGATGATAAAAAAAGCGCTGAAATGGAATTTCTATAAATCTAGCATTCTTTTAAACAAAAACACACGAATGACAAAAACACTGAAAGGTATTTCTCCATACTCAGAGTTTTTCCATTCATACCATCTGCGATTTTTAATCTATTTACCCATTTGCTCATCTGCTTGTCTCGTTTGGCTGGTTCCATTGAATGCGCCGCTTCCTTCCGTGCAGTCATAAAAATTAAAAACATACCGATGGCGAAGAACCAGAGGCACAAGATACAGATGCATATGTACATAACGAACAATATGAACATTCATATGGAATTTTTTTTAAATTTATCGCCAAATTGTTTAGAATAGGTATGCCGGGCATAAAAACTGAGTTCCCAGATCATTAAAGAACAAAAATTATGATCGAATGGAATTGAAAGAGAATACGATTTCATTTGTATTTTTATTTTGCCTTGGTCTTCATTTATTTTGCACTGTTTATTGTGGCAGTGCTCTACATTAAAGGCAAATAGAAATAATTAACCGGCGCAAGCTACAATAAATAAAAATAACGAAAGCCGATAAAATTATCTGGCCCGTGGGGCAAAGGAAATATTTATTTGCCGCGCGGATTAAATGCCGCATCGGGCATTGAAATCTAATGTTAACAGCATTTTAATTAAGGAACAACGCTGGCAAATAATGCAAAAAGTATTGCACATAATGAGTGCCGCTTCAGTTTATTCAGCTCAAATATTTGCCTGACATATATATATATATATATATACGTGCAATTCTCTTTGCTGCTGCCCTCTGAGTCAAAGATGAAAAACAATGAAGTAAAGGGGCTGAATTTAATAAAGACGCGAATTAAATTGTAATTCCTAAAGAAGTTGGCTAAACCAACTCAATATCAAAGGGTGCAGTCAAATACTAAAGGCAGCCAGCAGATACTTTCAAGTGGTAACAAAAACAGAGGGTCGAGCTGAGAACTACTTACTGAAATTGTTGTATAATTTACAAATTTCACCCAGCCAGTCAGCAGTCTGCAGAAAACGGTTTTCACCCACGGTTTCGTCACTTTCTTATCAGTCTGGTGAAAGACTTTCCCTTTTCCTTTGGCTTTGGTGATGCGTAAAATGGCGCAACTTTTATATGGCACTTCATAATTTGCCACAGCTGCTGTTGCTGCTTGCAACCAAAACTGCGACCAAGTGTGGTAATTACTTGAACAAACTTGCACAGCAGCTTAAACAGCGTGTGAAGGTGGCAGAAAATCTTTGGAATAGTTGACAAGCGAACAAAGTTTCGGGCATCTCCAAAAAGATTTTCCTACTCAATGGTCAGTGAAAAAGTTTAGCAAGGATTTTAATAAGCGCTTCGAGCGGAAATAGAATTTAATGGGTTTTCATTGGAAGCGAATTTGATGCCTATCAAAAACACTGGCAGGTTGCAAATGTAAATTGGTTCAATTTAACATTTTCATAACTGAACGGAGAGTTATTCTTGTTTTTGTCTGTGAATTTGTTTAGTAAAAAAGGCTCAAAGGTCGCATTTGGAATTCATGAATCCATATGCCAGTTTCAGGTTGATATTTGCAATGCTGAAGGGTTGGCATCAAGCCTGAAAGAGATAAATAGACCCTTGAAAATTATCGTATGTTCAATGTCAATAGTTGCATAATTTTTGCTCTTTAGCTTACCAACAAAATGGACACTTTAATGTCGCCATATTAGCCCGCTAATCAAAAATTAGATCCTTTTTTTCTGGGCGTTTCGCAGTCGGTGCTCCAAATTACCTATAGTATAATCAAAACTCGATTTCATCGCATTTTCGTTTAGATCGTGGATTTCGGCTGATTTTATATATAGAACGCGCCCGTTTTTGTGTTTCGTTTTGACCAAAGCGGGTTCAATATATGGCATGCTTAACCAATTAGCACCTGCAAAGGCGCCACGTGCTTCAGTTATTATTTCCAAAGAGTTGTAAGCCCAAAGATCATAAGCACCGACCTCAAGCCGAAAGGGAAATGTCAGAGAAATCGATATAGCTGACTGATTACCCACAAAACCAACAGCCATAAATTGTGACTGCAATCCGTATCACAAATCCCAAACTCTAGTGATAACTTTAGCACGTGCCGTCGGAAGGAAGCCAGACTATAAATGATTCAAAATCATTATCATATCGCACTCAATTCTGTTTGTGTTTCCCATTAACGGAGAACAAGAGGAGTATGGATATGTGTGGAGAGGCGAGAGTCCATTGGCATTAATTTAAGCTATGTAATTTATTACAGATAAATCAAAACAAATCGCTTGTTAACGTTAACATTTGGCGCTCGCAGCGAAGCGGAATTTATGCATAAATGCATTTTATTGTATGCGTAAAAAACGTGGCGCAAACACAAAATCGATTATTTGCCGGATTTTTAGTGTTGTTTTAATGTATAATCCGGAATGAATAAACCTCGATGTTGAGCATTTTCATTCACTGGACTGTGGACTTCTGAAGGGGAAGACCGTAAAAAACACACTTCACAATCCAAATAATCACAAAGCACGGCGAAAGCGAAAGGTAAATCAATCAAATTTCGAGAAAAATGCTTTACTTACTTACTTATTTTTATTGGATTTCGATGATACTTTTCGGCGTTGCCAAATGAAAATGTTTTCTGGCGAAACATTTAGGCATAATGTAAGCTAAAATAATGCAGGGCTATAATCAAATTAAGAAAGAATTAACAGACTGATGGCAGACCTCAACTCGCAACTCAGTTGCGAGTTGGCTTCAAACTTTTCTGGTGCGGATGATAATGCGAATTTAGTTAAATTAGTTCGTATTTAATTCAATTCGCACACGAACTCTAATGGACGCCATGATGCCAGCGACTCGAAATCTGTTTAAATAAAACCCTAAGTATGTGTAGGTGGGACTTTGCTGCTAATGTAAGTATAAGAAAGTTAACTTCACAAGTTTAAACAATTTACTCGTTCTTAAAGGGCCACACTGAATAAATTGATTAAGTGCAATATCTGGGGAAAATTATGTGCGCCGAAAGCCGATTAAATTGATTACAACATGCTGGCGAATTTAATCTGGTTGTGAGCTGCAAAAGCAGTTTATGATAAAACAGAATTTATAAATTTGCGCACCTGGCGCTTATGTAACTTTAAAGTAATCGAATAGTTTGCCATGGCTCTGAGCGTTAAATGCGGCTTAAATTAAAAGGAGCAACATTTTCCCAACGCACTTATCCCCAAATCCTATTAGCCTTTAGGTTCCATTTCGTTTGGGCTCAGTCTCAGTTGCCTTCGGCCCATTTTGCCTTCTGTTTTTCTATCAGACAATCACTGCTCGTTCGAGAGTCCAAAGGTGGGTCAATCACTGATGGACATTGTCGTGCATGTGTCCTCCATGATGAGTTTATGTTCCTAAATTCAATTTGCGCATCTTAAAGGCAGCATGAGCTGGCCATTCGAGGGCAATACCATTGTACTAGGTTAAATTAAAGTCTCAGAAATCACTGCAAATTAAACATTAGGCAGATATCTAATAAATTGTATCACATTCCGAACTAAAATTCGCCGGAATTCAGCTTAATTAATGAGATTTATTTGGAATTTCACCCCTCCTTTTGAGCTCGAATTTTGATTAAGAATCGATGGAGTGCTCTAAATATATATATATTTCCAGCAAACCGCAACCTCATTTAAGGTTCTTTTATCAACGCTTTTGTGACCAGAAATTAAACACTTTGCTTAGCTGTAATTGCTATGTCTACACCCAAGCCTTGTTACAAATTAATCATTTAGTGCCAAGTATTAGTTGTTGGCGTAACTCTAACGCCACAAACAAGTCTAATTGTCGGGGGCAGATGGAAAAGGGTGAGCGGAAAACTCCATTGGAAAGCCACTTAATACAGCATTAAATGTTAAATAATTGACTCAACAATACGCAGACATTGAAACTTTCACTTATCTGTAACAATTTTACCGAGGGGGAGGCAATAAAATAATTTGTTTTTTATACTTTTCTTTATTTTGGGTGGATAGCAGCTCTAATCAGTCAGCAAATATTCGGCCCAAACAGCCGAGACACGCCCAGACTCCCAGCTGAATTGGCGTTGGATTTTTTATTGATTTATATTAACAGCGCCGCGAAGACAAGGTAAATTGATTAAGATTTCTTGTCGGGCTGCACCTGAGCAATTTTTGTTTTTTTGTGGTCATGCCTACTCTGACGTATGCGTAATTCTTCCAGAGATAAAAATACAAAAAAAAAAAAAACAGAAAAATCAACAAAAAATAGGGGACTGTGTGTGTGTGTGCGAGTGCGCCTGCCCCTCTTTGTATCTGTGTTGGAATCAATAGGAGCCGGCACGACAAGAAAAAAATTAACAGGCCGCCGAGTTTCCATTGCCATTCAGTTGACTTCGGGAGCTTTAATCGTGCGGTTGTATCTTGCGATCGAAACTGTATCGAAAAGATATTAAATATTCAGCAAAAAATTCGTTGGCAATAAGATACTGAATTCGGGCCGTAGAATATTATAAAGATTTATTTGTGAAACAAATAACACTAATTAAAAACCTTTCAAAAGTGATTTTATCTAAGTGTATAATTAAACATATACACAGTTTACTGTTTGTTCGCCAACTGATTATGGCCATTTAGCAGATAAATGCAGAGTCAATAGCAAACTAGCAAACCAGAAAGCTAATTGCATTGGGCAGTGAAAGAAATAAATGAGCATTTACTAATTAATTACACAAAAAACGCATTTAAATCCATCAGAAGAGTAATTAATTTTTGTGGGGTAAGTTGAGTCCGCCAAATGGGCTTCCGTTATGCAGAAAATGGTGAAAAATTCATTACCATTACAATTAAGAGCATTAACTGCACACATTGTTCGCATATTAAATAGTTATCAAGTGATCTGAGCTCTCGCCTCAATGAGCAAATAAAAAATCTATTAAAACACCATACACTTCGTCGATTTGTTTGGCAATTGAGCAATTTAAACGTTCTCTCATTCGGCGGCTGGTACATTTTTGTTGTCTGCGAAATTTATCAATGAAATTTTAGCATCCAATAGACTTTGATCACGTGGGACAATAAAAGAGCGTCGAGTATAAAGTGGTTCGTTTACTTGCGATAGTCAAACATTTTGCTTGGAATTTTCCCTGTTGCGGTTAGCTTACGAAATCCTCGATAACGAATGTGTACAAATGTAGTTAGAATCGAAATTCAATTAACCGCAGGCAAAGCTAACATATTTCAAAAACAAGAATACACAATTCACTGAATTGCACTGGCTAATAAAATATTTCCACTTGCATTGCTGCCACAATCCTTTTCCTGGCCATGGTAATGGTAATGGTTCTTCTCGTCATTGAGTATTTCAAATGCCGGATAACAAAGTGTGGAGTCAGCTTTGTAAGCTGTCTTCTGTTTTTCCCTTCACGGTCCGGATGATGTTAAAACGCTCGAGTTTTAATCTGTTGCCTTAAATTTTGCAACCTTCACGTTATTCTCA
The DNA here is from genome assembly GCF_000001215.4 of Drosophila melanogaster. Classification (NCBI taxonomy): domain Eukaryota; kingdom Metazoa; phylum Arthropoda; class Insecta; order Diptera; family Drosophilidae; genus Drosophila; species Drosophila melanogaster. The sequence continues at coordinate 5,528,230 of NT_037436.4, read as the reverse complement.
GAACATCACAGACCACATAACTTATTGTACTATGTATATGTACAATGTTGCCAGGAGCAGGTCATTTTTAATTAGAGTTGGTAGAAGGTTATTGCAGGTGCGACGAACTTAGCCTTGGCAAGGAAATTAAGCGGCGACAAAGAAAAAATGCAAATAATAAACAGCAGAATAAGCTGCTCAGTCAAAAGAGCAGCAGCATTAAATGTGTATAAAAAATTAAAGACCTATCTGGAATTTAGCACTCATTTTCTTTGCGTCTCAAAGGGAAAACTCGTTGTACATATTAAGCCAAGAAACAAACACGACATAACGAGAATTGCAGGTGAGAAAACACAATCCACAAATGGCCTTTTCCTGTTGTGTCTGTGGTATTCTGGGTGAAAGTTTTTAAAATCAAGACACGTAGCCTACTTTCCTTTTCTTAGCCAAATATCTTCTTTTGTTTTTGGTCGGTATTTAACCCGTTGGAATTTGGTTTCGTATTATTGCTAGGCCACTAATTACTAGAGATAATGATAATGCCCGTAAATGGGTTTTCATCTCTTGTTGTTGTTGTTGTTGTGGCTAAAGTGTGAGATTAAATGTATTTATCTCAGGTTGGCTTCTGCTATCCTTGCCCGCACAGCTTGTCCGGATATCGCATAGCATGATTAATTACATTATCCTTGGAGCATAATAGCCAGAAAGTTCGGCGGCAGTAATCGGGAAATAATTTCAACCCCGTGCTCCATACTGGGTTAGTGGGTTTATTAATTTCGTTTTTAATTAAGCTACAACTACTGATTGAGCCGGAAAAATCGGAAAATAGAGGGCGAGGTTTTCGTACAAAAGGCCTCGGGATGATTTTATTAATTTGCACCAGCTTTAAGAGGATTTCCATAGTCTACTTTTAAGAGCTCTTATGTGGATTTCACTTTAAAAGGGTATATTGCCGAAGTGGATTTAATATTCTGCAATTTTCACTCTTGTAGCAGGAAAAATCTTTAAAAAAAGATTTGTTCGCTCTCGCTTTGATAGGATTTTCTCGACATTTCATGCCATCTTTTTTTTTTGTATTCCCTTGGCCCTTGCAGTTTTACCAATATTTTCCTTTCTTTGCCACACAGGAGTTTTTGGCATACATATAAGAAATCCTTGCAGAGACATCAACAAATGATAATGCTTTGTCAGGTTGGGATCGTTTAATTGGATCATTGGGAGGGGATTTTCCACATCCTTTGCTTTGTTGTTTCACCTTTTTGTGAAACCTCTTCGGAATTGTCATTGTTTGGCAAAAAGGTCAAGGAACAGTGGGAATTTGTAATGGCAAATTGTGTTTGCTACGCGAATGCTTGCTCAAAAATTAGCCGAACCTCTTGTGCAGATGAAATTCAATTGAATCGAGCTCGATGATTACTGCAAGGTTCACTGAACGCGTGGCAGATGCTTCGGGTAATTAAAGACTTTTTCTCGAGCTCAAGATGTATGAAGGGGGGGATTGAACAAAAGTTTAAAGAACTTTCGAGTGTAGGTGTGGGCAGAAGTGCACACAACTCAAAGTGGTTGCAATTCTAAGGCTCTCGAAGTCAACTTGAAAACTTTGAAAAGTCTCGGAATTAATTTGTAGAAATTCTCTAGAAATTGTCTTTTGCGTATAATTTGAAGTCTTATCAGTGAAGGACGAGAGAAATTATGGCTGACTTAAAGGATTTAAACAATGTGAACAATTAGAAGGGGCTTTTGCAAGAACCACATTTAAATTTCTCAACTTTTATTTTTAAGTTTAACAAACTAGATTTTATTTAGCTTTTTTTGTTAGGCAGCTTTCTTTATTCTATATGTTTTTTTTCTCCATTTTTGCGTCAAGTGTTTGTGTTTATCAACAGGATCCTGTTTACCATCCGCCAGTGTCCTGTATGCTCATGCCAACACGAAGTCAGCCACGTAAATATTTCTACTTGTTTTCACGCTTGTTGACTTTTATTGAAAAAATTTCACTTTTCGCGTTGCTCATCGCTTGTTTAAATGCTTTTGGAAGAAAGGGTACTGTACTCCCTGCCAAGCTACAGAAAGAAACAAAAAAACAAGAATGCCGATGAGTAGAGCGATGCAAATTTTTCACCCTCCACTCGAGGTCCTCCTCTACTTAAAATGTTGGCAAATCGTAATATAGCAATTATTTGCAAATCTTTCACATTTTTGTCCTGAGGAGAAAATCTTTTCAACGACAGCAAAAGAAACTTTTCTCGACGCGGCTTTTCTGCATAATATTTTTCTATTTTTAGTCGAATGAAAATCGTTTGCAGCACATGGTTGGTTGTCTTTAAGATAAAATAAACTTTGGTCAGAAATCCTTTAAGTGGCGTCTGTCTACTTTGTTGAACTGCAGTAAAAGTCCTTTCCAGATGTGTAAGCAAATAAAGCAAACATATTTCAGCCTGAATACGTTATGAATACAAATTGACTAATGACTATTGAAATCGTGTTCAATGAAAACTGTGGGGTATTAATAATAATAAATATGTCAGTTGCCTCGAATTTGACGGACAGCCTAATCAAGGCTCAAAATTACAATATTCATGTCCTTTTTGAGTGGGAGAAAGCATTCATTTTAAACATTCAAATTGCTGCAAGGCATTTACAATAAGGCGGCAACTGGATCGAATTACATTTTACTCGGTTAAATGAAACGCACATGTTAATTAATACATTTACATACATAGTTATTTTCATTATGGAATTATCTTAGCTGAGCTGCAAAATTCTATCTCAATACGTTTTCATTTACATTTCCACCCTTGTGCTATTTACGGAACCAACTTCCAAGAATTTTCCTATCCCTATTTCAAATAAGTAATTATCTTTTCACAATTAAATATTTATGGTGACCCACGTCAGTCACTAATCTGACGCAAGGGAAACCTAGTCAATTGTTGATGTCTTTAGCAACTGTCATCAACGAATAAAAAACACCCATCTGGTCTAGACAGCTCTAGGCCCGAGTTCTATTAATATTTACAACATTCGGACAGTAATTAGTTACCTTAAATAAGTACATTGTGTCAGTGTACTTAACCGCAGAAAGCCATCGACAATAGAATGTGAAATTTGCTTTCTGCCTGTCTGAAATTGGAATTGAGTTCTCGATTCTATTCACCACTCGACGAGATGTCCGATTAGCTCTGACATTTTTTTGGCTTTCTTGCCGGGACGAAGCCAAGTGTGCAAAATGGTGTGTTGTCGCCTTTGTGTCCTTTATGTGCATTTAAATGTGCTGATTAACTTGATTCGGGTCTGGCATCGCCATTGCACTCCCAAGTCTGGGCAAAAGTGCCGTGAACTGTGATCATTCGAGATTAGATGCACTTCAATAGCTGCGGCGATTGCCAAGTGATGTACGTAATTCGAGGCTCATATGCAAATTTGTTTCCAGTGAAAACAAATCGATGTTGACTATCCATCGAGTAAACATTCAGTTCAATTAACTTAGCAAACCAAGATGTGTATTTTGCCAAATCATGGTTGAATGTGTCGAAAATATTAATTAAATTATGAAACGACTGATGTAATTTGTAAATTTTCAAATAATCTTACCGAATATCAATTTTGTTTCAAACGAGATGCTCAAAATGCTAATCTCTTTTGGTTGGTGGGGGGTCAGGTGTCAAGTCTGGAGTACTACAATCTCATGCTGAGTATGTTATGCTTGAAGCGAAATGAAATCAATTTTTATCGGCGCAAATATGTTTCAATCTAATAAGCAGATTTCAACGGAAACATTTACGGTCCATTTGCACCTGTCGTGTGGCAATTTCGTCTGTCGAAAAACCGAAAAAAAAGCTTGTATTTTGATATGGTGGACCAGCTACCCCCCATAGACAATGATTTTTTCACCGGTCTGAACATGATTGCAAATTTGGAACAGTCATCTCCGGAGCTGCTTTAAGTTGAGTTTGGTTTAAAGTTTTCTTTAGTGAACCTGAAAGGAAAACCAAAAGGTTTTCTATTTCCTTTGATTAAACTAGAGAGGCGCACGTGGTCCCAAGTTTTGTGTGTTTTTTTTTTTTTGCCATGCCTTCATCAAAAATCACAAACTTTACACATTTTATTAAAAATACATGCCTCATTTCAAAAAGGGGTTTACGTTTTAATGAGTTCCGAGCAAACGTGATGTGCTTGTTAAATATTAGTTAGATCAAACGGATGCGGCACGTGAACTCAAATTACTTCGAATGATTTTTTAAAATATTAAAGTAAAGCAAGAATATACATGAAAGCAATTCCGGTTCAAGGAAATGTTAATCGCCATCAAAGATTTCCGCGATTGATTTTAAATGATTTCTTCCCTCCTGTTGACATCAATCAAAGGGAATTATTTTGTTAAGTGCAGTGAAAAACTCTTCAGATTATCTGTTTTCAATTTCCACCACATTTTCCACACACAAATTTGCATATGTTCGGCAAACAAAAATAGAAGAATGAGATGCTACAAATTTGGGTATTTCTATTCCGTTTTCTCAGCATGATATGTAATTTAATTTCCATTCAGAAAACGCGAGCGTGCCACAAAAGGTGTGCATAGACACATACATATACATGTAGTAAGTGCCACAAAGGGTGTGTGCATATATATTAAGTATGCAAATCAGAGTGTGTTCAGCCATTTGGATTTAGTCGGCGATGCTAAGGTGTCGGGTAGCGTTAAAGCTGATGACATGGAAAAGCTGTGATAAGTGGAAAAATCGAAAAGGAAAACAACGGACCCTCCTAATACAAACTTCGTTGGTCTTCTTGGGGTGTGGAAAACGCTCTTTAATTGCTTATTACTTTTCTTGCTAATTTTTCACTTAGCCTCGTCAGCGTAAACTTGCCGGCGAAATGGAAATGAGCATCATAAATTTATGCTCTTATATACATAAAGAATGCGAATTACTCTTTTTTTCCGACCGCTTTTGGCCACATTTAAGGGTCGTCGGAACCTGTTCGATGGCCAACAGGTTTGAAGTGCAACTTGTTGTGTTTTGAGTGCCAAAATCCCCGACTTGAAATTGCCTTTTTGGCCCGCCTCGTTTTCTTGTTCTTTGAAAAACTCCGCCATCGGGTGGGTGGCTGCTGCTCGTACTTTTGGCTTCGTGTGCGTGTTGCCAACAGTTCAACAGTTGTTCCAGCCCAAAAAGAACCTGCTGCCAACAGTTGATAACGGAAGGTCGTGCGGCCAGGATGTTTAGCTGGCTCCTTCTGAAAAGCCAAATCGTCGCGTCCAGTGAAAATGAGTTCTAATCGCAGTGAAAGCGGAATTCACAAGGACTTTTAATTGAATTTTCACACGGACAAGTTAATTGCGGCCCAAGGGCTGGAAAAGTGAGAAACAACTATATTAATACCAATTTCAGTGGACTCCTTTTTTTTGCGTGAGTGAACCGGAAGAGGGTTTCGCGTTTCCAGGACGACTCACAGCCCCTGCGGGAATGCTGACATTTATTACAATTAGACTTACAACTGCCACAAATGTGTCCCCTTTCTCTGCTCACCTTTTCGGGTTTTATTTGTTCACGACTTGATGAGGATTTTATTGGATTTTGGTTGGGCTTAACGATGATCACGTGAAGCGTAGTTAAAATTCTCTTACAACGGTAGGACCCTAAATCCGATACTAAAAACTGTGAGTTACGTGCAACAAATTATGCACGCATTATTTGAGAGATTTCAGAAAATTAATAGAGCTATAAAGTCTCTTAAAAGGGACCGAAAATTATATTTGTTTTCGTGGGGAGTGATATTTAAATATCACATTAAACTTTGGATTGATTTGGATAATTGTGTGAATGAAGTAATTTATTTCATATTTTAAATTCGATTACAAACAACGAGAGACTTTGTTAGCACCCATCTACTTTAAGGTCGTGACCTGTTCAATAATTGGTAGCAATCGCAGTTATCTTTTATGAGCCACGTGTCCCAAGGACCAAAGGACACCTGGACAATGTTTTTTGGTAAGCCTTCCTTTGCGTATTGCGCAATTAGATGCCGAGACGACAAATATGTAATTGGTGTTCGGACAAAATTTTGTTATTCGTTTTGATAATATTTTAGGCATACTAATTTTAGCATTTGTGAAATGGTTTTGACAAATGGCAAAGCAGCTGTAAAAGGGCGCATAAAATTGACAGGATATTACGCAAACAATGTCAAAGGAGAGGCGACCTCAATGGGAGACTCTTAGCGAGGTCCTTTCATGAATACAGCGTAAGATGGCCCAAAAGGTGAAGAAGTGAACTGTAGGAGAAGCCAGTTAAATGAGCTGTGGGAAATTCTTTTTCCCCCGACAGCCAGAAGCATTTTATCGAGTGTTCCGAACTGAACTGGCAATTGTGGGACAACATTTCATCTTGCGTTATGCAAATTAGTAAGCTGTCTAAAATAATTTACCTGCCCCCCTTGGGGCATTATGCTAAATTAATATTTAATTGATTCGCCTTTGAGTACTGCTGAAAGCAAGAGCTGAAGAGGTCATCAATTTGTCATAGCCCAGAAAAGGGTCAACAGATTCCGGTCTACTTAAACTCCAAAATGTCTCTTCCAAGAACATTAGGTCAAACAAGCCGAGACCGTAAGACGACAACTAAACAACATGGAAAATTTTCCTGAAAAACAATTAAACGAGATAAAGCCAGTTCAAGGCCTCCTCATGTCGAGGGGATTTCTGAACTTTCTGTGACATTTTCTTAAGCTGTTATATTAGATAACCACTCCTTTGACACTTTAAGTTGGCAAGAACAATCTTAATTGCAATCCTCGCTCACCCAAGTGATTATTTAATGAAATAAGACTAGACGGCTGAATACATTTGTCCCCAAAGACCAATCAAACCAGAAACCGTAAACACACGCCGTCTAAGTTCAGGCTTAAGTCCGTTGGCACTGTAAACAAAGAGACCCATACGACCCAAGAAACAACTCGCTCGGTTCTTAAGCCAAAAGCGGTTCCTTTACCCAAAACACAGAGCCGAATACAAAATAAAAGCCCGAAAGCGAAACACTTTCTATATCTAAATACTCTTACTTTTAAGTCCATTATCATCAAGGTAAAAAGTTCTTGGAAATCATTTCAGTCAAATTTTTTACCACAGCTACGCTACCAAATAATGATAATTTAATTTTATATCTTTCAGTCAGGTAATAAAACCTCAGTCCCAGATATACTAATTGAATATTGGTTCTAGTATACATATATATATTCTGGTTACCTTTGGTGCCGTATTACATAAATATGTATTTTGTCAAGCTATAAACTTCGTGAGCAAATGAAAATACCCCAGGCAAAAGGTAAAGGCATCGGCCTACAGTTGCGCTTTTATTGGACATGTTGTCTTTTCTTTTCTTTTTTCATTAAATCGGATGCCTTTGCTTGGCGATGGTATAAGCCTTGCCATAATGTGGTTGTTGTTGCCCGGCTTATGTGTCGTATGCGCAATATTCAATGTTATTTAAAAGGACAGGATGTGGGAGTCCATTTTCATAATACATATACGTATATCGTTGTCAGCCGGCTCGTTGATGGGCTATACTTTCTATGCCGCGTTGCCATCCAATATGAATTTTCACTTTGATCTCCTACGGTCTAATAGGATACACTTTTGTTAATATTCGCTGCTTGAACAACAATTTCATTGAAAAATTTGTTATTCACTTCACCTGGCTACCCAACCCAGAAATTTCACAACTCAAACGCACGTGCCATCCATGTTCCTTGTTTGTGTCAAGTCTGTAAATTTTACAAATTAATGGTTTGGTCCTGGGTGACACGAATCCCGGCTGCTTTGTTCTCAAGTGTGTTTCTAGTGAACTCCATGACAAATCTAACTTTTCACGCCGTCTGGAGCTATAAACACCGAGAAAAACTAGAACCGTTTTATTAAAAATATTTTTAACATAATGCAAAGCAATTCATTCTGAAACATTTTAAATCTGGGATTAATGAGTTTTTTTTGGTAATTTCTTTAAGTTTATTTTGGATGCCCAATTACTAGCACACAACAAACTTTTGCCTCAACCTAATGGCCCAAAAATCATCGCCTCTCAATCAAAATTCAAGCCACCCAAGCGGGCCACAAATAAAGCAAGATTTTCCTTTGACGTTAATTAGAAAATCTTGGCGTCTCGCATGGCCGGACTAATAGCACTCACTCTAATCATAATCAAATCTGACAGTTTTCCCGATTTTTCCCCTTGTCTTCCTTGCCATTGAAAAATTGCAAAGCATTTTTCTAACTAGCTCGCAGCGATCCTTTGCATATGACTAACACAAGAACAGAACACCCAACTTCTGGCTTGTCCTTGAACCTTTGATGCGATGAAGCGCCAACTAAATGAGTTAGTGATGCCGATGGTGCCCCTATATTTACACACAAAAGCAACTGGAAATTTGAACAATGAAGGAAGGGGTCCATTTAGTTTTTATTCGATTTCCCCGAATTAGCTCCTAAGTTTACGTATTTTTATGCAGCCCGTGGTAAAGCGTTGCAAATGGGTCTAATTTTTGGTATTTTTGGGGATTAGAGTTAAAATGCTAGTTCCAGTGGAGGCAGCTTGTAGTACACATAATGCCTTTGAAAATATGTCCACTTATGCTATGTGCAACTACAAAAGAAGGTAAGTTACGAGTGGTTTTATTAAACATTTTGGGGTCATGCGTTAGGGTGGCTCCTTTTAGTTCTTTTAGCTTGTGACCAGCATAATAAAATGAGTAATTTAATGCTCGAAACAAATTTTTGCATTTCCATATAAACTTAAAGCCTGTGAACCTGTTTCTTTCTGGGGGAAATAGTACAGTCATTCAAAACTAAATACATCTTTTTTTCACGACATTCGCCAATTTCCCAGCCTATTTCCTACAAGCATCCCTAAGTCAATCTATAACAATTCCGTCTGCCTATAGAATAAACATTTAGTTACCCAATAAATTAACAAGTCTTGACAGTGTTTACACTGAAGAAGATAAATTAACAAGTCCCAACAATGTTAACAGTTCGATAAATGGCCAATTAACCTGAGTGAGGCTTCTATTCTCAAACATTCAATGAACTTGCTGACTTTCTTGTTTATTTTTTAGGAGCCACCTCAATAAGGCTAAGGCAACATTTGAGCGTTGGCATGACTCTTCAATAAAAACATGAAAACATGAACTGTTTTCATAAGAAACGAAATACAAGCGAAATTCTAGTGCAGTGCCCTCAGTCGCCAAACTGAATTTGGGTGCACTTTCAATTATACAGAACAAACTTTTCACTTGTGAAAGCTGACAGGTGATTCCACCTGAGCCATAACTCATGTCCGCCCACTGAATTTGGTCAGTTCCTTGAGGGCAAGACTGATATTGCTTGTATAGCTTTTCAATGATTTTTTTTCAGATCATTTGTTTCTCTTGTTGTCTGCACTTTTGTTGTTCCCTGACCACTGGACTTGTGGCAGATAACTTTTTTGCGAATTTTCAGAAAACAAATGAACAAATGCTGTAATTTATATCTTTCCAGTTTAGATTGCAATGAAGCTCAGAAGCCCCTGAAGATGTATTGCACTACATAGAGCAGCAGCATTCGAACTAAAATACAAGGTTTGAAGGATATCATATCCTCATTAGGATACACAACTAAAACTAAAAAACGAAAAAGTGTTATGGCAATGGACTTAATCGAGCAGGAGTCCCGCCTGGAATTCCTGCCCGGAGCCGAGGAGGAAGCAGAATTTGGTAAGTATACTCTCTAATCCCTTCAAGCAACTGGGGACGCGACTCATCCAACTGGATTAAATTGACTTGACGTATCATCAATCAAAAACATTGACAAGTGTTTTTTTCTTCTGACAGTTCGCCGTTAGTTCTTTGATCTTGAATCATTCATGAGTGTGGGGGGTGCCGAATTTAAAGACCAAACTTGGGCTCAACCATCTCATTGACTTTGATATGAGGAAACAGGTGATGTTCGGATATGCTAATGAAATTCATATCAAAGTTGGGTTTAACTATCAATATTTTATATTAAATTGGATATAGGTATATATATATACAGGTATATACTGTCCAAAGTGGCATTTATAAAATTCCCTCTTTGGCTATAAAATACGGTTCAATTTCCTTGACGTTTACAAGTCAGCAGGAACGTGAATGTCGTCTGTCCTGCCATCAGTTGACTGACAACTGACACTTGAATTAATCTGCTTCTGTCAGCAAGCGCGATTTTTCACAAGTTCAACACTGAAACTAATGGATTGGAAGAAGCTAAGCACCACACACAAAATTTATTCACTCATAAAAGCATGGTCTTGTAATAAATAACTAAAATTTCAGTAACTTAGTAGGAGCGCATTATGTATTGGATACATTCTTAAATTTTTGTGTAAAACAGATTGTTATATCTCATTTAGTTTTATAATAATGTTGCAAGCACTTTTTCCGAGTGATATAAATCTAATGCACAACTATTTTTCAATTCATTCACAGAGCGTCTATACGCGGCTCCCGCTGAGATTGTGGCCCTGTTGTCCATTTTCTATGGGGGAATCAGTATCGTGGCCGTCATTGGCAACACTTTGGTCATCTGGGTGGTGGCCACGACCAGGCAAATGCGGACCGTGACAAATATGTATATCGCTAATTTGGCTTTTGCCGATGTGATTATTGGCCTCTTCTGCATACCATTTCAGGTGAGTTGCAACAGTTAAGCTTAATTATAATGCGGGTAATTACCGAGATTTTTTTTTTCGCGGATATGAAATGCATACATGCAAAATTGCCCATACGCACTGTTGCGCTAGTAAATGGATATCGACTTTAACGCATAAATCACACAAGCCAACAACATTAGCATTAGTTTTCGCTTATTTTCACCATAGAAAGGTAGCCAGCCCAGTTTTTGAAACCCACAGTGCGCAGGGACACCAATTTCAGCATAATCCGGCATCAATTTAATTTCCGGGCAACGAGCGCTCATGTTTGGCATTAGAAAATTGCCATGGCCTACGCGCATCTTGTCGAAAAAAGTTGTGGTAATGGAATATTACCTACATCAAATTTAAATGTGATTTTCGGTTTATGTGTTAATGGGATTTGTATTCTATAAAGTACCCAAAATAGAGTGCTAAAAGCTATGTGAACAGTTTTCTGGGCTTTCTTTGGAATTTGTATGTGATACCGAGTAATTGAATTGCCATTATCTTCAATTGATTCCCTGGTGTCGTCGAATGCAAAACGCGAACGCAGTTTGCTTTGAAAATACTGTTTAGTCGGAAAATGGTCAATCAATGAGCAATGGACATTTGAATAAAGTAATTGAATCGTTACTTTGTATTCAGCTCGTTTCGCAGAATGCCGCAATTGCATTTTAGCTTGTTTTAGACGTAAAATATTGAATGTAACCATCGAACTGAATAGTCGAAATAATTATTAATTGGTAGTACAAATTGTTTACATCTTTCTATGTTTCAAATAAAAATAGTAAATTGATTTTTACCTCAGAATTCATACTAATAAAGCTCAATCTGTACACTTCGTTGAACCTTGAACTTGACCCAAAGCCAGCCACATTTTGGGCACTTAATTTATATTAATGCCGCAATCAAATAGATTTTTGGTCCTGTCACAGCCGCCAGTAAGTGTCATCAATAAGCCGGCGAGAAATTGCAATTTGCGGCCGACTTTGTGTGGAGAACGGAGAAAGCGCGGTCTTCAAATATCCGCAGTAATCACACACACACTTTTTCACTCACTCCTGCGCAAATCAGTGTCCAAAACAACACCGCTGGGCTTTCGAGCGTTTATTTGTCGACGAAATGTTGAAACTGGCCGAAAATACAACACCCCCGACATGTTCCACTGTTCATTAATGGTGTTTGCCGTGTGACTTGAATGGAGTCGCAATTTTGGGTTGATTAAATCATATCAAACCTCAGGCGGACGACTCACTTGTAGCTATCCTATTTCCTTACACTTTAATTAAAATGAATATATATATAGTGAACATTTTAAAGGGATTATTTGTGATTTGTAAACATCATGCTCAGGCTAAAGGTTAGGCATAGTTGTATAGTCAAGTTGTTTCTGATAATCTGCAATACTTTAAACTAATAATTGCAATATTTTCATTCCGTGTAGTTCCAGGCTGCCCTGCTGCAGAGTTGGAACCTGCCGTGGTTCATGTGCAGCTTCTGCCCCTTCGTCCAGGCCCTGAGTGTAAATGTCTCGGTATTCACGCTGACCGCCATTGCAATCGATCGGCATAGGGCCATCATTAATCCACTTAGGTGAGTCGCTGGGGGGGAGAGTGGGCTCCCACATTCGAAACGATTCGATTCGTCAATCATAATCATTAAAAATCGGCTTACGCATGCAGGGCACGTCCCACCAAGTTCGTATCGAAGTTCATAATTGGTGGAATTTGGATGCTGGCCCTGCTATTTGCGGTGCCCTTTGCCATTGCCTTTCGTGTGGAGGAGTTGACCGAAAGATTTCGCGGTAAGTCAATACGTCAACTTGCATGGATTAAGTGCCAGCGACCTTAACTGAATTTCATCCTTTGAACAGAGAACAATGAGACCTACAATGTGACGCGGCCATTCTGCATGAACAAGAACCTATCCGATGATCAATTGCAATCCTTTCGCTACACCCTGGTTTTTGTGCAGTATCTGGTTCCATTCTGTGTCATCAGCTTTGTCTACATCCAGATGGCGGTACGATTGTGGGGCACACGTGCTCCTGGTAACGCACAGGATTCACGGGACATAACGCTGTTGAAAAACAAGAAGAAGGTGAGTTTTGCACGTTGATGTGGTATGCAAATCGGGACTGGGTTTAATTTCCTTTTTCTGCGACGCTTGCAGGTCATCAAAATGCTGATTATCGTGGTCATTATCTTTGGACTCTGCTGGCTGCCACTGCAGCTCTATAATATTCTGTATGTCACGATACCGGAAATCAACGACTACCACTTCATTAGCATCGTCTGGTTTTGCTGCGATTGGCTGGCCATGAGCAATAGCTGCTACAATCCCTTTATTTATGGCATCTACAATGTAAGTGTGGGCTCCAATGATGATGATGATTTGTTTACGGAGTGTTAAATTTGCATTTGTCTGGCTGGGATTTGATTGACATCCTTTGGATGTTTGTTCGTGCTCAGGGACACGTTCTTTGCACACGCACTAAAAAGACATAAGTCTATAAATGTGTGGTAAATTTGCCGGGGAAATGTGGGGATTGATGAGGGACTCAAGGTCGCCTTGGGTTAGTTTTGGGGAACTTAAGTTTGGGTGAGTCAGTTATTGACAGGGGATCTTGGGAAAACTTGCCTTGCGTACAATTGGATGTCTCGTCAAAATATCTACATACTTAACGTCTTGCTTTTAATAATGAAGTTAAAGTAAAAAAAGTAATTTTTTCTATATTATTTTCGTACTTTTAGACCTAAAAGAAAAAAAGCCTTTGCACGTGCTTCCAAAATTAGCTTTTTCTATTATCTCATCAAATGAAACACAAACATAGACGCAAAGCAAATGAAACTTTTACGGAAGTTTTCATGGTCTCAAAAATCAAAGAAGCTTAAAAAAGAATGAAATATGTCTAACTTAATTTCATTGTAAGCGAATCGATTGCTTTGTTGATGTTTTCCCATTTTCCTTCTCGCTGATTTATAAGCATACGCGTCACTTTTTTTTTAATCAAAAATAACTTCTGCCTTACTTTGAAACAATTTCCAATTTCTTTTCGCCTCGCACCTAAAATAGCTGACACAAAAAAATACTTTGTCAAAGTTAATTAAAGCAGCGCTCCACTGTAGCCAATAAGCAAACACCTACCGTCTGGGCCGCAGAAATTGTGAAACCGCAAAACTGAAGCGAAATCCACAAAAATCCTCAGAATGCCAAAGTGGCAAACCGATAAAAGCGGGAAAAAACCCGTCGGCTGTTTGCTTTGACACTCAAATTGTCTGTAAAAGATAGATTGAGAGCCAGATCTCCGAATAAACTCGTAAACTTTTTCCCCTGCTGGCTGTGCGTGAAAAACTTTGTCAACAGATATTCTATTTTACTGTCAGCGAAGACAAATGGGATTTGTCAGCGAAGATGGAGGTTTGCCTAGAGCACTTTCATTAGCCAGAAAGATGCCGTAGCCGGGGCAGTTTTCGCTTTTTCACGAAAAATTTTCTGCCAATTCACATAATAATTAACCAGAAAGTTTGATAGCGAAAAAATGTATTTTTGCAAATGATAAACTTTGCTAAGAGGTTTATGATTTATGCAATGCACTTTAATTTGTATTTAAGTGAATAAAAGTACTTTCGCTTACTTTAGTGATATGTTATTGGGATGGATTAACCTAAACCGTCGTCTATTTTTCTCTGCACAGGAAAAATTTAAGCGGGAATTCAACAAGCGATTTGCGGCCTGTTTCTGCAAGTTCAAGACGAGCATGGACGCCCACGAAAGGACCTTTTCGATGCACACCCGCGCCAGCTCCATAAGGTCAACCTACGCCAACTCCTCGATGCGAATCCGGAGTAATCTCTTTGGTCCGGCGCGTGGTGGTGTCAACAATGGGAAGCCGGGCTTGCATATGCCGCGGGTGCATGGATCCGGTGCTAACAGCGGCATTTACAACGGAAGTAGTGGGCAGAACAACAATGTCAATGGCCAACATCATCAGCATCAAAGCGTGGTTACCTTTGCGGCCACTCCGGGTGTTTCGGCACCAGGTGTTGGCGTTGCAATGCCGCCGTGGCGGCGAAACAACTTCAAACCTCTGCATCCGAACGTAATCGAATGCGAGGACGACGTGGCACTCATGGAGCTGCCATCAACCACGCCCCCCAGCGAGGAGTTGGCATCCGGGGCCGGAGTCCAGTTGGCCCTGCTAAGCAGGGAGAGCTCCAGCTGCATTTGCGAACAGGAATTTGGCAGCCAAACCGAATGCGATGGCACCTGCATACTCAGCGAGGTGTCGCGAGTCCACCTGCCCGGCTCGCAGGCGAAGGACAAGGATGCGGGCAAGTCCTTGTGGCAACCACTTTAATTTAAACTAGAGCGATCTAAGTTATAGCCGTGTTCCAATGACACATTCCGCAGCCAGTCGGCATTCACATATGATGTGTATTCCAGTAAATTGGCTGTCATAGCTCATTCATTTAACGTATGTGTGTTAATGTTTTAGTGAATGACTATTATTAGGGTATAGCTACTACACTAATATGTTTAAATTTTATTGTAATTGTATGTAAGGCTTTAGTAAAACCCCTTTACAGTGTTTAGATATCCCGCAACTAAATGTGTCATTGGAACATGACCATTTGCCTCTGTGATTTCGTCTTAATGAATTGTGATTACAAGTCCCATTGCTGATAATTGTTTCGCAGAAGGATATATATTGAATGAGTGTGAATGCTGGTCGTGAGCCGTGTACAGTATTATAATAATGGTATCTTCAAATTGCGATCCTTAAAGCACGAAGTCCAAACGTTGTAAATAATCGATTCGTTAATGACCTTATCAAACTCAAACCAAAACTCACCAAATCAAATGTATTATTAGCTGAACAAAAAATGAATCAAATTAAATTAGCACCTGAAATCAATTAAGTAGCATTAAATTAAATTATTTAAATAGTATTTTAACAACAATCCGATTATGTATTAAATCCTACACAAGCACACAGCTGGATGTAAGCAAATGTAATGTACAATATTTGTCATTAAAAAACAGAAAGGCTTATTAATGTAATTATTATTGTATTTAATTACCAAACGAAAACGAATAAACATTTCGAGTCATTAAGCAAACAAACAAAATATACCAGTATTTTTATTATTCTTAATTACATGCAGCCGAATGAATTATTATTGTTCATGTGTGGCCCATAAATTGTACGAATAAATTCGGTTCGCAATTTCCGCTTCATTTCGTTTGTTTCAAACGAACTGAAATTATGGCATTTTGCTATAAATTTGAAACATCAAGAAAATTTACTTTTAAATGAAAGTAAAAGTTTTGACTTGAGCGCTTTTTACTTAAAAGATTATCGCTTAGCAGAGACTCACACCGGAAATGGGCAATCAAAAGCCCAAGATGGTCGAAGAGCTTTCAAGTTTCTTGCGGCGCTAGCAAAGACATCGAAAGCTTTAACCCTTATGCGGTGCCGCATTGAGTATGTGTGTTATTTTCGGCGGAAAATAGGAAACTTAATATTAAGTGAAGCCTAAAAACAATGGCTGAGACACCACAGGCTCAAAATCATATAAAATTTTGGAAATACGCTTAGTATGGTGTTAATATGCTTAAATGCGCATCAATAATTGAAATTTCAAGCCGCTTAAAGCTCATGGCATAATGAGCGTTTAACGATTTGGCCAACCGTTTTTCCCTAATGCCCATGCAAACAACTGCAGGCTGAATGTGGACAATGACAATTGAACAGAAATATATGACGGCTGCAGCAAGAACCACAACTATGTCACACAGCCATGCGTGCACAGGAAAAAAAAACTGAATACTTTTAAGTTACAGTTCTTGATCTCAAAGTGTAAAAATTTGTTTTGACTACAAGGTAACTTTTCTTACACTCAAGAAAGAACATTTTAATGAACATTTTAAGAAGAAAAACTATTTCATAATATATCTTACCAATGTTGTATAATTAGTTGTATAAGCTAGTATAGGTGTATTTAACTAATCTAAAGTTCTACAAATTTTTTGACAGTGCATCTGTGCACGTTTTACTTGAGCCTCATTTTTCGCTTGCAATCAAACAACATATGCTGCGCACTTGCTCACGCGATGAACAAGTACCAACTGTGACTATGACGGAGGATATGGACACGCACACACGGATGATGGGGACACGCACACACACGCACACACACACTGGCAGTTAGAAGGACACATGGTCACACGGACGTGGCCGCATTGGCTGTTGATAATTGAATAATTAACATTGTTTAAAATGGCTCAACAAGCGGATGGAAAGAGAGTGAAAGAGAGGTGGATCCGCCGTCTCACTTTTTGCCAGACATCCGGCGCCCAGGTCATCAGGTCAAATGCAACCACAATGTCAGCCATGCCCCCCAAACCGCACCCGCCCCCTGTCCGCATTTTAAGCCATATATATATATATATATATATGGATGTGCTCGTTGGAAAAGTGCAGGGGTTGTTGGACACACAAATAGATATAGTATAATTGGGCTAGAAGGGATATATATCGTGTGTACTTCATATTAATATAATTGACTTGCGGTGGGAAAATCTTTTCGATACATGTCTGCCGTTTATTGATTAAAATCCTACTTTTTAGTCGCATTGAAATTGAAAACTTGTCAATGTGCTTTTTACCCTTGAAGTGAACGGTTCGATTTTTGGATAAGCCATATAAAACAACATTGGAAATTATGCACGAGGCAAATCCAAGTAAAAGTGTGTAAAATTGAAGTTGAATATTCATATATAAGATGTCTATTCGACATCCTTTTAAGCATAAAGATTATTTAAAACTAAGAGAGAGACCATTAAAATCTTTGATAATGGCTCACATGAACATATTGTGATATAACAATTGCACTTATATACCAAAGTTTCTAAATGTATAGAACATATGTCGTATGTTGTTACATACTTTTGGAAACGAAAGTGAAAAACTCAGATGTTATCCTTGTGATTCTGTTAATTCCAAGCTGCAGTTAATAGGTCCTTGAACTGATTGGCTTTATATTTATTCCGTAATCCACCCAATAGCTGCTCGCAAGGCCTTTTCGTCCACCAGCTCCTCACGACGCAGTAGCAATGGGTGTGCCAGTGGCCACGATGTCGAGGAGGAAGAGGAGGAGCAGCTCTTCCAGGAGGCGTCGTCCGGCACAAGAACAAACAGCGTCGATGGGATTGCCGCCCCCTTCACCGCCGCTGTCAGTGCGACACCGGTTACGGATTTCTATAGCAATGCCACCGTACTCATTACGGGCGGTACGGGCTTCGTGGGCAAAGTGTTAACAGAGAAATTGCTTCGCTCGTTTGGATTGCGTAAAATTTACATGCTGATACGCAGCAAGGACAACATGAGCGTGCAGGAGCGTTTGAAGGGCTTTTTCAATGAATCGGTAAGTGTCAGGACAGGATGCGGGAGCCTGCTGTCAGGCGAACCATTCCATGCCGTTGGCCAGTACAATATCGGATAAAATCCCAACCCACTGCCTTCGAACAGATATTCAATAGGATGCGCGAGGAGTCACCGCAATTGTTGGCGAAGGTGCATCCGATACGCGCTGATTACAGTGCCATCGACCTGGACATTGATTCCGCCGACCGAGCAATGCTCTCGTCTGAGGTCCAGGTGAGTAACTTTTGTTGATGCGCTCCAACGGCCCTTCCTCCAACGCCAGTTTCAATCCACCGCAACCACTCCTCTGTTGGCAATTCAATCAATGGACTTTTTGTGTGAGAAACTTTTCATGGGTCTTTGTTGTGTTTGCCTATCTGGATGGCTCCCCCGATTCCTGTCTGTTACTATCTATTTACACTTGAAGAAAAGGAGTACTAACCTTGACAAAAAATATGACAAAATGAGTAAATAAGCTGTAATTGATACTTATATCTGAGATGGCATTCCACAGATTAGGGTGCACTGCTAGCAGACCGATCTTTTGCAGCTGGCATATTTAGCATAGTAAATTTTCTTTCAGTGTTCGAACTATCGCAACGTGTGCCTCTCGACAACCCTAGTTGGCGCATTACGTATACGTAAAACGTTGCATGCCAAAGGCAGGCTCAATGTTTACGACAACGCCAGCCAGGCAGTCAGTTTATTTCCTTCGTTTCTCGCCCCTTATTTTTTCTGCTCTGTTTTGCTGATCACAAGAGGAGCACGATATGTATGCATGTGCATATGTATATCTATATATATTTTCTACTTTTGAACAAAAATTGAAAAAACCCCGCCGCCACGTAAAACTGTGAAAATGTGTGTTGCTTCGCCTGCTGGTGGTTATAAAACACAATATATAAATAAATGAAAATTCCTGTGCATGCTTCAAGTGCCTGGCATGCGCGAGCTATTGTCCTGCCATCCGGGCGCATCCGCATCCCCATCCGCATCTGCATCTGCATCCTCGTCCGCATCCGTTGGTCGGTTTTATTTTTCCTCAACTTCCCGGTACTGTTTGCAAAAACATTTTGCATACAAGTCACTCAGGCCTGGTCGGTCTGCTTAGAGTCCGCTAGCACTGTTTTAAGCTGAAATTGCTTTGTTGTCGATGTTCAATGCACGCGTGGCACTGCAGGATTCCCGCCACAGCGTCCTGTTTCCAGGACCAATTCCATCTGCCACCGCTCGTTCTGCTGCATTTTGTGTGCTGACTTGCAAGCTATCATGGAGCGTAGAGCAGACCCGATTCCCCACCAGATCGCTGCTTGAGCGATTAACAGTGATGGATAGGGGTACAATAGAGACTCATTTACCAAAGTGAAAATATTATTTCACATTTTTTTGTTGCCACCAATTCGAATAATGCTGTAGGCCACGAATTGATATTAATTTGTTAGCTGTGAAATAGTAATAGTTATAAGACATGTAACATCTTTAAGATACTAGATATTTGCCATCACTGACTGCTGCTGCTTTGTATGCGAATCTCATGTGCATTTTGCATGAGCATTTCTGTGCTACTGGGCTCTTCCCTTTTTGTTCTTTTCATTTTTAATATGCATTACAATTCTTGGGTCTGGTTTATCTTCGCCTGTAGATTGTCTTTAATGTTGTCGCTTCGGTGAAATTCAATGAGAAACTAAGCGACGCTATTGACATTAATGTCCTGGGCACGAAAAAGATCCTCGACTTAGTCATGGAAATGAAGCACTTGAAGGTAAGTTGATTGCAAACTATACTTACTACTCAACAAAAATAACATTATACGTAAATCTTTTATAATGTTGCCTTGGTTAAACAATGATTCATGAAAACCCGCCAGTATTCCATTCTGAACCAATCAATGTATCAGCAATCAATACGCTGGCATTCAATACCGATTCCATGCATATAATTTAAAAGCCTATTAAAGGCTTCCACCGACTTTATATTCCACCCACCCATCATGACTGGCATTGGTTGCACTTCCATTAGTGGAAATAAACAATGGTTAAATAAAGGTTCAATATTCGCATATCGCGCTTTTAAGTAACCAAAATACATAATTCCCGTTGCTGAATAAATGCAAAAATATTTGAGTATGAATTGTTATATTTACGTACTATTTTCCCCGCTTTTCTCACCAAATTTTCCCTTTTCCCCAACTATTTGTGTGTTTCATATTTTACGGCATTGGCGGGCAAACAATTTCGAACACAATTCAATCAACATTCAACATGCGTGTTTCCCTTCCGATTGCAATGGTCCCCCATTTGGATCCTTCCTTGTGGAAAAAACCACAGTCCTTCGTGCACATTTCAACACTCTACTGCAACTGCAATCGAAAATTCATCAAGGAACAAGTATATGAGAACGAAATTGGCTACGAAAAAATCATGCAGGTTGGTAATGCTATATTTATATATGTATATCAAATGAAATCTTAACACTTAGCCGACTAAAAGCACTTGCAGATACTCAAATAAGTTTCTCCTTAGTTACCTTAAGCTGGGTAAAATTTTCACCACCACTTCATACTCCTGCAGATCTACCGCACATTTGACGATGAAACTCTGGAGAAGATGCGGCACTGTCTGATTGGCCAGATGCCCAACACCTACACAATGACCAAGAAGTGTGCCGAGAATCTGGTGAATCACCGGGCATTCCACATGCCGGCGGGTATTTTTCGACCGCCCATAGGTGAGTGTTGGATGGGCGGAGGGAATATTTATTGCGGTTGCAGACTTGACTTAACAAACTAATTGTCAGATAATTAGCACAAATACCCAAGGGCAGGCATTGTGTAAGCAAAAACACACAAGAAACATTTCCAGCTCCTTCCATTCGCAGAGAGAGATCCCCCGGTGGATCTCTGTGGCAACAAAAGGAATATTTAAAATTTTGTGAAAAATGGCCAACAGAGTTGTCTTCGTTTGGTAGCTAGTGAATTTTGGGGGGGAGGGTTCTTAGGGTTTACCAGATAAATGCATGTGGAAAAAGTTTTTATATTTCGTTTTTCTTTTTTTTTTTTTTGTGATTTTGTTTGCTTCTTTGTTTCGAGCTGCACAAAACGCAACGTAACGTAACGAACGAAACGTAACAAAAAGTCAGAGGATGGCTGACTTGGTTTACCATCGTCTCAATGCTCGGTGCTCAGTGCTCGGGGCTGGAGGAATGGGAATCCTGGCTGCCGAAGCTCTCGAGGAACAGAGCACAAACAAATTTTCATTTATTTTAACACAAAAATGCCAAAGCATCGTCCTCATGCAGCTGCATCCTAAGCTGCCTGTGCAAACGAGAATGGCAATGGAAAAAGAATCATTTTCGGATGATTTGGTAGATAGCGAAATACTCTAACCTTAAATAGTGGTTTTCATACAAGAATTTTTTAAAAATTAAATATTTATAAGCACATTTAGGTGGGATCTCAATTTATATTTATTATTCAACAAGTATTTGCCATTAAATATTTGAAATATTTTAAAATGTCATGTGACGTTACATACTTTACTCTTCTTGCCGAAGAGTGTTGGTTGAAAAAATCAAGTCCAAAACTTGCAATTGGGAGTCAGGCATATCAGTTAGCAAAATGGCAAATGGAATGGGAAGTTCGGAATGAGCTGGCTTAGGTGGCATTGGTGGCTGGGATCCAAACTGCTGCTGGACCCGTCCCTACCATTATCGCTTTGACGTTGGCGAAAATCAACAAGGATACTCCCGGCACAGTAAAAATCCTCCTCCTTCAGCGTCTGCGATTCTCTGGCCGAGCGAACAAAGCAGCCATTAATTCTTATTTATTCGCAGTAATGTCAACGTACAAGGATCCATTTCCCGGCTGGACTGATAATTTGTACGGGCCATCAGGTTTATGCACTTGGTCCGCCCGGGGACTCGTCCGTTGCATTTACGGCAAGGCCAGCTGCAAGGCGAACATGGTGCCCGCCGATTATGTGGTGAATGCCATGATAGCAACCGCCTGGGATATCGCTCGAAGGTTAGTCCTCCAGCGCACAGCACACAACACACAGCACAGAAGCATCCTGCTGAAGCGGCGCCAAAGGATGTGTAAAAGTTGTAAAGAGTTACACCGCAAGCTGATAGCATTCGCTTGTTTGCAAACGACAGGAAGAAGGTTGAAATTCGCAAATATCACGGACGGAGAAATTAAGAAGGGCAAAGGTCGTGGGTGATAATGACAAGGGACCGGAAGAAAAGATCACCTCTTTTTGCTTTTTAACTAGGGTGTTTAATTTATTTTGTTGCATATTATTCAGTCTTTTCTTCATAAGATTTCAAACATTCATTTTATATTCATTTAGGTTCATAAAGCAATTATATTTGCATTTTAAAGGATCCTATCAAATAGTTGAATCAATTTCTTTTTGTCAAAAAAGTTATCTTTTTTTTGTGACTGCAGATTTAAGCTCCGCGAGAGTAAAGTGGATGGGAAATCGGAGTTGCCCGTATACAACTACGTGTCCGATGCGAACAACATAACCTGGGGCCAATATATGCATCTGTCGCGCAAAGGATTTCACGAACCTTTCGACAAGGCGCTTTGGTGAGTTTATGCCACACACTGTGCGTTTGGCAGCGTTCTGCTATTTGGTATACAATTGAATTCTTTATTGAATTTTTGTCCCCGTTAAAAAAAAAAATCAACACGAACCGCTGCCGTATTGTATGCATGTCTAATCCAATGCTTAAATATTGCCGAATGTTTTTGTGAATGGAAAATTTATCTATGCTCTGCTAATACCTTGAAACAACGAAACCTGAACGAAATTCGGTATAAAAAATCGAAAAAACCTGGCTCAAACAACCTAAAAACCAACGTACACAAACTGGAAACACAAAACGAACTGGGGATTGCCAACTAAACCAAATCGAACCCAAATGCCACACGAAATCGCTGGAATCGCTATATCCACGACCTCCTACACATACACATGGGCACACACACCCACATATCCTGCGATCGACCGCATTATTGTCACAGGTGCTTCTCGTACGTTATAATACCATCGAAGCCTCTGCATTGTGCAATTGCATTTTTCTTGCACAATATCCCAGCTTATATTTTAGATTTAATTGCCATGGTCACCGGACAAAAGCGCATGTAAGTACACTCACACATCGATTCAGCTGCTCTCTCCACACAAACACACCCACACATGCATGCTCGACCCTTTGCCACGCCCATCCTCGCCACCGCCCCCATTGAGAATATGCTTGCAAAGGTGGCAATGCTGTTGGTGTGTGGGTTTTCGGGGGGTTGGCTACATTGAATGGGTTTTAAATGGTACATGGAAAGGCAATTGAATGACCTGTTCAGGGTATCCATGGGGCACCTAGTTTTTAACATGGACTTTGCCACGGAAAATTACTCAAAAGGACTTGTTGGGGTAACTAATGTTCGATGCAAAAGTTTTAGCAATCTTTGTAATTTAGACTTCATCTGTTCAGTAAGATAGAACTATAGAATATTGATAAGTTACAACTTGACAGGTGCATACCCATATTTGCTTGTATTGATATACAATTACTATATCTAGTTTAATTACTTCACAAAACTGAAAAGAAAGAGCAAAGACAGTTCGTTGTTTCCATTCAGTCGACCCTCTTGGCAAGCTTCTTAGTTCCGAGCGTATACGTAATATTTAACAAATTGCAATTAGAGCGCATTAGCCTCAGCATTTTGCCATTTATTTATGTAGGTGGACCCCCAGCAGAGCCCACAGCCTCCACTCAAGCTCAACCCAATTAGCAAACATATTGACAACAATCTCTGCATCTAACTACCCCAACGTGTCCCTCGCACAATTCATGTATTTTGTGCACAAAGAGATAGATACCATCAGTTAAAGTGAACATCCATTCGATATAATTTTACATCTACCACGTACAGAATACATATTTTTAAAGTTACGATATTGCTTCTGCATTGAGCCCATGATTTCTTTCGGTGCAGCTATGCGAAGGCATACGGGAAGATCTCTCGCATAATCGACATGATGGCTTGGTTTGGATTGAAGGAGTGGAAGTTCGCCCATCGCAACATTGACGAATTGAACGAGCTGCTGCCACGCGAGGAGCGTTCGGTGCTGCAGTTTAACATTGCGACGATTAATTGGAGCGAATATTTTCGCTCATACCTCAGCGGCATCAGGCGCTACTTCTTCAAGGATAGCGCTAACGATAATAAATTACAGCAGCGCAGAACTATTTATCGCAGGTGGGTCTGACTCACCAGGTTGGCTCAAGGACCAGCGCGAAAGACGGACGGCAGGGTCCTTTGGTCCGACGCTAAGTAGTTTTTAATTACACTTTGTTTACTCCGTTTTTTGCATGCTGCTCTTCTGGCGCTTCTGCGATGCATCTGTAACTGGACTCGCTCAGGATGCTCATTTTGCACACGCTGCTGAAGACGACATTTGGTCTTTCATTAATTATGTGCATGCTCAGAGTTTATCTCAGGATTTTCAAAATTATGCCAAAGATTGCGCTCTGAACGGGCATCGTTATAAATTGTAATCTAAATAAAAGTGTGCGATTCTTAAAGCGTAACTGACTCTTGTCTGGCATTACTCATACGCCGTTTGGCGTGGAACTTTTGACAACTTTTGTCCCCAGCTCGTTCGCCTCCTTTTGCGCTGACAGACGTCTTAGTTGGCCCCCTCACGGTGCCTGGTAAGTAAAGTTACCTTTTCCGAACTTTATGTGAGCGTTTTTTTTTTTTTCATTGGTACATACATATATGCAGTAGGTAGAGGTATTACTTGTACACATATACATATACATTTTGTTGTCACGCTGAGGTCCGTGAAATATGATGCAATTTCTGGCGCGATAAAGTTGCAAGGACGCCACGATCTCGAAGCGCATCAAAATGTGAGCTGTATATGTTGACTTTGAGTGCGGGAAAGTTAGCGGTTCCTGTGGGTAAAGTTGCCAAATACTCTAACCCGAAAAGATTTGGCATTAATGCTATTATGCTAAGGAAACAATGAAAAAATGTATTATGCAAATAATAATAATTCTAAATAAAAATATTTCAAAAATTATGGACAACTACTGCACACTCGATAAATATTTTTTTAATAAATTTAAAACTTGATGTAAAATTATAAGATTATTTAATGGAACTAAACTTAGTACTTTGTGTAGGCTTTTCAGGTTTGAATATTAACGATCACATTATAACCAATATATTGTAGTAAAATAATATCCCTCTAATATTAGAGAATTGTAGTCCAACAAACCAGTAAAATACACCGTGTAGTTTCCCAAGAAAGAAAAATGGCCAAGAAGTGAACGTAAACAACATGACAAATACAAACACACACCTACCATAAGCGACATATGTAAGTGGATATATGTATGCTGGGGCCACATACATATATAATTTTAGTTAAAAGTTTTATTTCTCGCATATTTCATATTCTTGGCTGCAACTTTTTTCCACCTCGAGCATTTCCTTGTTTCATATTTCATCCCGAAAAAAGAAGGACAAAGAAAGAGACAGAGTCAGGCTGCGAGAAGCTGGCGAGAGTAAGCAAGAAGGGCGTTGCGGCGCATTCATTATTGTGTAATATTTTTACATTATTTTATTATAAATCAACAAAATGCACTCAACGCGGCAGCACAGAAAAAAGAGTTAAAAGTTGCATCTACGTCGACGCCGGCAGCAACTGCAACTTCTGCCGCTGACAGCAGAAACACATTAAACGTCATAAAATGCACAACGCAGCGAAAAGTCGCCGACAACGAGGGGGCGTTCAGGCCCTTTGCCTTTATAATTTATTTTTGCTTGAATTAATGTGAATACTTTTTACCACTTGGCTGCACCGAGTTGCCCCAGCTACCTGATAGTGCAGCTACCAGCTTCCAGCCAGCCTCCAGTCTGTGCCTCCTGATAAGGTAAGTGCTGCAGGAGGGCTCCCGAAAAATACTTAAAAATTATCATAAGTGCATCTGAAGGACACGTGTGAGCGGGAGCGGGCAGCATCGACAGTTCGGGATATTTATAAGGGGCTTAAGTATATCGAATTGTGCTAATTTGGTCTATCAAAATAAAATAATTTATAATTGAAACTTTAATCAAGCGAATTGCAGTGTATTTAATGCGTACAATTTGTATAGGAAAACCCGTACGTTATTACACATTTCCGACCCAATTTAAATGCGTACTTTACCAGTTAAATACCGAAGCAGTTCTAGTTCCACAGTCCACAGCCTAGCATAATTAGTCCGGTCATGCCAACCGACGAGCGTTGGACAGAGTGGAGCCAAAAACTCACCGACCAGTGGGAAATATGCAACATCATCAGCTGTCAACTGCCAGCTGCAACATGCAGCATCAGATACAGATGCGAGCATGCAAGATGTGCAGCGAGTGTTGATAATCAAGTCAACATTAGAGAATGTCCGCTCATGCGGACACTGAGCTGTTCATGGGCGGGCAATGCGGCGTATGAGCAATATTCCAACAGCAGCAGCAGCACCAGCACCACCATCAGCATCAGCGCCAAAACTCGAACAAAACCAATAAAGTTATTGAATGGAACCCAAGCATAAATCACAATTCAGGACAAGCATGCTAAGAATATTTAGCATGTTGGTCGCTCGTATTCTGTGTATTTTTCCATTTCGTATAGATTTTTAATTTAAAACAACCTGGCCGAAGGTAAGCCTGAGCACCTGTGACCAGGAAAATGCCCTCGAAAGGCCATTAGTTGTTTGTCCTGGACCCAGCCTAATGTCCTCTTGTCAAAGTCCAACCTCAGACAGAGGCAGGACACTCACACTTGCAGCACAGGGACACTGAGCGGAAATTCTACAAACATTATCAATTATTTGATTTAATAAAAGATAGAATGAGAAAACTATGTAAAAGCCAGTTTTATTAGAGTTTGATGGAATTGTTAAATAAACCTATATAGATATTAAAGTGACGATGCCTTTGATAAGTATGCATAATAATAATGGAATAAAAAGTGTTTTTTCTTTGAACTTTTCTCAGTGCAGCCGGACGAGCTGTGCATGCAAAACGTAGCAAGCAATAAAGAAGATTTGTGTCGCCGTCGCATTTTGTGGATATATTTTTACCCCCTTCGCATTCTCTTCTCATCTGCTACTCCTTGTACTGTCCTTTTTTTGCAAATTCTGCAGAAAATCTCAGGCCGGAGTAGAAGTCAAGTTTGGTTTGGGCTAATGACCACAGAATGGCTGCTGGTTGCAGTCAGGTAGGTCTTTCTGCATATGTAACTTGGGCCGAAAGGACAGTTTCTGACCGTGAGTTCCATTGGTGATGTGCAGGACCATCAAAGTTATCACCAAAGATAAAAGATCATTTAAAAGCTATGTAATCAAAGTCTAATGACTAATCTCACTAAAAAATCTTTAGAAAAGTATTGAAAATCTATAAGCCAATTATCGGAATCTGATAGCCACCTTTTCTATTGGCGATCTGCAACATGTGGCTACAATAACATTGCAGTTCCTGCCCCAACCCACCCACTACAGCAATTATTTCTTGGGCTTCCTCACATTTTTGGGGGTCCTTACGTTGAATTCTGCGCCAAGTCCAGTGTGTTCCGTTTGAAGCCCATTAAATTCTCCGTTGGCCCGGCCAACTCAACTTTCAACGTTTGCTCCCCAAAGATTACCGCAAATGCACAATGGTAAAATAATCATAATTGCATATAAAATGTTAATGGGCAATGGACCACGACCCAAACGGCAGCGAAAATGTTTTGGCCAGCTCCTCGCCCTCCAAAAAAAATGGGAACTAAAATAAAAAGAAAAATGCGGCAACTTTTTAATACACCAAAGGACACATTTGGGCCCCGCTTTTCCACTCCGCCCATCGAATGTGTGCGCCGCAAAATGCAAAAACAATTACGAAAACTTTGTTGCCGGGCCCAGGACCTGGAAAAACAAGGGAAAACTGAACTCCAAACCAAATGTGGGAAATTTCCCAAGCACAACTTTATGCTGTTTTTCTTTCGCCCCCAACTGGCTCGTTGCTTGTTGCTTTTTATTGGTTATTTGTTGGCATCTTTTCAGCGCTCCTTTTTTTTTTTTTTTTGGTTTGGATTTTTGCTTTCATGTTTTCATTGCTCAAAAATGGGCGATGTGAGATGGGCGGCGTGGCAGTGGCCAACACTTAAATTTACATAATTTCCGCTTCAAGTCGCAAGTGTAAAAGCCTTGGCCAGGATCAGCTGCTCTCGGTCCAGAGGCAGCCGTCCTAACTTGTTTCCCCAGTCCATTACATTTTATTTTTTGGTTTTTGCTCCTTGCTCCGAAAGCGCGGAAATGTTGGCAATATTTTAACGCTTCTATTTAAGCTGAATTCGCCACCGTGTTTTCTGGGTCCAGCTCTTGTTTTTGTGGTAGATCCAACACGTTGCCAACTTTTTGGCCTTTGGCAAGTGCACGAACACGAAAACGAAAAGTGCAGCCCCACTTGTTGGGGCCCCTAATACACCAAGGGCAACTTTATAGACGCTTAGCAATTATGGCCACGCCAACTATTTTATTCCCTCTTCACACGGCCAAGTGAATTGCGAGTCCATCGAGTGGTTCCATGAAATACGATAGGGGTCCTGCAAATGGCAAAGGGTTGATTGAACTCAATCGATCTGCTTCACTAGTTGAAGTGTAAAAATAATGAAATGGTTTAAATCAGAAAGGAATATAATGCTCTTAACCTTAACCTAGAATTTTAGTTTAAGCGGTTCAGTTTGTTAAGTAATGAACAGGTCAAGTCTTCACATGAGGAGTAAACATTTTCCCTCACTGTAGATATTTGGCTATAAATATATTTCTTTCGATAGTTAAAGTGTTTACACACCTCAAGATCATATTTACAATAGTTTTATAGATAATATAATTTTATATCCGTGTTCATTATTATTATTATTATTATTCTCATATTTTTTGCATAATAGCTGACTAAAATCAGCTTTCTACAAGAATGGCATTCGTTTTCCATTGTAAATATATAGCAATTTTTTTTTTTCTGCTAAGTGAGAAGCACTGCTTACTTCAAAGTGATTCAGTGTTAAAAAAATTTCCTAGCGCTTTGGAGTTATCGATTACATCTCCTTTATAATCTTAGTGAGCTACGGTCTCTTTAAGTCAGAAAGTCATTCTTGACAGTACAAAAGTTTTGTGGAAGCGGAGCTAATTTGTGTTTTAAAAGTTTTGTAAAGGCGGAGCTAATTTGTGTTTTAAATAATGGAAGCAAAGCAATTGTTGGCTGAAAGTTGTGCAAAGGTGGACATCTTAGAGATGAAGAAGGCATTGATCCCAAATCCTTCTGCCGAAGAGGATGCAGTTGCTGTAAT
The DNA here is from genome assembly GCF_000001215.4 of Drosophila melanogaster. Taxonomy (NCBI): domain Eukaryota; kingdom Metazoa; phylum Arthropoda; class Insecta; order Diptera; family Drosophilidae; genus Drosophila; species Drosophila melanogaster. The sequence continues at coordinate 5,498,738 of NT_037436.4, read as the reverse complement.
TCCGCTCGCAGGTATATATATATGTAGATTTAGTCACACACCATGACAAGCACTTTTTCGCTTCAAGATGACAAGCACTTTTTCGCTTTAAGAAATAGAATTTAATTTAAACCTCTTTTATCTGAAAATGAACCGGCAGAGCGTAAACGTAGATTGATTATTTGGTTTCTTCGTTCTAGATAATTTGAAGAAAACTGCTATGGGCGGGGAAAATAAAAGCGATGAGAAGGGAACTGTTTCTTCTGAGCCAAAGGCTCTCAGTGATCAAATCACATCTTCTATGCGTGTTACCAAAAACAAAATCGCCGATGATAAATCTTCTGACGTTATCACTGATGACGCAACCAATGGCCGTAAGAAGCAAAAGAAAAATAAAAAGGCAAAAATTCGCCCGTTGACCATGCCCGTGACCTCCAAGGATGCCCTTATGGTTTTGAATGAGTTAAAGGGCGTGACAGTCGACAATATGCAAATAAAACGAGACCACGAGGGAAAGATTATGGCTCGCGTTGTTGTTAACTCAAAGAAATACGAAGCCGAGGGTTCTTCAGTAAACTCTGCAAGGAATGCAGCTTGCGAGAAGGCACTGCAGGAAATCCTAACCACCAAAATGAAAGCTGTGTTGGACGGGCCAGGAAAGAGCTTGGAAAGCGATGAGGATGATATACTCGAAAAGATGGCCTCTTATGCCATTCACAAACTTGGTGAGGAATGGAAGACCGATGATATTGATGTCGCAACCCTGTATAATGACTTGAAGAACAAGCAGACGTCTGTTGTCGAGCCAAAGAAGCCGTTGCCCGAAACATGGAAGAATATGCACCCTTGCATGGTTCTTAACTATATGCGCCCCCAGTGCACCTTTATAGTTTCAGGTGGCACTGGTACAAACCAGAATAATACTTTCTCCATGAGCGTCTGTGTGGACAACTGCGAGTTTAATGCTGAAGGGCCATCCAAGAAGGCAGCCCGTTACAAACTATCCGCTTTAGTTTGTAACAAACTATTTGGAACCGACTATCCACAAAAATAAACGAAAACATCACATGATTCTGGGCACCCGGTAGTACTTTAAAACGTATTAGCGGCATTCCCCACAAACTACACGAAATACTGACTTGAAGAAAAAAAAAAAAAATAATACATTGCAACAAATAACACTTTTCATTGAATTAATTTGTATCGTAAATAAAACGAATAAAACTTAAACCACTTCATTCATTTACTTCTTGATTTTATTGGAAAATCTCTTTTAGATCAATCTTTTTTATTACATCACCCCAGAACCTATGCAATTATTTGCATTCATATTTCATATTCCATTTTCCTGCCGGTCACGATAGAAAGACAAACAAAAAAGCTGGAGGACACAGATCTTGGATATTGAATTTAATTAAAAATGTTCATGACAGTTCAACCAGCTTATTATCCTGTCACACTGAGTGAGCCAAAAAAAAAAAGCGAGTGTTGAATGAAAATGGAAAAATATTTCAACGAACGTAATTGAATTCGAATTGGAATTGTTCCGCTGCAAATGGAAGTTGTTTAACTAGACAAAAAAGGGGGAACGAAAAGTGTTAATTTTATTGCACGGCTCATCAATATCCAGCTCACTTCCGATTGGGTTTATTAATGATTTCTCTCCCTAATGGTTATTCCTGCGAAATAACGCTGGGCATCCGCGTTTAATGACAATTAACATTTTTCTAATGGCCGGCAATTAGGGGAATCCCCCGGGCTTTAAGCAAGATTTATTCGAGCGAAGGGACGGCCGGAAAAACCACTTTCTGGAGCTCCAGTCGAAGCCAAGTTCTCGCACAATGTTGGCCTTATTATTACATTGTTTATGAGAGCCCCTTACTTCTTGGCTCTATCCCCGCTCAATTTATTGTTTTGTGTTGTGTTGTTCTTGTTGCTGGCTTGTTTTACAAGACCGTCTCGCCATGTTCACTAGTGTATGCTACCACCCACCTCCCAAGAGTCGCAAACCACCCTGGCCACCACCCCATTTGAGGTCGCAGCATCTTGCGGTCCGCCTTAAGTCATATTTCCTTATTATCTGGGCGGTTTTTGGCATTGTTTTTGCGCCGCCCCTTGACTTTTTTGCGGTTGACCTTACGAAAAAACGGAATTATTAATGGCCTCGTCCATTTGCTGCTAAGTGGCGCAAATTGTGTGTTTGTTTATATCATTTGGCAGGCCAGGGAACCTTAAAGATTTCTTCCGGTTTCTTTAACTACAATTTTCGGTGGTTACAGTTTACGGAGCGCATTGAACCGCGTTGCACGTAATGAGCCACAACGTTGTAAAAATATATACATACGTCTAGAGACTCGAAATTTTAAATAAGATTTTTTGAGAAAATAACTTAAGATTCAGAAGATTCAAGATTCGAAATTCAAGAAATCTTGTACAAAAGTAAATCAATTGCCTGCTTATAATAGCTAATTGATAAAAAGTAATCATTGTTCCCTGGTTGCAAGCTTAAAGGCTAGGTTATCCCCCTTCCCCATTTACAGCGCAACCTGGCCAATACCTCAGACATGGCCAGCACCTTTCATATAGCGGTAGAACCCACCTTGCGTAACTTTTGGCCCACCCACTCTCCAACCCGCCCTCATTGCATTAATTACCGCATACTTGGAGAGCATCTAAAAGGGGGTGGGCGGCGAGGGCAGGAAAATCTGTGGCTGTGCTAAATTGCACTTCAAAACGAGAGCAGCTTTCCTCCGAACGAGGATGAGCATGAGCATGAGGATGTGGATATGGATGTGGATGAGGTTGTGGATGCCCCTTTAACTCCACCTCAGTTTCTGCAGCTCCTTTGAGAGTACCTGTCGTAAAGTGTTTGCACGTGAGTTTGTGGGCGCCAACATGCGCTGATTGAGAGTTCCTGCCCCACCTTTCCACCGCACTCACACACTCGCAATGCAGAAAGGATAAATGAAGGACGACGCTTAGATCCGACGGCGAAAAAGAGAGCAACCTCAGCTCAGATATACTTTTTCTTAAACACTTAGACAAAAGCAAGTATCATAAACTATTTAACAAAAATATGGCAAATATGGAATATATGAGTTTAGGAATAACTTATAATTATGAAATGCAATTTATATCCATATATACTTATTAAATTATATTTATAGTTTCATAGTTTTTTTCCGTGTATTTCAGTATTTTTTAAAGTTTTTTTTAAGGTTCCCGGTGAAGTGTTGTTCAAGCGCTTTGGCAAATATTTGATTTTAATTTTTCCAATTAATTGGTTTTCCATCAAAAATTTAAGGTCCTGCCGGGCCCGATTTATCTATTCTTTTTTTTGTCATGCCACCACCTACATGGCATCATTTACATGCCACAAAAATCCAGATTTTATTTGCTTGTTTTCTCCTGTCTGACTTTAAATGTCTGACTTTAAGTGGGCGTAAGGACGAGTTGGCGGTATAAACACAAAAACTTTGTCCTGCAACCGCAAAATGTGGGGGCGGGGGCGTGGCAAATGTCAACTACAAGAAAATTGTCACTAATGAGTGGTAAAAAAGAGCAAGGGCGCTTTGTTTGCATAGGCCGACAGGGCCGGAAATAAGGGGCAAACTAAGAGCCAGCTGCAAATTCTATAAGCCGAGCAGCTGGATGTTGGTCCCCTGTGTACAGTCAATATTGGCAAATGTGTCCGTTGCAGTTCGCTTTGAGGTGAGCCCCCAAACGGAAGGGTTGTTGCGGCTTATAACCAGCAAAAAGCCAAATGACAGTGGATAATGAAAACCACGACAAAAGCGCAAAAGTTACACAGCAGCCAAGTAGAAGTCCGTTGGAGGACCTGGTGGACAACCAGGGTCCTTTACTGGCTCATAGTGTTGGTTAATAAAAATGATAATAATAAAAAGCACATAAAACAAATTACTAAACACAATATTTTAAAATTTTTATGACACATTGATACAATATTTAACAAAACAAAAATATTAAAGTGTAGCGGCGCTTTAAATTTCATTTAAGAATTTCAAACATAAACATGTCAAAATTAGGAAAATTTAAAAGCCACACGCCTCAATGACAGGGTATCTGCGAAAATAAATCCAACCTTTGGCCGGAACTCCTCTTGTGTTTCGTGATAATGAGATAAGCATGCAAATGCCCTAATAGAATGAACTGCTTCAGCTTCCATTTCGCCCACCCATCCGACCGCCTCTTTTGTCTTTTATTCAGGGGGCGTGGCCGAGGAGGAAAATGGAAAAGCACCGGAGAGCTGAGTAGTCAATTAACAAGCCGAACTGTGCTGCAGGTGGATAAGCATAACCCAGACATCGGGCGAGGGTGCGAAGGGGAGAAACAGCTCCACCGTTCATCATCGTTTATCTTAATAAACCGCGCACTCAGTCAGACATTAAGCTGGCGAAACCAAAAAGCAGCCAAAAGTCCTTTGGAAAATTGCTTAATTTGCAGTTGGCACTGACGCAGCCAGAAACAGAGTGAGGAAAATCTGATTCAGTATGGACGACGGGGGGCGGCGAGGAAAAGTGGGCAGATTCAGTGGCGGATTCAGTGCAGCGTTAACGCAAACTTGAAGCGCGGCACGTAAAAATGTTGATAAAACGCACAAAGCCAGTTGATGATTTCAATTTATATTTCCAAGTGGAACTCATCTTTAGTGCTGGGCGGAAAAGCGTAGTCTTTTCCAGCATTTTCCACCCAGCTCCAACAACATTACGCGTTACATGTAGCGAATTTGCTGAAGCATATCACGTGCAACATAATTTTTCCACGCGACTTGCCACTTGCAAGCAAAAGTAGACAGGGGCGTGGAAAAGGGGGGGCTTAAGCCTGGCGACTGACATGAATGCTCCACGTCACCCAGATCCTTCTGCACCCTCATTCCGCCTTCACGGGGAATGTGTATTATGAGCGTGAAGTAGACTAAATAAATTACGTTTGAGCACCAAAGGTGTTACGCACTGGAAAAAAAAGTAAAGACTGATATAAAGATATAAAATATTAGTTCAAGTTTTCGAGGTACGAAATTCAAATTTGTAAAATGAAATTTACCATATTTTCACTTGAAAAGTTTAACCTATTTAAAAAAGAAATTCGCAATTTATTCACCTAATGCACCTGGTCACCTTTCGGATGTCGTAAATACCTAAAAGTAGTTAAAAAATGCTAATAGCCATAAAATAAGTTTAAAAACTTCGCACGCAAACCTTATGCAAGTTTCAATGCGTTTTTCGGCTCCTTCAGTATTTAAAGCCCACATCGATGGCTGTGCCACGCCCACCTTTTCTTAACTTCAACTTCAACTTGAAGTTGAGAATGCATTTGGTCCTGGCAAAAAGTTTTCGGCAAGCAAATGGAGCAGGAAACAGCTGTCCCTTCATATCTTTTGCATATCAAAAGTATCGACATAAGGATAGGAGAATATGGGGAGCAGGATAAAAAGGACATTTCTGCAACTCCCTCCCACTCTATCTTTTGCACTCTGTTGTGAAATATAAGCAAAGTTTGCCAGACAAGAGTGAGATGGCGACTTTATTGAAAATGATAGTCTCTGGCTGCAATATAAAAATTGATTTTGAGTGCTAGAAAAGAACACCTTAGTTGAGTGAAAATGAAAATTATACTTTAAAATAGATCCATAAATAGTAAAGTAACACAAATAATAATATAAACTATATTACTCAATTAATGGTGAGATTAACCCAAAGTCAAGGGAGACTAAGTCATAGTTTAAATATTTTATAGCTTCTCATAGGGTATACAAATATTCCGCTCACACCAATACACATGCAGCTCGACGAAGTATGAATGTGTGCGTCGCTGTTTGCATACATGAGTGCAAAGTTACATTCAATTTATATGCACTTCCCGAAAAGTTTACACCGAAAAAACTTTGAGCTGGTACGAAAACTAAACATTTTGTTATCGCTTTGATAATGGACTTCAGATTCCCACCCGCACAGATATATGTATAAACTCTCATCCTCTATGTACACTTAAAAAGAGGAGGACCACCCGTTTATGCATGTATATATGTATGTATATTTTTGCAAGACTTCCGGCGACATCCTTTTTTATTTTGGGCTTTAGTGCTGCTGTAGTCAAAGTTTATTGTATTGGGGACAATTGAATTGCAGGCACGAATTTACGCGAAAGTAATTTTCAATACACTTTTAGGCGAACAAAAGTCAAAGGAAACTGACAAGGACAAAATCTATAAAATAAAAGTGAAAAATGAATAAGATTTTTCTTCCACACTAATCGCAATTCTATTATTCACATTTTTCTTCTCAGTAATTACACCTGAATAAAACATTTAAAAGCATGGCATGAATGCATTTAATCAATTCTCTGTCTGTTTTTTTTTTGCAATAAAACTCCAATTAAAAGTACGCTGTGATTATATTGTGCAATTAAAAGGCTCAACTGCCAGGCGATCAAAAACGGCAGCCTTGACTTATTAACTTCGCCGTCGGCTGAAAACTTGGAATTTCAAAGGAATTTAGCTACAACAAAAGCGAAGGGGTGTTTTAAGCGGCAAAAACAAAAACATAGGCAAATGCATCGATTATGGAAAGCCAGACATCAAAATTAATAATCTCAGTTTGCAGCTATGCAGCGTAAAAATGCCAGACGACCGAAATGAGTTGCTTTGAAGTTTTCCACTGCAAGAAAACGGAGCCCAAGGCGAGAAATGCAAAGAAGAAAGCCGGCAAAAGCAAGTGGGCGACGAAGAAAGTGGGAGTAGCAGCAGCAGAAGAGAAGGAGGAGAAAGTGCGCTTCATTTTTACCATCATCATCTTCATTTCTTGGATGAGCATCCTCATCAGCGGCAGCTTCATCAATGTGGATTTTATTTCTGCACCTCGGGGGAAAATGCAACCACCTCTCACTCACAAAAAGTAGAAAAAAACAAATGTAAGCGTTATCAGAAGATCCAAAATACCCTTATAGATCATTGAGTTCGTAGGCAGAAAGTAATTAAGAAACAAAATAAAATATATGCAAAATAAAATATATATCGATACCAAGAAATATTTATTTATATGTATGTATGCATTGAGCTATTTCTGCACTACAAAGTTCTTATCAAAATCATAATACCCTTTACAAGGGTATAACAAAAGTTGGAGAACGAAAACACCAGCAGAGAACTGCAATTTAAGTAGCAAAAAAACAATGGAGCATGGCAAATGTTGTTATTGCCTTCAAACGATGTTCTCAGCAGTTTCCCTTATTTTCCCGATTTTCCCAGATGGCAGCTTATTAAACACCGGACAACTTGCCACTAACACTAATGCGCCAATACACTGTGACTGCCAAGCGCATACTTTGTAAAAAAAAGAAAGTTATAAAAAACATTACTCGGTTTCATTTTCCCAATTATAAGGAGAAAGGTAAAAGAAGTGACAAGATGCACTAGGAAAAAGGAGGGAAATGAATGGGAAAGAAAGTACAATGTGGTGTTATATGTTTAAGTAAGCAAAATATAATTATAAATACTGCAATGTAAAATGTATAGATTAAATAAATAAAGGATTGCCCTTGGTTACTTTTCTCAAATGAAATCTGTTAAAACAGGTAACATTGCAGAAGTTATTTAATATTTCAAATATACATATACATAAATATCCGAGGGGCTACTGTAGCAGCTCCAATGCAGCAGTTTTGGATGCTCTTTTCAGTGGCGCTGCTCGCTCCCCTTGCATATTACTCATGTGTGCCTGGGGCGGCAAGTGGGTGGTGGTTTTGGGTAGCTTGGGTGGTTGGGTGGTGCAGACCATATATATGACGGCGTGTAATGCAGCTGCTGCTGCTTTTGTTCTTGTTGCTGGCCCGTGGCTGGTGCTATACGTTTTTTAATAAATTATAAATTTCTGCAAATGTATTTGCAGGCAGGGATTACATTTATCCCATAGCCATTCCTCTTTTCCCCATCTTTGCATTTCACAAGTTTTTGCCAAGGCCCCAAGTGTGTGGCCCCGCCCACTTTTATCGCCCCAAATACCCCACTGATTTTCATGTGTGCTTTTGTATGCACTTTGGAATTTTGTATTCATGCTTAAGTCACGTTTCGCACATTTGTTAAGCGAACTTCTTAAGGCGATTGCAATACCGCTACTATCCCACTCCCCCTACCCTTTCCCGCTCGCACTCAGGCCGTCTCGCTCCCTCGTGTTTATATAGCAAACGGAAATTATGGGAAAAGTCTTAAATTAACTGCAAGTGGCAAGAGAAATGCCGGGCTGTGGTTAAATGCGGGGGTTCCTTTGCAAATATTGCGTAAACTGTCTCGGGGATGAAAGAACGTACTTTTTTAATCAATCACGGATCCTTTTAACTCAACACATCATACTACACAGAACGTAAAACGACATTCACGGTTGGAATTAAAACGAAAAAAACCCTAAGGAGGAAATGTGATACCTTCTTCAGTGTTAAATTACTTTCCAAATTTGCCCAAAAGATTATGAGAATAGTAACCATATTAAATTTAACATCACCCAATATGTTACAGGTAAAATGTTTAAAATTCCATTTAAAAACAAAATGCAACAAAAGTGAGCCCAATCTAAAAATTCCCTAAACTCAGCGTAGCTTGACAATAAAAGTGTCATTTTAAAAATGATATATGTATGTGGGCCCCACATTCTCATTGCCAAACACATCCCACATGCAAAAGTTGCTCTTTGCCATTAAAATCACGTAGTAAATTTTCTTTCGTTAAACTTGAGCCGCTTTCGATAATTCGTTGTGAGTGAAATATTTTCGTAGGTGAAGTTTTTCTGTTTTTTTTTGTGGGGTTGCTCCTTATTTCTTTGCTGCATATTAATATGAAATTTGTTGCATACTTTTGAGCGACCGTAAATGTTTTTTGGAGTATGTGGGGTGGTATTGTATTAAAAGAGTCATAAATTTCCAGCACTGCTGACAGTTTTCATATTTGACTTTTCCTATGCATGTTCAACGGAAATCGCTACACCAAAAAATCTAGGTATGAGAGTTTCTTGTTTGTTATGTGAATCGAGGATGTGGGTTTTGTACCTGCATTTACAAGGTGAGTAACAAATTTTTGTCTAAGTAAATGTTTGGGAATGGGAAGAAATGGTGTGCATACGAAATGAAAGTTTGCTTGACTTTACTGTAAAATGGGGGGTAAAAATTGATTTATTGCAGTAAAGGGATCTTTTTGTTATAAACAACGAAATTACTTTTATAGACATATGCCTTTTTAATAGACAACATTTATTTATTTTTGGAACAGCAATGGTTCGCTATTTTGACTATTTTGTTCATAACTTGGGTAAAAATGGGTATATATGTAATCTTGTAACCGTTTTGCAAAGCTTATTACCCATGTTAACGAAATCTATCGCCGTTTTGCGGATTTGGAATAAAAAAATTTTTAGTCATTTTTCGCATTTTCGATAAGGGGTACCATCATCCAAATTTGCAAAAAAAACTGAAAAAATTAATATTTCCAAATTTGAATGCCAATCGAATGGGTATTCAATTACGAGTTCATCGAGGTATAGGAATCCGTCTTTGGACCATTAAATCCAATGTTTTGCCTGAAAATCCAAATATTTGCTGATGAAATAACAGGAAACGATTTTTGACGAAACACACAACCAAAGAACGTATCTATCAGCAACTGATAAAGTGTGTCAGTCATTCTTTCGAATCGACAAGCCAAAAACAGAAACCCAACCATTCGAATCTCAATCAGGGGCACATTCAATCACACGCAGACATCCAACTAACGCGCCCAAACAGACGCACAAATATTTACTGAAATTTATTTACTCCTTTTTCGGGTGTCGCATTGAATAACATTTCCATGGGTTGGGGGTTAAGGGATTTTCCGACTGCACGAAACGAAAACTTTTCAACTGCAGCTCCAGTTGCAAAGCTTCGAGAAAAGTTTTTACGCCATTTCCGGCGTAACGACATTTTTTGGCCAAATTGTGTGTGAAATTGAATTGCAATTGTCAATAATTCGTTGCCAAAAATGTATATAGGTGGGTATTGAATGCATTTTATATACGCGCTGAAGGAGAAAAGATTCTGCCAAAGTTGAGTGCGTGTATGCAAGGCGATTACCGAAAAGTTGAGCCCGAGTTGCCAACTTTTTCCGCTCAAGGTGCTCTTCACTCTAATTAAAATCCTGCAGTTTCCTCAACTTGATTGAATGCCACCGGTTCCGGGCATTCATTACTTGTTCAATTTTCAACAATGCCTGGTTGATCTAAATCATTTTTCCGCCTTTTCCCATTTGCTGCAGTAATAAAAACCAATGACGTGTGTAAAATTTATTTATTTTTTATGTGCTCACAACTAATGTCATGCACCAAAAAAAATAGAAAGAAGCGAGACACCAAACACATTGAACACTGGAGGACCAAGGCAGCTGCAACAACTTCGTGCCTCGCCAAAGTGGCACGTACCAAAAAGTTCCGCAAAGCCATTTTTGAGTTCCTTCTTTTTTGAGATTGCTGTGTGGCTATGCTGGTTTGATGAATAAGTTAACTCGAGACGATTTTTGTTAAAATGTCCAACAAAGTGAAATTTATAGCAAAATATAAAAGAATATATACTTGAAGCATACTAAAACACCCTTTAAATATTTGGGTAATAGGTATCTGAAAATCGGAGCCTTCTCAAGTAGCATTTTTTTTTCCTTTTTATTCTAAACATATGGGCGAATTCAAACGTTTGTGTGTGTCTGCCACAGTTTGTCATAAATTTTCGAGGAGAAAAGAGGGGCAGAGTTTCCCAGTACAACTGACTTTGCTTTTCCTTTTGGCCGCAACATTTGACACCTGCTACTGTTGGCCGCCCTCTTTTTGGCCTGGTCCTGTTTCGAATTTTATTGTTTGCTTAAATATTTACACAATGACAACGAAGCGTTTTCCATGTGTGTACTCTTCGGGGAGGAAGTGTTTGCGGTTCTTGCTCAACTTACAAACATTTTTTCCATGGCTTAGGGGCTTGTGATTTATGTTGGCTTGCTGTGTGCCCCCGTCTGATCCCCAAAAGGTTCAGTTTTATGTATTTATGATATTCTATATTGTACTCAATTGCCAATTATGAGCTGTTAAGGTGTCTCGGCTATGATAAATGGCACGGAGAAGTGGAATGGAGTTTTTCTCGGTGCCAATTAAAGTTGTGCCAAAAGTTTTGCCTAAAATGTGTTTGGGCCAAAGTGACTTCGACAGCGACAGCAACACTTTTGCCAATTTGAATATTTCATGACATTTGTCACTCTCTGCATGCAACAGACACTCGTTTCCTGTTTACAGACCGTTGTGGATGACACAGCCAGCTCTTGAATCCTTTTTTTTTTTGGTCCAACCTGCTGGGTCTGCATGACTCGCGTTTTCCTACGGATTGCTACAGAGTTTTCTTCTCGTTTTTTCAACGTATTCAGAATGTCAACTGCGAAAACTCAATTTGCCTAAGTAAATAAACGGAATATGAATGTTTAATTTTTTTTATAGATATTAAATAAACACATGACTCCTGCCAGAGTTGAGTACACACAACCAGGGGAAAAACTTTGACTTGTAGCTGAACTTCCAACTTCGTTGGGAAGCAATAAAGAAAGCCAATTGTGGGAGAGTTGGCCTGGCTTGTAATAACAAAATTTACAATTCGCCAACTTTTAGCAATTGGAATTTCTTAAAGCACCAAAAACATTTGCAAGTGGGTGGGAAATCAAAGAAAAATTCGGTTAGAGGTAGCAGTTTGCTTAAGCTCACACTCTTTCCGCTCGCGCTTGGAAATCTATCGAAAAAGGTTTAATTAAAATCTCGCCTCGGGGAGGAGCGGAAATCAATTTAATTAAACTGGCACTCACTCTCGCTTTCCCCGCTCACTTTCTTCTACGACTTATTTCGGTCTCGCTTGCAAAAGTGAATCACTGACAAAGGAATGTTCAGAATGCAGTGGAGGAAAATATATAGGGAAAGGTGAAAAATTCGGCTATAAGTAAAACGTACACGGCAATTCACACTGTTTTAAGCAAAAAAATTAAAATTAACTCATTCTAATTATGAAATACGGGCTCAAGTTTTTCCTGCTACCATAGACCGCACTGTAGAAATTATTTTAATGCCACGCGCTGATTTTTAATTAAGCCACAAGCCCGCATCCCACGCTGCGTATACGCAATGCTGTCATGAATTCGCATTTCGTTCTTCATCCTTCATTTGCCAGAGTATCCTTTCTCGTCCCCTCAGTTCATAAAATTTTATGCCTGACTCATGGTTTTTCGCTTCTTTTTTTTGTTGACTTGTTTACATGCACCCATGACAAATAATGATGAGTCGCTGCCTTTTATGAATATGAATGCTGTGTCCTTCCTTCATGCTGGGTCCTTCAAGTGGGCGTGGTCGGGCCATAAAAAGCTAAACGTCTACGGCGGAGGCGTTAAATTTGTGCGAATTTTGTTTTTATATGGCCGAATCGTGTTATGACAACGCTTACATGCTGTTATCTCACCAAAATTGGGCTGAGGTTTATCTCAAGTGGATGGATTGCTCAAGGTGTGTGATATAAGGGGGGAATTGGGTTACAGGTGAACTTATCCAAAAGTCGAAGAATTAGGAAATTAGTTTTCCCTGGCTTGGAAATTAGTTCGAACTGGGCTTAAGAAACTTTTAGATTAAGTTAGCTGCTTATTAGATTAGTTTATTTTTATGGAAACCAACCTACAAATTATATTACTTATGGTACTGAATGACAAACATATAATGATGTTATTATTATCATTTAAAATTATTTGAACCCAAAAAAGGTATATCTCTCCATATGATTTGCGTTTAAAACATTTAGTTAATTTAAATACTACCTGAAATGAAAACCTTTTAACTTTAAACAAATGCTTTCAGTTCACTGAACTAAAAGTTAAGAGCATTTTCCCCTTCCACCTTAAAAAAGAACTCAGTCTGCTTTGCTATAGTTTAGTTGCATTTGCCCCTAACTGGCTATAACATTTGATTATGTTCCCATAAATACCAGTAAACCACTTTTCCGGCTTTTCCATACCCATTTATTTTGCATAAGCTTTTTATGAAATGTTACTAAAATGTAAATATTTCAAAGTTACCAATTTTCGCAATGAAATTTTGCCATTTAATACAGCAAAAAAACAAGGCAAAAAAAAACATTGAAAGGCCTGAACTTTGGCTGTCTGTCTAACTGCTGGGGCATCCAGCACATGGTTTAAATTCTCGCGGGAAACATAAAATACATTTTACATAAATGGATTGGAGCTGCACATTAATATGCGCCAGCAAAAGTTTTATAAACTAAACTCATGCATGAAAATGGGGCAAGAAGGGGAATTCCGAGTTTCTGCAATGGCAATTTGATATACATGTGCATATGCATGTGCATGTGTCGAGTGCTTCGAAAATGTTTTCGCTGCGATTTGTGTCTCCTTCAACTGCATCGCATTGAGATTTTGATAATTGTTAGTTATGTCTGGATATCGTTACAATTTGAGAGTTTTGTGAAAGTTTCCTTCTATTCCCCCATTAAGTTGCCTTCCCTGGCAATTAGCTGGGGAATTCTTACCTGTAATTAGTTTTAAGTGTTGTTTATGCCCCCAAAAACTTTCACTATTAAATTCTAACTCTACTGCTTTCTTGGCACACATTATGCATACACTAAATGGTACATTTATGGGTTTTTGAAAAGGATTGGCCTGTTGCCCAGTATAGGTTATATTGCCATCGCGGAATATATGTTATTATAAGGAGTTGAACTAAAATAATTAATACACTAAGTATTCAAATATTTCTTATTAAGAGAAGAAACTAAACAATTATGAAATTTAGTTCTTCCCCTTCGAAAGTTAGTCCAACTTCTTGGGTGTTGCCTGTTCAACACTTTTGGGCAGCTCTTTCATTTGGCAGTGATTCAACTAAATCTGCCAAGGCAAATCTAGGTAAAATTGTTTTTTTATTACCCAACTTGGCATCGAGATTCAGTTTGAGGCGACACCCAGGCAATCGATATTTAATTTATAAGCATTTAATGATAAAATCCCAATTTAAAATCATTTAATCGGCCCGGCTGTAAGGCAAAGTCTTATCTTCAATTAAGTGAAATTCTTGTGACTTGTTGCTCAATTTTGGGGCTCCTCCACGATTATCCCTCTAGACACAAGCACAAATCCTTGTTTATCCTGGGTGGCTATCAAAGCGTTACAAATCACTCGAAGGAGCGCCTTCGCGCGTGTCTATCGATTCAAGTGCGACAAATGGAACGCATTAAGTTAACATTATTGCCAAACAATTTGCTCGAATTGTGTTCATTTTGTGTCGTTACTGTCATTGATGCTCACATACATAACTTGCTTTGGTTTCCTTTCCCTTTCTTCGATTTCCACAACAACAACCGCAGTAGCAACAACAAAACTGAACAACTTATCCTTGTGCTTGTTATATTTACCCTCAATTGTATATGTCCTGCCTGCCACCTCACACCCTAAGGATAATTCCTTGGCAATTGTGTTTTTATGTGGCCAACCCCAAATCTGATTAGACGAGCTTCCGAGGGTTTCAGCTTTGGGCCAAGAACGGCAGTATCAGGCTACGATAAATGGCTGAAACTTGTAACTGAGCAGGATATCAGACGTGGCATTGTCAAGGGGAAACTGCTTTTAGCCTGTTGCTAAAAATACTGTCGCGCGTTTGCGTCCCCTTGAGGGTCTTCGTTTGCAATCCTTTCGACAGGAGGTTCTGCAATTCCAATCGGCTTGTTACCTGTCCGGGGAATTGACTGTGTTAAGTGGTAAATTACTTTTTTTTTCTTGGTTCCGTTTTTTTGCGACATATTACGGGAAAAGGGTTTGCATGTAATTGATACTAAAACTGGAGCAAAGTATATGTCTAAAAAGTGAAACACTTAAAAAAGGACTTAGAAAGCCCTAGAAGTGTAATGTGTGAGGAATATGTTAAGCGATTCCCAGCTATTGAGCATTTGTGCATTTACCCAATTGATTTTTTGGGGTAGCAAAAAGAACAGAAATGGAAAAGATTATTGCTGTGATTTATGCTTTATTAATATATTTTTTTAAAATTCAATAAAAAGACACCTTTCATTGGGAACAGAGGTGCATTGAAGAAGATTATCATCGAAAATCGTTCCCTCATCGCAATCCACGGCATATGGAATGGGATAGTCACAGACGACATAGCGACCGCAATCATTGGGATACGGAAGCAGAGTTCCAAGAGCTTGGCCACAGCATATATTGGGGGTGTACGGATCTAGAGTTGTTGGTGTAGAAACTGTGGTTGTCGATTCAGTTGTTGTTGTTACTGTTGTCGATTCGGTGGTTGTTGTCTTTGGAGTTGTTGAAACGGTTGTTGGCTCGGTTGTCGTTGGGGTTGTTGAAATTGTCGTTGACTCGGTTGTCGTTGGGGTTGTTGAAACTGTCGTTGACTCTGTAGTAGTAGTCTTTGGAGTTGTTGAAATTGTCGTTGATTCCGTGGTAGTTGTTTGGGGAGTGGTTGTAGCTGTAGTTGATTCTGTGGTTGTTGTTGGGATTGTGGTTGACTCGGTAGTAGTGGTCTTTGGAGTTGTTGGCTCGGTTGTCGTTGGAGTTGTTGAAATTATCGTTGATTCTGTGGTAGTTGTTTTGGAAGTTGTCGATTCTGTTGTAGTTGTTTGGGGAGTGGTTGAATCTGTGGTTGTTGTTGAGATTGTGGTTGACTCGGTAGTAGTAGTCTTTGGAGTAGTTGACATTTCTGTAGTGGTAGCCTCGGGTGTTGTTGAAACTGTTGTTACCGGTGTAGACGAAGCTTCTGTACTTAAAGTTGTAAGCCCTGGTGTGGTTAACTTAGTGCTACAACCAGCTAGTTCGGGATCCATGCAGGTCAATTCCGTGGGACTAAACTCCAAACCATCCGGACAATCGTAACCAACTGGTATTGGATATTGGCACTTTATATACTTGCTACAGTTTCTCGGGTAGGGTACCAAGGAGTCGTCTGTCTTGCCTTCACAAATTCCATCTGCCGGCTTTTCAGTTGTAGAAGCTTCCGGGTTAGTTGTTCCTGGTTCCATTGTAGTAGATGATGGTGGTGTTGAAATTGTTGAAGGTGATTCAGAAGTATCAGTAGATAATACTGTAGATGATTCTGTAGTTTCTGTTGATTGTCCTGTAGATGATTCTGTTGTTGATTCCGTTGTTGATTCTGTTGTTGATTCTGTTGTTGATTCTGTAGATGGTTCTGTTGTTGATTCTGTAGACGATTCTGTAGAAGATCCCGTTGATGGTTCGGAAGGCGTTGTTGAGCCTTCCCCGTCTCTTGGTGTAGTCGTCGACTCCGATGGCTTAGCAGTGGTTGTAATCGAACAATTGGCGAGTGAAGCATCAACACATTTTCCAAGCTCCACACTAAATTCATCTCCTTTTTCGCATTCAAAGGCAACCGCAATGGGTCTATCGCACTGAATATACTTCGAACAATCGTTGGGATAAGCGACAAGGGCCCCATCCTCGACGTCGTCACAAGGTCCTTTCTGCGGTGGTGGTCTCGTAACCGCTGTGGTCGTTGTCGGCTCACTGGTAGTTGATGTGGTTGAAGTGTAGTCCCATCGACAGGCATCTGAAGGAACATCCGCTCCACACTTTTCAGTAATTGGATCGTAGTACTCCCCACAATTACAGACGTCCATCATGTAAATGTAATCATCCACACAGCGTATGAACCATTGACAATTGTCCGGATATGGGAATGTATCCCGACTGCTATTTGTACACATGGTCGGTTCCGGAGGAGGTCTTGTATAGCCTGGTTCTAGAGTCGTTGTGCTTTGATCACCCTCACAATCACTTTCATCCCAATCATCAATGCACTTCTCTAACTTGGAACTGAAGAATGTACCATCGGGACAGAAGAACGCTATGGGAATTGGTGAAACGCACACAATGTACTTGGTGCAGTTGTTGGGATAAGCAATATTCTCGTTCTCATTTCGACCACCGCAAATACCAGTTTTTGGGGCCACAGTTGTGGTTGTCCTTTCGGTGGTTGTAGCTGTGGACTTGGGTGTGGTATTTCTTTCGGTTGTTGTGGTCTCTGTCGTTGTTGTTGTTGTGGTGGTTGTGACTTGTGATGGTTTGCACGCATCGGGTGCCACATCAGGTCCACACTGACCTGTGCTGGGATCAAAATAACTGCCGTAAATGCAGGGTGCCAGAGTCCATTGTCCGCCGCCCAAGCAAAGATAATACTTGCTGCAATCATCCGGATAAGAAAACGAAGCTCCCAACTCCTGACCATCGCAAAGCTGATCTGGTCCCAAAGTTGTTGCCACTGTGGTGGTAGTCGTGGTAGGAGTGGTTTTTTCAGTAGTAGTAGTTGGTATGGTGGTTGGAATTGGTGTCGTGGTGCGATCTCCAAGGCACACAACATCATCTGGCTCATCGCATACAAGCAAGTCGGGATTGAAGAGCGTATTAGGAGGACAATGACCCATTTGCACTTGATTGTCTTTACATATTAAGTACTCCGAACAATTGCCTATGTAGGCAAAAATAGTGCCGTCCTTTTCATCTTTACAATCATTTGGATCGACATCAGAGGGAAGTCCATCTGTAGTGGTTACAATCTCTTCTGTGGTGCTAGAATGTATTTCCGTTGTAGACCCATCAGAAGGCAGTGTTGTAGGCGTTGAAGGAGTTGTAGTGATTGAAGGCGTCGTCGTGACTGAAGGCGTCGTTGGTTTGTTGGTTGTTCCCGGAGTTGTGGGGAATGGCAGGGGGTCACACCGCACCGAATCGGGTGTATCGCAGATGTGCAGCCAATTATTAAAGAGTTTATCCGGCTGGCAGTAATCCAAATCTGTGCAACCATTTTTGCAGGCCAAGTACCCACTGCAATTGTAAGGATACTCATAGAAACCATTTCCCTTCGGCACACAATAATCCTCTTCAATTCCCTCCGGCGTTGGACCGCAAACCACATCCTCCTCAGTTGTTGAAGTGGGCGGCATTTCTGTTGTGGTTGTAGGAAGGGGCAGCTCCTCGCAATCTGCCATATCGGGAGTATCGCAAATGCCAAGGTACTTATTGAATACCTTGTCTTCAATACAGTAATTTAGCACGGGCCAGCCGTAAGTGCAGTTTATATAGGCCTGGCAGTCATATGGATAATAATGTACCGAGCCATCCTCCTTGTTGCGACAGTAGTCATCTGAAATTCCCGGTGGTGCCGGTGGTGGATCCCAACTGGATGTTGGGAGGTAACTTGAGGGGGTAGAGGACGTTATCTCTGTACTGGTTCCGGTGGTACTTTCTGTCGTTATCTTTGCCGTACTTGATGGTGGTTCTGTGGGTTCTGGCGTTATCTTTTGAGTACTGGATGTTGGTTCTGGCGTAAATCGAGTAGTTCCATCCGTAGGTTCTGGCGTTTCAATCGAGTAGTAGATACATTCTACAGCTTGGGGATAATTACATTGCTGGGTCTTATTATCCCACCAGAGATTTGCGGGACACAACTTCACCGTGGGATAGAGACAGTCGCAAACTAGGAACAAACTACAGTTATCCGGATACGGTACCAAAGCACCAAAGTCCTTGCCCTCGCACATCACCTGGTTTTCGTATCGCTGTTCATTGTTGCAAGTTTCGTGACGAGGTTCGATCTTTGGCAGGGCCAAAACATTTAGCTGCCAGCTCCAGAATACGGCGATAACCACCAGAAGCCATGGCAAAGGCTTGAAAATATTATCTGGAAAAGGAAAGAATACAATAATAATACAAAAAAAAAAACATACAGAGACTATTACTAGTATTTAAGTTTAAATATTTATGTATAATTGACATAATAATTTATTGCATTGTACTTGCATAGAATATCTTAGATTTACCTTGCATAACAACTCCCCTTTCTAAATTGTACTATATATTTTTAATAGGTCTTTTCGCCTGCGAGTTTAACTCCACACTGACTTGTTAACTAGGCCAACTGTCTTGTCTATAGCAAAAGCTATTTCCTGATACAACGTCGGTAGCTTATATTAATGACATTTTGATTAGATTTAATTAGAAATTCTTTGAAATTTATAGAATATCGTTTTCATTCTAGTGATTGTGATTTGTGATTTTATGTTATCGTTAACTTCTGAATTATTTTTCTTAAGTGCCATTTCAACACGAGCAACACAAGATAGTTTCCGTAATATTCTAATCTAGTGATAAGCCAATTACGTATTGAAGTCTTATCGTGGCGTCATAGATTGTTTTGTTTATAAAGGTTAATTTTAAGCAAAATATAAGGCAGGAAGCTTCTCTGGGGTTTTCTTTAAGTATTTCCCCTACTGGTGTTTTTTTACACACGTATTGCTTGTGAAATGAGTGTCATTTTATATTCTTTCATTTCGAAGGTAAATCATTTTATCCTGTTCGCATGTGTTTTGTGTGCGCCTTTTGTGACTCTTATTGCTGCTGTTATTACACTTATTGTTCTTGTTCCAGTTCACGGTGTTGTTGGGTCTTTAATGAGCCCACGTGACCTTTCCGACAGCGAAGTTCGAGTCACAATTTATGATCAGCACTCGACGCGTAAATTACACGAATAAAAATGCGAACATAAACATAAATGAAGCTAGAAGTTTAATGCCCGGCAAGCCATTAAAATTAAGCGACAAAACATGAGTGGCACACAAAATACGGCATTAAGTAGAATTAGTTGAAAATGTATAAACAGATTGAAGAAATTTGTATCTCTAGTTTAAAGTGGATTTGCAAGCTGCAGTTGCATAGAAAGCTAGCCATGGTATTTCAATTTGTGCTGCAAATTACTTAAAAGCATACAAATCTATTTGTCTGAAGGATGTTTTTATGCTGTCTGGCTGACCTTTTTTCCATCCCTTCTTCAGTCGCCTTTGGGTTGACAAACAGTCACGAAGTTGGAAAATATAAAGTGCAGCCTGAAAGGACAAATCCATTAATATAAAAATAAAGTTGCATAAAAGAAAGTGCGGATTATTTAAGTACAGATTTTTTGAGATTAAAATAATAAATGGTTTTGGGTAAATTAAAGTCAGGAGTATGAATGAAACAATACTTATAGGTACTCATGATTACTCTTTTATAAAAAGATATATGAAATTTATTCTATACTTAGCATATTTTTCTTTGGAATTAGCTCAACAAATCAAATATAATCAAATGTTCCCACCTCTTTGGCCAAACTTGCTGCTGGACAATTTTTCAGCTTGATCTGTTGGCTGCTGTCAAGCGTTTGATCTGCAACAGATTGAACTATCAATTATGCCCCTGCATGCGACGTGACCAGCAACTGACATGTGCCACATGCCACACCCCATCCAAAATCTGGGAAACAAGAAGCAGGACCATCAGATGGCAATGTTAAAACGGACGTTTAGTTACAGCTGAGCACCTGCTCGCCTTTCTGTCCGCCTGGCTGCTCCTCAAAGGAATGGCGGCGGAGAAGCGGGTGAAAGCGAGGGAAAACGTGTCCTCCACGCAGCAAAGCTGCTCCTTGCCCCGTTCCACAACTCCTCCCCTTGTTTGTGTTGCATGAAATTGACCCGGTGCGTGTGTCGCCAGCGACTGGAAAGGATTCTCGGCGATCTGATGGGGGGTTTGTATATGGCGCAATGCATCCTGGGGCCTAGATTCATCACCGAGTCTGGCGGCATTCGTGTGTTTTTCCAGCTTCCAGAGATTTCACGTAAGCCCCTGTGAAACTCCTAAAAAACGTCCAAAACGTTTTTTAAGCCATATAAAAAATGTTTAATTACTAGAGAAAAAGAAACCATTATAAATTTGTTAAATATGCCCTTTGTAAGTCAGAAATAGTTGTCTGTAACCAATTTATTTTTGTAGCATTCAAAGCTTCGCAAAGTTTAAGTGATTGTTTCAAAATATCTGAAAATCCATTGGCTAAAATACCCAAGAAATTGGTACAAATGAACTGTTTGATTACCACAACCGAGTAAAAATCGAGTAAATGAAATACCGCAAAAGTGCAATCATGCAATGAAAACCCAAAATCATTGAGTACAAACCAAGGACCAAAGTTCCGGAGTAAACTAAAAAAACACACAAACAAAGTGCAGAGAATATGCATGTGTATATTCTTTTTTTTACCAATGCCGAAGGTCCTTTGGCTTTGTTACCGCTTTTTTGCCCCCTTTTCCCTTCCTTTTTTTCTGTTAATTAAAATCCAATGATTCCCAGAACCTTCTTTGGACTTCTTTTAATTTCTCTTATGTTTGTTTTGCTGAATTTACATTTTCTTTCTACTTGTTTCTTATTTTTTACTTCTGTTTTTTTTTCTTGTTGTTTTTGTATGCTGAGAGATTTTAATTGCACACATTTTTGCAACGTTTGTTGATAAGAATTTTTCGTGTACCTTTGTAGTTGTAGGCAACTACAATCAGCAAAATTAAAAATATTTTTTCCCCACCAGATTGCGGAATTTTTATTTCGGTGCTAGTTGTTAGTAAAGGCTGAGATATATTTTTCTAATAGAAATATTTTGCATGGCTTAAATGGAATGCAAATTGAGATACGAGGACCAGAAAAATGTATAGCAATTTATAAATGTCGAATTCATGACCTTAACGTTGTGCAGGATAGGCTGTCTGATATAAATATATTTTACTTGATTTTTACATATTAAATTGAAAAGCACAGACTGCAATAAATACATTTGCTTGACTGCACTTAAAACCTGAACGAATTGCTTACAAATATCACGACGCTTTTGCTAAAAAATACTTTATGATATGGACTTATGAGATGGGTGAACTTAATAACATACAAAAAACCTTATGTTCTAATAGATCGAAGACACTATTAAAGACACATTCACACTTGTAAGACATAAATCTCATTCTGAGTTCTCATAACTTACCATTTCTCTTTCTTTGGAGAGTTGCTCTCGACTTTCGAAATTGAAGTTGGCGCCTGCGTTTCCATTCAAAGTGAGAATTTTCCCTTCGGTTTTCCGAGCGACCAAAACGAGCGAAGTTTATTCTATTTAGCCAAATCAAGAAACAGTTGCTATTCAGCTTAGGCCGAAGGCAAAAGGCTCTAGAGTTCAACTCTGCATATTTTTGTAGTCATTTTTCTATGCCCGAAAAAACGTAAGATTCACTTCGAATGAGGGTCAGTTCAGATAGTTTAACAAATGCAGCGGCAATTAATATTATCTGGGCAGATATAAGCCACGTTTTCCTTTCAATGCAGGTGAAAGGAAAAATTTACATATTTATAGGTGTGAAAAGCCCGGGCAAACGAAATTGCTGCATTTCGTGAGAAAATGCAATTAAAAATGCTTTCTTTGCCGGAGACCAAACATATTAATTGCCCGACAAGGCAAACCCGAATTGCCCCCTACTGGAGCAATTTTTTAATTGAGCAAGTACATGAAAGGCAAACAAAAGGCATACAAAGGATGCACTTCCCACTTGGCCAGGACGAAGATTAGCTGCATGCAGGAGGAGGTTGCGGAACATGCAAATGCCAGCCATGATTTATGCCGTAGTCCGGGTGAAAGTCAGAGCTTAGAGAGATGCACAGCGAACAAATCTTGACAGCTTTACGCACATAATTTCGAATATTGTTGTGCACCGTGACAGTTTATAAGTAGATAAAAAAGGAGTAAGCTTCAAAACAACCGTTTTGAAATTGTGATTTTAAAGATGATACAGATGAAGAATAATTTACGTATGCCATTTAAGATCATATATTTCTCAACGTGTAGAGCCTTACAGGCAGTTATGCACTCGAGGCATTTGTTGCATGCTGACAGGATGGGTGGGCCTGGGAAATGGGCGGGGAAAGTGGCCAGGATACACGGTGTCGGATGTGCATTCCTTGGCCCGGGGGCACAGTGTGCTGATGATTGTTGTTAGCTCGTAAGCAGTGCGGAACAAAACCCAGCGAAAGTGCTGCCCCAGGAGGATCCCGGCTCCAAACATGCACGACTAGAACCGGTTTCGAGCTTCAATCAAACTTCATTCGGTTTCCCGGTTTCCCTTTTCATTATGCTAAATAAAAGCGACTGCGAGGGGTCTCCTCCATTCATTCATCACTCTCCCGAACAGCTTGACGGCTTCCTTCGTTCGTTGACAAAAAACAAAAAAAATTGAAACAAAAAACAGGTTGCGAAAATGCGCTGTGGGAAATGTGTGAAATTTCCCAGCTGCAGTGACGGCAGCGGTAAAAAAGTGTAGCTGGAAAACTTTCTGGCCAGCCTGCTCGGCGTTGGTTAAAAATTTAAATTTTCATTTTCTGCAGCAAATTGGGGAGCAGCCGTTTGCTGCTGAGAAAAAGAAAAGTGGAAAAGCAAACGCGGACTTTTGCCTGCGAATGTTTTTTTTTTTTTTTTTTTTGTTTCACCACAAAAGTAAGGATCTTTCCTTTGCATCCTGGCATGCCTGTTGTTGCTGTTGCTGTTGGCGCCACAGAGTTTCAAGTGCGAATTGCATTCTGCTTTTGTCGCATTTGCGGTTTTGTTGTTTTCTCGGATGGAGTGAAGTGAAGCGGATCTACGGAAAACAGGGAAGGAAATAGGTAAAGTGAACTAAATGTTGCTGCCACCTGAAACCCGATTTGCTGCACGTTCATACACGCAGAAAAAAAGTAGAAGCAAATATATTGATAATAACATTTATTTATTCTAGCGGCTCTTGAGTTTGGGGGAAAATCTCTAACGGAAAATGGAATTGACAAAATAGAAGTAAAATTTTATATAATAATTTTTTCAATCTACAATTGTATCCCAATTTGAGCTCTTACAATCACATGATTTTTAGAATGCCCATTCAGGATATTTCCAGAGTAAATTATATTAATATCCGAATACAAATATGA
The DNA here is from genome assembly GCF_000001215.4 of Drosophila melanogaster. Lineage (NCBI taxonomy): Eukaryota > Metazoa > Arthropoda > Insecta > Diptera > Drosophilidae > Drosophila > Drosophila melanogaster. The sequence goes on along the minus strand of NT_037436.4, from coordinate 5,474,875 downwards.
TAATATGGTGATAGTTTAGAAGCACAAACATTCAAGTGTACATTTTGTGCAGATTCTCCGCCCATTTTTACCTGTCCCCTCGTAGATTCTGTCTTTATCTATTTGCTGTAGGCAGTCTTCTTTCCAAGTGCCTGGCACAAGCGAATTTTTTCGGCTTCAATTTATGAGGCAACTGCCGCCGAATGGTGGATTGAAAGGGGTTCAAAGGGGTCCATGAGGGGCGGGACTAAAAAGCGGTTGCAAACCCTTTGCCATGAAGTGCCGAGGGGGGGCAACGAAATGAAGTGCACTCGCAGCTCCTTCAACTCCACTTGACTCGAGCAAACGACAAACGACAAGAGACGATGGCAACGAGTCTGTTCTGTTTTTGTGGTCCAACCGCAGTTTTCCGCTTTTCCCGCTCGACTTTTCCCCCGTTCGGCATGTCATTTACAGTTTTTCGTCGTCTGTGCCTGTAAATGTTTTATTTGAGTATTATTACTTCTACTCTTTAACCTCGCACAATGCTGGAAAATTGCACAAAAAGCGCCACAAAGGCGAGTGGAATAATTTAATTTTTTCCCCCCGTCATCAGAGTTTTCCCAGCTAATGCAGCAAGTATTGAAAATAAAAGGATTATTAACAAGCTGATGTGTTAAATGTATTTAATGAGTTTCAAATTGCTAGCATCAAATGGGCTGCATTTGAATTATACTTCATGTTTAGCATATAATTATTTTAAACTAGATTTCTCCTCTATTCACCAAAAATCCCAGTGGCCATCGCAGGATTATCGAAACTTAAAGCTTTTTTTTCTACCTAATGCATTATGCATAAAAACAATTTTCATTCGCAATCACATAATTGAAAATATTTAACACTTTCGTGCCATTGCATAAGCAAATTATCGAGAACCAGATTAGAAAATAATTTGCATATTACAACATTCGTTTTTCCCATCGCTAAATTGGGCTAATTAAAGGTTTTCAATTTGGCTGAAAACGCACTTTTAAAGTGTTCAATCAGATTTCATCTTTTGTTTTCGCATTTAAAGGCCATTGGTGTTTGGCAAACTAGAGCAAACCGAAAATATATATTTTGGTTAATGCCTGCCTTCAGCAAATTTTCCACTAATCCTTGTTAGCTTGTCTGCTTTGAGGTTTCCGGATTTCCCTTCTCCTGTTTTTTTATTTTTTTATTTTGTGTTTTTGGGGAGTGTTTTCCGCTTTAGCAGGCCCACTTCCACCTGCCCCATTTGCTGATGGTCGATGGCGTTGGAGCGTGATGAGTGCTGTTGTGGTTTGTTGGCACTTCTATTTAAACTTTTATTGCTGCTCACTTTGCCAAAAAGGTCAGGCCTGGCCAGCTGGGATTGGCATCAGGTTTGGGATGGGTCATGACCCCGTCGTCGTGAGCCCTCTAAGGGTGTGAATATTAATGCCTAATATTTTATTCGGCAACCACTTCATGGTTTTTAGTTCTTACTTCATGACCCTGGACGCGATTCGTGATGCTCTCAGACCACTTAGGCAAATGTTTATGATTTTGATTATTCACTTTTTCCCTCTTTCCTGCTTTATGGAGTGTGGTAAAGAGGCTTTCCTTTGATTAAAGTGCATTTTAGCGGAAGTGCTTTGTGGTTGCTTCCTAAGTTTTATTTCGAGACCTTTATAGTCTGAAAACTTTTAATTTAACCGCATTACAATCTAAAAAACACAATCCATCTGCACTTTTCCGCTCTACTAGTTGCATTTAAAATTACTCAGAAGCATAACGCAATTTAAGCTTTTTTTTATTTGTAAATCGGATTTTCATTAAATTATCAATAATCATTTTATAAGCCCACACAACCCATTTTTACGATTATTTATACGACTGGCGAAGCAAAAAACTGAATGCATTTCTTTATTATTTGCCAAGTCAATTAATATCTGAATGCAGATGTAAACAAGAGTCGGCACCAATTGCACAGCCCACCTCGCTTACATATGTTGTTTAATTTGTACGCAAATAAAGGCGAAATTTTAATTAAATATGTATTTGGCAGCATTGAGTTTTAATCGCATTTCATTTGGCGGGATTAATACTGACGAAAGATGGATATGGTCGTGAGCCATTAATTAAATAATATTGCCACCAGTTTTGTACGCCATTTTATGACTCAATTTAAAGTTTGTAATTTGAGGAATTTACATCCCTTATTTGCGAAAGGTTGGCAAATGATGGCCAGCGTTGATAATTGAACTTTTTAATGACGAACAACAATTTCGGGCAAATTGTCATTTTGATTTTACGAAATTTATTGCCCGGCTGGACAAAAAATGCATTTAAATTGTTAATGTCCCTGGGTACTCACTTTTGACTAGCATTTCGCATTGGCATTTTAATTGATTTCAATAGGTAGCCGAAGCATTTCGCTTTCCGTTGGTCATTAATCGGCTTAAAGTTGACATAAATATGTATATATTTTTTCAATTGAAATTTATGCCCCTCTCAGCGTGTATTTGTTTTGGCCGTTTCGCGTTAATTGGAATATACGGGTTTATTCAGTCAGCGCCACCTGCTAAATAAATAATTCATTGAATTTAATAATTTTTTGCCCAAATATATGGCCATATACATATGCACATATTCGGTATGCACATGCGTTAGTGCAAATTTACCCAACGGCCGAAATGCAAAAGCATTTTGCTTAATGGAAATTAAACTCTGAATATCACTCACAACATAGTAATCCCCTGCCCAAAATGTGATAATCTTCTGGTACTCGTACTATATCTCTCAGTTTTGCTGCAGTGGCACAAAATTCGCATTGGCGGCCGAGGGTTAATTGGAATTGGCTCTCGATGCCGCATTCTGTGACACAGTCATTATCGAGTTAATTGAATTAATTTCCAATGCGCAATGTGAACTTTGAGCATGTGATACATTTGGCTAATTGGCTCTTAAAGATTTCTGCTGAATGTTCACTTTGTGCAAGGCAAGTTTGTTGGCCTGTTAATGCCGAGCCGAATGAGTTTGCCCTTTTAATTTAATAACCACCAAAAATAAATGCCTGCGAGCGGGCGTTAAAGGCTTAACACATTATACGTTTAAACAGGCATTAATTATTTATAATGGTAGTGGGTCCTTAATGGCAGGAGCACAGCCCAAATACATAAGCATTTCCGCCCGAGCCTAATGAGTTTTCATCCTGGAGATCGTGCCAGGATATTTAAGCGTTGCCATGCGACATTGTATAAACAGCTCACATGCATTTGCTATTTGCCATTTGCCATCTGATGTTTGCCATTTGCATTGACCTGCTACTAATTTGATTAACACTCGACTCTGCGAAATCCCAAGCCTGTGTCAACACGAATGCAAAATGTTCATCCGGCGCTCGGTTGAGATGCCAGTTCAAATATTATTTGATATTCTGCGGAGAGTGCACGGATAGAAAATCCGTTCAATTTAAGCTATAATTTTGCGGGCAAAACACAAAGCCTGTGGTGTGATACTTGAGAATCCAAAATATGACTCCTGCGCAAATTGCATTTTGAAGTGCTTATAAAGGAATTTGAAGTGTGCTACTATTTTTGTATATACTTCGTTTTCACTGCACACAAATTCGATATAAAATATTTGATCCAAAAAATATCTTAAAAATCGTAAAATTTTTTCTGTGTCTCGTTGGAAATGGTAACACTTACTCACTCATTGTTTGCCCTGCTTTCGCATTCAACTTTTGATTTCTGAAGGGGACCGCCTGCAGTCGGCAGGCACGCAGAGATTGAGTGCGAACATCGCTGGGAATTGAGGCTGCCGGGAACACAAGGATACTCTTGACACTGGGACATTGTTGTAAGCCGGCCAAAAGGACTAGCTGTGAAGACTGCTGTCCAAATAGATATGTATGCCACAAGTGTTGGATTGCTTTGAATGTTAATATTTGCACTTTCAATTCAAGCAACTTGCAAGTGACAATTTATTCGCTTTCGGTTTGTTAGTTGTTGGCTTTTGGTTTCAATTTCGTTGGAATTTTCCGACACTTAAGTGAGCAAACTAAATGCCATTTGCTCTTTTCCTCATCATGTATTTTTGGAGTTTGAACTTTGCTTTACAATGACAATGAACGGCTTTCAATTGTCCTAAAATTGATTTTTATTCTTGGTTTGCTTCTTAAAAATATAGCTCACTGTCGATTGATGATTCTTTAAAATTTATACATATTACTGATCTGTAACGACAGCTTGACCTGATTTGCTCAAAAATAACAGCCACTGCATTTAATTGGTACTTTCTTTAGCCACGTCCTCGATGAATTAAAGTTGCATTTTGGCTTTAATTGAGCACGAGAAATCTCTTAACACACAATCGAGCATTTGGCCACACAAATGCTTCTTCAACTGGCACTTGCACACACATCTGCCATCCACCATACACCATCCACCATCTCCGCCATTCAGTTAGTCATTCAGTCAGTTAGTAATTCATTCAGACTGTCATTCATTCGAGCCCTAATTGCGGACAAAAGTTGCTTCTGCTTGGCCTTAAGTGTTGCCGCCGCACCAGTTGACATTTGTTCGTTAATTAAACCTTTTTGTTGGTCCTGGCAACTGGCACAACTGTGCAACAAGCAAATTGATTTATCTTCTCAACACCTTTGGAGCCCAAGGTCTGTCAAGTTTCGCCCACCTCTTTTACGACTACGCTGCCTTTTAATGGCAAAACTTTTTCACTTAACGTTTAACTCATAAATTGATTTTTACTTTTTAACGACTTCTCCTGGTTGAGGTCCTCTCCATGTGGTTGGGCTGCGATCAGTGATGACACCCATTTAATTTGGGAAACTGCCAACCTTTTGTTTTATTTATTTATACTAACAGTGTACATTATGGATGGTTATTATAGATTAAGTATTTATTTGTTGTTTATATACTTATTTGAGGTCATTACTTCTCTGATCAATGAGGGAATTCTCTTAACTAGACATTATTTTCCCCATTAAAAGCATATACATATGTTTTCACAATGTGGCCAAATTGACATCACTAATTTGGGGAAAGGCTTCAGAATCCAAAGTTGTACACTAATGTGTGGAAGTCAGAAGGCAGATTCAGGAACTTGGCTGTCTTGTCACATTAACAGGTGCCACTTGGAATTTTCAAATAGTCGAGTCAGAGCAGAGGTCTTTAGGGCTTGGTCAAATTTGCCTCGAACGACCGACGTGTTTAGTAAACAAATTATGTGTTAATTTCGATTATGGAAAGTTTGTCCTCTTTGATGTTGTTGTTTAATTATTACTTCCTCCGGCTTGTAATCAATGTGCAAATTCTCAGAGCATGCCTGGGCATTCGAGAGCAGCTTTTCCTCGTTTTGTCATCATCCAAAGTTTTGGGGCAGCTGAAGTGCTGAATTTATGCAATCCTCGACCACCATCTCCTACTTGGGGAGCAACTCCTTGTCATCCTCTTTGGGGAAAACTTGTGCGCAATTACATGAGCATTTTGTGGCTGCACATATGAAATATGCATGCAATTTTGAATTTGCCATTCATTTAAATGTTTTCTTGATTACATTTTACGCCAGCGAGCCAAGCCAAGGCCATAGCAGGATATCTTGGGCGAAATGCCACACCACAACACAAAAACAGGACCTTCAAAGGCTAACATCTAATTTTATGAAACATTTTCATTGTCTCTCTGTTTATGTATTCTTGTGTGCAAAGGTTGTGGTTAAATTCTAAGGATACGTTTAAATGAGCAGCAATGCCTTGAGGTTGAAAACTGAGTAGACCAAAGAGCTGGACAGGAATTAGGTTGAAAATGTAGCCAGGCCAATTATATGAAAATTTGCTTACTTCGGGTAAAGGAAAGAAAATGATAAGTTTCCGTTAAGTAAAAGGAAGGATTTTAAGAAATTATTTTTATATTTGTAAATTCACTTAAATATATAAAAGAAATGTTATTTTTATATTCCATGTACTTTGCCCGAAGATCTCTTTCACTTCTAAAATATTATTCGAGCTCGAGCTATAATTACATTTGTGCAATATATTTGCACTTTCGATGGCACTTTCATTCTTTGTCCTTAACAAAAACCTGTCAGTCAATCAATCAATTGTTCTCACTGACTCGCTTAGACTTTCCCTCAATTTCTTTTACATTTCTCTGCCACTCATTTTTTTTTTTTTTTTGTATATTTTACTGAGAAGTTTTTCCGTGTCTGGAGAAAAGTTTGCCGTCAGCAATAGCAGCGAGCGACAACCCTGAAGCGAGGGGCTAAAGAAAATTGAAAGTTTTGATTTATAATCCGTAAACTTTTTCACTTGCTTGCGGTCCCTCGACTTTGAAAGCCACCATCATCTATCTATCTATCTAACGCCATTCAAGTGCATAAATATTTTTTATTCAATAGTAATCTTTTCCCATCCTTTAGCGAACTTCGTGACCAGCGCATGCAATCAGATTAAAAGCATTTTTGGTGGCCTAGAGCTGCGGCTTTTCAGCGGAGCACTTTGGAATCCATGTCAGCGGTAGCCGCGCCCCATCAGACCATTATTGGGCAATCAATAAATTCATAATAATTGCCGCTGGCAACAAGAACGAAACGAAACGAAACTATCCGCCAAGTTCCTTGACTTCGCGATGGCGGGACTCATATTTATGGCTCGAAAGTTGCACTCTTGGCGGCTTCATAAATAGTGTGGCGATGTTCTGCGAGGATGGGAGCACGTAAGGATGCTGGGAATAAGGATACTTTGCAGAATGATGTGCAACGTATCTGCCATGGTGTGTGTCACTCTCGATGCCCAACCGAGTCTATTGTGCAATCGGCCTTTAGGCTCTTGTCTGAGGAGACGCCTATCCATCCTGTTAGCTGCGGTTCGGTTCGGTTCTGTTCTGCTGCTGCCTGCCTGGAGAGTTTTCAACTGACGTTGGCAGTTTTTCGACACTGGAAAGAAATTTGGTTACAGAAATAACAGAAATAACTACATTTAAGAAATTATTGTTAAACAAGCGCAACAAAACAAAATATCGAAAAATACTCAATACTTTAAATGCTGTACAAGCACGAATTTTTTGTATTGCGGGCTTTGATTAAAAAAGCTTAAAGGTTTTTTCTATGTATTTGAAACTACAAAAATAATTTGCTATTTTCTTGAGTTTTTTCCAACATATGATGCTCTTTCTTTTCAGTGTTTCATTGTTCATATAGTGGGGTGGGACTCATGTGTCAGGAAATCGATAGTTTTGACATTGTATGAAGGCTCATTATTTTGCATTTATAATAAATATCATGGCGAAGATAGATGAAATTGCGATGCATCAAAATCCACGCACATTGATGCGCAAAGTAATTTTTTTTTAACAATTGATTATTAAGATGCTCCAATAAAATGCAACGAAATTGTTTCATATATTGGGGATTTCTGTTTGCCAATTTGAAAATGAGAAAGCGGTTTTATTTTGGACTCAGTCCCGCGTTGATTGTTTCAGCTGTTTTATCACACTGGGTCAGCGATAAATCCTCGACGTCCGGATTTCACATATGCGTTCTTTTTTTTTCAGACCCAAATTTAGATTTATTTCGTTCGGAGGAACAGTTGAGCCGCAGCAAAACTTTTGACATATTTCACACAAGCCGCAAGACAAATGCGATTTTAATGTCAATAAATTTATTGGACCGCATTTTATAAAACAAAATTTCCTATGTGTAGTTGTAAAACAATTCTGTTTAGGCGGAAACAATTTCACAAAAATAATATTTTGATCCACTTTTTTTGCAGTTATCTGCAATGTCACTTCAATTGTTGTTATCGGAGTTTTTGCTGTCACGAATAGCACAAAAATATGCAAAATGTACTCGGTACAGGTAGATAATAAGTCATTTTAGCCTGAGGTACGAGCGTTAAAACAAAGTTTTAAAGCTACATTTTCAAAAAAAAAGCACATATTAGGAATTTTATGGTTTTCGTATGCCAAATGGTAATATGCTCTTGCATTTTACGCATGTGGAAACTTGCAGCCGGTACTTTACCTCATTTCTTTGGAGTTTTCATGAGGCTCATTCTTGCAATATGCGAAGATTTCCTCGACTCATCCCCTTCGCCCTCATAAATCTCCTTGTTTAGCTCTTGTGGGGCAGAGCAAACAATAAAATTAAAAACATATTTTCTGCTCATACTGGTCGGGCTCCAGTCGGGATTTAGATTCAATTAAACTGTCAACGGGACAGGGACTTCCATTCACCGCTGAAATGGAGTGGGCGGAAAGATTCCTTTGTTTGTGGTTGCTGCGGCGGCTGCTGAAATTTTCCCCGAAATTAAAAACGCGCGGGGTGGACTTCAACCTTTCGTTCTTTATTCACGCACTGGTAAATTACAACTCCCTTAACACTAACAGTAGAAATACCGCGGGACCGCGGAGTGGTGAATACCTTGCGGGAAGGGAGGAGAGCGAGAGAAGAGAAGGAGAGCGCGAGCAGCGGTGCTTGCGAGCCGCGGAGGAGCTTCGAGTACAAGCATTGGCCGCTTACACTGCCGCTCAACTGTTTGCGCCCTTCTGGCGTGAACATTCTCCCCCCCCTTGCGTAGGCAAAGGTATCCCTGGCCGGCTAGATATCAGGATCGTCCTCTTCATTTCGCGCACGTTCCAGAAACGGTCCATCCGAACACCGTGTTCTGCGCGACGGGCAACCCATCCTCAATTTTTAGGAACCCCGGTTGGATCAAATTGGCATATACATCTGATCCCAACACGAGGGAGATGGAGGCCGGCCGGTGGAAGCGCTCGTCCGCGAGACGAACACCGTCAAACTTGGCCCTGGCGGCGTCGCTCAGAGCTCGGATGGGTGTCCGGATCCTTAGGCTGGGATCGATCTTCAGGACGACGTTGAGTCGGAAGGTGCTGGTTCGGGACCGGAGTGTCACCGAGCAGATCTCGTTGCCTCCCAGCCGAGTGATGGGCAGCCGGAACGCAGCCGCTAACGACCGGTCGATGCTGCTCACCGGCATGCATGGGTCGATCATGGCCCCGGTCTCGAAGGTCTTCGAGCCCGTGTCCAGCACGACGATGGCTGTAGGCAGTATGGGGACAGCCTTCTGCTGCTGCTGACGCGGGCGATTGTTGGCGACTGGGGCTGGTGGCGGAGTGCGGGAAATCCGGACCGGACGAGGTGCAGCGGGATGGCGCTCTCTGCGCGTCGGAGCTGGTAGCGCTGCCGGGTTCGGAGCGGGGAGGACCTCGTGCATGTGGAGTAGGGTGTGGTGGTCTCCTCCACACTTCTTGCATCCCTCTTGGCTGCGACAGTCTCCTCCTGAGTGCTGATGGGCGAGGCAGTTCGAGCAGTACTTATTAATAAGTACTGCCCGAAGGCGCTTTTCAACGCTCAGTTTGTGGAACCTCGTGCACTTTCGAAGAGGATGGATTCCAGAGCAGACTCGGCAGCGGTAGGATTTAATACCTCGAGTACGTCTGCTCTCCAACGACTGGGTGGCACGAGGACGAGGAGCCATTATTGGAGGAAGTGAGTAAGTCTGCCAATAAAAGAAATGAAGAAGCTTAGTATGAGCCGACTACTATTTTGGCCCCGGAATGGGGGAAGTGCCCTAATCCCTAGGAACGGAGGACTCTTTGTCCTCCATCGGTAGCAGAATAACTTTGTGGACAGGGCGTTTTATGGTGCCGCGAGACGTACGGATCTCGACGACTCGAATGCGCTCGTCGGCTCCTGGAAAGGCAGAAACGATTCTGCCGAGCCGCCATTCGTTCGGTGGTAGATTGTCCTCTTTGACAACTACCATATCGTCGGCTTGGAGATTCCTGGTCGGAAATTGCCATTTGCTTCGTTTATGGAGTTCCTTAAGATACTCCTCTTTCCACCGTGCACTAAACTGCTGATGTTGTGCCTTGAGGTGTTGCCATCGATTTATTATCGACTTGGCTTCGCCCTTTATCTCGGGTTCCGCCGTGGAAAGCAACGGCCCTCCAATAAGGAAATGGCCTGGTGTGAGGGCCAGCAAATCTGAGGGATCTTCGGACATAGGGGAGAGGGGTCTAGAGTTGAGGCAAGCCTCAATCTTAGCGAGAAGCGTCGCCAGCTCCTCAAATGTATATTTGCGGACTGACGTCGATTTAAGGAACAGGGTTTTGAAGCTTTTCACCCCTGCTTCCCACAAACCCCCCATATGTGGAGCCCCTGGTGGGATGAACCGCCATACGAGTCCCTGGTGGCTATATGCATCAGTCACGGACTCTTTGATGGCTTGGAGAAAGTCCCTGGAAATCAAAGCTGCCGCCCCCACAAAGGTTTTACCATTATCCGAATGGACCCGCTGAGGACAACCGCGCCTCGCTACGAAACGAGCAAAGGCCGCTAGAAATTTCTCGGTTGTTAGATCGGAAGTGGGTTCCAAATGGATAGCCTTCGTGGAAAAGCACACAAACACACAGACATATCCCTTCGTTATGAGACACGCTCTCCCTGTATAATTTTTTATTTCGAAAGGGCCGGCATAGTCGATACCCGTGTAGGTGAACGCCCTCGAGAAGGAGACTCTATCTGTCGGGAAGTCGCCCATCAACTGTGTTTGGAGTCTCTTCTTGTAAATCGTGCAAATCTTACACGGATTGACCACAGCCTTCACCAGATTCTTGATTTTAGGAATCCAATACTTGGTTCGGATCAGGCGTACGATCAATTGACTACCGCCATGAAGAGTAATCTGGTGAGTAAATTGGACGATGAGGCGCGACAGTCTACAGTCATAGGGGAGAAGAATCGGATGACGTTCATCATATTGCAGGGTTTTGGATGCAGTGAGACGGCCGCACGCTCTTAAAAGGCCGTGTTGGTCAATGAACGGGAACAAAGTCACCAAAGGACTTGACACTGGAAGAGGCCTTTTCTCGGTCAAATGCTGAAGCTCTTGGCCATATGCTCTGCGCTGCGCAATGGAGGTCAGAGTTCGTTCTGCCTCTCGGATCTCTTCACTCGTAGGTCGTGAACTGGGCAAGAACGAACCTTTGCGGCAGCGTTTAAAGAAGCGTTGAACATAGACCAGAACTCGCAGGGCCTTGTCCAATTTGGAGAAACGTTCGAGAAAGTCGATGGACGGGCCCTTGACAAAATGCACTTTGACCGCGCGCTGCTCTAGCTCTGTCACTGGAAGAGTGTCGCTTTGTGCTGGCCATAGCTCTCGTGGCCCTTGCAGCCACTCTGGTCCATGCCACCAGAGATGGTTTTCTGCCAATTCCTGAAGGGATACGCCTCGACTGGCTAGATCGGCGGAGTTTTGTTCTGAGCGAACGTGCGCCCAACAGTCGACTGGCGTCGCCTGCGTGATCTTGGCAACTCTGTTGGCCACAAATGTGGTCCAGTTGCACGCAGGCTTTCGTAGCCAGGCTAAGACGATTGTGGAATCTGTCCAGCAGCGGATATCTGAACTGGCGGAGGGCATGTGCGGAAGGATTGCTGTCACCATTTCGGTTAACAGCACGGCACCACAGAGCTCTAGCCGAGGAAGGGAGACGGTTTTGACTGGGGCTACTCGTGTTTTGGCTGTAAGCAGGCGAGTCAGGATCTTTTGCCCCATCTCGACGCGGATGTATATAGCCGCTCCATAGGCTCTCTGAGACGCGTCACAGAAACCGTGGTGCTCTATGACTACCTCAGGCTGGTACCAGATCCATCTCGGAACCCGGATCTGGTTGAGGTCGGAATACTCCTCTAAAAACGATTGCCACCGCTGACTCATTTCAGTGGGAAGCTTATCGTCCCAGCCTAAGTTTTGCAACCAAATCTCCTGCATGAATATTTTTGACCGGATTATGAACGGCGCGAGCCACCCGGCAGGATCGAACAACCTAGCGATTTGGGACAAAACTTCTCGCTTTGTATAGGAGGCCTCCACAACTATGTCTGGAGGAACGAAATAGAATTCGTCGGACTTTGCCCTCCACCGTATACCGAGCGTCTTGGCCGTGCTTTCGGCATCGATGTCGAGGAACTCGCTATGAAGGAGGTGTTCGGCCGGGACGTCTTTAAGGACGCTTTTGTTGTTTGAGGTCCACTTTCTTAGCGGAAACCCGGAGGCACTTAGGGCTGCTTGCAACTCTCGAATTGAACTTTGGGCTTCGTTTACGGAATTCGCCCCTGCCAGAACGTCGTCGACGTACATGTGCTGCTGGATGATGCGGCTGGCATTTGGAAATGGCACTTGGATATCCTCTGCCAGCTGTTGCAAGACTCGAATGGCGAGGAAGGGGGCGCAGTTGACCCCGAAGGTAACTGTTTTTAATTCGAAGTCTCGGATATCTCCTTCCTTGTTTCGGAACAGAATTCTTTGAAACGGGGTGTGTTTTGGATCGACCCAGATCTGACGATACATTTTCGTAATGTCTGCACTGAAGACGTATTGAAAATAACGCCATTTCAGGACCTGGATCGTTAGATCGGATTGTAGGACTGGACCAGCATGAAGAATATCATTTAAGCTGATCCCATTTGCCGACGGACTTGAAGCGTTGAATACAACGCGAAGCTTTGTAGTGGTGCTTTCGGGCTTAACTACCGCGTGATGAGGAAGATGATACGAGGGAGAATTGTGAGTCGGCGGAACTTCTTTCATATGCCCCAGATCCAGGTACTCCTGGATCACGCTGTCATATTGCTCTTTTAATGGAAAGTCTCTTTTTAAACGATTTTCGTTTCTAAGAAACTGAGCTAGCGCAATGGACCTTGAATATCCTAAATCGGATCCGGTATTCTCGGGATCCCGGAACGGGAGCGTCACCACGTACCTCCCGCTTGCGTCTTTTGTGGTCGTTTGGAGGAAGTTCCTTTCACAATAGGAGTCCGACTCTTTTACCATCTTTACTGGTAGATCCTCCACCTCCCAGAACTTGCTGAGAAGCGTGTCGAGCGAATCAGGGTCGCCTGTTTGGTGCACCTGGGTCGTGAAGGATGCGACCCGTTTCGGCTTACCCTTGGAAATCGGCCCCGTTAGCACCCACCCGAAAATAGTTTCTTGGCCCAGGAGCGAGCCGCAAATATTTTGTCGGGTGCCATCCATCATTATGGATGGTAGAATGTCAGCCCCGATCAGTACATCAATTTGAGAGCTCTCAAAAAAGGTAGGATCTGCCCAGCGGAGTGCGGGCAGGTCCTTCAAAGAATTCCGAGGGATCGGATAGGAGGGCAGTTTGCCTGAGAGCTCCGGAAGGACGTACGCTTCAGTGTCTAACTGTAGACCTGGCTTAGTCGGAGAGCGAATCCCGAAGTGACACAGCTTCGAGGATTTCGCGGAGACCGAATGATTTAACCCGGAGACTTGGGTCCGGGTGTTGCGGAATGGCAACTTGATAAGGTTGAACAGGCGTTCTGAAATGAACGTCGCCTCGGATCCCGAGTCGATTAAGGCTCGGGCTCGGTAGTTCGTCCCCAAATGGCACACGTCTATCATCGCTGTGCTCAGTAGGACGGCTGAAGTGCCGGACGCGAAGAAATTTTGCACCGCTGAGGTGCTTGCCGATGCATTTCTGCTAGAGGGTCTCGGAAGTTGCTGTGTAGGGGGCGAGGTTGAGGAACTCGCATTTTCGGGATTTGGGGGGCTGCGATGCAGCAGCGTATGGTGCCTGCCCTTACATGTAAAGCAGCTGTGCATGCTTGTGCAGTCACGTAGCTGATGACCTCTGGCAAAACAATTCAGACATAGCTGCTTCTTTTTTATATATCCGGAGCGCGAGTCAACAGACATTTGAAGAAAACGCGGGCACAATCGTACCGGATGGTTCTCCTTAGAACATATGTCACACCCTTTCTGTTTGGTGCTGACCTTTGTCTCGAAGGATTGAAGCCTTTTGGGAACCGCCTGAGTCGGTTTCATATCTTCGATGGCTTCCAATGTCCGATACCTTTCGCTCAGGAAGGCATTCATTTCTTCCCAAGCTGGGATCTCGGATTTGGCAGTTAGCGACTGTTCCCATAAGGACAGGGTCTGCTTGGGCAGTTTGCTCGCGCAAAGGAAAACCAAGATACAATCCCAGTTTTCTGTGGATACCTGGGAATGCTCTAGTGCCGTTAAACACCCCTGAATCGTGGATTGTAGCTCTTTTAGAGCATGACCAGATTCTTGCGAAATTGAGCTCAAGTTAAAAAGAAGCTTGAGCTGGCTGTTGACTAAAAGTCGCTTATTTTGGAACCGATCTCGAAGCGCCTCCCAAGCCGAAGCAAAACCATCATTCGTGAGAGGAGATTTCGCCACGATGGCTTTTGCTTCGCCACTTGTTTTGGTAAGGAGGTGGAATAGCTTCTCGACCGGAGTCAGCCTGGGGTTGTTTACGTAAATTGCCGTGAATAGGTCCCGGAAAGTGGGCCATCGGAGGTAGTCGCCATCGAAGACTTCCGTGTCGCATGGAGGTAAGCGGCAGCCGGACGAAATTAGCGGCTGAGAGGGTGCTTGCGCGACTTGAGGCGTTGCTCTGTCGATTGTTTCGCCAATTTGTGCTGCACATGACTCGTATACTGAGTAGCAGTAGTCATATTTGGCCTGGAGAATAGGCACTGTGTCTAGGGATCCTTCTTGGGCCATTAGGTCAGAGCATGTTTCGTACTCTCTTTCCACTTTGTCCCATAAGGCTCGCACCTGTTGCAGACGGACTTGTAACGTGTGTAGGGACGGAGAGGCTTGATCTGGAGTGTTGATCTTCGCTTCGAAAAGGCTTACGCGATCGCTGACGGCGATGAATTTATGCAACGCTGCGTTTGCGGGCGTCGGCTGTTCAGAGGATGCCATTCTCTTTGTGGTAGAGCGTGTGACGCGGAGGAAATCGGTCCCGACAGCGGAGGGACTCTCGGATTTTCTCGATAGAGAAGACTCACTAGACGCTCGCGTCACTGGTCGGGAAATGACCAACCTAGGAGTTGTCTTCGAACTGGTCGATGGCAAAACCTTTGGTTTCGGAGTGGGAGTCGCGGTTTTGACCCTGGGACTAACGGACTTGGGTGCTGGCCTACCGCGAGTGGATATCGGAGATTGCGGGTTGAACTTTTGTTCTTTTCCAGGTGCGGGTGTCTTTTTCTTGTCTCCCTCTAGGGGCATGCTCAGCTATGCCCTAGGAGAAGGAAGTCAAGAAGGAGATTGGAGCACGAAGGAAAAAAAAAAAATCTCAATTTTTGTGAAATAAGGCCCCAATAGATCTTAAATCAACTGGAAAAAAAAACTTAAATTGAGAAGGTTGCAATTGGGATCTGGAGATTGAAGCACAATATAGCTAAAATTCAGTTTATTGCAATTTCTGAAAAAATAGCTAAAAAAAAAAAATAGCTACCAGCTGGAGTCTGGATAATAGCCAAGGATTTATAAAAAATCGCTACCGACTGAAAAATCCCGAAAAGCAAAAAAAAATAGCTACCGGCTGGAGTCTGGAAAATAGCCAAGGATTTATAAAAAAAAATCGCTATCGACTGGAAATCCCGAAAAACAATAGCTAATATATGGAAAATAGCTAGAAAATTCAAGTTTAAATTTATAAAAATAGCTACCGGATTTAGGACCACAATTTTATTATTGTAATTTAGGAACCAGAAATGGGAGCCAGAAATAGCTTGTAAAAAAAAATTATTATTTGGGTTAAATAATTATTAACTAATAATCAAGAATAATAATAATTAAAACAATCGTTTCTCTCCCTTTTTTTTTATTAAATTATTTATTAAATAATAAAAATAAATAAATAAAATATTTTAAAATTTATTTTTAAATTTTATCGTCGGACTTATTTATTTTGTTTTATGTCTCGACAATAGGGTATTCTCTCGTCGCTATGCGCTGGTTTTTTTTGTCAGGGCAATAACGAACAAAGAGGAGACGAAAGAACTTGCACTTGGCAAGTCTGTGTACGTCGCGACTGTGTGTATGTGAATATCGTTGGATGACAATGGATATGTCGTAATGTATGTATATGGCTATGTATATTTGTGTGTATGTGAAATTTTTGGTGATTATATGTATGTGTATATTTAATTGAATTTAATTAAATTTGTATATTGTATTGTATTGTATATTTTATTGAATTTAATTAAATTTGTATATTGTATTGTATTGTATATTTTATTGAGGCACAAAAAAAAAAACAGCAGTTTAGCAGCGGACGATAGCAGTGAATTTTGGACAGTGTGTATATGTATATATGTACATGCGCTTGGATATCAGCGGAGCACCGTGAGACGAATTAGGGGGCCGGTATTGGCAAAGTGCTTGTTTATGCACTTAAAAAAAAAGTAATCACGGTGGCTGGGCGCATGTACTTATATATTTTCACTTTTCACTTGATACGGATGGACGGAAAGAATAAACGCCGTTGGAAAAAACGAAACTGGCGACCACGGACGGAATAGGATTTAAAGCCGTACTTATCTTGAATTTTCCGCAAGGAGCGCTGGCAGGATCAGAGCTCATCCGGCTCGAAGGACCATGAAATGGAGTGGGCGGAAAGATTCCTTTGTTTGTGGTTGCTGCGGCGGCTGCTGAAATTTTCCCCGAAATTAAAAACGCGCGGGGTGGACTTCAACCTTTCGTTCTTTATTCACGCACTGGTAAATTACAACTCCCTTAACACTAACAGTAGAAATACCGCGGGACCGCGGAGTGGTGAATACCTTGCGGGAAGGGAGGAGAGCGAGAGAAGAGAAGGAGAGCGCGAGCAGCGGTGCTTGCGAGCCGCGGAGGAGCTTCGAGTACAAGCATTGGCCGCTTACACTGCCGCTCAACTGTTTGCGCCCTTCTGGCGTGAACAACCGCAAACAAGCCGCCCTCCTCCCCTTCCTGCTCACCTTTTGCCATTCACCTGGCAGACAGGACACTTGCCATGTTTGTCATGTTGAGCAGCAGGCATTAAATTCGAATTAGCAGGTGGAACGAGAAACGACTCCCCTATTTTCACTAAGAACTTGGTGAAGAATTGAATTCTAACACCCCACAAGATTTATAGGTATCGATAAAGGAGCAGAGGAGAACCTCTCGGCAGATCCAAAAACCACAAAGGTCATCGACTGCATAGGAGGCCATTGAAGGACAACAAAGTGAAAATTAGGCCGCGAGAATTCTGCAGATGGCGACCGCAATGTCTGTCAAGGGGAAGGACAACCGAGGACAGCGATTTTCAAAGGATCCCAAGTACGAGGGAAGCAGAACTTGAAACATGGACACCTGTGGCTTTCGGTGGGGCAATAAATCAATTTGCTTTGACGTCTTGACATCGTGTCCAATGGTAGAAGGGGGATTGGTGGCAGAGGGTCATATTTGTCCAACCTGACTTTGCCTAGTTCGTGATGTTTGTCCTGGGCTTCTGGGTTTGGCTCTCCTCTGTTTGCACAACATTTGCATTGTGACTTGCCATTAACCCCTAAATATTGGGATAGGTTTTCATCTCACTTCCACGCAGTACTATTTTAGAAAGTTCCATCATAAGATGAAAAAGCTATCCCCTTTCAAATCCATAAATAGAACCACTGATATGGAGGCATCGCTTCGGTCAGAAGCTGTCAATTTCAATGAACTTTCTCCTCTTTTTCTTTTCTGTCTGAAACTGTCAGTATCGCCTTTCGGTTTCGGGAAAACCAGAATCAAGGAGACCAAGCCGTTTATCCTGGCCAAAGTCAGACAAAGTTCAGCTGGGAAACTTGGCCCCTGTCTGACCCCTCCTACATTAATAAGGCGCTTTAAAGTCATCCCACTTACTGCGAATTGCGATTTGAATTTGAATTTGAGTCTCCCAGAGGAGATATCCAATGCCAATGAATGCCAACAGCAGTCAGAATGAAGTACACATCCCGGCATTAGCCGCTCTCGATTTATGACCCCCACTTGACCATCCTGACCAGTCACTCTCCATGTCCACATGTCCTCCATGTGCTCCTCTGTTCTACATTTCCCCTCGAAATGTTTGCATTGGCGAGTCCTTCGTCCGCAGCTCGCCAGCTGAATCATCCTGAATCGTCCTCCTCCTGTGCGGCAGTGCATTTTGGACATGTAATGAGCCGCAGCGGGTCTTGAACTTTGAATAGGCCCGCTACATCATCTCTTCCAGTCAATGCAGATTCAGAATTTCTGAACGAGGTCCTGCAATTGACATTTATCGCTGCTGGCTGAGCACCAGACAATGTTGAGGGTTAAGGTGGTCGAAAGGGGTTAAATGGGTGGGCGAGCTCTTTCGGGCAACTTAACAACTCATTAACACGCGCAGGACAACAATTGCTGTCACTGCCATTGGCAATTGAAGCGCTTAAACGTTGTAATTCACTTGTATCGCACAATTATTCGCTCATTTGTTGGATAACGAAAACCGGATAAAGGTAAAGGTACGACCCATGTCAGGAAAATGTAATCGGAAAGGGGGGATTATACTCCATACAATGAGCGAGGCGGTCATAATCCTCCAGGAAAGCCAGATGGATGCTCTATTGTCTTGGCCATCAAAAGAATTCAGATAGGAATATACCAGATTTTTAAAGTCATTAGAAACTGTTTGACCTCTTCTTTAAATAAATTACGCAAATTGGACGTGACACAGATTAAAGCATTGGAAAGATTTAGAAACAATGGGTATCTTAAAGATTTCCCATAAAGTTCTCTTAGACCCTGAAATCCAAGAATTTTCTGTAAGGTCAGGTCACAATTTCTGTCCCTTGTCATTCTTCTGCCTTCTAAGATCCACATGTGCACTTTGCGTTTGCTCCAGGACAACCCAATCCATCCTGACACGCCTCCAGTTGGGTTCCATCTCAGCATCTCACTCCAACTGGCCATCTCTCATCCGACCTCGACAATTTTTGAATAACTAATGAAGGTGCCAGTTAAACGAGGAACGAGGAGCACCAGCAGGATGGCCACAATAAAACAATAACAGGCAAAACACGAGGAATGCGTCGTCGTTGAGGGTCGAGTGCCTAGAAGTCCTGGCCTGAATATGAAATTCGGATTCCGATTTCATCCGACTGTCGACATTCATCTTGCCAACTGTCTGTCTGGCATTAGGAGTCGAGCGTCCTGTGTCCGCCGTCCAGGACTTATGCATCATTGTCAAAATATTAACAGCTGGCTCATTCCCCTTCCCGCCCCTCGTGTGAGCACTTGAGCTCAGATGATGATGAAATATATAAATGGAATTTAAGTTTTTGAGAGATACATTTTCCCGGCAAACAGACGAATGGGTCAAATCCTTTCTGAATCGGACTCGCTTTCGCCTGAAAAGCGTCAAGAAGTTTGCCTTCCTTTAACCTCTGACTCAGTCCAGCATCTGGAGTGCATAAATCTAGTGCCTGAAAAGGATATTTACGCATTTGCATGGGCATGTGTAAAGATGCTTAGCTGAGGGCATAAATAATACGAGATATTTATAAATCAACACTGGGAGGATTTGTACATAAGAACTCTCTCATATCCAAGGAAACTCATTAGAACAGGAAAAGGGATGGAGGGAAATAGGCACTTCCTACGAAGTAGAAACCAAGGATATATACTCCGACTCTTCTTCTGATTTCTGAAATGATTCGAGTGCAGTGCAGTGGCAAGACTCCATCCGAATATCGATTTCCATCAATGGAGTGCATCAGACAGGAGTTGAGGGGACTTAATGGGTGCCATCGAAAAGGGCACCGAATGACTTTCGTCTGGCTGCTCATGTGAGATGGGGAGTGAGATGGGCATTGCTAAACAAATTTGCTTTTGAGTAAATTAAAAACAAACAACAAAATCAAATATTAATGTTCTGTAACGCGTTTCAACGATATTCAATCGGATCAGTAGCAATATAGAGAGTTGCAAACAGGAAAAAGTGCAGAGCAAACACACCAATTTAGAAAAATTCAGAACTTTGGTTCAGTTTGTTTGTTTTTTTGTCTGCGCTTGGAAACAACTGCGAAAAAAGTGTCACTTATTCACTCAGTCGCAAATGAAGAAACATTCCCCTCCGAAAAACACATCCAAATAGAGTTGTCTACATTTCCATTTCACTGCCATTTCCCCCAGAACCTTTTTCATTTCTTTTCATTCTCTTTGCCTCCGACGAGGCTGAAAATAAATCCTTTCTGGCATTCAAATGTTATTTTTAAAATTCTACCCACTTTTCCCTCGGAAAGTTCAAGTCGAGGAAAAGCGTGTGAAATGCGGAAGTATTTGCTGTTTGTTGTCGCAAAATTGTGGAAAGGGAAAACCGCAGCCACGAAAAACGCCTTCAGATTTTTTTTCTTTTTTGTTCGTGATTATTTGAGTGCGGATTTCTTGTTTTAGCATCCGCGTTGAATTGGCCCTCGGTCAGGGGTCACTTCCGTGTGCTCTTGGTTGACTGAAATCCCTGGAACGTGGGTAAATACCAGTTTCCAGGTTGCAGCTCCTAATTTCATTGTTCATTGATGGGCAGCCTGCACCTGATGAGCTTTGCATTTTCCCCGCAACTCGCATCAAATATATACACTCTGGGATCTGACATAATGCGACGATTTCTGGCGCAGAGGCCTCAACAATAATTTCGATTACGGAATTTGTGGCCGAAATTCGGGCAGCCGCAGATGCAATTAAATGTTAATCGATTGAGTTTGTGTATTGTGGGTGGAAGTTCAACAAATGACACGCCCCCACAACTGCATACTTGAGTGAGATAATCAAAAAGGAACCAGGACATTGACCCTTTGCATGTCCAAAGGGACAAAAGGGTGTTACTGTGTCACAGACGTAATTAATTGTAAATAAGTGTGCATGTGTCACTTGCAATTTATTTATTTGCCAAAGACATCCGCAGGCTACAAAAGGATAATGGGAAATAAAGTATAGATTGATCTTTACCGGGGTCAACTTAAAGTTACCCACCTCATTGGCATTCCGAGCACTTACGGAAAAAGGTCAGTATTATTAGGATCGTCTTACAGTGACCCTCATCTAGTGTTCCGTTTTGTAATAAAGAACTTATGGATGTCATATTGCGCATACGCCGCGTGTTCCCTGCAGTTGTAAATGCCAGATGGGAGATGCGGTCTCAACTTGTTTCCCGATATTTGCATGTCAAACGCGTGCTAATTTCAAATTACTGCGACACTTCAACTTCTCCCCCTTTTTCGCATCTTACCTTTTTATGTCCCGTCTCCACCAGCTGAAACGCATTATTTATGACTTGTACGCTTTCTGCGTCATTTTATAAACATTTTCCAAACATGTTCGGCGACCTCGGAAAAGTTCTCCTCCACTTCGGAGGCTGCAGCAGCATATAAAATGTATAAAAATAAAAAGCAGGCGACTTTATGTTTTATTTATGAGCTACGCACACACAAAAGTTTGCACGGGACTTCACAATGCGAGGCGCCTTTTAATGTGACCAGATCAGGGGAAGTGGAAGTAGGGCGGTCGCAAAATAATGGTCCTACAAAATGGTAAGATTAGTTTTATCGATTCTCTGATATGCTGATGCCTCATTATGCCTAAAGTGCCTGCCATATGTTCGTGAAAGGGTCAAAGGTTAAGCACTTGCTCGAGTTTGGACCCCCAAGCAACTTTAGCTTACCGCAAACCACAAATCGCCGTTTAAATATTAATACATCAATCCACTTAATATGCGAGTTTATGCCATCGAATGATGTAATAAATATAAAAGGAGGAGCCGCAGACACTCGGATAAAGATGATGCCCATATGCGGATGCCGTAAATCCTTCCTCGGCTCCATCTGCAATGTCTGTGGGAATGGAAGTCTCTCATCCACTACACTTTATGATGAGTTTTCCCCGGTTGGCTGATGGATTCACAAGAACACACATACTGTACAGGGAACACAAAGAGATGGTCCAATAAAGGTACAACCAGATGGTTATTCATATTTTCGACTGAATCCTTTTTCCTTGCATTTCTTCCTCATTTATTACTGTGGTTCGGTTAAATATATTTTTATAGTTTCCTACCTCAATAATTTTTTCCGCGTTCCCTCTCCTGCTATTAACTCTCTTCGTATTTGTGTTGCCTTCTAATTTGTGACATTTGCTTAGCCAATGAAATTTAAGATTTTTTCTTTCCTTTTCTTCTGCTCTTTTGGCTTGTTTTCTCTGAACTCACAAAATATGAGTTTGTGGCCCAAACCATCATCAACAACAATATTGTTTAGAGACTGTGAGAGTTGAACTCTCCACAAAATATTAACTCACACGCACGCGCAGGAAAACTCTTATACGAAGTGGAAAACTCAACGAAAAAAAAATCCGAATGGAATATGGTTCTCTGCCAATGAAGTTCAGTTTGTTTCGGGTTTCGAAGCAAAACAGTTAACATAGTAAGGTTGCATCTATTTCTTGTTAAAAAAAAGAACGCATTTTACGTATTGAAAATGCGTTAGCTAATAATTTTTTTTTTTAATTTTTAAGAATAAGAAGTATTGTACTTAATTGTTGATTTTATTTGTTTATTTTGGCAGTGACAACACTGCTATTTAAAGATTAGAGAAACGTGGATATTATTTTCTCTATTAAAATTTAAGCAAAAATAAAAAATAAGTTTCATAATTAATAAAAGGAATTTGTTTCTGATATTAATAAAAAAGTTTGTGTCTTCTCTTATTAAAGTTTCCAATATGATGATAGCTGAAGCTCGAAAGGAAAATTCAACACGCTTCATAAAAATTTCAAGAGACCAAACAGAGCCTGCCAGCCAGACTGACACTTATTTTCATCCTCCTGCAGCCATTTTCCTCCAATTTTACCCGGAAAAGCCAGCTTCTGCTACTCTTGGATAGTTGGCGGCAGCTCGTTGCCATAATTTACTCAACTGTTGTCTCAGTTGCATGAAAACTGAATTTAATGCATTTGCCGAGGAACTTTTCAAGTCGGCCATCCTTCTTTTCGGTTTGGTTCGCCTGTGGAGTGGAATTTCCATTGTGGGGCTGTAGGAAATGACATATTCCTTCGCAGCACAGCAGCTACCTTTTGAATAATTTACACTTTATTCGCTCGGCCATTGTCTGAAGATTTCGTTGTCGTGGCATCGGCTTAACATCTATTTTCAATATAATAATATTTCATCCTTGTGGCTTAGAAGAGTTCGGGGATGTGCAAATGATTGTTAATTGGTAATCCATGAACTTTCCGCTACAAAAATGCGCTTATGGTTGGAACATCAAGTTGATTTCGTTGTTTAAAAGATTGTAAATAAATGCTTGTTTTGAAACAAAGTTGCTAGGGAATCTTATATTGCTTATTAAACAGAGTATCTTTCATTAAACTCAGCATGGGTATGCAGTTTTTTTGAAATTATATCCTCTTCAAATATTCTCTTTCAATTTAATACATAACACCTCCGCAAAAAAAGCTTCATACAACTTCATCAATACTGTTCAATCAGCCGCATGGGACAAAAAACAAGTAGAATTCTTTTGGTGCCTTGAAAAAATTCTATCCATCAATCTTGGCCAAAGAACAAAAATTGCATGTGCACAAAAAAATGAGTAGAATTTCATGATCAGAATGAGGCATGCCTGAATTATTTGTTAATGAAACAGTAACCAGGAGATTTGTGTGTGTGTATTTGAATGCATTGGGAAAAAATATATGAAAATTATGTACTGATTGTGCTCGGTGAAGCTGTATTAAACATTAAAATGTAAGCCATAAATGTAAATGTAAGCACACATAAAAACCTCAATAATTTATGAAACTGAAAAAAGAATATTGCCAAGTGCAACTTTAGTGAATTTCATTAAAAATAATCAGATGAGATAAATTTAAGCGTTTCCTCTTTAAAATTAGCGGTAACACTTTAATATGGCTAATAAATGTTGTACATTTCACGCGATTCATACACTTTTTCTATAGTACACGCACTGTGAATAAATAACTCTCTTTAAAATGTGACAACAACCAACCCATGAAAAGGGGCTGTATAAATTGTGTCTTTGTCACATTTCATAAATAGAACAATTTCATATGAATTATGCGAAAGTATTTGCATATTTTTTGTACCTCCAACTCCCCATCTCTGCTGTCCTACGAGTATTTTGATGGTTTCGCTGCCACGATGATGATGATTCAACTTGTTCTTATTGCCAATCTATATGCAAGCCTTTTTGCCACCATCATCATCATCATCATCTTTGTGGGCCCGGATTGGACCCTGTCCCTTTCAGACCAGTCTCTTTTATTCTATTTTTCTTTATTTTTGACTGCCAACAGTTTGCCATGCGTTTTGACTTTTAGTGCTTTTTATATTTTTTGATAAAGTGTTGCCAATTTAACCGGCAGCCATTTGCAGTTGCCCCATACACACACACACACACACACACACACACACACACACACACACTCAAAGTCACATCCTGAGTCAGCCGCTGAGGCAACCTTTCTGTTTGATTGCCCCGTGCCCCATTTGGGGGTTTTCCCATTTTCCGCCTCTTTTTCTGCCTTTGCCGCCATTTATGGTTTTTATTTTAGTTGAATACCTGCGGAAGGGACCGCAGGAGCACACGAAAATTTGTCTGGTTGTTTGCAGCTTTAAATACTCTTTAAAATATATTCATCAATTAAATTTCAGATAGTTCATTAACTAGTGGAGTTTTAATATAGCAATGATGTAAAGTTATGTGTGGAATTGTATTTTCATTTATTTTCCTCTCGGAAAGGTGAATACCCCGTGTAAGAGTACTTGAAAGAGATGTTTAAAAGTATTGAAGGTCTAGGCCGTTCGTCTTTTAAGACTTGTTTATTGTATGCCATTGAAGACCTTTTTGCGGCTTTAAGCCAATATAAAAGAGCGGAGTCTTTTAATCAGTCATTGATAATGTGGCCAATAATTGACTGATAGAAGTTGAATGGAATGTTCGCCTTGAAAACAAACTTAAGTGCGTATAACCCATCATCCTGGGCCCATTCCACCAGCCAAAATAATCTTAATTTGTGTTTTATCATTCGTGAAATTGAAAGCGCCCGAAACAAAGTGGAAACAACTTGGACAGGTGTAATTATGCCAGAACACACCCGGCTCTACGTCAATATCTTCAATTAAACTTTCGCTTCAGCATAATTAATTTGGAACAGCGGCGAAAGCTGCTCAGGTAGCTGGTTTGCGAGGTGAAATCTCTTTAATTTGTGAGAGTCTTTAAATTCTGTGATGACCTTTCACTCCATGACCAGTCCCCAAAGATTCCTGAGCTCGGCTAAATCAATTTGTACGCTTTTAATTAAATTCAAATCAGCTTTGAGGGCAAGCTTTCGAGTTTGAGGCTCCTGTTGATTGGAACGTATGATATTTGATTTCTGAAATGGGTATGAGGCTAATGAGCTTATGGCTGGACTTGTCAATGCGAATTGAACGTGGGTTAATTCATTTAAAAGAAAATTTAGAGCAACGCTTATAGTGCGACTTTCGTTATTGAATTTAATTTACTATAAATACTATTTTGCTTTTGCTCTCATAATGCGAGCAGCATACTTCTAAATTAAATATTCCGTACAAGCAATGAGTAAACAGAACTGAAACATTTTATTTACAATGCTGGACGGCTAAACAATTTTCCAAGCAAATCACTTCAGTAGTTCAGCAAATAGATCGCTATTGCTGATGATGGCTGAATGTAAACAGAACATATACAGGCAGAAAAAATAGCTTGGACAAACACCCGGCGAAACATTGATGCAAATGCAGCCCAATCGAAAAGTGAGACAAATGCTGCAGGCAGAAAAATGGTGTTGTTTTGGTGGGAAAGAGGAAAAACGGAAGGTGGAAATGGAAAAGGGGATCGCATCCAGTACGGAAATTGGAAATTTCACACTTGGTGATGGCCCACAAATTGGTCAACAGCCGTTGCGTGGCACAAACGCAAACACAGAGAACAACATCCTGTCAGCCATTGGCATTAGTTTCTGCTGCCTGCCACTAAGGACACAAAAAGAAAATAAAATTGACCGGTTGTCACATGGCAGACGGACTCTAAACCTATTCTATATCGCCAACGAAATGTTCGTACGGAAAAAGGTAGCCTCACATTTTGCGGTTGGCGATTGTGAGAGTTTGGCCAACGGCCATTCGGCATCAATTGCAGAAAGAATCCAAAAATCAAAGCTCACAATGTCCTTTGTTACTGCATTTGATTTCCCAATACGTTTTTCTGATATTTCCGTTCTTGTGCGAAATAATAGCAGTGGTTTTGGTGTATGCGTTGAATCGAATGATTGCCAACTTTTGAGCTGTGTTAGAAAGTAATAAAATACCATGACCCATTACATATATTTAAGGCAATCCTTAATTTTGTCCCAAACAGTTCACTTATTGATTATATTAATGTCACAACAGCCTACGGCTTTATGCCTTAAATACTTAAAATGAAATCGATGTACATAAATAAGCTTTTCTCAGACTTGTCTGGCTTACATGCCTTTCTGAAATAGAAGTTATGAAATTATACTTACCAGTTAGCCACAAAAAGCCCTAAATGTTTGTGCGGCGTAAATAAATATTTATAGCCGTTTAAATTTCGATCTGTGTAGGCGCAGACAATCCCTAATTTACTTTAAATAGAATGAAATAGAACTGGATACCCGCTGGGCATGTAAATTCTTTTTCAATTTTATTTCAATTCAGCATTTAAATTCAATTTGGGCAGCACAGCGTTAGGACGACAGGGGCGTGCATATGGTGGCTTTAACTTAATCTGATTGTAATGCGATACACTTTACAGTTTGCAGATACAAATCAGCACCCACATCTCAGCTCAGCCATTCCGTCCTATCCTTTGCGCACACACACACACACACATACGCAGAAACACGCACACAGGCGCATAAAAGGACGAGGTCCTCCATCAACGCAGCTGTTGCTTCCATTGTTGTTGTTCTCGGCATTGTTGCTACTGTTGATGTTCTTGTTGCTGTTGTTCTACAGCTTGTGGGGGTTTCGAGGATTCGCGCGTACAAATCAAATAAATTATCTGAGGATTTACAGTAATAAAGTAGTAGATAAACCAAACCGAGCTGAAGCGCCACCATAGAACAAGTGCTGCAGGCAAAGAAAAGTATTAAACATGCTTAAATTCAAGCCTACATATTAGGTAAATAATAGTAATAATATAAAATGAGTATCTATGTTTTTCATTTTTATCTTTGTTTTCATTTAAGCAGTAATAGTTTTCTTAGATTTGTGCTCTGACTTTTTTTTTGCAGTGTAAGAACGAGCCCTCTAGAGTTGCAAGAAATGAAAATTCAGTTCAGGGTTCACTAAGCTCACAATGAGTTGTTAATGGGATGAAGGTCTACGCAGAAGTGTTACAGAAATGTGGGTAAAAAGCAACGACGCACTGCGATAAAATCATTCAATACATCCCACTCAACATTCCCTGGCCTTATCAAACCCTGTCCAGCTGCAAGGATATGCCCATTGAAATGAAGAAAGGCCAGAAAAAGTCA
The DNA here is from genome assembly GCF_000001215.4 of Drosophila melanogaster. Lineage (NCBI taxonomy): Eukaryota > Metazoa > Arthropoda > Insecta > Diptera > Drosophilidae > Drosophila > Drosophila melanogaster. The sequence goes on along the minus strand of NT_037436.4, from coordinate 5,447,484 downwards.
TCTTCATTTGGGCCAACTTAATGACAATGACCGACAATTGCTGATGGGAGGGGGGGGCCAAGAAGTTATACGCTGTCTGGCATCAAATGTCTTTATCTGTGCGCCGCTTAAAGTCAAATACAGGCACTCAGAGAGTCAACAAACGTGTTTAGCAAACAGCAACACAGATTCGGTAGTACGAGTATCTGCCACACAGCGGCGAATGTAAATGCCGTAATGGAGATTGTGTTTGGGAAATAACCGCGCTGCGTCAACAGTATTTATTTTATTGACATTCCCGCCCTTTCCTCGCTTTTCCACCGCCAGACAATGAAAAGCTATTTTCTGTTTTCGGTTTTTTTGCCCTTCTCCCCGCTTTTAGCGACAAACCAACCTGACAAAGTCAAAAGAGCTGGCGTTTTGCCGGCGAAAATGAGCGCGTAAAAGTTTATGAGCCGGGCATCATCATCCTCATCATCGGGATCCTTGCAGAAGGAGCATCACAGTGATGTGCCACTGTTTGGGCCATCAAAAAGTTTTCAACTTGCATTAGAGACATAGTGGGAGAACTTGAAGACCCAGCAAGGATTTCAGAGCACTGCTCCCCGGTGACCATGGCCAAAAACCGAGACCAGGACCAAAGAGATTAAAACAAAACGAATGCCGCCCGAGCGACGGCCAACTTGTCAAAGTCAATGCCAGAGCTGTTTGGAGTTTGAGGACTAAATAATACAATAAGTGTGCTCCTTTTGCTGGACGAGTGATAGTCGCTGGCTCCCAGGACATTTGTGCGTTGGCGGCCAGGAATCGGAAATGAATGGCATTTATTTTGGCCAACCTCCAGGGAAACGTAGGCCCAGCTTCTGCCCAAGAAAGGAATACAATTTGCTTGCCTAATCAATGCTAGAGCAGTCAGGACCTCTCAAGAAGATTAAAATAAATGCATTATCCTTCTTCGCAGAAATATACAAAGAGTCTCCCCAGATATTTATTTAACTTGGGAAATAGAAGGCAATTAGTTGAGCTTAATTATAAATTATTTACGGCGAAAAACGACGTAGAACGGATATTTTTAAAATAATAAATAAGAAAATGTAATATGCCAAAATTTCTTTCAATAATTTAATTTGTATGCCATGTTTGTTTAAGCCTGCAACGAATTCTATTATTTTAAAATATGCAAAACAAATACGTTGAAGAGAACTAAAACTCTAACGTGAAACCTGAGATAAAAATTTCAAAAATGCTGTCAAAATAATTCTTAGGATGAACAAACTAAATGTTATTTACGCACAGACAGATTTTGTCGCCTGCAGTCCTTTTGGCCAGAACATTTTCTTTAAGCCATCTTACCTACCAAGAACCTCCGACCTTTTGTGTGTATGCATCTGGCTCATGTATATTTCATGCAATATCCTGTTGAATATTTAAATTTGTGTAGACAATTTCCGTAGCCGATGGCTTTGACAATGGAATCATTAAGACAAGATAAACCCCAAAATTCCCGGCCAGCATAGAGATAAGAATGGTTGAGTGAACCTTTGGCTCACACCGATTGCACTGCATTTCATTTTGGCCCCCTAATTGCGGCTTCAGTTCAGCTGAACATAATTTATCAGGCAACCGGCAAGGAGGCAGTTGAGTTTGTTGAGTCGTCAGACACACGCCGCAACAAATTGACAATTAAATAGACTGAAGAGCGAGTGCCGAGCGGCGTGGCGAGAAAACTTGATTAAAATTTGCCAGGGCAACGGGGTAACGAAGGACCTCGAACTGGGATCCGGTACAAGGAATCCGGGTGGTGGAGGGGTTTCGTTTACCCGGCCAGTCACGTGCGTCAAAGGCAGCTGTTGCACACTGTGTGGTCATCCCCGCTCGCCTGCTCCTTCGAACGGCATCCAATATATGGCAGCACCGACTTGGCCACGTACGTGACCAACTGCAAAGCTGTCAAAAGTTGTGAAAATTAAAAAATAAAGTCCAACAAATATGCGCACAAGACACAAGAAGCTGCTGCCGCACAGACGAAAGCCAATGTAGTGCGGTGTCCAGTCAATGGATGATGTCTTCGTAACAGTTGTCCTTAAATAATGCAGAATCGGTTTATGGCTATTGAATGTAGAAAATGTGCTGCAGTAAAGTATTGTAACTAAAAGCAATTTATGTTCTAAATAGTATATGCTAACACTTACATTTACTTGTATTACTAATAAATAATAAACAAAATGCTGTTAAGCCTCGCGATTCGCTTCTTATCCCTCTAACCTATGTAATTCATGTCACGTCTGGCAGGCAGTTAAAAAATGTTCAGCTTGAGGGTGAAAAATAATTAAATTAAGCCAACGCACATTCATGAAAATGAGAGCTAATAATAAAACCAAAATTCGATTCATAAAGCTGTCACTCATCTCTTAAATTGCGCTTGGCTAACATTTTTCCTGACCACAAATGTCCATATACAAACGCAATGATGTCGTTGCCCTGGCCTTTGCATAACACCAAAAATGAAAAGGATATATATGGTAAAATAAAAAAAAAAAATGCACAGTAGAGTTTCGGAGCGCTTGTTGTCACACCAGCCACATCAATGGGTCCCCGCACACAATGCAACATTTTTAGAAATGCCAAAAACAGTGCCACACACTCAGACGCACTCGATGCATTTTTTGTACCCTTTCCACAATGTCATACAGCCATCAAAGTCCGTTCGCGAACAATGTACGATGTAATTTTTATGCAGCAAGCACAAATTTCTCTGGGGTGCACTATGTAAAACTGACAGATGAGTCCCGCTCCCAGCATCCCAATTCTGACCGGAAAAATAACAAAGAAAACATACATATATAGAAAATGGTCACTGGAGTTGTATGTAAATCACCGATATATCAAATGTGAGTGTGCTGAGCTGGTAGACCAAAAATGTTAAGCTGTAATTTGCGGCAAAAACTGTTTACTGCACAAAAAAAAAAAAAAAATGCACACGAAACGAACTTTGAAAAGTTCCATTCTAACTAGAACTCCGGGGCAAGTAGAAGTTGTGATCTGTAATGATTTTCGTTGCTGATGAGCTCTGACAACTTTGAATAGTCAGGGGACTGAATGGCGGTCACATTTTTGCAGTCAAAATGATGGATATGTCGATGTTAGGTTGCTGAAAATTGGAATTATAGATGGAAGCTGGCCTCAAAGAGAAACTAGGGCATGTTTAAAAGCTGACTTCTGAAAACGGAAAATTTGCAAGAATTTAAAGTACTATACGGCAATATTAGAATCTGTTATATCTGTTAAAGTGTATTCGTATTCAGAGTTACAGTCAGAGATTGGCATTTAGTTAAACTGTTTGCCACAACTTAAATCAAGTCAAACTCATTAACGGCTTCTTACTTTCCCAGCTGGAGGTATACGTGTAGAAAATCTCAGACAGAGAAAATGAAAGCCCTTTTGCACAGTTTTCACACAGCCCGCACAAAATGTGAGCCAAAAGAACTTCAACCAAAAGATTTCTATCAGCCCGAGCAACCATCCTGCCGTAGACCCCTGCTCTTCAGTCCATTCAGAGCTGGGAAAAGCTAACCAAAGTGTTGCACTTACTGCATTTAAATGAAATTAAACATATTTCCTGCAGCGACAAAGCCAGAATTAATTTGTTGAATGCATTCGCAAAAGGGCCAGGGGCGCCGAGAAATGGGTGGGGGGAGGGGTGCTCCGCGTATTTTGTAAGATGAAAGTTTCGCGCTTCGAGCTTATCTTAAGTGTGCTCCACGCTTTTGCACTCAACTATTTTAGCAATGTGGATGAGAGGCTGGCTGTAGGCAAAACTTTGCCGACAAATGTGGTTTCCGGTGCTGTCTCACTTCCACCCTACCTCTATCTCTATCTCTACATATATATAATGTAATATATATATATATATACGTATATATATGCGGCTGTAAGTGGCGTCTGAATCTTCGTCTCGCCGTGGCATAATTTTCGCGCTTTTGTGCGCACAATTTAAATGACTTTTGAAAAGTTTCTCGAGTGCCGCAAAGCAGGCATTTCAGATAAGAGTGCAAGGTGTCTTCGTTTCCCATTTCTCCGACCCGCAGAATCTCTGTTCCCCCGTTCAAAAGCCCTGTAATTATGATAATGTTAGTGTGCCCAAGTGGTTAGCCCACAGATGTGTGGAGAACTTTGCGAATGCTGAGGAAATATTGCGTATACGCAGTGGGGTTGCGACCGCAACGTTATGTCTTGCACAATGGTGGCAAGCAAAATTGTTTCCACTTTGAATTAAGTTTTTAAAATTCGTTTTAAATATTTGTTGTAATATTTTTTATAGCCACCTTAAGCTTACTTACATCTTACCTACCTTTCTTCGCACTTAATCATTATTCCATCAGTATATTTAAACTATAAAGCCATTTACTCCAAATTAGACCCCTTCTCATCCCTTGTTGATCCTTTAATAGGTTACTTTGTGGTAAACTAGGGGTTTGGAGCTGCGTGTCGAAGCTAATTGCTGAACGACGACGCTCAAGTTGCTGAAGTCTATGCAAATAACATTAAGTTATGAAACATTTTTCTTGTGCGATCCCAGAAAGTGTTTAGCATATTTTGTGTGAAATTTGTTTGCGTGACTCAAACAATTAGTAGACACACACCGAGGTTTTGGCAGTCTGCCGGCTCCACACTTAGCGAAAAAGGAGAAAAGTAGACCGATGACAACAGGAACAAAGTTGTAGAAATATCAAAAAGAAAAAAAATTTTCGGTGTACACGTATGTGTTTAATTTGGCGCTTTGTGTAAATAAACGCTTCCATTAACGTTGTTTTTTTTTTTGGTGGCGCGGATTGTTGAAACCAACCGCCAAATGTCAAACTACTAAAAGGAGGAAATTTGCATAAATGCCAAACCAAAACCAGAGCCAACAACATTGGGCATTTCCCCATGTAATTGAGAGCTAGAATTAAATGCAAATGGTTTAATGAAACAACGGTTATTTATGTTAATTTAGTTTGTTGGTTTTTGTTCGGTTTGTTTTCTTTTTTTTTTGTATCAATCAACCTAAAGTTTTATTGTTTAATTATTATCGCATAATTATGTAACTGCTTACAATGTAGTTTTATCAATCTTAATCGTAGATTTAATTAATTTACCATCGTTTTGCGTTTCTTTCGAGATTGTTTTTTATACATAAGTTAGGCATTAATAATTCAGCTCAAATTTCGCTTAATACAAACATAATATACTTGAAATATTATATTTAAAAAGAGTTATTAAACATTGGTTTTTAACTTAGCCAATTCCTATAAAGCAACAATTATTTCGATCTATAAATACCGAAAACAACAAAGAATATTTCCTTTAAAAAAAATATAAATACATAGATTTCTGAAATTATAACTTGTATTAATAGTTGTTTACGTATTTTACAAATTGCCAACCTCTTCATAGGAAAACACATCCGTTTATTACGCACAAAAAGCTATAAACATTTTACATATATTTCATTTGATGATCAGCTATTTTTATTAAATACAGGCAACAGACAATTTAATTACTTTGTATAGGCTATATAGTTTTTATATATACGTTTTTTTACTTTATTATATTACTTGCCAAATCAAGTACGTTGAACCTTACGAACTTTACACAAATCTCTTTTGGCTTTGTTAATTACGCCCAGAGTTTTTGACTAGTATGTTTGAAGTTATTTTCTGGCTGATTCAATTGTTCATTTTTTAAGTAAGTGTTTGATGCCTTAATTATTATTTCTCATATTTACACGCAACTAAAAGGGTCACAATGTATTTACAGCTACATTTCGTTATGGATATGACCTCAATTATAAAGATTTATTTACAAACATAACTGAAATTTTAATTAGCACAATTTACTAATTAAAAATAAAATGTGTGGCTAAATACGGCAAATATTTGACGAGCAATTTATTAAAGCCCCAAATAAACAATGCAAACTGTGTGGAAATTAGTTCATTATGACTGACAATTTAAATAAATAATAAATGCACGGCAAGTGTTACAGTGAAAAATATACGACTCCCTAAAGATTGTCACATATCCTTGGCCTGTTGGCCAAGGATCTGCATTTATAATGCTTAATTAGCCGCATTGTTGAAGTTAACTGCATTGGCGACCTTATTTTCCAGTGCCCGTCTCTGGGTAAAATTAAATAAATTGCATTAATTTTGTTATTGTCGAAGCGTCGACGCATACAGGACACAATGTTGATTATCAATATTTTTAACGCTGAATGCGCTTTTCTCCTTTTGGCATTAACAATGTTAATAAACGAAAGGGCAAGGCGAATGTCGATGCGGATGGAGAAAGCAGAAAGGGCAATTTCGCATGCGGTTTTCCATCGTTCATTATGTTTATGTCAATGCAAACTTTATGCAACACAAGTTGAATTATTAAAACCGTGCAACGGCGACGTTGGGGAATAAATACTGTAAATTGGCAGGCCTTTAACCTGCAACCCTCCGCATGTTTATACATATACATGAACACATATTGTACATACATGCAAACATACATATGTACATACATACATGAACCTATATGCAAATGGGCCATATATCTTCTGGCCTTAATGTCATTTTTCTTTGCCACGTCGATGGCGCGGATGTCTGTCTCTGGATTGGCCATGGATCCTGGTTTCTGCTTCCTGGATCCGGAATCCTTCTCACTCAGTCCTTGGTCGATCCCGGGCATGAGTTATGGCCAATAAATTGGACATGTTAACTGTGTGCCATTGTGCGGGGCCAAGGAACCGCAGGCCACGCAATTTTATGCTGAAATTAATTGCAAGTATTTCGCACGGAGAGGCAGCGCCAGAGGCGGAGAAGAACAGACAGCGAAATGACACACATGGCAACGGGTCGTATGAGTAATAATATAATTAGCATGCACATTTATTAAAAAGTGATGGAAGTGCACAAAAGCCGCCGATGATGACGATGACGAGGGTTTCCTGGTTTCCGAAAGACCAGGAAACGGAATCAAGGTATTGCAAATTATTATTGCAAATTTTTTGTCGTCCCACTGACAGCGGGTAAACTGTTAAAATGAATGACATTTTCAAGGCGTTTAAATGTCGCTTGGCAACCAAATTCAGAGCTATCGATGGGCGAAAAGGGGCCGTGGCCTGACCTGACATCTCGTCGACTTTTTCCTTCATTAAATAAATTGGAATTCTTTGCTGCAGTTGGGAAAAGGGGTGATAACTTCGACACGGATTGAACGAATAAATAAGATTGCATAAATTTTAAATGGGACATAATAAAAGGTTAAAAGATAAAACAGTTTCTTAAAAATTTAGATATGATATTAAGATATGTTTAATTTGAAATAAATTTGTACAATTGTAATCTTTATATTGGCTGTTAAGCTTCAGTGTTTCTGTTTGAGATATGGCAAAAGTAAAAAAATTACAACTCAAATAAATATGTTAAATGATTCCCGCTCTAGAAAAGCTTTGCTTTGGCGCATTTTATAAACTAAATTTTATAAATAATTTTGTGACAAGCAATTCATCTCAAGTCTTTTTTAACTCTAACATACGTGTATTGTACAATTCGATTTTCATACGATTTTCATATGATCGTTAATTTATCTTAAGCTTCGAATTTCATAAGTTCTATACATACAATGAGCATTTTATTGTTCTGCAAAATACTTCTTCTTTTTCTTTAGGTTTTCGATTTTATTTTAATAATTTTACAAATTCCTATAGCTGTGAAATGAGCCAAGTTTGAAGCAGTTTTGTTTGTTAATTATTATTATTGGATTTTTGATATACTTTCAGCTATGAAATATGATGATGTACCTAAACTATTCCCCCGTTTTTCTAGACCCCCTTTGGCTGCATTTTCCAAATGCTTATTGATTAACTCGAACGATTTATTGATTTCAAAGCAGGGTCAGATAGATTCCAGAGCCGAACAGCAATGCTCTATGAAGCAGCAGGCCAGCTAAGAAAACAATGATTTACATGACAATTGTCACAGGCAAAAGACTTTCCAGGACTTACCCACTGACGAGGCGGCGTACTCATTCGGTGGTCGTTCTGTGTAGAACGTGCTCTTGCCTATCGCCAAGGATCCTTTGGAGCCCATCGATGATAGACTATTTCCCGCCACTCCTCCTGGCAATGCCGAGGTCTGCATCGAGGAGGAGGACGAGGCCGCCGAGGAACTGCCTCCCGAAGATGACGAGGAGGCCGAGCCTGGATATAAATCGTTCTTCATGGCATATCCCACATCCGTTTGCAGGGATTTCGTTGTGTCGTTGCGTGATGAGGGTATGATATTGTCTGGAGATTACAAGTGAAATTATACATTTTAATAGGCAAGTATACAGTAGTCACTCGATATGTATTGCATAATACATACAATAAAATAAAAAATAATTAGTTTGAATTTAAAGATATCAATGTAAACTTCCACTTGCTAAAACTCTGTTAAGAAAGAAAAACCTCCTTTTTAATATGCCTCGTGTCACACAAAATTAGTCTATGAAAAGTTTCAGTAGCCGGAAATCGACAAGAAGTTTTCGTTGCTGTCGTTTACTGTTTGTTCACTTGTGGGTCACTATTGGCTAGTAAAAGTTGTGGTCTCTTAAACAAAACTTAACCCCACGCCTGACATGGTTTTCAAGTTAAATTGCGTGGAAATCTTGGCTGCGATACAAAAAAATTTATATCGTCGCACAATGGAGCGAACCAACACACATGCGACTGCACGCACACACACAAACAATAAGATCCTTTGTTGGCTGACTCCTGGATTAGGTTCCGTTGCATTGCTCGCGCGCTGCTTTGCCAGTCACTTTAAATAAAATATGCTTGGTCTTTTGCTCTGCTCTCCAGCTCTCTGCAGCTACCCAGCTCACGGGCTCAAAGTCTGCGGCAGTGTTTCAAATGTGTTTCCAACCTAATGCCCCCGAAAATCCTCCTCCGCCCCAGCATAATCCCGGGCATATTGCTTTGCCCCGAGCCAGAGGACGTGGACTTGGACATGGGACACGGGTATGGATGTGGGGAGTGGAAGTGGAAACGGGAAAAGGACACGGCCACGAGCCCGAACGGAGACTTGAAAGTGTGTGTACTTTTCTGCTCGACTTGAATTTCAACAGGAGCTACTGAAGAACACACGGAAAAAAGTTGCCTACATAAAGAAGAAAATTATAGGGCATCACTCATAATTTTATTTAAGAATAATTTCAACAATGTATATTTTAAGGAAAATGGTAATATATTAATATTATTTATAAAAATAGAAATATTTTTTTTAGCATTGATGTAAGCTACAAATGCAGAAACCTTTTCTCCTATTGTAAATGGAGCTGGAGAAAGGCGAAAAACCCCCGTCGCTGAAATAGTCAAAAGTGCTTTAGTTTATCTCTAGGTGGGCGTGTGCCACACCCCCATCTCCCATCTCCCACCGGCACCCCAACCCCTCCTCAATCCCTTAGCACAAGCCCTGTTTGTGGATCTGTCTGGCTTAGCTGCTACTTTCGCAGTTTTGTTTGTGGCTCGCCGTATCCTGTATCCTTCACTTTCTGTGTGACTGTGCGAGTGTGTGGTGTGACTTTCACGCTCAACGCTGAATGTGTTGAGCGCAAATACGCAGCATTCTACACCTGGGGGTGGTCCCACCCAGCGCCCACCACACTTCCCCCCCCCCCCCAATTTCCACACACACTTTTCCGACTGATACTATACTTACTCTCCCTGGACTCGACGGTGGTGTGGGTAACCTGCTTGGATGGTGTGGATGGCAAAGGTATTTCTGCAAATGGAATTGAATAACATTGCATAATTAATAATTAGAAAGGCATTCAAGCAGCATTAGCCCAGCGGCCAACGGCAAATATATAATAATAAACAAAATGGTTTTTCATTACATTACGCTAGCGGAATTAATGTAGCTTGCTGTGCGTTGGTTAAGTGTGTCAAGTGTGCGGTTTTTCTACAGGTAAGGTCAAACGTACACTTTCCTAGCTTCAGTGGTTGGCGATCTCGACACAAAGAGTGCATAAATCAAAGAAACTCAGCTTTTAGTTAAAAGCCACGGGGGCTTTCAGTCATAAACATAATTAGGCTGCGAAGTTATAACCGAACTAATTACTGGAAAATCAACTTTAAAATGTTCGGTTGCCCATTTCTTTCAGCAACAGTAGGAAAGGTAAATATCTGAAATCTAGCTACAAGCATTAATTGTTATTAAATTTAAACGATTGGCAATGAACCCCAAAGCAAAGGATAACAACGAAAGAGCCAAGATCAACGTGTTTCGGGGATAACCTTTGGGATAGAACAACTTTAGCATTTGCCATCTGCACAAGTCGAGCAGCAACTTGTAAACAGGAGAAAAGCCGAGAAAACAGGTAAAGTGCATAAAAAATAAATAAATAAATGCAGTCAGCGCACACGTATATACACGTATACATATACTATATGTTCGGGGGCGACTCCTTGGGCTGGCAAACGATACAAAGTCAAACAATTCCGAAATTCACCTTTATTTTCCGTTTACGTTTATGGTGAATGTGTCTCCGTGTGGCCACGGGGCATGAGGATGCCGGGCTGGGTGTGGAGGACATGGGGCAGATGAAGCCAGACAGAACCCACCAGCCACTAGCCACCACTCGTTTAGTTTTACGCTCCGGAGGACAACGTATAGTGCACATATACTCGTAGGGTCGTGTGGATTCAGGGTCTATAGGTAAAAGCTTTTGGCAAAATTGTGCCACAAAGGGCGAACGATATTGCATTGCTCGGGGTGTGTGTAAGTGTGTGTGTGTCTGTGTGCTTGTGTGTATATTTGCCGTAACTAGTGCACTTAAGTCACCAATACACATGCACTTACCGTAAACACGTATGGAGCCTTCCGTTTCCCCCAGCGAGTTCTTCGAGATGCATCGATAGTTGCCAAAGTCACCATATTGTAGGTTTCTTATCGTCAGCTTCATGTGGGCACTGCAAGAAGGATACGTTAAGCTTAAGGATATATCCATGGAGCAGCTTATCTTCCCGACATTCCGAAAGGGGGGCTAAAACATTTGCACTTGCACCTGACCCCCAAAAAAAAATGCCAAGTGCAAATGGTTGATAAATATTTAAGAACACAATTTTCGATGTAGTTCGTTTTTATATTCCTTATTCTGTTTTTGTCCAAAAGTGACTTACCGATAGGAGTTCTCCGTGTAGTCGGTTTTATACTTTTTGCTCGGCAACACCATCACCGAATTGTATACCCAATAGATAATGGCTCTGCGGGCAAGGAAGAAAAAACATTTCGAATCGAATGTAAACGAAACTAATCAAATTCTCAAATGAAAGTAAATATTTTAACAAAATCAAAGGCAAATCGAATGAACAAAATTCAACAGAGACACATCGACCACCTGAAATATCAACAGATGCACACATTCATCTGCAATCAGATGCAATGTAAAATTTGTTTAATCCTATAAAAATAATGTGGAAGTGACTGAAAATGTAAATTTTAAACAAATTATTTCAAAGAGATATTGCAATTTAAGAGATTAGAAATTTATCGAAATTTTATTCGTTCATTCAGTTTAAGAAAATAACATTAAATTGAGAACTTTGAATAACTTTCCTTAATAAATCTTTTGAACGGCTTTCATACATAAGCTAATCCCATTAAAGAAAAATTGTTGAATAGACTAGATGCAACAGAAAATCCAAAATAAACCTGTCATTAAGCTAAAATGTGTGATACATGAATATGAAAGGAAATAAATATACAGCAAAAGGAAAAGTAAGAGCAAAACGAAAGCAATCCGAGTAGACTCACTTGGGATGCGCCTCCGTGTGGCAATCGATGGTTACATCTGTGCCGGATGGGGCGCCAACAAGTTGATTCGGCACCCAAATCATTGGCGAGACTGTGGATAAAGAGAGATGGAAACGGAAAAGCAGGTTGATATGGTACGTTAGCGAATGTAAATGACACCTGGGGGAAAATTCAGGTGATACGAAGGCTGGGAAAGTGCCGCTGCAAAGCACGCATAAGCGACAGAATTACGCCTGTTCAACATTTTGTGTGTCTGCTCTTCTTTTTTTTTTTTTGCTATGCGCCAGCTTAAAATGAAAGTGCAATGACAAAGCTGGAAACTTGGACGAGAAATACAATATGGCTAAGACAACACGTCAGTGAAATGAGGGTACTAGAAAAATAGATTAAGTTTTGCAGGAAGTACGTGCTGCGGATGAAGAGATGCCCAGACCAAAAGAAAATTTGTATACGTATTGTATATATTCTTGCAGCATGTACCCCTTTCTCAACTTAATTGCAAATATCTCTAATGACTTCTAAGCGCTCTATCAAAAGATTTTATACTTTTAAAGTTTCTCGAAAATAACGTGTCGGCTAGCCGTTTTCAATCATACCTCTTAAGTCCAAGTATTCTCAGCATATTCAGCTTTCATTTTATTTAACACGAAATATGTTGATATTTTTTTACGCTAACCTCAATGAGAAAAGCAAACGTGAAACCGAAACCGAAGAACCCTTTTTCAAACGTGCAACATAAATGAAAAAAGCAGCATGCTGGTTGGAAATTTTAGAGGCTCCTGACAATGCCTACACCTGCAATATGAGGATTTCTGCTCGTTTTCAGGTGCCCCGCCCCCTTTTTTAACGCCCCCCTTGACTCAGCCACGCACAAAACCGTTCATAATAAAATAGAGAGAAAAATACACACACACACACACACACACGGCGAAACAGAAAAACGCCGTCAAAGTCATACGTGCAACGCCGCCAAGTGACTTTATTGCAGGTACGTGACGTGAATTATTGTCAAGGGGGGTGCAGATTGGTGGACCAGGGGCGTAGTCAGGGGCTGAAACTCGTTAGGATTAACAAGCGTTTACTGGCGCACGGCGTGCAATGGCAACCTAGCTTTTACGCCCAGCTACAGGACACCAAGTCTGCTGTTCAAAGGATGCTGACGAAATATATAGAAAAAATCGGGAAATATTTTAAAGTTTTTTGAAACTTTTGGAATATTTTTTTATCAGATTTTATATATCGCCTGCTAGTTCCCTCAAATCTAATCATTTTTACCCTTTTCCTTCATGCTCTGTTGGTTTTAATATTTTTAGAAATATTTCGCTCAGTGTATTCTATACATGTATCCGTTGTTATATATCCAGCTGCATTAGATGGCGCCAGCTTAGCCGCGTTTGTCACTCATTGCCGGAGCAACGAGCGTGCAGTTAAATTGATGAGCAGCAGGTACAACCAGGAGGCGATGCGCGGCTCCATGAAGGAATATGGCACGAAAACCAGATACCCAGGATGGTTTTGTGTTTGGTTGGCACGATGCCTGGATGGATGCCGGTAAGCTGGGATGGTCGGATAGATAGATAGATAGATAGATAGATGGGTAGATAGATAGATGGATAGCCTGGTTGGATGAATGGCCTCCTCGCGTTCCGGTAAGTGCGCGCGCGTGTTTCAACTAAACTGACAAAGGCAGCCAACTACGGGTCTAATATAATATGTACCCATCCCAAGGATTTCCCCCTCAATTGGTGCCGCTTTCATTCCTCATTTAGTAGAGTTCACCCACACTCCAACGCCCACGCCCACCCCGGTAATCGAATACTCACACTCCACGTCCAGAATGATCCGCTTGGACACCGATGGCGGTACTCCATTGGTGGCGATGCACAAATAGGCGCCCATTTCATTGCGACTCACTTTGGTTAGAGGCAGGACATCAGCATCGTACACGAGAACTGTTGTTTTCGATGAGCGATTTTGGGGCGGCAGGTAAATAACCAGTACATGGAAATAAGCGTGTTGAAAGCATTGTGAATTTCAATTTAAAATGGTTAGGGTTATTCAGGAGCCGACTTAAACATCTGGTTGAAGTATATGCTATACTTAAAATTATGCTACAAAATCAACTGCTTTGCTTTTAAGTCATGCCAAAAATGATGCTCCTTTTAAAAGCTTGCAGACACAAGTCATTTTTTTTTTACCTTTTTATTATCTACGTATCAAACATACCTTTCTTCTTCTTTTCGACGGCAATTTCCTCTCCATCCTCGCGCCGCCAAATGATTTTTGGGGCCGGGAAGCCATCGGCCCGGCACGTCATGTTGATATTTTGATTTTCACGCACCGCCACCGACGACGGCGTACTCTCAATGTCCAAAATATTTGGTGGCACTGCGGGACGGGTGCAATCCGAATCAGCTCAGGTTGATTAAACAGCGGGTGTGGGGATACTCACCGACCACCTGTAGGTAGCCCACTTGGCTAATCATCGGGTTGGTGTTGACCTGGCACATATAGTAGCCGCGATCGTCCTGATGAGCCTGATTCACGTGCAGCAGCCACGTGTTGTCCGTGTATGTGATGCTATATCTCGGTATCCTTGATATCACATGCCGGTGGATGGTCAGTATCATTTGCCTGTCTATGTGAATCCAGGCAACCTGCAAAGTGTGCATAGTTTTCAAGCTTAACTCGCATTATTCGATCAATTTTTCAACTAATGTCGTGAGACCTCAGGGTGTTCTTTAAAGAGCCAGCCATCCATACTCCAAATGGGATTGCCGGCTAAACACATGTGGAGACCCTGCCATTATAAATGAACGTCATGTTGTGACGCAGGACCCCAGGATAAAGCCAGCCTGACAGCTGTTTCCGCATTTTTAATACACTTTTTGCTCCTTCTGTTCGCACTTTCTTTTGGACTTTGCTCTGCCTTGCAGCAGAAGACATGTTACACTGAGAAATATACATTTTCCAAGGCAATGAAATCGTGGAAATGTAATCCGAGATAAGTGCCTGTTTTGTGATTAACTTAAATCTAAATTCCCCTGGATTTTCTAATTTTATATTTTGCCCCTTAAAACGATTAATTTTTGAAGATTTTGCTAGTATTTACTCTCTAACATCTTTTCTTACTCTGTGATGGAGACGAACTCTTTCTGGTGGAAGGACTTTCCCAGCCTTGAGTTAGCAGGAAACTTTTCAAATTTGCCCCCAGCACCAACACTGACAGCAATGAGTTTCCCGCTTTACTGTCCTCGGCCATTTTCCTCATGTCCAGGCCAATGTTGACAAAAGTCCAATAAGGGGCAAGGAGCAAGGACTCGTGTCCTAGCTAGGCCCCGGTGGTCCTGGCGACAGTGTTTTATATGAAGTTGATATGGCGAGTAAATATTTGTGATTTGTTATGAGCTCGCTGTGTGCCAGCAGCTGAGGGAGATAAATGATAAGTGATTTTCTAGTCATTTTGTTTGGTCCGAGAGAGCATCAGAGGTCTTTCGTCCTGGCCAAAGCGTATCCATAGCTTAATGTGGATTAGATGCATATATGCATCCAGCGCCGACCAGAGCTCATAAATTGTGTCTCCGGGCAAACAAAACTTCGACTTGCTAATGACAGCAGAAAGTCATCGATAGCAAGCACAGAATGTCCATTGTATTTTCGGGTAATATTTTGATAGGTCTGTTTTTATCTTTAGCTGCCAATTGAGTGCCAGAGAAGTCTGTCATTCTGCCTGCCTGTTAGTCAGTTATTCGGTCAGTCAATCGCCTGGGTCGTTGTGCAATTTGTGAAATTGATTTTTGACACTGTCCGTCTCGCTGGCAAACCTCTTCATCAACGAGCCGAGGCTCGACCATGGAGCTCAGTTTACGCACGATTTATGACAGTTTCCCCGGGGCTTTCCCCTTCCCGGAATTTCTGCCACTTTCTACACGTTACTCACCTTATAGCCACCCAAATGCTCCACAACGCAGGGCAGATTGGCATCTCGACCCACAGCAACGGTGACGTTTGGTATTGGCTGCGCAAAACGTGGCTCATCCATCATGACTGCAAGTGAAAAGTGGCGGCGAAAGTGGGTTAGTTAATGAGAGAAAGAGTCAACTGGGAAACCTAATTCTGCGCCTGGCCAAGGAAATTTCACTCAGCTGAGTAATGGCTTTAATAATGCTCGAATTACAATTGCTGGAAATTTCTGTGAGGTAATTGAAGGCTTTGGAAAATTCTTATCGCGTAAAATTACTCAAGCTTGATTGGATTAAATTATAAAGCATTTGCTCGTCATCAATATAAAAAGTAATCCCTTTACACATAAGAGCATGGAAAAAAATAAGTCTCAATTAAGAAATCATATTTTCCATTAATACTATCTCAAACTATAATATTTTAAAGTACAGCCAAAGTTTGATGAACAAAATAAACACCTTAAATATGAAATTATTCTTTAGTATATTTCAGCACGGAGCTCGTTTTAAGTTTTTACTTAAGTCTCCAGAAGAACATTTTTTGCCAAAAATAGTTTGCGAAAAATTCTTAAGTACGTATGAATAATTTGTGGGGAGGACCAACTCGAAGCCCCACTTCTCGCCATGGCAACCATAACGAAGTCATTAAAGCCCAGCAGAGTACGCCGGGTAATAAAAATAAAGAAGTGCAAATGTTGATGGAGGAGCAATAGCAGCTGTTGCCGGAAATCCCTGACCCACAGGCCAAATATAATCAACAGCAGCTACAGTGGCAACGGCAACCGCAGCGTCATTATGAAATAATTAAACAAAGCAATTTTTTATCTGCCGGGGGGGGGGGGAGAGCGGGGAGTGCAATGTGGAAGTGGCATGGTGGGTGGGGCAAAGTGGCAGCACGTAGCTGCTGCCTGTTGAGGCTGCCTGATGCCACTTTTGTCTCCGTTTTCCTTTTCTATGCATTCAGCTCGTGTTCGTGCCGCTGTCTTTGCCGCGGAAGTGCTGCACAAAAAGTGAAAATAATATAAATACTAGCGCATTCCGAACAACGACTATGCAATACCTGACTAATGGATTAAATTAGGCAACTCCTGCACTTTTTAAAAATTAAAGTTTTTTAAATGAAAACTGTAAATAGTTTACTCTTAGAGACTTGCATCCTATCATTGAAAATGTGGTAAACAATAATAATATTTACACACATTCCACACAAATTTATGATATTAAAATTCATGAGCTATTTCTTGAGGTATTGTAAGCCCAAAATATATCTTTAAAGGAATAGAATCTCCCGAATGTATCTACAAAATACAATACCCTGTCGAATTGCAATATGCCCATGTACACTACCAGTGTCGGATATAAAAACATGGTCTACCTCCTGGCCAAGTTGATGGGGCCGTGTTGCCGTGTTATCTGCGTCATGCAGTCGAGGCACGGCCCCCTGCGCCCCAAACTTCCTGCCACGCCCCTTTTGGGCCAGTAGGCAGGAGCATTGCAACTGTATCACGGTTCACGGCTTTCACCTGCGTTCGGTCCGGAGTTTTGGGCTCTCTGCGAGGACCAGCGCGTTGCCAACGTTTTGAGGTCTCATTTTCTTAATTAAATTATGGCCAGATCTGACAGTTTCAACACGGTGAACAACACGTATTCGGTGGCGGAAATGCGAGCATATGGAAATGCTTATTAAGGAGTATTAAACGAGAGAGAAAAAATGGCCAAGGAAATGCTTTCGTATGGAAAAATCAAGATTTTGATATTCCCATTTGGCTTGAAGAACCACAATGTTTTAAATGATTTTTTTTGTATTCCAAAAGGAACTAAATAAATAAAATATATGAAAAATCGTAAAGTGCTAAAGTGCATACGCATTAAAAAGGCAATATGAAATTAATCACTTTAAATCCCTGTTGAATAAAATGAAAGTGAAATGTGTGAAACGTTTGAAAACAAACTAATCCCAGCATTAACAAGCTTAAATTTTGTTATTTATTTAAAGCCTGTGTTGAATAAGTTCAGCGTTATTCATCTGGCTCAACCATTTGATTAAACTCTAAATCAATAAATTATGAAATTTATGGGTGTGCTTACCGTGCGTCACCAGATTTGTCATATAGATGAGGAACATAATCCGTCGATTTGTGAAGCGACTGGGAAATATATTTAATGCTATCAGCAGCAATTTAACTACCGTTAGAATAAACATTTTGTTGTATTCGTTGTTGCGTTATTATTTTTTTTTTTTTTGCTTTTCTGCGTTTAATTTTATCTATGTCTGGTGCTATAAAATATGTGTTGAATTATTTACACTATAGTTGTTAATTTTTGCACAGCATTTTTATTTGCACTCCGTATTCTTTTTCGATTCCTATTTTTATTTCGTTAAAACATTTATTTGATTTGCGTAATTTAATTTGCACACACAAGTGCACACTTTGGCAATTCAAATTTCATTTAGCGTAAAGCTTTAAAAATCGCTTAATTCACTTGACGCGCCGAATGGCATTTGCCCATGGTTTCTGTTGTTATTGTTGTGTTTCCGCGGCTGTTGTTTTTCCTGTAAATGAAACAATGAAAATGAAATAATAAAAATGCAGCCCACACACACATGGAGAAAGGCGGAAAAAGGGGGGCGGTAAAAATGGCCACAGAGGAGCGCCGATTCCAGGGGATTATGGCATTTATTATTATTATGCCAGTCGTCCTGCTATTCGGCAATCCACTCTCCCCGTTTCGCTGTTGTTGCCCAGGCTTTTCAATGTTGTATGTGGACAACAAGTTTTCGCAGCCAAAATTAAATGATCGAAATGATCGACGTCAGAAATACCCTGCTGCTACCTAAAGCAGGGAAACTAAAGTAGGAACTTGTGTTTGTGAACTATAATTTCTTTTTTCTACATTTAAAATATTTTCTTAAAAAATAATTATGAATTTTAAAGGAATTACTTTCGTTGTAACCATTATATCAATTCAATTTGTAAACAGTAACCAAGCATTTTAAACCCCTTATATGCATTGTTAGTAAAGCTTGTAATACCATTTCTACGCTTACTGCTTATATCTTAAATTAAATATGAAATATTGAAGTGAAAATTCACGACCTGTGTAATTAATTTTTTATCGAAGAATTAAAAAGATCTGAGCCTGGGAATTCTTTCGAGCGATTCCCAGGAACTTTAGCATATTTCAAATAGCAATCATGATACCCATTTTAGTGGTCGGGGAACAATGGGCGTACGCAATGCAGGTTGCTTCATTTCATTACCGGGAAATGGGAAATCCCCCAGCAATGAAGGGGGTTATGACTGGTTGCTTGTTTGGCCGTTGGTTGTTTTCGGCTCTCGGCTTTCGGTTTGCCAAGTTCATTTGGCCACCTCTCGCCCTCTGCCAATGCAACATTTATTATTAATAGCACTTTATTCCGGTCAGTCCGAGGTTCATGCGCGAATGTGCCACGTTTGAATGCGTTCCATTGATGTTACTATTTTATGGCCCCAGAAATGCGTTCTACGGCGATGGATGGCCGGTAGTAACGGCTGTGTCATTGCAACAGTTACTTTTACGGTCGACGTCATGGTGACCGCTGATTTCTGGTGTAACTGGTGTTACCAGGGCTATATGACGACATATCCATTGCACATCAATTGCCTTTGTTGCGTTTTTACACATTTTTCATAGGAGAAAAATTCCCTTGGAAAGGTTGTGTTAACTATTACTTGTTACTTATGTTAATTATATAAAATATTTTTGAAAAATTCTCAAATTTACAATACATGTTTTCAGTTATACTGAGATAAATGTGATTTACTTTATATAAGTTATTTTAGAAGTTTTAATTTAAATTGACACATTTTCTGCTTAAAGTTTTACAGGATATGCCAAAGTTTCCCATGAACACATCAGAGTTTGTGTCTCGCTTTTCCATCGAAATGCGTTACAACCGACTGGTTAGGCTGAAAATTCAGCTGCACTCCTCTGACTTGGTCCCGAACAATTTCGCGAAATGAAATATGAATGAACATTCCATATCAGCTTACTGCATTGCCAGACTCATCCTGACTTCCTGCCCATTCTGGCCACCCCTCTCACCAGCGACTGAGATTCAGTTGATCCACTTACTCAACTCAACTGAGTTGGCGCTTCAATATATAAATATTTGATACTGCCAAAAATAAAAATCTGTTTCTGCTACGATATTTGGTAGTTTTTCATTCGTTGTCTGACAAACGATTTAAATATTAATATACATGCATTTATTAATTTCGATTTTTTGCTACACATATGTACATATGTATGTTGTGAAACTATTCGGAAATAGTTACAACTGTGCGAGTTTTTGTGCATTTAAATGATTGATAATCAAATTGAAAGTTTTTATGAAACTATTGAAATGGAATTATAGAATTTTAATCAAATTAATTTTGCCATGCTTACGAATATTTCGTTGTAATTGATTTAATACATTTAGTTGGAGGTTAGAAGGTAAAATATAATATATAATTAATATTTTTAGGAGGCACATAATGACTACAAGTGCAACAAATAATTAGAGAATTCATTTCAATTATTATTATAATAATTACACACTTGCTTCCACTTCCATTTTAATTAAATAACAAAAATAAACAGACAAGCGTAAAAATCAATTTAAATGACCCAGAAATCGCTGCCAGATCATTAACATATGTCACCAGCAAAGGACACAAAAACCGAAATCATACGCACTGTGCGTGTGAGGGGGCGTGTCCTTCTGGTCTTCATGTGTGTGTGTAAATCAGACGAAATGGGCGTTTTGCTTTGGTTTTTGACATTTTATTACGGACAACATTGTTTAGCTGGTCCGATCCCCGTTCGGCTGGGCTTGAAGTAATTAGGTTGAAATTACAAATTATGGGGTCCATGTAGCAGATTATAACGACAGAGTTCGAAAAGCGGCTGAAAGGGAAATGACCATGACTGGTTTCACTGGTGGAAAATTACGACAGAAAATCATTTGTGTCGGGGGGTAAAACAAATGTTTGAAATTTTTTGCCCTCCTATTTCCGGACCTTTTTCAAACGGACAACAAACAGCAAAAGCAGCAGCAGCAGCAGCAGCCAAAACCGAAGAGAGCTCGTTAAAAAGCACTTAGGGGCAAAAATCAGGGACGGAGGCAGTTGGGTAATTATGATGCAATCAGTACGTAGCCAGAAGTCCACTTTTAGGCCAGAGCGCAATCACAACTTAACAAGCTCGACATGTATAAATTGTAGCTAACCAAGGTTTCCGCTCGCGTAACGCGAAGAAAGCCTTTTACTCGGCAAATTCCATAGCCTGTGACAAGTGAAACTTTTCGTTCGCCAAAGAGAACTGTATAAAAGCTGAAAGCGGGAAAAATCCAAACGAAAAGCCCGAAGCGAGCCAAGACAAACCATAAAAGACAGCCTCAACTGCACACTCAAGTTGAAATACAATGTAAATTATGCTCGGAGGTAGCAGAAGAAATGCCATTCATGGCTGTCATCTCCTTTAGTCCGTCTCTTTCTGCCCATTCAGGCTGTCTCTTTCCGCGACAGGAGAATCGTCGGCCAGGCAGCTGAGCAATTCCTGCAGATCTGACAGCCAGCGCACATGGAATTGTTTGCAGATGCCTGAATGTGGATACACTACACCGCCAAATTGGCATTCAAAAAATATTTAAAATAAAATAAAAATTAATTTATATTTTAAAATAATTTTCAAAAAGTATGTCTCTTAAATTTAACAATTTGAAGTTCTTTAATTTGGGTTTTAACTATATTTTCGCTTTCAATTGCAAAAATCTTCTGGCAAGTTCTTATCAAAAACATATTTTTAATAATTTTTGTAAGTGCACGCTTAAAAATGTCATAGAGTGCAGCTGAAAAATGCATTGAAATTCGTTTTCGTTTCGCTGCCATGAATACTTCACTTCGTCCACCCACAACATTTGCTACCAAGGAATCTTTTCCTTTATTTCCTTTTTAATACCACAAACAAACTAAACAAAAATAAAAAAAAAATGCGCAGAAAACGATTTGATAATTTTACATTCATTGTGTGCAGCCTGGGAGTGCTAATTAGTAAATGTTCCTGTTTTCCCCCTATTATCCTTTCTGTGTGAGCTGAGGGAAAAATAACAATCTAGTAGGGAGAGCTCCGAGCAGTTAATGAGCTTGAGGCGAAAACATAGAAGCACACATTTTCCTGTGGTCCATTTGGGTAACTAAATAGCTTATGGTTAGTTTCCGCGAATTTTAAGATTGCCTTTTGAGTTGAAAGCATTTGGCTCATTTAAAATTTTTCCAACTTTTAAATTAGCTTGAGGCATTATATTGTACATTTAAATTAATATTCGGATATTGCTGATTTTTACTGAATTCTTCAAAAGTTTTAAAAGTTCAAAGTCAACTTCAACTGACAGTTCTGTTCCACGCACCTTTTGCGATCGTCTGATTCAAGGGCTTTAATGTATTCAAGTGTTTAACAAGCAAATTTATGAGCTCTTCACCGCCTTTATCCGTTTTCCTTTATAACTTTCCAAGTGAACCCAATTAGAGTTCATTTCTTGGCAAATTGCTTCGTCTGGCAGCGATTACATTTCAGATTTCCGACCTGTCAATCTCTGGAGCAAAGCGAGCTCTTTGAGATGCAAAAAACAATTGATTTATTAATGCACTCGATGGCAATAACATGGCGCTCCTTGTTATCCGCACTTTTCCCGAGCCCAGTGCACTGAACCAGAAAGATGATGATGTTTGAATAACGAGGCAAATGATGGAAATAGACGAACCAAAAATAAAGGCAGACTATAAAAATGGTGGATAACCAGGAGCCGAATGCCGTGAGACTTGAGTTTGCTCTTAGTTGCCGGCTTGAGGAGTAATTCCTTTACAAGCTGAAGGATATTAAAAACAAGAGAGGAAGGACTTGTGCTGCAGCAGGACTTGTGCTGGTGGGAGCAGCAGCAGGGAGAATGTTGCATAAACTTAACATAAATAATGGAAGCAATATTTCAGCTGCAGGAGCCATGGGGCAGGATCCAGATCCTGCAGGAGCAAAAACGGAAAAACAGAACCAAGCAGAACCGAGAGCCCTGAGCCCAAGTAGCAACAAATGAAGTTTGGATGACTTGCAGCGCCGGCTGATTGCCGTGAAATTTATGTGGCACAGGGCTGAGTGAGCAAGCGTCTCTCGTCTTGAGCTTCAGCTGTATTTTTAATGAATTTTCCCCCGAATTCAAATTGCTGCAAAAAAAAGTTAATGGTAGGGAAAACTCCGCGTTCTCATTTGCTATTTTCCGGCTTCAGTTGCATTCAGGTAAAGCGAAATTTTAACGATCCAACCGCAAAATTTATTGTCGCCTGCTGTTGCGACACGAATTATTTTTATGGCCAACCGCACTAACACAAGATTTATTTTAATTGTTACACACTTGGTGGTTTACTTTGTATGTTTAGGTATGAGCACTTTTTACGAGCGAGTAATTTGCAATTAACTCGTTTTTAACTGTGATTAAAAGATGATTAATTTGTTGTGTTTTATTGAGAATTTTCCCTTGCGATGGAAACTCGCGGGCTGACTTCTACTTCCGGAGCAGGTTCGAGTCAAACTGAATTCAAATCGTGCCGCTCAATGGTTCGCTTCATTGGCAAAAGCAGGAAAAAAGGCTTCGGGTATCCGAAAACCGAAGTTTTCCATTCGTATTCACTCGCTTTGGACTTCGTGTATGAGTACGGCCAAAGTTTCGTTCAGTTTCGAAAACGTTTTCAGCGCAAGCGTCGTTGTTTTTCGAACGAAACACGTGCTCGGCTTTTGCTGAGAAAGAAATTCAAGGAGAAAACGGAAGCCAAATCAAAACAACATTTTGCGCCCTTTTTTTTATATCAGTATATCCCCCAACTTGGGCTGTTGTGGGACAAAAATGTGGGTGAAAAGAGCGGAAGAAGTACAACAGCAGTTACAACAACTCGCAAGCAACGCATAAATCTCATTGGCCAAGAATGTGTAAGCCAAAATTAAATCCAACGAGCGAACCGGCAAATGCTGTTCCCTCGTTTGGTTTACGCTGCGGTTTTAGGCCTCCTTAAGGGTTGACTTGAACTTGAATGGGTATTTATGTGGGGATTGGGTTCGCTTTTAGCCGGGCAAAGGTAAACATGGGTAAAGCAGGTGATTAGAAAAGGAATAAAATATAAGTAAGAAATTTAAAGTGGTAGCAAAGTTGTTACCCATAAAAATACGGGTATAACACTTGGTTGTGGGAATTTATATAAAGTATTACACATATTGCAAATATTTAATTACTCTTTCCTTATAACAGCAAATATGAAAGTGTATGTAAAGAAACATTCTTTTCAGTGGACTGCAAACCACTTGTGTTATGCTGTGAAACTTAAAGAGACTAGTACATTATGTTACCAAATAATGATAAAGACTGTTACTAAACTCGTGGACGCCCTTTTGCCCATCACAACAGAATCTGAATTTGCATTTGGTTTTGCTCGTGCAATCATAACGCACAAGCGAACCCACAAATACGCAATGACCATGGTGGCAGAACCTTACGCAATCTTTAGCCAAGGGAAATATTCTATTTTGCCTTCTTATCTCGGGACCTCTTACGAGGAAGGCCCAATGATTTCTTAAGTTTTAATGCAAAATTTTGCTTTCATATCCGCTGGTTCCGACGGTTAGAATGCTGTTGAAGTAGTTGCTTTCCCGGTATTGTTGTACCCATTCCCTTCTCCACAGTTGTGTCGGAAATCCAAGTTGATGTTTTCTTTATAAGTTCTCAAGTAAACAAGGAGCCCACTTCCTTTATGCCAGGACCACCGCAGTGAAGGCCAGCCTTGCTAAGGCTAAGTTGGATTTCAGGAAGTGCGCTCTTATACCAGGAATTTGTTTTGTTTTCGGCATATTACAATCTTGTTTGCTTTACTGGCATATTGCGGTTGACTTTTGCCAGCTGCAATAAATGAAAAAGTCAAAGAACCAGAATGGAAAGCCCAAAAAATATGAAATCCATTGAAGTCTGACTGTAACTTTAATGGAGATGCTCTTTGTGGTCCCTTTACAGTATGTGTGTACTTGTGAATCCATCAGCCAACCGGGGAAAACTCATCATAAAGTGTAGTGGATGAGAGACTTCCATTCCCACAGACATTGCAGATGGAGCCGAGGAAGGATTTACGGCATCCGCATATGGGCATCATCTTTATCCGAGTGTCTGCGGCTCCTTCTTTTATATTTATTACATCATTCGATGGCATAAACTCGCATATTAAGTGGATTGATGTATTAATATTTAAACGGCGATTTGTGGTTTGCGGTAAGCTAAAGTTGCTTGGGGGTCCAAACTCGAGCAAGTGCTTAACCTTTGACCCTTTTACGAACATATGGCAGGCACTTTAGGCATAATGAGGCATCAGCATATCAGAGAATCGATAAAACTAATCTTACCATTTTGTAGTACCATTATTTTGCGACCGCCCTACTTCCACTTCCCCCGATCTGGTCACATTAAAAGGCGCCACGCATTGTGAAGTCCCGTGCAAACTTTTGTGTGTGCGTATCTCATAAATAAAACATAAAGTCGCCTGCTTTTTATTTTTATACATTTTATATGCTGCTGCAGCCTCCGAAGTGGAGGAGAACTTTTCCGAGGTCGCCGAACATGTTTGGAAAATGTTTATAAAATGACACAGAAAGCGTACAAGTCATAAATAATGCGTTTCAGCTGGTGGAGACGGGGCATAAAAAGGTAAGATGCGAAAAAGGGGGAGAAGTTGAAGTGCCGCAGTAATTTGAAATTAGCACGCGTTTGACATGCAAATATCGGGAAACAAGTTGAGACCGCATCTCCCATCTGGCATTTACAATTGCAGGGAACACGCGGCGTATGCGCAATATGACATCCATAAGTTCTTTATTACAAAACGGAACCCTAGATGAGGGTCACTGTAAGACGACCCTAATGCTGACCTTTTTCCGTAAGTGCTCGGAATGCCAATGAGGTGGGTAACTTTAAGTTGACCCCGGTAGAGATCAATCTATACTCTATTTCCCATTATCCTTTTGTTGCCTGCGGATGTCTTTGGCAAATAAATAAATTGCAAGTGACACATGCACAATTATTTACAATTAATTACGTCTGTGACACAGTAACACCCTTTTGTCCCTTTGGACATGCAAAGGGTCAATGTCCTGGTTCCTTTTTGATTATCTCACTCAAGTATGCAGTTGTGGGGGCGTGGCATTTGTTGAACTTCCATCCACAATACACAAACTCAATCGATTAACATTTAATTGCATCTGCGGCTGCCCGAATTTCGGCCACAAATTCCGTAATCGAAATTATTATTCAGGCCTCTGCGCCAGAAATCGTCGCATTATGTCAGATCCCTGAGTGTATATATTTGATGCGAGTTGCGGGGAAAATGCAAAGCTCATCAGGTGCAGGCTGCCCATCAATGAACAATGAAATTAGGAGCTGCAACCTGGAAACTGGTATTTACCCACGTTCCAGGGATTTCCGTCAACCAAGAGCACACTGATGTGACCCCTAACCGAGGGTCAATTCAATCCGCACTCAAATAATCTCGAACAAAAAAGAAAAAAAAGTCTGAAGGCGTTTTTTCTGGCTGCGGTTTTCCCTTCCCACAATTTTGCGACAACAAACAGCAAATACTTCCGCATTTCACACGCTTTTCCACGACTTGAACTTTCCGAGGGAAAAGTGGGTAGAATTTTAAAAATAACATTTGAATGCCAGAAAGGTTTTATTTTCAGCCTCGTCGGAGGCAAAGAGAATGAAAAGAAATGAAAAAGGTTGTGGGGGAAATGGCAGTGAAATGGAAATGCAGACAACTCTATTTGGAGGTGTTTTTCGGAGGGGAATGTTTCTTCATTTGCGACTGAGTGAATAAGTGACACTTTTTTCGCCGTTGTTTCCAAGCGCAGACAAAATACAAACAAACTGAACCAAAGTTCTGAATTTTTCTAAATTGGTGTGTTTGCTCTGCACTTTTTCCTGTTTGCAACTCTCTATACTGCTACTGATCCGATTGAATATCGTTGAAACGCGTTACAGAACATTAATATTTGATTTTGTTGTTTGTTTTTAATTTACTCGAGTGCAAATTTGTTTAGCAATGCCCATCTCACTCCCCATCCCACATGAGCAGCCAGACGAAAGTCATTCGGTGCCCTTTTCGATGGCACCCATTAAATCCCCTCAACTCCTGTCTGATGCACTCCATTGATGGAAATCGATATTCGGATGGAGTCTTGCCACTGCACTGCACTCGAATCATTTCAGAAATCAGAAGAAGAGTATATATCCTTGGTTTCTATTTCGTAGGAAGTGCCAATTTCCCTCCATCCCTTTTCCTGTTCTAATGAGTTTCCTTGGATATGAGAGAGTTCTTATGTACAAATCCTCCCAGTGTTGATTTATAAATATCTCTTATTATTTATGCCCTCAGCTAAGCATCTTTACACATGCCCATGCAAATGCGTAAATATCCTTTTCAGGCACTAGATTTATGCACTCCAGATGCTGGACTGAGTCAGAGGTTAAAGGAAGGCAAACTTCTTGATGCTTTTCAGGCGAAAGCGAGTCCGATTTAGAAAGGATTTGACCCATTCGTCTGTTTGCCGGGAAAATGTATCCCAAAAACTTAAATTCCATTTATATATTTCATCATCATCTGAGCTCAAGTGCTCACACGAGGGGCGGGAAGGGGAATGTGCCAGCTGTTAATATTTTGACAATGATGCATAAGTCCTGGACGGCGGACACAGGACGCTCGACTCCTAATGCCAGACAGACAGTTGGCAAGATGAATGTCGACAGTCGGATGAAATCGGAATCCGAATTTCATATTCAGGCCAGGACTTCTAGGCACTCGACCCTCAACGACGACGCATTCCTCGTGTTTTGCCTGTTATTGTTTTATTGTGGCCATCCTGCTGGTGCTCCTCGTTCCTCGTTTAACTGGCACCTTCATTAGTTATTCAAAAATTGTCGAGGTCGGATGAGAGATGGCCAGTTGGAGTGAGATGCTGAGATGGAACCCAACTGGAGGCGTGTCAGGATGGATTGGGTTGTCCTGGAGCAAACGCAAAGTGCACATGTGGATCTTTGGAGGCAGAAGAATGACAAGGGACAGAAATTGTGACCTGACCTTACAGGAAATTTTTGGACTTCAGGGTCTAAGAGAACTTTATGGGAAATCTTTAAGATACCCATTGTTTCTAAATCTTTCCAATGCTTTAATCTGTGTCACGTCCAATTTGCGTAATTTATTTAAAGAAGAGGTCAAACAGTTTCTAATGACTTTAAAAATCTGGTATATTCCTATCTGAATTCTTTTGATGGCCAAGACAATAGAGCATCCATCTGGCTTTCCTGGAGGATTATGACCGCCTCGCTCATTGTATGGAGTACAATCCCCCCTTTCCGATTACATTTTCCTGACATGGGTCGTACCTTTACCTTTATCCGGTTTTCGTTATCCAACAAATGAGCGAATAATTGTGCGATACAAGTGAATTACAACGTTTAAGCGCTTCAATTGCCAATGGCAGTGACAGCAATTGTTGTCCTGCGCGTGTTAATGAGTTGTTAAGTTCCCCGAAAGAGTCCGCCCACCCATTTAACCCCTTTCGACTACCTTAACCCTCAACATTGTCTGGTGCTCAGCCAGCAGCGATAAATGTCAATTGCAGGACCTCGTTCAGAAATTCTGAATCTGCATTGACTGGAAGAGATGATGTAGCGGGCCTATTCAAAGTTCAAGACCCGCTGCGGCTCATTACATGTCCAAAATGCACTGCCGCACAGGAGGAGGACGATTGAGGATGATTCAGCTGGCGAGCTGCGGACGAAGGACTCGCCAATGCAAACATTTCAAGGGGAAATCGGTGGAAATCGGGGAAATGTAGAACAGAGGAGCACATGGAGGACATGGTGGACATGGAGAGTGACTGGTCAGGATGGTCAAGTGGGGGTCATAAATCGAGAGCGGCTAATGCCGGGGTGTGTACTTCATTCTGACTGCTGTTGGCATTCATTGGCATTGGATTTCTCCACTGGGAGACTCAAATTCAAATTCAAATCGCAATTCGCAGTAAGTGGGATGACTTTAAAGCGCCTTATTAATGTAGGAGGGGTCAGACAGGGGCCAAGTTTCCCAGCTGAACTTTGTCTGACTTTGGCCAGGATAAACGGCTTGGTCTCCTTGATTCTGGTTTTCCCGAAACCGAAAGGCGATACTGACATTTTCAGACAGAAAAGAAAAAGAGAAGAAAGTTCATTGAAATTGACAGCTTCTGACCGAAGCGATGCCTCCATATCAGTGGTTCTATTTATGGATTTGAAAGGGGATAGCTTTTTCATCTTATGATGGAACTTTCTAAAATAGTACTGCGTGGAAGTGAGATGAAAACCTATCCCAATATTTAGGGGTTAATGGCAAGTCACAATGCAAATGTTGTGCAAACAGAGGAGAGTCAAACCCAGAAGCCCAGGACAAACATCACGAACTAGGCAAAGTCAGGTTGGACAAATATGACCCTCTGCTACCAATCCCCCTCCTTTCATTGGACACGATGTCAAGACGTCAAAGCAAATTGATTTATTGCCCCACCGAAAGCCACAGGTGTCCATGTTTCAAGTTCTGCTTCCCTCGTACTTGGGATCCTTTGAAAATCGCTGTCCTCGGTTGTCCTTCCCCTTGACAGACATTGCGGTCGCCATCTGCAGAATTCTCGCGGCCTAATTTTCACTTTGTTGTCCTTCAATGGCCTCCTACGAAGTCGTTGACCTTTGTGGTTTTTGGATCTGCCGAGAGGTTCTCCTTTGCTCATTTATCGATACCTATAAATCTTGTGGGGTGTTAGAATTCAATTCTTCACCAAGTTCTTAGTGAAAATGGGGGAGTCGTTTCTCGTTCCACCTGCTAATTCGAATTTAATGCCTGCTGCTCAACATGACAAACATGGCAAGTGTCCTGTCTGCCAGGTGAATGGCGACAGGTGAGCAGGAAGCGGAGGAGGGCGGCTTGTTTGCCGTGAATGGAAGACCCTGTCCCGTTGACAGTTTAATTGAATCTAAATCCCGACTGTGCCCGACCAGAAAATACGTTTTTAATTTCATTGTTTACTCTGCTCCACAGGAGCTAAACAAGGAGATTTATGAACGTAAACTAAACTTTCGCATAGTCTAAGGATCAGCCTCATAAAAACTGTCCGCAAATGGGGAAAAGTGCAGGCTGCTTCTATTCGCCGAAATAAAATGCATGAAGATGTTTTCATACCACAAAAGAAGGACCATTCAAACTTCATGTTTATGCTTAGATTGGGGTAAAGTTTCGGACTGCTCTGTTTGCTCAAATAGGATGTGGTCATCGATAACGGGGAAAGCATAATTTATGGACATTAAAAAGGCATTTGTCTTGCGGCCAAGTGAAATATGTCAAAAGTTTTGCGGCAGTGGCGGTCCAAAATGTATTTGCATACGCATTGAAATAAATCTAAATTTGCCCAAAGGTTCGCGCACATGTGAAATCAGCGCAAAGAAGATTTATCGCGTGTCCAGGGAAATATCCAGATGTCCACTACAAGCAACAAAAAATGCGGCTTAAGTTGGGGGTGTGCGTGTGTGAAATGCAATATCCGACGGTCATACGCTGCGAATGAGCAATATAGTACTGTCATTTTCCTTTCATTTTCCTTTACAGCAAGTGGTACTTTGCAAGGATATTGTACAAGGTATATCAAGTCATTAAGTAAATTTATATATTTAATTAATTCACTCGTTAGTCATAGCTGAAGATTTAATTATGTGACATTGTGGGACAAAAAATGCTAACGAAATAAAAATTAATGGGTAACTTCTAGTCGGCTTAAGTGAGAAACTCCTTTGCCCTTTATTATCATGGCTTGCACTTTACAATGAAATATTGCTTTATCCTTACGCCTTACTCATTTTAATTTGCCTTTCCCGTTTTACATTTTCCCGTATTTTCCATTTCCCTTCCATGTGCTGAAGTTGAGGCCATTCATTAACAAAATGAATGATTGCTGAAGTACCTGGCTCCTCTTTTCCTTGCATCCTGTACTGACATGCATACGCAAATTGATGTTCTTGCTGTTATTGTTTATTGACGTATGCCAAAAAGGAAGCTGGAGTAAGGAACAAAATAAACAGAACTTACTTAACTCGAATTTTCATTTTTCATTATGCCCGATACGTTGAAGGCCTCGAGCACTTGAAACGCAGCTTAATTGAAAGGCATGGGGATATTCTGCATTAGGCAAAGAGCTTGTAATTAATTGCCCGATGGAAGATATCGATTATTGTGCTGCTGAAACCTAATATTCACGGCTTCTAATGGTGTTTCGATGATTTACGAGCTTAATGAGCCAAAATTCAATTGACATGTGGTGCAGACAGGATCTTTAAGCTTGAGAAGGTGTGAACCTATATTAAAGCCAAGCAAATTATTGTAGCTGAGATAAAAAACAACTGTGGAACTCTATTATATCCCTAACCATTAGGAAAATTGTGTTATTTAAAGTGCCCAGCAAAGTTATCGCTCTTGTAAAGTTAATTTCCCCCTTGTGTGCAAACTTCGTTTAACTTTAATATAGCCAACATATTACATAATTTGTCAGTAAGACTCTTGACTTTCAGATACACCAGTCAGCCGGCAGGACAGACAGCAAACTTATGAGAAGTTTATGACACCAGCTTAGCCTGACATGGCAAGGATATACATACGCTCATGTTTGACACGCATGTAAAGTCATTACTCAGTAGGAAGAAGTTTCAGCTGCAAGTGGAAAGTCGTTAAAGTCACACAAAAAAAAAAACAAAAGTGAAACAAAATCAATTCATGAGTTAAGGTTAAGTGAAAAAGTTTCACCATTAAAACCGACAAGGTGACTTATATACATATGAAGAGCCTCGTAAATCTATAGGCTTTAGAGTTTCAGTTTTAGAAACTAACAAGATACAAAATCAAAGGGATTCACGTAAGCATTCATTAAATTTGAGTTAAAGCCCATGTGAAATAGAATACTGTGGGTAAATATTCAATTTCAGTTATCTTACTAGTAATTTAACTAACGTCGAAGAAAATATCATGAAAAGTTTGGCCACTAGGCAAATATTAAGTTTACTTTTGCTTAGATGAATAATGTAACTGACACTCGAAAGGGCAAAAACTGTCTTCAAATATTCTTTGAGCAAACTTTGTCGCTCCACACACCGCAGGACATCTGAGAAGGATTGCAACTCATAAATCACTGCGGAAAAGCTTGCAAATTTTCCACACACATACAGACTTCTGCGTGCATGAAACTTAATTAAATGAAAAACTCGTTTGTAGGTCAAGTCTACATACTCGCATATCCCCTTTAGGGCAGAATAAATTTGTTGGTTTGCAGATAATGTGTCTGATTTAATGGCCAACCAGATCAGCTGCGAATTGTTGAAACCATTAATGGTTAAGCGGAAAAAATTCTGATTTAAATGTGGACGAAAAAAAGAAGAATGCCTCTGTTTACACAGAAATGGTTTTCCCTTTTTTTCCACTTACATTTTTAAATGAGCTGCGGTCACATTTCCGCATGTCAACGGCCACCGCAAAATATATTAAATTAATATTATTTTTATTGCTTGCTGCAACGGTTTTCACTTCTATTCAATTTAAAGTGCCCCTGGGGCTATTTAATAAATCGATGGGGTTTATCGACCCAAAGTTTGTTCAATTTGTAGCTGCTTTAAGCCCAGCAAAAGCGTTCGATTCGTGACCACAGTTCGTATCTCTTTCCCAGCAAATTCAGCTCGCCATGGCAGCGGAAAATCCCAGCACTTGGCTGCCAGCGGAAGCCCGCAGCAACAACTGCAGAAACTACAGCAACGGTTGCAACAACACAACAACAACCACTTTTCGACCATCAATAACCGACTGCAGGAACTCAGTACAAACAAACGACGAACCGGAGAACCTCGGCCACGTATTTATCAGATTAAGATACAAACACATGATCGACTTACAAGCAATAGTTTCGGTGGCCACGGAGGTAAAAGGGAGCAAGTTCGACCAGCTTCTAATTTTGTGGTTAGACCTTTACACTGAGAAAAACAATGGCTTTTTAGCAAGTTTGTCATAGATTTTTCAAATATACATTGTAATAGACATTTAATGCGCTTACCGTTTTTTAAGAACTTTGTAAACTTGGTGTGGTAGTTAGCAGGTAGCTCACACCTCGTTCATTCACCAATAAACTGTTCTGTTCTTTTTTTCCCAGTGTATTACCGTCTAGCCGCTTTTCCCGGCTTTTGTTTACGTGAACGGTTGCGGACCAAATGCGGCTGCGGTAAGGAGCACTCTGCGAAGCCTGCGGCCGCCTAATGAACGAGGACATTAAATAAAATGTCGGTCAATTGTCGTTGCGGCCATATTAGCGCCAGACAAGATGCGTAGTGCCAGGATCTCGGAGGGAAAGTCGGCAGGATAGTTAGGCAGCGGGAAGTGGCCACAGATTCCCGGCTATGTGTGCGGTAATTGATTTTCCGAATAACGGCAGTTGCCTGGGACTTTTTATGCTGCCGGCCCAAAGTTTTGGGCCAAAACTTTGCCGGCCTGATGCACTTGTTAATGTTTAAGCACTGGCAAAAACTTGCTACTGGCAGCGGCAGCAGCAGGAGCAACAAGCCGAAAGTAACCGCCAGAGATGTTGGAAATGGCAAGGCATCGAAGTCCGACTGTTTAATGCTCTAACGGAGTTTAAAATGTAGTTTTAGATTCAACATACCCGGCAGTGTAATCGATTTGAGACGTATTCTTTCCGAAGCTGGTTAGACATTGCTTGACTGCCTTTTAGGAACTTGCTCGTTGGCTAATAGCAAGCAAGAGCAGAAGCCTGAAAGTAAACACAGCTCAGAGCAGCAAACAAGCCAGATTGATCAGGAATATGTTAAGCTTTTTCAGAACAGGGCTCGAAGGATCTACAAAAACATGATGGCCAACTGAAGCAATTTCTAGAGAAAGTATTTGTAAAACTATGCTGCAAAAAATTAACCCATAAAAACTTATAGTAAAAAGAATAAATATATTTGACTAATTTTGGACAACTTTAAAAATTTAAAAACTTCATATTCTTCCTAAAACCCTTATCTTCAAAGTCCTTCAGCGAGTTGAAAGTAAAATATTAGTATGTGTAATAACTTTGGTTGGCAAGCCGGTATTTAAGTTGGTCCAGCTTTAAGGTAAAATCGAAACCTAAAAATATTGACAAAACAAGACACACACAGAAAGTCAGTCAGTCAAAACAGACATCTAGAATAATTCAAAGCGACCCGCGCATTAAATATTTACACTTTAATCTAGCCGATGGGTGTGCTTGTCTGTGTGTGTGAGTTTGTGTTTGTGTTTGTGTGTACATCCCAGGATCTTTGAATGTGTGTCTGTGTGCGGTCGGGGTCATAAAGATGGCAAACTTATACAATATCCTCACCAGCGAAACACTCACGGACTTTTGTGCGCTGCATGCTAAACAGTTTTTGAGAAACACACAAAAGTCGGCAATTGAAAAATAAAACAAACCCAAAAAGGACATAAAATCCGAAGGAGTGTGGTTAGAAATGGGAGAGCTATTCCCGGACAGCACGCGAGCGGGCTGTCCATGGAACATAAATTGCCCAAGAAACATTGTGGAACACGCCCATTTGCAAAATAATTATACGCCTTTGGATGGGAACAGCAAACGGCAAAGGCAGCCAAGTAGGAGTGGGCCGCAAATTAAATCAACAAGCACAAACGTGGCTTTTTGCCCAAAAACGCCCACCGCAGAACGCAAACGCAAACTTTTCAACGCCGCAAAATATGAAGCATTAATATTCACGCCCATGTTAAAAGCACATAAATAGGCGTGGCATGCCAGCAGCACTTCCGTTTGGGCCATCCTGCCATTTATGCCTCCTCCTGCCACCGAATAGTTGCATATAATTTTCCAGCGAAGCCCATTAGCCCGGCCAATAGACAATTGGTCGAGGAAAATTGCTTGCCGGTTTTACTAGTTAGTCAGCATCAAAAAGTGATAAATTAAAAAAAAAGGGTACTTTTTAAATTAAATACACTTTCTTTAAAATCTGATGATTTTTGTTGTACATTCAGATATTTTTGTTTTAATAGTAATCAATATAATATGTGCAAACACCTTAAAGCCGAGATAAAACATCAAAATGCCTGGAAGCTTTGACTTTCTGAAGGAAAAACCACTTTCCTAATAGCTAATTGAAAGCGTTGAATTCTCACGTTTACTGAACCTTAAAAGCCAGGTACACTGAATTGTGATCTTTATTGTTATTTTTCGGCTTAACCCGCCTGACTTGGCACCCCCAAGGTGTTTTGTCTTTGCTGGCGAAAAGTTTTTCCCCAAAAAGAACACAAAATTGAGCTGGGTACTTGTTGTGTTTGTGTTGTTTGCCGGTTATCTGGTATATTGGAATGGGCACTCGGTGCTTTTGTGGTTGTCTGGTTACAAGCTTAACTTGCCATGTTTATCTTTGTTGAACTGACCCAGAAACACATAAATTTTGGTCCAAAGGGGAAACTTTTAAAATCGAAATTTAATTCGCATTTAAATTGTATTTACAGAATTTTACCTAAAAGATTGAGCTTACTTATGGCAAGGAACTAGAATAATTTTATTTCATTTGGTTGTAAAAAAAATGTTTTTTTTTTTAATTTTTTAAAATTGATTAAAAATTATTAATTGCTTAGCTGCCAGACTGCCATTAGGTGTTTGCAAATTGTAATTATCTGCAAAAGCAAATAAACCAATCTACTAAGCGATTGCCCCAAAATGCTGACAAGATTGTAAATTGCTTTGGGATACTCCCAGCGATTTCCTCTACAAATCTGCGGTAAAGTAAAGCAATTTGACTGAACTTGATTCTGTTTGCTCAGCCTTCAATGAAGCACACAATACCCGGCTGCCGTGTCAGCTAAACGGATTTTCGTTGCCTGTTTTGGCATCGCATTACAAGGCCTAACACATAAATTTCCCATGTCCCGAAAGCACGACTTCCTTCCTTCGCTTTGTTGTCATCCTCACATATGGTGGGAAAATTCCAAAGAAATGCGAAACGGATGTGAGTAACGTGTGGGAAGGAAAATCACTTCCAACCATCACTTCCCAATTGAGTGAAATTGTTAGCCATATATAATTTTATCTTCTGATCAAATGTGGTCCCAAGAGATTGACAGAAGAGCTCAACCCCGATTTTTGTCCTTAATTACGCCACAAGTGGCTATAAGGATTAAGCCCCCCCAAAGCAAGCTTTTCACACGTTCCCACATTGAAGCCAAGGCCACAGGCAAGCATTAATTTTTATGAACCTTAAGCTCCCTCTTTGGGTGGACTACTTAGCCCTTTACTGATTCAATTAGCTCTAAGCTCGAATCTTTCATTGCTGATTTCTTGAGCTGATATTGAGTATACGCCCAGATGTACATTTTGCCGCTGGTCATGGCCAGGAAAACTTTATAATTTCATCAAATTCACAACCGAAATTGCGTGCGTAATTTTATTATTTTGAAAGCACTTCAGCGAACTTTATCTAAACATGTAGAAATCAGCACCCCTTCCACGATGTTCCAAATTTGAGGCTTTGGCCAAAAAGTTGTTTCAAACAGCAATTAAAATAAATTACATTTTGCGATTTTAATTGCGTCTAATTGCAGGTAAAAGCCGGCAAATAAGTTCAAGCACAAAACTTAAGGGTGATGGTGGGGGCGACCAGTTGGGATGGAAAACTGTGGGCGTGCAATGTGGGGGCGTGGCAGAATTAATTTCCACAGTTGTCAGTTGTTATGAGCTTCCACGACAGCAACAACAAACTTTTCTCGATGGCACTCACAAATGGACACTGCAACAATATTTGGAGAATGGCTGAGTGAGTGGGAGATGGACCAACATGGAGTTATAAAATGACAATCTAGAATGAATGACAATCAGAGTCCACGCTGCGTATACGTAATTGTCAACATAAAACTTTTATGAGT
Source organism: Drosophila melanogaster (assembly GCF_000001215.4). NCBI lineage: Eukaryota > Metazoa > Arthropoda > Insecta > Diptera > Drosophilidae > Drosophila > Drosophila melanogaster. The sequence continues at coordinate 5,410,639 of NT_037436.4, read as the reverse complement.
GACAATTTTGAAGTGGTTTTCGGTTGGCTGCGGGGAAAACGGGTATGGAAAGGGGTTTCAGTATACTCGAAAGTTCATAACAATGTGCATAAATGATAATGAGAAGTGGTGCTAGTACGGTTTAAATTGAGATTTTATAGAGAAAATTGGTTATTTCTACATATGGTATTTTGCTGATTAAAAAGCGTAGCTAAACCTAAACCCCTAAATACAAAACAAATATTTTTACCATTAGTTAATAATTTGTGTGATGAATTCATATATAATCTCAATTGAACCGTAATTAAAGTTTATTTATCTTAGCAAGTAGAGTTGACACAGTTGTCATATTAGTTAAACGGAAACTCCAAGCAGTGTCCTTGAACATGGCAGACAAATAAAGTTAATGGTGTGGCTTAAACCCTGAATTACGAACAGGAATTATTTCCGGAATTTAAAGTTTTCGAGGTGGTCACATGTGTAAATGGAATCCAGAGATTATGTCAAGCGATCTTGGCTATAAGTCACCCGAGTGTGTCCCACTTATGCAGACGTGTATCCTACGAGTCCTGCCGGGCTGTCATCATTAGTTTACTTTGCCCGACACTCGTGTGTCAAAAATGCTGACAAAATGCTCTTCAGGTGGCTGCCTTTTCAATGTGCAAAGTGCCAGAAAGATTGAGGCTGCCAAGCCTGTCTACGCAGCTCGAGTGAAATGTGCTCTTTAAAAAGTTGAATATGTGTTTAAAAACCAATGTACCAGTTACGCAGCGAAACAAAGATGAAAAAGAGAAGAACGTTAGCCAGATCAAAAGGTAGCAAAACTAACTAAAGCCACAAGCTACTTTGAAATCTACGATGCAAGGGAAATATTTTGTATACCTATGTAATAGAATTGTTTCTTTATACAAATCACCTTCAGGCGGTATAACGTGACTGCAGTTTAATTACATGTCTGAAAAATGTCCAATAAGTTCACTAAATGGTTTCATATAAAAGTGGACAATATTCTGTAAAAATAAGATTTTTCGACACATATTACATGCAACATAAGTAATAATTTTGATACATGCATTCTTATGTCCCGAGATCCGCACAAAAATGTACGTTTCTCACAGGAGGAAGCAAATACAGCAATGTAATAAAAAAACTCAGATAAAAAATTCAAAAAAAAAAAAACAATTGCCGAAAAGCAGAAAATGCAGGTAAAAGATACTGGCTGCTAATTCAACCCATCCGAACCAGTATTTTCCTTCAGGCTGCTTAGCTCAACGTGTTTTCCAGAGCCATGCACAAGCTACTCGAGAAAAAAAGACCGTGGAAAATATAGAAAAATGCAGCAGAAAAAAACACTTAAATTTACATTATTTCCAGTTCAAAACACTGACGTTGCCCCCTTTGAAATTGAGTCAGCCAGGTGAAAGTTTCAGCCATATTCCCCATATTTATTAGCTTAAAGGAGCAGCTGGCGAAACTAAAGCTATAATTGTTTCAAATGGAAATCTATTTTCATGGACCGCTGGCCTGACAGAGAATGGTGTCAAGTGCAGCAGGCATCCGGGATGAAACTAAAGTGGTCCAGACCACGCCTCCGTGAGCAGTCAACAGTTAAAAAGGGACATCGCCAGGCTAACAACATTTGTATGCAAATGGCGAAAGCCGGAGTTACTTTGCCAATGTCAAACGGAGAACGAAGAATATGTACGTGCCCATGACTTGGCAAATGAACTTGTTTGGTAGCTAATGAGATAAGCATGCAAATGCCAGTGGCAGGACGAAAAAAGGGTAAGAAAAATAGAGGGCCAGAATAAAGTCAAGTTCTGTCGGTGGCAGCAGCAGGACGAGTCAATTAACTGGCATTTCCGCGGCTACTTGTTGGGTGACACAAAAAAGTAAGAAGGGTTAGCTCTTGAAAAAATGAGTTCATTTCGAGCAAAGTAAACTGGTCAAGATGTTATCCCTTGTTGAAGTCGGAATAAAGTTGGAATCATTTTGCTTTGACTTGATATCAACAAAAAATGCGAAACTAAAGAAAATACTTTGCAAGCATAATTCCAAATAGTTAAAAAGTTGCTGTTGTTTTTTCTTTATATCTATCCTTCTTTATTTCCAAGTTTATTTAAGTTTTGTTTAAAAAGTTTTATCCGTAAGTCTATAGCATAATGTCCACTTTTATAAACAAATTAATGCGAGCATCGTTTCGCATGTTTGAAGCACATAATCATAACTTAAATCACCGCACATGTTAGTTGACATTTCATAGATATCATTATAAACCAAATTTGTGATTTGCTAATGCGTTGGTCGCCGCAAACTTGTCACCCACGAAAATTGTCAACAAGTTTTATGGCCTACTCAAATTTAATTGCACGAAGCACGCAGATTCTACTTTAACTACAGCTTTAACTCGTGAATTTGAGAAATTTGGAAATATGTTGCTTGCTGTTTTCCCGATCATTGTATCGCAAAGTAGCTGGCACACATTGCGTATGCGTAATCTATCACATTGTTTTTTTCGCCCTCTTCACATAAACATGCAAGCACATTTTGTTGTATATCTTTTCACCCCTGTGCTCTTTTTTTTTGCCACTTTTATGACAAGCAAATACATGCAAATCTAGAATTTTACAAACGATAAACGCCTTGAGGCAAGCTGCTGCTCCTGAGTCTCCTGCCACACAATTGATGCCATTTTATGGTCCATGTGTGCTTGGATGTGTGAGGGACAAATCCTACTAATGCCCCAATGCGTATGCGTACACATTCAAAGCTCATATTTCTTCTTACCGTTAAAGCCTGCACAAATCAAATGAGTAAGAGGAGAAAAACCTTTCAGCAGAAAGCATTCGGATATATATGCAAAAAGGTATTGTAGCCTTCTGCTGTCCATTATCTGGATACGAAACATGGAAAAAAAGAGAATGGGCACATTGTGAGTAGCCCCAAAACAAAAACCCAATTCGAATTCATGTCAATTCCAATTACAACCCGGCATAAAGGACCTTTGCTGCACTGTGAACTTATCTAATGCCTAACCACAAGACATGTTTCGCATCTCATCCCATTCCCGAAGATGAATCTATGCACATTATATTTACTACAACATTGAGTGACAAATAAAAAAGATATACGGAAAACATCTGTTGTCCTTCAAGTAGCAAGAAGCAAACGCTACTATACATATGTTCATAAGCCAGTAGTTGTAGTTACAAATGACTTTGTTGCTTAAAGGCATAATGATTCTAGAAGCCATAAAAACATACATACAACTTTTATCTTATGCGATAATTTACTTTCTAAGAACACGTTAATATGTTATTGATTAAATAATCAAACTAATCAAATCTCTACATATTTTGAATGTAAGCATTTAAAAAACACATTCTGAAATGCTTTCAATTTAAGTGGGTGGTGCTACTATTGTTTTGTACCCAACTGTAGCTGCTGTTGGATAAGAAATTCGCTCCCCAAGGGGCAAGATGCTGGCAACCAAGCAACAGCTGCATTTGAAATGAAAAGCATTTGTTTCTGACACAACTCGTCTTCGCCTCTGGTTGCTGGGTTAGTTTAGTCCTGCCAAAGGGCTTGGTCCATTGAGAGAACTCGCCTGAATGCGCTCACTCATTATGTTGATTATCCCAAGCGGCCCAGGATCTCAAGGATATCCGCAGAAATATGAATTGAAATAAATGCGCTTACGGCTTGCTTTCATTCTGTCCGAAAGATTTCATTAGAAATGTAATAAATTCTGCAGCAAGAAAGCAAAAACGGAAAAAAACGCAATGAAATAGAGGAACCGCACCATTAACCCTTCTTTGCGGTGGCTTAGCACACACGAAGTAGGTGGTGGGGAAAAAAAACATACACATGAAATGTTGGACAATTTTTTGCTGTGACCTTACCATCCAGTGGGATTTATGGCCTTTCCCCTTTCGGGTCATCTAATGCCATTTCATATGGCCAACATATCCCTCTTCTCGACGGATTCCCTGAATTTCCCCTAACATTCCTGTGGCAATTGATGAGCCACAAAGCCAACAACCATGAAATGAAGTCCGGCTCCTCTTTCATTCCGCACTCCACACTCCACAGTTCCCATTACCATTCCCCAATTCATTTTGTGGTTAATGTGATAAATCAATTTTATACGAAAATCACAGAGCATAAATTTATTTAACTAGCCCATAAGTCATGGCCCTAGTTTTGTAGGAGTATCTGGCCGCTTATGCCTTGGGTTTATCAATTAGTTTTGGGGCACAGCTAAAGTTCGGGATCATGGAATGGGGTTGGATTAGATTGAGGAAATTACATTAAGCTGTGGTTACAAACTTACACCATCTCCGAAATCTCCGAGAGGATTTGAGTCAATTTGTTTAATGAATTAAATGGATTGAATAAGCTACATTTATAGTATTTATATAACGATTAATAAAGGCCGATTTCCCATCTAGTTTTGTACAATTTAATTATATTTTTAATTTTAATATGCTTTTATTTAAATTTATGAAATGAACCACATACAAACAAGTACAGTACCTTTAAATAAATACATTTTAATTACATTTTAACTGCTTACCTTTCCGTAGCTCGTTAATTAATTTTTAATCCATAATACAAATACCATTTTAATGTGTGACCATCAAAGCGAACTCTTTTTTGCTCAATAAATATACGACTGAAGTAAATGGGCGGAAGGGCGTATGCTTAATGAGCATTTAAAATTCATTTAGACTTTTCACCTTTTATCTTTGTGTGCACAATGAATAAAATTAAAATAATCCGTGGCCAGTCGGATTATATTTTTTTTTTTTTTGCATTCGCGTTCCTGGTATTCGCATCGCTTCCTTTACCTCCACGAGTCTTAATTTGAATAACTGAATTGTTAAGTGGACTGTCTGAATGATAGACTTGAATAGATAAGACAGGGTTGACGGCTTCCGACCTTTTAATTAAATTTAATTGCAAATGCCGAGACCTTAGTCGCCGAAGATGAGTTTTATGATGGCCGGGGAATCCCCAGAATTGACACAAGTTAAGGTCGCAATATGTGCTATTACCACAGTTGAGTAGCACCCAAAGAGCGGTACTTTCATCTAATGCATTAATTTATCACGCTCGCATGGAGACACTGGAAAATCCAGGTGCCACTGTAAAGCGGCCACGTAACCAAGGCCAGAAAGAAGCTTTTGCATTTCAATGAAAGCATTTGTAAAATATTACTGCATACTCCATGGGGCTCGCTATCCTATCCAACCAAATGCGAGGGGACTGGCAAACAGACAGAGCTCCGAAGTACCCACATTTGTGTCGCACACAAGTCACGTTTGCCAACTGGCAAAAGCTTCAACAAATGTTAAGCTCAAGATTTATTGAGCTACTTAAGTTGCTGTTGATGATGTTCCCTGCCCTTCCAGGCTACTCAGGAACACCGACGCGATGTTGAGAAAAGGTTAACAGTCGGCATCCGTCTAAAAATATATATTTATATATATATTTTTTTCTTTATTAACATGCTGCATGACAGTGAGCACACACATCGGTAGGGTCATAAAAGATTCACATTGCCATTGAAAAGTATTTTTAAAAACTCTCATAAACATCGAGAGTCACAGACGCCATGCTATCCAAGACCTGCTTAATGAGTTCGCAACGACTTGAAAGATAACTTTAATACACGGAAAAATATGGGTTAAGTATGGAATGCGTATTGATTAATAGCTGCAAGTTTTGTGTAAACGAAATGTACGTGTTCGAGCCTTTTTTTGTCACAACTCAATGTTTTAACTAGACCTAATTTATTCATACTAACAGATTAATTTTCTTAAGTGTAAATGAATGCTGTGTACAAATGCAACTTTTGCACCTTCAAAGCATAAATGCTCGTACATATGGCAGCAAAACGTTTTGGCCATAAATAATGCCTTCGAGCTGTGCAAGCACATAAAAATGTATAAAACCAACATCAAGAAGCTGCGTGCCAAACATTTCAAAATGAGCTTCAGGTAATTTTCCACCCAATGCTAGTATATGGCAGTCCGTTTCGGCTAATGGCCAGTTTTCGGGCTTATCTGTCTAATGTGTTTCATATGCAAATAACGCAAATTATATTGCTTATCGGTGGCTGCCTAGGAAAGTAAGGCAAAATTTCAGCATACCACACGGCGTATTAGCAATGTGCGGCAATGGCTTACAGTTTGTTCTATTTCTCGCATCACCGCAAAGCATTTTGCATTTCTCTCGATTTTTTTTGGTTTAGCATTTTTACAATTTAATTGAATTGTTGCAAACTGTCCAGAAATATGTACATTTTTTTCGGGGGTCATGGGATTGCCTGGGGCAAATTTGAATTGTCAAAATTGCAACGAGCTTTTCGGTGTCTCTCCCATTCAAGTGGACATTTTCAACCCGTTTCGCTGACATAAACTGCATTGAAATGTCATAAAAATTGAAACACGTTCCTCGTTGTGTTTCGCCGCTGTTCCATGAATCCCAATCCCCAATCTCCAGCCGTTTTTTGGCTGACTTTGAATGACAGTTGTGGATGGTAACACTGGTCTTCAGGGTTAAATTGTATTATGGTTCGTTTTGACCCTGTGCTTTGCATACAAATATAGCTGGTTTTCAGCTACCCAAGACCATTTATCCTGGAGTGCTTAATGTATTACAAGTAACTATTCCTGTACCTAACTCTTACCCAATCGCTATCTTCTTACCATTTCGCTGATGCTGCAATTTTGCATTTAACACGTGTCCTTCCGGTGGGCGATCTGGGTGGGCGTGGCACACACGTGTGGCTGCTCCGGGATATTATGAAAATTTATTGTTTTACGTGCCAGTAATTTTGTCCAATTTTGAAAGACTACGCCAAAGGTCTAAATCAAAACGCAGTGAAGAAAATTTGCCAGATTAATCATCTGGCTAATTTACGATGCCATAATTGGATAAATTAATAAGTCGTTTCATGTTCTGACACAATAATTTTCAATTAATTAAACTGATTAAAACGATAAGTCACCATTTTCCATTGGGATTAATACAAATACAAGTTAGAAGGTCAAGAAATCTGACAATTCCCAAGTGCTGTGACCCATTAGTTCGACTGATTAAAAGACACGAAATCATAGATAGTAGCTTAAATTTAATATTTGAACCCTTTGGCTATTATATTTGATGTATTTAAAAAACAAATATGTCATTGTAGATGCAACACAAAAAGATAACAAATAAAAACGATTTTTCATATTCATTTTGAAAAAGACTATTTTATTAGTTCAGCCTGCATTTTACAGCACGATGACACCCACACACAAATTGAAGTATTTGGGGTGGGCATGCCAGGTCTTCTGACACCCAAAATACAAACAAAATCGATTTGCATTTAATTGCATCTGTGGCTGCACAAATTTCCAGAGATATTTCGATAGAGAGATTGGGGTAGGTTATCCAACACAGAACAAGGACGAGCAAATTCTGTAATCAGAATTATTGTTCAAATTGTCGTAATGTTTATCCAATTTGTTTTGTTGGTTTAGTTGCCTACATGTGTGCGCGTATCTGTGTGTATGTGTGTGTGAGTGCCGGGTACTTGTGTGCGAGCTTGTGTGAGTGAGTGTGTATTTTATGGCCATAATCGGATTAGAGTGTGTTAAGTGCTGTGCAGAACTTGGCCAACACCTTTTGTTAATTACGTAATTGTTTGGGGTAAATATTGTCAACAATTTACTGAATCCTTGTGTGTGTGTGCGCAACCACTTCGCTCGCTCAATCAACTATTCCAAAGCCTCTAACCAATTTCGAAATGGACCTAAATCAACGTATTTTGGTATTTCAATATAACACAAATTATTGGAAATTCCATTGACTTAGTACTGGCAACTGAATGATATAGAGGATGCAGTAATCAAATTTCGACAGATAAAATAATCAATTCTTTTATTTGTTGTGTATAAATTAATAAGCATGAAAACTAGAAGAAATATGCACACCTTTACCATTCTGATTGAAACCTATGAAAGCATCAAAACTATTCCAAGCAGATTGCCTCTGCTCTGTCCCTTTAGTAGATAATAATTTGCCACAAGTGCCTCAAAGCAATTTGTACTGGCAAGTTTTCAGGACCTTCTGCCTCACTCCATTTGTAATTTCGTCCTTCTGTGCTTGCATATCAAATTGCCGATCCCAGAGGCACCTCTCTTGCTCCCACTCTATGGCCATCTCACCTACTCCTTGGACCCCTAGTTGTTATGCATTCGCTTGTCGGCACTTTTTTCATGGCGTTTGTTCTTCCATGCTGCTGACAATGTCGTTAGCTATTCAAGTTTGTCAATTAAAAACATAATCCCCAATCAGAAGCCAATAATACCAGGCTGTTGCCAGACAGTGGAGTCCAGTTCGCCAGGTTCCCCAGGTTCCCCAGTTTCCCATATCTCTGCATCTATATCCGCCTGTGGTTGTGGCTCAGATAATCTGGAATGGAGTCTCGCACACGCCATCACAAAGTTCGCCTCGCTGGAGTCACTGTAAGGACATTGTCATGGCAAAAGTAAATATTATTTTTTTTTTGCCGGCTCTTGCTATTCGACTCCACATTTTCCCATATTCCTATGATTTTTTCCCATGATTTCAGTTTCAATCGGCAGCCAGACAGAATCAGAAAACTGAATATTGGTGGAATCTTTGTGGACGCTGCCGGATAATTGCTACGATTTCCATGACTTTGTTGGTAAAGACTTTTTGATTTCTTTTTTCAGTCATTAGGATATGGATGGAGTGGAAAAAACAAGTGAAGAAGTTTTGACCAGTTTTTAAGTGGATTACATAATTTGCAATTGATCTGGAAAGTTTTCCGTCAACTTTATCTTATTTCACCGTGATTAATGCTTAGTTATTTAAGGAAATAACGAAATTAAAGAAAATTATGTTTAATACATTTTTAAACGCATTTCGTTACCTGAAAAAACCTTTAGCAAATATTTTCCCCTGAATCCTGGCTTTTGATTTAATTTTGCACTCTTAGTCAGAATGGGCATTGCATCAAACGATTTGCCCTGGTTAAACACTTTTCAATTACGCCCTTTGATCCAAAATAAACTCTATTCATAAAAAGCAACAAATTCTGGACAGGGCGTGTTTGGCCTTAGAATGCATTGAATGTTTGATTTCGTTGGCTTACTTGTTTGTTTTTAATTTGCACGCTGGTAAATATATTCAAAGGAAAATATGTATGCGCTTCTATTAGCTGTCTATTAGGCGACTTAAGCCATTCCATGAATAAAATAATGAGAATTTTGTGTTTTGCATTTACTGGAAGGACATATGCGCAACATATCTGGTGCATCAATCTAAATCCTGCCAATATTTGCCGGCTAAAGTTCCACACCAAGTTGAACTTTAGAAGTTGTGCGCAAGTCCTGGCAAACAATCTGCTCCTTTCCATTCTGGTGGCCCAGTCCATAGAAACACCGCACATTTGTTGTGCATTTCTGTTTGGAATTTCAGCGGAAATGGAACCCAGTGTTTACTTTTCCTACCCAAACTTGTCTGCGGTTGACTTTTGACCATCAGTTCATAAGCCTCAAACTTGCAACTCTGATCATTACTCAAGTCTTGTCTTTTTGGCTTTGCAATAGCAGAAGGATTGCTCAGTATTCTTCGTTAGATAATATGTTACTAATTGCGTCTTCGCTTATACCTTTAGTCATGAAGATTTGCCAGGGAAATCGCAGAATTAATTTGTCAGCTGACAAAACAGCTATAAAACCCCGCAGCACAAGACGTCGCAAAATGCGAAACAACGCACAAAATAATCAGATTTGGGTAGAATGCAATGTGAAAAGCTTTTAATGGCATTTGCGTAAATTAAATGCTATTAAAATTATTTTCATAGCTGCTGCTACTGCTGCTGCTGCCGGCGCGCACAAATTTTAAAAGCTGTCGGGAAAAACTATCAGTCTTTAAGTGCCGGGTAGTGAAATGTGGCAGGGAGCTGCATAAACAGTTATGCAATTGAAATAATAATAATTTGGCTTGGCATTTAAATTAAAACAGCTGGAATCAGCTAAAAGCAATCACATGCAGAGTTGAAAATGAGTTAATGAGTTAAAACAGAGGGGCTAAAAATATTTCGGGGCGCAAAAAGAGGCTTAAAGTATGTTTAGAGAGCAGTGAATTTAGGTAAAACTAGAAATATAAAGTATATAAAAATATCTAACTATGGATAATGTGGATAAAATATAGGCGATTTAGTAATATAAAAGGATATTTTAAGGGCATATAAATAGATAGAGGTATAAGCCATCAAACTATCTATCTATATTTAAAAGTTCAATAAAAACTACTGTATAGTTTAAAAACTAGTCATACAAGTGCTAAGTCCAAGATCTCCACCCCTTTAAATAACTCTACGCTATTATTCACTTGAAGTATATTCACATTTCATTCTTAGTGTCAAGCGTAGTTCACACCATTTTGTAAACAATAATTTAATAGAGCTCAACTGGCTAAAGTATGAAGAATTCAAATAAAATGAATGAAGATTTGTTGAGACCAATAAATTTGTCTGCATGTCTAATTTTCGCACACACACATACTCACTCACACACACACACACCGACTGGAATCTGAAGGGGCATCACCATAAATTATTCTTATCTACTTCGTCATCGGGACTGCGACGAGCGAATTTTACCTTGCGGTCAGCATGTGCGGTCAGCATGTGTAAATTTAACCGCAAACTTTTGTCCGAGTGCAACACATGCGACCGAAGGGAGGGGGTGGTGTGAAAATGTGGAGGGAGGTAGATGCACTCGGAAATATTGGCTTACTTCTACAACTCATAAGACTCACTGTGAAATGCAATCAAAAATACGAAAGAACTACAAAATGTAAATACTTGTAGATTTTCGCAGCCTATCTAAAGGTATCAAGATCATGTCGATTAATGTTAATTTTAGCATAAAGGACTAAAATCCATTTTGGTAAGCAGAGTCTTGAGATTCAGTTCTGAAGCTTTAGGTTGCAAGTATTATGGCATATGTTTCATAGGAACACATAAATCTCTAAAAAGTCCATTTAAAAATAATGATCATATAAAGACCTATCTTTTTCGGTAATGCATTACATCGATAGGTTTTTCAATATTAAATTGCCATATTTTTTGCAAGTGTGTGGTTAGAGGTCTGTGGATCTAGGCGGGGCCAACGTCCATATTGTCGAAAGTACAGACGCATTTATCTGAAATGGCTCTGCGACCAGAGCGCAGTTGGGTAATAAATTAAATCAACGGGTTTGGGTCATTGGGGGGGAGTGTGGGGTTTAAAAGGAAAAGGGTTACTCAGTGGAATATATAGGGGGTTGAGGGTTGTGGTGGTCACCACTGCAATTGCAGTCGAAAGCTGCAGCATCGATAGATAGTTAGCCCAATCGATGGTGAGATAGGTGAATAGATAGATAGACTGTCCGCAGACAAGACAATGGACTTGTGTTATGTCGCCCCCACTTTTCCGATTTCCCATCTGCAAGTAGAATGCTCCAGGACTACTTACAACCAACAAATGTCAGAGACAGTTGGCAATCTGTGGGTAATCCTCTTTTTGCATGGTATATGTGGCTTTGAGCCTGGGCTTTCGATTCCACTCCAATTAAGATGTATGCCAGGTGAAATGAATTGTTGTCGTCATTTGGTAGAGAATTCAATGCAAATAAGAGTCATTTGCAGGCGAACGCCGCAAAACGAAACCGAAAACATTTTTCATTATTAATATATTGTATATACCCATTTCCATTAGAGCCTGTGCGGCTTAGGGTGCGTTAAAACTTTGACACTTGGCCTGGCCAACTCAAACGATTTGTTTGGTTGGCCAACATGACCGAGCAGCAACAACAACGAGGCAGGCCCCTAAAACCCAAACACAAATGCTTTGGCAAAAGAGTGAAGAAGAGACAGATACTTTAAATGACTGCCAAAGCCTCAAATGGGTGTATAAATCCCCTGTAAAGAACTTCAACACAAAACCAGATATCGGTCAGAGGGACTGGAAAAGGGTTTTGTCTTGTTTTTTTCCCTGTAAACCCACAAAATCCCCAACTAAATCCGTGTGTAAACTTTAAGGACGCTTTGAATATTTAATTCAGTATCAGTACCCTTGTGATATTTGAGACGAATTTCGAGCAGAAATGTAGTAATTCCAAATAACTCCTTAAAGTTTTAACATTTTTGGCTATTTTAGCAAGGCAGCTTAAGCGACTTGAAGTTTTTCAATTACGAAAAGAAATAACACGTCGTTTTTAATACAATTCATTAAAGAACACATTTCTTTCTTCCTTTCACTCTTTGCCAATTAAAATTTGATAGGACTTCCGTTTGACACATTTTTTCGGTATATCGTCTCAAATCCGAAAGCCACGTTAAAGTCCAAGCAAAAACTAGACAAAAGAAGGCTTTGGTGGGCATCACAATTTAATTTCAGTTTTCAACCCATTGCCGGGCAGCCAGGAAAGGAAAAGGATATGTGTGCTACCAACACAATGGGGCTAACAATTTTGAAGCTCATTGTTATTTTGGGCAAATGTGGCAGAACACAGAGAAATAAGCTCGACAAAAAAAATTGCCAGAATAAAATGCATGAGAATTTTAAATGCAATCCATTTGAAATGGCAGGAAGTGCAAGAAATGCTCAAATAATTGCACCAACGAATGGCCATTTTTGTAACAAAAGAACTCAAGGACGAGTCCTTTTCGCAAATCCATTCCGTATGCGACTGTCTGCGTGCAAATTGAAAGTGCAAATATTAACATTCAAGACGATGTGCCAGGCACACTTGTGGCTTTTCTGCCGTCATGTCCTTGCTGCCACTCAATCAGCAGGACTCGTACGCCAGAACAGGACCAAGACTGATGCGAACAGGACAACAGCTGCTGACAAGGACGTGAACGGGCTGATGGCACATGTGTGTATTAGTTGTGCCCTTCTGGTTTCTGGGCAAAACTTTAATTAAATTGTATATGTTTTTTGGGCCCGGTCAAAGGAAAATTCCATTTACCTTTCATATTTCTCATGAACCCTTCGGGCTGTGCATAAATTTATTAAAGTGATTTTCTCTCTAGCAAAATAAAGCTCGACGAAAGCCCTTTTCCATTTCCTTGGCCACGGCTAGCCAAAGTCTTAAATATTAATAATGTCAAATGCAAAGCACACAAGCACATTCAGGAGCGAAATTCTGGGGACAGCAGATTCACCAGCACATAATTGTTTTGAATGCCTCATTAAGTGTTTGAGAACTTAAGCCCAACTTCGTGCATGTGTGTGCCAGGAGCAGCAGCAGCAGCAACTGAAACAGGACCAAAACCAGGACCCAGCGGGAGATTATTACGATTATTATTAACTTTAATGAAATTCCCGGAGTGTGTGTGCACTGAAAGAAATTTTGAAGAATTTAATTGGTTTCCAGGACAAAAGTTTTTGGTTTTAGCAATATTCTAAGTTAGTAATGCTTTTTGCCCAGTGTCTGATTTAGTTCTGGTGCAAATGTTTTTAGCTGCGATTCCTTAAAGCCACTTCATGGCTATGTTGACGCTAACGTTGGCCTTCTGTTTCCAATTATCTAACTGGCTGCCATAATTGCCAGCTCGGTGTACTGCACACTCCTACTCTTTCGTGCTCCATCTGCCCTCTCTCTCTCTCTCTCTCTCTCTTCCGCTGTGTGACCTCTCTTTCTATAATTCTTGCGGCATGTGTATGTATTTTTAGGCAAAGCCAATCATTTGGGCGTTTCATTGTCATTATGTCAATCTTGGCGCCACCATTCGAAACGGTCATGTGTGTGGGATTGTGTGCGTCTGTGTGCGGCATATCCTTCAATTTGTGTGGGTGTATTAGTATGTGAGTGTGTGTGCAGAATGATAATGAGACAGTCGTTATCTTTTCCATGATGTTCTGCTTTTGGTAGTTCATTTCGATGTCGTTAAATACACGTTTCAGCTAGAGGCAAAAAGTCTTGAAGCCCACCAAAAAAAACCACTCATTATCACATTTACTTAATTCTTATGATAATTAATTACCATTTAGTTGTAAATTGATATTTTAAATGAACCTTAATAGACTTAGTATTATTCTGCATACAATTACCAAGTATGAAAAACCAAAACCGTACATATTTTAATTTGGCCAAAAGTTCAGAAACATGCATGTATCTACAAGATGCTCTCATAAAAGTTGAACGAAACTCAACAAAAACCCATTGAAAGCAACCGAGAGTAGAGCATCTTCAATGGATTATTTTCAACGAATAATAAAGCGCTTTTTGTTGCATTGTTTTCCATGAGTATTGATAAACTTTTTCTGATAAACCTTGGTCTGTTTGCTGAACAGATCCTTAAAGTGAGTTCAAAAAGTTTAAATTCCAAATAAAGGGTTTTTGGCTATTCCTTCCTGGTACCACTATAATAACTCAGGCCGAGCAAATCGCGTGCATTAAATATTTACACTTTAATCTACTCAATGGCAGGAGCAAGAAGGCAGACAGTCTCCGTTTCTCTCAGGGGGAAACGCAAAGGGGCCGGATTTCTGTGGCCATAAAAAATAGCAAAATATCTGGGAAATCAGACAATCCGACAGGCGAAGGAAGTGGGTAGCGGACCAACCTCTCCAGTCGAGTCTGTCTGAATGCTAAGAACGTGTTTAAAGCTCAACACATATATATTATACAGAATTTGCAAGTGCCAGCGAAAAGAGTCCTGGCTGCAGGCTCCAGCGATGAAGTTATCCTTGAATTGAAAATCGAAACATGTCTGCCACAGGATTAAGGCCTCAAAGTCTACAAGTTGCACATAATTAAACGCTTCGGAGGGTTCGAAAAATCAACATCATTCACGCCTCACACAATCATATTAAAAGCTGAACGGCACGAAAAACCGAGCTGCGAAAACGGGAACTGACCTTTTCTGGTTAGGGTGACGACCAGGACGACGTACTTCCTGACGCCTCAAATTATGCCATAAAATGTTGCCCAAGGGATGAATTCATTTACACACACACACACTCACCCCCAGCCATTAAATCACCCAAAAACAATGGACACGAAGTTTGGAGGCTGATCCTGGCTGGTCCTTCTCCTGCCTGGCGTTTACCTTGCGAAATTAATTTCATTTGAATTAAGCACAGGCAATAATGCCGAAATTATTCACAGACACCCAGGTCCTGACCAAAATCTGAGGCCCATGCAATCAACGCTCGGTGCCCGTTCCTTGGCACCAAATTGTTTACCAGTCAACTCGACAGCAGTGACCCCCATACCAAACCAAACCATACCATACCATACCATCCAAAACCCATTTGGGTGGCTCTTTGTCGATGCTTAAGGGTTGCTGATTGTGTGGTTTAAATGGGTGGTGGTGGTGCTGGCATTCAGTGGAAGTGGGTCTGTGTGGGTGCAGTGTGATGTGGACCAAAGGCATTGGGGCGAAGCACAATTTCTGACAGCTAATTGAAAACATTAAATTTTATTTACCCCAATGCCTGTGTGTTCTTGGCAGTGTTCCACTTTTGTGGCTTATAAATTTTATTTATCTGCAATTGAAAACGACCGAAAAATCTTTCTTAATCCACACTTAATGCACACAATGAAAACTTGATGAAATTTATGGAAAAACAAAGCAGTACATAGCTCACAATTTTTGAAAGTTCATAAAAGGATTCTCTATTATCTATATTAATGAACAAGATTTTTTTTGTGTTTAGAAAATTGGTTCGTGGGTTATTAGTCAGTTTTCCCAAAATGAATTTTCTGAGACAGAATTATTGGAAATATCTCAAATATTAGCTTTATACCCCATCGAAGAGTGTATTAAAGTCAAAAAATTCGAATGAATTTTGATGATTTTTGCTGGCTACGCAATTGCCGACAGCTGTCCAAGCATTTGAACATTTTGCTGTCCATTCGGCTGGACTCCCCTGTCAGTTGAGCTGTTGCCAGGGGTCAGTCGCTCGAATAAAACGCTGCCCCTGCATATTTAATGACACAAACGGGCGATTCGCTCTCTGGGGATAAATAATACGAAATATTTACATGCCCCCTCTGAAGGGATCCGCTTGCCCCTTTAGTCGCAGTAAAATCTCCATGAACAACTGACACTTGTATGGGCATACACACTTATATGTAACAATAATAACAATAATAAAACATTATTGTTGTCTTAACGCTCCCAATGGCATTTGTTTTGACAGTTGTTACAACTTTTATTCTGACTTTACTGAATTATGTCGAATTCGAATCAAATTAAGCGATACTTTGAGGCGTTTTGACTTAAGAAGCTAAAGATGCAGGCAAAAATTACAAAATATATAAAGTATTACATGTCTAAGTAAAATCTATTGTTAGGTTAACCAAAACCTATTGTTCTTCTCTGGGAAAACAATAACACATTATTCATACATTTTTTATGGATAATTTTCAGGTTCCTGAGACTTTTGTTTCTTGAAAAATTGTATTGTTGCGCTCTTTATTATACTTTAACAATGAAGCTGTGTTTTGCCAGCAGAACTGTTTCCAGGTGGTTTTGTTGTTCCGCTTCCTTTGGCAATCGCATTGGATGGATGAATGCAGGCGGAGAACTACCAGTAGTAACATTCCATAGCCCTTATACCATTTCCCTGAAAAATATTCGCCTCAAGTTGATTGCATTTTTCAGTCCAGGAAAGATGGAAAGCAGCAAGGGAAGGCAAAAAAAAAAAAAAAAAAAAAAAAAATGGGGGAGCTTGTCAACTTTCGCACATAAGGAAAACAATCCGTTTGAAGTCAGCTTTTGTATGCATCGCACGTTCGTTTTTGGTTGATTTCTTGCATTTCTCATAGATGTGGGATCGACTGCGCTCCGAACGTCGTACTCTGCATTTATAAATCCCGGCAACGCGGGTCAATTTCATGCAACAGCGACAGCGAACCTGGACGAACTTCAGAAGTGCACTGGAAAAAACAGAATGCTTAAAGTTAGAATTACGTTTAAATAGGATTTTAAATTACCCTAACTATTAATCCTGCATATATACCAGCATATATGTAATTTTGTATTATTTTATCATATTATCACAAATCAATGTTTATTGTTATGTATGTGCTCTTTACTCTTTAAGAAAAACCCGAAATAAGCGATCAAGATATATAAAATATATAATAAACAAATTTTCTTAGCTATCCTTTTTTTTACCTATGACTACATTAATTTCAAGTGCACTTGCAGAAACCTGGACAACGGCACGTATGCGCGTTTTTCTTCATGCCACTCAGCCTCACCTTTGCACTTCGTCCTTCGCCTTGTGGGCTTGGCTCGCCAAGTGGGCGGTGTGGGCGTGGCGACTGGCAGCACGTAATTGATTGTTCAATCTGTTCCAGATCAAACGAAGTAGCAAGCTGGCGGGGAATAGAGTTCCCTCAACCTCTAACCTCGGCGGAAAGAGAAATTTCTGCGCGTATCTAAAAAATTCCTCGAGTTACCCTTCGTAGCAGAGTCAAATGAACTGTGAGCTGTTTGGGCACTCAGTTGATTGAGTCACCTTCCAATCTGGCCCTTTCGTAAAGTGCAAATGAGTGACTTTAAGTGCCGCGGCATGCAGGTCGTAAGGGTTTACAATTGTATTGGTATGTACTCTGTCCTTTGATGATCTTTGACCAGCTCGTCCTCATTTGTATTCAAAGATGGTTTCGAAATTATTGCAGAATTGGTGCGGACGAAATTTAGAAGCCATTCTACAGTGCAGCTGTCACTGATTGCCCACTAAATCAGCATTTCGATGGCTTACATTTGTTTGGAAATTGAACTTTGAGGCTCTGGATGCCAAATCACCGCTTAGAAAGGCGAGCCAGTTGGCAACTGGCCAGAGCAAATACTTGAACATATCGTTATTTCCAGCCAAACAGATGGGCATCGTTACAATCGAGGCTATTAGCTCATAAATAAACTTGAAATCGTCCAAGGGAGCGTATACTTAATGGTGATGAGCAAAGCATTGAGCCTAGAAGTTGCGGGCGGTACAATTCTTTTTATGATTATAAACTTTAAATTGAATTGGGAACATATCTTGTATAATGAGAAAAATATTCCCCGTACTTTATTGCTAAACAAAGTTGGCATTTATGTGCATATATTTACGTTCCAAAAAAATACGAAATCAACGAGTTTTCCTTTTCCATAATGCTCAACCTAAAACGTTTTCATATTCCATTGTTTCGATTGATTTGTCAACTTAAATGCCGTAAAAGGATCGATAGAGAGGCAAAAAACAACTGTTAGTAATTTTCACTTTTCGTACCGGAAAATCCATACGATTTCAGCCGAATCAGATACATTCAATTACGTTTTATAATTCACGAGTGAAGCTCTGTGATATTTTCAGGATTTGCTCCACAATGAATATGCATGTAAGTCTCTGCCTCAGACTATTTGTTTTCCGAATTTTTTCGTTTCATTTTGCCAATCTTTTTGCCTTTTTTATGCTGATTGTCCATTGGGCATTCATTGGATTTTTGTGTGTGATTTCTCTGTTGCTGCTGGAGCTGCTCCCATGTCAAAAATTTGGACAGTTTGTCACTTTAATTGAATTTCCATGCAGAGCCAAACGAGCCAAATAAAAAGTTTGGTAGTTTGTTCATGCGATTTATGGCAAATAGGAGTGAAACAAAAGCAAAACAGAACAGAATTGAACTTTTGCATAAATTTTTATGAGGCAGAAATGTTTAATTCAGGCCATATGGTAAACATTCCTTTCTTGCCAGATGTTAACCTCCATCCTTTTTGTTTTTTCGATACAAAAGTAAAGAGGGTAAGCCGTACAAACATTTTTTTTAGAAATAAGGAATGTTATTTAGGAATTAATAACTTAGATTTTGATACTGTATAATCGTTTATATAACTCAAGCTTTAAGATCGCAAGCCTAATATAGTTTTAGCCTAATAAGTTCCATGTAAATAAATTGTACAATTTACATATTTGTCAACAATTGAATGAAGTACCTCACTCATTTCTGTCAGTGTGGCTGTGAACATTGTTCCCATTGCGACAATTCACGCTTCTTAGACATTGCGGTGACGATTTCCGTCATTCACCTTATTGTTGAAGGCTTCGGCTTCCCGTTAAGCACCCCACACACCCCGTACAACCCATTTCCTCCCAACGCTCGTTGCCTCAAAAACCGCTAACAATGCTGTGAAATTTCCTACGCAGCTGGCGGCGTTGTATCCTGCATCCTTCTTCCTTCGTCGTGGAAATGCTAAAATGCTGAAGTCGTCACTCCTGTCGAGCTTGCGGAATGTTTTATAAGCTATGCAAGGCATGTTACGCCTTGTATTTGCTGCCAAAGTATCTGCTGATGATAATGGCGATGCTGTTGTTTTGATTGAAAACATCGCTGGGGCGCTTTCCAAAGACTTTCCTATCTAATAAGCGAAATCAGTGAGCCTAAGAAAACACCTAAGCAACTGTGACAACCAACAATAGATGTTGACAAATATCATTTGAGTTAAAAGTTTTTAACCCACTGGGGACACGCTGTATTTAACCATTAATGCACAAGTTTATTTTGAGTTTAAAAAGTTTTGACTCTGACAAATAGAAGTTGCAGATCTACAATTTCGCTTTCAATTTGCATGGAAGGATACACATAAATGTTGATGATGGCTTTGCCGGAAGTAGACATTTTATATTGACAAGGAAATGCTTTCTTTCGAGGGGAAATCAACTGCGGATGCTGTCAAATGTTGCCATTTCCTCGCTTGACCTTTGCAGGCAGTATAAAATATATATGAGAAATGTTAGAGGGCTTCTTTTTTTTTATTTGTTGTTGTACAATCTGGAATGGTAAAAGAATTACTGAAGAGAAAAGTCGAAGTGCCACACAAATTGTCGCCTTAACACCTGGTAAATTATGGCACAGGCAGAAACTTTGAACAGGACGTAAAACGGGCACTCAAAGTAACCACAGACAAACACTCATAAACACTTTATGACAGTGCCGCATCGGATGAGCTAAGGAGTTAAGGGAGCGATACCGGGTCAGACCGTTTCCACTTCATGGCACAAGCACTGGGGAAATCAAACGGACAAGGGATGGTATCAAATTGCCTCCCCAGCAAATCCCTCATGTCCCCAATCGGACAACGGAGATGTGACAATGAAATCAAACCGAGAACTGGGCGAACGCTCGGTAGATACATCTGTGTCCCGCTGCGGGCTATTGCCCAGGCAAAGACCAAAGAGAAATATTGGTTAATTTCGGGAACCGAAGCTTGTAATACCCTAAGTGAGTATTCGTTATTAAAAAAAAAAACAACAAATTCCCAATTCTCAACTAAATTGTTTCGAAATCTGTAAAATAGTATGCAACGCAATTTAAAAGATTCAAGAATCTGATGGCTACATTCAAAAGTACTTGATTTATTATTTTAGAACTAACGAATTTTGAATGTTCTTTAAGATGTCCGTTCTGGAAAGTAAGTATACCTACAGCAAGTGTATAAAGTAACCCGCAAAGAGATAGATTGATCAAGAACTAGAGTTAGAGGCAAAACCACAGCAGCATGACCCCGTATGCCCCTTCGACTCCTTCGATTGCCTCACGCACGAGTGTCTTCATTGTGGGCCAATTTGTGGACCATCATCAAGTGAGAAATTTCCAATTTCCGAAATGTTCAATTGGCCAGTAAAACGGCCCGCAGCCACAGAACAAGACGAATATTGTCATACCCCCGTAATTTTACCTCCAGCAGTCCCACTTCTCAGTCCACAATTTCTGTTTGTATTTACATTTAGCGAGGTATTTTTATCAGTTGCCATTTATTTGCCAGATGCTTTGTATCTTGGATCCGATAGATAGACGAAGATGAAAATTGAGGAGCTGCTACACCTACAATTTGTTTGCTTTTTTGCTTGCCCCTGCACAATTTCTCATGCAGTTCAATTATTTGTGTTGACCTTCGTATCCGTTTGACTTTGTGTTTTAATTGTTTTGGCCCCGACAGTCCTGGGGCCTCAATTGTCTCCCCGTTTATTGGGTAAGCAACTCTCTGACCTTCCCTATCATTTTTCGACTAAATAATGCAAATTGCTTTGGGGGGAAGCAGGGCAGTGTGAATGTCGCATAAGCTGTGGCCTGTATGTGCGGTGCTTCCTTTGAATAATTGAATGTTGAACTTTCAAATTAGAGGGCGAAGAGCCTGTAATATCCCTAGATATAGTTCAGCTCATAATTACATTCCATGGCGCTTTGGAAATTGGTTTAAGGGGAAGTTTTTAATAAAAAATGTGTAAATTGTATATTTGGAGAGTTAGAAATAATGACATTTTAATGACTGCGCATTCCAATAAGTTTCGAAATATAAAATATAAAGTTGCAAGTTTTTACTTTAATAGTATACCTTTTTATACACCTTGTTGAGCATTTAAGCATTTATTTACATTAATAACAATTATGGACGCGTTGAGAACACTTCAAGCCGACGAACAACAAGTGTCACTCGACGACAACTGAATCCCTGCAACATTATCCTCATGATAATCATTATCAACGCATCCTCATCAGCGGCAGCCAAGTCAACGACCCTTACTTCGGTTCAGTATTTATTTTTATTGACATTTTGTTATTCACCCACCTCAAGCTGTGCCCCCGAAAATAAAATCAGAAGTGCGACCGCTGGGAAAAGCGAGAAAACCTCTCAGTGAAAAACCAAGGCGAGCGATTTACGTGACGAGACCGCGGCGGCCATTTAATGCCGCCCACTCCCCCCCCTCCCGCTCCCGCTCCCACCATTTTCCTGCCCCAACCACTTACACACTTTTCACCAGCTAAAAGAGAAACGGAAAAACGCGGTGAGCACAAAGAAAAACGCCATTTTCCATGTTGGTCATAATGAATGCGTAAAAGTTTATTGCGCCAGCGGGGTGTGGTATGCAAAAGGAATGGAATGAGTTGGATGGGGAAAATCGGTGGAAATGTGGGCTGGTCGAATGTAAATGGAAATGCCAAAGGAGCCTTGGACAGGTGTAAGTGCCAAGCACAAACACAAAATGATTTATTCCTGTCAAAGAACTTAAAGGTAGCGACAGGCGATTGTCCTGGTCAATCAGCTCAAGTTAAGTGATGGAATCCCAGATTCTCCTTGGCAATGGAAAATTCTGTTATGCAGATGGATAATGACGGAACCGGAAATAACGAATGTCCGTTTCGTTAAGAATATGAGCTTAGAATCACTTGGGTGGCTCTTAGAATTAGAAATCTCTAATGGTTCCTTATCTGCATTAACTTAAAAGCAGAAAGTTTTCTCAAAAATGGTAGCTCTTTCTATGGACTACATATGTATGTAGTTCCGTTGATGGAACTTTAATTTTGTATATCCTTGCTTAGTGTTGCAGTTCGTATCGTTGTTTGGTTTTTGGGGTTTTTGAGCCATAAAACATAACCCAACGTTTGGCGATACCCATAAAATGGGCTTCATTTTCTGCAGTTTTCCTTGGGGCTGGGATTGGGCTCCCTTTTCTTTCCCGTTTCCGTTTCCCCCTTTTTATTGTTGTTTGATTTCAGCATAAAGGACGGATTTGGCAACAAACGTTATGCATTTGCTTCGGTTTCGGTTTGGGTTTTTCGGGTTTTTTATGGTGTGAGGGTATTAGTAGGATTTGGCCTTTGCCTGTGACCCAGGGATTGCTGTTGTTCGGTTTGTTTTGGGTTGCTCTCGAGGCGTTTATCGTTTTCCTTACCAGACCAACAGCAACAACGCCACATTCCTCGATTTGCATGTCGAAGTGTGAAGGAAAAAAAAAGGGCTGGAGGCCAAAGCTTGTTTTGCCCTCTCAACGAGTGCCAGATTACGCATACGCAATGTGTGCTGCCATTGTGTTACATTGTGTTATGTTTGTTTGGACAAATTATGCAAATCGCATGAAAATATATACAAGTGGCAAAAAGCATTTCGGCCTTGTGAATGTCTTCTCACTTTCCTTTACTGTTAGCCCAAAAAAAAAAAAAATGCGATTTCCTGGACATTTTTCGATTTGGATTTCTCCATCGCCCAGACAATTCATTTAAACACGCCCACGTTTTTATTACTTAATTTGGTTTGCGTGTTTGCCTAAGGCTTTTGCCACCCCATCAAATGTTCTCCACATAAACAGCTTCACACAATAAACTTGTTGACATTGCGCTGCCGGTCCGAAAAAGTCGAACAGCACTTCATTAGTAGCCGCATTTTGCCGTATTTGTTTATAACTTAATCTACCCAAATGTCAACACGAAGCGCGCTTGGAAAATTTCAATGAGTCCTGGTCACGCACAGGACGAGAAAATTAGGTGGCAGCTAAAAAGAGGAACGGAGTATAAATAGGAAATGTTTAGACAAAGTTCAATTAATTTCGTTTTAAAGCTGATCTCGGATCGGAGGTCGTAAAACAAGGTTAGCAGCGATATTTATGTGAGTCGGTCTACATGCAGGCGACAACTCGGCAGTTTATTGCAGGTACGTGTCTTGAATTATTGTCCACACTTTGCCAGGTTGGAGATTAACAAACGTTCACGCCTGACGTTTGACTGCCTCCACCCACTTTTCCGCATTTTCCTAGACTCCTAGAAGTTTCCTATATGGTGCTGGCACAATTTCCCTCACCGGGCATTTTATATGCCTGGAAAAATTGATGAGCGTGTAAACATGTGTCTGTGCGCTTTTATTTATGGATTTCCATAACATTCCGGCGTAACATATGTGTCTGAGCCGTTGATTGAAGCACTTGCCCGCCACTCCGCAAAGGACCAAGGATGTTTGTCGAGCTGTGACTGTGTGTATGTAAACTGGGTCACACCACCGCGTTCACTTGGTTTTTTGGTTTGGTACTTCCTTAAAGCAAAGCTCAGGAAGTTACAAAATCCACATGCAGTTTTGGGCTCAGACTAAGGTGTTACGTGTTTACGTGAGTTTGTTTACCTGCCGCTCTTTTTCCCACTGCGGGTTAAGTAAACGTGTTTGCTTCTTAAGCTACTTTGCTATATAGTAAGGAATTTAAAAAGTTGTGCACAATCTTTGCTTTAATAAGCAAGAAGGAGCTTTAAGTATAGTCTAGTAGAAATGAATATTACAAACATATAATATCGTATATTAATTACTAAAAATGCAAAACAGCTTTGACGAACTTTTTAAATAAAATACTTTATAAATCATCGTAATTGGTTTTCTTTTAATTTAATTTACCTGAGAGTCACAAGGCGAATCATAACTCGTTTTAAATCACATTTGTGCCGCCGTCCCTTCACTTATGCGCCACATTTAACCCAAAATACTTTTGCCCCTGCGGTTCTTGAAAACTTACCTTGCTCTTTTTTTTCTGACTTCCGGGGGATCCAAAGTTTTTCCTGCCTTTTGTCATAGTCTGCGTGGAATTAACATGGCCCGGTCCGTTGTCAACACGGCAAATGGTTCGGGTTCAGGTGTCAAAATTGTTTTGGCGAAAGTTTGTGGCTGCTTTTACGCCACGCTTATTTTTGTTAAGCATTTCAAGCACACGCTTGAGTTGTGGCCAAAAAAACCACCTTCCTCCCCGGGGACTACATTCCACACAGGGAGAAATTAATCCAAAGTAGATTGAAATATCTTAAATCATACTTTTAGACATTTCATTTGGAATTATTGTGTTATCTTACTTGTCTAGCTCTTAGTTACTAATATGAAAATTACACTTTCAATAGTAAATGGTATTTTTCTCAGTGCACTTACCTTGGCTAAATGTTGCAGGCGCCGACGCTGTCGTTTTGGATGGAAAACTTGTGTGTTGCAACAAAAGCATAACACAGAAACGCAAAGGAAAATATGGTGGGGAATTTTTTAACGCTTCCAAGTTTGTACGCCGCCGACAGCTTGGCAAACGAAGGATGGAAAGGGGAAAGTGAAAAGTCGGGAGTCGGGAAAGTTGGGGATAAGGCAAACTATTACATAACACGCATTATACAAAAAGGTGCCAAGCCAGGTTGGTGAGGCGTTTGCCTCGCGGGGAAAATGCATAAAAAGCGCATTTTATTATTTCGCTCGAAACTTGTTTACGGTTCGCTTTCTGCTCGTCGCGCTCTTTCATTATGATGTAATATGGTTTTAACATTATTTTTATTATAAATCAACAAAATGCACTCAACGCGACTTTCCCAGTTGACGCCAAGAACTTTTCCCCCAAGTGAAAGGAGCAAAGAAAAGCGTAAGCGGCAATAAAAGGAAAAAGAGCGAATCAGATTGGCCTGTGATTTATTTAATGCTATTATAGTTATGGCTTTATTACTGCGAAGGGTTCAGATGGCAGGGGAATAAGAATGGTGTCAGTAGTCAGGGAAATAATTTCTTTTAAAGAATTAAAGGCATTTTCCCCGCTCAGTCTGTATATATCCATTGCATTTTCCATTTGCTCTATAATCTATAATTTTAAATGGGTTTCCTAACCACTTGTCAGTAGCAAGAAAGTACGCAAGGCACATTTATCTTTCGGCAATGCGAAACAACAAATGTCACAGCTGTCTGTCAAGTCACTTGGCCCAAATGGAATATCTCCGGGCCACAGAACGCAGCTGCAATTTTTCGTCTATGCTGCATTTCAAGGATAAAAGTCGTGGCAAGTTTTAGCCGCCTCACACTTATTAATATTTTCGCTGCTTAAATGTCAGCGAAATTTGTCAACTTCATAGCAATGCTGTAAAAATGCTTCCAGACAGCGAAGGTAAAAGTTTCAGCGATGAAAGTGAAATTGCGCTCATTAAGAAATAGATTGCAAAGTTTCCAATTAAACACTAATTTTTTTAGAACCAATACTTAAAATACTTACTTAAAAATACTTAAAATTGGTTTTTAAATGACCAACACTTTTCTTATACTCCACTTTCATCGATCTCAAAACGCAGTCATCATGAAGCTAAGAGCTTTTGCCTGTTGATTAATGCGACTTGTCATAATATTCACCGATTGTGTGTGCTGTGAATTGCGAATAAGATGCATTGGCATGAGCCATTATCCTTACACTTCTTGCACTGCAATTTCCCGTCCTTAGCTTAGCGATTTGCATGCTGATCTCATTAGCACAAAACAAGTTCATCTGCTGCTCCCAGAGAAGCGAATCGCTGGAAAGTGCATCATTTGCATGCAAATGTCGTCGGTAGGCCACTTCCCACTTCCCACTTTCCACTGCACTCCCTTGCCCTTGGCCACCGAATCCTGGATGGTTGTTCATTTTGCACTTTGGGTCGCCTTTGTTGTGGCTTCTCGTCCTGCAGGACGAAACTTGGCTTTTCAGCAGGGGCACAGGCTCATAAAGCGGAGCCGCACTTGCAACTGCCGTTGACACTTTGGCCAATATTCAGGACACGCAAAAAGAAAACAGAAAAAAACATTTGCTGGGTTTAGAGACTAGCCCGAGGAAAAGAGTGCTTTATGAAAAGTTTCTTTTGGCCGCTTGCAAAACTTCTTGTTTGGCAATTGTCGACCCTGTTGTCGGTTTTATTGCCAAGCAAACGAGGTCTTTACCCACTCATTATGGCTGTTTAGTTGCACTTTTGCTGGGGGCTCGCAAAAGGAAAATAAATGTGCACATTACCTAAATTTCATTTCAGAAATATTGGATCTAAGGGTATTAACTTAAATTTCAAACGGTAGCACAAACGGGCCCAACTATTGACCTAAAGTAAACCGCTTATAAGAAGCACTTGCACAATATCACCCATACGCCCCGTTTGACCAACATCTCAATGCTTTTGGCCAGCTTTTTCCACTGCTGCCACTTAAAGACCAAATAAATAATGCGAAAGGTAGTCGAAGCATCCACAAGTACCGACGACCATTAAAGCAATGCGCTTCAACGCGCTTCCCAAGTTCCCAAGTACAATTAAGGATTTCAACGAACGCCAAAAGCCATACGCCAAAATATATTGTGGCCGGGAAACAATAAAGACAAAAAATGAAATGGAAGTCAACGGAGGAAAAAACCAACCTTTGCAGCTATAAGTAGGGCCAAGAATTGGAAGCCCAAGGCCAAGTTAAGGGAAAAATAAACAAAAATGTAATTTGCGCCACTTAGCAGAGAGCGAATGGACAGTGCCATAAATAATTCCAATTTTTTTTTGTTTTTTTTTCGGTATTACAGCGGTGGTCCAGATAATAAGGAAATGTGACTTTGTTCTGGGTCTCCTCATTTGACCACAAAAATAAAATGTTAAATGAAAAGCCGGCAGGAAAAGCCACGGAAATGAAAGCAAAAGAAAATTCAGAAGTGGCACAAACTAGAGTTGGCAGATGTACGAAGTCAACAGCAGAAGGTAAAGTCAGTTTAATAATCTTAACTAATTTACAATTTATTTTAATTTTTTGGTTTATTATTTTGTGAATAAATAAACGCTGAAATTTGATTCACCGAATATTTTGGGATACATTTACCGCTTTGTTACTTCTATAGGCACGGAAATTCAATTAAGGTAACAAACTGTCCGAATTTATGACATGGGAAGCGTTGGGCCCCAAAGGACGAATGGAGTTTGAGTGCGATTGAGACGCACACTTGGGACGACCCTTATATCCTTTATGCATATTCATTGGCTAACCGGGCGTGGATCATGAATTATGAAATGTAATTGAACGAAATTGAATAATGACGGTGACCGGTGTCAGTTGACAAGAAAAGTGAAATTCCAATGAGCGATTTATGGGCCAATTTCAATTCAATTTTGACAGCCGCAAAATGTCAAAGCCAACGAAATGAATAATTTACACGCAGAGGCGGAGATATATATATATACGGGGGCGTCATTTGCATGTAAACTTATTGTTAGAAATCACAATGCACTGGTGGCTACTCGTATTTTTGCCATTATCCTGCCAAGGATTGCCGGAGCATGAGTTGCTGGAACTGGAGTTGGATTATGGTTTGGCCGAACCGCAGCGCACTTCGCTGCTGCAGAGCAGTCTGATATTGCAATTCTCGCAGGACTATAAGCACATACCCAGGATAACGTACTTCACGTGCCAGAAGCCACATCTACAGACCCCAAACCAAATCCCCAACGCTGCAGAGCATCGTGACGCCTTCGCGGCGAAGAATTTTCAGCTGATTAAGAGTCTCTACGAAAGCGAGCTCTTTGTGCGGATTGTCCTTCTCGATGTCCTGGCCCAGTCGCCAACGAGTGGGCGACCCAACCGACCGGGCAACGGACCAACCGGCGGATTCAGCCAGACGCCCAGCCAGGCGCAGAGCAATTCCGAGTGGCTGGAGGGCGTCCTGCGGATGGAAGCCCTCAGGCAAATTGCGGTCGTGGATCTGGCATGCGGCGCCGTCAGTCGACGATTTCTCGAGTTGGTAAGAAGGGGTATGGAAACTGGGAAAACTGGTAGGAGCTTCTCCACAAGACACTGGAAAAAATTATTAAATGCTTCTGACTTTATTGAGATTTATGAAAAAGTAATTTACAAAATAAAAGAAGCATTGATTTTTTGTCCCCTAATTCGACTGTATACTTAAACCATTTGGTAAGATCAAAAGTATTGAAATTTGTTCCAAGTGCTTGCGTCTAGTTGTAGACTCCTTATTAAGTACTCAAGTACAATCATTTCAAAGGCTTCCGCCAAGATGCTCTACAGCGAGAAGTTTCACTGGCTATTGATAGAGGATTTCGCCTGGCATGGAAGGACGCAGACAGCCGAAGGATCGGGGAAACGTGATGATGGCGAGATGGAGGAAGAAGAGCCGCCCGGGCAGCAAATTCAGGCCACCGACGATGAGGACCTGCCCTCCATCGAGAGCTTCTTGGGGGGCATGAACCTGTATATGAACACCGAACTCACTCTGGCCAAGCGAATGTCCGAGGCAGCCCACTACACTCTGTTCGATGTTTGGTGAGTGATTAACTGGCCTGGTCATCCACTTCAGAATCACCTCAAGCTTCAATCTTAACTTGAATCAAGTTGTCCTCTACCGAAAATACTTTATGCCATATTTGTCTCTTTATTGTTCATTGATGACTGAGCACTTGAAAGGACTTGTTGTATATATTGATTGATATTGATATATTTGCTTGCTTATTTCATTGTACCTTATATTGTTTCTTAAATTTTATTTATTTACACATTCAATGTATTTAATTTGGTGTTTCATTTAGCAATGTGTGGTTAGTTCAAATTAACCTGGCAATTGCGGTTTCGGAGGCATTTAATTATAGTCATTAAATGTATTCTGTATTCTGTTCATTTCGAATACTTGATTATTAGGACATTTTGTAATAAAAAGAAATATTTGCCTATTTAATTATGCAATGGCTACCAACCAGATCAATGTATCTCACATCCCTGTTCAACCATATTGACCTCAAGCACCTCCAAAGCTTCCTTAGCCTGAATAATATCGCCACAGTCAAAGGACAAACTATCATTTCACCAACACTTGACCGCAAAACCATTCATTCCATTCCACTGAAATACCAGAGAGAAGCGTGGCACTTCTGCCTGGTTGCCATCAACACATCAGACATAATTTCCCAACTGTCGACTTCCCGGCTGCTAATTCCCACAACGACTTGCTCCCATTTTGGACCATCGCTTAGGAACCCCGGACTCAACTACGGCGGCCACGTCAATCTGACCGAAATTGGCAGCTTCACGCCGACGGAGGGAATCCAGTTGCATACATGGTTTCGGACCACGTCCACAGTTCGTCGCAGGATGGACATGCAGCACGCCAGGGTGCGATGCATGGTTGTGGTGAGGATTGGGAAATTGGGTGGGATGCGTAGATCCATCATCATGCCGGGGGGTGGTCAGTGGAGCATTCGAGAAAAATGAAGGGGCACCACAGAAATCACATTGGTTTTTGAATCAACTACAAAAGTGTTTGAACTTCGCAAAGAATTGGATGGAAAATATTAGGTAGCATAGACACCTTTACAGGTTTTAGTGCGTATAAAGTACTAGTTTATTACAGTGCAGCAATATTTTCGATATCTGTCCATTTGC
Source organism: Drosophila melanogaster (assembly GCF_000001215.4). NCBI lineage: Eukaryota > Metazoa > Arthropoda > Insecta > Diptera > Drosophilidae > Drosophila > Drosophila melanogaster. The sequence continues at coordinate 5,380,656 of NT_037436.4, read as the reverse complement.
CAGGTGACCAACAAGAACATGACAGGCACCCTAATGTACTACCTCACGCACACTATGTCCGGTCACATCGACACGATGAACCGCTTCAACTTCAATCTGCTGATGGCGGTTCGCGACATGTTCAACTGGACGTTCGTCCTGTCCAGGACGACTTCGTGGGGATATGTGAAGAACGGCCGGTTTGATGGCATGATTGGGGCACTCATACGCAACGAGACGGACATTGGCGGAGCACCGATATTCTACTGGCTGGAGCGGCACAAATGGATCGATGTGGCCGGTCGCAGTTGGTCGAGTCGTCCTTGTTTCATCTTTCGACATCCCCGAAGCACGCAAAAGGATCGTATCGTCTTCCTGCAACCTTTTACCAACGATGTTTGGATTTTAATTGTGGGCTGTGGTGTTCTGACGGTATTTATTCTTTGGTTCCTCACCACCATCGAATGGAAACTGGTGCCACACGATGGTTCAGCTTTGATAAAGCCCAAAGGAGGAGCGCCTCCAAGGCATCATTACCAGCAGCAGCAACAGCAGGAGCAAGTGGAAGCACCAGTGCGTCCCATCACTGCCGTTTCGGTGGTGGTCAGTAAGGAAAAAGTTGAAGAGAAACAGGAGGAGTATGAAGATTCCACTCCGATCGATGCCGGAACACTTTGGCAACGCTGCTATCAGAAGCTAAACAAATACATCAAGGATCGAAAGGCCAAGCAGAAGAAAGCGCCGGAAAGAGTGGGCCTATTCCTGGAATCCGTGCTCTTCTTCGTGGGAATTATTTGCCAACAGGGTTTGGGATTCTCTACGAGTTTTGTTTCGGGTCGCTGTATTGTAATCACCAGTTTACTCTTCTCATTTTGCATCTATCAATTCTATTCGGCTAGTATTGTGGGCACTCTTCTCATGGAGAAACCCAAAACCATTAAAACTCTGAGCGATCTGGTGCACAGTTCGTTGAAGGTGGGCATGGAGGATATTCTCTACAATAGGGATTACTTTTTGGTGAGAATATAAATATTTGCATTATGCTTAAAGTCTTCAAATCTTCTTTATTCTTAGCACACTAAAGATCCGGTGTCCATGGAACTGTATGCCAAAAAGATAACCAGTGTGCCTACGACTAAGGAAAACGAGGCCGATGAAGACGAACCAGTGGATCCAAATCCAGTCTCCACAGATCCTGCCAAATCCTATCGGGATATCGTTCACAGCCATGAAACTGGTGCACATGCCAAGGATAATGCTGCGAGCAATTGGTTAGATCCAGAAACGGGTTTACTTAGGGTTAAGCATGAACGTAAGTAATTCGTAAATCATATAAATTAACATTAACATTTTCAAGCATCTAGGTTTTGCCTTTCATGTGGATGTGGCTGCTGCCTACAAGATCATTGCTGAAACCTTTAGTGAACAGGATATTTGCGATCTGACCGAAGTCAGTATGTTTCCGCCACAAAAAACTGTGAGCATAATGCAAAAGAATTCGCCCATGAGGAAGGTGATTTCCTACGGGTGAGTACAGTTTTAGAAAATTAAAAAAAAAAAACAAAAAAAATGAGTCAAAATCCTTGTAGATTAAGACGTGTCACCGAAACAGGAATACTGACATATCACTTTAATGTCTGGCACTCGAGGAAACCGCCTTGTGTGAAGAAAATCGAGACCTCCGACCTGCATGTGAGTTCGAAGGAGTGGCGTAAACGCCCCTTTTCAACTTTTTAAGCCACCTTGATTCCCAGGTTGACATGGATACCGTGAGTTCGGCCCTGTTGATACTACTTTTCAGCTACGCCATCACCCTTATGATACTGGGCACTGAGATTTTATACTCCAAATGGCATAATCGAATTCAATTAAAGTGGGTGGGCGCAACTTGAAAGTGATTTAATAAAATGCAAACTCAAAGAGTTTGAGCTCTGACACTTGAGCTCAACTGGAATTAATTGCCGTGGATGAAGTTTTCAGTTCATTTTGAATGCCCGCTTTCCGATTCATTAGCTTGCCACAAAGGGAAAATTCGATTTTCGCAGGTAAAAGGTAAAAGTTTAATTAAATTAACTTGGCTGCGCAGCAAATCAATTGCATAATTAAATTAGGTAATGGGGTCAAACTTTTTCTGAATTTTTTAGAATAAATATACCGTGCTTATGAAGTGGGAAGATTTTTTGTATTATTCGAAGGATTTTCGTTTTAAATTTCATATATGCAAGTTGTTAAAAATATTTTTTCATTTTGTCTCAACTACAAAATAGCTTGCAGCGGGCGGAGAAGCAATGAGTGAGTCAATTTTGGCCACAAACGAACTACAAAATATCCATTAAGATAACAAGTTTTTCAGTAGTTGTAACACAGTTTTCCTTCCTTCTACTCCTTCATATTTTTCATTTTTTTTTTTTTTTTTTTTTTGTATCTTTGCCTTTTACCGGGTGCCTTCTTGTCAGCGCTCACATAAAAACACAAAAGTCCTCGTCCTGGGCGCAATGTTTTTTTGGCTCCTTGCCAAAGTGCCGCTCTTAGGCATTTCTTTTCCTTTCCTCCTTTAGCCTTGTATTTGTTTGTTTGCGAAATGGGAAAGGACTTGGACCGCCTTCTAGGCTGAAAAGCCACAACAACAGAGCAGCAAGTCGAGGCAAATCAATTACAACATGTAGTGAGAATCTGTAAAGCGCAACGAAAACATGTTGCCCCGAAAAGTTGTCAACATTTTTCATTTAATGTCCTTGCTCATTAGTAGTGACCGAAGCAAAGACAAAAACCAGAAAGCAGTGGTCCATGTTCGATGGGCGGGCATAAGGTTGAAAAACCAAGTGAGTTTTCCGAAATACACGCTTTTTGCCGACTACACGAGTGATTGAAAAAGTTTGCGAGACATATGGGTTTTGCTTCGGTTTCGGTTTAATCCGTACAATTTGAGCTATTTATCCACGCGCGCTATAAGATGCAATTTGGTTGCCACACTTCGTCGACTGTGACAATTAAATTGTTTTGGCTTTGTTTGAGCAGCAAATTGTGCAACAAAACTTTGGCGGTTGCCAACAAAAATAAACAGCCAAAAGAAAGTGGCAGCGCAGCGTGGAAAGTGGAAACCTGCAGGAGCCGTGGCATAATTAACAAAAGAGCTCAGCGGGGCGAATAATTTTGCCCGCTTTGCCAGCATGCAGCTGCACTGAGAAAAAAATAGAATAATATGGGTTATATATTGAGGCATTTTTAATGCAATGCATTAAGCTATTAAATAACTCAATTACAAAAATTCTTGATGCAGAAAGTGTAAAAAACGGCCAAATTGAGATGGAATCTCTTTTGCAAGAATTTTTGTTTTAGTGTGCAAATTTTTTGCTACTCATTTAAAGTTGTTTATATATTGTTATTTTTAAGCAATCAATTTTTTCTATAAAATTTAAGTACTTTATGAAATACATTTTGGTTAACCTGCAGTCATAGCTTGATTCCTTGTTTCTCTGGTATAAAAGTAAATTAATTAACGCTTTTAATATGAGCAGTTCCAAATGTTTCTTGATTTAAGGATATGCATAGCATACAAATTTAAATATTTTTATCCGTGTTTTAAGGAAATGATGCGCCCCTTTTCCAGCAACTCTGTGCTTGGCCAAAACCCAAAAGTTTCCCCGCAAAGCCAAACTAAAGTAGTTTCCCTTAAGACGGCGCCGGGCAAGATCGGGTCGAGATTGGACAGGGCTAAATGGGGTAGCAGGAGAAGCAGGAGGAGCATATGCTTTGGGGCTTGTGTCAAAGTGTGAAAAACTTTATGCGTCTTAATTAAATTTTATATACAGCACAGGGAACGAATTATGCGCCAAAATATTGCAACAGCTCCCGCAGAAATCCCTCAACTCCTCGGCGAGGGCAACTTTTCAAAAGTGACAGCTGCATCGGCGGGCTGGGGTAGTGAAAAGAGGTTGAAGGTCTGCCCGCTACTACTTGACTTTAAGCCAAGCAATTAGTGAAAACTTAGGGGATAATTGAGTGCCTGATTATCAAGCTGCTCACTTTGCGTTTTTATCATTACCTTGTGGGATCATTTTTACGGCCAGTTGAAGGAAAGTGAGTTGCTCACGAGAGGGAAATTTTTACTATATGCTTTTCAAATATTTTAAGAATTTCTCACACCACTACTAACTACATATATAGCCACATAAATATTGCACAATCTGCTATGTGAAAATAATAAAAATAATAATCTTACTTTCAATTATGAGCGCACCACTTTCCTTTGCACACGAAATTCAATTATCTCCACTTGTATCTCATATTCAATATTTACCTCCGCTAATTAACTTTCTTCGTGTGCCAAATGAACAAAGCAAATTCGGAGGGAAGAATTCGAGGTATTTCTGGTTGGTTTCTCATTATAATTCCGAGCATATACAGACGAAGGAATGTGTGTGACACACATTTGGGGAGCAGGCTGAGATTTGGGTGGAAAAAAATAACCCAGACACGTGGCCAATTTCAAGTGTCACAGCACGGATTCTCTTTCGTTTGTCTGATGAGTTGGAAACGCAAAGAATATACTCGGTTTTCGAGAAAGTATACACGTCCTTTTTCCCAGAAAATTTACGGTAAAGGAACAAAATTAAATCTTGAAATTATAGCAATATTAATGAAAAGGTTTCAAAGTTTTCACAAGTAAATATTCATCATCTGAATTTCCTAGGAAATATTTTAAAATATATTTTCCCATAGTTCATAGTTAGTTAGTTAAAGGTTCATAGATAATAAATAATTTCAGGACACGAATGGCCGTAATTGAGCTGCATTCATGTGTTCATGTTTAATTTAATGTATCTGCCATTGTTTTTTGCCCGATTCACTTCTGCTGTAAATAATTCCCAAAACAAGTTGTAAACTTTAATGGCATTTTGTTGCACATTTTTTTTTTTTTTTTTGCTTTTTTGCCCTTTTCGATTAGCTCACTTGTTTTGCCCTCATAATAGTTGACAACTGTAATTTATGATACTTTTTTTGCTGTGCTGGCGGTTTGGCCAGTTGCCAAACTAGTTTTTCCATATTCCATTTTTATTATCAACTCGGCAGGTGAATATAAAAGGTTAAAAGTTAGTTATGAAATTGTTAACTAATGTACGAAAGTATTAGGCGCAGAAATATCATTCAAGGGGTAATAAATAGTGTAGCTTAAATGTTTAAATAATTGTAGCAACTATTTTCGACAGAAGTCAGACACTGATAAAGAAAAGTAGACAATGAAGAGCTATATTAATACGCATTATGTACATTGCTCAAAAGTTTAAAATCGATCAATTGTCGTTTATTCGCTTCTTTTCATCTGTGAAAGTTTCTTCGCCTTGGAAAATTCCCTTTTCCGCCTGTTTCCCTCCTGTTTTTCCAGCAACATTCTGTCTAGCTGCTGGCACCGGAAGTCGCCTAGAAGCAAACCGGAAAGCAAAAAAAAAAAAGCCGGGGAAAATCGAAAGTTTTGATTTATAATCGGACAAGTTTAGAGCTGCCTTCAATTCAGCGCAGTTGCATTTCTCGGCTTTTCCCAGCTCGCCCATTGACTTGGAATCGAATTTGTCATGGCTGATGAATGGAAATGGAAAACTTTTTATGTATTATTTAATTTATTTACAATATCCGCTCGCTATTTGTGCGTTTGTCAGGTGTTCAGGTGCTGAATGCAGGCATTTCATTCAAAATGACCGAACAAAATGGCCTTTCTTAGGCCCAATAAATTTCAATTAAAATGTCAACAATTTGCGGAGTATCGACAAGATATAAATGTATATATTGGCTGGTGAGGATTTATCGCTGCCATTTGCTTATTGACAGCTGGGGAAAGTGAGCGTGACATGATGGAAAGTAATCTAATGGAGAGCATAGACCAGCTGACTCAGGTAATTCATCATAAATATGCTCAGCACAAATATAGCCCACCTACACCTGTGGCTGTCGTCGCTGGAAGTCATCAATCTTCTGAAAGGGAAGTTGGCTTCCTCTTTTTATTTGGCGAGAAGGAGAAGAATTTAAATAAATTATATTGTCAGGATGTTGATGACTGCGTCGTTGAGTTGTTAACTAAACTTTAGCCAACGATTGGAATGAATGAAAAATGTTGGAACTAAATGGATTTAAATATGCCTTTGGCTATAAATTATTTTCAAAATGTATCAATTTCCAGTTAAATATTTCTTTGTCTATAAATTACAATAAATTATGGGACTATTTTCTTTATTATTTGGTTTTAGCTTAAACGTTTATTAAGTGCTAATTTATTGTACATCAACTATTTGGATTTTCAAGTAAAATCACACAACATTAATCAGCTTAATTCTTTGGAAGCTTCTATTTTTGTTATGCTTAAAGCTCCAAAAGGCCTGAAAACAGTGGTTTTTCACTGTGGTTTTCCGGCCTTTGCGCATAAAATAACAGGCAAAGGAAATCTGTCACTGTGACGACCGAGCACTTTTGATAAGCCTCAAAAAGGGCCAAGAGCAGTTGAGAGGGTTCAAAATGGAGCAAGAGCTGGCTAAAAAAATTCCAAATAAAAATGGGGAAACCCCCGAAATGTTTGCAATTGAAAAACGCTAAAGGGAGCATCCAAAGTGGTTAGTTTTGCGTTCTCCGGTTGATGAGTGCGTTCACTTGATTGCCGCTTACTAACTTCCATATACACTCCCATTTCCACTCCCATTTCCATTCCCACATTTCCACTCCCATTTCCACTCCCATTTTCACTGCCATATCCATTCCCCTAAAATCCAAATCCTCAACCAACTTGAAACGAGAACTAATGACACAAAGCGCACTAATTCGGTGGGCAATTGTGGGTACTACCCACTCAACTTCCGATCAGGATCACTATTTCCTGTCCCCCCGGACGACAAGCGAATTATTGTAATCCACTTGAAATTCATTGGAAGCACAAAACGAAAAACGAAAAATGTGAACAGTGAGTGCAATTATCGAGGATTTCCTGGCTTGGAGAATGGCTGGAAATCTTGTAAATCACTCAAGAGACAGAAATTGCAACAAATTGAACAAGACAGCAATGGAGAAATTGACTGAACCTGATGAAGTTGACAACTTAATTTCTTTCTATTTTATGCTAATTTCAAACAGACTAAGGCAAATGTAATGAAACTCTAAATAAAAAAGAAAATAAATATTATAGTAAATGGTAGATATTTGTCAAAACACTGTTGCTAACAATAATTCCTCTGTCTAAAAAGCAGCAATCAACGAACTTTTAAACGAACTTTTGAAAATCTTTGTCAAATCTCTTTCTTAAACTATCACAAGACTTGTCACTTGGCTCTGTTAATGAAAATGTTTTGCAAGTAAATACAAAAGTTTTAGCAACATTGACTAGTGTACGTAAGAAACTTAGTTCGCAATGTCCAAAAGTCACGAAGATGCCATTTCATAAATGTGCAATAAAAAGGTTTATGCTTACATTAAGATATAGAATATTCAAATAAAACGAAAGTCCAACCAGTCCAGCAACTTTTGCCAACTCGAAATGCGTCTCGTGGGCATTCAGCAGATACAAGTAGCCAACAGATACAAGATACAAAATGGAACCTAAGCTGACGACTTGACCACCAATGGGAATACGAAATTCGAAATGGTAAAACAAAAGCTGCAAATCCGTAATGATAATTCCACGATTATGTTGTGCGCTTATGGCAAAGTTTTTGTCTTCTCGCTGCGGAGATGTTGCTGTGGTCTATGGACTGGGGTAAAAACTGTCGGGCAACTGAGCAAATATTGTCCAAAGGACAATATTTATCTTTTGCCTACGCTTAACACGTATACGCCCCCATGGTAATTGCTGCATAATAAACAAGAATCTGAATCTCTGCCCCATTGTTATTTGCATTGTCATTTGCGGAACAAAAGCATTCTGTTCTTCTGCCTGAGGGTTTAACTAATAAATACAGCCAGAGAGCGATGGATATGTAGTGCGAATATAGCCATATATATCCATTGTCAAATACCAGGCAAATGGTCCATGTTCATGTTAAGTCAACAATAAACCAAAAACTGAATGTAAATTCGATGGCAGATTAAATGCATGCTCAGATACATTCTAAACATAAAAACGTTGGATATGGTAAATGTTTTTTTTTTTCGCTGGCAAGCAAGTGTGTTCAATTTGATTAAAATTTTAATAATCAACAGCATTACAAATAAATCAATAGAATACTATAAACTCATAGCATCATATTCTGATGCTCAATTTGAATTTTGATTTAAATTCCGCTGAGCATTTTGATTGAGCTGCAGTTGGGATTACTACAGCTTTTGCCCATTTTTCGGGAACTCCACTCGATGGCTGCATTTTTTGCGCATTGATTTAGACGCGCCGACCTTTGGCGCAGTCTCTCAAAATTGCCCAAAATTACTCGCACGTAAAACAATAAATTTTCATAATATCCCGGGTAGCCCAGACGTGTGCCACGCCCCAAAAGCGCCAACGCCCACATAAGGAATGGATGCTGGCCACGTGTAAAGTGCAAAATTGCACCATCAGCGAAATGGGCCAAGTCGGAACATCAGCCACAGACACACACACAAGCTGCGGAATGGGTTAACGAATATATGTATGCATGTATATGTACATATATGTATGTATGTGTGTATGGTTATAGCCATGGCTAAAGGCTCACGGATGGGCTGGGAAATGGGCTTGGCCAGCCAAAGATTAGCGTTATTTGTATGCAAAGCAGCAGGCCAGAGGCAGAAACATTGCAGGCCAGTGTCACCATCCAAAATGCCATTTTCAAAAGTCGAGCTCAGGAGCGACGTTAGGATGGTGGATTTCGGATACAGGAAGACGACTCCTGTTCCAGCGAACACAACGAGAAACGTGTTTCAATTTTTATGACATTTCAATGCAGTCGATGTCAGCGAAACGGGTTGAAAAACATCGGGCGGACATCGGAGAGCTCGTTACGATTTTGACAATTCATATTTTTGGCCCGGGGGCAACAAAATTTGTATACACATTTGCCCCGAACATATCTCAAACATATTTCTGGACAGTTCAATTCAATTGTAAAATTGATCGAAAAATAATAAAAAAAAAAAAAAACGAATATAGAAGATACAAAGGTAGAGAAGGTGGATTGCGCATACGCCATGTGGTATGCGATGGCTGAAGTTCAGCCAGGAAAATACCTTTTATTTGCATTTCAAAGGCATGGCGTTGTGGAGTTCACCTAGCACTCACTCATTATTTATGAATTGAACAGCACAAAATGCTACAGTGAGAGTGATAACCACCATGTATTATTTATGAGACTTCAGCAGTTTCCCCCAATTTCTGTTTTTCCAGGCAGCTCCTTTTTGTGTGGCCCGCCAAGAACATTTATTTTCCGCTGGTTGTGCACATAATGTTGGGGCATTAAAAACAAAACCGCTTATAATTAACCAAAAACTCAATTAAGTGCAGTCACCAGAGCAACAATGGAGATGCAGAAAGTTGGGGTAAAATTTAAGAAACTGCTTTAAATGTAACAAAATAATTAATAATACTATTTCTATGAAGTTACAAAGAAGTTATTTCATTTCCTTGACATTATTTTTCTGACTTGCAGCTTTGTATTTTCTTACTTATTTCAATTGCACTTCAAAGTTAGCAAAACTTTCCAACCTAATGACCATACCATATTCGATCAACTTTACCCTCATTATAAGCACATTAGCCAAGTGTCGCTTATTCCACTTGGCCTATCAGTCATCAGGGTTAATCATATATGTGTAGCTGCCATTATTATTCATTTTCGTTCTACTTATGCCACCTGTCGAGGATCCACTAACAAAACTCGAGTTCCGCCTCATCAGAAGGGACAACCTCTAAGTGAGGCCATAAATCCAGCTGAAGCCTCTCATCGGGGAAACGTGACTCTCATGTGGAGATACAATGAGTGTCTACATATATGAAATGGGTCCGTAGTCTGCTGCTGGCTTGATAAATTAACGCATTAAAGCCATAGCTGAGCTTCCACCACCAAGAGGCGGCTTTTAATAACACAAATTGCAATCGAATCCGAAAAAGTCAAGAGGAACGAAAACGGAATGCGAAATGAGAGCCGATATATGTTAACTCGATTTTCATGGCGTTGGCTCATTCGAACGGGCCAACTTAAAGCATATATGTGTTGTTTTTTTTTTTTTGTACCCAAATTCCCATTAAAACATAAACAATTTCTGTTGTAGACATCGGCTCTCCGGGGAGATTGAGGCAAACCACAAATAGCAGCTGGAAATAAACAAAAGTTGGCATATCTCAACTATAGAATAAAAGGCCAATGACGCAGTCAAGTGCATATGCTGACAAAAAAGTTTATAGAAGCTGTATTTTTTATATATATAATAATATAATATAAATATATATGTATATATATAATATATTTAAAGAAGTGTGTTTCTCTTACATTTCTTAATGTTTCTTTTCTTTGTATATATGATATATTTTTAAATGAAACATAAATTTCATTTTTCTGAGTGCAAGGACCAAACTACAGGATAACTACAACTGACTGCCTGGATCAAACAGCATTTACCGAACCGAATTGTCCTCGTGCGCACCTGTGTGCAATGAAATCGAAATCAAAGCACATTCATCCTGCAAAATGGACAAACAATGAAATAGTTGGGCAAATGTAAATACCAACTGCAAGCAGTCGAAATACATCAATAGCCCAGCAGAGCAAAGTTTAACTATCTATTTTTTTTTTTTGCGAGAAAGAAGGTAGTCATACTTCAACTGCCGGTCGCCAATTGCTGCCAAGTTTTCCACTCGATGGAGATTGGGAAAAGAGGCAAAATCCACAGGAGTCGCAGAAAGGGAGGGGAGGCAGCGGAGCCCGCAGGAGGTGACCGACATGTGTGCCTGGTTTAGTGGAAAACTGATTGACGCCATGTCCTTTGATTTCCCTCGTGTTTCAGGACTCACGCACTGGAGGAGAATGGCCGAAGGATGCGGGACGTAGCGAGTCCTTTTTGCAAGAATCCTGTCCATATGTGGGCATCACTTGATGACCCGAATGTGGGTCAATGGGAAAGGATTCCATCGAAGGCAGCAATGGAAATGCAAACCAAAGGTGTAACCATTTTCGGTGCAAATCTAAAAATGAATTCGATTAACTTTACGTAGAATAAATATATAACTAAACAAGCTTCAAGCAAGAATCATTGAAATAATGCAAACAAATTCGTATTCAATCCTTTTATCATTCATTACATACTTTGCAACGAATATAATATACCCTTTTACTTTGCGATAAAAGGGTATAATAAATTGCAGCAACTTCGTTCGAAATGTTTGCTTAAAGGAAATCTCAAGGATAATCTGATTGCGATGCTAAAGCAATAAGCTGATGAAGTTTTCCATACACAAGTTCGTTACCTAGGATAAAACTCAAAGGACAACTTGTTGCAGCAAACATCGTTTTTGCATGGCGCAATTGCAATTGATGCGATGCAAATGCAATAAATTAGACATCAATTTGCAGCAAAAATGTCCATATTATATATATTATTATAGATCTCCCCCCCCCCTTTTGTTGCAATTATTTGCCTAAAACCGAAATTATTTCAATTTGTGAACTGACAATGTCCATACGGACTTTCGGCGGAAAAGCGAAAGGATAAGCGGAGTCATCGTCAGGATATTAACACTATCACTTCCTGCACTTTCCCACTACCTCGATGGCTAATCTCGAGTTTGTGTCTAATTGCATTTGCATATTTTGATAATATTCGAAAAGGGGAAATGAAAGTGGCAAATGCATTCGCCATTCGAAATACTCAGTTTAATGCGGATTCAAAGGGAATGGAAAATAAGGGTGGAGGCGGGTGTTAGTGAAATTTAATTGCATCGTGCGAAGAAATCCCGTTTAATTACGGCGATTAACTGTAATAATTTATTAGTTTTTGCTTAATTTGTGACATGTGCAAACAATTAGTGATTCAATCGCATGGCCAAAAAGGAAGCAATAATAACTTTGACTAATTAGCTGTGTGCGGTAGGCTTAATTCGTGGCGAAAATAATATGGCTGAATCACAGAAACAATTAATACGCTTTTTTTATTCGTTCGTTAAGTTTTGTAGTGCCACATACTAAAGAGTAGGAAAAAAAAACGTTGATAAGTAATTACTCTCATTGAATTTGCATTATTTGTTAATACTTTACTAATTTAAAAAAAAATTAAAGGAAGTTAGATTTTACCTATTTATAAAATAGTTCGATTTAAATGTAAGCATAGGACATATAATTTTAGCAAATTTTTTTTGTTTTTAAAAAGTAACTGCACTTGAAAATGTTTTTACACAGGATATGTACATTTTAAATGTACTCCACTGTAAGATTACACAAAATCATTTTTTTTACACGTTACTTACACTGTTAAGTGACAAAATTAAAGGTAGCAAATATCTAAATTATTAACCCTACTTATTAAATATTTTATATATTTTATATTCAACATAGTCATAAAAAATTAAACATAACTATTTAAATAAATATAAGTGCTGAAGATATAACAATAAATTGCTAAAGCGGAATCACTTCTGTAAAATAGCCTAACGCCTCGTTCTCTCTGTTAACTGCTCTCCGTTTGTCAACACTAAAATGTTAAACAAATAAAATTTTTTGCGAAGCACCGAAAACAGCAACTGTTTGTAAAATATCATAAATTATTTATTAAATTAATTAAAACCAACGGGAAAATGGCAGCAAAAGTAGCGAGCGGCACGAACAAAGTGTTCCAGAACGTGAGTATGGGTGAATCATCAAAGGACAGCTGACTAAGATGAAAAGTAACCTCACTTTGTCATGGTTTTTTCTGTGCATCTGCTCAATTGAAATTTATGATATATATTTTAAATCGCATTTTCAGCACGATGACGTGCACATCTCCTTCGAGGATCAGCAGCGGATCAACCGCTTTGCGAAGCACAACGCCCGCATGGATGACTTCAAAGCGGAGCTGGAAACGAAGCGCAATGAGCTGAAGAGCTTGGAGGAGGCGCTGGAGGAGATTGAGCTGTTCGACGAGGACGAGGACATACCGTTCCTGGTTGGCGAGGTGTTCCTCTCGCACAAGCTGGAGAAAACACAGGACATGCTGAAGGAGACCAAGGAGCAGGTGCTCAAGGAGATCGCCGGCGTGGAGGCCAAGGCGAAGGTTATCAAGGCGGAAATGGACGAGCTGAAGGCTCATCTGTACCAGCGGTTCGGCAGCAATATCTCACTGGAGGCCGAGGATTAATCCACAATTGATCAATTGTTAATTTAACATTTTACAAAATAGAGTACATTTAATTTAAACTCAACTAAACGCGATGTCTTCAGATTAGAGCACTAGGAAATAGATGATCAGGGCGATGATAAGCAAGGTGACCACCACTCCTCCGATGAATATCCGACGATCCTCGACCAGCCGGCGTTCAATAAGTTTCATCGTGTGATTGGACAGACCCAGTGTGCTGCCTATCGCCTGGATTCTCTTGTGCGCTCCGCCCAGCGTCATTCTCTGCGAGATCAGGCTCTCGAGAATGCCGCTGCCCGAGGCAATCATGTCGTCCACACCCCGATGGGCGTTACCCAGCTGCGTATGATGCTGCAGTTCGTAGTCCAATTGCAGGCGCGTTTCCTCCGGCTGCGCGCTGTTTGCCGTGAATCTGTGATTCAGCAGCTGTTCCCTCTCGGAGATCTCCTGCATCCGTCGCTGTCTTCGTTCCCGCGCCGTCTGCAGTGATGTCTGCAGGTGTCTCAGGTCATATTTCAGCTGATCCACACGAAGTTTGGAGCTTTGTCGCTGCGAAGGTGGCACCTTATACAACAGCACATCCAACCGATCGCAGTTTCTAAACACAAAAGATTTATTTAATAATACAAACTCCTCTTGGGATAATATATATCATTGTAGAACTCACGCGTTCGCCTGGGTAATCTTCAATTGAATGCCGTTTTCCACGTCAAGCGATTCCTGGGCACTGAGCTGACTCAGTCGCTGGAAATCGCGCTCGATGTCCTTTACCACATTGTTGGTTTGGTGGTACAAGCTCTCCATGTCGTTACACCTATTGATTCCGCATTAATTTATGGGCCCGAGAATATTCGCAAATTAATATTTAATCGGTTGCAATTGGTTTGTTTTTAAAAAAGCTGACGCGTTAACATTGGACAGAGTGTCATGTTAGTTAACAGCACTGATAGCAGAGCAGCTGGCTGCCGTTTTTGGTATGACCATATATTATGACAAACTTATCAGCTAATGCAACTATTAAATTTCCTTTTTATTTTCAGAGAATATGCTATATATTGTTAAATAATGATTTTTAATTAGTGACCAAATATTGCACTTGACGGCGCTGTTAAGTGTTACCACTGTTAACGGTGTAAAAATCAGAGTTGTTAAGCAAGCCAAGCAAAACCTAAACCGCACTGGTCACATCGCACTGGAAACGCGTTAGCACACTTTTACGGTATTTTAGCACTTAGCATTAACCACAATGGCGAATACATCAAGTACCGGCGTTGGTAAGAAATAAAATTGATAAATTAGCAATTTGGCAGCTTAAAAATGCGATCCCCGCACGCCCGGAGTTGTTGGCCATCCGTTTTCTGCATTTCCCGCTGACCGGCGGCGATTTTTCCGCCGCTACGGACCCGACAAGCGGACCGCAATGTGATTGTGTGTGTGGTGCAAAACGGGCAAAAAGAAGACGAAAGCAAGGGCGAAAGACGAAAGCCGATAAAAGCGAAATGGGCGAATGGAAATTTATTTTCGCCAGCGGACCACGCTGCTCTTGCAATTTTCCTTGGCCGCGTTTGGCGTTGGAAAAACTCCGTTGCAATTGGGCTTCGTGACTTGACATTTTCCGAAATATCATCCCCGCTCCTTCCTCACTATGTGGCTCTCGCTCGCTCGCTCGCGCACGCTCTTCTTCTTGCCTTCATACTTAAAGTTTTTTCTTTATTTTCCTTATTTTTTGCACACTTGCGTTTTTGCAAGCTGCCTTGTCTTTTCTAATTAAATTAGCTGCCATTTACATTTGCCTGGATTGTTTTTGCAAATGCAGAAATTATGCTTTCGCCCCGCCCCCGCCGACACACCCTCCCCCCGCGCCCATCGTGCTTAATATCTGCGCTTCGCATTTTTTTTTTTTGACTTGTGTTCTCTGCACGAAAATGCGTACAAAGTCACACGGCCGAAAACAAAAACAACACGAGAAGCAGAGCGCAAAACAACAACAACACGTACCCATATGACCCCACACTGAGAGGAAAAGTCGCCGAAATATCACCGAAAATGGTTTATACCATAGAAAATGTGTAGAACAGTCCTTACTAGTTTGTTTCTAAATAGATAAAACTGTCGTTTATAATTATATATATGTATCTTATCTGTACGAGCCCGTGATTATAATTATTTAGAAAGCTAAGTACTTTCTTGCCCCGCCAACCAGAAAATTAAAAACAAGCTGACATTTAACTTAATGACTATATTTAAAGATTTAAGTTTTTCAGTGAAAATGCATTATGTCATCGAGTTCTCACCTCTTTGCCGTTTCACATTGCAGTGGTGCCACGGAATTTCCGCTTACTGGAGGAGCTGGATCAGGGCCAGAAGGGCGTGGGCGATGGCACCATATCGTGGGGCCTGGAGAACGACGACGACATGACGCTCACCTACTGGATCGGCATGATCATCGGTCCGCCTAGAGTAAGTTTCCATATCGATTGGACTTTCCTCGCTACGTCACCAGATAAGCCCGGTTTATTAGGCAATTCTGTAGGATTATTGACATCTTATCGCTTAGATTGCGCAGACCATTCAGTTTGGATAGCACCTTGTATCTTTGAAGGCAGTTTATCTCTTCAGTGCGATGGAATTTGATAATATTTGCATTTCATTAGCACCGCTGATGCAACTCATTGTGAGTGTGGGTTTCAAAAGTCATTGGCTTCATTAGCTTCTTATGTGGTAAATATGAATATAAAATGTACCTCTGCTAGATTTTAATCTTATATGAAAACTACAAGCTGCAATCTGGGATTATTGCTAGAAAATATAGGTATAGAAACGCTCGTGCTAATTTATTCTTATTTTATTCACAAGAAAATATTCCACTTTACATGCATTTATTGGGGAAAACAAGGCTCTAGCCTTGAATTACTAGCAAGGAAAGCGGCGGAAAACTAAATTTGCATTTAATTTTTGTATAGTCTAGAAGTGTTGCGCGCGCCGCCGCATGAATCATTGAGGAGTTTGGGTGGCAGGGTCTTCTAACAGAGCCCCAACTTGGTTTAGTTGCATTGGCAACTAAAGTGGAGAAGCGGTGGACTAAGGGGAATGGGAGCGCCTGACTCATCGACACTCTGGCCGCAAGTGCACAGAGTATTGAATCATTCAAGAATCATTTAAAGCTAATGGCAAACTCTTGTGTTTATTACAGACACCATTCGAGAATCGAATGTATTCACTAAAGATCGAGTGCGGCGAACGCTATCCGGATGAGCCACCAACGCTCCGGTTTATAACTAAAGTAAACATTAACTGCATTAATCAGAACAATGGCGTGGTAAGTGCAAGCAATCGAATGTGGCATATAAACAACGACGAATGCTAATATATTTGAATTTGCAACAGGTTGATCATAGATCAGTTCAGATGTTGGCCAGATGGAGTCGCGAGTACAATATAAAAACGATGCTGCAGGAAATCCGTAGGATTATGACCATGAAAGAGAACCTGAAGCTGGCACAGCCGCCAGAAGGTAGCTGTTTTTAGTCGACAACATCCGTTAGCAACACCAGCAGCAGCTGCAACAGCATCGAATGCAACGCGAGCGGGAGCAGCATCCACACCCAGTAAGAGCCGGAAAACGAACCACCATCATCAGTCCAAAAGTCCAAGACCAAGGTGGCCACACGTGCGTGGAATTAAAAAGAGATTGTGTGGCGGCTGCTCCGCCGAGTTGCCATCGGTGGCAGCGTATGCTTATTAATGAACGTAATAAAGATCGAGTGCGGTTATTGTGGCAAGAACAACAACCAAATGCAAGCTATATACTATAAGTAAAGGGAACAGCAGCGAAAAATGCGATAGGAGCGTCACTATGAAGAGGTCGTCGTCGTCCCTTCCGTCATGAACTATGTCATCGTGTTTGGTTACCTTACTCTTCTTACTACTTCAACTTCAGTCCCCAAACAAAACGAAACGAAAATATGAGAACTTCTTTTGAATAAGAAATAAAACAGCAGCAAAAGAAACAAGTTAAATGCCTGAATGTTTCAGATTCAAAACTTCAAATCGAAAATTCGTAAACTAATCGAACAGAAAAGTAATGCATAACAATGATAACGATTAATCAAGATCACAGCGTGAGATCCGAGCGTAATTATTGTTTTTTTTTGCCTAAACTAAAAATTTATTAATTATATACATAAAGCAAAATATATATTAATTTAAATAAAACCAACATGTCGAACACAATTTTTGTAGACGGCGCCAGTACGAACGTTTTTTTTTTTTGTTTATCATTGATGAAGCGATTTTGTAGTTGATTTTATATTCTATTCTTTCGAAAATCTTCCTCCCGAATCGCTTGGGACGAGGGACGCGATTTATAATCATTGAATTGTGGAAATTATAGATATATATATATATATATAGAAACACACACACACTAAGCCGATGAGCAAATCGAGCGGACAGAACGATGAACGATGATTAAAATAATACTTTAATTTAAGCTTCTAAATAAAACAATTAATCCAATAAAACGTAGTGTATCCATGTAATCTAGTGGGGTTACTTAAAAACTTATAAACAAAACAAAATCAAGTAACAAATTGAAACATTTTGATGTCCCGCCTAGAAATGATTTTCCAACCAACCATCATTTCCGTTTATTTGTCAATTGTTTATTGTTTTAAATACATAATTGATTTATCGATTCTATACACAATCAATGTCACATTATCCATCAATCATTTCGCTAGGCTCCTGTAGTCTTTGTAGCCTCAATCCCCCGCTCATTGAATCTTCCGATCCGATCTTTGTTTGGTTACCATCAGTAGGTTACCAAGGATGTTTTAGATTTAGCTATTTAGTTTTATTTTGAATCGTTTGGTTGGCTGGCTCTCGCATATTGGGATAGTATTTGTGTTTATATTTTTCAGCGGAGAGAACATTGACTTGGTGGTTGCGGATGTTGCTTGTTCACTTGTGTGTGGTTTTGGTTTTTGCTTAAAATTGATTTATCTTTATTAGTCGGTAAAGCCGCGATAACACTGCATTTCTTCACACCATCAAAATCAAATTCAAACATTCTACTTCTCCTTGGGCACGAACACAATCTTCCGCGACTTGAGCGACGACCACTTGTGCCGCTTAATGTAATACGAGATGACGGTCAGGAAGCCAAGGATGCCAATCACCTTGATCAGCAGCTGCTTGCGATCGTCGTGCTCCGGCTCGGAAGTCCACTTCAGGAAAGTGGCCACGTCCTTGGCCAGCTGGCTCTGCGTCGGCGGTGTGCCGTCCTCGTACTCGATGACCTGGAAAGGGGATAATCATTAAAGATTGCAATCGTGTTCTCTTATATCGTTTTCAAATCATTAGTTTCTTTCTGAGAAGGAAAATATAGAACTAGTATTTGATCAGCCACCCACCTCGTTGTACAAAACCTGCGCCATGGAAATGGCACCGCCCGGGAAGTACGGGTTGAAGTACTGACCCTCGCGCAGCACCACTCCGGCAGGAGCATCATGGTAGCCCGTGAGCAGCGAGAAGATGTAATCCTCTCCGCCCTTGCGGGCCGACACGATGTAGCTCAGATCCGGAGGATAAGCACCGTTGTTGGCAGCACGGGCCGCCTCCTCGTTGGGATACGGCGATGGGAAGTAGTCCGACAGCTTGCCAGGACGAGTGTAGTAGTTGCCGGTATCATCGGGACCGTCCTTGACCTGTAACGGGGACATTCAAATCAATTAGGAAACATTTAGATCTAGAAATCTAAAAATTCGAATACCCACCGTGATCTGCTCGGCTTCAGCCTTAGCCTCGGCTTCGGTGTGGGTGACACCAACCAGATTGCGGTAGGCAATGTATTGCATCGAGTGGCAGGCGGAGCACACCTGCTTGTACACCTCGTAGCCGCGACGAACGCTGAAAGTAGGAATTGAGATGATGTTACTAACTGGATAGCAGGGTCAGTGGGCAAATGCCATCTTATATGCAGATACTACAAAACATTCTTTAATATCTTTAATTTTAACTAAAATCCCCATTTAACAATCCATTAATCTTCTATGTTCTGCTAGTTGCTGTTCTGATTAGCTTTTATGAGCAAAGTATTGTTGTTAATCTATAGTTGTTATCAGTTTTTAAAGATTACAGAAGATTTGCCGGGAAAATTGGCTACGTTTTCTAAATTGAATATGATATTTGTATTGGCGAGTTTGAGATAAAATAAAATACTTCAAACAAAATCTCTCTAATCATTAAAGAACTCTTTTTGAAATTTGACAGCAATCTAAACCAATTCACTAGAAATGCACTTAGTTAGCTCCACCACAGATGGAAATGCCCAGTTCCCGACCACTGATCAGTTTAACCGCCGTTTTTTGGATTACCTCTGGTGGTCCAAAGCGTCGAAGAGGCCCTTGTGGTTCCAGAGTTGCGCGGGGGAGTGCACCTCGCCGCCAGATGCCTGCACGGACTGCTCCAGGGCGTAGATAAGGGCGCCCACTCCGCCGGTGATTGCTCCCAAGGCGCCGATCAGCTGTTCGTGATGCACACACACGCACATACAGCCGCACACAGTCACCGAGAAGCAAACGCGTTTTGAGGTTAGGTCCGATCGGGTATTATGAAATGCGAAGTGGGGGAATATGTGAGATTCCTGACTAGCTGACTTACCTTCTTGTTGCCACTGGCCCAGCTGCCGGCGGAGGAGAGGTTCTTCGCCTGCAAAAAGAACGGATGTCATTTAGTTTGGATGTTCGGCCAAGGAGAGTAAGAATTTTTGCACGGAGTTACATAATTGGATTGTTCGGTTCGTATCCGAGTTCATTTAATCCCATTGGAATTGCGGATACCACTCACTGTGCCACCTAGAGTGCACCATTGGTCCTTGTATTTTATGTTTTACGGTATTATTTCATGTTTTTCTCCATCGGACACACGACTCCTTCAAGGTGCTGCGGTGGCTGTTGAAAAACTTGCATCCGCCGTTCACGATCTTTACCTGCTGCAGGCTGAGTGCTGGCGCGGATTTCAGCAATCTCAAGCCATGGAATCTTCGCAATGTCGCTGCCATGGTGGCCGGAGTTTTAATTTCTGCGTCGTCTGGTCGTTTAAGGAAACTCTGCGGGCAGCCAATCGCCAATCGAATCAATCTTTCAGTACCACTGCCACAACGTCTTCCTCTTCTTCGCTGCTCTCTCGCGGAGGTGGTGGTGGGCAACTCGCTCGTTTGCCAGCGAATCGGAATCGGCGGGGGCGATATTTTGGTATTTTTAAACAGATATTTTAATTTTATTTTATTATTATTTTTTTATTTACTGTATGATATTTATTTATAATATGATATTAATGTATGTATAATTTAAATAATACATTTAAAATATCACTTTTTATTTTTTTCTTTTTTAATAAATATTTGTTACACAGTGTACCTTAATTGCTTTTAGTGTTTTTTTTTTCTTTCATGTTCTTTATTATATCTTCGAATTTACGGTTTTCCAACTTGTTGATTCAAAATACTTCATAATCTAATTGGAACTACTTGTTGACATTAAGTTGGATTTTTTGATTTTTTAGAAACCACTTGATGATTTCATAAGATAAGTTGACAGAACAGCTCTAAAAACAGCTGCCTTAGCCTTAGCCAAATTTTTGGTTGCTGTTATGTAATTTTTCATGTTTCACTGCGCTGTTATCACAAAAAAAGATTTTAATTTTTATTATTGAATTCTTTTCGAAATATCTATAAAATTCTTAAAAGCCTTGAAAAAGGATTTTCAAAAAGTAAAAATAAGTACAATTATCGCAGTTCACAAAATAACCTTCGATTGCTTATATCACAGGTCAATATTATAATTTTATTTTTATTTTTGCTAATTGTTTTTATATATATATTATTTAAAAAAAAATATATAAAATTATTTTGTCTCACTGATGAATAGATTTTTCCGCTGGTCTGGCATCCTTCTCGCCCGTTTTTCGCACACTTATCGATAACAGCTGACCACCCGTTAATGATTCGCCAACAAAAAAAACCTAGCAACGCATAAACAAATGCGAGAAAAAACCCCCTTTATTGATTTCCACTAAGTGCGGTCAGCGCAAATAGTGGTTAATAGCTTTCACTAGACGAGGAATAAAGCCAGGACGTAGATCGCCATGCCGCAGGAGGAGGCAAATGCGGGAACAACGGCCCAACTCGATGACGAAATCGAGAATGTGCGTGTGGTGGTGCGAACGCGACCCATGGACAAAAATGAGTTGTCCGCGGGAGCGCTAAGTGCGATTTCGGTGGATAAGATCAACCGGGCCATTACGGTGATGAAACCGAATGCCACCGCCAATGAACCGCCGAAAACGTACTACTTCGACAATGTATTCGATGGTGGCTCCAATCAAATGGATCTCTATGTGGACACCGCTCGTCCGATTGTGGACAAGGTGCTGGAGGGCTATAATGGCACCATCTTGGCCTACGGACAAACGGGCACCGGCAAGACGTATACCATGTCGGGGAATCCGGATTCGCCGCAAACAAAGGGCATCATTCCGAATGCATTTGCGCACATCTTTGGTCACATTGCTAAGGCCAAGGAGAATCAGAAGTTCCTGGTGCGCGTCAGCTACATGGAGATCTATAACGAAGAGGTGCGGGATCTACTGGGCAAGGATGTGGGCAAGAGCCTGGAGGTCAAGGAGCGACCGGACATCGGTGTCTTTGTTAAGGATCTCAGTGGCTATGTGGTGCACAACGCCGATGATCTGGAGAACATCATGCGTTTGGGTAACAAAAATCGTGCCGTGGGAGCCACCAAAATGAACCAGGAGAGCTCCCGCTCCCATGCCATTTTCTCCATTACTGTGGAGAGAAGTGAGCTGGGCGAAGGTGATGTCCAGCACGTAAGGATGGGTAAACTACAGCTGGTGGATCTCGCCGGCTCCGAAAGGCAGTCGAAGACCCAGGCCAGTGGACAGAGACTTAAAGAGGCCACCAAGATTAATCTTTCGCTATCGGTGCTGGGAAATGTGATCAGTGCTTTGGTGGATGGAAAAAGCACCCACATACCGTATCGGAACTCCAAGTTAACTCGACTTCTGCAGGACTCCCTCGGTGGTAACTCCAAGACCGTCATGTGTGCCACCATTAGTCCAGCGGATAGCAATTATATGGAAACTATATCCACACTTCGCTATGCTAGTCGTGCTAAGAATATCCAAAATCGCATGCACATCAATGAGGAACCCAAGGATGCTTTGCTTCGTCACTTTCAGGAGGAGATTGCCCGACTTCGCAAGCAATTGGAGGAGGGCGACAGCTTGGAGGAGGAGCCACCGAGCTCCGAAGAGGAGGAGGATACAGCAGATGACGAACTGGAGGCACCACTGGAGATCGAATTGGAATCATCAACGATCCAGGCTGTGGAGAAAAAACCCAAGAAGAAGCGCGAGAAAACCGATGCCGAAAAGGAGGAACTGGCCAAGCGCAAAAACGAGCATCAGAAGGAAATCGAGCATGCTAAGACGGAGCAGGAAACACTTCGCAATAAACTAGTCTCATTGGAAGGTAAAATTCTCGTTGGCGGCGAGAATCTGCTGGAGAAAGCCCAGACGCAAGAGCTGCTGCTAGAGCAATCCATTGCGGAGCTGGAACAACATGAAAAGTCCGAGGAGGCGCTGAAGCAAACTCTACAGCAAAAGGCCACCGAAAGGATTGACATTGAGGAGCGTTACTCCACGCTTCAAGATGCCAGCACTGGCATTACCAAGAAGATACACCGGGTGATGCAGATGCTGATGGGCGTGAAATCGGAGCTGGCGGATCAGCAGCAGGAGCACCAGCGCGAAAAGGAGGGCATATACGAGAATATCAGGAGCCTATCCAGGGAATTGGCCTTATGTGAGCTGGTATTAAATTCCTATGTGCCCAAGGAGTACCAATCGATGATTAATCAGTATACGCACTGGAACGAGGACATCGGCGAGTGGCAGCTGAAGTGTGTGGCCTACACGGGTAACAATATGAGGAAACACATCTCGGCGCACAAGACGAGTGGCAAGGAGCCAGATTTCCTCGATCTCTCACATGTCTATCTCAGCTACAACACCGATGGCGTGTCCAATCCAATGCGCTCCAAATCCGCCAGGCCGCGAACCTCGGGTGTGCCCAGACCGACGACTGCCAGGCGATATTGAAGCTAGTGTTGGAAGGACAATCGACTGCTAGTCCAGCTGCATGTCCTCGGCGGTCTGCGCGTCCAATTTTGGTTTCTGCTCCTGCTAATCTTGATTTTCTACAGCCTCAGATTCATTTGCTCAGCGAATTTCCTTTTTGTTAGACCTTAGTTTTTGTTGATTTATTGCTTAGGACATACTTTTTAGGTTGAACAACGGTGCAATATATTTACTACTGTGTTTGTAATTTTACTTTCTAACTTATATTTATTTTATAATACTTACAACTAAGTAGTAACAAGATTTTACCCGATTAGGCACAAATATATAACTATTGTGTGCTCTTGGCTTTTAAATAAAAATATGATACTCACACGTAATTATTTTATATTCTTACTTCAAGGAATTATGCGTAATTTCTTTTTATTTTTTAGCAGCTTGAAAGCATGCTTTAAATTTTCCGGGCTTGCTGAAGAAAACTGAAATTTGGCCGACCTACTCATAACAGGTTCCATAGTGTAGCGGTTATCACGTCTGCTTTACACGCAGAAGGTCTCCGGTTCGATCCCGGATGGAACCACGTTGACAAAAGTATATATTTTTTTAAATTCATTATATGTTTATTAATTTTTATTACGACAGAAAACATAAATTCAAGTTTTTTATTCCCACAAAATACTAAATAATACTTAAGTAAAAACAACTGATTTTTGTGTATACTATGAACACGAAAGAATTATATATAACATATTATATACTTTTGTTTGCTAAAACTCCACTTAGTAAGCGTTTAAAAAAATAAAAATAAAAAAAAGTTACTTCCTCCTGGTTCCATCCGGGATCGAACCGGAGACCTTCTGCGTGTAAAGCAGACGTGATAACCGCTACACTATGGAACCAGATGCCAATCGCTTGACACAACGCAAACAAAGCACAGCGCCAAAAAAGGTTCTAAGGCAAAATGAAAAAAGTCAATCGTAAGGAATTTAAAAATCTGGGTTGCTGATAATTTAAAATTAAAATAAACCCAAGAATGTGAAAGCTTTAAGTCGAACGATAAATAAGAATGTCATAATTTAATAGTCCTTTCTTCTTTTTTTGATGTTCGTTTCGCTTAAATGCCGTCCGTTCAGGTGTTATTTCGATACCGGATTACTCATCCCACCTGCAGGGGATGCGATTGTTTGGGCAGGTAAGCCTGCGATAAGGAAAGCAAACTGTACTTTTATCCATTATTTATTTACCTTTGTGCGAATTTCTACGCCTGTCGCAGCTTAGATTTTAGGCTACCCAAATGAATCTGGCTGAAAGCATTTCCGCTTTATCAGTTTGCTCTTATCGCCGCACGTTTTGTTTGCCCATTTAGCTGCAGCTAGTTGCGAATTGGGGGGCGGAGCTCCACTCAGCGGACAGCGGTATCGCAGTAAGACGTCACGAATAACTGTTCAATTTACATATATTCACATTAAACCAATCTGCCAAGTGAAAAAGAGAATTGCGTTGCCAGGTGAAAGAAAAAGATCGGAGTGAAAAATCACCGAGAGCAAGGTAAAGTTACTCACTCCACTGGCAGCCAATTGAGTGGAAACAAATAACCGAAACACCAAGCTACAAGGAAATAGTAATCATGATCAATCATGAAGCTATCGGTTTTATTAGGACTTTTTTAGAAACTTGAATATCAGATAGCAGGTTCATTTTAATTTAGTATATATTTCTGTATAAAATAAACAAGATTCACATAGCATTTCATATAGACTATATATTAAATTCAACACCATATTCAAAATAAATGACTGTTTTGTTGTCGAGTGTAGTTGAGTGGTTGCTCTCGCACTTTCGGCGGACAGACCGAACCGAGCGATCGTAAAACTCTTCGGCCCCAGGCCCACAATATCAGTCTGTCCGCTGCGCATAGTCGAAACGGAAGGAAAATCGCTTTAATTCTCTGTGATCTGTGTTTGCGTGTTGAACTCGAGTTTTCAGTTCGTTGTTATCTGTTCAATTTCATTTGGATGTGCAATTGCCGACGCTAAAAATATATACGTAACGCGTGCAAGAAATTGAGAGTATTGCCCGACGCTCAACTAAATTACAAAAAAGAAATTTTATTTCATATATAAACGCCACGTTCTCGCGTTCTAACAAACTCCCCAATAAAAAACACACTCAAGCAGCACATTACATATACTCGACCACGCTGTATAATTAGTTACTAGCCGTTGATATTTCCAATACGCCGCATAGCAACAATAACCATATCAAACATTTCGATAATCTGATGTGACACAAGTTTTTGCATCGAAATAGCCGTGTGTGTGTGTGTGTGTGTGTTTGGTTCCCATTCGCCGCCAATCAAACCAATCGCATTGAGAGTGTAATCCGGGAAAAGTTATACACACCTAAACCTGCGCCTTTTCAATGTAGCCCTTCATGGATAATTAACACGTGAGCGTTGTGTGACTATATAGCAAAATCGTGTTAAAATCGTGTTCGCAGTGGCTGAATTTAGCAGCGATCCAACGAATAGTGTCATCTCGAACCCAGACACCCCCCACACCCCCTGCGAATTTCTCTTATTTGTCGGCGCGGAATTTGCCTGAGTCACGAGCCATTTCAATTTTCCGGTAAGTTGTCTTCGCTCTCAATCTCGATCTCATTCCGAAACCGAATCGGTAGAAGAGTGCTGAACTCGAGTGTTAAGTGTTAACTGTTAGTGAAAACACTTCCATTGTATCATTTATTGACCTCGAAATGCCATCGCAAAAATCAGGAACGCGTCGCAATATCTGTTTACCGACAAAAATAGGGTCAACATATTCCGATTGTCTGGGGACGTTTTTTCCCATCATTGTCTGCGATAGATAGACATATGTATAAGGATTATCTGGGGATCGGGGTTCGAAAGACGACGAGTCGCAATAGGGGTGACTGTCCTTTGAGTGAAATGGGTTTTCCATTTAAAAGAAGTGGATCTTGTCATATTTTCAAATGTAAACCAATTTATTCTGAGTTCAAAGAACTCATAGTTTGATCTTTACGCTTCTGGATTTCTTTGACATTCTTTAAAATAGATCATAGATTTTAAAAATAGATAGAGTGAACCATCAAAGCGTGTATAAATATATTTCGATGTATATTTGTTAAAAATATATTTTCTTCTTTTCCAAACTAAAATGTGCTATTTGTGTGAGCTGCTTTCGGCACTCAACAGTTTTTCACTAAAAGTTTAATTTCTACATATGCGAATTTTTTTGTGATATTTTTATTTTCCGCATACTCTTATCAAAGTTCAGAGGGGAAATACCAATGGTGCCGCTTATTTTTAGCTCTTGTCGCCTCTTCGGAAGCACTGATTAAGTTCCGTGAATGACTCTGCCGCTATCGGTTATCGGCTAGACTTTACCCCGAAGTTGAGGCAGCCGTTAAATAACAACTTCCACATATATTTCAGATATCTGTATCTGAATCGTAACAGATCACATGAGTGTCGGGCAGGCGGTTGACATGGGTGAGGACCCAGTAAACAGAGCTCCACGCGAGATACTCACTGAACTTCAAGCGTAGGTTTGCCAAATAAACATGTCATATAACAATTAAGACATAGGGCATCCAAAAATACATCGTACTTGACGTATTTACGTAGATTATCCGACCGTTTTAGTGTCTTTTCCGCTGAAACATCACCATTATCTCCAGTAGATAACGCTTTTTTTTTTGCACGGCATATGAGGATTCCAAACATATCAAAATCGGTGGCGGTTTAGTTCAAGCTATACACCTGAGCAGTTCGGTTTGGCCAACAAGCAAAGTTTAAGAAAAAGTTCATTGAAAAGTAAACCTCTACGAAATGAGAACCTTGCCAACGAGTACGATTCTGTTTGCTTGAACAAAAGTAAGAGTTCAACCTCAAAAGCCAATGGCCTAGAATACAAGCTCCACAAAAAATACTATATAAGAAAACCAAGACAAAACTTCTCAAGTTACCTCAAAAAAAGAAAAAACGATCGTCGTGGAACAAAGGGGTAATTTTGCCGCCTAGCAACAAGTTTTTTTTTTTGCCCCTGTTCCGCTGCGCATGCGCGGCTCATTTCAATGAATGTTCTTCGAAGTCTCTTCGGTCTGAGCAAACAAATAAAGGCAATAAAAACTATTAAGCAAGAGGGGGGCAGGTCTTTCCGAGAAGTGGCCAGGCGGCCCGGCGGCATCTCCTGCTCACATTCTCGTGTTCCCACAGCGCCAGACAAATGAGGTCAAAATCCTTGAGGTTCTTGTCCTTACTGCCTGAGCGTACAGTAGAGACTCCCTACCTCTAACTGACCTCAATAGATTACTGTTCGAAAATATAGTTTTCAATGAAATTGATTTCAATATAAATTATATAGGTGACATCTTTAAGAACGATTAACTAATTAGCTCAAATATGATTTAGCTTAGAGCAGTTAAAGTTATAGAATGTCTACTGTATATAAGCTACAAGGAATGCAGACGATCCAAGAAGAAGAACAGGAAGGCACAGAGCAATGAACCAGTATGAATAAAGGGAATGTTTAAACAGGCTATCTAGAGACTGTAGAAAATCCACCCTTTTGTACAGATCACTTTTAGCTTTGATATTGACCGACAATTGTCAATAAAATGGCTTGGGAAAACCAAAAGAGATAAAGACTAATCAAGGTTATCCCCGCCATTCGATTTGCGCTCTAGAAATGTGAATATATGTATGCTTGATTTATGCTCGAGCTCTAAAATGTCGCCATTTCAATTCATTTCAATTGAGAACATGTCGCCAAGAATTTTTGTTGTTGATTGACCCCAAAATGAGACTCTTATCAATTTGCCGAGCAAAGAAAGTGAAATGCACTAGAAAGCATTGGGTGAGACAACGCAAGAGAGGAAGCTGAGTGCCCCACAATTTTCATGGGAAAACCATTTTCAATTGCGCACTGCAATGCGGCTCAATTAAATGTCAATTTCAATTGTAAAACTGTAGCCAAGCGGAAACGCTTGCCTGTCAGTTAGCAGTTTGCATGGACAAGTGTAAAATGCGCAAATAAATCAGCCATACTGGCCATAAATAAATCTGACCAAAGAACCTTGCGTAATTAACCCAAGACCTCGCGTTCCCCAACCTATGAATTTTCCCTTCTTAGGCAGAGATAACTGACTGGCTGTCTATATGGCGCATATAGCACCTGCCAATCCGAGAAAAACCCAAGCGAACCGAACCTCTTCCTCGAAAATGGCGGCCAAGTTCAATAGAACTTTTGATTCGGAAAGACCTGGCACAAAAATAAAAGTATTTTCCCAACTATAAGATACCCAGTTTTAGGATTGTCCCAATTCTTTGCCAAATGCTTTGTCATAAAACGAAAGTTCTGAATTTTATTTTCAAATATATTGTGGAAATTCCAAACATTATTTTAAAAGAACAGCTGATATGTGCGAACAATTAATATTCAAAGAAAAATGTGAAATCTATATATCTCATACCAAAAATATATGCATAACTAATTTATTTGATTAAGATAGCAAAGATAATTTTCCCAAATTACCAAGTAGGAAAATTTACCACATACCCGTGAATTTTTCAGCTAGCGGGTATGAAAATTTCGCACGATTTTCCCGCCATCATCGGCGTGGCTAGAAAAACCCGAGAGAAGACGAAAGACGAAAAGCCGAGCGCCGAAAAAGCACCGACAGTTTCGGTGGCAACGTCAAGGCATTCGCACGATCCGAACAGAAACTGGGCGATCGGGCTAAGAGATTGACGTAAAGGAGATTCCGCTGTATCTTCAAGATACTTATTTGGTGCAGATTTTTCCGGTTAATGTGAAATACAAACAATCTTAATACAAATTAAGTCGCAATCCCATCGTATTTCCAGTTAATTGCAGTTAATTATTAAGCCAAATAGATTTTGGTAAGTGACTTTTCGAAAGGGGTAAACGAACTTATCAACCGTGGGATTCCTTCAAATAACCGGTTTCGGTTGCATCAGAATTTTGTGAACCGATTAGATTTTGAAAGGTCTCAAAAATGTGTATATGTAACAATTAGTTTGCTGTGCCATTGACATTCAACAATAAAACCATATTGCGACTTAGTGAAGGAAAATAAATACTTTAAAAATGAAAATGCATCACAACTGTTAAAGAACACAGATCAAATACAAAAACATTTTCTTATTAATAATTTAGTACTGTACAGTTTTATGGTGATGTTCTTATATAAAGGTCAGCCCTTCAAAAGGGCGTACCATTCAAGTTATATCACTTACTTATATCATGAGTTCGATAGATCACCTTCCTCTGGGAAAAGAGATTCATTTGGGGACAATGAAATTGCTTTGAATATGCCTAATTATTCACGAATTCAAAGCGATCGCAGATTATGAACACAATATTGTCCGCCGATTTCATTAGCATATACTAATTCAGAATTTCCCGCACAAGCCCCTAGCTAATCAAATTGTTGCCATATTCTATAATCTGATTAAATCAGCGAACTGAACGTATCATTCACAACTCAGTTTGCAATCATCTGGATGGGTTGTTAGCATCTCGATTATCATTCGATTGGAGCGTGTTGGATCGAATCAGCTGAGATGAGTGGACACGGTAGTATCTGGATGGAATTCTACGCCTTTGGCTTATTACAATGCCCTGTTCACT
Organism: Drosophila melanogaster; assembly: GCF_000001215.4. Classification (NCBI taxonomy): domain Eukaryota; kingdom Metazoa; phylum Arthropoda; class Insecta; order Diptera; family Drosophilidae; genus Drosophila; species Drosophila melanogaster. The sequence goes on along the minus strand of NT_037436.4, from coordinate 5,350,567 downwards.
GTTCAGACGATCCCCCATAAATTCAGCGCCCTTCTCCAAACTATCTAACCTGTCTCGTCCACGTGCGGACCATAGAAATTCCGACTGTTCTGATCCCCAGATCACCCAGAATCGCCAGATTCGCCAGTCCAGACGTCGCGACGCGGCGCTTGTGGTTTTGTCTGTCTGTCAGTAGTCTAAACACTGGACAGGGCTCCAGTCGGAAAATGTGCAGTTCCAACAAAAGATAATGTATCTGCATTGCAGGAAAAATAAATGGATAAAAGCGAATGAACTAAGATATATTGATATTATATATATCAGATTAAGTATGTTAAAAGATTTAATATTATAGGGCTTGCTTCTGTTTCTCGATAGAATAGAATCAATAGAACTTGTAGGATTAAAGTAAAATCGATATATATTATAGCATATTTGTGCTCAGTGTATGCCCTCGCAGTGCGGCGCTGTCTGGCTTTACAAAACGGGTGCACTTGCAACTTAGTTGTCCCCGGCATCAGTTTACACGGCACTCACTCCAGACTTTAGACTCGGCAGCGGTGATGGGCTCATCAAAATCTGTGGCGTTGTCAACTGAATGGCGGCGCGTGGCAGCGGCCAAGTTAGCAATTTTCGCGTTACCTGAATCGAAAGCCATGGAAAAGCGAACACACGGCCAAAATGATTTTGCAGCGTTGACGATCCGTGCGGATTCATTCAGTGATTCCCACAATCGTTGGGGAGTGAATTGAATTGGTTATCCAATATGCTAATGATGGCATTATTTCCTGAATAACACACGTGGCACGTTCGGTGATCGACATGCCTCTATATTCCACTTAATGCCACATGTGGCGTTCGGAATTCTACGAAAGATTATGAATTTGTTGTGGAGGAATTGAGCAGTGTAGACATAATAAAATATATAGCAAGAATGTGGGTTATATTCAAGTGTTTACTTCGTGCGCATATATATTTTAAATGGATGAACAATAGAAATTATTGGCAGCCATCAAAAGTTTCCGTTTCCAATGGAAAATCATTAATAATCGTGAAAATAAGTAAATATACGCTGGAATTATGGAAAAGTTTTTAGAGAATTTGTGGGTGGTTTCTATTTAGTTCATAAATTTCCAAAATTGATGTGCTACTTACTTATTGTTGAAAAAAGAAATTAGCAAGATCAATACTTTCTTCATTTTTACCCATTAAATTTCCTCGGTTGTATGGAAAATTTAATCGCGGCTAGACTAAGAATTATCTTATCAGAGAAAATTATATAGAACTCCGCTGATTGAACTTACGTTCTTAATATGCCAAAAGCTAGACACGCATATCTAAATATTGATCTCATAAATATGCTGACAATCTTATCAATATTCTTCACTTGGCGACAAGCGAAAGTTTAGGTGCGGACGGCATGTGTAAACTATTTACTCCGACTAAGTTTTGATTGATCAACTGACAAACATACATACATAAGTGCATATGATAATTTTGTCAGGGCTATGAAAACAATGGCACTACTTAGCTCGGTAGCGCACAGTGAGGATTTATATGGATACATATGGATATGGAAAACAAAACAACTGTGTTTGCACAGCGATAATGATAATAGCGTTAATCGAGTTAAGTAGTTAAATGAGACGCAAAGACGTCAGTGCGATCTCATCACAACCTTTCCCCACTTTTATGCTCCCCGCGCTATTTTGGATCTCAAGTTTGCATTTAGCTTTCCTGACATGCCGCTAATGCGTCAGTTGAGGTTTACTTCGAACTTTTCAGTTGTATCTGTCTATATACTGTGTCTACTATATAGTAGTATACCCATGATATTGACAGCTTTGTTGTGGGTTGCAGCCTTCCATGAGGGCAAGTCAATTAAGTTCTGTTATGGATTACCTTTAATATGTTTAAAAATATAAACCTACTACTATGGCATCGATTGATGTGTTGAGGCTGACTCTTTTCCTTAAATCTTGATTGCTGTTTATTTTCACAGCGAACTGAAATGGAAATGAGTGAAATGAAAGAATTTCCGTTAGTACTTGTGATATTTTTTTCGAATTTGCAATTCCAAATGTTTACACTGGGCCTTTAAATAATTGCTTATAGCTCACTGGGTTAGTCACACATCCGAAAGCATTACTTCATTAAGAGTCTTCCAAACAGGTGATTTGCAATGATTTGCTTGAAAATTCAACTATATCTGCTTAAAGGTGCTATTTAAATAAGCTTTAAAAAAGGTGCGCAAGGTGTAATTAAAATTGTTTTACAAAAATAGCTCAGTTGCCAGGCATTTCAGTTAAATGACCTACGTTACAGTACTTGGAACTGAAATTTTTACTGAAAATTCATTAATATAAATACTCAATGCCATAAGTTCTAGGCCCCTCCATGTGTCATAATAATTAAGTGTTTTGTCATAAAAAATTCCATGTCTTAAGATTATTAATCGCAATTAAGACTATAACACTTATTATACTATGAATAATTAGGAAAAAGATTATTAGAATATGGAAATATCTATTGATAGATCGATGATGGATTTCTCAGAACTTTATTACGAACCTTCCATACTTCAACAAAAGGCCACCAGCCAATTGGCGATCGTATATCATATCGCATATCCAACCAGTAATTGCCATGATCAACATTTTGTGACAAAATAAGCCAATAATAATAAGCGCGTGCGCCTGCTCAGTGATGTCCATTATAATCCAAAATAAACAGAATAAACTCCAGACTCCTTACTATATGTCGGCAGAAATCAGACAAATCACGAGACTTGCGACCATTTGGATAAATAAAGAAAGATACGAATTAATAATGCGTTGACCGAATGTCTGAGAAAATGTTTGGATCAATATCAAATTCACTAATGAGTTGGTTTCCTTTTTTTCAGTTCTTCAAATGGGTTGACTTGTGATATTGCTGCTTCCTGGACCCGGGAAACAAAAGGTAAGACTTATGTTTATAACACGTTTTTACACCTGTTATAAGCATCAAATTAGTCGTAAATTAATACCAAATATCCATATAAATATTTGCGTTTTCATATAACCAAAAGTCACGAGAATTTTGCTATACATTTAGAAACAATCAGAGAAAACAATACGCATTCGATAAAAATTTTTAATTGTATCAGCGTGCCGACTGATTGATGTTAATACCATTCAGAATTGTTCAAAAATTTGCAAAGAAAACAAAATGCTCGTATAGTGTACTAATACTGATGGTTTGGAATGTTTGCCCCACGTGTCCGATGTACACAAATGCGTATTGTTTACGCCAGATTATAATAGTACTGGTTTAATTTGGAATTTCCGATTAGAATTTCCAATTTACATTATGGATTAAGCAAGATCTTCAATGTGCTTTTGGCATTGGCTTTGAAATTGTAATATTTATAGACGCCAGAGCAATTTGCCTTTTTGTAATCATAATGTTGTTTATTAATTAACTAAGGACAGACCCCACAAGACAGGCTAACTAACTGATTGAAAGTTTTCCGCTGTTTCCCAGCTTCACCTTCATTGCGCTCTTGTGGATTATTTTATTATGTAGATTTTTCTGCAAGATCTGTAGAGGCACCTGCTTATCTTTGTTCGCACACTGCTTACCATTTGCCCAGCTGCTGTTTTAGCCATATAGCAATTCGGCCACTCGACGAGTTCTATTCGAGCCATAAAAATAATTTATTAGTTTTACAAATGCTTAAATTTGTTTACCTCTCTCTCGCTCTCTGGATTTGCAAAAAAAAAAAAAAAAGAAATTTCCTTCGCCAAATGTAGCGAAAGTGTGAGATAAACGCTTGGGATTACGAGTATGGAATCAGATCAGGGAAAGTGTGTTAATATTGGAAATGGTTCAAGGGCGGAACTTTGGAAGATTCCGGTACGGTTTATAATATTTAATGAGTGTGTAGTAATAAACACAAATCATTAGATTTGTTTGTTTAGTAAATATTTACATCGATGAATGGATGTTATTGTATATGGGCATGCATAAATATTCCATCGAGACGTCATAGTCTCTGCTTTATGAGCATATTTTCAAATATATTAATTATGGTTGTTCTTTTCCAGGGATACAAATTGAACCTCAAAAGACATAGCCAAGCTGCAATAAAACCATCGCCAAACCACCGCCGCCATTTAAAGTCAATAGTTAGCACGAATATAACCACCTAGAAACCGTTGGAATCTCTGCTTGAAAGCAGCGCACCACCCATGAACCAATCGGCCAAGGCGCTCAACAGCGTGGCCACCGAGATCAGCACCTCCTGCTCCTCCAGCACCTTCACCAACCATCCACAGAACCACCTGCACACTGGCCACCTGATTGCCCATCGTCTTGGACACTCCTACGCCGCTCGTGCCGATCACAATTATCTGGGATAAGTTCTGCAATTGGAATCTGACTGGTGAAACACGTTTCTCGAGAGGATTTTCCATTTTTGCATCGTAGCAGCTTCACGACGGCCGGCACAATGTTAAAAGTCGTTGGTGCATCGTGGCAAAAAACGCGGATAGGGACCTACATCCTAATCGGTGCTGGTCTCTTGGTCATCGGAGCCTTCTTCATTGGATATATGGAGAGGCCGGAGTACGATGGCACCTACTGTGCCACCGCTCTGTGGACCAAGCAGGTGGGCTTCCAGATTGAAAACTGGAAGCAGCAGAATGATCTGGTCAACATTCCCACGGGTGTTGGCAGGATTTGTTATAAGGATTCGGTTTATGAGAATGGGTGGGTGTTAAAGCACATAACAATTCGCTTATCATGATTCTAATATGCCATTGTTATTCCGTAGTTGGGCCCAAATCGAAGTGGAGACGCAAAGAACTTATCCGGATTGGGTGCAGGCCTATGCCGCCGGAATGCTGGAGGGCTCGCTGACCTGGAGGAACATCTACAATCAGTGGTCCAAGTAAGATAACTCTATATCTATTTTTTCTTGATATTAATATATATTTTTTTACGATTTCAGTACCATTTCCTCTTCTTGCGAGCGCGATGAAAGCACCCAGAAATTCTGCGGTTGGCTCAGGGACCTTTTGACCACCAACTACCATCGCCTGAAGAGGCAGACTGAAAAGGCTGAGAATGATCACTACTGGCATCAGCTGCATCTGTTCATCACCCAGCTGGAGGGCCTGGAAACTGGCTACAAGCGAGGAGCATCCCGGGCACGATCCGACTTGGAGGAGGAGATACCATTTTCCGATTTTCTGCTGATGAACGCCGCTGCCGATATTCAGGATCTCAAGATCTATTACGAGAACTATGAGCTGCAGAATAGTACGGAACATACCGAGGAACCCGGAACGGATCAGCCAAAGAACTTCTTTCTGCCGAGTGCCACCATGCTGACGAAGATCGTCCAGGAGGAGGAGTCGCCGCAGGTACTACAGTTGCTCTTTGGTCACAGCACGGCTGGAAGTTACTCCTCCATGTTGAGAATCCAGAAGCGGTACAAGTTTCACTATCACTTCTCGTCGAAACTGCGGAGTAACACGGTGCCCGGTGTGGATATCACTTTCACTGGTTATCCTGGCATTCTCGGATCCACCGATGACTTCTACACCATCAAGGGTCGTCATCTGCATGCAATCGTAGGAGGAGTGGGCATCAAGAACGAGAATCTGCAGCTGTGGAAGACGGTGGATCCGAAGAAGATGGTGCCCTTGGTGGCTCGTGTAATGGCCGCCAATCGGATATCCCAGAATCGTCAGACTTGGGCCAGTGCCATGTCCAGACATCCATTTACGGGAGCCAAGCAGTGGATCACCGTTGATCTGAACAAGATGAAGGTGCAGGATAATCTGTACAATGTCCTTGAAGGCGATGACAAGCATGACGATGCTCCAGTAGTGCTGAACGAAAAGGATAGGACAGCCATCCAGCAGAGGCACGATCAGCTAAGGGATATGGTTTGGATTGCCGAGCAGCTGCCGGGCATGATGACCAAAAAGGATGTTACTCAGGGATTCCTGGTGCCCGGCAACACGTCCTGGCTGGCCAATGGAGTGCCGTATTTCAAAAATGTCCTGGAGCTAAGCGGCGTCAACTACAGCGAGGATCAACAGCTGACGGTGGCCGATGAGGAGGAGCTGACCAGTCTGGCGTCGGTGGATAAGTATTTGCGGACTCATGGATTCCGTGGTGATCTGCTGGGCAGCCAGGAGTCGATTGCCTATGGCAACATAGATCTGAAATTGTTCTCCTACAATGCCCGACTGGGCATCAGCGATTTCCATGCCTTTGCGGGTCCAGTCTTTCTGAGATTCCAACATACTCAGCCCAGGACTCTGGAGGATGAGGGCCAGGATGGTGGTGTTCCACCCGCCGCATCCATGGGCGACGAACGGCTCAGCGTGAGCATCGAGGATGCAGATAGTCTGGCGGAAATGGAACTCATCACGGAACGGCGATCTGTGCGAAATGATATGAGAGCCATTGCCATGCGAAAGATTGGCAGCGGACCCTTCAAGTGGTCAGAGATGAGTCCCGTGGAGGAGGGCGGTGGCCATGAGGGGCATCCTGATGAGTGGAACTTTGACAAGGTCTCGCCGAAGTGGGCGTGGTAGGCGCTGAGGAGCAGGTTTCTTCTTTTAACCCGTAGAACCCAATCGAATTTGTACCCAAAACCCACCTCCATCCATTTTGAAAACTGGAAAGCAATAATTGTCCTAGATTTGGTAATTAGTGTCCTGTCTTGTCTCGTATAATTTGTGTGTTCCTAGTTGGTACATATCTTACGTCCATAGTCTTCTAGTGTCTACTGTACTTATGTATGTATGCGTGTCCAATCGATTATTGTCTTCCAGCTGTACAGCTTTTTATTTTCCGTAGGTCTTTTGTAAATTAGCAACGAAATTGGAAATATATTTTTTAGCAACAAATTTTTGTACTTTAGTAACTATTAACAAATTGTAAAGAAAATAAAAACAAAATCATGAAAAACAACAGAATGTGTTTGAATTCCATTACTGCAAAGGTCAATAATGATTTTGGAATAAATTTGCATTTTTTATTAGACTTCATGTAAATTACTAATCTAATTTTTGTAACTTTTGAAAAGTTTGTGCTTAGCTAAGGCAAAAACCAATCAAGAACTATTTAAGCCAAAAGCTTTGCCGAGAGCTTTTGAAATAGAATTGGTAAATGTTCCATCTAATTAAATTAATATGATACTACCTAATGCCAACAATTTTAAAATACCGCAAGCGCTTAAATATTTTATATTGATTTATTGAAAATATAAAAAGGTAAATGTTTAATAAGTAATGATATTTTTGATCTATAATCTATGTAAAAGTAACACTACCAGGTATACTTAACACAAGTTTATATTAACATGCGTTATACATTTTAATTGTTTAGCACTGCTCTAATTGGCCAGCCCAAGTTAACTCCTCCTTTTGCTTACTTTACTTTACAGTTACTTTCATTGGGGGCCTTCCTATTGGCCCTAGTCGATTTGCCAATCAGCTTTGGCCACACCCCTTTGCCAACTTTTAATTGGTCAGTTCGTTTCCGCTCCTTTTTGCTATCAAATTTAAAGTTAATTAATCAGGTTACTTTCACTTTTAAATGTAAATAACAAATACTTTAGAAAAATATTAAAGAAGCTGATCAAAACTCATACTTTTTGTCTCAAAAAGCATATAAAGTGCTAGTTGATTTTTCGCACGCGCCTTAACTGCGTGTCTTAAACTTTCTTTCGACCCTTTGTCTCAATTACACTCCAATTCTTCGCAGGATGAAGGACCACAGTAAAGTACGAGCTGGAAGTTGTCAAAAACAATTCGAAGAGGAGCCCCGCACCAATTACCAAACTCAAATAGATCTATTTCGAAATTCAATTTGCCCTCGTAGCTCGCAACCAGGGCAGCCAACAAACGAGGCCAATTACTTTAAAATATTTCGTTGAGCAAACTTGGTCGACAAGTTTCGAAAAACAAAAAGAAAGCACCGAAAAGGAAAAAGAGGTTCGTTTCTTTTGTCTTGGTCGGAAACACTGAGCTGGCAACAGGCTAAGATGAGAGGATGCTGTGCGGGTGTCTGAGAATAAAACAGAAATCCCTTTTATGCTTTGATTATGGTAATTTTGCGATTTGTTTTCATTGCAGTGAAACATGCAATTTTCCTATATATATGCCAGCTATATACATATATATTATGTAGTCCATCTAAAGGGGGAAACTATGAGCTGCACAGCAAGTTGCTGGTATGCAACTTCTTAGCTTGACAAAGACCAAGCCAAGGAATAGCAATTTGCATAAGTTGTGCCAACGAACAAACTAGCTGAATGCACCCGAAAAAATCTCTATGAAGAATACATTTTTAAGCAAAAAAAAACCATACATTTAATAACACTAAAAATTAAACGCGAAAAAAAAAAGTATTTAACTAATCGCAGTCGGTAGGATTCGAACCTACGCTCCCAGAGGGAATCTGATTTCTAGTCAGACGCCTTAACCGCTCGGCCACGACTGCTTGATGAATGGGTGCCGCGAAAAGATAGTTAAAAACTTTGCTATTTTATATAAGCAATATATCGCTTTTAATTTATACATATAGTTTAGTTTTTTATTATCTTCACAAATTTATTCAATCCACTTAATGTTGCGCCTATCTCTTCCACTCGACTTCCAAAAATAGAACAAGTTTATAATATACTTTTAGTTGGAATTATTGCGTTCAAGATACTATGCTTATGCATACGAAAAGTAGGTTTTTATGTATTAATATTCTTTTGTTTAGATAGCTTTTTATGTTTGACGTATTAACCCCAACGTTCTAGTAACAAATAATTTCATTGAATTTTTTCAAGCGAACCATGGCTACAAAATTTGTTATAGTGCAGCGAGGGTGAGGGAGCTACGGCGAAGTATTTTTCATACATTCCGGTCTTCTCTGAATTCCTCGCCTGCAATTTCCACCTTCATATCACTTATTGTCCCTGTCATATGATTTAGCTGAATTATGGCCGCCATTCGGTTCGTTTCGCCCTTGGGCTAATTTATAAACGTAAATTTACTTTGATGCTAATGACGCCGCTGAAGGCAAACAACATCAAACAGTGTCCTCCCGCAGATAGTTTTCAGTTGATATATCAATTTGCATGCCAAAGGTGGAAATTAGTGCATTTGCTCAAGGGCTGCACCGCCGATGGCTAAAATCTATATATGTATGTATGTATTTCCATCGATTTCGCCCGTTTTAAACTCCAGTTCAGTTGTCAGGTGTTGGCACTGTACAAGCATTGTGATTTATGGTTTAGCCACGCAATTGCGTACGGCCAGTGACCAGCATTTTTAAGTGTTCAACGCTGCGTATGCGTAACATATGTGCCACCAGTATTTCCACCTGTGTGGCCGTGTATTTGATTAAATTATTTTTGCGTGGAAGTGGGAGCATTTGTGAAAATATTCAACTTTCGCTGGTTAGGTTGGTCGCAGATGGCTAGAGGAAAGTGTATAGAATGACCAGAAAATGATGAAATTATAATATAATTTAATGTTCAAAAGCCTTTTAAAGGGTGTAAATTCATAGCTTAAAGTGCAGTGAGATTCTCGAGTGCTTATCACGCACCAGACAACAAAAAATGCCTGGGGGCAAATCTAACCACACCGTCATACTTGGAGTCACCAGATATCCTGCGAGCAGTCTGACAGAGGCAACTGGTTTTTTATTTGCTCATTTATTTGGGAACATTTTTTAGATTTTGACACAGCTTGGTTTTTCTTTGTGCTCACCACACATTTGTGGCGCTTTTTTGGGTTAAATATCTTAATAACGAATTTGTAAAGCTTAGCACACACAAAAGCAAGCTGTGTCCTTTAAAATACTGCGGTCTTCCACTGCTATCAGTGATAAAAGTCCTTGACTGTTGACTTTAAGGCCTTTAACCCTTCAAGCAATGACCACATACAGCCACGCCCACTGCCCCTGCTCTGGTCTGGCCACGCCCACCGGAGCGAGGTCATCGGGTCATCAAATTGAAATGTGGAGATGTTTTTTGTGTGTTCTCTATTTCTTCATGTCGGCCGTCGCCATCCGGATGCGAATTAATATGACCAAATGGTCGAGGAGCGGTTTCGGTTCAGAGGTCATCAAAGTGACATTTGCCGCAGACTCTAATTGCTCTCGATTAATGGATTGTTTTTCACTTATTTGAATATCCGAAAATGTCAAAACATCGAATCCTTGGTCGTATAAATTGAGGTCAAATTTTAATTTAATTCATACAAAAGCCTTTAGTGGCCTTCAAATTTGCGTCAGTCGGATAAGATAAATATATCATCATTTTAGAATTTTATCAAATCCGGCCATATCTTTGGTTTATCAGGCTGCCAATTTATAGACATATTTTTCAACTGATATTATTCCAATAAATTCTACAGTTGAATTTAGTACTTTGTCTTCCATTTGAATAAACATTAATTACTTCTTTGTACATATTTTAATGATATTTATGTGCATGTATGTAGATTATTTTTAAGTGCATTCAAACTCCTGTGTGTTTTGAGGTGCAGTCAAGCTCCTTTAGTCACACATGAAATCCATAACTCAAACACACCGCCTTTAATGGCAATAAGCAGCTGGCAGCAATCTTAACCGAGCACTTCCGCTCCACTCGAAGTATTACGAGTTGGAAAACAATAAATATCGCCTCGAGGAGGCCAAATCTGTTACACAACATGAGTGGTGTGGATCATGAACTGGAACACGTTCTGCATGACAGTCATGACGTTGACAAAAACAAAGTCATCAACTGAAGCTGAAGTTGAGAACTGCAATCAAATCGAACGGCATGTGCGGGGAGTCGAAGTTCAGGGTTTGGTTATCCCAACCGGCGAACAATACATTGACTGGGCGACTTATTTTACATTTTTGAAGTGCCTGCGCCCTGGTTTATGATTAAAGTAAAAGCATGACATGGCCCCAATCCCATACTCATCCCTATAACCATCGTTATCCTGGCGACCAACTCCCTCACTTTTGGCAACTTCATCATTGTGATAAATGAGCTTAGCTTGTAGCACATTTTTCACAACAAACTCAAATTTTGTTCTCCCCTTTCGTTTTTGTTTTTTTTTTTTTCTAGCTTCCAACTTATCCGTTTTTTCCCCCCTGAATTGTTATTAACAACTTTTTTTTTTGGGTGTGTGTAATTTTGTACAGTGCAACAAAGTTGAAAGCTCAAGGATTTATACCACATCGAAACTAACGAAACAAAGTTTGAACATTCTGCTATACGTTCTGGGATCGTCATTCTGCAGGATGCAAATGTTTGACATGCAATAGTTGGCGGGAAATTCTTTTAGCGCTAACTGTGCTTTTCGAGCAGCATCTTCAGGCAAACGACTTTGGCACTTTTGGCACGTGCCCTTCCTTCCCCACTTACAGCTTAGTTAGTTTGATTTTGAATGGTTTATTTGGTTGACTTGGCTCGGTGGTTTCTGCCGAAGCTCCAGCTTCCAATTGTTATCAACCAATTTGCCAGGCGCAAAAGGGGAGAGGGGAAAATTCGGGGAAAAAGCCACAGGAAAACTTCCTGCAAAGGCGCGTTGGTGGTTCGCCTTTCCTTGGTTACATTTGCAAACAACGTTTTGAGCGATTGCGAAAGGCAAAAACAACCAGTCTTTTAACTCGAAAGAGTTAGACTAATGAGTTCTTAATCTGTGCAGATTGGTAGATTTGATTTTTTACTATCGTTTAAAATCTAGAACCAAAAGTATGCTGCACAAAAATGTGCCAAGATTTATCGGACGGCCAAAATTGGCACGTTTCAGCCGACTGGCAGTGAAATAAATATTTCTGGCCCACACAAAATGTAAATTTTCTTAAGCCGGATGAGAGGCGTTGAGGGATAAATGAGGGCCAGGTGTCAATGTGTCGGTGTGTCTGTGTGTGTGTGTGGGTAATGCAATGAAAATAGGCCAGAATTTTCTGCTACTTTTCAGCTCACTCGCTTTTTTGCGAAAGTTATGCGAGCAAACCACAAGGTAATTAAATTCCTTAACCTTAAGCAGCATTATGGGTAGCCGTCTTTTGGGGCGGATGGGCCATGTCCTTGGTGCCCAAAAAGGAAGCACACTCACACAGGCACAATGAATGTGTTTGCGGTGACATCAGTGTGCCACTGTGTGCGTGCTTGGCACTTGAGCATTTAATTGAATTTTTTTGAGAGCAGATAAGGACACGAAGGATGTTCCAGCATCTTGACTGGGGCCAAGACCAGCCAACCGAACCGCATTCTCCTCATCTGGACGATTGCATAGTTTTACCCGCGGCGCGAAATGTCATAAATTATCTAATAAAGTTTTTATTTAACGAGATGGAGGGAGAAGTTTCATTTTGCCCGCTTTTAATTACATTTTTGAATGAAGAATGCGAATAAGGAGAAAATTGGCCAGAACGATGAAAAAGCAAACAAAGCGGTCACCGCAATGTATTGTTATTCTGTTCAATTATTATTTGCAATTTTTCTCATTACCTGGAAAAACCGAATGGGCTCACTCAAGCATTAATTGTGCTGAGTTGACATTTTCCCATTTTCTCCACTCAACAGCGATTCATAATTGCACTAAATAAATAATTAGCTAAGGGTTGCACAGAAAATGCGAAGGTAGGACATTTTTATTTTAATAAATCATTTAATAATTGATTAATAAATAAAACCATTAGATGGTAATTAAAAAAATAAATCCTTTTTTTCTATTATTTATGAGCCCGATTGATAGTTAAGCAGTGAGAAATTTGTTTTAAGATTTAAATACATTCATTTATTTTTTTTTATTATATAACTAAATTAGTTACATCCACTCTAGTTAAAACCACCCATATCCCTCCCAAAGTGTCAAAATCCTCGTGCAGGCAAAGTTACAACGAATTTCGCACTCTAACGAGGAGAAAATCCAGTGGAAAAGCATTTTCCTTCTCACACAAAACGAAATAATGAAATTGTACAAAAGGCCAGGCACAAAAAGTAACACAACGAGAAGTCTACGAGTAGAGCATAAAGAAAAATGGAAAGCAGTGCCATGTAATCCAATTGCATGAAATGTACACAAGGACACGGGGCGGCATTTAATTTAGGGGCGTGCCTAGCAAACACACACACACACACAAACACTCATTCAGTGCGAAATATGTTAAATAAATATGATGGGCGAACAAAAATACAAAAAAAAGAAGAGTCTGAAATGGGAAAAGGAGAAAAGTTAAAGAAATTTACATGGATGGCTTTTGCCTTTACTTTTAAGTGGTTTCCCTTGTTGCCTCTGAGTGCGTGTGTGTGTGAGTGTGTGCGAGTTAGTGAGACTGTGTAAGTGTGCGTCTAACTAAGTGTGTGTGACTTGGCCACACTTTTTGGCTCAACTCTTTGGTCCTTTTGTTGCTTTTGGCGCTTTGAAGTAAGTGCATTTAACGCTGCTTCTCCCGCTTAACTTTCTATGCTCCATGGGCGTAGTGCTAAATATTTTCAATCTAATCATATCAATTATATTTTTAGGAATTTTAAAAAGGGGACTTATTTCACATATTTAATATTAAATATTTAAATTAAGTTTAACCTAGAACTAACCTAGAATCTTAAATGATCAAAATAAAAGAGATTACAAAAAATAAATTCATAATCTAAGACTTCCTGAAGGTCCTTTTAACCCCCTTTTCAACTTCGTCCATGTATTTTACCACTTTTCCCTTAAAAGTGCTAAGTGCGCTTGAGATTTAACCCCCTTTGCCGGTATTCTCCACTTTTTCGAGCCTTGTTTATGCTGTTGACTTTTGTGTGCAAGTGTTTTCTTTAATGTACCCTGGCCGCATTGTTGCATAGGCGTTGAATTGTGGCCCATAATTCAGTTGCACACTACCAAAAATCAATTATGCTAAATATTCGCCCTTGCATTAACCGATTGTGACAGGTTTTGTGTTCACATTTTCAATTTGATTCGAACCGCTGAACTTGGCCGGAATGTTGATCAATTTGCAATTATTTTAGAAATACAATTTTCGTGTTTGTTCTGCCTGGGAAATGTCAGACGGGAAATGTGCTGCTTAATAAAACGTAACACGTTGTGGGCCACAAAACCGAAGGTCGTCCCGAATTCGAAATTTTATCTTTGTTCCAGTTGTTGATTTTTGCCAATGCTCTCTACTTGCCGCTTTTGTCACACTGCCTGCCTGCATTCAATTCAATGCATGTAAAATAAAATTATGCAAATTTATAAAGCATTCGCTCTGTGGTACGAACAGCATCCGAAATTATTTGCTGCGGAGACATGATCCAATTGGAAAGTGCACAAAATGAGCAGTTGATGTGAAATATTGGTCTGGTTATCTGGGGTTACTGCTGGACGCGATGGCACTGAAATGGAGTGCATTGGATTGGATTGTGGTTAATTAGAGTTGGATTCTATGGGAATTGTCACAGTTATTCCTGCAAATATTTTTCTTTAATTTTCCATCGCAAACAGCAGGATTTTTAGTCTTTAATCGAGTATTTTAATAAAGTAAAAATCACGTTATTTAAATGTGTGGATAAAATAGCTTTACCAATATCTTAGGGCTTGAAAAAATCCTTTGAAAATGATAGTAAAACTCAATCTAATTAGAAACAAATCCGCACCACATTTTTACCAATTTAAACTGATTTTAATTAGTTACCGACCCACAAGTGTGGCTTCCATTAGCCAATCATTTTTACTCGAATTTAAAACTTGTTTAGCCGACATACATGGCGTATACGCTATGTGCATGATTTTGCGCTGCGCATTGAAACCTTTGCCTAATTACAACAATTCGCTAGCTCATATTGCATCCATAATTGTTGCATATTTGCTGATCATTCCAGAGCCCGGCTGCTGTCTCCGTTCACCCAGATTGGGGGCTTGACCCCCCCCCAAGTTTTTGAGGGCAGGAAGCTGCTAATTCATCAGCTGCATTACAATTTGAGCCGACTGCAATGTTGATGCATTTCGCCTAGCTCCAGCAATTGTTGTTGCCACCGCTTGTGCTGTGAGTGTGTGTGTGTGTGTAGCTGCCATTGCTGTTAAATGTTAGCAAATTAGTGACGGCGGTTTGGGCCAACTGCTGGGCCTGGTCAATGCCATGCGGTTGTCACTTGTCGTCAGTCGGTTTCCATGGTCGGGCATTGCCAGTGTGTTGTCCTCCTGTCACTTTTTGATTAGTTACGATACGAGCTGGGAATTATGAGCAGACAATGCCAGCCAGCAATGGCTAATTGAAGCAGCAAATGTATTCTTTAGATAATTTCATTTCAATATTTGGCTTTTCACGCAGCTACGTTACAAGAAGTTTCACCTTTTACTTTTAATTGTTCACTGGCAAAAAATGTGTTTAGATTTGTTAGTTAAAATACGTTCATTAGCTTTTTGTTTCAATTATTATTAGTATTATTATTTTCAAAGAACAATTTCTCTCTTTTACATTTTAGACGTGACTTTTTTCCCTGTGTATGGACTCGCCGTTTTCGGGCGCAAAGCTTTCCCAGGGCCCGGGGCAAAGTTTTCCTTGCTCTCGTCCTTTGTGCGTAAGTCAGCTCATCTTCAGCTCTCGTTCTGTGTCCCGTTCGCTGCAATTGTAATCCTTTAAGCATCTCGTCGAGCGAACTGAATAAATGCAATGCGCTTCATTTGAAATGTTCCTTTCTTCTCGGCCCGTTCGCTTCGCTTTCGCTATTTTCCTCGACTGCTTTTTAAGAGCCTCTCTGCCAGCGCTGCTGGTTACTTTTTTATGGTCCACTTGGCTGGGTAGCTGTAGCTGATTGTTGTTATCACAATTGGCTGAGATTACGTTTACAGTTACGGCGCATAAAGAGGTCACTTAACGGGCGCATTGTTCGAGTTTTAGTTAAAACTTGTCCTGAGTGCCCATAAGTAGTTGCCTTGTGTCTCTTAATGTAGCTAATAAATGTTTTTCCTTTCTCAACAATTTTAATGGTCCTCCAGAGAGAGAGAGAGTTAAGGCGAAAAGTTCAGTTCGATGTCTTTGGTGACACGACGATTATATTGCATTTTTACTATTGGCCATTTAATTTGCATTTATTTCCGACAATACTGAATGCATTTTTTCCTCCTCCCCATCTCTTTTTGAACAGTTAACTGCGCTGATGGAACAATTTTCATATATGCACATAACAAATTTTTGCACTCACTCCTTTCCTGTTTAAGTGCAACAAGTTGGCTGCTCTGGGGAAAACTTTTTACTCTTTGCATATTTAAACAATTTCCATGTGTGTCCAGCTCGTTTGGCTTAATTCACTTGCAGCAAATGTAAATCACTTGCAATTATCAATTATGAAAATGTGGAAATACTATTTATGCAAAATTTATACTGAAATCAAGGCAGCAAATTGATAAATTCAGTTGCAGAAATCCAGCTATAGAGCATGGAATTTTACTATTCCAAATGCCGGATTTCAAGTGGAAATTGTTCACTATTGTTGGGCTATTCCAATTAGTTTCTTACAATTTCAGATGTCTTGTCTGCAGAAATGGAAACTTAAAGGAGTCTGTGTATAAAATAATACATTTTCTAGTTCAGTTTTGTGTGCTTAGATTATGAATACTACTAATCTTCAATTTGAAAAGATAACTAAAGCGAACTTGTGTCTTATTCAAAACAGAAAGCTAAAATTCGGGTCTTTGACTTTCCGAATTAGACTTTAATACCCACCGCCTTTTGGCTGGCTCTTCGATAAATCAACCATTTAAGAACCCCCTTTTCACACACTGTCAGCCACTCCCACAATTCAGCTAACCCACTCCTTTCAAACGAACTAAGCAGCCACACACTATGATGATGCTTTGACACATAACCATTTGATTTATGGCGTTAGTGCAGTTTTTTTTCAATTTTATTTTCAAAGGTACCCCAAAGACGAGGGAACTGCAAAGCATTTTGGGCCACTTCATAGATTTGCGATATTTTATCGTTTTAAACCAACGCTGACCATGTGGCCAACTCAAAGAGCGTTCTCGTCTGGGTTTGCTCTGTATTTGTGTGGGCAGCTCCAGCTGCAGCTCCTCCAGTTTGCCAGTTCGCCAGTTGGCCATTTGGCGTGACCACGGCCAATTGGCCAGTGCCAAGCAGCTGCCTGCCATCCTGCCATCCTGCGATCCTGAATGCCAGCCAGCTAGTCAACCTGCGCTCAGCTCACCTTGAATGTCTTTTGGCTCACAGCAACTGCAGGCGGCAATATTTGATAGAATTCAGTACGAAGGATGTTCCGAAACTCAAATCGTTGCCGAAAACTAAAACTATTTTGGTTTTAATTTGGAATTTTGTAAAAATATTAAATCTAATATTAATATTTGGTTAGCTTGGTGGCATATATGCATAATCAACTATCATCACTTAGTTTCTTTCTTATTATCAATTAGTAGTTGTAGCTTTAAGAGAAATACCACATATTCATAGGTAAGAAATTTGAAAGCTTTTTTTTCGATTGTACTTTGCAGAATGGGTTGCTTCAATGGCTTGGCCATTTTTGGTTATGTTTTTTGGCCCTCTTATTGCAACTGGTTTGCTTCATTATGCCACATTTGCTGCACCTCCGCCCCCCTCTCAAAAAAAAGAAAGGATAGAAAGATCTGAACCAAACTAAACTAAACTGACTGCTTGGCTGATTTTTGGTGGTTAGCCTCGGTTTCAGTTACCGCCGCTCCAATATCCCTGGCTTAAGGCCAAAAGTCATAATGCCGCGATGTCGACGTTGTCATCAACGGTTTGCAGCTTTCAGTTTTTGGGGTTTTCGGGGTTTTTTTCGAGGGGGTTTTGGAGGCTTTTCCTGGCCGATGGCTTGGCTCGGACTCCGGTTGATTTGGTACGGTTTTGTTTGGCGATAGTCAGGCTTAATTGCCATTGAGTGAATTTTTATGGCCCCCATTGTGTGTGTGCGAGTGTTTTTGGCATATTTCAAACGAGCCAGCAGGGAGGTTGCGAAATGCCTCAATCGATGACGAAAACTGCAATTGAATTGAAAGCACATAAATTTTCCGTTTTATATTGATGTCGCCTCTGCTGCTGCGGGATGACATTCCTTTCTGTTCGCGTTTATTTTTTTTCGCTCTATTTGGCTGGCTTTTGGGGTGACTGGGTCCTTCATAGCTAATTAACTGCATTTTTCGCATGTCATAGCGCCAACTGACTGGCGACTGACCCCGATGTCCCATGATGTCCCCGATTCTACAAAACAACACTAGCTGCTGCTGCTGCTGTTGCTGCTGCTGCTGCATGTCGCATGCATTTGGTGTGTAATTAAGGTCAACAGAAGTCAACTAGCAACTTGGCCATCTCACTTCGTGGCTTTTGGGAATTTGGGCCAACGAAGAATGCCACCCACAAAATCCCACCCACCATATCTTCTGGCTGTTATCTGTCTTACAGATTGTTTTCTTGCGCAGCAAACTTTTGCGAAGGATAAGATGTAGCTGCTGAAGCCAACTGATTATTTTTGGCTTAATTGCCAAAAAAAAGTGTCTAATTTGTCAGCCATTTTAAACGGACCCAGTTAAAATTAGATTAATAGAATAATCTTTATCACCTTTAAATATTGACCAATTATATAAACTTAAAAAATAACCTATAACTCAACCGAACCTTGTTTGCATCTTTTATTTTCCCCCACTCCATAAGCTACTTTCAGGTTTCCATTAAAACGTTATCTTCATAGTCATGAAAATCCTGAGCAAGCAACAATATAATTTGTAATTTTTATATTTTCATGACGCCAGTTTGGTTTCAACCCCTTTTATTCGGGAATGTCGGGCTGACCGAAATGATTAGTTTTAATCATAAAGCTGAATTTACTTTCGGTTTTATGTCTTGGCCGGGTTTTTTATGGGGAGTTCTCAGAATTTGATGGACAAAAACTTTGGGACACCGAACCAATTCAGTTCGGTTAAAGTCGTGCTGGAAATCTGCTTCGCTCTGTGCAGCTATAAATTCGCTTAATAAAGTTTTCATATTTGCAATTAATTTCATTCCGTTTTTCATGAATAAGTTGTATGGCTGCAATGGCTTTGCCGACTTCAGCCTGTTCGCAATTTGCGCTCCATTCAATATAATCAGAGCAGCCAAGGAGGATGGATGGACAAATGGAAGGCTGATGATGATGATGATGATGATAATGTTGATGGGTAAAGGGAATGAGAGGTTATATGCGATGCGAATCTGAAGGACAGGATGAAACAGAAAGCCGAGTAAAAGGGGGGTTTTTCATGCTAGGGTTTCATTACAACATGGCGTATACGTAATACGCAAAGTTTACCACCTCTTTACAACCGACTTTTACGCCTGATGAGAATGGGAAATTTAAAATTTCCTCACGCCATTATCGGCAAATTAAAATCGTTTAATTAAACAGAGCTTAAGACCTGGCAAATCCCACTTTACGACCTTAGATAATACGTGTGACCAATCCGTCTGCCTTCTATTACCACATGTCATTCAGTTCGTATGCTCCATCTTCTTTGGTATGTGGTTATTGTAATTATGGGGGCATAAATTGGTCGGGCGGATGCCTGTACTCTCTCTCTCTGGGAAAATTGCTATTTAAACATTTTAAGTGCTTTTGGTGTTAATAACACATCACCGCATGTTTCATTTGCCTGAGTCAACAGTTTAATTAGAGTTTGTGCATAAATCATTCGCATCCATCCATCCAACCGTCTATCTGTCCCTGTCGCCATTCATCCCGCTCTCCAGATGCAATCTGCCATAGAAACCAGTTATATACACAGATTCGACTGCAGCTTCATCTGCCCATTTGGAGCTGGCATATTTGATGTCGTTTTGCTTTGGGTTTTAGCAAAGCTTTATGAGCCACGGGGCGGATGAGTGTTTAGGGGGCAATTTTGATTTAATTTTGTTTGCTCAAATGTGTCAAACGAAGGAAGATAGCTCCATTTAGCTGTTTTTATAAGTTTTTCCCCTTGGCTGAAGCTCGTTAATTAAATGTGTGCTTTAGAGTTTTTTTTTCTTGACCAAGAATCGAATTGAATTCAATTCTAATTCTAATGATTTAAGCGTATTATAAATCTGCAAAATTATACTAACTTATTGTAGAATTCAGTGGCACCCGTTTCCAGTGTATTTCCCTATTTCTGCTCCTCTATTCCTTCCCAGACATTTGTAATAGTTCATCTCGGATTGCTATTGAGGTCCATTAATACAAGAGCAGCCGTGGCAAGTGACAGTGGTAAAATTAATAGAGCACCACCGACTTTCCACTCAACCCGCACTGGCTCCACTTGAGTCCCCAAGACCCAACCACGCCAATTCATTCCAATCCAATCCAATCCCAATCGCAATCGAAGGCTGCTGTGCCACGTGGCGTATGCGTGATTTATGCGAGGGCAAGCGCATTTAATTGAAAGCCCACTAATGGCGTGCCGCCTACATTTATGTACTATCCAGAATGTCCAAATATATATTCATATGTAGTTTGACTGGCAGAGATTTCGACTTTTGGATGCCGCGATTTTGGCCAATGAATAGACCAATATTGTGGCTGGCTTATTAATGGGCTGCTTGAATAACGATAATTACCGCCCAGCAAGCGGTCAGTAGGAGATAATAACGAACCTGATAACAATAATCTTGATTCTGTCTTGGCTAATTACGGTAGACGCACACTTGACGTCACAGAGAAAGAGACAAATGCAGAGAGCGACAGAGAGGGAGATGGATTGTGAGCTAGCGAGCGAGCGGCAACAGCTGTTTGGGAATGCAGCGCCACCCACACACACAATAGTAACTCCACCCAGACTTTTCCCTTTTTCCATTCCGGACGCACAACACCCACGATTTCCCCGAATGTGTGTGTATACCAAATTCAGTTGTTGAGCCTTTGGCGTAGTGACATTCTCAGTCGGAGACTTTCCCCGGCTTTTCACAAAGCGCAGTCGCCGACAAACCTTCCCTATCTCTCATCCAGAGAATTATCTCGAAAGAATTCACGCTCTCGCAGGACATGCGTAGTGAATTTAGGATCCACTTGGCAAGCCGCTAAATCTGCAAAAAATCAGAGAAGGACAGAGAGAGAGAGAGTAAGTCTTTTGCCGGCTTTTGGCCTCTCAAAACAGCATTAATATTTAATAACACACGCAGAGAGAAGCAATTTTTTTTTAGTTTCTTGTTGGCATGAAAAAGTTTTTCGGGGCTGTCCTGTTGCTCAGTGTCGCCATCTGCCGCCTGCTGTGTACCCCAGGACGAAAACTCGGGTCCAGCCATCAAAAGTTAATTAAAACGCATACTTAATGCGTTGCCAGCGTCGTCGCAGCCCTTTCTCTGCCACCCTCCACCCCCCCTAAAAACAGCCATCCCCATTCCCCTTCAGCAGTTAGCAGCCGGGCTAGTTGGGACAGAAATGTATCCCCATGTGAAATGCATGTTTGCATACGAATTGCAGGCACTGTGCGATGTTATGGGTTTTGATTAATTGGAAGTGTTGTTTGACTTGGCCGATTTTGGGGGGTCGTCCCACAGGTTCAGAGGACGTCGGGGAACTACCCTGTCAAATATTTTCCCTCTGCCATTCGATTTTAATGGTTGATTTTATAGGGGGAAACATATGAGGAATTTTAAAATCATCATTTATCATCATCGTACATTTTTCATCACGTCTATGCATATGCATTGGTTAATTGTTTGAATGAATGTTTTTTAAATAACAAGTCTCATAGCCTAATATAAATTTATTTGAATTTTCTGCCTACTTAGTTTTGTATAATTTATTTGCTTAACTTACAGCTTTTTACCTTTTATTGAATAGTAAGCGTTCGTTATATTACTCAACAATGGCAAACTCCATAATATAACCATTAGAAAATCCCAAAAATGTTGCCCGCATTATTCGCTGAAATTAACATAAAATACCAATACGAACTTGCAACCCTTGGAGACTAACGCTTACCTTTCGTTACGTTGCCGGCTAATCATAGATTACACTCAATGGAACCACTCTCACTCACCAAGGACCGCAATTCCCCAAAGAAACTGCCCGTTACGAAATAGCGCGAGGTGAGATGAAATGAAGCGAAAATGTAAAACGATTTTGCATACAAACGAAGCATAAAGGCCTGGGCCCAATGGTCCAAGAGTCCAATGCCGCCCACAGAAAAAGCAAAAAAAACAAAAAAAAAAGAGAAATGAAAATAAAATCCCCTCTGCAGGACAAAGCCCCTCAGGGCTCCCAGTTTTCAGTTATCGCAGCGTTTCTTTGCTCATAACGCGGCGCATACATTTTTAAGGCCGCTCAAGGGACTATTAAAACTATTATCTCGGAAAGAGTCGCCGTTTTTACCCAGTACCCATTTCCCCGGCCATACGTTCGAAATGGGATCTGTGCTCCCTTTTTTGTGGAGGGGGCTTCCAGTTCCCCCTCTGTGTTTTTTTTTTTTGTTCCATTTCAGGCCAGAAGAAATTAGCCAAGTGCGCAAAATTTAAATTAATTTCATGCTCCTGCAAGCCGAGTCAAAACTAAACTGACCAACACAAACATCGCGACACACACACCCACATAAACACACACACACAGTGGCACGCACACACCCTCACAAACTGACACATACGAGGGTAGCAGCATTTTTACCGCAAACATTAGCAATTCTAATTTTTCGTGCAATGGTCGGACTTTCGCCTCCCTATTTTTCCCAGCGGTTTTTGGCTGGGTCAGTCATAAAAAGGTTAAAGGAAGCCCACCAACACAGACACCACACCCGCACACAGATACATGTGCAATATTCATTGTTTAAAATGCAACCGCAATGCACACACACTAGCACACTTTGTGCACACATCCGGTTTCAAGGGAAACATTTAGCTGTCTGTTGCTCCAAAACTCTCTTATTAGAATCTTGGGCATGGGGCATTCCATAACTTTGTCATTTAAAATTGAAATGGTTTTGTTCCAGGGAGTCTGGACGGGATTGGCCAAACTTAGCTGGCTGAAAGTAGAATGGGAATTTTAGGAGTTTCTGTATCTGCGAGCAATTAAATGGTTACAGGGAACAAGAGGAGTATTAAAAGCTCCTTTAACTACCCTTTGACTATAAACATACTATTATTTTGATTATTTTTGCATAAATTGGAGTGCCCTTTTCAGATATTCCATCAAATATATACTTATACGTCTGGTGTGCCCACTCATTGATTGAAATATTTTAAAGCATGCTAAGACCCACTAAATTGGCATTGCATTCGCCGACATTTTGCAAACATAACTCATACGTCTGGTGGGCCCACTCATTGTAATTTGGCCCGGTTCCTTGCCGAATCTTTGTTGCCAGCGCCATCTTAGCGACAAACTTTTGGCCATCAATGTGGGTTTGGCTTCAGATTTGGCTTTCAGTTCGGATGGCACTGCGTCAGCTGAAAAACGCGACGGCTGCTTAATTGCCATTGACTTTTGTTAAGACGAAGGATGGCACCAGAAAGTGCGCAGTCAAAGGCAAACAATGCCAGCGACATCCTTTTGAGATTTCTCACTGCCCTTCGGACATGACGAGGCCATGATGGAGGATGGTCGCTGGATGTTTGAAGGGTCGTTGAAAGGGGGGGGGGGGGTGTTGCCGGGCAAATGGTCTCGCCATTTTTAGTGAGACAAATAGTTGAGTCTGGGTTGCATTTCCATTTGAGAGCGCAATTTATTTGACTGCGCCACCACGAAGAAGTTTCAAGCAGCAGCCATGGCCAGAACCGGAAACTCTGCAGCGGAAGTGCAGCCAGTTCTTTTTTGCTTCTTTTCTTTTTTTTGAGGAAAAACCCCGTAACACCCTTCTATTTTCCCTTTTTTATTTGATTTCTTTTAGCCTGACTTTATTCTGGCCCCATTTTCGGTGGCTGGGCTTTATTTGTTGTCTCATTGCCCCGCTCGGTGTTTTTTTTTTCGCTTTCTTGTGGAAGAAATGTGACTTTTACTGCGACAATTTGTGTATCCGCAAATTGTGATTAATTACAGTGGCCAAATGCAGGGGCCAGATAACTCCAACTGGTCAAAACGATGTCCTTTTCATTTTTGTTTTTGGTTCGGCTAATGTGCTGTCTGCTTTCTCTTTGTTTGACCCTTTTAAACATAAATTATGTCCGGAATTTGTCATGTAAGGTTACGGAATTTATTAACATTTTCATAACTTTCATTTACGATTTATTAATATTAATATCGGGCTGCATAATTGTGTAATTTCATTAAAAGCGAAATTTCAGTCATTTAACAAAGTTTTTTGTTACCGCAAATTATGATCGTGTAAAAGTGCATACCAGTGTCGGCAATTTCTACACTTTCCCAAGCGAAAGCTTTATGCAAATGTTACTCCCCCCTTTTTGGGACTCACCTTTCATCAGCACTTTACAAAGTTTATTCAATCTGGAAAACTCTCTGGCTGTCTGAATAGCTTAAAACGACATAATGCAATTGTGCCCAAAAAATGTAATATAAATCCCAGCAAATGTATGTATGTGTATGTGTCTCAGGTGTGACAGCCACTGCAAAGAATGTAAAGCATTAAGAGCTTAAAGACTTAAAACATTAACATACACGCATACCCGTGCAGAACTCGCAAACAAAACTATTTCAGCCAAGACGAACTCAAAAGATGCCTGCAAAATGGGTAGGATTGTGGCCAGGTAGGCAAACAGGCAAACAGGTAGACAGACAGACAGACAGTCAGTCAACGGCAGTTGAGCTCATGATAAAACTTAAATCCGTCAGGTGTTTCTCCCCATATAAATAGTGAAGCCCCTCGGTGTGTAGCAACTCTATGGCAACCACACACATGCACATGAACACATGGTTATAATTTATTATGCGCCAAATCATGGCAAATGCATTAAAATTTTCGTCTACACCGGCAAAGTGTGGCCAAAAATGTCTGAGCTAGAACGATATGGTATGTGGTCATGTGGCTGAAAAATGGAGAAGCGAGGGGGGGGGGGGGCAGGTACATTGGTTTTGTGGTGTTTCTGTTTGTCAAATTTCTTTGCTGGGATGAAAATTGTGCAGAAGGAAACTTAAGTACGCTCCAGTTGGAGATGACAATTTAAGTGGTAAAGATTTTGGGTATTCAACAAATATAATTAAGACCTTGATTCACTGACAAAGATTTTATAGGATATTAACTTTTGAACTTATTATCTAGTTTTCTAAACTATATTTTGAATGTCAAACTAGTAAGTTCTACTTAGTTTTCTAAAATGTTTTGTAAGCCTTTGAATATTTAGATTTTAAGAGGCCCTTAAAAAAACTAAGATAAGTCCCCCAAAAATAGTCACGCCTGGCTTTATTTCACTGATTAATATTTGTATACATTTTGCCCTTCGTGACACAGTTCATTTCCACCGCTAGTAAGGCACACATGAGACCCAAAAGCGTTGCCGTGTCCCCATTTCGCCATACCTCTCCTAATTTTTACGTCTGTGTGCTGAGCCTTTGGTCCTGGCTGCATATTGTGGGTGTCACACAGAAGTGGAGCTGCGGGGCTTTTGGGTTTTGGGGGGGGGGGGGGGCAGGCGACGGCAGTGACAGCTCCATGTGTCTGTG
Source organism: Drosophila melanogaster (assembly GCF_000001215.4). Lineage (NCBI taxonomy): Eukaryota > Metazoa > Arthropoda > Insecta > Diptera > Drosophilidae > Drosophila > Drosophila melanogaster. The sequence goes on along the minus strand of NT_037436.4, from coordinate 5,325,009 downwards.
TGTGGGCACAAAATGTCAACAACAAGATTATGACCAAAACGCAGTTGTGTTGTTACTGTCGCTGGTTAGCCAAGCAGCTGAAAACAGGCAAAAACCTGCATCAATGGCCACCATAAAGGAATTGTCCGCCAGGACAAACAACAAAATTAGATTGCCGTCTCTCACATATGTTCGTTACTGAATGGCTGTATGCATAATCCATCAATTAATACAGCCGACAAGCGTCTAATTAAATATGTCATGACATTTTCCTAACCATCCAAAAACCCAACCCAATCACCTTTGTGTGTTCTGCGGTGAAAGCAACTTAATGAAGCTTCGACTAAGGACGAACTTTTCCTGAGAATGGTTAGTATTGTTAGTTCGGCGTGGAATGCGTGAATTCGTTAAAGTTCTGGTCAAATCCATAAATAGATGACTTTGCGCATAACCAAAAGTTGGCTGGAAATGAAAGTCTTAATGGAGGTGTGGATATATGGCCATCGTCGTAGTCGAAGGTCATTTGTCTTATTGGCAGCAGATATATGGCTATTGGTGAAATATCTGGAGAGTTATTTGCGAGGGGATACAAATCTGTTTTGGTTTATGGGGATAAGCTAGTGGAAAAACCACACTTGAAATTGTTATAGACATTTTTGAAATACATATTTTCTTGCTTACTTTGCATAACTATACTTAGGAATATATTTTACCAAAACTATATTATACTATTAAGGTATATTATTTTCTGATAATTTATTTTAGTAAACATTTTCCCACTTTTTCGCAGTACATTGTCCAAGTTCCATTAACTCAAGTTATTCCCAGACTAATACCATTTGATAGATCATCTTTCCAGGAGCGAGGCATACATATATGATTTTTGACTGCCGCCATTGCTTCTCTTCGTTCTTTTGGAGCTTTTACCTTCTGTCGAGCGACGCATTTCGTTGCTGTTAATCCTTTTTGCACACTCCCCGTTTCGTTGCCTCTGCTCTTTCAGTCAGTCAAACAAAAAACCTTGATAATGGCAGCTCACACGGACGAGCACTTACACACAGAAGGACAACCCACACACACTATCAAGGATATATCCGTTTGCGCATATATGCGAGGGATTAGTGAACATGAATGTTGATAGGCGGCGTTTCAGTGTTTGACAGATGAGTTTTATGGGTTTTTGTGCTTGTCATGTGGAGATGTCGCTCTCTTTATGAGCACGTGTGTGTGTGCATTGTCACTGTGTGCGAGTCTCGTTGTCTGTATGTGTGTGGCCGTCGTTTTCCACGTTGGGCGCCATAATAGCGCCGAAATTGAAAGCATAAAACTCAATTAAAGCATCTTTATGTGCAGTCATTTCTACGGTTTATGTTTGCAGTAAGCCTCGCGACATGTCTGTGCACCTGCCACGCCCCTTTGGCCGCCCCTTTCTTCCCGATGCCACTCCTACTTGCTGACATTTCCTAATTGCGCGTCAACATCCAACGACAACGGATATTGAAAGAGCTCTTCGCGTCTCCCGCTCTCGCCAGCAAAATTGAAACGGCAAACAACTTCATTTTGGCCCACACACACACACACAGAGATAGAGAGCTTGCCAACTATTCAAAAGACCGCTTAATATTTCGCCACCCCAAAGAACACCTAACCAAAATCTCTGACACAACCCACTCAAACTGCAATTAGAGGTAGAAGGGATGGCCATATCTGTCTCCTGTCACGCTGCCATCTCTATCTGCAATCTCCAAGTGCATACCTTGGTTGCCAGCCCCCCTGCCCCTCATTTGGCATAGCCCTCCCCCCACTTAAATCCGCCAGATCCTCTAGACTCACCCCCCCCCCCCTTTCAAGATTCCTGCGTAATTTGTTGTAACTGCATCATTTAACATTTGAAAGACTACCGAGAAATGCTAAGCAAGAGGGGCAAACAAGGGAAAAGCAATTTCTTCCTCGGCTTGCCCTTTTCGTGTGAATACTTGAGTGCTTTAGCTGGATGCACAGAGAAAAAAAGGAAGTTCTCATATTAAAATGAAGTTTCGAGAAATGTTTATACTATGCTGTAGCGCAAGATAGTTATATATTGCTTATTACCTTTATAGTTTCAAGAAACGTATCTACTTTCTTTAACAAGGTTAATTACAACAATAAAATTTTACGTGGAATACCGGAGTATTTTTCTCTGTGCATCGCTGTGCTCCTTTTCTTCCCGCCTCAAAAACGGCTGCCACTTTAGTTGCCATTTGCTCAGGGTAAAAAAGACAGAGAGCAGCAAAAGTGTGTGAGTCTATCGGTTGCTAGTTAGGGATAATGGCAACAGACAGCAGTTAATGTTCCGAAAAAATGCACTACAAAGTGTTAAAAAGAGAGTGGTGAAGACCAACTATTTTCTGTTGTTTTACAAGCTTTGAGTTGGCTGCCGAGATTCTTTTTCCTCACGCCCCTAAGTGCATCTATTGTCTGAGAATGAGAAGTTCGTGTGCGGGGGAGGCAAATGCCAACACAGAATGGAAGTAAGAAATTAATTAGCTCTGGCCAAACAGAAATGGAACTCGATTTTGTTTAATCCCTACAAGTACACTTTTACATATTCGCAATACTTGATTTAATGCTTAAAATTTGTAATAGTATACCTAAGCCTATGGAATTGCTTTAGCAGCGTACTAAACATTGTGTTTACCCAGCGCAGTGACTTGAAAGTTGGTGCCTCCATTTGATCAAGTCAATTAAAACTAGATTTATACTTGGCCAAGACAAACAGATATGCAAACTAAATACAGTTATACTCACTAGCACGCAGTACCCCAAACTCAACTCTGTGTCAAACTTATTAAGCTCCCCGACCGAGCAATCAAGCTGGCAACCAAAAAGTTGGTCATACAAATCATTTGGCTCCCCGTAGACCACAGGAAAGTCGACAACAAATAAGTTTAAGTACATTTAACTTTTGCGGCAAGAGATGCGATGAGTAGAGATGCTGCGTTAGTAACGAGTCACGTTGAGTTGCCTCAAGTATTCATTAAAAATCAAACAAAACTTGGCCCCTCACACACAGTAACTATGATCAAAAACTTTGGCCCCGGCAATTGCATTAAAGATCTATTTCTCCTTATTACGACATTCCATTTCCAACTTTCCGCATGCATATTAATTAAGCAGCCAGCCATCAAGTCGACAAATTAGCATATATATCATTCAGTCACTCAGGCCTCAAATTAGTGAGGCCTGGTATTAACTCATTTCCCGCTCCGCTCGCCGCAAAAGGTATAAATGAAACTTATTAATTTCGTTTGTCAAACTTTGAGTGCGACAACAGCGAACGAAATAACCTGGCGGCATGTGTCACTCCATCAACTTTCTAAAGGGGGGGAATGTTCATCCAGAGGGGAGGAGGTCTGCTTAATTAGGGTGTGAAAATAATTTGCTACTTTCCCTCTCTGTCTGTCCAGCCAGAAAACAAAGAATGCAAATGAGCAAATCAATTTTTTATCTTTAAAAACTAATGAATGCCTTAAGCATTTTCTACACAATTCGCCATTCCAATAGAAAGTATTTCTTTCCCATCAGCTCTCCAGTTTTCCATCTTAGTTTGTTATCAATAAATGCTTAATGAAGCCATGTAACGTATCGCATCGTCCTTCTTGTTTTCCGAACAGCCACTGCAATCAGGGCAAATATTTCCATAGCTTTTCATGTCCGGGTTTTCTTTTCCTCGTTTCGGGCAACAATCTCTGCCGTACTTTACGGGCACTACAAACACGGCAAGTACCGCTCATTAAGCCAGAAATGGGGGCAAGAGCCATAAAACTATCAATTTTAAGTTTGAACAATGCACCCACAAAGTGATAGCCAAAGATGAGATATGCTGCACTCGATGCTGATGATGTTGGCCAAAAAAAAAGAAAAAAAAGCATTGCTCGATGCCGTCAATAATCGTAATAAAGATGATGACGGCGCCACACGAATATCCACCATGCGATATACTATAGTTTAGCTGGGGTAAAAGGGGGCAACAGCATTATCGTCAGCGGTTCAGAAATTGCTCAATCAGTGCTCGTTCGCCGGGCAATGAAAATATGCAAAAGTGGCCGCAACAAGCCCCACTGAGACCCACTCATTTTGGCGCTTTGGTATTGTAACTACCGCCATAAGATATGAAAATGACGGCCCACCTACAACATCAGCAGCAACATCAACAGCAACCAGTTAGGTCCAGCCATAAAATACATGGCAACGCCTTGCGAAAGTTTCAAGTAGCTGCATAGTCTTAAATTTACGATGCAAGGCGGCCCATCTCCCCCCTCCATTACCGCCCCCCCCCCCCCCCCCCCACCACCATCACTTCCTTTTTGCCACTTCCCGAATAAAAGCGAAACAGAAGCCGTAACAGAAGTAAGGGCCAGCCCAAGCGTAACCGAGAGTCCTGGCAGGATATTCCAACAGCGGTGGTCGCGTGACGAGATCGGCGCAACCAACAAAGATATACGATCCGGGCACTCGAAAGAGTTTTTATGACGCTTGCATACAATATTTTTTTGTTGATTATACACAAAGGTAACAAATTAGGACTTTCCTTGGCTTAAGTCAATCTGGGTAATTTGTATCCTTAGCTAAATATATTATTTAACAATAATATTAGCAAGGATCATATAGATATTGCTTGCTCAACAGTTAGGTAATATCTTGTGCTACCAATTTTGGGTTATCTCATTTCTTTAACATTGCTATTCGCCGATGCTGGGAAAACCATTTCCCGTTGCCATCTCTAATTGCAAAAGTTGGCTGCGACTTGGAACGTTTGCTAACTGCCAGCGGCGGCCGGAAACATAGCTCTGCATGAGGCGCTCCAAGTGGAGGAAGAAGTACAACCAGATGAAGCACAAGAAGAAGAACAAGAAAACATAGTATCAGAGGGAAAGCGATAGGAAAGTGGAGTGGGAGTGGAGGGGGGGGGGGGTAACGAGATGATAAAGAAGCAGAAGCGGCAGGAACTACCGCCATACCGCCGCAGTTGCAGTTGCCTTTAATTTAGCGCCCATTGCTGTGCTTGCGCTTGACACGCCCCCTTTTGCCGCCCATACACACACAGAGACGCCACGCCCACCCACACCCACACACCCACATATAGCCCTTGCCCACTTGCCCGTCGGCGTAATTTTAATAGACTGCAACAGTCTCAAGTTGCAAAGTTGATTTGCCAGTGGTCGTCCTTCCCATGTCCTGTGCTCCCCACTTTCCTACCCCTTTTGGCCCGGTGGAAAACTTTATGGTCCCCACGCCCTTCTTGGGCTAAGGTCCTTGCATTCGTTTTCTGCTTATACCGCGGCTTTATTAGGTTGCAAGGTGTATTAGCCAGATTAGTGGTGCAGACACAGATATATGCCTTTATATTACTTAATATAGTGCATTCCTTGCGAATTATTTATTATTATTTATTATTTATTCCAGACATACCTAACTGCTAATACATGTGTATAAGGTATTACAACTTCGATCAAACGACGGACTAATTTACTTTATTTTATAGTTCGCCGCTTTCGGCTGGGGAAATGGCGTTTTCTTACTGCCACTGAGCGACTGCGACTGCGACTGGGCAGTTTTCTCGGCCTGGTCTTCCCGATGCCATTTCCCCCCGGGGGCCTAGTAACACTAAACTGCATGCGAGGGGCACTGGCACACAGAAAACTAGACGGGGAAAATCAAAGTGTGGGTGTGAGTGGGCGTAGTGTGTGGGCAGCTTTGCACTTTGGTTTTGTTTCGTTCATTGGAATTTATGTTCAAATTTCATAAAAAGAACTTGTTTTCCTGCAGCCAGTCTCAGGCTCCTAGGGCCAAAAAATACTTTAGTGCTTGTGTGTGTGAGTGGGATTGGAAGAGCCTTGGCTTATTAAACATCAACAGTAAACGCCTCCAGGGATCCGAGTTTTTGGGCCCTGACTTTAGCTGGTGGTTTCGCCTTCTGCTTCCTCTCGCTTTTTATTTCTGTGGCGAGGGTGGATTTTTAGAAAATTATAAAATTACCATAATTAGTGTGTTGATATACAATGAAAGTTTTCTAAGCTGATTTATACGATACGCTGCTGGAAATTCGGAAATTTCATTTCCATGCTCGGTAAGAGGATTTCTTTTATTTCTGCAGCGCAACTTTGAGTGTTTGCCATTTGATAGTAGAGTCAAAAACTCAACTGTAGACCCATAGATAATTGTAGCAATGAACTACCCGTCAGCTGGCAGTTGTGGCAATTAAAAGGTGTAAAATGAGAAATGATAAGTTGCCAGAAAAGTTGCAGGCACTCGGCAAAAGTTGGAAATTTCCAAAAAATTAAAAGGAAGTCCGTTCGCTTCATTTTTATCCTTCATTTCACACTTCATTCTAATCTGTTAACTTTTGGTATTTGGCAAGGCAAAGTCAGCACTTTTTTTTTTCGACCCAAAAAGCTCTTGCCAAAAAAAATCTACAAATTTGGATTACCTATTGACTCTTGGCCAGGTTGTGCCTACACCCACACAGAAGCATTTCACTGCCCACTCACACACATACTCACGCATGAGCGAATTCTCTCACACCCACACACACACAACACACACACAACACAAACACTCGAAATCTCCCACACATACTTGCTGGCTGTTATAACCTTCTCAATGACCTTTTATTGACCTTCTGTGCGGAGGACAGGAAATGCTATAGCACTGAGCTTGAAGCTATCACTGCACACAGGAAAATCATACATATATCATGTGTATATTACCAATAGATTGACATTTTGAATTCCCCAAATTTTCCAGCTTATATCGCCTTATACCAAAATCCTTCTAAATACATAGGAATGCGTATATTTCTGGCTGTAATATATTTCCCTCAGTGCATATATAGTTCCCTCAAAAAACGTTGGCGTAACATAAACGCCAACACATAACCGTAAACATATTTCATGCACTTTTTATACGATTGGCCAATGGCATGGCCAGTATACCAGGATACCCGCAACAGAGTGCAGGACTCCATGCCACTCGGACTGGAACTCCGGATCCTGCCGCTGTCTTCGAAACTGGCCCGCCTCGCCTCGAATGGCATTTTACGAATTTCAGTTACATTTTTGCATATGCAATTCTGATCTCCGTTTTGCGGTTACAATGCTCTTTCATGATGCCTGCGGTTGTTGTTGCCGCTGCACTTGTAAATGACAGCGGCAGCAAGTGCAACACCAACTTCAGTTGGGAATTGTGTTAAAGGGCAGCGCCGTCGACTGAGGCGGCCAATTGGCAGCCCCAGCAATATCCTTTTGAATAAACGCGCTGGGGGAGCGCTGAAGGACAAAGGGTGGTAGCAGCAGCTCTTTTCGCCTGAAGTTGGCCAATGAGTCGCTGGCAATTGTAATAACACCCTTTCGGTTAAAATAGCTTTGAGTTTTTGAACAACAAAGGACATAAGGGAATGGCTCAGAAGTTTTGAAACCTTATAGGCATTTAAAGTTAACTACTTTAAACTTACTACTTTCTTTTAGATGGATTTTAATAACTTTTCCATATTATACAAAATAATAGTTAAAGAAGCCAGCTCAGTAGTACTAGTTTCTATAGAATATATATAGAATACTCCCATGAATTCCCAAAACTACGATGTTTTGCTTTCATCAGACATTTAAAATTTAATTTTTTTAAGCTTCTGAAATGTTTGCTTAAATGATTTGTGTGCTTTAAATTTTGACAAGAGCATCTCGCATCCGGGATGTGGCACGAATATAAATCTTTATATATAGGTTTGCTGCAATTGCAGTTGCTAGTAGCACTACCACTACTGTCATTCCTTGTGCTGCTGCCGATGGCAGTAGTTCCTTTTACAGTTGCAAAAACTGCAGTGTAATGTAATGTATGTCCTGCACAAGCACAGACACTAACACAGACACAAACAACAGCGACCGAAAACACCCACACGCACATATCGCAGACCGCCCATATCCTGTTTGTTTTTGTTCACCATCGCTTCGCTCCCCGATTTCCCCCATCCATTTTCCCCCCATTTTCCACCCATTTTCCACCGCTTTCCACGACTGCTGCGCTGCTTGTTAGCTTCGGCGTCTAACACGTCGGGCATTTGTAGTTGTTATCAAGTGCAGTATTTAACTGCAGCAATTTTTACAGTTGAATTTGTAGCCCCTAAACTGGGCTAGTATCTATATGTGTATATGTGTGTGCCAGTGTGTTTGTGTGCGTAAGGGAATCGTGGGCGGCAGGGGGTGTGGCATGCAATGCAATTTAGATTTCAATCGAAGCGTATGCGCTGCGACTGGATGCAATGGAAATGTTTGTTAACATTGAAATTTATGCACTTTGCCAACTTTGCCCACAGAACTTCAAAGCCCAAACTGACAAACTCAACGAGACACCTTACCACCAACGATGCTAGCAACTTTTTTTTGGTTCCCAGATAACCATCTTTTGAATTTTTGGAAAGGTAGAGATGCTGTGGCTATTGGGTTTTTGTCTGGGCGTCGTTGGCTCGTCAATCATGTTAATTATAACAAATCTGTCACGTACTCAACTTTTTGCAACACGAAAAAAAAGAAAAGAAAAACACTAGATGATGACGATGCCACGAGATGATGATGATGGTGATGCCTGATTTTATGGCAGTGGCGTGCCCGTAAGCTATTTTTAAATTGCTGCTCTGCATAGGACACAGAACTAGGAGCAGGATCCTTCCTCTTGCCAGAAAAATGGAACATTGTTCGCGCAGGACACCAAATTCCAAAACACTGAGAGTTAAAGGTGCACTGGAAAATTACAAAAGAACCCTTAAGTTCGAAACAATATTTCTAGTTGTTTTTCTAATACATATTTTAAAAACATATTTCTTTGCTCGAGCTTAGTTTTATTTTAAATAGTAATTGGATTTAGAATAGGGAGTCCATAATTTCATTTTACCTCAGTGCAGTATCAGATGGAACGTGTTGCATTGGTCAGAAGCCCCAGAGACAAGGACCGATTAAGCGTTATCCCTGAACCATTATCCTTGACGCCGGCCAGAAAATGGCTCGCAAATTGAGTTTGTTAATGGGAAACAAAGAAATCAGACAATAAATGCTGCATTATAAGTAATGCGAGCAGGTACAGTTGAATGAATTGGGCAACTACAACCATTTACGACTACGCAGGACGAGTCGGTTGCCAAAAGCGAAACATGTTCCTTCACGTCGTGTATGTGTGAGTTTAGTCATGTGCGTGTCTGCAAAAAGCAATAGCCAAGTTGGTCTATAGAAATAAAACAGAAATGCATTCAGACGGAAATGCAAATAAATCTTAGTCACTGCAAAAGGCAATTGGCTTTGGGTCAGCCTGAGACGCCAACTCTCTGTAATTCGAAATGGATGTGGGCGGAGCATTTCGTGCGTATTTATATAATCCCAGATACCCATACTCATACCGAGTGCAGCATATAAACTGTTCAAATCAAATATATAAAGGTTACTTCACTTGGCTTGGCTATGTGACCCTTTGATACAGATCCGATTTGAACTTCATACTTGTATTGAATTTGAGGGGCAAATTGGAAGGCGGAACTCCAAAGGAATCCTTTTCATTGTTTGTCTATTTGGTTTTGATTTCTTTTATATTACTTGTTTTAATTAGTACAAAATCATCGATTTTTGGTTTTTATTTAAGTATTCCAAGCAACACTTGTAGGCGAAACACAATTTTGTAGCCAATTTAATAATTAAACAAGTAATCGAATTGCAATATGGATTCGAATGAACATTTATCGAATATTTAGTTTACAAATCAATTCAATTGAGTTGTGTTTCGTAGCAATTTGACTGGAAATCGCATTCAATTGAAGAATTTTGTAAGCTGGTCGAAAGCCCTCACATAACTGCTATTTCCCCCTAGCAACATTTAATTCAATTCGAACTAAAAAGAAATTTCCTCTTGGCCACAGCACATCAGATGAGATCACCCTTCACTCTACTCGTCCTGCATATGCATAAAAATCAGTAAAAGATTTTGCCCATCAAATGAATTTCAATGCTTTAGAGTCAGTAAAACAATTTCGAAGATTTGTTACGGATTTGCACCCAACTCAATGCAAATGCAGACCCGACAATGCCAATTGCCAGCCAGAAGGGAAAACGAGAATGAAATCAAATAAACAGAAAGGAATAAAATAAACTGAAAATACCGAAAAAATAAAAACAAAATGTTTACCCTAATGCTAATAATGTGCAAATTTTTGCTGTTCCCATCCTCGTTTGGAGCCTTCGACGTGGACTGACAGGAACCTCGGGGCGCTAGTTAGTATTTATGTCTGTGCTGGGCTTAGAGAGACAATCGTTGGGCATTAGCAGGACATTCCTCCCCCTGGACATGTCCTGTAAGCCCGGTGCCGAGCTGTTTGTCTTAACCTTTTGCCTGGAATCGTCTCCGAAAAACCTTTTGCCTGATCAGCATATTTAAAATTCCTGTCCTCTGTCTACGCATGCCGCCTACCATATGACCATATGCTAGCCACCTATGAACCCACCTCAAAAAAATAAAAGAATATATAACACAGAACATATCCACTGCAGGCGACTGCATATGTCTGTGTCTGTATCTATGTCTTTGTCCTCGGGGCTTTGTTTTAGCAAATACCAAATGGATGGACAAAATTGCCCTTTATGTCCACTTTGTGTGCTTTTGGGTACATCTTGTGCATAGCTTGGCCCATAAATATTTCAGCATTTTTCAGCAATAAATATTTTTAAATATTTAAATGCTCGACCGCAAGAGCATAGCACACACAAGTTTGCATCCTTTTTCCTGCTGAATCTCTTTTGTTTTTATTATCTCTATCGCCATTTTGCTGTGATTTTCAACAATGCAGTTTAATTTTATCAACAACTAATACACATACACATGCCAGTCTGCTGAGCTCGAACAGGATATTGTTTGAAGTTTTTTTTTTTTTTGCGACTGGTTGTACCAAAAAATACCCTTTGAAGGATGTAAGGTCCTGTTTGGTTGGCTTTCGATGAAGGGAATAATTTTCTATTTTTAATAAATATTTATTCTATCTGAATAGCCCGAAATAAAAGTTTAAATTTGCTTCTTAAATTTTTAAATAATTATTTTTCATCAAAAACCTTAAGACCAGGCATTCCTACCGCCCAGCATCGTTAGAAAACGGTGAAGCTTTCGTTGTGGCCAAAAGTTTTTATCCTAATCCACCCTTTAGCCACTCCTGCTGGCCATCATTTCGACCACTTTTGTTGCAGTTTTAGTTTGGCTTTCGGCTTGTCACTTTGGCATTTGCCGTAATTGCCTTTACAATGTTTGTGCACAGCTTGCAATATGCATACTTCTTCTTTGAGTTGTTATTGTTGGTTAGTTAGTTAGTTACTATTGCTACAGCGATTATTGTTGTACTTTTCGTTGTTGTTGTTTTTGTTGTTGCCATAGAACTATTGTTGCTGCCACTGTTGACCATCATTTGAGCTGCTTTCAATTAGGCAAATTTTGACCCCTGCGGCGTTTGCATTGTTGCGTCAACTATTATGCTAACTAATTTGTAAAATTTACCCAATCGTATTACAATATTGCACCTCCCCAAAATAGCAAATACTTTCGTATATCCTGCGACAATTTGCGGGCCATTCATTCATATGTGTGTTCCAATCCTCAAAATATTTTTGCTCAAATTGTACGTTTTACATATTTCTGCTGGCGTGTTTGTTGTACTGCGACCTTTTTTTCTTTTTATTTTGCGTAATTTTTACATTTACGAGCCATTAAAAATATTTTATTGCATTTATATTTCGCTGGCTGCTTTATGGTTTGCCCTGCTGGAGATTTCCGTGTCTGTGTATGTTCTTCTAAGTGTGTGTGAGTATCCTTGACGATTCGTGTGTGTGTGTACGTCGTCTGCTACTTTGTTGTTGGATGGCCGCGTGTGGGGACTGCTGATGACGACAATGATGATGATGATGATGATGATGACGACGTTGATTTATTTGACTCCTGTTTATGGTATGCACTCACCTCTGTCCCCTTCTACTCCTTAAAATTTCCCTCCGCCATTTTCAGCACCTCTTACGTTCCATTGGTTCAACAAAGTTGCCAACCACATTTACAGGCAAATTCCGGATGCTCATTTTCAGTTAAATATTTCTCACAATGTTGGGATTAACATGGTATCATTTGTTGGCAATAATCTTAGTATTAAAATATCTTCTTGTATCTGAAATATAAATATTTTATATCCTAGAGCTAACCTGATTTAAACTCGTTTCTATCCTGCCATAGATGGTCATAAAAACATGTCCTTTAAATTTGTGGAAATCCAATCCAATCTGCATGAAGCGAATCCCGTATCCAAAAACTCAGGTTCGGTTAAAGCGCACAACGTGAGTGTGAGACTGTGGCTTACTTGTTTATGGGTATTTGGGTTAGAAGCTCAAGTGTTTTGTTATTGAGTAAACATGTTATAAATACCGTTATACAAAATACGTGTTCGTGTTTCATGCGGAGCGACCCGTCTGTGTTTGCATAGCTGGAAAAGCGTAGAAAAATCCAGTGAGTGTGTGATGTGTATGGTGAAATCCTTTTACTAAATACAAACTACGTACACGCGTCTCATGTTTTAGCATCATAAAAAGTTGTTAGGATTTCAGTTGCGGTATGGGGTTTTGCTAGCTGAGGTGAGGCCTTCTCCACTGATTGTGGTCCTGTATTTAAAAATGCCCGAAAGGCTTAAAAGGGAAAACTATTCAAATGCTGGGACTTCCATGCACACTGGTCAGGGTTTTAAAAATAAAAAAAAAGTTGGAACAACTTTGGTGAGCCCAATGAAATATGAGGTTTAGGTCGCACTTCCTTGCAGAAAGGATAACTTTTTCTAAAATGAAAAAAAAAATTACAAAATCGTTTACCGTGCCCACTATAATTATTTGGTAAATAAACCACTTAATCAGATATGAAATTATAAATAATTTGATGATTTAATATTAAAGCCAATTAAAATAAATAATTATGAAGTGAGATTTTTTTGATTTGATAAAAATCAATCAAATGCCTAGTTCATTTTATGTTTACTACAAGCTACTTTCTATTACAATATATTTATTTTTTGTAGTGATTATTTTTTTTTTGTGTGGCAATTTCTAAAGCTCTTTGCGCAACCACATTCCGTACAAAAAATTCAATCAGTTTAACCGTTTTCGAACAATTTGCAATATCTATATGGTGCACGTCATTTATTATTATTTTATAGTAATTTTTTCGGCTGATCACATAAGCGTTTTGTTCTCCCCCAGGTGCATAATTTAAATAATTCAGTTTAATTACTGTTCGTAAATTACGGGACATATTAGACAAATACAAACTGCGGCACAATAGAAAACCTTCTGTGTCGCGTATGTCAATAAGCGATGTCCTTTTGTTTGCCCAGAAGCGTCACATAAATTAATTATGCACAACATTTATTAATTGTCATGAACAATTGCATGCAGTTAGAGGTAATACAATACACCAAGGGGCACGGGGCACGGGGCACGAAAGAGGGTCGCCCAATCAAATGAATTCAATTATGAGCAAAGTCAACTTGAAGTGAATGACAAATTGAATTTAATTGCCTGGCGACGTGGCAGAAATGTTCCATTTTTCGTTTCGGGCAAGGTTGCCCACTTTTTGCTCGCTTCGTTCTCTTTTTTTTTTTTGAGTTTCTTGATTTCTTTTTGCCTCAAATTGGTGTTTGCCCGACACTTGACACACTTGACAATGACTCCGCATTCGCTTGGCTTCTCTTCGCTCAGACTTTTCCTCCATCCGCCCCGTGGGCCCAAAAGCGCAGCACTCAGCACTGAAAATGTTTGCCGTTTAGGCCAGCACTTACGGAGACTTTGAAAAAGGCCAAAAAGGGGGTTGAATGGTGGTCCTCGAGCCGGATCTGGATCTGAGTTGGCTGTAATAAACAATATTGGAGCCAAAAAAAGAACTTATGACAATTTGAAATATGAAATAATATATAATTATTAAAAAATTAGTACAAATAGTTGTAGCTTTGTTTCCTTGATTGTGGCCAATTTTATAGTATTTTTTTCAGTCTATTGAGGTTAATGCGAAATACAAAAAATATATATATATATTTCATTTTAATGGTACACTTTTGTCCATTCTGCATTGCAAAATCCGTTGAAAAAAGTTCCATTTTCTTGGCAGCAAGATGAATTGGCAGCACTATCCTGCTATCCTGCATATCTGGCTGTCATCTATGGACTCGTTTGGAGCGTCCATTCCATAGCATACCATAGGATGCTGGTCTCTGGCAAACTCATCAGCATTCAACGTTATTGTCACTGAAAAATACACACAATTATCGTTACAAATTGCTGTTAACTCACACATGCAGCCGTTTTGCGGGTGTAGGAGCAGAACGAAGAGTAGGAGGAGCAAAATGTTAACATTTCGCTTCACTCTCGCCAGCATTGCTTGCTTTCTTCCACACTTTTCTTTTTTGGTGTCAATGGAAAGTGCTATTGAAAGTGTATATGTGGGCGACCCATTCACATGGACAGGGGCCACGCCCACCCACCAACACACACACGCTGGCAGGGCGGCAAGAAATAAGTGTGTCGGAAGTCGCCCTCAAGGCATGCGGATTGCACATGGTTGATGACTATGCTGCTGATGATTCCCCGATCCTGATGCAGCTTCTGTTGTACGCTGGCTTTGACAATTGAAAAATGCTGAAATGAGTTGGCCAGAGATGTGGCTATCCATCGGATCAGCCTTGGCTGCCTAGCCTCAAACGGAGGACTCAAGCTGGAGCTCGAACTCCGAACGGAACTCAATTATTCAAAGTGATTCAGCACACACACCTCTAATGAGTTCATTTCGAGTTTATGACTCTGGCACCGCGCTAAGTACATTCTTGCGCTCTCGGCTCCAACTACTAATTTGCATTTCATTTGCCATTGCTCAGGTTGCGCCATCAAAGCGAGAAAAAAGCGGTCAAACTGGGGAAAAAAATATATTGGTTAGCAAATCAATACATTCTTATGGGGTCATCATCCATTGATGATGTGAGGAAACAGGAATTCCTTTTTGGGGAATTTTCCTTTATATCTTACAATATTAAAATGTAATTATATTACTTTAGATATTTTATGTTTAAATGGCTAGATCAAGCATAGAATTTTTATTACAAAAACGATGAATTTTTATTGTAACTTAAGGCCAATATTCTCAGTGGAGAATAAGCAGAAACAACGCCAAGCTCTCTGTGAAATCATTAACGAAGAAAAGAAACTCTAATGGCACACTGATGAGGTGTCCTTGTCTGTATGTGTGTGCGTGTGCCAAGGAGGAATGGCATTCAAAGGAGAGCATTCAAATCAACGCAACACTTCATAAACCTACACAACTACAAAGTGAAATTTAAATTTTTATTAGCACAAAATATGTAGCACACTTTTCAGGGCGCTTTATTTGCCCATTCATTGCCATCGCTATCGGCAATTTTAAATCAACTTCAATGCTTTCATAATTTGATGGTGCTGCCGCTTGCTTTTCATTATTTGCATATATATATTTAAATACGTATGTATGTGCGTTATATTAAATATTTTTATTTGCTCAACATCTCTGTTTATTTGTGTGGCAAAATTCATTTGCGCTTGTGTCGCACTGCAGTTGCCCCCAAAATAAAAGTGTGCGTGCGTGCACCTGTGGCACTCAGTGCATATGAACGGCCACTTTTTTGTATCATATAGTCACTCCTGTTCTTCGTGTTCATATCGTGTGCAAACAAAACACGTATTTTGCAATCGTGTCAGGGCTACTAGTGAGGCGTTGAAAATTAAAATAAAAAATTAACACAAATGTGTGGATGGGAGTACAAAGGAAATAATAATGGTAGTAAAAATATTTGCATAGAGTTAAAGTAAAGCCCGGCAAAAAACACGGACCATCGACGTGACGTCGGGCATGTTGGGGCACAAATTTAATAAGCCCGGCAACCCTTATTATAAATTTATTTATGTTTATGTTGGCCCAGGTAGCGGGATTCTCGGTCCTCTCACTTACTGTTTGCTGTGACAGCCGCCAGCTGCGACAAAGACACATGAACATTTGAGTACTTTTGGGCTGTCCTGGTTTCATGTCCTCCACCGCACCCCAACTCACATGCATGTCAAATGCAAGCAGGAGCTGTCAGTTTAGCTATTTAACTGAAAAATTGTACATTTATGTATAACTAAGGTTACTCATGCCCCCATTTAATTTGGATTTATTTTTAAAAAATATTTACGTGCTTATATGATATCCTTTTTGTGAAAGTACCTACGGTGCTGCACCTTATAGAGTTAAATATAAAATCTTAATAACTTATGTAAAATAATTATGAAATGTTTGATCTCTTAATAGGTTAATTTTTGAACTGAAAAACTGAAAAACTGACAGCACTGTTGCACGGTCTGTGTCTGCTCGGCTTTTGTCAAAATATATGATGCTCATATGTTAGCCGGCACTCAACGTGTGCCGCATTATTCACTCATCAGCAGCCCTCAGCATGCCCATCATCATTATCATTGTTCTTCCCTGTTGTTCCTCTTTCTCTGGGCTGCTGTTGCTGTTGCTGTGGCTGCCAATCCCCAACTACAACCCCATCCCCTCGCTAGAGCCCCCACCCCCCTTATTTTCCCCCAGCTCCTTTGGGTCTTGATAGTGCCACTGGTCGTGCCACCATTTTCCCCCCGAAAAGCTCGCCCGCCTTCTGTCTCTTTGTCAGTTTCATGCACTGAAAAGTGTTTTAAAGTAGACTTTACTTTGTTGCGGTTGGCTTCCTTTATATTTATTTCGTTTTTATTTTTTTTTTTTTGGGGTTCCTTTTCGAGAGGCTTGACAAAGAGGTTGGCGGAAAGCTGAGAGGAAGAGGAAGTAAACCGAATATTTAAAAAAATGAATTTAAAGATGTGGCAAGCCTCGACAGATTCTGCGAAGGAAAGGCTTAAATTTCAGAATTCGAAGAGTATTTTATCCGAAACTGAAAAGAAACGAGTTCAATTGTAGTTTTTCAAACATTGCTATTCTTTTACCTCTTCAGTTATTTTCTTTTTATTTCGTTTTTACAATTCAAGATCTAAAATCTGGATAATCTGCACTTCTGCTGATGTCAGCTAATTATATGCCATGCCTTGAATCATTTTCAACTTGGATCTTCGAGTGTCATCTTTTAATTAGAGCCTGTTGGCCCCCACGAACTGTAGGTATTTTTTATTCTCCGCTATTTGGTTTCATAATTCCCTGGGAATGGCCTGCACTTTTCTTTATACTCTCCCCTATTTTCCCTTGTATTTATTCCGAATTTTTTTTCCTTATTTCTGGAAAAGCAAAACTAATTTCTGTTGCTGACAACCATTTAAATTCAATTTCTGTTAAGGGCCGCTAAAGCAGAGATAAGAAAAGAACACTCTACGATTATCTTTGGTTATCTTTTTTGTGTGAGGGAATGTTTAGGGGGGTTGGAGGAGCTAAGAAGCTTGCAGCGTACATATATGATTATCTATGCCCTATTTGTGCTGGCTTGCTCTTATTTCCCGGTGTTTTTTTTTTCTACCTTTTACCCTGACGTTTAACTTCTCCCGCAAGCCTTTAACTGACTGCTATTTTTCAGCATCATCCTTTCGATGGCAACAGATGTTTTGGGCTGCTCCTTGAGTATTTTTTATTATTATTTTTTTTTTTTGGTTCGGTCGGTGAAACGTAATTTGTTGATCCTGCCCACATGTATGGGTTGTGTCCTTTTGGCCCGCCGCTTGGCTTATCCCTTTTGTCCTTTTCCGCGTGTGTGGCGCATTATTAAAAACTACTTAAAAAAAAGCCTTACTGTGAGCAAAAGATTTGGCAGCACCAGAAAAAAAAAATAGAAGAAAAACAAAATACACAGCAAAATGTCAGAGGGACTAGAAAATGAAAAACAAACACATTTGTTTCGCTCGACGGTTTTTGAAAGCCGAGCAGCTGGCGTCAATGTTTGAATGACTACATGAATGATTGAACAAACGATGGGCGATGTTACCAGCAGTTGCTTGCCAAATCGCAGATTTTGGGCTAAGGGTTAGAGATCCTAGATCCTGTCCATCCAAGCCATCCGTTATGTATGCTGGCCAGGATAGCATACCAGGATAGCGCTGCGGGTCAGCGCGGCCATATTTGCTTAAACAACCAAAAGCAACATTGCTACGAAAAAATGTAACTTTTTGCTAACGAAGTCGGAAATTCTCTTAAAATTCGTAAGTATATATATATGGATTAATAAAAAAAATCAGGACAAATCAATAACAATAACAATGCATATAATCATTTATGTAATCTACAAAAGACTGGCATATCAAATATTACAAAAGGTAGATTTTAATAATTTAATTTAAATTATTATTCAAGAATCCAAACCAAAATATATTGTATATATAGTAGCATATGTGCCATAGTATAAGACCACATATACTTACACACACACACACATACATAACCACATAGGAACAGCCATACACAAAATCATAGAATGCCTTAGGATATAAGTCATAAAATCATGTATCCAATAAGAACCCAAATTCTGGTGACAATAACAAATCCAGCCTACCCTAATGTAAACATTAACATCCGCTGCCGAATCAGTTATTCCCACCAAAGGGTCAAAACCGCTTACGCAGCTCAAGTTCTCGGCTGATCAGTACCCATGAGTGATCCACTCAAGAAGGCACCCAATCCAACAGACATAAACATCCGCAGCCGCATTCGCGACTCCCACCAGAGGGTCAAAACTGCTAACACAGCTTTAAGGGTCAAAACTTTCCACGTAGCTCAAACTCGGCTGATCTATATCCATGCGCAATCCACTCAAGAGAGCGCCTAATTAACGTAAACATAAATGAGAGCCTATGTACGCTCAATATGAAGAAGTAAATAAGCTCAGCCAAGGGTTTGCTAAGCGTTCGCTTTGCAAATTAGATTTAGATTTTATTCATACTTCAATTGTGTAAGACGTGAATTTGTCTCCGACATTCGCTTAAGTTTTTGATCAATAAAAATACTTTTTTTTATAAACCAACAAACCGCGAAGTTGTAATTGGCGCAGTCGGTAGGATCCGCGTGTGAACATAATCTCTTAGAGCTAATAGATTAGTTCGAGATTAATAAAGCGCAACTCGTGACGAACAAAGTTTCGCTTGTGCTTCAGTTCATACAAAGCAGATCCGCAAAAGAACTTATGTGACAAAATATTTGTGAACAGTTATCTAACTCTCGATGTTGGATACTATTAATACAAATATAAATTAAAAAACTGCAAGTGACCATTAAAGTGTGACCCACCCAAAATAAATAAAAGGTGTGACTGTTACCAGGTCAGTGTTGTGTAGCCCATCTAGCATTGATTGGACTGCTACAAAGGTGTGCGAATTTTAAATAAATAAAATAAAACCCCGGTATCAATCTACCAAGTGATTCAAAGAAAAATCAACTATAGCCAACAACATGGCACAACCCAGCGAACAAATTATGATTCTATCTGAATTACATTTGAATCAGGCTTTGGGCCAGATTCGTCACATCTCAACATTTGACGGTTCCACAAGAGAACTGGCATCATTTGTGAGACGTGTGGACTTCGTGATGTCCCTATACCCGACAACAGACAAGAGGCAACATAGTGTACTCTACAGTGCCATCGAGAGGCAGCTGTCCCAACATGCACAAGAAGTATCCCAGCTACAACAGTGCAACACTTGGGCTGAACTACGATCAGTCCTCATTGATGAATTTAAAACCCAAATCCCATACGAAGAGTTGCTAAGAAGACTTTACAACACCTACTGGAGTGGTAGTATTCGTAAGTTTGTAGAAGAACTAGAAAATAAGATGTTCGAAATTTCAAGTAAATTATCATTAGAAAATAATTACACAAATACAACTCTTTATACCGCCGCAATGGCTAATACTATTAAAGATGTAATTTATAAAAGAATTCCAGACAGAATGTTCATGACATTAGCAAGATATGATATTACAACAACAACATTATTAAGACAAGTAGCACAAAGGGAAGGCCTTTACGATACAATTGTATTAAATACAGAAAAAGCTAAAGCCAAATTAAACAGTCCATCTACACTACAAAGCAGTAGTAAAAATAATGGTTCTCAGAAGAATAAAGGAAATAATAATGACCAAGGTATAAAACCTTATTATATTCAAGCACAGCAAAGTCAAAATCGAAATAATTATGCAAGTAATAATTCAAAAAAAGTTGAAAGCAACCAAGCGACATACAATGAGTTCAAACAAAAGTTAGAACAAGGTAGAGCGCAAAACGCTCTAAATTTTCAAAAACCCACATCTTATTCTACTACTAACCAGCCCCAAAAAAGGCAGCGTGAAAGTTCCAGTGGTCAGTCTAAAATGGATACCAGTGAAAATTTTCATCAACTTGCCTCGGGATCGGAATCAGAAGTAGAAGAAGAACATACCCCTTCATACAAATAACTATGAACGATATCAAACTTAAATGTTTGATTGACACAGGTTCATCAATAAATTTGATGAGTAAAAATTTTTTCAATTGTCCGATTAACTCAAAAGCTCCATTAGATGTACACACAATAAACGGTCAAATTATTTTAAAATCAAAAATTACATTAAAACCTAGTAAATTATGTCCGACAAAGCAAACATTTTATTTACATAAATTCTCAGAAAAATACGACATTTTGTTAGGCAGGGAATATTTGGAAGATTCCAAAGCAACTATATGCTATACATCCAATACAGTCACTTTAAATAAATACACATTTAAATTGCGACTTGAAGATATTAACGAAGAAGAGGAAACACCTAAAGAGAGTTTAAAAGAAAACTTATTAGATTCCCCAAATATTGAGTATGTCAATTATGTAATTGACAACGAACTCAATGAAACAAATGAATTTCGACTTGATCATCTAAACGATGAAGAGAGGAAAGCCCTCACCAGTGTCCTATACGAGTTTAGTGACATACAGTACAAAGAAGGTGAAAATTTGACCTTCACAAGTACAACTAAACATGTCATAACAACTAAACACGAAGACCCAATTTACAGACGTCCATATAAATACCCACAAAGCTTCGACGAAGAAGTCGAAAACCAAATGAAAGACATGATTCGACAAGGAATCATAAGAAAATCGAATTCTCCATATTGCTCTCCTGTTTGGGTAGTACCCAAAAAGCCAGATGCATCGGGAAAATCGAAATTTCGCATAGTCATTGACTATCGCAACCTCAACGAAATAACCGTTGATGACAAATACCCAATACCAGTAATGGATGAAATATTGGATAAGCTTGGAAATTGCCAATACTTTACAACCATTGACCTCGCAAAAGGTTTTCATCAAATACAAATGGATGAAAATTCTATAGCGAAGACAGCTTTTTCAACCAAAAATGGTCATTTTGAATATACTCGAATGCCATTTGGTTTAAAAAATGCACCCGCAACTTTTCAACGTTGCATGAATAATCTCTTAGCAGATTTAATATACAAAAACTGTCTCGTATATCTGGATGACATAATTGTGTATTCCACTTCATTGGAAGAACACATAATGTCTTTGCGAAAGGTATTCTTAAAGCTCAGAGAAGCAAATTTAAAATTACAGCTAGATAAATGCGAATTCCTAAAAAAGGAAACTGAATTCCTAGGGCACATAATTACAACAGATGGTATTAAACCAAATCCCGCAAAAATTAAAGCCGTAGTGAATTTCCCTATACCAAAGTCCACTAAGGAAATAAAATCATTTCTTGGTCTTTGCGGTTTTTACCGCAAATTTATTCCAAACTTCGCTAAAATAGCAAAACCAATGACATTACGACTAAAAAAGGGCTCAATAATAAATATCAAAGATTCAGACTATTACTTAGCTTTTGAAAAATTAAAAGTGTTAATAACGTCCGATCCCATATTAATACACCCAGATTTTAAAAAGTCTTTTTCACTAACTACTGATGCTAGCAATTTTGCTATAGGCGCGGTATTATCACAAGAGCATAAACCTATATGCTATGCTAGTAGAACTCTGAACGAACATGAAGTTAATTATTCTGCAATAGAAAAGGAACTCCTTGCTATTGTTTGGGCCACTAAATACTTCAGGTCCTATTTATTTGGTAGAAAATTCGAGATCCATAGTGATCACAGGCCATTAGTTTGGCTTGATTCAATTAAAGAGCCAAACATGAAACTTCAGAGATGGAAAATCAAATTAAATGAATTTGACTATCATATCAAATATCTTCCTGGTAAAGAAAACCATGTAGCAGATGCTCTATCGAGAGTAAAAATTGAAGAAAACTTCCTAGGAGAAACTTCCAGTAACATTTCGTTACCAACACAAGCTACTATTCACAGTGCTCAAGAAGATAACCAATCTTATATTTCCTTAACGGAAAGACCAATTAATTACTACAACAGGCAGATAGAATTTATAAAAGACGATAATAATAACGTAGAAACTAAAAGATACTTTCATAAAACAAAAATTAAAATTCATTACATAGAAATGACAAATGTCCATGCCAAGGAATTAATTAAAGAATACTTATGTACCAAAAGAAGCGTAATTTTCTTTCATAACGAAATAGATTTCCTTACATTTCAAAACGCTTACATAGAAATTGTCAGTCCGAATAACATAACTAAAGTTATGAAATCAAACATCAAATTAAAAGACATTGAAACATATTCCGAATTTAAAGAAATAATTATAAAAAGTCACAGAGAACTTTTACACCCAGGAATAGAGAAACAAACTAACCTTTTTAAAGAAAAATATTATTACCCAGACTACCAAAAGTTAATACAGAACATTATTAATGAATGCGAAGTATGTAACATATCCAAAACAGAACATAGAGATACTAAACTAAGATATGAGTTAACACCAGAAACTTTTAATCCCAGAGAAAAATATGTTATAGATTTTTATTTAATCAATAATAAAACGTTCCTGTCATGCATTGACATTTATTCAAAATATGCCGCTTTGATTGAAGTCAGTAGTAGAGACTGGCTGGAAGCAAAAAGAGCTCTTCTTAAAATTTTCAATGAAATGGGAAAACCGTCCGAAATAAAGGCCGATAAAGATTCAGCTTTTATATGTTCCGCGTTACATTTATGGCTTAGGTCCGAGAATGTGAATATAAATATCACAACAAGTAAAAATGGAATTTCTGACATTGAAAGATTCCATAAAACAGTCAATGAAAAGTTAAGAATCATTAATAGTGAGTCCGACCCAGAAAATAAGATAACACAATTTGAAACTATTCTCTATGTATATAACCACAAAACTAAACACAATACAACTGGGAGAACACCAGCTGATATTTTCCTTTACGCAGGAACACCTGCATATGACACCCAAAAAGAGAAACAATCAAAAATAGATAAGTTGAATAAAGATAGACATAGCTATGAAGTAGATACTAGATATAAACAAGCACCATTGGTAAAAAGTAAAACAACTAACCCATTTAAGAAAACAGGACACGTAGAACAAATAGATGAGAAACATTACGAAGAAACAAACAGAGGAAGAAAAGTTGAACATTATAAATCTAAATTTAAAAAAACAAAAAAGAATTAATAAAAGTAAATACAATTCCAGCTCAACTCCCGAAAATCAAGTGGGGTCCGATTAAACAGTTATTCATAATAACACTTATAATATGTTTCATCCGTACCGTCCGTGGTCAAAGCCTAGAGGTGAACCCGATACAAGCTAAAAATGGATATCTTATATTTAAAACAGGATCAATTAATATACCTATAAACTATGAATATCACTATTTGTCCGTAAACTTAACAAAGACCGAACAAACTTTTGCAAATTTAATTAAACAAGCTGAAGAATATGGTACTATAGCCCAAATCCAATATTTAACTGAAAAATTAGACAGAGAAATGAATGGAATAAGAATAATAAAACGCAATAAACGTGGTTTAATAAATATTATAGGTACCGCATATAAATACCTTTTTGGCACTTTAGATCAAAATGACAAAGAAGAATTAGAACAAAAAATATACGATCTTTCTCAACATAGTATTCAAATTAATGAATTGAATGAAGTTATAGAAGTAGTCAATAGAGGCATTGAAGTAATCAACCATTTAAGCGCAATAAGTGAAGGTGACAGAAGACTAGAACTTTTAGTATTTAACTTACAACAGTTTACCGAATACATTGAAGATATAGAACTTGGTATGCAATTAACAAGACTTGGTATTTTTAATCCCAAATTATTAAGACATGATCCATTATCACATGTAAATTCCGAAAAATTGCTAAATATAAAAACTTCTACTTGGTTAAAATCAGATGCAAATGAAATACTTATTATTTCCCATATTCCTAGAGACATTATAAAAACTGCACTTTTTAACATCGTACCATATCCAGACAAAGATAATAATATACTTATAGAAAATGTAAATGATAAATATTATATTCAAGATAATCAAGTTTACAAACAAAACTCAGGAAAACCAATAATAAACAAATGTATTACAGGAATATTAAATCAAATACCAACAGAATGCAGATATTCAAAAACACATAACAATATTGGAATAACTTATGTAGAACCAAACATAATTTTAACTTGGAAATTATCAAAAATTGTATTAAATCAAAACTGTATAATTAATAGAGAAATTATAATAGAAGGAGACAATATAATAAAAGCTTTTAATTGTTCTGTTCAAATAGAAAACATATTAATTACAAGCACAACACTAGACTACACACAAACGGTCTATATCAATAACAATGTAACAAAATTAGAACCATTATCATATCTAAATGCTAAAGAAATAATTAAAGAACACACTAATACATACAACACATTACAAATTATTACATTAACTATACTTGCTATTATAATACTTACACTTATACTATATTTTATTTATAAATATAAAGGCATTCCCAAAAAACTAATTGTTAAATATAAAAAAGAGAATCCACAACAAATAGAACAACAAAATAACACAACAACAGAAAATATAAATACAGTATTTGATACTAATCCTGTATTGTATCCTAGAATATCCGCCTGAGGACAGGCTAAATTTAAAGGATGGGGAAGTAGCATATGTGCCATAGTATAAGACCACATATACTTACACACACACACACATACATAACCACATAGGAACAGCCATACACAAAATCATAGAATGCCTTAGGATATAAGTCATAAAATCATGTATCCAATAAGAACCCAAATTCTGGTGACAATAACAAATCCAGCCTACCCTAATGTAAACATTAACATCCGCTGCCGAATCAGTTATTCCCACCAAAGGGTCAAAACCGCTTACGCAGCTCAAGTTCTCGGCTGATCAGTACCCATGAGTGATCCACTCAAGAAGGCACCCAATCCAACAGACATAAACATCCGCAGCCGCATTCGCGACTCCCACCAGAGGGTCAAAACTGCTAACACAGCTTTAAGGGTCAAAACTTTCCACGTAGCTCAAACTCGGCTGATCTATATCCATGCGCAATCCACTCAAGAGAGCGCCTAATTAACGTAAACATAAATGAGAGCCTATGTACGCTCAATATGAAGAAGTAAATAAGCTCAGCCAAGGGTTTGCTAAGCGTTCGCTTTGCAAATTAGATTTAGATTTTATTCATACTTCAATTGTGTAAGACGTGAATTTGTCTCCGACATTCGCTTAAGTTTTTGATCAATAAAAATACTTTTTTTTATAAACCAACAAACCGCGAAGTTGTAATTATATATATATTGTAGAGCAATTCAAAATTTCGTTAATAAAATATTACTACTCACAGCTCGAGGACATAATTATGAAAGAGTAAAATCCCAATGAAAAAACTAACGCCAACAAAGGCGCCGCTTTAGGAAAATATTTGCCCTTCGCAAGGATATATGTAAGCGTAAGGATGCAAATGGTGACATACATACGCGCACAACTAAAAATATGTTTTGTGCGGGAAAATTCTGTTGCCATGCCGGCTTCCCTTTAGCCGCTTTTCCTCCTACTTTCACCACTAAAGAACACATGAAAAATATTTACAAAATGTCCGCTGCTCTCTTCTCTCTCTTTTTTTCGGCGGTTCCTTTGCTACTTTATTTTCCAGCTTTTTTTTTTTTTTTGTTTGGCAAACAATTCGGCGCCAATAGAAAGGAGCAGAGTTTGGGGCCTATGAACTGAAGTGAAGGATACTGTGGCGCATTTCGAAGTTTAACACGTTTTGGTAATTTCATCAAGGACATGCGGATAATACATTTGCCTTCAAGAGCAAACACTTGAGTGGGTTAACATAATATTAAAGCTGATCTTGGGAGTAAAAAAGTTTTCTAACTTAAGACGGAATCAGCTTAAAGAAAGGAATATGGGATAAATCTTTAAAATTGTCTTTTAATCCGGTAATTACTTTAGTTGTTAAGGCCATGTCATAATTTTTAGGGCTTTATCACCTAAGATCCTTGAAAATCAGTAGACGAAGTATTTTTGTCTCAAAGACATTTTATGCTTTGCGAGTATCGACAGAAGTTACTCACAACGGGTTCTATATTTCATGACCTTTCAGCATGTCCCAATAAAAACCACTTCCCCTAACTGAAAACGACTTCCACCTAAAACTACTTCGATTCGACCATCCACCCACAGTGGCCGCAAAGCACGGACATGGACTTTATCAGACTCTATTGGCAACCCTTTTAACCCCTTACCATTTTGCGACAAATCGCATTAGGCCCGGACAGTCGAGTCGAGTCGACTGTCTCCACTGTATGGTATATGCTGCTCTACTCTTAAGCTCATCCAATTCCAATCGGTTGACCAGGGCGCTAAGCATCGTCGATGGCAGCTGGCATTGAGCTCAGATGGGAAATACAATTTCCTCGACCAATAACGGAAACGTTCATCAATGACCATTTTGGCACTTTCGGTTTCAGGCCAGTTCATCGAGTTCATTGGGGCCAAATCAAGTGAGGAATCGCTGTCCAACAGCCAGACATCAGACAAAAGTCAGCCAAATCAACTGGAGCCAGACCGCAAGCAATCCGTAAAAAAATTTTGGGTAAAGGATCCCAAAAAAAAAAAAAAAAGTAGAAGAACTAGTTGCCAGCCAGCTAGCCAGAGGAGTAGAACCAATGGCACTACGGAAGTAAAACTGGAAAATTTAATTATCACATACACACACGCACGACGACAGAAGGATCCTGGGGCAAGGATAAGGGGTACAAGGATATACGGATATAGACGGACTGATGCCATGTTCTTGTGAATTGTCAATGTCAGAGTTGCTTGTTCCTCTGGCTGCTGGTGTTGTTTCTGTTGTTGGCGCAATTGCTGGTTTTGTTGGTTTTGTTAGCGTTGCAAGCCAAGCAGAAACCGATTCCGAAGCCTTGAATGTGTCGCCTTTTCTGACTGCCTCTCTATCTGCAGAGAGGAAAATTAAGCTGATATTCGAAATTAATTATATGGAATTTATGAATTTTTAAACTAACTACATTGGAAGTTTTCAAGTTCCCCCCATTTGTACCAATACAATTCGATTGTATAAAGGTAAATATTTTATACTTGCGAAACTGTAATTATAAACTAGTTCTTCTCAGTGTACCCATGGCTCAGTGGGACTTTGAATTTCGGTTAGCCTTCAGTCGCGTGCGGTTTGTGTATCAGCCATCTACCAGCCGACCGAGCCTGTTTCGACCACCCCCATCCGACCATCTCCATCATGGCCATTTCTTGTCTTTGCGGTTCTCGTTGTTCACAGAGTATGATGTCAACTTGTGACAGCTGCTGCCCTCCCCCACAGATTCTGGCTATATATGCCCGGAGGCGTATTATAAAAAAGAACGATGAGCAATTAAAGCCATGCGTGTCCAGTTCGCTCCAACTGGCCAAGGATGTTGAGCATACAGTTTTTTAATTAAAATATAAATTTTGATGGCCCGGCTAAAGAAGAAGATCTGTGCCTGGGAGTTCTTTCGTATTTTTTTTTTTTTTGGGCCCACTAACAATTGTGGCCACATGGCGTATGAATAATATTTCAGACGGCCAAAAGATAATGGGTACGAATTAAATGTTTAGGGGACTTAAGGAAGCTATTATGCTAATTTTATGTTAAAAATAATGTTAAGTATAGTTGTGATAATAAATAGATACCTTTATTTAGAAAGTAAAATATTTCTTAGTTATAATATTTAGATTTTCGGATTCAGCTAAATATTTCTAGCAACCCGAAACCCTCTGCCATTCCTCAATGCAAGTTTTCTTCTATTATTTTAATTTCAGCCTGCCATTCATAATTATTTTTAGCTGCGCCTGCTCCCGCCTAACACATTTAACAGGCCAACGCAAAACTTTGGCCATAATTAAAACTAAAAGGCGAAAATTTTCTTTTTATTCAAATGCTTTAGAAGGGAATTGGCGAGCGAGGGTAGAGTGGGCTTTCTGGAGGCAACAGTCGGTCTCTAAGTGCAGCTGACAACAATTGCATTGGATATATAGAAGGATAAGGGTGGCGAGGGGACGGGCTAAGGCATAAAACACACAAAAGGCGACCAAAAATTATTCAACAAGCGTTGGCGACGCCTGCTGCTGAGCGAAAGAGACAGCCGCGGGGAGTGGGAAAGAGAGTGAACGAATGGGGTAAGGGGGAGTCGAGTGGTGCGACATGGGCAGGACATGCCGCCATTTCTAGCTGGTATCCTTTTGTTGTGCGCTTTTGTGTTTTAATAAGTTTTGAATTTCACTACAAGCGCGTAACTTCAAATCTGTGAACGCTCCTCTGCCTTCTCAACTTTGCCTTTTGCCAGTCCTTTCTTTCGGCAGATTTTCATTCATCCATTCTACTTGTTTTTATATCCTGGCCAGGGACTTGCAAATTGTGCTTTTGAATTTGGAAAACATCAAAAAATGGTTGTTCACCTTTGGAGAGTATGCTAAATATTCAGAGCAAGCCATATCTTAATTGTTTAATGCTTACTATAGTTAGTTAAATGAAGTAGTTATAATATACTTACAGAAGCTTGAATTGAAAATCTCTTAAATGTTGCTTTCAATGATTATAAATATGAGATAATTCAAATGCTCATTCCTTCATTAAAAAGATCCATAAACATGGGCTTACTTAAGAAAAGTGTAGGCTAGGCTAAATTACCATTCTTGGCCATTTGTTCAATCGTAGTGTATGTTCTTTTTAATTTTCTGTCTTTGCCACAAAACCCAAGCGAAGCTGAAACCAATAATTAATACCCGAACTCGTTTTTCGTTTATTATCCTTCGTTGCTGGCGTTTTCCTTGGCCATTTCTCGTGCCGCAAACATTTTTGCCATTCGATGCGGCTAAAGCTTCGTTAGTTGAATACCACTCACACACTGAAAATCGCCCACTGGCCAACACACACTCACACACACACACTCGAGCACACTCGAGGACTTGAATTGCAGTCGTTTTAGCCTTGTGCCATGTATCTTCAGTTTTATTTTCGCTATTTTCATTTTTCCAGCTCTCTGTTGTACTTGTTGTTTCTTCGGTTCTGGTTTCGGGGTTATTTTTTCCTTTTTTTTTTTGCCATTTCAATTTTTGTTGTTTCCTAGTTTGGCCGTAGCTGCCGTTGATAACTTTGTTTTATAGACATTTGTTCTCGCCGCTGTTACCTAGCGACCCAAATACCCCGTTCAATAGCTTAGTCCTGGCCATCCCTCTGCTCTTTTTACGGTCTTTTTTACTTGGTTTACTATTTTTTTTTTTTTTCCTTCCCATTCGGTTTACGTTTCTATTTTTCACGTTTGGTTTTTTGCCGGGCGCAAATCTTCTCATGGCTTTATGGATGGAAATAGAGGTTTTGGGCAAACAAAGAGTGGAGATTGTATAACATGAGATGGTGTTGTCAGTAAGATTTTACTAAGAGGTAAATTCTGTATGCAAATTCAGGAATATTTATAAATTTGTTTGGATAAATTGAAGATCCAAACACATTTTTTCCATTAATTTATGTTGTCTGGTTATTATTATATTTGAATAAAAACTAAATAGTTTCTATTATCAATATTCGAATAATTTTACTAATTGATCAGAGTCTAAGAACTCAACCCATGAGCGAAACCACCCACTTAAAGGGTTGGCATCAATCTGATGCAACTTAAGAACCCTTAAACGGATTTCACAATGATGAAATTATGTGAAAGCGAATGGGGGTGAGTGAATCTCGGCTAAATTGCATAAGAAGTTTGCTGCTTACTGGAGTGGGAGATTCAGGGAAGGCTAAGCCCATGATGGAGTTTACTTTTCCAGTGATTTACAATTGTGCAGTGAACTTTTACTTCGCTCTTTTCTTTTTGCCTGCTTTTTTCCCAACGAGCTCTTTCATATGTCAGGGATCTGGACAACAAAGCTGCTTCTGGTCCGACTCCTTGTCGTTGCCATTGCTCTGACTGCTGGCCTTTAATTCTTATCAAATTGCCGTAGAGCTAAAGGCGCTTATCAGCTTCACCAAGTCCAAGCGCACTCACTGGGATACACTTAGAAAAAAAAGTTCCAATATACATGAATACAAAACATGCTAGAAAAAGTGAAATGTTGTACAAAGTTCTGAATATTTTCTCTCTGCACCCACACACACATAGATCAAGTGGTCAAGGGTTGTGAGGGCAGAAATTGAGATTGTGGATGTGGTATGGATCGCTTTGGTGGGCACTTCAATGCGAATGATTTGCCAGAACAGTGAAACGCAGGCACTTGTGGCATCAATCGTGGCTCAATAAATCAAGCAACTCTCATCGCTTCGGGCCATGATCACCATTCACCATGCAGCACACACCGTGCCACATTCCACCTACCAGCGCTGTTTGTTTGCATTACACTTCCGTTTCCGGCACAAGTCAAATGCCATGGCACGCAAATTGAGACGGAGACGAATGTGGTGGAGTGGCAATGGGCATAGTATTGGTATGGGTATTACGGATTTCCATTCCGATTCCGATTCCAAGGATAAGTCCTGACGCTTGACGTTTCTGCTTTCCCTTCTCAGTTGATTGTGCAAAATACAATTTTAGCCCATACCCCTGCCCCCCGCACCGCCCACCAATCTACTTCCTCTTTGATATCCTCCTGAAGGCATAGTTTCGCCTTATTGCGGTGCCAACAGAACTTTGCTTTGATAGCAATTGTGATTGAAACTGAGACACGATATTGCACTTAAGATATGAAAAACATCCCGAAGGCGATGTAAGGCACATCCCATTCTCTCATTTTGATTATTTTCTTAGGCATTGGCCTAGTTTCGGTCAAAAAGTGTGAGGGCGTGAAATTTTACTTCAAGTGTCAATTCAGCGAAAATTTCTAGGTAATTCCACTTATATTTGTTTAAATCACAAACATTTTTCTAAATCCAATAAAATTGTATTTGCTTTATTTATTGTATTTGTTTGGCTAAAACTTTTGAGGCGATGCTTCATATGCTTTTAATGGATTTTAATTTACGGTACTAAAAGCAAGTACTAAATGTATTTGCTCATCATCTTCAGATACCCTCTTTGATATTCGAATAAAACTTTGAACTCCTTTGGTGCAGCCAGAATATATTTGCGATTATTTGCCTGTAGTTTTAGTGTTTACCAAACTTTACAAGTTCCCTCGACCAATTCATAATTATATTATAGATTTCATTTCCGAGAGGGAAATGTGAAACCAAAGACACCTTTTCAAGGCATTTTCCTGCTGTTTGCCGTGCTCTCAACCACCGAAAACTTCCTCAATAAATGAAATGAAAAAAAAAAAAAACGGAGTTCAAAAATCCAAAACTTAAACTGTCAGTGCAGTTTCTTGGCAGGCCGAAATGCTCAAATATTTGGCCAGGCAAAGTCTGTTTCTAATTTGGAAATTCTGCCCCCGCAACACTTTGCCGCAGGCAACGCCGCCTGCTTTTTGCTATTTGCGCTTGCTAAATATTTAACTTTTGAATTTCAAAGCAACGAACGTCGAATGTTTGGTGAAACCCCGCAACGTTTTCCCCTTTCCACATTTTCCGCTAGCTTTTCCGCCCACTTTTCAAATCACAGATGAAGGCCCAATTCGCTCGCCTATCGGGTTACATACGTATTAATTTAATATTTCACAGGCAACGAATCGGGCTTATTTCCTTTCCTTCGTGCCCATTCCCGATTTTTCTCCATTTTCATTTCTTTCCTCTTTTTGTCCAGAATTTGTCATTGCTTCCGTCAGGAAAAACGAGAAGAATAAAAAAATATTTGAGAGTGGCTCTCATGTGTTGGTAACCGCAATTTGTTTACTTTGTCGGTTTTTGTGCACGCAGCCGAGTGTTCAAAATTGAATTTTAACTTGGTTAACAGGGCTCTGGCCAGGGCCCATTCATTGGGGATCATCCAACAGCCCGGTTTTCCCGCTTTGCTTTTCCGCTTTTTGTTCAACGCGGTCGCTGTTTTTCACACGGCGGGAAAACTACATTTTATTTGCTGTTCTAAATAAATGGCTTCTCTAGCTGGTCTATTTATTCCAATAAAATTATTCCAATAGAATTAAAAAAAACTCAAAAATATTTTTATATTATTAATTTGTTTTTTTTCGGAGCGAAAGTTAGGAAAAAATACTGCACAAAATTAAACGCATAGGAAATTATAAGTTTAGCACGTTCTATTAAAATATGTCAAGTTAATTAATTTCTCTTTTAAATATTAAAAAAAGTTAATTGGCTTTTGCCAATCTTTAATAAAAAGTTTAAGGAACAAAATGTGTAAAAAGAGTTGCATTCTAAAAAGTTTATACTATATAAGTAAAGCTAAATAAATCATAAATAAGCTATTAAATATAATTTTAAATTCCTATTTTGATTAATTGATAAAAAAAATAAATGTGCTAGATTTTCTTTCCGTGTAGTCGTGCTCCCATTTTGCCGATTTGGGGACCCCCTCTAAACGCTCGTCTCGCGTTGGCGGCGTTGATAACGTTATCCATTAGGGCGTATGACAACAAGCGTGGGCCGTAGGGGCGTGGCAGGGGCCACTTTAGGCTGGCAGCTGAAAAAGTTAGTTAGTTTTTGGACGATGGCGGGTTTTCGGTGAGGCCGGCAAAGTGCTCCGCCTTTGGTTTGGTTGCGTCTCGTCTCGTCTCGTGTTTGGTTTTGGTTTCGTTTTTAGTTTTTTAAATGCAATCTTTTAAGTGCTTTTTGGTTGAGGAAGCAGTGGCAGTGGCAGCAGCAGCAGCAGCAGCAGCAGCAGCAGCAGCTACATCAGCAGGAAGCAACAGCAGCGACTTTTAATGGCACTCGGCACTGTGGCCTCAATTAAAATGACGAGTTGCAGAGCGCAGAAATGGGCAACCCCGTCCATTACCTTCTGCCACCAACCTTTCCAAATTAAACGCCAATTTTACTTCACAAGTTTCAATTACCAATTACAACTGCTGTTTGAAGTCTGGTTCTATTACTTTTCCCTTTGTTTTATTTACTGCATTTGATTGAAAAATATTTCAGTAAGTACCTCGTACACATGTGTGCGTTGCACACACTCGTTCTTTTTTTTTTTTTTGCTTTTGAATTTTTCATGTGGCAAAGTTCAAGAAATGTAATAAATACAATTTTATTGCCGCATTTTTTGGGGTTTTCGCCTTATTTGTTGTTTGTGGCTCAGCTGCATTTACAAGAACAACGCCGATGGTAAAGAATATTTGCTGCATTGGCGCAGCATCGAATGAATTTTCGAGGCATAATAAATTTTCGCGCTACTCGCAGCTTTCAGCAATTTTCCTTTCGAAGCGAAATTTATTTACGCCGTTTGGCCAGTAAAGATGTTTGTTAAATATAATAAATTTCCGGCTTGTGTTTTGTGCAATCTTTTGTTGTAATTTCTCGGTAATTTAATGAAATTTATTAAGGAAAGTTTTGGCCGATTGTCACGTTACACATTGCGTATGGGTGATATTCTTGAAAATATGGGTACGATTTAAAATGCAGCGTTTTTTATTCGAATATCTTTCAGCTCTGCCATATAAATGATCTTATTCCGAAAATTTAATTAGGAGGAGCCCATCGACCATTTTATGAGTCTCTTGAAGGCTTCAGACTTGATTTCATCACAAATTGAGCACATTAATAGAATTTGCTGGCTTTTGTTTATGGGTAAAGTTTTCGCTATTTTCTCTGTGTTAAACCTTCTTAATTATAATTGGGTGTTTAATAACAAAGTTGAAAGCGCTTGTTCTAAAAACGCCATGCGATTTTTTACTCTGCAATTTCTTCGATGACTTTTGTCAAATGTTCTTGATTTTGCAATATATTTCTCTCAATTTTGTTCTAGTTTCATCGCAAAGTTCGACTGCCAATAATAATGAGCAAAGATTTCTGACGCCAGAAAAAAATGTGGAAAATTATTCAGACTTTGGTATGAGAATGAGGAAACACTTGAGATATGTCAGATGAAACATTGTTTTTTTGGCTTGAATCCTTAGGCCATGTGGGATGTTCTTATCTATGGATGTGTGCGTGGGCTTCCACCATTTACTGCGGGTGGGTGTTTTTGTGTTTGTATATCTGGGTTCATTGTTACAATTTCATTTCAAACATATTGGGTTTCAGTCAACGACGATGACGACAGTTTGCTGGTAGAATTTAGTTCAAAGGTCACGTACCAAAAAATCGTTTTTGCTGGAAAGGGGAGTTGAACATGCGAAAGTTAAAGCTGGAAAAAAAAAATCGAATAAAATGATAAGAGCGGAGTAAAATGAAACTGCCACTGCCTTTTAAATGGAATTTCATCAGCACAGATACTGCTCATTGGGAGTTGAAACCCCCAAGACATTATTTAAAGTTGGTTCCGCTGGCATTTAATCGCTTAGAGAAATGCGGTCAGCTTTGTTTTATAGTCCTGCCAAGGCTTCCATTCCAATCCATTCATCCATCCGGCGTCGTCCTTCATCATCATCGGTTGTAGTGTCGTTGCCAATATGCCACGTTTAGTCGCCACTAATCCATCGCGTAAACAATATAAATGTTCAGACCAGAGCCGCAGCCGGCAGGATATGCTGATTTCAGTGTGTAGTCCTTGGCTGGCAGTCCCCAAACTCCCCAAACAAAACAAGCCGCCCCATTCCACATACACTGCAGAAAGTCTTGATTTAGGATCTACTCTGTTCCGGATCCAAGTATTGGATTTTGTTTTGTCGGTGATGTCGCAGAAACATCTAGAGCTTCGAAACTCTACTGTCTAAATGTGCACAATAAAATAATTCCTTATTTGACTTAAAGTCAAACATAAGATTTACTGAACCGAAATATATTGATATTTCAAATAGAGTTTTCTAAAGTATTCTTACAGGAATTTCATTTTCAGTGCACCCGTGGGCCTTGTGTGGTGCGGTCTCCTTTTGTTTAACTAAAGGATTTAAAGTTTTTGTTTTGCTTTTTCATTCATTTCAGCGACGTTCGTCATTCATTGTGTATGTGTGTGTTTGCGTGGGCTTCTGTGTGTATGGGTGTGTGTGTGTGTGTGTGTGCGCGCCGCCATATTGAAATCAATGTAGAAGGCGGTTTCCGTTCCGTTTTCATTCCGCCCCCGCTCCACGCCCCTTTCCTCTACGCTTCAGCATTGTTCGCATATTTTTATTAATAGTCGCGCGTTGTCTGCAATTTTCCCTTGGCCCCCCAACCTCCGATTTCCCATCCCCTCCCCCCCCCCCCTCTATTCATTGCAGCCCGGGCAAAACTTCGTCATGGATTGGGAATCTCTCGTTTAGCCCCCTCGCTTTGGGCTTATGAATTGCAAATGGTTTTTCTGCTTTTTGCCTTTTGCGCTTAGCAATCATTTAATATGCCGACGTGCCGAGAAAATGAGTTGTTTATAAAGCGTGAGGATTGCAATGCCTCCAGAGGATTGAAGAATTGGGCAGGTGGGCAGGGAAGG
Source organism: Drosophila melanogaster (assembly GCF_000001215.4). Taxonomy (NCBI): domain Eukaryota; kingdom Metazoa; phylum Arthropoda; class Insecta; order Diptera; family Drosophilidae; genus Drosophila; species Drosophila melanogaster. The sequence goes on along the minus strand of NT_037436.4, from coordinate 5,289,051 downwards.
GAGGCTAAGCGGTGTGGGTGATCAGGCAAAAAGGTCAAAGGGCAGTCTGGTCAGACTCTATCGAACCTATATACGGAGTAATTAGCAATTTAAACAAGTATTTATGCTTAGGTAGACGAAAATACCAACCAATTACAATGGATTGCAATGAATAAAATAAATAATAGATATATAATAATATTCTCTTCATTATCATGAAATGTTAATATTCTGATTCAGCTCATGCATGGATCGGAAAAAATTTGTTGAACTAATTACGCTTACACTTCAGCAGTCTAGACAATTCAGATGAATATTTCCGCTTAAGATTCCCATTGCGAAATGCGCTAGCCCCTAATTAACTTTGCTCGGAACTTTCACCCGACTTGGCTTTAATTAAAGCCATCTCAATAAGTACTCCACAAGCACATAAACATCTAGGCGAAAAGTTTCTGGTCAAACTTATGCAGAAGCTTCAGCTGCTCAGCCGCCGCGAGCGCAGTTTTCCTCATCTTCATCGCATTTTCCCTTCCCGGACAATTTACCCCCCTCAAATTTCACACGTTAATTTGCAATTGGCCCCGGAAGGCAAAAATGTTAATAGCGAAAAACCCAACGCACTCTTTTGCGGGGCAAGGCAGAGAAAAGATTTGGAGCAAATTACACGCAGAAAAATATGTGTAAAAACTTTATTTTAAAAAATCATTTTACTAAATTTTGTTTAAGTTTAAATCTTTGTTAACTATAGAAACTAAAGTGATTCCCTATAATTGTATATATTTAATTTGGATTTAATGAAATATTTTTAAGTGTACACTTCTGTGCGTCGCCAGCATTTGGCACTCGCTATCTCGCTTCTGTGCATCATGCCATCTCTGTCCTTCGAGTGACGCACGAAAGTATGCAATGAAAATTTTACAATTTACGCGTGCAAAAGTTTATGAGCTTTTCGTATCTCCAGGCGGCATTAGGCTGAACCGACTGAGGGGGGAAAAGGGGCACGGCACGGCATTGAGGATGTTGACAATGACAAGCAATTAATGTTGCGGAAAATTGTGGCGCGCGAATGGCCAAAACAACAAAGGCGGCACAAAACAAAACCAAAAAGAGGAGAGCAAAAGTGCGAAAGAAAATCCACTAAACACTTTTAAAGTTTTGCATAGCTCGAGGCGCATAAGTAGATTTTCCATACGCCCCGTGTGCATGGATGTTTGTACAGGTGTCTTCTGCTCTTCTCCGCCTTTTTGCGCCAACACAATTTATTATGCCATGTCAAAATCTTTAGTAAAATGCATCGCAGACAGGAAGCGACGAAGGGGTTGCGTTTGACAAGGGGCAGAAGTAAGAAGATCAAGAGCATGGTAGGGAGTGCGAAAAACTTGCAAAAATGTTTTTCGGGATTTAGGTATCAGCAAAACAGATAAGATCCCATGTTGGGATATTATCTACTCTTTATTTCTAAATTTAATTTAATACTATTTCGTTGTTCATGAAAAAGACTGGGTCTAAAAAATGACTTTTCATTCGTTTCTTAGGTTGGATATAAAAGAAATTTATCTATAAAGATACTTAAAAGTACTTTCAAATTTTATAATTTAAAATTATGTAATAAGGAGCAGCTTAAGCTATTTTATAGACAACATATATAAATATTTTTAGTTCCCTTACCAAAATGTTAAACCTTTAGTCAGGGTAATTGAATAGAGTAAAATGAAAGACGTGCGAGCAAAAGTATTTGCAGCCAAAAGTAGCTGGAAAATCAGGCAAAAATGTCATTCACGGAGCATAAAAGGGGGCGGCAGACATCCAAGGTGGGCGGGATTTGGGTTTTTTTTTTTGGTTGACGAGGGACACGGGGCACAGGGATCTATGTACGAGTATATGGGAATGTGTCCGCCCCTTGTCGTCTGCGTCTGCTGTGATGAGAAATAGTTGCAGCTGCTGTGACATACGCGTTTGCTGCATTAAAGGATTACCCGCAAAACAGGGTAGAATTCGGGAGAAATGGTGTGGAGGGGGGGGGGGTGTTTTTTTGGGGCTGCGTTGTTGCTGCTCGGAATGAAACTTCTTTTGCAAGTTACGTTTTTAATCATTTTTCAGTCAACATATATATATATATATATGCGCACATACATATATACACATGAAGCGAAAAGGACATTTTTCGTTTTTGGTCGCCTTGGCATGCTTACATTCGCCACCATCCATCTATCTCTTTCGCAACCCACATACGCTAACACTCGCCATCTCTTTCGCTGCTAGTTGACTTGTGGACACTTTTTTGAAGATTAATCATGCGCAGCACATCAAATAAGTTGAATACGCTTAGGAAATGGCAAAGAATCCTTAGAAAATGGGTGCTACATGCAGCGCGGATGTGAATGGATTTTTTTGCTATTTTCCGCTGGACAGAATGTGTAAATTTTTGGCTGAGCATTATCAAGGGAGAGCGAGATGAAAGATAAATGATACAATTACTTAACCAGATCCGTTCTGGATGAGTTTTAAGGCGTGATCCGAATCTTGAAGTATACAAAAAAAATACTCTTTGTCGAAGAATTTAAGATCTGAAATAAAAATGAATGGGAGAATTTATTTTAGAGTGTGAATAATGCTTAAATTCTCCTTAAAAGATACTCTCAACATACTTGTTAGAAAGGCGTAATAATCATGGCAAATAAATCATATTTAATGAATTCAACAAAAAGGCATGCAACAGCATTCTTGGGTGGCAAATGTTTTCCTAGTTATTACAAGATACTCTAGAAAAAAGAGGTGAAGAAGGGTGGCTTACTTGTACTACTTATCAGCACATTAGCACACACACGCACACACACACAAGCTGCATGGCAATTAGCAATGCGAAGGGAAAACATTAATGATGAAATATTAAACAGGGCAGTGGAAAAGTGAACTATGTATAAATATTGCAACGAGGGTATGGGGGAAAATGTGGCCAAACCAGTAGATGGAGCGACTTACAAAATGCTCTTTCAATGTTCGTTGTAATTCAGCCAAAAACTGCAACAATTTGTTGTTGCTGCTGGTGCTGCTGCTGTTGCCGCTGTTGTTGTTCGATAACCATTTGTAGCAGTCGCAGCAACAACAAAAGCAGCTTGTAATGCCCTCATTGAGAATGGGCGTTGGGAAAGTGGGCGCGGTGCTCACTAACACAAGAAACAAAATGTTGACGTCAATTTCATTTCATTTTCATTCCCTGCTGCTGCTGCTGCATTTTCCGCCATTTGGTTGCTGCCGATAACAACTGCACAGCAGCAACACAAACAACACAAACAACAATCGCACCAACTGCCAAACAGTATTTAGGCGGTTAAATATATATATGAACTACAATTGCAGCAGCGACATGGCACTTAGAAAAATGAGCATTGCATTTCGAGGGAATTAAATTCGATTCAAAATTTGCACCGATAGGCTAAGCGCCTTAAATGGAAATGAAAACCGAAAACAATTTTTTAATAGTTTTTGTTGTTATGTTGCGAAAGGATTCTCTAAGGCGTCTAAAAGTAGGCAACATATTTTTGTTTTGCTGATTTTGCCTGCTTCAAACAAGTAGAACCTTTTGCTACTTAAGAGAATGTCACACATTTGTTACGAAACCCAAAAAAAAAATTGCCCAGTAACCTACGAGCAACGTATATATTAAATGAATTGCAACAATATTGTGCAACGCTGCACTGTGCGGCAGCTGTGTGTGTTGGTGTGGGTTGAAGGAAGCGACGTGGGCGTGGCTGTAGGCAGAGGAGCGTCCAAATTGATGGGCGGTGGGGCCAGGGGGCGTGGGCGAAACGTGCGACATTTGAAACAGAAACCGGAAATTGGAATTGCAATTTATGCTCATCGCGTGTTGCACATTTTCTGTTCCGCTCAACTCAGTTCGGTTCAGTTGAGTTCGTTTCATTTCGCAAAGGATTCCGTTTAGTTGGCTGGGCTACAGATTTCATATCATCTGGCATAATCTATTTGGGGGTCATAGGCATAAGGTCAACACATGCCATTTATTTTCACCCCCCCCCCTCCCCCTTCTCTTCATCCGCAAAACGTATGTAATTAGATGGGCTGCCCGCCCCACAAAAAGGGGCATCCTTAAATGGGTCAACGGCAGTTTTCGGAATTTTTGGAATTTTATTTATGGTTCAAATGCGAAGAATTTATGTCGACTGTTGGGCGGGACACGAGGCAATATTAATTTTCGCAACATTTTGCGATCTATTTGGCGGGGGAAATTGAAATTCGCATTTTGGCAAACGTTTGCAAATGAAACTTTCGCAAATGTTTTGTGGCGGAGAGATTTCTTGAAATCATGGCAAAGTATACGCAAATAAAATCTTAAATTTTTAGTTAATCCCATTTCGGGCTAGATAGTTCTTTTCACTTATCTTCAATTTTCAAACATAATTTCAAGCTGTGGCTTATGCGTGGTAATTTTGTTGCAGCATTTTAGTTTCCATCGTCTCTGGATATGTATTAACGTCAGGACATCGTCTTTAATTAGTCCAGCAAACTACAAGTTTTTAAACCCATCTAAGCCGAGCTTTCGTTTAACTTGTAATCTTTAATTACGTTAACTACAGAACAAAACGGCTTTGTCACTGGAACTAACAAAGCTGACAACTAAAATGGCCAAGGGTAGGGCAGCTTTAAATTACACGAATGTCCTGTCAAAAATACTTAGCACCGACTAACAAGGACTATATATATATGGGAGCTTTGAGGTCAGAATGAAATTGCCAGAGACAGCTGTAAATAAAGTGGGTAGCATGAAAGACACCACCGTTTTAAAGTGCCATTATTTATTGAGTACATCGAGGCCTGTAACTTCGTCCTTTCTTTTTCAATCCAGAACTTCCTTGGCTTTTTTTCTTTTTGCCTTTGGTTTTCATTATTCGGAGCGTTTTCGGCGCATGGAACATTTGCTGCCCAGCCAAGCGAAACACTCGGAATGCTGGAGAGCTGGGGTTCCATGAAGATTTCGGGGACCGTAGTTAGTTTCTTGCCTCCTTCCAGGTGACTGTGGGCAATGTCCTGTGGCGCATGATAAACGCAGTTAGGCCCTTTTTAAATATATATACATATATATATATATACACGAACAGCCCCCGAAACGCTTGGCTTCAAGTGGCCAGTGATATATATTCCGGTATAGCCATTTTTTGTTTGATAAATTTAATAAATCAAGTGATTGTTTTGGCTGGAAATGCAATCGTTTGTACATAATAGATGGCATTTTATTTATTGCCCTGCCCGCCGGCTAATGAATGCTTATTAATAACCCGATTAGGGTGAAAGCAAAGCGGATTGGATTTAGGTCCACATAGAACAAAATAAATATCAATAGATTTACGCATTTATATAGCAAAATAGTTAAAAAGGATAAAACCAATCGTAATGAGTTATATTGTTAAAAAGATTTCCAAAGCTACAATCCTGTAATAATAATTTAATGAGTCATTTATTCTGTTAATAAACACATTTCTTAATGTGGTTTACTATTTTTTTTCTGTGTACAAAAGTCATCTAGCTCATATTCAAGATCTACTCAAATGAATTCCCAATCAAATTAGGTCTAATCGAATCAGCCAGTAGGCAATCGCTGGTTCCCAGTCACTGTTCTAGGATAATTTAATTTTAGCCCAAGAAAGAAAATAATATACGAACACCGCCAAGGATAAATTTTCCTTGTTTTTTTGGAAGTGATGTCCTGAAAAGGGTTTTACCAGCCAACAAGGAAAAGGCACTATCCTTTACCGATTGCGAGCGGAAAATGTGAGTCCGAATCTGTTTTCTGTTCGCACAGATGTTTACGCGGTTTAAAGCTCGTTAGCGCCCCCGGAAAATGGAGGGGGGGAGGGGTGTGGTTTTTGGGTTTATGCAGAGGGTTGTGGTTCGCCGGCTGAAACATTTTGCGGGGTCTACAGCCCGGCAATTTGGAGTCATTGCGGCCTCGGACTTGAGAGATAATAGAACTACGACCGCAAATATTGCCTACAAAAGTGGGTTGAAGAAGAAGTAAATGGGTAGATAAAGGGAGGTTTGTTTGCCCAGCATTGTGGCAAAAAGGATTAATACCAAAGCAGATTAGATTGTCAAAATGCGACAGCTTGCCGCCGCTGCGTGGGAAATTTCCTACTCACCACTTTTTTTTCCCATCCAATGGGATTTTGACCAAAACCGAAAACTGTAACAGAGTTATCAACATTTTGACAGCTTCAATTGCGGAAGAACAACAGAATTATGCCAAAAACAATAAGCCGATTTCAGGGCGAACTAGCTAGAATTAAGTACTTAAAAATTGCAGATTTCGCAAACGAAAGTCAGAACTTTAATTTAATGCCATTTATGTACATCAGTAATAAGCTTAGATGGTTTATTTAAGTTGTGAATTAGTTGTTAAATATGAATGAGTTAGAATGATTAGCCCAATGATACGAACAATTATACATCATAACTGAATGCTATAATATATTAAGGCTGTGACCCTTTTTGCTATTATTTAACAGGCAAAATACTTCATCGTAGCTTAATGAAGTTTAAAGTTAGTTTATAAGCCTTTCCCTTTAAGCCAGTTGAGTATCTTTTGGCCCACACATTTTGCAGATCAATCACTCACCCAAAATGCTGTGATTTTTCCCAACTTTGGACAGGAGTCTGGCAGCATCCACTAATGAAGTTGGTCTTCAAGGAGCTAAAAAACAATTTGTATACCAAAAATGGCAACAACGCCTTTAGGAAGTTTTTTTTATTAAGCTATCAATCAGTCTGCAAAAACTTTTAAACAGTAGAAACCTTTAAGAGAAGGACAAACCAGAAAAAAAATCAGATATATTTTTTATAATATACATAATCAATAAAAATTACAACAAATGTTTCCCTCTTATCCGCATAGCCATAAATATTTGTGAGTATTTTTCAAAATTCCTAATCATAATCAACATTTGCAGCTTTAACAACAAAATTATGATCGGCAGATACGATGCCAAAGAACCATTTTCATTTGCCGCCTAATGGATTTTCCGGGGACCGACGAGTGGCTGCAGCACTGGGGCCGGAAAAGTGGGCGTGGTATTCCCCTGACATAGAGTTAAGGAAAGGAAAGGAAAGGAAAGGAAAGCCGCAGATGCCGCCGCAGCATGTGTGTGCGTTTGAGCGCCTTGCCACTTTCAGTTAATTCCCTTCACTTGGTCGTAAACTTTACGCATTCACTGTAATCAAATTTTATGAAATGCTCAGACCCAGTTGTCTTCGTTTTTGGCTCTTTTGTTCAAAGGGGATATTCACTGTGGCCATGTGTGTATGTGGATGGTGCACTTTAATGTTTGTACTATGGTTTTCGGATGGCTGAAGCTCTGTGTTTGCGGCCTTTGAGTGAAAATTTTGCGGCATAGATAATTAAATAATAAATTGTTGTAATGTCTACATTTGCGCCCTTCGACTGTTGCATTTGGCTGAAAGATCATAAATGATTTATATGCACATTGAATGCGTCGACAATAGATTTAATTTAACGATGTCTTGGCGACGATGATGGCGATAATGATGATGCCGGCGACGCCGCCATTTTGGCTTTGCTCCACCATGGCTTTCCCGCTTTTCCGCCTTTTCCCTAGGATTCTCCCCACACACACACACACACACACACACACCCGTCGAGGTAATTACGCGGAAATGGTTGAGCAGGAGGAAGGGAAATGGGCCAGCCAACATCAATATTCTTCCTTCATTCGCATATTAAATCTATGTCATTTTATATAAATTAATTTCACCAATGACATTCAATGTCTGCTCGGTCGAAAATGGATTATGAACGTAATATATTGCAAATATGGGGATGTTCTTTGATGTGTATTTGTGAACATATTAATGTGGTATCGACAACCAAAGCGAAGAACATCGATGGTGGCATTTAATTTGGAAATAAGGATGGGGATTGTTTTCTTGTATAATTATGTGTGTAATAATACCAGTTTGTCGTGGATTTTTAAAGTGAATAACAAGTTGTATAAGTGATAAATCATATTTTATATGATATCCTCGTTTTTTTCCCCACCTCCTGCGTAGGAAAACCTTGAACTGAGATGCTAGCCATTCATGGCCGAGCAATTACCGACTGCAGTTTGATTGAATTTAAATTCTCGAGCTCGCCTTGAGCACTCCTTATCTGAAAGTCAGTCGTGTCCTGTGACAACCTCTGCCTCTGCCTGCGCACATTTCTCTCCTTGGGCGAGTCATAAATTATCCTTAGATCACGCGCCAACAAAAGCGTTTCGTACACTTCACTTGCTCTGGTTCTGTAGTTTTCCCTATTGTTTTTTTCTGTTTTTTTTTGGTCCTTACGCAGTGACCTATACAATGCATTCCATTGGGAAACTAGTGGTTGTAGTTCCTGGCCTGTAGACCCTTAGATTCCATGATTCTATCGTTTTTTTTTTTATTTTTTAACTAGCTTGAATTCCTGGCAGTCACATGCCGACAGAGGCGCAGCGCCAAGATGATGGAAACAGCTGACATTTCACTTTCTTGATGCGATTACGCAGCGAGGAGTGCCCACTGCACCCCATCGCCTCCACTTGCTTTGCCACCCCCTCACTCGCCGCTTTTCCGGCCTTTTCGCCCACACTGCAAATTGCTTACGGTCACGTAGCAGCGTTGCCCCCGCCCCCCTCCCCTATGGCTCGCTTCCCCCGAAAGCCCTTACTTCTCCTTTTTGCTGCTGTTGCGCGACAAGAATTTTTTCGCTTCAAGCGGTGGCCAAGAAACTCTACACTGAGCAAAAATGTGTCTACATTGTATCAATGTGGATCATATATAAAGTATGTGTTTTTTTGTTTTGCAAATAGCCCAAATAAATTAATGTTCTTACTTCATAAAATAAAAAACAATAAAACTGAAAGACGGGTAAGTTAACTTATTAATTTTCTGACATTTAAATTTACTAAACAAAAATATTTTTTAAGCCACATCCTAAAAAATATCAATAATTTTCCTACCAACGCAAGCTGAAAAACTATGTATGAAAGGCAGGCAGGCAGTGTAGGAAAAAATGGGTTTTGGAGTGGGCAACAAAAGGAAAATGGTGCCAAACTTAATGAAAATACCAACGCGTCGTCATTTTGGCCGCAGAGAGGCTGTTGCCACGCCCCCTCCCCCCCTCCACCGATCCGCTGGCAACTTTCCACCCCCCAAGCCCATCCATCTTGCATGCCATTTTCCCGTTCTACCAATATGTTATTTTTCATGCGTTTTAGACGAAAGTGTTTCAGCCCACTGTGCGTGAGATACTGTCTTCTTTTTTTTTACTATCTGCCCCATCTTTCGATTTATTGGCGTTTTTTGATTTCTTGGCCCATTTTTCAGATACAGTAGTTTCTCTATTGTTGTCTAGAAAGATTTCATTTAAAGGTTGTAGTTAATTATTGCAGGGACAAACAATAATATAATAAAGTACAATTTTTTTTCAAAATTTTGGATGTCCAAATTATTAGGTATACATATTTATTTAACTTTCTTTACCAGTTTTCACTGTTTTAAAATTCGTTGATTTCTTGCTTCATTTTTGTTGTATATTGTTTTTCTGCCGCTGCTGCTTTGGAAAATTTGCATATCTCGATAGTGTCAGTAAATTTGCATATTTAAGATAAATTTAAATTCCTTGCATGTTTTGTTGTATTAACATTTTTTTTTTGTTCCATCCAATTTCATTTCGAGTATTGTCCTTTCTGTCTGCTCCTGATGCTGCTTCTTGTTTGTTGGTCCTGGCCCATTCTTCAAATTTTGTCGTTGCTATTGCAAATTTATTGTTTGTAGGCTTATGGGGCGGTGGGAGTGGCAGTACAGGCTGTCTTCATATATGTATTTATACTTGGAGATGTTACAGTCGCGAGTCAAGTAATTAGATATAAAAGCTTAATTGTAAAAAAAAGTTGTTATCTATTGAAATGTATCAAGCTGGATAAAAATAAAATATATATATATATTTAAAATCAAAGTCGCCGTAAAAGTTTAAATGTTTATATTTTTTCGCCCGCTGCTGTCTGAGTGGTTGGGTTTTATGTGGGCAGTGGGCGTGGCAGTGCTTTACAATGCGTGGGAGTCGCTCTCATTTCGATTTTTTCAGTTTTAACCCCCTATCTGCTTATTTTTCGTTGTCGTCATCATGCATCATTTGTTTAGTCCCTTAGTCCTTTGTTATGTGCCAAAAGCTATGGGGCGGTGGGTGGTGGTTGGTGAAAAGCGGGCGGAAGGACGTGTGGTGTGTGTCGCCCTTTTATGCGACGCACTTGTTGAGAATATTAATTTTATTTAAATATTTCAAAATAACACACTAGATGCTGTTGCTGGCTTTACAGTTTTTGGTGCACACGTTTTTATTTTATTTTTTTTTTTATTTTGCGCCATTTGCGTAATGAACTGATATAATGGGATTGGGAAAACTGACAACCATGTGTATCAAATTTGAAAAAGGAAAGTTATATAAACTTAGCACTGAAAATAGGCTTTTAAAATGGTGATTTTAATTGGTTAAATCGGATCTTTATTTTTGATTAGTGACGAAATGTAATGACGAAAACTTTGTATGCAATGCATATTTTCGAATATTTACAATGTTATTTCGATTTTTTAATTAATAATCTTGAATTTTATTCCAGAAAATAAAAAAAATATAATGCATGAAATTAATAAAATTGTTATAAATAATACAGTAGAAACCCGAAAGAGTTTCGTTAAACAGCAAAGCGCAAGCTAATAAGAGGCAATAAGAAGAGAAATTTTCTAAGAGAGTACAATTTGAAGAGAAGAAATATATACAGTAGCGGAAAAAGGAGTATGTACACAGAATATATTTGCTACACGGCCACATATCCAACCCGAAGTTAAAGTTCTTGTGCTATTTTATTAAGACCTTTATTATTATGCTACTCGCCGCTGAAAATTCTTTTTTACACAATGTTTAAACTACATAGAGTAAAAGAAAATATTTAATATTATGAGTCGCACCTAGACTATTTTCCGCTACTGTAGATTGCTGTAAATTAAGCGAGAGAGCGAAGAGAGCATTGCCGGCAGAAAAGGAAGAAGAAGAAGCTCATACCATTGCCGATTGCTGTCGCGTTGCGCTTTCTTCGTTTTTTTCGGCTGCGCAAACTTATATTTTGTCGTTGTAATATTTTGCATAAATATATAAATTAAAACGCGTGACGGAACAACAAACAAATAACGAAGACAGCAAAATAAAAGGGCGAAAAATCGAAACGAAAACGAGTCGAATTACTTTCAAGTGCAAATAGTGTGCGTGGGCGTGAGATTGTGTGTGTGTGTTGTGTTTGTGCGACTGTGAGTGCGTGTGTTTGTGTGCAAAAAAAAAACAGAACGTGCAACAAGAAGCAAGAAGAAGAGCCATCAGCAGCTGACAAACCAGCAATAAAACGAAATTTCAATAAGTAAGCAACATTTAGGCAAAGCTAAAATCCAAAAGCAAATCGAACAAGAGGAAAAACTACCTTTGGAAGCCCCGCAAAGCAGACGTAACAATGGCAAAAGCAACAAATTTGCGGCTCTCAGCTAATTGAAAGCGAATGTTGTTGTTTTAGAGCAATGCACTCGATAAAAAATACATAAAGCAATGGCATAAAAATACAAAAATAAGAACGGCACAGCACAGCAGACGAAAAACAATAATACAACTGGGAAAAACGAAAAAGTCAAATGAGAGAAAGAGAGAGAGAGCAATAATTATTTAAATCTTATCGCAGTGCAAATTTATTTTTCACCTTTTGCTTTGCTCACTTGTTGTTTGCCGGTGCTCTTTCCACCCGCTCTTTGTTCTCTCTCTCTCTACTCTCTTTCTCTTGTGCACTGCGCTCTCCTTCTCTATTTTGCTGTCATTGTCCTTAAATAAGCAATAACAAAAAATAGCAACAACAACAAGTGCAATTGATAAAAAGCAATAGCGTAAAAACAATTGAATAATTTCCTCCGCATATCAATAAATTATTGTGTGTTCCTGTGTGTTTGTGGCTGTCTGGCGGCATATAAATAAATTTGCAAACCAAAAAAAATTGGCTGGCCTGTGCTGTGTGCTATTTTTAATGCCAAAATGCAAATGTTGCAACTGCCGCGCGGGAAAGAGACAGAAACAGTGCTAAAATAACTCGCTGAATGCTCCGTTGCAAGTAAAAAAAACAATTTAAGACGGGTGGTGCTAATAATAATCAACAAAGTTGCTAGTGAAATATTAATAACAAATTATAAGCACGGCAAAATAAGCTGAATATGGCACAGAATGCTAAAAAGAAGCAATAAAAATAGAGAGTGGGAGAGAGAAAGAAGAGTGCAGAGAACAGTGTTGCCGTGCGGCAGTCAGAGCAAACGGGTTGGGCTGTAAAAAAGTGGTAGAAAAATAGACGAAAAGTTTAATTAGCAGAAAAAATACTGACCTCATTTTATACATTAAAATATATAATCTTTGTTTTATTATTTAATAATAATAATGATTTAATTAATTACAAACAAACTGTCATAATTAATTTAGGTTGAGCAGTTGATCTGTATAAAAAATGGGGTCTAGTTAAGACTGTATCTCCAATTAATGCAAATGTTTATATCTGCAACGTCTTAAGATTATAGAATATTTACAATTATGACTCATTCTTTCTAATCTGCATTATCTCATTTACTCCCCTTTTCGCAGTCACAAGTCAATTTAAGAGTGCTATTAAGAAACTAGAAAAAATGCACCCACGATACAGCCCAGCCCCGCCCCCTCAGCAACAGCAACAGATGGGCGGACCGCCACACCAGCAGCAGGGCGGCGGGGGAGGTGGAGGCGTTAGCATGAGGGGGCCATCGAATGCCCAGCAATTGCCGCCGCAGATTCCGAGATCCCAGAACTATTCAAACGTAAGTCAAATACATATTGCATCTTTATAATACAGACAATATTAGAATATCTATTATTTAACTGAAGTGTACAGTTTTACGAAAATGATTTAAGTCTTAAAACGTAGAAAGTCACCATTACCCCTTCGAAACTCGAAAGCAATTCGAAATAGCCTGTTAAAAAAAAAGTGTTGGGCAAACATTTAAGCAATCAGAGATCAACAAAGGCATCAATCAATCAATAGCTTCGTGCATCAATCAAGCAATCAAACGGCTCACTCGGTCGCACTCTCGCCAGTCAGTCATTCAGTCAGTCACACAGTCACTCACTCAATCGCTCATTCAAATCGGACTCAGGCTGATGATTTTTGATTCTGATGCTTCTTTCCACATAGAAGGCGCCATTTTTGCCTTGCGGCCGATAGGGGGCGCCACTGCAATCGACATGTGTCATACGCAGCGTCCTTTAAATCCGGGAAATGCGGGACGAAAATGGGTGAAAAATCACGGGGGAAAAACTGTGGGAATCGAGAAACCAGAGGGAACCGAGTACGCATTTGAGTGGAAAATTGCTCTCGCTGATGCGGCTGCCACGGCCTGGCAATGATATGGATTTCTTCTAACCATTTTCCCCATCAATTTCCTGACAGTTGCAGTGCAGGCAGTCTAATCTCTCGATGAGAGAATCGGGCCAATAGTGCCACATTATCCTTATACCTGAAAAATCATTACTGGCCAGCAAAGAAAGGAGCATTTTAGCTGGATTTCCTTTTTGCTAATTTCAATGGTATTACACGTTTTAAGGGGGTGTAATGTTTTGTGCATTGTGTAATTTCCATCATAATTTATGCATTTGCTTTCTAAGCATCAGCAACGCACAAAAAAAAAATGAAAAAAATGGAAAAAAAAATGTAAAGCATGAAATGGAAATCGCACAAAGGCAACATTTGTAAGTAGTACCCTTCGTCCTTCCTCAACTGACGAAATCCGGTTTACCTGCGTGTTATACGAATGCACAGCAAACGATATGGTAAAATTTGTTAAGGGATCTTTATATACGATCTTATCTATCAATAAAAAGTTAAAATAAAAAACAAATCTAATTAATAAACCATAATATCTACGATATAGTATATTTACTACACCGGTTTTTCCAATTTCTCTTGGTGTATATGTTGTATATATGTTTGCCATATAATAAACTATTCAAAGCTTCTGCGGCATAATACTAAGAGATGGGGGCGGTGTGTGGTACGAATCTGGGGCTGATGTTGCTCGTTTGCTGCGTTTTTAGGTAGCCCAATCCAATCCCCTCACCAGACTCCTTGCAATCCCTCCAGGTGTGCTCGCTTTGTAGGCAACATCTATTTGGCATCCTCTAATGGCCAACAGGCGTTGCTTTGGCTTTTTTTCACGGGAACGTTCTTTCATTTAAACAGCTTTCAACTTACGGCAGCAACAACAACACGCTGGCGGACCACATGAAAATAAAAATTCTGGGAAAAAGAAAAACTTGTTGTTGAGGGTGGTGAAAATACGGCAAAAATTGTAAACATTCGCGCTTAGTCAGCGCCTCAGTCGACGTCAGTTATTGTGGCTGGAATGAAAATTATATTTCGCATTTTGTGTCCTACACAGGAAAATGAAGAAAGGAAAGTAAATAAATAAAAGAGAAAACGGGCAAGTTGCTGAAGTTTATGGAGTTAAGAGAAGATATATATATATATATATATATTTAAAATTACTTTGGACCGCACTTTGTGATGAAAATGGGCGCGTTTTTATGGCTAAAAATTGTATATGTCAAGTTTGGAGAGAGTTTTGGATATTAAATTTTCAAAAAGTTTGAGTGGCCAAACAAAATCATTTCTTTATGACTTTTACTGTAGCTAAAACTGCAAGTGCAAGAGGATGTCAGAATCTAGGAAAACTCCGTTATCGCACTTTCCAGCTTTAGGATTTTTCTTTTTATAATTCTGATTGAAATTCCCATTTTGTTCATTATTTACATATTTTCAGCTCTTTCAAAGTTGAATCTGTGCATTCCCATTTTCCAACTGTCATTTAAACTAATCCGTTTGATAAACTAGAAGCTACAGAAAACGAAATATTTCCCTTCGGCATTCTCCGACTTGTCAGTCTAAGTTCTTATTTCCCACTTCAGTAATTAGGAAATTAAATACTTTCCTGCAGAGTCCAAAAGGAAATATCATTTACACTCTTTTGATTCGTTTTTCCTACCCCAGTTTTGGATTTTACCTGAATAATTTGTTATCCCTGCCCTTCTCATACCCGCGTATAATTTTCTCTTTGGCATTTTCTATTTGAGTTTCGTAGCCGAAAATGTTTCGAGAAAGAACTTTACAGTGTTTGAGTTTGTGCGCTAAAAAGTTTGTGCAACACAAAATATTTATATTTCTTATATAAAAAAAGTTTTGTGAGCTTGGTCACGTAGTAATTTGTGATTAAATTCAATGTTGACAATTGCAAGAGCAGGCCGAAGTTGTTAAGGTAATTGCGACCATATAGGCTGGGATGCATTTCAATTGAGCAAGCTCCTGCTGACCAGACGGCAATGATGGGGATATATGTTACTCCAACTCCGACTGAAATTGCAGTGCTGAATGGCATACGAAACGCCTTTGAGTTCTGCGCCTGCGTCGGCTTGTGGATCCTGTTGCTGGAAAACAATTTTGCCGGCTCCCCAATGCATTTGAGGACACGAAGTCGGGAAAACCGAAGCTGGAAAGCCGAAACGAATCTGCCAGGCTGAGCTGAGGCCTTACTCAAAAACCTTACTCAATGAGAAATTCAGAATCCATTCGACGATTGTCAAGTTCAGTTACAAACGCCTTTTCCTCATTTTGCGCACCACAAAAGCGGAAAGCGACCACAGAGCCCCAAGCACACTGAGATTGCCGGAGACAACCAACAGCCAAGTCTGAAGCCAAAATCGAATCGAAGTCCTAATCGAATATCAAATTCAAGCCCAAAACCAAATCCTACTATTAACAAATAGCCAATAGCGAGGAGTTCACGAAGGAGTCCTGCAAACACATCCTTTCAACACAGTGCAAGCTCGCCATTTTGTGTTTTTTCGAAATAGAAAAAGTTTTTAAAAGCCATACCGCAAGATTCTGCATTAAATATATACATACATATATTTATATTTCCATTTTTCCGTGCGTATACGTAATCTGCGTCGAAGTCAGTTCATTCTGTCCATGATTTACAAATATATTTATACATAATTAGCCACTGAGAGAACCGCGAAGTGTAAAGTGCAAGTGAAGTTCAGTATTATTTACAAGGCGTGAAAATCGAAAAAGTTTACACCAAATATTCTGCTCAAGAACTCACTACTCAAAGTAGTCCAAGGATTCCAGTCTCTCAGCGCAACAATTGTCAGCGAAAATTCCTACGAATCTTAGCCAACTAAGAACTCTAATTAAAGTCAGACGAAAGCACAACTACAAAGGGTTAAAAACTCTGAAAGTAAGAAAGAAATTAACTAAATATTAAAGGAATCTTCGAAGTGAACACCAAAGCAAAGATCTACAGTATTATTTTGAATAAGAAATATATAAAACACACTCTAAGCGATAAATAGAGACAATAAAGTTGAAATAAAAAAAACCAAATTAAATTTGTGACTCTAGCCTAAAAGTAAACACATAAACCCTAGCTTAATTGTGAGTGAAAAAGATTTAGCAAATTGCCATTAAAAAAAAAAAAGAAAACCAAAAATTAGTTGAAAAAGCTTAGCTTGAATAAAACAAATAAAAAAAACGAAAATAATTGTGTCTATCGATGTGTGTGCTTAAGTAACTGCAAATCAAGTAAATAAAATTTCAACTTAAATAAGTGTTCAGTGTTTAGCCAATATAAAATCGCATAGCAAACTAGTCAATGTTCTTCATAATAAGAAATCAATAGGAAAACTTCAAAACAAAGGCCCAGATAGTCGCAAATAATAAGGCGGAAAAAAAAAACCGACGCAAGCCCAGGAAATCAATTTACAATCAAACCTGCTCACCATTAGCCATTAAAATTGCGTCAATCAAGAGAAAAACCTCGCCATTGCCCGCAGCAACATCGAAGCTAGCCAATTTCAGCCAACAGGACCCACAGCAGGAGCAGGAGCAAAAGTCCGGCGAATTTAAGGCAGCAGCTGTCAGCCAATTGGTGGCAACAGTTGTCCAGACAACAACAACATCCGTAGCAGCAGCAGCAGCAGCGGCGGCAGGAGCAGCAACAGTAGCAGCAGCAGCAACAGTAGCAGCAACATCGAAAGGAGCAACATCCGCAGGAGCAACACAGCCAGCCGCTAAATATCCTAAGGCCAGCTCCTTGAGCCAGCAGCAGCAAACACCACCACCACCGCCGCCGCCGCCACCAGCAACAACAACAACAACACCACCACCACCACAGGAAGCCGCAGCGGCAGCAACAACAACAAGTGTTGCCGGGACAACAGGAACAGCAGTCGCAGCAAAGGCTAGCAAAACCACAAGCAGAACAAGCAGCAGCAGCAGCAGCAGCAGCGACAGCAGCAACATAAACAGCAGCAGCAAAAGCGGCAACAGCAGCAGCGGCAGCAGCAGCAGCAGTAACTGCAACAGCAACACCTGCAACAGCAGCAGCAACACCACCAGCACCACCACGACGCTGTACACGTGCTCCAGCACCTCCTCGTCGCTGATTGCCCAGCCGCCGCCAACAAAGATATTTAAGACGGATCACCATCTGTGCGCCGCCTACGGACTGCCGACCGCCACCGCCGCCGCTGCTGTTGGTGGGCATCCCTGCGTCTACTGCGTGATACCTGTGCCCGTGGTGAGTGTCCTTTGCGTGGGTCCGAGGTCCTTCAGAAAAAATCCTGTGTCTGTTAATATGCCATACTCTGGAAATTTAATTTAAATTATACAATTTGGGAATATACCTCTTGATGGAATTGAGTTTGAGTATTTATAAGAAATTTGTTGTTTAGGAGTGGCTTAATATTAATAACTTGAATTCATAACATTTAAACTAAGCTAACATTTAGCTCCAACTTTTTTGTGAGTGTGTCATTAGCATAGGCTCCTTTTGATTTTTTAGAGTCATTAAATATTGAAATAATTACGTTGTGTGGGGCCGCGGACTTGCGCTGGTATCTTCAATGCTCCATGGCCGTCGTCAATTTGCTTATCTTGCCCGATGATTATCCTGTTCCTGGCTGCGTGTCGCGTACCAGTTGGTTTCTCATTACCATTTATTATCCTCCGCTGAGGAGTGGAATTAATTTGTACTAGCAAAAAAAAAAATGCTTATATTTTCAAGTTGAAAAGAATTTTGAGCCGGCTTTGTTTTGGGGTAATCCAGGAATCGCATGAGTGGTTCACGCTGAAGAAGTTTTGAAAGGGAAATGAGTTTTTTGCTGAAGGGAATTTGTTTAACTTTTTATGACACCACAAAAAAAAAATCACATTATATTTAAATATTTTCTTAAAAGTTAGTCCATGTATAATGTATAGATTGTTGAGATTTTACCGACATAAATTACACAACTAGAAATTATACAGCTACCGCTTAAATAGAGACACTAACGGAAGACCTTATCTTGGGGAAAATAGCAAAAGTCTGAGTTGGGTAACCACCAACCCCTGGAAACCACCATAACCACCCACCAGCGAAACCACAGAGCCACTTCAAGACCCCCTTTTCCGCCCGCTGCCATTAGCAGCGTCAGCTGTTTGTCCACTTAAAGAATGCCCAGATAATCGAGGCAACAAATGTGCCTAATGTCAATGACAATAAAGACAAATTATACAAATATTTGACTAACTGACTTTGCTCACTCACTGACTGCCTGCCTAACTGACTGACTGACTGACTGACGAACTGGAATGATAATGACACCCATTGTTCGTGTGTAGAACAAGGAAAATTTCATTAAAAATCCCCACAAGCAAATGGACAAACCATTGGCCTCAAGAGGGTAGCAAAGTGGAAAACTGCCTTGGCCAGCACATTTTCAATAATTACAACGAAAATCAAGCCCAATGACCGCAAATAAATCTGAAATAATAATGATTATTAGCCTGTGTGTTTGTTTGGTCAGATGGATGTATGGGGCTTTTCCGAGGGCTGTTCGAGCATTCATAAAGCCACAAAAATGTTTTCAATTACAAATAACCATGGAGAGAGTGAAGAAAGTCCAAAGGAAAGCAACGATAAGTTCAGCAGCGGGAAAAAATGCAACTGAAAAATCTTTCCATATTATTCATTCATTTTCATTGTTGTTTGAAGGGGCGAGGTCTCTCCTCATTGTCCATTGCCAAGAGTGAAAAATGTTTTTCTCTTATTATTTCTATTTATTTTTTTATTTATTTTTTTGTTGAGTCTTCATTCTTTAGCTCCCTCTTGGGTTTTGCCATTTTTTCCTTGTACTTTTAGGGCTCAGGCGAACGAGATTTATGTAAGGCACTGTCTGAGCTCAGTGCCTTTTCTTTCTTTTCTGCTCATTTTGTTGATTCCTAATTAATTTTACTCGAAGTGAAAATGAATTGGCAAAATGCCCGGCAGACACAAAACTAAGTACAAGAAGAAAAAAAAAAAAGAAGGAAACCAAAGGGAAAATCCTTCAGTTAAAATATGTGATTTTCTTAAACATTTTGTAACTGCAATTTCTGTTTTCCTTGTGCTCCTTTCAATGTAATTGCTTGTAGAATGCTTAACATTCTCAGGTAATTTACTAAATCTTCATTGCATCTTTGTATAAAATATTTAACAAAATACAATTCAGTTTTGTATTGTATAATTTACAAAATCTTCAGTGCATCTTTGTATAAAATCTTTAACAAAATACAATTCAGTTTTGTATTATGCAAATTCAAATTGTTGTATCGGCATGTAAAGTTAGCATTTATGGATCACTTTCAAGCAACTTATACGATCTTAATGGCTAGCACCGCAATAATACCTTAATTTTTTCTGCTGCCGTGCTAAGTGGGCAGATGGCCACGCCCACCGCGCGAAAATTCACTCATGAGCTGCGTGTTGCTTTGACTGTTGCTGCTACTTTCAAGGACCTTTGAGTGGTGGCGTTTCACATGGCGTATGCGTGACATCGCCACATAGAAGGCGCGCCTATGAATATGCATTATTATTTTCTATATGCGACGGAGTCCAGTGAAGTGCAGCTAATTAGCAACTGACATACATTTGCAACTAACCCAAATTGTTGGCTGCTGACGAGGTTAAGTGTGCTGTTCTGCTTTAACTTCTGGAATTTTAAATTCCATCCTCTGGCAAATCGTGTGGAAAATCTTTTTTGGGTGAAAAATATTCCGTACTCTTGCATACCAAATGAGATGAGTTTTTGTTTGGTCCTTGGTCCTTTTCGTAATTGTTATTGATGTGGAAATATGTGCGATTAGCCGAGCTTATTCTCTGTCTCTCTCGATCTGCTCCACCCCTTGCTGGGGGGGGGGGGTCAAAAACTTTTCGGCCCCCAAAAAACTAAAAAGTGAAAATTTTATGGCCGAGGAAAAAAAGGGCAGAAAGCGACGCCATATTGGATAACATAAAATGGCGTTTATGATGGGCAAAGTTTCATCATTTGCAATTTGCTTTTGACCCTCCGCCGCTTGCCACCAAAGTGTTTGTTTGAGTTTTCCAGCAAATTTAACATAAACCATTTTCGTTTGAGTTTTTTTTTTTTTTGGCCTTTTGGTTATCTGAATCCGTATTACAAATTTTTTTGTGCTTGCTGCAAACAGTATTCATAAATGATTTTTACCCACAAACTTAATGTGCTCCATATATTTTATATTTGCAGTTCGCTTCAAATTTTTAACTGATTCAATGTTCTCTGCTCACAGTTTGCCCAGTTTAATGCCACTGACTGAGCATTTAATTAATGTTTTTACAAACTGAAGGAAAAACCATGAGAAAAAAACGAAATTGTCCCGTGTGCTCACTCACATATGACATTACAAAATAAATATAGAGAAAACTAAGGGTAAAACAAAAAAAAAAAATTGAAACTTTACGAGCCAGTGAAGGAAGGAAAAAAGTTTCCGGGTAATTCCATGAAATGGCATTTCATTCAATTCAATTTCATGCTCTGTAATTATTTTGTACAAAATGTTCGGTACTATGTATGTGTATGTGTACTCGGCACAACGACAACTGGCGCAACAACTAATCAAGTTGAGTCAATGAAGCACAGTTCTCTGGAAAATGCGGAGTGGGTTTGAAAGTGGGAGGTTAAATGTCAAAGTTGAATATGTTTCGGGACCAGAATTTCACTGCTCAGCGTGTGTGTGTGTGTGTGTGTGTGTGTGTGCAGTGAGTTAATGAAAAATAAATTTCGATTTTGAAAAGGCAGAGGGAAAATGTATCCTTTGATGGCTAAACATCCAATTTACCTCAATTATTCACCACCTTCAACAGTCTGAATCGATTTTATTAATCACATGCATTTCAATTCACTTTGCATTCAAGATTTTCTGTGGTCTTGCACTTAAATGCAATTCGTCTAATTTACTAATCACTCATACGAGCATCAATCTCTGTCGAAATAAATTACGAGCTGTGTAATTTAATCCAATCAATTTGCCCAACTTTAGGATCAAAATGTATACATTTTAATCCAATTGAGAAAATTTTGTTTTGGTGTTTTGGCAAAGTTTTGAGCACTTATTCAATTGACGCTTTTGCGTTGGTAACATTGGTTGAGCCATTTTGCTTAATTAATGTAAAGCTTTCACAAAGTACAATTTAATCTACATTCGAAAAGGAGCCAATTAGGGTATGTATTACATAGTTACCTTTTAAATTCATAACGAATTAGGGACAACATAAAGTTTTTTTTTTGCATTAGAGCGCGCAACTAAATGTATGCTACAGCTGAGAAACTAGGAAAATTGAAGTCTTAAATAGATTTCCCAGGGTGTGCACTAACAATTCTTTGACTTTTGCCACGTTTTCATTTCTCGCTTTATTTTTGGCATCAAGCAGCAGTGGCAGCCTTTTGAGATTCGTTACGCTACAACGCCTCGCAGATGCGGCTCCTCTTTCGTCCTTAAAG
Source organism: Drosophila melanogaster (assembly GCF_000001215.4). NCBI lineage: Eukaryota > Metazoa > Arthropoda > Insecta > Diptera > Drosophilidae > Drosophila > Drosophila melanogaster. The sequence continues at coordinate 5,267,099 of NT_037436.4, read as the reverse complement.
CTATATATATATATATATATATATATATATATGTGTATATGTTCATATCTGTACGAGTGTGTGTTCGTAGGCTGATGCCTGGTTTGTGCGCTTGTGTGAGTGTGTCCTGACACATGCTTGTGCTGCTGCCAGAGCCACTTGGCCAAAGTATTTTAACCTAAAATTTGTAAAAATAGCACATCAAGAGGCATTCTCGGGGCGCCTTCGTCTTCTGTTTCTGCTTACTCTTCGGTCTTCAAGAAGATGCTCTAGAGAAATGTACACACACATATCTAAACGCACACACGTATACGTTACATACGCACTGACTGAAAAGAAATATGGATGGGGTGTGTTAAATTTATCTACTGTACCACAGTGCGTATGCTTGATGCTTTATTTATTTATTTAATTTGGCACAAGCAACGGGATGATGAAATGACTATAGCAGCACCACTGCATTGTCCATGGGTGTCCATTAGATGGGTGTTTATGTTGTGGCCCAGGAGGGAGGGGGTGGGTGGCTGTGGCATAAAATATGTTGAGCAATTTGTCAACAGGATATCTCACCCCCGTTGTCGCGTAATGAAATGTCATTAACATTAAAACAACTTTCAACACTTGGTCTGCTTCTCGCCATCTCTCTTTCAATGCGTGTGTGTATGTGTATGTGTGAGTGGTGTGTGTGTGTTGGGAAATCATGAAAAACAAGAACCCGACAAAAAAAAATGCAATAAACCGAAGGCCAACAAGAATTCTATATATGTGCCATCATCATCAACTTTTGTCGCCTGACTTTTTCTCGATTTCGTATTGTTAATGAAAAAAGTTTGTGCTTCTCTTCCATTTCTCTGCTTTGAATTGTTTGATGAGCGAGAAAATATTTTTCGATTTTTTTTCCTCCGTTTTCGTCCCGACAACGCCTTTGTCGTCCCGGCTTCATCAACTTTTCATTAATTTATTACACGCTCCGGCCAAAGCCACGCCCTGTGACCCCGCCCACCATTTTCCCTGCCTGCTTTCTCATAATCAGTGTTCAGTTTTGTTTTCTTTTCGGTTGCTCGTCAAACAGATTCCTCACTTTGTCGCTACTTGTTTCAATCAATGTTTTTATTAAAAAGTTTCAGCTCTTTTTGTCGAGCTTGGAAGGGTAATGAACTTTGACATTTGTAACTAATATTTCGTGCATTTCGGTTGCTAAAATGTAGTACCTACATTTTGTCAGTTGGTAACTTTGAATGGCCATATATGTATGTACGTTGGGAATATGCAGGTAATCCCGGAATAATGACTTCTACAGCTTAGGGAAATGTAAAGTGTCGTGTGCATGGAATGTCGAATACCCTTTTGAAAGTGTTGTCCGTTAACTCTTAAGGTATTTTAGAGAATTTAATATTAAACGTGCAAAAGTTTCCAACCTTTCTTCGTTCAACCTATGATTATCATTGTGCTTATTACCAAACTATATAAGTCAATACAGAGTATTAACCTGTCTTCAACTCAAATATGTGTTTAGCACTGATATTCCTCCATATCTCCATCGCTTCAACATCTTCTTCCTCCTAAACAAATTGCAAGTTCGCAGCATCATTAGCTTTGTCCGAAAATTGTCACGTTCGGCACACGTGTGTGCGCAAAGCTGCATAATCCGGATCCTTGTGTCGCCTCGCTTTTGGCCAAATCGTCGTCATCGTCGTCCGACCATAACCACTGTTGGTGGTTCTTGTACCAGCTCCATGCCCTCCAGTCCCCTTCTAACCACCACCTTCCACATGGCTATCTCTGGGTTCTGTTAACCAATTCAACCGCCAACGTAAACCGCTAAGTGCTTCCCTTTGTTGCGTTCTATTTTCGTGTGCTCGTTCCTGTTATTCCGTTGTGTTTTGTTGCAAGTCTTTGGAGCTAAACGGAAGTTTGCCATTATTGCTTTCGGCGTTCAACAACACTGTTAGCCAGTTTTGGCCACAAACATCTCAACTGAGATTCTATCTGGTCGAGGTACAGACAGCTTTTTAAATTGAAGATTTCTATTGAAATACAAAGATTGAGCCAGTGTTGGCTACCACAGGAGATATTTGTAATGTTATGTGAAACTTAAACTTACGCTTTTTCTGTTTAAGTTCAAAATGATGTTGACTTTCTAAAAGGATCCGGCTTTTCTATAACGTTACGCTACTCAAACTCACACAACTTATACGAAATTAAATTTATAAAAGTTTAAGCTAGCGAAGTTTGACTGTACTCCCATCTTTTGCTGGATTGTAACGTGCCGACGACTTTCGCATGAAACGTGCTCGGCATAAATCGTTTTTAGCTGCAACGCAGGGAAAATTGAGGGAGCGTTTAGGGGTTGTGTAAGATGTGGGATCCCCCGCAATGTGTGCAATATATACATATATATATGTATATATGGTTTGACCCTTGCTTGAAGCACTGCAGAACGCTCATTACTTGCCATGTCTTCGTTTCGATTCTCTTGCCACAGGATGGCAGTTACTTAGCTTATTGCTGAGTTGCATTACGAAGATTTCTTTGTAAGAGATGTGATATAGTGATATAGTGTGGTTGCCCTCACATCAAATCATATAGTATTATTTTTGATTAGCTTTGGGGTTGGTTAAAAGGGTAATTTTGTGAAGAACGAATTTATGGGAGGGTTGATCATATCTGGGAATAGTTAAATTTGCTTTTAAAGAAAGTCATAATAATCAGGTACTGTATTTAAGCAAGCAGTGCTAATAGTACTTAAAGGCTTAAGAGTTTTTTCAACCTATGTACATATATAGCTACTATCTCTTTTTAAGCTTCTCAGCCAAACAGGGCTTTCATCTAAAAACGAAGTTACTTTCCATTCGCATCCAAGCGAGCTAAGCCAATGGCAACTTGGAATGTCAAACTTCAGGACCAAATATATATCGTGTCTGTGTCATAATCAGGATGCAGTCAGTCACATAGTAAACCCGGTTCCCCCTCCGTAACCCCCGGTTATTTGACATGCACTTAGCGATTGGCGAATGTGAAGTGGAGTTAGTCGGAGTGGATTTCGACCCTCCTCCTCGTCCACAACATTTTGCAGATCCCTTCGATGTGGCTGCAGCTTCTTCGAGGAATGCGAAATGTATTATTAACTCTCGGCAACGTTTTTGACACATCCATTGATATGCACATTTGTGACTTGTCGCACTGCATTGACTGTCAGTGTGACTGCATCCCACATACACACTCTCACAAATACACACACATAGATAGAATCCGAAGCGAAGGACAGCATTGCAGCTGCGGACTGGCACATTCGATAGTGTTGTAAAATGCATAAAAAAGTGCTTAGCATATTAAAAACATAGCCAAAATGTGCAGCTGGGACGCCAAGTCTTTGGAGAATACGTGCCCAGTAAAAACGAATGACGTGCTGCAAAGGGCGGTGAGCTGTGGGCGGCGAAAAACGCCGAATTTTCCACAACTGCACGCACACATTTACCCCCTTTTATGTATATATCTACAATGTTATCTTTGTACCAAAAAAAAAAAGGAGTGAAAATCTGTGAAAACACGCAGAACTCTTTGTATATTTGTTTGAAGGACTTGCGGATGAAGTCATTAGGAAAATTGCATACTGAAATTGGGAATAGCCGTGCGTATTACAGTACCAAAAAGAAAAAAGAAAACATGAAAAGTTACTTGTACATTTTTAAGTGTTATATATTTCTAAACTGAATTCTATGATTTCAAGAAAATTTAAAAGCTACTTTTAATAGTCGTGAATACCAAACAAGTGTATACTACCAATTTCCGCGTAGCATTGTATAGTGGCTACCACACCTTGCAACATTTTCCCACATCCCACAAAATTTCAACATTTTTGCAACATTTTTGATTTATTCGCGTGGTGCACACACAGACGCAAAAAAAAAAGAAGCCCCTAATGCATATGCAGCATTTTGCATACGTTTCTAATAATTCATCTTCGTGTTTTGCTGCTCCTTCGAACCCCGCCCCTTTTCGCCCCTTTTACAATCTTCTTTATCTCCATTTTTTTTTTCTTCTCCAGCAGCAGCTTCTTCTTCTTCTTCAGCGCCGTGTGTAAAGTTCTTTTTTGGCGCAACTTTTGCTGCCTCAGCTCGCTGCCATTACCAATTTTTGCATATCTCTGTTTGTGCAGCTTTGAACCTTCACCTCTTGCCACGCCCCTTCCGCCCCAACCCCCACACACACACACCACACACATCTTAGCGTGTATGTGTGTTTTTATCTACATTTTGGAAAATTGGAAAATAGTTTTTCCGTTTGCGTCTTTTTAGCTATTTTTTTTTTTTTGTTTTCGTTTCTTTACCCTTTCTTTTTATCGACTTATTGTGTTTGACGGAAATGTGCTTTGTCTGTCTCAGCCACGCCCCCACCCTACACACACCCAACGCCCATATTTATCGGCGAGTGGTGGGGGGGGGGGCATGGAAATTCGGGGAAGTTACAATGACAATGGCAAACGAGTCCGTTGGCATTCGTAGATATGTTGCAGGTTTCGATATGTAAATGGAAAAATGCGGTGGACTAAGGGGCATCGAAGTGGCTTGAAATATCTTCTTGAAAGAAGTTCGATAATGTAATAATTTTGCCAGTGTTAACTTCTTGCAAAGAGCTTTCTTTTGTAAAGAAAGAAAAGTTCACGCCTATAAGAATGAAAATGTATAAAGGAAATAGCTGAGTATGTTATCGTATTATAAAGGTCAATGTGGCTTATATGAATAAAGAATTGTTTAGGTGTGGTGGATGTGTTGCATAAACAATTCTTTAATAATTTAGCACTCAAGGCATATATAGCTTTGCTTATTCATTTGTTGCTCTCCACTCTTGTCACATAACTTGAATATTTCTCAACCAGCCAGCCAGTATTTCCTTCGACTATTTTCCCTGCAATTGCTCTATTTCATTTTGTACATCTCATATTTCTTCAGATGCACTTGCCGCTGCAGCTGCTCCCTTTCGGAATTCGGAATAGTTTGAATGGCTAACTCCTTCCTGCGGCGGCGGTAACGGCGGCGTCGGTATCATCTGGCCACATTTCATATTCGACATTCCCTGACTGCGAAGATCCTGAGGCTCGTTTCCTGTCTCGACGTCGTGTCCTTAAGTAGTTTTTTCCTCAATGGTGGCATTTCCCATTGGCATTTCCCACTCAAACTTTTGGTTCGGTTTACCGAGAAAAGAGGACTATCTATTGATGGCTGGAGATGCTAGCTACTTTGGCAGCTGGCTTACCCTTCGTTCTCCCCTCGCCCACTTGAAAAGTATTTACGTTAAATTGAACTTTTGTGTTTGAATTTTCGTGCGGGCAACTTCACATTGCGGCTTGTTCTGTCGGAGTTGACTGCACATTATCCGATCCTATCCAGAGTGTCGACATTTTGCTCGAAGACGCTAAGCTATTTTTATTAGAATTCGCATTCCAAAAAAAATACAAAAAAAAAATAAGGAGAAGGATGAAAGGCGAGATTGCCGAAGGACCTTTCCCAGTCTATCTGTCGTCGCAATTTTCGGTTGCTTTTTGCGGGCCAGGAATTTCATTGGAATAATTAAAAATTATAAATGTGCATGCAACTGAGGCTTTCCGAGCTGACCGCATTCCAAGCCAAATTAAAACCCGAAAATTGCAGTCGAGAAGCATCAAGGATGCCGAGGATGCCTTTGGCTCTTTTACCCATTTTCTGCTGTTGCTTCTGTTGATTTTAATTTGCCAAAAAATAATTAGAAAACGGAATAGAAATTAAATCTACATAATTGCTTATTCTCCTGAACCAACGACACATATTTCAACCTCCTTTTTTTATTTGTAGTAGTCTGTTCCAATTCATACGTTAATTTGTTCTTCGGAAATTGAATATAAGTTTGGTTAAAACAACCATAAACATAAAAAAACATATTTTATTAAGATTTAACAATTTGCCAATTATGAATACTTCTGTAATGCAAGTTTCAGCATGCGTCATACAGGGCGTATGCTTAATGTAAATCGAAGAGAGCGAAGCAAAAGCTGAGTAGAAGTCAAGCAAAGAAGTGCAAGCAGATAAAATATAAGGCATAAGTAGATGGATGAGTGGCTGCTGTTCAGCTCTGTACTGCATTTCCACATTCCCACACCCCGCATTTTTTCAGATTTTCCTGCTTTTCCTGCTGCTACTGCTTTTCTGCTAATGCAGCTTGTGATGATGCTGTGTTTAGGAAGAGCCAGGCAACTCTGGCGAGTGAAAAATCCAAAGCCGGAAATGAAAAGTGGCATGTGTGAGTGCTCTGCAGTGGTGGCGATAAAAGGGGGTAGGTCCCCTCCATAAGGGGGACATTTGCGGGGGATTAAGGAAAGGGGAACGAGGCGAATATGTGTGGGTGTGGCCATTTTGCAAAAGCGCAGCTGTAGCAACACTTTATCTCTCACTGTGTGTGCGTGTTTGTCTATGTAATGAGGGCAATTTAAGGGCACTTGAAGCAATTCAATTCTCACACACACTCAAACTCAACTGTCCTTCTGTCTACGTACGTGTGATGTGATGTGGGACGGGGTGTGAAGGAGGAATGGGAGAACAGACGTGGCAAGTTTTTAGTGTTATTAATATGCATGCAATGCATATGTCCGCCATTCTCCTCTACATGTGAGCTCCTGTGTTTGTGTGTGTGTGTGTGTGAGTGGCTGCCGCCATTTTGCTTGATGCCGCCATTGCTGCAGCAGCAGCAGCAGCAGCCTGTTTAACCCCTGTTTCCCCTTCCGGCGCATCCTTTTTCGGGGCAGCAGCTGCATCGAGTGCTCGGCTAGTAATATTAAGTGCCCGCCTTCAACTGCATAACGAACTACCGGGGCAGGGGTTATTAACCCATAACTGGAATACATGTGCTTAATACTTTTTTTTTATACCTTACTGAATAAAAGAGGCAGAGGAAAAGCGACTACTACAACTGCCGACTGACTGTGCATGGGAAATTTCCCAGGATTAGACGCATTAATGGATTATTTTGAGAGATTTGTTTCATTTCTATTTTCATCTTTTTGGTTTTGTTTTCGTCCTTAGTTTTCATCCATGTGGCGCAGATGTTTGTTTCGGGCTTTTGTTGTTTTTCCGGTCTTTTTTTTTTTTTGTGTTGCCTAAATTATGCAGATGAGCTCAAGGAAAAGCTTTTAACGCAGTTAAAGTTGCGGTAATGGTGAAAATTTGCTCGCTACTTAGAAGGATTCGAAAGTTCACATTCAAACATTTTTGTTGTCATTTAGTTTTGTCATGGCGGATTATAACTTTGATGAATTTCCGAATCTAATTAGTATTTATTACCACAAAATAAAACGTGAGAAATATTTTTTTTTCTATATAGCAAGTATCTTTCCAAATAGCTTTTTTAAACATACAAAAAGGACATTTTGCCAAGGAAACAAAGAAAACCATTTTCCTTTCACTCAAATTCTATGTTGTGAAGGCAACGAGGGGAAATGAAAATTGGGGTGAGACTTAAGGTGTAGCATAAATTCATATCGTTTATAACACGTCAGGCAAATACAATTAAAAATTATACTACCAGACGACGGCTTCCAGACATGTGTATATGTGTGTGTAAGGTCCTTTATACGTATGTGTGTGTGCGTATTCTTTGAACAAATGTGGATGTCTATGCGTGGGTTTTCAGTGTGTGTGCTGAATGAAATTGCGAGGGCTTCTAGTCAAAGTAATTTACACTAAATTACATGCGAACAAGCAAAATGAGAAAAGCCTACAAAGCTCTCGCTTATGTGTGTGCGTACTCTTATTTATGTGTGTGTGTGTGTGTGTAATGCACTGGTGTGTGTGCGTGTCACAGAAGAGCAACGGAAACGAAAATAATGAAGCGCGCTTTTGTGCGCACATAAGCAAAGCCAGGCAAAAAGAAAAAAAAAAACAAAAAAAATAACCCAAGAGACAAGAAAATTGAGTGGGGTGCCAAAAAGATGGGGGATGTACAAAAAAAATATCCCGCGAAATTGTGCGTTGTGTCAAGTTAAAAAAATATATACATTTTTTGTTGTACGCGAGTTTTTGTTCTAACCCTTTGCATTGGCCCCACCATTTTCGCCATTTTGCGCACGTTTTGTAAATTTACTTTTCATTTAAATAAGAGCTGGCAGAAAAAAAAATCTTGCTTATGGATAAAATCCACTTCTCAGCAGAATTTACTCCTGCTTTTAAGATAATTTTCGCTTTAGTTGTTAATGAAATGTATACAAAGTAAATTAATGCAACAACACAAAGAAAAGTCGGGAAACTTTCCTTACATTCAAGGGTCAAACAAATTAAACGAAACCAAAAAGGTTCATTGATTCAGTGTTTTTTAATTGATCAGCTACCTTTTTTTTTGTACATTTATTTCCCTTTTTTTCCGAAATCATTAACCATTAACCGCTGACCTTTTGCAGCCGTAAAGCTAATGGCATTACAATTCCAACCTGAATTTCACTTCCTTCACCTGCTGAAAGCTGCTTAACTTCAAGAGCCGCGGTTTTCACTTGCTCGCTCTTTTATTTTCATTTTGGCCAGTTTTTGCTGTTTATTTTACCCTTGTTTTTCTCTTTGTTTTCTTTATTTTTAAATTTATTTTCATTTGATTGACAGTTGTTGTTGGTGTCTTGCGTTCTCGAATTTGTCAAGCCGATTGCGGCCCGGACTTTGTGCCTTTTTAAATAAACATTAATTTTTAATGCGCAATGACGATTTAATATTGAATATCCGGTGTTGTTTATCGGCCGAATGAGCATACATATAGAAGGATATATTATATGTAAACCAATTTTTATTTGCATTTTATATTTTACGATATTATTCCGTCTGGTTTTTGTTTTTTTTTTTTTTTTTGTTTTTGAGGGGTTTTGGCCTCATCAATTACAGCTGCTGTCTGTTTGTGATGAACAAATTTCTGAATTATTAAATCGTCATCAAATTTCGTTGACTTTATTGCTTTGTTGTTCGCTTTTGGATTTTCCCACTCACATTTTGCGCACTGTTCTCGTGCTGTAAATAATATCAGTCGTTTCATTCGAATTTTTCACTTGACTCCTCGTACTTTGCTGCAATCTGTTGATGATGGATCCTTAAGCATTATACATGCGCAACTGACTGATAGAAAATTCTCTGGAAATTTATGTTTTTGTCATGAGGTCTTGAGGATTGAGCTGACAACTGAGCTGGGTTGCTCCATTTCGAAGGTATGAAAACCCAGAGGTAATATATATTTGGGTGAAAATACTTGAAATCAGATGCAAAAGAATAAAAGCACATATTGATCAAGTTTTTGCATTTTCAATGAAAATTTATTTATAAGCCGCACTTGATACTGCAGTTTGCTCAATCGATTAGTTGACCCATAGGTTATATTTCTATATATATACATATATAACTTTTTCCCAACTCCACCTCATCGATATCTGACAAAAAGTTTGTTGGCCTTAACTTCTGTTGATCTTCGAATTGTGTGTGAAATTCAAGAATTTTGTGTACCTCAACTTTATGCAAACAGACAGGCAGAAAGGACGGCAGCTTGGAGGCATGTCAATAATAATTGCAGTGCTGCAGGGCCACGCCCCCTTGCACTCTGCCACCCTCCCCCCCCACCCCTTTCACCTTAGCCAGATTTGTCAGGGTAACCTGACCAACTCATGCATTATCCTTGGGTTTTACTATTCAAATATTGTTAGCTTAACCGAGTTGTCAGTTCCGAGCCAATGCATTTGCCTTTGCCTTTGCCTTGCTATATATTTTTTTTTTGTTCCCCCAACACGAAAGACAAACACCAGTTGCCCCCACTTTCACCCCCCCTCCCACCCATCCGAACAGTGTGTGTAATTTCAGATTTTTCCCCGCCCCTCATTTTTTTTTTTTTTTTTTTTTTGTACTTTGACAATGTTTGTACAGAAGCGAGATGGGATGGTGTATGTATGAGGCGTTCTGGTTTGGTTTCTATTCTGCTCGGGGTTTTCCTGCCTGCTCGTTGTCTGTTTGTTGTAACCTGGTCACACAAAGTAAAACCAGAAAAAAAAAAAAATAGAAGAGAAAGAACCAGAACAAACAGTCATTCGATTGAATAATTTCAGGAGGTAGAGAATCGAGGAAGCGGGAACGAGACACATCCTGCACATCATCATCATCAAAGTGCAAGAAGTGCATAAACTTTGGCCCAAGTTTTTATGTCATTTGCGATAAGGTGGTATATAGACAGCACTATAAAATCCGAGGGAAGAATAGAAAGAAGGGGAAGACCATCGTCTGTCAATAATATTAAAACTTGATGAGTTTGTCGTCGTCCGCCCAATCTGATTATAAATGGGTGTGATAATCATGCTCACACCAAAAGAAAAAGAAAAAGAAAAAAACACCTGGTCATTTAGATCGCATTTCGTCCATTGTGTAGCGGAAACATTTGCTGCCACATCCTGGCTGCCTTTGTGACTCCTTTTATCAGCACTTCCGTTATTTGCTGGCAGGACCTCCGAATCCCAGCTATCCCATCCCATCAGCTGTGTTGATTTTTCTCCATGTGTCGCAAAGAGTTCACAGCTTCACAACTTGGCTAGCTGGACTGCGATGTGTCAATAGCAGCAGGAGGCTAATGGAATTGGAATTGAAATGGAAATGGAAATTGTCAAGGGGATTTTACAAATATTTATATAAAACTGCAATTGTTGTTCCCGCCTTTGTGGTGGTCAGTCTGTGGAGTACGCTCAAATGGTTTAAATGGTGTCTCAAATCTTCAATCGTTTGTGTATGTCATCTATTAAATATGTTTTTGTGTTGATCCACATAGTTAGTAAAAGCGAATTTAATACGATAGCTATAATAATATTTTACAATCTAATAACTATGCTATTATTCAAAAATATTAGCAAGTAACTATTGTTTCTTGAGTTTGCAGATATTAGCATTTCCTCAACTATTTATATTCTTGAGCACAGAATAACCGCAAATATGGAAATTCTAATTGAGTTGCAAATAGATTGTTACAACTTTACACAGCCACTCAGAGAAAATTATATTGATTGCAATGCCAATCAGTTTATTAAGGAATAAAACCACTTTTGAGGAAAAGAAATTGGTTTGACATTTGAATAATTTCGAGAATTTTCGTTTGCTGCTCACGTCCATAGAATCCAGCTAGAGGATAAGCCTTTTGCATACTTTTGGGCTTGGTCACATCAATTAAAACGGATGCTCCACCTCTCATTTGCAAGAAGTTTGTGCACTCTGGCATTTTCCCGAAGAAAACTTGGTAACAAGCTTCAAAGGAGAGTTTCCCAGGGCAAGTTCAACCCTCTGTCCCTTTGAGCTCGTAAAATGCTCAAATGCTAAAGAAACTGGGCGCCAGTCAAGTCATAAAACTGCCGGCCTCTGTGTATATGTATGCATGTATCTCTACTTCTTCGCCCGGGAATTTGTATCTTCTGGAAGTTGTGTATCTTTTTGCGGCTGTCGCTGTGCGTGGCATTCAGTTTGTTGAGTTATATGCCAATTGGCAGTTGCTTTCCATTTGGCCACATAAACTTTGCTGCTTTCCATACGCTCCACATGCAGAACCTCGCCCAAATCCTTTTCTCGTCCTGGATAAGATATCCACTAACCAGATGGGTTCTCTGCCTTCGCTTCTGGCCATGAAAGTTTAATGAATCTCGCGCCTTGAGTTCATTTCTTACACGCCTGTAGATGGCATAAAAACTCTTGACAAGGTATTATTTTCTTTCCTTTACTTACCCTGTGCGCTTTTTCTTTTAATGTCATCGCTTATTATGCAAAATTGTTGCTGATTCGCTTGATTTTTATTTTCTTTTTATGCGTAAATATCATTCAACTTGCGGTTGGCACTTGCAGATACATTATTTCTGGTGAATGGGAATATTTGTTTGGCCTACTTGTATCCACAGACTTTTGTGATGGCATTTAAATATATATATCCGAGAGCAAATGATGGGTTTTGTTTTATTGCGATTTCTGGTTTAACAGGTGCTTAGGTAGCTACAATGCCATTAAAATGTTTACCAGTTGTATTAGTTATGTAAAGGAACTAACTGAATATAATTTTTAACTAATATTTTTTCCAATTTTCTTTCGTTTTAGGTAAGTCAACATAGACAACAAGATCCATTTCGAAGATAACTTTAAAAACTGGTTAAGTAATGAATAAAACTTTTATAAAGTGCAAGAAAAATTCACAATTATTGTTATAACTTTAAAATTTCACTCGTAGCTTAAAAGAATAACAATAATTTTCCAACCTGTCGGATGCACATTTAAGGCTTAAAATATACTTTTACACTATGGTTTCTGCTGCGGTTGCTGTCTCGGCCAGTAAATTCACATTTGTTTTTGGTGCGATCGCTTCGTTTCGGCAACGTGGCCATCGCTCGCATACCATGTCCAGGTACATTATCCATTAAACCAAACTGCCGGCCGCACATTTGTCAAGGCTAATTGCCTGGCCGAAACCGAAGCCCCATTGGAGCTGACACGCACCTTCTCCGCCGTGGCCAAAAGCCCAACATCCAACAACCAACGGCCCACATCCAATGGCCGTAACCGGAGCCGGAGAGGATGCCCCAGAGTGCCTCCTCCGGCTTTTCGAATCCGACGGCTGGCTCAGCAGGATACTTTCATGCACACATGTACACAGCCGACAGACACGCATTCTGTCTCAATGGCATGTTTGGATTTTTAATGGCCAACACCAAGGGCTCAGGCTCGGTCTCGGTCTCGGTTTCGAGCTCTTAGATTTTTCGACAGAGATTTTTCCGCTACGCTTGAATTTGCTCATAATTTTTCGCATCGCCCAACATACACATACAATACGCACGCGTTGGGGGCAAAAATCGATTGAAACTTGTTGAGATGGACGTGTAGTCCTTATTCTCAAGTAATTTCATGTATTTTTAATGCATGCCATGAAAATACATCAGGCCAGGTTTATACCAACTGGCCTACCAGCCCAACCAGACCGCACTCGACAACATTAATCATGTTAAGGTTTCCTTTGGCTGCCTTTTGGTCCCTGGAACACCAGAACATGTGTACATCCTTTGGGCCAGAGGCAAAAATCCATTTATTAGGGGCAACTAGTTAGTGCTCGAGGGATGGCCCACACCTAGTCAGACTTATAGTTTTTTTTTCACATTTAAGGCTTGCACAGTTTTTCATTTAGTAGGATTAAGGATGAGAGTTTGTAGTTGTTTATAGAAAATGTATATATTTATTATACACAGTTATGCAGCTTGAGATGTCTGTAGATATGGATCTTAATTAAATTGTCAAACTTAAAGCTATTAATTCAGAAAAAATGTAACTAAGAACTAAACTACAACTGCCGATTATTATTATTTATTGTTTGTGGTAATCTTAAGCTGCACAAAAATTTGCATGATGAAATGACTCAGAAATCTATCTCACATTGAGGCATAATTTAATTCTAAATTCTTTAATACAATTTATTAGTTTTGGCTGTCAGCTATAAATTTAAACCCTACCACTATACGGTATCCCGAAATGCGACTTCAAATAACTAGAAAATGTCACATTTTTGGGCTGTGCTCAAAGGGATTTGGTCGTGTGCTAAATCCATGGCTGCAAGTGAGATTTTTGCCTTAGCTTGTGGATATTTTTCAATAGCCACTCACTGTGGTAGCATGTCAGAAGGGGGGGGGGGGGAGTGTGGCAAACTAGACGGTAGGTTACTCCTTTCTTTCTGATGATGCTGGTTGTGCTGGGCCCATGATTTAGATGCGGCGTTGCCTTCCATGCCTTCAGTCTTAAACAACAATGTCACCATTTTGGGCTATTTGCCGTGCGGTCTTTACCCCCGAAAACCCTCATCCTTTCACGTGCCACATCCTTCCATGTACCCTCCCCCCAAAGTACCTCCTTCACCTGCCTTGCCACTAAAATGCCGGCGAACATGAAAATTAGAGAAAGGTGAAATTGCACGAAATGAGTTTATACCTTGGCTACGCACAGTGGCCAAACATATTTACATGTCCTCAGGTGTGTGTACTCTAGCCCCTTCTGTGTGCGTGTGTGTGTGTGTGCTGGAGCGCGTGTGTGCAAGGATTCTTTACATGCGTAATGATCGAAATGGTGCTGGCGGCTAACCAGTGGTGTGGGCTATAAAAGGGGAACACTACAAGAATGCTACTTCTTTTTTACTCTTTATAATATAACCTTTATTGCTTAAAAATTCCTTAAAGTTTTCTTTTAAGTTTTTTTTTTGCTTTGGCAAGCACGCCTAAAGCTCTTTAAAATCTCACAACGATATCCGAGCATACTTACAGTTAATTTTTTCCTTCTTTAGCAAACTTTATAAGCCGAATGCCCCAACAATTTGGAAGTTTGTGCACCTAAACTTTGTTAAACTTTTTTCTGCGATACACATACATTTTCTCACCTTTTCGAATGGCTCCCCGCTGACTAAGCCACTGGCTGACGGTTAAGAGCTGTAGGAGGCAAAAAAAAAAAAAAAAAAAAAATAGGGAAAAAAGCGAGACCTCCTCCGGACGTAATAACAAAGCCTCTTGTGCGTGTGTGTTAGTGTTATAGGCCGCATATGTGCGTATCGCAGTGTAAGTGTGTAACCTTGATGATGGGACTATATATGGGGGCGTGGGCTGAAAGTGGGTGGGGCTCTTGTAGAGGTTAGCTTATAAAACGCGCCGTTTCGTTGGCTGTAAGCTACTTGTCAAGCGGTTGTTGGGAATGAGCGGATGGGCCTAGGTTTACGAGGGGAGCCCGATTGGGGCAACTATCTAAAGAGGGCCGGCAAATGCTTAGGGTTCGCTTTCTGTGTCCCCTATCGTCCATTCCCTCCGCACGTACATATACATCTGAAATGAGGGCTCTTTGCCGGAATTCCATCGCAAACCCACTAACTTAAAGCTTTGCTGATTTGCATCATATATAGGATATACACTATAGTATATCCTAAGCAAAAGGTTCTGGGCTTCCATCCAATATCCGTTTACTAGGTTTGCTTAAGGGGGAAATAGCTAATGTGCCAGTTTAAAAAGCTGGCTAAATTTATTTGATAAACAAAACCAAGTATTTCTGGAACCTAATATCTTACTTGCAAGCTTGAGAACATTGAGGTTACTAAGACTAGTACTTTATATAAATAAATACAGCTGATTTATTCAAATCGCATAAAAATAATAAAATATTTAAAATATTTAAAATATTTAAATATTTAACAGCAAGCAATAATCTACCGAACAGAGGAATTCAGACTTTTCGAATGATACACCGAAAGGCAATAGAACTAGTGAGCTTCCGACATGGTTGGCTAAATCTTCCGATGCTCCTCTTGCAAATATCGCCTGCCACCCCCCCGCCCACTGGGCCACCAAGCCCCTCCGCACAGCCCCCTGGCATCATCATGGGACTTTGCTGACTTGTCAAGCAACATTCCGTTTTAGTTTTGTTTCTTTTTGCCATGTTTTGCAGTCAGGTTTTAGACATAAGATATAGACAAGAAAAAAAACCTAACCTAACCTATCTTTGGTCATTGGAGGATACTTGAAACTCGTTCCCTCTCTCTCTCGCACTTTTCGCCCTCTCACTTGCTCTTTTGGGAGCCTTTGGCTCGCTTTACGGTACTTTTGTCAGTCGAACGGCCTTCGCTGGCATTTGGCTAAAAAGCGGCAGAGCCAACTGCAAAAGTTGCTTGCCTTTGGCCCCGCTCCCACGCTTCTGTCTCTATCTACTCCATATCGCCCCTCTCTTTCTACGATTGCCGATGTGCCTGCTGTGACGTATTACTGCAGATTATTTGCTAGTTTTTTACGCAGATATTCTACTCTTTCAAAGGGGCACTGCTAAATCTTTAAAATTCATTTTTAAAATTCGTTTTATTTTTACAAATTTGTAATATATATATTATATACATATATGATCGGTAAGAAAATTTATTAATTTGATTCCTGATCATTTTTCATAATAAAAATAATTAGTTATTATCTATTATTATTATTTGGGTGGTCATATGTTGATATTTGTCTTAAAAAAAATATATATATATAAATATATAAAAGCAGTTGCCTGCCTTATAAAAAACCAATGCCAACATTGTGTATGGTGGTTAGTTTAACTCCAAAAAAGGCCATTAAATCAGTTTAATATTTTTCGCCACGTTGCAAAATTTGACCACAAACCAATAACAAGCTTAGTTGGCCAATAAGTTAAATTGGTTGAAGAAAAAAAGCAAAACAAAATGACAAGACATTAATTGCACAACCAAATTAACACAGAATTCGGGACAATTTTACATAGAAGACACGGAAGCATTCGCTGTGGAAGAGAATTTAAGACTCGGATCCTTGAAAAGATTCAGTTTTTCTTTTCCCATTCTGGTGATTTCGGTTTATTGTTCCCATTGTTTTTGCCACTGATTTCTTGTTTTTTTATGTTGTATTTATTTTATCTACTCGTTAGCAACATTTTTGTTTGGTTTCAGTTTCGTTGGGGCTTTTGTCCTTTGGCATTAGTTCTTTTGTTGAAACTTTTTCAGCTTTTCCTATAAGACCATTTCCCTCTTGTTTCTGTCTGCGTTTACACGCGCATTAAATTTTGCCATCTTTTTTTTATATATATTTGTTCTAGCAAAGACTTTTGGAAAAGTTTGCGGCTTTAAGTTGAGAGTTCTCTTCTGCAGACAAGAGATTTCCTTTTGCCGCCTGCTGCTGCTGTTGACGTGTGGGAATCTTTTTGAGAAAGAGATAGCTAGTGGGCTTCCATTTGGTGTCATTTTCATGGTTAATTAATAATGCACCAAGCTTGCCACTCAAGCAACTGGCAACTGCAACTGCCAACAGAATTTTCACCACCACTGCTTTCAGGAAAAGTTTTCCCGGCTGCAATTAAACCGCAACTCTTGAAATGCCGACAAATTCCCTTTTGAACTTGCCCAAAATGGAGAACTCGAAACTTTTCTCGATATAAGTTGAAGTTATCCCCCTCGATTTCTGTACAAGATTTTTATTGCCCCAAACAAAAATTTCTCGATTTCGTTCGCTGACTTTTTTTTTTTTTTTCCATTGTGGTTTTCTTAACAAGGGTGATTCTTGGCAAGTTGTTAATAATTGGCGATCTGGCCAAAAAGTTTTTCGGTTTTGCCTACAATAAAATTGGTTTGTACCAGTTGTAAATGAAGTTTAGGTTTCTTGGGGATTAGCTTCATGTTGGCTGGGATTATATCATAAAGTTGACACCTTCTGAGAGAGGGGCATTCGCATAAATTAGGGAGTTATGTGGCAAAAGCTTTATTATTTTTATGCGAATTTATGGAAGTTTATGTTTATGGCGTAGGCCTGGTTTTTATTGGGCTCTTTAATGTCGTGTGAAATTGGTGGCGAGCCTTAAATAGGCAAGCTTAAATTGATTAAGATGTAAAAAAAAAATATTTTCGAAGTTACTGCTTTACCACGTGGAGCATGTAATTTTACCACATGATATTATTGGAGTGTATAGAACAAGTTAACAGGAAATCCATATTACCATAATAATGTCTAAAATTGCTTAAGCATAAAACCAACAAAATTAACTCATATCTGGTTGATTTTCTTAGACCGCAATACCGTATAGGCTCTTCTAGGAATATAACCTTTTTTCTTGTATAAACTTTCCTGGTTCCCGTCACAACAACAACAATAAATTCGGTAGAACAGAAAATGACTAACAGCAGTAGTTGCAATAATAAAAGCAGCAACAACAAAAGCCACGCTCCACAGAATAACAGTCGCATTCTCAATTCTCAGTTGCAGTTGACGTCGACGTCGACTGCGACAGAGGCAGTAGCAGCGCCTGAGGAGCGGCCGGCAAAATATTTGCAACGAACCGGCAATAGAAAGAGACCGAAGAAACAGACAGAAAGAGACGGACAGACCGGAGAGACAGACATAACACAAGAGCGCAGTGCAACTTGCCCGGCAACTTTACACTAAGAAAAATAGTTGGAACTTGAAATGCAAGATTACTGTGACTCTCAATTGTAAATCATACAAAATGGTATCGATTATTTCTAAAACTCATTTTTAAACTTTAAAAACTTCTTTAAACTGTCTTAAGCAACTTTAATTAACTGAAATCTTAGTAATCCCCTATTGAATCTCCAATACGATTGAAATTATTCTCTGTGTACAACATCTGCTTTTGTCTAGCCAAGGAAAACCTGCTGGTCTGCCTCCCACTTTTCGCCACTATTCCCCCCACCACTGCACCTTTGGCTCCACTGGAGTTGCATGTGAGAGAGCGCCAAACGATAACAGTAAAAAAAACACCGACAGACACACTTACATTGCAAAATTGCGACTACAATATACCCGTTAGCGAAAAAATAGTATAATATGTAATATATTTCTTTCAACTAATTCTAATAATTCATTTAATACATCATTTCTAATGCATCTAAAAATTTTTTTATCGAGCTTATATTATACCAACCATCAAGTAACTTTGATGAACTTATCTATTGTATATCACAGAAACTGCAAAAGTAACTCTGATACCCTGTAACCCGTCGAGTACTGGGTAATAAAAGCCCAAGTCTCGACTCACATGCAACGCAGCGCTGCCCAGAGAGCCACTGCGACGCCGACAGAGGCTTGACTTCAGTTTCAGATTCAGAGTCTAGAGCACGTTCGGCAATTAGTTGAACTTCGTTGCTCGACCCGACGAGACGAAAACGAATTGAAATTGGAGAAATTCCCCAAAAACACACACAAAACCCAGACACGGGAAGAGCAGCAAACGGTCAAAGTGAAGAGCCAACAAACAAACATACAACAACAAACTCCAACGGGCGCGCAAAAAAAGCCAACAACTTTTGACAGTGCACAAAAATCTAAATAATTTGTTAAGAGAAAATCATTTGCAAGCAAGCGCGGCTATATAGAGAGGGTAAAAAGTGAATTGAACTTTGGCAACTTTGAACTTTGATACAAATGCAGCAACAACAACAGCGGCAGTAATAAAGAATCGCAACCGGCAATGTCTGGCTGAAATTCCCAACCTCCTCCTCCACCACCCAATTGCACATCCCTTTTCGACCAAAACAACCCCCCTTTGACGACGCCCCTGCTGCTCTGCCAGCGGCGACGTCGACGCCAGCGCCTCCGACAAATTTATCGATTTTTTCAGCCGCCACATTTGTTTGTACTTGCGTCGCGTGTTGTTGCTGTGTTTGCACTGGCATTTTCCCATTTTCCGGCTTTTTCATAATGCTCAAAATGATAAATATTTGTTATATAGTGTAATTACTTTCAACAAATCGAATTTGTTGATTAAAAAATAAGGAATTTAAGAAAGAAAGCTTCCTTTTATATACGTGCAAGTTCCAAGTTGTGTTTGTGTGATTCTGTGTGTGTGTGTGTGCATGTCTGCGCTTGTCTGCCAGGATTGCCACCTTTCCCAAAAATAAAAGAGGAGCAAAGCAAGCTAAATACACGCCAAAAGCAAGCAGAACACTTTTTTGGTGGCCACTCCCCAGCAAGTTGAGTCAACGCTCTGCGACTGAAAAACAAAAGTAAAAGTTCAAAAAGGTAAATATTTTGGGAAAGGGAATGTCAGTTTTGTAAACCGAAAGTAAAAGTTATTAATACTGGGGTTTCCCACAGGCGATTAGACAAAAACTACAAGCTGCACAAGTGAATTGAATAAGTAGCAGAGTCTATTTAGCTATTATTCATGCGCTATTAATAAACTTTTTATGACTAATTGAGGTACACTACAAAAATAATGTGTAACGATTTTGAATGTTTCTCGATCTTCAAAATATTATTTTAAACTTTTCACTGTAATACTGTTAAAATTAAGAATAATTTGAAATGGCAGCTTTATAAGTGAAAATTATTTATGTAACATATCTAAAGATCGAGTAGACATTCCCACCAGTAGTGGACAAATTTTTTATTTCGAGTGTAGAGCGCTATCACAATATCGCGATAAAGCTTTTTCCATTTCACGACTGCAGAATCACTGCAACAGTTTGAGGACGTGCCAACACCAACGCGACACAGAGTACCACCCCCCATCCCCCCTGCCATTCTAATGCCACCATCCGTCCCATTTCCCATCATCATTATCGCCGCTGTCAGCGTCATCGCCATTCGCCCACTCGTTGCCTTTGCATTTCAGCGTCTTTTTGGCGGTGGCGTTGTGGGCGTGGCCAGAGAAGGGGCGGAGGGGGGTACTCTTTTTGGGGCTTGCCAGGAAGTTGCGCTAATTTTGAGCGGAAGTTTATTGCCAGCTTCATAATTTGTCTGTCGCCGCTGCTGTTGATTCTGCCGCTTTTCCGCCGCCCTCCCTTTACTTTATCACTTTTCCAGCTGCTGCGGCTCCTGCGGGTGCTTCTATTTTGATGGCAATTACTGTACGTTCTGACTAAAATGAAATTCTGCCTGCCTAATCCCATTAAATATCTCGTGAATTGCGCTAATCAAGTTGTTAATTTAATGTTTGCTAAATTTTTAATTGAATTATGAATAAATGAAATTTCATTTCCAGCTCCCCTTGCTAACTCTATCTCGCTCTGACTTCATCTTCGCTGTTTGTCTTTGTCAAGTTGGTTAATTAAAATAAATTACATGTTGAATATTGTACAAAAGCCTCTTCTGTGTAACCAAATTGGCGGAGTATTGAAACGGGCGGTAAGCGGCGGGAAGGGAAAATTGTTAACTAGCCGAAGTTGGGAAAATTTTTGACTAACGAATGCTGGAAGTTAGTTGGTCGTAGGGAAATGCAAAAGACTGATGCTGATGAGTTGACAAAGGCAACGACCGCAAAAATAATTTCGCAAATTTCTGATGCGCAAACGAAGGCATAGAAGCGGACATTTCTATCTGCAAAAGGCTCTGATAATTTTTAAAAAGGGAAGCCTTTTTTAGTATTGAAAAACAGGCCCAATTTACTGGTATATTTTTGTTAACCTGCTGTCTATTGTGTTGTGTTCCTTATGTGTGGGCAAAATCACCTTTATTTCGTTGCCTGTTGCAAACACTATCTACTTTCCTACTAATCAGCACACTCATACGCCCCGTTGTGCGACGACAACGCCGAACATCAGACGTCTGCAATTTCGATGACTACGGCAGCAAGTTTTTGTCGCCTATACGCCTGGATGGACTGACTGTCTATTGGAATACAGCAGCAACCAGTGAAATTGCAACAAAGTTGTTGCTGGATGGTACATCTGCAACAGTCTGCAGATTGCTAATGGCCATTGTTAGCGAATCGTGTTTTGAGGCGGGTATGAAGTTGCCAGCGACCGAGAAGAATATGCTCAAGCAAAAGTGTGGAAGCAGTGTGACAAAGAAAGGTAGATGGATAGAGACTATAGCACATTCCAATACCTACTAGTATATATCTTGGTTCAAGACTTCAATGTTGTTGAACCGTTAGAAACGTCTTTGCTTCGCGTCATTGGAAGATGTTCGTTCTGCCCCTCGCGGTTTTCTTCGCCCATTCGCAACCAGTTCTCTCCGTTTTCCCCCTCTGTGAATTTTCACTTTTCTGCGAAGCTTTATTCCTGTTTTTTTTTTTGCAGCATTTTTGCTTTTTCCTTTGGCGTTGTTCCGTTTGCCGTTGTCCAACATCCAACATAGTCTAATGCATCCGCTTAGCCTCGCCTCGTTCTCTGAATGGAATGGCTTAGCCAGCAGCGCCAAAGCCAAAGCCAGTTAACGCCGAGCTGTGCTGGCCCAAAGGGGTTTTCCACGGTCGGTGCGACGAGGAGAGGGGTGGAAAATGCGTTTAGAGCTTGACAGTCAATGCACCTGCTCACGGACTTTTCTTTGTCCGCATCCGCAGCCGCCTCTTTCCCTCTCGGGAGATTGTCATTGTCTGGTTTTTTATCGCTGCTCTCTCAATCTATCTATCTATACGTAGATACATATCTCTCCCTCTGACCAACTCCTCCTTCTTTTTTCCTTTTTTTTTTTTATGCAGCTGATTTCCATTTAATTGATTTCACATTCCATACGCGTGATTCATTTGCATCCATTTCCACATTTGTCCAAATGGAATAGAAGTGAAGTTTGGATGATTGGTAGTTGAAACTGAGGAAGCCTTTTACGAAATGACGTTTATAGTATTTGTTAATGAGAGGATATATCCTGGTAAAGGCATTAAAAAATGTATGCTTGGCATTAAAACGATGATTGTAATATTTAGTAGAGTGTAAAAACAAATGTTGTAAATGGTTAACAACGGCAAGAAAAATTTCGACAGCTCTTTACAAACTTATCACAGCATGCAAAATTCATATGCTAATTGTTGTTGTTAGCTACATCTTCGAAGTTTATGCATATATTTCGCTTACTACTCAATCTATAAGCAAGTGATTTAAATTGCATTTTTCGAAGTTATTAAAAGTTCAGTTATGATTTATTCTTTAGTGTGCTGTCGAACGTGACTTTAAACAACTACTACCCCCGCTGAGATGCAAAATTGATGCTGTTACAAGCCACCCACGGATCTCCACGAATTTTCACTTTAGTCCAGCGCAATTATGACCATAATACCCGCCATCAATTTCCGTTATAATCACCAGGCAGCCAACCGAACATTGAGGGCCACTTATTCCATTGTCACCTTATGCCACATGGTAAATGTTCATTATGCCTTTTTATATTCGCCTTTTGTGGGCGGTCGGTCTGCAGGGATAGGGTGAAAGTTAACGAACCATAAATCACGGGCACGATCAATGTCCGTCTCTATATATCTATATGCCATGTCTTCGATGCATTCCATGCAATGATATAATGACATCAATTACATGCCATAACATTTTGCATGTGCAATTTTGCCTAGTGTCTGCCTCCCTTTCACTCCAACAGCATGGGGTGGGGAGGGGGTAAATATGGGAGGGAGGTTGGAGTTAAAGGGACCTCCCACCACTTAGCGCCAAACGACCGAAAATGGCCAAGGGAACGGAACTGAACAGAACGGAAAATACAGTTATTTAAGGCCTAAAACAATTGCATGCCTCGCTGGCTTTTCGGCCGATTCTGGTTTTTGGGCCCAGGCTATCCATCTATTACGACCATATCTCCATCTCCCTCGCGAAAGCCAAAGCCCCCTTTACCCCTTCGCCAGCACGTTTTTGGCCCACCCACCACTTGCAGACTGTTTAAATAGACAACCGTCTGGGTCTGGGGTCTGAGTTTTCAGTCTGGCCGTGCTTTAATGCGTCGCTTTCCCCCACTTTTTGCTTCCTTCCCCCCCCCCCCGCTCACGACGATTTTCCAGCCCCTTCCGACCCCCCCCCCCCCTCTGAAATGCACTTGAAATGCTTTTTCCAAGCGCATTTTCATTTATTTTATTGCAGGTTGTTTTTGCTGCTCTTGTTGTCTCTGTTACTGAGAGGTTCCTCTGCAGCGATATGCAATTTGTTTTATACGCTCATTGCCTGCACCGTCTTTCCTTGCCCGGCTCGCCCCCTTTAAGACCACAAACCCCCTGAAAATCTGCACCCATGCCTGGCCTCTGTCTCTTTCTCTTTCTATCTGTCTGGTTGCCTATCGAGCGCCGTCTATCTGTGTTTCATTCCCTTCTTTGTATGCCTCGCACGAGGCAATGGATCAAGTGGGTATATTAGTTTGCATTTACGTTCTAAATTCTTATAATATATTAATTTTTTGAAATATTCAATTTAAATTTGACACCTTTCTTAGCCCTTCAGCAATGTTCTAGTTCTGTGTGTTTGCCTTCATTCTGCGAATCACAGGGCATTACCCATTCGACCCATTTCTTGTATTTACTTCGACTGCGTGCCACTTGCGCCTTTGGGGCCGCGTTCAACGCTCAGCGTTCTAAATTAAAGCCTGAAGAGGAGGCAACTGCAACTCGAACGTCAGTCGCCGCTATTCACGCCGCTCCACTCCACTCCATTCGATTCGCGTCGAGTCGACTAGACCAAGCAAAACTCGTCTGCGGAATGAGACTTAACAAGTGGAAAAGTCTAAAACCGCAATCAAGTGGCAAACAGACAGACCAATACACACAAGAAATACTTTTTTGTATTATAGAGAATTTTGTTTTATTTTTAGAAATTGCCAATCAAACACATAAACCAATCAAACAGAGTGGGAGGGGAGGAGATGGATGGATGGATGGATGAATGGATGGGGTAGTGCAGTTGTTACCTTGATGGATTCGAACTGACTGCAGGTAGTTACAGACGATTTGGTCCCGCCCACTGGGCTGTAGCGCCCATCCAAGTTGGTCAAGTTTTTGGCCAACTTGTCCGCTTGACGGTTGACTTGAGTCAAGTGGAATTGGCTTGACTTGTTGGCCCATTTGGCATTGTTTTGGCTTCAACAAACAGTGTCTAGCATTGACATTCTTGAAATGCCAGCCACGCCCATTTATATCGCCATTTGCATGCAAGTGGGAATTTCACACTTTTTCCACAACATTTGAATTAATTAAAATCGTCGCACTTTGTGTTCATTTTGTTTTAAGCCCAAATATGGTTAGCAGCCATAATTATTTGTAAATATTTTATCCATAAGCAAAGTATATTCTCTTTTGTCTATGAAATATTTACAATATTTTTAACATCACGGAATTTCATTTACTTTTAATCGCTATTTTTTGGTGGCTTTTTAAGTGCCCCATGCATTAAATATTTCAGCGAACATCATTAAAATTTTGCAGAATTTTTTATGCCTATACATTTATGCACATAAATTGCCATTTGCCATTTTGCGGTGAAACAAACACAAAAACGAATTTTTCGTGTGTCCTATCTACCTTTTTATGGTAGCTTTCAAAAATTTGCATATTTCTCATTTGTTTTCGGTTTTTTTTTTCCTTCGTGTAATTGCCCGCCAGGAAATGGGCATAAAGGAATTATATTTAATTTTTTATGCAAGCATAAATCATAGGCGGAAAAGATGCGAAATTGATATGAATGCGAATGATATAACAGCAGTTTGAAATTCAATTTCAGAGTTCCGTTCTGGATTAGAGGTTCATTTGATATATGGCCTGGATAAAAAGACAAAATATAAAGTAAATACGAAGTTTATTCGTGCGTCAAAAATTTATTCGTTTGATACACGCAAACCATTAAATATTAATATGTTAGACGCTTAAAGGACTAGATTTATTAAAAGCCCATAGGAAGTTGAAAATGTCCAGCAATATTTGTAAATATTACGCATACGCCTCGTTGTAGATTTTCAAAATTCAAATGCTGAGTACTAACTAATTCATAGAAATTTTTTTTAAGCATCTATTTCATTCTATTCCGTTGAGAAGTATTTAATGAAATTCTTTCTGCGTCTTGTAGCAATGGTTAGGATTTGCTACTTTTGGACATTACTCATGCGCCACGTATTACGTTTTGAGTGAATAGGAGCAAGACAAATGCAAATGAAAGCCAAAAGAAAATGTTAATTAACTGTTCTCGTCGTGTGCTTTTTTATTAAATAATCTTAAATAGAATTACGTGACTTTGTTGCGCTTGCCAGACACTTAATTATATGTTGGCAAACCCACACAGACACTGTCATTAATGTGCACATATACGCACACCGCACACATGCATAGATAAACACACACACACCTTCAGTTCGTTTTCATGTCCAAGTGGTTTGCGAGGTTGGTCTTTGGGGTTTTTGGACTGCTGGCGGGGAAGGAAAAGCGCTTAGCTGTTTTCCTTTTATTATTTGCTTACATTTTCCTTTATTTCATTTGGCTTTACTTTGCTGTTTTCATACATATTCACACACAGATATACACACACCCCTAATCTCACTTCTGTTGATTTTTATTTCGTTTGTAGCCTTTTCTTTCGCTGGAGGTTAAGTATCTGTTTACATTTCTTTCTACACCTTATTCATTAAGTGCGTTTTGCCCCCGAGTATGTGTGCGTGTGTATCTGTGAGCGTAGTTGTTTATTTTTGTGGCCTGCAGTAGATTTATTTATTATTTGTCTGTGTGTTGGTGAGAAGCCAGCTGCCACTCAGCGATCAAATTCTCGAGTATCCTAGTTTTATACTGTATGAGAATTTAACTTGCTTTGTAGATTATACAAACTAACTTTCAGGTGGTAAATCATTTCACAAAACAGTATACTTAATCCAAATATCTACGTTCTATGTTTATCCGCACTTTTGGCAGCTATCTTTCGCTAAGAAAATAAGGGTACTTACCCATTGGTTTGGCAACCAATAATTTGCACCGTTGTTTTCCATTTCTTTGACTTTTATTATGCGCTTGCAACCATTTGGTTTAATAGAAATTTTTGCTTTATGTCGAGTGTTTCGCTGGAATTGAATTCGATTCAGCTCATTTCGGTATTTTGCCGCCCACCGCTGAGCCAGCAGCATTAAATTGGTGGTGGCCAAGAAAATTGTTCAGCAGGGATAAGCTTTCTGCTGTTGGCTTCTGCCACACTGCTACACTTTTTTTTTTCTACGCTTGGCCTCATAAAAAGTTCATTCGCCCAAATGGCCAAATGTTTACTGTGCTTCAATCTAGCTCCTGGCCAGCCCCTGCTTGTTGCCACGCCCACATTTGATTCGCATGTAGAATGTTTGTGTTGTTCTGCTGTTGCGGTTGCCTCTAGCCAATTGTTGTTTATATTTTTGGCTTATTTTTATTGGCCATTTTTGCTGGCATTGTTTCGCTGGTCGGTCTCCTTTTGCTGTCGAGTTGATTGCCTGGCTGGCTCCTTGCCGGGAAATTGATTTGCATTTGTTTGTGGGGTGGCAGGGAAATTGCACAGATCTCTCGATAATTGAAAATTGTATTTCGCACGATTGAGGGTCAAAGGTTAGAGGGAAAAACTTCATTGGCAATGAGCTCACATACGAATGAATATACGAATCGGGAAAAGAGTTACGTATATATTAGAGATGACAAGGAGCAATAAAATATTGTGTTCCATGTACACAAAATAAAACTTTAGCCTTTTTTTATTTTAAGTCTAGAGATATGTTCAATTACCTAATTGCTTACATTTATATTTTTATTTCTTTGACATTTTCATGCTCAATTATTCTTGCACAAAAGTTTCAATGCAACTCGCACATTTGTATTCTTCACGTTCAGTTTCGATGACCATTCTTGCTCATTTGGCATCACTTTGAGGCCATTACAAACTTAATGGCAGAACTTCTGGCCAACATGATGAGGTCACCTTCTGATCCAAAAAAAAAAAAAAGTTGGAAACACAGGGGAAAAACTCGTGCATAAGGGAGTGGAATCAGCATCGTCCCACCAACAAACTTAGCTTCACTTTTTATTCAGTTCTGTGCAAATAGGAGAAAGCAGCTGCAGTTTGCAGTTGCCGAGTGGAAAATTTAATTACATGCAAATACCGTTGACTGTGCAGGGACAGTGGATTGTGGGACTGCTTTTTTGCGGCCAGGATCCTATGGCCAACATGCCAAAGGACTCGAAAGGACGATGATGCCATGGCCAAAGGACAATCGTCTGACGGTTTCCTTGTTATTGTTGCAAGTGAAGTGGTGGCTCAAAAAAAAACATAAAACAGAGTTTTCTTTTAGCTGCAATTGCAGTTGTTGTGGGAGCTATATCCTTCCACATGCAAACACCAAACACATACATGCATACATACATACATACACACTTATATGTAAATCCTTCCCATAAAACTCGTTATTATTCCTGCTTTGTTTTCCACTCCTTTTTTATTCGCTCCTATGTTTTGTTTTATCTATAGTATGAAACTCTTTGGGATATTTGTTTTATGCCCGCCTGCAGGTTTAAAGCAAACATTTGCATATTAGCTGGATTTTCTACATTTTTTTTTTCCTCCAGAATGCAAAAACTTTTAATAACAACGATTTGATTCGACTTTAATTTCAACCAAACTAGAATTTATTGCATAAAAATGCAATATATTTAAAACGCATTTCTGCCTCAGGCAACATTGCTGCCTAATGGAGCATGAGGCTATGGTTTTCACTTGTTCAAATCGATATATTTAAATGTGTTAAATGGGTTTTATTTTGATTGCTTTAATGCACTTAGAGATAGTATTGTGCTCTTCTTCATGTCATATAACTATTTAAATTTCATAAATAATTCCAAGATACTTCTATAATATTTTATTGCTAAATTTCCTAAAATCAAAACTATATTTATTTTCGAATGCCCTTCGGTTAGGGTAAAAGGGTTTCCAAGTTTTTGGCCTAAAACTTTTCCCGTTGCACATTGATTCGGTTGCAAAATCGCAAAGTTTGTGGTTCTGTTGCCGTTGGTTGCTGTCAAAGTTGTTGCATTTGCAGTGGGAATTATTTGCATGTATCCATGGTTTACACATAGTTACTGTCGTTGTCAGTTAATGTAAATGTGTTTGTGGTCCTGGTTTGGTGTTGAACTAAAAATGTAAAATTTGTCCAGTTTTTTTTTAAAGATACATAAAAAAAAGTTGCGAATAATGAACATTTAAATATTGATTTTGGGATTATCCTTAATTTTCTTGGCTCTTTAATAAGTGAAGACTCTATTTAACTCAAATCGCATTTTTACGGCAACATTGCGTATACGTTATATTTAGTTAGAATTTTGGTTCGCCAGCTTACAAGTGCAGTTTATCTACAGGATTGTATTGAGTCCCCACTATCGAGGCACATAAGTTGCCCAATCAATTAAACAGTAGTTCTCAAATGTGTGCCTTAATGACGTGTGCTTTGACTTTGTGGCAGCCGAAATGGGGGAAATCCGAAGTGGGGGTATCACTTAACAGCTAAAGGTAGTGGAGTGGGTGGTGTTAGGACCGAGGTTTATTTACATGGCCAGGTTTCTTGGGACCTGCCACGTCAAAAATTGCACAAATTACCTGTGATGGTTCGATGGATATAGTATGTGCCTGCTCTAGTTACACAACGCCCCTGATTTCCCCACCCACTTCGCTGCACCGTCTGACAATTAATCACTTTGTCATAGGTGCCGTCTACCATCGATTTGCCGGAAAACACACACGGGCCTTCAATCATTAATTTATCATGTGCACTTAGCAGGAAAATTGCGACAAGCCCCCACACAATTTTCCCACAACTGTCCTGTGTGTGTGTCCAGTGCCATACTTTTTTTTCCGCTTTTCTTTCGAGGTTTCAGAGCTTTGTTTTGCATAGTTTGTCGTTCGGCTGTCGTTGACATATGACGCCATGTGGGCGGCGTGGGCGTGGCAGTCGCAGTAGTTTAATTACCACAGTTGAGAAGGGGGCGTGGCACACGTGAAACTACAAATTAATTGCACCAACAGTTTTCCAGCAGTGGAACGATATTTACACGCAAAATTAAAAATTAATGCAATCAGCAAACAGCGCAAAAAAAAAACTCAAACAACCCCATAAAGGATGTGGCACAAAAAGTGTGTTTTTATGCACTTTAATTGTTCAGTTGATGAAATTTTAATTGTATTTGAGTGAATGCAATTTATTATAATAAATATATGAAATGTGCATAATAAAACCAGAGCTAACTTTAAATTCTCTTCTCTTTTTTTTGTCGTTGCAGGTAAGCCGAATACTTTATTAATTAATAATGAAAAAGGGTTAAAGGGTAAAAGCAGCATTTTAAGCCAGCTGAAAAGTGGCAATGGTCAACTTGAAAACCATTCCACATTCCGCCCGTTGTCTCTATTATCTCTCAACGACAGGCGAGACCACAATTTCAGTTTCGTGTCCTTTTCTTCTTCGTCCTGCCGCCGGATGTCGAAAAATGCAATTTTTAAATTTCCATTAATTTCGCGCTGTCGACTTTTGTGAAATGTCGTCGCTGGGTAGAAGCGAGAATCCAGCTCGCGAATGCAAAATACAGACAGAAATGTCTACGGGTGCAACAACAACAATGTAGCTGTTGTCAGCCATGCAAATAAGCACAGGTGAGATGGGAAGAAGAAGAAGAAGCGATCTGGTGGCACAGGTAACCTGCTGTCTAAGTGACTGATGCCCCAGAGTGTGTTCTGTTCTACGTTTTTTTTTTATTCCTACGGAATCCTCGGGTAAATGGGAAAATGGTAAGGCTCCTCAGCAGGCCGCCGCTGGCATCACAATTTTTTTTGCCCCTCACTTCACCTGCTCTGTTTTTAATGACACATACGGACCACGCCCAGTCTCACCGCCCATCGCTTGTCGAGTGGTGGCAATAACATAGAGATGACAAACGCTTTAAGGAGCCACGCGTCCTGTGACTATTTTAGCCAGATATCCTCCTGTTGTCATTGTGTCGCTGAACAAGCGACTTTACACCGACAACGTGACATTTAATTCAAAATGTTTTACGCGCGCCCTCGCAACATCTCGTTTTTCTGTTTTTTCAAACACATTGTCCTCTTGTCGCGCTTGTTAGAAAGTCCTGAGGAAAGCATAACATGTCGAGCCGAAGTTGGATGTAGAAAAACAGTAAGTGACAAATTGATGCTACTGAGATGGGACTTGCAGAATAATATATATCACAGAAATGAATAAACAACTTATAATTTATGTACTTAAAATTTTTTCATTCATTGTCCAAATTGTAAATCCTATAAACAATTTCATATATGGAGGCGTTAAAAATCTACAATAATTCGTTCAATAAAGAAAATATCCATTAGCCGCAGATTAATCTTCATCGTCTTCCTCTCCCTCGCCTCCTTCGACAGCACCACCGCCACCACCTTCCTCCTCCTCGACCATCTCCTCCGAGGAACTGATCTCCACAATGGGTTCGATCTCGGAGACGAGATCCTCCTCGAAATCGCTGATCTCACCCAGCTCTTGCAAGCACTTGTCGTAGTTCTCATCGAAACGGATATTCTCATTGAGCGATCTTACCTCCACATCCTCATCCGGAGGTAGTAGGGCAGGAGCTGTGCCCGGCGGACATTCTGTAATATTTCTAATCCGGAGCGTATGTATATGGAATACAGCGGATCGATTCGATTCCAATAGGATCTGATGGAAAACACTCAACAGACGATCCATATTACCGAACATGCGAACCGTGGCACTTTTCGGATCCTCGCCCTCCTCCAAAATGCGACCCACTATATTGTGGCGATACGGATCCATTAGGTAGATAAAATCCGACTTCTTCCACAGCGAATACATCTGATTGTTGATCTGGAAGATTATATAATCGTTTTGATCGAGAGCCTTCTCCAACATAAGATGGAAATCGTTGAACTTGTACATCGGCACACACTTCCACCAGCCCTCGTAGGCATTTGGAGTTAGCATAATCTCGGCCACAAACTGACCCAAGCGAATCTGTCGTGGAAAATCATCGAGATCCATCGGTTTACTGGGATCCATACAGGGTTCCCAGCAATTTTTGCACATATTAACGCCATAGCACATGACCTTATCGTACATTTTCTGGTCCCAAGTGGCTGGATGATCGATCTTCGATGCCAATGCAGTTGCCACGGCCACAGGTAGAGCACTACGATTCCTTAGCGCATCCTTCGAGTTTAGGGTGAGATGAAGATTTGACTTGACATACGCATAATCGGAGGCAATCACATCGAACTGGCTCATTCGCATGCCATGTTCTCGCTCCCAACTTTGACCAGTACTTCCAGGGGTGGCCAAACGAACAACGAGGATTTCTCTAATTGAAAACTTAGCGTTCTTATCAAGATAGCTCTCCTTTTTAATCAACCAAACAACATTATCGAAGGACTTGAGGCCTAACAATAGGGGATACCCCTCTTCATTGTTCGGTTTCATCGTGTTTTTGTCCCTGCCATTCAAATCGAGTACCATCCAAACACCCTTCTCTTTCCAAATCAGCAGATACCAATTGGGTGTGAAGAACACACCGTATTTGGCCTTTTTGAAGAAGGCTCTTAAGATTCTGCGTAGATTGCGTATGACGTTTTCGTAGCCATAGACCTCAAAGGGCGCCTCCAACTCCATGGCAAACTCGATATCGTTGATCTTAAAGTGGCGCGTCACCTTTTGCTCATTTTCATCGTAGATATCCGGCGAGTCTGATGCATTCGGAGGGTCCATGTTCTCGGAATCGTTAAACAAAACCTGACCCTCGTTCACCACCATATCGATCGTATCCGGTTTCCATTCATCGCGCCGCGTGTAATAGGAATGAGCAAATGCCTTAAGATTTGAAGCAAACCGGACGCTCTCCTGATTCGGAATGCCCGACTTTACAACAGTCGTACCAGACACTACGCCTATGGGATAGCCCAACGATCGGTCGATATCATTGCGACGCATTCGTGTACAACCCTTAGGATCAAAGGGTCGAATATAGGGCTCATCGTGACCGCCAAAGATCAGGCAATTCTTGAAGGAGCAAGGATTGTAGGGCTCCGGCCACAGTTTATCCAGTCGCACCAGACTTTAAAGGGATTATAGAAATGAAAAATATGAATTAAATTCAACTTACGGTGCATCGCAGGGCGGACCAGGTGGCGGACATGGTGGACAGGCGGGCTGACATCTTGAAGGACAGCAGGCTCCTCCTCTCATACGGTTGGCCATTTTACGAAGATTTTGAAATAGCAAAAACTTTTGTTGTACTACAAATAATTTAACAATTTTCAATCGAGTGTTTCCGATCGTTGGCAGTTACTGAGGAAGAGGAAATCCGAAACCCTTGACAAGCTGCTGAAAGGTGGATCCGGTTGACTTGATTATAACATTTAAGTTTAACTTAAACATTATAGACAAATTTCTACAACCTGTACTTCTTGAACATATACAATCATATGTATTCTCTATTAATCTCTTAACAAACCAGCCATTAGGCGCTCCTTTAATCAATTGACTAACCTGCAGAAAGATTTGATCTGTTCTCAGAGCACAGACAAAATCCACATCGGTTAAAACCTCTCGACTTTCATTACACAAATTGCGTTTGCAGTTTGCTGGATGGACGAGGCGGCTCTCCCACATGGGATAGCAAACTTATGATAATTTTTATTGTGCACACGCCAAGTCAGCAGTAGAAATCAGTTGAGGGCCATTTTTGCTTTTGGCTTTTACGAGGCCGGCAGTTAATTCCTTATCCGGCCAACGGAAGAGACAGTTAACAGGCAACACGGCTAAATGTAATTGGAAAGCTCATCAAGTGCTGTCGTTCGTTGGCTTGCCACTTGAGTGGGCTCGAAAAAGTATGCAAAGAATTTGTGTTGGTTTGGTTTATTTTTCGTTGCTATTTTTGCGGTTTGTCCGTGCGGTTTATTGAAAAGCAACACGGCGTATATGTAACTTAGCAGTGTAGGTATCAGCATCATCAACTGGGGAACCAACTCGTCGACGAAGGAGTCACTCTGCTTAGCTAAGCTGCTTTGATGGCATTTACGAGCGAGTCCTTTATTGTCCTTTTGTTTTTGCTCCCTGTGTGGTATCCACGTAATTGGCTTACCAAACGAGAGGTTTTTGGGGTAAAAGTATATAGAAGACAGAGTCCGGAGTACAGTGCTATTAACAATCTCGTTGTGTGCAACGTTTTTATTTCGTGTCATCCAATCAGCAAGGATTCCATTTCATCCCATATTACTCCCCCTTTGGAGAACATGTAAGATTGATTCCCCGAGCAGCCATCAAAGGGGATTCCTTTCTTCGTTTTATTTTGCCATCGTTTCCCCTCTGAGATTTTTCATTTTTCGAGTAGTGGTGTTGCCGCGTGGACGGACTTCCTCCTTTCGATATCTACTCGGAGTGCAATAAATTTAGCTCGAATCGTAAATTTTAAACACTTCATTAAACAAACGAAAAGGAAGCGAAATCGCTTAACGATTATCGCCCGGCTCTCACCCACTCAATGAGCTG
This sequence comes from Drosophila melanogaster, assembly GCF_000001215.4. Classification (NCBI taxonomy): domain Eukaryota; kingdom Metazoa; phylum Arthropoda; class Insecta; order Diptera; family Drosophilidae; genus Drosophila; species Drosophila melanogaster. The sequence continues at coordinate 5,233,333 of NT_037436.4, read as the reverse complement.
CCGTTGCCCATTACTGCCTATGAATGCACTGGAAGAAAAATATCTGTGGTTCATAATATATTTTTATAATAATTAAGGTAGATTCTGTAGCTACAGATGAATCAGATTTTATTAGATAATGAACGCTTTACTCAAATGAGGCAATTTAAAAGTGAAATTTATAATAATAATTTATTTCCGTGCACTGCACAACTGGTCTTAAACATTTTCTTTCCATTTTCGACGCTGCATCGAATTCCCCGTGGGGAAATTCTTGTCAATGCAGCCGAAGTGAACGAGAAAAACTTCAACTCCTCCTGTCCTGTGTGGACCCGCCACCATGATGACCAGTGGGGATCGGAGCCCAACCTCACCTATTTGCCCATTTTCTAAGCGCTCCGGCTGTCGTCTGGTTCAGTGCTCAATAATGATTTCCATTGCGAATTATTTGCATTTCCCCAAACTCATTATGTTTGCATTGTGCAAAAATTCGTTTCGACTTTTGCCATGGCCATCCACCTGAATCTGCTTTCCGTCGTTTTCCACCTTTTCCTCCGCCTCTTGATCCACATTTGCGACCGCCTTTCATCCCGGAAAAATGCTTTGTTAGTCCTGGCGGTTTTCGGTGGTTGCCAGAATTCTTGGAGTTTTGAATGGTTGGTTTTTGCTAATGGAATTTCACTTCCGTTGATTGAGTTATATTTCACAATTACCTTAAACTGGAGTGCTAGAAACTACTGTGCTAGCTTTTTTTTTAAATATGTTTACTACTGTTTATATGCCTTAAATTCCCTTTTTATTAAATTGAAAAAATATTGTCCCGTTTTAAATTAACTTTCTATAATAAATAAAATCATGGTGGAAGTAAGAAACGTGGACAAGCATAAAATGGGTTGAAAAATGATATTTCCGATGAGGAACGCCCATCATACTTGTTTAACCCACGCGCCATCTCGACCATTTCATTTCATTTCGTTTCGTTTCGTTTATTACACGTCAAGCGTCAATGAATGTCAGTTTGACAGTTCATAAGACAAATACGACAATGGCAGCGATGGCAGCGGAAATGGTGGGATAGTTTTGAGGGTTTTTCAGCCGTAGAATATACAGGTGGGCAAGGACAGGTGCGACAGGATATACCGCTGCGGACATTAATGTGTCAGCGTGTGCAGCTTCTTGTGGCATATGAGGGACGTGCTCAGGCGTCAAGACAGGACTCTTTTTCCAACAAGAAACGTCCTAGACTAGCCCATTTACCCACTGCATCCCTGAATAATGTGTGTGAATGTAGTCGGAGTAAGACGGAGCCCGCAGTCTTTGGCCATTCCCGACGAACGTGTAAGTGTAAGTGGCCCCCGGCAAAAGGGAAGGATATATAGATGTGTGTGGATGCGACAGGAGCAGGATGTGCCAGGATGTGCGAGATGCTGCAGCTGTCGTCGGAACATGACAACTTATTGGCATTTGGCTGCCTGCTACCCTGACATTTTGCTTCTACATTTAAGGCCTTAAACAGTTTCTAGCTGCAAATTGAAAATCAGATAAAAATGGTTAGCTGCGAAGCAGAGATGGCTATCAATTTAATAGATTGAAACGCACTTAAAAAAAAGGTCACGAAATGTGTTGATAAGAGCACATTTCCCAGCCCAAGGATCTCTATGGTATCTTTATGAAATATTTATATTTTTCCCTGTGTACATTTATGCTTCTAAGGACTTGCCTTCTTACAATTCTATCGCCTCTGGTCTAGCTGGGTTCCCTTATTGACATTTCCCCTCCCTTGTTGACAGCCTAGAACGAACTTTTCAATGCATTGTCATAAATCATTTTGCGGCAAAAACAAGTTGAACGCCACGCCCACACATCTGACTGCCACATGCCGTGGACATACCATTGTGTGTGCCAGGAAAATGACCGTGGGTGGAATGGTGTTGGGGAAAAAACAGCAGGGCGGCAGAATTCGAGGCAGTCCGAGTGAGAGAGAGAAATGTCAAAGTTGAGTCGGTCGAACTCTATGTGAAGTGGTGGGCATGGCTTGAATTCCCTTCCTGTTGGAATGCCACCTCCACCAGCTGCCTCGGCTTGGCATATGTCGAGTTCCTCGGCCATACATGTTCTTAAGTACAGGAGAATTCTATGGTTTTTTTTTTCTGTGCTGCTTCTGGTTGCATTATTATCATCGTCATCTGGCCGATTTAAGTGGCGAAAACTGCTTGAACGAATGCCTGGGGTGACACTCAATATTGCGTATACGCCGCATTGTTCAGCATTGTCTGCTGCTTAAAATGCCTATTTAATATATGATTCGTTAGTTTTAGACCTGATTTTATGACACACTTTACAAAGCTGATGCCTCTTACATTGTTAGTTCCTCGAAGGTTGTATGCTTTTCAGCCGTCTATGTGCTAGAAGCAGCTGTTGCCAAATGGATTTCAGCTCCTTTCTTTTTCACAGATTGAAATTGTTTTTGGCAACATGAGATTTTGATGCTTCTAGAAACCTGACATCAACAGCTGTTGTCATATATTTGTAACTTGATCACGGTACAACCGTTTTAATATTACATATGGGACGTAAAGTGTGTAATGGTTTCGTTGTTAAATTTGGAAAAAGTCATTTTTATAATATATTTGTGAAATAGGAAGAGTGCATAAAAATATAAAAGCCCCAATTTTCTAGTTGCTTTACTTAAAAGGATTCTCTAATCTCACTACCTCTTATACACTCCCGTTTAATTACAAATTATTTGTTTGTCCTGGGAATTTGTTCTTTTCTTATATCCACATTTCCCTTCGCTTTCTGATTAGTTCAACCTGATATCCGAAATTTTTTTTTACCTCGTTCTTGGGTCTCATTAAGCAGCCATTTCTCAAATTCTCTCTTACAGTGCAGCACAAAATGGCTGCCACTTGCTTTTAGCTGCTGCTCGATGTCCTGATTACTGGCAACTGCTTCCGTTTTTAATATTTATAATCCAGTGTAATTAAGACGAGAGCGCCAAAGAGTCGCGTACCAAAACGAAACGACGAGAAAAATGTAGCATTAATTACCAGGAAAGCTTTTTATGGCAAGGACCCAGCAGGACCAGCGGCGAAAGAAAGTATATATACTTCGTACATATAAAAAAAGGAAAATGCATGAATATAAATGCGTATCACTTGAGAAATGTATAATTAGTGGCAGTTAATAACTTTTTCGCGAGTTCTCACGCACCGAAAGAGGTTGGAACCACCGCACGCACTAATTAAATATAAAGTGGTTAGTGGGGTTGGGTTGGAGAAACAAAAAAAAATTAGGGGTTGGTGGATCGGCGAACCGTGCCATAAATTATAAAAGCCAAAAAGTATTTTTAGTTGACCTCAAGATGGTTGGCATGGGGGGGGGGGTATTAAAAACCGCAAAAGCAAGTTGACAAAGAACAGAGTACGCTGAAAAATGCGTCTCGGATTGAGATAAGTTTCATCCCGAAAACACCACAGCCACTCCACGTGCAAAAAGTCCTTTGCCCGTTATTCTTGGCCTAATTTGTGGCTTTCCTTTTTGCCCTTTTTGGTCTAAATTAGCTTCATTATTGTAATTAACTTTGTTTGCGCAGCATTCGCTGTCGTCGTCTCTGGGCTTTTGTTAAATTTGGCAAATTAGTTGTGTGCCGTTTTTTGTGGAAAGGGGGGATTGATTGTTTGTTGTCGGGATAATTGAAACCTTAAACAAATAGCATTCTATTGAGCTTTGCAATTGACTTTGATTTGATTAGATTTATCTTGACGTTTTGCCTCAACGATGTTTCCTTTCTATTTTTATCTAAAATCGTACTCATTGCAATGAAATTGGGAATTGGTTTTTCTTCAATTAAATAGATTTTTCACTCCGATCACATTTCCTTCCCCAACACATTTAACATTCGAAACATATGTAACGTTTATTCTTGGACTGAAACCCAAATCAAAATTCAATTCGTTTTGTACTTGTGTGAGTGAGTTGTTTGTATGTGTGTATGTGTATGGATGGGGGGGTTGGGCCTCTGTTTCCGTTTCCGTTTTGAGGCTGCCACGTGGCTGTCATGTTAAAAGCCTAAATAATTGCCAACATTTTATTTATTTATTTTGCTCTTTTATTATTCTTCGGTTACAAAAAAAGTTACGGGTCTGGGATATGTTCTTATTTTTATTCCTGCGTCTGCCTTCCATAAACATTTTAATACCATGACAAAATTGTATTAAAAGATGCAAGGCGGATTTATAAATAGCAGTTAAATGATGATGATAAAAAAAAGAAAGTGAAGTGCAATAAACTTGGCAAATATAAAAAACCATTATAAAATAGAACACTAGGCAGGTAAGTAATTTGAACAATCAAAACCCGTGTTAAGAAAATTTTACTTCGTGGCGTCTATGTATACATTTGATGATGAAGTTTTTCCGCGTACCAGCTCTGTATACATATGCACGTATGAATATTGTTCGATTGTCATTCAATTGCTCAGATTTCGCTGGCCTTCAGTTGGAGTTTTCTATTTCATTTGGTTTCAAAGAACTTTAGTTCTATATAGTCTGAACTCCTTGGGCTTTGTCAGTGTCTGATTTGAGTTCGAAGACTAGACATCGCGAGAGTGTTTGACAAATAGATAATAAATATAGAAATCTATATATATACATGGATCCACCGATGCCACATACATCTGCCACCCGCTTTAACTTCAGCGACATTCATGAGCGACTGCAACGTTTGTCATTGCTGCGATATCATTTCAATTTGCATGGCATGACGACCGATTTGCAGGAGGATGCTCTTGAGTTGGCCAATGGGAGTTTCGGTGCCATGGCAGTTGCAGCCAACAATCAGCATCAGAATCACCAGCAACAGCAAAGGCATCAGCCCTGCAATCACAATCAATTTGCACAGGCACATGACCATCAACATCACGGCAGCATTTCAACGGGGAATCACACAAACTCCTATCGTTACCATGGTCAGGACCTGGTTGCCTCGATTCGCGGACATTATGTGAGTTATTTGCTAATTGCCGTGGCCCAAATGAAAAACAAAATGCGGTGGAAAAATCATGGAAAAGTTCGCTCTTGACGATGGCGTGGCAGCAACATGTCAAACGCCGGCAACATGACAGTTCAGCCAACAGCAACAAAAGCTGATGAAACCCCAGTGTTTTTAGAGTGCGAAAAAGCGAGAGGCACTGACTTTGGTTTATATTTTCAAATGAGTGCTAAACACTTAGCTGACTTTGACAGCCGCATTTTGACTGAAGCGATTTAATTGGGGCGTACACAAGAGATTTTACTTTTAAAGCCAGTTTAAAGCTAGTAAAGATACCTTTTTTTAATTTTGAATCTTTAAAAGCATTGAAAATTGTATACTTTCGATCTCTAAGCCTTATCAACATTTTCCCACCAAGTTTGCCCATTCATTTATTTCGATCTCAAGCCGTTGGAAATTTCCCCCGAGTTCTTTGTGGAAAAATGTTCATGGCTATTGACAAACAAGCGACATTGTGCGGCTTTGATTGTCATCCTGGCTGGCTAGGATGCGCCAATACACGTTGCCACAGCTCAACTGCAACACGGCTGCCACTCTTAACCCCTCTCAGCACTCCGTTAACCCCTCGCTGGGCCTTGAGCCTCCTTTAACCCGGTTCGGCCCGCCTGTCTGTGGCTTTTTCCGTCTTCGTGCGCTTTGGACGTGTTGGGACACCACTTAATTTCCGGCAATGCGAGTCACGTATGCTCCATCCTGCCTTTATGTGCAATGACATTTTCATTTTGTTCACACTCACCAATACCAAGATGCACACACACACACACACACAGGCACACACGCTCGCAGCCACACACAGATACTGTGTGCAGACATGTTGCAAAATGGCAAACACTTTTTGGCCTTGCGAGAAAAGTTTTTGTCAACTCATTTTGTTGCAATTTGCACAAACTCCAAAACAAAAAACAGAGGAAGACGACTACGACGACGATGGGAAACTCGATTATTTTTAATTAAAACAACATTGAGGCAAAGGAAAAGCCTGAAGAAAAGCTGAAAATTCTGAGCCAAAGAGTTGCACGATTCAATTGCAGACTTTTCTGTGGTCAAGTAGCGAGTTTAGGGCTTTTCCTTTGCCATTTTCCTTTAATTACACGCTAACGACGAAACGCCGAGTGCCAAACTTGAATAGATGAAAACAGATTTTTGCACGGAAAAACCAACCAGACCGTGAGATTAAAGAAAAAAAAACAAAAACAAAAAAAACTGAAAAGTGGACAATCTTCTTCAAGGAACTCTGTCTGCTTTGAAATGCGATTCTTGTTTGGCTTTTGTGATGCGTATCATAATCGGAACCACCCGCCGCAAAACGCAAGTCATATCCGATTTAATAAGGGGATTGCGGTGTCTTCTGGATTTTTTCCATCAATTGTTTGCCATCATCGATTTGTTTACATTAAGCGGAAACCATTTGTTTACTTTGCCCTTGTGCTGCTGGTGGGTTTTTTTTTTATTTTGACGAAATGAAATTACATCCGCCAAACGTGTTTGGAATTCTAGTAAAAAGGGCAAAAATAACACAGGTATTTCAGAATTAGATGCCTTAGAAAAAAAATATACACAGGTGTTAAGAACTTCGTACTAAAATGCTAAAGCTGCAATTGTGTATTAAATTTAAAGTAAATAACCTAATTAAATGTTGTATTTATTGTTCGTTCTTAAAATTGCCTACAAAATAATTTCGAAACTGGCAATTTGATATTTATGGAATTTCCAACAGGCAAAAACCGCTGCCAACCTCTCGTGGCAATTACACATCCTAAATGGGCTAATTTTCACAGGCCTTGCAACTTTGCACACACTTGAGAAAATAATTTTCCAGTTGCCACTCGAAATGGAAAAGGCATAGCCGAAAATTATAATTAAATTTTGCGTTTTGCAAGTGGGTGGTGGGCGTTGGGTGCTAACTTAGCCGCTGCCACGCCCACTAGCCCCCCCTGTCTGCGGTTTTAGCGTTGAGCTCTGTATGACAGAGACGGAAAACCGCTAGACAAACGACCAAACAAGACAAATAAAAATAAAACACAATGTTGTTGCTGCTGCTGCTGCTGCTGTGGAGGAGTAGTTGCAAGGATGGATGGAAAATCTGCAGCTGGGGCTTTCCACTCAACGTGGGAGTTTGGAGGGCGAAGATTTATTGGCCGGGCCCAAAGGAGGATTACCCGAGCGACAGGATCCTTGTTACCATAAAGCCGCTTAAAGATTTTCATTCCCCACCACCACCCACAACAACAACAAAAAAAGCAAAAAGAAAACCCAGCGAGAAAGCAAAGGCGAAACAAAAGCCGTTTCGAAGACAAATGAAATAAGGAATAATTAATTTTATATGGTCCTGTTGTCGTTATTGTTGTTTGGTTTTTAATTCCGGATGGTAAAAACTTTAATTGGTTTGGCCGCTGATAAATTTACTTCATAATTTGTTCGCTCTTAATTGTTTCCAACGAGACGTTGGATAGTCTATATAAAATTACATAGCCTGCTCTTTGGCCATTGCGTTTGCAATGTGCGGCGTGTGCAGTAAAAATTCAATAAAAATACTCACTAAATATAAATGCAGCAGGCAGCAGCAGTTGCGGGGAGTGTTAAAAATTTTCATTAAAACTAAAATTACAATTTCGGTAGCGGCATAAAGTTGGCGAAGTGTGGGTGGCACGGGAATTTATGATGCTTACGTGACCGCTGAAAAGGGGGCTTAAATGATGGCTTAAATGAGTCGTGCCTGGCTGGCATAAGTTCACCGCTTCCGCCGTTTCATTACGCTCCTGCATTTGCCAGTTGCATTTGAATTTATTAACAAAAGTTGGCCCACGTCCAGTCGGTGGCAGGAAAACTACAAGTGAAATGTAATTTTACGGCTGGGCCTAAAATAAATAACAATTCGCAGGATGCCCAGGGAAATCGGCGTAACTCCGGCATGTGAATATTTCGAAATTATTTTCCATTGTCGAAAAAGAGCATTTTCCATTTGGGCAGCGAAAGGTTAAATTACCAAATTGCATTTGGCCAAGCGCACATACATGCATACATAATATATGGCATGGAAAATCGGTGTACGATTTCTGATGAAAGAAAATTAAGTTCCCCTTAGCTAAAAAAAAATTTTGCAACATGATGCAATTCAATTTGTTGTATGCTGTGAACAGACATCATTTAATAATCAAAAATAATTTTGGCAACAAACGTTTTTATAAGTAGCATTTTCTATTTGATTCAAATTTGTATTTTTTTGGAAACCCTTTTGTTTCTTTTGAAGGGTAACTCTTGGCCTAATGGCCTCTTGTTGAGTTTTGTTACATACAAATACAAATAAAATATAAGCATAAATAACCCGGAAAACATCTGTTTCCTAAGTTTTCTTTCCACGCCGTACAAAATCACTTAGTGCAAAAGTTTCTTCATTTTCCCCTCGATTTTTCCGCATTGTTTTGTTGTTTTGACTGCTGGTGCGCCGCCCCAAAGGCGTTAAAGGCTTAGACGTATTTTCTTCACCTAACACCCAAAATTTTCGGCCAAAAGAGTAAACCCCCCCCCCCTTTCGCCACGTTTTGACTGCTGGAAATGTAATTTTGTCGTAAATGTCATTTTTTATGTTGCTTCGTTCTTTTGTTGCCGTCGTCTGCAATTGTTTTTGCTGTGCGTTGTGTTGGCCCAGAAAAAAAAAGTCTATAAGAAATAAGCGCAAGAAAAATGTGTTCAAATCAGTGGCAGCTAAGCCTTTCCACCAAATTTCCCAACCCCTTCGACGGCATTTCAACTCGTTCATTTTATTGGATTTCTTGCTGCTTAAGACATTTTTTTTTCTTGTGCCCTGCTGGTTGTTACATTTAATGAAAATTTGTTGGCAACGTGAAAGGCGTGGAAAATTTTAAATTGATTATCGCACAGGCGGGGGCAAAAGGAAATATCCTGGCGGGGTTTTCCCTCACTGCATGAGCGCTGCGTCGGTTTTCCTTTTTTTTTTGTTTGAGATCTCCGCCTAATGTTGTCGAGCAATGTAATATATTATCGTTTATGATGTTAACATAAAACTTGCACGCTTCGCCGAGTGAATTGGTGGTTTGTGCTCGCTTTGGTGCTACTCAGCAGTACCTGGCCTCTTCCACTTTTATGCCTCACTTGCCACATGCTCATAAAATAAACGCCCCAAGATGGATTGCCTCCCCTTGGTCATCCATACATTCGTTTATCCATCCAAATGGTAATCTTGATCCCCTGGGAGCATATTCCCCGGTCCCTTTTTATCATTTGGCATAATGGCAATTGAAGAAATTTTTGATTTTCCTGTTTTATAGTCGTTTTTGTTAAGTAAAGGCCAGGTTTATGGTGCTATTTGCGAAATGAATTATAACATTGATTTTGTAGGAGTTTTAAGTTAAGTCAGAATTAATAAACTCAACTGATTTAATTCGATATTTTAATAAGATTGCAACTGTGATTAAGACTAAATTAATTTATATAAATTCACTGTTCAATTTGCAAAATGTTTGCATAAAATTTTCGAAGCAACAAATAGCAACAGAGTCGCCTACTCTGCCAAACAAATTTTTTATTTCATTTGCAATCTATGCATATTCATGCCCAACTCTTCCGCAGCGCAGAAAAAGTATAAATAAAATAATTTCGAAAAAAATATGCTTTCCCTGTTTTTTTTTTTTTTTTTTTGTTATAGAAAAATATGCAAAATAGGCAGGAAAAGTTGCATATCATATGCACTCATACACATGAAGGCAGTTTTGCACTGCGCCTCATTTTCATTTTTAGCTGCAGCTTTTCTTCTGCCGGCTGACTATTTTTAGCCCTCGAGTCGTTCGTATCCTTGTCTATATATTCCGCCCATTGCCACGCCCACTTCTCATCCCTTAAGCGCTTTCACTCGTGAATTTTTATGCGGAAAATGATGAAAATAAGAGAGGGCGAGTGGGTTGGGTGGACATGGGACAATACGAAAATTTAATTTACCGCATAGAATTAAAATAGGCAAAAGTCCGGAAAAAATAAGCGAAAATTTTGCGCCTGAAAGGCAGCAACAAAATGAAGAAAAATCCTTTTGTTTTCCGCTCTTGCGCCTACCCACGATGCCCCTCACCCTTCGCCCCATTTGCAAGCCCCTGGGAAAATTCCATGCCTCCCCTCCCCTGGGAAATTGTTGTTGCTGCCTACGTCACTGCCGTCGGTTTTAATTATGGAAAAAGTTTTTGCTTTATTTAGTTTAAACAATAAGTGGTTGGAAAATATGAATTATACAAAGAGACAGCAATGTTTGTGTGTTTGTGTGTGTGTGCGTCTGTCTATGAGTGTGTGCAAACATTTCTTGAGGAAAATGCAAATATTTTTTGTTTTATGCTTTTCCACCTTCGTCGTTTTTTGGTGCCTTTGCATGGCAAGTGAGTCGTGTGCCGAGTCCCAGTTTTGTTTGCAGTTTTTTATATATCTTCCATCTGCTATTCAACTAGTTTTTGCATTAAGTAATTTGAAAACGTTTTGAATGGGTTGAATTGTTCTCCAAACTTTTTAAAAAAGGGTTTAAAATTTAAAAACATGTTCAAAGTGGTTATTATACTTAATTGTTTTACTGAAGCGTGCATTCACATTCCTTTGCTGACTTCCATTTTCACAGAATTTCAATTAAAACACAATAAATACCTCGCATTTAAATGCTATGTCCTTAAAGTGTCTAGGAATTCAGAGCTTAACTCCCACCTCCTCATTTTTTTTTTGTTCGCATTATACCAGCTCACGTATTTCCATTGGCCCGCAGCAAAATCGAATTTGCGCATAAATTTTCGAAAAATGACAATAAAAATGACAAAGGCTCGTCGTCGTTGCCACGAAGCTACACCAGCAACAACGACCGCTAATCACAAAGCGTTTATCGGAGGATACCCGCCCCATGTAGCAACTCCGAAAAAGCCGAAAACCTCAAAAGACAACAGGCTACCCCGCCCATTTGCGTGCCTCCTGCCTCTCCACCTGTCAGTTGGTAATAAATTATTATCATTAATATTTTGCGCTTGATTTTGCCCCCAGGAAGGACGACCGTCGGATAACGGTCGAAAGGACCCAAACGAAACGTTTTTTGCATAAAAATTAAGCGAACACCAATAGCGGTGAACAGTTTTCGGGGTAATAGAATATAGAACAAAAGCGTCAACAGAAATGTTTGGGACACGACCAAGTTACTAGCAAGCAGAGCCTTTCGTGCACTTAAAATAATTGGAAATTGTGTAATATGAGAAGAAACTTGAGCAATTCAAAGTCAATACCATTTTGTAATTGGAAGATATTACTTAACACTACTACATTACTACAACAAATCTCTAAGCTTACATGTATTTTTCGGGTGTGTAAAAGGTGGCAACGCCTTTTGTTCTCTATATAAAGGCCAGTTTTTAAATCTAAAAAATGTTTAAACATATAATTTTTAGGCATATATACACTTATGCTAGTCATATAGTTTATTATTGAAGTACCGAAAATATTCGCAGTGTATCTGTGTGTGTGCGTGAGTCGGAAAAACTTTACAAACACCCTCGAAGTGCACGCGATAATGGCTCCCAATTTGGTAATTAATCACGTCCTCGTTTCTATTCTCGTGCCCCTTCCTCTCCAGAAACAAAAAAAAAAAACAGCCACAGCTGCCCATTAAGAGTGGAGCATGTAGGCCAGCCACCTCCTAGGCTTCATATTTTCCATTAGCTTTCCGCTTTACCTTTTATATACATACATCTATATATACACCTGTGTAAAGAAATTTTTCCAGCCGCCAGACGTCGTTGCAGTCAACGTTAAAATTAAGCGAATTTGAACGAACGATAAAATAATTACCTTTATGATTATTTTCGGTGGCCGTAAAGTTGGGGGCTATTTTGCTGAGCTGTGTACGTGTGTGTGTGCTTAGGGTGGGTGGGGCTTGGGTTCGATGTGCCAAACGTGTCTAATTTAGCGGCTTAAATTTATAGCATTTGTGCGCTTAAAATGTTTGGCTATTCCATTTTATGACCCACCGAAGGCAATTGATGGGTTGCAATGGCAATGGTGGTGTTTTTTGGCTGTCATGTTCTACAGCAAAATCGCAATAGATGGGGAAATGTGATGGCTGGAATGGATTTGGAGTCAACTTTTAAGGAAAATCTATGGCTAAATGCTTGCACCGAATTTCTGAAGCCTACTTTTCAGATGATTTTGCTGACAACAATGGTATTTAAGTTCGCTTGCATAACGCCATGAAAATTTGGGAGCTGAAAAAAATAATAATTATTTATTCATTGCTCTAATATTTATAGCTAAGCCATTTATTTGATTTTAGAAAGAACATGTTTGGTTTAAATAATTCGTCTCCTAGGAGTGATTCATTTTCAATGAGTAGTTTTCATTTTATTAGTTCAGAGCTTAGTAACCGAGTTGTTCATATTGCCTTCGCACCTTCATGTAGCCTGGCTTTAAAAAATCCAATTCTTCGACCTGAAGTTTATGTCAAAATGCTGTCACGCCTCCCTCGATTTTTCAATGCATATTTTCTCAGCCCTACGCTTTCACTCCATTTTTTCCACTTGGCAAACACACACGTCCACCAACACTCCAATTCGAATGGCAAACCATTATTACTCGTTCTCTGCCATTTAACTGCCAAATTACAGGCACCCACAGCTCAGCCTTCGTTCCCCGCGAAAACCGCATTCGAATTGCGTGCCCACGAAAATTAACTGAAAACGTGAAGCCGCATTTAAAAAAAAAAAAATACGAAAAACGTGTACTAAGTGAGAGGAGCATGCGGAAAAATAGGGTGAAAAACAAACTGAAAATCAAATATTTGCCATATTTTGCAATTGAAAAATCAGCGACAGCATGCAAGGCTTCAGTTGAATCCTTTTAGAAACCAGGACATACATGAGTTCCTTCCTACCTCGATCATGCCGAAAATAAAAATGGCGGAGCTCGTTTGTTTCCGGTTTTGTTGCATTTGTTTTCGCCATTTTTTTTTTTTTTTTTTTTTTTTTTTGTGGGGAGGGTGATATTTTCTTTTCGTTCTGTTTGTGCCACGAAAGATTCGACAAAACGACATCGAGAATCCCCAAAAACATCACATATTTCGCCTTGTATATTTCAGTGGCACATAAATTTTTATATGTGAACCACAGAGGCGGGTTTATTTGTGTTTATGCCAAGTGACCCCAAAGAACCGGTGAGGGAATGAGTGCGCCAAAAAAAATGGCCCAAAGCAACAAATGCATTTGCAATGCAAAACTGGAGCACACAACACACACTCACACAGGAAGCGACCCGGCAGCAAGGACACCCGGCGACTGTTGCATCTGTCCACGCCCACCGCCCGCCGCCCACTTCTCATGTGCTGCGCTCCATTCCACAGAAGTGGGAGTTGGGCGGGCATTATTTATGGCAGGCGTGTTTCTATAAAGATACCCTGTTATTTCTTTATGTGAAAACCTTTGAAGACTTAATAGAGAATTTTAAAGTGCTTGCCAAACTGCAGTGATTTTGATACCTCGATATTCTAATACTTTTTGATAAACATATTTGAACAACTTTTTTCTGCTTTTCTGGCTTGTAAAATTTTGAATACACTACAGAGTAGAGTATGCACTATATATGTATTTTCCAGTTTAACTTTCTATTATATTTTTGCAATGAGTGCGCAACTGGCACTCAATAAAACAAAATCTCCCTGCCATGATTCATGTGCACTGCCTACCTATCTGCCATGTGTGCATTAGAACGGATGTCATGGCGGTTTTTCTAGCGGTAAACAAAAGCCTTTCAGCGGAGCCGCAGATGGCGTTTTGCGGTTTTATTTACGCCAAAACAAAAAACCCGTGCACACCAGATTATTTATGCCGAAACTAAACCACAGAGTGGAAAGCCTGTTCCCTTCGATAGGCACTATAATGCTTTTTATAGAAACGGTACTAGCATTTCAAAGTGTTAAAAGATAAATAAATAAATAATACAATTATACAAATTTGCAATCGTTAAGAACCCAATTTCCTTTGTGGTTTTTTCAGGGGAGCTCGTCTAGCGCCGCCGCCGCACCTCTAACATCGCGCAGCGCCTTCCCCGGCGCCCCGCTCACCGCCTCAGCCGTCGCACTCAAGGGCGCTCTACCCCAGCGGCCACCGGCCATGACAAGTCCCGCAGCCGCTGCCGCTGGCGCCGCCCTGGCCGCCGGTGCACCTTATCGCGGTGCCGCCAGCTGGACCCCGCAGGGTTATGCCCCGGCCGCTGCCGCAGCCGCCGCTGCTGTTGCCCAGCAGGCAGCCTACCGCTATACGGCGCCGCTGCCCCAGCCGGCGTATGCCGCCTATACGCCGCACACGGCCACGACACCGGCCACAACCACGGTGAGTGTTCAATTCCATTAGTTATATGTATTATTTTAAATCACTTATAAAACTTAAATATTACTTATTATTCAAACATTGCATCCATTGATGTTACATGGTTTTTACATAAATATTGCTATGCCGCATTGTAAACAAATAACTTACAACAAACTCTTCGTTTTAATCGATTCCTCATTCCAACGAAACCCATTAACAAATGGCAAGATTGAAGAATCAGCAAAATTTCGCTCACGTAAAATGGGCCGAAAAATCCACTTTGATGAATTCTTCAATTCATGTCTAATGGTGCGCATAATCGAAAATTTATGTGCGTCCATCAGGAGGCAAATGGAACTCAAGTGTTTTTACACTTCCAAGAACTACCTTTATTAACTCGCTGCTCCGACTCTTGCTTGCTCCGACTTATTGATTGTCAAGTGTAGTTCCTCAGTTTGACAACCGATAGTAAAGGGAAGAAGTGGCTTGTCATTTATTGAAAACTGCTGAAGCAGCAATTTATTTATGGCACTCACTGTTTTCCCATTCAAACATGTTTGTGCTGCGTCGCTGCGATTCACATTTTTCGAGTTAAGAGGTATTTTGTGCTGCGATTCATATTTTTCTTTTCAATTCTAGCCACAGCTGCAGGTCCTTCCTCTGTGATTCTCATTCACTCTAGCTAAAGAGCGTTCCTCCATGATTGTCATCTCGTTTCACCAATAACGGACACTGCCCACGATTGTCATGCCCTCCACTTGCCAGCTGGCATTAATTTGCCTGGCCCTCGTTTTGATTTGTGTCCTATGATGAAGAAAAATAGAATCTACAGTCACAGCCAAGTCCTTTGGCAATCAATTAGCCCGTTTGTGGTTTTTCACACTCGGACATTCATCAAAGTCGAGTCATTTTCAATTTGAGAGTTTGAGAACAGGCGCAATATCAGCAGCATCATTAATAACGAACAATTAAGAATTTTCGTGGATAGGAGTTGACAAGTCGAAACGGCCGGCCTGTGTGCCAACGACTTAATCAGCATTATCTAGCTTCCACTCATTTCCCAGCTTTTTGCCTCCTCCACTTGCGAACTCCACTTGGGCTCAAAAGTTCACTGCTGTGCAAATATAATCCATGCCACAGCCCAAAAACCGAGAACGATTGATTCGACTGGGGGCTCCATCATGACGAATGATGTTCGCTGGCTGCTGCTGACAAATTTAGCAACCAACCCCGTCGTCACAGCTGTTATGTTCATAGCTATCTCTTTGGCAGCGTTTTCAATTTGATTTACAAATGATTTTCAATTCGGAGGCGGCTGAAGAAAAATTCGCAGCCTTTCAAGGAGTTTTTCTTGGTTCCTCTTTTAGTTTGCTGCCATCCCCCCTTTTTTTTTTTGTTGTTGGCCCGAAGGCAGAACAACTTCTAATAAATGCGCCGAAAAAGTGCTGAAAATAAACGAGCAAATAAATAACCAGTCACAAAACGAACGAACGAACTCGCGCCACCCCTTCAGGTAGTTTTCCTCGGAAAAATTCTTGCATTTTCCTCGGTTTTCGTGGCCTGCGGGCCATGCCACTCATGCCACCCACTTTTATTTCTATTTGCTTCGCTTCGCTCTTTTTGGCTCCATCCTCCTGCCAGCCAGGCATTCATTCATTCATTCAACGTCGTCAATGGCAGTTAAATAATCCAAGAAGGAAATGTATTTTTTGTGGGCGTCATCGTCATCGTAGTCCTCGTAGTTCTCGTAGTCCTTGTAGTGGTAGTCGTCTCCTGTTGTCCAGTTCCAGTTTCAGTTCGATGGCCATTAAAGCTGCATGCGAATGTTGCTCATAAATATAAAGTGCGGCTACTTATTTCGTTTTCCTTTTTTTTTTCCACGCTCCTGTATTTTATGAAAGGTTTTCCTGCCGGGGGGCCATAGATTATCGCTTTTGATTTGAGTGTCGTTAGCCCCACGGTGTCGCTTTCTGTGTTTACCCAAATTGTTTGGCTCGCCGAATGTTTGGATTAAAAGTGGTAGAAAAATTGAAGTGAAACTTCTTTAATTATAATTAGTTTTGTTTGCGATTGTTGCTAGGCAAAAGTTAGTAGATTCATGAATGCTGGGTTTACTTATGATCCTCTTTGTAACCAAAGTCTAATCATACTTACTGAAATGCTGCCTTTCTGGGTACCATTTTACTTATTTATCAGAGACGAGCATTATTATATGTAGTAGTTGGAAATACAATTTAGCCTAGTCCAAGCCTATATTTCCCCCATTATAATGCAGATTCCAATTCCAATTGTCTTCGGGCCCTATTCAAGTCGGTAGTTATTGAGTGGAAATGCGTTTGGTCCGAGAATACATAAGATTATAACCATCAACTGTGCTAGCACAAGCAGATGTCCTTCCTTCTGGCCGTTTCTTGAGCATTTTGTCATAACTAAAGAATGGAAATAAGAGGAAAATCCAGAGAAGACGTGATTACAATCGCAGGCAATGCAAGCTTTCTTCATTGCTATTCAATGTTCAGTTACATTTCCGTTCTGAGGACACGATATCTAACTTGGTTCCGCTCTCTTGGGCAGCTGTTTAGTTTTGCAATAACTATAAACATTAGTTTAATTTTAAACTAGTCCATGTATATTCAGTTGGCTCCTTTGAGATCTGCACACTTGAGAGCGTTTTGCTGCTTTCCTTCCGTTTTGCCCCAACTTGTTGAATTTGAATTGTGTTCCGTTGAGCGCAAGAAAAGCAGAAGACAGAAACGCATAAATGTAAATGTTATTCTTGTGCATTTTATTCCGTTTTATATTTTAATTATTTTTAGCTGCCAGCAGCAGTGGAATCGAGTTGGCTGCACAGGGCACACGCTCATCTCACGAGAAAATTCAATTTGTGTAGGTGGTTTTTGTTTTGCCCGAACATCAAGACAGTTGGACGCGTCTCTGGGCACTTTGGCTTCAAAAGCAATTATTGTTGAAATATTATTTACATATTCCACGTTCCATGCCTCGCTATCATCCTCGCCGCTCCTTCTTGCGCTGCCCAGCACTGGCTTGGCTCACGGGTCGTATGAGTGTTATGCAAATGTGTCGCAACTAAATGCAACATAATATATCATCAACTCTCGTTTTGGCATGCAAAGCTGGCAAACGAGAGTTATGAAATTTTCAATAGAAATGCGAATTTGTTCAAGCCGCATAAAAGGGATAAACGGGGTAATGGAAGAATAGAATTGAAAGTACTGGCTTAAACTTCACAGTTTGCATTTGAATATAAATTGAGTTATGCTGAAATGGTCAGAGACTTATGCCCTTCAAATTCAAATAGCTGTTCACTTTATACTGCAATATGATATATGCCATCTAAAGTACTTAATAAACACTTTTCCGACTATATGTTTTATTTGCTTTTCACACCTACACAACTATAAAATCAATTTAGCGCATAAAAAAATTTGCCAGCATTAAAATTCATTTAATACCATCCAACCGTTTTAAATCTGTAATCTGAATCTGGGTTTATGCTCATTTTACACAAATTCTTTTCAATTAACTACTGAAATCGAGCATTCAACCCCTTCAATCTGTGGTAAAACGTTTAATGCATATCATCCACAAAAGCAGAGCAGTAATATTTTTAAAATCATTTATCTCACATATTTAATATAAAATTAACATTTCGTTTTTGGGCATCTTAAATGAAATGTTTATCATACCATTTGTGCGAGTTGCACTTTTATTTAATTTCGTTACTCTCGTCGCTGCCTTTATTGTTTTTTCTACTGGACTTCACAATGACCGCATATAAATTCCACAACTGGTGCACATAAATCAACAAACATGCTCAATCAAAATTCCAGCTGGCCAAAGGGAAAAAAAGAGAAGTTTATTGGGGGATACGCGTATATTTATATAATGACCACAGAGAGAGAGAGGAAAATGGAGGCGTACACACGAACTGATGTAATCAATGAAAACACATTAAACTTTATTTACCAAAAAGGGGACAAATAACGAAAAGGCGTAGCGATTAAACCGGCGAGGGAAGCAGCTGTAATAGCAATGCAGGTAGGGAAAATCAGGAAAAGTTGTAAAAGCGGGAAAAAGCAGGAGAAACTATCTCGGGCTGCTGGATTAATTAAAAGTGCTGAGCTGGCAAAAGTGCAGAAAGGCAAACAGCGGAGAGAAATGCCGGACATAAAGCGATTAACTCAATAAAGCGTAAGCGTTAAAACAAAAGTGACAAAGTGCAGAAGTGCCACACGCCAACATTACCAGCACAAGGACACAGCGACACAGTGTCCTGCGAACAATGCAAATAAACAGGCAACGAAACTACGGCGAGAACAGGACAAAGGATCCCGCCCAGATCACGCATACGCCCCGTTGCCCGGCTGGTTGGATGGCTGGCTGGCCAAAAACAAGTGGGACGAAGGCCACAACAACCAACTCCGCCTGGACATGCCTTAACCAAGTGACCAAAAACATGAGGCTTCGACCCCATCCAGCAAAACAAACTAAAAGGAAGCGAGAAAAGCTTGGGAGAGATGGAAATAAAATCTATTTTTAAGATACATGGCTCTTACCACCAAACATATTTATAGTTAAATAATTTAAATTAAATTAAATGCCCCCTAAGCAATTAAAATCACAAAGAATCACAAAATAAAAATACCCTGGCTATTACCAAAACTTAAACGTCATAACTTTTCATTGCACAGTTTTAGACACCTGAGCGAGTAACTTTTGCAGCAGTTAGATATCATTAAGCGTGCTTGATAATTAGATACTGATATCACCCACTCACAAATTACCATTTATTTTGATGGGCATTTAAAATGAAACTGTTTCGAGCTCCGTTGCAATAGCATAGAAGCAAGTGTTCTGTTGCATCCTTAAAGCTGCGGTCTCCCTGGAATGGCAGCATCTGCCACAACAGCTGCCTGTGGCTAATGCAATGGGGCATTGGGCTCCAAGTTGTTGGCTTGGTCTGGGCAAATTATGGAACTTAACTGCAAGTGACAAGCCACTGCTGCTTTTTCAGTTCCAGCCGCTGGTGGTGATGTTGCTGCGGGGTGGCGAGCAGCGAGTTGCGACGTTGCTGCAACTGCGGCAATTGCCGCACGTGCCACGCATCCTGACATTTGGCGGCGGCCCACAAAAACTGGCCAACATTCGCGCTGACACTTGACATTTTGCAGCAGTCTTCTGCGTGGGTAGGAAGTTCAAAGTGCAGCCGACTCGAGGGTAATATTTCAATAAAAAAAAAAAAAAGAAAAAGAGGAGAAAAAATTGAAATGGAAGCCACAGATGCGGATGCAGTGGGGGCGTTTTTCCGGTGACCCCAAAAATGCTTAGTCGTTTTCCACCCACGCCAACCAACCCATGCCGTACTCGTCCAGTGTGGGTGTGTAATATTATCCACTTTGCTCTTCCTGTTGCTGCACTGCATCCGCAGGATTCCCTTGCCTTTTCCTCTTCAATTGTTCCCACGGAACAACTTTTTTTTCTTGTATTTCGGTAGCAATAAATTTGATTGCAATGCATTCGAGTGGCGGGCGATTCTTTTGCGGTTGGGAAGGGCGTACGGGCCGATAAATGTACGTATTTATTTATCGAAAATAATTATTTAAATTTTTAATGCTATGGATATTTCAATTAAGATGCAATTTAATTAATGACCGAGTTACGTGCAATTAAATGTGTGTAATTAAATGCGAAAAGCACTTGCGCACACATTTTATCAATCTTAGATAGTATTAAATTCATTTGAATTTAAAAAATAAGATTAGTAGTAAGAAATATGAAAATACCCCCTTGATACATTTGCATATCAAAGACAAATTATTATTTTACTAACTTAATCCCATTTCCAAATGTTATAATCCATTTTATGTTCAAGTTTGAAAGTATCCTTTACACAAAGTTTCCTTCAATTATTCCGAACATGTTATGCTATTAGCTTTGGCAAATCCAATATCAGACTATTACTTTGTGTTGGTTCTCCCGCTTTATTTTTTTTTTCGCCAACTCCCTACTCTTTAATGGAAAACCAAACGGAACAGGGGTGCAAAACCCCAGTTTTTCTTACTCCTTCGACTGCAGCTGACCGTTATAAATTGTCTGAAAGTCGCTTTACAAGGTTTTCGTATCATATTTTATTATTACGCGGTTTTCACGCCCTTTTCCTTACCCTTCCAACCCGCCGCCGGACTTTCTCGGACATCGATGCATTGCGTTAATTTTGTTTTCATACCCGGGGTTGAAAGCGGGGGAAAACCCCGTGTTACAACAATATTTTATGGCTGCTCGCAGATTTTCAGACCAGCGAGCAACAATTTTCCCTCCACCCAAAGAGTTATTGCAAAAGTTTTTCCTCTTCGTTGTGCAGTTTTTAAGCTTTTCCGATGGGGAATTTTTAAACTGCAGCAGTGAAAAACTTCGCTGGCTGTGGGATAAAAACAAAAATCTCTGACCTTTTTAAATACTTGATGTGGTGCTTACGAAAATCTGAGCTGGGGATTATCAAGGTCAGGCCTCGACTAGTTCATTTGAATTTCCCTTTATTTGCTAATTGCTTTTCCCATTCTGTTTTGTGTGTCGGAAAATATCTGTCAGGCACGAGACTTGAAAACATGCCACAAAAGGGAGCGAGTGAGTGTGGGTAGTCCGAAAAACCAGAGAAACCCCAGAGCAATGGCCAAGATATCCGATTTCAGAGTGCGGAGGTCGCCTTCTTGCCATTTGGTTGCTAATTAAGTTAGATGCATCTTTGTTGCATTACGCAAGCGAATCAAGTGCAACCGCAAAGTGCCAAGAGCGTGTCTAAACCGTTCTCCTATCTCCTCGCCCCCAAAATATCGCCCCATCATGCACATTGTGTAGAGCATTAATTATTTGCCAGTCTCTCGGAATTCCAGTTTCCACTCACAAGGATTCCAAGGACTTTAATTTGCCAGACGGCCCCGATATGCTTGGATCCAACAAACAATTGAAGCAGACCAGGCATAAATTACACTAGCTCAACACGTGATTGGGTGGAGCTTTCCTGTGGGAATGGTGTGTGGTGCAGATGGTAGTGGGCAATCGGTTGCCAGGACATTCAAGAGGGTCAACCCACAACCCACAACCCACTCACCTGGCTGGCCCTTTGTTGCCTGTGGTCATTGATTGTCTGCAATTTGCATTTTCAGACATGAACATTGCTCGCTGTGAAAAGGCGCGGGGGTGAATTCGGTGAAAATGGGGTGGATGGAATTTGGCTTGAAAACGGGGGAACCCCATAATGATGGAGTATTGTTTAGCCTTTGACAGGTTTCCGAAAGTGCGGTTGTCATGTGGAATCAAACGATGGCCCTTAAATTGCCTTTTTTTATACGCCCCTTTTGAAATTGAAAAGCAATAACTTGAATACAGTCTATAACAATACCTTTAAATTCTTATAAATCTAATAATGATAATTGCTTAGCGTAACGGCAAATTTCTTACAAATGATTGGTTTAAAACATGCTTTGTTTTCCGTTTACTTTAGAACGATTGACGAACTGTCGAGTTGATTGCACTGAAGTTGAAGTTTCAGTCGTGTAATGGCCGCTTCCATGGAATTAAATGAATAATTGAATGCGGCTCGTTGAGGAATCAAAAACAAAAGGGGGGTTAATGTGGAGTTTATGGGCACGAAGCCATAACAGCAATAAACTCGATAATTATACAATGGATTTTTCGTGGAAACAATTTCGAGGAGTCCAAGGATGGGGGAAAATTAAAAACAATTACAAATTATCATATGCATTTTTAAGCATTTCCTTTGGCCCGTCAATCAGTGAGAACTGGTACGCTTTCATTTAGAGGCCCTCAATCACGCATTCATTCCATCATTCATTCATTTACTCAGCTAGCCAGTCAGTCATTCAGGCATATGATGATGCATTGAATGCCAGGAAAAGGAGCAAAAACTCATTGAATGCCTGCTGTTCCTCATCTCCTTTCACTTTGACTTTGGCCCAGAGTTTTCCATATTTCCATTTCCACTCCCCACTTTTTCCATTCCCATTCATCCGCACGCTGTGCATTCACAGGGAAATGAACATCAGCTGCAAACGGAGAGCGGGAATTATACAAAAACAAAGGAAAAAAAAACTATGCTCGGCGAAGAGCATTGTTATAGAAACAAAAAGTAAAGAAAAGCGGCAAAGGAAAACGAGCACATGAGTAAAAGTAAAGCAAAAAAAAAAAAAAGAAAATAAAAAGAAGAAAATGCGAGCGGATGAAACACTGAAATTAATTTCCATTAATATGGTAGAGTGTTTGTGAGTGTCCTACAGTGCGTATGGGTAATTTGAGTGATTCTCTCTCTATGTGTGTGTGTGTGTGTGTGCGGGAGTGGAAAGCTTCTGTTGCGGAAGTAGAATTTTCTTAATTGCCATTTTAATTGCAGTCATCGAAATGAAGCACTGAGAGTGCTGAAATGCCAGCAAAATGGCCCGAAATTAATCGGCATCAAGTGGTGAGCATTTGCCATTTTATTTTCTGTTGAAAATGTGTACTTTGGTAAATTATTGAGGTTATTCAAACATCAATATGAAGTTTTTAAAACACAAATAGTTCTCTTCAATAGTTTACAAAAAATATACACCTTCATTATTATATTTTAAACGAATGTTGATTTTATAAATGTAAAGAAAATCTTAATTATCAATTACGGCAATATTAATGGAATAAATAAATGATACATTTTAAAAAATCGACATTATCGAGTAAAGCAATTTCAATGGTATAAATGCAACTTGGCTGCCGGCTAAATGAACGGAACTCAACCAAAATGGATTCTGACCAAGTGAACATTTTCACGTTACCACTTTGCCCCACGGGAAACCGAAATTTATATTTAATTTGCAATTGTTTGCAGCGCAGCGCAGCAAACCAAAACCGAACCAAAAAAAAAAAAAAAAAGAAATCTCGCATGTAAATTCAATTCGATTACCAAGTGGCATAGAAGTGAAATGCTTCATCCAGTGCTTTTTCCCCAGCGGCACGAGGGGGCAAATGGAAATATCAGACAATCCATTAGATGTGGCAGAACTTTATGCGTGGCTGATCAAAATGTTTCCCATCCCATCGGACCACTTAATATTCCATGGCAACGGACAGCGCGTAGGTAGTCAATATTCGACATTCACAATATTTCGCATGGCCATGGCCGTCAAAAAATGGCAAAAAACAAAAGATGAGATGCGAGCGAAACCAATTTGTGCTCATTGGGGAGCAAAATTCATGGCGCTTAGCATTTGAATTAGGGCGCCAGTGCGATGGGGGGCGTGGCCATGGGACTACTACCGGATTTACGAAACAAAAAAAAAAAATGGAAAGCTAACAAACCAGAAAATCCGTGATTATTTATTAATTTGGCAAATTATTCATGCGACGCGCCATCACAAATCTGCTTAGTTGAGTGTTAGTTCGATGGGAGGCCTTGTGGGTTGGGTAGCTGGTGGTTACAGCTAAAAAAGGGGGAGGGAATGGGCGGATGACAGGTGCGGAGAGGGGAAGTCAGCTTGCATTTGCTACGTGCGCTCAGCCATTGTCTGTGTAAATCCCCCTTCTTCTATATGTGTGTGTGTGTGGGGAGTCCCTAAAGTTGTTGCTAGTTTGTAATATGCCAGATTTCAGTTTAAGTTGCAGTGTGACAAATCGTATCGTAAAAAACGGTGCTATACATATTTTATTTTCAATACCTACAGATTAACCATAAATCCATAAAAAATTAATGTGCAAGAGAGCAAAAATACATAGAGTAGTTGCTTTAAAGTTCGCAGTTTCCAATAACTTTCAACCACTGTGCAATTTAGCAGCTTTCAAACTTGCCTTGGACGAATGCAGTTCGAAATAAACTTTTTTTTATTTCGGATTTTAGGGTTGTGGGATTCCCCCGTGGCCATGGGGGGCGTGGCCCTTGAGGGCACAATTTTCCCGCTGCAGTTTGGGACAAACTTTCCGTTGCAGTGATTTATCAAAAACTTTGGGGCCAAACAAAATTTATTTACAGCAAACCCAAAAAAAAAAGAAAGCAGGAAATTTAAAAATACTGTAAAAATTTATTTCGTAATAAATCGCAATACAAGTCGATTAGTGTGATTCCCCAGCGATGGCGAGATTTTGCATTTGTTGGATGCAAATGTAACTAAACCATTGCCAATGATTGAAATCCGTTTTTTTTTCATTACTCTTTGAGTGAGCTGAAATTTATTTGCTAATTTATTTTATTGCCAAACTAATTAATCAAACCGCTGAGTACTTAAGTGGGTGGCACTCCACCCATTGATGCACGCAGGCAGGCAGGTGTAAATATTTATGTAAAAACTTGCCATAATTAAGCAGACATCGAGTCCCATTTCGCAGTGGCTCTTCATAAATGAACACACACATGTGTGTGCATTTCGCATTCTGGCATAAATTCACATATGAACGAGTTTAAATACAAATACTAGTTTTAGAATTTTCCTAACCAAATATAATTTCCATTCATTTAATTAAAAAGTAGGAGGGCTTTTTGAACAGAGATTGAAAGAGACACAGAGTGGAGAACTGCTACTAATGGCATTAATCTACATTTTTCACATAAATCAATAAACAGTCATTTGGGCAATTAAAGTGTTGCATGGCAACCCTGCTCGTTCGCCCCCAGCCTGCCACGCCCACTCATTGTTTTAGGCCCAGCAAAATGGCATAAATCAAACTTAACAGCTGCAAGCGATGGGCCCAAAGGATGAAGGACATGAAATGGGGAATTTTGTGTGGGGCTAAGCAAATAGCCAAAACTAAAGTTTAACTCGGCCGAAATGCTGTATATATTCGTGTTTGTATGCGTGTGTGTGTGTGCGTTTAAATTGTTTGTTTGTTCATGTGTATATGTGTTTAGTTAGCATTTACATCAAATTATTTTGTTTGTCAGGCTGTGGTGGCAACGCCTCTCCTTTGTCCTTCCGCCCCCATTTTGCTCCTGTGTGAATTGTTTTGGGCCAAGGATGAGGATATTTGTGTGTGCATTCTGCTGCACTTGCAGTTGAATAATTGTTTCATTCCAGCTGTTTTGTTTAATTTTCTATGCCCAGTATTGTCTAAACGCCTAAACAAATTGCAGATTGCGAAGGGCATTGATTAAAGCAATCTAATGTATACATACTTATAGTATAAGTGCCTATCTTCTTATTCAACACACTTTTTGTGATTATGTTATTATCAATTTAAATGCTTTCTGAAATGAAACTTGATATGGCGCCCTAAGTTATTTGTTTCTTTTTGTTGCTTAAGTTACAAATCTGAATTGTCTGTCGACGCAATTCCCACATCGCCTGGTCAGTAGTTGTCATGCAAATTCGACTTGAACCAAACTTGAGAAACCATAAACTATAAACCTCCTATCTATCATCAAGAAAACTTTGGTTTGCAAACCCATCACTAACCATTGAAGCCAGCCCCAACCCCGCCTTCTTTTCAATCCTCCGGCGACCACTTCCTGTTTTGTCAACTGCAAACTTTAACATTGCATTTAGACAATTGCTCTGGCAATGTATGCTCGAATATAAAACTAAAACTATTTATGTATGTCCTGCCGTACATATATTGCCCCGTTTCAAATCCCCCATGTTGGCTGCCCATAAATATATGTGGTAGTCGAAGGGGCACTACTGCTATACTGTGTGTAACCCCCTTAACATATATTGCCGGCAAACTTTTCAATTACGTTGGGGTAATTCTAAACTTTGCTGCTGGAAAAAAAGAAAAGAAATTCCAATAAGGAATACAAATCCCTGCGGCGCTTAAATCTATTTATGTCGCTGCTTCTACTATTTCCACAAAATGCTGCTTGTGCCGCACAGTTCCCGTTACTCGTTGCGGTCAGCTGAAGTTGGGGTCAGTTTTGGTACAGTGAAAACTTGTGGCGTGTCCACTGAAACGATAGAACTTTGTGGCTGGAAGAAGTTTAATGCACTGGCAAAAGTATAAAACCAAATGCAAGAAATTGTACAATTTCCGTTTGTTAGTTCGAGATTTGCTTTGCACTTATAATTCCCAAGTTTTTTTTCCATAAAATTGTTTTTTGCTTATTAAAGTTCTTGCAGTGCATTCCTGGCTATGTTCCTTTTAACCAGAACCTCCATAAAGATCCGTGGGGTTTTCCTCCATTTCGCTTTTAATCTTGTTGGTGCGTTCATATTTTTTAATTGGCTGACCAACATTGAAGTAGTGCCTCCCGCACATTTCATCTGGCTCTCTGCGCACCCACTTCCACTTCCGTTTCCGCCTATTACTCCCAGGCAAAGTCCGTTAAGCGGATTTAAAATGCAATCTGCCAATCGCCGCCTATCCCCATCCCTCTCTCGCCCCCGCTCCATCCCGCTCGCACGATTCTTTGGGGTTTCTCTGTTTTTTATGGCTGCGTAAATTGAATTTCGACTGCAATGGATGCACAAATTAATTGCCGGCGTGTTAACCTCGAAATTTCTTGTACGCTCAGCTCCAAAAACCAGCAACAAATATTGTTCAGACTCCCACGCTAAAGGGAGATGGCAATAGTTGGGGACGTGTGAGTGAGATAGACAACATGGCGCTGCTGCAGTCGACGCCAGCGGCGCTGTTGACGTCGTTGGGGCGGAATTTTTTGCCTGCAGCGCAGGCGTCACTTTTTTTTATAACTAAAGAGAAGTTGGCAGAGGAAATCTCTTAGATATCAAGCGAAGAGAGAATTTAATTTTAACCGATATTAGTCGTAATTTAATTAGGAATTTCAATATTAATTCAATTAAACCCCCACCACTTTCATTGCTTCCATTCGAGTTGGAGCTTAACATTTTCTAG
This sequence comes from Drosophila melanogaster, assembly GCF_000001215.4. Classification (NCBI taxonomy): domain Eukaryota; kingdom Metazoa; phylum Arthropoda; class Insecta; order Diptera; family Drosophilidae; genus Drosophila; species Drosophila melanogaster. The sequence goes on along the minus strand of NT_037436.4, from coordinate 5,206,121 downwards.
GTATTTGCAAACTACACAGTTCATTACACTGCAAAATATTTTATCTAAAGTAAGTGGGTTATATAGGATTGAAAAGTTATAACTAATAATAATTGTTTCGCTGGATTTAGAGTCATGTATTTAAGTTTGGTTTGTGATCGATTAAGGACTTCCTATTTGAACAATGCAACAATACAGAGTATAACCACTGCCTTGCTCTTTCAAATTATCTTGCTACTTGAAAAGGTCTAAGATGGCAAAAAACTAATTATCGACCGACCGCTGTAGTTATTCTTCACTTATTCGCCTTTATTGGAGTGTCTTCTCTGCTGTTGTGGCTTTCTAGTGCGGCAACTTAATTAAGAATAAGCAAACGCCTTGAGAGCCAAAGAGGGGTGCACTTAAAAGGGGGGGGGATTGTCAGGGTGGAAAAGGGGCAGCCTGTCGCCCACCAGCTTCTCCAGCTGCCATAGTGACGCGCTTGGAATAACAAAAACGGAAATGAAAGTAATTTAAAGTGTTATTAAGTCGTGGGCTGTCCCTGTCAAAGTCCGTGGAAAAGCGCGGGGAAAATGGGAAAGAGTAGGCGAATGCGAGGAAGCTGACTAAGGGTAGCTTGTAACGGAAGTGCTTCGTATGGATGAGTGTGTGCGTATGTGTGTGTGTGTTTACGTGGTGTCTGTAAGTCATATGCAGTCATAACAAACTACAACAAGACATGGAAAAATCCACAGACGAACTTCACTTGCAGAGCAAAATACTTACAAAGTTTTACATATCTTTTTTAATATATATTTATTTTCCTTTGAGCTGCTCACCAAACTGTTAAGTATGGGCAGAGTTGAGTTGTGATATAAGATATCTTATTTACTAACGCCTTTAAATATATAAGGCTCCGCAGGATACTGAATATTAATTTAATTGCTAAATAACTTTTCTAAGTATCATAGATTCTATTTTATGTGTGACTGCATTGAAAAAGTTTCCACATAAATATACGGGATATTGCATTTCCAGCTCTGCTCCATGCATTCTCATTGCCCAATTTCCCACATTCGTTCAAGTTATCTTTCATGTTTGTGGCTATATAATAAAGCACTTTAAGTGACGCGGCACGAGCATTTTTGGTTCCATAGATGTGACACTAAAAGCTATGGTCCCACATTCCCCCCAAAACCTTAACCCCCAAAAACGGAGCTCTCATAAAGTGCGTGCACGCACCGCATAAATAACCGAGCAAAAACTTTGAGTTTTACGCATATGAGGCCAAGTTTATGACTGTGTCGTATAACTTAAACTACGCAGAATTCAATTAACTCGAAGCGCCAGCTTGGTCCTGATTGTGGTCCTGAACTGGCTGCTTTGCTCCTGGCCCTGGTATTATTTTCTTTTTTTTAGCCTTGTTCCTGGACCAGGACCAACTGTTTCCCGACTGACATCTTAAGCTGCTTGTGTGTAAGTGTGTGTCTGGCTTAATGAGAGACGCATTTGCCTGTCAGATTGCTGTTGCTCGTCTTATTCTTATACATATATGTATATATACTATTTTTCTTGTCGCTAAAACAAAGAAGAAAACCAATGCTTTGAAGACCAAAGTTTCCTACACACACATGTTGCGGAAAGTTGTTAGCCGTGGGAGCAACAAACTTTAGTGACATCCCTCGTCTGCCAGACAGCCCCAAAAAGTATGCAGCACGCATTTTAAACGCTTTTAATTTACAGACTGCCAGTTATGTGTATGTGTGTTAGCGCATGTAACTCCAAAGGTCCTGGAATCCCCGAGCTTAGTGAAGAAGTTCTGGTCTGAAACTCCTTGTCAGTCTGCAGTCGCCATGGAATTCGTTGCCCTTCGTTTTTTTTGTACTTTCGCCTTCCCCTTTTTGTCATTTGTCGTCTGTTTTTGGGTATTTGCATTTTTTGCCGTCTACCTTACTTTTTTTTTTTTGGGGGGGAATTTGGTTTTGTGTCGTAATGCCGTGTATTTTGTTGTTGGTTTGATTGATGGCATTTGGCGCCATGCAGGGAAAATTTCTGCGTTTGTCATTTATAAATAGAAGAACAACAACGGCAGCGAAAGGAATATAATAAAACATTCCGCAATAGATTTCGTGAAGGGTAATATATATTTGGCAGCGTGTGCACGGCATAATGTGACCCCCCATGAACTCGAGTGATACGGTGAATTAATTCTGACTGACTTTTTTTTTTTGGTAGCTAACCCGAAACATTATATAATCGAATTTTCATTGTACACTAGTTTTTGATCTCTGGAGGTTATAAAACAGTTTTAAAAATGTCGAGAAGTATGCAATACGAATAATACGTGAAATGATAGGGGAATCCCCGAACCAACAAATTGTGTAGCACACTTATCAGCTGCATTTCCGGTTCGAAATAAAGTGTAATCAATTGTGTTCGGCATGTCGCAATCGATCTTTAGTTGTACAGTAAACTAGCTTGCTACGTAGCAAAGCACATAAATCCACCAGGATACAACCTAACCACCCCCCCCCCCCCTTACACTATCGCCCCTTACAATCATCACAACACCCCCTAAGAATTGTCAACAAAGTAGCCATTTTGTATGCTCGACCATGCCGCAATGTGTGCGCCACAATAATTAATTACAGCATTCTCTCGATGGCGGCGACAGCGTTGCCGTTTTGTCCTTGCCACCGTTGCTGAATTCGCTACTGCTTCTTCCACTTCCTCTTGGCTTTCAGTAATCAATCCCCTGTGGTTGTTGCTGCTACCGTAATTGTTGTATCCTTGACATTTCGAAGAACAAACGCTCGGTGCAAAAATGTTCGCCACGCTTCTCTGCCTTCAGCCGGAAGCGAAAAATTCTTTAGCATTTGAACCTAGCGAGTGAACGAAGAAAGGGAGGTAATGTTGTTGAAATAAAACATAATATAGAACTTGAAATATTTCTAAAAAAAAAAAAAATATTTCATTCGAGGTCGCCGCAGAATTATAAGTGCGATGTTCATTTCTTGCAGCATACCTCTTAAGTTATTACATAACTATATACGAATAATGTCATTTCCCACAGTATTTTGGTTAAATGAAAACAAGTCTTCCCGAATCAAGACCAGAAATAAAATTTTATGGTATGCTTTCGTGGCTTGAAGATTCATTTGTTGACTTCTCCTCAATGTCCCCATACTTCAATTTCCTCTATTTTTCCCATCCCATTTTGATGTCCCTTTTATATCCTGTGAAACATTTCTTGTGGCTAGCAATGCGAATTTGATTTTGCTAATTTGGCCCAACTAATTTGTGCATTTGTCTCTGTTCCTTCCGTCCTTTCGTCTCTTTCTTCTCGTAATCTGCTCGTCTCTTTCTCACTTTGTTAATGCCCTGCAGCTGTTGCTGATTGGTTTTTATTTTATTATTTGACATATGTTTTGGGAATAGTTCTTTTTTTTGTTGCCCTTTGTCGTATTGTTAGCTAATGATAACGACTGTTTAGGGAGTGAAATTTGCCAGGCGAGAGAAACAGAGAAATTTGGCAACTTTTTTGTTTGATTTGCATGTTTTTGGCAGGGAAATTGGGGTGGTGGCGAGTTCCAAGGGGAGCCCTAATTAGATTAAAATGTGTGACAAATGTGCGACTCGTTTATGAGGGCAGCTGTTAGTGACTAAGCCGGATATGATGGATGCGTTTTAGATGGAAAATAGTACAGCTTACGGGCTAAAAATAATAAGTAAAGCACAATGAACAAGCAAACATCATATGAACGACTTGCACTTCTTGCAGTGTTCTCATCAATCTTTTATTTCAATGCTGGTCTTTTTTTTAAACGCGATAACCCTTTTTAAGTGCTAAAAACCCTCGTATAATTTTCACCAGTTATTTTCAATCCATCATATTTTATTGGGTCAAGTATTTAAGTATATTTAAAGCAATTCATTGTTATTTAAGTATATTCCCTATTAAAAATTCCAATGAACTCAGACACCTGTTAACCCCAAAACAGCTGCTCTCCAAAGCCATTTTCAGCTTTTCCTAAGAAAAATGCTGGGTACAGCGAAAACTTTTTACAGAATGTTAATTACGATGAAACTCTGACGCAAATGCCACCCACGCAGAGAAAAAACCACACACAAAAAGAACGTGGAGAAAGTAGAAGAAAGTGAAAGGCACCGAAGACCATGGCTAACGCCCTCTGGCGGCCAAGTGTCGAACGTTTATTAATTGACTGTCAGCTTTTCATATCCGTTCGAAAACAGAGAACTGAGTAGGAAAAAAAAATCGAATTGATATCCCGATGATAGTTGGCATTGTCTGCGCCACTCATTTCGTTGCTTAACCAAGCTCTCCGGTCCATTCTATTGGATTCCTTTGGGCGTGGGCCTCGGAAGTTCCATCTTTTTTAGGGAGCTACGTCCGCCCCTCTTTTTTTTTTTTTTTTTTTGTTAACCCCAAAACCACCCCTTCTTTCATGGTCGAATGCAGAGGCAAAGTCCTTTTCAATGACATTGTCATTGCCATCTCCATTCGATTTCGACTCGACTCTACTCGTCCCGTCTCGTTTCTCGTCCTTGTTGCTCAACAGGTTGTGTCCAGTTTCCTATCACCCAGCCAGAAAAGGACCACCCTATATAGTATATATATATATATATATATATACATGGCCACCCACTCCCAGGAGAACTTTTTGCTGCCACACAGCCGGCTTTCAATCATGGCGGTCGGTTGGTCTCGGACACTTTTTGCCAACTTGGCTCTCAGTCAGCATCCGACATCGTTTCGAGCTGAATGTGCGTGCGCTAAAAACCAGGCAACAAAAACCATATTCACCACGTTCCATCGCTGTATGTGTGCGTTCGTTTGTGTGTGTGTGTGTGTGTGAGTGTGTGCGCTCGAGTATCTGTGTGAGGGTGTGCAACAGCTGTTCAGGAAATCGGCCAAATAACAAATAAACTTGTCATCAGGCTGGCTGCCTTGCAACCAAAAATAAAAAAAAATAAGAAAAACTGAAGTGTAAAGTGCAAATTTTCGATTTCAGTTGACACTTGATTAAAAAAGTTGTGTAGTGTTACTTTTTGCCATCTTTTATTAATATATTTTCCGGGTAAGTTTAGCAACGGGGCAACATATGTTCCAAGTGCCACGCCTACTTGTTTGGTTTTTGTTCTTGGTTTTTTTTTTTTCAGCAGCCAGACGGCCATTGAATCGCCTCACCGCCCATCCTTTCATTGTCAATATTGATTTTTGTGTGATTGTTATTTATTTTTCATCTTGCACTCCTTCGAAGGACTTTTCCTTGGCGTGTCTCTTGCGTGGATTTTTTTCTTTTCTTTCACAAGTAAATCTTTGATGTAATTTAAAGCATCCCGTGCTGCTTTCTTCTGCCATATGTTAGCCATATATGTGTAGGATGTGAAAAAGTGAGCTCGAGTTGCCGAGTGCCTCATTCTCAGTACTACTTGTACCAGCTGTTTTCGCACAGGTGAAGGGTACAAATTGTTTGCACACCCTCAGACATTCAAGATTGGGTTAAAAATGGGTGAAAAAAAGGGGGAAGGGGGGTTATTGGGGGTAAAAGCCGGTCAGACTCAATCGAGAGATTAAATTGATTTACCTTGTTTGGATAATATTTATTTTCACTATGGTGATTGAAAGTGATTTATGTTTATTCTATTTACATTCACAGCAAGTGCTTATTGGCTTTAAGAATTCTCGAGACAGTCAAGTTGTGCTAAAGCTTATAAATATTTACGTAAATTTACGCCAGCGATAATAATATTTGTATATTTCTTTTCTTTTTAGGTAAGTTTTCTAAGCCAACCTGTGGACTATTATTGGGTAAGCTTTTATACGTAAGCAAATAGCAAATATAGAATCAAAGACAAAGAGGTGGCAAATAATAGTTAAATAACACAAGTATCGGAAGGTTTAAAAAATAATATCCAAAAGGCATAAATTTATAAAATTACACATTCGATATCAAGTAGTAACGATTGTTTGCCAGCTCTTTTGAAATCCCCTTATTTTAGTCCTGACTCAATAAACGTTGCTAAGGGCTCTAGACTTTGTATTTACCTTCTTTTCATTAGATGTTTTTCGTGCCCTTTTTTATGCAACCCTTAACTTGTGGCCTTAAAAGTTAACGGTCATCAAAAAGTACAAAAAAAAATATAAAAATTATATAAATATTTCTTGCGATTCCTTTTCGTTAAATCCTTCTTGTCCAAAAAAACATTCAAATAAACGCAAAATATTTCCAATCAAAGAAAGGGGAATCAGGAATGAAAGCCACAGCAAACAAAGTTCAAATTGTGGCAACAGTTGCGGCCAATACAATAACAATAAAAGAAAAAAAATTGAGCAAAGGCAAAAATAAGAAAATCCGAAGAAAATCAAGAGCTAACCCTAGTCAGCAAAAAACCAACGCCCAAAGGCGCAAAAATTGCCTGCGGAAACTTTGTGTTGAAGGCAAGTAAAATCGAACAACAAAACTCACGGAATTACTTCGAAAATAGTTGGCAAAAACAACAACAGCGAATAATGAGCATTGAGCGATAAAACTGGATGCATGAAAAAGTGGGCGCAATGTGGGTGTGGCTGAAGAAAAAACAGCAGGGAAATGCAAAAATGGCGAGCAGCAAACTCGACTTCGAGAATAAATCGGAGATTGAAGTGGTTCAAGTACCGAGGGCTATTAGATAGAAGATCCGGGGAAAACCGGCAAATAACCAAGGGAGATCTTGAAGAAACTTTTTTTGGGGGTTAAATTTGCGAGACAAAAAGGTTTGGGGCGTCGGCAAATTTGGTGGCGATGGCGACATCTGTAATCAAAAGACAAAAACCCTACAAGTTGTAACCGCAAAATGGGAATGAAAATGGTTGTGCACTGATATCATCTTTCCTTCTCCTTGAAGTAGCTTAGCAAAGGCGATAGATTTTTAAGTAACTTTAATTTTAGGGCTCTTCAAATAAAATTATTAGTAAATTCATATGCGAAATCCTATTTATGCCATTAAAATATGTTATGAATTCAGCTAAAGAAAGAGACAGAATAGTTTCGAAGCCATTTTCATGGCCAATGTACAATTGCGAACCGATTAGCCGCAGGACTCATTTTGCTGCAGTGGCAAACATGAAATTAATTATCATCATAAAATTATGCACAGGATAATGGCCACGCCCACCAGCAGTTAGACCTGCCCCCTTTTAACCCACACCCAGAGCTTAGCAGAATAGCTGAGAGAAAATTATTCGAGAAAAGTTTCCCTTGGAGTGCGTAATAAATGTTTACACAAATTGTGCAACAGCCATAGAGGAAAAGAGGGATATTTCAAGTGTGTGTCCCGGGGATACTGGCTGCTGGGTAAGAGGGGGAGGTGCTGAAGTTCCTGCCCCAAAGTGTGGCAACATCAAGCTCCTCTTTTTCGAACAGTTAACTAGACAAAATAATAGTTGATAATAATAGTTGCAAGGAGTTTGCCTGCAAAAGTGCAATGGTGAGAAAAAGAAAAGTGGGCGGTGTGTGTGTGTGTGTGTCGGGAAAAACTTTTTCCAAATGCACCAGGAGAGCCCTTGAAATGTCAAGGGAAAACTGCAATGGAAACACTTCAACTTCAACAGAGGGGCAAATGAGTATGGGGACTGCACGTGAAGTCAGAGGAAGAATGATAATAATTTATGTGGAAATTGGAAAAAACGAACAGAAAAGTTAGGAAAGCCGAAAAGCTCTCTATTCTTCACTAATTTGGAAAATTACACCATTCATTTAAGCAATTTCGGTGTATGAGTATGTAAAAATCAAGTTTTTACCGCATCTTGGAAATGTTTGGTTTTTGGGAAAATTTAAGACTTACAGCTTTTAAATTCTATTGCAAACTTATATCAAGTAATCCTTATTATTTTTTTCTTTAGCACAAACTTTCGTCACTTTTTTTTATATCTAATGAGCTTGTCAAACAGGAGCTTTTCTTTTAAATTTCTTGCTATCTACGTAGCTTGTTTTCATCTCTGCCTTTTTCCCATCTATCGCTTCACTTCACAGCTTCATTAACTTTGGCTCTAAAAATTCACACCTATGCCTTGTAACATCCTGCCCCGCAAGTCCCCTCATTCCCATCTGCTGCTCATTAAAACGCAGCCAAATGAAAATTTCTGACTTTTTTATTGTTCTTTTTTGATAGTTTTCTTTTTGGCATAAAAAAAACGAAAAAGCTTCCTGTTTTAATGTTATATCTATTTTAATTGCAAAATGCCACCCAAACTTCGCGGTAATGGAGTCTTTCCTCCGGAGTTTTGCTTGGGTTTTTTGGAATGGTTTCGTTGCCGACTCCTTGCCATAATTAAACTGCCATTTGGCACGTACGCGGACTTAATGATATTTACAGCAAAAACTCTGGAACACCAGCTACAGCGAAAATAACAGAAAAAAAAAATAGGAGCCAGGAGCAAGGACATGGCCGAAAAAAAGCTGCTGACACGTCGCGGAGTCCTGAAGCTCCAGTCTGTCACTTCTGGATTCCTGTGCAGTTCCTCCTCCTTTTCCGATCCATGTCCTGCTGCCGCCTTCTTTTGGCATTTTGCTCGTTTTCTGTCTGACATTAGCTGTGTTGCCAAAACATATTTTGGTACCCTCACGTTGGTGAAAACTTTTTGGGAGCATATATTTTCTTAAATCATGAAAATCCAAAAAAGGAAAATTGAGAACTGAGAACGTAAAAATGGGCGTTTTAGTTAACATGAATAAAATAATTAAATATTAAGCACCTTTTTTATATGAAATATTTACCAATATTCACAAAGGGTGATGTTCAAATTCGTCTCGCCTTAACTTTAGGTTTCTTCAAATTTTTCATAACCTTTTTGTGCCATCATAACTTTTCATGCTATTTTTTTTTAAATTTATTTTTCAAATTTTTGTTTTTCTACGAATAATTTGCCTAGTCTGCGGCGTTCCTCTTATTTCCGGTTCCGCTACTACTAGTTCGCCAGCCTTCATTTTTTGCTTTTCCTCCTGGTATGAAAACCCAACGGAAAAATTAAGAAATTCCTGTAGGATAATTGCTTGGCATACGTCCTGGAATGTGCACTCCTCTTGTATCTCACTCCATCTTCAAAGTCCTCAAAGTTGCTCCTCCTATTTCACATTTTCTTCCTTACCTTTCTTTTTTTTGGCAATCTTTCTTTACTTTTTAATTCGTCGCAAATATTTTTGCACATAATATTAAAGTTGCGTGCTTTGGATAAACTTTTTTCATGCTATTCTACACACAAACTTGCCACTTCTTTCGACCCATTCTTCAGACTCTGTCTCAGTACTGCCATCTTCTTCTATTAATTTTTTCGAATTTCTTTGTTTTTTTTTTTGAACTCCTTAACTTAAAGTGCAAGTTTTTCGGAAGTTCTTCAAGTTTTGCGCCAGGTGTAAAAACAGCCTAGAGGTAAGGGAACAGTTGTAAGATGGGAAGACGAATTTGGTGAGAAAGAGGCGGCCCAAGGAACTTTAGACCACGCTTGGTTGCATTTCCACTCACACACTTGCAAAACAACACATGTGAGGCAACCCCAGACAGAGTTGCCAACTTTTTCTGAGGGTTCTCCTTGTGTCCTGCGGGTTTTTCGGTGGCGATAAAGTGGCAGAAGTGGGGAAAATGGCTCGAGGTGGAATGAAGAATGAGGACTTACTGCGGTTTGCTCTCTCAACTGAACACGATTTTTGAATTAATGCATAAAATGCAAGCTCTTCCTGCACTCCTTTCTTCCCCAATTTCTTCTACTACTTCCGGTTTTGTCTTCTCCTTCTTCTTGCCGGCAGGACATCCTTTTTTGTTAGTATTTGTAACATTTTCAGTGTTTCAGGCCAAATTGAAGTTTAATGTCTGGAATTTTATTTTTTTTTTTTTTTTTTGAAATGCGGTAAGTGGTTGAAGTTGTTTTGCAGAGCAAGTTTCTTAAATTACAAATGTATTTGGCAACTGCGTTTAATTGAATTCTGGGTTTAGAAAGAAAATTCTTTAGCCTTAACACTTTGCCTTCAAAGACATCTTCGCCACATCTTCGACTTCTCAGAAATATCTTATAAGCCAGGTGCAGCTATCCTTTATAATTCCGTCACATATCAATTTTGATCAACTTCACTTGCAATTTCCTTAGTCTTTCCACCGAGGACATTTTGCATTGGGGTGTGAAAATTTTCATATTTCTCAAGACGTTGTGTCTGCTTTTGATGCTTTTTAACCCGCTTCTGCTGTATTTTTCATTCCACTTCAATTATCATTATAGTTCACAATCAGCTGCCAAACGCGTTTATACTTCAACCCCCAATCGCCGCCCCCCAATCATGCGTCTCGTTTTCAATTTTCTCAATTCCCCAATCGATGGCAGCTTTTCTCTCTTCCGTAGCCCGGGAAATTCAAAACAAGCTGAACGCAGATGAAAAATAGTCGAGGAAACTCAAGAAACGTGAAATGAAGACATATTCAATTATGCCAGTTCCGGGGAACCGCAAGGGGGAAATGCCTGGAAAATAGGGTGTGGGGGGGGTGTCATGCTGCGTGGGGGCTTGGGCTTGGGCTGGGGGTTTTGGGGTGCCAAGAGAATTGGCAGCGGAGCACAGAGCGCACTTCATCAAACGAAGTGTCAACAAAGTTAAACGAGAAACTGCAGCGACAACAGCAGCAACAATGGTAATACCCATGGCACACGCAATCCTTACCGGAATTCTTTCCACCTCCATGCCCCCAAAATCAGCTCCCTCCTGGTTTTCTGCTCCGGGTGTGCAACAAAACATAATTCCCAAACAAATATGAATGTCAAACGTGACTGAAATGCAAATGAAAAAGAAACAGAAAATAATAAAAAAAAAGAAGGTGAAGAACCAGTGGGTTTTCGCAATAGGAAATTCTGTAATAGTAAAAAGTTAAGTTATAACTAAAATTCAGCAAATAAGTAAAGAGAGTTTTTATTAAAGTAAAAAATCAAATCTAGCTTACAAATCCTTGTTATGCTGAAGGTTTTATTAATTTCTTCTATTAAAAAATTCCCAAAACAAAGTTACAAAAATGCTAGAATAAGGTGAGAAACAAATATGATTTCCTTTTCAAATTTGTTATGTTGAAAATCCCCATTGTGACTAATTTCAGGAGTTCTTTTCATCAATTTTTAGGCCCTGCATTGCATGCAACGTTGCGTTTTTTTTTTCACCTGAAGAGTGACCCTCGTCACCCACCTCTTGCAACATCTATTGTCGCAGTGGTTTCATTTATGCAACCGCACAGAATTTGGGGATGGAAATCTCCGTTGTGTGTTGCACCTTTCAAGGGGTCTCAACACGTTGACCGTAAAAGTTTCCGAGTTGTTGGGCTTCATTAATATTCCATGACTTTTGCGTGGGATTCGTTTATTTTGCTATTCTCTTGTTTGCTTGGTGCTCCTCTTCTTTTCCTAGGCTTTTGGCAAAAAGTTTTTGGGGTTTTCTGATCTGTTTTTTTTTTTTTTTTTTTTTTGTCTTTTTGGCAGCTTGTGTGCGCCATGAATTGTTAATATTTATGTGCGACACTATCAATCATCAATCTCTGTCCATGAATTTGCGACCTGCTGCTGCCAGTGGCACAGCCTATCCATCAATATTTGCATTTCTATCTGAGTGGAATATAGAACTTCAACGAAGTTTACACGTTTCTTGCCCGTTTTTCTTGTTGTTTTTGGATGCGAAATTGGAGCAAGTTGTTCACTCCACTGCCAGAAGCCTTTGTTTGTGGTTTTTGTTTTGGAACTTTTGTGTTCAGAAGGTTTTGTGAGGGATACTATCAATTATTTTTTTGTTTTTTTTGACAAATTGTTGGAATTTTTGCAAGGAGAACGAGTGTTATAAATGAAGCGAACACGATTTCTTGAAAGATGCCAATTACGTTAGAGCGAAGTCAAAAAGATTGTTATCAATAGATGGATGGATTGAAAGTGATATGGAAAAGTGGGTGTAGAATAAAGAGGGAATCGATATTCATGTTTGGAAATACAATCTATAAGTTTTTCAGTGTCATAGATTGTTTTTCCACCTTAATGACAAATAATGCCACTCACCTGAAAGTTTCTGTGAAATCGCATTAAAAATAGCCAATAATTTGTTGACTAACAAGGGTAAGTCTGTCAGAAGACGGCGCTCAAAGTTCAATTCGATTTAAAAACTTGGTTAAAACTTATCACTTAGAGCTTACTTGATTTGGGTGTGTTGAAAGGATTTGGAACTCTTGGGATTCCAGTGATAATAATGTCACAGGCCCTTCAATATGATCCCTTTGTTTCCAACCAATTGTTATCACCAATCGGCTCAACCTTTCTCTCTCTATTTTTTTGCAGGTAAGTTTCAAAAGAATTTTTATGAGGTAAACAAGAAAAAAGAATGCCAAGAAATGAGGTAAGTTGGGGGTTAACAAAAAAAAAACCCAGTTGGGGATAGGCCGCCGCCACTTGCTCCCTTTTGTCCTGCTGCAATTTGCTGTTTAATTATTCAACGAGGATTTGTATCCTTTAACTATAGAGGGGACGCACTCTTACTCTCCCTCTCTCTCTCTCTCTTTCCTTTTGCAAAGACAAAAGTTAAAGCCCCGCCCACTGGAAAAGGGGGCAGACAAAGCTCAAATCACTTTGTTTGCCCTGCACTTAGGCCACGCTGCCACACGGCTATAATCGGCTCAAAGTTAACTAACACAAAAAAAAAAGCGAAAAAAAGTCGAGTCGAGACGAGAATGGGTGGAAAAATGCTTCCGCTCGGTGTTTCCCACCCACTTGTCGCACATTTTAATTGGCAATTTGGTGGAGGCTGTCAGCAGGAGACGAGGCGGGCTCGGCTGGCAGGATCAGTTGAAGGACTGCGAGAAGAAGCAGCAGCAGGAGGAGTAGGAGCAGGAGCAGGAGCACCAGCCGGAGTAGCAGCTCCTGTGTAACACAATAAGCCGCGACATGTCCCAGAACCTCCAACCCACGACATGTGAGCATAAACAAACAGTTTACGCCCCACCACCCAACAGTTTTCCATCCAAAAATCACCCCCCACGCACGCTGGTAAAGCGAAAATTGACACTTTTAACAAGTCGAAGGAAAAAAAGAAAGAACGTCGCCTGTCGAGAGTTTAACCCGAAAAAGGCAGCAGGAAAAAATTGGCAAGGAAATGGGGAGGAAAGCTCGAAAAATGGCGGGTGGAAAACGAACAAACTGGTCGGGAAGATGAAAGCCAAGTGACAGCGGGGGGTAGCTGCGAAAGCGAAGAAAAGTGGGCGGAAGGCGCCTAATACTGTGTGATTCGTTAAGTGGCATTCCCGTTAGTCAAAAGGCCAAAGCCCGCGCTATAAAGCCAACACACACACACACACCCCCTTTTAGCCACTCAACCATGTTTCCTCATGGACATGGCCAATTTACGCGTTGATAAACTTTTATTTTTTTGTTCCTTGTCGACGCTTTTGTTGCTCTGAGGCTTGTTTAGAAATTAGAAAAGTTGGGATAACAACAGACGATGGTACAACGGGTAATGTCAATAATTTTAAAAGACAGCCCACACACACCAGCACTCTTCGCTTTTATTGGATTTTTTTTGTTTAGATCTGAATTGGCAAAGTTTTTACACGTTTTTGCTTTTCAATAAATAAATACCTGTATATCGATGTAGGCAATTATTTATAATTTAAATAGATAGCTTTCTGCTTATATAACTTATTGTGTTTTATAAAGGATTTGTAGATTCTTTGTGGTTTCTTTATAGATGTGGTTATAATTTCAAAGAGAATAGTTTTCTTCGAATAATGCAATAACTTGTTTAATTATATACTAAATACTTAACTTAACTTCAAGATATTTCCCCCAGACATTGTTCTCATTTTGTATTTTCGTAATTGTAGTGAAATTTAAGCTCAGTAGAATGCAATTTTTTTTTGTAATTCGACCCGCACACCGAATGCCATAGTGGAAATGTGTGTGTGTGGGTGAGGCACATGAAGAACGGCATTAGCGAAATCACGTGGGTGGCTGAGAAATATTCGCAGAGGGGGTGGTGATGTGGCATTCGTGGTCCTATATGTGGTTCATATATGTAGGGAGGGGGTGTCTCTAGTATCGGGTCTTTCGGTCACCCAACGGATGTTCATAAATCACTTTTACCCTCCTCAGCCCTCCTGCTGCTTGTGTTGCGCTTTTAATGTTTGCCCAGTGATCAAATTCAGATTTGCTGTCAACCGAAACTGGGCTCCATGGCAGACCTGCTCGCCGCGCTTTTCACCACCCCCTGACCAACGGACACCCACACCTCGCCTCAAGTTACACACACTGGCACAGCGGTGGCCCCACTACACACAGAAAAAAGTCATAGTCATTTGGAGCATTTATAGTGGTTTAAAGTATAGAAAACAAGCAATAATTATTTAAAAGAAAAATTCGAATTACTTTTCCATAGGCATCCAAATCGTAGGTTTTAAGCATTAATAACAAGATGTTTTCCTGCACTGTAAAAATCGCATGTGAGAAGTGGGTGTGGAAATCGGTATATCGCTTTACATTGAATTACGCTTGACTGATGTCTGCCATTTCGGGTCCTTTCTTGCCTCTCGTTTCCTCCTTCGCCGTCCTGGTAGTCCTGGTGTCCAGTGGAAGTCATGTAACGATTGCCGCCGCGTCCCCTGCGTTCCACACACACCCTCAAGCCTTGGGGCGCACTTAATGTTCATTAAATTTATGAAAATTTCAGCAATGATTTATGATTCTTTTGGGGGCAGTTGGCTCCCCACTTTTCCGCTTTTCCGCTTGTTCTCTCCCTTTCTGTCCGCTGGAGAATCGTTTTAATGAGCTTTGAAGTCGATGTGAGCTCGATTTAATGGCGTTTCTAGGGATTTTTTTTTTTTACATTTTCCTGGGTGTCGTTTGAGTAGATAAAAGCGTTTCTTGATTGAATTAGTTGGAGCGGATTTTAATATCGTGTGTGGAGTGATAGCAACATTTCCATTGAACATATTCATTAGAAATGGATTTTAGGGATTAACAGTATATAGAAGTAAAGTAATACCAAGTACTTTTAATGAAATCTCATCGATTCATGCATTATAAGTGCCATTTTGAGGATAAGCGCTATGTTCCAATATTCTGTAGCCCATTGTGTTGACTTCCGTCCACCAACTGCTCTCACTCCATTAGGATTCATGTGCAGTTGGCGACCCATTCCCCCAAAAGATAACTCCCTTAACGGTGGGTTGGGCACGCACCAAATTAACCTGACCATTGAATGCTTTGGTTGGAACACCCATTCCAGCCATTAAGATATCAATTTTATGCATGCCCACAGCTCGAGACTCGGACAAATCCTCGGCTCAGTTGACCAATTGCGCTCATACATTGATATTATATATTACCGATTACATACAATCTATTGTGGAGAGGGGGGGGGGGGGGGTTGTGCAGTAAGTGTGGGGTTTTCGGGGATCGACTGTCTAATTTAGTCCGAGACATGACTTCAAATGTCAACCAATTGTTGGCCCCCACCGACACTCCGCCCAGCAGTTAATGTCCATTATGGATGGCTGTCCATTAATGCTCATGTTTTCATGGTTATGTTTGTCATTAAAATGGACAACACGCATACAGAGACACAAAACGCACACACACACACACACACGCATCCAACAGGATGTCACAAGCACACGAGGAGCTGCGAGAAACAATGACCTCGTAAACGTGGTGAATTTAGTCAAAAGTCGGAGCAAAGTGCACTTAAAGGTCTAAAAATAATATTATTTTAGACAGCTGTTTTTATACGTGTTTCTCAAATTCATTGATTTCTAGAAAAGACTAAGCACTGCTTTCTTGTTCGTTATTCTAACCTTGCAGTGCAAATCCTCTGCCATCGCTGCATAACTAAACTAATTTCCATCTCCTGCATATCCTTGAAATTGCTGGCCACACCAAGCAGCTTAAATCCTCGGATTTCCTCACATTTCAGTGGCTTTTAGCCCCCTTTTTGTGGGGGGTTTACCCCACTGCAGCGGATGCACTTAATGCAATTCCGCTTATTTCTTAGCAATTCAGGTATTTTATTCACATTTTGCACTTGAACATCACTGACACACACACACACTTACCCACGCACCAGCCCCCTCTGACATTTGTGGGCGTGGTACCAAGGAGATTCTAAGAGGGATTATGAAATGGAATTTGTGGATGGATGGCTTGCTTTAAAACTGAGGAGTACGCCAATGTTCTCATTTCAGCTATGCCGAATTTTCTGCTTTGCATATTTTGCCGTGACTTGCCAAGAGTTTCTTTCCATTTTTTTGCGCTGGAAAATGTTCGCCTAGAGTCGGGATAATGAGATTATGATGGATACATTCCTGCTCGGCTCCGTCTTAAGGTGGCTTAGTGCTTTTGTGAGAGATGTGAGGGGTTGGTGTAGAAGGGCAGGGGCTTTTGTGAAAAGCCAGCTGGAAAAGCCCTTCGGATTGCCTGCTTAATGGCCAAGTATTACCGCAGGATTGTCCTGGCAAATTCAAAGTTCACAAAGTCAGCTGAACTGAAGTCAAGGCTAAAATCAACTTTATTTCATGATTCCGCCAACCCCTTTTTCGTATTTTATCTTCTCATTGTCAACGCCTACAATTTGCTCCGTAATTTCCCATTAATGGCGGTAAATCTGTTTACCCTCGGCATGTTTATCTAAAGTTCGCTCTTATCACATATTTCCTAAAAATAAACCGAACACAAACAGAAATCCATAATCGATAAGAGACGCCCACCAAAAACTTACCTGTTGCTCATACATATTTACTTAGTAACTTGAAATTAACCGATTTTCCTTGGCACAAAAGAAAATGTTTATTTTTTGACGATTGGTAATAACAATGACGTCTTTTAATCAAAAGTGACTAAGTTTTTGAGGCGTGAAAAATCTCTCCCTTTTTGAAATAGGACCCCCGGTTGAAAAACATTTTCCAAAACCCATACGAATTGATTCAAAAATAAATTGATCAAAAAATTGTTCGAAATTCAGAATTTGCTTATTTGGAAAACGAGCCAATTGTATTAACGACCTTTAATGTATAATAAATTATAAATTATGTGGAATTTCCGGCACATGTTTTACTTACAATATCAAAGAATATTTGATTCATATTTGTTCCATCTGCCCCACAGTGAATGTAGAGAATCCCCAATTGATGGGGAAAAAGAAGAGTGTGTGCTGATAAATATGGCTTCGCAAATACGAGCTTGGTCATTAACGTTAAAGCTTTTATCGTGCACTTCCACCAGCCTACACACAGTCTCTCTTTTCCCATCCTTGATGCCCCATTCCGAACTCCAATTTTTTTTCGCACATGTTTACTTATTTATTTCGATACACATTTCTATTTATTTCCTGCTGCGATTATTTTTGCGCTGCTGCTGCGACGTTGACAACAACAATTGCCAGCGATTGATAGGCGACATGCAATAAAAATGTTTGCCCAACACAGCGGAGGTCACGTTAATAGTGCTAGCCACTAAAACTAAATTAAAAAAGTAAAAATATTTTCTCAAGCTAGGATAAATACTAATCGCTTTGAGATCAGTTCCACTGAAAACATTATCTGCTGTCATAATGTTCCCCTATGCATATCAAAAGAACCCAATATATGCTAAGATATCGGTAATAGTTCATATACATATTTCACCATATGTTTATGTGATATACCCATATATCACTAATTCCATTATTCGTGGTGCGGGTATTTATCTTGAAACATACTCAAAGAGGCATTTGCATTGGCGATCCTTTTTAATCAACATATTGTTTTCACATGCCAAAAGGCGACTAATTTAGCTATATTATGGCCAGTAATTGTAACTTGTTTATAGTTGTTACATACATACATATGTATTTATATGAATGTACCATTATTTTTACCACCGCTATTTGCGTGTTTTAGTGCGTGTTGTGTTTTCTGTGGAACGAGGGGTGGTGATTTGAGTGGGTGTGGACTGTTTGGGGCTTAGTGTTTAGTCCGTTTTGGATGGTCAATCGTCAATCGGTCAGTCAGCGACAAAAGTGCCGCAAAGTGGTGGCTCGTTGATGCTGCTGACGTCTCTGCCGTGGCCAACGTCGATGCCAGCGCAGATGTCTACGTCGATGGCGAGAAGATAGTGAAAGAGGAAAGGGAGTCAGTAAGAGAGAGCCCAAAAGTAGTTGGACTGATAAGAAAAACGAACGTGCATGATGAATAAACCATAAATGCGAGGAGGAAACAATAAGAATGGTTGGGAAAAAGGCCAAATAATGAGCATTTAATTTCTTGACGACCTGCAAACGAATGTTAATGAAAATGGAATGAAACGAGCCAGAAGAAGTAAATGCACCCTATAGAAATACACTGAGAAGAATAGATTCATTGGCTAAAAGAGTATAAATAAATTAACAATTGCTTAGAAATCACACAACTAACGTTTTGTTCTGAAAATGTATACGCACATATAATAATTTTGCTTGAACCATTAATTTATTACAGTGTATAATCAAACATGATGCGATAAAATAAGAGAATAGCAATGTCAATGTAAATGGCAAGGGGAATCGGTGATGGGAAGCGGAGAATGGGAGGTAAAGGATGGCAGTAAAAGTTGGACCCATGGAAAACTAGAAACGCACGAGAGCAACAGTCCAATAACAACAAAAAAAGGCAGAAAAAATATAACTTGGAGTCCAACTCGCATAACAGTTGAACAAACAGTAAATGCTATTAGAACTAGAAGAAGAAGAAGAAGCAGCAGCACAGAAGATGCTGCCTGCGTCACTGGCTAGAGGGAGATAGATATAGAGGGAGGATGCTTCTGCCGGCGTCGCTGCTATTACTGTAATCGCGACGCCGTTGATAATGTATTTAATATTAACAATTGCGGTCATCACATTAGTACTCTAAACAAAGAGTATTACTGAAAATGTATTTGATATTAACAGCTGTAACTCGAATAATAATGGTTTTTCATAAGTTACATTCCTTGCATAATTCACGTTGATTGCCTCCTATGTTTGACACTCGTGTCATGTAATCTGATATTCTACTAATGTGCCCGCAGCTGTGCGTACCTATCCCATATGAGTGTATTTTTTTGCCGCATTCACACCCCGCTGCTTCTATGTACGTTGACGTTGACGTCGACTGCGAGACTTTGAGCAACCAGCATGAAAATGCAGGAGGGGCGGAAGAGTAGGAGGGGAGATGCCGCAAGCCGATAAAAAGGCAGGCAAAGTCGCAATTTTCCTCAACACACACACACACACGGATGAGTGTGTGGGTGCCTTTTCCATATGGGCGCATTTATACGCGTTCGTTTTCAATTGAAAATTCCCCACGGCTATCGCCCTCTCGCTCTATAATATTGTTTCTCTCTCTGTTTCGTTTGTTTTGCTATTATCACGGTTGTTCCCTCATCTTCCATGAATCCCTCAGCCTCTCATCCATTCTTCTTAACCCACATACACGATTTTCTTTTTTGCCAACGCATTTTGCTTTTTATCAGCTGATATTCGCACTCCCCCTTCTTAACGCGAATAAAATGTAAGCCATAAAATTGCTATTCTCCATTGAAATTGCTTTCTGTAACTCGTTTCTTTTGTCTCATTGTCGTCTTTTGCATATCTTTATCGAATACTTTTTGCCTGATTTGATGCTTTGTTAGACGTTCAGATCATAAATTTGAATGAAAAGAAGAAATATTACATTGATGATTCATGGATGGAGGTGAATTGGGTAATGCTTTATGAAATTTGGAAACTATTGTATTGAATTTAAAACCAAACTTAGAAATCTTTCATTAATTTTATTCATATGTAAATATGTAAGCATATGACATTTACAGCTTTCCTAGAACACAACAGATCCGGTCAAATGCAATTACCTCCATGGGAATTCCTCCCCTGTATTCTTTTCCAATTTATCAATTAAGTAATTGTCAATCAATCAGTAGAAGCATTCTCAAAAAGTCAAAGATTCATTTGCGGTGAGTTATGGGCAATTCCAGTATGAACGAACATCCCATCTATAAACAGGTTTTTGTCTAAAACTTCGTGAGTTCAAAACAATGTTAAATTTTTCATTATTATAAAAAGTGGGTTAGCCAAAAGTTTAAGGCGAACAAGGGGATTCCTTCAACTCGACACTCATTTTTACCATTTTTATTTGTCTTTTCGAACCACTCTAAAGTTGTAGCTCTATAATAAATTGTGGAAAATGAGTGATTCAAGGCAGACAGGTGGTCATGATAATAATTTTTTTTATGTTTTTCGTGGTGCGATGGTGCCAATTTAATAGTTTTTCACTCATCGCTCGTGTTTCCTCCACGGTCGATGATTTATTTTTACGAGCAAACAAACAAAATTCGGCCCAAAAGCCGCCAAAAAATGAGAGAGAGACAGAAATTGATGACCAGCTCATCAGCTGGTGACTTTTGAGTTGGGGGTGGTGAAAAATTCGGGTCCGGGCTAATAGAAGACAGTGGATGCCAGACAGCCGCAGTTCTGAATTTTTTTCTCACGGTGCCAAAAAGCAAAAGAAAACCACTTGTTAAAAACTACTTATATGCACAGTGAATGATCAGTAAAGTGGGCCATACATATGTACATATGTATGTATATATGGTTTTGTGTTGTTAAAGATGCATTTTATAAAGTTTGGATGTATTTTTTGTTACTTTCTTAATAAATGTTATGTAAAAAAAGGGATCAATGTAAATACCTTTATTAATTATAACCATTTCACTGTACCTAGGTTTTTTTGCAAACTTATTAAATGAGAAAAAATATGCTAAAATGGTGATCACCAAAATTGGCAAAACAAGTGAGAGAGCCAAACGCGCCCGTCGAATGATGAATGAAGTAATATATTTGCCACAAGCTTGATTTCTGCTCCACTGTGCGAATTTTTGTGTGTGTTTGTTCTGCTTCTTCTCGCGTTTTTTTGGGTGGTGGCGCTTTGCGACGCCGGCAGCGGCGTCGACGGAGGCAGAACTGACGTCAGTTCTTTCTCTCTCTCTCTCTCTCTCTAGCGTTTTGCACACACTCTCTTTTTGGTGAAAAATACACCCCCGCCGCAAACGAATTTTCTTTTTCCGGTGAACTAGGGGTGTGGGTGGAAAGAGAGAGTGAGAAAGAGTGTGGAGTTCCGCTTGCCGGCGCTTTTCTACAACTATTTTGTCATTGCGCCTCTCTGCGCTCTTCCCGCATTCCGCCTCGTTCATTCATTCATTAGCCGCGCTCTTTCTTACTCTCTGTGCGCATGCCTTGTGCGGCGCTGCTTCTGCCGGCGTCGCCGTCAGCGCTGCGTTGTTTGAATTCCGCTTTCAGCTCGCTTCTCAATTTTTGCCTCGGTTAGTTCGCAGTTCGCAGTTCCCAGAGTTTGTCCATTTCTCCAGTAAAAAAGAGGCACTACTCTCTCCTCCCACTTACTTCCTCCCGTCGTTTTGAGATCAGCTGCTCTCGCAACAACAACAACTATAACTGTAGTTACCGTCTCTTTTGCATCGTTCGTTTTTCGTTTGTGTCGCCAAGTGATTGTGTGTGTGCGTAAGCTTAAAGCTGACTAACAAAACGAAACAAGAAAAAATATAAATTATAGGAAAATTGTTAAATTATAACCAGAAAGAGAGCGGCACTTACGTGTGTTATTGTGTGCGTGTGCTTTAAAAAGATATAAAAATAGCAATAGAAAGTTATTAAAGCGTTGGCAAAAAAGTCCAACGAACAGCGAGAGGAAGCGGAGAACGAAATAGTTAAAGCCAAAGTCGCTGCCGACGTCGCACTTGAAAACGTCGCAAAAGTTTGTAAACACACCAGTGTGTGTTCGTGTGTGTTTTTGCCGGCGTGCCAGTGTGCGTGCGCCTAGAAAAGAGTAAAGAAGCAGAAGAAAAGGAAGAAGCCGAAGAAGCAGCAAAAGAAGCCGACAGCAAAAAGTAAATAAAATCAAATGCCCCCTGGCAGAATAATATTAAATTAGACACATACTCAAATTAATAACAAAAGAGAAGAAAGAAATATAAAGCGCCCCCACACACACTGTCGAAATTCAGCATAAGGTTCAATGTCTGTTTGTTTGTTCGAACATTTCAAAATTAAAATATAATTTTTCGTTTTTCTTTTCCATTTTTCTCTCTCTCTCTTTGTGGCGTGTATAATTAAATAAGCTTTTTGCGTGTGTGTCAAGATTTTTGTAGAATTTATTCGCCAACGATTAAAGGTTAGCCGCTTTTATACTATTATTTTTTGTTTGCTCAAAAATCCATAAAAAACCAAATGAAGTGACAAATGCCAAACGTCAAGATAAAGTTCATTCAGCGAAATGAAAAAAGAGTCAGCTGATTTCCCTTTCCATTTGGGAATTATTCGTCTGAATTTCCGTTTGTTTTTGTTTAGTTTTCATTGTGACGTACTTAATAACTGCGAAAAAATATGGTTCGCAACGGAACTTGTGCTTTTCACTTTGTAAACTTTGAAGTCAAACTACAAAAGTATTTTTCTTATTACAAAACATATGACATTTTTTCTGCTAGTTAGCGCTTATCAAATAAAGTAGCGCTGCCTTTGAATTAGTCAGCCCTCGAATCATTTGAATCATTGCTGTATCTGTATGTTTGAGTATGAGCTGGTAGTGCCATGCACGATTTTATACGCTACAATCGCTCCACACACTTCATTTTTGCACAGAAATTTAAGTTGTTACGGGCTCGTAAATTAATAATTAATTAACAACTGTCCTTTATGTTGGATTTTGTACATTTACAATCTTAAAAAGAAGAATAATTTAGTTTGAACTTTTTTATAAGTCGAAGCGGAGATTCCTTCGATTTTTACAAATTTTTCCAGATTTTTGAAACTGGAAAGAAGTTGTTTTTTTACAGTGCAATTTTGCCCCATTCACGGAATACATTCCGATATGAAAGCGACAAGGCAACGACTGATTAAGTCTGCTGACCCGGCCCTCTCCCCGTATGCCGTCGCCGCCCCTTTTGCCACGCCTTAAGGTCGAAGCGCCGGTTGAGCTTCTGAAGTCCAAGGTTAAGCCTTTATTTCGGGTGATTGCAATAGTGGTAGTGTTTGGTTGTGCGATAAAGAGGGCAACTTTATTTTTGGCATTTTTTGGTGGCTCTCGCTTGTTGTGTGCGCTGGCACCCCTTCTCGTTGGTTCCGCTTCGTCCTTTGTCTCGCCGAAAAGGAAGAGGAGAATAAAGAAGGCAATGTGAGACATGAAAACAACCCTTGAAAATGGGCAACAATGAAATTTCTTAACAGCTTCAAGGAACTTTCTCTGCGAACAAGTTACAGTCATTGCACCCTCCTGCTTCTTCTTTTCCTTCCGCAACCCCCCACGCCCCAAGAACAAGGCGAGCAGACAACATCGTTAACCTGGCCCACGGCCTTAGGGGATTATTTTGCCACCCACTCTGCCACCCAACACCCCCGAAAACCTCACTTTGTTCTTTGTTTTATTTCTGTAACAAAGTATAAGTTGTAAAAAATAAGCAGAGAAGCAAATAAGAGGGAATAAAAGAAGCGAAGATGCTGAACGTGAGCGGAGAACTGTGAACTCTCACCTCGGCACATGTCCTTAAACAGCTGAAGCATCCTCTCTGGTGACCCCGCCACCCACTTACACTGAAATAAATTCAAACGTAGAATATTAAACGGAATAAAAATAGTAACTGAATCATAACAAATCAGAATATACATTTTTAAAAATTGATGTGTTTATTTCACGAGAAATATTTTTGAAAAATCATACGAATTTTTCTTAGTGCCACTTTGCAACTTGCTCATCTTCATCTTTTAAGAATTTTTTGGGCTTTCCTCCGCTTTCGCTTGGCTCATCTGTTTTATGTCTTTTGGGCCGCAGCATTTTTTATGGTTTGTTGGCAATTTCAGGATTTACATATTCCCTCCCCTTCCAGCCCGTCATCCACCCCCTCCACCCATTTGTATTCGCTTTGCTTTGCACTTATCGCGCGGTGTTGACTTCCTGGCTCAAAGAAAAAAAGGAGCAGAATCGGACAGAACAATTTGTTAGTCAAGTTGCTACTTTTTCCACGTTTTATTTCGCGGGGGTTGCTAAGCGTATTTTTTTTTTTGGCTATCTTGTGTGTTTGAGCGTTGGTGCGAACTTTGTACGTGCTCAAAAATGCAAATCCAACGGAATAAAACGCAACAATAATAACAGAATAATGCAAAAGAAAATGTAAATAAAAATAGACGGTCGAATAGCGTAAAAAATGAACAAATAATGTGTACAAAACGCATAAAATATATGGAAATAAAGCACAGACAAACAAGCTTGGGGCATATCAATAAAAAATACATACATACATATATTAAACAATAAGAAAATGGCAAAATTTTACCATTTTATATCATTGAATTGATAGCATAAATATTGTATGGTATGCTGGCCATTTAGATTATTCTGAACTCTGCCCTTTATTGAAACACAATAGTTTACATTAAAATGAAAGTCCATTTAGATAAAATATCATATTTAAGTTTCCCTTGCGTCACGAAAGGCTCTCCGGGTTTTTCCATCACGACAAGTCTCGAATGACCATCGAGTTTAAAGTTTCCTTTTCATCGGAAAGTCACTTGACATTTGCTGCGATAAAGTTGAAATTGTGTTTTTCCCCTTTTTGAAAAAATATGTATGTAACTCTCAATGCAAACGGAAACCATTTTATAAATCCAATAAACTTCAAACGCATGAAGGTGGATTCCTTGAATGTACAAAAAATTATATATTTGCAGCGGTGGAAAGCGGGCGGCGGGGGTGGCAAAACCCCCACCCAGCTCATTTTCCTCCCCCGATAACAATATCGAGTTTAGTCAGCCCCCGGCGATAACACAAATTCCCCACAAACAGAAATAGAGTAAAAAAAAAGAAAATTGTTGCTTATCAGTTTGTGGAAAAAAGTACAGAGAACATTATGTCAACTGTTTGACAAAACAAGAGCGAAAGATACTATATGTATGTATGTATATGGCCGATCAAGTGACGTGACTGCTGTATCAACTTTTTCAAAAAGGTGAGTCAACGTCGAGGTATGAGTAGGGCGTTTATAATCAGATTGAGAGTGCCTACTGGGACTCTGAGACCGCGAGACTTTTCCCTTCGGGCTTTGAGCGAGCTGCGATTATGATAATTTCTTGCAAACATTTAAAGATAAATTTACCTGGGGCGTGTTAGTTGTTCAATGACAGTCATTTGGAAGTGACGCATTTTATCGAAACTCTTGTTATAGTAACAATGTTCTAAAGTGGGTCTCCAACCACTATCATTAGTTAGTAAAAGTATCTAAGGCCTTCGAGTAAGTTGCCTATGTTTGATAGATACTTATTATAACATCTGTAAATATTTCTGTCCTTTTTCTGGCATTATACCTTTCTCTTTCCGGATTTCCTCTTCTTTCTTCCGCCGCATTTTACAGCTTCTTGCAAAGATGATTGAATTTTAGTGGTTCGCTTTTGTCTTGGCCACAAAAGTGTTGTCAGGTGCTTTTTATGGTTTTTGTTTTCCTGCCTTTTCTCTTTTAAAGGTCAATTCGCTTGCGTTTTTTTTTTTTTGTGTTTTGTGTGTGTTTCGATTTTACTTCGTTTGCTTTTATAAATGAGTCATTTTCAATTCACACAAAAACACAAACACACGCAGCCAGAGGCTTCACTTTGCTGTAGTTGTTAAAGTTCGTTTATTCCGCCGCTTTTGCTGGCCAGTGTAATTAACGTAGGCGTTTTGTTTGCACTGGGGACACATTTGTCTCGCTCTGAAACTCGCCCTATCTCTGTTCCTCGCCGGCACATGTGGCGTATGAGTGATAAAACATTTTGTGTACTTTCCTCCATTAATCGCTGGCCAAAACAGCAACGACAACAACAAGAACAGTTGCAACCTGTGCTCTGGTTTTCCAGTTTTCTGGCTTCCAGTGTTGATTTTGTAGAGTGGCCAGGTAAAATGGTCGAGCTAAAACGTTGAAGATAATGGAAATGAAGTCGTTTCACATCTGGCCAATTGTTAATGGATTGTGTGTGTGTGTTGCAGTTCAAGTTGTCAGGAAAATTGAAATGTACTTCAATTCGAGGGTATATTTTCAACTAATTATATATCATATAGATTTTTCTAAGGAAAGGTATAAAAAAACCTTAGTTTAATTTATTCAAAAGGGTTGCAAGTTTTACTACTTTTAAAAGCAATCTAGTTTTCGCATTCAAAAAATTTGTAAAGCCTATTGAACTAAAGCCTACTTCATTTTCCTCGCTTCAGTACCTCGCCACCCTTTTTGTCTGCTCATTATCCTTTGTACAACCCCCTTCTGGCCATCCCCCCCTTTTGATTTTCCCAGTCCCCATTGAACAGTTCAATTAGGTTGAAAATCTGTTGGAGGGGGCTTTTCACCTTAGTAAATGTTGTTGTCCCTCCTAATTTGCACTAAATGGAGAAACAAAGCCTGTCACTTCACTATCTCCCTTTACCGTCCTCTTGGTGCGACACTATATCCCTCATTTCGACGACCCCCTTAAAACGTTAGTAGCCTGACCAAAAAACCACTTAGCGAAAGAGAGAGGGGGATAGTTGGGGAGAAAGAGACGGGCGCAGAGCGACAGCCAGCAGAATTTTAGGTTTTGTGCTTGACTTGACTTGCTTTCAGCTAAGTTTTCCTTTTTGTAGCCATATATGGAAAAGCTGTGTGCTGCGCTGAGTGTTCTTAGGGAGGGGATGGAGGGACACACACTTCTGCACTTCCTGTCTGTCACAGAAAGAGACAGACGGTGGCGAACCGAAAGAGACGGAGACTTACTTAAGGGGGAGATGTCAAGAAACCGCTTTGCTTTCTTTTTTGTCAGCTTGCAAATTAAATTTAAATACCCGCATAAAGAAAGAGAAGTCTCGGCGAATGTGTGCGAGTGAGAGAGTGGCCATGGGTTTTTAAGAGGCCACTGTAACTTTTAGCAGCACGAAACGTGTTGTCTTTGTCACTTTTCGGGCTGCCATTGTCCGTGTTTCTATGGCCGTGTGTGTGATTGACACGCCCGTGCAAGTGTGTGTGCACGCGTGTGTGTTTGTGGAGGGCTTTACCTCCCAATAAACCCCGGGCATCATCACCCTCATCCATCTTTTGGAACAGACTCGTGCTCGTGTTTGAGTTAAGTGTTACTTCCGCTACACACGCATTCGTCGAGACTTGATTCATTCATTATTTATGGGAAGAGAGGTGTAATATGGAATGGGAAAAAAACAGTAGGTATTCTTCTCTACATAGGAAAAAAAATATAACTGATCTTAACTAATCTAATAGTTCGATGTCAGAGTACCAAACTCTTTAAAATCTCTTCTATTTCTTTCTTGTCTTAATCATAACTTCTTATTAAATAACAATAAGCTTTTTGAAGTGTTTAAAAGATTTTCCGAATCTCCAAGTTTGAGTAACTGAAATTTTTTGTGTCCGGTGTCAGGTTTGGATTTCTGAACCTAGGCTTATGCATTCCGTGGCATTTTTCTCTGTGCAGTTAAAACTGTTAAAGAGTAAGGGGCAAAACTGAAGCGATTATTTGTTGCTATTTCTCATTGTATCGCCTCGGGCTTAATTCAATTTAAATGCAGCATATTTGTGTTTAATTGGCAGACACCGCTAAAGGGGGGAGATGCGGAATCACCAACATGCATACATACATATATGCTATCCATACTTCCCGCTCTGGGTGTCCAAAACCCACTTGACCATTCTTTAACTGCGGCTTCCGATCACGTTCAACAGCTTTATTTGATTTATTATTTGCAATCGCTATTGCTGGTCACCATCCCTTTCCTACCCCTCTATTTGATTCTTTTTGGCACCCACTCACACTCAGTGGTTTCTGCACGTTGTCACATAAATTATTTTTCACCCAAGTGCAAAAATATGTAAGTTGCCATCTCGCTCTCTGTGATTAGTGGTCATTGCTAATGTGGCAACGTTGGTAAATATCACGCGCCATATATCATGTAATAATAACCCAACAAACATATATCTTATAACAAACATATTTATTTTAAAATCTTTAAAGTTGTATATCCTTTACTCAATGCCCAAATAGCATTCTTTTACAAGACTTGAATATCAATCGACATTTTATCCCATCCCCGCAGATTCAACACGACTCACTTTAATCAGCTGTATACTTTGAATTGAATTAGCATTTGATTGACATGCCCAACTAATTTGATCGCATTATGCCGTTCGTAGGCCACCTTCATTGAGACTGCCATTTTGCTTTTGCCCAGATGCCAATCAAGCTTTAACCTTTCTGCAGAAATGAGTTTCGTATACAAAATTGACAGGAGCAATTATGAGAGATGCCCCCCTGTCCAATCAGGTGGTATTACACCTGGAAATACCGGTGATGTGCCCAGGCGCCCCACTTTGCACAACTCAGTGGGCCTATGGATAACTAACTTTACAAGTTTTTGTCGCAGCAGCAACATGCAAATGTCAAATGCACTTGGCAGGCAGACTTGATGAACTTTGGCTTTAGATTAGCAATTTGCAGTTTCATCATTGATGGAGGATGAGTACAGGAGATACTTTTTATGGTACCCCCTTTAATTTTTGCATAAGCCTTCGGGGGGAATTCGAGAAGAAGTGGCTGCAACAGCTGCAGAATTCATCAGTAGCTTCCATTAATATTCCATTTCCTGCTAAAAGCTTCAATTAAAATCTTATTTACTTGCTGCTGTCCATTCCACCTACACAAGGAGCAACAACAAGAACTCTGGCTCAATCATACACTCAATTAATGCTAAAATTTATTATGCCAACAGACAATCGCTTTGGAGACCTGCAGACCTTCGGCCCCCCAAGAGCAGACGAGCGGGTCTCTTAACCCCACAATAACCCCCTTCACTTTCCCTAACAAGCTGTCTGGCCAAGTTCCATATACTATATATACACGCATATATATATGTACATATATACCATTTTGTTGCCCCTTGTTGGACTAATCGCGCTAAAATGTTTTTACTGTTCCATTTCGGCGATAAATTTATTGTTGTACCGTCCTGTCCCTCTCCAACCAGTCATGCTCTCTCTTTCCTTTTGAATAGGTCGTCCCTCTTTCACCTTTCGTATCGATAAATGTTTATCAGAATGGCGTGTTATCTTTGTCAGTTGGCTGAAGCAATGGCAATCAGTGCAAAAGGTTGAGAAACAACTGGTTCTGTCTGATTATGAATATTAGAACAGCGCTTTTGATGACGCATTTTCCATTTCGGTTTTAGCTCGCAATCGATATGGCGTTTCTTATCGTCTGTTGCTCATTTGGTCAATGGGTTATGATTTAATGGCCCTAATCACGCATGTGATAGAAATGGAAAGTCGTCAGATTGGAAATACCCTTAGAGCTTTTACTTTATTTCTTAGCTATATGCTTACCTTTTAGTTGTTAAGTGGTTGTGAATCATAAATAATGATCATTCATACACTGCTTCACCTCCATTCAATGTGATTATTTCTCTACTTTGAAATTCTTTCATGTAAGAAACGCATTTTGCCATCTTCGGGTTCTTGACTCATCGCTTCTGGGTTCTTTTCCCTCTAAATGCCAAGATGCATTGTCCGTTTTCTCCCCAGCTTCTTGCATTGGGCTGTCCACTCAATTGAGTTATCTGCTTTAATTCAATAAATTTATTGCATTTTATTGTGAGACTGTCGCCAAGTGGCTGCTGCTGAGTTGAAAGTCTGGGTCCCGTCGTCTGCTCCTCATATATAGTACATATATTCCGCATATTTGCGTAGGCCCCGCATTGACTGCCACCCACTCGATGGATCCAACCGACTGCTGCATTCATGTACTATATGTATATCTGTCGTATCTGTATCTCGAGCTATTCGAGAGTATCTGGCGTTGACATGAAATTTAAACTGCGACCCATTGTCGGGTTACACACACATTTTCCCTCGGTCGGCCCGGCACATTTCAATATCAAAACTCAGACATGACTTTTGCTATCTGCCAGATACTTTTCCCGTCTGCTTTTTCTCTCTGTGTGTGTGTGTGTGCAACAAAATGTTTGCGGTTAACTTGGATAGTGAAAATGCGGTATAATCGAGGGGACGGACGTAGAGTAGCATTTCCAGTGTACACAAGCGTAGTCAACATTTGTGGCTTTTATTATCATTGTGATTATGGTTTCAAAAGGGGCGTATGTACCTACAATTTTATTTGCTGATATAGTAATGATTGAAAAATATTTAAATTGGCAAAACATATATAATAATAACATACAAGAGGATTACAATTTAGAAATGATCGTTTTGTAATAACAAATGCAAAGTACACATAAATAACCAGCTTGTAAAGGTTTTCAACCGAAATAAGATACATCTTCTACAACTGCTTATAAAATGTATCTTTGAGTTCCATCGCCTCTTCTCTTTCCTTCAAGTGAATGAGCACGTGCTCATTGCGACTTCCAATTTAAGATAATACCGCACCAAAAAGGAAAAAGAAGTAGAAAACCTGCTCAACCTTTTCCGAATCACGTAGAACAAACACAGAAACCTTTCCGCTTGATTAAAGTCTTTGCTCTCATGGCATTCCAATCCGTTCTTTACCCCCTTTTTGGGGTCACAATCAGAGGTTCTGAGAGTTTCCCTTTGATTAGATATCCAAAATTATGCAAATTAATATGCATACATACATTTCATCAAGAAAAAGGCTTTACAAGACCGCAGTGAAATGCAAAATTTGTCAACAATTTTTCCCATCTCGCTATTTATATTTATTATTCAAATAAAACGCAAAACAAAGCGAAATTTATTTTAAAAATAAAACAAAGTGAAAACAATGCAAATTTGTGTCAGCCAATAAACTCGCAGTGTTGGCAAAACGAATTGAACGAAAAAACCTAGGAAAACCAGAAAGGAAAACAGCCACTTTTCATATAGTGTCAATTTAAAAGTCAACAATGTGGCAATAACTGGGATTCAATAGAAAAAAAAAAAACAATTGGTTGCAAACACAAAAAATTGAAAACAAAAATTGACTTTATTTCTTATTTTTCAATATAATCGTTGTTTTAATATTGCTGTGCACGATGTACACACCCACATGCATTATTAAATATACATCATATATGAATATATTTTAATATAAATAATTTAAGAAACGAATTGTTTAAACTGCGCCAAGAACATGTATTTATAAACGTGAACTTGAGTTCGTATTTATGAGGTCACTAGAAACTGCATACGATTTCTTGGAAGAAACTCATAAATTTCATTGATTACAACCTTATCGCGATGATTATAAAAGTTTGCTGGCAACTCTTTTCAGCCCCTCTTTATTTTGAAGGTCGGGACTAATAAACTTTTTTTTCCGTCTGCTAAAACAAAAGAACAAAGAATATGTCGTTAACCTGCTAGAAAAAGTGCTGCCTACAATTTGAAATTGAAATTCCTTGTCAAAATGGAATTATTGCATATAAAGCGTTTTTTTTTCTTGCTTTTTGATGGTGGAACTAGGAAATTTCATAAATTCTTTTTTTTCCGAGTAAAATTCCACCTGCAGATAATTCGAAATTCCTTGCCATTGGCATGTCAAAAATATTTGCAGAGCCAAAAGCTGCCCTCCTAACCTCCACAAAACCCTGGCATGACTTGCTTCGATTATTGGGGAGCGGGGGAGAAAATCTCATGCCACACACCCCACTAGAATTTTTCTGGGCGGTTTCTGCTGACTGTTATCTGACGCCTAACATTTCCTTTCCAGCGGCAAATGAATCCATCTACCCGTCTATCATTTTCATGCCAGCTTCCACAGTTGTGTGGGCGCCCGAAACGCATTTAATTTATATAAGTCACGTGAGAGACATTTTTTATGTGGCTTTCGGCAAGGAGCAAGCAGCAAC
This sequence comes from Drosophila melanogaster, assembly GCF_000001215.4. Taxonomy (NCBI): domain Eukaryota; kingdom Metazoa; phylum Arthropoda; class Insecta; order Diptera; family Drosophilidae; genus Drosophila; species Drosophila melanogaster. The sequence goes on along the minus strand of NT_037436.4, from coordinate 5,174,249 downwards.
GAGCAGCAAAAACCCTCCCCAATCAGAGAAAAAGCCGGATTTGGTTGCCTTGATTTGATGAGTTTTGCAACCCTCATCCCAAAGGGGTTTTCTACGAAAAGTGAAATCCGCTCAGGCAATACACAATCGCCTCGAAGAATTGTAAGCGGACACGCAGCTAGCTCTAATTTGATTCCCCATAATTCCCCACAATTTCACATTGGGTCAATGGCCAGTTGGGCACTACTTCTGGGCTGGCTCTTTCGTTTTTGGCTTGATTTCAACCTACATACATATGCTAACCAATTTTGACAGGCTGGCAAGCATTTGGACAAATAATATCTGTCACTAATCATGACGGAGTGGATTTATGCGACAACTGATTTAGTGACTGAAAATGAGTGCACTCCGTATTTCGTATGCGTCTTTGGTCTTTGCATTTTGATTTATTAGTCAAGGCCCCTGATGGAAATGGGAAGGAGGGGGGGGGGGGGGTCGAAGGGGGCTCTGGGACCCCTCCGAAGAAAGCCAAGAGAAGACTGCGTTCGGCTTAAGTGAATAATATATTTTATGGGTGGCGCTCATGTCGTGGAGACATCATAAATCAAACAAAAGTCCATTTGGTATTTCACACTTCTGGCACGTGACTCTTTCAAGCGGATATCCAAAGATCTTTCGGTTTCAGTTTCTCGGAATGTTTTTTGGCCTTATTGTGGCTAATAATTGTTGATGGCTTCTTAATGGCGATGCATGGAGAAGATGTTGTGATTGAAATCGGAGTGGCAGTATTCACTGAAAATGAAACTTGTCAAGTGTTTGAATGCTACGTTTTTGAAGAAAAGTAATTAATTAATTTAAAGTAATTAATTAATAATTTTAATTTAAGGCAACTTTTTGTATTCAACTATTTTATCTTAAACCTCTGAACATTTTGGAGCATAAAACTGAAAATACCAGCTGACGACTATCTTCATAATCGATTTATAAGCGACTGTAAGCTCCAAGTTCCCCCCACTAAAATAGTTTCCTTACGTCCCTCCGACCCATTCTAAAAGTCCGTAAACACCCATTTCCAGTGAAAACCAATTGGAAGAAGAACAAACGAATAGTCATAAGTTCAGGCCATTAACAATTGCGTGTTCTGCCATCGTCATCGTCATCGAATGGAATCGACGACGACATCACTTTATATCATTTCATTCCATTCCAATTCATTTCATTTCATTTGTGTCCCATCGCTGCCGGAGCGGGCAATCAAAAAGTTGAGCTTATGCCATTAAATTGTATTTTTAGTTTGTTTCGCTGCCGCTTCGTGCAAATGCAATAAATAAGTAAACAAATTAAATGCGCATAAATAACAGCGGAGCGGCAAAGAGGTTAACATATCCCAACTACCGTGCTAATGTGCATAAACTTTTGCTCAAATACAGTTGGCCAAAGTCTGGGGAGACACGTGTGGGCCACAAAAATCATGTGGAAAGCATGAGAAACATGTAGAAAATAATAGCTAGCGAAACAGGCAGCAAAACGAAGGACAAGATAACTTATTTAAAAGCGAAAAACCGCGCAGATTTCGCAGCGTGAAATTTTTTGCAAATGACGCAATTTTTTTTTGCCAAAACAAAAAAAAATGTAAACAAAAAATACAAAAAACTAGAAAAAAAAGCTAAGCCGACGAGCAGAAAAAATTGAATAAAATAAAAAGCCAGCCAAGTTGTCGTTTGCTCACTTTGGCCTGACACACATAAGAATACATAGATAGACCACCACAAAACATATATTATGTACATAATATATAGTATACAATTTGCGATTGTTCGTCGTTGCTGTGCGCATAAAATTATTAGAACGATATAATTTCATTATCAGACAAGCGACGATGAGGCCGCGAGCTGAAAGTGAAGAGAGAAAAGTTCATTGGCACACAGGGCGTATGAGTGTTGGCTTAAGTATTTTCGCACACTCACTCACTCACTCATTTCGGGGTTTCGCACACACAGCGGCAGATAAACAATTGCTGACTACAAAAACTGCTGGCTGAATTTATTATTTAATTATGTTTTGCATGCGAGAAGAAAGGAAGCTATTTCATAGCTAAAACTGTACAAAATGTATCTTCCAGATTGCGAGACCTTGTGGAGTAACTTAACGAGTTTTGGGAGTCAAAGTTTATTTGGACTTGGCCCAGAGAGATAGCAAACGAGTAGGGTTTTATGATTTGTGTTGGTTGTTTGCTTGCCGACGCGTGACATTCACGTCTGAATATAAAGCGGAAAAAAGAATGTACAGCAGGAAACATGTGTGAAGTACATTTGAACAGGCAAAAGCAGAGTTCTCATGGAAATTAAGTATACGACCCGTGTATCGCTATCATTTGAAATTTGTTAAAAATATTTGTGTTGGAAATTTCAAAAAGACATTTATAACAGAAAAGCCAAAAGATGCGAACAAAGGTTTTTCAATTTTTCTATACATAACTGCTCGCTTTATTTTACCTTCAAATGGCATTTCATTTCCAAACAATAGCGAGAGTAAATAACATATTTCGTATACTGTGAAAATCAAATTAATACTTGCAACAAACAAATTAAAAGTGGAGTTTTATATGTAAAGCCTCACTTGATTTTTATCACCTCTGGGGATTTAGATTTTTTCAAAATCAAATTGTTTTACCGACGGAAGTATTAGCCCTAAGAGAAGGGGCAACATGACACGGATCAATTAGCGAGAACTTTTCAACCCGAATTCAGTGGCTTTCATGCAAATGGATTTTGCGGCCGGCTAAAAAGTTTTCAAAGCCCACAAAACCTTTATTCGCCGCCTGAAACAATGGAAAAAATCCGAACGAGAAATGCCTCGCTTGATTTTCAGTTTGCAATTTTTGCAGAATTTGCAGTGGAACAGTGTTTTTTGTTGTTGTGGTCTGCATATTTTAGCATTTCCCGCTGCTGCTGCTCTGCTGTGCGAATAAACTAATGTTTTTGGCAAATTTTCAAAAATGTATCAATGGCAAAGTTTGTTGGACTTTTTTTTTTTTGTGCGCTTGTATGAGTGCGGAGCCATTGTTTGTTGCATACAAATTTTATAGATTTTCAACGCCTTCGACTGCAGCTGCCAAATATCCTGCAGCCTTATATGCAAAGCTCGAGCTCCACATCCTTCGACTTTATTCGTGTCCCTCTGGCACATGTGTGGCATTTTAAGTGAAAAACGCCATCGTCATGCCTGTCGTCAGCATGCCAATGTGCCTGTCTCTTTCTTCCCGTGCATCTGCCACACTACCGCTCTCTTTCTGCATTCTTCCTCACCTCCGTTTTGGGTCTCTATCTATCTGGCTGGCTGGCTATCGCCATCTCTATCCATTGTGTGGGCCAAGCAGCATTCAATAACTTCGAATGGCAGCTATTCCAGTTGGAATTTCAATAAAAATACTTGCACTGCCTTCAGTGTTCGCTACTCCGCTCCCAATCTATGGATTGTTGGAGCCAAATCGCTTAATATTATCGACATACTTTTGCTCTATACATTTTAATATTGCCTACAGCTGTGGGCTGCTCGAATGTATGGAGTGCTTTGACCATCTAACGTTTGTGTTTCCGCACAAGTAGTATTCATTTAAAATGGTGATGGTAATGCATATTTGGGGATATTACCGAACCACTTTGAGGACCAATTGAAATGTATTTGGAATATACATATGGGAAAACACCAAAAGGTGAATACGTATCAAAGGATAAATCATTGGAAATATTTTTAATGAATATGTATAAGATCATATTTATTGCGTAATCAGTTACTAAAACCATTTTTTTTGTTCTCATTCTTTGCAGTACGGTCAGCGAGTGCCGACGGCAGCCTCACCGAGCAACACCAACTCGAGCAGCTCCTCGAACACTGGCTCCCAGAGCGGCACCCTGAGCACCAGCCTGAGCAACACGACGAACACCAACACGAACATGGGTCCCAACGGCACGGTACAGAATCAGAACCAACAGGGCGGCGAGCAGTTGTCCAAGACAAATCTCTACATTCGCGGTCTGCAGCAGGGCACAACCGACAAGGATCTAGTTAATATGTGTGCACAGTGAGTACAGCCAGGACATCAACATAACATATCTGAATGGGCTTCCAAAAAAAAAAAAAAAAAACAAAACAAGAAGGAAGCTGCAACCCATTCAACCACTTTGATTGCCATTCAAATCAGATTCAGGCTACGATATGGATGCAATCAAGCCACTCAGTGATTTGTGCCTGTGCCTGTGCTTGCCCTGCGGTTTTGTATCTTGTCTCAGCGGTCCACATATCACATTAAATTGCATTATATCTGGGCACACAGCTCCCTGCGTCAGGCCATTATGCAAATTCATTTTAATTGTTTTTGCAGCTCGGGGCTTTTACTGGCCTGCCATAGATTTGCTAAATAAATTTGCCTTCGAGCAAACCATGCAGAAATGATGTTGCCTTTGAGCTAGAAGCATCTACATCTTGTTTTAATTGAACGTTTATAATGATATTTGCTTGTGGAGTAATTCTGATGCTTTCATAAATTTAAGATTCAGTTTGGATCTCGAAGTACCCACCACTATTAATTTGAAAAGCTGTGTAAATAAATTGTTCTGCCATCCCCAAAATGTTTGTATCCGTTTTTCGATCCTGAATACATTTGTAAAATTGAAATATATTCGCTCCTTTCTTTCGTTGTCTGAGCAGTATCTTTCGGATACGTTTGTATCTTTGGTGTCACATCATGGCATACGAAATGCCATCCATACGAAATGAACTAATTTCAAATGTATGTGACTGACTATTGATTTGCCCAACCTCAGAATGATGTGGTGTGTGTTTTTGAGACGGATCGGAACCCGAAATCCATTTCCATCCGCTCCACCACTGCCGCCCCCCCCCCACCCATCTGCTAATGAGCGGCTTAGCCTCAGTCCATTCCGCTTGGTTGCGTTTCCATAAAAGCACCCCGCGTCCTTTGTATCCTTTGCCCGGAAAAGTAACCCCCAAAAAAGCAGCCACCCCTGACCTTCTTGATGGACGAGGCCAATTTTCTGCAAACTAAACAAAATCCACTAATTAGTGCGCACGCTTTATCAAAATTATTTTTTTCGGTATCCAAAAAAGGAAATCATTTTGTGGTGTACGAACAAACTTATTATTATATGTGTATTACGCATACGCACTGTTGGCCAATGCTTGTGTGCATACGAAAATAACTTATTTTGCGGCGTCACAGGAACATGCAAACCAAACGAAATGGCAGGGCTCCAATTCCACTCGTCGTAAGTCAAGTAATTAAATTGAAGGCTAATTTATTTTGCTTCTTTTTTACCGCGGACGGGGTTCATTCTCCTCCTCTGCAGGCAATCAAAATAAGCGGCTTATTACTAGGAGCTAGTGGTGGTGCGGGGGGCTTTAATGTTATTATGACTATGTATTTATGAGTCGGTGGGCAGGGGGGGGGGCACTAGTAGTGTAACTAAGAAGATATCGATTTTATTTCAGCCGACAGTCAAAGGGGCATTTACACACGGACTAAGTCAATTATTATGCCAGGCTCAAATGAGCAAAGTAACGCCACAGGAGTTGGGGAAAAGATAGCCAAAGGGTTGTGAGAATTTCCATTGCCTACTTTGGCGCGCACGAGCATAAAAATTGCATTTTAATGACACTTTAATTGCTTACGGTAAGGTAAACTCGACCCAATCAGGACGAACTAGCAAGCTACCAAACTGTGAAAAACCAGACCCCCTGCTCCTTAAAAAATAACAAGAATACATTGTGGCACGTGGCACCAGGCGCACGCACACTTCGACACCCTGAGAGACATGAATGTGTTTATAATCTGATTATCCTTTTTCCACTCTTTGCAATCGTTGTCATGCAACACCATTTCCCATTGTCCATTCGAAGCGGAATGCTATTTAACCCACCTGTGTCTCTTCTTGTTTACAACTTTCAGATACGGAACAATTATATCAACCAAGGCTATTTTAGATAAAACAACAAACAAATGTAAAGGTATTTTTTTCTTCACCATTCTCATCATTATTTTATTTATGTGTGTTTTTGTATAAGAATTATTAGTATGTGTTTATGTAAAAAAAAAAAAAAAAAAAACAAAAAAGATATCCAAAAGAAACGCAAGAAAAGAAATTGTAAACAAACCAAAAACTGAAATTTCATTGATTTTTTAAGTACCTCTTAGTTGGCTTATAAATGCTGAGTGCTCTTGGAAAAATTCTTTAATTCATTTTTTTTTTTACTTTTGATTAATCAGCATTTGCACTTTTTGATATTATCAGTTTCTTACTGATTTACTCAAACATTTCAAAGAACACTCGGCATTCTCTTTTCTTTTTTTAAGTAATCACAACTTATTGCTTGTTCGTTATCGTGTGTAGATTCATTTCGTTTCAATATGTAAAATTATACTTTGAAATTAAAATTTTCCAAATAAGAAATTGGCATTTAGCAGTTTGTACTTCATTTTCTTCTACTGTTTTTGAGTTTTTCAGTTTGATTCCTGATCATTTCACAATCGTGTCATTCATGCATTTCACTCTACTATTACGAATACTATCTGCTACTGATGCACTTAACTAATGCTAATAATAATGATAACGATAATGTGTAAATACGCCAATAACTGAACAATCTGTAAAAATAGTAAATCTATCAAAGACTGCTCTCTATAAATGTGTGTGCGTGTATCGATATAAATATATTTTTATTGAGTACTTTTTCCACTTGCGTTTGGACTCCATTTTTTTTGTTAGTGCTTAAGTTTATTTAAATTAATTATTAATTTAATTTTCACCCGTTTTTTTTCTTCTACTCCTCTTTTCTTGTTGAACGAATATTTTGTTTTTGTTCGATTTTGTTTTTGTTGCACGTGACCCGATGCGAAAATTCGCCATTTTTTTCGGTTCTTTATTGAATTCAATTTCAATTTTCGATTTGTGTGCCAACCAAATATTGGAATATAAATAAACATATTTTCCTCTCGCTCTCTTTCTCGCTCTGTTTCTGCAAATATATTTATATATATATTTATACATGCAATTAAAAAAAATAAAAATAAAATTCCTCCCCCCACCCGCAACACACAAAAACAAACAACAAAAAAAAAAAAAAAAAAACAAATATATAAACAAAAACAAAACCAACAACGAAAAACAAAAACAAAATATGCTTTTTTGCAGGTTACGGCTTCGTCGACTTCGAGCAGCCAGCCTTCGCCGAGTGCGCCGTAAAAGGATTGCAGGGGAAGGGCGTGCAAGCTCAGATGGCCAAAGTGGGTATCTGGGTGCTTCATAGGCCGGCCATTGTACGTTTGTTTGCATGCAAGTAATACTCACCCCACACACCGCAAAATGCCCAAACCCCCCCCCCCTCTTCCGGAAAAACCCAGTGGTTCCCATTCTTCCCAAACTCCAAACCGAAAGATCCACCGCCCCTTAGTCATTCCTGCATTTCGTTTATTGTGTGTACTGACCCCTCAGTTGAATTTTCCATCTTTTATTATTTTCCCTTTGTTAAGGCTTAAATTAGTTTTTATTTTTTAATTAAACCCCAGTATTCGTGCCAAAAAAACAAAGTACCTAAGAACATTATCATCTTAGATGATTGTATCTTGCAACCAGGCTTATAAGAAATGAAATCTTATTTATATTTTATTTTGCGTTTATATAAGTTTTACACATTTCGGCGGCGTTGTTATATGCATAGATACAGGAGCCTAAAAATTAAGTGGGTTTCCACTTCCTGAGAATATTCATATTCTCAAACTTACAAACTCAGAAGGCGTCAAAATTATATATATATACATATCTTCTCACACCGCAGGGTGTGCATTTCTTTATTTTACTTATCTTTGTTTTATAACTTCCCACCCTAGAACCCAAATCCGATAACCCCTATGCCAAAACCCAACCTCTAGTTCGTAGTGTTGTTCCAAAAACTCTCTTTGTATAACCGTTTGTCGTATACCAAAAACCACACATAATATCTCTATATATAACCTACTATATAGACGAAAACATATTTCTAGAAAACCTCAAAACATTTTTAGATTTCAAATTTTCCTTTTTTTTTTTTAAATCTTTCTTTTCATAGAGGTAGTTCAATTGATAGCGTAAAACATATTTTTAGTAATATTTTTCGATTTCAATTGGGAATAAATGCATTTATTTATGGCATTAGTTAGTTATGAAACTGAAAGTCATAAAATAAATAATCCTTCTCTTTAATCTTCCTTTAGCAGTTGATATATGAACCCCAAAATAATGACATTAAGTGAGAACAATTAAAGTTTTTTAGCAGACTTGTTTGGTAAATTAATTGCATTAAGAGTATACAGTACGGGTATATTTATAGTTTAGTGTAAACATATTCTCCATAAGGTATTCGACCAAATATAGAATGCAGTACATCCAATGGAAAACCCGATTAATATCATCATTATCTAGCTAAGGCCCTATTCATCAAGGTAGACTTCGAATTTGGGTACACATTATATAATTTGAGTTTTATTTCTTATAAAATGCGGGTATTAAAAAGAAATCATATTAGAAAAATCATGTTTTCATACAAATAATGTGTTTTTTATTTAATGTATTCGTTTCTTCGCCTATATAGAAACAATTAACTGAAGTATCTTAAGTTGTTAGGCAATTCTTTAAATATTTTTTAGTGATATATTGTAGCTTAAAACGTAAATGGGAAATTGGGCTTTAGACGCTAAATTTAAGTAGCTTTTAGTGAAATTTATCAGAAAATTAAGTAGATATAGTTACATTTAAACTGTATCTTTTCTATCCCCGATTTAAGTTATAGATCAAATTGTAAACAACCCAAATATAGAAGTGGTAAATCCTTATCAATAATTAGCAGCCATTTACAGCGATTTACGGATGCTGGAATCCGGTATCAATTTAAATATTTCCATTCATCCGAGCATATTAATTTGTATACAAATCGAAAAGTTTTTCATTTAAAGAGCTTAGCAACTTTGTTCACTCCCCCCTCTCGGTAGCTTTTTTCAACTTTATAATCCGATGGCATTAAAAAGGCTCATTAAAAATTATAGACAACAACATAAAGGAAAGTTTGCTGTATAAACAAAACACAGACAACACGTATTTGCGTAGGCATTAATGATTGTAATCTAGAATTGAACAACACTGACACAAAATAGAAACAGTACAACTAGCGTATAACTCTCTTCATATCTGATATTCTATATATTGAATCTGTATATTCAACTGTATAAACTGTATACTCGTATTTTGAAGTTATAGCCAGCCAAGTATATAACCAACCTCTACTACTTCAACCTACTACAAAGTTTGTTGTTTGAGTACGCAAATTGCTACAAACCTGTGCCGGCCAAAAATCAAACCAAAAACCAAATACAATTTAAACTCTAAGTATAACATCAAACAGATCTCATTAAATTCTAAGACATAATTACTGAGCAGGTATTTAACTTAGTTAAGCATTCGAGATGGCAAATCATGCTGTATTACTATAGATACTAAATGGTAATTTTTTTTTTACACTTAAATTATCTGTAAATCGATCAGAGCAGGTTAAGAAATCGGAAATATCGAATTTGTTAATCGGAAAGTGAATTTTCGCAGAGTAGCATATCTATGGTACCATCAATGATTACCATCTCTTATTAAGAATTGTTGAGGGCAAGAACAACACTTCATCTTCGAGGGGGTAACGTTTTCATAGGTCTACTTTTTAATAAGGTATTATCCGATAAGTCTGAGGCATTACATAACATCCACACCCACACACAAACACCTTCGCCAGAGTCAGGCACACTTAACACTCCCACTAACACACTGACAACAGACAAACAGTCCAAAAAGAGTTGACAACAGAAACATTTTTGGCAAGCAACTTGAATATTTACTAATGACAAAATCTCTACGTTCTTAATTTCTCTACTCCCCTCTCTCTCTCGAAATAAAAAAAAAATAAAAATTAAACAAACACACACAATCGAAACAACATCACAAACACAACACACACACAACCAAACCACACACATCAAAATGCATACGCACAACCAATAAAATACACATGCTTACGCCAATTGCTTTTGTGTAACGTTAATTTGTGTGAAACCGAAACAAACAAACCGAAATCCACCATCGAATCCAACAAACCAATTTAAATCGATTCAATTTCAACAACACCCGACCGTCCACAATCAACAATCAACAACACCACACCACCCTGATCTGACCCAATTGCATACAACAACCACACAGCAACAGGAACAGGATCCCACAAATTTGTATATTGCAAATTTGCCGCCCCACTTCAAAGAAACTGATCTGGAGGCAATGCTATCGAAATACGGACAAGTTGTTTCGACCAGAATATTGCGTGATCAGCAGATGAACTCCAAGGGTGAGTAAATATGGTTCGCAAACACGGTTTCCATTATTGAGCCTCTAATTAATTCAATTGGCCACCGTGTTTGTGGGTTCTTTTTAATGATCAATGAATTTTAACTAATATATCGTTATTTTTCGCTTAGGCGTTGGCTTTGCCCGCATGGAGAGTCGCGAGAAGTGCGAGCAAATCATTCAGATGTTCAATGGTAACACAATACCGGGTGCCAAAGATCCCCTGCTGGTTAAGTTTGCCGATGGCGGACCGAAAAAGAAGAATCTCTTCAAGACGCCCGATCCGAATGCGCGTGCGTGGCGTGACGTCTCCGCGGAGGGGATTCCCGTGGCCTACGACCCCACAATGCAGCAGAATGGAGTCAGCGTGAACGTGGGCACACCCATCGGAGTGCCCTACTCCCGCTTCAGCGCCCCCCAGGTGGGTGGCTATCCAGTGGCCGGCTCCCAATGGATTCCGGGTTACATGATGACTCAGGTAGATGATCAGGTGAGTAGTGGATATACATCCATTATGGGTGTATTTGACACTGGACTGAATTGCATGACTGAAAACTGTCGATTATGGATGATTTATTTACCATTTGTTTTGGTCGATTTATAATGCTTATTGCGGTTTTCAACTTATGCTTCAGTCCAGTGTCATGTGGGATTAATAAGAGCTTTAAAAATGTATTTCAATTAGACTTCGTATTCTCCACAGTACATGCAGATGGCAGCTGCCCCTCCGCTGGGAGTAACCTCATACAAACCGGAGGCGGTTAACCAGGTGCAGCCCCGTGGCATCTCGATGATGGTTAGCGGTGATACGGGCGTGCCATATGGAACAATGATGCCTCAGTTGGCCACCCTGCAGATTGGCAACTCTGTAAGCCATCGATCTCTGATCTCCTCCCGAAAGTCGAGACTTTTTCTTTCAGATTTCCTTGATTAGAGGCAGATATACACATGGTTGTAGTAGAATACACATGTTTATATCTGCTGGAATCCTTGTCGATTGAAAAGAAAGAAAAATAGTCCGAATCCATACGAATATTCTCAGTGCGGGCTGTGTATAATAAATATTAAATGTTGAGACCTAATTTGTACTTTTTCTACTCCTTTCTTTTATTCCAATTAATTTCCTCTTATTTTGTATTGCGATTCCTTTTCGAATTTTTATTTTTATTTATTTTGCGTTTTTATTTTCGGTTTATTTTATAGAACTTTTCTCCATCGTTACAGTATATTAGTCCAACTTATCCATATTATGCACCACCACCAACTATTATACCAACAATGCCAATGACAGATTCCGAACAGGCTAGCACAGCTGCATCACCCGACGAGGCATACACACAGTATCCACATCAAGCCGCTCCCAAATAGGTCTTCGCGAGGTGAGTGAAGTCTTCTCAGCTACTGTCTTCTCTCTGTTCCTGTCTCTGTCACAGTCCTACAGGATTAACATTTCTGTTTGCTTCTCAATCTCTGGCCACGTTTCCCACAAAATAAAATCCTTAGATCGAATTTTGTTTACTTGAACCTTATTGCTCATGTTAACTGAAACGTGTATGATAAGTAAAAAAACAAGGTTCAAGTTCAAAATTATTCGCTTAATTGCTGTTTAACTGCGTTTACCAACACTGCCTTGCATGTGAACTTTCTGCTTTTAGAGCTCTCGTACTTTCAATTATTCGCGTCCCGTTCACCCTTAAACAAAAGCATCTAAGTCACCCAATTTCATTTGCATTTACTGAGCTTTACCTTAAAAACTTCAAGGCTTCATCGTTTCTTTTAACACTTAAACACGCTTACCAACACTGCACCTTCAAACAACACAAAAAACACTTAAATTGACTATCATCGGCTTCATGTGTTTTGTGTGCTCTGCTTGTTGTTGCTTGCCTGTTTGCTTCAGATCTGTTCATTACCGATACTTTTAAAACAATTCACTAAATACTAAACAAATATATTTTACTTATTTTCTTACCAAATTTCTGCGGCTTCTTTTTGATACAACAACATGGCTCTCTTTCTTATATAGTATAGGTACTAAACAGTCTATTCACTGGTAACCCATACTAGGTAAACATCATTTACTTCTCATTCAGCTCATGTGCATGTAACCCAGCTTAAACTTATTTCTGTGCTTTAACAGATATTGAAAAGACTCCCTCTACCCTCTCCCATTTCCCTAAAGCTAACTATTTCTTAAATTCATGTGTACTTATATAGACTTTAACTCTTTTAGCTATAATATATTAGTACCCCATTTGAGTACTATATAAATTGGACGAGAGTGAGAGCAAGCCGGAGGCGGAGAAGCGGAAAAGCCAAGGAGGGAGGAGAATCAACATCAAAAGCAGAGGATCGGATAAAGGAGTCTACAACAACCACCACATGAACAACAACTAGAAGAGGGAACTGCTGAAGCAACAACATCGGCAGAAGAAACAAAAACCCAGCATCCAGAATCTAGAGAAAAGCCATCCCGTAATGCCGGGAAAATCCCAGAGAGCGGAGGCAGAAAAATAATGTATAAATAAGGCGGTTGGATGTGAGGATGAAGTTTAGGGGGTACATGAATGCGAAAAGAAAAGCCGGTCTCCGAAGAGACGAGCGCATAGGACGCGAGAAAAAAAGTGAAGAAAAGCAAAGACTTAACTTAAATAATAGAGAATAGTTATACACTAAATAAACAACCAGAGATGCAAAAGCAGCGCGGCAACCATTGCCAAAAGAAACAGCGGCAAGTGAGAGAAAAGAGCAGTCGAAAATATTTACAAAAAAAAAGAACTGCAGGATGCAAAGAGAAAGGAAAGTCAAAGAAAATTCACTTGGGGGTCGTAAGAACTTGAGGAAATCTGCTGAGAAAAAAAAAACTATCGCAGATTAGAGTTAAGTTAATTTTGTTAAGCGCAAAAGTAAAAAACCACTGCATGGGGAAAACCGATGGCAAGAGCGATGTAAAAATAGAAGGGAAAATACAAAGAAACTATTTTGCTAATTTTGAGCTAGCAAAACCTAAGCAGACAGAAATTTGTGAAATGAAAGATGGAAAAAAACCGAAACAGAAACAAAAATAAATGTGTGTGCAATGTATGTTAAAAACTCGTAAGGAAAAACAGAGCAAATAAAAACGAAACAAAATCCATTTCGATGATGATATATAAACAAAGCATAAATCTTAAGTCAAACTGCAGCGGCAACAAAGAAACCCCCAGAAGAACGAAGAAAGCGCAACGATGCGCAGAAGAGAGCAAAACTTTTTTACCTTAGAGGCAACGTTTTCTTTGTTGTGGCCTGCTAAAGAAGATTTTTACGATGAAACTCAGACTCTACCTATGTTTTGTTCTGTTTGTCTAATTTGTAATATTTATTTTGTATTTTTGTTGAATCGTGTTGAACAGCACAAAGAACGGAAGCAGAAGAAAGCGTAGATAGCCACAAAAAGAAAGGAGATCTTTGGTTTTTTTCTCTCCATTTGTTGGTTTCTTGAACCAAACATGCAAATTGTATAAAGCAAAGATCCGAAGAAAGGAAAAAAGAAAAAACAAACCCTAAAAAGAATTGTCTATTCCCCCTCTCTCCATTTGACATTCGTTTTGTGCTATCCAAGCAGTCAGAGAAAGAAGAAAAAAACAAATTCAAACGAAAAAAAATGAGAAGAAAAAGCCTTTGAAACGGGCAAGAACCTAGTATTAAGTCTTAGCAAAACAAAAGTAAGAAAATTGCAGTAAGCAAAAACAGATTTAGTAGTTCTAGAGATCTAAAAGAAAGCAGAAGACGGGAGAATAAGCATAAGCTTACAAAGACCGAGAAGAAATGGGGAATCTTGTACTAGTTTTTAGCATATTTTTTGTGCTCATCAGTCGATTTAATGAATGAATTTTTTGTAGCTGTCTACAGTTTTTTACGTTAACTGTTTTTTAGACATATTAATGAGGAAAGTAAAAACCAACAAAAACAACCTAGAAATAGTATATTTTTTCTGCATATGACAAGTTGTTGAGGAAAGAGAAGAACGATGTTTGATTAGCATGGAAACCAAGAGGCAAACACTTTTTAAAAGGGAATAGCGAAACAAACCGAGGCAACACACAAAAGTAGCGAAACACAGAAAACAGAAAATAAAATTTGAAACTGTAGAATTGTAGTTTAGCTTTGTGAAGGCTGGCGAAGAATGTACGATTTTTTGAAGGATCAGCTAGGATCGAAAAGAACAACAGCAACAACAACAGCAGCAGCAACAACAACTGGCACAGGCAGTAGCAGAAATGTATAACAAAAACCAAGAAAATTAATGTTAAATTAAACAACAAAAAAGAAAAAACAAAATAATGAAGTAAGATAGAAGAAACTACGTTTAGTAAACTTAGTTAATAAGCGAAGATTTCTTTAGTCTTGTAAGCGTCTCTTAAGTAGAGTTGAACATGAAGTTGAGTATGGAGTTTAGAATTGAAATTAAACCTTTGTCAAAGCCTAGCATATTTATTTTTCCGAGACACACACACACACACTGACACACAAACACAGCAAGACACACCAACACGGACGCACCTATCAAGCCTAAGCATTGTATTTGTGATTTTTTCGAATGTTAATTGATTAACGAAACACGATGAGCAAAATAAGCGAAACAAGGGAAACATCAAGTGGGCGATGTGGGTGGGAGATAGTGTGGCGAAGTGAGAAATTTTTGAGAATCTCCGTTTGAGCAAGGACACCCTCTCACCACAAACAACATTCCTGAGCAAAGTCTTTGATTTGATTTTGATATAAAAAAAATTTGTATGTGTTGATACGATTTGATTTTCGAGTTTAGAGCTGTCGAGTCGCCTAACTGAACTATCTACATATATATATACATTATATATATATACATATATATATATATAAAAACGTAAGAAACACAACGCCAAAAGTCTTCCTAAGCCTAAAACCAAAACAACAACATAATGCAAATGTTTTTTTTTTTATTACGATTATTTGCTTTAGACTGACTACGAACTGAAACTGTAACAATAACAACAAATGCAGGATTGTAAACCCAAAAACAAAAAGAAAAGAAAAGAAAATGTAACACATACACCTAGAATCACCTCCTGAAGTTAATGCAGGCATCGAAAAAGATATCTATTTTGCCAAGACATTCCAAAAGCGAAATTGTTTAAAGAGAAATTCGTGCGAGATGCCTGCATTTGTTGTCCTATAAATGAAGAATCACAAATACAAGTACCACTCATTGGGAGGATATTTTTGAAAGATTTTCAATCCTGTTTTCCTCGAAACAACTACAAAAACACGCCCACGCACACGCATACACCTCCACCCTCTCAAAAAAAAAAAACAAACAAAAAATCACACACAAAGTGCAATTTTGTTTCTAAAGTTTTCTTTGATTTTAATTTGTTAGCAGGAAAAGCAACTTAAGCAAATTGAGAAAGCATTAAGGTCTAAGTTATTTATAAATCGACGAAGGAAACGAGTTGAGCTGGGGGCGTGTCTTATCGCCCCCTCCCTAGGAAAGTGAAAATGAAATTTATGTTTTAGTGAACGGTAATGAAATCGAGTCGAAGAAGCAGGAGAAGAAACCTAGTATATAAGATCAAAGCCTAGTGCGTAAGTTTAGAAAATCTAAGTACAGTGTTGACAAGCAAAGAAGAACGCAGATGCGGAAACGAGTAGCGTATTTCGAGAAAAGAAATGTAGCAAGAAAGACGGAGTCGAGTAGGACATATGATTTCTAGTTGGTAGCGAAAGGAGAAAGATTAGTTGGTTAGTTGGAGTGCAACACACGTAGACAGTTGTAGTTTTTGTGTAGTTAGAGCGACAGTGTTGAAGAATGCCGCGTCGCACAGTTTGAGGTTAGGTTTAATTTCTGAATATAAGCGTACGGATGAGACGAAACGATAAAAGCAAGAACGTTGGCGAGGGTAAACAATAAAAATCAACCGACGAGGAGTGTTCTAATCTAAAGCTATACTGACTTTTTGTGTGTGTATTTAAATCTACTTTGACAAGAAACCAAACTGGGAACTCGTTTGTTTTGCGTCTGTATTTTGTTTTATTTTAACGCGTTTTACTTTAGTTTTTTAACTAATTTTAAGTAGTTAATTTATTATTTGTCTTAAAATCGTCGAGACCCCAAATAAGATTCAAGATTGCTTGGGTATCTCGCCTCTGATTGAAAACCTCTCGCAAGAGAAGTGAATCGATTAAATTTGATGCAAGTGTTGAAGTAATTTTTAAAATTCAAACAAAAAAAATGTCTAGTGCGTAAAATTGAAAACTAAAAACAACAAAAATTTCAATAAAAACTAAAAAAAAAAATAAATAAATCAATTTGTTTTTAAGTGCGTTTTTCATCGTTTAGTTTTGCGTTTTCATTCAATGTGATTTCTTAGTAGAAAAATGTTTGCTATATGAATTACCAGTACGCTTTTTCAACCCACACCAAATAGTTTCCAATAACGAATTCCTAAATTAATTCCTAATTGATCCCCACTTTATTAAATTAGATTGTGTTCTGAACAGGAGGCAAACTTAGTCGTCTTAGTCGTTGTTTAGGGGCGGGCAGAGCAGAGCGTAAGTGTCGAGCTGGAGAAATAAATAAACATTTTTTAATTAAGCCAATTTAAGGAAATGATGAATATATATTTTTTTGAAACTTTTTTGACGAAACCATGAATATAAAACAAAACAAACAAAAAACAAAAAACATAAAGAAAAACACATAGAGGAGGAATGAACGCTAGCAAATCGATGGGAATATGGAATATGGGGCATGGTGGTATGAAAACAAGCTCATTATATTTAAAAAATAAATAAGACAGTTTCGGAATGGAAAATAAACGCAGAGGGAATGCAGTAGGAGAGTAAGGGGAAATGAAGAGAACACGACGACAAATGCGTAAACTAACTTTAAGTAAGCGTAAAATGCAAGCAGCTAATTAAACTTAGAAACAGAAAATACTTAAATGAGAGTAATGTACATTTCGCTTGTTGCTATTTTTAAGTTTTAAATCAAAGTCTTTTAAAGAACTTTATTCATTTTCTTATTAACAATGATAACAAAAAAAAACCCAAAAACCACAAAAAAATCATGCAAAGCAAATGCGCAAACTGGTAAAATTAAATCAGACGAAAAACCAAACTAAATCTCTCTTTGTAATCCTCCAGCAAAAAAATGCAAGAATAATGAAGATCGATCGAAAGCATGAGGAATCCTTTTCAACTCTCTGTGTATTTTTTAAAGTATTATTTTTTGCATCAATGTGACGCTTTTAAGCATTTTTATATGGCAAAAGAATTGTATTCAAATCTCTAGTAAAAGCTAAAAAGAAGAACACGCAAAAACCGAAACTCGAAAACCAAAAAAAATGACAAGAAAAGTGTGAAAAAGCGCAATCTTTGCTACAACTTTCAAATTTATACGCGTACTTTTTGTGCCCTCAACTCTAATGCAAAAGATCATTCATGAAGGATAACTGAATTGGAGATCGAGAGATAACAGTTTAAACAAAAACCCCAAAATAAAAAGGATGAAAAAGTTTGAAAATGAGAAATTAGTTTAAGCAAAACATTTTGCAGCTTTTGTGCTTATTTCGCTTAAGACTAGTTGAACAACAAAAACAAAAAAAAAAACACAGAAAGTAAATGACGAAAAAAAAAATTAAATCTAATTGTAAGTAAAAAAGAAATGAGAATAGATCAGTATAGAACCGAACCGGAAGCGGAAGCGAAAGAATCAAGCAAGAAGCTAAGCGAGGGCAGGCTGAGAAATTCCTGCCCCGACTTGAAAGCTACACAGAAAGCATTAAAACCGAAAATAGCAAAAGATTTAACTGTGGACGTTGAGTTGAAGTGTTGAAGAACACATAAAAGAAAAAAACACGAGGAAAACGTCTCTTTGGTAAGAAAAAGGAAAACCTAAAGAGCAAATGCTGTCATCCAAAAACCAAAAAAAAAAAACACAAAAAAATGAAACTGAACTTTTTCTGAATCAATAAAAGACAAATTGATTTTCTGTAAGAAAACAAAAACTAAATGCATTTTTTATTCCACGGTTTGGGAATTTAGTATGTAGAATATTCGATTCGCTTTTTTCAGCAAATCTTACGCTGGGGTTGGAAATCTAAGGAAATATCCTTCTGGAGAAGGGTTATCCTGCCAAGGATGCCAAAGGCATTCTGCCTCTGCGCTCATAAAATAATTTGGACTCTGTGTGGGGGCGTGTATCTGTATCTTTTCATCCCACCCACCCATAAATAAAGTCCTTTTGTGGGGGGCGCAAGAAATATGAAAGGACGCAGCACACATACACATGTATAATCTCCTAGCGAGAATGTGAGCCTATGTGTGCGTGGGGAAGCCGCCAGGATGAGGCCGAAAACTTTGACAGCGGTTCGTCCTGCTGATTTTGCTGCTATCCTGTTCGTTTGACTTGTTTGATGGTTTTATGAGTGTCAGAACCTGACAGCTTAATAGACATTTTTATGGCAGGCAATCGCCATTTCATTGTTATTGCAAAAGGCAGAGTGGCTGGGATTATGGAGTTTTCAGCACGCAAGGGAGAGAGAAAGTGACAACCCCAAAATCCCAGACGAAGCACAACTTCCGGGACAGAATCGAGGGATGCTGTCAGCCCCACCAGAAAAGCTGAGCCACCAAACACCACACGCAGAAAAAAGTGTTGTCAAAACTTAAAAAGAGAAATTGAATATAAATTTCCAAAGATTTGCAAAATAATCCACTATGATAACCCATTATGATTCAGACAAATAAAAATAAATTTCTGTCAGGTTTTTTTTTTTGAGTGTACAACCCCACTAGGCATACATTTGAGTATGTGTACAGACCCTCCCCCAAAAACAGCATTAACAATTTGCCCGCCAGCCTGTTTGTTTATTTTGGTTTCCTTGCTGCGTTGGCATCCTTTCGATCTTTCTGGGCACCTGTTCGCAACTTGTTTTTTGTTTTAGTTGTATGTGTTAGGTCAACAGGGTGACTGGATTTCTGCTTTTCGTTGCCCGAGATTAAACCCAATAAACACAACCAATTTAAAGCCAAGTTCATATATTAATTATTTATTGTTTATATCTAGTTCAATTGCCTTACTGGTATTCTGATAGGCATGCTAATTCCATTAGTTCGTGTACAGAAAACTGTTTAAACTATAAAAACTGACACTGTGGCTGCCAAGCCGTACAAAAACCGAATTTGTTAACTGTTTGCACATCTATATGGGCTTTATAGGCTATATACGCTATATTCGCTTCCACAACGCGTATCAATTTTTGTGGCCTTGGACAAATGGAAACAAATGGCTAACAAATTACGAACTACGCGAAAACAAAATCATATAAAAATCGTTAAATTTACACGCCACCTGCTCACTTGCCACCAAAACCGCTCATCAGGTTCCCCAGGCCACCCAAACCACCCGCAGCTCCTTGCTGCAGTTGCCTCATCATATTTTGGATACCACCAACGCCGCCCATCTGTTGCAGCATCCGGGGATCGATCATCTTCGCTATCTGCTGGTTGAGCTTGGCCATCTGTGTTGGATTCACATTCTTGGTCATGTCGCCCTGCTTGAACAGTCCCTTAACGCCGCCCATCTTCTTTACTACCGCCGAAAATTTCGTATAGTGTGCAATCAGTTCCTTGACCTCGCGCTCCATGACACCAGCTCCCTGGGCCACACGAACGCAGCGGTTTGGCTGCTTGCTAAAGAGCTTTGCTCCGTCGCGATTGTCCAGTTCATTATCCGACATACTGTCCATCATCGTCATCATACGCTTAACGCGCGCCATCGACTCCTGTTCGCCGCCCTTGGTCATAAAGTCCTGCGAGAAACCGGGTATCATGTTCATGAACTGGGAGAAGGGGCCCATCTTCATGATGTTCTGGAACTGCTCGTACATGTCGCGGATGGTGAAATGACCGTGCTTGATCTTTTCTAACAGCTCATCGTTTCCGTCTAGCTTCAGCTCGTTTACCTGTGCAAAATGAGTTTATATTCAGTACGTGTTTTCAATTGTATTGTAGTGCGGTATAATTTTAAGCTCGTGTGGCATGTCTCACCTTATCTATCAGTCCTTCGATGTCACCCATTCCAAGCAGTTTGCTCACGAAGGGTTTCGTCTTGAAGGGCTCCAGATCGTCGATGTGCTCGCCCGTACCGATGAAGATGATGGGCGACTGTGTGGCTGCCACTGCGGACAGAGCTCCGCCTCCCTTGGCGTGGCCATCCAACTTGGTTATGATCACCGAACCGATGTCCACCTTGTCTTTGAAGGCTTTCGCTTGAGCCTCGCAAGCCTGTCCGATGGTGGCGTCCATCACGAAGATTATGTTGTCGGGACTGACGGCATTGGACACTGCCAACATCTCCTCGAACAGTGATTCCTCCTGCTTGTGCCGACCCGAGGTGTCCACAATGATCATCTCGAAACCCTCGCGTTTGAACATATCCACACCGTCCTGGGCAATGACCACGGGATCGATTTCCGTGTAGCTGCCGTAGAACGGAATGCGCGCCTTGGTGGCGTTCTGCTTGACCTGATCGTAGGCACCAGCACGGAAGGTATCCGCGCACACGAGACACGACTTCCAGTTGCGCTTCTGGTAGTGATAGGCCAGCTTGGTACAGGTGGTGGTCTTACCGGAGCCCTGCAGACCCACAAACATGACCACATTGGCCTTGCCCTTGATGGGTTGGTAGGGTTTCACGCCGGGATCGACCAGTTTGACGAGCTCCTTGAACACAGCCGATTGGATCATTCGCCTCTTGTTCAGGCCACCGGCCATCTCATCGAAATCAATAACGGCACGCACATTCTCGCGCAGCTGCTTAACCAGTCGGATATTCACATCAGCCTCCAGGAGCGCTGCGCAGATCTCCTTCAGCATGGAATTCAGTGCCTCCTCATTGATTACGGTCGCCTTGCTGAGCGAGTGCAGCGCCGTTGTTATCTTGCGACCCAAATCCGCGAGAACCATCTTGCCGGTGGTGGTTGTGTGTGGTTTGGCGTACGGACGACTGGCAGCTTCTGAATTTTGTCGGGCCTACTCGCAAAGGGGCAGCTTCAATTCAATATTTTATTTCGACTTTCTTTTGGCTGACACGACACGTCGACGTGGAAGAAGAAGAGACTGCTGACCACTGGCCATTCGCAGCGGTCGCTTGTGCAGCTGTCAAAACAAAGCCCGCTATCGGTTATCGAGCATGCTTCGCAGTGACTGGCGGAAGTCGCAGTGCTGTCAAATGTAGCTAGAGACAAGCTCAAAAAAAGCTAAAAACGAAATGTGTTCTTAAAATCGAATAAGATGACATTTATATGTATAATATTTGTTATTGAAAATAGCATCATGTATTATTGTTAAAAAAGTTATCATTGCCAATTATTGTCACAACTTTGCACTTGGCTGCTTTTGAATATAGCTTCAAGTAGCTAGAAAGTAACTGATTGGGCAACTCTGACGAAGAAGCGATTGTTTAAATTTGTTGCGAATTTCTCGCGGGGTTTTTGTTTAGCTTATTTAAATGGGCGTCAAGGAATTATGGGGTGTTTTAACGCCCCATTGTGAACGTAAACCCATTAATGAACTGCGGGGAAAGAAAGTGGCCATCGACCTGGCCGGCTGGGTGTGCGAATCTCTTAATGTTGTGGACTACTTTGTGCATCCAAGGCATCATTTAAAGTAGGTTTAAAAAATTCTTAATACCTTATATTCTTTTAAAATATTAATATTTACGCTTTACCAACAGGAACCTCTTCTTTCGCACTTGCTACTTGATTTGGGAGCAAGTTACTCCGGTTTTCGTTTTGGAGGGAGTTGCTCCAAAACTCAAGAGCCAGGTGATAGCCAAAAGGAATGAGCTCCAGTTTCGGGGAGTGAAGCCCAAGAATTCGCCTGAGTGCACCCAAAGTCAGCCGTCCAAGGGCGACAAGGGACGCAGCCGGTTCAACCATGTTCTCAAGCAGTGCGAAACGCTGCTGCTCTCCATGGGAATCCAGTGCGTCCAAGGTCCCGGCGAGGCGGAGGCCTACTGTGCCTTTCTCAACAAGCATGGCGTACGTATATCAACTACATCCTCACAAGAACTCTGTACCAAATCCGATTATATTCCTGTCCGCAGCTAGTGGACGGCGTCATTAGCCAGGACTCGGATTGCTTTGCCTATGGAGCCGTTCGTGTCTATCGCAACTTCTCCGTTTCCACCCAAGGAGCCCAGGCAGCCGCCGGCGGAGCTGTGGACATCTACGACATGCGGGAGATCACATCCCGAATGGACTTTGGCCAACAGAAGATCATTGTGATGGCTTTGCTCTGCGGCTGTGATTATTGTCCTGATGGCATAGGTGGCATTGGCAAGGATGGCGTCCTAAAGCTGTTCAACAAGTACAAGGAGACTGAGATTTTGGATAGGTAGTCTACTACATTGTTACATATATTATATTTTTAAAGCTAATAAGCTTTGATTATTATTTCTGCAGAATGAGAAGCTGGCGTGGTGAAACCGATAAATACAATGCCTTGGAGATCCGAGTGGACGACAAATCCATCTGCAGCAATTGTGGCCACATTGGCAAGACCCAGAGCCACACAAAAAGTGGCTGCAGTGTGTGTCGCACACACAAAGGCTGCGATGAGAGTCTCTGGAAGTGAGCTATTTCCTAAAACTAATATAAACATTTGTTTATTAAACTCTTCCCTTAGAGAACAACGACTATCCATTAAGTCCGAGTTGACTTTGAGGCGGAAAGCCCTATTATCTCCTGACTTTCCCAACGAAGAGATCATTGCCGAGTTTCTCAGCGAACCCGACACCATTCCCAATCTAAATCTCAACTGGCGGCAACCAAATCTTGTCAAATTCATCAAACAAATCGGACATCTCTTGCAGTGGCCAGAAATATACTGCTTCCAAAAGTTCTTTCCCATACTCACACGCTGGCAGGTGCAGCAATCGAAGCAGGAGAAGATACTTATCCAGCCACACGAGATTATCAAAAAGCGAACTGTGAAGGGTGTGCCCAGCTTAGAATTGCGCTGGCACGATCCCAGTGGCATCTTCAAGGGTCTTATTCCGGACAAGCAGATTGCGGAGTACGAAGCGGAGCATCCCAAGGGAATCGAGGAACTTTACTACACCATTGAGCCATTGGACATGCTGGAGACAGCGTATCCCGATTTAGTAGCGGCCTTTTTGAAGTCGAAGGAGAAGCCCGCCAAGAAAACCACGCGAAAGAAGAAAACCGCATCTGAAGAGGAGAATAAGGAAAACGAGCCGAATTCGAAACCAAAGCGAGTGGTCAGAAAGATAAAGGCTCAGCCTGAAGAGAACCAGCCATTACTGCACCAATTCCTAGGGCGCAAGAAGGAAGGTACTCCGGTCAAGGCTCCCGCTCCGCAACGTCAGCAATGCTCCACCCCCATCACCAAGTTCCTGCCCTCCGATCTGGAAAGCGATTGCGATGCCGAAGAGTTCGATATGTCGGACATAGTTAAAGGCATTATCTCGAATCCGAATGCCAAGCCAGCACTGACCAACCACGATGGTCACCAGCTTCATTACGAACCCATGGCGGAAGATTTGAGCTTACGTCTGGCGCAGATGAGTCTAGGAAATGTGAATGAATCGCCCAAAGTGGAAACGAAAAGAGATCTCTCTCAAGTGGATCAACTACCGCAGAGTAAGCGATTCTCCTTGGAGGACAGTTTTGATCTGCTGGTCAAGGGAGATCTGCAGAAGCTGGCCAGGACGCCAGTGGAGCGATTCAAGATGCAGCATCGCATCAGCGAAAAGATTCCAACGCCAGTGAAGCCCTTGGATAACATAAGTTACTTCTTCAATCAAAGTTCCGATAATGCGGATGTCTTTGAAGAGTTGATGAACTCCAGCTTGGTGCCCCAGGATCAAGAGGATAACGCAGAAGATGAGGAGGAGGATGACCTGGTAGTGATTAGTGATTAAAGATTCTGAAATTCCTTAAAACTTCGCCATTTACTCGCTCCTCACATGAGCAATTATTCAAAGGGCAAGCTTACAGCTAGCACATTTTGGAGGGTAATCACAACTTATACCTATAGATAAAGCTTAGCGTATGCATGTGCCTTGGACATTGCCTGCTCCAACTGTTCCTCGAACAGATTGCTCACCCGTCGACCCTTCATGTTGCACACGGCCTGCGGATTTTGGCCCTTGGGCGCGGCTATTTGTCCATTAAAGGTGTCGGCAAAGGATTGCAGCCAGGCGGAAGCGTTGAATTTCTCCGTGATACACTTTTCTGGTACACAACAGCGAGCCTTGACCACGCTATCACACACGCTGATTACGAGGATGGGCCGATCCGGGCACAGCTTGGTGGCTCGTTGCAAAGGAATCTCCTCCACGAGCGCGGAACTGGTGATGTAGTGCAGAATGAAGGGGTGTGTGTCCAACGGCTTCTCCTGCAGCAGCGTGCGCATCTCTACGTCCACAAATTCTCTGAAAATGTAGAGTTTAGAAATGGAGCACATTACTTTAATAAGTTAAACTTACTTTAAGGTTGTGCGCGATGAATCTTTTATTCTCTTCAGCATCTCGGTGATGCGTTCCAGCGTGTCCATCTTAAAAGCGTATGGCAGTTTAATGTCCGTGTGCAACATGTTGTGCCGAATCGTCTGCAGTTCCGCCTCCGTAGCGTTTGTGAGTTTGTCAGTTTGGAACTGCTTCTCGAGGAGATCAACGCGGTGTCGCAGCAGGGCAGCCGTTTTCAGCACCTATTTGGAACAGAGTAAGAAGATTAAATGACTAGTCTAAGGCGATATATAAGTCCACTCACATTTTCCGCCGCCTGGCCAGCAACGGCGGTAAATGCGAATCTCGCACGATTGGTTTGCTTGAGATTCACGATGCAGAAGCACGAAAGCTCACTGGTGTTGGTTGCATGCGTTCCGCAGCACAGTTCCTTGGAGCTCAGCTGCAGTTCAGGACTCTCCACGTTGACTAGACGCAATCCCTGCTCAGGATAAACCTCGCCGGGCACCATTGTGATGTCATTCTGCTCCAGAACTTCAGCTGCACTCAGCAATTGAACTTCAACCGGCGCAGCAGAGCAGATAACGCGACTATTGCAAAGGATTGTAAGTTAAATTCATAAAAATTTCTAATATCAGGACGACCCACTTGATCAGATCCTCGATGAGCTGTACATCGGTCTTTTGAATGCGCTTGCCCAGGAGTCCCAGCTCCAGCTTGCACTGATCGCTGCTCACAGAACTGGAGACCTGGTAGGTGACCTTCTTGAAAAGCGATCGGATGGCGGCGTTTAGTAGATGCGTGGCTAGAATTATAGGGATTGATTGTAATCGGTTCTAGTAACTCTAACATATTCATCTCACCTGTGTGATGGCACGTGTTGAGCTGTCTCTGCTGCGCATCCACCTGCAGCTCCACCTCATCCCCAATGGCCAGCTGAAAGGCGTCGGTGGGACTGGATAACTTGCAGATGTGAACTACGCAATCGTTGAGATGCTTTACACCGATTACGTCTAGTGAATGAGGATGGTCTGGCTGTTGGTGATTGCTCACAAGGATCTTTCCGCCATCCGATTGTTGACCTCCGGATTCATAGTAGAAATTGCTGCCAGCGGTCACAATGGAAATAAGGTCGGTGAAGGGTTGCTGTATGCGACTGCCTTGGGTTCGTGACACTTCCGCATCGTTGAGGAGCATTCCGAGGACTCGAGTCTTTAGTGGGGGTATTTGGTATGAATCACTCTCCTTGTCGAAGGAGTAGGTGTACTTGTGACTGTTGTCGGTGGGTGTCAGACGCTTCGTTAGCATCGCCTGAGCTTCAGCAATACGCTGCTCCGTGGCCAGATCGCAGAGTGATCCTCCAGCAGTCTCCCTTTGGTTGCCCTTGGCTTTGAGCTTCGCCAGACTGACCTCCGCCCTGTAGCGCTCCAAATCACAGTTCATGTTCTCCAATTCAGCCAGCTTGAGGAAACTCTCCTCGGTCAGGCCGTAGGTATCGGTCAGCTTGTAAAGGAAGTCCCCTGGTATTGTGTTATTGGAAAACTTGCAGCGCTGCATCTGCAACTCTCGATAGGCGGGCACGAATCCCGGGCACTCCATCAGATCGATGTCATCCAGATTGGGAAACTCCATAAGCACCTCTGCAAACGCTTTGGAAGAACTCTCTCTTAGATTCTTGTAGACCTCCTGCTCGTGGCAGATCAAGTCGATAACAGCCTGCTGCTTAGCCGCCATCTCTGGATAGGCTTCACCAAGTGTCTCCACCACAATAGGAACTAGCTGGGTCAGCAATTTGTCGTGGGCAAACACATGCTCCGAAATGTTGAGAGCTTTGCGCAGCACGCGACGCAATTTCTGACTGAAATAGATATTGGATTATATGCGAAATTTGCAGGGCATGAGTACAAGCTTACTTTTGATCTGGAAGCATGCCGTCGGCCAAACAGGCGGTCACCATGCGTGCATGATCGGCTAGTATCCTATAGCTGGTGTCGAGTACTGCTGCATTTCCACCATCCGGAAAGCTGCCACTGTAAACCGGAGTCTTGGCCGCCTGCTGGATGCCATCAAATATCGGCGTGAACAAGTCCGTATCATAGTTAGAAGACTTATTCTGAAGCACAGCCGTTAGCCGCTCAAAACCCATGCCGGTGTCCACATGATGAGCGGGCAATTGAGAGATGCTGCCATCGGCATGACTATCAATGCATAAAGAACCTTAGGCTAGGAACACAATCCACTTGAAGGCAAATCCTCACCGATTGTACTGTATAAAGACAAGATTCCAAAGCTCTGTGAGATCGGAACGACCTGCGTTCACCAACTTGGCTCGCTGCTCCACGCTGCCCAAATCCGGGCGATGATCTATGTGGATTTCGGTGCAGGGACCACACGGCCCTGTAGCGCCCATTTCCCAAAAATTGTCGGCGCAGCCAAAGGGCAGTATTCGCGAGGCGGGAAAGCTGCAAAGCACGAGTACTTAAGAAACCAACTTCTCGTTATGTAACAAGCTTTACCCCAGGCTCCTCCAGATCTCGAAACACTCCAGATCGGCTGGAATGCCCAGCACCTTGTCGCCAGCAAAGTATGTGACGTATAGACGACCTGGATCAATGTTGTAGGGACCACGGAGCAGCTCCAGGGCCATTGCACACGCCTCCCGCTGAAAACCCAAAGGTCTCGTGAGAAAGAAGTGATAGAGGGTAAGCTGAACGCACCCACCTTGAAGTAATCCCCAAAGGACCAGTTGCCCAGCATCTCAAAGAACGTGTGATGATAGCCATCCGTGCCCACCACGGAGAGATCATTGTGCTTTCCCCCAACGCGGACGCACTTCTGGGAGTTGACAACCCGCTTGTGTGGCGCCGCTGCTGTGCCCAGGAACACCGACTTGAACTACAGCGAAGGCCATCGTATAAACAAGCGAACAATAGCTTTTAATGGGCCTGTTACCTCACCTGATTCATGCCCGCGTTAACGAAAGCCACAGTGGGATCGCAAAAGGGCACCACCGGGCTGGAGCGAACGAACTTGTGGCCATGATTGACGGTGAAATGATCCAAAAAGGTTTTACGAATCTCGCGCGCTGTCAGCACGCGCTGCAGCTGCTTGGCCGAGTTGTACATGCCGCAGTTCAATTAAAACCGCACCGGCAATTAAAAATGCTCGAGATAAATCTCAGGCCCGAACAGCTGATCACATGGCTTGCCATTCGCCACGAAACCCGCTCTTTATAAAAATTCCAATCAGAGTTGCCAGTCACAGTGAAGCGTGCTCACCAGCTGCAGCTGTTCTATTTTTTACAGGCGCAACACGTACATTTGGGCCAAAATAAGAATTGAAAAATTACAACTGAGAACAACGCAGTGGGTGCTCTAAGCCCGGCGAAAAAGCAAACAAATTGACCAGTTGATCTGATTTGAATGCGCTGGCACTGTTTGGTCACAGGTAAGTGCGTCTGGCAACCGTTGAACTTTGACACGCACGATTCCTTCGCTTTCACTTTCGCTTTTCACTCGCAGCATTACCAAAAACGGCAGCAAACAACGCAGTTTTCAAGTGACACACTTTGGACCCGAGCAACAGCTCCAGCTATGGCCACCAAGCGACGTCCGCTGCGTCCAAATTTGGGCGGTACTGCGGGAAGTCCCTCCTCCTCCGGTTCCAACATGAATTTCAGGCCCGGAGGACCTGACATCACCAGGTCGGAAGCGCGCGGAACGAGGCCCACGGCCGCACCCACTAGCATCCGCGAGATCCTGGTCATGGGCGTCATCCATTTGTGCAAGAAGACCATATTCTTCAATACGGACCTCAAAGTAGCCTTGTATCTGGGCAGTCTGTTTGTGATCTCCGTAATCGGGGACTTTGTGCCCTTCCCCAAGACGTACTTCGCCCGATCGGACAACCTGTTCAACCAGTACTTCGTGAAGATCGGCTGGGGCTGGACGCTGCTCTTCGTGGTGCCCTTCCTGGTGCTCTCGGCCTATACGATTACGTGTGGCGACCACAAACGGATGCTGCGACACCATTTCCCGCGCATCGTCATAGCCACCTTCTTCTGGTTCTTCTGGACCAAGCTGTTTAACGTCGTGGAGAACTCCTACGGACGCTGCACCACAAAGGGTGGGTATACAAGCATCGTGTAATGAATTTAATAATAACTATCGCGTGTGCGCTTCCAGGTTATGCGACCAAATCGAGCTGTTTGAAGGCTGGTCATCTGTGGAAGGGCTTTGATATATCCGGACACGCCTTCATCCTGATCCACTCCAGCCTGGTGCTGATCGAGGAGGCGCGTCCCATCATCCGCTGGGAGACCATCAAGGAGCACATCCGCAACGAGCGACACAATCGCAGCACAGCCGAGAACTCGGGCACGAATCCGCTGAGAACGCTGAACGAGGAGCAAATGCGCAGCCTGCAGTTCTTGTACAAACGCCTGACGCCGATCATTCGCACCCTATTCATCGGCATGGCGGCCCTGCAGCTGCTGTGGGACATCATGTTGGTGGGCACCATGCTGTACTATCACCGCATGATCGAGAAGGTGATCAGCGGCATTATTGCCATACTCACCTGGTACTTCACCTATCGCTTCTGGTATCCCACGCCCGGTCTGCTGCCTGAGGCGCCTGGCAACGGAAGCTTCAGCTATCAGCGAGAGATACCCACCTTCCCCTTCAAGCGACCCTCGCATTTATCCACGGGTGCGGCCACCACGAGCTCGGGATCCAACAGTTCGAGGACCAACCTCAATGGCAAGGCGGCAACGACGGGAGTGCCAAGGGATCAGCAGATACCCACGTTTATGGGAATGCCGCTGTTCACCAGCCCCAAGGCGGCCAGTGCAGCCGCCAATTTGCTGATGTCCGATCAGCAGAAACGGGAAAGGGATCGCGAGCAGCAGACGCTGGAGAGCTGAGAGCTGAACCCTGGTCAAGTCAACAGAGGGGAGAGCAGCCATCAAGCATAGAAGGAATTGATAGTTAGGTGACGGATTGGAATTTATACCAAATTTTTGTATATTCAGCAACGATGATATGAAACGATGATGATATTACTAAGCAAGCAGCCGAGGCTGGCACTGGATCGCGCGCTCTTCTCCTCATCCTCCTCCACCGCCGGATTCTTACCATGACACCCCAAGCATCCTTCATCAGCAGTGCGTAGCTTTAAGCGTTCTTATGTTCGTGTGTTTATATGTGCCCAACTTTAACAGTAAAAGGATTTGTTAACAAAGTCTGCTGTCCCGCTGCTCCGCTCACTTGTGCGCGAAGGCGGCGAACATGGCCATACCCAGGAAGCCGGCGCCCGCTCCTAGCTTATAGTTGCCCGGCGTTCGGGTCCACATTTCGCGCAGTATGGCAAAGTTGCTCGGCTGCAGGCGGTGGAAGGACTCGCGCTGCCGGAAGCGCAAGAAGTATGCCTCCACCTGCGGCAGCTTTCCGAAGGTCCAGAACTGATTCTCGAATCCCAGCTGATACAGTCGATGCAGCAGCAATCCCAGCGAGATATCCGCCACGCTCAGTTCGTCGCCGGTCAGCCACTCAACGCGTGGCGCCTGGGCGGTTAGCTCCTGCTCCACATAGAGCAGAAAGTGCCGCACGGCATCCAGAACCTTCTGGAATTCCTCGCGGGACGAGGCCAGCTCGTGGCGGCGCAACTGTATGTCCAGCTTGTGCTGCAGCGCTGCTTTTTTGGTCGCCTGTTCGTCCACCGAGTGGCGCAGCAGATCCAGCACCTTTTCATTGTTTTCTGCGGGGCGTACGAGTGTTGACTGTTGAGTTATGTTGTTGAGTTCACAGGTGCGAGTAACTTACTCAGGCAGGACTGGCGCACGGGTCCGATGAAGGGCGCCTTGGGCACCAGCTTCAGATCGTCGTGTATGAAGGAGCCCAGGCTGAGTGTTCCCACTGGAAGGCGGGCCATTGCCTGCTCGAAGATCAGCATTTGATCGAATTCCTTGGAGTTGTGCGCTGGCTTCAGCGATCGATCTAAATGATGAAGTTGATAAGTCAAGTTACTATGGGCGGGTAGCTAACTGGGAATTACCACCGCGAAATTTGCTCTCCACATAGTTGATGATGTGCGTCGAGCTGGGAATGACGAGGGCGCCATCCTGGAGCACTGGCACATCGCCCTTGGGATTGAGGTTTAGGAACCAATTGGAGTACTGCTCGCCATTGCACAGGTCCACCACATAGGGAAAGAAGTCGATCTTCTTCTCGTAGAAGACCATAAGAACCTGCGATGATAAGTGGGTTCACTTTAACTGAGCTATGATATTAGCAGATTTATAACTCAGATATTAAGTATATATGTGCATTTGCTTAAATGTATCTAAAGACGAACCCAAAGATGCAATATTCCGCTACTAATTACTCGCTTCATTAACCAAAACAGATATTTTTAGACACGATCTGGCATTAAATTAAATCATTTCGGTTTAGTTATTATATTACGTTCTTTTGGAGCAGATTCCTCCACACATAAGTTTGTTTATTTTGTTTTTTCACTCCGCTTCAATCCACTTCATTAGCACCTGGAGCAGCCAGCAGGTAAATATGCTGTCATATCTGTACAGAATGGAAAACTAGAGAACTCCAATAGCGCTAGCCCTACTACATTTCCGGCCCGCCACCCGCTAGGTCATGCTCCATTGCATCCGAGTGGCCGAGAGATTTAATAAAGATCTTGGGTGGAGAACCTTCGACGCGGGCCACCCCATTATTACATCGAAAAAAACAAAAGAAATACGAGAAAAAAAGTAAATAAAACGATGATTTCATTTGGAAATGATTAG
Source organism: Drosophila melanogaster (assembly GCF_000001215.4). Classification (NCBI taxonomy): domain Eukaryota; kingdom Metazoa; phylum Arthropoda; class Insecta; order Diptera; family Drosophilidae; genus Drosophila; species Drosophila melanogaster. The sequence goes on along the minus strand of NT_037436.4, from coordinate 5,142,514 downwards.
TTTTGTAATTTCGCGGCATTAGCGGCTGGATCTGTTGGGCAAATACCTTTTCAATGATCACATGATTGAAAGCAAGCGGTTACTAACTTTTTGCGCATGGAAGTTGTACGGATGGAAGAAGAGCACTGGCTTATTGGCCGGCAGATCGGGAGCCTTGAAGTCCTGCAAGGTGGGCGGCAGAGCTTCGATTTCCTTTGTCTGCTCGCTCATCTTGTTCTATGTGTGTTTCACTTAATATTCTTTGGCTTAGTGTATCTTTAGTTTGCTGATTAGTTTCACTAGCATGGGCGCCTTTTTTCGTATCACATGCCCCGCCGACGGTTGCGAAAAGTTGCTAACTAACAAAGCCGTAAGCGCGTGCCGGATTGACTTGGAAAACCGGAGACTCCACTTGCGTGCTGATTCCGCCGACGACTGCGTCTATAATGAAGTCAGATCGTACGGATCGCTGCGATCCCCTATTAATTTGCACTTTCGGCTCGTATGTACATATATATAGTACATATATATGTTTCGGATCCGAAAACAGTCCATTATGTCAAGCGATTCTCCAACTTTTTGCGGTTTGTTTGTCATGCGTATTTATCTTTGTTTATATTATTACGAAACGCAGCGTTTATCTTGCTGTGGGAAGATTTTCTTTTCAAGAATTCTTATCTGCCCATGACTGAGTGGCCCTAAGTGGAGTATTACAACATATTGACTAGGGATAAATGATATTTTTAGCCCTAATTTTAGTTATTATGTAGGTTAATCTGGTTTTTATTACTAAGCCACTGCAGAGATAACTTTAATAAATTTTCAAATTTCGCGCCACCGGCGAATGAGCTTTTTCATTCACTGTGAATGGCAAACCGCTGAAAAGAAGAACTAGTAAACAGTTTGGAGATTCGTAGTTAAAATAGGGAAAATCAATTATTAGGCAACGAATCTCAAGATCCTTCGCAAAAGTCCTACTTCAAAAATGTTGCATCTGAGCAAACAACTGGTGGTCAGGGCGCCCAAGATCCGTCTGAATGCCAGCGCTGTGAGTGGAAGTGGTCAAAGTTCAAGTTTCGATCAAAACAGCAACAATTACAGCCGAAAACTTGTTGGCCCTAATCTCAATCAATGCCACAAACGCTTGTCCAGCAGTAGTCAAAGTTCGACAGCCGGCACGATGAAGCGTTTGGCAGGAAAAGTAGCCGTGGTCACCGCCTCCACCGATGGGTAAGCAGCTCAATAGAAACTGGAGAGGATCGCACCCACTAAATTCTGATTAATCCCTCCCAGCATTGGTTTCGCGATTGCCAAAAGGCTGGCCGAAGATGGCGCCGCAGTGGTCATCAGCAGTCGCAAGCAAAAGAATGTGGACTCTGCTCTGGCGGAGCTGCGCAAACTGAACTTGAATGTCCACGGTCTGAAGTGCCATGTCAGCGAACCCGAGGATCGCAAACAGCTCTTTGAGGAGACCATTAGCAAGTTTGGCAAGCTCAACATTCTGGTCAGCAATGCAGCCACCAATCCTGCGGTCGGCGGTGTCCTCGAGTGCGATGAGAAGGTGTGGGACAAGATCTTCGATGTGAACGTGAAGAGTTCCTATCTGCTGGCCAAGGAGGCACTGCCTCTCCTGCGCCAGCAAAAGAACTCCAGCATCGTTTTCGTCTCCTCCATTGCTGGCTATGATGCCTTTGAGGTTAGTCGCCTTATCTGCGGTTCAGTTGTTCAATGCTTATCTCCGTTATCTTAATCGCATAGCTACTGGGAGCCTATTCCGTCAGCAAGACCGCGCTGATTGGCTTGACCAAGGCAGCCGCCAAGGATCTGGCGCCCGAGGGCATTCGCGTCAACTGCCTGGCTCCAGGAGTCATCAGGACAAAGTTCTCGAAAGCACTGTACGAGAATGAGTCGGCGAATGAAGCGGCTTTGAGCAAAATACCCATGGGTCGTCTGGGCACCAGTGAGGAGATGGCTGGCGTGGTCTCCTTTTTGGTCTCCGAGGATGCGGGCTACATTACCGGAGAGTCCATTGTGGCTGGCGGTGGAATGACAGCTCGTTTGTAAGCGGTGTACATAAATATAATTTCTTACGGGCTATGGATAACAGCGATGTTCACAGTAGTTACAAAATAGAATGAAAAACAGGTAAGGACTAAGAGGAGCGCAGCTTGGCCAGTTGATCGGCAATGTCCTTCTCGGTGCGCTTGCCACTCGTCTCAAAGTCTGAGGATCCCGTGGCCGGGATGCTGGACATCTTGCCGGAGATCTCGATGCCGATCTCGTCGAGCACCTTGTTGACTACGGCATTGGACTCCTCCTCGTCGCCGGACTCATTCAGCATGTCGTCCAGCGTGTCGTTGATCATCTCGTCGGTCATTTCCATCTTCATGTTGGCCGCCTGGAACTGGCGCACTGTTTCCCCGATGGCCTCCGGTCGCATCACCTTATTCATTTCACCCATCGTCTTGGCCGTGGTGCCCATGGCTTCGCTTAGGGCGATATTGGCGCCCATGTTCTTGTTCTGGTAGCCAATGGACTGAATCTTGCCCGCTGCTGCGTATGTGCGTGATTTCTGCTTCCTGATCTCCACCAGCTGCTTGGCCAGAATGCGGCAGGCATCGTTGTTCCCAGCGGCGGCATTCCGTCGGATCTCCAGCTCCAGCTTGCGCTCCTCCTCCTCCATTTTCCTGCGCTCCCGTTCGATGTCCCTGGTGGCCTTGCGCAGCGATCGGTCATTCTCCCGCTGCTGCTCCTTCACGGTGGGTTTCTTTCCGAAAATATTGTTGAACATTTTGGGATTTGGTGCGATCTTAAACTAAGGTTTCCGACTTCTGACGATGTTGTGATGGGTTTTCCTGATGATGATTCACTCGGAGATTCGATTGGCGCTATAGGAGTAAATACGAAAACAGCAAGCAGCTGTTTTGCACGCGCTTCGTGGTGAATGAGTAATGAAATCATGGGCGTAGATGGTAAGTTTTTAGGGGGTTCTCCATTTAATATATTTATAGTGGTTTCACATTTATGGTTGGTGGGAAAATTCAGTAGCAGTCGATAATTATTTTCTAAACTTAAAAAAAATAAAAGGTACATTTTCCCAACCCCTCTTACAAACGACGCTGTGTGGTGTTGCCACCTTGTTTAAGACAAGTGCACCGGTTTGTTTTCAAGCGTATTAAAAATGTCCCTAGAAATCCTGAAACAAGGCGCTGAAGGACGCCTATATTTGGGCGATTTCAAAGGAGAAGCCTGCCTGATCAAGGAGCGGTTCGTAAAGAAGTACCGCCACCCGGAACTGAACACCCAGATCACGCGGCAGCGCATGAAAGCGGAGGCCAAGGCATCGGGAAGATGTCTAGCCGCTGGAATCCTGGCACCAAAGATCCTCCACTCGGACCTCAACACCCACAAGCTGTATATGGAATATTTCGATGCAGCCAAGACTGCCAAGCAGTTCATCCAGGAAACAGTGTCCACTCAGACGGAGGATGAAGCCAAGAAATGTCTGCTGGAGTTCTGCACGCGGATCGGTGAAATCATTGGGAAAATGCACTCCAATCACATTATACATGGCGATCTCACCACATCTAACATCCTCATCAATCCGAAGGGTGGCGACTACGATGTCATTCTGATTGACTTCGGCTTGAGCCACTACAATCAGGCCACCGAGGACAAGGGTGTGGATCTGTACGTCCTGGAGCGGGCGCTACTCAGTACGCACAGCGAACAGCCGTATATCTTCGAGCACGTCCTGGCCGCCTATCGCACAGCGTGCGGTAAGGACGAACAGGCAGTGCTCACCAAGTTCGAGGAGGTGCGAGCACGCGGACGCAAAAGAACCATGATTGGTTAACGAATAATAATAAACTTTATTGGGAGTTAAACTTTTTAGCTTATTCTATCCTCTTCAAAGACTCTTTGGGAGGGTCATCCTTCAGCTCGTGTATCTTGATCTTCTTGATGTACTTTCGCTGTTTCGTTTTGTGCTTGAGCTGCTCGTGCTTGAGTGGTTCCATTCCGTTGACAGGCGGCAGCTTGAACTGGTCATACGGGCGCTCCTTCACCTTGGCAATGGCGTCCTCCAGCTTGAGACCGGACAGTCCCTGCTCCTCGTAGTACAGGCGGTATTTATCACAGAACTTAGAGTGGCCCTTCTTAAAGGCTGCCGTCTTGGTTGATGGATGCTGCATATACACAACAATTAATGATTTAACTAGCAGAAAGTTAGCTATAAACTCACTCTGGCATCAATGGCTCGCGCACAACCTCTGTGAAAGTTGTGCAGGTGCCGCAGGAAGGCTTCATTTGGCTTAAGGCCCTCCTCCAGACTCAACTGAATGATCTCGTTGACGTAGCTAAAGGATTTGTTAGCACATCCCTGCCGCAGCATGGCCCCCAGTATGGGCATGTTCATCTTAATGCCCGCCACATGCATCTGTTCCAGCAGTTCCCTAGCCTCTTCCTGCGTGCGACAACCCAAAGCGAGCACACCGTAGGTGACAATGTCCGGCCGCAAACCCGCCGTGCGAATCATGAGGAGCACTTCCTTGGCACTCTCGTAATCAAAGCGCATGGAACGCTTTTTAATCAGTATGTTGAAGAAGTCGATGTCCGCCTTGAGGCCAATCTTGCGCACAAACGTGAGCAGCTGCTTCTCGGCAGCATTTGTGGGCGGTATCACCTCCAGCATTGCGGTAAATGTCTCGATGTCCGGTGTAATGTTGTGCTGCTTCATGTGCTCCAGAAAGCCAGTGAGACCGCCGAGTAGCAAGAAACGTTCGTGTGGACGTGTCACCTCCTCCAGGGCCACCAGACTGCCCAGATGCGGCTGAGGCAGCAAAAGATTGGGCAGTTCCAGCTCGCTCGCTGTGGTGGCCACCTCAATTTGGGCAGGCAACGTAGTTGTGTTGGCTTCCACACTGGGTAAATCATCTTGCTGACCTTTCTCCAACTGGAGAACTGGTTTCTTTCTAGCAGCTGAGGGCGCAATTTTATCGATAACCTCTCGCATGGAATCCAAGTCACCGAAGCCACAATCCCTTGCACATCTCAGCATTGCATTGAAGCTGTAGTAGTCCGGGCTAATACCTCGCTGCAACATGTTGTGCCAAGTCAGCAGAGCATGCCGGAAACCGTGCTCCGAGTTGCTGGCACACGCCTGCAGCAGAAAGTTGAATGTATCTGCATTCAGTTCCAGCTGGCGCTCCATCATTTCGTCGGCCAGCATGTAGGCGGTGTCCACATCGCCACACCTTCCATACGCCTTGATCATGGCATTGTAGTTTTTCACATTTGGTTCGTAGCCCTTCTCGAGCATGTTCTCCCGCAGGATTTGGGCCTTGGCCAGGCCATCGCTCACGGAGGGAGCATTGGCGCAGGCGTTGAATAGCGAAGTGTAGGTTCCTCCGGTGACTTGAAGACCACGTTGCCGCATCTTGGTGTACAGGAAGAAGGCCTTGCGGGTGTAGCCCGCCTTGGCACAGCCACTGATCAGCAGATTGTATATGTACTTGTCCGGCTTGGCGCGATCCTCCTTTAGCATCCGTTGCTCCAGCACGGCGATGGCCTCATTTAGGCGATTCGCCTTAAGATGGTCCTTAATTTGGCGGGCGTATTCCACGGCTTTTAGTTTCTTTGAGCGCCTAGTGGAATTGCTAAGGAACTCCTCTTCCTCGACATCACCCGGGTCTTCTGTTGCAGCCACCTTGGCATCGCCAAAGGTGTCCGGATCACCAAAATCCTGCACCTTTTTGGTGGACTTCTCTTTGGGTTTCTTTTCTGGCTTAAACTTCTGGTGCTCCTTGGGTGCTGCTGTGATAAGTTCTTCAAAAACTTCTTCGCGAAAAGGATTCTGGTTCCTGTTGGCCTCTCGTTTGGTCTCCAAACCGGCTTGTTGATCCGTAATCCTCACGTGCAGCAGGCGATTTTGTGAGCAAGACCAAGTTGCAGGCAGAATAACCAGCCGGCTGATGTTGTAACTATTTAACCGTCTTCCGGTGGCATTTAATTGCAAGCCACGTATGTGGCAGCTCATTGAACGGCTAATCAACCGCAGAGCCATGTTATCTGTTGCAATTTTCTGTGATTTTTATGTAATTAAAAAAAAACTATTTTAAACGTGCGTGTGGCGGCGGTGTAAATAAAGAAACAGCTGATGAAGGGGCGTTGCCACCTTGTGTCCGAAATGCCAGTCAAATAAGAACGTAAGCAACCTGCACGGCATTCACATTCCACGCAAACATCCATTGCAATCTGACCTGGTTTTTCGATTAAATTGGTGAAAATTAAATAAATTAAAAATGAACATGACCGTGGATCCGCGCCGCAAGGAGAAGATCAACCGCTACAAGGCGCCCAAGAACCAGGGCCAGAGCGGCGGCGCCAACGAGGACATGATGCCGGATTACATGAACATTCTGGGCATGATTTTCTCCATGTGTGGACTGATGATGAAGGTAATAACACCCCAAAGATTACAACCAAGTGACTTGGCATTTATCAGTATGTAACCCACCTACACAGCTCAAGTGGTGCGCCTGGTTTGCGCTGTACTGCTCCTGCATTAGTTTCGCCAGTTCTCGGGCCAGCGACGATGCCAAACAGGTGCTCTCCTCCTTTATGTTGAGCGTCAGTGCGGTGGTGATGTCCTACCTCCAGAATCCCGCTGCCATGACCCCACCATGGGCTTCCTAGCACTGGACCTAAGATAACTATTTTAAATTTAATGTAATTGAACAGTTGAGAGCCTCGGTTTTGTTCGACGCTCAGTAAAAAAGTACGTACGTAGTTGGTTGCCTTGTGAATTCAGGACAGCTTTCTGGAACTTGACCTTATAGCTATATAGGTACCAACTCCAAGACTTGCCTAGTGTAGATGAAGGTATATTTTATTGCATTCCGAAAGGGATTAAAAGGGGACTAACATGAATACAGGCGGCTGGGCTCAATTCAATAATTAATAACTTAGGTAGGCGGTGATGTGGAGGTAGTACTGCTAATGAGATGACTCCTCGCACGGCGATTGTGGCTAGGTGGTGAGCAGGTAGTAGGCGAACAGCATGAATGCCACAATGTAGACGGTGCCGAAGATCAGGACGTATTAAATCTCTCCAAAGTTCTTGTGTCCGGTTTGCTTGGCATGCTCCTGGGCCTGCACCTGGCCGACCAGCCTGACATCGCACTGCATGCAGCGCAGCGTGAATTTATCCACATTGGTGTATTGGCGGGAGGACTGCGCCTCGTTGGCCAACTGCTCGGCCTGCTGATAGACGCCCAGCTCTTCCACCGGGAAGATGGTGGCCGGCGCAGCACTCGGCGATGTCTCCATGTACAGCGGATCGTAGTGGATGCCATCGAAGAGCAGGAAGACACGCAGTCCAAAGTTCTTGTCCTCGCCAAAGCGATTGATAATGGCGTTTTGTATGTCCACCACATCGATCTCAATGCCATAGTAGTTGGACAGTATGGACACTTCGATGGCGCCGCCCCACGAATCCGCCTTCTGTATCCAGGCGCAGTACTCGGCATTCGATTTGCCCAGCACGGCGTCGTTGTAGCTCTGCGGATCGGCGGCCACCTCCTGCGCAATGATGTGACGCATCATTTCGCTGCCCTCGTTGTCCACCTTCCCGTTGAGCACGAATCGTATGCTGGTGAAGAGGCACGAATTGTCCGCCGGCACCACCTTCTTCAGCAGTATGCCATTAAAGTCGCCATTCGGTCCGCTTTCCGTCGGCGCCACTGGCAGCTGGTAGTCTGCTGCCTGGGCGACTGGACCGCCAGCGGTTTCCTGCAGCAGCTGTGCCTCCTCCTCGGCCTGCAGACGACGCGCCAGCGCCTCGTCATCCTCCACGGTGGTGCCGCCAGGCACAGGGGCAGCAGGAGCAGGGGCAGCCTTCTCCTCCACAATCAGCGTCTCTCCGCTGTTGATTCCGACCGCCTTGAGGGCGCGCTGCTCCTGCTGCTGCGAGAGATCCAATGGCTTGGGCGGATAGCCTACTAGGACGTGCAATTGCGTCGCTTCGATGTCGGTGGCCTGGACTATTTTCGTTTTCAGCTCCCCCAGCGTCGTATGCTCGTTCAGGTCGTTGACAATGAATTGACCTTTTTTGGACTTGAGCTTCACACTGAACGAACCCGTCATTGTATCCGTTTGTTCTCTTCGTGTGGGCCTGCGATGGAAATTGGGCTAATTTTGAGTTGGTTTTTGTGTGCAATTGGATAACTGATAAATTTTGTAATTTGACTAATTTGTTTCTTTTTTTTTATTTGTTTGTTACAGCGTATCGATGCTATCGAATTTCGATATCTGTTGGTATTTTTTGTGCTTTAATATATAATTATAATCGATTAGTGCAGTGAGTAATGTTGTTGGCGAGGCCAATCGATTTTTTGTTCTCTTGCAAACTTTTTGATAAGAGTGGCAGCACTGGAAAATTGGCGCTATTTATTTAAATTTTCAAAAGTGGGAAAATCAAAGAGGAGATTTATGTATTTTCCTCTTTTCTACTCCATTTTGTAAATCTTGATTGATAATTATGGAAAGCAAATCTTAATTAAAATGTAAACACATTTAATTATAAGAATAAAATTACTTCGATTTTACAGATTTTAGCTTGGATGTGAAATATTTAGAAATTTACAAATAACTCTACATTCGACTTTTAATTTACTCAATGCAGCTAATTTCGAAAAGTTGGCAGGTCGGCATTTTCAAACCGCCTGCTTAAATTTAAATCTCAAAATCTTATCAATTTTGCGCAATGGGTTATTCGCCGTCTGCCAGCATACACACTTAAAAATATAACTATATTCGGATAATTCAGCTACTCTAGCCTATTATGGAGGTGTGAACGAAAAGCTAATGGCTGATCTGAACGTTAAGGCCAATGTCAAGTTGCTAATTAATATTTAGCAGAGATTCCGCTCGCAGCTAATGGCCAAGTCAAATAGAACCCAGAACCAAGGAAACACCGATTAGCAAAAAGAAGTGAAGCCGGAGAAACCGCAAGTCAACAAATTGCCCAAACATAAGGCGTCGCAAGTTCAACAATGGCACCACAATAAGGTAATCTACTTGGCTACGAAAAAGGGAACCTGGCTTTTGTTATCACATTGCGTGTTGGACTAAAATCACTTTTAATAGTCCAAACAGATTGATATACCACCCCGCCCGCCGACATGTGAATCACTGAATCTTTGGCTGATGCTTCGCGTTGTTTTAGTTTCTATGAAAGACGAGCGGTCTGCCGGCCGAGCAACTCACTCTCAACTGAACAGGCATATAAATAGACGGGTCGGCGGGGTCTGGTGATCAGTGCAAGCAGGTCTGTCAACGCGCAGTGCGAATCCATCGATCGATTACTACATACATCTAGCCACATACAACATGAAGTTCTTGCTCCTGGTGCGTCACTAAAAATCGACACGGAATACCAAGGAACTTTACTGACCCTTCCTTTACAGAGCGTCTTCCTTTGCCTTGCCGTGTGCTTCATGGCCACCAGTGCTGCTCCTCGCGAGGAGGCCATTCCCGATGGCTTCGAAGGTCCTGGCAGTGAGTCCGTCAACCCATCCGACGACCAATCCTTCCTGCTCAAGCTGAAGCTGCTCAAGAAGCTGCTGTTCCTGGGCTAGACACCACACCCTCACATTTATGGATTTATAGTTTAACTTAACATGTGTTTAGGTTTTTAAGAAGAAAAACAAGAGTGAAATTAAAGAAAGTATTTGGTAACGAAACCTTTACTTATTCATTTTTTATTGCAAGGTTAAAACAAAATGGTGCCCAAAAAAAAAACAAGTTCGCTTCTTAAGTCTTTTGTTTGAAGAGGTCCAACCTTCAATTCCAAATAATTTTCTTTTTTTACGATCACATTAAAATCATTCCTAATACTACTAATACACCTGAATGTTAAAATTTATGGTAAGTTGAAAGGCTGGAACCATGTGCTTCAACTTGATGGCAATCATGTCCGATTTTTCGTGACCAGCTCTCAATATGTCAATATGTGATGAGTTATCGTTACTTTTTACATAATTTTGATACTTGAAAATATTTAATATATTATATTTAGTTAAGCTATAATATTACTGGCATATCAAGTTAACTAATCATGCCAATTAATGAAAGTAGGTATGATCATTAATCTCACAGTGGGCTCCTTGTATTAGCACATCATTGAACCCACTTGATTCATTTACGACTGAGATTGGCCAATATTTATACGCATGTAAGGAAGATTCCGTTCGCTTTTCACACTCTCTACCCAGAAACGATCCGAAACGGGTTTCTTATTCAGATCTAGGCAAACAAAAACCCGACCCGCTGCCAGTCATTAGCTCCTTTTTGGACACACATGGAGATCTCATCCCCGACGCTTCGATGATATAAGAAAAGCCGACGTGTATGAAAATAACATTTATTTTAGTTACGATTACGTATACTTTACTCGTATGTATGTGCTTTTGTGTGTGTTTGTGTGTTTGTGCTTATTGGGTATTGTCTAAACAAAACGGTTTGAAAATCGAATGTAGTGGGGGAGGCAAGGTTCCCAATTGGCTGGACTAGAATCTGAACGAAGCTTATTGCGAATTTCTCCTAACCCAGGAGCTTCTTCAACTTGAGCAGCTTCTTCAGCTTGAAGATGGCCTGCGGATCCTGGGGACGCTGGACATCGTCGAAGGCAGGCTGGTAGATATTATCGCCGATCAGGGACTCATCCACGGGCACGGCAGAAATGAGGGCGATGGCCATAAGGCACACGAAAATGGTCTGAAAAATGTGAATTACAATAGATTTTTAGTACAAATTGAAAATTTAATATACTTCAACAAACAACTTCATATGTTGCACTTAATTGGAAATCATTTAATCCAATTATTAATCCAAATGTTATATCCAAATACTCACCAGAGCTAGGTACTTCATGATTGCTGCTGCTGGGGAGATGATTACGCTGATTAATCCAAATATCGACTGCACATGGCTCCATCTGGCATCAGGCCTTTTTATAGCCAAACTTTTGGGTGACCATCGATGATAATGTCATGTGTAAACTGCAGTTTGCAATGAAGAAGAGGACAAATGAACGATACATAAACAAAAGAGTCTCGCATAAATAAGACGGTAAGCGAAAAAGAAGTATAAACAGAAAAACCTGGCCAAAAGCAGACGATTCAAGGGGCGTGGCATGTTGAGGCAGGTGCTTTGTTTTTTTTTTTTTTCGGGCCAATTTTTTCGGCAGCGGGACCGAGCAGCAAAACCAGGCTGCCCTGTTTACTTGGTGGTGGCATCTTTTGTTTGCTTCGCTAAGCCACTGAAGAAGTTGATCGTTGATTAAATAATAATCAGACTGGGTAAATGAAGACATCGACAAATGAAGGTCACCTCAAATGCGGTCAGCGGAGTAATATTTAAACAAAACCCGGAAGAAGGCGGAAATTGTAATGCCAGGCAGTTTAATTGCTAATTCAGTGTATCTAGAGCCCCTCGATCACCCAATTCAAATGGTAAGTTAATCTGAAGTTCAAGATCCAATGATCGAATGATCAGTGGTCAAGCCAATTAAAATATAAATTATCACTTGAGCAGAGGATCCATAAATATTTGACACTTTGAACAGCTGTCAGGCCTGTAGAGTGGAATACTAAATCAATAAAAGTTAAGCTAAACGACGGAACCATTTTGGGCTGGGCGATGGTATAAAAACCAACATATGATTGGTACGGAGGCCAAGTGTTTTTTTTGCCCAGTCATCGTGCAAGTATTGATGATGCTGACGACGATCTTGCAGCTGAAAACCGGAAACATTCGCCCTGCTCTAAATATGTAAATAACGAACTTTCGAGAATGCCGCCACAATGTCAACGCAGCTCAAAAAAACATTCCACAGTTTGTACTCCACAAAAACAAATACGTGTCGAATGGATATCACAAACAAAGTTTACCATGACAACAAATTAAAAGATTGGATTGAATGGATATCTTTGAGTTAGTCTTTGTCGTCGGCTTGTCTCGCGCGGTTTAAATTCATGTTTGATATATTTCCCATGCCCCTGGGTTTTTTAATTAACATTTATGGGCGTGGCTGTAACATGTGCGATATGTCTCAATCCCGGCGAATTTTTAGTGGGAGATAATAAATTTTATTACGCACCCGAAACTCGGTGATAGATGGTACTATTTTGCAGAAAATGTGTAAAAATTGTTTTTTTGGGTGAAAAAATTTAGCAAAAAAGGGAGAGGCTCCATGTATAATATATTTGAAAAAATTTAAGTTACAAAAATTACATTATTCGTAATCGTTTGATACTTCCGAACTATCCTCTTTCGACTGAGTAACCTCTGTACTTGCTTCTTCGGTTTTCTCTACTGGCTTCTCAGTCGCTTTATTTTCCTCGCTATTTTTAAACAGCGATGGTTCCGTGTATCCAGGTGGTGTCTTAATGGAAAACTTGATTCTGCATGAAATCAGCTTCATAACTTCCTCGTAGACTTGTATCAGCTCAAAAAGTACCATGTATCTGCCATCGGGAATGCGGAAAGGAACCAGTTTGGAATCAATAACGCCATTCTCAACAAAATAGAAGCCTGGAACCAAAGGACATGAGACAACAAAAGTCGAGGGCAAAAGGCTTTCGCCCGGAATTTCCTCCACTGTAATATTGCGAAGTGAATCGAGGAGCTTGCAGAGATCCTTGTTCGTCATGCGAATCAGATCGAAGTAGTTCGAACCACCAACTTGATCTGACAGCTTCCTTACGAAAATGTGGATGAGAAGCTTGCCAGGAAAGGGCACTTGAACTGTGAGATTCACATTGATTTTCTCATAGTCGACAATGTCATACTCCGCGAACATATCATCTGGTACAAAAGATTTGACATAAAAGTGCTCAAGCCGCAGTCTGATCTGCTTAAGAAGTAGTACTTTATGTATTAAAATTATGGTTTATTTAAATAACTCACACTGTGCACTTGAAGAGCTCCTAAACATGAAAATAAAGCTAAACTTTGCAGAGGCCACATTGTTTAATGCTCGGATGATTGGATTCATTCAAAATAACTGACCGAAAATTGCCGACATTTGGTAACTGGGAAATTAGCTTGTTTAGTCAGGCCACGTTAACTGGACTAATGACATTGTTTCAGCCCGATTCTTATCTATCAAAGCCCCAGCTCTATGAGCAAACGGTGCGAATGCGTAATGTGGTAGGTACACCCACATGTTAACACGGCGTATGCGCAATGAACAAACTTACAGCGTTAAATATTTTCAAATCAACTTTGTGATGAGTGTTTACCAACTAGTTGCTGATATACGAGTCTAACTTGGCGAACTTAACGTCGCATCTATCAAGACGATAACCATAAAACCTGATCCCAGTTGCGAATTCGGTGGCCAACTGATGAACTTGAACCAAAAAGCATGAACGGGTAACTACTGGGAAAAACAGCAAAAGTTTACCATGTAAACGGGCATAAATTGTGCCGCCGGAAAGCAAGGCGAACAAAAGTCTCGGATAAATCATACCAAACAAAATGTATGTATGCCAGTGGACCATAAATTTCGAGCATTTTTATTGCAATTTGCTTGTTTGTACCAAAAACAAGTGCAAACAGTGCCAACAACAACACAACAACAACAACAACAACAACGTAAAGCCGAAAGGCTGCCTTAAGCCGCAAACTACAGTGAAAGTGACGTAATGCGATGCTACCAACAACAATAGCTGGCTAAAAAAAAAAAATATGTATAAAAACCATTAAACAACGACAACAAAGTACAGAGAAAAGCAACTGAGCAAACGGTCAGCAAAAAAAAAATGTCAATGTCTTTTACAACGAAGAAGCAGCAGTAGCAACAACAACATCACCAGTTGACCAAATGGTAAGGGGGTGTGAAGGGGATGGTCTTGGGCGGCTTAAAGGGGGTGTACATAGTGGATAAAGGGGGAACAGAGATAGCAAACATGGCGCAAAAAGTGTACTTTGTTTGCATATGTCTGACCTTTTGCATCGCACTCGGCACGTGTTGCGACTATCGAAAGAGGGCAGGTGACTAAAACGAAAGGAAAATTTAAGTGCTCACAGGTGGGTATAACAAATGTTATTGGGTCTTACCAAAAAACGTTTAAATATTAAAAAAAATATATATATTTATTTAAATTTTAATAGAATTGCATTGAACTGTATCACGATCGCATCTCTAATGCAAAGTCGCATCGCATATAAAAAAATGCACATGCATCGGATGTCGGCTTACATTTTATTTACCTCTCTGCTTTATCGTTTTCTTCGCCATACGTATACTTTATGCGTTAAGCGTTTTTTTTTTGTTTTTATCGTCTGAAATTTACAATTCAATGTCATGCCGGCTATATTGTGGTTGCTTCGTCCATATTGCCAAATTGAGGCAAAATGAAGAAGAAGTTGCTGCTGCTGCTGCACCAGAAGATCAGCAAGATCATTTTAATGCAGAACCGGTTGGTTCGGTCACTCCTCATCGAGGTATATAGATTCCCCCCTCTGTCCAACAAACCACGCAGACAATGCAGGCCCAATGTAAAATTAAGTGTGTAACGCGACCTTGAAACTCCGACTCCAGCCCAAAAACCACAAATGCAATTGCTGGTCATCTTGGGCTCTACGACCATTCATGTATTATTTATGTATGCATGTGGGACCCATCGGGTTTTATGTACTGCGCCGCTCAGCCCGATAATAATTGTTATTGCCCTCATGCATCGTGAATTTGGTGGCCAGGGGGTGGGGCGGGATATCATTAACAGTCTAGGCCACAGCCATCCAGATATCTGTGTAAACGATGGCCGGGACAAAGTCTGGGGTTTCCGCTTTATATCATCGTTTAATAATCACTGGATACTACGTGACGTCGATAGCAAGTCCACCCTTTTTGGTCATAACTTGGATACTTGGGATCTAGAAAAGGGTTTCTTGGAAAAGGGTTTCTTGGAAAATGCATAAAAGTTAATGTGCTGGAAATGTAGCAAAGTAAGGAGTAATACATAACACCAGCATAATTCTTATGTATATAATATATAAATATGTATATATTTAAATATATAGTTAATTAGAGAACAGAGTTTCTTTATCACCTACAATAGATTCTTGGAAAACAAAATAGTTGGAACCATCTTGAGCCACAGCAATAATACTAAAACTAATGCTAGCCTAAGATATCTAGGTTTATGCAGTAGTGCGGATAATAAACATATAAATAACTCGGAGGTTAAGTTCATTGTTTATTGATGAACGTGTAAGTGATTTTCATGCTCAGCGAGGGTTGCTCGACATGTATGCCAAACTCATTGCTTAAAAACAAAAGCTATACTGGTTGAATAATTAGTGAATTTCTTACTCTTCCTATCTAGTTTTTATAAATATTTAAAAAATATTACATTGTATCATTTAGTTTATAATCCACCCACGAGAGTGGAGAATCTGGGTTTATGTGTTTATTTTACCATCAAACACTCGACTGATGGAATTTTTCTTGTTTTCGCATTTGTTTAGTAGCATTTGGTTGATTGCTTCCGAAGATCAATGCTAAAAGTTGTAATTAAAGGCAGCGCAGCAGCGAACAAATTTGTATCGGTCGTTGTTCTTTTGTTTTGTTGATTTAGCACTTGGGATCTTTTGCTTTTGCGCTGGCCACGCCCACTTGGGCGACATCAAGAAGTGTACGAAATATATAGTGGCATGGTGTATCCATAGGTAAAATGCAAATTCCCGTTAATTGAATGCCAAACAAAAGAGCAGTGGCAGCCGCAACATCGCAAAGGGGGTTTAATTTTCTGGTCTCGTTTTTGGAAGGTTTTGGTGTTTGAAAAATCAATTAGCAGTATAAAATGGTTTTTTTTTCTGTTTTAAAGCCCTTACCTGGTTTAGTTTTTGTAATACTCTTTCTCTCTATTTCTCGCGCCCACTTTGCTAAAAGAGAGAGCAAATCCCAGTAGCACCACCCACCGCCCAGCCACCCACAACTGAAAAGCGAGAGAGGAAAAGCAGTGGAAAAACCGCAGCTGCTGCTTTAAATTTATGCCAACGCGGCATTAGAAGCATGGCTTGCGGTTAAATGGGCAGTGAGGGGAGGGGGGAGCACCCAAACCCCCCAAAAAAGGGTTGGAATATGGCGGAGGAGGTTAGGGCGCTATTGCAGCCATATTGGCTAGGTATTGGTAACATTGTATATGTGTGCATGTGGGTGCAGCAAACTGCAAGAAATCAAGGCTTTAGTTGCGGCGGTCGCAACGAAAAATGGCGGAGCGCTTTATGAATATTTATAACACAATGGAGCATAAAAAAGTTTGTTTGTAGGTGTAGGTGTAGGATAAGGGGTATTCCCATACATGTTGGCAAGAAGCTATCTGGGTTCATGCGTCTGTTATCGCATTCAATGCCCGATTGACAGCGGCGGGGTTAATGGGTGGATCAAGTCCTATAAAACCCTAAAAGAGGAAACTATCGTTGGAAATTGAGTCAATAAAAATAAATGTTATATTCCTAAATATTTATTATATTTATTAATTCCAAGAAGATACCTTTTAATGACTCAACTGAACATGTTTTATGTTAAAGAGTGAGCTACAATTTTGTGATTCGGCATTTACCCCTATGCGCTCCTGTTTTTCCAGCCCGAAATCCACCCAAGAATCTCCAGCGACTTACAATGCAAATGGAAATGCCAAAATGCAGGAAAAGTTACCCCACTTTCAATTCGACTTCCTATGCATTTGTGCTCGCATATAGATTGGCAATAAATTAATACTCGAGCATGGAAAGTTGCGCCATTAGAAGGGCGAATCGAGTGACACACATTTGAAAAATATTTAATTTGCCAAAAATGCCAGTCGAACTGAGTCCTTTGGCATTTCCATATCAAATGCATATTGCGCATACGTTGGATGGGCGGTGCCATTAATTCAAAGCTCATTGAAAGAATTTTATAGAAAAAGTTTAAATTAAAAATCGGGCAAAATTAAGCAAAAAAAAAAGTTTGGTAAACCGAAACCAATTCAAGTATTGATTGGGTGCGTAGAGTAGAGGGGGGTGGAAAATAGAGAGGGGAATCCCCCGACTCGGAGCACGTGCTGGCGCCATCTAGCGGTCGCTGCATGCAAATTGCCAAATCAGTGCGTGACTTGTAAAATTTCCACAAAGGCTGCGAACAAAAACTCAAATGCAAACTGTTAGTTATGACAAAGCAAACTTAACTAGCGGTTATTCGATTTTTTGCTCTTAGTTTATTTTTTTTTTTGGAAAATTTTAAACTGGCACGCACGTGTAACGCCCCACAATGGAAAAAAGGTGGACCAATCTTTAAGCGCCAGTCAATTACCGAGTTTACAGAATGCCCCCGGCTAATGGTCAGCTCGTTCATGACTCGTTTAATGGCCCTCAACTGAACTCTTTTCTTCGCTTTACTACCCTTTTTTTGCCGCCAATTTGAACAACAACTGTCAAAGTCAAAGACTAACAAGAGACCATGTCCATTTATGACTGCCCCATTCCAACCTCTCCATACAAATATTTTACATCGCTTGACTGCCCCTGGGAAACGTTTGCCATTTTGTGTATCTCCATTTGGAGATGCCTTTTAAATGATATTTTTTTGCATTGGCAGTCGGTAAACATCTTTGCTGCAAGACAAACTTGTTCATCTTGTGTGCGTATCTTCAATTTATATTTCAAGTGCAGAAAGTGGAGCAAACTAACATTTCCAGCGAATTCCCTTCGGTTCGGGGGTCAAAACTTTTTTGGTCAGCTCATGCAGTTTATTGGTTTGTTTGCCTGAACGGTCAGAAAAATCGAGCAGTTGGCGGGGTCACAACCAAGAAACTTAATCGATTCGGACACTTTACAACATGTTTATCATAAGCATTTGCCAAAAGAAATTATTATTATTATTATTATGATAGATAGAATAGTTTACAAAACTAGACTAACTTAGATAGTATAGCATTAGCTACGGGGCTTACAGCTATATTTATTTACAATGTTATTATATCTTAATTTAGTTAATATCTAATTTGGTAACTAATTGCTGGCTTGTTATGTACAAATGCCTGTTTTGTTTTTAGATTTTGTGGTATAATTTAGTTTTTTTGAGGAAAAGTATGAGTTTTTGTATGTTATCTGGATTGGGTTTGCTAAGAAGGTCTAGAGGGTTGGTGTTGTTAAATATATCTTGCTTGGTTTGTAGGAGGGATGGGCATGAGTTAAATATGTGGTTTAAAGAAATATCACCTTGGCAAAACGGGCAAGTTGGTATTGAATTGGGATTTAGGTAGTGTTGGTGGGTTATGTTTGTGTGTCCTAGTCGAAGTCGTATTATTTTTATTTGGTCGAGTCTGGTCCAATTTGGGTGGGATTGTTTAAGGTAATCGCATGGGTGTGAGGTGTTCGTGTTAATAGATTGGTACCATGGACTGCAGTTTATTATGTGTTCTTTCTGTTTTGTCGCAAGGTCGGCTTTAAGGTGTTTTTTTATATCTGTGGTATTTATGTTTGGGGTGAGGATAAGTGGCATACTGCTTGCTGATTTTGCAGCTTGATCGGCTAATTCATTTCCTTTTATTCCTGAATGGCCAGGAATCCACATTATTTTAATTTTAGGTGCGTGTTGCGTTATTAGCGATCGTATTCTGCTTGGGTAAAAGCTGTTATTATTTGTGTTTTGAATTGAATCTACTGCTGATAGGGAGTCGGAGCAGATAATAAATTTGCCTCTTCGGTTTTTAGTAAGTTCTATTGCTTCTAGGATGGCGATTGTTTCGGAGGTGAGGACGGATGAATATGGGGGCAGTATGCCGTATTTCAAGACGTCTGTCTCCGTTGTAATGGCGAATGATATTGTGTAATTAATTTTTGAACCGTCAGTGAATATGAAATTGTGTGTTTTGAGGTTATTCTTTGTGTGTTCGTATAATTTTCTGTATTGGTCTGGAGATGTTTGTTCTTTCTTATGGATTCTAAGTGACGTGTCTATTAGATTGGGGAGGGTCCATGGTGGTTTGTTTTTATGGAGTTTTATTGGTTTGTAGGGTAGATTAAGTTCTAGGCTAAGTTTGATTGTTCGGTCTATTGTTGATGTTTTTTTCTTATTAGCTTTTTTAGGCTTTAAGAACTTATGTATTGGTGTGTTTTTGGAGAGGATTAGGTTTTGGGATAGTTTGGCTATTTGAAGGTCTCGTTTCATTTCTAAGGGGGGAGTATTCGATTCGTAAAGTAAGTTATTTATTGGGGTAGAGCGATATGCGCCGAGAGCTAGACGGATAGCGGAGTTAAACGGTGTTTTTATTTTGTTTAAAATGCTTTTGGGAGCATGGCCGTACAGAAACAAACCATACTCTAGTTTGGCTATAATTGTTGCTTTTGCGACATTAAGTAGTGTATGCGTGTTGCAGTTAAATTTAAGACTAGATAGGCATTTTATTATATTTAGCTTGTTGTGTAGTTTGGGTAGAAGTAGGTTTATGTGTGTGTTCCATTTGTATTTGTTGTTTAAGGTTATTCCTAGAATTTTTAAGGACGTAACGCTAGGAATTTGGAAGTTGTTGCAGCTTATCTTGCATGTGCAGTGACGTTTTCTGCATATGTGGAGGTGTTGACATTTGGATAGGGAAAGCGATGCCCCTGAGTAGGAGCACCAATTTTCTATATCGTCGAATAGATTGTCTAAGTTGAAATTTGTATTTGTGTTTTTGTTGAAATTTATTATAAGGAAGAAGTCGTCGGCATATGCGTTGAATTTAATTTCTTTATGTAGGGATATGATGTTGGATAATTTGTTGAATGCTATGAGGAAAAGTATTACGGATATGGGTGAACCTTGGGGGATTCCGTTGAATAGGGGTAACGGGCTTGATGTATGCGGACCGACGCGGACAGTTATTTTTCTGTTGCTCATGAAGTTTTTAATGTATTTTATTATTTTGGGACCCGTTTTCCATTCCTGCAATTGCTGGATTATGGAGTGCACACCTACTCGATCGAAGGCTCTTGAAAAATCAAGAGTGACGAGGGAGGTGTGCATTTTTGACTTCGTTATGAGATAGTCTACATAGAGTAGACAGTCCGAAGTCGATTTGCCTTTTTTGAACCCGAATTGTTTGTCGTTAATTAGGTTGTTGTATGTCACTAGCCACCAGAGTCTTTTCGCAATTATTTTATCAAGTATCTTTGCTATACAGCAGTTGAGGGAGATGGGTCGGTATGAGGAAGTTTTCGTTTTGTCGGTGTTTGGCTTAAGGATTGGGATGATTAGGCTTGTTTTGTAGGCTTGAGGTATGTGGCTATTGAATATTTCATTAAATAGTTTCGTTATTCGGTTTTTTGTTGTGTGGGAGCTATTTTTGATCATTTGATACGAGATTCTATTTAGTCCTGGAGCACATCCTTTTAATGTTTGTAGTGCTGAGCTAAGTTCTAGATACGTTATGTTCTCTTTGATTGATATCCAGCTCCTCAACAAATCAGCTGCGGATTCACCTGTCAAAGTTCTTGGTATCCAATGGAACCCTGGGAAGGACGTCCTGTATCTCAACCTAAAGGGATGCGATGCGACCATTTCTCCGACGAAAAGAGAACTCTTGTCTCAGCTATCAAGAATTTATGATCCGCTTGGACTGGTAGCGCCGGTCACAGTTCTACTCAAGCTAATCTTCCAAGAAAGCTGGACAAGTGTCCTGCAGTGGGACGACCCCATACCTGAAAGTCTACGTACGCGCTGGAGAGCCTTAGTAGAGGATTTGCCAGCACTTACGCAATGCCAAGTACCACGGTATATTGCGTCACCATTTCGAGATGTTCAACTACACGGATTCGCCGACGCATCCTCGCACGCCTACGGTGCGGTAGTTTACGCTCGAGTTGCAGTTGGATGCAGCTTTCAAGTAACTCTGGTTGCCGCCAAAACACGGGTGGCCCCGATCAAGCCCGTATCAATTCCACGTTTGGAGCTAAACGCTGCGTTACTTCTATCTCGATTGCTTTCTATTGTCAAAACATCACTAACAATTCCTCTTTTCAGCACGAGCTGCTGGACAGATTCAGAAATTGTGCTACACTGGCTTTCAGCTCCCCCTCGACGGTGGAACACCTACGTCTGCAACCGAACTTCTGAGATATTGAGCGACTTTCCCCGTAGCTGCTGGAACCATGTTCGCACGGAAGACAATCCTGCAGATTGTGCTTCCCGAGGACTTCATCCGTCAAAGCTTCTGGAGCATCGACTGTGGTGGAAAGGTCCGTCTTGGCTGGCCACACCCACCTCTGAGTGGCCACCTTCTACAAGCAAGTTCAGCGTATCTTCAAGTTTCGATGTCAACACCGAAGAACGAGCCATAAAGCCCACGACTCTACATAACTTTCCTGATGAAAGTATACACGAGTTACTCATCCACAAATTCTCAACCTGGACGCGTCTTATAAGGGTATCTAGCTACTGTCATCGCTTTATTCACACTCTTCGATCCCATCATAGGAATTCGGCACCATTCCTTACGTCTGAAGAGTTGCTGGACGCACAGCGCCGACTTATTCGACATGTGCAACAAAAATCCTTTGCCAGAGAATATGAGCAGCTAGAGAATCGACGCCAGCTTAACGCTAAATCGCATCTTATCCGGTTTTCTCCGTTTCTGGATGATTATGGAGTAATGCGAGTCGGTGGGAGAATCGAGCAATCTACACTCAACTATAACGCCAAGCACCCGATTCTGATACCTAAAGATACACCACTAGCTGGACTCCTGGTTCGACATTTTCATGTCTCCTATCTGCACACTGGAGTTGATGCAACGTTCACCAATCTTCGTCAGCAGTACTGGATTCTGGGAGCCCGCAATCTCGTCAGAAAGGCAGTCTTCCAATGCAAATCCTGTTTTCTTCAACGAAAGGGCACAAGCAACCAGATCATGGGAGAGCTACCAATTCCTCGAGTTCAAGCTAGCCGCTGCTTTCAACACACAGGGCTGGACTACGCTGGACCGATCGCAATCAAGGAATCAAAGGGAAGAACTCCACGCATCGGAAAGGCATGGTTTTCTATTTTCGTGTGTCTCACTACAAAGGCACTTCACATCGAGGTTGTTAGTGAGCTAACTACACAGGCTTTCATCGCAGCCTTTCAACGATTCATTGCCCGCCGAGCGAAGCCTACTGACCTGTATTCGGATAATGGAACAACATTTCATGGAGGCAAGAAAACTTTGGATGACATGAGACGTCTGGCCATTCAACAAGCCAAAGATGAGGAACTAGCAGGATTCTTTGCCAATGAAGGGATTTCTTGGCACTTTATACCCCCGTCTGCTCCACATTTTGGAGGGATGTGGGAAGCTGGAGTTCGCTCAATTAAACTCCATATGAAACGAATACTTGGATCAAAGGCTTTAACGTTTGAGGAGCTCTCTACTGTCCTGACCCAAATTGAAGCTATCCTGAATTCACGCCCGCTGTGCCCAACTGGGGATAATTCTTTGGATCCACTGACGCCTGCTCATTTTTTGACTGGAGCTCCGTATACTGCATTGCCTGAACCCTGTCGTCTGGATATGCAAGTCAATCGATTGGAGAGGTGGAATCAGCTGCAAGCCATGGTTCAAGGCTTTTGGAAAAGGTGGCATATGGAATACCTGACATCTCTTCATGAGCGGACAAAGTGGCATCTGGAAACCGAGAATCTGAAGATCGACACACTGGTAGTACTCAAGGAGCCCAATCTACCGCCCTCTAAATGGATTCTTGGCCGCATCACAGCAGTGCACGCAGGAATCGACAACAAGGTCCGAGTCGTTACAGTGAAGACTGCTCACGGATTATACAAACGCCCAATTGCCAAAATCGCTGTACTGCCTCTCTGCTGAACAACCGTTCAGGGGGGCCGGTATGTTTGGGAACGAGACACCCTGTATACGCGAACAAGTCACCCTTTATCTTTATTTACATTCTTATTTGTCTGCAGCTTCATCGGAGCTTATCAGCGGAATCAATGTAAGCATCGCACCGCTGTAATTGTCCGCGAGCTTGCCCAGTACTTTTCCAAACTTCTAACTCCCTTCTAACTGTAACTTGTTTACGTCTTATGCTAGACTAATCGTATGGCGTGATTACAGCCAAAGCTGAAGTCAGTCACAATTTTGATCTGCGAGAAAACGTACGCATCGGTGTCGAAATAATTAATATTAAGTGTCTGAACTTAACCAATAAATGAAAATTAACAGTAACACTGGCGGTTTTATTTATAAACATAAAAATTGGATTGTTGGATCGGATCAACTTTGGTCTCTATACACAGGAGATCGGAAACACTTTGGTAACGACTTTCCTATCGCTCTCAATACTGTATTTGGTTGGATTCTTGCAGGCTCTTACTCTGCATTCGATGATCACCCTACTTCTGCGGTTACTCATCACGCGGACCTAGACACGATGGTTCGTTCATTCATGGAGATGGACAGCATTCAGCCTAACCAGGCTCTCCTGGACGCCAGCGATCCCACAGAGCGTCATTTTGCTGCCACACACAAGCGCTCGACGGACGGGGTGTACGTCGTCGAGTATCCCTTCAAGGAAAAGGCACCGCCTATTGATTCGACCTTGCCACAGGCCATCAATCGCTTCTTCTCGCTGGAACGCAAATTTCGTCGGTATCCAGAATTGAAGCAGCAGTACGAAGCTTTCCTGGACGACTACTTGCAACGTGGACATATGGAAAAACTGACCTCGGCTCAGGTTGAAGAGTCCCCAGACACCTGCTTCTATTTGCCGCACCACGCTGTCATCAAACTGGACAGTCTGACTACCAAATGTCGTGTAGTTTTTGATGGATCAGGAAAAGACAGCTCTGGAGTATCGCTCAATGACAGACTACATATTGGTCCACCGATTCAACGCGATCTTTTTGGCGTTTGTCTACGCTTCCGGCAGCACCAATATGTTTTATGTGCAGATGTCGAAAAGATGTTTCGAGGCATTAAAGTCTTTAAGCCACACACCAATTTTCAGCGCATTGTTTGGCGCACGACTGAGAATGAACCTCTGCTTCATTTTCGCCTGCTGACGGTTACCTACGGATTGGCACCGTCACCATTTCTGGCTGTTCGAGTTCTAAAGCAACTTGCCGACGATCATGGCCATGAATACCCTGCAGCAGCTCACGCTCTTCTGCACGATGCCTATGTGGACGATATCCCGACAGGCGCCAACACATTCGAGGAGCTTATGATTCTCAAGGACGAGCTTATAGCCCTCTTGGATAAGGGAAAATTCAAGCTACGCAAATGGAGTTCTAATAGTTGGCGTCTTCTGAAATCATTACCAGAGGAAGATAGATGTTTTGAACCTATCCAGCTCCTCAACAAATCAGCTGCGGATTCACCTGTCAAAGTTCTTGGTATCCAATGGAACCCTGGGAAGGACGTCCTGTATCTCAACCTAAAGGGATGCGATGCGACCATTTCTCCGACGAAAAGAGAACTCTTGTCTCAGCTATCAAGAATTTATGATCCGCTTGGACTGGTAGCGCCGGTCACAGTTCTACTCAAGCTAATCTTCCAAGAAAGCTGGACAAGTGTCCTGCAGTGGGACGACCCCATACCTGAAAGTCTACGTACGCGCTGGAGAGCCTTAGTAGAGGATTTGCCAGCACTTACGCAATGCCAAGTACCACGGTATATTGCGTCACCATTTCGAGATGTTCAACTACACGGATTCGCCGACGCATCCTCGCACGCCTACGGTGCGGTAGTTTACGCTCGAGTTGCAGTTGGATGCAGCTTTCAAGTAACTCTGGTTGCCGCCAAAACACGGGTGGCCCCGATCAAGCCCGTATCAATTCCACGTTTGGAGCTAAACGCTGCGTTACTTCTATCTCGATTGCTTTCTATTGTCAAAACATCACTAACAATTCCTCTTTTCAGCACGAGCTGCTGGACAGATTCAGAAATTGTGCTACACTGGCTTTCAGCTCCCCCTCGACGGTGGAACACCTACGTCTGCAACCGAACTTCTGAGATATTGAGCGACTTTCCCCGTAGCTGCTGGAACCATGTTCGCACGGAAGACAATCCTGCAGATTGTGCTTCCCGAGGACTTCATCCGTCAAAGCTTCTGGAGCATCGACTGTGGTGGAAAGGTCCGTCTTGGCTGGCCACACCCACCTCTGAGTGGCCACCTTCTACAAGCAAGTTCAGCGTATCTTCAAGTTTCGATGTCAACACCGAAGAACGAGCCATAAAGCCCACGACTCTACATAACTTTCCTGATGAAAGTATACACGAGTTACTCATCCACAAATTCTCAACCTGGACGCGTCTTATAAGGGTATCTAGCTACTGTCATCGCTTTATTCACACTCTTCGATCCCATCATAGGAATTCGGCACCATTCCTTACGTCTGAAGAGTTGCTGGACGCACAGCGCCGACTTATTCGACATGTGCAACAAAAATCCTTTGCCAGAGAATATGAGCAGCTAGAGAATCGACGCCAGCTTAACGCTAAATCGCATCTTATCCGGTTTTCTCCGTTTCTGGATGATTATGGAGTAATGCGAGTCGGTGGGAGAATCGAGCAATCTACACTCAACTATAACGCCAAGCACCCGATTCTGATACCTAAAGATACACCACTAGCTGGACTCCTGGTTCGACATTTTCATGTCTCCTATCTGCACACTGGAGTTGATGCAACGTTCACCAATCTTCGTCAGCAGTACTGGATTCTGGGAGCCCGCAATCTCGTCAGAAAGGCAGTCTTCCAATGCAAATCCTGTTTTCTTCAACGAAAGGGCACAAGCAACCAGATCATGGGAGAGCTACCAATTCCTCGAGTTCAAGCTAGCCGCTGCTTTCAACACACAGGGCTGGACTACGCTGGACCGATCGCAATCAAGGAATCAAAGGGAAGAACTCCACGCATCGGAAAGGCATGGTTTTCTATTTTCGTGTGTCTCACTACAAAGGCACTTCACATCGAGGTTGTTAGTGAGCTAACTACACAGGCTTTCATCGCAGCCTTTCAACGATTCATTGCCCGCCGAGCGAAGCCTACTGACCTGTATTCGGATAATGGAACAACATTTCATGGAGGCAAGAAAACTTTGGATGACATGAGACGTCTGGCCATTCAACAAGCCAAAGATGAGGAACTAGCAGGATTCTTTGCCAATGAAGGGATTTCTTGGCACTTTATACCCCCGTCTGCTCCACATTTCGGAGGGATGTGGGAAGCTGGAGTTCGCTCAATTAAACTCCATATGAAACGAATACTTGGATCAAAGGCTTTAACGTTTGAGGAGCTCTCTACTGTCCTGACCCAAATTGAAGATATCCTGAATTCACGCCCGCTGTGCCCAACTGGGGATAATTCTTTGGATCCACTGACGCCTGCTCATTTTTTGACTGGATCTCCGTATACTGCATTGCCTGAACCCTGTCGTCTGGATATGCAAGTCAATCGATTGGAGAGGTGGAATCAGCTGCAAGCCATGGTTCAAGGCTTTTGGAAAAGGTGGCATATGGAATACCTGACATCTCTTCATGAGCGGACAAAGTGGCATCTGGAAACCGAGAATCTGAAGATCGACACACTGGTAGTACTCAAGGAGCCCAATCTACCGCCCTCTAAATGGATTCTTGGCCGCATCACAGCAGTGCACGCAGGAATCGACAACAAGGTCCGAGTCGTTACAGTGAAGACTGCTCACGGATTATACAAACGCCCAATTGCCAAAATCGCTGTACTGCCTCTCTGCTGAACAACCGTTCAGGGGGGCCGGTATGTTTGGGAACGAGACACCCTGTATACGCGAACAAGTCACCCTTTATCTTTATTTACATTCTTATTTGTCTGCAGCTTCATCGGAGCTTATCAGCGGAATCACTGTAAGCATCGCACCGCTGTAATTGTCCGCGAGCTTGCCCAGTACTTTTCCAAACTTCTAACTCCCTTCTAACTGTAACTTGTTTACGTCTTATGCTAGACTAATCGTATGGCGTGATTACAGCCAAAGCTGAAGTCAGTCACAATTTTGATCTGCGAGAAAACGTACGCATCGGTGTCGAAATAATTCATATTAAGTGTCTGAACTTAACCAATAAATGAAAATTAACAGTAACACTGGCGGTTTTATTTATAAACATAAAAATATGTTTGGGAACGAGACACCCTGTATACGCGAACAAGTCACCCTTTATCTTTATTTACATTCTTATTTGTCTGCAGCTTCATCGGAGCTTATCAGCGGAATCAATGTAAGCATCGCACCGCTGTAATTGTCCGCGAGCTTGCCCAGTACTTTTCCAAACTTCTAACTCCCTTCTAACTGTAACTTGTTTACGTCTTATGCTAGACTAATCGTATGGCGTGATTACAGCCAAAGCTGAAGTCAGTCACAATTTTGATCTGCGAGAAAACGTACGCATCGGTGTCGAAATAATTAATATTAAGTGTCTGAACTTAACCAATAAATGAAAATTAACAGTAACACTGGCGGTTTTATTTATAAACATAAAAATTGGTCCTTCGAGCCGGATAACCGGAAGTGCGTTTCGTTCGGGCATTTGATTTTGATTATTGGCCTTTTGGCAAACGATAATCTATAGATTCCTACATCGTGTAGAATCGTTCCCTTCTTTCGACCACCATGCGGAGTGTGATTCAACAACGGGGCTTCTGCAAAAGCCAAATTACTCGTGCGCATAATAATGCCTTAAAATTTGTTGATGACATTCACTCAGTGC